>NC_067408.1:38543640-41043640 GCF_009764475.1 Pristis pectinata | reverse complement strand
AAACCAAATCATTTTTCCCAGAAATGGATGGGAAGTCAGTCAGGCGTTTACTAAACCACCTAAAGTCACCTTGCCAAAGTTGAATGCTTCACCCATCATTGTCCTTTTGCTGCCTGGGTAGTCATTGAACTTCTATCAGTAATGCAACCTATATTTTGCATGTGCCTTTCCACTTTAAAATGAGGTGCTAGAAGACACTTGCTTACTAAACCCCAAATTTTGTGGTGGAAGTACTGCTGCTTTAAGAATTGCAAGGTCACAGTAAATAGAAGGCAAGTCAGTCAAATATTGCACCCAAAAAAATTCAGCACACCAAATTGTGAACATGCAGGGAACTCCCCTGTCAGATTTAAATGAGACTCAACCAACAAGTTGATTTAAACCTTCCTGTGATACTACTGTGTGGGTGTTCCCATCATTCTGCATCGCTCCACATGACTAGATTGGCATCACACATTAAAATGAATCCCTGTATCTTTTATGCATCCCTCTCCCATCACAACTCCCCCACCCAGAATAACAAAAACTTAAATCCTAAGTGTTAACTTTGATATTGTTGGAATAGCATTGAAAGCAGATCATTATTTTATCCTTGGATGAGTGTGGGATGGGGATGAACTGATGAATTAATGCTCTTTCCAGCACTGTTCTGCATTTGGAGCTCATGCCTACTAGAATTTGGATGAACTCATAAAACTGAATCTAGTAGTTTTCAGGCAAGTCAATATCAATGATCAATTGAAGTTTTAAATTAAAAAATAGCTATGAAAAAATAGACCCATAATTTAAAAATGTGACAGTTAACAGCCGAAACCTTTTCATAAAGAAAGGCACTGTTCCTTTCCACAAATCCATTTCATAAATGATACAAAAGTGTGTTTCATCAGGCAAGTTCAGTAATGCATTTCCTGCCATACTCCTCATGCTCAATTTGTCTTAAGTACAATCACACATCATAAACCGTAAGTGTTATTTTAAAATACATTAATCCACATATGGAAATAAAATACACTGCGTGACTGGTAAAAGTCTGAATCTTTATCGCCTGTCCTTCAATGAAATTGAAACTATTTTACTTTAGGTTTGGTACAATCACGGCTCAGACTGTTA
Organism: Pristis pectinata; assembly: GCF_009764475.1. NCBI lineage: Eukaryota > Metazoa > Chordata > Chondrichthyes > Rhinopristiformes > Pristidae > Pristis > Pristis pectinata. Next base: position 41,042,530 of record NC_067408.1, on the reverse strand, counting down.
ACAATAACACTTATTTGTATATAAATAACAAAACATGCAGAGGTGCTTCAGAGAACCTTTACCCAAACAGTGTTTGTTGTGGTGTTTGACATTTTATCAGGCATACATATAATACAGACATTGCACAACATGTAAGAAACATGTTCATTTTAGAATTGCAATCCTAATTTTCAATAAAACTTTTATCATAAACATACTTTGGATCTGAATTTTCTTTCTGTCTACATGTTGCAGTGTTTGATTGGTCAGTAGTTTTAAGGCTGGTCTAATGTCACTGACACCATATATACTTTGTTGCACAGATTTGATCACTGATTGTCCTGAAGATGACCCCACACCTCCTGACGACAACACAGATACAACTGCACAAGAAATCATGTGGTAATAATCTGTGCAGTGAGCAGATTACATAATTCACAGAAGGTCCAAAATATTAACTGATTACTCATCCTCCTGAGGAATTTTAAGTTATCAGAAAAGTCTCAGAGTAAAGCTCAGGAGGCAATAAAAGGAAATCACAGAAGGTTCAGAATTCACATTACAAATGAGGAAAGTTGATTTGCGAGAAAACATTAAACAATGGATTGAAAATATGGTGAGCGATTTTGGGCCTTGTATCTAAGGAAGGATGTGCTGGCTCTGGAGAGGGTCCATGATTGAACGGCAGAGTAGACTTGATGGGCTGAGTGGACTAATTCTGCTCCTTTGTCTTATGGCTTTGAAGTAAAACAAACTGAACACATTGAAAATATGAAATGGAAACAGAAAGTGTTGGAATACACTCAGCAGGTCTGGCAGCATCTGTGGAAAGAAACACATAATGAATGTTCCGATGAAGGGTCTTTAACCTGAAACATTAACTTTGTTTCTGTTTCCACAGATGTGGCCTGACCTACCAAGTGTTTCCAGTATTCTCTGGTAACAATGAATTGCTTACTCAGATGAACAAAATCCAAGTTTCCACTTGCTGCTAATTTGCTTCCAGCAACTGGTTACTATAGACGCAGCTTCACAAAAACTCCTACACAATAGATCAAATCTATAGATATTTAGAATGATACACATAACAAAAATTTAATTGGTATTGGTATTGGTTTATTATTGTCACTTGTATCAAGGTACAGTGAAAAACTTGTCTTGCATACCGTTCATACAGATCAATTCATTACACAGTGCACTGAGGTAGTACAGGGTAAAAACAAAAACAGAATAAAGTATCACAGCTACAGGGAAGTGCAGTGCAGGTAGACAATAAGGTGCAAGGTCATAACAAGGTAGATTGTGAGGTCAAGAGTCGATCTCATTGTATGAGGGAACAGTTCAATAGTCTTATAAAAGGGGGATAGAAGCTGCCCTTGAGCCTGGTGGTATGTGCCCTCAGGCTCCTGTATCTTCTGCCTGATGGGAGAGGGGAGAAGAGAGAATGACCCAGCTGGGTGGGGTCTTCGATTATGCTGGCTGCTTCACCAAGGCAATGAGAGGTAGAGACAGAGTCCATGGAGGGGAGGCAGGTTTCCATGATGTGCTGGGCTAAGTCCACAATTCTCTGCCATTTCTTGCTGTCCTGGGCAGAGTAGTTGTCATACCAAGCCGTGATGCATCCAGATAGGATGCTTTCTATGGTACATTGATAAAAGTTGGTGAGTGTCAAAGGGGACATGCCAAATTTCTTTAGCGTCCTGAGGAAATAGAGGCACAGATGAGTTTTCTTGGCCATGGCATCTATGTGGTTGGACCAGGACAGGCTATTGGTGATGTTCACTCCTAAGAACATCCTAGGAATATATTACTTACAATAAATTATATCATTGGTATCTATACGTATATACCCTGTGATATTGCCAGAGAAAAATGTTGGCCTGAATATATAAGGTCTCTTCCCAACATTTCTTTTACCTTTTTCTTTTACCTCCTATGCTGGCTTCAAAAACTCACAATAGGATATAATTCCATGTAATTTTCAGAGGTGTTGTGGACAATTATAATTCCCTTTAGTCATCACAGATTAGTGATTGAAGCCGACATCTTCCTGACTGTATTTGGTTCACATCACGTCACATGGCATGGTTATTTTCTGAGCTTCGTGGAGACGGGGGAGTTTGAGTAAGGCAAATTTAAATTGTGGATGATGAAGATACAATTACCAGTAATTGCTAGTGAAGAGCAGCTGATATTTGCTGATCAAGGCTGAACAAAGTTGCTGTTACTCTCAAGAAATCTAATCTCTCTTGGTTAATTGGCCCGTAAAAACATAGTTTAACCTCCAAGTACAGCAGGAAAAAGTCTTGCCATGCCAGTCAGTTGCATACTTTTTTGGGGTCAGAAGAACGTGAGCTTAGGTCTCACAACAGAAACTTGAATGTACAGTAAGAACCTAGCTCATACTCCAGTCCAGTACTGCAATGATGTAATGTTGGAGGAGGCACCCTTTGGGTGAGATGTTAAACTTAGATCCCATCTGCTATTCAGGAAGATTAGTTTAACTAACTTAACTTGTCATTTCCACCTCTCCCCCTTTGGTTGATCATCATGATCAACCCCCAACTACCCTATTTAAATTATCTCTCTGGCTGATCATCCTCAAATATTCAAAAACATTCCAAAATTATTAAACATTGGCAAATCATTTTTTTTGGCAAAATACATGAAAACATTTAAATAAATGACAAATAATTTTAAAAAAATCCACAAACACCAAATACCATGGTTCTCTGTACTGAAATCAGTGGAGGACAATGCTCAGGATAAAAGGTCTGTGGAAATACTACAACTCTGCACTCCACTGATGAGGCTTTAGCTGGTTACAATCCAAATCAAGGATTTAGATGAGTGTTTGTGCCCAAATTTGCTGATTCAACAGTGCTGGATGAGAAAGCAAGTGGTAAGAAGGATGCAAAGAGAGTGAAGGGTATCAGCAAGTTAAGTGAATACAGGAAGCCCCCGGGTTACGAACGCCTGACTTACGAACGCCCGTACTTACGAACCGACCTCCGTAAAGCCTATTATTTTAAAAAATTGAGTTACACACAATGGTTCGTACTAACGAACGGGTGGACTACTTTGCGCGACGCTCAAAACACTGCGCGTTTTAAGCAGTTCGTCGGCCCAAGGGAGAACAATTGTTAATTAAGGCTCCTTCCTGTATGCAAGACATCAGTTGGAACGAGAGTAAGTGTTAACCTTTAATCATTATCTTTTCTATCTAAACAGTAACTGTTCCGACTTAGATACAAATTCGAATTACGAACAGACTCAAAAATGGAACTCGTTCATAATCCGGGGACTTCCTGTATACCAAAATGTGGCTCTCACAAATATTATGTAGAAATACGTTGTAATCTATCTTGTTAGGAAAACTTAAAACAAGCAGAATTTTTCGTTATATGTTGAGAGGCTGAAAGACGTTGACTTTCAGAAGACTCATGGGGTTCTTGTTCACAGCTGACAGGAAGTTAATGTGCAAGTTCTGGATGCAGTTAGGAAATCAAAATGAGATGTTAGTCCATATTAGCAAACAAAAGTTTGACAGAAGTCTTACTATTGGTTCAAGGTTTGGATTCCTTGCTTCAAGGAGCCTTATAAAAATGGAGCAAAGGTTCCCTAGATTGACTCATGGAATGGAGTGAGGAGAGATTGAGCAGAGTGGACTTAAATTTACCATGTATGGGGAATGATCTTACTGAAACATAGAATTCTTTAAGGTGCTTGAGAGAGTAGACACTTGAAGATGGGAAGACTTGAACTAATGGTTCAGTCTCAGATTTAAGACTGAGATGAGGAGAACTTAATTCTTTTAAAGGCTTGTTAATCTTTTCAATTTCTCAATCATAGTGGGAAGTGGATGTTCAGTCAGTGAGTGTATTCAAGATATAAATAAATAGATTATTTGATAACAAGTAAATCAAGGGAAGTGGGTACAGGGCAGGAAGGTAGATCAGTCATCATCTTACCAAATGTAATGCTGAATGGATTACTCCCTTTGCTCTTTCTTATGTCCTTATGTATCATTCTGTCCGAACAAAAATAGACAAACTGCCCTTTTAGCTGTCATTAGCAGCAATGAATGATTGGTAGCATTGAGATGTAAACTAGCAAACAATGGAAACACTCATTATAACTCCTACTTGCTTTCAACCTTCTTGTATACCATTTGTGGCAATTAGAGCCATAAATCTATATTCCCTTAGGCAGTGCCACAGTACTAAGGCCTGCCAAAGTATCATGCCAGCAGATTACTCTGACCTTTTTGTTTCTCTTTGCCATCATTAAATTTTATCCAGATTTGCACATTTCCTGCTCAGGACCATTTTTGCAATTAATCGTTCTGAAGTAGAGAAAAGTTTCTACTTCAAATGTCTTCACATCCACAGTGATTCATGACCTGCAATTTGAAAATACTAACTGCTAATGCAATCATTGCTGAATCTTTAAGACAAGTTAGTTCAGCACATCTTAGTATCTTGGTTCAGCAAAGCCATTTAAGGATGACATCTGATGATTCTCTGAATGGACATGAAATCAGGATTTTTATTTCTTGTCTAAAAACCTTACCTGTTGTTGCTAAGAAATTTTTAATCACACTTTTGTGTCAATGTTGCACCGTAATTTATTCTCGATCAATAGGAATTATAGGAAGGATGTAATTGAAATGAAGAGGGAGCAATGGAACATTTCAGTTATAAGGAGAGATTGGATAGGCTGGATCTGTTTTCCCTGGAACAGAGGAGGCTGAGTGGTGACCTGACAGAGGTGAACAAAATTATGATGGGGATAGATAGAGAACTTTAGTAAGACTCTTTTTTCCCATGGTGGGATTGTCTAAAGCAAGCAGGCATAGGTATAAGGTAGGAGGTTCAGAGAGTATCGAAGAGGGATTTTTTCACACAGAGAGTAATTGCAATCTGCATTGTGCTGCCTGAGGTGGAGGCAGAGACTCTCACAACATTTGTGAAGCCTCTAGGAAAGCACTTGAACACCAAGGTAGAGAAAGCTAAAGACCAAATCCAAGTAAATGGGACCAGTATAGATAAGCACAATAGTTGGCATGAACATGGAACTGTTAAGCCACAGTTTCAGGAGGCCTCTTTCTCCCTGCAGGAGATCTTCCTAAATTCCAGAAATGTGATGTTTGGTGTAGGCTGACTGGTACTTTGTCATACCAAGAGCCAACACTGTGCTCTGATTTAAAAGAAAAGCTTCTTCATACCAGTGCCTGCTTGGATCTGTCTTTCTCTTTCTGTTGCCAAAATTTAAAGCTTTTATAATGTTAGCTATTTTCTCTAGTCTAACTAATGGGAAAGCAAAATCAAATCCTTCCCATAACCTACACTGAAATTGAACTTCAAAACCAAGGGACTACTGTCATGAAATATAAAGCCAAGGCTCTCTCAGGTGGACAATATTGTCCCATACCATTGAAGAAGAGCTAGGAAGTTTCTGAAAATCACTCAACTCAACCAAAATGGGCTCTTGTCATTATTTCACTACACTCTGTGGGAGCTTGCTGTGCAGAAATTGACTTTACTACATTTATTGCATTACCATGCTCAAAAGTACATCTTTAGCTTTAAAACCTAGTTCAAGGCCATGAAAGGTGTTATATGAAAGTAGGTTTTTTTTTGTTTTCCTTGTTTACATTTTTGTAAATTTATTCTTAGCTAAGACCACAACTCCAAATAGAATAACCACTTATTTTTGGTTTTCACAGAATAATTGACAGTCAGAACCTCAAAGCACAGATAAAAACTCAAGATTGGCATTTAATAAAATTGGAACATGATGCCTTTAATTACTCTGTCAGTTGCTATACATAGTGTTACTGGTACAAATCAGCATCTTCTGAGTCACCATGGCAACACCATGACCTACGAGTTTCTCATTATAATGTTGCATAAGACAGGTACTTCCTTTCCAGATTCTTATTCACTGTTGTGATTTTTGATCTCTTGTCATTGCCATTGTAGCTGTCTCTGTGTATTTCTAAGATCTGTTCTCTATATAATTGTGAAGGAGTTTCTGAAGTCCATCTTCCCCATATCCATCATTATGGTATTTAATTATACTCTAGTGCTGAAATTCAGTTCCACTGACTTCAGCTTCAGTAACGATAGAGTGTGTTTGGTGCTTTAATTGGATTAATTTCTTGAATGCATTTTTCATTACCTCATATTTTAAATTCTGATGAAAGATTAGATGAAATGATGTGCAGCCAAACAACAGGACCAAAGACATTAATTTAAATGACATAACAAAACCATCAGGATAAATTCTAAGGTTATTTAAAGTGGAATTTGGTCATAATGGGAGTAATGTTGCGTTAGAAGGATTAACTTGTTGAGCCAATCCATAGCTAAAAACAAACTGCTGGAGGAACTCAGCAGGTCGTGCAGCATCTGTGGAGGCAGAAGGATAGTTGATATTTTGGATCGAACCCTGGACTGATGAAAAAAAAATCTTTCTCAAATTCCCTTTAAACTTCTTATTCCTCACCTCAAACCTATGTCCTCTGGTATTTGACACCTTTGCCATGGGGAAATGTTTCTTACTATCTTATCTATTCCTCTTATATTTTTTTCCATTCTGTAACCAATGGAAAGCACAATCAGTCATGTTGCAAATATGAATATTACACCATACAAAATATGAATATTTTACTTTTAAGGGTAAAGTACTGTGATAATCTCAGTATGGCACAGACTTGACCAGAAATCTTTTTATGTAATGGAAATGTAAGGTATTCAGAGGAGGTGACCTTTCAGAAGGCCTGGCATGTTAAGAAGATGTTTTGATGTTTTGATGCCTGCTGCCCTGGCCATTCCTTTTCTCTCTTCTACCTTCTAGGGGAAGATACAGGAGCTTGAAAGCCCAGACAGCCAGACTCAAGGACAGCTTCTTCTCCACTTCTTTTAGATCCCCTTCCTGGTGGTACTGCCAAATTTTCAAAACCTTAATTCTACATCTTCCATTATTGTCACTTTAGCGTTTCTTTTTGTACTATCTCAGTTTACACTATCGTACTTTGCACCATACTGATGTTTTTGCGCTCTTTGCTGTATTTATTGTTGTATTTGTTATTACCATGTACACTGTGAGTTTCACGCAAACAGGGAATTTCATTGCAGCCTGCTGTATGTGACAATAAACTAATCTGAATCTGAATCTCTTGAGCAGTTTTGCATCATTTAAATACTCAAATATTCCACTGCACTGCACACCCTTGCAAATCCAACTGCAACCTAACTGAAGGTATCAGTGAGTAAAGGAACAGGGGCAACTGAATCACAAAGTTTAAAGAGGACCTGTTATTTTTTTGCTACAGTTACAAATTATAAATATGTACAAAAGTTATTTCATACTCAATCATATCAATAAGTTAAAAGAGAGCTTTACCATCTGCTTGCTTGGTTTCTTTAAAGCAGGTTATATTACAAGTCCTGAACTTTGCAGAAGATATATGAAGCTTAACTAATTTGATAATTTGATTTAAATTAGCAATCAGTTGAACTATCTGTTGCAAGAAAAAACATTGATTTATTAGTAAAAGAGATGCACATCGAAATTTCCTCATATGGTGCTGCCTTTTTAAACAGCACACAACTGAAAATCAATGGATAGGGAATGGCATGCTCGAACACAGTTTTTCACTGAAATTTAGGCTAGACAGAAAATTAGACTGGCCACTTCTTGTCACATATGCATGTCACCTGTTTGTCATGCAGAATTTGCATGGAGTGACATCAATCCTTGTGCAACATTCATTTAGGGCATTGCTGGAAGAAGTAGTGTCACAATTTTCCACTTCAGTTCAATTGTTCACCAATCCCATTTGACATGTTTCCATAGTGCTTCATTCTGTTAATTTGAGAATATAAATGATTAGAAGGGAAACCCCATACAATTCACATATACAGTCTACTGCAGAACACTCCCATGGCTGATTCTGAAGCCTGCTGCTATTTTCTACTGAGAATTTGTGTAAATACTGTGTCATTTCTGCACTTACTGCCTTGTCATGGATGCTTCTGTGGCATGGATGAGCTGGAGTTATAGGACAGGCATTGGAGGCGAGGAGACATTTCATATGCCCTTAAGCCAACAGGGAAGAACGTTGCTGTCTCCAGCTCTCTAAGGAACCAGAAATACATAGTCTAAAGGTTTTTAAGGCAGTTTTGTTAGAGATCGATAAACATCAATGGTGAGAGGTGCAACTATATAAACATGCCAGGACTACCCTTTCTGCAGTGACCATGGTCACTCTCTTCCTGAACTTCCTTGTCTCTGGGTCATTTCAGGCAGCAGTGTCTGATCCATGCAAAATTTCCCAGTTTGTTGCACACAGTTGCATTGGGAAGGTCACTGATGATCTGTACTCTTGCAATGTAAGGGCCATCTGGCATTACAGGCTGTAGCCTGGGCTGGTTGGTTGTGGGGCATCACCTGAGAACCAGTGGTGGGAGGAAAAATGTTAACAACCTGAAGGAGAACAGCACTCTCATGCGCAACGATGCCAATGGAACCCTCCCAGGACTGAGCAGACAAGAGACTGCATGTTTTCTGTGACCTAGATCATACCACTTTCCTTAAAGCCTCCATAGTTGTGTAGAGAGTAGACCTAATCCTGCAGTGAGTGCAGCGGTGCTCTCTCTTTGCACAGAAAGTACAGTCTGACATCAGTTGAGAATAATCTGCTCTGGGATGGCACCCCTTTGTTTTCTCAATCTGCTCTCAGGTGACAATAAGTGGAGCTCTGACGGGAGCAGACTTCAATTCCACACAGGCATGAAGATGATCAATGCCTCCACCTGCACCTCTGGCATCATTCCTGTGCATCTTGTTCCATCTGTCAGAGAGGCTGGTCTTGCTTCCTCATCCACGTCAGGATTTGTCTATATGCTTCCCTAGTCATTGTCTTCCTCCCTTGTCATCGGTTTGAATGTAGCTCACCAGTCTTGTGAAGCATGCCGCTCTAACCTACCTATATATGAGCTGCTGCTTTTGCAGGGAGCAGTGCAATAACACTCCCTGTTACTCCTTCCCCTCCTCTAACCGCCTGCACAAAGGGGAAAGGGTTGGTGCAGTGAGTGGTCTGTAATCCTACAATATACAGACACTGTTTAGAGTACAGCTATGATGAGTGTACGGTGCTACTTATTGGATTGACCAATGCATGGGAGTATATGCAGACAGAATCTCCAATAATGGATGGCGAAATGCCAGATTTTGAGCACCAGAGATATTTGGGACTTTTCTGTGCCTCCTACATCATAGCTCTGGATTGGCCAATAACTGTCAAGAGGGGTCCGAGTCTGCTCATGAGGCCAATGTGGGCACTGCAGATTCTGCCACAGAAGGAGCAGAATCTACGGTGCTTGACAGGGCAAGTGGGTGAATAGTTTGTGCGCTCCTTCTGCCACTTATGGAGGTCTTCTGCATGCTGCCAGTGCATGGGCTCAAAGTTCTCAATGCCATCCTGAAGGCTGCTTTTCCAATCTGAGTCGGCCTTGGCCAAAGATTCTCAGGAATCAGTGGGAATGTTGCAATTTTTTCAAGGAGGTTTTGATATCCTTGAACCTTTTTCTGTGTCTGCCTGCTAATCTCTTCCCATTAAGCTTGAAATAGGAGATTTGGTGTCAGGCATGCGAATGATGCCTCCTGCCCGCCACGGCAGACTGAGAGTAGCTAAGGCCTTGATACTGGAGAGGACACTGATGTTGGTTGGCTTATCTATCCAGTGAATTTTAAGGATTTTGTGGAGACAGTGTTGGTGGTATTTTTTCAGTGTCTTGAGAATGCCTTGTGTAGGTAATCCAGTACACCGAAACATATAGGGAGCTGGCATCACTGCTGCCTGTGGACCATGAGTTTTGTGCCAGGTTTGAGGAATACCCTTTCCCACAATTGACCAAAGCCTTGCTTGCACGTTGAAGGCAGTGGTGAACGTCATCATCGATATCTTCCTTCAATGAGAGGTGATTTTCAACATAAGGTGGTCTAAGTTTTCCAGGGTATCACCATGATCCTTTATTGTTGGAAGGAAGTGCAGTGCAGCTGGAGCAGGTTGGTAGTGGACTTTAGTTTTGCAGATGTTGAGTGTAAGTCTCATCCTTACAAGAGCTTCAGTGAATGAGTCAATGATGGCCTGGAGCTTGGCCTCAAAGTCATCTGCATTCTGCAGCTACTGAAGTTATGTTCTGGAGTGTAGTCACCATAAGCTGAACAGTTTCCCACCTCACCTCGAACAAACTTCCTGGGAGAGCAGGCATAATCTTCAGAACTAATGGGGAGAACCATATCGATAGTGGATGACAACAGAATTGAGTTTGATTTGAACATTTATGGCATCTTCATCCAATCAGGCAAAACACTTGTCAGCATCCACTGTCTAAGTCACACATGAAGAACCGGCCAAAGAATGGTCAAGCTGCCTGTCAATCTTCACACCACATTCAAGGCAAAGAACATGGGATTGAGAAGGAATGTAACGTTACATGCAAGTGGCCGTGTGTTTACACAGTGTGAGGATATGTGTTGATACAAATGGTGCTGTCCTCTCATGTTGGATATAAAAGCAAATGAAAGCTTGTCAAACACTTTTAAACAAAGACCATGCCACACTAATAAACAAAGGGTGTGTTATATCCTTGACGTTATATTCATTAAATGCTAGTGGGCCCCTTTTCTGCCCCAGGGCTTCATAGACTGCTTGCTTTGCACACCCTTGGCCACTAGCCCTGGATATAATTAGAGTTTATCCTCTCTTTATTCTTCTTCAATAATTGGAAAGTGACTTTAGGTAACCTTTGGCACTGCCTGTATTGCGAGCACTTGAAGTAGCCCAGATTTTATCGATGCTGACTCTTTTCTGCTGCCCACTCAGCTGACTAATTGTGGTCTCATTAGTTCGAGTAGGAATAATGCCTCAGTGTTATGTTAGTCATGCATCAGCTACCTCCCAGAAACTATCAAAAGCCACATAACAACAGTATTTTTCAGGATTGTTTAGTGCAAAGTAGTCCCATTACTAGTGGAAGAGTTCAAGCAGGGGTGGTGTTCCAGACATTGGGGGGGATAAGATTAATGATATTACATAACTCCTTCAAAAATATAATCCATAACAAAATATATGGTATGGTTTCAAGGGTGATATTAATTATTCCCCTTTCAAACAACATTAAGCAAAGAGAAATACATTTTCCAGATAAAGAAATGTCAGAGCTAGTTTGCATTCAGCTTTTCTCTTTGAGGCTCATTCATAACATACTTTACCAATTCTGGGAGCTGGTACACTGTGTTGACTCATTTCATAAGGTAAAAACAATAGAGGAATGATGCCATTTAGTTGAACATAACAACTTGATAAAAGACAAGATTTCTTTATGTCCACACGGGAATATGTTTTTTATTTCATCAGCTCTAATGAAAAGTCATCAATCTCTCTCCATGCATGCTGCCTGATCTGATGAGTGTTTTGCAGCAATTTTTCTTTTTGATTTCTTTATTCTATAGCCAATTTTTGGATTTCTGCTTCCAACATTCCCATCTACATATTAATCTTGAGCGTGGAGCTGCAGGGTAGAAAGGAAAAAGAATCTCCAACACTAGAAAAGAGACAACTGAATCACCGTCTACTTTCCAGTTTTGGCATAAATTCCAGGAGCTGAGATATATCTCACCAAGATTGGTGTATATTATTTCTCTCTGAATTTTCATCAGCTGTATCATTAACCCTGGAGAACATTGCACACATACTTTAGAGTGATTGACAGCTTTTCATTAAATATTTACAACCACAGTAGTGGGTGTGAGGAGGAGTTGAATCACATATTTTTCACCAATCTTCCTTTCGCTCCAGCCTGAACTAACTATAATGGAGCCAAAGCCGTGATACTGCATTTCCTTTTTGTTCATTTTTGCTTTCTCAGATGGTTATGATTCTCATTGCCTTTTTCAGGTTTATTTTAATCTGAAATACTAGCCTTATTTAAAGCTGTGTGAAATTGAGTTACAGTCATTTTCATGAGACCACACCTACCATCTGTACTTTATGCAGATATGGCTTTTGCAGGTGATGTGTCAACGTTTTAAAGCATGAAAGGGTTTTGGGTGCCGATCATTGCAAAAGTGATAGTATAGTTCAAGGGAGTTTTCTGCAGTATAAAACATTCTTTAGCTGGCAATTCAGGGTAATTCAAGGTCATTCCAAGTGCAGTGTAATTCTAATCTAAGCACCTTTTCTTTCTCAAATGAAGCATTTTACCAATAAGAACCATTTTCTTGATAAAATCAAAAATAATGCTCAAATGATATTAATGGATAATGTTTGGAAGTTCTTACTCCCAGATTATTTATTTTCAAGCTTTGTATAAACATGTATTAAAATACCTAATTAAAATTATATTTTTTCGGTACTGCTTTTGTATCTTGATAAATGTAACCGTAATATAAATTCCTTCAGTAGACACTTTCAATTCAACTATCCATGTGATTAGATACTCCATCTGTAAGAAAATAAATAAAAATAAAGTAAAATCATGGATTTTGAATAAAACTAAACCATCCACAGAACTAGTGTTTGAAAAATACTCATGGTATTTTCATGGAAAGGGTGCTTATGCTGTTTTCTGTTACCCTCCTGCAAAACACTGCCAAAATACAATCTGAATTTACTGTTTTGATGGTTGGAATCACCATATTAACAAAAAAAATTTAGCTTGCATTCCCTGGGAATATTTTTTCAAATATTCCAAGCATTTAGTTAGATGATTAGTTACCTAATGGTAAATGATTAAAATTGATTGTAACCAGTTAATTATAATGATGACATTTTGCATATGGTTCATTTTTATCTGAAACCTGGTTTTCTGTTGCATCAAACTGTAAGATGCCTTAGCTTGGACTATTCACCAACTTGCGCTATTTTTCAGCCCAATTGCCCCAGTATTGATGTAAATAGCACAGAAGATCACAGAACCTTAAGTGCAAATTATGTTCAGTGCAAATCAAGTTATCACAATCTTTTCCACTACTTTTGAAACCATTCCACTGACTGGAAGAATCAGAATCAGAGTCAGGTTTATTATCACTGACATATGTCGTGAAATTTGTTGTTTTGCGGCAGCAGTACAGTGCAAGACATAAAAATTACTATAAGTTACATAAATAAATAAACAGTGTGAAAGAGGAATAACGAGGTAGAGTTCATGGACCGTTCAGAAATCTGATGGCAGAAGGGTGCTTCCTCCCACGATATGGACCATGTCCCCAGGATGAATTAACCACCACAGGCTTGCAGATTTTTGAGATGGCTCCAAAAAATTAGTTGGATCTTTTGGGTGCAAAGGCATTAATTTATACATTTTAGAGAATGTTTGACTTTTATTCATAAATTTGCTAAGGAAATGTATGCTGCGCTCAACTTCAACTGGAAGATCCTTGAAATATTTTTTAAAAAGTAATTTTCAGTATATTAAAATCTGGATTAATATGACATAAATGCTTAATTTTGGTGACAAATTTATCTTCAAACTATTCTACTCTATAACAATTTCACGAATTATTTTTCAAGAATCATTCATTTTTAAGAAAGAACAATCATGTTTTAAGTAGCTGCTGCATTATGCTGATTCATAGTAGGTTTTGCATTCAATCATGTGCAACTGAATTTCAACAACATACAAATAAATTTGAACAAAAGATAAAGACTTCAAAATGGACACAATTTGTACTGGAATTACTGAGTATATTTTAAGAGGAAACTCTACATTAATTACTATTAAAGTATGAACCCAAAATGATTGCTCTGAAGATGGAGTCAAATCACATGAAAAAATATTGTTTGAGCGAGCTTGGTTGGTAACCCACATTGCAGTCTCTTCAAATAAACTGCTAGATGGTAACAATTCTTCTTTCTTTCTCCTATTTCCTCAGGATATTTTTGAATATTTACTCTAGTGGAATTCATCTACTATCAAGTGTACTCACCAGATGAGTTTCATTCTGAAAGTATAGTTATTTGTTACTGCAGCAGTCAGCAATTTATACGCCAAGTTTACGCGAAGGACTGATACGAAGCGATGAGAGCTTTGCATCAACATTAAATAAATGGCTTAAATGTAAAACCATTTGGGCAAGTACCATATGGATACTTTGAAAAATAACCTTAAACTATTATGGGTTGTGCGTGCAACATAATTGCTCTGGGAATGAAGCAAACTGGATTCTCAAGCAATCCATTAAACCAGCAGAGGACTTTTCAAACTTAATTCCAGAAAATTATTGCTGTAAAGAGACTCTTGCCCAAATGATTTCTTGCTAACTTTGAGAATTTAACTGACAATCAGATATCTGTGAGCAAATTCAGTTAATTATGTTGATGAAATAACAAGAGCCTGAAAGAAATCCTTCACAGTCAACAGATGCTGTTTTCAAATATATACCTGTGGTAGAACAAGGCCCTTAGAGTGTTAAATATTTCTTCTTGTTCCAGAAATTATAATGAGGCACTTCACGGTTCACAATGCCGTTCAAAATTTAATTCACGCATAATCTAACATACTGTGATTGCTCAGGTATAATTAGCAATAGAGTATGTTTTCATACATGTAATCTGTGAATTTACAAGGTTCAATGAATGCATTGACTGCATTCAAAATAAGTGCTCACTGAATGGTTGAGAAATACAAACATTCACAGACTACACTTGATAATTCTCTAACTTTATTCAACTAACTATGATAATTCAGGCTTATAGAGTTCAAAGTAATGAAAACATGCCATAATTGCACTTTGGTTAATGTGATTGCTCAACAATGTGCCCTCTAACTTTTGCTCAAGAATCGGAATATATTATCACGGCAATTTGTTAAGCTGCACCTTACATCTTCTTGCAAAAACCAATTATGAAACATGTACGCTGGTCTCTCAGAAGTCTGTTTGCAATTTTCTAAAATCATGCAGTAATTAGAAAGTATTTCACGGCCCATTAATATCAAATAATATTTTTTGGCAAAGCTGGGCATTGTTAGCATCCAATTTACAAGCCATTATTCTTTCTGGGTAATTACATTCTAACTCTACATAGCTCATCACATGGGTTAGAAGGACCACGCAGCATTCAACACTACACGTGACCATACATGAGCTTTGAACAAATCTTTGTACATTAATGGAATTCTGATTGTAAGAAGGAATCAAGGTGACGACTTCTGACACAATCAAAGAAGATGCAACAGTACGTAAGTTTTCTTGATAGATCGGTGGATAAATGAACCATCTGGTGTCATACTTCATTAAACTGTGTAAATCAGGAAATTTCTGGAGGGATTTTTCTCCATGATTCCAATTGAAAATGGACATAAATTGGTCATATTAACAGCAAAAGGGATCAAAAACGCAAGTCGGAGGAATAGAACTTTGTTTGGTCAGAACATTGCAAATCTTTGAAATTGTCTTCCCAGAGGCCTGTGGTATTCAGATGTATTCTTCTTGTTATTCATTTTTGGCTTCTGGGTGTTATTGCCAAAGCCAGCACTTTGTGCCCATCCAAATGCTCTTGGGAAAATGCTACTTTGGTCCTTTTGGTGAAGGCCCTCTACAGTGCAGTTGGGCAAGGAATTTAGAGATATAGAGCCAGCAATGATAAAGGACTGTCAGTATCTTTCCAAATCAGGATGGAGTGTAACTTGAAGGTGAACCAGCAAGTGGTGGTGTTCCCATGTGCATGTTGCCCTTATCCTTCTTAGTAGGAGGGGTTGTGGGTTTGGGATATGGTGACAGAGTGCCTGGTTGAGTAGACTGTACGCACAGCAGCCACTGTGTGCCAGTGGTGGAGGGACTGAATGTTTAGAGTGATTCACGATGTGCCATCCAAGTTGCTGCTTTGTCCTGTATGGTGTCATGCTTCTAGAGAGTTGCTGGTGCTTTACTTACCCAGGCAAGCGGACAGTAATCCACCACACTCCTGACATGTGTCTTGCAGATTGTAGAAAGGTTTTAGAGTGTCAGAAGATAAGTCATTTACACAGGATATCCAGTCTCTGACCTAATCTTATGGTTGTCCTAGTTGAGTTTTCAGTAAATGGTGATCTCCAAGGATATTGATGTTGGGTGATTTGTGATAGTAATGCTATTGACTGTCAAGGCATGGGAGTTAAATCCTCCCCTGTTGGAGTTGACCATTGCCTGGTACTTCTATCATGGAAATGTCACTTGCCACTTATCGGCCTGTGCCTGAATGTTGCCTGGGTCTTGCTATATGCAGGCATGATCTGCATCACTTGCTGAGGAGTTATGAATGGAATTGAAGATTGTGCAATCATCAGTGAACATCCTGATGTCTGAACTTATGATGGAAGGAAGTTCATTGATGAAGCAGCTGGAGATAGTTGGGAGATGGTTAGGTGGATGATACCACCTCAAAGAGCTTCTGCAGCAATATTGTGGGTCTGGGATCTTTGACCTCCAACTATTTTCCTTTGTGTGAGTGCTTTTCCTTTGATGTCCATTAACTTTAGTTTAACAACTATACCTTGATGCCACACTTCACCACATGCTGTCTTAATGCAGTCACTATCATCTCATATTTGGGCTTCAGTTCTTTTGTTCATACTTGGACCAAAACTATGATGAGGTCTGGAGCTGTGTGGCCCTGGCACAATCCAAGTTGGGCATTGGTAAGTAAGTTATTAGAAGTATGTTTCATTTGATAACACTGTTGACAGCACCATCCATCACTTTGATGATGATTGAGAGTAGACTGATTGAGTGTTAATGAGCCGGATTGGATTTGTCCTGATTTTTGTGAGCTGGGTAATTTTCCATATTAACAGGCCGGTACCAGTGTTGTAACTGTACTGTGACACCTTGGCTGGAGGCACAGCCGGTTCTGGATCAGAGATCTTAAATACCACAGCTGGGATGTTGTCGGGTCTCAAAGCCTTTGCTGTATCCTGTGCTCTCAGCTGCTTTTTGATATCATATGGAGTGAATCTAATTGGCTGAAGCCTGGATCCTTTGGAGAGAAGAAGGATGAGAGGTGACATGATAGAGGTGTACAAGATGATAAGAGGCATAGATCAAGTGGACAGTCAGAGACTCTTTCCCTGGGCGACAATGGCTAACACGAGGTGGCATAATTTTAAGGTGATTGGAAGAAGATATAAGGGGGACGTCAGGGGTAAGTTTTTTACACAGGGTGTGGTGGGTGCGTGGAATGCACTGCCGGCAGAGGTTGTGGGGGGAGATACATTAGGGATATTTAAGAGAATCATAGATAGACACATGAATGATAGAGAAATGGGGGGCTATGTGGGAGGGAAGGGTTAGATAGACCGTAGAGCAGGATAAAATGTTGGCACAACATTGTGGGCAAAAGGGTCTGTACTGTGCTGTAATGTTCTATGTTCTATGTTCTGTGATGATGGAAGCTAAGATGGCACTTCTGGCTGAACGAGGTTGTGAATGTTGCAGCCATTTCTTTAGCATTCACATGCTGAGCCCAGCAATTGTGAGAGATGGGGATGTTTTTGGAGCTTTCCCGTGTCCCCATCAGTTATATTGTTGACCATCACAATTCTTGGTGTGACACAGAAATATACAGGGAAGAGGGAGTAGCCTTGGAATTTTCAACATTGAATCCAGAGCCCATGAACTCTTATGACTTCAGGTCCAATGTGGGCAAATGTTTCTATTAACACCTATCATCCTCCCTTAGCTAATGAATCTGTCCTCATCCTTTTGATCACACGAGGAAGAGGCAGTGAAAGAAGTAATGGCACAAAGTGTACTCTAGGTTGGAGGACTCCAAAGTCCATTAACAAGAGTGGCTGTGAGCAGCAGCACAGATCAAACTGGTCGAACCTTGAAGCAAATAGCTGCCCTGGTGGTCTATATACCAGGCCTCTGGAAACCAATCTTGTAATCTAATCAGCAGGCTATCAGATCTCTATTCACAATTGCTGACTTCCTTCATCACCCACTTCAATATTCCCCCATGTGCATGACATAATCTCCATTACTCCACCACTATATACATATATATATATATATATATATATATATATATAAAATCTCTCTCTCTTTCTCTCTCTCTCTCATCTCCAGCTGCAGCCTTGTCCTCATCTTTTCTGCTGCACCCTTCCTCAACTCAGACCACCTCCAACAAACAACTACCTGTCAATACCTGTCAGCTTTGAAATATGCTCAGCAATTAATTCCTGCAGGGCATCCAAGAAGTGTGGTTTCTCATTTGGGATTCCTCCCACTGCCTGACTCCCATCTACCTCCCTATAAACATCAGGGGCAGGTTATAACACGGGTACACACAACACACCAAAGGCTCCATGTGCTACACTGTTGATAGCATCCCCTAGATGAGATGTTCTATCTGCCTGACAATTCTAGTGAGTATTGAAATTATAATGGGAAGGTAGCTGGATTTGTATCTTGGTAGATCAGATCAAATTGCAGAAGCACCTTCTTCTTATATTTACAGGATGGTTACCAAATTTATGCTTCAGCAGGTGAATCACTGTGTACCAATTGTAAATGTGATCCTTGGCTGATTTTTGCTGTTCTGTGGTCCAGGAGATCAAAGCAATTGTAATGCCCTACCATCATTATGATTAATTCAAGTAGACCAGGATTGAATCAGGCACACTGGGGCCTACAGTTCTTCCTGTTTGCTGAACTACATGTTTACCAGATGAAGTACCAGAAGGGGAGCCTGCTGCCCATTTATTTCATTTTACATGACGAATAGAGTGTGCAATGGAAGAAATTGGCAGAAGCAACAATTGTCCCAGTAACAAGATTGGACACACAATGGCAAGAGCTCCAACATTTACAAAGTGTACATCACCAGTACAGGACAACAGCATATCACATCTCTTTTGCAATCAGCCAGCTAAGTAAAATTGTCCACATTTCAAAATTTCAAGAACCTGTTCCTTCAGTCACAAAGCTTCCCACTGTACTGGAAATTTGAATTAATTGATTCAAATGGTAGTAAATGCAAAAGATCCCCAAACGATCATGATTGACTAAACTTTCGGGCAAATTAGACAGGTCATCAATGTGAGCATTGGCCAATTCAGATGAATCTCATCCCAGTGAAACAGCTCCTTGCATGAACAAAATCCATTTCCCCCACCCCAGCATTCTATGGTCTGATCTTATTCACTCCATGCCAAATTGTATCTGGATCAGGCGTTAATCCAGAGATGATTAACTTTGTCATTGTGCATTTTAATTTTCCCCAGTTAAAAGGCTATGTATCCTCAACACAACATCCTTTGATTGCAGTATCCACAGAGACTGGACTTGGTCCATGGTGAGTAGGGTGTGATTTTATTTTCATTTAAAAAAATTGTTTTGATTTTATATTTACATCTTTTTTACTCTTGTAGTTTTCATTGCAATGATAAAATTGATAAACCAATAGATTTTTCACTCTCAGATAATTGGCAAATCAATTCAGACTGGTTCAGGGAGGTCAGGTAACTCAAGTAGCAGTATCTGGGAAAATAAGTCTGTGGGCTCAGTTCATTTTTAAACACATCGTCTTCTGAGTGCATTGTCTGCAGAGTATGGATTTTTGGCAAGATAGAGATAAGAGTGAAAGGATACAGAATTAAATAAATTAACTGATTTATCTTAAGTTGGGCAGGGCAGCAGATGAATTGCAGCTGTCGTTAGTAGCACTTGGAATACATGGCTACCACATCTGCAGGAAGTGTCAGCAAGCTTGAGGAATTTTGATTGAATTATTGAGCTGGAGTCTGCATTAGGGTGGGTGATATTACCTGGATACTTTGTTTCTGGAGGAGGTCACACCCCTCAGATTAAGAACTGTAGAAATGATCAATCAAGAGGGAGAGTAGAGTATAATTATGTGAGGTATATATGGGGGTCCCAATATTAGACTGGAGGAGCATTGGCTCCTGAATGTAATGGTACAGAGATTGCAGAGAAGCTGAACAAACTGACTACAGCACCATGGTACAGAGGACCATTCAATTTGCAGAATGAAAAGGGATACAGCGGTGATAGTTGAAAATCTTGTCAGGGATAGTTAATGTTCTCGGCAACTGCGAGCACAAGTCCTGACATTTATCCAGTGCCAGAGTTTAAAGAGTATCTCATCGGGGATGAAGAGGAAATTGAAGTAAGGAGGGACAAGATCCAGTCATGGTGATCCATTTGGGAACCAATGCACAGCTGAACAAAGGAGCCTCTGTTGAATGTGAGCTTGAAAGTAGCCTCTGTAGCATTGACAGATACAGCAATTTGTAGAACTACTTCAAATAGAATTCTTTCTACAATATGATTGCATCATAATTTCCAGAAACTATTAACTGGTTAATTTTATCCCAGCTGTGAGATTACCCCTTGAACTTTCTTGTGACCTTGGTGCTAATTGTGGCAAATTAGGCACCTTCATGTAAAAAGGACCAATGATAAACTGTTGTGAGGTTTTACCTCATGAGGTTACAAACTAGCCACAGACCTTCCAGCTAATTAACTGCAAGTGATTTAGCAAAAAACTCTGCAGTAATGACATTAACACTTGTTTAATATTGTGGCGTGAATGGCTTTACTTGTCAACACAAACTGTTCTGGCAGTCAACAGCTGCACTGGTTGTAGTGCCAGTACAAAACAGAGTCCAAATCTACCTCTATAAAAAACTATATGTACATTAGAAAAAGGAAGAACGTCATGGTTTCAGGGCAGCAATATAACTTTGCAGTACAGAGGAAAGTTATACACCTGCAGGTGACATTGCTGAAAGCTTCAATTAGTTTACTACATATAACATTTCTCTCTTGCTCTCCTAATATTAGTTATTATTATGACTTGGCTGTTATGTTTAAGGATTTTTTTTAAACCACTTTCCCATAAGAAAGGATTTGGAAAGAAAAAAAAATACATTTAAATCATCTTGGACATGAAATGCTGACAACTTGTGTTTTTAATTTTGCTGACCTGAGCATTTTCAAGTTTTTCTTTTTCCAGTCATGTTTAAGTGCTGGGTTTTAATCAAAATGTAGTCACATTTTTTTTAGATGAGAAAGTGCTTAGATTAAAAGTGATTAAATGCTGAAAAGTGTCAGATTTTTTTTCTTCAAAAGAAAGCAACAGGCCATTCATTAGTCTCTCATTAATGTATCAACTCCTCACACAACTGGTATGGAAGTCCTTGTTGCAGAGTGCTCTCTGGATTTGGCTTCTTTGGACAAAAGGAATGAAAAGCAGAGACAGAAGTGTTTATTGACAGGCAGGTTCCTTTTTTTAAAGTGTCTTAGCGTTTGCCAATTGTGCAAAACTAGCATACAAGTTATTTGTATTAAAACCTGAAGAAAAATCCTTGACATAAATAAAGCCGATAATTCGCTTGAAACACTGTTGCACTATGATTCATAGCATGCCTCAGTTTAGCAAGCATTTTCTAGGACCATCTTTAGGAAGTTTGGAGGGTTGCATTTCAGGCTATTTGCTGAAGCTGCTGAGCTTCAATTCAGATTTCAAGTGAATGGCATTGTTATGCCTTTGGATTATGCTAACATAATGGACAGTGTGGGTACATCCTTCAATTATTAATGAAATACACCTAATGTATCTGGGAGTACCTTGAGCAGACTAAGTGTATAAGAGTTACATAAGTAGGCATGATATTCAGCTCACGTCATTTATAAAGTGAGCCAGACATCAACAGTTATTTCTTAATATTTGAAATATGAGAAAATCATTAAGGCTCTATGTAATGAGATAGTAAATAAATAATAAACTGATAATTCAGAAAGTAAATAGCTTACTACCAAGGATAGCTTTCAGATGAATGTTTGTTCTGATCACACCTGGTTCTGATACCCAGAAATATGACTGGATTCTGCTTCAGTTCAATAAAAGTTTTAAGATTTACTTTTTCCACATATAACGTAAAGTTAATACTGTAACTCCACAAGATCAACTCTGTTTCCTTACAAGGACAAGAACAAAGTTACTCCAATCTTTCATTATAGTTTAGGGCTGAAAGATAAGAAAGGAGTCTTGTTCTTATTCTCTGTAACTCTTCCAACATTAGTTTGTGCTTCATTTTCTGGGCACAGTACTCAAGGTGTGGTCTGCAAAATCTGATGGCAACTTCTGATAATTTGCATTCTATTGTTGTGTCTAAGCAGCTCAATATTCTTTCCTTTTGACAGCATGCATGTCATTCCTGTACTATACCTCAAGACAAATCTGGAAACAATAAAATTCAGTTAAATTGAACAGTGCCTGGAACTTTGAAGGTATATTGAGATAATTTTTCAGACACATATGCAAATATATAAAATTGGAGGGATTCGGATACCAAATTCTATATTTATAACTTCATTGCCAATGTATTCATGGCACGTTTTCCATTTCAGGATTAGAGGGACTCATTTAAAATTGATGACTCTTGGTTGCTCGGAGGTGTGGTCAAAGGTTTGCTGGAGACGCCATGATTAGAAGTGAAGTTACCAAGGAGAGATATCTATGTAAGTCAAACATTGAATGTCTCCAATGCAAGCCAATGAATACCTTTATTCCTGTTCTTTCCTTAGTTGGTCTTAGTTCCATGGTTCCTGGTGGTCTCTGGTAACTCACCCTCGTGCACAATACGTGACCAACAAGTTGTTTAAGCCTGCACCACGGCCAATCCAAACATCTCTTCCAAATATCCTTCAATCAAACTGTATGCGAAAGAAGAAAAAATAATATACGTTAAGGGAAATAGAAAGAGGAAGGCAGAAAAAGAGCCAAGGGAAAAATTTAAAAAAAGACTTAAAGAGAACAGTGAAAAAGAGAAAATCTAAACAACAAAATAAGAGACGTAGCCTCAGTTTTAATGAGGGGATACTTAATCTATATGGCTCACAACTGAACTTCATGCCAAAAATTATTTTAAGAACTGAGTTGTAAGCTGCATTTTATTTAGCTGACAGCAGAGTGCAGCATTAGCTTCTGTTCCTTTTCTAATGCACTGCTGTGCATATTTATAATATTAAATCCATACTGTAAAAATTCGGAAGCTATTTCTTTGGAAGTTATTTTTAATTACAATGCGACTTAAATAAAATCAAAAATTAAACAAACTGGGCAAAATCTGTCCCCAATTAGGGGTCATAATTTATGGTGATGCCAATAGCTTTCATATTTGCAACAAATGGCTATCTGGCTCATCTCCAAACAGAAAGAGTGAAAGCACCAGATTGTTATGTCTGCAAATTATCAGTGATATTTCTGTTGGAAACAAGACTACTGTATCATGGCTATTTGAATTTTATATAGAATGGTCTAGGTATAGCAAATAGACATTATAAGAGCCTGTAAACCGAGGTACACAATGCACAAGAAGTACTTGAACCCTTGTCATAATATTGCGTAGTACTAAATGAGTTTGGACTTGGGCATGACCTTAAGGGAGCTGTATGTTTTTGCAGTTGAAAATATGCTGCTTATGACTGTCCAAAAGTGCTGATGTGCATCAGTTCAAGGAATATTGGCATCAAGGTATATGGGAATGGCGGAGGAGGCTGTTGATTAGATGTGGAGAAAGGTTGGGAAGCTGGTTTGATTGTGATTGTGTGTTGGGGAAGTGGGGTGATGGGTCAGGCTGTGATCAAGTAATGGAGGCTATCAAGACCAGGCATCATGGGCAAAGGAGTGTGGAGTGGTGTTGGGTGGGGAAGAAATGGTTGATTGAGTGTTGGGTAGGTGTCCCAGGGCAAGGGCTGTGGGTTCTTCTTTGAATTTGCAGGTTTATGATTGGAAGATGGGAATGAGGTTGGAATCAACAGTTGTGGATGCTTAGTCAGAAGATTAGGATTCAAGGAGGTGATCAGGAGAATCTGGACCTGGAAAGATTGGTGGCAGATGCCTCTGTGCAAGAATAGACCTGCATATAAAGGTAAGTCGAGAGACAGAGCTTATGTGGGATTCCTTTTGGAGTAGTGATTGTAAAACCTGATTTTTCTGGTGTGACTACCAAATATTGATTAGAGGTTGCTCTTGGAACAAAGATTTTCAATTTCCTGCATAATATTCTAAAAGGAATGCTGTACATGATATGACATCATTCAACCACACCAAATAATCACAAGATTGGTGCAAGGGTGAAAAATGACCAGAAGCACTCAGTGAATTTCCAATACAGCATTAAACATAACTAAAACCATTTTGGCTGCCATTTTGTCATGTCTTGATCAATTTAGGATTGAGTTGAGTTACACAGAAAAAAGAATGACAGGATCTAGGTGATGGGGAAAATTAGAGCAGAAATGGGATTTCTCTGAGCATGAATAGGTTCAATGGGTTTAATGGCTTCCTCTTTTGTTCTCAGGGCATATGGAATGGTTACATTACTTTTGAAGTAATTTTATTTTCCACATTTATATGGCTATTCAAGTGCTGAATAAAAGGAGATAAATGGAGAAAGAGGAATCCTGCAAGGCATAAAGGATAGGTTTGAGAGATCTAAACGCAAGATTTTGCACCACATTCAGTTTCTGCAAGGATATTAGCTGTTGAGCCAAGGGAGAGATCTAATACAGATCATCATGATGCCTCTGACCTCTGGCATTCAGTCCTAAGTGAAATGTATCCAAAATAAGGATTACTTTAGGAGATAACGTCTACTTCCCAGAACTCTGGCCAATGAATTCCTTACCATATGTTGCAGGTTGTTCTCTATTAACAATCACTTGTACATAGGAAAACAATTGTGCATTGTGGCAGTCCAATCTTTCAGAAGCTAAAGAACAGGACAAAGTTACAATAGGTAACTATATGACATTGTTTTGGAAACAACCCTCCAACCCTACTTGGCAGCAGTTGAACTTACTGGAGATAGTAGATGTACACCACAGTACATGGCCAAACTCCATCACTGGAAAAGTACAGCCACATGTGTCCACACACTGGGTGGTGAGGAGGATAACTGAAGTACTTGTACCTGGACACATCAAGGATTGTGATGACTTGCTGCACATTGCACAGCTTTGCTCTGCAGGAAGGATTGCTCCTTAACCCAGCAGCTGATAACTTTGCAGAGATGGACAAGATGGATCTCAGCATCACACTTATTCACCCAAATTATGTTTTGTGGAACTATACTGTAAACATTTAAACCCTAACTTAATCTTTAAAAGCAGTGTTTAACTTGCAAATTTTGAACTTACATTTGCCCTTGTCATAATAGTATTTTTTGCCACACCTGTACAGGGAGGGTCCCAGTGGACACTTGTATACAGAGATTTTTAATATCAAATCTTGTCTCATCGGAAAAAAGGAAACTGGTTGCTTGTTGAACTCCTGAGATCTGGCTATTTAGTTGGTGGCAGCCACACTTCCACCAAGCCCTGTGTTATCCAAGAATTTTGTCATCACAAGGGTTCTTCCCAAACTTCTCTCTCCACTGGTAGAATAGCTACTCTCTGAGTCACATTCAGGATTCTATTGTTCAGGAGGGATGATGGACCTGATCTTGCACACAGCATCGATCACTATATGCGGTCTTTTAGATGCCACAAAAACCTTTGATTTTGTCAACTGAGAGGAATTGAGGAGAATCCTTTTCAAATTTGACTGTTAAAAATGTAAACTATTTCTGTTTAATCTATCAACCAATCTGTCACAGGGGACTCTAACCAATGGGGCTACCACAGACCCAATCCAAATGTTGACTGGACTAAAGCAGGGCTGTATCATTTTCATAACCTTTTCAATCTTCCTCATTGCAATGTTTCATGTCACTTTCCATATTGGAATGGGGCTAATCCACAGGCCATATAGGATTGAGGATCTGATAATATTCAACCAGCTCCAGTGGATGGGCCACATCATCTGAATACCTGACATCAGACTCCTGAAACAGACACTCTACTCTAAGCTCCCTTGTGCAGGAGGATGAAGAAAATGCTTCAAGGATGTCCTCAAAGCTTCCTTGGAAAAAAATGCAACAACTTTATCAATGTGATAATCCCAGGTCCGTGACTCAAGATAGAGAAGGAGGATCAGTTGGCAAGGCACTGAGCACAAGA
This sequence comes from Pristis pectinata, assembly GCF_009764475.1. Classification (NCBI taxonomy): domain Eukaryota; kingdom Metazoa; phylum Chordata; class Chondrichthyes; order Rhinopristiformes; family Pristidae; genus Pristis; species Pristis pectinata. The sequence goes on along the minus strand of NC_067408.1, from coordinate 41,016,469 downwards.
TCAAGCAGAAATGGCAGTAGGAGTGCAGAACCTCCCAACCAACCTCACCAGTCCACTCATTCCACAGAGCACCTCATGCCCCACTTGTGGCAGAGTCTGTAAGTTTTCCACATTGGCCTCATCAGTCACCTCAGAAATGGAATTGAAATTAGTCATCTTCAACCCCGAGTGACTGCCTAGGAAGGTTGGAGTGAACCCATTATCCTGATGGGACAGAAACTAAACTAGAATCAGTTTCAACAACTCACATTCTCTATGATAATCACCATAAGCATTAATCATAATGGGTCCCATTCGTTTCCCCTTGAGGCGATAATGTTGCTAATACAAATCAACATTTCATTGTTTGAACTGAATATTGAGAGGTTATCAGCCAAAAACCCAACAATGGATATTAAGGATCTCAGTGTCTTGCCAACAGAGCACAAGAGGAAGGAATGGTTGCGTTGGGAAGAGGAGCTGGTGGCTGTTGTTTTGGATGCTGAGGATTGTGTGAATCTTCTTCCCTACCTTTCATCATGAAACCACACAGAGTTCTGCAAATGAAGCTGTGTTGAATTATAAACGGTTACAGCATTTAAATCGCAAAGGGTGATAAATAATTGTGCACAGTTAAAAATGCCTGTGGACTCCAATCTAATATTTGTAGCGACAGAGTTGATAAGAATACTAATTAACAAATAATAATACACAAGACAGAATTCAAACATAACAGAACCAAAATTTTGTAGCCTCCTTTCATTAGGCACAGGCCTGAGATGGAATCTACAGAAGGTAACATTGTAATCCTCCTAACCTGTACCTTTACCTGTCCTTGAGATTTTACACCTCTTGTCACAATGTCATGGCTAATGTGACTATCAGAGGAAATTCAGAATTAGTGTACAATACGAGTATTGGGTGCAGATGCCATCTGTTGCACTGCTCTGTGTTGGGAAAGTGAAGGTTGGGAATGGTGTGTTATTATGGCTCTGTCTACGTTACAGTAGTACCTAATGTATGAACATCAAGGAATTGTGATGGTTCTGCACTTCATCTCCAACAAACTTTCTGCAGGAGTGTGGCTAATCATCTCTCTACAGTGACTACAGACCAGAATGAAGGTCACCTCAGCTTCAGTAGTTGAGTTGCTGTAGACAGACGACTCTTCTGTTTGTGCATGCTCAGAGGCTGAGCTTTAAGCCATTGTTGATTCATTGGGCCTTCTGTTCAGGGCCCCGTCACTAGGATACGTATATCATAAATGAGTCTTTATTCAGAGTGGAATGTGATTATGATTATGTTTCTGGATGAAGTTGCACCATTCTAGCAACCTGGCACTTCTTATAATGAATTGATTTCCAAAGATGACACATTTTGGTATTGGTATTGGTTTATTATTGTCACTTGTACCGAGGTACAGTGAAGCACTTGTCTTGCATACCAATTGTACAAGTCAATTCATTACACAGTGCAGTTACATTGAGTTAGTACAGAGTGCATTGATGTAGTACAGGTAAAAACAATAACAGTACAGAGTAAAGTGTTGCAGCTACAGAGAAAGTGCAGTGCAATAAGGTGCAAGGTCACAACAAGGTAGATCGTAAGGTCAGAGTCCATCTCATTGTATAAGGGAACCGTTCAATAGTCTTATCTCAGTGGGGTAGAAGCTGTCCTTAAGTCTGGTGGTACGTGCCCTCGGGCTCCTGTATCTTCTACCTGATGGAAGAGGAGAGAAGAGAGAATGACCCAGGTGGGTGGGGTCTTTGATTATGCTGGCTGCTACACCAAGGCAGCGAGAGGTAAAGACAGAGTCCAAGGAGGGGAGGCTGATGTCCATGATGCGCTGGGCTGTGTCCACAACTCTCTGCAGTTTCTTGAGGTCCTGGGCAGAGCAGTTGCCTTACCAAGCTGTGATGCATCCAGATAGGATACTTTCTATGGTGCACCGATAAAAATTAGTGAGTGTCAAAGGGGTCAAACCGAATTTCTTTAGCCTCCTGAGGAAGTAGAGGCACTGGTGAGCTTTCTTGGCTGCGGCATCTACATGATTTGACCAGGACAGAATGTTCACTCCCAGGAACTTGAAGCTCTCAACCCTCTCGACCTCAGCACTGTTGATGTAGACATTTTCTACTTACACACATACATACACACACACACACACACACATTAGATGCACATTTTGTTATTATTGCCCATGCAATGTTCATAACTGGGAGAATTAATTGATATATTTCTGAAATCCATCTACTATTGGGTACTTTCAAGTTAACGAGGTTTTAACACTGTTTCTTACTCTGTATCAGCACAATTAAAAGGCAGTCCCCATGAATAGGTTCCCTTTCATTTTGTCTTATCTCTTCCCCCCCCCCCCCCATCAATACCTATGGTCTGTCACAACCCTTCCTAAGCTCATGATCTCTACCTGACACCTCCCCCCTCACCAATCTCCTGACTCTAGATTCCAAGCACTTGACACTCGGGGTCTGATATCATGACCAGATCCCCAAAAGCAGATCACAAATCTTTACTCAGTGGCCAAGAGTGATCATTTGTTAGACAATAGAGAAGTCAAGGCCAATGGGTAACACAGGAAATTGAAAGCGACGTCAAGATCATATCATTCACCAGCTTATTGAATGGTTGAGCAGACTTGGGGGACCAAATGACCTATACCTGCTCTCATATCTTATGTTCTAAGTCTCCATTTCCCCTTTACATTTTATTATTCATTGAAATTGAATCATGTTCTGCACTTAAATGTTGAGCTACTCAATCCGTTTTCCAGGTGTGTTTTGTGAATACTGGGAAAAGAAGCTGACACAACATTGTGAATCAATTAACTTATTGAGCAACATTACCGACTTAACAAGCTAAAAATACCAACAGATAGAGGGCCTTCAGTGATTATCGACTGAGATATCAGTCTCTGGTATAATTTCCTCTTTGAAATTTGTGTTTTCAGTCAATCCAGATACAAAATAGAATGTATTACTTTACAGACAACTGAGAGAGGTTACGAAAGTTAACCTGCGATTCCTTCTCAATTGGAAATAATTGGACATTGAAAAGACCCTTGAACAACAATTATTGTTAGTCATGCTCTTACAAACACGGGATGTCTTTCATTGCTAAAACCCGTCAAAATTGGCAGAAGACCATATGTTGAAAGTATATTTATTTTCTTCAAGAAGTATTATGAATCATAGCCACTGTTGAAAAGTGACGAGTGTTTAATTTATAAGGCACAATAATTACACAGGAGGATTAATAGTTCTAAATTGGAGTAAAACAATGTCATGGTTGTCTGGCCAAACTGCTGAGGTTCTTAAAAATGGAAACTAACATAACAGCTTTAATGAGTTCATTCAGTGAATTGCTTTCATACTGACCAGACTAAAATGACTAAACATTGGTCTGTACTAAGTTAACTGACCTTTCCTTGAGCAGGAGTCAGGAGATTACAATTGATATGAGAGCCCTGGCTGTTTGCTTGTTCCTGCTTGTTTGCACTTCAGTTGTTTCTATATTGAACTTGACTTGCTTCCACTTGGCTTTTGTGGAATCTGAGATGACTAGTGAGGGAACCACAGACCATTTCAGAGACAGGGCAGGTGGGTTTGTAGCTGGTGAGGTAGTCCACATGTTTGGCTGCTTTCCATAGCTTCTGTATACCCTCAGTACATGGCTTCAGGATTCTCAATACCATCCCGAATGCTGCCCCTCCACTTTGAGCAGTCATGGGCCAGAAGTGTATAAAGTCAAAGCTCAGAATGCAACTGCATGCATTAGTGCTGCCTCTCTCCTGACATCTACGGGTCCTCCCTAGGTTACGACAGATACCTGCAGACCTGCAGCAACTGGCAAATCCATCCCACTGGTCTCCCAAATGCTTGTTTGTATATACAGTGGCATGCAAAGGTTTGGGCACCCCTGGTCAAAATTTCTGTTACTGTGAATAGCTAAGAGAGTAAAAGTTGACCTGATTTCCAAAAGGCATAAAGTTAAAGATGACACATTTCTTTAATATTTTAAGCAAGATTACTTTTTTATTTCCATCTTTTACAGTTCCAAAACAACAAAAAAGGAAAAGGGCCTGAAGCAAAAGTTTGGGCACCTTGCATGGTCAGTACTTAGTAACACCCCCTTTGGCAAGTATCACAGCTTGTAAAAGCTTTCTGTAGCCAGCTAAGAGTCTTTCAATTCTTGTTTGGGGGATTTTCGCCCATTCTTCCTTGCAAAAGGCTTCTAGTTCTGTGAGATTCTTGGGCCGTCTTGCGTGCACTGCTCTTTTGAGGTTTATCCACAGATTTTTGATGTTTAGGTCAGGGGACTGTGAGCGTCATGGCAAAACCTTCAGCTTGTGCCTCTTGAGGTAGTCCATTGTGGATTTTGAGGTGTGGTTAGGATCGATATGCTGTTGTAGAAGCCATCCCCTTTTCACCTTCAACTTTTTTACAGACAGTGTGATGTTTGCTTCCAGAATTTGCTGGTATTTAATTGAATTCATTCTTCCCTCTACCAGTGAAATGTTCCCTGTGCCACTGGCTACAACACAAGCCCAAAGCATGATCGATCCACCCTCATGCTTAACAGTTGGAGAGGTGTTCTTTTCATGAAATTCTGCACCCTTTTTTCTCCAAACATACCTTTGCTCATTGCAGCCAGAAAGTTCTATTTTAACTTCATCAATCCACAGGACTTGTTTCCAAAATGCATCAGGCTTGTTTGGATGTTCATTTGCAAACTTCTGACGCTGAATTTTGTGGTGAGGATGCAGGAAAGTTTGGATAGACCTCAAAAGAGCAGTGCATGCAAGACGGCCCAAGAATCTTACAGAACTAGAAGCCTTTTGCAAGGAAGAATGGGCAAAAATCCTCCAAACAAGAATTGAAAGACTCTTAGCTGGATACTTGCCAAAGGGGGTGTTACTAAGTACTGACCATGCAGGGTGCCCAAACTTTTGCTTCGGGCCCTTTTCCTTTTTTGTTGTTTTGGAACTGTAAAAGATGGAAATAAAAAAAGTAATCTTGCTTAAAATATTAAAGAAATGTGTCATCTTTAACTTTATGCCTTTTGGAAATCAGGTCATCTTTTACTCGCTTAGCTATTCACAGTAATAGAAATTTTGACCAGGGGTGCCCAAACTTTTGCATGCCACTGTATGTGCTGTACATAAGTCATGCGTTCATGAGCTGAGGAGGACCTGTACTTTCCTGACACCTAATGTTAAGTCTCAATCATGCAAAGCAGACAGTGGAGTAAGACAGCAAAGGCAATTGACATCTTTTGAATTATAAGATAAGATGAGATATCTTTATTAGTCACATGTATATTGAAAAACACAGTGAAATGCACTTTTTGCATGGAGTGTTCTGGGGGCAGCCCACAAGTGTCGCCACGCTTCTGGCACCAACATAGCATGCCCACAGCTTTCTGGGAATTATACCCTAGCAAGAAGCAAACATCTTCAAGTGAGAATTGGAGGAGAGGAAATTAATAAGAAAATATACATAATGCTGTTATACTTAAGTGACAATAAAAAAACATCTGCGGATGGTGGAAATCTGAAATAAAAATAGAAAATATCGGAAATATGCAGATCAGGCTGCATCAGTGGGAAGAGAAACAGTGCTAATGTTTTAGGTTGAAGATCCTTTATCAGAATCATAATGCTGTTACATTTAATTCAGCTTCTTTCTGGCAGCAATCACTCCCAAGATTGGTGCAATAATCAGCAGCACACAGCAAAAATATTTTGAAATTTATTTCTACATCTATCAGAAGTTTTATTTTAGAAGCTTACAATGACTATCTTTTCATTAGAGTCTAACATTAGTTAACATTATGAAAGGAAATACTTAATGAGAATGGACTGTAAAGCAAATATTACTATAAATAGTATGTACCAATAGAGTGTATTTCCAAGTGAATAAACCACACACAGAATAAGAACATTTAACTGACAGGAATGTAGTTCATTATTGTAGAAGAACAAAATATAAAGTGATAGTCTCTATGCAGTAATCTAACTTTAGTATAACCCCCAAGGACCCAAATGAAGATAATAATTTAAACACGGTCTGGTAATTTGCTCTCTGAATCCCAATATCAGATTGCAGCTTTGAAAGCACACTCTGGTATTAATTAGCTTGTCCATCGTTTTATACACAACAGATATTTTGATCCTTTTCTTTAACCTTTGCAGGAAATATAATTATGGGTGTCGGTTGAGAGGGCACTTACTCTGCCCTCATTCACTTCATCCTTCATTTATATACCTTTAAATTCACTCAGGAGGATTAAAGATTAGAGCATAAATTTTATAGGTTCATTAAGACTGCTGTAGAGTTAAATTTTAAAAAAATAGCTTTTATTATTATGCAGAGAATAACAGATACTGTAAAATACACTATGGGCTGCAATTCCAAGTGGATGACAAACATCTTTTGGGTGGATTGCAAATTTTGTTGGAGGAAGGGAGCATATTCATCCTGCAGGCATTGCTTTCCTTTTTTTTGGCTGCCTATCTTGACCATCCATGCCCACAGCTTACTCAGCATTAGGCAGCAGTGGCCTGCTGTCAACAGGCACCATTGCACAGCCAGCTAGAGCTCCTATGTGGCTTTTCTGTATCGAAGCTTGGGTGGTGGAGTCGGGTTGGTCAGGTTGCTGGGAGGACAACTGGTTTTCACTGCAAGGGCAAACAGCTGGCAACTGGAGAGTGGGGAAAGTTGGTGGCTTTTGGCAGGGGGTGATTATGAGGTTTGGAAAGAGAGCTTGGGTGATTGAGAGAATGAGGGGGATTGGCAGACCAGTGGGGAGAGGGGCTTTTGGGAAAGGGGAGAGAATAAAGGAGAGTTAGGGATTTGACAGGATAAGGAAGGAAGAAGACAGAGAGAAGAAGAGGGTGGAGTAAGGAAAGGGATAAGCAGAAGAAGATTGAGGCAGGGAGGGTGTATAGGGAAGGGATCTGTCAGGTGGAGGGAATTATGAAGGGAGCCAAGGAAGAAGGTGCATGTGTTTGCTAATATGTTTGTGTGAGATCTGGGTGCAGGAACATGTACACCATCATCCTGACACCAGAATTCACTTAGTCTAAAATTTGCTCCCCCAACCACAATCTTGATTTTCATTTTCCAGAGTTTCCCAATCCCGCTTCTGCCAACCCACAATGCTCGCAGGTTTTCAGTCAGTTGGAGTTCTCAGATACTAAATTGAATCCTAAACAGAATTGCCTCCAACAGTTCAAGCACTGAAAGTACCAAAGTCTAATCATTGCCCACATTATTTGCACAGTTATTGGTAACTAAGTCATTGCAACTTTAAAAACAACCAATTGACATGTCAGTTCACTGGAACAGGCTGGGAAATCCTGTTTTTTTTTCTTTTTCAATCTTTTTATTAGGTTTCAAATTAATACAGATTGATATATAGCATCAATATTTATACATGTAATACAAAGAGATCAGGATAACAATCATGGCATAGATAATCATAAAGAACAATAAAATATAAAAAAAATCTGTAGATCCAATGATCACTTAGTAAATGAATATAATAGAAAAGAAAGAAAAAGATTTATTATATAAACCAAAAAAAGAAAGAAAAACCCCAAATCAATAAGAAAAATTATAAACAATATAAACTAAACTAAACAGAAAAATTGGAAAAAAAAACAAACAACAAAAAAAAGAAAAAAAAACTGGGCTAAAATTTCTCAGTAGAAACAGAGCAATATTATGTCGTCAACTCCGTTCCTCTAAATTGGAAAGTTATTGAAAGGGGATCTACATCATGTGAAAATATTGAATAAATGGACTCCAAATATCTTCAAATTTAAGCGAAGGATCAACAGTACCACTCCTAACTTTTTCCAAGTTTAAACATGATATAGTTTGAGAAAACCATTGAAAAGTAGTAGGGGGTATTGTGGCCATTAACGTAACAAAAGCAATCATATGGTTAGCGGAAGCAGATAAATGGCCAGACTCTATCCTTGGTAATCCAAAAATTGCAGTGATAGGGTGAGGTTGTAAATTAATCTTCAATGCATTTGAAATAATGTTAAAAATGCCTTTCTAATATTTTTCCAAAAGAGGACAGGACCAAAACATATGTGTCAAAGAAGCCACATTCAATTTACATCTATCACATGTAGGATTTATGTGGTTATAAAAACGAGCTAGCTTATCTTTGGACATATGGGTCCTGTGAACTACCTTAAACTGTATCAAAGAGTGTCTGGCACACATTGAAGATGTATTAACTAAATGAAGAATTTTCTTCCAAGTCTCTGTAGGTAAAGATGTCTGGAGTTCACTTTCCCATTCATTCTTAATTTTGTCCAATGATTCTGGACGTATTTTCATAATTAAATCATAGATTATTGCTATCAAGCCCTTCTGATAAGGATTAAGACCTAAAATTTTTTCTGTAGTTTCAATTTTGTAAGGTGTCAGAAAAGAAGGTATAGTAGCTTTTAAAAAATGTCTAATCTGCAAATATCGATAAAAGTGTGATCTAGGCAAATTGTATTTGTTAGACAATTGTTCAAAAGATGAAAAACAGTTATCAATGAATAGATTGCAAAAACATACTATTTCCTTTCTTTTCCATATGAAAAAAGCTGAGTCAGCTCTGGATGTATGATTGAATCGGACTTGACAAGTTAAATTTATTCAATCCAAAAGATTTACTAAATTGAAACCATATTTGTATTGTATGTTTAACAATTGGGTTAATCATATGTTTACTTAATTTGGTAAGTGCAAAAGGGAGTGAAGCTCCTAAAATAGAAACTAATGAAAATTCAAGTACTGATTGGTGCTCAAGGTATACCCATTTGGGGCATTGAATTACATCTAAATCTTGTATCCAAAAAATTAAATATCTGATATTAATTGCCCAATAATACATTCAAAAGTTAGGCAAGGCCATACCACCACCCTTTTTTAGTTTTTGTAAATATTTCTTACTTAACCTTGGGTTTTTATTCTGCCAAATATATGAAATAGTTTTGGAATCAATAGTGTCAAAAAAAGATTTCGGGACAAAAGTTGGAATCGCTTGGAATAAATATTAAGGGGAAACCCTGTTACAATCAAACATTAAATGAGTCTTGAGAAGGCAGTGAGCCATTGTTTTTGGGTTCTGATTTCAACACGTTAATACCCCCTGCTATAAAGTAATATCAGGGTCTCACTACAAACTATAAGAGCAAAGTATTAGCAATTGATAAGTGTTACTAGAAAATCAGGGACAGATTATGGTTCAGAAAACATTGCATTGGACATCGCAAACATTCAATATTTTTATGAACAATATACTGAAGCTTATGGTTTTATTGGAATCCAGGAGTTATGAGAGACCCCATTATATTGTGAAGATATTGAGTGTACTGTCTGAGAGTTCTAAACTTAAGTCAAGACCTTAAGTTCTATCTGGTATAAGTATCTATGAGAACCCTCACTATAGGAAGATTATACTGTATCAACCTACACTTAAAGGACTAGTTTACTTCACTACTTTAGTCTCTCTGGAAAGGTCGAGCTGTCAATAATCACTATTTCAAGCAGTGGGTCCCCCCTCCCAACCAAAGAAGAGATACTTCTAACTAACAAAGCAGTCTAAACACAGTTTATTTTATTTTAAGTGAGACATGTTTAATTCTAATAAGTAATTCTTAATTAATTCTCATAAGTAATTCTTAACAAAGATTTGTAACTTACAAAGGATTTCCTAACACAAGTACAATTCTTGCAAGTTAAACAGTCATACCAACAAATTGCAGACAAGTAGGTCATCCGTCACTGAGGAATGAATTCTAGGTCTTTTTGTCACCCCTTCTCTCTGTCATTTCATTCTATCATTCCGAACTACCCTGACTGCCTTCTAACATTTATACTGTTTTTCCACTGGTTGGCATCATCGGTATGTGATGTTTCTCAACTACATCCAGGTAGATGGAGAGTTTAATTTACCCAATGTGAACCCTCTTGATTCTCTTGGTTAGGTCATAGTTTAACTAGGCCAACGTGGACCCCATTGTTTCTCTTGATTAAGTCAAGAGGGCAAGCAAAGAATACTGGTTAGAAGTTTAACTTATTGAACAACAAAATATCTGGAACCTTGGACAGTTTCTGCTGCTGTGGTAAAAAGCTGAGGATAGCAATAAAGCTTTCTGGGGTTCCTGCTGCTGTGCTAAAAAGCTGAGGTTCGCAATAAGCCCCTTGGAGCCTGGAAAGTGAATATCCATCACAATGTGACAAGTGGCTTAAGTCACATGCCTTATCTCGTGGACAAGGCAAAATGAGAGGAGACTAAGAAAACAATAAGACACAGTTCAACGAAGATAGTAAAAAACTATAAATATCAGTTTTCTATTAAATATGCAATAATTCAGTGGTCAGAGCTCAGGTTTATTTTTCTGCACTCTACTTTGACTGTAGTCAACAGATTATTAAAGACGGATGATTTAATCTGTGCACGAGGACAATGTTCATTCTTTCAACAACACGTCTCTGTAAAATTGAAATTAACATTGAATAGGCCTTACGCACTCAAGCCTTTTCTGCATGTGTTTCACTATGATGGAACATGCAAGAGAAATCAAGTTAGTCTTGGGTTAGGGGAGAGCTGGGATGATGATGAACACAGGGACAAAGGACATGGGGATGAGGGGTTATGCTGGAGATTGGGACTGGCCAATAGGTGAAGGGGTTGGGGGGATAAAAATCAGCTTCCCAGTGATTGTGGGGGAGGAGTTGATAGAATCAACCGGTATGGTATTCAGAGAGGGGTGGCATTAGTAATTGATGGGAAAGTAGGATCAGTAGTTTAAAGAGTATGATTTGTAATCAAGGAAGGTCAGTGATTGGCGAAGGGGTAGGATGAGTGTGATTGGTTGGAATTCACGTTGAGATCAGCAGGTCATTGGGCATGGAACTGATCGGAGCAAGTGTCAAGAGATGACTCCTGTGGAGAAGAGTTGGGGCTCCCAAAAAAAGTCAAATAAGTAAAGGGTTTCCCAGTACTGGCCTGAGGCCTTCTTAGAGAGATTTCCTTTAAGCCAGAAAGAAGCATACACACTTCATAAACTGTGAAAAGCTATCTCTGCATGAATAGATCAAGGCCAATGTCAACCATGTATGTGTGCAGAGGTGCCCAAACATACTGTTCTGCCATTGAACACCATATCCCAAGTTTTCCATGCATTAGTGCATCAGAAAGAAGGAAAATCTTTTAAGCTACTTGTGTCAAGTCCCTGTTTTTCAGTAATATTTCATTTTTTCATTGAAGTTGGATTGCTGAGTGAGTGAGAGAGAGAGTCAAGGGAAGATGAGGATCATTGAGGAAGGGATATGGTTAGGAGTGGCCCCGGGGAAGTGATCTCTTGCAAAAAAATATGGTATTATGATGGTGAGAACTGTCTCTGTACATCATGAACATGGTGGACAACCTCTAATTTTGGAAGTGTGTGTTCGGTGCATTAACTCAGTTGCATTTAAAATGTTTTGATGTTTAATTGAGTATATTTAAGTAGGGTGACTTAAAGTTTGATTAATACTATTGAATAATGACTTTATCACTTTAAAAATAAGCATTTTTAATGACAATGCCCAAACCTTCCCTTGGGGACTGAATTTGTTACTGAAAATTACTTTTAGAAGTTATACAGAACAATTGTATAGTGGAGTATAGTAAGCAAGTTATTAGTGAATAATAAATTGTATTCAAAGGCTTTTTAAAAAGTTCTTTTACTGTCCTTGCATGGAAAATAAGCAATTTAACTTTTAGAAAGATGCACTAACAAGCAGATCTAGGGCAGAGCCATTTTTTTGAACAATGTTTCTTTCCAGTATGACATTTTGTAAATTAGCACAAAATGTATGAAAACCTGATATGCAATGAACACAACCTGAAATTCTAGTTTTTTTTTGATGGGTATGCTTGCTTCAGGCATGTGGGCCATAAAGAGCAAGTGAAAACCAATCTTGAGTATAGAATCCCCAAGGGAGCAATCACCTTTTTCAAAGAGGAACATTGAGTAATCAAAAGTAACAGAATATAATTTGGTGGCAAAATGATTGGCTCTTCCTTGTTGAAAACTAGCAAATTAGAAACTGATAAGATAATTAAATTTGCCCACCAGAAAAATGACCCTCCTGAAGAAACTGATGTTTTAAGTGGTGGATATACAGTATGTTATAAATAATTAAAGGCCCGGTTAGACCCGATCTGGACAACTGTGTTCATTTTGGGCACAATGTTGCAGGGAGGATACATACAACGAGGATGGGTATGTAGGATAGGTTGACAAATATGGAAACTGGGTTAACAAAGTTAATTTATCATTTCAGGTTGCACAGACCAGGCTTGAATTAAGTTCAGTTCAGTTTCTACAGGAAGATATCTTTGTGCTACTCTCAGGTGCAATCACTGAGAGGTAGATCGAATGCTGTTCAGTCAGTCTGGAGCAGGAGGTGGCCTCGGACTGAACAGTGCACATGTATGTGATGGATAAGCTATCCAAAACTGTGGTTTGGGGAGGAAATCCACAATTGGATATGACTGATCTACACAGACAATCCTAATCAATGGGTGGGAAATGGAAAGGTTCCTCATGAATTCAGGAGTGTTATTGTGTTGTCCCCTTGCTGAATTCATTAGGAAGAATCTGGGCAAAGGAGGGGTGACAATTCCAGCCACCAGAGTTACTCAGATCAGAGCCTCCCTGGATATGAACAATGTCACTGCCTTCTGTTTAGACTTCACTAATTGAAGTGTTTAAGATGATTGAAGGAACTGTTAGGAGGAGCTAGAGCAAGAAATTGTAAAGATAAGAGTTTGAATTTTGTGGTTGGGATGATCTCAAGAAGCATTTCTTCACACAGAGGGTAATTGAAATCTGACCCTTTCCACAAAAATTTATTGAAGCTGGGTCAATTGATAATTTCAAAGATATAGAACTTGGGCATCGATGAAGTTAAGAAAGATGAAGCATAGACTCATCATAATCCATCTGTATGTCAGAGCAGGCTAGAGGAGCTGAGTGGCCTAACACTATTTTCAAGTTCTTATAATGTGTGAAATAAATACAAATAATTGCTTACCATTGTTGCCCCAAACTGTAGGGGACCACATCTTTATTACAGTGTTTGGAAATGGTGTTTTAATGGTGTTAACTATCATAAACAATGCAATGTCAGTGTTTTCACAGCTTGCAGTGTTGGCAGACCAGGACATTGGCAATAACAAAGTACTGCTATGATGGAATTAGGGTGTACTTTTTCCATACAATAGGAAATTGATATTAAATCATCAGGTATGTGGTGATCCACCAGTTCCAGCAGGTTCATTTTCAGTAATTCCCTATTGCACACAAGAGTCAATTCCACTAAAGTATGGTTTTATCCTTCCATTAGCAATCAACACAAAAATGGTTACATCTCCCATTTAGGTTCATTGGTCAACTGACTCCAGTGATACTATGTTCACTACGGGACATGTGGAACAAAGAAGTGATTGAACATTTTATTGCAACAACCAGTGACTGGCAATATGGAATGCCTATCTTTAGCTGTTACCTTTAAAACAATAGCACAATAGAAATTTGAATGCCCCTGAATAATTATGTAAGGGTCGGGCATGTACTGCATGCACCCATTTCTCTACAGGTTGGTGGAGTGGGATAAGTGCAGAAAATTGTTCTGTTAACACATGTCATCAATAGGTTGAGACTGTGGGGTGCAGTGGAGGAGGGAATGCAGTGGGGGAGGGAGTGCGGGCAAGGTTAATGCCAGGAACTTGGCTTCCAGCCCCTGACCACAATGCTGGAAACAGTGCGTAAAAAAATTTACCCTTAGTTGTATGCATTGAATGCACGATATCATGTTGCAGGTGCATTTTACTCTGCTTACAAATCTAATTCCATTCATCTCAATGGAGACAAGTTTTGGAAGCCAAGTAAAAAGTGCCTTAACCAATATAATTGTATGTTCCACACATATGACAGAGGACAAATTCTCTCACCTCAGTTTTGCTTGGTCTTCATACAATTCCTGGGCCTCGTGTTAAGAGAGTATTGCTGCTAGTCAGAGGCACATAAAACAGGCCCATTTAAATGCCACTGAATTTTTAGGCTAAAGCGTGCTTGTAACCCATCTCCAGCAGCTTTGCATAACTTTCTTTTGGCAATAGATACTGAAGTCTACCATTCTGAGTATATTCTATATCCTTACCACTTACAATTCTTCTCAGTTACACTCAACATAAAAGAATACTGACTGACTTTGTGGATAATAGTTGAGAGGAGGCTTCTTTATCCACATTTGCTCTGAAACTGTGACATCTCATTGTTTCCATATTCAAAGAGAAGGACTGTTAAGTCAACTCCCATCCAAATCGTAGAAGTCATAGAATCATAGTGTGAAAACAGGCCATTCAGCCCAACTTGTCCACCCCAACTAGTGAATGTGCCCAATGCCCCACTAACATCGGGATTCTCCTGGTGGTGGGACATAGGACACCAGGGATGATGGAACTGTTTGATATGTTGAGTGTCGTGTACAATTCTGAAGGTTGCACAACTTTCCCAGACTTGGAACCATTGTTTTTGTAGGTTTGTCATGGACGATTTCTATGCTATGTTGCAGCAGATTCTTTTTCTTGTAGCAAGTTAATACCACTTTATGGCTTGGTGGCCAGTTCAGAGTACAGATAAGAGTCAAATATGTCGCAGTAGGGCTGCTGTTATGTTTAGCTGGTCTGGTAAAGGATACGATACTTCCTTCCCAAAAGGACATTAATGAATTAATTGGAATTTACAACAATTCAAAAGCTTGACAGTCACCATACCATATCTGTTCAAATTTGCAAACCACTATGTTGGGATCTACACTGACGTGGGTCTTCTGGATTATTAAGCCTGCAGCAATCACAACACTAGATCACTCCTTCATTGAGGAAATAAAGCAGCTGTTTGCAAAGGAAGAATATAAAATAGAATGTGCATGGAAGTAGCGGAGAAAGACGCTAACCCAGAATTGATGGGCTAAATGACCTTGGCCTAAAATTCATACCATAACACTTCACTTAATAATAGGATAGATCATCACAATTCATCAGCCTGCCAGATGTTCTAAAATTTTATGAATTTCATTCAAATTAGGCTCATTCATATGTAAACCACTTGGGAGGTTTGTATAGTCCTTTGCTGTCATACCAGGTTACAGTTAATTACAAACTGCTTCCTTTCAGAAATTGTGGAAAGTTTGTTATCTCATGTGCAATAATAGGATTAAATTCTTTGGCAGGGTGAACTGTAGAGTTAACTATAGGAAATCAGCCTTTGTGCTGTTAAGTTTTCATGCAATTTCTAGAAACTAGTTATCAAGTTAGAAGTAGAAAGAGCTAGTTCCCTTGATAATTCTTGAAAGTTAAACCAGATAATCTGACTCACTCCTTCAACACACTACTTCCCTGACAACACCCCTCCCATATCTACAATGAGTATTTCTGTGCTCTGGAAAGCTAAGGCCTGGAATGTGAAGGAGTATCATCACCTTGAAAGGCTTGGACAAAAAAATTATCTTAAAGCAGCAGTAATCTGTTGCCCAAGTATATGAGAAACCATGAGAGAGACTACAAGTCATGCAGAGTTACAACAGGGTGATTTCTTACCTCGGGTGATGTGACCATCCTGCTGTCCATCCACTAACCTTAACCAGACAAGTGAGTATAGAACATGGAACGTAGAACAGTACAGCACAGAACAGGCCCTTCGGCCCACAATATTGTGCCAACATAGCTAATCCCTCCTACCTACAGAATGCCCATATCCCTCTATTTTCTTCTCATTCATGTGCCTATCCAAGCCCCTCTTAAAAGCCCCCAGTGAAAAGTATATGGACTTTTTTCCTGCACTGAATCCAGTAGAGAGAGCATTCATTCCTGGCCATCATTTCACTGATCATCTCCTCCTAATGCTGAAGGGAGAGTTTCTGAGCATTCCTGGTACAAAGCACATCCCTTTTCAACCAGGACATTGGGACATCACTAAATCCTGGGGCCCGTCAAATGCTCAGCATGAAATTTCATTGCAGCCCTGCATGTATGATCTCAGTGACTTTCAGCTATGTGCGCTTTCGTGGTAATGTCCTTGTGAATAGCAGGGTAACAATTAGCACATACAGTTTCACAAATACACAGTATTCATTGGAGAACAAGTGCTTAATAGGCAAATATAGAGAAATAAAGTTGCCACACATTATAATGCATATGTATTCTTGCATGAGGAACACAATGAAAAAATTCACTTCATGGGACCGTGACAAACAGGTCCCTAATGCAGTGCCACTTTAGTGCATTTATGTAAGGGGAGAATAAATTATAGCTCCTTGTATGTTAATATCCTCTTTCTAAAGAGCCAAAGTTTCAGCGATGCTCGGAGTACAGTTTTTCTGAAACAAGAAATCATGAATAGAAATATAATCTAGAGGCTATTAATACCAATTGCCGTTCTACTCTGTGCCAGTTAAAGAAAATGTACTTAACAATGAAGAAAGATCCAACTGAAACATTTTTATATTTAAATTCAAGCCTATCACTAATACGCAGAAAAATAGATTTCTGACCAGTTAAATTATTTCTGATGGGAATGTTAGGTATAAGTACACCACAATCATCCCTAGGGATAATAGTGTCCTATTTCCTTTGTTAGAAAGTATATCTGCATAAAACCTTTCACACATCACTGTCAATTGAAACTGAACATTTGCCTCGAGGCACGCTGTTGATTTCAGTGAAAGTTCATCTTCACACACCACTCCACTTATCCACATGGTATTCCTGCACATCAGTCCTCTATTTATTAATATATATGTTGAAGTACAAGTGATAGATGTTGAAGCATCATTAATGTTAATAATTCTGCATTTCTGGTCAAATAATATGCTGACATTTTGTTACATGCATTAGCATAAGAAAATATTAATTGTGTGCCATCACCTGGCAGAGTATCCAAGGGGCACTTTCTGAGATTTACAATTATTAGTCCTCAATAAGCACTTTATCTGAAGGATTTGAAAAAGCTATCAGTAAAAATTTTGACATGTGTAATGAGGGGAAAATGGAAAGCCTTAATATCTAATTTTGCAGTGTATTAGCATCTCATAATGAGATATAATTACCATATGTGCAGTTTGTTTATCCAAGCTTTCATATTGCAGAATCTGTAGCATGCAACATTGTTGAATTTTATTATAAAATAATAGCAAAATTTTAACTGATTAGAATGAAACACCTGCTGAATTTGAAGTGATCATGGAAAATAATCCCGAAGTGTCTCCATTCTAACTCAGTATCAGTAAACTACAGCTTCACAGTAGTGTTGATAATTTTATGCATGTATAAATAGATTTATAAAATGCTATGCATTTTCATAGGCATAGCAATTTAAGTGTGTGAGGGCATTCTGATTTATCTATGTATGTTAGCTCCAAATGCTGATTTGCAGAGATTATGAGTTGATGGGTGTTGGTAGAGTACTGTTGTGGACCATGCCTTCTGAAGCTGCAAACGTTAACCTAGATCACATAGGTTCAAGGCTTCAGAAGGATGTAAACAGGCTAAATGACTGAGCAAGGAACAGGCAAATGGAATATAATAGGGAATGAAGTGAGAACTCATCCCCTTTGGATGAAAAAAGAAAAGTAGCATTTCTTTTAAATGCTGAGAATTTCAAATGTGTTGGTGTTCAGAGGACCTTGGGTGCCCTAGTACACAAATCACTGAAGGTTAATGTATAGTCAGCAATTCAGAAAGCAAACAATTTGTTGGCCTTCATTGAAAGAGGATTTGAGTAAAACAGTAAAAATGTCTTGCTGAAGTTTATAGAGCCTTGGTGACATTGCAACTGGAATATTGAGTACATGTTAGATCTCCCTACTCAAGAAAGCATATAATTGCAACAGAAGGAGTTCAAAGGTGCTTTACCAGAAGGAATCTATGAAGCCCAATATTTGTGCAACCAATTAATATGAATGCCAAAAATTGGCTGTGTGGTTGACAGAGATGACAGCTTTCAACTTCAGGAGGATATAGGTGGTCTGGTCAACTGAGTAGAAAAATGGTAAAAGGAATTTAATCCAGAGGAATGTGAGCTAATGCATTTGGGGAGATGCAATAAAGACAAGGAAGTATTCAATAAATGAGCGGATATTGAAAAATACAGAGGGACCTTAGAGTCTACGTCCATTGATTTTTAAATGTAGCAGGTGGTTAAAAAGGCATACAGAATGGTTTCCTTGATAAGCTGCAGGGGAATATAAGAACAAGAGGTCATGCAACACTTAATTATTGTGCACAGGTGTGGTCATAGGAAAGATGTGATTACACTGTATTGGGTGTAGAGGAGATTTTTGAGGATGTTGGCAGGACTGGAAAATTTTAGCTCTGTGCAAAGATTAGGTTGACTTTGGTTGTTTGCTCTAAACTAAAGGAGGTAGATGAATCAGAATCGGATTTATTAAAACTGACTTAGATGACGTAAAACTTGTTGTTTTTGCAGCAGCTGTACAGTGCAAAGACGTAAAATAACTATAAATTACAAAAATAAATAAATGCAAAAACAAAGGAATAACGAGGTAGTGTTCATGGGTTCATGGATCCATGATAGAATTTAGGTGTATGAGGTTTTGCTGGGCCAATGTAGAGTAAATAGGAAAGACCTATTTGCCTTAGATGAGAGGTCAAAATTAAAGGGCATAAATTTAAAGCAATCCGCAGAAGGATTAGAGGGCAGGTGAAGAAAAATGTTTTCGCTCAGGTGGTAGTGGGCGTCTGTGACTCACTGCCTGAAAGGGTGTGGAGGTAAACCTTCATCACATCTGAAAAGTGCACAGATGTGTATTTGAAGAGGTGTGACCTGCAGGACTATGGATCAAGTACTGGAAGGTGGGATTAGGCAGGGTATGCTGGGCCAAATGACCTCCTTATGTGCTGTATATTTTCTATAATTTCATAATTCTATGATGTGTTGTCTCTGGTGCTAGAATAAAAGACATCACTGAGGAATGTTGAACATTTTAAGGGAGCAAGGAAAGCAATGACTTGGTCCAAATGGAAAGCAATTTTGTAGGAAAGAAAAATGTTGTTTCTGTTTTCAAAGTATTAGGGATGATGGACAAAAGATTTTACAAAATAATTTTATTTTGATGCTGGTATGAAAGGAAGACCAGTTAAGTGGAGCTAAATTGTCCTTCTTACAGGTGAGAAGATGGAATTATTTAAAATCTGAAGAGTTTTGGTAGAGTAAATGAGGATAAACTGTTTCCAAGGGCCAAGAAAACCAGAATCCAGAGAGCACAGTTTTCAGGAGATCAGCAAAGCAGAGCTGACATTGGGAAGTTGTATATTTTTAAAAACAGAGCGAGTTGTTACGCTCTGGATTGTTGCCTAAAAATGTGGTGGAAGCAGATTCAATGATAATACTAAAATAAAACCTGGATAAACTGTTAAAGCACCATTGAAAAGAGATTAATCAAATTCCACTACCAAGGAGCTGCATGACCCAACTTGCACTGAGGAATTCTGTGATTTATGTAAATCTGCAGCACATTGCCACATATATCTTGCCACATCTCCCTCTATGACTTTAATTAGCTGGAAAATAAAACTTTCCACCCATTCTATACATGATGTATTTTAGGAGATACAAGATTGCTTATGAACAAAATACCTAACTGAGAAGCAATCTTATCAGAACCCATTTCCTTTATTTCTACATAGTGATATGTTTCATCTCCTGAATTATTAACCTGAGTGTATGCTAGCAGGAAACATTTAAAAACTGGATGAACATTAATGGAGTTCCCATTAGTACCTCTTAAATTATTCAAAATACTCCTTTAGCAGCACAAAATGCATTGAAACAAAATCTATCTCCATCATCATAATAATAAGCATGGGTGGGTACCCAACATCCTGCATCAAGGTGTTCATAGAAGCCACTGTTCATTAGTAGTAACTTTGAAGAGCAGAGTAAGTCTATTTAAGTCAGCAGTTGTAATTTATTTCTCATTCTGTGGCGGGTAAGCAGGCAGGGAGGGAGTGGAATGATAAGGTGAGGGAGGGTGCAGAACAAGAATGGAACAATTGAAAGCCCTCCTTTACAACTGGCATCTCTTCAAGTCAGACAAAGAGCCCCAGCTACACCTTTGAGTTTCCTCTCTAGTGTTCTTTCCTTCTCGGTGGTAGAACATTTTGCTAGAAATATCAGAACAGACAACGTAAGAGAAAGCCATTTGGCACTTTTATATTCCTCCCCTTTGTATTGTAATTTTCACATAACATTTGGATGTATTTTGCAACTCTCAATGCTGTTTACAGTGAATTGCTTTGCAGATTTACCAAAAATCACTATTTAATGTTCTGAGCCCTCTATCATGCTTTTCTGATTTAATTTGAAGTAATATTTGGGTTTTACCTTATTGCTATAAATTAATATTTGATATAGCTTGCAACATTAATACTTTCAGGACAAGAGTTTTTATTTTATAATGTTTATGTTGGTGCATATTTATGAGATTTATCCATTATATTTTAATTGTCAAAGTATTGCAGGCAAGCAAGGAACCTAATGACAAAATGTTCTTAATAAAATCAGTAAATATTGAATAAAATACAAATAATATTCTTATATACATAAATGGGGTAAATACTTTTCAACCAAGGCTCCCAACCAGAAGTGCAGAAATGCGATGTTTCAATCTTGGAAATAGGATTTCTTAGCAATATATCGCAAATTATTTTTCTATGCATCTGCTGAGTGAGGCAGCAGTTAAGTTTAACCTGTTCCTTAAAGGTTTGATTGACATATTACAATTCTCTGAAGCCTGGCAAAAGCATTGCAACTCAGTCTAAAACTATGAGGAACAGCAAATGTTATGAAAGCGGATCAACTAGGTGAAGTCTTGTAGCTAACTCCTACATAGTTATTATTCCATGTATCTCTCAATGCTTAACACCTTCCCTTTGTTGAGGCTAAAGTAATAGTTCTCAGGATCTATCAGTGCTGAAAATGTAGCTTGAGCCTTGATTTGTAAAGATGAGGCAGGTAATAGATGACATCACTTGGCGTTTCTATCATGTTTGAAAATTTGTCATCCCCTCAGCATCTTTCATGACTGAGAGTTATGGTTGATAAAAAATTCGGGGTCTCTTGCCTGTCAGATTTAGAAGAATAATGGAGGTGATGAGAAAGGAAGATCGGTGAGCATTCCATTATTCTTTTCATTCAAAGGCAAGTGTTCCTTTGGTAGTGATACAGTGAGAATTAGGTAAAGTTGATCCTTCTCCCTTTTGTTCTATTCACAATATACAATCTGAAAATGCAATCCTGATTTTGGCCTCCCGTGTAAATTAGTAAACTCAGAGATGCACAATGTAAGTACAGTCTTCTAATGCAGAAGTAAAATCTCGATCAGCTATTTACAATTAGTAGGACCACTATACAAAACAAGATGTGCTTGCTTAAATATGGGGATATCATAAATCATGGCCTACTCTCTTGGTAAGTTTACATACAAGAATGGCAGATTCCCAGGGCTTGATTCATCTTGACCTTCAATGTATTGAAACATTGTTATATTTCTCAATGCATATTCTTCATGGAGTTGCAGTGCAAAATCTCACAATCTGAATGATAAATCAATACATCAAATGAATATTGCTTATATCTAACATTTAAACTGCAAAGGAAACTATTTTTGCATATCACCCCCAGATTTTATCATTTTCTATTGTTTCTTCATCTCTGTATGTCATTGCCACACAGAGATAAATGGCTGTCCCTGGTTGTCAGTCACAGGTTGTTTTGGCAGAGACAAACCATCATGTGAACATTGTAGTTGAAAGGACATTAGTCTGAGGAATGTTATAATAAAAAGTTCACTTCAGGACAGATTTATGAACTGCATGAACTTGACAGTTTAAATGAGGCCACTGGCTTGTACCAGAGCATTCATTAGTATTGTATACCTCAGAATGATCTTGAATGTGCATATTTTTAAGTCTTGTTTGCAAATTAGCACTTAGTGAAGGCAATTTTAAATATTATCATTCACATATGCAACTATTCATGTCCTGTATTTGGTCCTTGTAGAAAATTAATAGCAGTTAGAATTGTAGAACATTTTAGACCAATATCAGCATTTTGCCTTCAAGGTGCTGAAACAGGTGTTTACTTAAATTTTCCTTGCACTTATTTTAGTTCACCTCACTTGCTCAAGTGAGAAAAGAGTGACTCTCCTTTTGTTCTGCATTACTCAATTATCCAAAAATTGCATTCTTTAAATTAATTCATGTGAGACAATAATGTGGAAAAATATAGATGAGAATAAAATTTACATTTTCGTTGGAACATAAAAACAGGCTAAAATTGCAATTCATTTTCAATGTGGGCTTGGTTTGCCCGGATGATTCCAATGTTTGGCACTGTAAATTACCTGAAGTATGTTTTTAATCAAAATATCTCAATAGAACTGCTGATCCAATCACATGTAGATGTTTACCTGCATGAAGTCTGTTTCGTCTGTGATCTAAACTCTAGTTCCACATTGAATCAGAAAGCATGGAATATGGAAAAGATATATGTCCCAGTAATTCTCTGGATGGTGATATTCAAAGTATTTTAACATAGGCTTTGCTCCATTTTTTTTCAAACTTTTAAAAGAATTTCAAAAAACATTGCTTCTTTTTCCCCTAAGGATTATCAGGTATATTTCCAGAAAAAATATCACCCCTTCAACAAGCTGACTGTATATTTAGGCTGTCCGTCCCTGGTGTCTCTGCCGCAGTTACAGGGCAGCACTGAGGATTTAATCATCTCAGTATATTCCAACCGTTTTCAGTTATATACTGATTTGCTTTCTTTTTGGAGAGTTTATGTGACACCAATTCTAAAGCTTTTCCTGGCAACATTTTCCATCTCTCCATTGCAAAGCATTTAACAGGTGTACAAATATATGTGAATAGATAAGAACTTCTAATAAATTTATCCACTGGTATAGCAGGATAAATCTAACGTACTCATTTTTGAGTAATTCTAGCTGCAGATACAAAAGGACATTTCCAGACTTCATGGTATCCCATGGTTCATAATTTACTGTTCATTCATATCCATTCTGCAAAACTATTATTAAGTGTTTTACTTTGAATCTGATTTTAATTTCTGAGGGGTTTAACATGGGTGGCTCCTAGTGTGGGTTGGTCATAAAATTGGAAAAGTTCCCACTCCTGGCATGTATTTAAATATTTTAATGAGTCCTGTAACTTCTCACTTAACCTGCCTCATAGGCTTAACAATGAGCAGTGGGGCTTCCCAGGCCATAGGAAAGTTGTTGGATGAAGAGAGACGAGGACAGATTCAGAGAAAATATGAATGCCTTCACAGCACTGCTTGATAGTTAGGAGGAATGGGAAACCTTTTCCCAGATTCTAAGCTTTCTCTCAACAAAGCATTAGCCAGTGCAAAGACCCCAGGGTTGTAGATTGGACCCACATGGAATCAGATCAGCTGAGATGTGGAACTAGACATCTCTTGGGATTGGCAAGCCCCCCCCCCCCCCACATTCAAAAGACATTTCCCGCCAACTTCACCATTACACAATGCATCACACTTCCATTTCACACCGTCCAACAAACTGACAACAAAGGACTTAGACCTAGGATTCATATTTCCCATTACTTCCTTAGACATTGATTAATAGACCAGTCCTCACATGTACATTTTACAGCAAGCAGACACTCAGGCATGAGAAAACATCAGCTCACCATACAATAGTCATTCACAGAATACTCTCACTTTGGGACCATGATGGCCCACAACCAGTGCCAGGTGAATGAAATGAATTCTGCTCTCCTATGTTTATGATCTACCTAATGCAAACTAGGAAATGTTGCAAATACCTTCTGCTCCAGCCTGGAAGTAATCAGAAGAATAGGAATTAATGGTCACCATAATCTTAACAGGGTCAAATTGTACCATTTAGGAAACTTGACTGGGCACCTCCCAGCTCACCAACCTTGATCAAACCTCCATCTACTGATTTCCTGACACCTACGTCCCTACATAAACCCAAACCAAGACCCCTAAATGAAACCCAGACACTTGATTGCTAATCACCCCTCCACTCTGATTCAGCAACCTCTCCTACTCACTGACCACCTCCAACTCAACAACTCACTCTGCTGATCAACCACACCTCAATGGCCAAAGTGCCATGTTCCCATTACTACTTAGTGCTGTGGTCTCCTTCCACCTCAACATGTCACCAACTTCCCTTAATGCAATAACTTGACCCACAGCCAGTTTAATGACCTAACCTGCACCCTCTGCTCACCCGCCAGCAACTTCCCTCAACTCAACACCCCGACCCCTGATCGAACCCACCCCCTGACCGGTGACCATTGCTCCACCACCACTCACCAATAGCCAAACCATGCCCTGACACATTTGGTACACTGTCAACCCCACCTCACCTCCTCATCCTGGTCCTGTCTATCCCATATCCCCTCCTGCAAACAAAACCCTGGCACTTGAAGCCTACCTGCTTGCTTTTGAGTGCTCTGCTCTGGCATAGTGCATGAAGGAAAGCACTAATACATTTACAGCTGACTCAGTAATGCTCAATTCCAGCCTTTTGGTCACTCATTATCCTTTGTGGTGTCCAGTGTATTCCTAATGATACAGAACAGCAGTGCAAACTTCATCAGTACGACATTTAGCTGGTATTGTTTTAAACTCATTTCATCTCAGCTGATAGAGTAATGAAAGCTCAGTTCAATCACTACTGAAATCCTCATGCATGCTTTTGTTACCTCTAGAACTGACTGTTCCATGACCATTCTCCCTCCTCCTCCTCCTCCTCCTCCTCTCTGTCAACTTGAATTCTTCCAAAAGAATTGTTGCTTTTGTCCTAAATTGCATTCATCCTGTTTGCCCAGCACCCTGTACCTGCTTGAGTACACAGGGACATATACATGTGATATTCTGATTTGAAAATTTATCCAATCCCTCAATGATTTTGGTCCACCTGATTTCTGTAATCCTCTACGCTCTCCATCTTGAATATACTCAGCAACTGAGCTTCCACAAGTCTCATAGGTAGAGAGTTCCAAAGAATCATGCACTCCTTGAATTTTGGCCTGGTACTCTTTGGGTGGTTATCTCGACAATTACCAAGTTTTGGAGTAGTCTTCCTTAACCCCTTTGCCTTTCTATGTTGCTTTCTTCCTTTGATACACTCCTTAGAGCATATCTCTTTTACCAGGCTTTTGGTCATCTATCCTAATGTTCATCATCAATTACTTGTTTACTAATGCTCCAGTGAAATAGTTTGGGCTGTTAATTCTCTGCTAAAGCCAGTGTATGAATTGAACCTGCTATTACTGTTATCTATCCAATCATCTAGGTTGGATCTTAATCAAAATCTAAAAAGAATGAAGCTTCATGATTCCGATTTTCAATATTTCAATTCAGGTGGTTCCTATCAAGTAGTTAAATGCATTTGGTAAATATTAATTCAAACCTGTTGGCCTACTTTCACATATAATGTATTTAAGTAAAAAAAACTATTTATGTATTTGTTATGTATTAATAAAATTGAAGTACATTTTAAAAGCTAACTGATGTTCGTATTTGTCACCATATTTGGTGGGCTGCTTTTGTGTAATAACACTGATTTAGTGTACTATTAGTGCAAGTGGGTATTTTGGAAAATAATGTTTCATTTTGACAAACTGGCAAAGATTTTTTCATTTCAATTTCTAGTGACCTAGAGTGCCTATAGCAATATTTTTGTTTTATTAGTTTGCTACACATTACAAGACTTAATTTAAAAAAAACGTAGAAAAATGTTTTCTAGATATGTCAGCAAGGCAAAATATGCTAAACAGTTTGAAAAATGCCATGTGAAGCAAAAACCTCTGAAACACTGTAAAAGGTACATGCAAATTTGTTAAGCACACATTACAACGAAAGTAATTTGCTCTGCAATCTGTCTTTCCCTGGTAATGTGGCACATAAACCACTTTACTCACTAATATTAGATGTGATTTGTATTGCATTTTATGTTTTTTTCATTTGGCAAATAATTCTTTATGTGCACCCAATAAATAAATCGTATTTGATAATAATGATGACAGAAATGGTTCCCCTGACTGTAAATATGTTACCTTAAATAGTTGATAAAATACAAAACCGAATTTGCTACACAGATAGATGGTGGCAAAAGGGGATGTTGAAGCATAATTGTTTGTAGTACTGAGTTGAATTACTAAAGGTGAATTACTAAAAAAAAAGTCATAAATGAATCTAAATTGTACTTTACTGACAAGCACCACCTCAAGACTAGAACATAAGAAATAGGAACAGAATCAGTTGGCCATTGAGCTGCTCATGTTGGCTCCACCATCAACATGATTTTGACAGATCTTTTTCTCAATGTGGCTTCCCAGTACTAATCCATTATAGCCTGACTCCCTTAACATCCAAAGGTCTATCAATCAATCTTGAGAATATTTAGCCTCCACAGTTCCCTTGGATAGAAAATTGCTAAAATTCACTACCCTCAAGGTGAATAAACTTCTTCATCTTATTCCTGAATTTTGAGACAGTGACACTCCAGCCAGGCGCACATCACCCCACATCTACCACATTAAGCCCTGTAGGAATTCTTTATGTTTCATTGAGGTCATGTCTCATTCTTCTAAACTCGAGAGGTTAGGTCCATTCTGCTTAGTATATCCTCATACCATAGAAATCCTCAACCTGGGAATCAACCTGATGAACCTTTGTTGTTCTCATTCTATCATGTGTCCTTCCTTGGGTCTTAGAGCCATACAACATGGAAACAGGCTCTATGACCCAATGAGTCTGTACCAACCATCAAGCACACATACAAACTGATTCTACACTAATGCCATTTATTCCACTTGCATTCCCACCAACACCCTCCCTGATTCTGCTGCCACTGGGGACACTTTACACTAGCCAATGAGCCTATGCAGCACGTCTTTGGGATGTGGGAGGAAACTGGAGGCAACCCACACCGAAACAGGCAGAATGTGCAACCTTCACACAGGCAGATTCAGAGGTCAGGATCAAATTGTGCTGCCCAGGTGGGGAGATCAGATTTACAAACAATAGTTCAGATATGGCCTCACCAGAGGCCTATATAATTGCAGTGTGAGGCTCTCAAACCCTCTTGCAGTGAAGGACAACACATTGCTTGCCTGCAATAGCTCTTGGACATGAACACTAGGGTTACTCTGAACACCGATATAGTTCAATCTCTCACCATTTAAAAATGTAAACATATTTTCTCTCTTCTGGTCCTTGGCACCACTCACAACTCCAGTCCAAAGGAGAAATTCATTCCATTAATGGGAAAATCTCCTGCTTCAGGACACAACTTCCTGTCACATGACAGATCACGAGAGCAATGAACTTTAATCAAGATGTTTACCATAGTAGGTAGTAGAAGAATTGGTTGGGGAAGGTAGCTGATGGATGTGTGAAGGAGAATACATTACAGGGAAATGAGGGAATGAGATCGATGGGATTGCTCTCAGAGCTGCATAGACTTGATAGGCCGAATGGCCTCCTTTGTCATTATAAGATAAAATGAGAAATGTTATTCACATATTTAAAGGGTGGAACTGTGGTTTAGCTAGTACAGCCCTGGTCTCATGGCACCACACACCCAAGTTCAATTCTAACCTTGGGTGCTATCCGTGTGGAGTTTCCACGTTCTCCCTGTGACTGTGTAGGTTTCCTCCCACATCCCAGATACGTGCGGGTTGTTAGGTTTATTTGCAGCTGTACATTACCCCGAGTGTGTAGGTGAGTGATAGAATCTGGGGAGTTGATGAGAATGTGGGGAGAATAAGAAATGGGATTAGTGTAGGATTAACGTAGATGGGTGGTTGATGGTCAGCATAGTTTTGGTGGACTGAAGGGCCTGTTTCCATGCCATTAGTCTCTATGACTCAAAGTTACCTTCCTTCAGTGCTTCGGGAAATCATCAATAAAATGGAGGTGGGAACCAACTTCCAAACAAGGTGTGCTCCTGAACCCCTCAAAGAAACCTTTAGACTTCCACCTGCCTTGATTTATGCTTATAACCATTTCACCCCAGCTGCTACACCAGACCCCATTCTCTCCTTCCCACCTGACTGCTGGGAACTAAACCCCAAGTGTTCCTCCCCACAGCCAGCTAATGGGCATTTTCACATTAGGTGATCGATCAGTTAAACTGGCCCTTGGGTGCGAAAGTAAAGAAAATACATACATACTTAGGACGTTCACAATATCTCAGCAACTTTTTTTCCCTCTGCATCCTCCTCACAAACATCAGGGACTATCCATCTCTAACTTTTGCACCTTCTTCAACAAATTCAACTTGCACATAGTTTGGCAAATCAGTGGAGGTTAAAAAAAAGTTGAGTTAGTACTGTAGTGTATCAATTCTGAACATGCCCAGCTTCTGTGCCAATTTGAAACATCGATTATCAACTGTGTTAGGCCTTAATTGCATATATATAGATCAATGTCTGAACATTATCTTCAAATTTGCCCGTCACCAAATTGGTTCAAATGTAGCGACTCACCGTCCGAGCAAGCGAACCAGCTCGGCGGTCAAGTCGCGCATCGTCGGAGTGGTGAGGCCCAAGATGGCAGTGGGCCTTCGTCTTCCCCAAGCGACAGGGAGAACCCGCGCGCAGGAAAGATTTGATGATGTAGCATATACGTCATTGCCGTTTTGAGTGGGTGGGAACAGGTTCTCTTAAAAGGCCCGCGCAAGGTGGGAAAATAACCAGTTCTTGTTCTGAAACCCTTCGACTAGCATCTTGTTTTTTCACATCGCGGTAGCAACCTCTACATTGGTGACCCCGACAGTCCAAATGGATCTTGGACCCGCACAATGGACGACAACGCAGCAGCCAACGCAGTGGCACTCAAGCTGCCCACCTTTTGGACACTTCGTTCCAGCGTCTGGTTCGACCAGGCCGAAGCACAATTCCACCTTCGGCAGATCACCTCTGACTCCACAAAGTACTACCATGTGGTCAGCTCTGGACCAGGAGACAGCTGCCCAGGTCAGAGACTTCATCCAGTCTCCTCCGGAGGAAGATAAGTACCCAGCTTTCAA
This sequence comes from Pristis pectinata, assembly GCF_009764475.1. NCBI lineage: Eukaryota > Metazoa > Chordata > Chondrichthyes > Rhinopristiformes > Pristidae > Pristis > Pristis pectinata. Next base: position 40,987,271 of record NC_067408.1, on the reverse strand, counting down.
AGACCTTCTGATTCGGACTTTCGGCCTCCCCCGTCGTGAGCGCGCCACCCACCTGCTTCATCTCGACGGCCTAGGGGACAGATCCCCATCCGCGCTAATGAATGAGGTGCTGGCATTGGCCGAGGGGCATAAGCCCTGCCTAATGTTCGAACAGGCCCTCCTCGAACAACTACCCAATGACATTCACCTGCTGTTAGCCGACGCCGACTTCAGCAACCCACGTGAGGTAGCTGCCTGGGCAGATGTCCTGTGGAAGGTCAAACATGAGAACGGTTCATCCATCGGCCAAATTGCCAGGCCGCGAACCCAACGCCTGCCTCAACCAGTCCCAGCAACCGAGCGACCACACCCCAGAAACACAGACGACGACACTGGCGACCAGCTGTGTTCCTACCATCAGAGGTGGGGCACGGAGGCCCGTCGATGCCACCCACCCTGCAAGTTTCAGGGAAATGCCAGGGCCAGCCGCAGCTGACGGCTACGGCAGCTGGCCGCCGACACAGCCTCCTATTCATTCAGGACAAGCAATCTGTGCAGCATTTTCTCATCGATACTGGAGCAGAAGTCAGTATTTTGCCCCCAACTGGCCGCGAAGCTCGTAACAGGCAACAAGGTCCTGTACTCAATGCTGCAAACGGCACAACGATACGGACTTTCGGTACCTGTACAGTTCAATTACAATTTGGCGGCAGCCGTTTTACCTGGCCCTTTAACCTTGCCACCATCGCCCGACCACTCCTAGGAGCCGATTTCCTTTGGGCCCACAACCTGTTAGTCGACCTGCGAGGGAAGCAGTTAGTTCACTCCAGAACTTTCCAGACCTACCCCCTGGGAGAAACCAGCCTACCAGCCCCACTCCTGGACTCCATTTCCCTGTCTGGCAACGAGTTCACCAAGCTCCTAGCCGAATTCCCATCAGTTTTGGCATCTCAGTTTACAAATTCTAGGCCCAAACACGGGGTGCGACACCACATCATTACCACAGGGCCACCCCTTCATGCCCAAGCACGACGACTACCTCCAGACAAGCTCCGCCTGGCAAAGGAAGAGTTCCGTCGCATGGAGGAGCTGGGGATTGTTCGCAGGTCAGACAGCCCCTGGGCCTCCCCCCTGCACATGGTCCCCAAAGCCACCGGTGGGTGGAGGCCCTGCAGCAACTACTGCAGGCTGAATGACGCCACCACCCCAGACCGCTACCCCATCCCTCACATCCAGGACTCCGCAGCCAACCTACATGGGGCCCGCATCTTCTCCAAAGTGGACCACGTTCAGGGATACCACCAAATCCCGGTCCATCCGGATGACATCCCCAAAACTGTGCTTATCACCCCATTCAGCCTTTTCGAATTCCTTCGAATGCCGTTCGGCCTTAAGAACACCGCGCAGACCTTCCAGCGGCTGATGGACACGGTAGGTCGAGACCTGGACTTTGTGTTCATTTACTTAGGTGACATACTAATCGCCAGCCGTGACCGCCAAGAACACCTTTCCCACCTCCGCCAGCTGTATTCCCGTCTCCGTGATTTCGGCCTCACGATCAACCCGGCCAAGTGCCAATTCGGACTTGACTCTATCGATTTCCTCGGTCACAAGATCACCAGCGACGGGGCAACACCCCTACCCGCCAAGGTAAATGCTATCCGCCATTTTGCCCACCCCAACACGGTCAAAGGCCTACAGGAATTCCTTGGGATGGTCAACTTTTACCATCGGTTCATCCCTGCAGCAGCCCGTATCCTGCGCCCTTTGTTCTTGCTGATAGCTGGTAAGGGCAAGGACATCGCCTGGAATGACAAGGCTGCAGCTGCCTTTGTTAAGGTCAAGGACACCCTGGCAGACTCCGCGATGCTTGTACACCCTAGGACAGACGTCCCAACCGCCCTCACGGTGGACACATCCAACACCGCAGTTGGTTGGGTACTGGAACAACTAATCAAAGGCCGTTAGCAACCCTTGGCATTTTTCAGCAAGCACCTTAGACCACCCAAACTGAAATACAGCACTTTTGATCAGGAACTTCTAGTGCTGTACCTGGCGGTCCAGCATTTCCGGTACTTTCTAGAAGGCAGGCCTTTCACCGCTTTCATTGACCATAAGCCTTTGTCCTTCGCCTTCTCCAAAGTCTCTGATTCCTGGTCAGCTCGTCAACAGAGACATTTGTCCTACATTTCCGAATTCACAACGGATATCCAACATGTCTCCAGAAAGGACAATGTCGTTGCTGACACACTTTCCAGAATAACCATCCACAACCTGTCCCTGGGTGTCGACTACACGGCCCTGGCTGACACACAGCAAGCTGACGACGAGCTGCCCAGCTACAGAACCGCAGTCTCGGGCCTGCAGCTCCAAGGTTTCTTGGTTGGTCCAGGTCAGCAGACACTCCTTTGCGACATCGCAACAGGTCAACCCCGCCCTATAGTTCCTGCTGCCTGGCTGAGACACATTTTCGACTCGATACATGGGTTGGCGCACCCGTCCATCAGATCAACTGTCCGACTGATCGCCAGCAAGTTTGTCTGGCATGGCCTGCACAGACAGGTCAGTGAGTGGGCCAGGACTTGTCCGCACTGCCAGACATCGAAAATCCAACGACACACCAAAGTCCCACCACAGCAGTTCGAGCCTACCCGTAGAAGGTTCGACCACATCCACGTCAACCTCGTAGGCCCTCTGCTGGTTTCAAGAGGGGCCCGGTACCTCCTTACCATCGTGGACCGGTTCACGAGGTGGCCAGAGGCAACCCCCCTATCCGACATCACAACTGATTCCTGCGCCCGGGCGCTGCTCACAACTTGGATCTCACGTTTTGGTGTTCCAGCCCACATCACTTCAGACAGAGGCACCCAATTCACCTCCAGCCTCTGGTCTGCATTAGCGAACATGCTGGGGATGCAGCTGCACACCACCATGGCCTACCACCCTCAATCAAACGGGTTAGTGGAACGTTTCCACCACCATCTGAAATCAGCCTTGATGGCCCCTCTGAAGGGTCCTAACTGGGTCGACGAACTGCCTTGGGTCCTGCTTGGCATATGCACTGCCCCCAAGGAAGATCTCCACGCTTCGTCAGCTGAACTTGTGTAAGGGGCGCCCCTGGTCATCCCAGGGGATTTCATACCCACCCTTCGGGACCAAGGGGAACAACCCACGGCAGTCCTGCAAAGACTGCGCGAGAGGCTCGGCAACTTGGCCCCGATTCCCACCTCGCGCCTCGGGCACCGTTGCAACGACCATATGAGGGGCCGTTCTGGGTCATCAGGAATAATGGATCCACCTTTATTTTGGACATTGGGGGCAAGGAACAGGTCTTCACGACGGACCGCCTCAAACCGGCCCATTTAGACCTACAACAACCGGTCGAGGTTCCAGCACTGCGACGCAGAGGCCGACCTCCTAAGTGACGGCTAACACAGCCTGCAGAGCTTGGGGACCGTATCGCCGGTTCTGGGGGGGGGCGTTGTGTAGTGACTCACCGTCCCAGCAAGTGAACCGGCTCGGCAGTCGGGTCGCACGTCGTCGTAGCGGCGAGGCCCAAGATGGCAGTGGGCCTTCATCTTCCCCGAGCGGCAGGGAGAACCCGCGCGCGGGAAAGATTTGATGACGTAGCATATACGTCATTGTCGTTTTGAGTGGGCGGGAACAGGCTCTCTTAAAAGGCCCGCACAAGGCGGGAAAAAAACAGTTCTTGTTCTGAAACCCTTCAACTAATGTCTTGCTTTTTCACATCACAGTAGCGACCGCTACACAAACCTCTTCCAGGTATTCTTTGTGTGCAGTACGTTAGAACCCCAAATTAGATCTGTCGAATCCACCTTGTGACAATAAAGTGTTTACAACAAGGTCCATTTTCTCTTCAGCTGAGTCACATTTCTTAGATTAGCTGCAATAATGAATATTTATTTTTAAGTCCTGACCTTGCTTTCTTTCCTACGTCATACTCTATGTTTCAGTTTGTATTTCAGATGTTCTACCTGCTCCACTCTACTTGCTTACATTGTCTAAATGCCTTTTAACCTTGTCCTGTGGTGTGGTCCACGTTTTGGCTGGCCCTTCAAAGGTGTCAGCAATTTTCCTCCATTTCTCCTTTACTGGGGTCACCGTTAGCTTTATTGCACAGACAGTGCATTAGTCCTTCTGAATGTAACTCTTAAAGTCACGTGTCACATTTGTTTGCTCAGCTTCATTTGGTTTACCAACAAACACAAGTTCATTTATCATCCCTGGCATCATGTTTCATAACTCTTTTCCAAAGCCGCCACCTCCTCAGCTCTCCCAGCGTTGCACTTAACATGACATTCTGCATTGTCCTGTCAGATTCAACATGATCGTCCAAGTAGCTGTTTCCCATTCAATATGCAGCTTATTTATTTTGTTCCTGTAAGTCTATTGTGCTGCTTTGCAGAGAGTGCACAGAGTCTGTTTCCGATATTATTTTACTTATGTTTTGATTGCTTTTTGGAAAATATACTACACTGACTGACTGTATGTTGTTATTTAAATCTGTACTTCAACTCAACTGGGTACAGCTTGGCTCAACAACTGGGATACATTTAAACATGCAAAAGTTGCCAAGCAATTGCTGCCTGCAGCATATAATAGAATTACAAAAAAATTAGTGACTCAAAAGGAGGCCATTCTGCCCCTCATGTCCATGACTGCAGTCAAAAATTAGGTTAATCGATTTCCTGGATTTTGGTCCCTAGCTCTTCAAGTGCTCTTTCAAGTTTTCTTTAAATGATGAAAGTTTCTGCCTCTACCACTTATTTCAGGCAGTGACCCCCATCATTTAGTGAATGTAATAATTTTTTTCTCAAATTTTCCTCCAATTCCTATATTAATTAAGTTAAATCTATGTCTCGCAGTTATTGACCTCTCCACTCTGGGAAATAGATACTTTCTGTCTGAACTTCCTTGACAGTTACTTGTTGCTGCTTGAACTCAGTTAGTGAGCAGAAATGAAATGGAAATAAAACACAAAGGAAGTAACTTAAACTGTAGCATTCGCTGTGTTGAAATGATAATAAAAAATCCGGCTACAAAAGTCCTGCAGTAAGTGACACATCTTGTGTCACACAGAGTTTTCCACTATCTACAAGCCACAAGTCAGGAACATGATGGAATACATTCTACTTGCCCAGATTGGTCTGTTCCAACATCACTCAAAAGCTCAACACCACTGAGAGCAGAGCAGCCCATTTGACTGGCACCCCATCCACCAAACTAAACACTCACTTCTTCTGCCCCACCCTCCCAGGTGCATTATGGCTGCACAGTGTACTATCTACAAAATTCACTGCAGTTACTTCCCAAGGCCACTTTGACGGCACCTCTCAAACTCACTGAGGAAGTAGGTACTTGGGGCCACTACCATCTTCGGTTCCCCTCCAAATCACGCACTATCTTGACTTGGAAATGTCACTTCAATAAGCCTAGATCCTGGAATTCCCTACTCAATAGCATTGTGGGAGTACCTCAACCAGAAGGATTGCCATAATTCAAAATTATACTCATCATCAGTTTTTCAAGGGTAATTAGAGTTGGTCTTGTTCCCAGCATTCGCATTCAATAAATGAATAAAAAAAAGGTAACCAATGTTTCCATTGAAATTAATATAATTTGACATGTTTAGTTTGATGAAAGACTGACAACGATAAATTGTAGGTTACTTCCCATCAACAAGGACTCATTTTCTAGCAAATACAAAGTAGATCAACAAAACAGTCAAGATTATTTGACCAAACAAACCATTAGAACTTGGAACAATTCATAAACCTGCAATCAGAGCAGCCTTTAATTCTAACTGACAGAAAGAATAAATAAATGCTGGTAATCTAGCAAATGATAGTATTTGTTGGAACAGTTATTTGGAGCTGGATTTGAGTGTTGGTAAGGAGTGTCTCTGGGTACTGGAAAAAATACAACCGTGCTATCTCTGCAAAATCCTCCAAATTCACTGGAAGAACAAGTGAACCAATGTCAGCATTCTCTCCCAGACCAATATCCCAGGATTGAGGCCCTTGTTACTCTGAGTTGGCTCTATTGGTTTTAGACTCCTTAAATGGATACATTATTCCCCACTGTGCAATGGGAAGAGATTACCAGGAGGACAGAGGAAAAAATTTAAGGATGCTCTCAAAGCTTCCTTGAAGAAGCACAACATTCCTCCAGGAACCTCTGACCAATGGCTGCTCAAAATGGAGGAGCATTCATGATGGTATAGAGGACTTCAAGGCTATGTATTGGGAGTGCACAGAAGCCCCAGTGTGGAGCACATCACCTCACAAACGATCCATCTGCTACCCCATTGGCTACCTCCTGTCCCATCTGTGGAAGAGTCTGCAAGTCCCACGTTGACCTCCTCAGAACCCACAAAACTGGAGTGTAAGCATATCATCCTCAATTCCAAGGGACTGCCTGAGAAGGAGAAGAAGAATGGTGAGGAGTTGAAACAGGTTGGATCTGGCAGATGACAAGAGGAGAGAGAAAGCCAATTCTGCCTACACCCTTTGAATTAAGAAGAAAGGAGGTGATCTCATTGAACTGTACAAAATTCTTGGGCAGCAAGGTGGAAGGAGGAATATTGTTTCCCTGCGAGGCGTCTAGAACCAGGAATCATTGTCAAAATAAACAGACAGTAATTTATGACTGAGAAGAAATTCTTCATCCAAAGGATACATTTTTTTTGAAATTCTGTACCCAAGCAGGTTGAGGCAACCCAGTTACTGAATATATCCAAGGGAAAGATCAATCAATTTTTGGATATTGTGAATCAAGAAATACAGCATTAGTGCAGTAACATGGTGCTGAGGTCAAAGACTACTTGTGAACTGAAGTGCAGGCAAGAGAGGCCAAGTGGTCTACTATTTCATATGACCACACTCTGCCGACATCTATGTTTGACTGCAGTGCTTTAGGCTGAGCACAAGCAGCCCACCTGCGAAAATCAAATGCCAATTTTACAGTGCCAATTGTGGCTCAGTTGGTAGGGCTCCCACCTTTAAGTGAGTAGGATATAGGCTACAGAGATTTGGGAACAGGTTGATGCTCTACTGCTGTACCAGACTGGCTGTCCTGTTGGATGTGCAGCCCTTTGAATGACATGTTAAACCATAGCACTATCTGTCTGCTCAGGTGGAAGCAAAAAACAATCCTTTGGCACTGTTTCAAAGGATTGAGGAGCTTTCCCCAGGGGTTTGGCTAATTTTTAGTCTTCAATCACTTAAAAGCAGATAACTTAATTCTTATCACATTGCTAGTTGTAGGAGCATGCAGATTACAGATTTAGTACCATGATTTCTACAGGACAGCATTTCAACAATGCTTCATTGGCTGTTAAATGTGTTATGAACATCCAAAGGTTATGAAAAGCACTAGTGTCATATGAAAACAAGAGCAGAAGAGTACAAGAAGGGGCATAAGCCTGGGGCAGGCATGGTAGTGTGGAGCAGTCATGGTAGTGTAGCAGTTAGCATAACGCTATTACAGCACCAGCGACCTGGGTTCAATTCCGGCTGCTGTCTGTAATGAGTTTATACCTTCTCCCTGTGTCTACATGGGTTTCCTCCGGGTGACCTGGTTTCCTCCCACATTCCGAAGATGTACTGGTTAGGAAATTGTGGGCATGCTATGTTGGCGCCGGAAGCGTGGCGACACTTGCGGGCTGCCCCTAGAACACTCTGCCCAAAAGATGCTTTTCACTGTGTGTTTTGATGTACATGTGACTAATAAAGAAATCTTAAGAAAATAGGAGCAGGAGTAGGTCACCAGGCCCCTCAAGCCTGCCCCACCATTCAATATAATCATGGCTGATCTATGCTGGCCTCAACCCCACTTCTGTGCCATTTTCCCATAACGCTCAATTCCCCAATCTTTCAAATATTTATCTCCCTTCAACTTAAATATATCTAATGATCCGGCCTCCACCATTCTTGGGGGCAGAGAATTCCAGAGATTCACTACCCCCTGAAGAAGAAATTTCCATACACCCCCATTTTAAATGACCAGTCCTTTATTTTGTAGTTATTTGTGACACTCTCACTTATGAAAACATCTACCCTGTCATGCTCCTTTAGGATCTTGTACATTTGAATAAGGTCACCCCTCATTCTTCTAAACTCCAAGGAATATAGACTGTCTAGCCTCTTTTGATAGGACACCCCTCTCCTCCCAGAGATTAGCTTGGTAAATCTCCTTTGCACTGCCTCCAATGCTACTACGTCCTTTTTTAGGTAAGGTGACTAAAACTGTGCAGGGTATTCCAGGTGTGAACTCACCGACACTCTGTTCAACTGTAACAAAATCTCCCTATACTTAAACTACAACCCCTTCACAATAAAGGTCAAAGTGTGTTTGCTTTCTTAACTGCTTGTTGGACCTGCCTGCTAACTTTTTGTGGTTCATGCACTAGAACATCTAGATCCCTCTGAACTTCTCTCATCTGCAGTACCTCTCCATTCAGATGATAATCTGCCTTTTGATATGAAAAAATATGTTTTGCTTTTACAGGTTAATTAGTTATTGACAGCATTAACAAGAGTTCTATAATTTGATTGTTGGTCTCAAGGTTTCCATGAATTAAGGAATGAAGATATAACCAAGTTAGGTATGAGTAGTTATTGCAAATTGGAGTTGCTCCTGTGAAAGGTTTTGTCAATGGTCTTTGAGCCAAGAAATGACTCGATAACTTATTGGCTTACTCTGATACATTTGGAGGCTACCTTTGTGGATTCAAAGGTTCTGGTTATAGCACACATTGCAGATTTTAGCAGAACATCCAGACATATGCAATGATGTTAGCAGTGGAGTCAGCCGCACATTACCTGGTTTTTCATAAGACCCAATATGGACTACTCCTACATTCAAACCCCAGCTTGTTTTTTCAGTATGTTCACCCATTTCCCATTTTTGATGATGATGAGGAAGGATCAAAGTGTGGTCGAACATTGCACTTAGCTAGCTCAAGGTTGGATCATGCTTTAAATTTTTGCTGCGAATGATGACATGGAGATGAATGAGTGCTTTGTAGTTGTTGAGGTGAAACGATGAGACATTGGACTTAGTTGGATGTGGTCCCAGCCTCCACTTGGAGAAATATTCTGCCATTATTGGCAGGACTGACCTCAGCCTGTTTTCAGTTTTCAATCCGAAACATGACATAAAACTGCCATCTTAGCATTACACTTTCACTTAGATGCATCCACCAGGAGCAAACTATACACTGGTGAAAGGAAATGTCCTTTACATGGAACTTCAGTGTTCAAAAATAGAATGGAAAAAGAAATTGAAGTTGTTTCTTCTGTCATGAAAGAAAAATGAAAAATAATAAGTATTGTTTAGCAAATTTCTTTCCAGATTAACAGCATAAATGTTGTATAACAGAAACATTCAGTTAAACTTCATGACTGAGTTCATTGCTACTTCCACAGGTAGAACAGATTGAGTGCTTTATTGTGTATAAATTTGCATTATTTATATATGTAAAAACTTCTACAGTAAAGTGCTGCCATGATCTTCTCAAATAAAAAGTCCTTTTTATTTGAAGTGGTGGAGTCAGCACTGTGTTTGTTATTTTTTATTTGAGAAGCTGTCGTCTGCAATGGATGACAGAATTCGCTCAACTGCACAGCAATGATATAAACAATCGACAAGAAAATTTTAGTTTTTCACCCTACAAGACTGAACATTTTTAAAGATACTCCTCAATAAAGTTAATAATTCAGGATAGAATCTATTTGTTTTGTGTCTATTTTACTTAGTCATCTTAATGGTATATATTGTATGTACATAAAATATACATGAGGTGGCACCAGCATTGGTTCAGTTGATAGCACCCTCACCTCTTTGTCAACATCTTCTGGGCTTTTGCATCATTCCAGAGCCTTGAGCACAAGATTCATGGATACTGAGGGAGTGCTGCCCTGTCAGAAGTTGGATGAAGTGTTACTTCAAGTATAAACTGCAAATGCTGAAAATACTAAGCAAGTTAGGTCACGCTTGAAGCATTAGCTCTGTTTCTATTCCTGCAGATGTGGCCTGACCTGCTGAGTATTTCCAGCATTTTCTATTTTTATTTTAGATTTCCAGCATCTGTGCTTTATTTTTATTTTCATTTGTTATTTCAAAAACCTGTGTGTTCTCTCTGGTGGAAGTTAAATATCCCCTGACACTTTTCAAAGAAGAGCAATGCATTTCTCCCAGTGTTCTGACCAGTATTTATCCCTCACCCAATGTCACTAATACATTGAACACTAAACCACAATGTACATAGACCCAGATCATAGAATATCATTAAGGACACTGGTATTGGAACAAACAGGATCAAAACTTTCTGGCTAATCAGTAAAGGCACACAACCTATCACAAGTTAAATGGTTTACTAGCTTTAGAGCAGACCGATGGCTGGCAGAGGTGAATAGTTCATCTTTGAGTTTAGTGTCTTCGTAAGCTGATCCAAATGTTAAGCCAAAGTCAGTATGGAATTCACCCCAAAATCTATCCTTTTCTCTTCTCTCCACCATCAGTGAAAGGGTAATCTGAAGCAGGGAAAATAGATGTAATAGGGAAGTGATTGATAGGTTTTGAAAAAAATATATATATATAACCTATCAATCACTTCCTTATTACATCTATTTGGCTATTTCTCAAATTCCTTAAAAGTTCTTTATGAGCCAAAGTCCATAAGGTGGTTGATGGAGACATTGCCTCTACCTTCGCCCTCCCATGCCCCCACCTGGCTCCACCTGCTTTTTCTCCCCTTATCTGTTTCCACCTGTTACCTACCAGCCTCTGTCTCTAAACTCAACCTCCCCTTCCCCCACCTGGCTCCATCTGCCCATCATCTCTCACCTCACCTGCTTTTACCTATCACCTACCAGCCCCTGTCTCACTGCTCCCTCTCACCTCTTTATGTTGGTTATCTTCCCTCTACACTTTCATACCTTTACCTCCATAGATGATGCCAGACCCACTGAGTTCCTCCAGTAATTTGTTTTTTTTGCATAAGGTGGTTGATGACCATCACTGGCAGGGTTATCAGGCATTTATTCTGGCCTTCAGCTAGGTCACTTCGTATTTCAATTGTCTTTAGCTGGAGAAGTAAAGTACAGCTTAACAGTCTTATCTCTTCTGTCCTCTCTGGATATGGACAAAGGCTGACCATTTGTTTCCTGATCAGTTCAAGGTCAGTGCACAGGTTGCTTGAAACCTCATTGCTCCATCTATACAAGTTTCTCTGCCCAGCTGTTAATAACTGTTCCCCTAGCTTTGGTCTTTGACCCTTATCCTATATTAATTGATGAACAATGCACTACTTAACAAGAGTTCGGCCTCCTTACTCATAATGAAAGGATTTGTCGGAATCTCAGATATTCGTGAAAATTAACATTTAAGGTTTCTTTGTCTCAAACGTCATCACATGTCAACTGGTTAGTTTCTGTTCAATTCAGAAAGCAACAGTACTTTTAAATCACCCAGTTTAGATTATGTTACATTTTGTACTCCATTATATTATCCAACATACAACATTTTATATATTGTTATTACAATATAAACTTACTTCTACACATTATGTGATCATGGTTGTGCTGTTATTTGTGGAATCTTGCTCTACAGTTTGGCTGTGTGTTTGAAATGACCATAAATGTCAAATAAGTCAGGCAGTAAACACATATTCACTGCATGATCTGCCTACTTCATCCCTGCCTTCTGGTTATGATGGTAGCAAAACTATCCACACAGGCGATCATTATTTTGTGAGACCATCAGCAACTTCTGTTTACTCGTGTGAGGCTTGGTGCAGTAATCCAGAGGTTGCTGTCAATGGCGCTTTGTTGAAGATTTCACACACCCAGTAAACACTGTGTTGGTGATCTCACAGGAACTTCAACTGCTAATACATATTGTTGCTTTAAAAGTTATTGAAGATATACAATCTTGCTTACTGAGTTTAATTACTATGACTAGAATAACCTGTCTAGGTCAAGAAGCTAATTTTATAAACATGGAACACTATTACCCTCATTGCACAGTACAAATTTTATACATGTTTAAAAACATAAAATATAAGGATGCCCCCCCATCCCCCAGCTCTGCCATTTTAAACAATCATGGCTGATCCTAGGCCTCAAATCCACATTCTCTGCTTCCTTTGTTTTAAAAAGAATTTTTAAGTAGATGTTTATGATATTTCAGCTTCTATCTTAACCTAATGTACATGTCCCAAAATTATTAAACTTTCTGTAAAATAAGTAACTCATTGGTTATGTGTAATGTTTACCTCCTGGCTTGCTAACTGTGAGAACTCTTTAGTCTGAGTTCATTGTTTCTCAACTCTGCAAATCCCCTATAAATAGCACAGACTGAAAGTCACACAGGAAAATGGAAAATCAATGCCCCAAAATTGATTGGACAATTTTCTTCAAGGTCAGCAGCAGTGTCCCTTCAGCCCTGACCAAGAAAAAATCTAAAGTTGTTGTTACCTCAAACCAGCACTGCCCCAGAGTGTCAGTTCATTAATTAATATATTAAATATTCATGGGATTGCACAGATATTAAAATCTTTTCAGGATATTCCACCACATTGCCTGTGATAAATGTGGTCCATGCTTTGTAAGTCCACTAGGTGGGAGCATCACACCAATAGAAAAATTGAAACTGCATCAACTTCCGCAAGATATTTTATTGCACAAGTTCAGGTCAAGCTTTAATACAAAATCCAAAAGGCTCAGTTATTACTCACCATGTTGTGCAAGTCCCCATCTTTATTGGAAGTTATCTCAGAAACTGGGTTACTCCTCTTGCTGCAGTAAAACGTTGCTGCATTTAATGCTCTTGCCCAATTGAATTCTTGCCGAATTCAAAAGAAATCATGAAATTAGTCAAAAAGAAGTTTGCAGCAAGGCAAGCATGGAGAAACAGGACCTGTGTGATTCTGAACAAGAGCTCACCCAGTATGCACCTTCTGCCACATTGCAGTATAGCAACCAGAGGACATCAAGCCTGAAAGGCACGCACCAGAAGGCAGATCACCAACAGTAGCACAGTTTGGCAGGGGGTGACTTCAGTTGTCTCCTCTGCAAATGAATTTTCCCACACAATGCAGTAATGCTGAATGGAATTTGCACACGCTCACAAGATACATCAAGGTTATCTGCGCGCCGCTGTTTCCACATGCAGAGTGGAGATCTTCACAAAAAGACTTATTTTATGGGGAGGTAATAAGATGCCACTCATCAGGAAATACAGAGGTGTTGTAGCAAGCTACATAAGTAACTGGAGCAAGGATCCATTCAGTCATGTGTTATTATCAGTGCAGGTGGAACTGGAGAGCAGGGTGTAAAGGTTTTTTATTCATTGCTTGGGATCCTGCACCTGATTATTGCTGCAGTCTGTACCTGGTAATGATTGAATTGTGGAGATGGCCATTTGGCCTGCGCTGGGGATGAAGATTTTGCAGGCGAACCATCTCTGTGTCACGGAGTGCAGTATACCCATACACTTCCCTCCTACACTCAGCTGGGAGATAAGGTTGTGGATGCAGAGCAGAGCTATTACCTGGAAAGCTGCCCTCTTCCTCCAGGTCCTGCTACTCTTCAGATCCGGCCACATGGCTCAGACTCTGGGTCACCTTGCTCTTCTTCCTCCAGTGCCAGCTGCTACATTGTGCAGCATGCAGCAGAGAGCAATGCAGTCTCTGAGTGGTGCATACAGGAGGGCATACCCCAGCCTGATGCAGGAAGCCAACTCTCACCCCAAGGAGACCAATCACCTTTTACTGCAGCTGCTCAACTGCTGTGGTTAGAGAGTGCAGTGGATTGAACTGCCAAGGAAGTAGAGGGTAGCCCTTGTCCTGGTCACTGAAAATGTCTGGCAGTGTGTACTCCCTTACCATTCTTTTCATGAGGAAATCTTCTTCAAGGTGCACAGTGAGGGACTGATAACTTATCCTGTAGCTGAAAGTATGTGGACTCGTTATATGAGTCCTAATGGGCTCAAAGTGCAGTCAAGGGCTACTTGTGCTAGTGGGTAGCCAGCTCTGCTGGTCGATCCCTGTGCCTCAGATGGCACCTGCTTGTCACTGAAGTCAAAGCGATTGAAATAATTTATTTACGAGTACAGAGCCTGGGTGACCTCCCCGAAGCAGCAGTGAGCAGCAAATTGGGAGATGTGTCCTGCTGGAAAGATCCTCAAGTGAGGGAATTAAGAGTCAATGTGACCTTGATCTCCATGGAGAGAGCAGTCCAGGTGTGAGACTGCGAAAAAATGTTTTCTTGTGGAATGTTACATTGCTTAGTGAAGACAACGTTGAAAACCTGAGCTTGCAAAGATATTGTTCATTAGAAAGATTTATGTTGGATACAATGTCTCTGAAAGTTCTTTGGGAGCTGACTCTTTGATAACCTTTTACTCCTGTCCCGAGGCCCCTGATCTACTGTGCCACATGTCCAGTAATGGAGTTCAGCCAACAAAGTCACCACTTAAGTACCTGTGCAATAAGTATCCTAACAGATAAATGCTGGGAGAAACACTCCTTGGTTAATTACATTTTGTGGGGTTTGGAATATGTTTGAGTAGTCTGTGTTTTCTTCTGAAGGTGCCCAAACTGGTCTCCCAAAGTCAGCAGAGCTTCCCTTTAATTAGTGAAAAAAGGAATAAACCAATATGATGTGTCCCCAATTCCACTGAGATGATGCCACAATGATCTGATTTACATCAGAATGGTGTAAATGTTGTCACATAAATAAAGGCCTCATCAGGCCCGTGCCTGATGCCAGGATGTGACAGGTCAAATTCCATGACTGTAAATGTTTGCCCCCATGATGTGCTTCAGGTAATACATAGTTTTTCATGATTAGCACCTGAAAATGATGATATGCAATTCTGTATCTCAGCATTTGGTCTTCAGACTACAATATATTCAAGTATACTGGAATAGAAATCAAATAGTAAAATAAATAAGAATTCATTAATAAGGCAACATAATATGAAAATAAAGCAATGTACATAATTGAAAGCTATAATGGATAGTTCTAAATGGAAATTACTTATTGAACATTGGCAGATTTATTGATTTCAAAACAATGATTCTTTGACTAGAAAAACATATGGAGGAGATAAACAAAATATTGCAAATAAGTCTGCATTTGAATTGAAAACAGTATACTGAAAACACTCAGCAGGTCAGGCAGCAACTGGAGAAAGAGAAAAGCAGAGTCAGCATTTCAGGTAGAACCTGCTATTGAAAGGCCATTGACCTGGGAAGTTAACTCTTTCCTGTTTGGTGTTGCCTGGCTGGATAAGTATCTCCAGTATTTACTGCTTTCTATGTGCAGCTTTCCGTTTTTGGATAAAGGTATAGGAAACAGAGCAAATTAAACATAATATCAAAGACTAATGACACTAAATAGGAGCTAATATTCAGTACTGCCTGCAAGTTTTTAAAATGAAGACTATTTCTTGAATAGCAGGACCACCTGAGTATTCAATGAATGGAATTGATTAAAAAGAAGCATTTGATAAAAAGGTCCTCCAATTCTCTTTTGCATCCAGTGGAATCTGCTCTTAACTTGGCAAATGCTCAAATCGTTAAGAAACACATTTTCACATTTCTATATAAATAACCTTCTTTTAAAGAAAGTGGCAGATAGTTATTCTGATTATTTAGGTCCCATTGGATTTACTGATTTCTCACAGTAACAAGTTGAAAGTGAAATGATACAGCTGATTTTCAATGCAAATTGATCCTGCTGCACTTCATTTAAATCCAAATATTTTAGTAAGGGATTCAAGGTGCAGATATTCCATGGCTATCATTCATGATTTGTTGAGCCATTTAATGGGGAAATGAATGTTGTGAAGTGACTTGAAGAAATATTCCCTTAAAGCAAGAAATCTTAGAGGATTTCAGAGCTGCTCAGAAACAAAATCAGGGAGAAAAGGATGGCACAAAGCAGGGTGGCACATCTAACAGAGCCACTACTTCTCAGCTCCAAAGACTCGTTCAGTCCTAACCTCAGTTGTGGTCTGTGTGGTGTTTGCATGTTCTCCCTGTGACCATGTGGGTTTCCATCCCACATCTCAAAGAGTTGTGAGTTCCATGTTGTATCTCTCTATGACTCAGCGTTCTAGGACAAGAAGCATTGAGGTTTATCAGGAATGAGGAACTCATGGAATATTTATTTCATGGCCTACATTAAGCAAAGCAAACACATTATTAAATAATAAATAGATTCAAATTGTGCCCGTCACATTAAGTCTTTAATTTAACTCTGCAAGGATTAACTAGTTTCTTTCATGTGAGGATATACTTTATTTTAGTGACATATTACAACTTGAAATATGTCACAGATAAAAATTAATGGGTAACTGATTATGAACCAAATTATCTTCATGTATACTTACAGATCTGTAATTACAGATGCTGTTGGCAGCTACATGGTACTGCATCAGGGATTAAACAAGCTCCTCAGATGAATGATTTTTGTCAATTCAGCTGCACGCAAGTTCTTCATAGGAGTTGAATCCTACCTATCAGTTTATGGGTACAGTTTGCATTGACTATTGCTTTTTATGAAAGTTGGCATGAGTAACAAGGTCATGTTATTCAGATTATTATCAATGTATTTTTAAATGATAGTGCTTTTATAAACATACCACTAAATGGTGATTCTGATTTATGTTTACAGGTGCATTGATATCAAAAATCAAAGAAAGGATTCCAAAATTATAGAAAACATTAGGATACAGTGATGCAGAGGTATGGAAAGGCCCATTAAAGAATTACCAGGCTTGAACTGAAAATATTGGAAATATTGCTATTATTGTTCACTGTGACAGGGAAGGTTCAAGGAGATCTAAAAGGGATAAAAAGGGAGCATCAAACAAGGATTATCTATAGCCAATTGGAAGGGCATGGTTTAAAATTTGGTCTAAAGAGCTGTTTATTACAAAATGGATAGGTTTACCACAAATGGCACTTGCATGAAAGTTAATGAGTTGGACTTCCAATGGCAAACCACACCCCTGAGTTAAATTTCTGTCCAATAGAGAATAATTATTTTAATTGTGAGGCCTGATAGAAAAGGCAACAGTCCATTCCCCCTAGAGAGGCTGTAGAGTAGTTACTGGTAACAGGAGATTGCATAGACTGTGGCTTCTGGGAAAGATAGCAGGAACAAATTTCACAGGAGGGACAGGTTAAGGGAAGCTACAACCTTCCAGAAGGAGACTTGGATCATTAATTTTGAAGATAATTGTATATTGTTATGTCGCAATTGCTTATTCAGCTGGTTTCTGCTGAGTCTGATTGTAATAAACCATTAAGGCATCAGCTAAGGAGAGACTAGATAAGTATCTGAAAAGGAGGTATTTAGAAGTCCAAATTGAAAGAGTGAGGATTAGCATAGATGGCTAAATTCTCAATTCTACATTGAGAATGTAGCCCTAGCATAGATGTATTAATGGAAACCTCATTAGTGGTATACTTTCTATGATTATGTGAGCAGTGGAAAGTAGTAAACAACTTTTCAACCATAAGCAATGTTGCTCTGAGACTTGGCCATTGTTTAAATGGTATAAACAGGTGAAAGAAAGGACCAACATAACGTTGCTGGTTTTAAAAACTTATCAGGAACTTTGAAGACCTTGTGAAATTTTTCAGAAAAAAATTAAAATGGGGGTTACAGAGAAAGATTTCAAAATATCACCAGAGTTCCAATTTATTTTTAAAAAATTATCTGTGCTGAAGTTAGAGAAGATGCTGCTCAAATCCTTCATTCACAATCTGTATTAATGATTTGAATGAAAACTAAGAATGGAGCAATTTTTTTTGATGAAACAAAGTTGGGTGGAAAAATGGTTCTGTAAAGAAATCTAGGCAGGTTAAGTGAATAGGGAAGAAGGTGACAGACAGAGTACAAGGTGGAAAGATGTGAGATTATGTGCTTAGGAAAGAATAGAGAAAATATATTTTTTTAAATGGTGACAAATTAATAAATGTTTGTGTATGGAGGAATCTTGGTGTGCTGCTTTATGACATACAAAGTAAACACGCAGAGCTAGCAATTAGAAAAGCAAGAATGTTTTAATCTTTGTTATGTGTTTAGGCATATGAAAGAAAGTATTGTTGACATACTTTTTTTTTGAGACTTGCTATGGAGTTCTTTCTTTTGATCTCTTCTTAATGGAGGAAACATTTGTATCAGAATTAGAGCAATATGAATTCAATAGGTTGAGCCCTGAACTGGGGGATTCTGTCTGCACGTCTATTTCTTAGGTTCTTATCAACTCAGCTCTAGCTGACACTGATGATGACTCAACTCCTGCTGTCACCCTAACCTTATTCTCTAACAAATCCAACCTAATTTCCAAGGAACCTAGAGTGCATCATTGTTCAATGATCCAAGCATTTTAATGTGGTACTATTACTCCAGCTTCTGTCGTACTTGTGTGGTTAACTTAAAAATAATAATCCATCATCCATTTTGAAAGATACAGATTTGAAATAGCTCCCGAGAGCTTCTAAAATATTTTAATCTGTTTTTCTTCAAAACATATATGCACAGCAAAAAAACTGCTATAATTGTTACCATGGCTACAGAAAAGCATATAGTACCCAAATTATCCAGGTTTGGAATTTTACCTCAACTTCATGCACTTATCTTAAAACACCAAGATTTAAAGTGATTAGTAGAAGAGGAGAAGGGTGATGAGGAAAAGTGTTTTCACCCACTTGAGGGGGGTCTTGAACTTGCTGCTTGAAAGGGTAACAGAGGCAATATAATTGAGGGTATTCTCAGAAAATGCTTCATATTTTGAGCTTTCCATAGAAAACACAAATGGCTCTTCAGTTCATCTGTCATATCTAGGGGTAAATGGATAAAAATAACAATAGAAAGAATTTATGCTAGATCAGATAAAATTTAAAATTATCCATTGCCTAGATTAATTACACACGACAATATTACTCACACCCTGGAGAGCAATTCATTTTAAAAAAAAGTTTAACTTTCCTCTGCAATGCAGTTCCATATATATCATGATCCTCCAAATGGCAGCTAGTGGGGAAACAATTCTCTAATCACAGAAGTGATTTTTTTTTGGCTTCACCATACTTGTAAAATTTCAAAATATATATTGTTACCTTTCATTTCCAAGTGCAGACAAACAATTAAAAGATTAGGTTTAGATATCCATTTTCTTGATCTGAGTGCAAAAACAATACCCCACCCCCCACCTCCCCCAAAGTTTTGTTGGGAAATGCAATCAGTTCTGCACAGAACTGTTGGTAACTCTCAGCACAGGTTCTAGTAAGTTTCCGAACTCCTCTACAAATGGTGTTGTGCTCTATACTGAGTCAGATGATTGGATCTTTCTGTAATTCCCAAGCAATTATGTTGAGGATTCTGTGCTTGGATTCTGCACCAAGTTAGACTTACTTAGAAATTCAGTTGTGGGCAGATGGGACCATGAACACTGAGGGCCACTTATGTCTTCAAGAAATGCAAGGCTTGCTTCGGTGATCCCTTGGCCTGACAAAGTCTGAGACCATCTAGAACAAAAGTTGTAGCCACCCATGTCAAGTACTTAACTCTCACTGAAGGCCTACCTTGGACCCTCCGTCTCTGTAACCTGGTTTGATCATGACAGAGCACCACATCCCATGGTCATGTTCCATTGACACACCCACTCTCAATCCAATGCCCTAATCTGACCAATATAATCTGATTGGTGCCCCAATCTGCCCACATCCCTCAGTGATGGAACAAATGGAAGAATGGCCATTGTGTTAAGCATGCAAGATCTATTCTATTGTGTACAAGGCTTAGACCACATGTGAAGTAAAATTTTACTATAGTTGCCACTTGCACAAAATTTATATTTGCACTGCATATGGAAGAATTTCTAGACTATTATCTTCAGTTCAACAGCTTCTTGTGATATGTTGGTTCCATCTGTCCCTTCTGGAAACAGTATCACAAAATCACTATTTAGAAGTTTTAAAAAATACTTCAAACTCTTTCCTACAAAAAAAAACAAAAACCTTATTTGCAAAGAAATGAAAAATAAGTTGCAGGTGCTGGAAATCTAAAGTAAGAACAGAAAATGCTGGAAATACTCAGCAGGTCAGGCTGTATCTGAGGGAAGAGAAACAAGATTAACGTTTCAGGTCAAAGACCTTTCACAAAGAAGTTTAGTCTTCTACATATTTTCTTATATAAGATAATCTAGCTTCATATAATATGTTCTTCATCTTTACTTTTACTTCTGTAAGTAAAGCATAGGACAGATATAAATTAAACTACAATGGAATATTGACAAGTAATTCAAATGCCATTTAGCCTACTAAGTTTAATGATTGAAACAATTGTATGTAATAAACTGCCCCTCAGAAAAGCTGAGCAGAGATTCAAAAATCGCATCCCTGCAAATTCAGATTAGAACAAAATGTGGATTATTGATTTATCACTGCAATCCACATGCCTACCAACTATAAATTGTTTATCATGAAGCAGAAGTAAAGCAATTTTTCACTCATACTGATGAATGGAGTTGTTGTGGAAGCATAATTGGCAAATTATGAAAGAGTTTGCAACTACTGAGCTGCTCTAACTCCCTCAAATGATCTAACAGGTTATGATATTGGGCTGTAAATGTTATCGGAAAGGAATGATTTCCAGCCAGAATACACAAGGCATCCATTTCTCAGAACTGGATAATGAATCAAATGGTGTACAAATTTTCTTTTTTTGTCAGAGACCAGTATTTAATTGCTTGTGTTTATTTTACTGATTTTCGAGTAGATCCAGCTGCTCGAAGTGGCCCGAGTCCTGGTATGTTTTCTTTCCTGCTTGCAGTCTTCTGCGTAACAATGCCTTCACAGGAAGCTTGGTGACATTCTTAACTCAATTTTGATAACCTGCGGTTAGTGGCATTAAATAAATCGATTCAATTCTTGGTAATTATTAACCAGTCACAACTCAATGAGCATGCACGTAAGCAATGAACCATGGTTGAGATCATCCTCAAAATGAAGGATTGATGATGATGTACTCAGTGAACTATGAATAAGAGATGATGAAACACATATATTCTTTATTCTATTTTGGTATATGGTTATTTGATATGAGAGTAGAGGGTAAATTTCCACAGTTTATGCTTTGTTATTTTTGTATATAAATCAACCAGTTCACCTACCACTTTGGCTGTGGATTATTTCGTAACGTTCCCATCTGTGAGTAGGGAAATTATAGGCTGAACTTCC
Organism: Pristis pectinata; assembly: GCF_009764475.1. NCBI lineage: Eukaryota > Metazoa > Chordata > Chondrichthyes > Rhinopristiformes > Pristidae > Pristis > Pristis pectinata. The sequence goes on along the minus strand of NC_067408.1, from coordinate 40,966,009 downwards.
ATCTCATTTAACAAAACTGCTCTTGTCCATGATCTACAAATATCAAGGACGTATGGAATGATAGCCACCACTGGTTGTTCATCCATCCACTAAATTTGTTTCCATCTTGCATACTGTACATCTACCAGTAAGGATTTCCTCAAGTAAAATGGTTCTGACTGTTATGTTTGTTCTTCATCAAGAGACAAACTTCACGTGGGTTTAACATGTAAACATTCTTATTAACCAACAACAGACTGACTTGCTTTCCCTCTTTCTTTTTACAGCCACTTCCTGTTCCCCCATGTGACGCCTTGCATTGCCTACTGGGAACTGTAGTTCTTTATTATAACTACATAATAACACACTGACCAGTTGGTTCTGGGGCATGCAGGGGCTTCCCTTCATAAGTGCCATGGAAAGGCTTTGTCATTTGGCTAAGTCGGGGACTCGATAGTCAGGGAAACAGACAGGAGGTTCTGTGGCAGTGAGCATGAATCCCAGATGGTATGTTGCCTCCCAGGTGCCAGGGTCCAGGATGTCACTGATCGGGTCCACAGAATTCTTGAGTGGGAGGGAGAGCAGCCAGAAGTTGTGGTCCATATTGGCACCAATGACATAGGTAGGAAGGGGGATGAGGTCCTGAAGAGTGAGTTCAGGGAGCTAGGCAGAAAATTGAGGAACAGGACCTCAAGGGTAGCAATCTCGGGATTGCTGCCAGTGCCACGTGATAGTGAAGGTAGGAATAGAAGGAGGTGGCAGATAAATGTGTGGCTGAGAAGTTGGTGCAGGAGGGAGGGTTTTAGATTTCTGGATCATTGGGATCTCTTCTCGGGAAGGTGGGACCTGTACAGAGAGGACGGGTTACACCCGAACCAGAAGGGGGCCAATATCCTTGCGGCGAGATTTGCTAAGGTGGTACAGGAGGGTTTAAACTAGATTGCAAGGGGGAAGGGAACCGGAGGAGTAGGTCAGAGGAAGAAGGGAATGGGGAAAAGTTAGATCAAACAGGCAGAGAGGCTTTGGGGAAGGAGAAGCAGAATACAGGCTATAAAAGTAGTAAGGTAGATGGACTGAAGTGTGTTTACTTAAATGCAAGAAGTGTCAGGAATAAGGGGGATGAACTGAGGGCTTGGATAAGTATGGGGGACTATGATATCGTGGCTATTACTGAGACGTGGCTGACGTCAGGAGAGGAGTGGATATTGAATATTCCTGGTTTTCGATGTTTTAAGAGGGATAGGGAAGGGGGGAGAAGAGGTGTAGGGGTGGCGATACTGGTCAGGGACACTGTTACGGCTGTGGAAAAGATGGATGTTGTAGAAGGATCATCTCTAGAGTCCGTATGGGTGGAGTTAAGGAACAAGAAAGGAGCAGTTTCTCTACTAGGAGTATTCTATAGGCCCCCCGGTAGCAGTAGAGATATAGAGGAGCAGATTGGCAGGCAGTGTTTGGAGAGAAGCAGAAATAACAGTGTTGTTATAATGGGAGACTTCAACTTCCCAAATATAGACTGGAACCTGCTTAGTGCCAAAGGTTTAGATGGGACAGAATTTGTTAAATGTGTCCAGGAGGGATTCCTGATGCAGTATGTTGATGGGCCGACTAGAGGGAATGCCATGTTAGATCTAGTTTTAGGAAATGAACCGGGACAGGTGAAGGATCTATTGGTGGGTGAGCATTTGGGGGACAGTGACCATTGCTCCATAACCTTTAAAATTGTCATGGACAGGGACAGGTGCAGAGAGGACAAGAGGTTTTTCAATTGGGGAAGGGCTAACTACGAGGCTATAAGGAGAAAACTTGGGAGTGTAAATTGGGATGTCCTTTTTGAAGGAAAATGTACCATGGGGATGTGGTCGATATTCAGGGATCTTATGCAGGATGTTAGGGATAAATATGTCCCGGTGAGGCAGAGAAGGAATGGCGTGGTGAAGGAACCGTGGGTGACGAGAGAGGTGGAACGACTTGTTAGGGAGAAGAAGGTAACATATGTGAGGTATAAGCAGCAAGGTTCAGACAGGGCCCGTGAGGAATATAAGGTAGCGAGGAAGGAACTTAAGAAAGGGCTGAGGAGAGCTAGAAGGGGACATGAAAAGGCTTTGGCTAGTAGGGTTAAGGAAAATCCCAAGGCCTTTTTCAAGTACGTGAAGGGTAGGAGGATGGTTAGGGTGAAGGTAGGTCCAATTAAGGACAAAGGTGGGAGAATTTGCCTGGAGGCGGAGGAAGTGGGAGAAGTTCTGAATGAGTACTTCTCTTCGGTATTCACCAGGGAGAGGGGTCTTGATGATGCAGAAGGGAGTGCTGGTAGGGGTAATGTTCTCGAGGTTGTTGATATCAAGAGAGAGGATGTGTTGAAGTTGTTAAATAATATTAAGACAGATAAATCTCCGGGGCTTGACGGGATTTTCCCCAGGCTGCTTCGAGAGGTGAGGGAGGAGATTGCTGAACCGCTGGTAAGGATCTTTGAGTCCTCGTTGTCTACGGGGGTGGTGCCAGAGGATTGGAGGATTGTGAATGTGGTCCCCTTGTTCAAAAAAGGTAATAGGGATAGGCCAGGGAATTATAGACCAGTGAGTCTCACGTCTGTGGTGGGTAAGCTGTTAGAAAGGATTCTAAGGGATAGGATTTATGAACACCTAGAGAATCATGGACTGATTAGGGATAGCCAGCATGGCTTTGTGAAGGGAAGATCTTGCCTCACAAGCCTGATAGAGTTCTTTGAGGAGGTGACCAGGAAGATTGATGAGGGCAGTGTGGTGGATGTGGTTTACATGGATTTTAGTAAGGCATTTGATAAGGTTCCTCATGGTAGGCTTCTTCAGAAGGTCAGAGGCCGAGGGATCCAAGGAAGCTTGGCTGTGTGGATTAGGAATTGGCTTGCATGTAGAAAGCAGAGGGTTGTGGTGGAAGGAGTGCCCTCGGATTGGAAGGCAGTGACTAGTGGTGTCCCGCAGGGATCGGTTCTGGGACCTCTACTTTTTGTGATATTTATAGATGACTTAGATGAGGGGGTGGAGGGCTGGGTTAGTAAGTTTGCGGACGACACTAAGATAGGTGGTGTTGTGGATAGTGTGGAGGGCTGTCGGAGCTTACAGAGGGATATTGATAGGATGCAGAGCTGGGCTGACAAGTGGCAGATGGAGTTCAATCCGGAGAAGTGTGAGGTGGTACACTTTGGAAGGACAAACTCCAGGGCAGAGTACAGGGTAAACGGCAAGGTACTTGGCAGTGTGGAGGAGCAGAGGGATCTGGGGGTTCATATTCACAGTTCGTTGAAAGTTGCCTCACAGGTGGAAAGAGCAGTTAAGAAGGCCAATGGGATGTTGGCTTTCATAAGTCGCGGGACTGAGTTTTAGAGCCGCGAGGTTATGATGCAGCTTTACAAAACTCTAGTTAGGCCACATTTAGAGTACTGTGTTCAGTTCTGGTCGCCTCATTATAGGAAGGATGTGGAGGCATTGGAGAGGGTGCAGAGGAGATTTACCGGGATGCTGCCTGGATTGGAGGGTATTGAATATGAGGAGAGGCTTAAGGTGCTAGGGCTTTATTCACTGGAAAGGAGGAGGATGAGAGGAGACATGATAGAGGTATATAAAATATTGAGAGGAATAAATAGAGTAGACAGTCAGCGCCTCCTTCCCAGGGCACCAATGCTCAAGACGAGAGGTCATGGCTTTAAGGTTATGGGTGGGAGGTTCAGGGGAGATGTCAGAGGGAGGTTTTTCACCCAGAGAGTGGTTGGTGCATGGAATGCACTGCCTGGGGTGGTGGTGGAGGCAGATACATTGAACAGGTTCAAGAGCTTGTTGGATAGGCATATGGAGGAACGTGAGATAGAGGGATATGCGGGAGGAAGGGGTTAGGTAGTGTGAGGGTGGTCTGATGGACGGCACGACACGGTGGGCCGAAGGGCCTGTTTTGTGCTGTATGGTTCTATGGTTCTAAGTCACATTCCCAGTCTGAACTGGCTGTCAAACTACTTGAATGTTTCTGAATCTCTCTGACATATTAAACCTATTATAAATTAAGTATACGACTTTTAAAGAATAATTACATATAACATTAAAATGCTTAAAACAAGTAAATAAATTTAAATTAACTAATGAATGTAAGCTATCTTGAAGTTACCTCTTTCCAACTCTGCCATTCCTCTCCATTGAAATAAATGGAGTTGTTGAACCTTCACCAGATCTACCAGAGGTGTTCCAGGAATTTTGCAGTATATTGCTGAATTGCAAGTAGATCACAGTTGGAATGGTAGCAATGATCAGCTGTGGAGGTTTGGGATTCCCATGTTCACAGGTGTGGGGTAGAATTCCCAACCTCTTGACCATCACAGCAGTAAATCCTGGTAGTTCCATACAAAACAGTTAACTTTATTGTGGAAACTTCTGGCATGTGTTTGGACTTCACTGGTCAAGCAGCTGAGGGTTAAATCACAAGTCCTGCAATACCCAACCCAGGCCTAACTTGTTAATAATTCAATTATCATTTAATGGATTTCTCCACAGACTGTTGCAAACACTCACTCCAATCACAGGGCAAGAGGATGGTTTTGAATATAAAGGTTCTCATCGGCATGTTCATCCACCACAGCAGCAACCCTTCCCCTACTTCCGACAAACTCCAAACCAAGTGGCTGATTTTAGATAATACTTATCTAGTCCAGTTTTTTCTGCATTTTTATGGATATTAAACAAACACAGGGCATTGATTTAATAAAGCTAAAAACTTGGCACTAATGCTGCCAAATAGAAATTTCTGTTCTGTGGAATGGAAGAAATAAAACCCTCACTTAAGCACATCTGATTCAGAACAGCTGTGTGAAAGGCTAAATTAGCATTGTAACAAAGACGCGTGAACCAGAGTGATGTTTCCATGCAAGTATAAAAATTACATAGCTCACTCAGTTCTGATTTATTAAATCAATTTTCTCCCCAAGACTGGTGGAACAGATTCAAGTTACTTCCATTGGAAATTCACATCAGTTGGAGTAAGTGGGGGGTAGAGTGTTTTCACTGTGTGGGAGACAATCATATGGAACAGAATATAATCATGTGATAGAACCCTCCTGTTGCATATTTGAATTAAATTAATTGGATAGAAATTGGGTAAACTCTATAAATCCATGATCTCTCCCTCCAGATTACCATCCTGGTGTTATGCCAATCATTTACCCTTAATGATTCCCTTTGCCACATTCTTCAAGTGTGCAAAGCCTGAGGAGAAAACACAACTGTCTCTCAGTTCATTTCATTAAACACTCTTCATCCATATTGCTCCTCCATCTTTGATTGTAGCTTTTATTTATTCTCCCTCCAATTACTTCCCTCCCACTTTTATCTATACTGAGTCATGTTAAATTACACGAGTGCCAGCTGACCTTCAATACCTTATCCAATCAGTCACATTTAACTCTGGGTAGCCAGTGTTAGCAGAGTCAAATCATGCTCTCAACTAATATCTGAGATCATCTGGTTAGTGACCAGGAATGGGTAGCCTGGTTAATTTTTTCTCTCCCTGCATCAGATCAATGTTTGTGTGGCGACTCACCGTCTAGTCGGGCGAACCGGCTCGGCAGTCGGGTCGCGCGGCGTCGGAGCGACGAGGCCCAAGATGGCGGCGGGCCGCGTCTTTCCGAGCGACGGGGAGAACCCGCGCGCGGGAAAGTCCTGATGACGTAGGACTTACGTCATTGCCGGTTTTTTGGGCGGGAGTTTTTCTCCCTTAAAGGGCCCGCACAAGGCGGGAAAATAAACCAGTTCTGTTTGGCAATCCTCCGAGTAGAGTCTTGTTTTATTCCGCGGTAACAACCGCTACATTTGCCACTTTTCATAGCTCACAGCAAAGTTCTTAATGTTTTTTAACAATCAATGATTCCTATCAAGTATCTCTTAATGTTGCAATAAATTATATTCTAAGTGGTATTTTCACCTCATTAATTTGTAAGTATGCCACTTAAAATGAAATTAACCAGTGTATTTTTATTTGATTCATACAGCAATCAGTCATGGATGGCATTCTATCTTTTTCAACACTCCCAGTTTTGATGGTGGTAACAGACTGAAACATACCTTTGTATTTCCAAACAGTGACTGCAGATGCTGGGAATCTGAAATAAAAATAGAAAACACTCAGCTTCTGTGGAGAGAAATAATTTGGGTCATTGATATTTTCACCAGAACCGGAAAAAGTTAGACGTAAATAAGTCTTACGATGTAGAGAAAAATGGGAGTAGAGGGAAATAAAAGGGGAGGTCTGTGTTAGATTCCAGGAAAGTAAACAAAAGTTCAAAAAGGTTACTTTCTTTAGAAACCCAAAATCATTAGAGCATTAAGCAATGTTTATTAGTCATTTTATCAAAATGAGTATTGAAAGATAAATTTAAAAGTACTTTCGTAGGAAAGACTGTTTTCAATGGTAGTAAGTGAATTATTTCCAAATCAGCAGTGTTGAAAATACAAAATTAATTATACATCTATCAACTAATAGCATGCCAAATGAGAGCTACAGAATTTATTGTTCTTAATAACAAAATGCTAAGCCATGTAAAGCACAGATCAGAATTATTGTGAGTGAATATGTTGAAACACATTTGTACTTCGGGAATTCTGGATCTCTTATTGCTATTTTTATGAGCGAAGCTTTACAAGTCTGTTCAATTTTCCATAAAGATATTCTAAATCTATGACCTTGCTTACTTTCTTCTGTGCATTTGCTCAATTTTAATCTCATTCTTTCAAGCCCGATGTATGCAGTCTGGAGGTAAGTATTTGTCTATTTGGCAGTATTGGAGAGGGTGCTGACTTTTGGTAGGACTGGGGCATGGATTTGCCAGATATAGGTGGGAGTTGGCAACAGTTTTCATTTGCAGCATTCTTGCTTAAGTAATGCTCCAAAACTTTGTTTCCTCACCCCAGAAATTTGAATCTGTTCAAAGTGAAACTGACCTAAGCATAGTTCTCCAGAAATAACTTGCGTCTTTATCAAATCTTTACTTGAAATGTTTCCAGAATTCAAGTACTTGATCAGAGAAAACAAAACCCTTCAGAAGTTACCATGTAGAAAACAATGAGAAAAATAAAATAGTCTTTAATATATTTAATTAACCCAAATATTTTATAAATAATTGTTTCCAAATGTAAAAATCCCACAGAAGAATATGCGTGTAGATGAAAGAGCTGTTGTCTTTCTCTCTGGTATTCCTGTCTCTGGTGGGCAACCTCTTACTGGGCACAGAACATAAGAAATAGAAGCAAAAGTCGGCCATTCAGCCCCTCATGCCTGCTGCACCATTCAATAAGATCCCAAGTGATGTTTTACTTTAGTCCCACATTCCTATGCTAACCCTATATCCCTTGATTCTCTTAATATGCAAAAATCTGTTGATTCCCATCTTAAATATGCATAGCCATTGAGCTTCCACAGCCATCTTGGGTGAAGAAGTCCAAAGATTCACAACCCTCTGTGTGAAGAGGTTCCTTCTTAACACTGTCCTGAATGCCTGACCCTTATCTTGAGACTCAAACACCCGGTTATATATTGCCCAGCCAGCGAAACATCATTCTCATAGCTACTTTGTCAAGCCCTGTAAGAATTTTATATGTTGCAATGATATCACCTCTCACTCTTCCAAACTCTAGAGATTATCAGCCCAGTCTGATTAATCTTTCTTTGCAGGACAAATCCCCACTCCTTAGAACATAATCTGGTGAACCTTCCATAACCAAAATAGATGATCTCACTTTGTTCCACATTATACTCCACCTGGTAGGTCCTTACCCTTTCAATTACCTTGTCTATTTCCTCTTGAGGCCTCTCTGTACGCTCCTCACGACCCATTTTACCACCCAGTAGCAAACCTGGATTTACTTCTCTGGGTCCCTCCATCCAAATCATTGATATATATTATGAAGAACTGAGGCCCCAGAATGGATCATTGCAGCACTCCACCAACCATAGCTTCCTAACCCAAGGTTACCTCTTCATTCCTAATCTTGACTTCTGCAATTTTCAACTAAGTACTAAGCATTTAATAACAAACACAAAACCTGATTTTGAATAATTTTGAAAAATATAAAACACCACAATGGAACTTTTATACTGTAAGGGAAACATCCTTTTCATTTTTACTAATCAAATTCCACAAGGAAATTATGCTCAGGTTTTTGGCAAAGTGATGGCCCAGAGGAATGAGTGGAGTAACTTTAACCTACTTCAATCTACCCGTGTGAAATGGAATGACAGTAAAAATGCTTCTGAAGATTTACCCCTTTCTAATTCTTTCTTGCCTTCCACAATCTAACTAGAGCCTTAATTTTAGCTGATAAAGATGTGTTTGTAGGGATATAGACCCTGTGCAGGGAGATAGGATTTGTTTGGATTGGCATCATGGTCAGCACAGACATTGTGGGCCAAAGGTCCTGATCCTGTGCTGTACTCTCCTATATCTAACGTGGGTCTGATTCATAAGAAACCCTCAGTTTCATAATAACATCATCTGAGAAGGAATTTTAGTTGCTGATTGAGTGCGGACTCATGTTATTTTTTTTCCCAGTTCAAGCTCAAGCATTCTGGCTCAAGGTTTAACACACTGGCATAATGGAGGAAAAATCTTGCACCATTCTATCCAGTTTAATAAAGGAATATGACAAGCACAACTAACCACAAGAAGTATAATAAACTCTCCTGTTCTGATGATTCATCAGAGAAATAAAATTGCGTAATAATTTTCAGCTTTTCTTCAAAACATGGAACTAATGAGATTTCTCTTCTGTCACTTTCACAAAGTAATCAATAACCCCTCATTTATCACTGCAGATGGTAACATGGTTCTTATGTCTCTGGACTGTTAATCAATAAGTCTGACTAATAATCCAGGAACAGAAGCTCAGATCTCACCAGGATAGGTTAAGAATTTGACTTTAGTTCAAAAAATATGAAAGTAAATGGCTGATAAAGCATCATAAAGTCACAACTGATCTCTACTCTATTGCACTCTGATTTCAAGGTCTTTTTACACCCCATCATCTTAACACATCTCTCCTGCACAGATTGCAAGCAATAGCTTAATATAGGCAAATGCATGGGAGGAAACCAATGCCTCATTCTCCTTATTCGCTCTCCCTTGGCATGCTCCACCCCACTGGCAGGACAGACTAACAAGAAGCAGAGGCACAGTAAACTGCCCAGGATCCGATAGGGACAGTGGTCCTTGCAGTTCCAAGCATTGAGTCCAGGTCTCATGAAGAATCAGTTCAAATAGTGGTCAAGAATGCAGCTGGTGAACCTGTATTCCTTCAATTAGACAACAGATGCGGAGGACTATGGTTACTGAAAACATGTTGTATTATGTAATTTGATGTCCATGGTCAAGAATGGCCCAGAAGGAACATCAGTGACCAGGCTGCATGAACACTGAAGGACGTAACTGGCAGACTGGATTTCTAAGAGGTAAATCTGCTTCACCTAACCCTCAGCAATCCACTGTCACAAATGCAAATGTCAATAATTGCACTGATAGCAGTATTGGAAGATAAATGTCTTTAGGATTAGACAATGCAACTAAGATAGTCATCATAAGTAAGTGAAGTGATCTTCAGTTAAGGTAAACCAAACATCTATTACAAATTTACAGCCAGTGCCAAAACATGAATTCAGTCCACAAACTTGAGCAAGCTCAATAAGAATGAAAGTTTTGCTGAAATCAGGGTAGGATTTTAATTTGCAATGCACTAGAAATGTGGGTTCTGGTCATGGAAGTAGAGAATCGAGGACAGCATTCCTCTCAACAGTTTGATAACCCAACCACTATGTTACCATATCAATCCATTTATGCATTCAGCATATGCCATTCCTCTTACTCATATGCCCTATTTTTTTTTCTCTTTGCAAGCTAAAAAAATCAGAGAAGACAAGACAGATAAAATGCAAATCCTGTCATCTTACATCTGGGTGGGAGGCACTGGACAGCAGTAGAATATCAACATGCTTTGACATCAAAAATAGAGAGAAGGATATCTCAAAGCCACCTAGTTAGGTATACAACAATCACTCATTTCAATCTCTTTTAAGGCCTTCAAACACCTCAATGGAGATGACCTAGGGAAATGATGGTGACCCTTCACAGGAGTTCACTCATTCTGGCAGTGCACCATCACAGACACATGCAGACCGTGTATCTGCTCAGGCAGTCACACTTTGCCGAGACCAAAGCTGATAGTTTATGTTTTCACCTGATGACTGACACATTACAAGTGAGCAAGAGCGGATGGTAGAAAGAAGGACACCAGTGGAGATTTCACACAGGAGAGTCCAGGATGCTTTATGCTCTGTTCAATTGAAAGCAGCTGATGTAACTCAGTGGGCATTGATGGGCAGGATACTTCTGGAGCACCAATAATAAATTCACATGTTATGGAGTGTTTGGAGGAGTCTGTTTCAGGTTTGGTATCACAGGCATTTTTGAAGAAGTCCTTCTTCATGTAAAGAATGACCACAAGGTGAAACGTCAAACAAATGTATCCAAGTCTTTGCCAAAGGCTTGCACACCATAAATACCACTTTAGACTGGATGCATGACAGCCTACGTTCGGCTGTCTATATCTCCACCCCACCCCTCCCCCTCACCCCACCACCACCTCCCAGACCAGTCCCCCACTGATTTGCACTGAAGTTCTCTCTAGCTCATTGCTAGCAGGGTCCTAAAATGGAAAGGAGACAAGAGAGTCACAATAGCTCACCACTTGTTACTCATTACCATTCCACCAACCCTCCCTCCTCCTCTTCACTATCCTTACTCAGCCAGTAGCCTACGTACAACCTGATGATTTGGTAGTTTTTGGTCATATTGGATTTGCCATCATATTAAAAATTCTAGGCTGTGAAGCACTATCTTTCAGTCTACCCTCAAACACCATAAAATGATGGAAGTTGTCATCTAAGAGCTATTAAGGGCACATACTCACCAATAGCTTGTTCAATTGTGCTTATTCTATCAGAACCACTTAGCAGTAGAGCTCATTAATACCTTGTTCAGATATGGACAAATGAACATACTCTATATGTGACTGACCTTCACCGAGTATGGCAGCATGGAGCAGACAGGCTCAGTACCAAGAGTCAGAAATCCATCATAAGTTAGATGGATGAATGTAATCTGAAGTTTGGTGATTGGGTCTTATTGTGAAGTTAAAAGAAAAATAACAGTGTTGGGGAATGGAATATTTTCCATTTTGGACATTACTATCATCATGCATTCCTTTTATAGAATGGCCAAATTATTTCTCAGCACTCCAACAATCTATCATAACCTAAACTTTAAAAGACCACATGCCGTAAAGTTTATTTAATTCCGTTCACATTCTGCCTGGTTCTCCAGGTTTAATCCAAAATTATGCTGGATTTTGGGGAATTTTGGCTTTGGATTTTGAGATTCTCAGGAATTTGATCGAGGTTAACAAATTCTAATCATTTCTACCATTAGAAAAATCAATTTTTTTTTGAAGAAATTGTTTTCTATCGATTTCTATCAGTTTAATTTTCTTATTTTACCACTTAAAGATGGATGTAGATCTGACTAAAATTGTACTAGGTAAGTATAACATAATTCAACAAATTTGCAATCAGTAATTAAAAGGGGTAAGTTTACTTCAGTGCAGTGTAATTATATTTCTCCTTGCTCTTAAATGTAAGCATTGAAAATTCTACTTAAACAGGCTATTAACATACAGATGTTCAAACAACTGATAAACTTTAGCAATAAAGTTGTTCCAATTCCAGCTGCAGCAATTAAAGACTTACAGAACCATACATTGTTATTTTATTTGGATATGGGAGTAAGGGGAGCACAGTCCTTACAGAGCTACTTTATCACAAGAACATTTCCTGTCTAATGAACAAGGAGTTTCCATGCATAGTTAAGGCCATTGTTTTTACATGAACTGAAGGAAAAAAATAAAATGTGGGTGTTTGGTAACCAATATCACTGCTCCTCCATGTCATGCTGTCATTTTTGTATTTGTTCAAGAGATGGCCACATCTGCAGTAAGTGCTTGAGGCTGGAGGAACTTCGGCTCAAACTTGATGAGCTGGAGTTGCAGCTTCAAACACTGTGCAGCATTAGGGAGGGGGAGAGTTATGTAGATACTGTACATCAGGAGACGGTCACCCCCCCCTTAGAGCATGTACTTCTGGAGTCCAGGAAGTAGATAGAATGGTGACTGTCAGGGGAGGGAAAAGGAAAAAGAAAACGAACAGGCAGATAGAGCAGAGGACCCCGGAGGCTGTTCCCCTCAATAGCAGGTTTTCCGCTTTGGAAGCTGTTGAGGGAGATGACCTGCCGGGGCCTAGCAGCAGTAGCCAGGTCTATGGCACTGGGACCAGTCCTGCTGCTCTGAAGGGAAGGGAGGAGAAGAGGAAGGCAGTAGTGATAGGGGACTCGATAGTCAGGGAAACAGATAGGAGGTTCTGTGGCTGTGAGCATGAATCTCAGATGGTACGTTGCCTCCCAGGCGCCAGGGTCCGGGATGTCTCTGATCAGGTCTACAGGATTCTAGAGCGGGAGGGAAAACAGCCAGAAGTCGTGGTTCATGTTGGTACCAATGAAATAGGTAGGAAGAGGGATGAGGTCCTGAAAAGTGAGTTTAGCGAGCTAGGCAGAAGGTTGAAGAACAGGACCTCAAGGGTAGCAATCTCGGGATTGCTGCCAGTGCCACGCGATAGTGAAGGTAGGAATAGGAGGAGATGGCAAATAAATGCGTGGCTGAGAAGTTGGTGCAGGAGGGAGGGTTTTAGAATTTTGGATCATTGGGATCTCTTCTGGGGAAGATGGGACCTGTACAGAGAGGATGGGTTACACCCGAACCTGAGGGGGGCCAATATCCTTGCAGCCAGGTTTGCTGGGGTGGTGCAGGAGGGTTTAAACTAGATTGCGAGGGGGAAGGGAGCCAGAGGAGTAGGTCAGAGAAAGAAGGGGATGGGGAAAAGTCAGATCTGACAGGTAGAGAGGCTTTGAGGAAGGAGAAGCAGAGTACAGGCTATAAAAGTAGTAAGGTGGATGGGCTAAACTGCATTTACTTAAATGCAAGAAGCATCAGGAATAAGGGAGATGAACTGGGAGCTTGGATAAGTACATGGGACTACGATATTGTGGCTATTACAGAGACATGGCTGACATCAGGGCAGGAATGGATATTGAATATTCCTGGTTTTCAGTGTTTTAAAAGGGATAGGGAGGGGTGTAAGAAGAAGAGGAGGGGTGGCGATACTGGTCAGGGACACTGTTACAGCTGCAGAAAGGGTGGATAATGTAGAAGGATCCTCTCCAGAGTCAATATGGGTGGAAGTTAGGAACAAGAAAGGAGCAGTTACCCTCCTGGGAGTATTCCATAGGCCCCCCGGTAGCAGTAGGGACACTGAGGAGCAGATTGGGAGGCAGTTTTTGGAAAGATGCGAAAATAACAGGGTTATTATAATGGGAGACTTCAACGTTCCAAATATTGATTGGTACCTACTTAGTGCCAAAGATTTAGACGGGGCAGAGTTTGTTAAGTGTGTCCAGGACGGATTCCTGACACAGTCTGTTGACAGGCCGACTAGAGGGAATGCCATATTAGATCTAGTTTTAGGTAATGAACCAGGACAGGTGACAGATCTATCGGTGGGTGAGCATTTGGGGGACAGTGATCATTGCTCCATAACCTTTAGAATTGTCATGGAAAGGGATAGGAGCAAAGAGGACAGGAAGATATTTAATTAGGGAAAGGCAAATTATGAGGCTATAAGGCGAGAACTTGGGAGTGTAAATTGAGATGACATTTTTGAAGGGAAATGTACTATGGAGATGTGGTAGAAGTTCAGGGATCTTTTGCAGGATGTTAGGGATAAATTTGTCCCGGTGAGGCAGAGAAGGAATGGCAGGGTGAAGAAACCATGGGTGATGAGAGAGGTAGAACAACTAGTTAGGAAGAAGAAGGCAGCATACATAAGGTGTAAGCAGCAAGGATCAGACAGGGCTCGTGAGGAATATAGAGTAGCAAGGAAAGAACTTAAGAAAGGGCTGAGGAGAGCGAGAAGGGAACATGAAAAGGCTTTGGCGAGTAGGGTTAAGGAGAATCCCAAGGCATTTTTCTCGTACATGAAGAGCAGAAAGGTGGCTAGAGTAAAGGTAGGTCCGATTAAAGACAAAGGTGGGAGGATGTGCCTGGAAGCTGTGGAAGTGGGTGAGGTTCTCAATGAATACTTCTCTTCAGTATTCACCAAGGAGAGGGGTCTTGATGATGCTGAGGACAGTGTTGGTAAGGGTAATGTTCTAGAGTATGTAGATATCAAGAGAGAGGATGTGTTGGAGTTGTTAGAAAATATTAGGACAGATAAGTCCCCGGGCCCTGACGGAATATTCCCCAGGCTGCTTCGTGAGGTGAGGGAGGAGATTGCTGAACCATTGGTTAGGATCTTTGAGTCCTCGTTGTCCACAGGGATGGTACCAGAGGATTGGAGGGTGGTGAATGTTGTCCCCTTATTCAAAAAAGGTAGTAGGGATAGTCCAGGGAATTACAGACCAGTGAACCTTACATCTGTGGTGGGTAAGCTGTTAGAAAGGATTCTAAGAGATAGGATCTATGAGCATTTAGAGAATCATGGACTGATTAGGGATAGCCAGCATGGCTTTGTGAAGGGAAGATCTTGCCTCACAAGCCTGATAGGGTTCTTTGAGGAGGTGACCAGGAAGATTGATGAGGGTAGTGCAGTGGATGTGGTCTACGTGGATTTTAGTAAGGCATTTGATAAGGTTCCGCATGGTAGGCTTCTTCAGAAGGTCAGAGGCCAAGGGATCCAGGGAAGCTTGGCAGTGTGGATTCAGAATTGGCTTGCCTGTAGAAAGCAGAGGGTTGTGGTGGAGGGAGTGCATTCGGATTGGAGGGCAGTGACTAGTGGTGTCCCACAGGGATCGGTTCTGGGACCTCTACTTTTTGTGATATTTATTAATGACTTAGATAAGGGGGTGGAAGGGTGTGTAAGCAATTTTGCAGATGACACAAAGGTCGGTGGTGTTGTGGATAGTGTGGAGGGCTGTCGAAGCTTACAGAGGGATATTGATAGGATGCAGAGCTGGGCTGACAAGTGGCAGATGGAGTTCAATCCAGAGAAGTGTGAGGTTGTACACTTTGGAAGGACAAACTCCAAGGCAGAGTACAAGGTAAATGGCAGGATTCTGGGCAGTGTAGGGGAGCAGAGGGATCTGGGGGTTCATATCCACAGATCACTGAAAGTCACCTCGCAAATAGATAGGGTAGTTAAGAAAGCTTATGGGATGTTAGCTTTCATAAATCGTGGGATTGAGTTTAAGAGCCGCGAAGTAATGATGCAGCTTTACAAAACTCTGGTTAGGCCACACTTAGAATACTGTATCCATTTCTGGTCGCCTCATTATAGGAAGGATATGGAGGTGTTGGAAAGGGTGCAGAGGAGATTTACCAGGATTCTGCTTGGATTAGAGAGTATGGATTATGAGGAGAGACTAAAGGAGCTAGGGCTTTACTCATTGGAGAGGAGGAGGATGGGGGAGACATGATAGAGGTATACAAGAATATTAAGAGGAATAGATAGAGTGGACAGCCAGTGCCTCTTTCCCAGGGCACCAATGCTCAAAACAAGAGGACATGGCTTTAAGGTAATGGGTGGGAAGTTCAGGGGAGATGTCAGAGGGAGGTTTTTCACCCAGAGAGTTGTTGGTGCATGGAATGCGCTGCCTGGGGTGGTGGTGGAGGCTGATACGTTGGTCAAGTTCAAGAGATTGTTAGATAAGCATATGGAGGAATTTAAGATCGAGGGATATGTGGGAGGAAGGGGTTAGATAGTCTTAGGTGTGGTTTGAAGGGCAGCACAACATGGTGGGCTGGAGGGCCTGTATTGTGCTGTATTGTTCTATGGTTCTATATGAGCATCAATGGCTAGGCCAGCATTTATTGTCCATTTCTAATTCCCTCGGAACTCAGTGGCCATTTCAACAAGAAATAAGAGTCAACCAATTACAGTGGACCAAGGATCACACATCAGTCAACCAGTTAAAGATGACTGCAATCTAGTAGTTTCACCATTGCTGTTGCTAGTACCAGCTTTTTATTTCAGATTTGTTTAATTAATTCAATTTAAATTCTTCAGTTAACAAAGTGATATTCACACACGTCTGCAGCTGAAGACATGTCTCTGGTTAGTATTCCAGCAAATTAAACATTTTTTTTCATCCCCTGTGTATGTCAAGTCCCTGGCAAGCTGTCAAGAATGATTTCTACTTAGATTTGATTTTCAGAAATGACACTGCAGAGGTACAACACTTACTTTCAAACTACAGCATACTTTAAACATATTCATGTAATTAAGAATGTGTGCTGCCCTAACATTATAAAGGGATAGATGTAGCATTCAAAACACATTTCAAACCCTTCCTTACAGATGGCTTCAATAAGAATTAAAACTACATTCCCTTTCTCTGGCAGAATGTGTGCACTTCAGTATGTACAGTAGCCAAATCATAAGGTTCTACCAGACCCCAGTTAACTGGCACCTGTTTTCTAAGTTAGTAAATGATTTTAATTGCATTATATAATTTGGAATATTCTGAAGCTCTGATGTTCAGTAGGTGCACAAACACGTGTCAGCTGTTTATAGCAGTATTTGTTGCACTGCCTAATTTCAAAAGCTCAGATGCTTCTGTTAAACAAAATTCCATCTGGAAACAAAAGAAAATCCTTTCAGTTAAAATGCTAAGCAATCTGGCTCTCAGCTATTTCATCACTTCTGAGATATACGAGGTCATTCTGCATTAATTCTCCATTATTTTACCTTGCAAATTATTAATTGAAACAAGTGTGATTTCTTGTGGGAGTAGCCAAAGATTTTTGAGCTCATTAGCATCTGGCAGAGAGGGCAGCAAGACATCATTTGGATATAAAGAAATCAATGAAGAACAATGTTTTTCCACTCAGCATCTGAGAAACTGGTCACATTGAGACCAGTTGTAGGATATTTACTGGTGCTTACAGAATGCAAGCTTCAAACCTGCATTACCAAGGAGTTTGTGATACTTTTTTTTATTATTTGCTGCAGAGTGATAAGAACAGAAAATATCATGGAAGTAATTTCATGTCATAAGATGCATCAAGTTCAATTTTGTTATCTTTTGAATCCTTTCAAAATTTACCCCTTTGTAACATATTCCTCATTTAATTAATTCCACATCTTAACTATGATTACAGCAGGTTTAGAAATAAAATTAATCCAACATTTCTGTTATCAACTGAATATAGAAAACACATTGTCAGTCCAAATTGAAAAGTAACGTTTTGCTTCCTGCATTTCGCTTGATTTGAGCTGTAAAAGATCTGGTTAATTATTATCTCTGGAAACTGTCAAGCAACACAAGCAAGGTGCGATGATACACAGCATTGCAGAGAATTGTTTGATGTTTGTCAGCTGATAAATGTTATGTGATTTAGCCAGTTGATGTGGAATAGACAATGCAAGCATTCAGTGCCAGAAGACTGATAGCTTCAGTAGTTGGTTCCTAAATGGGTGCAAAGTTTGAACGCCCAGATCCCAATTATTACAGAAGCCCATTTCCAGCTACTTAGGTTCACTCTATATGATATTAAAAAACTGCTCAGAACACTTAATACAAAGAAGACTATGGGACAAGGTAATATCACCATGGTAGTCTTGGAAACCTGTATTCCAGAACTAGCTGTGTTTCTAGTTAAGTTGTTCTATTGTAACATTGTAACATTGACAGCTACCCAGCAATTTGAACATTTCCCAGGTATGTCCTGTTCACAAATCCAGTCTTGCTAATTACTGCCCAATCAGTTTACTTTCAATTAGCAATTGGAAAGTGTCATCAACAGTGCCATCAAGTGACATAAACCAATAACCTGTGGACCACTCGACTGCAAACCTCATTATAGCCTTGGTTCAAACATGGAACAAAGAGCTGAATTCTGGACGGAATGTAAGAATGACCACTCATTAATCAGGGCACAAACTGACAAAAATAAAAACATAAATGCAGATTGCAGTTAACATTTCAGATTTATCAGAACTGATCTTCACATTTTGACTAAGTGCAACGTGAAGGAGACCAGGTAGAGCTCAAGTCAATGAGCATGAAGGAAAAAACACTTCAATAATTGGAATCCTTCTTTATACAAAAGGATGATAATTGTGTTTGTTGGAGCTCAATCATCCCAGCCCCAGGATATCACTACAGGTCTTCCTCATGCGGTTTCCCAAACCAGCTAACTTCATCAATGACCTTCTCCAATAAGTGAAACGGGGGGTGAGTAACAACAGGCAAGAGGATAAGAGGCAAGTAACATTCTCACCACAAGATTGCCAGGCAGTAATCATCTATAGCAGGACAGAATCTAACCATCTACTCTTGATATTCAATGATGTTACCATCATCAAGAACACCCCCCCCCCCCAATCCCCACCATCAACATCCTGGAGATCATACTTGACCAGAAACTAAATGTAACGCTCACATAAATATGTCTACAAGGGCAGCTCAGAGGCTAGGTACCTGCGGCAAGTAACTTATTTCTAGACATCCTAAAGCCTTTCCAACATCCACAAGAGAGAAGTCAGATTGAACAATTTTCCTCAATGAGTACAGCACTAATAACATTCAAGACTATCCAGGATAAAGCAGCGCACTTTAATTAGTTCTCCATAAACCAACCTAGACATTCATTCCCTCCACCTCCAGTGCATAGTGGCTGCAGTGTGTGTATCATCTATAAAATGCACAGAGTCACTTGCCTAGACTACTTCAACATTTCCCAAATTCACATCCCCTACTACAAAAAGGAAAAGTGCTTCAGGTTCCTCTCCATGTCACTTTTCCCGATGGAAATATATTATCATTCCTCCATTGTTGCTGAGTTTTAAAATCTGGAACTGTCTTCCCTACAGCACTGTGGAAGTACCTTTACAAGAAGGGCTGCAGAAGTTCAATAAGGTGGCTCAACATCCTCCTCTCAAGCATAAATAGAAATGGACAATAATGATCAGATCTCAAAAAATAATATTTTTTGTTATTTAAATCCATATCACGAGGATAGTATTCGGAAAGATTCCAGACAGTCATAGGAGACTAAGAGGTGTGGCACTTTGAAGGGTGAACGTTTGCCTGTAAAAATGTTGTGAACACAATGATGCACCAAACAAAATTCAGAAATTGATTGACTTTCTCAGTGGCGATCTTTCTGACTTGTAAAAGAACAATTGAAGGTTTTCAACAGAGTTCATTCATTTAGACCAGTTGATTTTTATTTTGAAATTTACAACTGAGATTCTCTGAAAGATGTTTATTTTCTACAGAAGGCCATATCATTAAAAGATGTAAAGGAGGCTCTAATCATAAATTGAATTTGGAACAAATTTGTTAAAAATAACTATTAATATGACACTGCAGTGCAACAATGCTGGTACTTTATTGTTAAGGATAAGCAACAGGATTCAAAAAATAAATTCAATTTTAATTGAGTGCTATATTTGATGAATTTAACATATGTTGGAGAAAATGAGCTTGGCAGGCACAATTTCTCAATCATCCCATTGAATTATGTTGGATTTTAATGGATTTTTTGGAATTATTTCCTCAAATGACATTCAATTAATCCAGTATTATGTGTTCAAGATTAGACATTTGTTCATTAAAACTAAATTTCAAGGAATCTTCAAAGAAGAGATTAGAAGCAGGAAGGTACCAAAAACTAGCAACAGCACCTCAGCGAAAATGAATGAGCTGTTTAAACTACTTCAGCATGAAAATTATTGTGACCTAGAAAATCTTTGGTACCGCTAAAGGCATATTAATTTAGTGATGTCCATCAGGCCAATGAATCTTTTTCTTGAGAAGGAACAGCTGCAAAATTCCACTACTTTCTCCTTTTCCCTGATGTAAGCTTACTTCACTTTGTCCATCTTCATCACCCTACACATCCACCAGCACTGTCTCATTTCTTCAGGGGCCATGTCTTGCTTTGTTCAACACTATTAAATGTAAGTCTTGTACACTTTCACAGTCAGGTTCTCCTATTAATAATATTTTTGTTGCCAATTCCCAGTCCTTCTGCCCCATTCTTACTTGATTCAACCCTTTATCTAACTTGGCACTCTGCTGAACGGATGACCTTAGATATTCAAACGCACAATTTTTTGAACATGCTTCACATCGGTTGCAATGTTTAGGTGCTGGAAAGAAATCATAGAGCATGTGTTCCATTTTGGATTGATTAACCTTCGTTCCTCTTCCCCCCGGCATTTCTTTCCATCTGTCCAGTCCAGTCATGAGCATTTCCAAATGCACTAATACTAATAATAGTCATATAATATGAACAAGTAACAAGGTGGTTATCCCATTTACATTCAAACATACAAATTAGGAGCAGAGGTAGCCCATTTCAGCCCCTCATGCTTGCTGTCGTTTAATAAGATCATGGCTGATCTGACTGCAACCTTAACTCCACAATTCTGTCTGCCTGTGGTAACCTTTCATCACCTTCCCCCATTGCTGCTCAAGAAACTATCTACCTCTGCTTTAATAGGATTCAGACTCTGCTTTCACCACCCTTCAAGGAAAACTCACAATCCTCGAGAGAAAAACAAAATGTTTTTAGTCTCTGTTTTAAATGGAAAACTACTTAATTTTAAACTGTGACTCCTAGTTTTACACTTTCCACCAGTAGAATTACCTTTTCCACATCTAACCCATCAAGGCCCCTCAGGATCAAATATGTTTTAATCAAGTCCCCTCTCACTCTTCTAAACGCCAATGGATAAAAGCCTGTCCAACTTTTCATCAACCAACCCATTCCAGGTATTCTTCTAATCTTTCACTGAACTGCTTCTAATGCATTAAGAAGGAACCCATAGTGTGTACAGTTCTCCAGATGTGTTTTCACCAATGCCCTATACAAGTGAAGCATAATCTCCCTACTTTTGAATTCTATTTCCATAGCAATAAAGAATAACATTCTGTTACACACCTAATTACTTACTCTACCTACATCCTAGCCTTTTGTGAATCATGTACTGGAACACACAGATCCCTCTGCACCTCAGAGCCCTGCAATCTCTCACCATGAAATATACTTTTTTTTAATTGACTTTGTCAGTGTAGGACACCAGACAGAAATAGCAGATGCTATTAATTTTTTTTTGCATTGTTGTGTGCACTATCTGGAATTCCTCACTCAATTCCTTCAATAGTCCAGTTTGTGTTAATATAACAAAATGATCCTAGTAATAACATCAGCTAATTTCAATTAAAATTTCTAATAAATAGTTGACTGCATCTTGGAAATTATTACAAAGATATTTCCTCTTAATACAAATCAAAATGATTCCAAATTGAGTATGGACCACATTGGCAGACAATCACTAAGACTGTCTATATTCACCTCCACAGCATTACCCAGCTGCATTGAACATTCAGCTAATCTGCAGCTGAAAACTACAACTATGTATTTGTTATCTCCAAGTTTAATTATTCCAACACATTACTGGCTGTCTTCTTTGGCATATCCTCCATAAACTTGAGGTAACCTCTGTCTTAACTCACATTATATTCTGTTCACATATTATCCTCTGCTTGTTGGCTGACTTTTGCTTCAGTCAAGTCATATCTTGATTGTAAAATTTGTATCCTTATTATTATATACTTCCACAATTTCACCTGCCCCAATTATTACCAGCTTTATTAAACTCTGCACTCCTCCAATTCTGGCCACAGCTTATTCCTTAATTTAGTTGCATCCAATACTTATAGCCATGTTTTCAGCTGTCTCAGCTCCAGAATTCAATCCCCTAACCACTCCACCTCCAATCCTCTTTCCTCCTTAAAAATTCTCCTTAGAATCTTTCCCTTCAATCAACCTTTGTCATCTAATCTAATATCTCCTCATGTCAATTTTTTGTTCTTAGCAACCCTGTGAAGTACCTTGGGACCCATGCTCTGTAGAAATAGCTGTTGTTGTTTCAAAACAATTTTTAAACTATTGATTTCTTTTCTGGTAATATTGAGGTTATGAAATACTTTCTTTTGTTTTTTTTATTTTATCAGAATTTTTGAATTGTGGTAACTTTACAGCAAAACAGATTTTATAAGGAAAGCATAAAAAACAGCAATATTAATGTTCAAGTTGTGTTCCTTTACTTTTAAAATCTTTACAGAGACACATTGGAAAAACATGCACCTGAAACCAATTTAATGAACAGATTAAGTTCTTCTGATGTTTCATAAAAGCAATTGTTCAGTGACTTCTACATGCCATTAATTATTTCACAACCTTTATTTTATTGGCTGTATATAAATACTGTTGCCAACAAACTAGAAAATGCTATTGCAAGTGTGGACTTGAAAAATATTTTCATGGGAGGGAAGATAATTTAATACATTCTTTTTTAT
This sequence comes from Pristis pectinata, assembly GCF_009764475.1. NCBI lineage: Eukaryota > Metazoa > Chordata > Chondrichthyes > Rhinopristiformes > Pristidae > Pristis > Pristis pectinata. The sequence goes on along the minus strand of NC_067408.1, from coordinate 40,943,556 downwards.
CTATACAAAGAGGTTAATCTTACAAGTGATAACCTTTACATATCAAAATCAGGAAAAACGTGTTTTTAAAGCCCTGGTGAAAGTAGTAATAATGTCAGTCTCAATAAAGTTTTCATCAAACTACCTTTATGACCAAGTGTTTACTGTTTTAGGCCTTTATAAAAAGATGCATGTCAGGATAAACAACCAAATTTTTATTAAAAATGAAATCACCTGCATGTTCACATCCAATGCTGCTGCCAAAATTGTTTTCACTCCCTTTACAATTGCAAAGAGGCAGACTTGATGTTCCCTAATTCAGTCAAAATTTATCAACAAACAATACATTTCAGAGATTTTAAAGTAACGTGGGCAGGCTGCAACTGAGTAAAACAATTTGGCAGCAGTTCATCTCTTGTGGGGAGAGGAAATATAAAAATTCATTGCTGAACAGCAGGTGGAGTAACCATGTGTATAATGTCAATGAAGTATACTGAATAAGAGGAGAAAGTAAATAGAGGCACACTGATCACTGGTATAAAGTCAAAATGGACATTCTGGCAAATAGGATAATATCACACCAGCCACATTGAAAAACTGTACAGTATCATACATGACACTGATCAACAGCAAGTTATCACACCAGGAAAACTGAACAACAGTAGAAGAACACACCAGGAAAACTGATCTATGGTAGAATTTACGTCGAGAAATCTGAACAGCTGTATAATATCACACAAGGAGTACAGACCATCTGTCAAATGTCACACCAAACTCACTGAAAAACAGTATAATATCACACACAGAATTTCACACTGGGTACCAGGAGTAGGTGGATATGACCTGTGACCTAACACAGATATTTTGAGCTGAATAGTGGAAAATACTGTAAAACAAACAACTTCTAGATTAAAGGTTTTTTTTTAATCCTGGGGATTTTTTTAACCTTAATTTGACTTAATTACTCTATTTACCAATGGTCTAACTTCAGCGTGAGACACAATGTATCAAGATTTATATTGAGTTAACTTTGTAGGGTTTCAAATTAACTTTAGGTTACATATTTCAGTAAACAAATATTGTTCAGTCCTTTATGAAAGCCTTAGTGAATAGCTTATACTGTGACTCTTTAGTTATTGTTTGGCAAGATGTTGCACACTCAATGAGCTGACAAACAATCAAGACAGGACTATTTTGAAGTATAGTAAAAACACTTAGACAATATAATTAACCCGAGTTAGAAAGTTGACTGCACGGTACCAGTTCCAAGAAACGGGCAAAAATTTAGATTGACAGGATGAGCCTGAGCATTTTCTCAGAAGATGCTGATTCTTATAGTCTGAATAGTCTTTTTTTTTTGGCTTTTTACGTGGCATTAACTGACAAGCTGGAACTGAAACTGATGGACAGTGTTAAGAGAGGCTATTCAGAGCTTCCTCTCCATATGTGCCAGTCATTTGGTTGGACAGAAAGTGTGCTCAACGAAAAGCTTTGAAAATGTCATTGTGGATCAACAAGTCAGAAGCATGAAGAGCATGGCTTATAAATTCAAGTTAATTCAACCTCCATAGTTTGGCAAATAATTCTTAGTCATGTATAAGGGAATAGGCAGGGTCTATAATCATATACTGCAGTGACATAACAAAAACACAAATTAGATGCAGAAAGAACATGACTTACCGTGTTCTTGTGAAAACAAGGGCAACATTTCATCGAGGGTTCAGGCTAGCATTCTTTGTAATGATAAATGACAAGGCTAGAAAAGTACATCTTCAACTTGACTACAGTTTATTATAAAATATTTGTTGTCTTTCCTCCATACTTCATAATGTTTGCATGTTTTCAACATGAGCCTTTAATTCACCAATACTTTTTGGATTTCTAAATCTCACTAAACCGCAGTGTCTGGGTACAGAAACATGCTGCAGATTGGTTCTTAAAGTTATCCTATACACATAACATACACAACATAGTCATAAAAACAGCATTGTGTGGACCTGCCCATGGCACTTTCCAATAGCACTCTTTTAGACAGCTTCCTGCAAATTGGCACCTTGCAGGCCAAGACTGACACACATCAAAAAGCAAGTGCAGTGCCCTTGATTCCTAATTAACCAGCTTGTACTTCATGGAGTGCATTCTCCAGTTTATTTGCATGATGACCATGTTGCAGGAATTACTAACCAAACTGTTTATTGACTCCACATCTCAGCATGGAGCCCATATTTGCATGTGGAAGCATCGTTTCAAACCAACCGGCACCTCTTAGAATGGAAGAGCACTGGTGCTAGAAGCTCTTACACAACCAAAGATAACCTTAAAAGCAGAAAAAAATGGGAGCGAAACAGGACAGCAGACTCCACTGTTTTCAGGTGTTGCAACGGAGGTCTTTGGCAGGAGGTGGATCTCTGATCAGGTGGCCAGCAAGGTCTCCAGACAAATAGTGTAATGGTAGAGGGTGGAGATAACAGTGCTGGTCAATGCAGGACTGACTGCCAATAGGGTGCCACAAAAAAGCCCATGATCTCACATGCATTTTCAAGATCAATGAACGTTTCTTTTAATGTCATATTCCACAAACTTCAACATTGGACTTGGACATTGCTTAATGCACCACATCTCCATCTACTTTTCATTACTAATCCCTCAGGATCTGTGGGTTCCAGGGTGACTGACGAGGCCAACCACAGGCCCTTCGACAGGTGGAGCAAGCAGATGAGTATTTTGTGAAATGGTGTGCTCCTTCTGCATTTTATTCTGAGTTCCCAAGACAATGGACTAGAGCTTTTCAAATGTCTCTTCTCCTTTAAAAGTGGGTATGGGTTGAGTTGCAATTTTTCAAGTAGACTTTGCACATATCTTTGAATCTTTTCCTCTCTCCACCTGGGAATAAACATCTGCTTAGAGTCTGGTGTTGGGCACATGAAAGGTGTGGTCCACCTATGGAGTAGATTGAGTTTAAACCGGTCCTCAATCTGGGGGTGTTGGCCTCGGAGAGAACACGATATTGGCTCACTCATCCGTTCAGTGCAAGATTTCACAAAGATAAAGTTGGTGGTATCTTTCTGGCATCTTGAGGTTTCTGCAGTATGTAGTTCAAGTCTCAGAAGCATTTAGAAGGGCAGGATTTACTGCTGCCCAGAAGACCAAGAGTTTTGTGTCAGGTCTGTGGTCTTCAAATATCCTTTTCCTCAGTTGACCACTGATTGTGTTGCAGCATTGAACCCAGTGCTACAGTTGTGTTCCACCTCCAAATTTAGTGCAGGCTGAAGTGGAATCTGACCTCTAGGGCATTTTCTATATCTGTGATCTTCCCACAATGTCTGAATGTCTTCTTGTAAGGAAAACCTCACTTGCATTTCTCTTCCAAACCTGCCAGCAAAAGGTAAATGTTTCATCTCTATGTGACTTGTTTTACATATGTAGTGACAACTTTTATTTGAATTTTCAATGTGGGACATTTGCCTAGAAGAAATTGGAAGTCCACCTTCAAGTTGACTTCATGCTTGTAAAGATATCAAGAGGTGAAGAGATTCTACTCCAGAGTATTATCCCAGTGTTCACAAGCATGGATCTATCGTTCAAATCAATTTTACTTCCACATGTTCCATGTCTACTTTGTTTTCCTCAGTTCTACTCCATACATCATTGTCGCCCTTGTGTTTCTAGTTGTATCACAGAGGCTACCAATGGCCTATGTCTTCTGTATTTGTCCATCAGTCTCCCTTTGTTCATAGCTAAGCCCACATAAAGCACTCAACCAAGTCTTTGCATTCATTTTTGCATGGGACTATACAGGGATGCAACATGAATAATTAATTTCCTATCGAACAATTCTGTTGTATAATAATTTGACAGGTTAATAACATTTTTCAATTTATGAAATCCTGTTTTGAAGCATGCATTTGATAACCATCATAATCCTACTTGTAGTCATCAAATATTATGTCCAAATATATATGGATGCCAAACAGCTTCAAAGCTTAACAAAGTATTTGCAATGAACTATAAATAGTGTACAGGATCTGACATTTTGCTGAAAGATCATTTGTGCAAGATTTCTTTTTATCTGCTTCGCTCCAAATCCTTGGTTCTGAAACAATTTAATATCATTACCCAAGTGTACATTTTACATGATTATCTTCAAATGTAATAATATTTAGCTCTCCTTACGTCTTTGTCTGTTTCTAGTAAAGTGAATTATTACAGTGAGTGGCCCTACACTGCTGTATATTCTTCTTGATGATATACTTGAAAATTTGATGCAAACATTGTAAGTTAGAACACGTCACATTAATATGTACAACACTTCCACGACTACTAATTTTTGCTACCACATAAAACTACCACAGAAGAACCTCTCTGGCTGTGAAAAAATTTTTTCCAAATGTGGAATTTAATTCCTCAACAAGCAAGTTAGTGTTTGAAAATAAAATAAAATTATTTTCTGTATCCAACCCTTTTAAGTTCATCTTTAGACCTACCTCAGTCTTTGTTTTATTCTCTGTAATTTATTTGTATGTAATTTATATTTTGCAATTTACACTCACAGGTTTGAAGTTAGTGTGTATACCTTGTGGTTGACTTCATGTTTCTTGAAATATTCACTGATGCCTGGGATCTATCATATTGGGTAGAATTTTGGAAAACACAAATAATTAGTGGAAATTTCTGCAGATAAGCCCACCAAAAGTCTGTGGTTAATCTTTAGCTGGATCCTGTACTTTATCCTCCATATCTTGAGGTCATCCAAAGCTGCCTGCTCCAAGTTCTGGAACCCATCACACATGTCGTGGAGCTTGATTTTAACTAAGTAACATCTCAGTTTTAAAGTTCTCATCCTTGGTTTGAAATCCATCCAAACCCATATCATTCCCTGACTGTAATCTCCTCATTTTGTAATTTTATACCATCTGTTCTCCAATTATGATCTCTTTAGCAATCTTGATTTTTAGTCACTCTATCATTGGTGCTTATGTATTCTGCCACCAATGCACTAAACTCTGGAATTACTTCTCTAATTCACACCCTCTCCCCACCTCTATTTTCTCCTTTAAGGTACCCCTTAAAATTTAAATGTGACCAAGACTTTGTTCATCTGTTACCTTATGTTGCTCAGTATAAAGTTTTGCTCGATAATATTCCCATGAAACATACTGAGCATTAGAGATATTAGATAAATATAAGTTGTTTTTCCAATGGCAAGACCATTCCGTCAGCCTCTACAGCAAATTCCAGGCCAATGTTCAAGTCTTGACTGTATTAATAACAGTATTTTCTTAAAATATAATCTAAATCCCAGCCCTCAATTTGTTGTCCACTTTGGGACATTCTGAGGCCAAATAAATGCACATATTTTACCTTTTCAGGACGCAATAGTAGGAGGGAGACAATTTATAATTTCCATAGATATAACATTTTTGACAGTATATATGTATCCCACAATTTAAGTAGAGCCACACACAATATTTGTGCAAATTTAACTGCAAGTAGCAGACAGGCACAATTTTCATTTTTGGTACTAAACTTTATAAACTCCTGAATTGTTACATGATTTAACTCAATTAGAGGTTTTGATTTTCCCTGTTGTATTAAAGGCACTTTGTACTGAACAATACTAATAGTATTCAGTATTTACGAACATTCCATTGGTACACCAGCGCCTTCAGACTATGAGACTTATAAATTGTATTCAACCCAGCATTTCATTTAGCAAGTATTGCAATGTCTGAAATAAGTAGATAATCATTTCAGCCTAAAAATTATATTGCATACTATTTCTTTGTCTGATATATTAATGGAACCTTTATCTTATTTAAAACAATTGGGTTAAAACCCCTACAAAAATAGCAGAGAAATTTGATGTAAACCTGTTAGTCATTTGAATGACAATATCACAATTTCTATTCTACCATCTGTCACACATTTTTAACCATGTCCAAATTACTTAGAAATGAACTGCTTATGGAAATTGTAATCGGAGATTTGAAGTAGGACACTGACTTGCTTTTTACTATTTTACACCAGAGCACAAATCAACTGTTGTCAGATATTAATGTGGAGGGAAGTCACTTAAGAGAATTATTAGACTCACTGGCTTCCAGATGGATTAGAGAAATCAGAATTATTCAGAACTAATCCCTGATTATCTGTGTTGTTGCAGATAGCCTTTTAACGCAGAAAACACTACACTACATCCTGCAAAAATTCCAGGAGCAGCTTCACTTCCTCAACTTGTGTTTTCATTGGAAAGATTAAAGGAATTCATGGAAATTCTATTTACATATTCAGCTTGAAACTTAAAGATAAAATGCAAACAAAAAACTGAAGAAGAATGGTCTACGTTTGTGTGTGTGAGAAACTAAATATAAATATTCAGCCATTTTCTGTGTTGACTTGGGTTTTTATTTGTTTTTGCTCAGCTAATCTCCACCTTCAGTATTTGGTTCTTTTACAGTCTTTGGCTGATACGGTTTTCCAGTTAATAATTTTAATAACAGATTAACACTAATAAAAGGTGAAGAGGCAATCTAAGAATGCGTGAACAAAGCATTTATGTCTAGTAGAGATTTAAGGATCTGTTCACTCTTCAGCATTGTTGAATGATCCTTGCAAAAACATTTAGAGGAAATATTTTTAAGAAAAGACACTGCAGAATCTAAATTAAAAGTATATTTAAGTTTTATTAAAGCACATGAATAACTCACACAGCACATTCAAATCAAAAATGTGGGTTTTACTCATTGGTAGACTATATTTGGAAAATTCCTTGCAGCTGCTTCCACTCAACAGCTGCAAATTTCCTGAAGCTTCAACAAAAACCACACTTGGGGAAAAGGAGATGTGAGATGTGAGATAGGAGATGAGGAGGAGAAGATGACAAGCAAATTACAGGAATGAAATCATTGAGATAAGACGGATGGTATTGGAGGGCTGGGGAAGCTAAGGAGCAGATCAGAAGGTGTGCAAGAGATGACTGGAATTGACTAGCAATTTTAATGTAGACACAGAATCGCTCTTCTGCTCCTTCATACGATTACTAACTATAAATGTTTTTATTTAATATTTTGGTAGCAGCATCCAGCTGATCCTTTAAGGATCTCTGGTTAGATTGCTTCTGATCTCAAGAAAGCTGACTGCAGTCACAGTTGGGCATGATTCAGTTTACCAAAGAGGTCTGGAACAGGTATTAGGCCCTTCTTTAATATTCCAGACTTGAGATCCAGTTGCATTTTGTTGTTTCTACAATGTTACGCAAATATAAATCATTAACTATTGGAGTGGGGTGCAATCACCAGGTCAAATCAGGCCCTTCCAGAAACATGATTGGACATTCCCATTCTCAATTTTAGATTCCTCATCAGACAGGCAGCATGGATTGGTATCATTTCCCTGTGCAATTATCTGAGAAATTAGTTCTTGTTTAGAGGTGTATCTGTCATTAGGCAATTCCTGAATTGATCCCTCTGAAGTGCTGTGAACCTCTCACAAGTAGATTTCTTTATTTATCGTCTATCTTTTAATTAGTCCCTGTTCACCCTCCCTTCCCACGGATTCTGCTATTGCTCTTCACTTTGTCTCCAATCCAACCTGTGACCAAGGCTCTGCTCTGACACCTGACCCCTGAACACTGGTACTCTCTTCCCACCAGCCCTTGTCTTGGACTTACCTAATATTTTCCTTCACAAGGTTCAAGGTCCAGTGTGAGAAGGAAGATATATAAAGGCTAGTCAGTAGTTTCCAATGCCTCAGGCTTCAAATGCCATTGAATTTTGCCGAGGAGGGGTCACAAACAAAATGCACAGTGGAGTACAGCACAATTACCCCTCAGCAGGTCTACCCAATGAATTTCTAAAGCAGCATGTTTCTGCTCCAAGGACGAGGTGCAAGACATTTCACTATTTCATTAGTGTATAATAGGGAATAAAAATGGAATTTATTTTGCTTTTACAAAGAGAATGAAACCCATTGTTAATATTTCAGTTTTCTATTTGTTAGAAGCTGATGGAGTTCATCAAGGAATTATTTTGAATAATGTCCACCCTGAATGATGAATAATACTGTCACAATGCAAAGAATTAGAGGAGCATTCACTACCATGCCTGTCTGCAGATAATCAATCAGGTTGTGTGAAATACCTCAAAGTGACTGGAACTGAGGGTTTATTACCTTATTTGCATAAAAATCATGGACAAATGAAGATAAAAGTAATGAAAAGAAAAACAAAATTGGAACCTGTCACAGATTTCCCTGGTTATTTTTTCAGCTTCTCATCTTGGATAATAGAATCTGTTGGAATGAACCCTTCTTCTTCTGCCTTAGAACCTACTGACATATCAGCAACATGCACGTGCACACATACAGCACACCCAGCAAGGACACCTTTGAAGCACCATGGCAAGAAGATAATAACTGGATAAACGACTTTAGCACTCACTAAAAGTTGTTGCCATATCTCATCCTCACTGCTTTGATCTGGTAAGCTTTGAAAGAAAAGTGCAATAAAGATAAAAATAGTTTAAATAGTGCAAGTTCTGTCACATACTGTTTCCTAATTGGGCAAGAGTGATATAAGTAAGGAAGTTCAGAAAGAACATTGCACAAGCATTGACATCATCTATGCATATTCTATGGGCTGTATGTGCTAGTGGGCCACACATATAGAATTGTTGGAGCTTCGAGTGTTATATTAAGCACAAACATTCACCACATTTGATGATGTATGCATTTAAACACAGAAATTCAATTGCATAGCAGGCAAAAAAATTGGAGTTACTCGACAATATTTCCAAATCAGGATCTTCTTGCACTCACTTCACTGAAGGTTTTCTGATTGAACATCCGGCCACATCATGGTTTATTATTGTCACTTGTACCGAGGTACAGTGAAAAACTTGTCTTACAAACTGATCTTACAGGTCAATTCATTACAAAGTGCAGTTACATCAAGTTAGTACAGAGTGCATTGATGTAGTACAGGTAAAAAAAAAGCAATAACAGTACAAAGTGTCACAGCTACAGAGAAAGTGCAGTGCAATAAGGTGCAAGGTCACAACAAGGTAGATCATGAGGTCATAGGTCATAGTCCATCTCATTGTATAAGGGAACTATTCAATAGTCTTATCACAGTGGGGTAGAAGCTGTCCTTAAGTCTGGTGGTACGTGCCCTCAGGCTCCTGTATCTTCTACCCAATGGAAGAGGAGAGAAGAGGGAATGTCCTGGGTGGGTGGGGTCTTTGATTATGCTGGCTGCTACACCAAGACAACAAGAGGTAAAGACAGAGTCCAAGGAGGGGAGACCGGTGTCCGTGATGCGCTGGGCTGTGTCCACAACTCTCTGCAGCTTCTTGCGGTCCTGGGCAGAGCAGTTGCCATACCAAGCCGTGATACATCCTGATAGGATGCTTCCTATGGTGCATCGGTAAAAGTTGGTGAGAGTCAACAGGGACAAACCAAATTTCTTTAGCCTCCTGAGGAAGTAGAGGCACTGGTGAGCTTTCTTGGCCATGGCATCCACGTGGTTTGTCCAGGACAGCTTGTTGGTGATGTTCACTCTCAGGAACTTGAAGCTGTCAACCCTCTCGACCTCAGCACCATTGATGTAGACAGGTGTATGTACACCGCCCCCTTTCCTGAAGTCAATGACCAGCTCTTTAGTTTTGTTGACATTGAGGGAAAGGTTGTTGTCATGACACCATTCCACTAAGCTCTCTATCTCCTTCCTGTACTCCGATTCATCACTGTTTGAGATACAGCCTACAACGGTAGTATCATCTGCAAACTGGCCCATTACCTGAATAACTGCCCTCACTAACCTGGGACAGATGTGCACTGCCTGATGGTTGGCTCCAAATTATGGCTGAGGTGAAAATTTCTCTTGTCAAAGCCGTCTCTGACTTTAGTCATTTCCACATGCCTCCAAGATCCAGACATTTATAATCTATTAAAATTGAAGCAACTAATTAAAACAAAATTGCCACTGTAATTGTAGCTCCTCAGCCAATTTATTCTTTCCCTGTTACAACCACAAGATTTCACTGTGGATCAAACCTTGCTTGGACCTCATTCAAAAGCTTTCTAAAACCCTAGGGTATAAGACCATAACTTCAATGTTTGCAGCTGGTAAGGAATTTGAAAGTGCAGATTACAATGAAAAGTTTTTTTTACTTCCTATAACGCTGAAGGAGAACATTCAGTCCATCATATCCATGTTGCCTCCAGCAATCCCATCATTCTCATTCTCCTGTGACCCCACAACATACTCTCCCTCACATATCCATCAATGCCCTTTTGACTCGTTTGCTACTCAGGCACACAACAGTTGCTAATTAACTGCTTTTGGCATCTGGGAAGAAATCAAAGTGCCCAGTGGAAACCAGAGGAAAATGTGCAAACTCTGCACAGATAGCACATGAGATCAGGATAAAACCCAGGGCTCTAGCAGCTGCAACTGTTGTGCTGCAGTCCTGCTGTTAGCAACAGACCAGGAGGATATATACTGGTGAAATGGGAAGATTTATGTGCTGACGAAAAATAATACAGAAAAGCAAGAAGTTATACATTCTGGTAGAATGAATAGGATTTATTTGCAGATTTAAGTGGTTCAATTTTTGCAAGTTTAAAATCTTTGATTGCTTTCATGTATAAATGAAATAATTACGCTACATAAGATTCCTGTATCTGTTTGAAATCACAAGCTGGTGCCCAAATCTAATTTAAGATAACACTCCACTTATCACTCAAACCATAAGCACTGACCTCTCATATTTGCTCACGACATAAAAAGAGGTCATTTAATCCATCCTGTCCATACTGGCTTCCAAAGCAATTTCACCAGTTCCATTCCCCTCCTTATTTCCCTGTAACCCACTCTCTCTCTCAGGCACTGATTTTCCTGCCTCCCACCTTCAAAACTCATAGTAGACTATTAATCTACCAACCAACATATCTTTGGGATGAGGGAGGAAACTCGAGCACTGGGATGAAACTCATATCGTCACAGGGGAGAACATGAAAACTCCACACAGACAGCACTCAAGGTCAAGAGCAAACCTGGGTCACTGAAGCAGTGATATAACAGTACTAACTTCCAAGCTGCAATGTCTACTTTGTGACCAAAAAATTACTTTTCCTGGTTTTTCTTCTATTGTTCTGGCTGTATGTTTATGTGCAGATGACTCTCTCTCACAGCAATTCTCTGAAAGTTGATTGCATTTCCTGAACACCACATATTTTACCAAAAGTGGGACACAATTCTCTCCTGTGGAATTCATGATTCTTCCCACAGTTCCAATACTGACATGTCCTTGGGGCTTCTTTAGCCTTGGCTTGCAGTATTTTCTGCTACCCCTGGAGATTTCCTTGGGTTTACATACTGCCCTCGTATTCTGCCTTGTTGACTTAAGTTTAATCATTGTCCTTTTAGCTGTGTGACAAAATTCATCCATTTTCCCTCAGGTCAAGTTCGTTTCTCAGAGGAACCTTTCTTGCACTAGAGTCTGCATTCCAAACACTTGCCCAATGCCAACTATTTCTTCCAGCATAATTACTTGAAACCCACAAAGTTCAGTGAGTTTTCATAATATGGTTCTTCATCAATCATATGATTCACCAGCAGCATATCCTCTCCCCTTTTGTTTATAGCTCTTTCATAGTTGACTGTACTCAAATAATTTCCTCAACACAAGCACTATCATGTACCTATCCCACTCTTTAGCCCAATTTGGCCAAGCAGAACAATCGTCATGTGCTTCAGCCCTGCAACAACAATAAATGTTGCCACCCGGTGTTGCCATTTCATCTTCTGATTCAGCTTCATCACTTCAGCATACTTCTTCCAAACTAACTTGAATAACTCACTTTTCTGCAACATTTCATAATGTATTTTTGAGACTGTATACATTTCCTTATGACAAGGAAGGTCGCCATTTCAGCCCATGCTGGCTCAAAGAACAATTCCATTTCCTCATTAATTTTCCCGGTAAACTATTCTCTCCACATTCCCATCAATTTCCACTCCCCCCCACCCAGAAGCCCTTCAGCTCACCCAATCCACAAAGACCATTCAAGCACCCATTTTTACAATAATCCTACTCTAACCCATTTTATTTTCCGCACATTCCCATCACCCCACAAGGTCCTACCACTTATCTACACATTATGAACAGTTTACAGCAGCCAATTAACTTACTAACCTGCACTTTTTGGGGAGATTGGAGGAAACTGGTATACCCAAAGGAAACTCTCAGTCACGGGAAGAATGTGCAAGCACCAAACAGACTTCAACCGAGGTCAGGATTAAACCTGGATCACTGGCACTGTGAGGCAGTGGCTCTTGTTACTCTTACACAAGGGGCAATTTAGAGTGGCCAGTTAACATCCCAACTCTTCAATACCCAACTTCACCAACTCTTCATGCAAACAGTTAAGAAGTTTCAAGCAATCAAGTGATCAGCTCTAAGTTATTCACCATACAAAGCAAGAGTTGTGTTAAACAATCAAACCACTGCCATCATGTATTGATTTCTTTTTATTAGTTAACATAGTCAAGGTTTGTTACAAGGAGTATTGATATTTAAGATAAAATAACTATATTAAAACTCAAGCATTTTATAATCAGAGATACACCCAAGAACACCATGAAACAATGCAATTAAGCAAACTTACTGATGTGACCTCACCAGTCATTTCAACAGTATTTACTCAGTGAGGTCACAGATCTCTTTACAACTTTAGCAATCAAAATCCACATCCTACCTCCCTCTTCAATGATCTTACCTACTCCAGAGTCATAGTGCAAAAATAAATCCCAACTCAAATAAACAAAATAAACATAAATACATCATGCTGGAAGATATTTAAACCTCAATTATTCACCCCCCATAAATTCACCCTTGTGTAATCCCTTACTGTACATTTTCATTGTGACTCTGCATGTCCTAGATCTGTCAGTGGGGCTGTATCATCCTTACAAGAGTCTGATGACCTTTAGGAGTACAGACTGCTGATGACCTTGGAGTCTTGCAGGCCTGGTTGTGGATTTCACCACTTTACTGCATGTGGCAACTGTACAGGCTGTCTGATTAGCTGATTGGCAACACCAAAGAAACATCTGGAGTGCAGAATAAATGCTGGCTTCCTGAACACAGAGCATGCTGAGTCAATGCCAGTCCCCTGGGATAGAACCCTGGCAGTCCTAATAATCTGCTGGAAGGCAGTTGTTAGATTGTTGGGAAGTACATTTGACTCACTGCAACTCAGTTATGTGCTATATTAAGCAAGAATGAAGTTTCCCTGTCTTGCCCACCCTGGTAACATCCATAATGAGTATTTCCAAGTGCACAAAATTACAGACAGAAAATTAATATGAACCTGAAACTAACAACATATACAAGTAGGATAGAGTTCCTGGATATAAATACAATTTTTAGTTACTGAGGAAGGCAGATTCTTCTGTAAATCACCATACTAACTCCAGTCTTACACGATGAACTGATTTAACTGATCTCAGTAGAGTTGGGGCTTCTCAACCACAATCAAACTGTGAACCAAACTTAACATCTTCACCAATGGGCTCCTCGTGACAATGGGATCTGATCCTATAAACAATTATGTCCACATTGCCAAATCAAACCCAAGGACTGCAGACCTAAGCATTCCAGTGATGATAATACTCATAATTGGCTGGAATTAACATCCAAGTCTGTACACTCAAAATAAAGAAATCTTTCCAAAGTCCCAGGCAGACTTCAGGCTTGGGTGAAAGAGGCACACACCGAATCACAGGAGGCAAGAAACTGCCCAATGGAGCTGGCTAGGATATCAAAGTGCCAAGGACATGAGAAATAGCAGCAGGAGTGGGACATCTGGCCCTTCAAGCCTGCTCCACCATTCAATAAGATCATGGCTGATCTGGCCATGGACTCAGATCACCAGCCTGCCTTTTCCCCATAACCCTTAATTCCCCTACTATGCAAACATCTATCTAATTGTGTCTTAAGTATATTCAATGAAGTAGCATCTACTGCTTCCCTGGGCAGAGAATTCCACAGATTCACTACTCTCTGGGAAAAGCAGTTCCTCCTCATCTCCATCCTAAATCTACTCCCCCGAATCTTGAGGCTATGTCCCCTAGTTCTAGTTTCACCAACCAGTGGAAGCAACTTTTCTGCCTCTATCTTATATATCCCTTTCATAATTTTATATGTTTCTCTAAGATCCCCTCTCATTCTTCCAAATTCCAGCAAGTATGGTCCCAGGTGACTCAATCTCTCCTTATAGGCTAACCCCCTCATCCCTGGAATCAACCCAGTGAACCTCCTCTGCACCACCTCCAAAGCCAATATATCTTCTCAAGTCAGGAGACCAGAACTGCATGCAGTACTCCAGGTGCGGCCTCACCAGTACCCTGTACAGTTGCAGCATAACCTCCCTGCTCTTAAATTCAATCCCTCTAGCCATGAAGGCCAACATTCCATTTGTCTCCTTGATAAACTGTTGCACCTACAAACCAACCTTTTGCGATTCATGCACAAGCACTCCCAAGTCCCCCTGCACAATGGCATGCTGCAATCTTTCACCAGTTAAAAAATAACCTGATCTTCTATTTTTCCTTCCAAAGTTGATAACCTCACATTTACCAACATTGTACTCCATCTGCCAGACTCCTGCCCACTCACTTAACCTATCTATATCTCTCTGCAGACTCTCGGCATCCTCTGCATAATTTGCTTTTCCACTTAATTTAGTGTCATCAGCAAACTTGGATACTCTACACTCACATGATACGATCCCCTCTTCCAAATCGTTAATGTATATCGTGAACAGTTGCGGGCCCAGCACTAACCCCTGCAGCACCCCGCTCACCACTGATTGTCAGCCAGAGAAACACCCATTTATCCCAACTCTCTGCCTTCTATTGGTTAACCAATCCTTTATCCATGCCAATATATTACCCCCAATTCCATGTATCCTTATCTTATGGATAAGTGTTTTATGTGGCACCTTTTTGAATGCCTTTTGGAAATCCAAGTATACAACATCCACTTGTTCCCCTCTATCCACTGCGCTCATTATATCCTCAAAGAATTCTAGTAAGTTTGTCAGACAGGACCTGCCCTTCCTGAAATCATGCTGCATCTGCCTGATGGAGCCACTTCTATCCATATATCTCATTATTTCTTCCCTAATGATAGCTTCAAGTATTTTCCCGACGACAGACGTTAAGCTAACTGGCCCATAGTTACCTGCCAGGTTTATTAATGTTGTCTCCTGGCTGCCATATTTTAGTATTATTAGAAACAATTATCACTATGTGTACCAAAAAAATTGCAAGGCCCACTGACAGAGATCTGGCCTTCAAAGTCCCAGAGTAAGCTCATGCTTCGATCTCCGATTAACCCAATAGTAATAAAGGATGCCTCGAAATCATGTAGGTGCTGTGGATCTGCCAGAAGTTCAGAAATGATTTCCTGCACTTGGCCCACATGGTGAGCGACTTACGTGCATACAGCTCAGGGTGGAGAGCAAGCATCAAATGAGCATTGTACATAAATACTTTGGCATGAGAAATGCAGAGGATATGTGAATCAATAGCACATTTAGTGCATGGTGCACATTGATTTGCGAATCATGAGTTATGAAGGACGCTGAGCAGAAAGTGTAAAACAAAATGTACTGATTCAAATTTTTTTGGCCATGTCTATAAATTGAACAATGTACAAAAGCACAATCTGTTTGAAATAAAATCATAAAATACTGAAGTACTCAACAACTATGCAACATCTGTGGAGTGAGAAACAGAATTATAGATAATTTTTCCAAATCATTGACCTTTTGATCTATGCAAATGTTAGATACAACTACACTGGGCATTTTGATTTCCATCTTACTTCATTCATTCTGTTTCAGCTCCAGACTATTATTGTCATGCTTGAACTCAAAATTGCTGAATCCACAGTCAAAACTGATTGAAGACACAAGAGACTGCAGACGCTGGAACCTGGAGCAAATAACGAGCTGCTGGAAGAACTCAGCGGGTCAGGCAGCATCTGTGCAGGGAAATGTGCAGTCGATGTTGAGACCCTTCATCTGGACTGCTGATGTGCAGATTATTAAATTTGTTTATCTTACAGAAAAAAACAAGTTCTATAATTTTGTAAGCAGCACAAAATGGTTATCAACTTTAGCCTCATTTATGATCTACCCTAAGCGAGCTTTAACAGACAGTTCAGGTCTACTATATTTTTGTCTTTATCTTTTAGTAAGTTCTAATAAAGGAATGGAAACTAACCATCAATCATCTGGATCGCACCTTTAGCTTGGATCAATCCAAGTCCAATCAACACTGACACTTCAGTGCAGTTGGAGAGAAGTGGATTGTAATATATTTCAAATGAAATAACTCCTATTTATCAGTTTAGATGGATAATGTAATTTGAAGAACTTGGAGCTTTCACAATGTGCTGGTTGACATTCATTTCGTCATTCTGCTAAAATCATACTGAGGTTAGTAAGATAAGAACACAAGAAAATAAAAGCAGAAATAAACCACTTGGCCCCTGAAGACTGCCTTACCAATTGATATGATCATGGCTGATCTCTCCCAGCCCTCAACTCCTCTTCTGTACCAGTTCCTCATAGCCGTCAATTCCCTGATCCTTCAAAAATGTACTTCTCCTTCTGTTTTAAATATCCCCATTGACCTGGCCTTTGTAACCCTCCAGGATTACTTATATTCTTTGCTAAACGTAGGATACCACTATTTGAAAATTGACCATTGCACTTACTTACATGGCAAAATTAATTTATTGGATATGAATTGCATTGGGACACACTGAAGATGTGATAAGGCATATATAATGTAAGTTCATTCTCTGGACTGTAACAATCATAGTTTATGATATTCAATTTTATTTCTAAAACTCAACCCAAGCAGCACTGTGACAAAAAATATAAACTTCTGGAAATGTCCAGCAGGTCCATGGAGGGGAGATTGGTTTTCATGATGGACTGAGCTGTCTCCACAACTTTCTGCAATTTCTTGTGGTCTTGGGCAGAGCAGTTGCCGTACTAAACTGTGATGCATCCAGATCAGATGCTTTCTAAGGTGCATCTATAAAAATTGATGAAGGTCAACAGGGACATGCTGAATTCCCTTGGCCTTTTGAGGAAGTAGAGGCACTGGTGTGCTTCCTTGGTATTTGTGCCTGCATGGTTGGATGAAGAAAGCTATTGGTGATGCTCATACCTCGGAACCTGAAGGGCTCAACCATCTTAACCTCAGCACCATTGATACATACAGGGGCATGTGCTGCGCCCTGCTTCCTAAAGTCAATGACCAGCTCTTTTGTTTTGCTGACATTGAGGGAAAGGTCGTTGTCTTCACATCATGCCACTAGGCTCTCTATCTCTATCTCATCCCTACCAGAACAAGTCAGAGGCTGGGTATCCCATGCTGGGTGACTCACCTGTAGATGCTTTTCGGCCTTTCCACCATCTACAAAGATAATGTCAGAAGTGGGATGGTATGTTCTCCACTTGCTTGGTTCAATGAATGAAGAAGTTCGACACCAACGAGGGTGAATCAGCTCAATGGTACCATAAATATTAATTTCCTTTTCCACTAGTAGTGTCCAAAATGCACTGCAGTGATTCATCCAGGCTGCTCCAAGAACACCTCCCAAATCTGTGTTCTCTACTAGTCAGAAAGTCAATGCCAATGGTGCAGGGAAACACCGTCACCTGGAGATTCCTGTCCAAGGCACACACCACCATGATTTGGAAATAAATTGCCAGTTATGTATTATTGCTGCAAGCCCTAACCAACAGTACTATGGGAACATCTTCACTGCTCACCACTTTCTTCTCAAGACAAGGGAAGGGCAATAAATGCTGGCAAGCCAGTGATGCACAGATCTCAAAAATAAATTTTAAAAAATACATAATCAGGGACATTGATCTCCGAAGACTGAATAAGATACAAACTCTGTATTGCTGGAATAAGAAATAATATTTTCAGTTTCAATCATGGGATAAATCAAACCATACTAGGTAAGAAAATAACTTTTAGTCTTAAATTCTGTAATAATACCTATATGCATCAAAAGCTAAATCAAAATCAGAAAGATATTTGATTGTTTACCATTATTTTAAGGCTTATGATCCAAAGGAAAATGGTCGGTGAATCTTATAAATGACAGATCCTTCGAAAATAAGTTCCCAAGCTGTACAAAACAGCACAAGGGTCTGAGCCTGGAGTTATGAGGATGGTTTATCAAAGAGACAGTTTGCATCATGTCAGAGCTCTGGGGAGAGCTGGAGAAGGATACAAAATCTGGTGAGAGCAGCAGAGTTGTGTTTGGGCACAAAAGTACAGCAAGACTGATAATCCAGCATTTAAATGTAACTTTAGTTCCACCAGACTAGCAGATTTTCTGGACTAATTGATATTACTCCTATGAATCCCTAAACATATTTCTTTTTATATTGTTTTACATGTTACACAGCAGTGTAATAAATTTTCCAGTGAGCTTAAAGGGAGTGGGGAAAAAATAAGTTCATTTGGACCCTGCATTCAGCCACAAACCTACCCATGTCCCTGACCCCTGGTGTTTTAGAGCCCAACCCCATCTCCTGTCCACAGTTTGGATGCCAGCCCTGACTGCATTCCAGATCCCTGGCTCTGACCTCAGACCTCTGCTTGCAGTCTGAATCCTCGGCTCTCATTCTGAGCCAATGACTGAGCCAGAAGCCAGAGCTCCAGGATTTCCAAACAATTGGGTGCTGAATTATTGAAGCTTTACTGTAGTGGAGGGTTCTTGTAGTGCAGGACTAGCAGAAAGTGGCTGTTTATAGGAGTTGTTGGGGGGGGGGGGTTGGTGGCACTTAATGGATGGGTAGACCTGGCACATTGCACCTGGCATTGAGAAAGAGCCTTTCTGCACATGTGATTGATGGGAAAGTGCTCAAGAAGTGCTCATTAAAGGTCAGCACAACATTGTAGGCCGAAGGGTCTCTGTATTGTGCTGTACTGTTCTATGGTTAAATTTGGTATTTTGGTTAAACATGCTGCAGACAAGAAAGTGGCAATCATATATTCTTCTGGTTAAGACCTGGAGTAGATCAGGGGCTCTAAACATTATTGGATGGAGGTGAGAGGTTAAACCTGCAGACAGCCTTGAACAAAACAGCATGTATTAGGACATGCTGCTAGTTGTGGCAGATGAACATTGCGTTTTGTGATTATGTTTGGAAAAATATGGAGCATAAAACAAATTTACAGTACAGAAAATGTTCAACTTTGTTGCAGCAACCCTGGGAATCTGATTTGTTTTAGTTTATGATGTGTGTTTTGACTGATGACACCATATATTACTGAAAATAACTCAATCCCAGAAATTAACATTCAAGGAATAAGCTCACCAGCCATAAAATCCTCACTGTGAGAGGCTGAAATCAAATGCGGGTCAATAGCTTAGACTCTCAAATGTAAACCACAGAACACGAGTTGGCATATTTTCCCATAAGAAATCTCAGAGGGTGCATAAAACAATTTTTGTAAACAAGTTTTGTACCATTAGCTGCAACTGTTAATGTCCTTTGTGAATATTTGCTATGGTGCAAAGTTGACTTCTTTTGTGGTAATTTCAACAATTATATCACAGAAATCAGAATGCCATTACAAAAAAATGCACTATTAAGTTATTACAACTACTTATGTACATTATGGTCACACTTGTAACAAATTTTTATATATTTTTTTAAAAACATGAAATAATTTTTCTATTAGAAACTAAATCATTGTTTTTTATTTTAAGACACTGGAGGCTATTTATTGTCATTGCTCCTCTGCCAACTTTTCCCATTTCAATTGAATTGGAAAGAATATCCCCATCTTCAAAAGAAAATTGTCTACTTCTGCACTAAATAAGTAACTTTTCCCTTATTTTTGAGATACAATGTTGGCAACCCTTGTCTCTATAGACCACCTCCCCTCACACCCTACAGGTGAGGTGATATTCAGTCTCTTACTGTCCATATCAATTAACACAGAAGCACTCTTCCTGCACTTAGAAATCACTGGTACAGCCTTGATGAAGCACACAACAGTCTCCAACAGCTGGAAGAATACTGGTGGTATTGTGTGCTTGTGCCTTTGAAGTCTTGTGTGTCTAAGGGCTGGCAGCAGTGAGAAATTCAACCAGAAACGTCTACTATTCCTGAAACCAAGTGGTGTTACACAAAGGGACCCGACAAAATTGTTTTACAAATATTGTTGATGAATTTCTTGATCTTTAAAAGACCTTTAAAAACAGCATTTTAACAATGTTTTAACAACCAAAACAAAAATTGCACTGTTATAGCGGCTGCTACCGCGATGTGAAATCAAGACACTAGTCGGTAGGCTGCAGAACAAAAACTGATTTATTTTCCTGCCTTGCGCTGGCCTTTTAAGAGGAACTGTTCCTGCCCACCGAAAACGGAAATGAAGTATGCACTATGTCATCAAACTTTTCCCGCGCGTGGGTTCTCCCCATCGCTCGGGGAAGACGAAGGCCCAACACCATCTTGGGCCTCGCCACTCCGACGACACGCAACCCGACCGCCAAGCCGGTTCACTTGCTCGGAGAGTGAGTCACTACACAACCACACCCCCCACCCCCCCCCAGAACCGGCAAAACGGTCCCCAAGGTTCGTGGGCTGTGCTAGCCGTTGCTTAGGAGGTCGGCCTCTGAGTCGCAGTGTTGGGACCTTGACCGGTTGTTGTAGATCTAAATGGGCCGGTTTGGGGTGGTCTGTCGTGAAGACCTCTTCCTTGCCCCCAATGTCCAAAATAAAGGTGGAACCATTATTCCTGATGACCTGGAACAGCCCCTTGTATGGTTGTTGCAACGGTGCCCGGGGTGTGCCCCTGCGAACGAAAATGAACTTACAGTCTCGTAGTCCCTTGGGCTCACAGGATGGGGCTTGACCATACCGCAAAGTGGGAATCGATGCCAAGCTGCCGAGCCTCTCGCACAGTCTTTCCAGGACTGTCATGGGTTGTTCCTCTTGGCCCTGAAGGGCGGGTATGAAATCCCCTGGGACGACCAGGGGTGCCCTGTACACGAGTTCAGCTGACGAAGCATGGAGATCTTCCTTGGGGGCAGTACGTATGCTGAACAGGACCCAAGGCAGTTCGTTGACCCAGTTAGGACACTTCAGGCGGGCCATCAGGGCTGATTTTAGATGGCGGTGGAAACGTTCCACCAACCCGTTTGATTGAGGGTGGTAGGCCGTGGTGGTGTGCAGCTGTGTCCCTAGCATGTTTGCTAATGCAGACCAGAGGCTGGAGGTAAACTGGGTGTCCCTGTCTGAAGTGATGTGGGCCGGAACACCAAAACGTGAGATCCAAGTTGTGAGCAGCACCCAGGCACAGGAATCAGTTGTGATGTCAGATAGAGGGGTTGCCTCTGGCCACCTCGTGAACCAGTCCACAATGGCAAGGAGGTACCGGGTTCCTCTTGAAACTGGCAGAGGACCAATGAGGTCGACGTGGATGTGGTCGAACCTTCTACAGGTAGGCTTGAACTACTGTGGCGGGACCTTGGTGTATCGTTGGATTTTTGATGTCTGGCAGTGCGGACAAGTCCTGGCCCACTCACTGACCTGTTTGCGCAGGCCATGCCAGACGAACTTGCTGGCGACCAGTCAAACAGTTGATCTGATGGACGGGTGCACTAACCCATGTACCGAGTCGAAAATGCGTTTCCGCCAGGCTGCAGGAACTATAGGGCGGGGCTGACCTGTTGCGATGTCGCAAAGGAGTGTCTGCTGACCTGAACCGACTAAGAAATCTTGGAGCTGCAGGCCCGAGATTGCGGTTCTGTAGCTGGGCAGCTTGTCGTTGGCTTGCTGTGCGTCACCCAGGGCCGTGTCGTCAACACCCAGGGACAGGCTGTGGATGGTGGGTCTGGAAAGCGTGTCAGCAACGACATTGTCCTTTCCGGAGACATGTTGGATATCCGTTGTGAATTCAGAAATGTAGGACAAATGTCACTGCTGGCGAGCTGACCAGGGATCAGTAACCTTGGAGAAGGCAAAGGACAAAGGCTTATGGTCAGTGAAAGCGTGAAAGGCCTGCCTTCTAAAAAGTACCAGAAATGCTGGACTGCCAGGTACAGCGCTAGAAGTTCCCGATCAAAAGTGCTGTATTTCAGTTCGGGTGGTCTAAGGTGCCTGCTGAAAAATGCCAAGGGTTGCCAACGGCCTTCGATTAGTTGTTCCAGTACTCCACAAACCGCGGTGTTGGATGCGTCCACCATTAGGGCGGTTGGGACCTCTGTCCTAGGGTGTACCAGCATCGCGGCATCTGCCAGGGCGTCCTTGGCCTTAACGAAGACAGCCGCAGCCTTGTCGTTCCAGGCGATGTCCTTGCCCTTGCCAGACATCAGCGAGAACAAAGGGCGCACGATACGGGCTGCTGCAGGGATGAACCGATGGTAAAAGTTGACCATCCCCAGGAATTCCTGCAGGCCTTTGACCATGTTGGGAAGGGCAAAATGGCCGATAGCATCCACCTTGGCGGGTAGGGGTGTTGCTCCTTCGCTGGTGATTCTGTGGCCAAGGAAATCGATAGAGTCAAGTCCAAATTGGCACTTGGCTGGGTTGATCGTGAGGCCAAAATCACAGAGACGGGAGTACAGTTGGCGGAGGTGGGAAAGGTGTTCTTGGCGGTCACGGCTGGCGATTAGTATGTCATCTAAGTAAATGAACACGAAGTTCAGGTCTTGGCCTACCGTGTCCATCAGCCGCTGGAAGGTTTGCGCGGCGTTCTTAAGGCTGAACGGCATTCTAAGGAATTCAAAGAGGCTGAATGGGGTGATAAGCACAGTTTTGGGGACGTCGTCAGGGTGGACCAGGATTTGGTGGTATCCCCGGACAAGGTCCACCTTGGAGAAGATGTGGGCCCCGTGTAGGTTCACAGCGAAGTCCTGGATGTGAGGGATGGGGTAGTGGTCTGGGGTCGTGGCATCATTCAGCCTGCGGTAGTCGCTGCAGGGCCTCCACCCACCGGTGGCTTTGGGGACCATGTGCAGGGGGGAGGCCCAGGGGCTGTCTGACGTGCGAACAATCCCCAGCTCCTCCATGCGGCGGAACTCTTCCTTTGCCAGGCGGAGCTTGTCTGGAGGTAGTCGTCGTGCTCGGGCATGAAGGGGTGGCCCTGTGGTAATGATGTGGTGCTGGACCCCATGTTTGGGCATCGAATTTGTAAACTGAGGTGCCAAAACCGATAGGAACTCAGCTAGGAGCTTGGTGAACTCATTGCCAGACAGAGAAACGGAGTCCAGGCGCAGGGCCTGTAGTCTGGCTTCTCCCAGGGGGTAGGTTTGGAAAGTTCTGGAGTGCACTAGCCGCTTCCCTTGCAGGTTGACTAACAGGCTGTGGGCCTGAAGGAAATCGGCTCCCAGGAGTGGCCGGGCGACGGTGGCAAGGGTAAAGTTCCAGGTAAAATGGCTGTCGCCGAATTGTAATTGAACTGTATGGGTACCGAAAGTCTGTATCGTTGTGCCGGTTGCAGCATTGAGTACAGGACCTTGTTGCCTGTTACGAGTGTCGCGGCTAGTCGGGGGCAAAATACTGGCCTCTGCTCCAGTATCGACAAGGAAGTGACGCCCGGACTGCTTGTCCCGAACGAATAGGAGGCTGCGTTGGCGGCCAGCCACCATATCCATCAGCGGCAGTTGGCCCTGGCGTTTCCCTGAAACTTGCAGGGTGGGCTGCATCGAAGGGCCTCCGCGCCCCACCTCTGATGGTAGTGTCGCCATCTGTGTTTCTGGGGTGTGGTCGCTCGGTTGCTGGGACTGGTTTAGGTAGGCGTTGGGCTCGCGGTCTGGCGATTTGGCTGACGGATGACCTGCTCTCGCGTTTGGTCTTCCACAGGACATCTGCCTGGGCAGCTACCTCATGTGGGCTGCTGAAATTGGCGTCGGCCAACAGCAGGTGAATGTCATCGGGTAGTTGTTCGAGGAAGGCCTGTTTGAACATTAGGCAAGGCTTGTGTCCCTCAGCCAAGGCCAGCATCTCGTTCATTAGGGTGGATGGGGATCTGTCCCCCAGGCTGTCGAGATGAAGCAGGTGGGCAGCACGCTCGCTACGGGAGAGGCCGAAGGTCTAAATAAGAAGGTCTTTGAAAGCCGGGTACTTATCTTTCTTCGGAGGAGACTGGATGAAGTCTCCGACCTGGGTGGCTGTCTCCTGGTCCAGAGAGCTGACCACATGGTAGTACTTTGTGGAGTCGGAGGTGATCTGCCGTAGTTGGAATTGTGCTTCAGCCTGGTCAAACCAGACGCTGGGCCAAAGCGTTCAAAAGGTGGGCAGCTTAAGTGCCACTGCGTTGGCTGCTGCGTTGTAGTCCATTGTGCGGGTCCAAAATCTGTTTGGACCGTCGGGGTCACCAATGTAGCAGCTGCTACCGCGATGTGAAATCAAGACACTAGTCGGTGGGCTGCAGAACAAAAACTGATTTATTTTCCCGCCTTGGGCGGGCCTTTTAAGAGGAACTGTTCCCGCCCACCGAAAACAGAAATGACGTATGCGCTATGTCATCAAACTTTTCCCGCGCGTGGGTTCTCCCCGCCGCTTGGGGAAGACGAAGGCCCAACGCCATCTTGGGCATTGCTGCTCCGACAACACGCGACCCGACTGCAAAGCCAGTTTGCTTGCTCGGACAGTCAGTCACTACAGTGGCAAATTTCTCGACCTTTGTCTCTTCTTATAAAGCACAGATTCTGCAATGTTATTTTAACTGTTTCTCAAGCAGTCTTGATACCATCAATGATGTATGCACATCTTATTTCTGCACTTTCTTTGGAATAGAGGTCTCTCCTTACTCTTCTTCCCAACTTCTCTGCAATGAATTTTCATCTGCCTGATGAGCACCTAATCCAACCATCTTGATTACGTCTGCTGAACTAATTATTGCTTAATTAACTCTATACCAGCATTTGAATGCATGCTGATAGTTAATTAGCTACTAATTACATTTAAAATGCATTAAATCAGTCATTGTGTGCAAGAATTTGATCTCAATGGAAAAAAAAATTGGAATGATGCAAAAAGTGCTGGTAGTCCACTATTGGTGGGCATTGAGACAAGATTGTATTACCTTGTCTGAGTCCCTTCTCCTGGTGAGAAGATCCTACAGAGTGCCAATGGATTCTCAGCAGTGAGACTGTGTGTCACAACAGGGCTTTCCATTGATAAATCTGGTCACAGGGTAGAATATAGATGAGATCCAAACAATCTTTGCTTTTCTTAATCCTTCAGAACTGTTCTTCTCAATTGAAATCAAAACAAGTTCCTGCACCAGACCTAATTTGATGCAGGTTTTTGAGTAGATCAGTGCTGTGAAAGTACCAGAACCTCCTACTTCACCACTGGACTTCACGAGGAGTCCATAGTTAGAGCATAGTTGGAGAATTCCAGTAAAAGTTGCCAGCAAGATCAGTGTATTCATATTCATGATATGTGGAAATCCTGAACATTGGCACTAACAGAAGGAACACAGCCAGTTGTAGAAACAAGTAACTGCATTTATCTGCAAAATCTGGCCCATTACTCCTGAGGAATCTCCAGCCCATCTTCTTTCATATCATTCTTCTTCTTCTTCTTTTCATGGCATGACCTTTAGAACTTTTCAGTATAGAGAGTATTTTGAGCAATATAAAGTAAAAGAACCAAAAAATCCTAATTGGAATTCCAATAGATTGACTTGCAAGCAAAGTAACACCCAACCTTAAGCAGCAATGCACCAGCTGAGGCTACATATATTGGGTTTAATTATTTAGATGGAAACTGAGAGGGAATGTGATTGGAGGACTAAGTCATTGAAAGTCCCATTGATGTTTGGTTGCAATTTAGGCTCTGGCCTTGTCAATTTATTTTATGTTGGAAACTACTCTAAATCTCCTCCAAGATTGGAGGCCAGACTATGAAGATAGTCAGAAATATATTTGTATTTTAAGCTTTGAGTTTGAGAAGGTACTTCTCAAGGCTGCAAGATGAGACACATCTCCTTCCTAACTATAACCTCTTTACCTTACTATTGCCTCCTCGAGCTCACCTTCCCCGAGACATGAATAGAGAGGGTCATGGTTTGTGGACTATGGAAGAATGAAACGATACTTCTTGGATGGTTTCCGCCTTGCTTGGTGTAGCCTTATCCTCTATCGTTCCCCCCCCCCCCCCCCCACCATCCTGCATGGGGACAAAAAAAGGGCAGACAGGAAAAAAGAATCAATGTACAAATACTGATCTTGTCTAAAACTGGAAATGTTGTGTTTATTAACAACACTGTACATCAACTGATTAAGTGACTTATTATAAGCTCCATGTAAGAATTAATTTAATAACAAATGTTTATATTTAAATATTAATTTGATAAATTAGTTTTGACTTTTGTTTAATCTAATGATTTTTTTTATTTTTGTTTGATCTAATGAATCCTTACAACTATCAAATGCAAGAGAGCAACGTCTTCCCAAACAGAAAAACCTTGAGGGTTCTGCAACCAGCCAGCAATAAATTCAGTTCATTAGAATTAAGAGATTAGACTTGGCAAGATCTGATAAGAAAATATCTATCCCTGTAAGAAGATTATCTGAACTACTAAAAAGGGTTCTTATACCTTGGGAAACCTTAGGGCTGAATGAGATAGATTTTATTCCTTTGTTTTTATTTCTTGAAGTTATTTTCAGAATAAAAAAAACAATCTATTTCATTTTGCTTGAAACAGCTTTCTGTTGCATGGTTCACAATACATTTTTAAATTATCATGTTATTTTTATAGAAAATGATGTGGTCTAGAAATTCATTCATATGGTGTTTGTCTTTTATGCACTGAAGTATTAAATTGTGTAAAGTCAATTGCTAAATATGATCAGGACTTGTACATGGTGCATATTGGAACTCACAACTACTTGGTGCTGGGTACATTACATGCTTGTACAAAGGGTTCAGGACACACTAGAATGATGACAATGGTTGTATAACTTACAGTTTATACTGCCACTGTCATATTCAATCATGCATTCACTGTACAGAAACATTGTAAACCACACACAGTAAATAGCTCCTCACAGAAACTTGTAACTCAACTCAGGAATAAACCAATACCTGCATGTTTTGGGGACATTGATGGAGTCAGCTCAGCTGCAATTGTTATTTTATGTGAGACCTTCAATATTTTTGCCACTTATCCACACTCAGAACGCTTCCATTCTCTTTCTGGGTTACCACACTTGCCATCAAGTTGTCATCAGAGAAGCAGGGCTCTTACTCCTGTATTTGTCACACCGCTCTTCCAAAGAGCTCTTCCTGAGACCTTCCATCACTACTGGAACTGGTTGCAGTTGAGCATTACTGCCTCAAGAGAGATCCAGCATGCTGTCGTATAGCGTTACTTCATTCACATGGTCTGCACTGCTTCAGAAATTACATGCTAATGCGCATAACCACAAAAGATCACAAATTATGTCAGTTACATGCAAAGGCTGTCTACAACATGCTTCAATGAAAATCAATGTGCAGCTGCACCGGAACACATTAGCACAAGTGCCCATGTAATATTAATTTAGTTCATTTTTTTAATTCCAAAAATATACTTTATTCATAATACACAGTTAATTCAATTGGTACACAGTTTTCTCTACAGTCATTGTATCTCAATGAAATTGTAATTCAATACATTCTGTTACAATGCATCAACCTCACTAATATTTCTTACTTAATGAGTCCATCTAAAAGGTTGTTCCACAGGGCCCAGTCTCTCAGTATTCAACACTGACAGGACCCTAGACTGCAGTCCTTCTCTACAGAGCCTTTGTGGTGGCTGTACTGAGCCACAGTGAGTCCTTCAGTGTATAGTCCCGCACTCTGGAAATGTGCCAGTTGGAGGCATTCAATTGTGGACATCTCCTTACACTGGAAGACCAACAAGTTTTGTGCAGACCAAAGTGCACTTTTCGTAAGGTTGATCATCTTCCAGAGGTGGTTGATGTTTGGCTCAGTCTGCGTCCCTGGAAACAGCCCATTGATCAGAGAGTCCTCTGTTACGCAGCATCTTGGGGTGAACCTTAGCAAGGACCATTGCATCCTTTTTGGCAAACACACTGTCCATGAGGAGGTTGATGATTGTCTCCTCTGCACTGCAGCCACCTCAAGGGCAGCATACAGTGGGAGTGTGACTCAGGCTGTGCAGGAAGGATCTGATGGGAAATGGGGGGGGGTGTGGGGGCAGATGAAAGGATGGGGGGAGAGGGGGTCCACTCATTGCCAGCATGGCAGGGTCTTTGTTTGTGAGTTCTGGCAATGAGACATTCCACTAAATGACTTTGACAGTGTGCTCAGGAACCATTTCACAGGATCCACCGTGTCCTCCTCCCAAGGGGCTTCCAGGACTTTTTGTGCTGACCACTACCTGATGGACTTGTGGTCAAAGGTTTTTTTCTGCAGAAACATCTCTACAAAAGGTAGTTATTGCAACAAGGTCCAACTGAATGGAACACTGCACAGCAATGAGCCAGGCCCATCCTCCACAAAACCAAGGACAGGTAGAACCTCAGCATATAGTGACATTTGGTGTTTGCGTATGTCTCAAGCTGTGCATAAAGCCTAATGGAAGCCACACACAAAGGTGGCCATCAGGATGAGGGCCATGCTGGGTACATTCCTCCCCTGGTTCTCTGAAAACGTGTACATCACAACTCAATGGATGGGATACACTCTAGATTTTTGGATGAAATGGAAGATGGCTTGGGTGACTGCCACAGGGCAAGGGCGGAGCATGTGCCACACCTGCAACATATACAGCAATGCTGAAAGCACCTCGCACCTGCAGACCACCTCTTGCCCACCATCAACAGGGAACGCTGCTCCCACAGTCCCAAGTTCTGTTTGATCTTGGCTACCCACTCCAGTCAATTCCTGCCACACACTTATGGATTTATAAGCCATTGTCTCTTTTTTATCATATTCAGTTGCCCTATAGATTACATGGCTACACAGATAAATATAATAATAATGTTTACTTTTTTAACACTTAAGTGGCAGACAGATACAAATCCAATTGCCCTGCTTTTACTCACAAGATGTTTTCTCGTTAAAATATAGCTTTGCATTCCATGTTGTTGCAGGCATTGTGGGTAATGTTTTATCCATACAACTGTGTCTAAATAAGAGAAAAACAGCCAATGAGAAGGTTTTTTTTCCTAAATGTGGCTAAACTAGCTAGAATATATTACACAATAATGGTGCAAAGTTATAAATGCAGCACTTATATTAAATGCCATGGCGTGAAAACTTCACACATATTTTTATTCTGATTCATACAACCTATAATAACTACATCTCAAATTCCAGAAGGCATTGGATTATTACTAAGACGTCAGAATATTATTCTCATATATTTTGTGTGAGCTATGAGTGTTGCCAGATACATGAGATCACAGGAGACACAAGAGACTGCAAATGCTGGAATCTGGGGCAACAATCTGCTGGAGGAACTCAGCGGGTCAAGCAGCATCTGTGGCTGGAAAGGAATTGTCGACATTGAGAATCGAAACCCTGCATCAGGACATGAGATCACAGAGCTATAGAACAGGTCACATGCCAAACGTTAACCTCATTGTCTGTCTGCCCACTATCAACAGTCAGAGAGAAGTCCACTCTGACAGCCTGCCTTAAGGTTCCATTACATGATTTCACAGACAATAAAAGGTTAACAAATAAATTTGCAGGAACGTAGAATTTTAATTGTTTTTCCTTGGCCTTTTTTTATCAATAAGGAAAGCAATTAAAAAAAAGACATTAATACAGCTTGACTGTACGTAACATCTAAGTTTGTGATGAGTTTCAATATTATGCCTGCAGGTGCTTCATGATGAGGATTCAATTATACGTAATTATTTTAATTAGCACTTTACAAAATAGTGATGAGCTTAGTTGAGTAGCTAACCCTCACAGAGATTATTGCAATAGATTCTGTCAAAACAATCACCTAAATTAGAAGACAAAAATAACCTTATCCAATTTTGAATTCTGTAGTCAGTTTCAAGTGTTCATCTTATGATGGACTTGTAGCCATAAAGTTCTTTTAGAAAAGAGGCTGGGGACAATCTGTCAACAGCTGATGATTAGAGCGAAATTAATTTTAAGCATTGCCATAAATCTAAAGAGACTTTTTAAAAAAATGCTGTGGGTCTGATTATGACTTTGTAGCATCATTACAAGAATGAGTTATTTGTGTGTATTTTGGAAGCAAAAGTGAAAATTTTCACTTTTTGCCTACAGTGAATATGTAACATATCCATTCTGTTACTGTACCCCATTCTATTTGAGCTAAGCAACTATATCACCCTTTGAGGAATTCATAATCCATCTCCTGCGTCATTTCTTAAACCTTTGTAAAGCACTTACAGCAATTTCAGATTTACAATAATAATAAATCATTTTATGATGAATCATTCTTGATTTGAATTACATAAAGCTAACAACTGGGTGTCTTTATTCACTTGATGAATTTAACATTCTGGAAACAAATTGTGAAATAATTCTAAGCCCAGTGACAATAATGGACCACCAATATCTTTTCAAACCTAGGCTTGGAGGGAAGCTTGCAGGATGTGGTGTTCCCATCTGCCCACGAGCATTGCTCTTCTCACTATAGCATGCCTTTGGTTTTGGAAGTGCTGTGAGGTATCTCAGTGTATTTTGTAGGTGGTACATATTGAAATAACTGTGCACCAGTGATGGAGGAAATGAATGTTCAGAGTGATCAGTATGGTGCCAGTCAAGTGGGCTGCTTTGTCCTGGATGTTGTCAAGCTTCTTGAGAGTTGTATTTATCCAAGCAAGTGGGGAATATCCCATCACACTCCTGAATCATGCCTTGTAGATGGCGGAATGGCTTTGGAGTGTTAGGAGGTGAGTCACTCACATCTGGATACCCACCCTCTGACCTGTTCTTGTAGCCATGGTGTTTATGTGCTTGGTCCAGTTGAGTGTCTAGTTAATGGTGACCCCCAGGATATTGATGGTGGGGGGATAGGTGATGACAAAGCTATTGAATGTCAAGGGTGGGTGATCAGGTTATCTTTTGCTGGAGATTGTCATTGCCTGACTCTTATATGCTGTAAATGTTACTTCCTGTTTATTATCTCATCCCTGAATATTGTCTCGGTCTTGCTGCAGGCAGGCATGGACTACTTCATTGCCAAAGTAGTAATAATGGAACTGATATCCACAGACATCCCCAACTCTTCCCTCATGATGGAAAGAAGGATCTTAGTGAGGATTGTAGGAAGAAGTTGACTTCTTTACTTTGCAGCTGGCTGAACATGGTTGCAAATACTTCAGGCTTGCCTTTAGTATTTACATGCTGGGCTTCACCATTTTGAGAGTGGGAGTATACTCTTGGAAGCCTCCTCTTCTGGTAACTTGTTTAGTTGTCAACCACTATTCATAACTAGGTATGGCAGAGCTTTAATCTATTAGTTGGCTGTAAGATAGGTTAGCTTTCTCTATTGCATGCTGTTGACTGCCCCTTCTGGATGCTCCATTTTGAGCTGCCTGCTCTGCTCTGAGTCTACCCTATTTATTACAACTGTAGTGCCAACAGCATGATGGAGGGTGCCCTTAGTGGATGGTACTTTGTCTCCACAGGGACTGTGTGATGGTCACTTCAGTCATTCAGAGTATTATGTGCAATTCTGTCACCTCACTATTGGAAGGATGTCGAGGCTTTAGAGAGGGTGCAGAGGAGGTTTACTAGGATGCTGCCTGGTTTAGAGGGCATGTGCTATCAGGAGAGGCTGGACAAACTTGGGATCTTTTCTCTGGAGCCGTGGAGGCTGAGGGGTGATCTGTTGGAAGTGTGTCAAATTATGAGGGGCATAGATAGGACAGACAAGCAACATCCTTTGCCCATTATTGAGCAATCCAATACCCAAGGGTATGCATTTAAGGTCAGAGGGGGTAGGTTCAGAACAGATGTGAGGGGTATGTTTTTTACTGAGAGAGTGGTGGATGCCTGGAATGCATTGCCTGATAGGGTGGTGGAGGCAAATTCATTGGGGGCTTTTAAGAAGGGCTTGGATGGGCACATGAATGAGAGGAAAATAGAGGGATGTGGGCATTCTGTAGGTAGGAGGGATTAGCTATTTCGGCACAACATTGTGGGCTGAAGGGCCTATTCTGTGCTGTACTGTTCTGTGTTCTATGTTCTACCAGTGTTATCATGCATCTACCACAGGTAGATTGCTGAGGATGAGGTCAAGTAGGTTTACATGTTCACTGATGTAGAGCCACTTTGGCAACGATGTGCTTCTGGACTCATCCAGTTTGGTCATTCCTGGTGCCACCAGGTCACTCTTGGTGATGGACATTGAAGTCTCCCATCCAATGCACATTCTGTGTCATTGCTACTTTCGATGCTTCTTCCAAGTGTTGTTCATTATGGAAGAGCACTGATACATCAGCTAATGGAGGATGGTAGGTGGTAATTAGGAGGGGTCCTCCTTGCCCATGCTTGACCTGATATCATGAGACTTCATGGGGTTTGAATTCAGTGCTGAGGACTCCAGGGGCTACACTCACCTGCCTGTATACCACTGTGCCACCGCCTCTGCTAGATCTGTCCTGTTGGTGAGACAGGTATACCCAGGGATTGTGATGGAGGAGTCTGACACATTGTAAGTTTTAGTTAACTAAACTCAATTAACTTTTTAAAAAAAATGTAAATTAACTAAACCGTGTTTATTAGAGCATATCCGTCCCACTGAAATGAATAGACTCACTGTCACCAGATCTTTGGGCAGGATCCTCAGCTCACCTGTTGGGAAGTTGCATCAGTTCAGCAATCCACTGTATAAGGTCCTCATTAGATTACCGTCAGAAGCTGCTGGAGAGGAGCTGGTTTGAAAATTGCACATTCTTGTGGGAATCCCAGTCTTAGTATATTTTTGACAGAGAAATGTCAGCGGTTCAGCATGGAACTCCTTGCATTTCCCAGCAAGTTCAGGCCCATCATTTTATAGCACAGCAAGGTATCATTTGAATGGCTGAATTAGGAATACTTGTAGCTTATATTCAATTGGATTTAAAGAAATCTAATTTTTATTATAATGTCTTATCTTCTGAGAAATAATAATCCGGTATTGAGAGGCCATGCGATCAATTAAGCTGTGAACTCCGCAGACACAGACTTCAGACAAACCCTAGAGCAGTGGCAAATTAAGTAAGTTCAATCAGTACATCGCAACAGGAGCACAGAATGTCTCGCCATACAATCTTAAGATCTATAAATGTAGAACTATCAATAAAATGCTTCATAGCCTTCAAGTAAAGAATTGAGCGATCATTTTAATAATCACTATTTTCATTCTAGATGTTTGACATTAAACTCTTCCACTTACATTTGAAGGTTTGTGATAATATGCAAGCACAGCATGTTTTCATGAGAGCAGGCTGTCTTCAATTATTAACCAGTAGGTGTTTAAGGTCTCATCAATACCATTGTTGTGCCTCAATTTCAATATCAAATGTTGTACCATCTGCAAAATGCACTGCAGTTACTCACCTAGGCTGTTGTGACAGCACCTCCCAAATCTGTACGAAGAAGGATAAAGGAAGGAATTGCGTAGAAACACCACCACCTGCAGGTTTCCTCCAAGTTGACACCATTTGACTGGGAACTATGGTGCTGATACTCGTTGTTGGGTGTAAATCCTGGAACTCTTCAAACAACAGAAAGACCATAGCCACAAGATAGTTCAAAATGTGTTTAAAAAAAGCAAGAATGCTTGTGAATAAATCACTTCAAATAAATTGTAAATGGGAGATGAATAACAGTTAAGTACAAGTAATCACCTTCAAATACTGAAATATATGTAGGTAGATAGTTTGCCAAACTAGGCTTTTGCAATAATTACACAGTTGAATTTGTTGGCCATAAAATCATTGAATATATTGACAATTAGTGAGGAATATTACTTTCCCTAAAAGAAATTAAGACTACAGCATTAACTGTTCCTGCC
This sequence comes from Pristis pectinata, assembly GCF_009764475.1. Classification (NCBI taxonomy): domain Eukaryota; kingdom Metazoa; phylum Chordata; class Chondrichthyes; order Rhinopristiformes; family Pristidae; genus Pristis; species Pristis pectinata. The sequence continues at coordinate 40,909,505 of NC_067408.1, read as the reverse complement.
ACCTGTTCTCCTCACATTATGTTGATTAAATCCTCTCCAATCTGTGAAACAGGGGTAAAACAGAAATAATTTTGAACATGAGTCTGTAAAAGCAAATAACATTAGGATTATTTTAAATTAATTTGCATCAGTTTCATTTGCATCAATCCTAGTTCCCTGTTATGTAAAAATTTATCTCATGATAATCTCAAAACTGGAAATTAATTTTAACAGCTAAATAACTCACATTTTTTTGTGGATGGTGTATGTTAGAAATGGAAATGTAAGATATGAAAAACACTGACAAAGTTACCGAACATGGTTCAAGTTCACTTATCTGGATCACTGTAGTTTATTGTGATAACTAATACAGGTACCAGCAATAATTGGATTGTAAATTCAAATAATCAACTAAAATACTAAAATAAATATACATTGTTATTCCACAGAACCAAGAAAAAGATTAGTCTTTCAAATGGTTTCAAGAATAAGTTTGTCGATGATAGGATATTCGAAAACAATGAAAAATCTCCTATTCTTAGTCAGTCTCCCAATGATCGAGGATAACCTGCTTCCACTTTTGTGGATTCTTAGGTGACTGATGAGGCCAATGTGGGAACTGGAGACTCTTTCAGGGATGGGGCTAGAATTGACCGATGGGACAGACTGAGGGGTAGTTTGGGAAGTGGTATACTCCTGCAATGTATGTGGGGCTTCTGAGTATGTCTGATGCAGGACTGGAGGGTCTCAATATTGTCTTGGATGCTTTTTCCCCATTTTGAGGAATCACAGGCCAGGAGTCAATTGGGATGTTACAATTTTTTAAGGAGGTTTTGAACACTTCTTTTAATTTTCTTTTCTTGCGTCGTTCTGGTATTAAGAAATAACTATCATCAATAGGCAATTTAAAGCAGCACTCATTATATAATCTTTAGCGTATATATGAGGAGCAATTTATAGTGGTCAATTAATCTACCAACCCCCTACTTGTTTGAGATGTGGGAGGAAACTGGAGCAACCAGAGGAAATCCCATGCAGTCACAAAAAGAGCATGAAAACTCCACACAGACAGCACATGAGGTCAGCATTGAACTCAGGTCTCTGGCACTGTGGGGATGTGGCTCTGCCAGCTGCTCCACTGTGCTGTCCTCAGTCTTGAGCAGTAAATTCTGATTAACCCATTTAAGCACAAGATGGCATCTTTGTAAAAGATTTATAAGCATTTGCTATTAGCAGCTGCTCAGAGGATGATTAAGGCTCTATTAGTCAATTATATTGGCTTCTTACACTCTTTAAAGAGGTTGCATGCTACTTTACTGTTAAACATTTCAATTAATGATCTCTACCAGTTGAACAGGATAAGAGCGTAGTCAATGGGGAGCACTGAGAATTGTTAATGCATCTTAAATCTACATTCAGCTTTCACTGTTTACTTGACAATGGATATCGACTGACCAGAATATGTGTAAAGAGAACTCTTCAAATAAATCAGGAGACTTTCTGGGTCATTGCCGAGACACCTTATCAATGTTTTTTCTAGAAATTCACTGAGAATTTAACCTAAAAGGGGTACCTTAACTAAATTCCCACAATATTCACCAGGAGTAAAGAATTGGTTAGCTATGGTGACCTTGCTATGTCTTTGGTCTTGAGGAGGAGTTGAGGCCAAAGCAGCATCAGCTGATGGAGGAGTGGTGCTGGGAGATCGAGGAAACCTCTCAACTCTGCCCTCATTATATTTTACAAGGATGTGTATCTAAGGAGCTACACTCTGAAAGGCCACAGATCAAGCCCTAGAAGGTGTGACTCAGCTGTATGGCTATGTTTTGATAAACACAGGCCATTTTCTCCATGGTAACAATTCTATTATTATATCACTCCCACACAACCTGTATCAAGTCTATCAAGACCCCAATGAATATCCCAGAACCTTCCACCCTTTCTTTGGGTCTCTGAGCCACCTGATAAGTACCACTAGACTCCTGTTCCTTAGTTTCACCAACAGTCAGTTCACCCCACAACTTCAAGGGAAGTGCAAACATGAAAGAATGCCCTCCAGGAAAATTGCTTCTATTTAGCATTTGAATGGTACACTGTTAGCAATTCTAGCCACATTCATCAATTAACCCCAATGTTGCAGACTGAATCAGATTTTAAACAGGGAAATTTCTGAGCCTGTTTTTTCATCCTTCCCCAAATAATCATTTAGCAATCCATATCTCTCTCTTTGGTTGAAGTGGGTAAGAATGTTGTCCCAACTCCTATTTATAACTTCTTCAGATGCAGCTTTTTTTTTTAGCCTCTACTACCCATTTTCAACTAGCTCCAACAACACCTGGAGTTATTCAATCTTTCCTGATCTCCACTGTATCACTTTACTCTCTTCACCATTCCCCATTTCTCTATACTTAGAACTTGTTTTATTTCCACCTTATGCCAGTTCTCATGAAAGGTCAATGACTTGAATCATTAACTTTGTTCTTCTTTCTCCAAAGGTGCTGCCAGACCTGCTGAGCATTTCAGCCCTTACTGCTTGTATTCCACATCACAACACAGTTACTATATAATTCCCATTTCCCCCAACTTTGTTCATAAAAGGTTGCAGTCCCCACAGTCTTAAACATATACTGTTATGCGAATGCAACAGGAGACAGGATAGACAATTATCTTTTCAAAATGGTACTTTGGACTAGAGGTTGCAAGGACTATTCATCATGGATTGCTGTCAGATTTGAATAGCAGAAACACCCCGTCATCAGATTATTATCACTGATACTTAATGTTGCAGATGGATTTAGAAATCAATATATAAATTGCATAGTTTGAATACTTTAAATTGGCAAAACTTTGATGACCATTTCTGACACTTTTTGTTTCATATTTGGTGAAGTTCATAATCATATTCAGAGTGTAGATCTGCTCACATCAGTTTCCAAATGTACAAACACCCTGATGTGAAATCCAGTTCCCTCAAAGCCACCCATCTGTTGGCTACACATGCTCATAGTGACTGGTTGGCTGCTCTGAGCTGTAGCTGTGAAATCAACATCTATAACCTGAACTATTTAAATCATTCTGTTCTAGCCTCTGGCCATCTCCTCACTATTGTGACCTTTAATGCACAGACCAACTGTCTGACCAGCGTCTGTGTTGATCAACAGATCTTTCAATTTACCATAATTAAGAGTGGAACCACAAATTGCAGCAGTGGTCTGTACCCACTCTGGTCTGAACGTGCTATGTTTGTCACATCTGTGACCTTTAATATGTCCAGACTTTTTTTCAGTGGTATTTATCTTCCTTTTAATCTCTGAACTAATACTCAGTTTCTCATTCTACAGCTGCTCTCTGACCTGCTGAGTGTTTATAGCCTACCTAATTGTTTTATTTTTACTTCTTTCATAATCCCTTTGTATTCTCACTTATCGTGTACTCTTCCAATGTCTTAGCAATAAATGGATGCTTCTGTTCTTCCCCTCAGTTTTTATGCCTTTATTCATTCATGGAGTCTCAGCAATGTTTCTCAACTTCTTCAAAGTTCCTCTAGCCCATTAGGAGTGATGTGGCATGTTTTAAGGACTTTGATAGTTGGGAGTAAACTTACTTCAGTGGTTGAAGCTTCTGAATCCAAGGACCTCAGTCCTAACGTTCCACTGAGGTACTAAGGGATATGCAGAAAAATCCCACGATAGAGTTGATGTGTAACATATAATGAATTGGAAGGTGAGTCTCCCTGATTAACTTGTCACAGGTGATGATATACTGAGGTGCCACCTGTTACATTATGAAGAACTCTTTGGATATCATAGAATTTATGACATTCAAAAGTTTCTACTTTGTCTCAAAAAAAATTTGTTTTTTTTCCATTATTCAGTCTTCATATCCTTTAATTACTTTGGGAGTAATTAATCATTATTTATCATCAACAATTGGTGTCAGAAGTGTTCGGATAATAGAGGAAAAGATATAATCAAACTGCTGGACAGTTTGGTTTGTGATAGATCTGTTACATTTTCCAGCTTCAATCAGATTAATATGATGTGACGCTGTCATCACTGTCCCCAGACGTTGGGACCTGTTGCTCTGTTTGTTCTGGTTTGATTAAAACTCACTGCTGGTGCTTTTCCACAATTGCTACCAGTTAAATACTCTGCACAAATAGCCATAAAATACTGGGGATGAAACTGGTTTTGGACAGTTGTGTGATAAAGTCACTGGAAAGTGAGTGACGCCACCAAAGATCAATTTCATCCCAGTGTCTTTTGTACACCGATGAATGGATATATTAATCTATGTTTCCAAATTTTGCTTATGTTTTAATCTGAATTATTTTCCAAAAACGTATCATTCCAACTGATTTCTCTTCCAGCCCTGAATTGGTACAACCTTTATTTAAGATTTTTTTTCTTTTTGCTTGAACAGAAATGACACTCTTTAAAGAAAGAGCCTTCTCCCACCCACCTCCTTTCCCCCTCTCACCTGGACTCACCTATCACCTGCCAGCCTGTGCTCCTCCCCCTCCCCTTTATTCTGGCTTCTACCCTCTTCCTTTCCAGTCCTGATGAAGGGTCTCGACCCAAAACTTTGACTGTTTATTTCCCTCCATAGATGCTGCCTGACCTGCTGAGATCCTCCAGCATTTTGTGTGTGTTGCTTCAGATTCCAGCATCTGAAGAATCTCTTGTGTCTCCATTTTAATCAATAGTATGGGTTTGTAAAATATTTAAATATAAATAAGGTCAGTTAATAACTCATCATGAAAATTTGGAACATTTTCTAAGTATACTACTCATTAATTACAGTTATTCATGACTTCAATCTCTTCAAATATTTACCATGACAATCTTTTTGCACTTTTTCAATATTACATTCCTTGTTACAATTAAGAATACTTCGCTTAACAGTTCCAAGGCACCATTACTCTTATGCCCTCCCAGATGTTTGGAAATGAAATGTTCTTCTTTATATCTCACATAATGTAACTCACTATAAATGATGCCATTAAAAATCTGTAACTTTAAAACATACATTATCCTCTGGCTTCTTATGAATAAAACTGTGAAGGCTAATTATAAAATTAATTAAGCTGAAAGAAATAGAGTGTTTTCTCTTTTTTGTCAGATCTTTTAGCAAACAAGTTATATTTTGAAAGCCAATAAAAATGTTTTGATTATTTTGTCATTTTAGAAACCATAGATATGTAGTATTGAGAGAATGGTCTGCAAGTCTGAGAGACAAATTTATTAATCATACTTAGATGCACAAGGAGAATGGGTGAAACTGTCAAATTGTATCTACGCTAAGTAAGTGCAGCTTTATATAAATAGAACAAATTACATCAAATATGCTTAAACTTGATATGGAACATCTGAAAATAGTTAAGCTAAGAAGTATCTTGTCACTATAACTCATAACTAAAATTTCATGAGTATTGATAAGAACCAATAGCCAAAGCAAACTGGCCTTAATGCTATATTAACAAGACTATTCCTCAGAAAACAAAACAATCTATTTTGCCTATATGCAATGTTACTTTAAGATGTTAAACATATTCATAAAAGCATCAATCGCAAACAATGAAGAGGTAGAAATTCATCTTTCATTGCACCTTTCGTATTGTCCCTAAGCATTTCACAGCTACTGAAGGACATGAGTGTTGTGAGTGATGTAATGTAGGAAACACAACAGCCAGCTGGTGCACAGCAAGCTCTCGCAATCACATGGCTAGTCAACATTTTGTAAGTGTGGGCTGAGAGATAAGTGTTGCTGAGTACACCTGGGATAATTGTATTGCTCTTCTTTGGAATGGTACTCTAGATCCTTTTGTGAATTAGCAAACAGAACCTCAATTTAAAATATTATCTGAAGGACAGCATCCCTGAGAGTGCTGTGTTGTTGTGTCTGTCTAGAATTTTGCGCCATGTCTCTATGGTGAATTTTGAATCCAGAATCCTCTCACTCAGAAATGAGAATGTTATCAACTGAACCACAGTTGACATAATCACATAAATTTTAATAGAATCAAATATCAGTCAGGAAAAACTGTCCAAAATGCAGATAAGCTTCATTCTTGTATCTACTACTGAAAAGCTAACCTTTCAGATGTAAAAAAAGACCAATTACAAAGGAAAAGAGTAAGGAAATGGAAAAGTAAATGGAGCTGGATTGAGTTTATGGCAGAGAGAGTATATACACTTCATATACATGAAATAAAATTACAGAGGAGAAGCAGTGAACAGATAGCTCCCTTTATAACACAGGCTACATCCTGCATAGTAGGCAGTCAAACAAATGACACGTGAAATTATAAATAGACTTCCCATATCATGGCATCTTCCTGACATATTTGCAGGGTCTAAATTGGATGGTACCCAAAAACAAGCACATTGATATCGGTGCAAGACGTCTATTGCAGCTGATACGTAAACTTTATGCCACCTACTCAATAGCTGCATACCAAAGCAAGAAGCCCAAAATTGCAAGAGGATGGAATTCCTTAAAGCTAACTTGCATTATTTAAAACAAGCCTGCACATCCTTTTGTTCTAAGACACAATGAAGAATGGCAATGAATTGGTGATAATTAACAACCCAGTGCAGCATTAAGGAAGCACTACACTGCCTTGTGTCATTTTTCAGATAAGATGTTTAATTATTTCTTGTGTTGTTGCACTGGAGTTATTCATGGAGGAATCAAACATTTTCTGTATTCAAGGGAGTGGGAACCCATTAGGCATACATTGCAAAGATTGTAGGAGGAGAGAGGCACAGAAGCCAATGCCCGTGGCCAAAATTAGTGACAGCATCTTTAAGTCTCAACAATAGCTTCATTGTTCTCAGAGATCTGCTCAATCCACCATTCACTCAACGAAGAAAAGAGAGACTTGCACCTGGATTTGCATACCACCAACTGCAGGTTCCCCTTTAAACCATACACCATCCTGATTTGGAAGTATATCACTATTCCTTCACTGTTATTTGGTCTAAACCCCAGAATGCTACTCAACAGTGTTATGGGAGTATCGTGACTAGATGGATATCAGAGGCTCAAGATGGTTCCGTTCAGGGCTGGGAGTTGGGTTGATTATCAAATAAGGGGCTGGTGAGGGGGTGGGTTGGGTGAGTGGAAGAACTTACCTGAGTGCAATATGAAGAATCACAACCCAAGTTCCTCATTCACAGATTGCCCTGCACCTTCACCCCTCCATCCCTGGGTATCAGAGTGTATGTTTCACCAAAATGCAAAATCAAACAAAGTGCTCGGTAATGTGATTATTAGAGAAGGGTGCCCACTGGTCGGTATGAACAAGCTGGGCCGCATGGCCTGTTTCTGTGCTATGTGATTCTGTGAGATGGTGACTCACCACTGCTTTCTCAAGAGAGGTTCGGAGTAGGAAATGAATGGATGGTGGGCCTTGCCAGGGAAGGCTACATCTCAAAAAGTGATGAAATAAAAACAAAACTATCACCCTATTCCCTCTAGTCTATACCAACTTTCATGAACTTTAGAAAATACCAACACTTCTTTGAACCATCAAAATCAATAAGTAATTTACCAGCAAGTTATAAGTAGCACTAGTGGGTTAATCTTCCTATTACTGAATTAAGTCCAACTGTGTTAGATTAATGAGGGCTGAACTCCAACTGGCATCAAATCGATGCTGACAACATAACTTAGAACATCAGGCCTCACCAATATGTTGACTGGTGTGACCCAGGCCATAAATGTGTTTACATAAAATAAGCACCATATTGAAACTAAAAAAAATCCCATGCTCTGGAACTGAATATTGCGATCTCCATACTTTACATCTTCCATAAAGGCATTATAACTGCGCATTCTGATCATTGGGTATCGTATCTCAGGGTTTTTGATTTTCTTTTTATTGAGCGAAAGGATTTTGAAATTAAGATGGTCACAATATTCATTTGAGATCAAGTACCTTGCGCCTCACTTGAGCTAGTTAATTTTTAACACTATGCTTAGGCTGTTGGAATGGGCAGATAAAATTCAATGCAGAAACACAGAAGGAATAATAAACGGAAATGTAAAGTAACTTGTAATATTTTATAAAGACTGCAAGAGGAGAAAAAGCTAATCATTAATAAAACAGTTAATAATGTGTATGGAGTCTTGGGTTTTATAAATAAGAGGCTTAGGATACGAAGGCTACAGTAATGTTATACATATATATAACATTGACGTGCCCCACGTGGGGTATTGTGTCCATCTTTGTGCTCCACATTTTAAGAAGATGCGAAAACTTTGGAAAGTGTACAGCAGAAGTTGATTTGAATGACACCAAGGATGGGGCACACAATTTCAGAAATAAATTGGAAAAGTTGGAAATTGGAAAAGAGATAAGTAAAGATGTTTAAAACCATGAAGTATTTACAGAGAGTAAATTAAGGGAAATGGATACCCATGGTTGAATGGTCAATAAGCAGAGGTCACATATTTAAGATAACTGATAGAAAAACCAGAGGCAACATGAGCAAAATCTTTTCCAAGCAGCACACTGGGACTTGGAAAGTGCTGCCGCATGAGACGTTGGACACAGATTTAATTGTTGCTTTCAAAAGTGAACTAGATAAAAGTGAAGAATAAATTGCAGGAAAATGAGCCAACCAGATTATTTTTTGGTCAGTTCAGAGTGGATTGCAAAGCCTTCTTTCATGTTATACTATTGCATGATTCCATAATTATATATTGGGAAAAAATAACATACTTTTGAATTTAAAATGTTTGGACTTATGTCACTGTAAGGCGAGTTTGAAACTTGCTTTGGCTGCTTTCTGGCCAATATCACCATGATCTGCAGTTCTTTATATCTGGACATAGATGATGATTAACTATATTTAAATATCTCAATAATCCAGTATTCAGTTTTATCCCATTCTGGAATTTTGCACATATTTTTGATGGACAATAATTTGCTGAAAACTTAATGCTGCATCTGTGGTAATGTTATTATCATAGTTCATAAATTCCAGAAAAGCATGAAATGAATAACTTTTGCTATTATATAATACTTGTCCATAATAGGTACTGCTCCACAGAGGCCCTTAGCAAAAATATTGAACAGTCATATACCATTGCTCTTCTCCATTAAAATTATTATGAAGTTAATTTTGTTGAATTAAAGTATTTTGAGACCCAAACTAATGTTGGCTTTTCTCCAGCTGATGTTATGTTTATATAAATATCTACTGAACTTTTTCACAATGTATGTATTGTAAACAGGAATGAAAGATTAAAGAGTTACACACACAGGAAAAGGCCCTTTCTCCTACAAAGTACTTGATCATTGCATGCAATTTGAAAGACAACACAATGAATACATCTTGTTTTAGGAATTATGAGTCAAATTAAAGAAGGCTTTGATGTCTACCTGTAAGTACTGCAGCTTACACTGACATTATTGAATGGGACCCTTAATATGGTGCTTCTAACCTAACTTAATGAGCAATGTTTTGTATCTTATAGCATTCTCCAAAATTAGACTATTCATTCATGTTTGGTTTTTTTAAAAATTTCATAATATTGCAATTAGGCATCTGACACCTCAGTGAACAGTGGAACATTAGTAGTTTCTTAACCTATGAGTTTATAGCAATTATAGTATTCTCTTATTGAAATCGAACGGGCTCAGTTAGACTACACCTTGAGGTTTGCGTGCAGTTTTGGTCTCCTTATCTGATGAAAAATGTTCTTGCTATTGACGGAGTGCAGTGAAGGTTCACCAGACTAATTCCTGAAGTAGCAGGACTGAAATATGAAAAGAGATTAGGATGACTGGATTTATATTCATTAGCATTTGGAAGAATAAGAGGAGACCTCACTGAAACTTTTAAAATCCTGATGGGACTGAACAAACAAGAAACAGGAAAGATAATCCTGATTGTGGGGAAGTCCAGAACCAGGAATTGCCTAAAGATACAGGGCAAGTCATTTAAAACTGAGAGGTGGACAAATTTCTTCACCCAGAAAGTGGCAAAGCTGTGGAACTCTCTATCATAGAAGGCACTTGGTCAAATCACTAGATATTTTCAAGAAGAAGTTAGCTATAGTACTAATAACTAATATGGAGAGAAAGCAGGAATATGGTGCTGAATTTCGATGATCAGCTATGATCATATTGAATGGTGGAGCAGGCTCAAGGCTGAATGGCCTACTCCTGCTTCTAATTTTTATGTTTCTATGTATTGAGAACACTAATGCTGTTGCCTTTTATCCACATCAGGAAGTCTGCTCACTAGCCATCGACAAAGTTCCTCCTCTTGGCGACTTTCTAAAGTTGAACCAGACTGTTCACAAACTTCATGTCATATATGATCCTGAATTAAGTTTCAGAACTCATAATCATGCCGCTTCAAAGATGCCCTTCATGCACCTTCAAAATATTCCCCTATGCCAAACTTTTGCCTCAGTTTGGATGCTGCTGAAACCCTCATCCAGGTCTTTATAACCTTTAAACTAGACTATCGCAAAACATTCCTAACCGATATAAGAATATAAGAAAATAGGAGTAGAAGTAGGCCACCCAGCCCCTTCTAGGCAGCCCAGACATTCAATAGAGTCATGGCTGATTTGTCCCAGGCCCTTATCTCCTCTTCTGTTTTAGTTCCTCAAAACCCTCAATTCTCTCCTTTGTCAGAAATTTATCTAATTCCTCTTTAAATATCCCCAATGACTGACCTTATTCATTCTGCTTTCCATCACCTGTGGTCATCTAGGTCTCTGTTACCCGTGTTTTCTCACCAAATGTTGTTTACCTATTAGCCCTGCACTTGTTGACCTCCACTGACTCTCAGTTAAGCAACAGCCTAATTTTAAAATTCTCATCCTTGTTTTTATATCTCCATGATCACACCCCTCACCATCTGCCAAGGTCTCAAGTTCTGGAATTCCCCTGAAAATCTCCCACATCTTTATCTCATTCCTCCTTTAAGACACCCCTTAAAGTTTTCCTTCTTATCTGTAGTTTGGGTTATCTTTCCTCTTATCTTCAAATGTGGCACAGCATCAAGTCAACCTAGTTAAGTGTTTGAGACAGATTGGTTATATTAAAGGCCCAAAATAAATACAAGTTGTTATTGTTGTTGTAATTAGTTACTTTCTGTGCAGGAGAGACTGATTAGCAATCATTAGCAATTGTCAGATCATTAAAAGGGTACTTTTGATTTTGATTACATTCTATGAGCTTAATGGCCTATTAATGTACAAATGCAGCTACTTCATGAATATCACGGAGACGTTAAACATAAGATGCTATTTTGCAAAGCTGAGAGCATCATTGCCATTGTTTAAAGTACATGCTAATTCTTTTGATTTTAGTAATTAACATTATCAGGCAGAAGCTTGCAATGATTGATAAATCATAGGCTAACTTAACCCTGGTCCAAGTTGTCTGTGGATTTATGCATTAATAATTGAATTAGATACCAATAATATATACTTTTCTTAAAATATATCCCAATATTGTCCAAGCTAGTATTGATACTTTGGATGTGTGTCTGAGAAAAATATGTTGGGTGCAGCATTTACCATTGTTTTTTTCAGCTAACTATGGCATCAGTTTATCACTGGAGAATTGCAGTACAATGGTCACACTTTACCAGCCTAGCAGCTCATAGTCTATTTCCCTTCTAGTCAGGTTGTGTTAAATTCTTTGGTATCATCAGAATAGCTGCTCTGTATGCAAAATACTTTGCACTCTGCATAAAAGTAAAGCTTAAAATTGAGAGGATTTTAAGTAGTCAACAAGATCTAGAATGTTCGGCTCTTGTTTGTCTTCCTCATCTGGCTAAATGAGTTAAAAAATCTTTCTATTCTTGGGGTGATCAATGTCTACCAGTTTGAAAATGGGCTGCCACAAGATATAATGTCTGATCAAGTCTTCAGCATCAAAACATAAGTATTTATCAATAATATTCACCAAGGCTCCTCTCAAACCACACTCTAGAAATATAGTATTGCTCTTTCATTCCAGTGGATCCTGGAACTGTCTTCCCAAGAGTGCTGTGGCAACACTTTCACTAGAAGGACTGCAATAGGTCAACAAGTTGGTTCACCACCTCCTTCTTAGGGACAAATTGTGAAGGGCATCCTGTGTCAACTTGTCAGCTTTGCTAGTGATGCCTGCATGCATACATTGATAAATGAAAATATGCCCAATGGTATGGCCAACCAGAAAACACAGAACATTTTGGATATTCCATTTGTGAAAAAAAAAGCATTTTTGCTTTTAGGTCCAAGACAGAAAGAAAGACAACCATGGTAAAATGAAAATAAATATAAATGCTTTAAAATGAATGAAGAGACTTCAGCCTCAAATATTAAGTCTGTTTCTCTTCCCACAGATGCAGCCTGACCTGTTGAGAATTTCCAGCATTTTCTGTTTATAAATTGAAATGTACATCCTTATTGCCAACTGTTATCTAGCAGACTTACAGCACTGACTGCCAAAGGAACAGATTGTCAACTGAAGCCATGTGCTAATTTGTGCTATCATTTTACACAAGTTCGCAGTGTTCCATATGTTTCCTATTTGTTTAATACGCCTAAAACATTAACAGAGTATGTTGTGATAATAAAACTGCCTTGCTAAGTAGCTTGGAGAGAAATATGAAGATTAAAGGAACTGGCAGTTAAAGTTCACTAAGTCTTAGATAGTACATCTGCAAATTCAAACGCATAATGCTGTTTTTTCAGTATTATGCAATATTGAAAATGACTATTAGCATTACTTGGAACATTTGACCTGGACTTCCTACCATCAGTTGTCCTTGAGATCCCAATGCAATTTCAGCCAATGGTCCTATAGTTAAGTTGACCAGTCACGCAGAGGCCTGAGCTAACAGTCAAGAGACCCAAGTTCAAATCCTACCACGGCACCTGTAGAATTTAAACTAGATTAATAATCTGAAATGTATTTTTTAAAAAAATCACAGCTAGTCTTTGTTATGATGATCATGAAACTAACTACCAGATTATTATAAAAACCTACCTGGTTCACAAACATCCTTCAGGGGAGGAAATCAGCTGATTTATGCTCAGTTTTTCCCTGGTCATCCTATACTGCGCTGATGCCAATTCCTTTATGTAGCACAGAGACATATGGTATTCCATATGTTTCTTATTTACTCAATACAGCTAAACCATAATATGACTTAATCTTAAGTATGTTGTGAAAATAAAACTGTCTTCCTAAATAGCCTGTAGAAAAAAATAAAGATAAAAGGAACCAAGCGTTAAAGCTGAGTTAAGTTTTGGAAGGTATATGTCTGTAAAGTGAATTCCATAACATTGGCTTTTCAACATTATGTACCCTAGTTTTGGTAATAAATGGAGTCATATCATAAATTATAAGTTAATAATCATAAATTTATTTATTCAATTGAATCTATAGAAAAGATCACCTCATGGGATTTATGTTCCATTCCCTTTGAATTCCATGCTCCAATGTAGTTTCTTTGTTGTTATTATCAACAGGGTAGTTGATTTGAATGGCCAATGTTCTGAGAGCTCTTTCCGAAAGCCTGGAGTGAGTTGATTCATATTTAGTGTTAAGGACTATATGCTTCAAATCTCCAGCAACAAGTGAAAGAAGTGGCACTCAAAATCCTCAGCTGTAACTTGTTTATTCCTATCCAACCATGGACAATAGGGATAGGGCATTGCTGCAAGTGCTATCCACCCATACAGTGCCTATGAAGCCCTTTTAATGAACTCTAGCAGGAAACTTAATTGGGAATCAGCTCCTTAATGATCATTCAGGGCCTGCTTTCTTAATATGCTTTTCAACTCTATTATCTGGATGTGCCTTCAGATTTAATTGGCATTGCAGCTGAAATCCTCAACTTGGCTGCCTCGATTTGCTCTTTCATGCTAAAAGTAAGTGGCAAAAAAATGATCCTTTTTATCTCTCAAATTAGTTTCATGTCAAACTTTATATCCCTTCCAGTTGACTTTCTCCATCACTATAAAACAAAATGATTCAGCAGTCTTTTAGACTTTTCATGAGAATTCTATCACTCACAGATAGAAATTTGAGAAGTCATTTTCCCAAATTCCCTCACCTAATAGCATTATCTGACAGTTAACTTCTTTACTAATGTTTGCTACTGCTGTGTTTTATAATTTCTAACCGGCTTTTGTGTCTTTTCTACCTCCACTGTTGCTTTGTTTGCTCCTCCACCTGTCATAGTTTAAATCAATTCCTGTGCCTTTATTACCTTCTATGTAAGGACATTAATGCAACAGCTGAAGAAAATTTGCCTGGATAGCAGTCCTGCTCAGAATCTGATCCTGTTCCTTTCACGCCATATTTCTCACCATACACCTGCCTAAATAACCCACTGTTTTGGTGCAAGCAGTAATTCTAAACTTTACTAATATATTTTCTTCCTTTACAAAGTAGGGGTTTTATCGGCAAGGCCATCATTTGATACCATCGCTTACTGCCCTTGAGGAGTTGACAGTGAGCCTCATTTGTGTATTGAATGTTATGGTCCTGTAATTTAGGATATGGTTCCTCAAGTTCGTTTTAACAAGACCCATTTCCTCTTCACAATGGTCCCTACATGAATCTTGACTTCCATCTACTTTCCCTACCATTTTAGAAGTTTTTTCATATGTTGCACTTATTTATTGGCACTTTGGAGGCACAACACCATTTGATACACCATTGCTTTGACACCAGGAAACTATTGCCCTAATTATAGAATCCCCACAAATAAAATGTCACATTCTCTTGGCTTTGTCTTACTTTTTATCTAATTCTATTGATCTATAATATTCTTAAGTACCATCCTCTGGGCTTCTATCCTCATTTTGACCATGGGTGTTTGAAAGTGTAAATGGATTGAAATGCTCAGACCCAAGGAGTAGAAATTTATCTTTGGTTGTACCTGCTGAGCAGGTGATACAGTAGTGACTGCATATTGTACTCTGCTTCTGAAATTCATTCCATTGACATCGTGGGACCAAATTTCATAGATGCTGCATGGTTATGTAGCTGTTAGCGTAACCAGGTTCAATTCCACCAGCTGCCTGTAAGGAGTTTGTACGTTCTCCCTGTGCCTGTGTGGGTTTCCCCCGGGTGCTCCGGCTTCCTCCCACATTCCAAAGACATACGGGTTAGGAGCTGTGGGCATGCTATGTTGGCACCGGAAGCGTGGCAACACTGGCGGGCTGCCCCCAGCACATTTCTCAGTAATGCAAAGAGACGCATTTCACTGTGCATTTTGATGTACATGTGACTAATAAATAAATATCTTATCTTATCTACCTTTTTTAAGCATTTAGCACATGCAAGGGTGAAAGAATTTCTACATCCTATCTTGTTGTTTCATTCTGGTTATTTCACTTTTCCTCTTTCCACTTGCCTCTTCTTCCTCTTTACTATTTCAGTCTCTCTTTAAATTTGTCTCTTTCCATTTCAGAGCATTGCCATTTGGTCCTCACATTCAGCATTCATCTACATGAGCATTTAAATTATTCAGCATTTTCAACTCCTCAATATGGCCATACCTCCTCCAGTCCTACAATTCTCTAAGATAACTACATTCTTCCAATTCTGACACCCTGCACATCTCTGATTCTAATCACTTCATATGTACTACCTCAATGCACTCTGTACTAACTCAATGTAGCTGTACTGTGTAATGAATTGACCTGTATGATCGGTATGCAAGACAAGTATTTCACTGTACCTTGGTACAAGTGACAATAATAAACCAATACCAATACTAATATTGGTACCCATGCTTTCAGCTGCTTTATTGCCAAGTTTTGGGATTCCCTCCACCACTCTGCACCTACCCAGCCCTTTCTCCTCTTTTAAGACACTCCCAGGTTCAATTCCGGACACTGTCTGTAAGGAGATTGTATGTTCTCCCCGTGTCTGCGTGGGTTTCCACTGGGTGCTCCAGTTTCCTCTCACATTCCAAAGATGTACAGGTTAGGAAGTTGTGGGCATGCTATGTTGTTGCCGGAAGCGTGGCGACACTTGTGGGCTGCCCCCAGAACACTCTGCAAAAAAAGATGTATTTCACTGTGTGTTTCGATGTACATGTGACTAATAAAGATTTCTTATTTTAAAACCTACCTCTTTGCTCAAGCATTTTGGTCAACTCTTCTGATATGGGTGGAACAGTGATGCTGCCTCACAGCTCCAGTGAACTGAGTTTAATCCTGATCCCCTGTGCTGTCTGGGTGGAGTTTGCATGTTCTCCCTGTGACTGTGTGGGTTTCCCTAGATGCTCTGGTTTCCTCCCAAATCCCAAAGACATGCGGGTTGGCAGGTTAATTGACCACAGTAACTCTTCCCTAATTTGTAGGTGAATATAGGGGTAGTTGACAAGAACGTGGAGAACTAAAAATGGGATTAATGTAAAGGAGTGCTTGATGGTTGCCACAAACTCAATGAGCCTTATGGCCTCTTTGCATGCTGTATGCCTCTATGACACCTGTTTGGTCTGGTGTTAAGTTTTGTTTGACAACATACCTGCGAAACACCTCGGGATGATTTAATTATTATAGGTGATTGTGTTCTATCTGGAAAATTTACCAATTCAGAGTATCCCATCAGAAGTTACATCCATCCACTGGCCTTAATGTGCACAACTAATACCAATCCTGCACCCAAATTAATTAAAAATAACTCAAAATTATCTGTTAAATCTTGAAGATTCAGGTCTGAATTCCAGTTCATGTCAAACTCATTTCCAAATTTTCTCTCCACGAAAAAGCATTTGCTGCTCAATTGTGGACTCTGTCTCAAAGTGTTTTCTGCATTCACTGAACTTTTTTCCTTAAATTGTTTTCATAACACTATTGGAAAGCAATTACTTCTGAATTGTTTGTCCATTCTTTTCAAATCTGTAATCCAGAGAAATATAATTAAAACTTACTTCAGCATCCTAGAATCATCAAATTTAGATTAATTGTATGTAAACCAATTGCTGAGAGTAAAGAGGAAGTTTTAATCTTTAGCAATACTGTAATGTCCTGGAATCATAAAACAATTTGGCTTCAAAAAATGCTATTTGGCTCATCATGCCTCTTCAAATCTTTGAATGTTCTTTCCGAGTAATCCCTCTCCCCTGTACTTTCAGAGAATGTCCCATAACTTTCCTCCAGTATTTATCTAATTACCATTTGTAAAGTCATAAATTTAAATGAAGTTATTGTTAAATTTGCTATGCCTACCCTTACCTCTGAATTTAAATATTGTAAAAAAAGATCTACGTCCTCTGGTTACACTAACTCCTCATTATTCACAATGGATAGGGGCACGGACTTACTGCGGATAACAGAAAAAAACAGATACCACAAAGAAGATGATGTGATCCTTCTTTATACCAGTCCTCAAATGATGACAATTGGAGCCTGACTTCTATTTTAACACAAATCCGAGTAGGGACCCTTGGTGATTTTCTGGTCAGATAAAGACAGTGGGAAAGAGTGTTGTTGCCACAAGTCTGAGAATGATAAATGTAGAAATTTTGGAATTTTCCTTTCTGCCACAGAGTTTCAGAAGCCTATTTTAATAAAATGCAGGATTTCCATCCAAAAACAACATCTGCTGTTGTTGCCATGAATCTGTTCCAAATATCTACTCATGTGAGGGCTGGATTTTGCTGAGCAGTCCTACTTATTACTTAGGTTTCTCATTGTATCTTACACTTACCTAGTTTGTATCCATGAGACTGTACAGAGCAGACCTTTTAATGCTTCAGTAACATTTATTGAATGAACTATAGATTAAACAAAAAGATGCAAAACTAATTCACTTGGTTTGAGAAGGATGTCTCATTTATTCGGAACTTGAACACTTTTCAATTTCATGCACTTGCTCTGTGGGGCCAGTGGAATAAAATTGCTACTAGGTGTCAAGAACTTGAATCTGGGCTCCGTGATTTGCCAATATCCTATCTAGAAGAGTAGGGAATTGGCTGGTGGAATTTAAATGAAGCTTTCAAATGAAAATACACTGGAACAGCCAGTGAGTTTCTAACAAAGAATGGTGTGTACTTGGACAAAACTAGCCTGGATTTAAAAGCAGGCTAAATGTGCTGCGTTAATGCTTAATGCATGGATCTCCCTGAAATTAGGGTGGTTGGTGATTTTCTTTGTATATTACCTTAAGATGTTGCTGGCCTTGGAAACAATATTCGGCTCATAAACATAATGTAGCTGTATGAGACAGTTAAATAGTGACAAAGTAAGGGAAATAAAAGTCACTTCAATTTTGAATCGGGTTATGAGCGTTTCAATAACTCCATAAACTCTCCTAGAATAACTGGAACACTGATACCATGCTACAAGGAGTAATCTGCAACATTATTACAGAGAACAACATCTGATACAAACTCCCTGGAAAAAATATAAGTGTGGTGGTGATTCCAAGATACAATGAGAAACGTGAAAAATATGATTAGCTGTGACTGTAAATCTTCAGGATGCTCCACGTTCATATTTCTGCTATTAACAATTACCATCAATCAACTGTTCCTTATACTTACTCCTTTTGTGTACAGGTCTGCAGATGGGAACTGTTGCTCTGTGCAGGAAAATGAAAATACTTTCTCTGGAAGCAGAGTAAGAGATTGGTTTTCTCCAGAAATACTTGAGGCTGTTCTGTTCAAGCAGATAGGCAGCCTAATCCTCTTCAAGTATGAATCCATAAAATGTGAGTGCCAGCGAAATAGTATCTGAAGAAGACATTTTAATGCCTTGATAAAAGTTGTGAAAAAAAATATAGCAAAAAAAAGACACAAAGCTATTCCACTTGGATTGGGAAAGTTGCCTCGTTTATTCAGAACTTGAATACTTTTTAATTCCATCCAAAAGCTCCCACTTCAATGTAATCATAGTAGCATTGAGGTTTATATAACTTATGGCACTGAACTAATCTAATTGGGCCAGAAACACCATGGGCCTTGTTATGGGTATGGAGTAAATACATTGAGCTATACAACAGACGACTAGTTGCTGGCAAAAGAATATCATTAATGTGGAGCTGAAAAAAACTAAGTGAATTTAGGGTAAAAAATGTCAGAAAATTGAGCAGATAATTCATCACCAAGGACAGATTTGCAATGAAGCATGTAATTTTGAGTGTTATGCCTTCAGTTGAAAATTGAAGAATTAGATGCATTCAATGGAAAACCAATAAGATGTTTGTAGGATTTTCCACATGTTTTGAGGAGAACTGAAATCTTTCTTGCAGAAAAGGAAGCTGAGAAGGAAACAGGTTTTGAATTCCAGCAAAAGATACCTAGTTCTTAAAAAAATTGTTGAATTAATATATCAAAAGGCTAATTATTGTTTTAATGCTGTTGGTTTTCAGTATAACGTTAACTGAACACTTTTAACACAGTATCCTTGTTTCTTTTTCTACTTAAACAACGGACGTTTGTGAAATTTAAGTGATTGACAGAGCATTTTCTGAATTCTTTCGGTAAGGAGAAAACATCACGGAGTTTAATGTTCTTGGGTACTGGATTAATTATCTTGCACCCAAGATGGTGCACACAAATTTGGTTTGTAAATGAAGTGGAAGGCAAATTATCTTTACTTGCTCAATATTTTCCTATGTATGTTGGTTCAGATGATGCAAATGACCAAATGGCACACAGTTCTACCCTCAACACATCCCTTCCAAAAAAATGAAGGGATCCCTCTTTCTTTCATTCTCTATCCAATCAACTTCATATTCAGCATATCACCTTTTCCCATTTCTACTACCTCCACACTCTCCCACGAACCAACATCTTCATTGCCTGCGTTCCAGAGAGGTTGAACCTTCCATAATAAATGGATTCATTTCTCCACCAACTGCTTTCCCTGGATCCTTTCCATGAAAATGTGGGAGTTGGACGCCCTACACACTCACCACCTCCTAGAACAGCGTGCAGTACCTCAGATACTCTTTCTGGTGGAAAAAGCTGTCAATGACTCACTCCCAGTCTAGGTCTGTGGGACGTGAGGTGGCTGATGAGGCCAGTGTGGGAACTGTAAGCTCAGCCACAGGTGAGGCACGTGGTACACGATGAAGTGGAAGGGTGGAATGTTGTGTGTGCTTTCTGCTGCATGTACATGGCCTCCAAGTGCTCCCTCTATGGAAACTTGAAGTGGTCAGTGCCTTCCCAAATTCTCCTTCTTGATTTTGTGCGGTCAAGGGCCATTGTTGTCCATGACTCAGGGAATGTATGTATTTTTATTGAGGCGTTGAGAACAGTCTTAAGGCATGTTCTTTGTCCTGGAAATCACTTGATGTGACAGAACTCAGAGTGGAATGCTTCAGGAGTGTGCTGTTAGACATCAGGATGATGTGGTTGGCCTATCAGAGCTGGTTGAGCATGACTGGAACCTCAAAACTTGAATACTTTTTAATTCCATCCAAAAGCTTCTACTTCAATTTATTCATAGTGGCATTGAAGTTCTGGGATATTGTCCTGAGAGTGTACACTGACTTTGATTTACCTATCATACCAATCGATTTGGAGCCTTTTAGGGAGATAGCACGGGTACCTGCTGTGAGTAGTTTCTCCAAAGCAAGACAAAGGTAACTACTGCTGTGTAAACCATAGGCCTGGTGCCAGGTTTGAAGTCTTGATCTTCAAAGACTCTGCTGGCTGACGCACTGTTAAATGTCATGATCATGTTCTGCCTTTGCTGAGAGATGGATCCCAAGATGTGGAAAGTTCATACAAATTCATTGCATTTCTATGTCTGTTACATGCACAAGCTGTGCTCCTAACTCAGGACTCCTCCACAGACTCAATCCCAGTGCAAACAGTGGTCAAGCAAGCCTGTGTCATTACATCAACCCTCCTTTCTTCCAACCTAAGATATTTCATGCACTACTCACTCTGCAATCTTCTCCTTACTTAGCATTCCAAACAGAATTAAGCCAAATAGTTTGCTCACTGCCTCCACACTGTGCACTGGGCATGTGGCCAAATAAAAACAGAAGATGATGGAAAAGAAATAGTAATCTAAAGGCCTGTACTAACAACCTGGAGACTGGAGTTCAAACCCCACCATGATACTTGCAGAATTTAAAATCAGTTAATAATTGATTTTAATTTAACAGCAAGTAGTCTTATTAAGGATGACTATAAAAATTACCAAACGCTCCATTAATGTCCTTCAGCAGTGAGAAATCAGTCATCATTACCGGGTTTGGCCTACCTGTGACTCCAGAAACACTCACATGACTGACTCTTTAATGCCTTCTGAAACAGCCCAGCAAGCTACTCACTTGTACCATTAAGGCTGTTTTCAAACAGAGAAAGAATAAAATCTGATGGACCACCTGACATCAACCTAAGTAATGAATTTGGACATGGTAAGGTCACTGCCAGTGCAGTCAACCTTGCAAAGTCCCCTTTGCAAAAATTTGGAGACAAGCACAAAACTGAAAACATTGGAAATGCTAAGTGGTTGGAGAGCATCTGTGAAGAGAGATAAAGAGTGTTAATGTTTCAGGTCTACAAACCCTCTCTCCACAGAGCCTGATCTGCTGAGTATCTCTAGCATTTTCTGTTCTCATTTCAGATTTCCAGTTTCTGCAGTTTAAATTAATGGCATGATCCTAAACTTGCTCACCAGCTGTTTCTGGTACATTTTCAGTCTAACTTCTCTATCTCTGTTCCACATTGTCTGAGTGAAACTGAAAACAAGCCTGGGAGACAACATTGCTTCCTTCTGTTAGGAGAGTCAGGCACTGCGGGTACCTTCGGCTGCAGGTTAGACCTATTAAAATAATCGCCAAGTACATCACAAATCCACGGATTTCCAGAGAAAATGTGACAACTATTGGGAAGCTGCTGCAGCAAAGGAAGGTTTGTTAGTGACTCATTAAGAAGAACTTTAACTGCAGTTTT
Source organism: Pristis pectinata (assembly GCF_009764475.1). Taxonomy (NCBI): domain Eukaryota; kingdom Metazoa; phylum Chordata; class Chondrichthyes; order Rhinopristiformes; family Pristidae; genus Pristis; species Pristis pectinata. Next base: position 40,887,627 of record NC_067408.1, on the reverse strand, counting down.
TGAATTTGACTCAAGATGCACAGGTTTGTTCAGCTCTCCGAAACACTTCAGTGAAACTGTGGCAAGAACTGAAGAGCTGACAATGCAATCTAACAATAAATTATCACTCTTGCATGACCTTCTGTGAAAGGACTTCTTCACAAGAGCTGTATTAACTATTTCTTTCACAGGTTTCGTTGAAGGTTTCAGAGGATTAGTGGTAATCTTATTGTTCAATGTCCAAATTTTTGCGTGGTCCTTTTTGCAGATTTCCACTAAGATCTGGAGTGGATGCTGTTCAGGCATAGGGCAGGCACGCTAGTGTAGCAGTTAGCATAATGATATTACGGCGCCAGCGACCTGGGTTCAATTCTGTCCGCTGTCTGTAAGGAGTTTGTACATTCTCCCCATGTCTGCGTGGGTTTCCTCTGGATGCTCCAGTTTCCTCCCACCTTCCAAAGACATACGGATTAGGAAATTGTGGGAATTCTATGTTGGCACTGGAAGCGGGGCGACACTTGTGGGCTGCCCCCAGAACACTCTATGCAAAAGATGCATTTCACTGTGTGTTTCGATGTACATGTGATGAATAGAGAAATCCTAATCTTAAAGAAGAGGGAGATAGGCAGCTGCAGGAGTTTCAGGACCAGCAGCACCTGTAGCTAACCCATGTAAAGAAGCACAAGAGAGCGCACCATGGCAAAGGAACAGCTTGCAGGAGGCATGCCCTGCACACAGAAAAAGTTTGGTATACGTGATGTGTTGAAATAGCAGCATGTCATGGAGTGGAGACTATCAGATTGGTGCTCTCAGATCTCTGCAGCCACCTTGAACAAGATATAACACTTGCTAACATGTTCTGGCAAAGGATATCAAGGTGATCACAGTCCTCAATGCATTGAGAATTTAAATTTCCCTCCTGTTACCCTCTGACCTTAATATTAACCTCAGAAAATTCTACCTCTAACTTTGATCTTATTTTCCCCTTCTGGATGTGTATTACTATTTCCAGCAAACTATTCTACCCTGTCAGTTCACTATATTAACCTGGTGACCTGTGCTAGCCTGCCTAAATCATTATACCTGGGCTTCTCCAGCCTACTCCACTCTTCCAGGTTATAGGCATCTATCCATTTTTAGCTCTTTTCATGGGATTTTGCTGAGATGTCAACAGATTTTTACTATTCTAGAGGACCCAGATGATAGCCATGACTTGCATGCTTTCATGCCAAGGTGGACACAGATGCACATGGACGTGGTAAACATATTATTAGTCTGCAGGAGACTGTATGAAACTAAAGGACCATGAACTCTGCTCTGGAGGTCATGAACACTTCTGTGAAAGAGCTTGTTAATATTCTCATGAACTACCCCAGGTGACAGCCACTGTGGAGGTACAGATGGAGCACTTGTGAGATCTTTCTGCCACGACGCAGTCTCACCCTGCTCCAGGTCTGCTCTCTCCCACGTGGGAGCAGCTTGACCCTCTTCAGGAGAAGCCAGGCACCACCATGGAGCAGTCTGGTGACCTCGACGAATAGTAAAGTGCCATCCATGAGCAGATGTTCACAGGAATGTGGCCCTGTAGCAGTTCACCATTCTCCAGGAGCAAAAGGACGCTGCACATCTGCAGGTAGCTGCTCACCATGAACAGTGACCCCATGGCAGAGCAGATTACTCACCTGTATAAGCAGAATGATGGCATGGTTGAAATATCCTGTGGAAGAGAGCAGAGACATGCCCCGCACTCACACCTTTCTTCACAGTGAGCAGAATCCTGTTCAGATTGCGATGAGAGTTGACTGAGTAGATGAGTCAATGCTACAGGGACAACACAGGTGTGAATCAGGGTGAATCTGCTCCAAGTCTGGAAGTTGAAATAATGGCAGTTCAGTCTGGGTGCCAGCAGATTGTAAGACCATTGTTAACTCAGACTGAACGGTCACCTGATGTGCAGGTTCACAATACTGATGTCCCCTTCTCAGAGAAATCACCATTTCACCTCCCACCATGGCCCCCAGGCCCCACATCCAGCAAACCCAGACTACAGCTTCAGTTCGAGTCCCAAGTCAGTCCATTGTGGGCAAGAGCTTCTCGTGGGTCATTGATGATATCTGTCCAGAACTCTGAAAGGGAGCAGCCAGACTGCAACCACACAGTGGACATGGCAATGTAGTGCTAGGACACCAAAACCTCCCTACAAGGTTGTCAAACAGGAAAGGTATTAGGGTGTATGAGTTTGGAAACAAATGCCAACACTTTCCATTTATTTATTATTTGCTTTCACCATGTTATAAATGATTCTAAAGAAACATATAGTGTTCAATTGTGTTCTCTTTTGGGGCACATAACTTATTTCAGTAGGCGGAGATAAATCACACTAAAATGGCAAGAATAGGAGAATATATCAATTGTTTGTGCAGGATAGTATGACACTACGATGATAAGGTGCAAATCTTGTGGACTGTGTGAGTGCTGTTGCTTCTTCTACTGACACTTCATTAGTTCTCCTGCATTGTCTAGCTTGAAATACTCAATTGGTACAATGGATTTAAATGAGTCTTAATTGGTTTTCCATGGAGAGTTCTCATTGTTGAATAAATGTTGATTTCATTGGTTTGAAATGTTGGACACTCAGCATCCCCCGGCTCATTGAATGCCAATCTGACTAATTATTTTCTTTTGTGCATTCATCTCAGCTGCTGTGGCTGCAACACTGTCTCAGCCCGCATCAGTGTTGAGTAGCAGTCCAAAAGGCGCAAGATTTTGATCCTCATTGTGAGGATCCTCATCGTGAAGCTGATCTGAGGAAGAGTATTTTGTGCAGAGGTTAAAGTTGCTTAAGCCAGGTGCCACTTATCGGGAAATAAAGACATATTGTAGAAACCTAGTTAAGTAATTCATTTTTCAAATTTGAAATTAAGTTATTCAATCATTGATATGTTATAATCAGTGTGGGATTTGAGAGAATTTTTTGTGCTGTCTATGCCCTCTCTGCTGATTGTCAATGCTTGTGTTGCACATTGGAGTGTGGAGGTTCTCTTGGTTTCACTGGAGACTATGATTTAGGGAGCTACTAATGAAAAGCAATGCTTCATGCAGGAGTCCCTCACAACCCATGCTGACAATGCCTCCCTCTTCTGCGCAGCTGGCAGATGGGGTTGTTGAATTTCAGTTGGGATATTCCTTTGGTAGTCATTTCTTGTGCTCCTGCTCCTTCAGGCTGTGCCTCAGAGCACTCAGGCTTTGGGTCTTCAAGTGGCTCTTCTTCTGTCACTGTCTTCAGTTTGCAAGATCTGGCAGTATTCAGCAGCTGATAGTGAAGGTTTCATACATGGCTCCCATTTCATACATGGTTCCCCTGGGCTGATGCAGGCAATGGAATTTCTTCCCGAGGAGACTAATGCTATTTTCCACTTCTGTTCTGGTACTTTGATGGCTCTTCTTATATTGGTATTTGACTGCATTAGTTGGTCTCCAAACTGTTGTGAGGAGCCAGGGAAATAAAAAAAAAAGCCCTTTTCCCTAGAAAACTATCCTTCAGGATAAATCAAGGTCAAATCTATTTTGGATCACATAGCACTTTATAAAACAACAGTAAGCAACCCACTTTCTAGGCTAACATTTTACAGACCCCTTGTTGTTTGTCAGCATTTTCCTTTGGTCCAACAATCATTTTTGAGTCCATGCTGCTTTATTTGTTTGTCTGACCTTTTCTAACAGCTCTCTAATCAGAAATCTATTGAACACCTTTTAAAGCCCATATGTACTAAATTCTGCCTCATTTCTTTCATTTATTCAATTGATTAGGCCCCTGATAAATGCCTACATTTGTTGGACACATTTGATTTTAAAAATTCAAGCTGCCTGTCCTTGATTATTCCATGCATTTCTAAACACGCATTCATTTTATCTCAAATGACAGATTTTAAGAGATTGCCCAGAAATGACGTTAGGCTAACTGGTCCACTGTTACCAATTTATCCTTTACTCTCTGCCTGAATAACAATCTTACACTGAATACACTCCAGTCAAAAAGCATGAAGGGTTTTGGTCAGACCTCCAATATCTTTTGACACCCTTGAACAACTTGTGGTATATATCATGAATATTCAGCAACTTGTATACCCTGTTAATTTTTTTAATGTAATTGCTAAAAAGGACAATCTTGAATATTGGGAATGCTTGCATCAGTCATTCAAAATTATATCCTAATTGAAATACTTATAGTCCGCTGGCAATTCAATATTAACCAAACATGCTAACTACTTGACATGTACCTAATTATGTACTTGAAAATATATTTAGAAAATGTTACATCAGAATTCTTAAATCATACAGGAAAATACTTGCTTTTGCCTTTGTGCTTATTTAAAGGTAATTCAGTATTAAGATTATGTTGGATATGTGGTCTGATTGAATAGTGGCAGAAAGTTCATCCATAATGTCTTTATATTTATTTTAAAATCTGACCTCACAGTAGCCCTAGGCATCAGTGTATTTTACCTATTTTTCTTTATGAGTGAGATTTTCAACCCCAGATCATTAAGAGCTGAATGTAGGTAATTCTTTACTGTTCATTACAATCCAAAACTGCATTGAATTGCCTAAATTAATTTTAACTCCAGGTCCTCATACCTGTCAGTAATGTAATTGTTTAACACATTAGTCATTAGGCATATGTAGTTAATTAGGAATCTGAATGTGGATAACCATATTCCATATTAGCAAATATAAAATCAGTAATAGCAGCAGTGTTAAAAGTTGAGATCTCAAATACTCAAGCAGCAATATCTAATCATTGGAGTCATAATGTCAAGATTAGTATAGTGAAAGATAATCATCTGAAGTTTAAAATTTTATGAATTGTTATTATTTCTGCAATTCATCACCTTAGTATTAAAACACCTCTAACATCAAAACAGTTTGATTTATTCTGATCAGCCGTTGCATAATATAGTGGAACCACAACATTTATCCCTAAATTATTGACTTGTATTTTTCTAACAAAATGGTGATTTAAATTGATTTTAACTTTGCATTTCAAAATTGCTTCTAAATTCAAAGTGGAAAATCCTGTCACCACAATGAAATTTAATTTCATATATTATCAATTTCAGAGTAATTGTCTCGACTTTCACATATAGTTCAAGATTTATAGTAATTTAATACTTTCCATCTGTGGCAACTTCTTTACAGTAAATGTGCATGAATGGGTGAATTTAAAGTGAAGAGTAAAATTATATACGTTAGTATGGAACTTAAATATACGATCTCCGACTGAGTAGAAAGGAGATTGGATTAACACAGTGAGGAAGATATTCATTCTTTAGAGACAGGTTTGCAGTCCCTTTATCATAGAATCATTGAATAGTAAAAGAACAGAAGGATCAATCTGGTTGTCTGAGCAAGAACCAGCTCACTGCCAGAGCAGTGTAGGTAGTCCCAAATCCTTGCCCTTTTCCCATAGCTCTCCAATTTTTGTCTCTTCCTAAATTTTTCCCACTTCCCCTTTGAAAACCATGATTGAATCTATCTCCACCATTCTGACAAGCAATGTTAAGCACTAACCTCATATAATAGATTTCCTCATGTCACAGGTTTCACTTTAAGTCTGTCGTCTCTGGTTTTCACCTTTTTGCACTCCATCAATGAAAACAGTGCCCTATCTACTCTGTCTAGACTTCTCATTATTTAGAACACCTCCATCAATTCTCAATCTTCTCTGCACTATGGTGAAGAATCCTAGCTTTTCCAGTCTTTCCTTGCAAGGCAATCCATGATCACCAGTAGACTTATTCTGCATTCTGTCCAAGGCATTCCAAAAGTGAAGTGCCCAAAATTGGATGCAATCCTCCAACTGTAGTTGAACCAGTGTTCTCTAAAGCTTTCTCATAACAACCTCACTTTTGTACTCCAGGAACCCCAGGCTGCGGTATCTTTTTTTTAATCCACATTCTCTGCCTGCTGTGCAACTTCAAAGATTTATACACATTTACTCAAGTTTCTCTGTTCCTGAACTTCCTTTAGAAGTATAGTCTTTAAAGTTCATTGTCTCCCAAAGTATACTTTGCATTTTTCTAAATTAAATTAAATTCATCCTCTCCCATTCCATTAGCCTGTATGCGCCCTCTTGCACCCTATCACATTTCCGATCACCCTATCAAGCACCCTATCACATTGTTCACGATTGCTCTGTCTATCATTTTCTTCCTCAATGTTCAAGTTTTATAGATGTCTGCACATCTTGAAATTGTTCCCATTACACATAAATTAAAATCATTAATATGTGTCAAGAAAAGCAGTAGCCCCAACACAGATCCCCATGGAAAACTACTGTCTGCCTTCCTCCTGTCTGATAGAGAATTACCATAAATGTTTATTTTATGTCAATAAGAAAATTTATTATCAATAATCCTTCTTTGTTGCTGAAAAGTCTTTTAGAAGACCATAATACCCTGAACAACCCTCTCTGCTACCACAGAAAACCAATCAGTTGTTAGTTAAATCCATGCTGACTTCCATCAATTAATTCATATCCAAATGACTGTAAGTTTTGTCCTGGATTACTGTTTTAAAAAGCTTTCCCAAACCAGTTTGGCCTGTAAATGAACAATGATGTTATACAATTCCCCCAGGGCCTCTAGAAATTATGGCCACTTTTTCTGCAATTTCCACCCCTAATTCTCTCAACAACCTAAAATGCAATGACTTAACCTGTTTTAAATAGAACGTGTTTTTGTAGCATTTCCTTTTAATCAATTTTTATCCAGCACCTCAAGTTCCTCCTTTTTCACTATAACCATGACATATTACCTTTCCCTGGTAGAGATCAAGTACTTATTTAGTAGCTCAGTAATGCACTGTGCTTCTTTGAGTTGGATCTGTTTTGGTCCCTAATGGGCACACTTCCTCTTACTAGCAGTTTACTATTTATATGTCATTTATCTTAATTCCATTGCACATGGTCCACAGAGAAAATCTTGATTCCAAATGATCTGGGGTTGGAGATTCAATGGAAGATTTCCTCTATTCATAATGTGAATGCACAATTATTTACTATCTCACACCAAATAAAAAAAAAGAAATATTTCTCCCCTGCTTATAACAGTGGTTTACAATAGTTTCAAAAACTAGGTAAAATGTTATTGATTCATTGAGACTGATTAGGGCAATAGGTACACATGAGGCATGGACCTTTTCTGCTTAATGGCATCAGATAAAGCAAATGATGCCCGAGGCTGTTACCAAAACACAGTTTCTGTCATTTTTATGCATTAATTTAAGCCATTTGATTGAGTATTCATACAAAAGTGAGAGCATACCACTAGAGTACAGTCGTGATCGGATTGCTGAGGAAGGAAGTAGCAGACTCTCTTGTCAGTATGTGTTTATACCCCCTGCAGTATAAGGTGAGAAGGGTCGAAAATGATCGCATAAAAGTGACACTTTACATACTGTTAATGCTAGCAGAAGAATCTTGCATTACAATTAATGTTAGCTGTCTCTCAGTAAAGGCCAACCAGCCTTCCTTCCTTACCCTCCCTGACCTGATATCTCAAAACCAATATCTGGTTAATTTTAGACTTATCCAACGATTTCTTGGATTTGCTAATAAAATCAGCAACTACTATCTCCCACAGCAGTCAATTCTACATGCTTGTTATGATTAAGGTGCCTTAATAAGATAAGATAGAGATATCTTTTGACGTACTACATGTACATCGAAACACACTGTGAAATGCATCTTTCGAGTAGAGTGTTCTGGGGACAGCCTGCAAGTGTCGCCACGCTTCCGGCGCCAACACAGCATGCCCATGACTTCCTAACTCGTACGTCTTTGGTACGTGGGAGGAAACCGGAGCATCCAGAGGAAACCCACGCAGACACATGGGGAGAACATACAGACTCCTTACAGACAGCGGCCAGAATTGAACCTGGGTCACTGGTGCTGTAATAGCATCATGCTAACTGCAACACTACCATGCCTGCCAACATTACACAAGGTTCATTTGAAGGTTATGGCCATAATGTTAGGTGCTGTAGCAACTATTGTTTGGGCTGTACAAGTGCTGAATCAGATGCAATAGGACACAGAAGTGTGCACACAGATTTGTGGTGGCTGCCATACTGGTTATTGTGTTAGTATATACACAGTGGAATTATACAGATTGAGTAGGTCATGATAACACTATGCAAGACTGATTTGATGCTAGGCCTGGTAAGCCTCATTTTAATCTTGCAGAGCTGAAATTGGCTTCAACGGCAGTAAGTATTTCTCCATGAACGCAATTTAAAGGAATCATCAACTACTTTTCAAGTTATTTGTTGAATTCAGTTGGCTGTTGTTATAATTTTACAAATGATCGCCCTGATTTAGTGATTGAAAACCAGACCTTGCTGAAGCTCTATTTTCTCCCTTCTCCCTTCTCTTTCTCTCTCCCATACACTGAAGCTGGCAAGGGGATTGGCCTCGCATTCAACATCTGCGAAGCAAAAATCCTCTACCAACCTGCCCAGCTGTACAACACTGCTCTCCAACATTGAAGATCCATGGTTCTTCTCAATGAAGACAGACATCAGTGATGAGATTCACCATTGCTGTCAGTGCACCAGCATAACCTTTGACCATCTGAGGAAGAGGGTATTTAAAACAAACCGATGACAAACCCATAGTCTACCAATTAGCATAGTTCCTGCCCTCCTATATGCTTCTGACACTCGGACTACCTGCAACAGAAAGCTCAAGGCAATGGAGAGTTACCACCAAGGTTGTTTCTGCAAAATTCTCCAAATCCAGTGGCACAATAAGTGAACCAACATCAATGTCCTCTCCCAAGCCAAGATCTCTACCAGTGAGGCCTTGGTCACACTTAGTCAGCTCCATTGGGCAGGTCAAATCATTCAAATGCCTGTCATCAGACTGCTGAAACAGCTATTCTATTCTGAGCTCACTCACAGGATTGGCTTATGAAGCAGACAGAGGAAAAAAAAGTCAACAATATGCTCAAAGTCTCCTTGAAAAGGTGTAGCAATCCCACTGACATTTGGGAATCCGTGGCCCATGACCACTCAAAGTGGAGAAGGGGCATCAGGACAGTATTGGGAACCTTGAGTCCATGTGCCAGAATCACACAGAAGTCCAATATAACTGGTAGAAGAAACACAGCACCTCACAAAATACTCTCCCACCCATCTACCCCATTGGTGCTAAAGTCTGAGGATCTTACATTGGTCTCATCAGTCACCTCAGAAATGGGTGGAAACAAGTCATTCTCAATCCAAGGGACTGCCTAAGAACTCTTTAGTACTTTTAAAAGTTCCTTAAAGTTGTCAGAGTCGTGCTGAAGTTCTATTTTCTGACTTTCAGGGTTTGTATGAATCAGTTGCTCCTAAGCATAGGTGCCTTAGTAGGTATTTCCCCTGGAGTGCAACAGATTAGGATAACAGAGAAGATGGTATGCAGAACACAATGAGCTGCTAGACGAGGGTGAGGACAACTATAAGGAAAAAACAAATTTCGGCAGGAGAAAATATCCATTCCATGGTGCTGAAGGAATTCTGTCCTACCAAGATCTTTGCAGAGAACAATAAGCATTCTTTCACTGAGATCTGCCACCTACCTCCTTCCTATGCCCAACCTAGTGCAGAGTGAGGACTGATAAACCACCGGCTCTCAAGGATACAGTTAATATGGGTGTTCATGCATCAGTTTCATTCCAGGGTGGTACAGGAGACATTTACAAATCTCAAAGCTTTAGGGATATCACTGATGCTGCATCCTCAAAGTGCACTTCAAGCTCCCTTGCTCAACCATAGCAAACGTATAAGCAAGAATTACAGTGCTCCAAAGGCATAGGGTGCCACTAGCCCGGGCAGGTCAAATCATTCAAATGCCTGTCACCAGACTGCTGAAACAGCTATTCTATTCTGAGCTCTCTCACAGGATGGGCTAACCAAGCAGACAGGTACATTGCTTCAAAAAGAGATCCCAGTCCCTTGAGATTCATCTGATGTGTGACTATATAAACCACTTCATTCAGTTCATTGTAGGGCATAGTGGCAGCAGCATGATACCTTCAATATGTCAATCTGTTGATGCATCTAATTTTGATTCACACAACAAACCAAGCAGTAGCTACTAGTTGACAAGGGAGGGCTATTTGTTGATGACCACAGAGTCCAACTTGCAATCTTGAGTGATATGCATACAACAATCCTGGATTATAATTTCGAATTTAACTGAGTGGTCCATCCATTCATTTAATGGATGGATCATTCAGCACAGGCCTTGGAGTACTCACCACAACATGGCCCATATATTTTTCTGATCTTCTCTGAGTTACACAATGTTTCCATATTGAGTGCTCAGCCATTCCACTGTGGAGTAGGAGCATGGACAGGAGCAGGACAAAGGAGAGAAGAAGAGGAAGCAATCTACCCCTTTCTGCTGGTCTGACCATGAATTACTCATAGATGAGTACTCATATGTTGGCATGAACATGGGAGGCTGTTTCTTTAAGACTATATGACTCAAAAATGTTAGTGAATGTCACACAGGCCTTTTTGTGATTTGGCTGTTGTGGTTGAACAGCCAACAGGGGCTGGGTACATAATTGCTAACTCTCGAAAACTTTATCACCATCTAGAAGTCACAATTCAGGAGGCTGTTGGAATATTCACCATACGTCTGGAAGTGGGTAAATCTAATAACACTCAAGAAACTCAACATCATCCAGGACCCAATGACCCGCACCCCATCCACTACCCTAAATGTACACTACCACCTGCACACCATGGCTACAATGTGTATCATCTACAAAATACACTGCAGTTACTTGCCAAGACAATTTCAAACAGCACCTCCCAAATTTGATACCTCTACAAGGGAAGCAAGCACATGGAAACATCTCCACTTGCAGGTTCCTCACCAAATCACACCCTACATTGTGTTAAAAATATATCATGATGCCCATTCTCTCTATTGTCACTGGATCTAAATACCAGAAGCTCCCTACTCAACAGCACTATGGGAGTAGCTTTATGAGAAGAACTGCCATGGTTCAAGAAGGTAGCTCCCAACACCTTTTGTGGGCAATTAGGAATGAGCAATAAATGCCAATGATATCCACATCCCACAGATGAATAAAGTAATGACAAATGTGGGTGAGCTGTTTGATGTCGATATGAGAAGCAACAACCCCAAATGCAAGAGGGTGCAGTGGAGCATATGGATGTGTTCTGACTGAAAGAATTTTTGATGGATAAATGATAGGGGTGTGGTGCATTAAGTTTGTTTGCAGTGGTGCAGTTTAAAGGATATGATATTTGAAGGTAATGTTGATTGTGCATATGGCATCAATGAATTTCTTGTAGCAGTTTATAAGGACCTTGGGGCTTGGTTCTGTCATTTTTTTGCCTTCACAAAGACCCGTACCTTCCTGAGGACACAGAACATTCCTCCTCTTCCTCACTACATATATCAAAGGCTCCAGCACAGCAACAGAAAACAGCAGAGTCTGTCACTTCTGTGTTGTGCAATTCTTTAATGCCACTTAAATCCAAGTTCCAGGCCTCCTGCTGCAGCTTCAAGACATCTTTTAAGAGATGCAGACCAGATTTAACTGGTGCCAGCTCCTCACAAAATTGAGACCTGCTGAGTTGATGAGCAAAGGAATGGTGTGGTTGATGGTGGCTGCATATAGCAAACATGCAAGTGAGCAGGCAGCACAGTATTGATGTGCTACCTGCACTGGAATCAATGTGCATGGATATGTCAGTTGTGAATCCACCTACTAGCTGGCCCAAGCAAATTGTTCCCTTTTTCTAATATAACTATTTTTACAGAGAAATATGTTACATCTGCATTATTGCTCTTGAAATGGGCTTGTCATACGCTTCATCAGGATACACTGTAGAACAAGGATACAAATGTCTACTTGAACTTAGCATTTTATTTTCCAGTTAAAATCTGTTTTTATGAAATAGTTCTTGCTACCATGTATATTTCTGCAATGCATTTACCTTTAATTTTAAATTCAGCTTTAACAATGCATGTGACAGAGAATGCAGTGCAATGACCATAATATGCATTCAACTTTCTTTTTTAATTAAAACATCACTGTCTGGTAGTTCATCCCCGATTGGCAGCACAAAATGTACTGCATAATCCCAGTAGACCATTGCACTCTGCCACTGAAATTCATTCAAATGAAGTTAATGGAATGAATTTCAGAGAGAGAGTATAATGCACTGATATATATATAGTTTGTTCAGTACGATCATTTCAGGGCATTCACTTGGATATATGACTTTATCACATGAAGAGTTTGCTTTCTATTGGTCTTCTATCAAAACAATTGAGTTAATATTTTGGGTGTAACACTTTACCAGATCATTTGTTCTGTTTTATACAAAACATTTTAATTTTGAAATTCTAAATTTGCCTATAATTTCTGCCGCTACCAATCAGTTTCCTATGACACTGCTAACGATGAGTTGAAGAACATACACGTTTTTAATAGAAGAAAAAACAGAAAAAAGCTGGAAACACTCAGCAGGTCAGGCAGCATCTATGGGAATATAAGTGATTAATGGTTTGGTCTGGAATCCTTCTGAAGAACCATTAACCATTTCTCCTTCCACAATTAGTAGAGACGCTGCCTCAGAGCCCAGCCACCTGAGTTCTTTCCTGAACTCCAGCGCCACCCATGTGGAGTTTGCATGTTCTCCCTTTGACTGCATTGGCTTCCTCTATTGGCTTCAGTTTCCTACCCCACCCCAAAGACATGCAAATTGGTAGGTTAATTGACCACTGTAAATTGACTTCAGTGTGTAGCTGAGTGGTAGAATCTAGGGTATTTGATGAGTATGTGGAGAGAATAAAACATGATTAGTGTAGGATTAGTGTAAATAGGTGCTCGATCCTCAGCTTGGTCTCATTGGACCAAAGGGCCTTTTGTTCTGGGACACTATGAGATGTTGTCTGACCTGCCGGGTGTTTCCAGCATTTCCTTTTTTTTAAATTTCAGATTTCCAGATTCTGCAGTTTTCTTTAGAATTTCATTTAGAATAGAAGAATTGCCAACAGCAGATTCACTGAGGAAAGCAGAGCAAGAAAAGGTCCAACAGCAAGTGTACACTTTCATTTATTGTCTAATTGCAGACAGGCTGGACATTTAGTTCCCATACTTGACTGCCTTCAGCAAAGTGGAATGAGCTCACTCTTTGAAGTTTTACGGACCTTGGGGTACTCCTAAAATGCTGTACAAGGAGTTTCAGAATTTTGATTCAGTGATGATGAAGGACCTATGATATACTTCCCAGTCAGAATAGGATCTTGATCAGTTAGGGAAGTGGGCTGAGGAGCGGCAAATGGAGTTCAATACAGATACGTGTGAGGTGATGCATTTTGGAAAGTCGAACCAGCATAGGACTTATACTATGAATGGCCAGGCATGAGGAAGTACAATGGAACAAAGGGACCTAGGAGTACAAGTGTGTAGTTTGTTGAAAGTGGTATCACAGGTAGACAGGATGATGAAAAAGGCATTTAGCACACTGACCTTCATCAGTCAGGGCATTGAGTATAGGAGTATAGGAGCTGGGACATTATGTTGCAGTTATACAAGTCGTTGGTGAGGCTGCATTTGGAGTATTGTGTCCAGTTTTGGTCACCCTGTTATAGAAAAGATATGGTTAAACTGGAAAGAGTACAGAAAAGATTCATGAGGATGTTTCCAGCACCAGAGGGCCTGAGTTATAGGGAGAGGTTGGCCAGGCTAGGTGAGTCCAAAGCTTGGGGAATAGATTTAGGGTGAGAGGGGAAAGATTTAAAAGGGACCTAAGGGACAACTTTTTCACACACGGGGTGGTAAATATATGGAATGAGATGCCAGAGTAAGTGGTAGAGGCAGGTACAATAGTATCATTTAAGAAACACTTGGAGAGGTACATAGAGGGGCGGGATCTGGAGGGATATGGGCCAAACACAGGAAATTGGGACTAGCTGGGTGGGCACCATGGTCAGCAATGGACTTGTTGGGCCGAAGGACCTGTATCCGTGCTGTATTGCTCTATGACTACACTCTTGACTTGTATCATATATATATATATATATATATATATATATATATATATATATATATATATATATATATATATGTATGACCAGTGAAATTTTTGATCAGTAATGAGCCCCTGGATATCCTTAATGATTTAGCAATCAAAATATCTTTGAATGTCACACGGAGGTGGTTAGTTACTTTCTCTTTGCCCACATTAGCTTGTCATGAAATCTACTTGCCATTTATTTGCTTCTGTTTAAGATTAGTCCAGGTGTTGCTTCATGTAGCCACAGTATTCTTCATACTCTGAGGAACTGTGAATCTGCAATCATTAACAAACATCCCCACTTCTAACCCTTTGATGGAAGAGAGGTCATTGATGAGGTTTAGAACTCTGGCAGTGACGTCCTGGGGATAAAATCATTGGTTACCAGTCTGAACTATTTCCCTTTGAGTGAGATATGGCACCAGCAAGTGGAAAATTTGCCCCTTAACTTCAGTTTTACCAGGTCTCTTTGATTACAGTTTCCATTAGATTCTGTCTTGATATCATAGGTGAGCGTTTACACCTCGCCTCTGGAATTCAGCTCTTTGGCCCGTGTTTGAACCAAAACTGCAATCAGACCTAGACTGGAATGATCCTGAAAAAAAAACAAGTGAGTAGATTACTGGTGAGTAAGTACCTCTTGATAGAACTGTCCATAACATCCTACATTACTTTACTGATTATTATATATTGTATATTCAGCCATTTCTTGTGGAGTGAATCACACTGGCTGAAGGCCAGCCTTTATTTTGGCTGGAACCTCAGGAGGTGGCCAGAAAGATTCATCCACTCAGCACTTCAGGCTGAACATAGTCAAAAATGCTGTGTCTTTCACTCACATGCTGAGTGCTGTTATCACAGAGGCTCAGAATCCTTATGGAGCCAACTCCTCCCATTAATTGTTTAGTTGTCCACAATCATTTGTGATTTGATGTGACAGCATTTGTACGTTCACTGGTTGTCTGATCTCTTGGCTCTGTCAAAAGCATGCTGCTTCAGTTCTTTTACATGCATACATTCTGTGTTGTAGCTATATTTTAAAGTACACCTTGTGCTGCTCATGATGTATTTTTCTGTAGTACTCAGTGAACTAACTTTGATCACATAATTTCACGATTGGTAATGATAGTGAGACACCTGACCATGAGGAGATGGATTGAGCTGAAATTCAATAACACAGCTTTGAATGGTTGACAATACCTCATGGATGCCCAGTTGTGACCTGCTAGATCAGTTTTATGTGATTTAACATTGTGGCATTGTGACACAATTTGTTGGAGTATATCCTCAGTATTAAAGGAGGACTTTCTTTCCACAAGAACTTTGTTGCATTCACTTCTATCTATATTACTATGGGCAGATGTATCTGGGAAAAGTAGATTAGTGAGAAAGAGACCAAGCAGGTTTATCCCTTACAGTAGCTCTCTTACCACTTTTCTCTGGTCCACTCTGGCAACTATGGTCTTCAGAACATGCCCAGCTTAGTGCTGGTGTTACCTTACCATTCCAATCTGCACACCTATCTACAGGGTAAACTGTGCCAGACATCATGGTGGTAGGGGAGGGGGAATGAAGGGAGAGTGGGTGTGGAGAGAGGGTTGTAGGGAAGGAGAGAGGAGTCATAGTGGGCGTGCCCAGTGAACATCTGCCAGACATTGGAAATTGGAACCTTCCAATGAAACCTTGCACTCAGAGTACTTGCCGTGCCCTTGCTGTTTTTAGTACTTCTCCAAAGAACAGCTCAACATTGACATGTACAGATTCATGGTGCAAGGAAGAGGTAACGATTTACCCTGTAAATAAGCTTGCAGATTGGAATGGCAAGGCAGCACCATCACTAAGCTGGGCACATTCTGAAGGCCATGGTTGCCAGAGTGGACCAGAGACAAGCTTATACAAGAGATAAACCTACTTTGTCTCTTTCTCACTAGTCTACTTTTCCCAGATACATCTGCCCAATGTAATATAGAGAGAAGTGAACACAACAAAGTTGGTTGATGATAATTTGCAGGATACTTCATTGCCTACATTTGACTTGGCATCATGAGACCACATGGGACAGTGTCAATGCTGAGGGCTATTGGCACAGAAGGAACCTAAGGTGGGCAAGTGGGATTAGTGTAGATGGGCAAAAAGCTCAACATGAACATTGTGGGCTGAAGTTGTAGTCACACTACTGGGTAATTTGAAATCACATGAAGACCACACATGAGACTTCCTTCTCATGTCGACATCAGTGAATCATATGGTTTTTGCAACAATCCATAGTCTTATGGTCAGTATTTTTGGGACTGACTCCTTTCAACAAACCAAACTCATGAGTATTGAATTAATTGAATTGAATTTCTCAAAATTCTCCAACTAGTGGAATTTAAACCAATATCTCAGATCTCTAATTCAATAACTTCATCATCTCTAATTCAATAACTTAAACACCAGTCTCTGCAATCTATTATAGATAGGTCAGTTTTCATGCTCGCTAAATAATAGTCATGTTCCATTTCAGAGGGAATATAACTTACGTGAATATTTCTTATTAATTCAAAACTGCATATGAATTATTCAGAGGTTCTTGATTGCATTCCTTTGTTAATACATATTTCATATGTATATTTCTTGATGATAAAGAGGAAATGGATTATTTAGCAATAAGACAAAATAATGTGATTTTGCAGACTGCACATGTAGAGGGAGCTATTGGATTAGTTGACAATATTTATGATTTAACTAGAGTTTGACATAAATGCCTTATAATATCTTAATGCATCAAGTATGACACCATTTTAGTAATTGTTAAGCTTTATGATAAAAAGCATTTATCACATCATGTGCAAGCCATTCCTTTTGCATTCAAAAATAAAACACTGTAAAGTGCTGCAATCTATGCTCATTTGTGCGGGTTTTCTCTTTCCAAGCAAGTTCAGAATCAACCAATAACATGTGACTTTATATGCAATATTTATTTATGTTCTAACAACAAAAAGTGACTTTGAGTGCTATAAATGCCCTTAGGGCTCCAGAATGATGCCAGTGATGTGTACACATATTTGTGGGTTGAACTATGCCAGGCACCATGGTGGGTTGGGTGTTGGGGGGAGGGGGGTGATGGTGTTGGTGGGGTGCAGAGGGAAAGCAATAATGGGCATGCCCAGTGAACATCTGTCAGCAGTACACGGCACAGACAGATTACCATGTCAAAGCAATGCTGATTTGTCAGCACTGTAATTTTGGAGTTCAGTGCTCCAGCTCATACCCTCTCTTAACCTCACATGGCAGGACACATGTTTAACAGCGGGAAGTACCAGCCATCAGCACTATTTACAGGAGTCATCGGCTACTTACAAATCAGTTACTGGCTGATTTTTGTGATTCTTGATGTGATTTTAAAAACATTCAGTGTCTTTTCTGGCTTTTTCCATGTTTCAAATGGTGTGGTAGGTGCTAAAGGACTTTTAACTGCCTTCAAGGCTTTTGTATAAATCAGTTCCTACAAGACATGGATGCACTTGTAGGAATTCTTCTTCAAGTGCAGCAGGACTGGGTGAAAGACCAAATAACATACAGTTCAAGATCATCTTCTGATAGAGGGAAAAGGAAAAGAGGCAGAGGAGCCAAAGATGTAATACTGTAACTCAAAGCTCCAGCAAATGTCATTTCTTAACCTTATACATTTACCAATGGGAACAAACTCCCAAAAGGCTTCATCTATGACTTACGGGTTATTGATTGGTTGCTTTTTCTGTCTGTTGCTATAGTTCTACAGGGGCTTGGTACTTTCAAGGGTCAGAGTCATAGCGTCATAAAGTTGTTAGAATGTATTAGGCGTGGAATGATGTTTTTGTTATAAAGTTCAGTTGTTCCCAGGTATGATTGCACAAGTGGGCTGTAAACTCTGACTGTTTCAGCAGTTATATTTGTGATTAATTACACAAACTCACTGCTGACGACAACATAAACAAGGCTGCTTTCTATAATGTCACAAAGAAGGACAATAGCTAGAGCTTTGTTATTGCATTGGTATTGGTATTGGTTTATTATTGTCACTTGTACCGAGGTACAGTGAAAAACTTGTCTTACAAACCGATCGTACAGGTCTATTCATTACACAGTGCAGTTACATTGAGTTAGTACAAAGTGCATTGACATAGTACAGGTAAAAACAGTAACAGTACAGAGTAAAGTGTCACAGCTACAGAGAAAGTGCAGTGCAATAAGGTGCAAGGTCACAACAAGGTAGATCGTGAGGTTATAGTCCATCTCATTGTATAAGGGAACCATTCAATAGTCTTATCACAGTAGGGTAGAAGCTGTCCTTAAGTCTAGTGGTACGTGCCCTCAGGTTCCTGTATCTTCTACCCAATGGAAGAGGAGAGAAGAGAGAATGTCCCGGGTGGGTGGGGTCTTTGATTATGCTGGCTGCTGCACCAAGACAACGAGAGTTAAAGACAGAGTCCAAGGAGGGGAGACTGTGTCCGTGATGCGCTGGGCTGTGTCCACAACTCT
Organism: Pristis pectinata; assembly: GCF_009764475.1. Classification (NCBI taxonomy): domain Eukaryota; kingdom Metazoa; phylum Chordata; class Chondrichthyes; order Rhinopristiformes; family Pristidae; genus Pristis; species Pristis pectinata. Next base: position 40,869,033 of record NC_067408.1, on the reverse strand, counting down.
CTGCAGCTTCTTGCGGTACTGGGCAGAGCAGTTGCCGTACCAAGCCATGATACATCCAGATAGGATGCTTTCTATGGTGCATCGGTAACAGTTGGTGAGAGTCAAAGGGGACAAACCAAACTTCTTTAGCCTCCTGAGGAAGTAGAGGCACTGGTGAGCTTTCTTGGCCGTGGCATCTATGTGATTTGACCAGGACAGGCTGTTGGTGATGTTCACTCCCAGGAACCTGAAGCTCTCAACCTTCTCAACCTCAGCACCATTGATGTAGACAGGTGCATGTACACTGCCCCCTTTCCTGAAGTCAATGACCAGCCCTTTAGTTTTGTTGACATTGAGGGAAAGGTTGTTGTCATGACACCATTCCACTAAGCTCGCTATCTCCTTCCTGTACTCCGACTCATCGCTGTTTGAGATACAGCCTACAACGATGGTTTCAGCTGCAAACTTGTAGATGGAGTTAGAACAGAATCTGCCCACACAGTCATGAGTGTATAGGGAGTAGAGGGCTGAGGACGTAGCCTTGAGGGGCACCAGTGTTGAGAATAATCGTGCCGGATTATAAAAGCATATTGGCTTTTCTGCCTCTCAAGATACTGGGAAGACTCAGAGCTGTACAAGTCTAAAAGAGGAATTATAGTCAGTGTACATAAAAACAGAAAAGTATTAACATAGCATAACAATGACATAACCTAACAACATCACATGAACATTTTCCTTCAAATCCTGCACGATGGGAAAAATGATCAGAGGATTAAGCATTTCAAGAACAGGGATGAGGTGGCAATGGGGGAGAGGAGCTCTCAGGAAGAGGCCATGTCCATCCAAGGTCTGCAGGGACCAAACTGAAGCCAAGTGAGGAACACCGTCTGAGATATCTGCAATTCATTAGGGACATTCTCAATAAAATCCAACCGCTTTTGCAGATATAGCAGTCAATGAGGTCAAGTAAGAGGCCATTGAGAAGACTGTGTCAAAGAATTATTATGCAACCTGGCTCCTTCGAGGCTGGAGCTGGAAATATTTTCAGCATCTTGCATTTTACCATCCATTGTTGTGAAACGGATTGTCACTAAGGCTCTTTATTAAAAAAGAATTAAGCACGTATCCTTGTCATGCATCAGAATCCAGCAAGTGGAGACAGCACGAGGCATTGCAAGTATCAGAGATACCCCTTTTGGCTCAGGGCACCATTGACTCACCACATCTTGCTTTGCAGACAGCACAGTCCATCTCTCCACTATAATGGAACTAAAATGGATTTCACGCAGTCATCATCCAGCTGGTGTGTGACCGCAGGCTGTAAATCAAGAAAAACACATTTGGGTATCCAGGCTGCAGTAATGAATGCCTTCATCTGCTGCCAGTCTGTGTGCCAGCTGTAATTGAGCTACCATAGCAAACCAAATGTAGTAACCAGCTGGCCAGTGCTATCTGCTGATGATTCATTCGTGGAACCCATGTATACAGACACAGCGCTCATACAATGTAGGTCATGCCAACCGTGGTGGTCTGCTGAATGCTGCTGGACTTTGGTGTCGTGAAGATGCAGCCACTGTCCTAAGCTATGTTCTAAGCAGCTGAAGAACAGGTGGGGCAGGTGGGAGGGTGGGGGAGCCCCTACATGGTGTAATGCTGCAGACTTTCAGCGGAGGAGACCGCAGGTGGTCTTGACGAATGATTTTGAGCACCTCTGGACCTAAAAGGCTGGGCAGTGCACTGTGTCACCTCAGCCAGGTTGGCTGAGCAACAGGGCAGGGCAGGGGGAAGGAGCTCTGTCACCCTGAAGGAGGAGAGCAGGTTGGTGCTCAATGGATAGACTGCCACTCCACAAAACTCCACATGCTTCACAAATTCTGTTGAGATCCACCAGGGAAGATTGCTGGAACCTGCAAGTTCCTTTGTATTTTTTAATCTATAGCATGATAACATCAGCCTGTGGTCACTTGGCAGTGGGCATCAAAGCAGTGCAGCATTTGGAAATGAGGTGGCTGTTAGGTGACTGCTAGTGCTTCATTGGATCCTGTATCATAATCGGCTGCACAAGCCTGCAAATGGGATTGGCCACCACTTCCGCTGTGGAGAGGATGGGCTCTATCATGTAGTGCCATTCTTCAAAGCTTCCCAGTTCAGGTCCACTTATAGAGTGACTGCATGCAGCTACCCCAGTCACAGTGCATCGCTCCCTTAAGAGGAGCAGGTCAGCATTAATTGTTGCTAGTCAGCCAGTTTATTAGCCAATCAGCAAGTTATTTTCTGAAGTTATTGATTGAGCAGGTAGCAGACAACATCTGCTTGCCTCCACTGTAGACACTGCTTAATTGCGCATCAAAATCCCAACACCTTTCTGGTTTGAGTCCCTGTATTTCACTATTTTGAAGATTGTGAGCCAGATCATGCAGATGGTTAGCCAATGGTTTGCTGGCTGGCATCTTTGTGTGTGTCAGCCCATTGCACATCTGTCCACTGCTGTGTAGAACACACTGAAGATCAGATGCTTCCTCTGGTCTCAGCAATGTCTCCAAGGCACAGGAAGCACCATGGCCATACTAAGTAGATGTGACTGTAAGAGTAGCTCTCCGGGTGTGCTCAGGCCCATTGTAAAGCTACATAAGCAACATGTTAGATCAAATTGAAAATTCATTCTTTACTGTATAAATGCAAACAAACATTGTTATGTTTGTTCTTCATCACGAGACAAACTTGGTGTGGGTTTAACATCTGAACGTTTATTGAAAAACAACAAAACAGCAGAACTGCACAGACCTACAACACCAGGCTGGCTGGATTTTCCCGCTCTTTCCCGCCACTTCCTACTCCCCCATGTGGCCCTTGCATTGCCTGCTGGGAACTGTAGTTCTTTATTATAACTACATAACAACACATAATAACACATCTTCCCCCTTTAAAGAAAAACAAACACAATACTTTGTCCTTATAAATCTGCTAAGAACCCTTGTCCACTCAGCAGCTTTCAATCAGTCTCTGAGGTGGTTTTATGGTCCTTTTTGGTCTGGTACTTGTTTCCGCAGGTGTGTTGCTTTCATTTGCTGCATTGGTGTTTCCCTGGGAACTCTGGTCCACATGTTCGTTTTCTCCATATGCTGGCCCCTTTGGTGTACTGACAGGAGATGGGTCACAGCCATGGGTCGGAGCTTGTGGTCGTAGATCCACGCGGTTCCTCCTCAGAGGTGTCCCTCGCTCCGTCTGGATCTGGTATGAATGTGGATTTATTTCCTCTTGCACAACTCCTTGCATGGACCATGTGCCAGAATCACGATCTCGGATTCGCACTTGATCCCCAGGCTTCAAGACTGGTAGGCTTTTCGCTGTCTTGTCGTGATTCTGTTTCTGTTTTTCTTTCCCTTCCTCTTTAGCCTGTTTGACCTTGTGTGCTCCTTCAGGTGTCAACGGGTTTTCATGTATTGGAAGGTTAGAGCGTATGCATCGACCCATCAGCATTTGGGCTGGTGAAAGGCCGTTCTGCAGTGGCGCACTTCTGTAAATCATTAGACTTGTATGGAAATCCTCTCGTCCATCTTGCGCTTTCTTAACTGAACTCTCTGCTAGGCTATTAGATTTTGGGTGATGTGGGCTTGAGGTTATATGTCGAAACCCCCAAATATTTGCAAAGAATTCAAATTCACTGCTCGAAAATTGTGGACCAATGTCTGATACTATTTCACATGGAACTCCATGCCTCGCAAACACAGCTTTCAGGAACATGATAACTGCTTTGCTGGATGTTGATTGCAGTGTCGCAACCTCTGGGTAATTGGAAAAGTAGTCTTACAACAATATGGCTCTTCCCATTACAGTCAAACAAATCCACTCCAACTTTGAAATAAGGCCTGTCTGGTACAGGGTGTGGTGTAAGTGGTTCTGCTTGCTGCTTTGGTCTGTAGGTAAGGTATATTTCACATGAAGCAGTAGTCCAGCTGATGTATTGATTCATTCTTGGCCAGTACATCACTTCACGTGCTCTACGTTTACATTTTTCCTCCCCAAGATGCCCTTTGTGTATCTTCTGGAGCACCTCCTTGCGTAGTGACACTGGAATCACAAACCTGTTCCCGTTGAAGACCATATCTGTCACTACTGACAGTTCAGCTCTGCATGCCCAATAATCCCGAAAACACATTGGACAGTCATCCTTTGCTGCTGGCCATCCTTTCCATATTGTATCCTTGAGTACTTTCATTGTTTCATCTGCCTCTGCTGCTTTCCTAATCTGCTCTGTTCTATCCGGAGATACTGGAAGAGAGGTGACTATCATGTCAACATAGGCCTGTATATCTGCATTAACCTGTTAGTCACTCTTTTCTGTCTTGTCGACTGCTCGAGACAGAGCATCAGCAGCAAACATATATTTTCCTGGTGTGTAGATCATCTTCACATCATATTTCTGCAGCCTTATCAACATGCGCTGTATCCTCATGGGACAGTTATTCAGTGGTTTGGACATAATTGAGACCAATGGTTTATGGTCTGTCTCCACTTCAATAGCTTGCCCCTAGATGTACTGATGGAACCTTTCACATGCATATGTAGTGGCGAGAAGCTCTTTCTCTATTTGTGCATAGTTGGCTTCCGCACTTGTTAAAGCCCTTGATGCATAGGCCACAGGTTGCCATTTGCCATCATGCTGCTGCAGTAGTACTGATCCATGGCCATGCTGGGACGCATCAGCTGATATCCTGATGCACCTTTCCGGATCATAAAACTTCAGCACGGGCTCTTCAGTTAGGACCCTTTTCAATGTCTAGAAACACTCTTTTTGCTCATGAGACCAAATCCATTCATTTTGTTGTTCAAGAAGTGACCTAAGTGGTGCTGACACTGTTGACAGTTGAGGGATGAACTTAGCCAGGTAAGTCACCATCCCTAAGAAACGTCTCACCTCCTCTTTGTTTTGAGGCCTCTCCATGTTTTTAATGGCTGACGTCTTTCTTGGGTCCGGCTTCACTCCCTCTTCAGATATGACATCTCCTATGAAGGTCAGTGTCTTGACACCAAACTCACGTTTCTCTTTATTTAATTTCAAATTGACATTCCTTGTCACGTCAAGCACTTGTCTCAGTTGAGTATCGTGTTCCTCCTTGGTGGACCCCCAGACGATGATGTCATCCATCATGGTCTCTACACCAGGTATGCCCTCAAAAATCACGTGGATGGTTTTATGGTAGACTTCTGGTGCAGACAGGATCCCATATGGCAGCCGAAGATAGCAGTATCTTCCCTGTGGCGTGTTAAAAGTACAGAGTCTCGAACTTACCTCATCAAGCTTCATCTGCCAAAACCCAGATGATGCGTCAAGCTTACTAAACCATTTGGCACCTGAAAACCTGGACATGATCTCCTCCTGTGTTGGCAATTTAAAATGCTCTCTCTTGATGGCATTATTGAGATCTCTTGAGACTAGACATATCTGCAATGTTCCATTTTTCTTTTGCACAATGACAAGCGAACTCACCTAATCTGTTGGTTCTTCAATTCTCTGTATGACATTCGTCCATTCCATGCATGCTAGTTCTTGTTTAAGTTTATCTCTAAGTTGAAATGGAACTTTCCTGCATGCATGGACAACAGGAGCCACTGCCTCATCTATGTGAATTTTATGTGCACCAGGTAAGCATCCGAGCCCCTCAAAGACATCTGCATACTCTTCCATGAGTGTTGTGTGGTCATCTTTGGTATGTGAAGCTACTATGAAAATTCTTTTCACTAGGTTGAGCTTTTCACATGCACTCAGACCTAATATTGGCTCTACTCTCTTTTCTACAATCAATAGCTGTGATTTTAAATGCTGCCCTTTGTGCTTAAAGGTCACCACACAGCCCCCTTTTACTGGAACATTCTCTCCAGTGTAGCCTGTCACTTTTAACTTCACAGGGTAAATCTTACTCTTTACTGTGAGAGTCTTATAATCATCCATGGATAACAGATTCACCTGAGCTCCAGTGTCAAGCTTGAATGGAATTACTGTCTCATTCACAGTTACTGGAACAATCCATCCTGTTTTACCAGCAGCCACAGTCTGTACAGAATCCACAAAGAATTCCTCCATTTTCTCATCAACTGTGTGCACCTTTCTCTTGTTAGCCCCAGCTTTACAGCACCTTGCAAAGTGATTCTTCTTCCCACAGCTATTGCAGGACTTCCCATAAGCAGGGCACATCTTTGGAAGGTGTTTACCTCCACATCTGCTGCATTTGCTGTTTGAGCCTTCCTCTTTGATTTGCTGTTGCTTTCGGAAACACCTTGGGAGCTCTGTTTTCATGGCATGTACTGCTGTGTCTGCTCTGTACAGCTCCTTAGCTCGTGCTCGTGTGCTTTCTGCTGACCTACACATATTCACCGCCTTTTCCAGGGTCAAATCTTTTTCACGCAACAGTCTTTCTCTGAGTCCATTATCTGGAATTCCACAAACTATTCTATCTTTAACTAGTGAGTTTCTCAAATCTCCAAATTCACAAGACTTACTCAGTGTGTGAAGCTTAGCTAAGTATTGGTCGAAGCTAACACCTTGTTTCTGGTCACAGGAAAAGAATTTATATCTCTCAAATGTGATGTTTTTACTTGGGATAAAATACTCAAATTTTTCCATTAAGGTGCCCAACTCAAAAGCTGTCTCATCAATTTGAAAGCTGTTATAGATGTCCAAAGCATCTTCGCCAATCACGTGCAGAAAAATAGACACTTTCAATTTTTCATCGTTCCTTCCCACTCCACTAGCATCTAAATATATGTTGAATCGCTGTTTGCAGCGTTTCCAATTATCAGCTTGATTGCCAGTAAACTGCATAGGCTTGGGAGGACTTAGCTTATCCATAACGGGAAATCTCGGCCTCTCACCTGAATCTCTCTTGGCAAATCCAGTGACTGCTGAACTTCAGGAACAATGTGCTCCTATGCCACACCGGCGGGCTTTTTCTCCGTCTTTTTACAGCTTTTCTTTCATACTCACTGAGTCTCTTTCACAATTGCACACAATATTCATTTATTTTCCTTGTTCAGACCTTGATCGCACCAACTTCTGACACCATGTTATGTTTGTTCTTCATCACGAGACAAATTTGGTGTGGGTTTAACATCTGAACATTTATTGAAAAACAACAAAACAACAGACTGCACAGACCTACAACACCAGGCTGGCTGGCTTTTCCCGCTCTTTCCAGCCACTTCCTGTTTCCCCCATGTGACCCCTTGCATTGCCTGCTGGGAACTGTAGTTCTTTATTATAACTACATAACAACACATAATAACACAAACATTATACGAGACAGGTTTCATTGAGTGGTAGACATGATTTTAAATTATTATGCACAAGAAAATCATGTAGAAATTATGTCAAAAATAATAATGTAATATTATATAGTATACAATCATGTCAAATGCTTTGGGAAAGTTCCAAAGTGTTGTTGGGTTTTTCAAATCAAAGATCAAAGAGAAACTGAAATAGAAGTACAGTGGATGTGATCAAACTCTTCATTTCAGTGATTGTTTTGCGGTTATATAAAAAAAATTGGCAAAATGAAAGGTGAATAACTGATACAGCAGCGAGCAGGGGAAATAAACTCCTGTTATTAGAACTAGACACAAATGCCAAGAGATTAGACCCATCTGTGCCCGTCAAATATACTTGAAAGTCATTTCACACAAGTGTTAAATTGATTATGCCATTTCCAATGAAAGCACTGCCCATCAAGAAATAGGATCAAGCACGATTCATCTTTCATCAGTTCTTTGAAGTGAAATGTTAACTCTGTTCTTCTTTCCACAGGTGCTGCATGACCTGCTGAGCATTTCCAGCATTTTCTGCCTTTTCTATAAAATTTCCAGCATCTGCAGTGTTTTTAATTTTCAATTACATCAGCTTAGCATGGGTATCATTTTCCTAGTGCCACTGGTAGATGTGATGATGTTATCAATGTGAAAATACTCATTTCTTAACTAATATTTGAAAGTGATGCAAAATGTGCAACTTATGACCTGCAATTTTCACTCACAATAAAACAAAGGACAACCCTCACACTAAATTACAAGTCATAGTTGAGTTCAAGTATGCCTGCAGGGAAATCGATGTTTTCATCTCTGATTGTATCTGCTTGACTGATCACTGCACTACACATGCTGGGCTTGCTCCTTTTCGTCTGATTGCCTACAGCAGTTTTTTGATGTAGGAATCAGTGCAATATGCAGAAGGTGGCTTTCAATGGCATGAGGTCACTCTAAGGACAGAAATTAATGCATGGGCATGATTGCAGGGTTGGAGAGGTGACCAGACATGATGTTTTCCTTTCTTTTGATGGCAGCATTTTGTGCAATTACTGTTGCTGCCATGGGGAATGTAGTTTAAGATTCAGATCTGCTTCTCATGATCCCTAGTAGTGTAGCGGTTAGCGTAATGCTATTACAGCGCCAGTGACCCGGGTTCAATTCCCACCGCTGTTTGTAAGGAGTTCGTACGTTCTCCCCATGTCTGCGTGGGTTTCCTTCGGGTTTTCTGCTTTCCTCCTACATTCCAAAGACATACAGGTTAAGGAGTTGTGGGCATGCTATGTTGGTGCCGGAAGCATGGCGACACTTGCAGGCTGCCCCCAGAACACTCTACGCAAAAGATGTATTTTACTGTGTGTTTCGATATACATTTGACTAATAAAGATCTTATCTTATCTTAAGTATTGTAGTCGGAAAATTTCCAGACATCCCACTCAAAAAGAATGGCCTGATCAAAAGTTACAGAAAGAGAAACAAAGCTGGGAAAGAAAGAGAAAAATACTCCAAGGATAAATAAGAAAAATAATAACAAACTAAAATTATGTAGGCCTAGGTTTCAGTCAGTACTACCTAAAGCACCTGCAACTGTTGTTAACTCACAGACCAACAAATATTCTGTTTGTGGACGCTGGAAAATCAGAAACATGAGGCCCAAGACCTTGAGGTGATCAGCACTTTCCTTCACATGCTTTGTCATTATGGAGCACAGATATGAAATAAGGTTTTCTCTAGTGCTGGCTGAAATTGGGAGTGGAGGGTCAAAGATCTGGATAGTATTAACAGAGGTTGTGGCAAGGGTCGTTGATTGGGATGAGTGTCAACTGGCATGGATGGGTAGGTCGGGCAGCAGTCAGACAGGGAGGGCATAACTGAATCAGGCATGGGTTACAGTTGGATGATGGGTACATGGGTCAGTGCATTGGAGTCCAATCAGATTTTCTGGGCTGGAGAGAGTGGAGGGGATAGTCAAGTCATGGATGTGATGGGATATTGGGTTGGAGGCAAAATCAATGGTGTGAGTGGATGCTAGAGAGGGGACGTAAAAAAACTTTGTGTGAGGGTCCTGATCACAGGGGACTTGGCGATGGTCTCAAAGGAAAGTTGGGTAAGGGAATAACTTAGAAGAACCCATTTGATTTGGATTCCCAGTATAGTCTTGGGAGCTGCTCAGGAAAGCCCTTTAAGCAGTGCAGGAGTAAGTTTCATTGACATTGTGAATTTCTGCCTCTTGAGCCATATTAGTAGAATTGAAAATTAAAAAGTGCCTTCCAATAACATACATTTTGTGTCCAAAGGTTTCATACTGGCTGACTTACACATTATTAACATCATGCATCATTCAGATACTGGTATATTTTTCAGCAAATTCTAGCCCTTCCATAAATTTCCATGTATAATTCAAAAGGACACAACAGGAGCAGCCATTTAACCTCTCGAGCCTGTTTTACCATTCAATAAAAATATGCTGATCCATAGCCTAATTCCATATGCCCAACTTTAAATAGTAATCTTCAAAATCCTTAATTAAAAGAAAACCATCAGATTTAGATTTGCAATTAACAATTCACACACCATGTGCTATTTGGAGAAGAGAGTTTCAAGCTTCTGTTACATTTTGCACATTGAATTGTTACCTAACTACATTAATGAAAGACCTGATTCTATAAGCTACCTCCTCTATCCAACGTTCCCTGACTAGTGGAAATAGTTTCTCTCTTGCTTCGCTATAAGTTCCCATTAACATCTTGAAGACATGTTCAAATCGCCTGTAATCCTTCGAGACCTCTTAAGTGAACCCCTGAAGTCCAGTTATCATTGTATTAACTCTAACCTGCAGTCCCCATAAGCCCAAAGCCATTTTCAGATTGCCAATGATAACTATGAAATAACCGTAACAATTCACAGCTCTCTTAAATTACAGAATTTCACCTAAAACCTTGTCGAGTATCATTCTGTTAGAAGTTGGATTTCACCCATTTTTGTTGTGCTAAAACATGCGCTGCATTTGCCTTAATACCAAATTCAAGGACCTATTAGAGAAAAACACTGAAATTGCTGAAACTTATCTTCTTCCCTTGCCTCACTTTGGTGCACCAAATGCATCCTGCACTGTTCAAAAGGGCAGCTGTCTGTGGATAGAGTCATAAAGTTGCACGGTGCAGAAAATAGGCCCCTCACAAAATCAACATCAACCATCAGGCACCCATTTACACTAATCCTGTACTAATCCAATGTTAATACTCCTTCCATTCGCATCAACTCACCCCCCCGCCCCAACACCTCCCCAGATTGTACAACCTACCTACACTGGGGGCAATTTACAGTGGCCAATTAAGCTACCAACCCTGCACCTCTTTGGAATGTGGGAGGAAGCCAAAGGACTTTGAGGAAAGCCACCAGGTCACAGGGAAAATGTGCAAACTCCACACAGACAGTACCAGAGGCAGGATTGAAACTGAATCTCTGACACTGTGTGGCAGTGGCTCTACTAGCCATCCACAGTGACACAGATATTACAGCGGCCATTGAATAGGATATGGGGTTGGGTCAGAACCTTAACGAAACATTTCTATGGCACCTACAGTAGCTGTTGAAAAGGCTGCTATGTAGATGAGGGAAAATTTTGGGTGGGGTGAAATGTATATATTGGAGGATAGGCCACACTTCCTCCTCTCTATCCCATGTTGATCCTCATTGATCCATTCCTATGCACACCACATTGAAGAACAGGCTCAGAAGCCTATTGGGATCAGTGGACTTGAATGTTCAGCATTCATTACAAAGAAACCCAGCAATGAGTACCTCCAATGCAAGAAGTAATCAAGCACATGCAAAGACCAAAACATTGTTCCAGATATTCTTTGAGATTTTTATAAATGACTTGGATGAGGATGTGGCATGGTGGGTTAGTAAGTTTGCAGATGACACGAAGGTTGGTGGTGTTGTGGATAGTATAGAAGGTTGCTGTAGGTTACAACAGGACATTGATAGGATGCAGAGCTGGGCTGAGAAGTGACAGATGGAGTTCAATCTGCATAAGTGTGAAGTGATACACTTTAGAAGATTGAATTTGAAGGCAGAATACAAGGTTAATGGCAGGACTCTTAGTAGTGTGGAGGAACAGAGGGATCTTGGGGTCCATGTCCATAGATCCCTCAAGGTTGCCGTACAGGTTGATAGGGTGGTCAAGAAGGTGTATGGTGTGTTGGCCTTCATTAGTCGGGGTATTGAATTCAAGAGCTGTGAGGTAATGTTGCAGCTCTATAAAACTCTGGTTAGACGACACTTGGAGTAGTGTGTTCAGTTCTGGTGGCCTCATTATTGGAAGGACGTGTAAGCTTTAGAGAGGGTGAAGAGGAAATTTACCAGGATGCTGCCTGGATTGAAGAGCATGTCTTATGAGGATAGGCTGAGTGAGCTAGGGTTTTCTCTTTGGAGCAAGGAAGGATGAAAGGTGACTTGATAGAGGTGTACAAGATGATAAGAGGCGTAGATTGAGTGGACAGTCAAAGACATTTTCCCAGGGTGAAGATGGCTCACACAAGGGGGCATAATTTTAAGGTGATTGGAGGAAGGTATAGGGGGGATGTCAGAAGTACGTTTTTTGCACAGAGAGTGGTGGGTGCATGGAATGTACTGCCGGCGGAGGTGGTGGAGGCAGATACAGTACATTAGGGACATTTAAGAGAATCTTAGATAGGCACATGAATGATAGGGAAATGGAGGGCTAGGTGGGAGGGAATGGTTAGATAGATCTTAGCGCAGGATAAAATGTCAGCACAACATTGTGGGCTGAAGGGCCTGTACTGTGCTGTAATGTTCTATGTTCTGTGTTACAGTCTGTTTATTCTTTTTCAACATCCCTTGGTCCTTGTTTTATTGGGAGCTAAAGCACTGGCTGTAGGTTGCACAATCTTGCTCCAATTTCCATCATAAAATCAGAAAGGTGTATCATGCACACTGATGATGTCATCACCTGTGCAAATTATGTCATAAAAAATACACATACTATGGTAAAGCACCAGATCCAATTTCCCACTGAGTGGGGCTTCTTCCAGAAATGGGTGCAATTTCATTAAAATATAAGGAAATTACTCTTATGTGCATTTTATACATTAAAATCTTGTACAAATGTGTCCAATTTCAAGGCCACCATTCCATAAAAAGGACAAATACATACAGAAAATGTTACTAAACCAAATTAATTATTTATCACACTTACTGCCCGGGTTGATGAGTTTCCAAAGATTTCAGCATTATTTATTTCACTATCGATGATTTACTCAAAATGCTGCTTTGGATAATTGAGCTTTCTAAAGTATTTTACATGAAATTCGTTCTTATTCAAGATGTCACTGGCATGCCATTTAAAAATTAAATGTACATAACATGCTGGCCCTTGCTCTCGTGAGGACTTTTGCTATTTAATCATACATTTAGCTGCAATCTGCCTGTCACATTAAATTTCACTTGCAGCTAGAATCACTAACTTTAGTACCTTTGAGAAAAAGTACACAAGTGTAAAAAGTCATAAAGTAAAGGTGTAAAATAATGATAGAACAATCACTTCTAGTGCAAGATTATGGATTCCAACTCCTTCGAAATGGGTTTTGAGGTATAGTAAAAAGCTATTATATCAAAACATTCATTCATTTTTATTTGTTAAACTTACTGTATAACTAAAGGAGTTATGAAGATTCCATGGCTGTTCGAAATGGGTATTTCATTTAGTTTTGAACAAATGGTGAATGCTTAAGGACACACATTAAACAACAGAACAATTCAAACCTTGCAGCAATTCATAGATCTACTCAGTTAGATAAAAATTGTGCATAATCTTCAATACATCAAGCTGGCTGAGCAACTAAACAGCTTGAAAAATTCTCAGAGTAAATCAAATCAGGAAAGGTACAGTTTTTAACCAGCTTAGAATTGTAGAGTTGATACAGCATGGGAAGGGGTAGTTGGGCCCATTGATGCCATGCCAACACACTTAGTGCAATTGATTCAGTCCATTTCCCTGTCTCCCTGTAGCTCTCCAAATTATTTCTCCAAACTGTATATTCAATTCATTTTCTGAAAGTCCTGCTTGATTCTGTTTCTACCACCTTACAGGCAATGAGTTCTGGATTATAACTACTCTGTGTGTAAAAATACTTCTTCTCACATCTTTCCTGCTTGTTTTGTCTGTTACTTTGACCCCTCAATCCTGAAGAAGGGTCCTGACCCGAAACATTGACCGCCTGCTTTCCTCCACGGATGCTGCCTGGCCTGCTGAGTTCCTCCAGCATCATAGTGTTTTTCAGCTAGATTCCAGCATCTGCAGTCCTTTTTTTCTCAACTTTGACCCTTTGTTCTTGAACTATGTACTAATAAAAGAAGCTCCTCTTTATTCACCCTATCTAAACCCATCATGATCTTGGATACCTCTATTAAATCTGTGAAGTAGTTCACTTTAGAAAGAAGAATGCGAAAGAAATCGTTAGTCAGGTGAAGAAAGACTGCAAAACGTTGCAGCCTGAAGGCATTTGGATGTCCTCATACATGAAATACAAAAGTAGCATACAGGTATAACAAGTAATCAGGAAGACTAATGGAACAGTGGTGTGGTGTATAAAAGTAGAACGATTATACAAAAACTGTACAAGACATTAGTGAGACTACAGCTAGACTATTATGTAGAGTTTTAGTTCCCTTATTTAAAAAAAGATATATTATCATTGAGGGCAGTTCAGAGAAGTTCCAAGAAGGTTCAGAGGATTATCCTGAGTATGGATGGATTGTCTTATGAGGAAGGATTGAACAGGTTAGATCTTTACTCATTGAAGATGAGAAGAATGAAAGATTCCTTTGGGATTTAACAAGGGAAATTCTGGCAGGATATTTCCCCTCATGGGACAGTCTGGGGTCATAGTCTCAGAATAAGGGGCAAAGGGGCCCCTATTTATTTCTTCTCTCAAAGAACTGTGAATATTTGGAATTCTTTGCCCTGAAATCTGCTGTAACTGAATTCCTGAATATATTTGAATAAGGCAGATAAGTTTAGAATCAATAAGGGAATCAGAGGGTTATGTGATAGGGCTGGAAAATAGACTTGAAGAAAGTTGGATCAGCCTTGACCTTATTGAGTGATGAAGTGGGATTAAGGGGCTGAATGTCCTACTCTTGTTTGTAATTCTTAAAGTCTTACAATCTTCCCTCAATCCTCTTTGCTCCAGGAAGAACAACACCAACATCTCCGGTCTAATTCTCGCTGAAATCTTTCTGAAGCCATTCTACAAAGTCCCTTTTTCATCCCTTTTCTATTCCTCGAGAACAAGAGAAGTGTGAAAGGTCCAGAAAATTGGAAATGTGGTACTATTGTTCAAAAAGGGTGTAAGGACATGCATGGTGACTATAACAACTTAATCTCAGTGGTGAGAAAACTTTTAAGAACTATAATAGGGGAAGAAATTGAATAACCCCTTAGAGAAGTAGACCCAGCACAGATTTATTAATGTCAAATCATGCTTGGCTAAACATTATCTTTTTTCCGCTGATGATGGGAATTTAGAAAAATTGTCTATGTTGATTTACAAAATCCCAAATAAAAGACTGGTTGGCAAAACTGAGGCAAGAATAATTCATGAATATCTGAGGTTCATTTCAATTCACTAATATTTGTGGATTGAGTCATTGAGATTAGAATTCACTAATATTTGTGGCAGTGTGGGGGATCATAGGACGCTCAAAATGGCTGCGCAGGTTGACTCTGTGGTTAAGAAGGCATATGGTGTATTGTCCTTCATCATTCGGGGAATTGAATTTAGGAGCTGTGAGGTATTGTTGCAGCTATATTGGTCCCTGATCAGACCCCACTTGGAGTATTGTGCTCATTTCTGGTCGCCTCACTACAGGAAAGATGTGGAAGCCATAGAGAGGGTGCAGAGGAGATTTACAAGGATGCCGCCTGGAACGTGGAGCATGCCTTATGAAAGCAGGTTGAGGGAACTAGGCCTTTTCTCCTTGGAAAGACAGAGGATGAGGGGGGACCTGATAGAGGTATATAAGATGATGAGAGGTATTGATAGGGTAGATAGTCAAGAGGCTTTTCCCCAGGGCTGAATTGGTGGCCACAAGAGGACATAGGTTTAAGGTGCTGGGGAGTAGATATAGAGGAGATGTCAGGGGTAAATTTTTTATTCAGAGAGTGGTGAGTGCATGGAATGGGCTGCCGGAAATGGTGGTGGAGGCAGATATGATAAGGTCTTTCAAGAGACTGTTAGATAGGTACATGGAGCTGAGCAAAATAGAGGGCTATGGGTAAGCCTAGTAATTTCTAGGGTAGGGACATGTTCGACACAGCTTTGTGGGTCAAAGGGCCTGAATTGTGCTGTAGTTTTTTTTCCTATGTTTCTATCTGTAGCTTATGCAGAAAAATGCTGAATAAGTGCATGCCTGTGGAGGAAATGACATCATCAAGATTTCCATGAGATGTTGCGTTCACATTTCCCGCTCTAAAGTGATAAGCAGTGATAATCTATTTCTCCCTGAAAATTCCAGGCCAAGCTATAGTCTGGATCTTCTGCTTGAATCATAGAACTGACAGCTTTCACTAACATAAAAGTGCAGGATTTTCAGGACTCCCAAGTGAAGGCAGAATCTCAAATTTCTGCATGCTGTCAAAACAAATGCAAGCTGTTGTGGGATTTCTCATAGAGTCTAAAGTGAGAACCTAAACCCGCAAACTTCCAAGCACCTTAGCTGGGAAATATTCCCATTGATCCTGCAGCAGATTAACAGTATAGTTCAGTGATCCCATTGATTTAATGGAGAAAATCTGCTGGATAGAGAAGGATAAGAGCATGTTAAATGAGTTGTATTAAATTGTTCTTGTTTCCACAGTGTCTGGATCCTCAGTTTCACTATCAGCTGAGGTACAAAAAATAATTAATTTAGGGCAGTGAAGACATCTTCAATATAATGGGTGGTCAGAGAAACTTCTACAAACAATGCAGAATACTACATGGCCCACTACACACAAAGATAAGATATCTTTTTATTATTCACATGTACATTGAAACACACAGTGAAATGCATCTTTTGTGTACAGTGTTCTTGGGGCAGCCCGCAAGTGTTGCCACGCTTCCGACGCCAACATAGCATGCCCACAACTTCCTAACCTGTATGTCTTTGGAATGTGGGAGGAAACCGGAGCACCCGGAGGAAACCCACACAGGCACGAGGAGAACATACAAACTCCTTACAGACAGTGGCCGGAATTGAACCTGGGTCACTGATGGTGTAAAGCATTACGCTAACCGCCACACTACAGTGCCTGCCCCAAAGCCTTAAGCCAAGAGTATCTTTAAAATCAGTCCAATATATACCTCACCTTCTGGGTGTTATTAAACTGTTTGTTTTACTTAACTTTTTTTAATGTTTTTTATATTTAACTTTATTAAGGGGAAGTTGTGCCCAGGGACCACTCCAAGTGATGATCAGCTGGCTTGTCAGTCAGTGGGAGATCCCAACAACTAGAACAAAATCTCATAAAGTTTTGCTTGGCAAAAATACTCATTATATGAGATTAACATTCAAATTGTAAAACAGACTAATTCAGTCTTTTCCTATGAAATATTCTTGATGCATATTCTGATACTAAATTCAATGTTGCCGTTTCTAAGTTTGACAATTCAGAGAAAGTTCAAAGGTCAGACAGGAAAAGCATGAAGGTAATCCCTGCTCAGAGGGCTTTCCAATTTAGACCTTTAAAATCTGATCAGATGTGTTGAAAAGTTATTGAGCTGATGTTTCAGTGCTTGTTGAGAGACAGATGGACATACTGACAGAAGTGCAAAATAAATCCTCTGTTTCCAGAGGCAGGATTGTCCAGATCAATACTAGCATATGATTCAAATACTGCAGCCAGAGGCTTCATAACTGTGTACAGATAATATTATATAGGTTTGAAAGATAAAGAGAAATGATGATGCACAGCATTTATATACTCCCTCTCACAGTCCCAGGAGAACCAAATATTCCTCTTAGTAACAGAAAAATAAAACTGCTAGACCATTCTTTCTTTCAAGCCTCCTCTGCTATTCAATATGATCATGCTAATATCCAAATACAGTACCCTATTCTTGTTTTCTCCCCACATCACTTGATCTCTTTAGCCTTAAGAATTATAGCTAAATTCTTCTGGAACATATTTAATGACTTAGCCTCAACTGCTTTCTATGGTAGAGAATTCCATAGCTTCTTTGGGTGAGATATTTGTTCTCAGCTCAGTCCTAACTGGCCTACCATATATTCTTACTGTGAGACCCCTGGTTCAGGCCAGTCTTCCTCCATCTAGTCTGTCCAGTCCTGTCAGGATTTCAATGAGCTCTTCTCCCATTCTTTTAAGCTCAGTCACCCCAATCCCTCTTCATGCATCGGTCCTGCTATCCCAGAAATCAGTCTGGTGAATCTTTGATCATAGTTAATGTGTTTCTTATGAAATCACGATGTAGTTAGATAGGGTGAATTGTAAACAAGACCAGCAACAAAACTGCACAGCAGCAAACTTCCCATGACCATTAATGAAGAAATAAATGAATCGGTCTATGGAGGTGAAAGATGAATGTTTTTCAAGTTACTGGAAGAACTTCTTTAATTAATGCTAATGTCTGGTTGAGTTGGCAAGCAACTTAGCAATTCACAGTTGAAAAGTGCCAACTCTACTAATCCTGAGTGAGCTCTGAGCAATCTATTTTTTAATTTGGAACCCTAACAAGTGAATCAAATTGAAAGTAGAACAAAAATCAACAATCTGTAGAGTTTATAAAAGAGTAAGGAGTTTGTACTTTCTCCCCGTGTCTGCATGGGTTTCCTTCGGGTGCTCCGGTTTCCTCCCACATTCCAAAGACGTACAGGTTAGGAAAGTCGTGGGCATGCTATGTTGGCACCGGAAGCATGGCGACACTTGCGGGCTGCCCCAAGAACACTGTACACAAAAGATGCATTTCACTATGTGTTTCAATGTACATGTGACGAATAAAGATACCTTATCTTATCTAAGTTATCAACAGTGTACATCCTAGATATTACTTAGAGAGTTTTAAAAAATAAGGAGGAGTTATTCTATGTTCCCTAAATACATCAATGTCACCAGATGCAATACATTTATAGAACTCAGTTGAAAGGTTTTTCTATGAATTAGGAGGCTGTAGGGTAAATTCCTTGAACGTCCTTCCAATGGGAGCACAATCCAAAATAGCTTGCTTTCTAAAATTCAAGCTGCATTTTGCAAACTTTTAAGCACAGCTCTGTGAGTTTAGCATAAATGAATGTACCCTTACATACGTTCATGACCAATATTCTGGTGATCTATCCAAGCAACACATCTTTTCACGTAATTTCTTTCTGTCACTAATTCTGGTCAACTGAAGATTGGCCAATGTTTTGGAAACACAAGAGACTACAGATGCTGGAATCTGGAGCCAAAAAAAAAACAATCTGCTGGAGGATTTCAGCAGGTCAGGCAGCATCTGTGGAGGGAAATGGACAGTCCACATTTTGGACTGAGATCCTTCACCTAGACTGAGCCCATTTTCTAGGAAATGTCACCTTTTACAAAATTTGCATAATTTTCTCTGGTCTGCAATAAATTTAACAGCAGAGAGCTTTAATTTACCAGGATAAAAATTATTGAAATAAAGTAGACACACTTTTTGATGATCAGTCAGGCCATACTAAAGTACTTTACAGCTAATCTGAGGCTTTTTGAAGTTTTATTATTGTGATAATGTAGAAAATAGTGAATCAGTTTTCATATGTTATTATAATGTTTGGTGTCCTAAACTCAGCAAAATGGAAAATCATTTTTTTCCGGAGTGAGGCACAATAATCACCATTTTTGAATTGTTTTGCATCACCTTAGAAGTTCCTGGGTGAGTCATCATACTTGATATAGAAGGAAGCCATTGGGCCCATTGAGTCTCTGTCAGCAATCAGTACAATCCCATCATTCCTACTCCCTCATATTTCTCATTCCCACAACTATTTCCCCATAACCTTATTCTGCCACACACGCCCATTAACACCCAATTGATTTTCCCACCAGACACCTACATTAGGCATAATTTACAACAGTCAAATGAACATGCAAACCCCAGCTAGATAACACCAAAGGCCAGAATCGAATACAGTCAGGTACAGCTCCACTGTGCTGCATAATAAAATGTAACTTTCCACCCTGATGTAATTTTGTGTCAGGAACATGTGGGGTGATGTCCTTCATTATGCAACTCTCCTTTTGGTTATTGCAAAAGTCATGTTGTTCTGAAGACCCTGTCAATGGCATTCCCAGGACAACTCACCTTTACCAGCACAGTGCAAAACTAAGACACCAACCAGCTAAGTAAACTGCTTACCTTTTTCCTCAGGCATGGCAACACAACCCCTTACTGTTCGACCTCCTTCACTCCAACTCACCAAATAGACTGGTTGTTTGTCAGTCATGATCCCCAGTCCTCCCAATATCATACCCATAGCTCCTCACACAACGCCAGTCCAACTCCCCCACTCAGTCTATGAATACCAACCTCCAGCAGGAGTATTGGGCAACATTTTTTTGAGCCTGAAGGATTAAATGAAGTTTCAGTGAAAGGCTGACAATCAAAATAGTCATTGGCATTTCATTGCTGATGGGAGTAATGAAGTTGGCTAGAGTTTCTGTGCATTTATTTCATATTTTTATTTGCCTGAGGAAAAAATATTCAACTTAAATTTGTTTTTTTTAAGTGTCAAATACCAGAGTAACTTAACAAGATAACTGTGTGGAGACTTCTATCAGCTATAGCGCTTTCATCTCTGCTGCCCTTTAAAGCACTGTCCAGACTGGCCCTGCAGGCATTTAGACAGAATTCAGCTGATTTTCCCTACAATTAAGCATACCACAGATGACCATGATTTATTGACTATTTTCCTTCAATTACACTTAAACTGTATTTTCAGGAATTGCATATTGGATATCCTACAACTATCTTCCAAAATTAAAGTGGAAATTTTGCCCTGGATTCCTCTAGTTTGTGGAATAAGAATTCACATCTAGCCTGGGGTCTCAAATCCAATTCATTTTTGCTTTAAAAATCAATTTAGGTTTCTGATTCTCTTCAATAAACAGTTCCACATGCATAAATGGAATTGTAATCCTTCTCATTTTGGTCAGAATAACAACCGAAATTTGATTTGCATCTTTAAGTTGCTGAAACATTCCAACATGTTTCACAGGATTGATCTCAAAGAACAAAAATTGCATCAATCCAAAGATATATTAGGGCAATTTATGAAAAGCTTGGTAACAGGTGATGATTTTCAGGAGTTTCTTAAAGGAGGAGTGAGAGGTTGGGATTTGAAATGGTATTCAGAACTAAAGGCTTCAGAGCCCAATTAATAGAAATAGGGTATTAGTATTTGGTATTGGTTTATTATTGTCACTTGTACCAAGGTACAGTGAAAAACTTGTCTTGTATACTATTTGTACAGATCAATTAATTACACAGTGCATTGCAGGTAGACAATATGGTGCAATGTTATAACAAGGTAGATTGTGAGGTCAAGAGTCCATCTCATCGTGTAAGAAACCGTGGGGTAGAAGCTGTCCTTGAGCCTGGTAGTATGTGTCCTCAGGCTCCTGTATCTTCTGCCTGATGGGAGAGGAGAGAAGAGGGAATGACCTGGGTGGGGTCTTTGATTATGCTGGCTGCTTCACCGAGACAGTGAGAGATAAAGATAGAGTCCATGGAGGGGAGGCTGGTTTCCAGCGTGCATAAAATTTCAGAATTAAGGAGTGCTGCAATTTTAGGGGGAAGTAAGACTGGAGAGTTTTACAGTTGGAAAGCGGATGGCAATGGACATCTTTGAAAACAAGGATGGGAATTTTAAAAATTGAGGGATTGCTAGGCTAAGAAACATCATGCATCTGTGCTACAGGGGGTATGACAGGAACTTGGTGCAAGTTAAAATTCAAGTAGCAGGTTTTTGCACAAGCTCAAATTTATGGAGTGTGCAACATGGAAGTCCATGTGGAAAACATTGGAATAGCTGTCTCTGGAGGTAACAAAGGCATGAATAGAGATCTCAGGAGCAGATGAGCTACAACAGGGCCCAATGTTACATTGATGGAAAATGGTAATCTTTGTAATGGGGCAACTGTGAGGTTTGAGTTTTCTTGAAGACCTATTGGAAGTCAAGATTGTGCATGATCTGCTACAGTCTCAGGCAGCAGTTTGGAAGAAGAATGAAGTTGGTTGCAAAGGAATGGTGTTTGTGGCAGGGAGCTGTCTTTTCTACATTTGGTTGGATGAAACCTCATTCCTTACCAGAGATAACTCTTGAGATACTAACAACCGAAGTTGCTGCTTTTTGAGAGAAAGCAGAATATTTCATATCCTTGCATGAATCTCAAATATGCAGCTTCTGCATTAAATAGCAGAACTGACAGTAAGTATGATGACCATGAAATTCCATCACCTAGTATATATAACATTCAAAGATTCATAGAGTTATACAGCACAGAAATAGGCCCTTCAGCCCAACTCATCCATGCCAACAAAGATGCCTTTCTATGCTAATCCCATTTGCCTGTATTTGGTCCATATCTCTCTAAACCTTTGCTCTCCATGTACCTGTCCAAATTTCTTTTAAATATTGTAACTGTACTAACCTCTACTACTTCTTTTGCAGCTCGTTCCACATACCCACCACCATCTGTGTGGAAAAAATTTGCGCTCAGATGCTCTTTAAATCTTTCCCCTCTCACCTTAACTCTGTGCCCTCTAATTTTAAACTCCCCTATTCTGGGAAAAAGACGATGACTATCTACTCTATCTATGCCTCTCACTATTTTATAAACCTCTATAAGGTCACCCTTCAGCCTCCTTCACTGCAGGGAAAACAGTCCCAGCTTATCCAATCTCTCCTAATATCTCAAGCCCTGCAGTTCAGGCAACATTCCAATAAATATTTTCTGCACCCTGTCCAGCTTAATCACATCCTTTCCATAGCATAGCAACCAGAACTGCAGACAATATTCTAAGCACAACCTAACTAACAACTTGTACCACTGTAACATGACATCCTAACTCCCAAACTCCTGCCTCAGCCAATGAAGGTAAACATACCATACACATTGTTCACACGCTGTCTACCTGTGTTGCCACTTTCAGGGAAATACAGACTTGTACCCCAAGATCTTGCTGTTCAATAATATTCCCCAGGGCCCTGCCATTTATTGTGTATATCCTGGTCTGGTTTAACTTCCTAAGATGCATTTCTTTGCACCTGTCTGAGTTAAATTCCATTAGCCATTCCATTGTCCACTTGATCCCAGTTGATCCGGATTATAAAAAATGATTTTTTAGCTAAATGTTAGAAATATTGCATTCAAGTGAATTTGTTTATAATTTCATAACTACCAACCAATTCACCTGACTTTTAATCAAATTTGTTTACACTTTTCTTCCATTTTTTCCTAAACTATATGTTTGTATGCTTGGATCAATAAAGTTACAATTATGTTAATTAAGTTATCAATTAAAGTTGAATTTCTTTGAGTACAATTTAATTAGATTTTCTCGAAACTATCATTTAATGATTAGGGTTTAAGCAAGAGTAGTTTTTTCCTCAATTAATTCTAGCTTCTGAGATATAAATGTGGGTTGATTTTCACCATGGAATTGTTCTGCAGGAGGGAATAAATGTCAGTCTGCAACAGACTGCTCATGGTAAATTAGGAAAATATTAATGAGACTAAGCACAGTAATTAGAGCTAATTGCCAAGGAATGTGTATTCACAGCAATGATGAGCCCTTCTTGATGTAGAATAATTTATCACCAAAAGGAGATGTCACAAAAAGTACAAGCAGCTAATCAAATGTTTTGAGGCAGTAGCAAAGAACATTCACAGGGCATAGTTTCTGATGATGTTTTTGGTTGATAAAAAGTTTTGATAAACACCAAATGATGTAACTTTATTTATGTTTTACCACAGGGCTTCATTGAGATTTATTGTCAACATACTTCCTAATTAAGCAAGTAATGGTACTTTACATTCCAATATCCATTGCTCAATCTCATCTTCAAGGCATGTTCTGTATGGGGTTTGAGTGAGGATCACAAATCTCAAAACCACTGCTTTCTAGAAAACTTTATAAGTTTTTAACTGCAAGTTATCATAATTTTTCCCTGTAAACCTCCCACTGTAGGTTGGCTAGCTGATGACGCAGAAGATCAGGTAAATCTAGTGACATTACGATTGGTGGGTTGGGTGGGTGATGGTAGTGGATGAGCTCAGGAGACCAATAAAAATGAGGGTATAAATTGTGAGTAGAAGGTTCACAGTTTAGGGAGGAATAAATAGGTGGGCGTGCTTAAATTGCAAGGGACAAATGTATGGCTGAAAGCAAACAGCATTGTACTCTCTGGTTCAGAAGCAGCACTGTAAAGATTTTTCCATGAATTCTGCTCTTCCCTCCTTCTTTCATCTGCTATATTCCCTGTAGTCTGAGAAAACTGACTGTCTGCAGTTAAAAATAGAACACTGATGAATAAAGGCTGATGTCCTCACTAAAATGTTAGAATTAACAACCTTCCCTTAGTAGCTGATAGTGTGAGTATCCATTGCTCAGGTCAGGGCAGGTGAGGTCCTGTTTCAGATTTTATCATTGTGCCCAAAATGAAACTATACACTTTCCTTGATCTTTAACTTTTCTGGCAGTTACTGGTATGTACAAAGGCATCTGTTCAAGAATATTAGTTTTTTTTCTGAAACCACTGAGCTTGATGAAAAGACCAGTGAAAACTGGAAAAAAGTGATTTTCTTGCTTTAAAATTCATTACAAGCTTAACAACTTTGCAAATGGCTGAAGCATATCTCCAGCAGAAAGTAAAAGCAGAAATTATTGGAGGTAGTCAGCAGGTCAGGCACCAGCAGTAAAATGGATTGAAGTCTTGTAGCAACCACAAAGAGCAACAACAGGTGACCAAGAGCTCCAAAATAAAACTATTCAATACAAAACAAACCTGAATGTAAATTAGTCAGCGTAAAAAATCTTCTTCTCTACAGAAATGATGTTTTTTTATTTAAAAACAGGCACCTCTCTGGATATCTTGGCACCTTGGGAAATTCTTATCAGTGGGATTTTCATTTACCTCAGCATACTTTATTCCCAGCATAAACCCCTCTGAATGATGTCAACAGCGTAACTCGTGAAATTTGTTTCCACTTACTCTAAAAAATATTAGTTCACATTTACTGAAAGAACAGCTAGATTTTACTAACACGTTCCCCTAAAACTGTAGTATATAAAGGGGCCAGCGCACAAAACACCACTCTTTGTCCTTGCTGAGGTCTGACAACAGGACTTTGAATATAGTCTCCAATGTGCTCAGACAGCACTCCCTGGGAAGTCAAGATCACAGTCTTTCTCTGCTTCCTAATTTCAGGGTTATTCCAATCTGGTGCTGACCTCTGGCACATCTCACAGCCTGCCACTCCCTGTTGCATTAGGGAGGTTACCTGCACTCCATACCTAGGGAGAAGAGATTTTGTCTGAACAGGCAGAGTGGACATGGCAACTTGTCTGTATTGCAGCTTTCTCCAAAATGCTGGCATTTATACTCTGTGTCTTTCCAGCAAGCTCCCTGACAACTTCCTGTCAGGAGCTACCGGAGGGTATCATGAGAACATAAGAAACAAGAGCAGGAGTAGGCCAAAGTTCTCAATTTGATCCTTATGTACATATTAGGCAGAAAACAAAGGAGTTTTACATTTATAATGACACACAAGGGGGCCATTTGATCTATTAGCTGTATAGCAACTTCCAGAGAACCAGTCCCATTAATCTCATAACCCCTCTCCTTATTTCTCTGTACTCCTACAATTTATCCCCTCTCATGCATGCCATCAACTCCCTTATGATTCTTTTGCCATTAACCTACACTAATGGGTAATTTATAATAGCCATTTCACCCACCGGTATCTAAGGTCAGGATTGAACTTGAGTCCCTGAAGCCATGAGGCAACAGCATTAACTTCTAGATTCTATTGTCAGGGCTGAATGAATGTCCTGACCAATTATCACATTTTACACATGCCAATAGGATACCTATGGGATTTTGCAAAGGAATGCACTTTAAATTAGAAAGGGAAAATGAAGTGATGGCCCTTACAGAGGATTTTTGCTCCTGTGTGAATGATGTAAGCAATTGTTAATCTCCTTAACCAAAATCAGACTGAACAATTGTTAATAAGCAGTGCAAAATCAGAACCAGGGTTTAGGATAGAGAATTCAATACCAATTCATGCATGGAAAGTGAAATGAAGAAGTAAAAGATAGTAGCATTGGATAAAGAGACAAAAGACAAAAACAAACGCTTTCTTCAGTTCAAGTAGCTTCTTCTAAAAGCCAATAAATGAAACTAAAATTGATGAAATTAATCTCAGTAGCAAAGTCTTTTCCTTGCCCAAAGTGAGATTTTCATGCAATTATTTCATTTTATTTGGAGTGGAATGGACAACCTCTAAACCTCTAAATTTTGGCAATATTAGTCGATATCTATCATTCAAGTGCATCAACTTCATGCTGCCCCATGTGTTGTATCTGGAACAGAACTTTGTAGTGAGATACCAATGTCTTTGGATGAACAGCTCAAAGAACAGCTTCTGATTTATGCATTTAACAGTCTGCATATGGTTGCTGGAAATTGCTGGCTGATTTATATGCAGTGCATATAATTTGTAATTGTTGCTGCAGGTTCTTTTTCGTTTTTTGATGGCTGATAAGTAAAAAGTTAAATGTTTTTTGATTAGTGCTATACATTACTATGTTGTTGACAAAGTAGCTTTTAAATCCATATTATTGGAGTTGGTTAATGTGAGACTACCATAGCAATCCTAACTTTAAACACAGAATCACAGAGTCTATATATATTTCCTGCACCATTTGTGGGTATTGCAAAATTAGGGCTTTCCAGCAAAGCTTTTCTCTCTTATAAATGCTTGCATACCAAGAGTCAAATTACAAATCCAAATGAGGAATGACATATTCATTAATTATTCACTCCTGCTGATAGACAGGAGTTTATGCTGAACTCACTTCCATTGTCAACGTGAGTGAAGAGAACTCTGCACTCCAAATCAATCTTTGCAAAGCTAAATGGGCCTCTGGGGAATTTTTATTTGGAGATTAATTAAGGTTTATTATCAAAGTCATGGTATAATTTGGCTCTCTATTCTATCCTATAATTTTTGTATTCCAGCTGTCATGTGCAGCCATTTCACCCACCAAATTTGCTCCATTGAGCCTTTCATAAATAAAGCATGTCTCTCAGTTGGTAGACAGGCAAGCGGCAAGTGATAAACCCCCATGGTGTGTGAAAGGACAGAAAAAGTCATAGGTACCCAGCAGGGAGCTATCAAAGCAAAGTATCTCCATAGTATCTGATGTCTGAAGTTAGCTGTTGAAGTTGGATTGAAGTCATGGGATTTGGCATAGAGAAGTTATTAAATTATTTGGCATAAAGCAGTTATTAAATTTGGTGAGTGAAATGGCTGCATATGACAGCTGGAATACAAAAATTATATGATAGAATAGAGAGCCAAATTATGAGCTAATGAGTCATTCAGGTTTTAGTCATCAGAGGTAGAATAATGTATAATTTTTCAGAATTGTTCATTATATTTTGCTGTACCTCATGCAGTTTTTAATGTGATCAATAGCACCAGACTGCTTGTTAATTGATCCATAAATATCTACTTTTAGCTCATTATAGAAACCATTAATGTCACCTAGTCTATAGATTAAACATCAGTAAAGACTCCATGGATTGAATGTAAAGTTATGCCTCCATCTTTCAGACCTATTCTGTCCAATTCGTTTGCTTGCAAATTACTTCAGTGCAAGGTTATTAGATAAGTATTAAAACCTAAAGCATCTAGAAGGGCAATTGATATTATTCTTTCTGCTGAAGTACTCAGTGATAAAATGCAATGGAACTTTAATTCAGAACAGATAATTTCATTTGACATTCCTAACACTAACTAATGTAATTATGCACATACTACCTATCCATGATCAATAGCATGTTCTGACCTGGAAAGTCTTCAACATGTTAGATATGAGCGGAGAAATGGCAGATGGGGTTCAATCCGGACAAGTGTGAGGTGTTGCACTTTGGGAGGTCAAATATACAAGGAAAGTATAAAGTAAATGGCAGGACCCTTGAGAACATTGATTTACAGACGAATCTTGGGATCCAAGTCCTACCAGAGGTATAATTTTAAGTTGGGAGAGGGGGAAGGTTTAAAGGAGATGGGCAAAGCAAGTTTTTTTGTATGGAGAGCGGTAGATGCCTGGAACGCAATTCAGGCAGGGGAGTAATGGAACAGATATGGTAGTGATGTTCAAGAGGCATTTAGACAGGCACATGAATATGCAAGGAGTGGAGGGATATAGACCATGTGCAGGCAGATGGGATTAGTTTAATTTAGCATCATTATCAGCACAGACATGATGGGATAAGCGGCCTGTTCCTGTGCTGTATTTTTCTTTGTTCTATGTTCTATATATTTTCATGCATTGAAATGGTGCTACATGGAGCAGCTGGGCCAGTTTGGTGTGAGGCCACCGGAACCCAATATTCTATCATGTTTCAAGTAGAGAATTGTACTGTAAGTTATGCAGCACCCTTTCTCTCTCAATATTATTATCAATTTTCTGATAAATTCCACTGGTTAAGGCTTATAAATATTGTGCTATGTAGTAGAATTTCTAAACCAAATACATGTAACACAATCAAATAACAATATTCCTTGGAAATTAATAATACATTATACAAGAATCTTAATTATTATACCAATTTAAATTTTTGTCCTCTCCCAATTTATGATGCATGCAAAGGTCATTCCATTTAATGGGCCTTTACCCTAATGTTTATTCACATATTCTAAAAGATATTTTTTAATGACATCAAACACGATATCTACAAACAATGACCCTTTTAGACATTGTTATAAGATAATATGCCTTGCTAAGATTTCAATGGAAGTATCGGCAAATTTGCAGTTTCTGCACAAACATGCAAATGTAGAAATTCTAAACCTGCTGATAGGCGATCGCTTTATTTCCCATGACTATGTCCCCACTACAGTGCAGCAATTCCCCAGCCACTGTAGCTGGTTAGACCAGGTGCAGGGAGATGTCCTCCATTATCTTCAACGAAGGAGAATGGTAAAAGAATTAAATTGTTATTATTTGTTTAATTGCCTTAATTTGAGAATTTAAAGTGTTTCAGTTTTATATTGTCTTACACCTACCTTTTCATTTCACAGATGGTTTGATTCATTATTAATATTTTCACTGTCCAACATTCACAAACATTGTGTTTGGACAGTGAGGCATGGTTTAGAGGCCTGTAAAAGTCATTATGGCTGTTGCATTAGGAGGTTACAAAGTATGTGTTCTTGCATAAAGCGCACAGGAGTGACGTCAAAGCATGTGCAATTCCCAGTCAATGTCTTTCTGTGCAATTGTTTCACATATAAGCCATTAGCAGTCAGTGAAAGCCATACTCTGGACAACAGATCTGAACAGTAGAAAGAGACATTGGGCCAGTGCTATTTAAAGGAACCATCAATTACTCTCAGATTTGTAAGGTGTCAGGTGGAGCTGAACTCATTGGAATTTGTCAGACTATAGAAAATGAAGCTTTAAACAAGGTCCCACTGGACCTCGAGTGCAACTGGGTGTAGGAGGAGAAAGTATAGGTTCAAAGTCTCACCTTGTTTTGGAAGGTGAAAAAGGAGGGGGACTGGCACTTGTCGGAAAGGCCTAATCCAAACAGTCCTCCACTGTTGCCTTCTGCAGCCAGTGCTCCAGCCACATACCTGTACATGGCCTGTTCTGCGTGGGGAGATAAGTGTAATCATCAGCTTGAACTTTCAGTCCCTGATCATTTCATGCAGTTGTGGATGATTATTGCTGGATTTTGCAGTTTGCAGCATAGCAGGTACTCAGAAAATCATGAAATA
Organism: Pristis pectinata; assembly: GCF_009764475.1. NCBI lineage: Eukaryota > Metazoa > Chordata > Chondrichthyes > Rhinopristiformes > Pristidae > Pristis > Pristis pectinata. Next base: position 40,839,698 of record NC_067408.1, on the reverse strand, counting down.
TTCTTTGCACTAAGAGAAGGGAATTTCACAGACTAGAGGGTAGCAAGTGTCACAAGCACCTAGATTTCCACTGATTTAAAGCTTCTTAGGGCTTCTGGGAATGTTTAAAAACCAAGGGAGTGTGGTGTAAGTTTCACAGGGGAAACCATGGATTTAGTGGTTAGTGTAACGCTATTACAGCACCAGAGACCTGGGTTCAATTCCGCCGCTGTCTGTAAGGAGTTTCTACGTTCTCCCCGTATCTGCATGGGTTTCCTCCGGGTGCTCCAGTTTCCTCCCACATTCCAAAGACGTACAGGTTAGGAGCTGTGGGCACGCTATGTTGGCGCCAGAAGAGTGGTGACACTGGGCTGCCCTCCGCACGTTGTCAGTAACGCAAAAAGACACATTTCACTGTGTGTTTCGATGTACATGTGACTAATAAATAAATATCTGTAGCTTATCAATGATTGTCATTCCTTGATAGTATGTGACCATTAGAAAAATACCTTCATGATCAATATTATGGTTCAAGGAATTCAGATATTATGTTTTTGGTCCAACAGGGTAGGAGGCAATGCTGGATATGGTTTGGGGTAATGAGATGGGCCAAATGCACTAAGTTTTGGTAGGGGAACATTTAGGAGATGGTGATCATAATATCACAAGATTTAGGTTAGTTACAGAAAAAGAAGTTAAGCAATCCAAAATAAAATCATAAATATTTGGAAGAAGGTTAATTTCAATGGGACCGCAGGACCATGTGAATTGGAACCAAAAGTTGACATGTCAAACTGTAACAACACAATGGACTGCATATAAGGAAAAGATTGTTCAGGTACAGTTCAGTCAGATTCCCACGAGAGAAAAAAGAAGAAAAAAGAACAAATCCATAGCTCGCTGGATGATTAAAAAAAAGAGAATGATAAAGCGAACATTGGGTTGTAAATACCAGTGAGAACTAAACTGCTAACAAAAGAATAACAGCTGATGTGAAAATTAAAATAAGAGAGGCAAAGACAGTGTATGAGGAAAGATTAGCTGTCAATGTAACTGGAATCCAGAAGTGTTCTGTAGGCACAGAAATAGTAAAAGAATGGTATGTGAAGGAGTGAGGCCCATTGAGGACAAAAGTGGAAACTTGCACATGGTTGCTGAGGGCATCAAATGACTAAAGGTACAAAATGAGAACCAGGTAAGAGGGTACTTCAGGAGTAGCTGAGACCATGAATATGTTAAAAATTGACTGTATAAGTGGAATTATAAAAGTTGGTTGAACTTAAAGTAGGTAAGTAACCAAGACGTGGAGTTTGAGGAAAGTGCAGGAGTAAATCTAGGGATTACTGATCAGAATCTTCCAAGGATTTTGGGATTCCTGGATGGATCTGCAGAGTAGCAACATTACTGCTTTGTGTAAAAAAAAGTGCAAGGATAATCCTAGCCACTACATGCCAGTCAGCAGTAGGAAAACTTTTAGAAACATTAACTGGGGATTAATAGTCAAGTGGAGCAGAATGGATTAATTAAGGCAAATGCCATTTGAGGACTCTCTGGAAAATGCAGCGGGGGACACTACCATTACTCTATGAAGGTGTTACACTCCACCTACCAGGTTTAAGCAGGCTGTGGAAGAAGTTCTCTGCAGCACCAAAGGAACCCAAAGAAGCTTTCCCACTCCTCTGAACAGCCTTGTCCTTTCACTGCGATCTAACATTTCAAGGTCATTTTGTAACATGAATGCCAACAACTCAAGGAGGCTTCCTCCCCATAAACCTTAAAAAGACAAGGGCAACTGTGACTTGGACACTTTAAAAAAGGCATGGTGGACTCGTCACAACATCTTCAATTGGGAATACATCTTCCTGTTCTTGTTTGTTCACCCATTCACCACATTAAATTTGGCTTTATAGCAGCGGTCCTTCAGAACAAGCTCTGCAACAGATAGGAAAGTAGCTCTACAACAATCTCAAAGCCAAATGAAGATGAGCTGCAAATATTGACTTTCAATGTATGCCTATACACACAGGTTGTAATGAATCAAAAGAAATCTGATCACCTTGGTTCCAGTCTTTCATACTCTTCATTACTGATTATTTCAGTGTCCCCTTTTACACAAATCATGAAAGCTAGAACCAAGCAAAGCAATGTGCCAAATCCTGGCTAGTTTCTTAGGGCATCAATGCATGCATTGACTTCTTTGGCTACTTCGTCCCACTGCCAGTTCATTTTAGCATCTGGACTCCAGTCCTTGGCACCAATCTCCTGCCCAGCAGTACTTTATCATGTGCATCCATCCTTTGGTGGTTTCCTTGGCCTCCATGCGTCCAGGACCCCTGGCCCAATGACCACCTCTTCTACCACAATCTCAAGTTTGCTGCTGTGAAATTGGTTGTTTGTTCATGTACTTGAACCGTCATTGTAAATGCCAGTGTTCTGCAGGCTGCACAATGATTCCAGCAGTGGTCAGATTCAGTGATCCCCTCCTCTTTAAGAGGTGCAGACATGGCATTAATTAGCATTGCAGAGCTTCAGTAGGTTTGCAGAATTTCTAAAATATTCAAGCTTAAGAGCACTATGCAGAAAGCATATCAAACCATGCTTTCAGTGCACATGGGTCCTTGGATGAGGTTCACATATGAAAATCATACAGTAATGGTAATGAGTCAAACAGACACCAGCCTTCTTCCCAGCAGCACTTTATTATAAGCATCCTTTTACATAGGAACTTCTGGGCCACTGTCTGTAGCATGAGCTGTTAAAGCTTTTAAGGGACACATGAGAGATCCTATGGCTCCATTCAAAGAAATGTCCAATTCCATTTGCCAAATCCCTATCTTAACTATTGCCATTAAATAATGATAATAATCACTGCACCTCACAAATAATTGATTATCTGTGGAGTGCTTTGCCATGTCCTGGTAGCAAGGGTAAATATATGTTTCTTAAATCATATTACTTACACAGGTTGGATCTGAGGTATCTAACTTTAATCTGGCTCAAAGGAATCAATTCGAAATTATTTTGAATACCTCCACATTATTATCACTCCTTTATTACTAGTACTGCTAGTTTCTTACAGCAGATCCAAGGAAAAGAGTAAATAGACCATGGTTTGTGGTGGGGCAATTATCTGTTTCTGATGATTTAATAAAGATGTATATGTTTGATTTTATTCTTTGTAAACCCGTGATATCTCAGTCCCCTCTGTCGAATTTCTTTCATCATTAGTCTTTCATGCAGTACCTGGCACTGAATTCCGATCTTGCCAAGTAGTAGTCCCACAGAAAACAATTAACTTGGTTTTCATTTATCTCCTTTTATTTGCCTGCTTCATTTTGTGAATAGTTCCAATAGGATGGAAGAGGAAAATCATAAAATGTGTACCATCAAATAGCCACTTACTCAATAAAATTCAATAACTTGTCACGTCGTCGTAATTGTATCTAGCCATTATTCAGGATATTGATCTGCATCATTAAGACCATGAAATTTTAAATGTGATTTATTATTTCATCAAATGTCAAGTCTAATAAGCTCATTACATTTCTTTCAGATGATCAGATGAAACATTGAAATATATTCATCCCTGGCATCTTTCCAGGATTTACTAAAACCTATATCAACATATGAATTAATTTTGTGTTGCATAAGCCCTGTTTCTGCCATCCTCCTGGTGTAAAAACTCCCTCACATCACTCTGCTTCCTGAATCTGTTGCACCTTCATTTATGGGATTCCCACAATCCCTGCTTCAGCAAAACTCCCCCCACCTCTCCTCTCATTCACAACCACTCCCTACCTGAACTCTCACCTCTCTCTCCACAACCACCACCCCACCACCAAACTCCAAATATCACCATTGCTTCAGGCTGCTCTTCAGCCCCAGATCCTGTCAGTTGCCTGCTTGTCCAAAATTTCACTGCTATCTACAGCTGTAATTTTTGTTTAAAAGGAAAAGTGTAATGAATTTACACTCCTAAAGCATAAATTCAAATTGCTAAGCAGAGGCAAATATTTCAAAGCAGCAGAAGAAATCGCGGGAAGTATCATTGTGTTGAATCACTTTAAATTCTCTTGCTAGCACCTGAAAAGGAATGTTAAACTCATCTGGTGCAGGGTATATACCAAATTTATGCACAGCTCTTTGGAGGCATTGTGCTGTGGCATCATACATGATAGATGGGCCTTGTTAGTTCATACATGCATAAAAGCCTGTCCTTGCCTAGCACCAAAGTGATGCACCAACAGAGGAAATCAGAATGATGGCAGGTTGTCCCTACGGTAGGGTTGAGAGAACACTGGGGGAGAGAGAGTGAGCGAGAGAGCGAGCGGGGGGAGCGAGGGAGGGAGACAATCACATCTAGAGTTGTGAGTGAGGCAAAGTCAGAACATCAAGAAAGTTGAGACATCTGCTCACAGGACTTCAGGTGTCAGATGTGACTGTGTGGCGTGGGGCTTGCTCAGTGATGCGATTGGTTGAGAGAACTTTGGAAACTCAAAAGGGCTGAGATATGGTGGAGAGGGGGCAATGTTGGCAGAGAGTCATGGATACCAAGAAAAAACTCAGAGCACAAAGAAACTGGCTGCATTCAGCAATGGGGGTTTAAGTTCAGTTGCTCCGTGTAATGCACAAAAGCTATGCAAAAGATTTTTCACCCTTTGAATTAGTTTGAATCTGAGTTTGCAAACAACATACATATTGCAAATAAAACAAAATTAAGTTTAATGCACATCAGTTATATGTAGTGTACCAGCCAGAATAAGGGAAGCTTACAGTGCCACACTGGATTGTCAGTTTGGGCTTAAGGCAGTAGAGCAGAGTTTGAACCTCCAGCAGTCTAATTTAGTGGCAAAAGTGTTACCCACTGATCCATAACTGACTCAATTGTAGCTGTACCCAATCAAAGCAAACAGCCCTTAACAGAACTGATCCAGAATCTGATTCGGCTGCATTAAAATGTGCTGCAGTCGATCAGGGCACTCCATGACCTTTCTTCATTCTCTGACACCCTGAAGTGATTTTAAATGATATCCTGCAGGGTACCATTAGTTTTGGTTACCTTCTCAGGGGCTGTTTTCGAAACTTAGCAGGCAAATGACTTGTGGTTTCATCGTATAATCAGCACTCTGATCCTATTGGAGCCCCAACTGTAAATGACACCTTCTCCGCTAAACCAGCGGTGCAGAAGCATCATGAGCCAGGGCAAATTCCAAACAATTCAACTATCATGTTGTTTCAGTGAAGAGTAAATGGTTAATACTGGATATGCACAGATTGTCTGCATGATTATGAAGCCTGGAGTAGTGGACATTGACTTGCATAATACAGATTTTGTGGCTTTGTAGTATTTGCACATTACAGCAATAAAGGCCCTTTTGATTTATTAAGCCATGGCATTAATGCACAACGTCTAAGCATTTACAGATCAATTTAACTATTATTCTGGGGGAACATGCCAGAGAGCAAATTTCGTTCAGCTGCTGTGACAACAGGTACTGATCAATGCCAGAATTAGTGTGCTGATTATGAACAACACCCCAGTGACCTAACGTCTAGAAACATGAATAACAGTTGAGCTATGTGATGGTACCAGTTAGAGCAGTACAAAATTGGAGGGTAGGCATAACCTTAAGTTAGCCTTCAGTTGGCAGTAGCAATCTCACCTCCGGGTTAGAAGATTCCGAATTCAAGCTCCACTCCATGTCGGCATTTCATTGCAGAGCCATGGATGTGCTGACCTAGAAATTGGATCACATGGCATTGTTTACTCAGTGTTACAAAATCTATTTCTAAGTGAAACCAGACCAATCACAAAATTGGACCAGGCACTTCCTACGGCAAATCACAACAGCATGTCCGACATTTTTGTGACATCAGGTGTATATCTATTGATATCATTGTTTGCACAACACCAATTTCTGCCTGTAAAGACATAGGTTATAGCTCAAAGCTCCACATTAATCAAGCATGAAACAGGTTCATTCAGCAGGAAGCAGATTGTGGAACTTTGTTGCTCTTCCTACTATATAAAGGGGCACACTAGTGACCTGACTGGGCAGCTTCATCACCTACTGCAGGTTGCTCAGGTCCTCAGTGTGTGCTACAACAAGCATCATGTGCTCCCTGGAGCACTTCGTTTCTGAGGAGCTCATTTCTATGGCAGTTGAGCATAAGTGTGACTATATTTTTGTCAATATGCATAAGTTTGTGAATATGTGAGTGTGAAAGACTGTGTGACTGTGAGTACATGAGTGTTTGCATGAGGCAGCAGTGTTCTTCCTGGTCTGCAGCTCACCTTGATACATCTTGTGAGGTTATAAAGTTTCTTCCAACAATACTCTTTTCTCTTGGCTTCTCATTCTTTGAGTTATTTCCTATTAGGTCCTTCTAATAGTGGCCCAGGCAGCTCTCCTCTTCCTCAGTACACAAAGCTTTCCTTTTAGCATGTACTTTACCAGGACTTCTAAGTTCTTTGTTGAAAATCTGGGAGTTGTCTCCTTCTTCTACCCTCTCCTCTTGCATCCATGTCAGCCATAAGTATGTGTTGCTGCTGTCTGGCTGCCATCAACACCCTTCTGTAATTCCTGTGCAGCAAAGTGTTGACAGCTGTGTTGCACTGACTAAAGTCCTGCCAGGAATTGTGCAGGTCCCACTTTGTCATTTTTTGGGCGTTAACCACCCTGATGTTTTTTCAAGTGTCTTTTTGACCATGTGTAAGGGAAACCCTATTTGGTGCTAAACACAATGATGTTTCAGTGTTTCACAAAAATAGTGAAGTCCAATTCCTAGGTAGCTATCTTTTGAATGAGATCTGAAAGGGAGAATTAATTGTTTTTAAGGATGCTGTGGCACAATTTGAAGAGAAGAGTTTTCTTCAGTTTGTTGAAACCAGTAAACGAAATATCTGCTTTTTATTCCACTGTTATTTATTACAACTGAATTCAAATGTACATATTCTTCAGTTTATTTGTTCTGTAATAAAGAAAGAAAGAGGAAGAGAGTGAAAGAGAAACAGACAGACAGAGACAGAGAGAACAATAGTGCCTTAACTGATCCTTGGCATTAACAAGATTACATATTGCCATTCTTTTAAAAAAACACTACTCCCTGTTTCCTGGCAAACATTGTATCTATATTACAATAATCCTTTTAATGCATTATCAAGAATTAACTTCTTGAGCACATATTCAATGGAATTGGAATATTATTGTCACTAGTACTGAGGTACAGTGAAAAATGTCTTGCATACCGTTCATACAGATCAATTCATTACACAGTATATTGAGGTAGTACAAGGTAAAACAATAACAAAACGCAGAATAAAGTGTCACAGCCAAAAAGAAAGTGCAGTGCAGGTAGACAACAAAGTGCAGGGTCATAGCAAGGTAAATTATGAGGTCAAGAGTCCATCTTATCATGCTAGGGAACTGTTCAATAGTCTTGTAACAGCGGGATAGAAGCTGTCTTTAAGCCTGGTTATATGTGCTTTCAGGCTTTTGTATCTTTTGCCTGATGGGAGAGAATGCCCGGGTGGGTGAGGTCTTTGATTATGCTGACTGCTTTACCGAGGCAGCGAGACAAAGTCCATAGAGGGGAGGCTGGTTTCCGTGATGTGCCAAGCTGTGTCCACAACTCTCCGCAGTTTCTTGCAGTCATGGGCAGAGCAGTTGCCATACCAAGCCGTGATGCATCCAGATAGGATGCTTTCTATGGTGCATCAATAAAAATTGGTCAGGGTCAATGGGGACATGCCAAATTTCTTTAGCCTATGAGGAAGTAGAAGTGCTGGTGAGCTTCCTTGGCCGTGGCATCTTCATGGTTGGACCAGGACAGGCTAATGCTACAGTAGTACTCCATTTCATGAACAGTCATAAAATCAAGAGTAAATTTGAAGTACAGACAAATCCCCCCGAAAGTTCTTTGCAACAGTACTTTATTACACAACATTATTTCTTCATGCTATCATTTATTAGAGCAGGGTTCAGGTATTCCACTATTTGCAATAACAAAGATTTCACCAGTCATTATCCATACATCAAGTAGTACAACACCTCCTCTCATTCGTGCTGGCAAGGTACTTTTGGCCCTCCAGATTCCAGATTCCAAAATATATGTCACGAGGTCATCTCTCCGTACTTACTTACTTGGCAAAGTAACTTCTTATATTTTGAAGTAATGCTGGGAACCTTACACAGCAGTATTGTCTTTTTAAATTCTAAAACTCTTTTATATTACTTCTGAACGTACAGTCTGAGCTTTGCTCTTGTTCAGTTGTATAGGATTACAATATTAAATATGAAACACATGAAAAAGATTATAAGCATGACACTGGACAAGATTTTGTGCATCAGTATTGCAGACAAAATAACTCATTGTTCATTACCTAGTTCTCTCACTTAGAACTTGAATTGACTAAGTCAAAAAGAGTGTAACCAATATCAGGAGATACAAATAAAACAAGGCAACACTGTTTCTCTGCTGGGCCGAAGGTATCCATTTCACAAACCTGGAAGAAATGAACCCATAACCTCCTCAAGTAGAATTCAATTGAAATTATAACAATTGTCCTGACAAACATCTTAAACATGGAATGTTAGCTCTAGTTCTCTTTTCACAGATGCTGAATGGCCTGCTGTGTTTAGCAGATGTTATATTTTTATTTCAATTGTCCTCCGTTGTTTGCTATGGAACAAATGCTTTACTACTGAAGTCCAAGTGGAATAATTGCCATCAATTTCTCTTGACCAACTAAAGGGGATCACATATTAGAACAGAGAACATTACAGCACAATGTAATGTTCTGTGCCAACGTTTTATCCTGCTCTAAGATCTATCTAACCCTTCCCTCCCACATGGCCCTCCATTTCTCTATCATTCATGTACCTATCTAAGAGTCTCTTAAATGTCCCTAATGTATCTGCCCCTACAACCTCTGCAGGCAGTGCATTCCACGCACCCACCACTTTGTGCAAAAAACTTACCTTTGACATCCCCCTTATACCTTCCTCCAATCACCTTAAAATTATGTCCCCTCGTGTCCTGGGAAAAAAGTCTCTGACTGTCTATGCCTCTTATACACCTCTGTTAAGTCACCTCTCATCCTCCTTCGCTCCAAAGAGAAAAGCCCTAGCTCACTCAACCTATCCTCATAAGACATGCTCTCCTTTCCAGGCAGCATCCTGGTAAATCTCCTCTGCACCCTCTCTAAAGCTTCCACATCCTTCCTATAATGAGGTGACCAGAACGGAACACAATACCCCAAGTGTGGTCTAACCAGAGTTTTATAGATCTGCAACATTATCTGGCAGCTCTTGAACTTAATACCCCGACTAATAAAGGCCAACACACCATGACTTCTTAACAACCCTATCAACCTATTCTGCCTTCAAATTCAATCTTCCAAAGTGTATCACTTCACACTTTTCTGGGTCGAACTCCATCTGCCACTTCTCAGGCCAGCTCTGCATCCTATCAATATCCTGTTGTAACTACAGAAACTTTCTACACTATCCACAACACCACCAACCTGTGTGTCATCTGCAAACTTACTAACTCACCCTTCCATATCCTCATCCAAGTCATTCATAAAAATCATAAAGAGCAGGGGCCCCAGAACAGATCCCTGTGGAACAGCACTAGTCACCAACCTCCAGGCATAATATGCTCCATCTACAACCACCCTCTGTCTTCTATGGGTGTGCCAATTCTACAGCCATGTTTCCCTGGATCCCATGCCTCCTGACTTTCTGAATGAACCATCCATGAGGAACCTTATCAAACACCTTACTGAAATCCATGTACACCACATCCACTGCTCTACCTTCAATGTTCTTTGTCACATCCTCAAAGAATTCAATCAGGCTCGTGAGGCATGATCTGGCCTTCACAAAGCCATGCTGACTGTCACTAATTAGCCTATGCTTCTCCAAATGTCCATAAATCCTGTGTCCCTTTCAAAGAATCCTGTCAAAGAATATCCTCCAGTAATTTGCCCAGCACAAGTAAGACTCACTGGTCTGTAATTCCCAGGGTTATCCCCACTCCCTTTCTTGAACAAAGGAACATCACTTGCCACCCTCCAATCATCTGGCACTACTCCTGTGGCCAGTGAGGATGAAAAGATCATCACCAAAGGCACAGCAATCTCTTCCCTTGCTTCCTGTAATAACCTTGGATATACCCTGTACAGCCCTGGTGACTTATCTATCCTAATGTTTTCAAAAGTTCCAGCTCATCCTCTATCCTCACGTCCACATGCCCTAGCGTATCAGCCTGTTGTACGCCATCCTCACAAACGTTAAGGTCTCTCTCATTGGTGAATACTGAAGCAAAGTATTCATTAAGGACCTCCCCTACCTCTTCCAACTCCAGACACACATTTCCTCTTTTATCCCTGATTGGTCCTACCCTCATTCTAGTCATCCTCCTATTCTTCACATAAGTGTAGAATGCCTTGGGGTTTTCCTCAATCCTACTCATCAAGGTCTTCTCATACCCCCTTCTAGCTCTCCGAAGTCCATTCTTAAGCTCCCTTTTGGCTACCTTGTAACTCTCCAGGGCCATCTGATCCTTGCTTTCTAAACCTTACGTAAGCTTCTTTCTTCCTTTTCACCATATATTCTATGTCTCTTGTTAACCACGGTTCCTTCACTCTACCATCCTTACCGTCTCAATGGGACAAGCCTATCCAGAAGCCCATGCAAGTACTCCCTTAACAACCACCACACTTCCATTGTGCACTTCCCCAAGAACATCTGTTCCCAATTTGCATCCCAAGTTCCTGCCTAATAGCATCATAATTCCCCTCCCCCAATTAAACACTTTCCTATATCATCTGCTCCTATCCCTCTCCAAGGTGATGATAAAGGTCAAGGAGTTATGGTCACCATCTCCAAAATGCTCTCTCACTGAGAGATCTGACACCTGATCAGGCTCATTGCCTAGAACCAGACCAGTATGGCCTCTCCTCTAGTCAGCCTGTCCACATACTGTGTCAGGAATCCTTCCTGGACACTCCTAACAAACTCTGCCCCATCTATCCCCTTTACACTAAGGAGGTGCCAATCAATATTAGGGAAGTTGAAATCACCCATGACAACAACCCTGTTATTTTTGTACTTCTCCAAAATCTGCCTCCTGATCTGCTCCTCAGTGTCTCTGCTGCCATTGGGGAACCTGCAGAATACTCCCAATAGAGTGATTGCTCCTTTCCTGTTTCTGACTTTCACCCACACTGACTCAGTAGACGATCCCTCCAGGACATCCTCTCTTTCTACAGCTGTGACACTGTCCCTGATCAGCAAAGCCACCCCCACCAACTCCCCCCAAGCCTTACCTCCATCCCTGTCCTTTTTGAAACATCTAAACCCCAGAATATCCAGCAGCCATTACTGCCCTTGCGACAGCCAAGTCTCTGGTATGGCCACCATGTCATAGTTCCATGTATTTACCCATGCTCTAAGTTCATCTCCCTTGTTCCTGATACTTCTCGCATTGAAGTAGACACACTTCAGCCCATCCAACTAACTGCAATTTTGCCCTTTCAAATGCCTATCCTTCCTCACAGTCTTTCTGCACTCTGCATCTACTTGTACACTATTTGAATGTCAAAAAAAAGAGAAGAAATGTCTTTCTCAGAAAAATAAAACTGTAAAGACTCGTGACTTAAAAGTGATTGTGGAATAAGATTTTATTAACAGCAATGACACCATGCAGCAAATGAGCAACATTACAGATTATAAATATCAAACAGATGGTTGTTCTAGCTTTGGAATGTGTACTCGTTTCAGAGGAGAGTTGAGAAACAATAGAAGTGTCATTGCCACTACTGAGACTACTCATTAGGGTGGTAGAATAGAGAGAGTAAATTTGCAGGGAAATAGATGACTGCAAAGCTTATACCCTTGTTCAATAAAAGTATTGAAAAGCCCTGAAACTACAAGGCTAACCTCAAAATGATATTCGGGGATGGAATTAGCAGTCACTTTGACAAACATGGACTGATAAGGGAGAGCAAGTATAGACTGGTTAAAGGCAAATCATGGTTAAATAGCTTGTCATTACCATTGAGGTAACAGGATCAATGAGGGAAATGCAGCTGATGCTGTGACTTTCAAATGGCATGTGATAAAGTGCTGTAGAATAGGTTTGTAATCAAGATTAAAACCCATGGAATAAAAGGGGATGTAGTAGCATGGATAAAAAATAGTCTGGGTAACAGGAAACAGAGAGTAGTAGTAGAAAGTATAAGGAAGGAAATCATACTGTGGAGTACCCCAAGGATTGGGATCAGGATCATTACTTCACTTAATATATATTAATGGCTAGGTCTTACGTGTACAGGTCTCCCTAAGTGAGCAAGTTTCCAGATGACACAAAACAAGAAATGTAGCCGGAGGAGGATGGTAATGTACTTCAAGAATAGATAGATGGGCTGATAGAATATGTGGACGTGTGGCAGTTGACATTTAATGAAATAAATATGAGATGTTGCATTTCAGTAGGAAGGCCAAAATGAAGCAATATAACCCGGAGGCCACAATTCTAAAAAAAAATGTATGGGAGCAGAAATCTGGCTGTACATGTGCATGAATCGTAGAAAATGATATACTCTGTTCCATCATTTAATGAGATCTTTGCTAATCCTATACCTCAAATGCACCTTCCAGCATGATCCTCATATCCATAGATACTTTTAATATCCACAAAATCTATCAATTATATCTTTAATATATTGAATGACTGAGGATCCATAATATTTGGGATAGAGGGAGGGGAAATGACAGAGAGGGTGGACAATGTTGATATCTTGGATTAAGAGGGCATAGCCTAAGGATGAAGAGTCAGCAATTTAATTCCATGATGAGGAGAAATGTTGTTTTGCAGAGAGTTGTAACCTTTGGAATTCACTCCTTCAGAGAGCTGTTGATGCTCAGACTTTGTTTATTAAAGGCTGAAATTGATAGACATCTCAGTGCTAAAGAAATCAATCATATGGGTTCAAACTTGAAAGTGATCTTGAGGTACTAGGTCAGCCAGGATTTCACTCAAGGGTGGAACAGGCCAAAAAGTTTGTATGTCCTACTCCTTCTTCTATTTCTTTTGTGCTTAGAGAATTTCATAGATTTGACATGGAGCATACTGTGAACCATTGCTGACATGGAGCACACTGTGAACCATTGCTGACATGGAGCACACTGTGAACCATTGCTGACATGGAGCACACTGTGAACCATTGCTGACATGGAGCACACTGTGAACGCTTCCCTGACTGAAAAGCTTCCACTTTCTTTTTATCACAGTGTTTCTCACACTTTTTCATAACATAAGTAGATATTCATTATCATGCAAGTTATTTTTGATATGGTGTTTCCTATTACAAATACCTGCATTAAATTTGAAAGTGATGTCATTCAATCTGAAACTGGGGTTTTCGATCCAAACAAAGGAAACTATGAAGGCATGAGGTGAAGGTTGACTGTGGTAGATTGGGAAACTACATTAAAAGGAGAGGGAATGGTTAGTATTTAAAGTCATAGTATCTGATTTATAAGAAACGTACATTCTTTTAAAGCACAAAAACTCAACATGAAAAGTAGTTCAACCATTCAAGCAAAACTCAACAGGAAAAATTAAAGGTTGTATTAAATCACAGAAAAAAGGCTTAAAATGATGGCAGAGAAAGCAGTGCCTAAGGATTGGGAGTATTCAGCACAGAGTGAGAAAGAAATTGATAAAGAAAAGGAAAATAGAAAATGGGTAAATGAATGAAAAATATATAATCAGACTGTAAGAGCTTTTATTCATCTGTAAAAAGGAAAAAAGTGAGGGCAATTGTGGGTCTTTGGCAGAAAAAGAAGAATTTATGGGACTGGGAATGAAACAATGGTAAAGGAATTAAACATATATCTTTTTGTCTGTCTTCACAGAGACACACAGAAATAATGGAGAACCAAGGAACTGGGGGAAATGAGGATATGTATTAATAAAGAAATACGGTTGCCTGTAAACTGATGAATTCCAAGGATATTTTGAACTACATCCCAGAGTTTTGAAAAAGGTGGCAACAGAGATAATGGAGACTCTGTTTATCACTTTCCAGAACTCTTTAGATTCTGGAGATTCCTGTGGTTTGAAGGATACTAAACATAACCCCACCATTTAAGAAAGGAGGGAGGGAGAAAACTACTGATCTTTGAGTCTGAAATCAGCAATAGGGAAAATGATGAAATCTGTAGTAAATGACACGGTATCAATATACTTCGAAAATAATAATCTGATTGTTCAGACAACACAGTATTCTGAAACAGAAAATGTTTGACTCATCTTTTGAAGTTCTTTGAAGTTTGGACTAGTGACGTAGAAGAGGGGGAACCTGTGGACATTCTGTACTCGGATTTTCAGTAGGTTTTGATAAGGTCCCACACAGAAGGTTGATGAGCATGATTTGAGCAGATGGAACATGGGGCAATTTGTTAGTATGGACTGAGAATTAGTTAACAAGTGACTAATGAAGGGATTGGTGCTTAGATCCCAACTATTCACAATCTATATTGACCATTTGGTTGAGTGAACCTAATGTAACATCTCCAAGTTCACTGAAGACACAGATAAAGGAAAAGCGAATAGTGATAAGGGCGCATAGAGGTTTCAAGGAGATTTGGGCAAGCTAAGTGAGTGGGCAACAACATGACAGAGAAAAAGGTGGAAATGTGAGGTTACCCATTTTGGTCGAGAAGTGTTGATTTTCAAAGGGACACTAGTCATTGACACAAAGGTGCACTACATAACTGGGAAGGCTATGGTGGCCTTTATTGCAAAAGGATTTGAGTACAAGAGTAAAGATACCTTACTACAAATACACAGAAAACCACACCTGGAGAACTGTGTAAAGTTTTGGTCTCCATATGTAAAAAAATGTTCCCCGTTACCAAGGAAATGCAGCAAAGATTCATCAGACTGGTTCCCGGGATGGCAGGCCTGTCCTATGAGGAGATCTTGAGTAGGTTAGGCCTTCATTCTCTAGAGTTTAGAAGAATGACAGGGGACCTCAATGAAACTTACAAAATTCTAAGAGGACTTGATGTTGGAAGGTTGCTTCCCTTATATCAGGAGTCCAGAACTTGGGTCATAATCTCAAACTAAAGGATAGGCAATATGGGACTGAAATTAGGACATTATTTTCAATTTGGGGCTAGTGAATTTTGGAAGATTCTCTGTTGAAGCTTAGTCATTGATTGCATTCAAAACAAACAAAATGGTTATTGGAAGAATCAAGGGAAATGATAGAGCAGGAAAATGGTATAGAAAATCAACCATTAATGATGAAGGCGGCTCAAGGAGCTCTATGACCTAATCCTGATCCTATTTCTTATGTTCTTATGCATTGAATTAAGTTCTGGGAAATCAATGGTTACTTGTATTGAAGCATTTTAAGCAACATAAAATAAATCCAGAAAGCAAAGCTCCAGCTAATAACTTGATGACAGTTAATCTGATAGGAAGGAGAAATTTGCCTTTGCAAATGAAGTTGACTGCACACCGCGAAATATCTAACCAAATCAAGATAAAGATATGGCTGAGTATATAAGATACAACAAAATATCCCCGCCGTAGTGTTGCTAGCCTACTCCACATCTAGCTGTGCCTCTAAGCCAAGCTATCCCAATACAGTGCAACACTGACAGTCATCTGAAATTGTAAATTCTATAAGAACTTCTTGTCCAAATCAATACAAAAATCTACTCTGGCCAATTATTGGCCCATCAGAGTATTCTCAATCAGCAAAGAGATGGAAGGGGCCATCCACATTGCTGTCAGGTATCACTCACTCACTGATAACTGGATTTTGGGAAAATGCCAGAATCCTTCAGCTTTACACTGCATTACAACCTTGGTCCAAGCAAAGGCAAAAGAGAAAAGTTTTAAAGATAAAGAGAGTGATTTCCTCTGACATCAAGGCAACATTTGGCAGAGTGCATTATCAATGAGCTCTGCTGAAAATGAAGTCAATGGGAGTCAGGAGGAAAATTTTCCACTGACTGCAATCATCCCTGACACAAAGGAACATATTTGTGGTCATTGGGGCCAACCAGCTCAGTCTCTGAGCATTGTAGCAGGAGTTCCTCAGCACTGTATCCTGGACCCAACCACTTTCAGCTACTTCATCAATGACATCTGAGCATGTTTGCTCATAACTGCATTGTTCAAGTTTGAGCTGATTGACTGTTGGGCTGAAAAGTAATATTCATGCCATACAAGACCACCTCCAACAAGAGGGAACTGGCATTCAACATCAAATGCAACACTATCAACATTCTGGGAATCATCACTTACCAGAAACATAATTGGGCCAGCCATGTAAATACCATGGCTACAAGAATAGAACACAGGCTGGCACTGTCCTGTGAGTGACTTACCTCCTGAGTCTAAAAAGCTTTTTCTCTATCTACAAAGTACATTGGGAGTGCAATGGTTTATGCACTATTTACCTGGGTGAGTAAAATTCCAGCAGCAGTCAGGAATCCCTGCACCCTCCAGGACAAATCAACCCGCATGATTGGCAGGCTATCCTCCACTTTAAACATTTGCTCCCTAACAATGGTACATGATGGTTGTAGTATATAAAATGTTTACTGGAGCAGTGCACAGCTTATTTGACAGAACATACAGTACCTGTGATCTTTACCACCAAACTGTTCAAAAGCAACAAGAGCCATAGAATTATAGACTCATGGAGTCCCACACCAGAGCAATAAGCTTTTCAGTCCAGCAAGTCTATGCCAATCTTTTTTCCCCAACTACACAAATCCTATTTGCCCACATTAGGCCCATATCCTTCTATGCCTTGCCTATTTACTTGTCTCTCAAAAGTACTGACTGTAACTGATTCCACCACCTCCTCTGGCAGTGAGTTCCAGACATCCACCACTCTCTCAACATTTTCCCTTCAAATCCCCTTTAAAACTCCTTCCTCTTATCTTAAACATAGGCTTTCTTGTTTTTGATACCCCTACAGTGGGAAAAAGATTCTGACTACCTACCCTATTATTTATCTTATAATTTTATATTCCTCTACCAGGTCGCCCCTCAGCCTCCTTTGGTCTAGGGAAAGCAAGCTCAGCGTATCCAATCTCTCTCCACAACTAATTCTAAGCCTAGTCCTCCAATCCAGGTAATATTGATGAATCTCCTCTGCAATCTCTCCAGTGCAAACACATCCAGAACTGCACACAATACTCCAAATGAGTTTTATGAAGTTTCACATTGCTGTTCCAACTTTTGTAATCTATACTCCAATCTATGAGGGCAAGGATACCACATGCCCACTTCACCACCCTATCTACCTGTGTTGCCCTTTTCAGGGAACTATGGACTTGAACCCCAAGGTCCCTCTGCTTATTAACGTTCCTTGGCACCCTACTATTTACTGTACATGTCCTACCTCTTTTTGACTTACCAAAATGCATCACCTCACACTTGTTGGGATTAAATTCCATCTGCCAATGCTCTGCCATACTTTCCATCTGATGTTTATCCTACTGTAGATAAGGCAACATTCCTTACTATCCACAACACCATCACTTTTTGTGTTATCTGCAAACCAATCTTTCCTCCAATGGGAACATCATCAGCTCAAAGCTCCCTACCGAGTCCCAAACTTTGTTCACTCGAACACACATCACCATTCTGTCATTGAGGGATTAATTCCCAGGAACTGCCAGCCTAACTGCACTCTAGAAGTCCTTCACCAAATGGACTGCAGGAATTCATCAACCTGAGTCATAAACATCTTGTCAAGGATAATTGGGGCAAGAAATACTGGCCTGCCATCAATGAACATACACACATCAGATAGAACCTATGGATAAAATTAAAAGGAAAAGTAACCCACTTGAAGTCCCACAAGCACGCAAACTAAAATTTGCTTTCGAATCATTGGTTACCAGTATTTCTCTTAGAGGTAGAAATGTCACTACAGATAATTGAAAGAAAGAATATGTCTTAGAAGTTCAGTCATTCCATCACCCAACATTTTGTCAAAGACTGTAAGACAAACTAGCCTTTAGTATCCAGGCCCCATCGATGGCAATCATTAATTTCTGATGTGATTACCCAACTGACAATACTCCAACCAAATCACTCATCCTTCTGAGCTCATCACCATCCTTCCTCACTCACCACAAGATGTCTGTAATGGCAGTGGTGGTCCAACCTTTAATGAAGGAGAGAAACAAAGGACTGCAGATGCTAGAATCTAGATGAAAGGCACAATGATGCTGGAGGAACTCAGCAGGCCAGGCAGCATCTGTGGAGAAAGGGTCCTGAAGAATGGTCCTGACCTGAAACGTTGACGGCCTGCTTTTCTCCACAGATGTTGCCTGGCCTGCTGAGTTCCTCCAGCATAATAGTGTTTTTCAGCCTTTAACAAAACCTCACTGGAAATTTGTCTCCTAATCTCTGCAGTTTGCTGGCTCAATCAAAGTGAGGCACAGCTTTGAGGTAGCCTCACATATCATTCAGGTGTGGGAATCATTAAATGTTATGACCATAAGCTGCTTGATAGTTTGGGTTAAATAAAATGGGTAGTAAATGTAAAAGAAAAAGTAATGCAATGTAAAAGAGCTTTGGCAAAAAGAAAGGCTCAATGTAGTTTTTTTAAATATAAGGCTTATTAGAAATGGCTTTTCCCTATATTTCTTTAGTGACCTGCAAATGGAAGTACCAATGGGTTATGTAAGACATCCACTGGGGTTTTAAGCAAATAAGTTTTATGACATTATCTGTCTGCAAAGTATAAAGGAATTGTAAGCATTTTACATTCCACTGGGATACCAAACAGAGCGAGATACTATTTTCAATATGCTAGTATCAGCAGTAGCATAAAATTGATTGTTGTCGGCAGAGCAACAAGAAGATGCCCAAACAATTTTGCCTTGCTAAATATAGAGGTTAAAGGAAAATGTCTTATCCTGTGGTTACAAGATTGGGGAACCTTAGGTGACAAAGGGCATTGTAGGTTTGATCAGGAAAAAAAAGGAAAAATATGGCCAGTATTGGCAACTGGAATTGAAGGTGTCTCTTGGGAAAAATAGAATGTGTAGGAGACAGCTCAAGGAAGAAGTTAGGAGGACAAAGTATCCTTGGTAGATCTTCCTACTTCACACAAAAAAAAAGATTCATTACACAAAAATCATCTTTTCAGTATCTGGAGGAGATCTCTCAGCTGTCTATCCCTTCTTAATAAGTCCTTCTCTGTCTCTGTATAAATTCATGCACCTACTACACATCAAACATAAGCTCATCTTATCAACAAACATGATCTCATCTTATCAATCTTATCTCAGGAAATGAAACTGGGTGTGCGATGGAAGTGTCATTGGGGAAAACACTTTGGGAACAGTGACCTTATATCTGTAAGTTTCAAAGTAGCTATGGAAAAGGATAAGGGTGTTTCTCATGTTAAGGCCTTGAATTGGGGGAAAGCTGATTTCAATAGCATAAGAGAAGACTTAGCGAAAGTAGATTGGGAGAAGAAACTAGCAAGAGTTCAGGGCCAGCATGTTCTGGTACGAGTTATTGGCAAAGGTGGCAGGATTGGGGAACCTTAGGTGACAAAGGGCATTGTAGGTTTGATCAGGAAAAAAATGGAAAAATATGGCCAGTATTGGCAACTGGAATTGAAGAAGTTTCTTGAGAAAAATAGAGTGTGTAGGAAACAATTCAAGAAAGAAATTATGAGGACAAAGTATCCTTGGCAAGTAAGATTAAGAAGAATCCCAAGACAATCTATAACTATATCAGGAGCAAGATGGTAGCCAGAGAAAGAGGAGGTCCCCTCCAGGACCAAAGGAGTATCTATGTGTGGAGCCAGGTGATGTGGGTGAGGTCCTAAGTGAATACTTCTCTGTATTCAGCAAGGAGAAGTACATGAAAGATAGGGAGGGGGTACGTGGATAATCTGGAGCAGGTCAGTGTTAAGAAGGAGAAGGTGTTGGATGTCATGAGACACATAAGGGTTGACAGATCCCCAGGGCCAGGTAAGATCTATCCCAGGTTTCTATGGGAAGTGAAGGAAGTGGTAGTTGGGGCTTTGTCTGAGATTTGTATCTTTGTTAGCCACAGATGAGGTACCAGAAGACTGGAGGATTGCTAATGTTGTTCCTTTATTTAAGAAGGGCAGGTAAGCTAGGTAACTACAGGTCAGTGAGCCTTATGAGTGATAGGGAAATTATTGGAGAAATTTATGCACATTTGGAAAACCAGGGGCTACCACGGATAGTCAGTATGGCTTTGTGTGGGTGAAATCCTACCTGACTAATTTGATTGCATTTTTGATGAGGTAACTAAGAAGATTTATGAAGGTGGGGCAGTAGACCTTGTCTATTTGGACAGATGGGAATCACCAGGATGTTGTCTTAATTGGATGACTTTAGCTATGAGGATAGGCTGTGTTTGTTTTCCCTGGAGCAAAGGGACAACATTTGAGGGATCAGTGTTCCGGATTGAATAAGTGTCATAATCCTAATTGCCACATACTGTACACAAAAAAGGGTAAGTTATAGAAGCTAATAAATCTAATTAATTCTAATTAAAAAAATAAACGTAGTCATTAAAATCCGGGCAGGTGAACATTTAGATCTATTGTGCTTACGGTCCTTAGCCTTAAAGCAACAATTGTTCTTCACATCCAATTTACATTTACAACAGTTAAGCCCCAGTAACTGCCCTATCTATATCATTTATTTATTTATTTATTTTTCAGATGTGGGCATCGAGAAGGTGGTGGTAAACCACTTCCTTGAACTGTCTGTCTGTTGAAGGTATTCCTACAATGCAGTTGGCAAAGAAATTCCAGGAATTACATTCAGCAATGATAAAAGAACAACAATATACTTTCTAGTCAGGATGGTGAGTAACTTGGGAGGGTACCTGTAGGTGGACATGTTCCCATGTCCCTAAGGCTCTTGTCCTTCTTTGTAGAAGAGGATGCACTTTATAAAGTGCAGTTGCAGTAGCCCAAGTGAGTAATGGCAATGTTTGGATAGGATACACACACTGCAGCCATGGTGGAAGGATTAGATGCTCAGGGTAGTGGACTGGGTGCCAACTATGTGAACTGCCTTGTCCTATGTAGTGTCAAACTTACTGAGTGTTGTTGCCAGAGTAAAGTGTATGGTATTCCATTATAATCTATTTTTGTGTCTTGTAGATGGCAAAAAGATTTTGGGGAGTCAGGAGATCAGTTTTTCATTGCAGGATGTCAAGCCACTGACCTACTCTTGCAGCTACTGTACTTACACAGCTGGTCCAGTTGAATTTCTGGACAATGATGACCCCAGAGTATTAGGTGATGGGAACTGAAAAGTTAACTTTTTCTATTTCCTCAGGAGCTACCTGACAAAGAATGTTTACATTTGTTTTCTATTTTTACAGCATCTGCAATGTCTAATGTAAATTTATGAGTGACTTGGCAGGTCCAAGGTTGTCTAACCAAAACTGATGCAACCCGGAGTAAATCATATCAGCAATCACTTTCAGGTAAAATCATATCAATGGAAAACTGGACCAGGCACATCCTATTGGGAGTGAAAATAGAAAATACTGGAAACACTCAGCAGGTCAGGTGGCATCCAGTCTGGAACCATGCTATTGTGCTGAAGGTTTCCCCAGATGTGCACAAGATGTCAATCCTTGCGCAGCACATGTCTGAAGCTTGCCTGGCATGAATTTGAACTCTTGGATCCAAAGGAAGACTGTCATTGGCAGTTACAGAAGACAAATAGCACAACCCTTTGAGTCTGGTAGTCTGGCATATGGCTACATTTAAATTATATATAGGATTTAGCAGAAAAGGAAAGAATTGTTGTGAACTCATTAATTGAGTGTTTTTCCTCGATAAGGAAAGTTTGGTTAGAAGATCTGTCCTTGATACTTGCCTTACAAGGTACAAAGAACCTATAAATGCAACACTACTCAGAAGAACGAACTTTGGAGTTTCAAAGCTCTGCTGGAATTGTAAAAATCATATTTATTTCCTACTTATGATCACAAATATTGGGACAGATTTCTACGACTGAAATTAACCCTATCTCAAAGAAGGATCTGGATAATTACTCATTAAAAACCAAATGATTACAAATAGTTGAATACAATTTAGAGAGGAATTCAGGAGAGAAAGTTGGAGGAAGTTCTAAAACTCAAAATAATTAATGACAACTTAGTAAGTCTATCCTGCAAAGTAATGTTTAATTAGCAAAACAATGGATATTTCAAAATCTATGATGGGACTTTGGAAGGCTTAAAAGTATAGACTGCTGCTGGATCTCCAAGGCAGGTAAGGGCTGTCAAATTAATCTTAAGCTAATTAAGCTCTCAAACATAAAACTACCAATCATAGTTAATACATCTTAAGTAAGAAAATTCTGATTATTGTTGTTTGGTATCAATCTGAACATGAACTAGCTGTTAATAAACTTTAGAATTTGAATCATGATCGGGTAAAACATGTTTCATGTAAGGGTGTCCCTGAAATAACTCAGATTGTCAATCCTCCCTGTAAAAAGTTTGGTACCATTGTTTTAATGTGGAATGACAACAGAATTTATACCAGTTACTTGAGTCACTACATTCAATATCCCAGAGCTGCAGTGTCCAGATGAACAAGACTTTTGTAATGCACAAAGGAGGTCTTGTCAGTCAAATGCTGCTGATCTGAGTGCTGCAACTAAAGATTCTCATTGAGACTACAGCATTTATAGGTTCTTTGTTATCTTGTGAGGCATGTAGCATGGACAGAGCTTCTAACCAATCTTCCTTTATTGATGAAAAGCACTCAACTAATGCGTTACACAACAATCTATTCATAGTATACATAGCCTTAAAGATACACAACTTACGTACGCCACACAGTTTTTCTGTAAAAAATGAACAAATCTACAGGTATATTAACAGTAATTATCTGCATACATTACATCATATTAAATGTATTATGTGACTGATGCATAACTAAATGTGTGTAAATAGTTAATTGATAATATGATGCCATAAATTAAATTAGTCTGCAAGTTTTCTCAATCTCTCTGATCTTATCAATAACAAAGGAGTTTCTGTTACTGCCAGTATCTACCCTAGAGTTTTTATTCCAGTTAATTACCTTGACCTGTAGCTGGGTGCCATCCAACTGATTTCGGGTCTCTGGCGTTTCCCATCCCATGTCCTGCCCAGTAATGTCTCAACCAGATAAGCAATCCTGTACTCGATCTCAGGCTCAGCATGTGTATTATGTTCTCAATCACCATGCTCCAGTTTTCTGAAACTTCACCAATAGCCCTTTTTTCTTATCTTGCATTGTTCCTCCTCCACCTACAGTTTAAGGGTATAGGGAACTGTTCTTGGTTGACAATAAATAGATTTGGCACCAGTACTGATTTAAATGTGGGGCTGGTACACTACAATGCTACCACGAGTCAGTGCACTGAGAGCTCTGCAGACTCTGTTGCATTGTGTCCATACTACAGGTACTTGCCCAGCCAACACATCCTCGTCCCCAGTAATATCAGCATTCTCATTGAATTGGCCATAATCACTCCCTGCATCATCCGATGCACCACACTTCACCCAGAATATGCAAGAACCTGCAAAATGATGCCGCAGTTTCCCTGTGGAAATGCACTGAACAGATATTCATACATGTAGTAACACATCAATGGGCTGTACACACCTGTGTCAACCACCATCCTCACGGGACAGCCACTCATTTTAACAGTGATCTCATAATTGCTGCCATGCTGCAGATTGGCATCTATCACTGCAATGAGACACTTATTTAAGAAACTTCCCCAGTGTCTGCAGCATCTCAATCTGCAGAGCACCCATCTATGTCTGCAGTCCACCCTTCTAACCCAACAGTTTCTTGCCAAAGACACTTTTGGTCACCATATGACATGATGCCGCAGATGAAGAAGGAGGTGCCACCATTGTGTGGTTAATGTCTGCCCTCCAGAATCACACCTTATATGAAACTGCCTCACAAATTTGAGCATCAATCCCAAGGTGGATGCCATCCTAATTACTCCCTCAAATGTCAAATGTTTATTTTTCTGAATTCTCTTAGCAATCAGTCCACATCTTGCAGCATCACGTTGAATAAGGTCTTGAAATTGTAAATCTTTTCCTGCATGTTTGGCCTGTTTCTTCTGATCTCTGATTGCACAAACCAAGTGCATAACTCACTGAAATCGCTGAAGGCACTGCATCAAAATGTCCCATGAAATTTCTTAAAATATCCTCATAGAGGACCTTATCCATGGTTTATGGTGCTTGCAAATTCATTAGTGTTTCATAGGTCTTCAGCTCCACTGCTGCTAGTAGTATTTCCTCTCTCTTTCCACACAAGGCCACACTGCCAGGTTCTGTATCCTCCACCGTTACATTGACAATATCATTTACTGTCAGGAACATTTCCACCCATTTCATGTACAAGCAAATAGCTGTGATCTCTTGCACTTTTCCAACTCATCAACATATCTTCTATGTCCACCACTTGCCCATCACTCCCACCCATCTAGAGAACCCTGTTTTCTTCTACCTCATTCTGCTACTTCCTCAAGTAACAACATCTCAAACTCATTGCCAATGAAACACCCATCAGTTCTTCCATATTGCTGTTTAGTAAGGCATTTAAGGACTGAGCAACTAACCATACTTCATTTATTGATCTCAAATTATGCACAATCAACTACACTGTCATAAAAACGTATCAAAAGCTCTTCTGACACATACAGTTCTTAAGGGTGTACATATACCCAATATGTACTAAAAGCAGCACACATCTTCTTGAAATCTTGAGCAGGGAATTGTGGAGAGTTGGTGGGGCTGGGAAAGGGGGGAGCAGTGGTGTGGTGGTTAAGAAAACTGGTAGTTCAGACAATTCTCCTTTCCTTCAAACCTCCAGTGCTTCTGGTGTCTTGAAATTATTTTTCCATTCACACCATTATACCAGCAGGCCTCCATTGGCAAAGGATGGGGCACTATCACTCTAGACCATGACTAATATAGACAGGTGCCAGAAATTATTTGTGTAAGATCAAAGTTCTGGCTATTAAGCTTATTTGAAAGGGCGCTGAGTCTTTACTTTGCATGGCAGAAGGCAGAAGCCACATTGCATGTTGTGCTTCTAGCTATAGTTCTCTTTTTCCCTTCATGCCTGTTAACTTGATCTATTTGCTGTTTAAATTCAAAGAATGGAAACCAATGCCAATTATCAGCTAATGTATACTTGTCAACAGGGGACAATAAAGAAGCAGGAACAGTGGGTGTTCTATTAAATCATCAGCCAACCTACAAAAGAAGCCAAAGCAATAGGGCTGCATTTCCCAGAATGCTTTGCAGAATGGATTGGAGAACACACAATATTAGCCCCAGACTCATCACAGGCTAGAATACATCGGAGGAGCACTGAAGGAAGTTTATGAAGGTCTTAAATTAAATCAGGGCACAAGATTCAGCTAAAGCATTAAAACTTTACTAATGGAATTGCAGCTTTGTAAAAAGGAGATTCTCCTCCGTAAATAGAATCAGAATGAAACACATTATCAGCAGAATCCTTGTTGCAAAATTAGTATGTCACTATACCAGAGTAAACATCTATGAAATGACATTTATCTGAACTATATCAAAGTCAAATAATGGTAGTAAAATAAATGCTAAACCTGTTTGGATATTACAGGAAGGAACAAAGAAGCTGAACTAAATTATAAAGAAAATCTTTGCCTAACTGATCTACTGGAGTTCTTTAAGGATATAAATAGTAGAACAGTTAAGGGAAACCAGTGGTGTATTTGAATTTTCAGAAAGTTTTTGATGAGGTATCACACAGCAAGTTACATAGAACATAGAACACTACAGCATGGTAAAGGCCCTTTGGCCCACAATGTTGTGCCGACATTTTATCCTCCTCTAAGATCTATCTAAACCTTCCCTCCCAATTGTTAACCCTTCCCTCCCATTTCTCTATCATTCATGTGTCTATCTAAGAGTCTCTTAAATGTTCCTGATGTATCTGCCCTCACAACCTCTGCCGGCAGTGCATTCCACTCACCCACCAGTCTCTGTGTAAAACAAACTTACCTCTGACATCCCTCTTATACCTTCCTCCAATCACCTTAAAATTATGCCCGCTCACGTTAGCCATTTTCACCCTGGGAAAAAGTCTCTGACTGTCCACTCGATCTATTCAAGTCATCTCTCAACCACCTTCTCTCCAAAGAGCAAAGCCCTAACTCACTCAACCTATCCTCATAAGACATGCTCTCCTTTCCAGGCAGCATTCTGGTAAATCTCCTCTGCACCCTCTCTAAAGCTTCCACATCCTTCCTAGAATGAGGTGACCAGAACTGAACACAATACTCCCAAGTGTGGTCTAACCAGAGTTTCATAGAGCTGCAACGTTACCTTGCGGCTCTTGAACTCAATACCTGGACTAATGAAGGCCAACACAGCATACACCTTCTTAACAACCCTATCGACCTGCGCGGCAACCTTGAGGGATCTATGGATGAGGACCCCAAGATGCCTCTGTTCCTCCAAACTGCTAAGAGTCCTGCAATTAACCTTGTATTCTGCCTTCAAATTCAACCTTCCAAAGTATATCACTTTACATTTTTCCAGGTTGAACACCATCTGCCACTTCTCAGCCCAGGTCTGCATCCTATCAATATCCTATTGTAATCTACAGCAATCTTCTATACTATCCACAACACCACCAACCTTCGTGTCATCAGCAAACTTACTAACCCATCCTTCCACATCCTCATCCAAGTCATTTATAAAAATCACAAAGAGCAGGGGTCCAAGAACAGATCCCTGTGGAACACCACTGGTCACCAACCTCCAGGCAGAATACACTCCATCTACCACCACCCTCTGTCTTCTATGGATGAGCCAATTCTGAATCCACACAGCCATGTTTCCCTGGATCCCATGTCTCCTGACTTTCTGTATGAGCCTTCCATGAGGAACCTTATCAAATGCCTTACTAAAATCCACGTATACCATATCCACTGCTCTAGCTTCATCAATGTTCTTTGTCACACCCTCAAAGAATTCAAACAGGCTTGTGAAGCATGACCTGCCCTTCACAAAGCTATGCTGTCACTAATCATCCTATGCTTCTCCAAATGCCCATAAATCCTGTCACTAAGAATCGCCACCAGTAATTTGCCCACCACTGAAGTGGGACTCACTGGTCTGTAATTCCCTGGGTTATCCCTACTCCCTTTCTTAAATAAAAGGAACAACATTTGCCACTGTCCAATCATCTGGCATTACTCCTGTAGCCACTGAGGATGCAAAGATCATTGCCAAAGGCACAGCAATCTCTTCCCTCTCTTCCCAAAATAACCTTGGACATATCCCGTCTGGCCCCGGGGACTTATCTATCCTAATGTTTTTTCAAAAGTTCCAGCTCATCCTCTATCCTCACGTCCACATGCCCTAGTGTATCAGCCTGTCGTATGCTATCCTCACAAACGTTAAGGTCTCTCTCATTGGCGAATACTGAAGCAAAGTATTCATTAAGGACATCCCCTACCTCTTCTGACTCCAGACACATGTTTCCTCTTTTATCCCTGATCGGTCCTAACCTTACTCTGGTCATCCTCCTATTATTCACATACGTGTAGAATGCCTTGGGGTTTTCCTTAATCCTACTCACCAAGGCTTTCTCATGCTCCCTTCTAGCTCGCTGAAGTCCATTATTCAGCTCCCTCCTCGCTACCTTGCAACTCTCCAGGGCCCTGTTTGATCCATGCTTTCTAAACCTTGGGTAAACTTCTTTCTTCCTCTTGACAAGATATTCTACATCTCTTGCAAACACAGTTTCTTCACTCTACCATCCTTACCCTGCTTCAATGGGACAAACCTATCCAGAAGCCCATGCAAGTACACTCTAAACAACTTCCACATTTCCGTTGTGCACTTCCCCAAGAATATCTGTTCCCAGTTTATGCTCCCAAGTTCCTGCCTAATAGCATCATAATTCCCCTCCCCCAATTAAATACTTTCCCCATATAGTCTGTTCCTATCCCTCCCCAAGGCTATGGTAAAGGTCAAGGAGTTATGGTCGCTATCTCCAAAATGCTTGCCCACCAAGAGATCTGACACCTGATCAGGCTCATTGCCTAGTACCAGGTCCAGTACAGCCTCTCTTCTAGTCAGCCTGTCCACATACTGTGTCAGGAATATTTCCTGGACACCTAACAAACTCTGCCCCATCTATCCCCTTTACACTAAGGAGGTGCCAATCAATATTAGGGAAGTTGAAATCACCCATGACAACAACCCTGTTATTTTTGCACCTCTCCTAAAATCTGCTTCCTGATCTGCTCCTCAGTGTCTCTCCTGCTATTGGGGGGTTTGTAGAATATTCCCAACAGAGCGATCACTCCCTTCCTGTTTCTGACTTCCACCCACACTGACTCAGTAGATAATCCCTCCAGGACGTCCTCTCTTTCTACAGCTGTGACACTGTCCCTGATCAGCAAAGCCACCCCCACCCCCCCCCACGCCTTACCTCCATTCCTGTCCCTTTTGAAACATCTAAACCCCAGAATATCCAGCAGCCATTACTGCCCTTGCGACAGCCAAGTCTCTGGCATGGCCACCATGTCATAGTTCCATGTACTTACCCATGCTCTAAGTTCATTATCCTTGTTCCTGATGCTTCTCACATTGAAGGAGACACACTTCAGCCCATCCAACTGACTGCAATTTTGCCCTTTCAACTGCCTATCCTTCCTCACAGTCTTTCTACACTCTGCATCTACTTGTACACTAAATGCACCAACCTCTGACCCATCACTCTGGTTCCCATCCCCCGCCAAACTAGTTTAAACCCTCCCCAACAGTTCAATCAAACCTGCCCGCAAGAATATTGGTCCCCCTCCAGTTCAGGTGTAACCCATATCTTTTGTACAGGTCATACCTTTCCCAGAAGAGATCCCAATGATCAACAAATCTGAAACCCTGCCTCCTGCACTAACTCCTCAGCTATGCATTCATCTGCCAAATCAACTTATTCTTACCTTCACTGGCACGTGGCACAGGCAGCAATCCAGAGATATTACCCTTGAGGTCCTGCTTTTCAGCTTCCTACCTAGCTCCCTATATTCCCTCTTCAGGACCTCATCTCTTTTCCTACCTATGTCATTGGTACCAATACGTATCACGGCCTCTGGCTGTTCACCCTCCTCCTTCAGGATGCTGTGGACCAGATCTGAGACAACCCTGATCCTGGCACCCAGGAGGCAACATACTATCTTATCTTGACTTACCATCTAAGAGTCTTTCTCACTTCCACAGAATCTCCTGTCTGCCCCCCTTTACTATGGAATGCCCTATCACTACCACTCTCCGCTTCTCCCCACTTCCCTCCTGTGCCACACAATCAGGCTTAGTGCCAGAGACCTGGTCACTGCGTCTTTCCCCTGGTAGTTCGTCCCCCCCCCCCCCAACAGTATCCAAAGCGGTATACCTGTTATTGAGGGGAATGGCCACAGGGGTACTCTGCACTACCTGCCTATTCTCCGTCTTTCTCCTGACAGTCAACCAGCTACCTGCCTCCAGCAGCTTAGAGTGACTGCCTCCCTGTAGTTCTCATCTATGAACCCCTCATTATCCCGTAGGAGCCAAAGGTCGTCCAGCTGCATCTCCATTTCCCTAACACGGTCTGTAAGGAGCTGCAGCTGGATGCACCTCATGCAGATGTAGTTATCAGGGAGACTAGATGTCTCCCAGAATTCCCACATCTCACAAGCTGAACACACCACTGACCCTGGTGCCATCCCAACTACTCCGGCCTGGCACCAAAGAAAGAAAGAAAGAAACTTACCAGAGACTTACCTTTGTCTCCGCCTCTTCCTGCTGAAGCCTCTTGAGCCAATGCCTCAGTCCCCCTCTCTAACACTGGTCCATTCACACAATGGCCGTTCCCAAAATGGCCGCTCCACTTATACCTATCTTCGTTTTATTTGCTGCTGTTAATCAGCCAATCAACTAGTAACAATTTGCAAACATGCCTCGTTTAGACCCCTGCAAGGTGAAACTCACAAACGCATGCACAGGCTCACCTCTTTTCAATGGTCCCACTCCAAATCTCACTCCAACTCCCAACTCTGCAAGGTGAAACTCACAAGCCTAGGCACAGAGACTCACCTCTTTTCAAAGGTCCCACTCCAACTCCCGACTCTGCAAGGTAAAACTCAACAACAATAGAGTATGTTGAATTGAGGGGAATATACTGATGTAGATTGAGAATTGTTTATTGGACAGAAAGCAAAGAGTGGGGCTAAATGGATAATTCTCAGTTTGGCAGACTGTACTACGGGGATCATTGCTTGCACCTCAGCTATTCACAGTTTGTATTGATGACTTGGCCGAGGGGACCAAATGCTTTATTTCCAAGTTTACTGATGATATTAAATTAAGTGGGATTGTGAATAAAGAGGTGGATGTAAAGAGGCTTCAAGTGGATAAGCAAGGACATGGACAAGAATATGGCAGATGGAATGTAATGCGGAAAAGTGTAAGATAACCCACTTCAGTGAATATAACAGAAAAGCAGAGTACTTATTAAATGGTGAGAGATTGCGCTTCCAGTTGTAGTCACAAGTTACTGAAGTCCAACACCCAGAGGCAGCTACTAATTAAGGGGGCAAATGGTATATTCGCCTTTTATTATGAGATGACTTGAATAAAGGGTGAAGGAAGTATTATTGCAATTGTCTCGCACCTTGGCAAGGCCACACCTGAAGTATTATGTAAAATTCCAGTGTCCTTATGTACTTGCCATAGAGGGAGTGCAACAGATATTCACTATACTGGTTCTAGGTAAGGTGGGTTAACCACATGAAGAGAGATTGAGTGTATTCTCCAGAGTTTAGAAGAATGAGAGGAAATCTCATAAAAACTTAGAAAACTCTTAAAGGTTTGTAAGGCCAGAGACTGGGAGTGTTAGACCAGGAGTACAGTTTCAGAATCACAGGTAGTCTAATTAGGATTGAGATAAGGCAAAATTTCTTCACTCAGAGAGTAGTTAACCTTTGGAATTCTCCACCCCAATGGGCTGTGAAGGCTCAGTTATTGGTTCAGATGAACAATCTCAATCTGAAATGTTGACTGTCCATTTCCCTCCACAGATGCTGCCTGACCCACTGAGTTCCTCCAGCAGCCCTTTTTTTAGTCTCAGTTATTGGTGTTCATTTGAAACAGAGATATAGGTATAGTCCTGGATAATGACGCTGAGGGAGATCAGCCATAATCTTAATGAATGGCAAAGCAGGCTCAATGAGTCATAAGACCACATCCGACTCCTACTTTTTTGTGTTCCCACGTTCATTTACATTACCTGATGACTAATTGAAATTCGGCTCCAAATAACGTTTTGTTTGTTGTGCATTACAGATCCCAAATATCGCCATTTAGGGCAAGCTTCAACCACAATTACCAATATTTTAATTCCCTTCCCACATATGCAGCCTGACCCGCTGAGTGTTTCCAGCATTTTCTGGCTTCAGTTTAGATAGAAGGCAGGGCATGAAGGGTAACTTAAACAAAAGCCATTTAATAAGAAATACAAGATCCCATGTATTTTGCTGGTGCTATAATTAATCATTAATTAATTTTCACTTTTGAGTGTTACACATATCTGGTTAATTCCTGATTATGTGCAGCGGTTTCTATTGGAATGCCAGTGCATGTTAAAAATGCTAAATTACACTTGTCCACCATACAGCATGGAAGTAGTTAATGTTGCTGTACAATGCAGGATTTCTGTCAGAGAAAAAAACCTAAATAATCAGCTGACGTAAATGTTTAGTGCATGTGGAAAATAAGAAAACATTCATGGTAGGGAAGGTCATCCTTTTGGGAAAAAGTACAATGTATCCAAGGCATTTGGACATATTGTTCTATTTCACAAGCTACAATGAATATTGCTTCTTATTTATTCTTTCACAATATGTGGACCACGCTGGCAATACCAGCAGTTACTGTCCATCCCAACTTGCCCCTGAACTGGAACAGTTAAGAGTTAACATTGAAATCAGGTATAGGCCAGACCAGGTAAGGATGAGCAATTTCCTTCCCTGAAAGACATTCAAAAACCAGATGGTTTTTCCAACAATTCAATGGTTTCCTCGTTTATGCTACAAAGGTTAGATTCATTTAGTTTCTTAACTTTAAATTCCTGAGCTGTCATTGG
Source organism: Pristis pectinata (assembly GCF_009764475.1). Taxonomy (NCBI): domain Eukaryota; kingdom Metazoa; phylum Chordata; class Chondrichthyes; order Rhinopristiformes; family Pristidae; genus Pristis; species Pristis pectinata. The sequence goes on along the minus strand of NC_067408.1, from coordinate 40,807,459 downwards.
TGAGATTCAAACTCGTGTCTCCAGGTTAACGGACCTCTAGCTGCTAGTGTATTATCATAACCATTACTACAATTCTCAAAAGGTGCGTAGATTGCCAAGCTGTATACTATAATGCTTAAAAGGGATTGCTTTTAACTGAATCTGGGGATTCACATCTCCAGGGTTTGAGAGACTGAACCTGCTGGCAGGAGAATCCCAATCTACTGGTCAAAATCGCAGGATAAGGGACTGCCCATATAGGAACAAGAGAAGGAAATACTTCTATCACTTAGAGGTCTGTGAACCATTGGAATTTTCTATCCCAGTAGGTAGTGGAGATGAAGTTCGAACATACTCAAGACCATGGTTCTTGGATTTATGGGGAGAAAGAGAACCAATGGAAACTCTCAGCAGGTCAGGCAACTTTTTGGATAAGAGAAACAGAGTTAATGTTTCAGGTCAAACTCCTTTGTTTCCACAGATGCTGCCTGACGCATTGAGTGTTTCCAACATTTTCTGATTTTGTTTCAGATTTCTAAAATCTGTAGCTTCTTTTGCAATTTTCAGACTAGAAAAACTGCTTTATTTTCTGCAATGTTAATAATGAAGAGGAACATAAAGCAGTTTTTCTCTTTTTGATCACAATCGCTCAAACTCCATATAATGCACATACAGAAAAATTAGCCAGGGACAAATCTGTCGATACCAAATAGCTTAACCCGTATACCAACACAACTTACTTATGAACAGACGATTTTTGGGGAAGATATCAATGGGCATCCTGTATCCTGGGTTTATATCCAAGCAGGAATAACTGGTTGCACATTAGAAAAAAAAATAAATGTTGCACAATACACGAAAAGTGCTGGAGAAACTCAGCAGGTCAGGCAGCATCTATGGAGGGAAATAAACAGTGAACATTTCGGGTTGAGACCCTTAATCAGGACTGGAAAGGAAGGGGGCAGAAGCCAGAATAAGGAGGTGGGGGGAGGGGGAGGAGCACACGCAGGCAGGGTATAGGTGAGTTCGGGTGATAGGTGAGTCCAGGTGAAAGGGGGAAGGTAGGTGAGTGGGGGAGGGGTGCAAGATGTAATAAGCTGAGAGGTGATAGTTAGAAGAGGCAAAGGGCTGAAGAAGAAGGAATCCAGTAGGAGAGGGCAGTGGACCATGGAATAAAGGATGGAGGAGGGGATGAGAGGTGATGGGCACCTTCTTTTGTCCACCGAGCTAATTCCCCAAATCTCTTTCTTCCACATCATCACACCAATGGTCACCTTGCAATAAAATTTGAATGATTTCTTTATATTTTTAACTTACATTGTTAAGGAATAAAGTAATCTGCATTCCCAGAAAATTTCAGCAGGTAATGTTTTTGTATAAATCATTTTCCTTTCAATATACAAAGGCAGATTTCAGTTTAAAAAGTTGCTGGCATTCCATAAATTAATTTTCTTTAAAGTATGTTTGTTAGCTGGCCAAAAGTCTAGTTAATTATACTGAATGGATCCCCTTCCCCTTCCCCAACTTAGTTTCATTCTCATGGTCTCGAATCAATTCATTAGTCTAGGGCTCTAATTCTTTCAAGTCCACATTGACTGCTCATGACAGTCTTGGTTCCTTGGATGAGCATCAATAGGATTCTTTAAAACCCAAGGGACAAGAAATCCATTTACCAAATAAAACAACTAGGGCTGACAAAAGAAGTGACAGATAATGTAAAGCCAAAGAAAAGTGCATTGGAAAGTTCAAAGAATAAGGTAAATCCAGGTGACAGAGAAAAAGAGAACAGTAATAAATTAAGTAAGGGCTGCAAAAAGAGAATGTGAAAAATACCTTGCAAGGGATATAATGATGAACTCAAAGTTTTTTGATCATGATACTTGGCAATAAATGGTAATGTAATCAATACAGGTCATTTAAACATGCAGCAATAATACAAATGAAAATGAGGAAGCTGGCAGGCTTGTTGAAAAACTAGCTTGGCCTGGATTTTAACTTTGTGAACATGTGACTTCAGAACAGGTCCAAGGTTAAAGTCATTCAATGACAGTGCACTGGGAAGTTACCATCAATCTTTCAACTTTGGCACTTAATCAAAGTAGGTCAGGATATATGCAAACGGCATTCTTAGGAAAACCAAGTGCCAATTTCAACTTGTTAATAACTTATCAAAGTCAATTTTATGCTGAGTTTTGAACTCTAGCTCATTAAGCACAGATATCTTAAGTTTCCTGGAACTTGCTAGTTGATACAAGAGTCCTGTCAGATTGGAGGGGGATTGTTGACGAGGCAACTGTGCAATGAAACACCACAGTTGTTTTCTTGTGTAGTGCTATGAAGGATTTGTTATGGGAAGTTGTTTGGAAAATTATAGGGCAATGTTTCAACTGGAGTTAATATTGTGAATTTTGCAAGTCAGTTTCCAAAATTTGGAGGTGAGCATTTGTGAAAGACAATTCATGGATCTTAACAGTTAACACGCGTGCTACTCCTAGTATAATATTTGGTACTCAGTGGAGCACCTCAATAAACATCAGCAAGCCCCTCAGCATAGCAACTAAAAATCCGTCACATATCTCTAGCTGCATTGGAAAGAGAGCATTAGTGGGGGGGTGTAGCTCAGAGGAAAGATTTGTTAAGTACAAACAGGAACAACTTGCTTGAATATGTGTGCATGAGGTGGTTCTGAGTATTATTTCAAATGGTGGCAGACATCTTCAGCTTAGTGGAGCAAGAGCTATTGCCTGATAGAACTGCTGGCCGTGCATTCACCTCCTCAACTTCTTTGCTTCAGGATCATTCCATATATTTGGTGGAGACATCTGGATGATCTCGCAGTCAGCAGAACACAAATCTGTAAAGCCAGTGATGAAGGCTCCTTTGCCTGAACGGGCATTAAAAGACTAAGCCAACGTTAAGGCCAGTCCGAATGGGTGAGAGTTTGAGACTGGGCTCCAGTGACTGCTCACAGCTACACAGAGCAATCAAATGCAGAGGTGTGGCAACGCAGGCACCACCAGATTCCATGAGTATTTATCAAAAGTAGCAAAAATCAAATTGCTAGAGGAACTCAGTAGGCCAAGCAGCATCTGTACAGGCAGAGGATGGTTGACATTTCAGGCCGAGACTTCCTCCAGCAGTTTGTCTTTTGCACCAGATTCCAACATCTGCAGTCTCTTGTGTCTCAGTTTTATCAACTGAAAAGTCTCCTTTGCAGAAATAGTCTCCAAGTACATGATCACATTTCTGCAGGTTTGTCCAAGATTCCCAGAGATGCAAATATGCCTTCAGACTACAGCCATTCACTGCCTCTAATACCTTAAAGCAGACTGCATAGAGACAAGAGATACACTTAAACTTATCTCATGATACACTGAAAGAACAAACCAATAAGGTCCAATAACAGTGCAAACAAAATCAAACAACCAGAATAGATATTGGCATGTTAGAACATAGAACATAGAACACTACAGCACAGTACAGGCCCTTCGGCCGACAATATTGTGCCGACATTTTATCCTGCTCTAAGATCTATCTAACCCTTCCCTCCCACATAGCCCCCTATTTTTCTATCATTCATGTGTCTATCTAAGAGTTTCTTAAATGTCCCTAATGTATCTGCCCCTACAACCTCTGCAGGTAGTGTGTTCCATGCACCCACCATTCTTTGTGTAAAATACTTACCCCTGACATCCCCCTTATACCTTCTTCCAATTAGTTTAAAATTATGTCCCCTCATGTTAGCCATTGTCACACCGGGAAAAAGTCCCAGTGAAGATGTATTTCTAATGTCGTATTGTGTAGTGGTGAACCTTTGATAGGCACCAGCCAGTCAGCCAAGAAGGCTTGCCAAAGATGATTTTAATTACTTTTGTTGGTCCCAGTCAACAATAAAGCTCCTCTGAGACCACAAAAAAAATTTGGGCTGCTATGCTGAGAAAGCTTGGCAGTGTCAGAAGGTGAGTCATTCATCAAGGATATCCAGCTTCTGACCTGCTTTGTAGCCACTTTTCTGTAGTTGGCCCAGTTGAGTTTGAGATCAATGGTGACCATCAGAATGATGATGGTTGAGAACTCAGACATGGTAATGCCAGTGGTGGTTCAACACTCTCTTGTTGGAGGTGGTCACTGCCTGGAACTGCTATTGCATGAATGTTACATGCCATTGTCAGCCCATGCCTGAATGTCGTCTAGATCTTGCTGGATGCAGGCATGGACTGCCTCATTTTCTGAGGAATTGTGAATGGAGTTGAACATTGTGCAGTGATCAGTGAACATCTCCACCTGACCTTATGATGGAAGGAAGATCATTGATGAAGCAACTGAAAATGGTTGAACCTTGTACACCGCCCAGAGGAACTCCTGGAATGATTGAGCTCCAACCGCCACAGTCGTCTTCCTGTGTAAGCTATGTCTCCAAGTAATGAAAGTTTTATCCTTGATGCCATTGACTCAAATTTTACTGCCACACTACCATCCCCTCCCAGATACCAACTACAGTCAAATGCAAAACCCAACCTGGGTAGTGGTGAGCAGGTTATTGGTGAGTAAGTGCTGCCTGACCGCACCATTGCCAGGAATGTCCAACAATTGATTATTAAGAGTAGATTGATTGGATTATAATTAGTTGGATTGGACAATCTATTTTTTGTGAATTGGCATGGGGCAATTATCCACATTGTCAGTGTTGTAACTCTACTGAAACAGCTCGGCTGATGGTGCAGCTAGTTTTAGAGTGCAAATCTTCTGGTCCCACAGCCTTTGCTTATTCGGTGCTCTCTGCCATTACTTGATATCACATGGAGGGAATCATGTCGACTGATGATTGGCTTCTGTAACGGTGGAGACCTCAGGTAGTAGCCAGGAGACCTCAGGTAGTAGCCAAGATATATCATCCACTCAGTACTTCTGGTTGAACATAGTTGCAAATGTTTCACCTGTGTCTTTAGCACTGACTAACTGGGACAGTATCACTCAAGACTGGGTTAGTCTTGGAGCTTCCTACTCCCATTAGCTGTTTAATTGTCCATTACTATTTATAACTAGCTGTGGAAGGAAGGTAGAGTTTTGAAATGATTGTGAGATCTCGTAACTGCTTTGCTGTTTAACACACAAGTAAGTAAATGCTGTGGCTTCACCAGGTTGGCACCTCAGTTAGGGTTCTATTAAATGGTCATAGACCATCTCTTCAAAGATATGATCTAACCTGCTGAGCGCTTCGAGTAGTTTCAATTTTTCATACCACTTTCTGGCATCTATAATATTTTTTCTTTATTTCATTTGTCAGGTCACCAATCATTCAAACTGCTGAATTATAAATCAAATGTATTGCAGTTACAGAAGTTCAGAAACTATAGATACAGGGATTTTAAAGAACAGGATTGGTCAAGGAAGAAAGCAAATATGAAAAATAATTTACAAGGGATATCAGGAATAACATGTTTTTTTACATTATACTTGAAGATAAATGGCAACAAAGGGCGCTATAACCCATACCAACCTGCCGCTGTTGCACGACAGCTCCCCCTGATGATAAAAGCCCACAACAAGATCCTGAAACATGTGGGTTTCATTTCATATATTGGCACCACATTTCACCAATGGCAGACATTGATAAATCACCTTCAGTGTGTCAGCACAGCCTTGAGCCAACAGAGGAAACAATGTCTGAAGATCAAGACCTCAAACCCAGCAAAATGCGTATGGTCTGCAAGGTAGCAATGATCGCCTTACCTCTTAGATGCTTCTGAGTCATGGTCTATTTACAGCAGGCACTTCAAGGCTCCGGAATTGTACCACCAATGTTTTCTCTACAAAATACACTGACAGGATGGGCAACATCACTTTTTTTCTTCCAGGACAGCACTCCCAGCATCGAGGTGCTATCTGCAGCCACTTACAATAGACAGGCCACATTATTTGCATGCCAGGATCACAAAACATGCTTTCTACTCAAGCTCTATCACAGCCAAAGGTCTTTAGATAGACTGAGGAAATAATTCAAGGATGTTCTCAGAGCACCCTTGGAAAATATGACAATCTCACTGACTTATAAGAATCCCTGACCTATGACTGCTTAAAAAGGTAACTCAGCATCTGGGATCCCTGAGTGTCTTCATGGGAAGACATATGAGCCCAGTGAAAACCAAAGAAGGAATCCACCACTTTCCATATTATCCTCTCAACCACCTCCTGCTGACCTATGTCAGGGTCGGCAGGTCCCATATCAGGCTTATCAGCTATGTCAGAACTCACAGAGATTGAGTCAAAGAGGTAGATGCTCAACCCAAAGTTCTGCCTAAGAAGAAACATTAGGAAGTAGGTTCATTTTTATTCTGTCCATGTGAAATAAGTTGTATTTTCATTTTTTGTAGTTTTCCTTAGCTATCCAAATTGTCTTGGGAATATTGAAATATTCATGTATCTGTCCCGTTACATTTCCCTACATTCTCTTACATGTCTAGAAAGCTTATATTCACATTTAATTAATGGTGTGTAACTGTTGCCAGTAAATGCAATGTTAACCTTATTATTAATTTCCAGTTGGAGGAATAAAGTTTCCTAGCTTTTCCAAAATCAACCAATATAAAGATGACCTATTCACATGACCCATTTTTCATGTGAGATCTTAATTAGTTCTCTATGGTAGACATGAAAAATCCCACCACTCTGAAACAAGCAAAGAGCTTTCCTGGTCCCCCACCAATTTTTAAAAATCAACCAACACCGATCACTTACCTCATTCCTGATGGTGGGACATAACTGCAGCTTACTCGTTATTACATTTCCTCATACTACTACAGCAACCATTCTTCACATCTGCTTCATCATCTGTGAAATGCTGTGATAGATCCTGAAATCCTGAAAAATGTTACATAAATGCTCCTTCTTTTACACTCATCTAATGTCTCATTGCCCTTTTGAGAATTAAATCCATAAAATTCTGGAAAACCAGTGAAGAACTATAATGAATTGGTACAATTCTGAAAAGCTATTCTTAGCTGAAGTATATAACTAAACCATTTCAAAACCATTGCATCAAGGCAACTGAATACGTTAAATGCATTTAATTGCTTCTGATTTAATGATTTTGTTTAGCATTCCAAAATCATAATTTGCAATTCAGCTGGCTGACCTATGAAAACTGAATCCCAGTTGCTTCATGAACATCATACAAAAATAAGTTACAATAGGAATGCAGTGGAACATGAACTTAGCATGACTTAAGCTGCAATTATATCTGATATTCTTTCAATTGTATTATGATGAAAAACTGAAGTGAAACAACACTGCAATTTTTGTAAAGAAAAGAGAGCTCTCTGGTTTAGCATAAATTCCCAAGGGGATCTGCCCTGTCTGGTAAATTTTATTTTCGAACTAACTATTGAATACATTTTCAGTATTTTGTACTGTAGAACTTTATCTAAACAAAAGTGCAGTGGGAATAACTAATTTAAAGGGGACCTTCCATAGATGTATTCCACGACCTCACACCCAGTCAGACAGATCCCCTTTTAGTTGTGTAGAAACTATCCTTGCATGCACTGTGAAGATTATCTGTTTGCAAGTAAATACGATGAGAGTGGCATCAAATTGTCCATTGATTGCCATTTGATGCCACTGTGCACATCCTAACTCCTCCATATGTAAGCCCAGCAAATGCACAGAGGACGCAGAATCCATTTGATGTCTTGTGAGAATGGTGCAATGAGCAACTGAGTTGAGTGATTGGGGCTTTGATTAAATTGCTTTACCACTTACACAAGAACATTGCAAGATACAAAAATATTTCTAGGCCAGGGACTATATCACAGCAAGTTATATAAATGCAGATTTTTGAATGGAGAATCATGTCACTCAACATTTTTAACATGCATTAAATATTACAATGCCTCTGTTATTTATTGGTGCCAATAAGATAACTTGAACTTATTTCTCCCTACTCGAAGATGACTGCCCCATTGAATAGTGAGAAGTTATGGCACAACTTTGCCAAGTAAGTTAATAAATTTTTCCAAGTTCTGCATTCCCTGGAATTCATGATGGCATTTCCCTCACCATTCAATCAAGTAATGTCCTTCCACCCTCCACACTAAAGCACTATTGAGCAACAGTTGTTCTGTCTGAGGTTTTTGCTGTTTCCTTCTATCCTCTGTATCATCCACTTCTTGCTGCCCTCTACTCTCATTCAATGCCCACCATTCATTGCCATCTGTTTCCCCTCTCCTCAATCCCTCCTGCCCTTCACTTTTCACCTTTCAATCAGACAATTCTTTCTGTCTTGTCTTTTCTGCATGCCACAAACACTTCCTTCTTCCTTCTACTTCCCAGGCATTCTGTCCCCTCCCTTTTCCTTGCATTCTGCGCTCTTTACCTCCTCTTGCATTCAGCAACCCTCTGTATCATGTATTTCTTATATATTCTCCCCATGATCTGATGCCTAATATACCGAATTGACTCTGCTCTTTAAATTTGCTTATTGTCAGCACTAACGGATTTGCGTGAGACTTTTTATGCTGAAGTTAGGAAATCGCAAGGGGAGAGAGCAAGAAGGGAGATGGAGCTGGTGGGGAGAATGAATTTATACTGCTCATTGATTTCAATCTGCAAATACAGATGGAAATCTCAAACACTGGCTTCCTTCTAAAAAGTGTACAGTTGACAAATATTATTCTCCCACTCTACATTAAAGTAGTTGTATGGTGGTGCCAAATGCAACAGTACACTCTTCCTCTTTCTCATTTTAAGGCTTTCTCAAACTACAATAATAACATTCAACCTCCTTTTTAAAATATAATTGTTCACAAATGTCTCATTTTAAAAATTTAAAAATTTAATTGTAAGTGACTTATTTTAATTCTCCACTATGTTCCTCTCACTTGCAAGGCACAATATTATGATTACTGGGATACAGCAGTTTTGAAATGTCAATAGCACGCAGATTGCCATTTGAAAACTCAGACTGAATTGTGATCAAGTCGATCTAACAGTTTACCACCTGCACCCCCCAACCCCACTTCAAGTGAAAGCATTGAATTTGAAGTTCCACAGTCATGGACTGCCTAAAAGTGTTCTCTTCACTTGAGTGAGTTTGAGCAGTTGTTTTATCCAAGAAGTTTAAATCTTGTTCTGCTATTGAGTAACAAATAATGCAACATTCAACATAACTGTACACTGTTAATAATTTAGTAAAATAGTATCTACATGAAAACAATGTGAGTTTCATGACAGATAATACCTATTTCCAATAAGATAAAATCTTATTCTGGCATTGTGAAAAGTACATCTCGCTGTTCTGAGATAATTGAGTGTACAGCTTCACTGGAGAGTACAGATAATGTAATTCTAAAAATGTCAAGATGGAGGAAAGTGCCCTGCTACAAGCTGATCCAAATCATGATGCTAACCAGTGGGTCAAATCTCTCCAGCCACTCTTCTGCTTCCTTTGCAAAATGTCCTGCAGAGTGTTTCCCTAAAAGGTGATAATAGTCTGGATAATAGCCATTATTTTCTTATAGCTGCACAGGAAGCTAATGGCATCTGCTGCTGACAACCTCAGGAGTTCTGTTGGTCACAGATTTAGGAAGAAAGGAAAAGCAAAACCACTAAATCAAGCTCGCCCCATCCAGAAAGGCACATACCATGAATTATTTAACCATCTCCTAGCCGCTCAGTCTCCAGGCAGAGTCAAAAGAGAAGGGAACGTGTCTTAAACCACTGCTCGGATATGCCTCCCCGAATCTTGAATGCAATCACATGGTAACTCATTTTAATAATTAACAATCTCAGCCAGCTGTCGCTTATTTTCTATATTTGGAGATGCTTTCCATTCACAGGAACTCATTTAGTTCCTTCTTGAAGGCAGCAATGAATCTATACTTTATGTTGTAATAATAGCTGGTTATAGCAGCAAAAATATAATTTTTTCTTGATCAGTGAGCTTCAGGTACCTGAGTCTCTGTGCTTTGGTACTAATTTTAACACAAGCTGTTTGCAAAATCTAGTTTAAGTATCTGGTTCTTGTTAAAGAGCAGAATGCAATCAAATGATGGGATGTCTTTCCTCAGCCTCTTGCAAAACTGTAGTCTGGTCTCATTTGTATAAATTGCAAATACTGAATCCAAGGAATGTGATTCCCCACCACATCAACAATCACTAGTTCAAAAGCAAAATACAGAAGAAACTGAGTCTTTCCAACATTTTCTGTTTCACATCAACAATCACAGGCTTAAGTTCTCAGCTGACTGTAATGTTTTAATATGGTTTCACCTAGGTTTCTGATCACCATTTCCTTTAATGCTAAGTGGCTCAAAATGATGCTCAGAAAAACTATTTGGTAGTCAAAATAGAATTACATTACTTATATTTCACTTGTTTCCAGTCTGGATTGCGGCTGGAAAAATGCGTATGTGTATTTCAGTGATAAGGTAATTTCAATACAAGAAAGTCAGATAGGGAAAAAATAAATGATTGAATGTATTAGGGGACTTGAGTTATAAGGAGAGATTGGTTAGGCTGGGTCTGTTTTCTCTGGAGCAAAGGAGGCTGAGAGGTGACATGATAGAGATATAAATATTACGAGAGGCATAGATAGGGCAGATAACCGTGGTAGGGGTGTCTAAAACTAGAGGTCATGGGTTTAAGGTGAGAGGGCGCATGTTTAAAGGGGATATGAAGTGTAAATTTTTCACATAAAGAGTAGCTGTTACCTGGAATGAGCTACCAGAGGAGGTTGTGGAGGCTGGAACATTAACAACATTTAAGAGGCACCTGGACAGATACTTGAATGAGGGCATAGAGGGATATGGAATTAATGCAGGCAAGTGGGATTAGTAGATGGGCATGATGTTCGACATTGACACAGTGGGCCAAAGGGCCCATTTCTATGCTGTACAAATCTATGTCTCTATGAAATTATACCTTGCTCAAAGGAAGATAGTTCTGGTTGTTGGAGGTCAATCATCCCAAACTCAGGACATTACTGCAGGAGATCCTCAGGTCAGTGTGGTAGCCCAACCATCTTCAGCTGCTTTATTAATGACCTTCCTTCCATCGTAAGGTCAGAAGTGCAGATGTTTGCTGATGGTAACACAACGTTCAGTTCCATTCACAACTGATGCAGGTGGGTGACTGATACAGACAAGAACTTATAGAATTCTGTATTGAGTCCAGAAGGCTGCAACACGCTCGGACAGAAAATGAGTTGATGTGCCTAAAGCTTGAGTTGCCTTCACTGTGACAGTACTGGAGATTACAGACATAGGTCAGAGTGGGAGTGGGATGGAGAATTAAAGTTGCAGGCAATGGAAAGCTTAGGGTCGCTTTTGCGGACTGAATGAAGGTTCTCCGCAAAGCGATTGCCCAAACTGCGTTTGGTTTAGAGGACACCACACTGTGAACACTGAATGCAGTACACGAGACTGGAAGAAGTGCTCGTGAATTGTTGCTTCACTTGGAAAGACTGTTCAGGTCCCTGGATGCTGGGAAGGGAAGAAGTGAAAGGACAAGCGTTGCATCGCCTGCGGTTGCAAGGGAAAGTGCTGTAAGAAGGGTGGGAGGGGGCGGGGTTGGTGGGTCCACATTTCATCCATTTCCATCGAATGTGGAGGCTGGTAAGGTGGAAGGTGAAAGACCACAGGAACTCTATCCTTGTTCTGGCTTAGAGGAGAGTAGTGGAGACCAGAGGCACGGGAAATGGATGGGAAGCAGTCAAAGACTTCACTAACAATGGTAGAACTGAAGCTACGCTTCAGAAAGAAGCATTCAACTGGTCATCTTCCACAATTTCCACCACCTTCAAAGAGATTCCACCACCAGATACATCTTCCCCTCTCCTCCTCTTTCAGCATTTCGCAGGGACCGTTCCCTTCATTACTCCCAGGTCTACTCTTCTGTTCATTCTACTATCTTGATTTGGAAATGTGTCACTGCTGGGTGTAAATCCTGGAACTTCCTCCAAAATGTACCATGGGAATACCTTCAATAGAAGGACTTCTGGTTCAGGAAGCTGGCTCATCACCATCCCCTCAAGTGCAATTAGGGATGAGCAATAAATGTTGGTCTTGTGTCGTTCTGAACTCCCCCCCCCCCCCATCATTTAAACAATGCAACAAAATTTGATGAAACAATTGCACAAATGAGAGCTGTTGACACTTCGAGTAAAGACCCTTCATCTGTACTAGTCAGTCCAAATAAAGGGCCTCGACCCGAAATGTTGACTGTCCATTTCCTTCCACAGATGCTGCCTGTGTTGAGTTCCTCCAGCATCTTGTTTGTTGCTCCAGATTCCAGCATCTGCAGTCCCTTGTGTCTCCAAAAATGAGCTGTTTTCTGAACTCCTGTGCAAACAGCAATTGAAAACATTGGCAAGTATGTGGAAAAACAAACTGTAGGCAACTGGAAAATATTTAAAGGACTGATGAAGTATTTGAATGGATTGAAGGTATTAAATGTTTGTATGTCCTGTATTGTTTCACCATTAATATGCTAACGTTATTGAGTTCTTAGTTACGTTGAGAGCTCAAGATGTTAGCAATTCTACTGAGTTCATTTTTAGTGATTTGTACCTGAACAAATTGGATTTTCTTCAGCATCAGTTTTTTTCTCATTTTAAAGGTACTAATGGAAAACAAAGAATCAATGTTTCTCGTTATACTCCCTTTGAGAGTTAGCAGACTCAGACCTAATGAGTAGTCAGATGGGAGACTACCAGCCAGGTAGGCTTGCTGGCTGGGTCAAGAAATTATCCAACCAGAAGAAATGGAATTATGTCTCAACAAGGACATGGCACACTGTTAAAAGTTGCTAGTTTTATGTCTGATCTGCGTTTGAAAATTTCCAGCTTTTTTTGGGCTTGAGAAATTGGCATGTATGACTTGATGTAATTGGTGACCATGGTGGTTCTGAACTGTGACGAATAGGAGAAGCATTAGCATACAAATTGGACTGTCTTAGTCCAATTAATTACCTCATCACTTTATGGACTGAAGCACAGCTGACTTGGTCTCTGCGAGTTACTGACATTTTTTCACATCAGCTCATAAAATTAGTTCATATATGTTCAAACACTGTTATTGTCAAAGTACTGGTGAATAAGTATTGATAACATATAATTACAATATAATAGAATTAGCTTTACTACAACCAGCTTGGCATTAGGGAATTAATTATTCTCAATAATAGTTTTAGGCTCTCTCACGTTTTGTTTGATTTTATTTGTATCGGATGACCAAAATACAAATCTAAATTAATGTAAAAGAATGATTTATATTTTAAGTGACAGATTTCTATGGTAAAGGGACAAATATCCAAATCTTTATGTTTTGGAAAAAAAACCTTTATATAATAATAATAATTTCTCTTAGACAGTTTGCTACATCTGTCATAGCTGAAGACATATCCTAGAGCTAATACAGGATGTGACCCCAGTGTACTATGTCACAATGTGGTGAAATCAAATCTTCATTGAAGTAGAATAGATGAGTAATTATAGCCTGGGATGAAAGATTCACAACCCGACTGTCCATATTTGTTTTTGCCCCAAGCAATTAACTTACCCTTACACTGAATATATGTGTGCATGTGTGCGTGTGTTTGTGTAAAATTTATGTCACATTTGAGAAATTTGTAAGGAAAGCAAATCTCAGTTGAAGAATTGCTTTAGGACAAATTCCATCCATAGTGTTCCTACTCAGGTTGACTTAGTCTTGGGTTAGTTAAGCCAGCACATCTTTATTATCCAACTGATGTGCAGCTCTTTCTATTTTAAACACATTCTCTTTACAGTGACTGCACTTCAATAATAGTAACAGTTTCTTGAGGCAGAAATATATTATGGGCTTAAAACTTCTGCGCCTGTTGAAACAAAGGACTGAATGATGTTTTTCCTTTGCATGTTTGCACTGGCATGGAACTTTTTTGTTGATGGATAATGAGTATCCCCAGAAATGAATGATCAGTGTACTGGGACTTGACAACTCATATAACAAAGCCCCACAGGTATTTTGAATTGGTTGCCATTCTTATTCATTGGCAAGGCCATGTAGTCTCCACATTTGCTTGGCATATATTGCAAGGCATTCTCAGACTGATCCAGGCAACAAAATTTCAGCTTCAGGACATCAATGGAATTTTCCACCACAGTCATGGTCGTTTAGTTGGCTCCTAGTCTATCTGCACTCAGCTGCTATATTTGGAGTACACACTTGTGTGAGTGGTCAGGGAAGTGGAAAGAAGCCCTCGTCCCTGAGGATCCATCTTTCTGGATATTGCCAGTAGCTGTAAATATCCAGCAATGTGGACTCGTCGAAGATGAAGAAGTCTTGGGTGCTTTCTGGAAACATGGCATTTAGCATGTTGCCTAGATCAGTCCGAGAATGCCTTGCAGTATATGAAAAGCAAATGTGGAGGCTACATCATAATTCTGCTGCATGCTGCATGGCCTTGCCAATCAATAAGAATGGCAACCAATTCAAAATACCTGTGGGGCTTTGTTATATGAGTTGTCAGGTCCCAGTACCCTGATCATTCATTTAGCAGGAAATTGTTCTCATCATCTACAACCACCACCTGCACATTAAGCGAGCGGAAACCAGTTCATATAAAGGGCTAGGTTGTTAAGGAATATTGAGTAATGACTGCCTGCAGTCAAGGGAAGCCCAGCAATGCTGGCAAATCCCAATGTCTGAAATACCATCTGCTCCCCATTGAAATCAAAGTAGATAAAGTCATTTAATCGCGTATACGGCACTTGGTGACCTCTCTGTCAGAAGCAAACTGAGAGATATGGCAGTTTGGAAAGACCCTGTGGGGATGAAATTGAGAGTCAACATGATCTTGATATCCTTAGAGAGAGACGTCCAAGCAAAAAAACACATGGCCAAAGGTTGGAAAACAAATGGAACTGCAAATGCTGGAATCTGAAACAAAAAGAGAAAATGCTGGAAGAACTCAGCCAGTCAAGCAGCATCTGTGGAAAGAGTAACCTGTTAATATTTTGGGTCAGGGGCCCTTCCTCAGAACTGAGCAGAGGAACTTTGCTCAGAAAAATGGCCAGAGGTTTTCCTGCTGGACATCACACATCTCAGAAAAGCTGAGCTGGCAAAAACATTATTCATCAGACAGGTCTTGACTGATGGGCAGGTATTTGTCTTCAGACCTGAGGTCTCTAACCTATGCTGAGTGGCCAGCCATGCCAACAACTCCTCCAGTAATTGGTGTGCAGCCAGCACTGTTGCCAATGATGGATTGAGCACTAAATTCTGGAAAAATAAAAATTCATTGTAAGTTGTGGTACTGTCTGTAGACTTTAGAAGATGTATGAGCAGCCCTGCAGCTAATTCTGAAGATGTCCAGGCAGGTCCTGCTATCAACAGAGGTCCCATTAATTTCCAAGAAAATCACCAGCACACTGTGCTCCTACTTGTCCTGAAACTGTTCAATGAAGGTCAGAGTGGAGCTTTGGTCTTCAGCTAATATCAGTACAGGTGGAACTGGGCATTACTTGAACAATGCCATCATTTGGTGCCTGCCTGATGCCAGGAAAGTTCAAGCCTGCTTACATGAATTGTACCTGGAAGTGCCCAGGTCAATTTTGTGATTGCCACGGATATGATTCCAAGCACAATCTACTCTGTGTAACATCAAATTCAGAATGCCTAATGTTTAGCCAGGCACTGTGCAATTCAATTTCTAGTCTAGCTTAACTTGCTCAGAAATTGTTGTTAATTTATTAATTATTTCAGAATTGAATGTATTATTTTTAAATGGGTATCATCCTCAGTGTGCTTAAGTAGAAGACTCTTTTAGAGAAAAGTATTAAACCTAATTAAATGGTTCAAATATATATCTTTGGAGATCTTGGTGTTTGGAAGAGATTTTGAATTTCTGTGCTCTACCATATCAATAACTTGCATCCATTTTGAGTTACAAAGCAGAGACTCTCCCTTGCCACGCTTTGTGTTTATGGTCTTCATACATAACATTTTTCTGTCTCTTCTCAATATTTCCTTTATCGTCACACCATTATATCTGTCTCACTGAATTGGATGGCAGTTCAATGTCCAGCATTGGATGAGTAGAAATTTCCTTGGACTAAACATGGAGAAGCCATTACCTTCAATCTTCAACCCAAGTTCAATTCCTGACCATTGATTGCCTCTGCTGCCTTGGTGACTTTTTGAAACTATTTGTAACTTTAGTGTTATATCTAACCCCATGATGGGCTTTGTTTGATGCATCATTTTCATCATCAATCATAAAATGAACAATAACTTGTGTTTATGCAGTGATTTAATGCAGTAAAAGATCCCAAAATGATTCACAGCGTCTATCATATTCAGGCAATAGAGATGTTGTGCAGGCTTGGTGGACCAAACTCATGTTTTTCTGTGTCATTTTGTTTCATGCATACATACAGACATACCTGCTGGGCCAAAGAAGTTGATTAAAAGTTACTGGTCAGAGAGATGGTTTTAAAAAGTTGTATTTGTGGAAGGCAAAGAATTCCAGGGAGAGAAGCCTTGATATTGAAGGCATGGTAATGAGATAAGAAATTAGAGGAGGGAATGCCCAGGAAACCACATCAGATTGCCATGCACCCACTTCCTGTATTTGCTTTGTTCCAAAGCTTATCCTGAAGAAAAAATTGTCAAAAACAGGGAATAGGAGGTACTCTAAAATTGAAATTGCCTTTCCTCAGTCTGTACTTCATAAGTATCAAACATAAGTGCCATTTGTTTCTCAGCAACTTTATTGGTGATAAACAACTTTGGAGTTACCTGAAGTTTTGATGGGTATAATTTAAAAGCAAGAGCCTTTCCTCCTAAAATCATTTGGCAATATTGATTGAGATGCAAAGTTTCTTGGAATTGACCATTTCTCCCAATAAATTTAAACTAAAATTTGAAAAATCATCAAATTAAAAGCATTAAGATAACAAATTTCACCCAGACAACTGCTACTATTTGAATGACCTCTGTTAAAAACATATTTATTACTACTGTGGATTTAGAATGTAGATATGAGGTCCATAAACAAGAAGAATGTCTTTCAAGTCTTTAGATTGTAACATAAACCCAAATTCAATTCTAAACTGGACACCTAATTTCTCCTTACCAGATTCAAACAAAATTGCTCATCATCATTAGGTTACTAGCAGAGCATTAAGATAAGATAAGAGATAAAATAAGATTTCTTTATTGGTCACGTGTACATTGAAACACACAGCGAAATGCACCTTTTGCGTAGAGCGTTCTGGGGGAAGCCCGCAAGTGTCGCCACGCTTCCGGCGCCAACACAACAGGCCCACAACTTCCTAATCCGTACGTCTTTTGGAATGTGGGAGGAAACCCGAGCACCTGGAGGAAACCCATGCAGACACGGGGAGAACATATAAACTCCTTACAGACAGTGGCCCAAATTGAACTGGGGTTACTGGCGCTATAATAGTGTTATGCTAACCACTACATTACCGTGCCTGCCCTGTGTAAGGCACAACAGAAACAATGGCTGTGAAATACAGGACAAAATCAACCATCAGAAATAAGTCACTTGGTATAACAAACTAAATATCTCTTGCCAAGTCACAAGGCAGTAATTCAACTGAATTATTTGGATGCTGCCAAAAGACTGAGGCTTCAGCAGCCTGTGAATGTCATCAGAATTACAAGAATGATTTAATGGCAGGAACCCTGCTGCACATTTTATGGCAAAAAGTGCTTTTTTATTTAAAGTGGTTAAGATATACAATGAGTATGAAATTAATGTGAGTGCATTGACTAGCATTAGGACAATAATACTAAGTGGAGAATATTGCCACAAAAAAATTGAAAATAATGGAAACTTGTTATCCGAGGTAAGAATCTACAAACACTTGTAGCTTTATCAATCAGGAAATGTGATAAAATCAATTACTGAGAATATTGTTACATGGACCAATATTAATATTGCTTCATTGGTTCCGACAAGTGCCATGAGCCATATCAATTACAAGCTTTAATATTTCATTGAGGGATCTAAACCTGGAAATGACTGATAATAGTAGTCATACAACATTTCTCCAGTTAAAAAGTAGTGATCAAAAACACTTCAAAATAAGTTGTTTAATGTAATCATTAAAATGGTAACATTAAAGAGTCGAGAAATTTTATGCAAAAGTATTAGCATTTGACAGTTGTAATCAGCAGCAGCACATATCAACCTTTAACATACATCAGCACTAAAACAAACATAAGCACGTACATACCTGAACATATGAATACATACATACACGTATAAACAACATGCATACATATTAAAAGAATTGTGTCAAATTGAACTGCTGACTTATTCTGTGAAGGTGTAGCAGATTATTGACAAAATACCAAACCAGTCCTACAAACTACAAGAAAACATCCTTTACAAATTTGTGCAAATTTAATTAACCAAATCCTTGTCAAGTTGATCCTGGCAACGTTACAAAGTGCAGGCAATCACTTCTTACATACTGTGCCAGAAATTTAAATTGCACATTACATAAATCAAGAATGTACAATTTAAGATACATTAATTGACTTTATCAAGTTGCCATAATTCAACAAGTTCAATAAGTAACCACAATTCAACAGTTTAATTCTATTTGATCTTGTTGTATACCTACTTTTAAATTCTACAGAAAGTCTTGTATTGGAGATTAAATACTGCAATTACTCAGGAAAAAACAGCTGAAAACATTTCTGAAGGTATCATTATAACTACTGCCATTTCAAGTCTTTGAAAAAACCTTACAATTTTCACATTGTAAAAATCTGAAATATGATCGCATGTGGGTGACCTTACCTACCTACCTATGAAGGATCAGTGCCCAAGCATTGCAAAAGACAAAAAGAAAATGGTTTAGTTATTGACTCCTCCAAATGATTTACCTTGACATTTTCAGCACTGGAGAATAAAACATACCAGTTGCTGAAATAAATAAAATCTCAACCTGAAATAAAAAGAGAAAATGCTGGAGAACTCAGCATTTTGGGTAGAGTTAATGTTTCAGGTCTGAAATGTTAACTCTGCTTCTCTCTCCACAGCAGCTGCCTGACACTTTCGGAGTGTCTTATTGAGACAATCTAACACTTTTTGATTCAAATGCTATTTACATCTCTCAATTCTTTAAAGGTAACTATAAGTGCAAAAATGTACCTCCTTCTGATTAATTTAAATTTACTGTCATATAAGATTATCATCACCTCCCTAGTGCCGACAACAAAATAAAATCTGACAGATCACAAACTGAGAACTTTGCTGTTATTCTTCTGGGGACGTCCTTGGGTGAAGGCTTCAGCCTTTCAGTTTACAAAAACACTTCAGAATCAGAATCAGGTTTAATATTATTGACATATGTCGTAAAATTTGTTGTTTTGTGGCAGCAGTATAGTGCAAGACATAAACATTACTATAAGTTACAAAAATAAATAAATAGTGCAAAAGAGGAATAACGAGGGGGTGTTCATGGGTTCATGGATCATTCAAAAATCTGACAGTGGAGGGGAAGAAGCTGTTCCTGAAATGTTGAGGGCTCCTGTACCTCCTCCCTGATGGTATTAACATGAAGAGGGTATGTCCCAGATGGTGAGTGTCCTTAACAATGGATGCTGCCTTCTTTAGGGATCGTCTCTTGAAGATATCCTTAATGGCGGGGAGGATTGTGCCTGTGATGAAGCTGGCTAAGCCTACAACCCCCTGCAGTCTCTTTCGATCCTGCACATTGGAGCCTCCATAACCAGGCGGTGATGGAACCAGTCAGAATCCTCTCCACCATACATCTGTAGAATTATTTCAATATCCCCTTCGAAATGGTGACCACATAGCTACCAACCCTTTGCTGCAATCACTTGTTCTACCAGAGGAAGATTCACTTGTTCTGAGTTAGGAAGTATGTCCTTTGAAATGGAACCTAGACTACTCGACATCCACAGGGCCCCACAAATCTAATGAGAGCCTGCACTATACACACTGCAGCTAGAATGCAAATGAGAGGAATTCTTTAATACTTTTTGTGGGACCACGAAGAGAGTTCCTTATTCCTCCAGACTGCTATTGTTCTGTTTTTGAGGGTGGGTTATCCTCCAAGAAACTTCAACTGGAGGCCAGCTAACAAGCCAATTATAACAGGGACTTCAGTTTCCCACCACAGCCCAGCAGCCCAAAGCAAGTGAAGCTTCATCCTTAAAATGGACAAGGCACGTTGACAGGACAATCTCATACCCAGCCAGTTCTTTGCTGCAGCTAGTTGAATGGATGATGTTCTCGTGAAAATCCTTCTCTTTGATTCAGCCTATGGGAAGCTTTCTAATATTGATATAAAAAAAGTGTGTATCCTTAGTCCAATAATGCATCCTCTTAGACTGGTGGCATGGATTGTAACCAGATTTAGAATGTGAGGTAGATGTTAGTACAACCTTGTCAAGGGGACTGTTGTATTTAAGTAATATGACCACAGAGGTAATATGTCAGGCTTTATCCACAGGTTGCTGTGAACTGATCAATTAAGCCGACCATTGTTTGTTTCCCTGTGTGCCAGAAGTGCAAGGCAAGCAGGGACATTTTATTAAAGTGCTCATTTTCTAATTAAAGTGTTCATTTTCTAGGAATGTGTACAATTAATTACATACATATAAACTGCCAGTGTGTTTGCCTGCTGCAAAAGAGCCTTGCTAAATTCAAATGTACAGGCATAAGCTTTTTTCCCCTCACTATAATGTTCAAACACATTGACCAAGTTTTTAGAAGGTGTATCACAATATAGGTTTTAAAATGTATATTGTTTATGATCAATAAATCCTATTTTGCATGACTATTTAACTAATTGTATATTGGCAGTGTAAATGCACTTCACAATAAATTATTTAGACAATGGTCCAGGTCAGGCAAGAAAGTACACAATAAATGGGATAGGAGATGTTCAGGAACAGAGAGACCTTGGACTATATGTCAACATTAGTTAAACCTCAGCTTCAGTACTGCATTCTGTCACCACATTACAGGAAGGATGTGATTGTACCAGAGAAGTTGCAGAGAGATTTGAGATGTTATTGCCAAGACTGGGGATTTTTAGCTGTAAGGATAGGTTAGAGTCCTTTTCTTTTGGGCAGAGGAAACCGAGGAGGTGTAAAAGATTTTGAGAGATCTAGATAGGGAAAACAGGAAGGACTGATTTCCATCAATAGAGGGGTCAAACACTAGGGGGCATAAAGTAATTTAGAGAAGGGTTAGAGGGAAGATGATGAAAAAAATCATCCAGAGGTTGGTAGGGTCTTTGGAATCGGCAGGAATTTAGGCAGAAATCATCTTCACATTTAAAAAATATTTGGGTACGTAATTGAACTGCAAGGATATGGATCCAGAGCTGGAAGATTGGATTAGGCTGGGTAGACCTTTTCTAACCAGAACCCACATGCTTAGCTGAATACCATCCTTCTGTGTCATGGAAATTCTATGATTTCTATGCTTATGTGAGTCTTATAGTGGTGTCATGTGCGATAATGCTGCTTTCCATTAGATAAGTACAGTATTTATTCCAATGTTTGCTGTTAGTTAAATGCAGTAGACAAGCTCCCTGCTCTCAACAAAGGGTGCTGAGAGTGGGGAAATTCACTCATTGAGGGTACACACCAGTTATTTGATGCAAATGGTGCACAATCTTTTGACCATTCAAGTTAGGACTATTATTTGGCCTATATTTTGACATGAATTGTATAAATATTTTAACAAAGGTAAAGGTCTGAAGAAAAGAGAGAGAGATATAATTAGTTGGAAGGCTCTTTCAGAGAGTTGGCATGTCCATGATTGTCTTCCTCTCTGTGTGATATAAAATGGTATGGCCTAGAAATTGGAGTCCATCTGCGAATAGCAGCTTTGCTCACTATAATCTCTCAAAACAAAACACAGGATTGATTTAAATTCAAAGTAGCACTTTTAGCAGAGAAATTCATGCACTATAACTGGATCTCTGCAGTTCCCATTTGGAGCTGCATGCAGAGCTTACTACTAATGCTATTACCCTGCCAGTCACTGGAAAACAAGCCAATGCTTAGAGAATCCTCTGCATGGTAGCAACAGTAGGCAAAGCTACCTAGAGGTGAGGGAAAACACAAGGGATGGAGTACAGTGTACCCAGGCAAACACCTCATACAATGAATTGGCCCAATTGACACCCAAGCCATGCATTGCCCCATGCTATTACAAGGTGCAGGCTTATCAATGGGCCAGTGATCACAGCATCCAGTGATTGTAAATAAAAGGCTGCAATTAGTGAATGATGTAACATTATGCTGGCCTTCGAAAAGTGAGGCTGGGAGCTGCTGTGTGCAGGACATAAATGTGACAAGGTGGACACTTTAATTGTCTTTTAATTCCCAACCCCTGCATGATGTGCTGCTAGTTTTTCCCAGGAGTCAACAATGAAGGTTGTAAGTTTCCCTTAGAAGTTCCATTTTCTGACGACAATGAAGGAAATGTACACTGCGTGACCGAGGACATCATCAACATTTTGACTGACACCAGACCAGCATCAGCTGCATTATGATGAATCATGTCCAGAATTGACTGGGTCACTTTCCCAATGATCACTAATCAATCTGGAAATGATTGTTAGCACGATCCAACATGCTTTTTAATGGCATAAAAATGTGCATAAATGGGTCTAATTTCTAGGTACGTGGTTCTCTAAATGATGGAAATCTGAAAGAAGTGCAGTAGCCAGTAGGTTCACCAACAGTAGTAAATAGAAGAGACAACTTCATGTTTAGATTGTAAATGTCTCCTTGTTCAGAATTGAAATCCAAAGCAGATTGGATGAAGAATCCAATCCCAATATCTTTAAAATGCAATAGACCTCCTGTGTATTTCCTGCTGTTTCCTTGTGTAATATTGAACATCAATACACAGACCAGGATAAGGATTGCAGCTGCTTGACAATTAGACTGAAAATGGTATTTCACAAATTTCCTTTTGTTTTGTTTCATCTGAAATCAATGAAATTGAAAATCACGAGAGACCTACAATTGGCTGCCAATTCACTGTTTCACATGGGTCCAGAATTTGTAGTCAATGCTGTATTTGTAGTTAACATCAGTACCCGCAGCTAACTTTGAAGAAAGTCCGCTTGTCTTTGCTAAGGCAGTTTGCTTAGTTGTAATTATGGAACAGGACACCAAGTGTTTTCAAACTTATTTTACAAACTTTACTGAAGGCTATTTTGTGGTAGGACTGGTTGGTGACAATTTCATGGAAGAATTACTGTGACCAGAGTTGTTTTGCCGTAATGACTATCACAAAATCAGAGCTTTAATTAGAAAAATTGCTCTTGTTGGCTCAAAAATATGCCATCTGGTATTTCCATTTGCTTTCACTCTGAAATTCAAAGCAGGAAAAATTCTATCTCCTTATGAGTCATTATGATGCGATAATTTGGAAAAGAAAAGTCTATGAAAACTAATGGAAGATTAAGCAAAATATTATATTGTACATCTGATTTCTGTTGAGTCAAGTATCAAATACTGAACTCTTTGGATTGTGTTAGCCAGGAATATGATATTATCTACAATTCTTCACTATTTTCACCATAAAAACTTTATTATCCTCCAAAATAAGAAGGCAAAAAGCAAATTTTAAAAACTGAAAAAAGGTCTCAATGCTCTCTTCAAGATGCATTATTGTTTCAGCCTTGGGTACATATTCAAACACTTGAGGAATTAAATCTCATGTGATCACAGTTTTGATGTTACATCTTCCACTATATGTCTTGTGCTGGTGTTTAAATAAAGTGCATTTTAGATTCATAATTGCTTGCACTGCTTTTGATTCAAGTGCTCTGAACTCCCAGCTGAGATATCAAAAACTGCAGATTCCTGCAACATAAGATTTCAGAGAGTTCCACAAGGCTTAGATTTGTTCTGATTAGTTTTTTGTACTTTTTATGTGCAAAGCAAATTCAAAACATGTTTTTTTAAGAGGAGCTGCCCAAAAAGGTATATTTCTCTTGACATGAACAAACAAGGTCTTTTCCTTTATTTGTGAAGTAAGTAACTGAAAAAAAGTACTGTTTCTGATGAAAACATAAACGGCAGCTAATTTTCACCTGACAATAGTAGGAGTCTGTTTTAAATAATATACTAAAAGACCCTTTCAGAATAACATAATAGGTTTCCTCTCAAAATGTCAATGCTCTCAAAATTTAAGTTAGAGCATTTATGCTTATTAAATACTACCATGCTTGAGTCTTCTTCAATGATTTTTTTTGAAAGAGTTACACCTATGAAATGTTTAGGCATTTCTCTCAAAAACAATTCAAAGTGCTTCAATCACAATTGATTACCTTGAAGTAGTGGTTCCCTAGGCAAATGTGACAGTCGCTTTTCACACAGCAAAGTCTCACAAACAACAGTGTGACATTTGAGCAACTAATTACTTCTTTTGTCTTTTCAGAGAAGATAGTTAGCTGCTGTGAAAATTTCATTTAAAAGGTGGAATTTTTAGATTGAACGAAATGACACGACAGTATTTCACAATAACATCTCATCCAAGGAATAGCAGTTCTAACAAAGCAACAATGGTTTAGTATTATTCCAGATTTCCAGCATTTGCACTCTCGTGTGTCTCCATGGCTTAGTATTTGGTAAAATCTCAGGTGGCGATGAGGAGGCGTAGAGGAGTGAGATAGATTGGCTGGTTGAGTGGTGTCACAACAACCACCTCGCACTCAACATCAGCAAGACCAAGGAATTAGTTGTGGACTTCTGGAAGGGGAAGTCAGGAGAACACACACCAGTCCTCATTGAGGGGTCAGTGGTGGAAAGGGTGAGCAGCTTTAAGTTCCTGGGTGTCAACATCTTGAAAGATCTATCCTGGGCCCAACACATTGATGCAATCATGAAGGCGGCATGCCAGTGGCTCTACTTTGTTAGGATTCTGAAGAGATTCGGTATGTCACCAAAGACTCATGTAAATTTCTGTAGATGTATGGTGGAGAGCATCCTGACTGGTTGCATCACCACCTGGTATGGAGGCTCCAATGCACAGGATTGCAAGAGGCTGCAGAGGGTTATAGACTCAGCCAGCTCCATCACGGGCACAAAACACCCACTATCAAGGACAGCTTCAAGTGATGGTGCCTCAAGAAGGTGGTATCCATTACTAAGGATCCTCACCATCCAGGATGTGCTCTGTTCTCATTACTACTATTGGGGAGGAGGTACAGGAGCCTGAAGACTCACACTCAATGATTCAGGAACAGCTTCTTCCCCTCTGCCATCAGATTCCTAAACAGTCCATGAACCCATGAACAGTACCTAGTTATTCTTTTTTTTGCTCTATTTATTTTGTAATTTATGGTAATTTTCTATCTTTGCACTGTACTGCTGCCACAAGACAAGACATTTCACATCACATGAGACAGTGATAATAAATCTGATTCTGATTATGTTAACTTGAGTCAAATATTCAGGTCCTGGAGAAGGTTCAAACCCATTCAACCTCCATCATTTATGATCAGGATATCATGCATGCACTGGCTAAATCTTTACTGTGGGCAAAGGGGCTAGAAGCTGCTGCTAGAGAACCTGCAAGGTCAGGTTTCCCCAGATCTTCTGAAGTGTTGACTCCACTATTTTCTGTAGTTTTGCTTTGACAGGTTTCCTGCCCAGTCAGGCCTGATGATCCGATTAGGCAGGGAACACTCTAGAGGAGACCACAACCCCACTTAGATCCACTGCTGCTGAAAGTGGGAGCAGGGAGTACTATATTAGAAGCTCTCAGCCTCTTTACAATATTCAAATAGATGGACTGTCTACTGGGAAAAGGATGGCTCAGACTGCCTCTCAGAAGTAGGTAGGTTTGACACAGTCTGCAGTTTGGTTTGAGATTTTTAAATATTTTACATCTTGCCTGACTTTATCCCACCTATGTTTAATAGTTAAATCTCTACATCCATATCAGTCTCATCCTTGCAATCCTTGATCGCTAACAGGTAACATTTCCTCCAGCAGGTGAAGCGTTATTTAACCGTGATATTGATGCAGTAAATATTGATGGAGGTTGACCAAAGTATCTTTTTTGATATATAGCAAGACACCATGAGGAGATAATGAAAGATTACAAGACTGAATTAGTAATGGATCACATTTCACAAGAGCACACACCAACATGTCGTAAGACTGGTTGGAAAAATAATCACATCCCTGTAAATGAGTTACAAACAATCTACTGGAGGAAGTAGAAACCACAAGAGGGGGAGCAGTGAGAGAGGCTCTCAGAGAATTCCCATCGGAGAGAGGAGGAAAACTTCTTCAAACTAGCATAACTTGAAGAGACTTTGCAGTGGTGTGGTACAATGGAGATGCAAGAGACAGCAGATGCTGGAATCTGGAGTGTAGAAACCACAGAGAGGAGCAGTGATGCTCCAGATTGCAGCATCTGCAGTCTCTTGTGTCTCCTGTAAATCAGTTAATTCTCTGTGTTAATTCCCACTGTGAAAAGAAAAATGAATGGGGAAAAAATGTACTTCTCCTAAATCGTTAGGATAATGTTTAATAGGGAGCAATTGGAGAGCTGGATTTGTTGTAGAATCTTTAGTACCTTGAAGAATAAATTTAGAAAGATAAAAATTAACAGAGCATAATTTCTTCAACAGACTGAACAGCTATTGAAGCTGTTCCTGATATAACAGTCTTCAAAATAAATCTATTCTCTCTCTCTCTCTCTACCCCCAAGTGATACTTGCCAAGTTAGATGCTAAATTCTGATTTTTAAAAAAATCAGTCAATAGCCTCCAGATTTGTCAAAAAAATCAACATTTTTTTTCCCTTTTCATTCCATGACAAAGCGTTCTCTGGATAGAAAATGGTGTTTGGCAGGGAAGTGAGTACAATGTGTACAAGAGCAAATTGAAAAAAGGTAGGTCACGGTAAAATAGGATCTATGTACAGACTCATATAATCTGACTGACGTTACAAATGCAGCTCGCAGATTTTAGTGAAAGGCTAAAAAAGCTTCCCATTGCAAAACACAAAGCAGTTTCTTATACTTTAAAGCACGAGCAAGTTTGACTGTTCCATCAGTGTAACTCTTTCTAAAAAAATCATTGAAGGTGACTCAAGCTTGGTGGTATTTAACAATTCCAGCCAGTTACATTTGATTTATGATCATTTCAGTTTAAGATTTGAACCTCATCAAATGCTTACACTTACTTCTGTCTCTCTTTTCCTTGTTGTTGTGTTGAAACTCAATATCATATGTGAAATTGTGCTTTAAAATACCTCAAGTCAAAGCAAAGGCCCAAGCTCCAAGGTGCTCACACCACTTCTACTGCCAACACATGGACAAATCACTGGACACAACTACACAATGGTCTAATTCTTATATTTCAAAACTGATTTTAACCCAAAAAACTGAATTATGCAATAATTCGAATAAAACAAGGGAAATAGTATTGGAAAATATCAGTTCAGCACAGACAAATGTGAATTGTGACTTTGACTTAAGTAGGCTATATTCTTTCTCTTCTGTGTACATATTCTATATTTATAAAGAGTTTTCCATTTTCTTCTCCAATTTTCTTTGTTCCTTATTTTCCAGAGAATATTCACTCATTGATGGATTATATTCCTTCAGGGAGCAGTTGTCTTCCCCCAATTGGCCATTATATCTGTGCCAGATTTAACAGTGAGTTATTCAATCATGGGCTATTGTAACTTGCCATAATCTTGGTCTATGGACATCTAATTATAAATTGCATATTAGAAGTATTTAATGTAAGTAATTAAGATATCAAAATTGTTGACCATTTCTTAGGGAGAGAAACATAATCAGCGTAAATCCTTGATGGCTGACAGATCATGACTTACTGCTTGCTCTATTTATTTTTGCTACATTATAGTTCATTCCATGTCAGTGAGTTCCACAATTGCTTTGTCATGGTCACCAAGAAGAATGCCTTATGACAGGGAACTAAGTCCTGAATAAATGTTATATTATTGAAAAGACAAAATGAATTAAAGTTGGCGTTAAACTAATTATTATTCTCTAGTCAGAGCCATCATTCACAACGATACTGTAATACAAAGAAGTCATGTCCCAAGGCTAGAAATACTACACCTTGGTCAGAGTATGTGGACATTGATTAAGCCAGTGGGTTCCCATCATCTCTCATTTTAGGGGCTGAAGTGAGATCCAAATTCTCAGTTGGCTGCATGAAATGATACGCTCAAGATTGGTACTCTGTCGCCTCTGTTGTTTTTTGGCAGCAGTTCTCACTCCTGCTTCTACCACCTTCTCTGATGTCTATTTCAGTGGTCCTCACCATTCGAGCCCTTAAGACATTTAACGTGCAATATCCTATGTTTTAATTGAGTACACTCCTGAAACAGACACTCCATTCTGAGCCCTGTCATGGGAGGAGATTACCTGACAAATATAGGACATAGAACACAGAACAGTACAACACAGGATCAGGCCCCTCAGCCCATCATGTCTCCACCAACCATGATGCCAATCTAACTAATCCTCTTGCCTCTTCACTCTCAGTCCTGATGCAGGGTTTTGACCCAAAATATCAACTATTTCTTTCCTCCCGCAGATGCTGCTTGACCCACTGAGTTCTTCCAGCAGATTACTTGTTGCTCCAGATTCCAGCATCTGCAGTTTCTTATGTCTCTATTTAATCCCATCTGCCTGCACACAGTCTGCTTCCCTCTATTCCCTGCTTGTTCATGTGTCTGTTTAAATACCTCTTAAATGTTGCTATTGTATCTGCTTCTACACCTCCCCTGGGAGCACATTCCAGACACCTACCACTCTGTGTAAAAATAAGCATGCCTTACATATCTTGGGCCAGCACAGTAGTGTAGTGGTTAGCGTAACACTATTACAGCGCCAGTGACCCAGGTTCAATTCCAGCCGCTATCTGTAAGGAGTTTGTACGTTCTCCCCATGTCTGCGTGGGTTTCCTTCGGGTGCTCTGGTTTCCTCCCACATTCCAAAGATGTACAGGTTAGGCATGCTATGTTGGCACCGGAAGAGTGGTGACACAGCACATTCTCAGTAACGCAAAAAGGTGCATTTCACTGTGTGTTTTGATGTACATGTGACAAATAAATAATAACTATCTCCTTTAAACATTCCATCTCTCACAAACCAATGCCCTCTAGTATTTGACATTTCCACCTGGGAAAAAGATACTATCTACCCTATCTATGCCTCTCATAATTTTATATACATCTATCAGATTGCCCCTCAGCCTCCAACATTCCAGAGAAAACAATCCCAGTTTATCCAAAATCTCTTAGCAGTTAATACTTTCCAATCCAGGCAGCATCCTGGTGAACCTCTTTTGCACCCTCTCCAAAGCCTCCACATCCTTCCTATAGTGCAGTAACCAAAACTGCACACAGTATTCCAATTGTAGCTGAACTATAGCTTTATACAGCTGCAACATGACTTTCTGTCTTTTATAGTCAATACCCCGACAAATAAAGGTAAGTATGCTGTACAGCTTCCTTACCACTCTATCCACTTGTGTTGCCATTTTCAGGGAGCTATGGACTTGTGCCCCAAGATCCCTCTGTATATAAATGGTCCTGAGGTCCTGCCATTTCCTCTTGCACTTGACCTCCCAAAATTCAACACCTCACACTTGTCCGGATTAAACTCCATCTACCATTCCTTCGCCCAAAGTTCCATCTGGTCTATATCCTGCTACATCCTTTGACAACTTTCCTCACTATCCACAACTCCACGAATTTTTGTGTTGTCTGCAAGCATATTAATCAGAGCACCTACATTTCCATCTAGATCATAAGGTTTCTGCACTGTGGAAAACCACTGGTCACAGACCTCCAGTCAAAGAAACACCCCTCCACCACTTCCCTCTGTCATCTACCATTCTCCCTCAGCTGTTGAACAACACGTGATAGTGCCACTGAAAGTAGCAAGGGTTGGGGAACGATGTCCATGACCAAGAGTGGATTAGTAGCACCACTGCCATGCTGACAGGGAGCTGAAATTGCATGACAGCAATCTGATCTTCCATCACAGCACCCAGTCATTCATTGGCTTCTGCTTGTACTGCAACGTAAACTGGGGCATTGTCTACTAAAGGTGATATAATGGTTGAGGCCAAAATTGTGCTAATGATTCCTACCACTTCCATGTTGGAAAGGACGACCTCCAAGATCTGTGCAGAGCCCTACATACAGTTAATGCTGCACATTGACATTATTTACAGGCTTCCTGGCATAATAGAACTCAATCCAAACTGGCTTGCGAAGGAGCATCAGTGTTGGCTGCACTGACCAAGCATGAGGAATACTTGGAGAAGTTGTGTAAAGTTGCAGTGTACTCACCAAATTCGTCTTGTCCTCTCTTGTACAAAGCAGTATTTTTTTTTAAAGAACAGTTTTTGAGAATTAGGTACTGCCAAACAAGCTCTCTGATATTGAAATTCATTTATTCAACTATGTGGTTTCTCATTGCTTCAGATTTTAATTACTGTTGAAGTTTTTTTAAATAACAAACTTATCAGTATCTTTTTACTTTTAATTTATTTTTTCTCTCTTAAGAAATTAAGAAATTTCTAAATTCCAAAAGCAAATTAAAAATGGGCAAGAGGGGGAGAAATTAAGAAATTTCTTCATTTTTCTCTCTCTCCCTTGCCCATTTTTAAGTTGCTTTTGGAATATGATTTGCCACTGCATTAACTATTGCCAGTTATACTTCCTAGTTCCATCCAACCACATAATTACGATTCTTCAGTAAGATTTGTGAGGGAGAGACACAGTTAGTTGTTGTATTCCCACAGGTCCTGGATCCTCTAAAAGGCTTAACACCTCAATGGTTCACAAAAAACCACTTGAAAGTCTACAGGCAAGTACAATTTAGTGAAGGATTGCAAGTGTAAATTTAATGAATGCTTGCAAAACTGATTACTATAGACTAACTTGCAATTGACCACAACTACAAATTATGCTTTCTTAAAAAATATTTATTTCTAGTTTCCTTCATGAAATCAAACAGTATTATTCTTTGCCATTTATTTTTTAAAGATCTTTAGACTACAAAAACTAATCCTGTCTATTATTCCCAACTTAATGTGCATTTTCTAATGCGGATATTTTTAGAAATATAGTTTGTTTCCTTGTATCACAACAACTTGAGAGCAAATGTGCCAATTTCAGCATCTACAGTCTGTTTTAATGTTGCTTGATTCATGGCATTATTAGTTTGCTGACAAGATGTCAAGTGTCACCAAACAATCTTGAAAGGCCAAGTGGAACAAAACAAAACCGAATAGAAATCATGCAAATAGATGCCCATACAGTTGAACTTTATTCAGTCAATTGTATCTCTATGTACAATATAGGATCACACAAAACAAATATAGCACCAATAGTGTATATTTTTTGTGTACAATGGTTGTGTCATTGTTTCCAACATGGTGTCCAACGCTTGCAAACACATTTGGAAGTATGCCAGTTGCCACCACACTTTTGTCGTTAGCCATTACCCTTCAGAAATATATACAACAGGTGGACTCAACAATTCAGCCAACCATCTCTCCTAACCTTCCACGGTTATTGATTTCTACAGGTCATTGCTGTAATTGTACAATATTTGGTGTTTTCTAGAGTTCTGCAAAGTTAGTAAAATCTACAGGAATGTTTGGCAAGTGCTGAAGAGCCTTGCCTTGACTTCAAGACTTGTAGACAAACCAGTTGCACCAAGACAAGGTGGAAGAGAAGAAGGGAATATCACTCAGTGACAGGTCATTTTCAAGAGGGTGCTCCTTGAGCAATTCTCCTACATGAACCTCAGTGAAGCACAGCATTGGGGATATCTGCAATTAGGGAAGGACATCCTCATGGAAATTTACTACTTGCTCCAGCTACAAAGGCAACCTCAGAGTACATATAACAGTATAGCACAGTACAGGCCTTTTGACCCCCAATGTTGTGCCGACCTATATAAGCCTAGTTCATGATCAATCTAACCCTTCCCTCCAACACAGTCCATAACCCTCTATTTTTCTCACATACATGTGCCTATCTAAGAGTCTTTCAAATGTCCCCATTGTATCAGCCTCTACCACCAACCCTGGCAGTGCATTCCAGGCACCCACCACTCTCTGCGTAAAAAAAATCTACCTCTAACATCGCCCCTAAACTCTCCTCCTCTGACCTTAAATGGATGTCCTCTGGTATTGGCCATTGCTGTCCTGAGAAAAAGGTGCTGGGTGTCCATTCTATCCATGCCTCTCATAATCTTATATACCTCTATCAAGTCACCTCTCATCCTCCTTCTCTCCAAAGAGAAAAGCTCTAGCTTTGCTCAACCTTTCTTCATAAGGCATTTTCTCTAATCTAGGCAGCATCCTGGTAAATCTCCTCTGTACCCTCTCTAAAGCTTCCATATCCTTTCTATAATGAGATGAGCAGAACTTAACAATACTCTTAAGTGTGGTCTAACCAGAATTTTATAGAACTGTAACATTACCTTGTGACTCTAGAGCTCAATCCCCTGACTAATGAAGGCCAGCACAGATTCAAGGGTCTCAAAGGGCAAGGACTCCGGACACAATCTTTGGAGTTAAAAGGATTTATTTATAAAAGACTAATGCGGGACAGGATAACAGAAACAACACATACATACACACATGCACACTGGTGATCGCGCACGTGGAGAGGGGGGAAAATCGCAACAAGGGTAAGATGCACACACAACAACCTGGGTACAAACGATCAAGGAAGAAACAATACGATGCCTGCCACCCCTCGACTCAGTTCAGGCACAGCTCTACACTATAGGGAATCTACTTAGGACATTCCTAACCCTGTGGAATGCACACTCTTACCAATGGTCTCTTCAGCGTTGTTTCACGACTCCTCAGAGCAATCAAGAGAGAGAGAACCATGCACATGGGACACTCTTTATAGTGCTAGAGGGCTGGGTGATCCAGCCCAGGTAGTTCAAACAAACCAATGGCCCAAGGTCAGGTGCGGAGGTGTTTACAGAGGCCAATGGTCAAGTGTGGACTAATGGGTGGGTGGAGCCAGACCTTGATTGACAGTGATGTGTCTTTCGACCAGGTGATCAGTGGCGCCACGTGACAGCCATGACCCTTCACAATACAACACCATATGCCTTCTTACCCACCCTATCAACTTGAGCAGCAACTTTGAGTGATCTATGGACTTGGACTCCAAGATCCCTCTGTTTCTCCACACTGCTAAGAATCCTGCCATTAACCTTGTACTCTGCCTTCAAGTTTGGTCTTTTAAAGTGTATCACAGTTTTTCGGATTAAACGCCATCTGCCACTTCTCTTCCCAACTCTGCATCCTGTCTACATCCCATTGTAACCTACAACAACCTTCTACACTATCCACAACTTCACCAACTTTTGTATCATCTGTAGACTTACTAACCCACTCTTACACTTCCTCATCCAAGTCATTTATAAAAATCACAAAGAGTAGAGGTCCCTGAACAGATCCCTGTGGAGCATCACTAGTCACTGACCTCCAGGCAGAATATGTTCCATTTACGACCACCTTCTGCCTTCTGTGGGCAAGCCAATTCCAAATCCATGCAATCAAGTTTACATGGCTCCCTCATGACTTTCTGGATGAGCCTACCATGGTGAATATTGTCAAATGCCTTCCCCAAAATCCATATACAACACATGCACCACTCTACCTTCATCCATTTGTTTTGTCACCTCCTCGAGAAACTCAATTAGGCTCGTGAGGCACGACCTGCCCCTCACAAAGCCATGCTGACCATCCCTAATAAGACTGTACTTCTCCAAATGCTCATAAATCCTGTCCCTAAGAATCCTCTTCAATAGTTTGTACACCACTGACATACGACTCACTGGTCTATAATTCCCTGGATTATGCCTATTACCTTTCTTGAACAACAGAACAACATTTGCCATCCTTCAATCCTCTGGTACCACTCCTGTAGCCAGGGAGGATGCAAAGATCATCATCAATGCCCCAGCAATCTCTTCCCTTGCTTCCCGTAGTAATCAGGGGTATATCGCATCTGGACCTGGGGATTTATCTATGCTAAGTTTTTCAGAAGCTCCAACACTGTCTCTTTCTTAACCTCGACATGCTCCACCACAACAGCCTGTTCTACCCTAATCTTACATTTCTCTAAATCCCTCTCCCTGGTGAACACTGAAGCAGAGTGTTCATTAAGTACCTCTCCTACCTCCTCCACCTCCAGGCACATTTCCCCCTTTGTCCCTGAGCAGTCCTACCCTCACGCTAGTAATCCTCCTGTTCTTTACGTACATGTAAAACACCCTGGGGTTTTTCTTAATCCTACTCACTAAGGCCTTCTCATGTCCCCTTCTAGCTCTCCTAAATTGCTTTTAAGCTCCTTCCTGGTGACCTTATAACTCTCAAGAGCCCTGGTTGATCTTTGCTTCCTAGACCTTAAGTATGCTTCTTTTTACCTCTTGACTAAATGTTCCATCTCTCTTGTCAACCATGGTCCTTCACCCTACCATCCTTTCCTTGTCTCAGTGGGACAAACCTATCCAGAACCCCATGCAAGTAGTCCCTGAACAACCTCCACATTTCTGCTGTGCATTTCTCTGAGAACATCTGTTCCCAATTTACACTCCCAAGTTCCTGCCTAATACCATCATAATTAGCCCTCCCCCAATTAAATACTTACCCATATCATCTGCTCCTATCCTTGTCCATGGCTATGCTAAAGGTCAGGGAGTTATGGTCGCTATCTCCGAAATGCTCGCTCACAGAGAGATGTGTCACCTGACCAGGTTCATTGCCCAGTACTAGATCCAGTATGGCCTCTCCTCTAGTCAGCCTGTCCACATACTGTGTCAGGAATCCTTCCTGGACACACCTAATACATTCTGCCCCATCTAAACCTTTTGCACTAAGGTGGTGCCAATCAATATCAAGAAAGTTGAAGTTGCGCATGATAACAATCCTGTTATTTTTGCACCTTTCCATAATCTGCTTATTTATCTGCTCCTCAGTGTCCTGGTGGCTATTTAGGGGCCTATAGAATACTCCCAACAGAGTGATCGCTCCCTTCCTGTTTCTGACTTCCACCTACACTGACTCTGTAGATGATGCCTCCACGACAACCTCCCTTTCTGCAGCTGTGATGCTGTCCCTGATTAGCAATGCCACTCCCCAACCTCCCTTTTACCTCCTCTCCTATCCCTTTTGAAACATCTAAACCCCAGAACATCAAGCAGCCAATCCTGCCCTTGCAACAGCCAAGTATCTGTAATGGCCACAACATCATGATTCCATGTACTGATCCATGTTCTAAGTTCATCACCGTTATTCTTAATATGTTTTGTATTAAAGTAAACACATTTCAACCCGTCCAACTAACTGCATTTATGTGCTATCCACTGCCTATCCTTCCTCACAATCTCTCTGCACATTGCATCTACCTTTGTACCAACTGCTCAACCATCTGACCTAACACTCTGCCACCCTAGTTTAAACCCTCCCCAACAGCTCTAGCAAACCTGCCCGCAAAGACGTTGGTCCCTCTCCAGTTCAGGTGTAACCCATCCCTTTTGTACAGGTCATACCTTCCTCAGAAGAGATCCCAATAATCCACATATCTGAAACCCTGGCCCCTACACCAACACCTCAGCCATGCATTCGTCTGCCACATCTTCCTATTTTTACCCTCACTGGCACATGGCACAGGCAGCAATCTAGAGATTACTACCCTTGAGGTCCTGCTTTTTGGCTTCCTTCCTAACTTCCTATATTCACTCTTCAGGACCTCATCCCTTATCCTAGCTATGTCATTGGTACTAATGTGTACCATGACTTCTGGCTGCTCACCCTCCCCCTTAAGAAGTACAGCGTAACTTCACACTATTCAATGTGTTTCAGTGCTGCGTCCCCAATCAAGTTAGAAGTTCAGTGAAGTTCAGAGGTTTTGAAGGTCAAGATCTCAGCCTGGAACAAAACTCAACTTCTACTAGACAATAGCGATCCTTGCCCTCCTCTAGGTGTCTAAGACCTGTACTACCTACAGAAGGTACCTTAAGACACTGCAAAGATGCCGTCAAAGATCCCACCACAAATTCTCCAAATCCACTGGAAAGGTAAATGAACCAATGTCAGTGTCCTGTCTCAGACCACATCCCCAATGTTAAGGCTTTAATTATACTCAGTTGGTTCCATTGGGCAGGCTGTGTTCTTTACATGCCCACCATTTACATGCCCATGGTCTGGCATGGTAATGTAGCAGTTAGCATAAAACTATTACAACGCCAGCGACCTGGGTTCAATTCCTGCCGCTGTCTGTAAGGAGCTTGTACGTTCTCCCTGTGTCTGCATGGGTTTCCTCCAGGTGTTCTGGTTTCCTCCCACATTCCAAAGACGTACGGGCTAGGGAGTTGCGGGCATGCTATGTTGGTGCCGGAAGCATGGCGACACTTGCGGGCTGCCCCCAGAACACTCTACACAAAGATGCATTTCACTGTGTGTTTTGATGTACATGTGACTAATAAAGAAATGTTATCTTATCTTATCATTGGACTCCCAATGTTCCGAGTGCTGAATTTAGAAGAGGTTACTCAGGAAGACAGGGGAAAATATTCAAGGATGTGCTCAAAGCTTCCTTGAAAAAATGTAAAATAGAATATTACTGTTTATTGCAAGGGGAATTGAATACAAAAGTAGAGATACAAGAGAGGCTGTAGATGCTGGAATCTGGTGCAATAAACAAACTGCTGGAGGAACTCAACAGGTCAGGTGGCATATGTGGAGGGAAATGAACAGCCTCACTGACCCCTAGGAAACCCTGACCACACAAAGCAGAGAAGGAACATTTGCAGTGATACAGAAAGTCAAAAGCCCAGCACAAATGGCAGAAGGAATGCACCACCTCACAAACTACCCATCTTCCCACCCCACCAGGCACCACCTTTTGTCTGTGGAAGAGTCCGCACTTCCTTCATTGACCTCAGCAGTCACCTTATAACTCTCAGAATCATTATGGAAGCAAGTTATCTTCGATACTGAGGGACTGCCTAAGAAGTTCTCATTATACAGTTCTCTGAAAAGTAAATGTTTCTGCACAATCTGCTTGATCTGATGAGTATTTTTAAGCATACGCCGTTTTTCTTCGATTTACCTTCCCAATTACATGCTTTATGTTAATGGCAGCTTTCCAGACTAAGATGTTTCCAAACATCACCATTTAATAGGTCTCACACCATTTATATAATATCCTCTTGTTCTATTTTTCTTACCAAATGGATAACTTCACATTTCCCTATATTATATGCCATCTGCCATCTCTTTGTTTACATGTTTAACCTGCATAGATTTGTTTGCAGACTATTTCCTCTTCACAGGTTCCTTCCCCACCAACTTCTTACCATCACTAAAACTGGCTACAATACACTCAGTCTTGTTATCTAAGTTATTAATATTACCTGTAAAAAAAAGTTGAGACCCTGGCACTGATCCTTGAGACACTGTACAAATTATAGATTGCCAATCTGAAAATATTTGTTAATAAATCTTATGCCCATGTCAATTCATTACCCTTTACCCGTTACCTTTATCTCACACAGTAACCTTTATATGGCACTTTATTGAATGACTTCTGGAAATCCTTGAACACCACCTCCCTTATCTACACTGTTAGTTCCATCCTCAAAGAACGCTAATAAATTCAGTAAATATGATTTCCCTTCCATAAAATTATGTTGATATTCTGTTTTCCTAAGTGTTCTGTCATCAATTCTTTAAAAAGGGTTTCTATCATTCTCGCAATGACTCATGTTGGGTTCAGAATCTTGCCGTTCCTGTTTTCTTACTCCATCCTTTCTTGAATAACACTGTTACATTTCAATATGATGTTTATAGAACCTGGGGAATTTTTGAAAATGACAAATAATGATTTCACTGCCTCTGCAGCCACCTCTTTTAGAACCCGAGAATGTGGCTCATCTGGTAGAGGAAATTTGTCTGCCTTCAGCACTTTGGTT
Source organism: Pristis pectinata (assembly GCF_009764475.1). Classification (NCBI taxonomy): domain Eukaryota; kingdom Metazoa; phylum Chordata; class Chondrichthyes; order Rhinopristiformes; family Pristidae; genus Pristis; species Pristis pectinata. Next base: position 40,769,446 of record NC_067408.1, on the reverse strand, counting down.
TGGAGACACAAGAGACTGCAGATGCTGGACTAACAAACTGCTGGAGGAACTCAGTGAGTCAGGCAGCAACTGTAGAATGAAATGGCCAGTCAATGTTTAGGTTGAAGATGCTGCCTGACCCGCTGAGTTCCACTAGCAGCTTGTTTTTAGGTTGAAGATGCTGTCTGACCTGCTGAGTTCCACTAGCAGCTTGTTTTTATTCATTTGTAGAAAACACTTCAGCATTGGAACATTCATGTCCTATTTTTATATGTTACCTTCCCAGTGAAATGTCTTCCCATTCACTATCAGAATGAGCCTGTAAAGTACAGTCAGTATCCCCCACTTCATTAAACTCACCAATTGTGCCAGAAGTTTGATAGAGATTCCTGACTGTGGTCTATGTAGTAGGGTCAAGTAAGTAACTTACTGAAGATTATTCAAACTGTCTTAAAACATGACTGTAACTCCTCAGATATACCAAATTAATGTCACATTAAGTTGATGTGACAAAACATGATAGCACTAGAGAAAGTACAGAGGCAATTTGCAAGGATATTGCCAGGACTTGAGAATATCGCTTATGAAGAAAAAATCAATTATCTGGGGTGGGTTTTCACATGAAAAGGAAAAGCAGAGAGGTTTAATTGAGAGTTAATTAGATCTCCCTGCCTTCCCCTTTCACAAAAATTACAAGGGCCCTCGACAGGATGACCAAGGAGGATCTACTTCCTCTGGAGAGGAGTCAATATAGCGTGAGCATAATTTAAGGTTTATGATGGTTTTAAACAGGAGTTGAGAATATATTTTTCACCTGGAGGCCAGTGGAGGTTTGGAACTCAGACCCTGAATGGGTGATTGAGCCAGAAAGACTTTGCAGTTTCAGAAAGTGCTTGGATGAGAATGTGCTGCTGTACCCTGCAGGGGGACAGGCCTGGAAAGTGGGATAAGGCTAGACAGCTCTTCTTCAGCTGACATGGACACAGTGGGCCAAAGGGGATCCTTCGGTGCTGAAGGTTTGTGTGAATGCGAAATACTAGGAAGGTGAAAAACATCTTGCAGAGTTGAGAGCTGGACCCTACGTAGCCCCTCTCACTTTTAAGAGGGAGTGGGGGAGGGATAAGGATAGGAGCCAAAAATGACGAGCAAATGCTGAGTGAAACAGCAGGATATAGCTTCTACTGTTGTTTAAATACAAGGAGAAGCAGGCAGAGATAATGGTGGCCGCACTGAATGTACAGCGCAGGAACAGGTCCTTTGGCCCACGATGTTGTGCCAAACTGATTAAACTAGTAATTAAATGCCCAACTAAATTAGTCCCTTCTGTCTACACATCCTTATCCTTCCATTTTCTGTATATGCATGTGCCTAAGAGCCTCTTAAACACCTTTATCATATTTGCCTCCACTATCTCCCCCGGCAGCACATTCCAGGCACCCACCACTCTTTGTGTAAAAAAAAATTGCCCCACACATCTCTTTTGAACCTACCTACTTTCACCTTAAATGCATGCCCACTGGTATCAGACATTTCAACCCTAGAAAAAGATATTCTATCCATGCCTCTCATAATCTTATAAACTTCTATCAGGTCTCCTTTCAGCCTCTGCCTCTCCAGAGAAAACAACCCAAGTTCGTCCAACCTCTCCTCATAGCACGTGCCCTTTACTGCAGGCAGCATCCTGGTAAACCCATCCTGCACCGTCCAAAGCCTTGACATCCTTCCTTTAATGGGGCAATCAGAATCGAATGCAGTACTCCAGATGCAGCTTAACCAAAGTTTTATAAAACTGCATAAGAGTTTTATGAAGCCTGGGAGTACTTCAGATAGTCAGACCTGAATGGATTTCTGGGAAATATGGAGAAGGAGCAATGTCTTTTTTCCAGACAAGGGCTGGAAACCAGCCAAATATGCAGTGTGCACGTAGTGGAGAGAAATGGCTGTGGCAGAAAATGACAAGCTTTTAAACTTCAGCATGATCAACAATGCTAGACCTCTGCTTCACGATGCTGTTCTTTCTCCTAATGACAGCTCTTAAGCTTTTTTCCAGCCAGTCTCCTAAGGTGATTACTCACCTATGTGTCAGGAGACAAGTTTACACCTCAGCTGCAGTGACAATGCAGGACGACTGAAGTTTCCTCCTGGGACCCAGAATACATGAGACAAGAATGACCTCAGTGCCAAGTTCCTCACAACCCCACAGCAGACTATTGGAATTTCGAGCTCCAGAGTTGAACTGTGAATCGGCACAAGGAAAAGTTCCCCTTGGACTTAAAAGAACAGAGATGAGCGTTATATCTGTTGGAGTGACCAGGATAATAGAGACAATTTGTGTAAATGGGAAGCAGGGCATCAAGGTAACGGTGAGACAGTGTTTAAACTAAGTGGGTAATTTCTGCTGGATCTCAATGGCTAATGATGGCAATTCCCATCAGAACCACAGGTATGTAGCCATTAAATGGCGTAAATCCAGCACATTTTCCCTTGTGCTCTCAAACATGAAAGCCCTAGATGTAGTGACAGTTTTGGAGGGTTAGTTTTGTCCTTTCACTGTACTGCTGTACTCCCCATGGCTCCACCTGTCCATCATACCCCTCCTCACCTGGTTCCACCTATCACCTGCTAGCTCCTGCCTCACTCCTCCCTCTCACCTCTTTATACTGAGAGTGTAGAGGGCTTTCTAATGCAGAGTCTTGACCTGAAATGTCAACTATCCTTGTGCCTTCATAGATGCTGTCTGGCTCGCTGAGTTCCTCCAAAAATTTGTTTTCGCTTCAGACTACAGAATCTGCATTCTCTTGTGTCCCCATGGAGTCTAATGGTGGGGCCCAGTCTTCCCAAGGAATTGGCCCTTGGATCAGTACAGGTTTGATCTGGTTCAGGATAAGAGCTCCCATTGATTTCAATGGAGATTATAAGGCTATGAAATTTTTCACCTCAGTTTAACTTTTTTACATTTTAGACCATAATATATAGGAGCAGAATTAAGCCATTTGGCCCATCAAGTCTGCTCTGCCATTCAATCATGGCTGATTTTTTTTCCAACCCTATTCTTCCCCCTTCTCCCCATAACCATTAAGCCCCTTACCAATCAAGAACCTATCAACCTCTACCTTGAATACACCCAATGACTTAGGCACCACAGCCCTCTGTGGCAATGAATTACACAGATACACCACCCTCTGGCTGAAGAAATTTCTCCTCATCTCAGTTTTAAAGGGACGTCCCTTTATTCTGAGGCTGTGCCCTTAGATCCTGGACTCTCCTACTAATGGCCTGCCAGTATCTGGTAGGTTTAAATGTGGTTCCCCCATCATCCTTCTTTTTATAGTTGTTTTTAGAAAACTTCCACTTTATAAAAACATATTGATAATTTTTAACTTTCTCAAATTATTTATGCCAATTGTTCTTAAATATCTCTATCAGTCAGAGATATTTAAAACTATTGAAAATCATCCTCAGCTTTTACGGTTGGCAAAACTGAGTGCAGAGCTTTGCCAAATGTCAAAGCTTTCATGGCAGTGTCAGAGACAAGGTTTTCTCACTGCATTGCCTGAAGTACTGCTGCCACTTAGGGTACATTGCCAGAGTTCAGGATACTTCTGGGTAACAGGTTTACCCCCTCTTACCCCCTCCACAACTGAACCAGATTTGTATTTCTGGTCAAGCAGCACAGTGGCACAAATCATGTCAAGTCAAGTTTATTGTCATGAGCACAAGAACAATGAGGTACAGGTACAGTGAAAAACTTACTTGCATCAGCATCACAGGCATGTAGGTACAGACAACACACAGAATATAATGTATACATAAATTATAGCGCTGCTGCCTCTCAGTGCCAGAGACCTGGGTTCAATCCTGACCTCCACGGCAGTCTGTGTAGAGTTTGCACATTCTCCTTATGACCATGTGGATTTCCTCTAAATGCTCCAGTTTCCTACCACATGCAAAAGACATGCAGATTGGTAAATTAGTTGGTCATTGCAAATTGCCAATAGTGTGTGGTGCATGGTAAAATCTGAGGGAGTAAATGGGAATGTCAGGAGAATAAAATAGGATGAGTGTCAGATTAGTATAGATAGGTTCTTGATAGTTGGTAAGGAGCTGATGGGCAGAGAGGACCCATTTCTGTACTGTATGATTATAACATGACTGACTATTTGTATGCAGATACTGCTGGCAATGATTCCAGGCAGGGAACCAACTCAGCAGGATCTTCCCATTCTGGTGAATGGAGGGCAGAAAGCATGAGAGTTGAGAATTTAAAGGTCCAGTTCTAAATAATTTTTATATCACATTTCCAACACTACACGCACAAAAAAAATTGACTCAATCCATTCAGCCAACAAATTGGGCTAAAAAACTTATTGCAACAATACAGATATCATGATCTTTAACATTATTTCTCCATCAGCAGTACAGATCATGTGATGCATGTCACACTAATGCAGAGCCATTCACGTATATGCGAAGTTCTAGCAGCCAGGATATTCTGAACAGAGAGAAGAGCAGGAAGCCAACGTTTCAGGTCAGGACCCTTCTACAGGACTGAAGATAGGAAAAGGGGAAGCCCAATATATAGGAGGGAAAAGCAGAGCAGTGATAGGTGGACAAAAGAGAGGAGGCAGGGTAGGCACAAGGTGGTGATAGGTAGATTCAGGTAAGAGATAGTGATAGGCAGGTGCGGGGGAGGAGGAGAGAGCAGATGCACCAGGGGATGGGTCAAAGGTAAGGAGAGAAAAAAAAGTCGTAGAAAAAAGAGAGATAGGCTTGGAAAGGGAAGAAAAGGGGAGGAAAGGGAAGAAGGGTCCTGACCCGAAACGTTGGCCACCTGCTTTTCTCCAAGGATGCTGCCTGGCCTACTGCATTCCTCCAGCATCATTGTGTTATTCATCTAGATTCCAGCATCTGCAGTCCTTTGTTTCTCATTTATCAGAGCTGCTCACTTTCAACATGCAGCTATAGTGCAAAATACTGGGGAATGATTAAGCATAACGTGTCCAAGCAGCTTTCATTTTGTGTGACTGCCCCAGAAAGATCCTCCACGTCTTTTCCAGATCAATTTCAAATATCAGCTTTCAAAGACTAGCTTCACTGTGGGATTTCTAGTTCTTTGAGGGTCGAGTCAGAAATATTATATCTTAACTTTTTTAAAACAATTTCCTGAGGACATCTTTATTTTAAACATGCAGAAGAACTGTCTGGAAAGCAGGAACCAGTAATGATATTTATGGAATGCAGTACCATTGTGATTATTTTAATTAACAAGTAATCTGGCAATGTGAATTTGAATGTTAGCTGAGCAACTTAAAGTTAGTTAACTAAATGCAAAATTTGGATTTGAGTAACAGTATGAGGTATCGTGACAATATAATGACAACAAATGGGACTAGCTTAGATGGGCATCTTGGTCGGCACAGACGAGTTGGGCCGCAGGGCCTGTTTCCATGCTGTATTACTTTATGACAAAAGTTCCCTGTTGTGAAACAGATCGGGGTCTCAGAAGGCAAGGACTCTGAACACAGTCTGAAGATAAATGATTTATTTACAAAAGACAAACGTGGGAAAATGGTAACGGGGATAACACACACATGCACAAAGTTTATAGCGAGTGTGGGAAAATCACAGCGTGGGTAAAATATACACACATACACACACACACGATGAACTAGGTACAGACAACCAAGGAAAAACAATACTATACCCGCCACCCCTTGACTCAGTGCAGGCATGGCTCTATGCTACTAGGGATACTAACTAAGACGCACCCAACCCTTTAGCAGTGCACACCTCACCAATGATTTCTCCAGCACCATCCCACGGTCCTCGGCCTGGAGTGAAGCAGGGTGATCCCTCGAAGATCTCAAAGAGAGCAAGAGCGGAGCACATTTGGCACCCTTTATAGTGCTGGAGGGCTGGGGGGTCCAGCCCAGGTAATTTACAAAGGCCAATGGCCCAGTGCCAGCAAGGACTAATCGATCACAAAGGCCAATGGCCCAAGGCCAAGTACAAAGGTGCTTAAAGGGACCAATGGTCAGGTGTGTGCTGATGGGTGGGGTGGAGCCAAACCTTGATTGGCAGTGGTGTGTCTTTCGACCAGGTAATGGGCAGTGTTGTCACGTGATAGCCACGACCCTCCACAATACATTCCCCCATCCCCCAAGGTCAGATACAGGATAAAATAGGGATAGGAGAAGAACGGGGAATAGATATGGAGAATGATTCCAAAAAGTGATAACTACTTATCGATGGTTGAGACAATGGGAGCTGTGAGGCCACTTGTGATGGTAGGCTTAAGGGGGCTGCTGTAAATATGGGTCAGAAAGTTAATAAAGGTACTACCTTAAAGGATGTTTAATGCATTAAGCTATAAATGTTGTATTTGATAATTTTAGTATCAATGTTATGAAGTATTAATTGAATTATTTTGTGTCTGATTTCCAAACAGTGGGAATAAGTCTAATGTATTTAAGCACATGCCTATCCTATTTTATTAAATTCAGTGGCAGTGGTGTGAATCTACAAAAGGGTACTAGAGTTATTTGTATTCATGAGTCCCTCTTAATCCAGCTTTCAAGTGAATTGAAAGCGATCACATTGCAGCAGTCCAATCTTGCTTCAGTTCTGGTGCAAACCAATCTATAAAATCATTCAAAGTTACTAGTGCAAAGAAAAGGTAGGCTTTCTGCTTTCTAATCACATTCCAACAAACTGCAACCCCATAAGCAAGTTTAATAACATTCCAACAAACTATTGGTTGAATCTGCTTCCATTTATCATTACTTATCCCTCCATAGAGTATTTCTTTTCTACTCTCTTGGTATATACTTTCCCAAGCCTTGGTTTCTCCCTGCACCCTTCATTCCTCTGATTTTGGTATGCTCATTTTCACTTTGCTCTACATTAGGAAGATCTCTGTTACCTGGCACAAACTGCACATGACAGGTGTCAGTTAATCAATCATGCCAGTTAACCTGGTGTCAGCCAGGCCACTCCAGCAGCACTGCCAAAATGTTGTCTCAGGGGCTTCCTCAGTGCTGACTGGTCCATTCCCTGTAACGTCCATTATGGTAGTGTGCCACTCAGTGAAGTTGTGGATAGCCAAAGTTTTACTGTATGCATTTAGTCATTTTGCCCCTGCTTCTTAGAGCTCTCTTCCCACCTCTCGCCATGTCTCACAAGACCTATCCCCCTTTTCTTCCCCCTCCTAAACACTTCCACTTAGTGGCTCACATTCAATTCACCTGCTTGCTAATTGCCTGTAAACCTTTCTGTTCCAGATGAACTATGTTAGAGCAGACCATTGCTAGATAATGCTTGGATGGAGAAGCAGTTCCCAATCATAGAGCTCCTGTGCTTTACAGAAATTTCAAAGATCAATTTAAATCTTAAACGTTAAACTCTATTTTTTTGTTCCACAGCTGCTGCCTGACTTGTTGAATGTTTCCAGCTTTTACTGTCTTTTATTTCAGATTTCCAGTAACTGCAGCTTTTTGATTTTCATGTGTAGGGTCTGGATCCTAGCTCTGGGCTTATGGTGGAATTTGGGCAACTCTGTTTCCTCCATGCCCATCCTAACAAGGTATTTTTATCCAAAGGCACAAGCATCTGATAAAAGACAGAAGAGTATCCATCTTCCAGTATCCAACAGACCACAAACTGCACTATGGAACCCCACACTAAAATAGGAAAATGAAACATGGAGAACGTATGATGCAGATTGACTCAAACAGGGTGAACAGAAGCATACTGCTTCCAGCAGAAATAAGATTAAATGTAATTGATTTAAAATAGTGGACAAAAAACATTATGCACCAAAATTTGTAAGGGCGTGGAATTTATATTGAGGGTTAATGATGGAAGAAGAAATTATGCCTACATTTTACATTAGATTGAAATATTGATGAAAGGTGAAGATGAAGGAAAGGTGGTTGAAGGAAAGTTGGAAGAATGAAGTAACTGATTAAAATTACTTTCTTAGAGGTAAGGCATTTCAATGCTGACATAAACTGATTCCTTGTTATAAGTTTATTTTGTAGTTTTACTATTTTAATTTGAAATACGTACATTCAGTAACATCTGTGAGACACTTCATGTCTGCTTTAAAGTTAACCCTAATGATGTTCAGAAACCCAAATGTATTCCTGTTCAGTAGTGCCAAATGACGCGAAGAAGGTATAGTTGCTAAGATTGCTGATGACATAAAGATAGGTTGCAAAGTAAATTATGAAGAGAACTTAATGAGACCATAAAGGTATAGAGTTTGGTTAAGTGAATCAATAGAGATCCAATGCAGAAAGTGTAAACTTCTCTTTGGGTAAGAGAAATAAAAAAATATGTTATCTAAACAGTAAGAGATGACAAAACTCTGATGGGCAGAAGAAGGTGCCCAAGTGCATGATTCACAAAAGGCTAGTATGCAGGTAAAGTAAGTATTTAGGAAAGCTATTGTGAGGGAGGTTGAATACAAAAGTAGGGAGGTTATGCTTCAGTTGGGGCATTGGTGAGACCACATCTGGAGTACAGTGTATAATTGCATTGGAGCATTTTGGAGCAGCTATCGTTGGAGTGTGTCTGTGTTAGAGTGGGGAACTGAGGCTTTGGCTGAAGAGGTTTTGACGAGAAGAGGCTGATTAAGTGACCTTGGTGAGGGGAGTGCGAGCAGTTCTTTAAAAACAAAAGGTTTCAGTAAGAAGGCACAGGTAAGGTCTTTATTTTGGTGTCTGTAATTCCTTAGTCCTTGATTCATTGTAGGCAGGATGGCAGTGGAATGGTCCCCCTGTAAGATGTGGGATGTCACGGAACCTCAGTCTCAACACCTGCAGGAAGTGGACCCAGCTGACTGACCAGGTCAAGGAAATGGAGCTGGAGTTGGATATACTCAGGACCATCTGAGAAGCTGAGAACCTCATAGATGAGACTTTTACTGAGGTGGTCACACCCAGGGTACAGGCTTTAGATAGATGAGTGACCACCAGGAGAAGTAAGGGGAGTAAGCAGTCAGTGCAGGATTCCCCTGTGACCATAACACACAGCAACAAGTATACCCCTTTGGATACTGCTGGGGGGATGACCTATCAGGGTGCAGCAGCAGCCAGGTCAGTGAGTACTGTGGCTGGCTCTGTGGCTCAGCAAGGAAGAGTAAAGTCAGGCAGAGCAATAGTGAAAGGAGACTCGATAGTTAGGGGGACAGACAGGAGATTCTGTGGCTGCAAAAGAGACACCAGGATGGTGTGTTGCCTCCCAGATGCTAGAGTCGAGGACGTTTCAGAGTGACTGCCGAATATCCTCAAGGGGGAGGGTGAGCAGCCAGAGGTTGTGGTGCACATTGGCACCAAAGACGTAGCTAGAAAATGGGAAAGAGGTCCTGCGCAGTGAGTATAGAGAGTTAGGAAAGTGGATGGAGAGGAAGGTAGATGTCAGGGCCAGTAAAAACAGGCAGGAACAATGTAGTGGACATGATGGGACAGACAGTTTGAAGTGTGTGTATTATAATGCCAGGACTATTATGAGTAAGGGTGATGAACTTAGTTTTTTGATGAGATGACGAGGATGATTGATGAAGGTAGAGCTGTGGATGTTGTCTACATGGATTTTAGTAAGGTGTTTGACAAGGTGCCTCATGGGAGGCTCATCCAGAAGATTGAGATGCATGGGACCCAAGGTGAATTGACCATCTGGATTCAGAACTGGCTTGCCCGTAGAAGACAGAGGGTAGTGGTCAAGGGGCTTATTCTAGCTGAAGGTCTGTGACTAATAGTGTTCCTCAGGGATCCGTGCTGGGACCTCTGCTGTTTGTGATGTATATAAATGATCTGCATGAAACTGCACATGGGTGGGTTAGTAAGTTTTCAGATAATACAAAGATTGGTGGTGTTGTGGACAGTGTAGAAGACTGGCAAAGGATACAGCAGGATGTAGATCAGTTGCAGATATAGGTGGAGAAATGGCAGATGGAGTTCAACCTGGCCAAATGTCAAGTGTTGCACCTTGGGAGATCAAATGTAAGGAGACAGTACACTGTTAATGGCAAGACACTTGCCAGAGTTGAACAGATGCATCTTGGGGTCCAAGTTCATAGCTCCCTGAAAGTGCTTACACAGGTTGATAGAGTGGTAAAGAAGGCATATGGCATGCTTGCCTTCATTAGTTGAGGCACTGAGTTCAAGTGTCAGGCATTATGCTACAGCTTTATAAAACTTTACTTAGGCTGCATCTGGAGTATTGCATTCAGTTCTGGTCACCCTATTACAGGAAGGATGTTGAGGCTTTGGAGAGGGTGCAGAAGAGGTCTCCCAAGATGCTGCCTGGATTTGAGGGCATGTGCTATGAGGATAGGTTGGACGAACTTGGGTTGCTCTGTCTGGAGCAGTGGAGGCTGAGGGGAGATCTGATGGAGGTTTATAAGATTATGAGAGGCAATAGATAGAGTAGACAACCAGTATCTTTTCCCCAGGGTTGAAATATCTAATACTAGAGGGCATGCATTTAAGGTGAGAAGGGGTAGGTTCAAAGAAGATGCGCGGGGCAGGTTTTTTGCACAAAGTTGTGGGTGCCTGGAATGCGCTGCCTAGGGTGGTGGTGGAGGCAAATATGATAGGGGTGTTCCAGAAGCTTTTAGGCACACGAATGCAAGGGAAATGGTAGGAAATGGACATTGTGTAGGCAGAAGGGACTAGTTTAGTTGGGCATTTCATTACTAATGTAATTGGTTCGACACAATATTGAGGGCCAAAGGGCCTGTTCCTGTGCTGTACTGTTCTATGTTCTATGCTCTATATTGACCTCTCTGAGGAAGGATATAAATGCACTGCCAGCAGACCTGAGAAGGTTTACTGAACTATAAAGGAAAGGAAGGCGCTTATTTGGAACATACTTAATCCTGACAGAGTGGACAGGGAGAGGGTGCTTTCTCTGGTGGTAAAATAAAGAACTAGGTTTGACTCTGAAAATAAGGGGTTATTCATTTAAGTCAGAAGGAAGGAGAAGTTTTTCTTTTCTCTTGAGGGTTGAGAGTCTTTGGAATTCTCTTCCTCAGGCAGGTGGAAGAAGAGTCTTTGCATATTTTTAAGGCAGAAGTAGGTAGATTCTTGATGAGTAAGGGGATGAAGGGTTACTGTGGGTAGGTGGGAATGAGGAGGTGAGGTTACAATCAGATTAATCATGATGTTATAATGAAGTCCATTTGGCTTGCTCCTGCTCCCAGTTCAAATGTTTCTCTGCAAATGTTCCATTTAGTTGCACCTCTGTTTGCTCTCTGCCGCCAACTTTAATGGATTGAATTTCAGATGCAGAGGACATTATGCCTCATACTTTCAGACTGGTATTTTCTCATACTATTGACTGAATGATGCCAGGTTGACTCAGTGCAAAAAGTGTACTTAAAATTGAATAGTGCATGGATATGCAGTCATATTAAAATTGAAATTACAATCAATGTGTATTAACCGACAATATCTTGCATTAGTTCTTAAGCCATGTTGCAATGCAAACACAACTACAAATAATGTGCGATTTAAAATTAGGCATTAAATTAAGTTCTTAACTTGTTTGTGTGCCATTCAGACAAATACAAAAACTTTTCACTGTAGTTCAGTACACTTGACAATAATAAATCAACATAATACTTAAACATTGTAAAATCAAAAGGGTAATCTGAATTAATCACAGTAATCTGTTACTCCAACAATGTTCTTTGTTTCCAGAGTTTGATGTTGTATATTAACCAATAGCTAAATATTGTTGCTTTGCCTTATTTTAATACCTTGTATTGTCAAAATTATTGCTGGGTTCGGAGGTTATTCAATGACAACACATGACATACCATAATGTATCCAGAATTACTTTGGCCCTGTGATGATCCCTGACAAATTTTAAATGTTGACACAGACTATTTCCATGCTTGGCAATTTATCATTTTAGTTTGAGTATATCAATATCTCTTATAGTCTCAGCAAAGTAACCTGGCAATAATATTACTATGTTAAAGGATTTTTCTATGGAATTCGCCAAGTAATGCAGTTGCAGAGAGGAATTTGTTGGTTGTCATCTGAATTTTGCTTTGATTGTTCTGAATTGTTTGCCCAAGATATTATCATTTGAAAATATCCATTTAAGTAATAACTTTTCCTTGGTTGTTTTGAAAGTTCATTACCTCAACCACAGAATTAGACCATAAGACATAGGAACAGAATTGGGACATTCAGCCCATCAAGTCTGCTCTGCCATTCGATCATGGCTGATTTATTTTTCCCTCTCAACCGCATTCTCCTGCCTTCTCCCCGTAACCTTTGATGCCCTTACTAATCAAGAACCTATCAACCTCTGCTTTAAGTATACCTAATGACTTGGCCTCCACAGCAGTCTGTGGCAATGAATTCCACAAAATTTAATTTCTTTTTAGAAACGTGAAGAGCATGAAAGCTGAACCTTGCAGTAAGTGAAACTGAATCTGGCAATTTTACTTTCAGTGGTTTAAATGTTATGAGTTATCAATAGCTTCCTTTTGCTTTTCTTTAGCACTTTTTACCAAAATATATGAATGAGATTTAATGCTTTGCTTCTTGTTCAGTAGCTATATAGGTATATGCTGTAGAACATTAATTGTGACAGAATAAATGAACATTATTCACTTCTGATGCACTTTTTTATCTAAATTTTAAGGCCATCATTCCAGAGCACTAAGTGGCAGAGTATGTTTAAAAAAAGCTATACAGCTAGTGCTGTATTATGGCCAAGTAGCTTGTTTCCTTAATATAGAGGCAACAAAATGATCAATTATGCTATTGGACTAATAATACAGAGGCATAGGATGATAATCCAGAAAACACAACTTCATATCTCATGATAGTAATTTAAGACTTAGAATTCAGTATAAAAGACTTATTAAAAATAGTCATGTTGCTGTTGAGTTCTCAGTAAAACTTAGTGTTTCTCTAACATCCTTCAGGTTAAAGAAGGAAATCCTTCCTTACACAGTTTGATCTACAAGTGAATCTAAACCCACACCAATCTGATTGGTCAATTGCCATCTGAGGTAATTTAGCATGAAACATTTGATACAAGGAAATCAATAAATACTGGTCCTGCCTGTGACATCCATATGCCAAGAACAAATTCTAAAAAGCATTGGAACAAATTCAATTAAGAAATTTACAATGGCTCTTATTACAATCGAGGCACATTGGAGTAATTTTATATCATTTTGAGCATAATTCCAACCATAAATACATAATGAATATTTATCTTCCCAACAATATTTAATGGCTAAGAACTGGAATAAGAACAAAGATAATTTAATGTGTTCTGCTGACCTATATTAGCAGACTTGCTATACCCCTACACCCATCTCATAGATCTGAAAATCAATTGTAAATTGTTTATAGGGGTCTGTGAAAATATGTCACGTCAAAGTATAATAGAAAGTGTGCTTTAGTGTTCTTGACCTGGATTTACCATTCTGTTTTGCAAAATAAATTTTTGTTGTGCATCCCAAGAAACCCAGGTCAAGAACAGTAAAGCATACTCTCTATTATCTTTTGATATGGATCTGACACATTTTCACGGACCTCCCATGAACAACTTATGATGGATTTTCATATTATGAGAAGTGGGAGTAGGGGTATAGCAGGTTTGCTAAAGTATGAAGATATCCAAAAGGACCCCAGGCATACTGACTGACATCAGTTTTACATAATGCCGAATTGTATTCACAATGACTTTCTGTGTTTCAGATATTAATATTAGGCAAAGGATCAAAATAAAATCAGATAAAATCAAAAGATCATAAAGTTCAAAGCTCTGAAAGGTAATAAACCCAGCAGTTGCCAAATCAAGCTTAGTTTCATGACCTGTGGCACAGAACGGCATGTAAATAACTCCTAGCACCTGTACTTGTCACAAATGTATCACTGAGGTGCCATGTGGAAAATGGGATCTCAAGGAACCAACACCTGGCACTGGTCTGCACCTCTAAAGGCACGTTAGTTTGTCTTTGCACAACAAGCCAAAAAATTCTTTACTCAAAGATCTACAGGAGTAATGATTAGTTATGCCTGAGGCACTGTCCTTTCACAATGCACACAAAGGAATTCAGGTAAGCTCCAGGCTAAGGCTGAATCTGAGATGACACGGGGAGAGAGGAACAAAGTTGAGGGTGACTGGGCAGGTAAGTGGAGCAGTTGGGTGAAGATTGGTAGAAGGAATTAGGATGAGCTTGTAACTGTAGGCTGTGGGAGGCTTAGATTTGGCAACAGTGAATCAGGGGTGGGATTGTCTTATCTGGGATTGCAGTTGAGTATTGGGAGGGTAAGGGTTGGTACTCAAAAGGTTCAATAATCAGTCAGAAATGTAGGACAGTGATCAGGAGGGTTGTCAAGTATTGGAGTTGTTTCAGGTCAATTCAGCGGGCTAATTAGTGGGTGGGAAGGTTTAGGCTGGGGGAGTTGGGGAGCTACATGTTGAGGGCACTGAAGGAAATGAAATGGGTCTTACTGAAATGGGTTCTTTGCACAGATCTGGTACTTGGTTCAGAAGCTTTCTTTAAGTTACACAAAAGAATGTTTCACAGGTGTATTGAAAGCCACTAAAAACTATAAATGTAGTGTGCAGGTATTCATTGTATTTTTGTTGAATACTGCTACATGTCTTCAGAATTGTGTGTGCATTGTGCATCAGATGCACAGAAGATCCCAGAACAAAAATCACAAACTTTATGGTCTATGCAATATGACCTTGAGATTCATTAACATTTAATTTTTCACAGAAGCTAGATCACAGTGCTCAAAAACATGGTATTATATAATCCAATTTCCAGAGATAAGCATTAATATGATGGTAAGCAGTATCACCTGGGGAACTAAAGAACCAAATACCAACATATTTTCTCTAATATTGCTTAATCTTTTCCTTTGAGATTTAAGACTGATTTTATCATTTAATTGTGCTGTGTACAGAATGCATTAGCCTCAGAGTGCTAAACGTGTAGCACATCAAACATAAGATCTAATTTGACTTCAATTTTTTAAAATTTATTCTAATGTAGTTCAAAGATTTGGAATATTTTTGTCCGTTTTCTTTTGGAATTTTGCATATCACTTATCTTTTCTACAAATTGCTTTTGAAATCGCACATTAATGCATTAATTACTGATGGGATGGTGGAAAGGTGGCTGCAAAGTCTACTGATTTTTATTATTATTTAAAATCTCCTAGGATCTGATGGTACTTATATTAATTAAAATCAGACTTCAGTGAGACCTGACAGAGCAATAAACAGAATGTGAAGTGATGTAAGCATTTAGCACCACACCAGACTGCCTTCATTAATAACAATTAATTGTCTGGGACAGTTTCAACATTCCACTTCCAATAGCTTCAGACTTTTCATCCAGAACCTTGACATTTGCATTCACAATTTGAATGCTTGTATTCCTCAACTTCAATTGTTTGTTTCCCATAACTTTAAATGTATCCAAAGCTTATTGTCTTTCTACAGAATAACTACAGAATTATTTTTAATTTAATCAAATCAAATAGATTATTTCTAAATGCTCTGGACTCACTGTGCAATAAAATTCAGAACTTGGTGGGGGGCTCACACACAACCACACAAGTCATTTATAAGGCCCTGTAGATTTTGAATTGTTCAACATTTCCTGTCCTGATGTCCTGGATAGATTCAATCCTAGTTAGCCTTTAGTGAAGATATCAAGGCCTAGAATTCAGAGCTGTAGCACTCTTTTATTCAGTGCCATACATATTCCAAAAGAGGAACACAACTGAACACATTTCCAGGCTGAATCACACCTCTGCAGACATTCAGGGGCAGTTCCAATTGTATATCACCTTTGCACCAATGATACTATTTCCTCTTCAGTCAGACATGGATATTAGGTCACATTGTTCTGAAGAGCAACTTTCAGTGGTCACTCCTGGAACAATCATGTTTGTACAGCTCAGCTTGACCACCAAGTCAAGTTTATCGTCATATGATATGCACAAGTGCAATGAAAGTCTTACTTGCAGCAGCATTACAGGCACATAGCATTGGAGGCAAAACATTCAGAAGAAAAGCATAAATTATACAGGAATTGCACAAGAAAGAATACAATTAGAACTAAAAAATAAACAAAGTTCATTGTCGTGCAAAGTGGTCATACTGTTACTATACTGAGGTAATGATTACCAGCATTGGAATTTAAAATGGCCTCCTGACACAGCCTCAGTACAGCACTGGGAACCCAATCCAGAGAGGTTTTTTTAAAAATTTACCTGCATTCCTCAAGTTCCTCCATCACACCCTGTAGCGGTTACCATAACACTATTACAGTGCCAGCGACCCGGGTTCAATTCTGGCCGCTGTAAGGAGTTTGTACATTCTCCCCATGCCTGCATGGGTTTCCTCCGCGTGCTCTGGTTTCCTCCCACATTCCAAAGACATACGGGTTAGGAAGTTGTGGGCATGCTATATTGGCGCTGGAAGCGTTGCGACACTTGCAGGCTGCCCCCAGAACACTCTACGCAAAAAGATGCATCTCACTGTGTGTTTTGATGTACATGTGACTAATAAAGACACTTTATTTTATCCCACAGATGTCCTGTCACCAACCCACAAATTCCACATTCCCAATCCCCTGTGCTCCTCTTCCACCCATCCCCACCAGGTTCTGATCTATGGGCATCTCAAGGCCCCATTCTCCCAATACCCTACATAAGTCATGATGTCTCAGTACCACTGGCCTAGCCATTTGACTGCTGTTCCTCTTTAGTCTCAACCCATGATACCCCTGAAACAATCCCTGTCATGGACTCACTGTATATCTTTTATGGACTCCACAGTTCACAAAGAAAAGTGTAAAATAGGCAATTAGTTGCATCTGATGACATTGTCCTTTGGGATTATGAAGTTTTACTGTGGCAGGCCACAACTAAAGTGGTCATTGACACACTGCGCAATGATCCTTTAGTGCCATGGGTGATTTTCTCAGTTCTCGTTCTTTTGTGGTTTCAGTTTTATAAAAAAGATTCCAAATCATGTAGAAAATCAACTCAGGGAAGAAAAAACACAGAAAGGGAACAAAAACATTGCTGAAAATGCGTGAGTTAAAAGAAAAACTGTACAGAAATGTACTGCCATTTTAAGAGCACAGGATGAGTCCATCCTGAGTAGATGGAAAAATATTTTGTTAGAAATCTTTAGGTTGGCCCAGGACGTCAGACAGAATTGTACACCATGTGAATCAGATGGAGGCATCCTACAAAATAATTTCTCTGTACAATTTTCCAACCTCCAGTCATAGATCTTGAACCAAGCCTTTGATTAGAAAGTAAACTTCCTTCTTCAATGTCTCTGTTTTATTAGCAGTTCAAAAATGAACCAAAACCATTTTGTCTTGTCATTTTGTATTGTTACAGTGCAATGCTCGTTTCCGCTGGAATAACTACATATTATACTGGAAGCCCTGAAGATTTTTTTTTCAATAGCTGATCTAACAGTGCAAAATTCTTTCAGTTTTTGCTAAGATATTAAAATGTGTTTGGGATATAATTCAACTTGCTGATATTACCAAATCACTCTAATTATCAACTGTTACATTCAACCTTGGGACTGTAATATTATTAGACTAGGCTGGGACAACTTGGCTCTAAACTCATGCCAAATTTAATATCACTCATTTAAATAATGGATACAGCTATGATTATTTATAGCCATGCAAATCAAAGACAGAAGATTAAAATACTCATGTTATTTGAAATGTTCTATGGAGCATTGCACAGGGACAGTTAGATTTTGTGGCCTTGAATATTATAAATGAGCTTCTGTTAATCCTGAGATCACCAGTGATATAACCTACCAAAAATGTATGGCTTTTCTTTCTTTTCTCATTCTTACAAAGAGCAATCAATATTGTTTAGATTTGAAAGCTGAATTGTACCTACTGATTACTTTTGATATTAAAATATGTTATAAGATGAAATGATTAATTTGTTGTTAACATTGGCATCTATTCATTTTCTAGTGATGATACATATTGTAGGTACTCTACTGACACTTTCAATAGGAAAAATGCCAATGATATTATAATTACCACCAAGTATGCTGCAAAATTGATGCTAGTATCACCAGCACTTTTTCACACAAATTATGAGTCCAACTTACAAAGTCCAACTTCAATCAAGCATTATACCCCAGCATGCTGGGAAGATGGGGTGATTAATTAAACTCTGGCTGTTATAAAAATGCAACTTGTTATTGTTTTTGGATGGTGAGAAAGTTGTACTCTTACTTCAGAGCTGTGCTCAATGTCCATTTGCCTTTATCAAAATGATGGGGAGCGCACCTTTTATGTATTTAGATATTAGAGGCACATTTGCATCTGAAGGGTTTGGTGAGGTATTGAATTTCCAGGTCCCATGTACGTACCTTACTGGATGCTTAACTTATCAGAATTTCATGAAGAAAGTCAGAAATGTCCACAGTTACCACAGACTAGCTAGAGTGGTATGAAAGCATTGGGCAAATATTTTTACAGCTAAAGAGCTCCCCCGGATTATCCCTGGGATGCTGCTGAGCTACAACCTGCCCTTCCAACCTGCCACCACCTCCCCCAACCCACCACCACTCCTCCATCCACTGAGGCCAGACCCTGGCAGGACAATCCCCACCTCCACCAGCCATTGCCACCCCACGGCCCCCAGAGACTGGACCATGCCAGGTCAACATCGCCAACCCCCTCCCACAGATGCAGGACCTTGGGGACTTCTGCCACAGTACCAGTCAAGCTCGTTGTTAGTGGTAGTTGGGAGTACCTTTGAAAGCTGGCATTTGGAGAGGCAGGGAGGTGCCCACAATGTTATTGTGGAGGGAGGGATTCAGTGCAGGAATTAGAGGAGAAAGGGGAGGAGTTTGACGGAGAAGGAGCACGGGGTCCAAGGGGACACAGCCTGAGGAGATCCGGACATTGCCTGAAAATTGAGGGCTGTTGCTTTAATGAGTTGGGGGGTTGGGGTAGATTTAGCTGAGTACATAATTTACCTTGCAGGCCTCACAAGCCAGCACTGTTAGAGTCAGACTCTGTTCTCCCGCAACTAACCAATGATGGGCACATCCAGGACAATGTGACCCAAGTTCCTCCAAAATGCTCCAAAAGGTGCATTACACTGGAAGTGATGTCACCACCAGAAGTTGCACACTTTGCAAGCGTGACACATGACAGGAAGCAGCAGCTCAGGTTTTGTATGTAATATTAAACTCAGAAATGGTCTTTATCATGCTTCTTTTTTTGAAAAAAATCTTGATTAACAATTGTATAATGCAAAAAGAAAACAGTATTATAGAATTGAACTTCCTGCCATGCATGTTGAAAATCAATTGTAAACCATTGCCACATTCCAGAAACATTATTGTAAGCAAACAAAAAATTATACTGAGGCAATATGACACCGAATTGCCCTTAGTGTCCCTTCTCACCTTTGGCCTGAACTGACTCAAATCCACTTAACCTTTGGAGATGCAAGAGACTGCAGATGCTGGAATCTGGAGCAATAAAAACAAAACTACTGAAGGAACAACAGGGGCACCTGTTGAGTTCCTTCAGTAGTTTGTTTTTTTATTCAACTTAACCTTTACTTGCATTGATGTGTGCTGTACAAACTTTGATCTTTTAATTTTAGTTAAACTGAAGTCATTTCAGGTCAACTGAACTCCATGTTATTGGAAAGTTAATTGCTTAATAGATTTAAACCAATTAAATCTTATGTAAATTTTACTAAAGGCATCTATCTTATGTTAAACTTTCTCAGTGGATTATTATTGGTCTGAATTGGGATGTTAATTGCTAATGTTTGTACCGGCAGATAGGACATCACTCCTTTATAGATTTTTGCAGCAGCATTGCCCACAGTTATGTGTATTTTGTTTCATAACAACCTTGGTGAATTATGTGTTAAGAATCACACTGAACTATATAGCTATAACTGGTCATGATGCAACAAGATTCCTAAGGATACCAGAGATGGAACACAGAGCTGCTGTGAGAAAAAGGGACTGAATTTTGTTCGAGATATCTTCATATCACCTGCAAGGAATGCCTGCACAAGGAAATATACGACTCAAGCACTGACCATCATGATAATGTAATGATATGTGTAACAAATAAAAACAAAGGAATCAAATAACCATCGGAAAGAATTAATGTCTGTTGTAATTTAGGTAACCAAACTGTCCTTGGGAAGGTCTGAAGACAAGTAAATCATGATGTCTGGAGGAAATTAGCCAGGGCAGAACTATAGAGATCAAGTGCCCAAAGCTCTTAATTTCCATAAGATGCAATTTTGATATAAGCAGCCAAGTTTGAAAGAAAAGGCTTTTCAGTGTTAGTTGGGTACCTGAAGAGAGAAAGGAACACCCAATGTCATTGACCAATTGGATATCAATGCTGTAAGAATAGAGCCTGTATCACATACTCAACTGTATTATTAATATCTTACTCAAAGCAAATTTTATTCTTCATTATTTTGTCAGGATCTGGATGTCACCAGTAACAACAGCATTTATTACCCATCCCTTGAGAGATGATGGTGAAGAATCCTGACAGGGTGGATGTGGAGAGAATGTTTCTTCTTATGGGAGTATCTAGAACTGAGGGTCACTTTCTAAAAATAAGAGATCACACACTACATGACAGTTATGAAGCAATTTTGTTTTCTCTCAGAAGTTCGTGAATCTTTGAAACATTCCCTTCCTCAAAGAGTGATGGAAGCAGTCTTCAAATATTTTAAGGCAGAGGTAGATAGATTCATGATAAACAAGGGGATGAAAGGTTGCAGCTATAGGCAGAAATGCAGTGTTGAGATTACAGTCAGATCATATGGTACTCCCACAATGCTATTGAAGAGGGAGTTCTAAGAGTTAGACCCAGCAACAGTGATGCATTTTGAATTCACGATGGTGTATGACTGGGGAAAGCAAAAGGAGGTGATGGTGTTTTCATGAGCCTGAAGCCCTTGTTCTTCCTTGTGGTAGAGATTACAAGTGTGGAAAGTGTTGTTGGAGTAGCCAAGGTGAAAAAGTGAAGTGCATTTGTTAGATGGACACGTTGCTCTTTTGACAGTTTGTGATGGGGACCATAGCTGAACAGATTAAGATCGTGATCATGTGCCCTCCTGCCGCACCTCCCTCAGAGGTAAAAGGCATCCACCTTAACACAGAACATTATTCTCTGCTCCAGACATATTGCTGAGCCACCAAGGGATCTTATCTCTGACTTCAGTGTTGCAATGAACAGGTAAAGGCAAAGGCAGAGATGATCTAATTCATGAAGGGGACCATGTCAGCAGTTCTCTGCAGAACCTGTGGCAAAAGCTAAGTACACTTGGAGCACTAAGCTCAGCACCTCCCTTTGAGCCAAATGCACAAGATCTGCAAGTTAGGAACAAAGAGCGCTATTATTGCCATTAAACTAAACTGGAAATAGCTTTAACAAAAATGTTGGAAATATTTAGCAGGTTAGGCAGCGTCAATGGAGAAAGAAGATGAGTTGATATTTTAGAATGATGATGCTTCACCAGAAGGTAGAGATACAACAGATTAGGTCCAAAAGAAAGCACAGACGTGTGTGGAGAAAATGGAGAGGAGAGGAGGACATAACTTAAAGGGAAGGCAAATGTACAGTGAAAGGCAAGGGAGATATAGTTACAAAAGGGAAGGTGGTTCAGAGCAGAATATGCTGGTAATGGGACACAATAATAGAGAAATAATATTGCATGCAGGAAGTTACAATCTGAAATTATTGAAGGCCATCTTGATCCAAATGAAAAGACAAGGTGTTCCTCAAACTTTCTTTGAGTTGTGTTCAACATTGTAGAAAACTGGGGCGAGAGTGAGATAGGATTAAAATGCAAGCAACTGGACACATGGGTGACTGGAGATACTTAGCAAAGTAAATGGTGGGCCGAAGGGCCTGTTTTGTGCTGTATGGTTTAAACACTCAATCATGGTTTTGCCTCCCCACTGTAGAGAAAACCAAACCACATCGCAAGCACTGAAAACAGTACATTACATTGAAAGAAAGAAGGAAGACCTTGTGGTTAAAAATTGGGTCATTTCAAAGCAGCTCACAGGCTTCAAATAGAAGTGTAGACGCTGCTCTGATGTAAGAACTGGGCCACCAAGCTGTGCACACTAAAATACTATAAACTGCTACGAGATAATGACCAGGTAAAGTCCCTTAGCGAAGTTATTAGGGGATAAATATTGCCCCATGTCCCAGGGATAACTCTTCTGGTTGTTTTAAAAACCGATATTTCAGTCTGCCAGAGAGAGCAGACAGGAGCTCAGTTTAAAGACTCATATTTTAAAGATGGAATCGCTGATAGTGTAGAACTCTGAAGAATCAGCCTGTATTTTTGTGTTTGTGTCTGGTATGAAACCTGAACCCATATTCTTCTGATAGGAGTGTTTGGAGCCCTGAACAGTGGGAAGGGAGGAGGTAAATGTTGGTTGCGTAGTAGCTTTGGATTAGTGCTGCTGGAAAGAGTATGTGTGTTGAGGGTAATGGAATACCAGTGCAGGAAAGAGAAAGGATCTTCTGGAAAGTTGAGAGGGAAGGTGAGAGGAAGATATGTTTAAAGGCAGTGTCGCACTGGAGACGTGGGAGTAGTGGGGATTGATCTGCTGAATGTGGAGGCTGATGAGCTAAAGGTGAGTACAAAGGAAGCCCTATCATGATTCTAGGAGGAAAGAGAAGGATTAGGGTAAATGTGCAAGAAATGGTAGATACAACTGAAAGTCCAGTTAAGCATTGTGAAGGGAATCATCAGAGAGTTTGTGACCGAGACAAACAAACTGGCATCGCTTTCCACATTACTGCTTCTCATGTGTCAATCTTTATCCTCAATCACAGACTTCACTCCACCATTTACTATCTTCCATATTTCTATGCGACCTTCTGTCGGTAATCTCCAGGAAGTCTGAAAAGCCCAAATTTCTCTAATCTTTTCTCATAATTTAATCCTTTGTAAATAAAGATTAGCCTTTCAGCTCTTCTCAGCAACTGTCCAGGAGCAAAGGTATGTTTTCTATAACTTTCTGTATAATACAGAGAAGAAAACTCAAGGTGTGGTGTTATCAATATCCTTAAGTGTTAGGGATTATCTCCAACTATGTATTTCAGCATTATTAGCTTTCACGTTGTTGGTTCAAGATGACAAGAACTGATAGCTGCCAAGCCTACCAGAAATTTTGGGACACTTTCAATTTCATCTTAATTTATTCAAATACAATCCTGAACTATTTACGCTGCCTTATGACTATATCTTTTTCCTACCTTTGATCCTTCTTTGACCAAAGTTGTTTCAAAGGAACACAATGTATTACACATATATTACTTCTTTGTCAAGGACCTGTGTTAAAGATAGCCTGCTCCTTTAAGACAATAAATTCTAACTGCTCTAAGAAAATAGCAACAAAGTCAGAGTTTAAATATTCTTTATCAAGAAATGTTTCCCAATTACTACATGCCTATACATTTTTAACACCAGTGAAACGACAATCTTTTCTTTCCAGTTTGAAGTTTAACTTCTATAAAGGTAATCAGCCTTATCATTTTTTTTCTTCACTTAGTTGAATAAACTTACCTGCCCTAGGTCTGTTTATCCATGGATTTTGCCTTAATTTTGTTTGTTCACTTACCATGATGATTAGATGCATTATTGATATCTGGATTAAAAATTAATTATTTGTTTCCCAGAATGATCTTTTAATCAATTTGTGATAACAATAAACTGAGCAGTCTCTACTCTTCCATTCAACATGTTGCAAGTACAACTTATGGAACTGTAATGCTGAATATCGTACAATATGTAGCATTTCTGACATCAGTGGGTAAACTTATTTCTGAAAATGATTACATTAACAGAAGAATCATCTTGGTTGGAATATTATGAGGAGAAATCACAATAGTTGAGCAGCTCCCAAAATAAAGAGAATACTAATCGGAGTCTACCTTAAAATGACATTTGATGATAAATTTATGATCTGTGAACAATTTAATTAATTGTGGCAACTGTTTTGTGAGAACTCAGGAAGTACAGAACAGAATATCTAACATTTCAGTTTTGGACCAGAGAGGAATTATACAGGAACGCTGTAGTTTGAGAATTGTGGTCCATGAAAAACTGTGAAGTATGCACATATTCAACAATACCCCTGGCAGATATAACAATTAATATTTACACGTCACAACAAGCTATATTGTGAACGTACAGGGGCCCATCTGCAAACAGAAACCAGTTAACAGTTGGAATAAAACCTTTCAGAATAAAAAGCTGAATGAGTGACAAGTGTTTTTGTGAAATCAGAAAGAAAAAGACAAATAGTTGGCCTAAAAATCCACTCATCGATTTCAGTAAGAATGTTAAAGGGTGTAATTTGATTAAAAGGAAAGAAGGAAAGTGTCGAATTACTTCAATGCCGTGCAACTTGCTTTACATGTAAACCACGTAATATTGATTTTAGATGTCTATGCTAAGAAAAAAGTTAAATGTTAAAGATAAATGTTTAAAGATAAAACAAGATTGATATTTCTTACAATTCTAACTGGCTTTACAATTATAAATATTTTCAATGTGTAAAGAGTTGAATTTTAATAGCCACAAAGTTATTTGGTCAAAAAAAATTGCTTGTACTAATGATTCCATAAGCCACAACTATATAACCCTTTGGAAAATTTGACCATAAAATTGATCAAATCAATTCAACAAATGAACACAATAAAATTAAATTAGAAGATGGTCTGTGGAATTAGGACTGAGATGTCCAGGGCCAGGACTACTGACTTTTTTCCATCCCTAAAACAATTTATTTTAAGAAGCTGACAAGACCCATTCTCATACAGAAATTGACTATCATTCACAGCATGTACCTTTCACAGACAAGAGCAGCAAAGAATCTGCTGGAGGAACTCAGTGGGTTGAGCAGCATCTGTGGGAGGAAAGGAATTGTCGCTGTTTCTCCCTGACATTGGTGAATGGACTTTTAGGAGTCCTGATGCAGGGTTTCGACACGAAACATTGATAATTCCTTTCCTCCCACAGATGCTGCTTAACCCGCTGAGTTCCTCCAGCAGATTGTTTGTTGCTCCAGATTCCAGCATCTGCAGTCTCTTGTGTCTCCTGTCGCAGACAAGAGCTATACTTCACCCAATGCTAACTCTAGATTTTTGTGAGTTGACACAGGCCTCTAACTCCACTGCATTCAACAGTTATATCTGGATCAGACTCCAGAGTTGTCTACTTTCACCTAAATGCATAGTTAAGACCACTTTAATAAAAAAAATGATGTAGACAGTTTCTTTTGAGTGGCCCCCTGTTCTTCCTATCATTCAATGTCCTTTGGTAATTTTTGACAAAATGCTGTAACTTTCACTGAGTTTTTTTGTTAACAGCTTTTTAAATCATTGATTAGAATTAATTGTATGGATCATGATGGTTTTTTATAGCCTTGTTTAATTTTATGTTTCATCTGCTTTGGACTTACTTTCTGTTAAATGATTTTGTCCACTGTTTTTATTTTCTGCTCTTAACTCCTATCCACCATGTTGTTTTTGCATTGTTGCCTTTTAGATTGTTACAGATTGAGGAGCACTGAATGGGTTGGGTGGTCCCAGGACAGTCCTGATCTTGAAATTCAATCCATAAATGCTGTTCTTTAAATCTTCACCATTGAAAACTGATTTTCTTGCTTGAGTGAAACATGGTCATGACTATTTCTGTCATCCTGACATTTCGACCATGTACTTTCTGGGAATAGGCATCTTTGCTTTCTGCTCTGATTTCTGTAGTGATATCTTCCTTGCGCAACACTCCTCTGCGAGCACTGTAAATGAGTTTGGGAGTGCCAGTCATTAGGCATTCCCTGGATAATCTGATCTGGCCATCACAGCATTGGAGCAGAACACCTGTCAAGTCAGTTCCTTACTGAGACGTTGCCCTTCACAGCCCCCTGGAACTTCTTGTATCCTCACCACCACTCAATCTTAATGCCACTCTTCAACCCCATCAAACCTCTCAAGTGCTGAACCCCAGCCACACAATCTGCTATCCATCAACCTCTTGGATCCCAGACAAGGAAACATGTAGATCTGCCACTTCCACAATCTCCCACATCCTGCCCAGCCCACTGCCATAACCAATTCACAACCCTGACCTCCTAACTATCCATCCACATCCCTAATCTTCTGACCAGATGTTAGTACTGGCACATCCCTACTCTCTGGAATCCATCAGTGTCCCAGTGTCCCCAATTCCCTCCCTACTCCACTCCCCCACCCATCCACCAACGTAATGGCATCCCAGCCATAGCACGTGCCCAGTTGAATAGGTGCTGAGGTTGACCACCAGTAATGCCACACCCAGCATTGCACCAAGAACTAAGCTGTATATTTTCAATCTTTTACAATGGAGGCCAATGGCTAAAACAATCATTGCCGCCCTTCAGTGTGCTCTTTAGAAGGCACTAGGATTTGTAGACCCTGTATGTTTGCAGCACTAAAAAGGATGCATATGAGCAGTTACTCAGCAAGTTCTCCAAAGACAACAAAATCTGTATTGGATGCTCAGTAAGCAATTGTAATGCAGGGCTAAGGTTGCTAAGAAAGTAAACACCTGACATTAGTAGCTGAATGAAATATTGCAGCGAATTACGGGAGGGATGAGGATCAACATTCCCTCCCAGGGATCCCAAAAATGGGTGAGGAGGCAGAACATTAAAAAGGGACGTAAGAAAGAAATGGAAAACTGTCTTGGGAGGGAATTTACCTTTCAGCAATGGCATAAAGTTTATCACAGCCCAGGTCATCATCCATCATACACCCCATACAATGTTCTTTTCCACCAAGAAGACACTGGAACTACCTACCTGAGCAGTTCTCTGTGAATATCTTTACCAGAAGAACCACAGTGATTCAATAAGGTGACTCAACACCGATTTCTCGAGAGCAATAAATCCTGACATTACCAGCAACACCAGCAATGCCCAGATCCCAGAGTGAATGAATGAATGATGAATGAATGCATGAACGAGTGAGTCTTTAAGCACAGATGTCATACCAAGTTATCAGTTCGCCTGTCTTCAGAACCTCTGTTGGACATAGCCTAATCCAAAACTCTGGCGCCATATGCAGGACTTTGACAGAGAATAAGTAGCAGTCTGGTGCTGAAGGAGTGCTGCATTGTTGATGGTGGCTCATTTTGATAAACTGATCCACACCATTCACAGTTGATTCTTAAGAATTCCCTAGCATCATTTAAAGAAGGACAGGGCAGTTTGTATCTTAGTTAGTATTTGTCCTTGAACAGTATCAACAGAACAAATCATTTATCTCACTATAGATTGCAGACACTGCTCTATTCGAAAAATAGGCCCCATTTCTCCAAGTTATGTAATGACCATAGTGCAGAAAGTACTTCATTGGCTATGCAATGTTCATCATGACCTGAGATTATGAAAGGTACAGCTGATTTTCTTTGGTCAAAGAGAGAAACAGAAGATACTAGAAATAGACAATAGGTTCATTGACATTTGCCTTCTGGAAGCTTGGGGTCCTGTTCCCAGCATTTCTTTATGTATTTCAGATTTTCAACAGTAATTTTCTCCCTTCATTGAAAAGCTCATTGATAACCTTCATTAATATCTGCAAAAACTTGTTCCTAACTGAGTCAGCTACACAGCTGCATTTTCTGCTGGTACCACAATAATTTAGAATTCAGCTGACCACAGTCAATGAGCTTGCTCCTGGTGGATAACACAGATAAATCCAGGCCTCTCATTTTAATGATAGCCACAGAAAACTATTTTTTTTCATGAGTGCATGTGTCCAAAACTAGAAAAAATGAGGTAGGTTTTAGCAAAATAAATGAAAAGAGCTGTCCACAGGCATTGATTTCAAATAACCTGAATTAAATCATCACCAATATAAAAACAAACTGTAAGAACATAGTAAATCTGCAATGTTCTGCTCCAGGGAATGTCATGTTCTGCAGTTACTAATGGACAAAGCTGTCATCAATTTCAGTAACTCTGCAGACCTTTCAATATATCATACTAATTTTAAAGGCAGTGGGTTTATTTTCAATAGTCCTGAGATATGGCGCCTTGCACGATTAAGCTGCACCTATTTGACAGGATGCAAAATAAATTTATGAACCAACAGTTACCAGGATTACCAACACTAACCACGCTTTTGTTGCCATTAGCTTAAACCCACTGGGCCCAAATTTCAGTGTGGCTAGCACCAGTTCAAACAAGCTGGTGCTGATTAAATTCAGCCTTTTAAAGGTAAAGTACGTTGTGACTGAATCTGTTAGTGGAAGTCATTGCATGCATCTTTGGAGCTTGCTGGAGGCAATGGCTGCACATGAGTGAGACCAGGCATCCTGAAATTCTGTCTCATTCTATAAGGAGGAGGGAAGGAGAGAGCAATAGTAGGAGGGGAGAGTTGTCATGGTCAACATGATGTGCCAAGCCCCAAGGACCTGGAGTCTGGGCAGGACAAAGATCAGTGACCTCATAAGTGACAAATGTCAATCATGTCATCTTCAAACTCCATCTCCACAAAGTGCTGTAGTAGTTTAATTCATTAGGTCTTGCAGTGCACCCATCAATTGCCTCCCAAAAATGTGTAGGTTTCGAGGTCAATAGGCCACTGTAAGTTATCCCTGCTGTGTGGATTAGCCGTAGAATCTACGGGGGAGTTGATGGGAATGTGGGGCGAATAGAATGGGTTACCGTAGGATTGGTGTAAAAGTGAGTGCTTGACAGTTGACTCAGTGGGCTGAAGGATCTTCATTCTGTGCCATATCTCTCTATGAGTCTAATACCTTCCACCAGTCAGACCTCTGTCCTAAAATTCGTATGACCCATATACTACCACTGTTCCAAACTTCATGCCATTGCCTAGGCTTGCACACATTGCCTAGCTATTCAACTATGATAGTATAATCACTCAAACACACATCCATGTCTCTTGCTGAAGAAGGTGGTGCATATTTGATGCCTCAATAACAAAGCATTGGGAGACAAGTGTGGCTGTAACACCCCACCACCCCACACCCCCACTACCTATCACTAACAAGCACCCAAATCTCTCCACAGAGAAGAAGATGTGCCTGACCTTATTGACAGAGAATGTGACCAGCAGTGATACTAACATGATTGGAGATGGCAGTAAACTCACGGCATCATAAAAGTAGATTAAAAAAAACAGAATCAATAACAGTGCCTATGAAACTACCAGTTCTCAGAAAAATCCATCTGATTTTGCTAATGTCTTCAGGGAAGGAAATTTGCTGCCTTTATATGGTCTGACTGCAACCTGAATGCAACTCCACGCCACAACAATGCAGTTACCTTTTAGCTATCCTCTGAAATGATCCAGCTGGCCAATCTGTTAGGGGTGGACAATAAATGCTGGCCTTGCCCATGGCATGTTTATCCAATGACTTAATTAATTAAAAAAATACTCAATCCTCCTTCTCAAATTCAATATCACCTCATTCCACAATTACTTTGGTTGCAAACTGTTGACGGAGTCGATGGAATTGAAGTTGCTCAGTTCACTCCTCTCCCATTATATTTAATGTATTCAGATAACCAATAAATCAAAGCTGGCCAGAAAAGTGTGAAGTGATACACTTCGGGAGATCGAATTTGAAGGCAGAATACAAGGTTAATGACGTGGACCCCAAGATCCCTTTGTTCCTCCACACTTATCAGTGTGGAGGAACAAAGGGATCTTGGGGTCCACATCCATAGATCCCTCAAGGATGCCACGCAGGTCGATAGGGTTGATAAGAAGGCATATGAAGTGTTGGCCTTCATTAGTCAGAGGATTGAGTTCAAGAGCTGTGAGGTGATGTTGCAGCTCTGTAGAACTCTGGTTAGACCACACTTGGAGTATTGTGTTCAGTTCTGGTCACCTCATTGTAGGAAGCATGTGGAAGCTTTAGAGAGGATGCAGAGGAGATTTACCAGGATGTTGCCTGGATTGGAGAACATGTCTTAAGAGGATAGGTTGAGTGAGCTAGGGCTTTTCTCTTTGGAGAGAAGGAGGATGAGAGGTGACTTGATAGAGGTCTACAAGATGATGAGGCATAGATCGAGTGGACAGTCAGAGACATTTTCCCAGTGCGACAATGGCTAACACCAGAGGACATAATTTTAAGGTGATTGGAGGAAGGTATAAAGGGGATGTCAGAGGTAAGTTTTTTTTTTACACAGAGAGTGGTGGATGCATGGAATGCACTGCCTGCAGAGGTTGTGGGGGCAGATACATTAGGGACATTTAAGAGACTCTTAGATAGACACATGAATGATAGAAAAATAGGGGGCTATGTGGGAGGGAAGGGTTAGATAGATCTTAGAGCAGGATAAAATGACGGCACAACATCGTGGGCCGAAGAGCCTGTACTGTGCTGTAGTGTTCTATGTTCTATGAGACAGCTCAACAGCAAGAGAGTGAAGATTAAACACTCCCCATCTCTCAATATGACCCTCAACAGCCAGCTGCTTAGATGCAGGCTGTCTGTGGACTGCAGAGGTTAGCACTAATGCAGGATTTGCTTGTGATGTGTCACTTGCTAGTAAATGGCCCACAGCCAGGTTAGAGGGGACCACAATTCTTAGGAGGTTTGCCAGTATGAACCAGACTCCCCTGACAATCAACACTCCTCCAAATCAGTCAACAATTAACTGGCAGGTAATTGGTGAGCCCTTTAAATAATGCACATGGAGTGTGGGCGAGGGGAGGACTTGCATACTTTGACTGTGAGCAATTTTCAGAGGTGATACCACTTTTCCCAATATAATGGACAATGTGAGCAGCATTTCAAATGCACACGCCTGCATTGTGTAAAAAATTTAAAGCAAATTGACACTCAGAACAACACAATCAATAGGTGCCATGCAGGTGAATTATATAACCAATATGTCCACAGTTCTAATACTTGCATTCAACTCTCACTGCTGCAAGCATCAATGTTGCTCAAAGCATACTTCCTATATTTAAGTTATGCATCCTTGCTTATTCTTCAAGTAGATAATTGTTGAGATGTTTTGTGAAAAGGTTAAAAAAATTATGGATTAGCTATGTCAGCCACCAGTAAGTAGTTTATTTTTGGAGATTTCTAACTTATAAGTTCAAAGGTTAGGGGCAGAGATTTTATCTTGCGGAAATTCACTTAAAATTCTGACATTTTGTAGTTTCAGGTTCCAAAAAAATTTAACATCCACAGACCCTGAAATGAACTAGTAGATTTGTACAGCATCAAGGAATGTAGGCTCAAGAGACTGTAGATGCTGGGATCTGGAGCAACAAACTGCTGGAGGAACTCAGTGGGTTAGGCAGCATCTGTGGAGGTAGTTGACGTTTCAGGTCGAGACCCTGAATCAGGACTCAAGGATAAAGGAATATTTTTTTTTTCTTAGCCTTCTTTCAGAATGGTAGCAGGGTGTAGTTTAATTAATACAGCTGAAAATGCACTGCTTTATCTGTGCAGAACATATTTCTGAATCACTGAAAATGACATAAAAAGATATGGAACTATTTAACTGCTTCATTGGTATACACTAGCCAGTTTCTTAACAGTCCCAAAAATTTCATGTCAAAATAAAACAAGACAAGCCATATTCATTGGGATTTATGTGAAATTCTACAGCAACCTCAGCTAAGGTAAATACATAATTAAGCACAGAAACCAAGAAACTGCTGTCCAAAGTGCACTGCTGATTCACCACTGAAATACATTGAGCTACATGAATTTTCAGGTTTGATATGTGAATATGTTCTGAACTTAGCACAGAAACTTTAATCAAGTCATTCCAGGATAATGATATGATAAGTGTTAATATCTACTTATTGATCACTGTGGCAGGGAAAATTACAGTTTTAGAGTCTCCTTCATTCATATTTTAGTTGTTGGAGTTTTTTTTTTACATTTTTTATTTTATATGCTTCTCTCTTAATCCAGTCTTTCTGTATACAATATGATGCACTAGCTGACAATTTCTTCACTCCTTACACTTCACTATCCTTTAATCTGGTAATGAGAAA
Source organism: Pristis pectinata (assembly GCF_009764475.1). Classification (NCBI taxonomy): domain Eukaryota; kingdom Metazoa; phylum Chordata; class Chondrichthyes; order Rhinopristiformes; family Pristidae; genus Pristis; species Pristis pectinata. The sequence continues at coordinate 40,737,360 of NC_067408.1, read as the reverse complement.
CACATTTACCTCCTCTTTTCACTCAGATCACAAATGTCCTGTAAAGGTAATCTAATTGTTTCTAGTTTGCACTTCTGACAAAACGCATGGTGGTAGATGAACAAGCCATGAGCTTAACACATTCTATGCACGTTTTGAACGAAAGGGGATTGGTATGTCACCACCCACCCCGACAGCCTCCAATGCACCTGAATCCATGGTCACCGTCGAGGATGTAAGATCAATCTTCCAGAGAGAGAACCCACGGAAAACGTGTGGCCCAAATGGTGTCCCTGACCCTGTACTCAGATCCTGTGCAAATCAGCCGGTGGGGGTATTTGCAGACTTTTTTAACGTCTCCCTGCTTCAATCTGAGGTTCCCACCTGCTTTAAGAAGACCACTGTCATCCCGGTACCGAAGAAAAACAAGGTAAAGTGGCTTAATGACTACCACCCAGTGGCTCTGACATCCACCATCATGAAGTGCTTGGAGAGGCTGGTCATGGCACGCATCAACTCCAGCCTCCCAGACAACCTGAACCCACTGCAATCTGCCTTCTGCCGAAACAGGTCTATGGCGGATGCCATCTCCCTAGCCCTACACTCATCTCTGGAGCATCTGGACAGTAAAGACACCTACGTTAGACTATTGTTTATTGACTACAGCTCTGCCTTCAATACTATAATTCCAAGCAAACTCATCACCAAACTCCGAGACCTGGGACTCAGCACTTCCCTCTGCAACTGGATCCTTGACTTCCTGACCAACAGACCACAATCAGTAAGGATAGGCAGCAGCACCTCCAGTACAATTATTCTCAACACCTGTGCCCCACAAGGCAGCGTTCTCAGCCCTCTACTCTACTCTCTATATACTAATGACTGTGTGGCCAGATTCTGCTCTAACTTCATCTACAAGTTTGCAGATGTTACCACCATAGTGGACCGTATTGCAAATAACGATGAGTCGGAGTACAGGAACGAGATAGAGAGCTTAGTGACATGGTGTAATGACAACAGCTTTTCTCTCAATGTCAGCAAAACAAAAGAGCTGGTCATTGAAGGGGGCAGTACACATGCACCTGTTTACATCAACGGTGCTGAGGTTGAGAGGGTTGAGAGCTTCAAGTTCCGAGGAGTGTACATGACCAGTAGCCTGTCCTGGTCCAACCACATAGATGCCACGGCCAAGAAAGCTCACCAGCTCCTCTACTTCCTCAGGAGGCTAAAGAAATTTGGCATGTCCCCTTTGACACTCACCAATTTTTATCGATGCGCCATAGAAAGCATCCTATTTGGATGCATCATGGCCTGGTAATGGCAACTGCTCTTCCCATGACCACAAGAAGCTGCAGAGAGTTGTGGACACTGCTCAGCACATCACAGAAACCAGCCTCCCCTCCATAGACTCTGTCTATACTTCTCGCTGCCTCGGTAAAGCAGCCAGCATTATCAAAGACCCCACCCACCCGGGACATTCTTCCTTCTCCCCTCTCCCATCAGGCAGAAGATACAAAAACCTGAAAGCACGTACCACCAGGCTCAAGGACAGCTTCTATCCTGCTGTGATAAGACTTTTAAACAGTTCCCTAGTACGATAAGATGGATTCTTGACCTCGTTATGACCTTGCACTTTATTGTCTACCTGCACTGCACTTTCTCTGCAGCCATGATACTTTACTCTGCATTCTGTATTGTTTTACCTTTTACTACCTCAATGCACTGTGTGATGAATTGATCTGTATGATCGGTATGCAAGACAAGTTTTTCACTGTACCACAGTACAAGTGACAATAATAAACCAATTCCAATATTTCTTGAGTGATACAACAAACTTTGGGCCAATATTTTTGAAATCAATAGTTTGTAATAAGTGGGTGTTAATGCCTGTGAACCAAAGACAATGAGCACAAACAGAAAGGTCTTTCCCAATCACTGCAATCGGCAGTATCTTGCTAATCTGAGTAGTTTTTTGGGCAGGGGTATGTTCAGGCAAATTGAATCCAACAAGAATAAAAGATCATGTAAAACACAGAGTCCATAGTTTGGGCAATAAGTTGCTTAACTTTAAAATGCCAATTTCTGGAAGTGATTTGGCTGATACTGCCTTAAATTCACTGGTATTCTTCTCATAAATCAGCTGAATGTTTACTTCTTTCAAAATATAACGGCTTATATTGGATGATATTAAAATGCCAGCCATACAGCACATTATAGACAGTAGATTAACTGAAACAACAAAAACATACTGCAAAGAAACTTAAATTTCTTTCAGTGAATTACCATCATGTACATTGATCATAAGCCACAAGTATTTACCATTTTACGAAGGCACTGATCCAACTTCTGAATGGGAATCTGAAATAATGGCAAATAGAATAGTGTGGTTCATAGGGACATTTCATCATTTATTTAATGATATTCAGGCTATTGTCTATTTCTTCTTTAAATAACAAGTTGCATTACCTTCATGACCTATCATTATGAAACAAATTCTGCAGCTGTGAGTTAAATTTCCCATGGCATTTTTGCTTTTCAAGGCTATTCCCTGATGCAAACTTGCATTTTCATCTTATGATTCCATTGTAATGTTTTTTTTGGAATGAGCGGTACAATCAAGTTATCATAAAAGTACATTGAATAACATTGATATTTTAGGATTGTCAGACCTGCATGTATTACTTAACTGATGATTACATCCAATGTTGTGGTTATGTAACACTCTTAATAGAGGACAACATCTCAAAATCTGTACAGTGGAGCTATCAAATACAATTTGATGCAGCAATATCGGGATAGATGACATAAAGCTTGATCGAAGAGCTTTTTTGAGGAGAATAGAGGAGAGAGAATAGAGTGGCAGAGAGATTTAGCGAGGGTAGTTGTGGGCTTTGAGTCTGCCATCTGAAGACATAGTTGCCAATGAAACAAATTAAGTTTGTGGATGATCAAGAGGCCGAAATCTGAAGAAAGCTTTAGGCCTGTACAGATATCTGGCAGGGTGAGGATATGGAGCAGTTTTAAACAGGTAGGAGATCAAGAAGCAGAGGGATGATGGGTGATCAGTACCATTTGTGAGTTAGGGCACATGCAACCAAGTTTTAAATGACCTCTAGACCTCTTGAGGCAGAATGGGGGGTTACACAGCTGGTGTGTATTGTGATTGCTAAGTCCAGAGGCAACAAAAGCATGCATGAGGGCACAGCAGCTGATGAGCAATGGTAGGCAAAGTGGAATAGAAAGATTATATGGACAAAGAAGTTGAAAGAGGATGAAATTGCAAAGAGAAGAGAGCGTGCTGAATTGAGGTGGAGGTTGAAATCACCACAGATGAGAAGCTGAGAAAAGAAAGGTGCAGGTATCCTGAGGAGATAACATTTGCTGTTCTTGGGTGAACGGTGGACAATGGGAATTCTCCCTCACCCATCCAGAACTGCATGTATTAAATCACTAATGAAATCATACAAAACAATAACAATTCATTTAAAGCCAAACTAGAGTATCATATGCTGGAAAACTTGAATGAAATTGCAAGAAACACTAAACAGATCAGGCAGCTGCTGCGAAAGGAGAAACCAGAGTTTATATTTATGGATGATGGCCTTTCAGCAGAACTGCAATTTATTTCATTTAAAACTTCATCTTTATCATGAATATCTGCCTTGAATTTCTGAGAGTTTAAAATAAAATTAGATCTGGCACAACCATTCGCTATCTACACGTGCTTCTGAAGCTTTTCCAGTGTCAGACCACTGAATAACGCGAGATATCATGCAAACCCTCCCGACATAAACTACAGCTCCAGAAAATTGCTGTTGTTGAACAGTCACACGCTGTGTGATTCATCTGGACACCATTTAAAGGGCCACTCTGCTGACATTGGCACACATCATGAGGTAGCTCTACAAATGATTGCACAGTGCTCAAGCACTTCTCAAAATCTACAGAGTGTGCTAAAGCTAATGAAGAGTATTTAATATGGAAATTAACCACTGAGCAAAATATTTTATAGGTGCTTCAATGATCATACACCTGGGCAACATTATTTGAATGGAAGTTTCAAACTCGGCATAGAAAGTAACAGGGAGGTTTGGAGTGCTTGGGATAGGAGGGCCAAGGAGCTCAGAGCAGGATGCACTGAAGTTCACCCAAGACCATATCTAGAGAGAGTTTTCAGAGATACCAAATCCTACCATGACCACTTTAAGGGGCAACACACATGAAGGCTCAAGCATTCAAAGACTGACCCTAACATCTCTGGGAGGTTATTTGTGTCCTCCTTTGTAAGACAAAACAAAAATATGTGATTGATCTGTACAAGAATGTAAAGGCTTGCACTGTTTTATTATTGTATATAGTTTGTCTTTTATTATGAATAAAGTTTATTTTGGAATAAAAATACAAAACAAAAATGTGTTGCGTTATTCCGTTATTTCTTTGTTCACGATGGTTTCCCTCATTTCCGACCATAGGCAACATTTATTTCGTCTTCACCAACTTTTTTCTCTTCACATATTTACAGAACCTTTTACAATCAGCTTTTAAATTCCCTGAAAGCTTACGCTTATACTCCATCTTCCCCCTCCGAAACAATCATTTTGTTCTCCTTTGTTGAACTCTGAACTGTTCCCAATCGTCAGGCCTGCCACTGTTGCTGGCAGTTTTACATGTCACCTCTTTGGATCTCACCTTGCCCTTTCCTTTGTAAGCCATGATTGAGCCTTCTTTCCCAAATTATTTTTGTTCCAGACAGAATAAATAACTGTTATAATTCATTCCTACATTCTTTAAGTATTATGCATTGCCTATCTGCAATTAACCCATCTTAGTAAAGTTTCCCGATCTATCATGTCAAGTTGTGCTTCATATCCTCATGATTTTTCTAGTTGAGATTAAGGACTGTAGTTTTCGATTCTACCATTTTGCTCTCCATCTCATTGAAAAATTCTATCAGATTTAGGATTCCCTAAAGGACCACACACAACAAAGATTGTTAATTAGTCCTTTTTCATTTCACAATATCCATGTACCCATAAAGTCGTGCCTCAAAAATCCTGAAAGGGATTCAAATCCCTCAACTATTAAGTCATTGTTCACAAGAGCGATTTTCTTATGGTCAGTGCCATGTACTTACCAAGCAAGTCAATGGAAAGTATTAAGCTCAGAATCTTACAGGATTTTTACCTCCTTTTCACAGAGGTATTGTGGCAAATTGGAGTGATTGAAATATGTGAACTCAGCACTGAGCAAGAAGTGACAGCTTGCCTGGCCAGCAGGGTTCATTACCAGGATAGACATACATCTGTCCACAGAGGCGTTGAAACTGTTCTTGTAGTTTATTCCAATCAAAAACAAAAACAAACCTCAAATGTAAAGCTCAAAGTGGAATAAAATTGTTTTATGGAACAGAATTCAGCATAATTATGAATAAATCGGGTAATTTTCCAAGTTGACATATGTCAAGAGATCACATATGTTGCCTATGATCTGTGACACATCTCCCAGTTTGTGCATCAGGAGGGCTAACTCAGAAAAGAACTCCTCTACCAATGTTTAACATGTCAATTGCTCACACATAAATTATACATTGTCATTCACCTTTTAATAATTTTTCCTATTAACCACTTTTTTTTTTAAACATCTCTTTTAGTTCATTGATTGTTTCCGCCCCTTGGAAAATTGTGGTACCTCAAGCACAGGATGTGTATGTTTAAGGAGGTAGGCAAATAATTGCTTTCCTGTAGCAAGTATTTTTAGATGAGAAGTCGCCTGGTTCGTCCCAATTCAGGTTTCAATAGGTAAACTAACACTGCAAGCATAGGCATTCAAATGGAATAAATCCAGAGAATGGTGACCCTAATCATCTGGATGAAGGATTTGCAGAATGAAGATCAAACAAAATTCTATTTTGACTAAAATATATTTTCAGCTGGTAAATTTGTTCACAGGTCAACCAATTAGAAAAGAGCATTCAAGAATGACCATTAAGCTTTTACAGTACTTTTTTCCAAATGTTGTTTTTGTTGTACAATGTTCAGAGAAACCATGGGGAGAATCATCTGCTTGGTGAAACACAAACACTTTGACAGCATTGATATTGTATATTGCAGTCTGCCACTGAAGCGAATAACGGTCACAGTGGATGCAATATTAGAGAGCTAAATTTCTAAGTATGCAAAATGGTCATGTTACATCATGTTACACTGGACTATCTTATTTTCTGTTTTGAAGTTGGTGCACAAAGCTTATTGTAAATAAAATGAATTATAAATGAACTTGAGATATTTTACATCCAACTCTTAAATTTATAAAATATCAACCGCACTTTGTAGATGCCAGGAGTCCTGATTAGATGTACATTACCATGTCCAAGATGAGAATGCAATTCCACCCCCCTTCCAGAGACTAAGAGCAATCAAGCCATTTCCACATTTGCTTAGACTGCTGCAATAGTTGTCTAACAGGGCCAAGTAGCAGCAGGAGGTTGGAAGCAACTTGAAAGGTTCTAGTCGAGTTGATGGGCTTGGAGAACAGTTACAGATAACAACTTGGCAAGGCTTCATGGACAACAAACAATCTGCTGGGGGAGCTCAGCAGGTCGAGCAGCATCTGTGGGGGGAGAGGAATTGTCAATGCTTCGGGTCAAAACTCTGCATCAGGACAGAGAGTGGAGATAGCCAATATAGAGAAGGGGAGGGGAGAGAGGAGCCCGAGGTAGTTGGTGGACTGAGGAGGGGTTAAGGATGACAGGCAGGTTGAACTAGGAGGGGGAGGGGTTGAGTTAGAGGACAGAGGCAGGCAGATGATAGATGGAGGCAGATGGAGTGAGGAGGAAGGAGGGAGGAGGGAGAGAGCTGATGGAGGGTGATAAGCAGGAACAAAGGCTGTGAGCATTAAGAGAGGTGAAAATGGGAACCATTAGGGGGAAAGAGGTGAATGGCAAGTGGAACCAGAACCAGATGAAGGGGGTTGCGGGTTGGGGGAAAGCTTGTGGGTAAAGTGTGTGTGTAGTGGGTGAATGGAACCAGAAGGGGGAGGGAGACAAAGATGGGTGATAGGGGGCTAGGGGCTGGTGGGAAAAGGGACAGCACTATTAACTTGACGTTCTTCAGTGTTGTTAGTGATTTAGTATCCGGCAACAGCAACTATAGCTCAGATAATGTTGTTTTTCAGCATGCAATTTACCTAGACCTGTAGCAAGCCATCTCCTGTGGTGTTGTCAGATTGCACTTTGGAGCAGAGATCCACATGTGGTTCCAGAAATCCCACATTCTGAAGAGGTTCCTGATGTTCGGCAGCTGGCCACCTACTGAGGTATCATTTAGATAAAGGTTACGTTTCATTTGATTTTGTGAAAGGTTTGCTTACCAAGGTTTGGAAGAAGCTTTCATTGGTGGTGATTATGACAAATTTGTATCTTGCAAAGAAAGTTAACGGGCAATGGTATATGTGATAAGATTCATGGAAGACAAGGACAGCAAATTGCAGTGTAGGAAAAATTGAATGCGAGACCTGCACACACTTTACCTGCTGCAACAAAGAATTCTCTCACTCCCTTTGTTTTTAAAGCTTTTCTTGCTCCATTTGGAGACTTTCCTCTTTCACAGCCTCCATGACATTAGCTCTTTTTTTTCCCCCAGAATGCAGCAGGCAGCATCACACCTGGAACCTGAAAGCTCTCATCAGGCCGCTCCAAGTACCTGAAGCATGGCTCAGGTGCCTGTGGCGTGTTTAGTGGCAATTCTGACAGATGCATACATCTTGCTTGTATGCACTTCATTGGTTTCCTGGAATATTACAAAGTGATCATGAGCCACAGCTGAAGATGATAGCTTTAATCTCCAGGGACTTTAAGTTTGCTTTCCAGCATCAAGTAATAGTATCATTATGGACTGCCTTAAATAGAATGCATTATAAAAGACAGTAGGAAAGAACATTAGCACAGCATTGATGACTGTAAATGTGCTGTACATTGTGAGATGGAATCCTTTGCAAATCATGTTGGTAGAGGTGCGCCATTATGGAGCACAAGCCCTTTGTTAACACACTTTTTAATAATTCTCTGCATCTTCAAGACTCCTACCACTCTGAAATTACTGTCCTTTAATACTGCTGATGAATAATGATTTTCAAGCAGACAAGGTAACCGTCATCCATTTCAGAGATGGAGACAAGTGATTGCAAATGCTGGAATCTGCAGCAAAAAATAAACTGCTGGAAGGAACTCAGTAGGTTGAGCAGCATCAATGGAGGCAAAGTGATGGTTGATGTTTCAGGTTGAGACCCTGCATCAGGACTTGGACTGGAGGAAGATAACTAGTGTATAGAAGTGAGAGGGAGGGTTGAAACAGGGGTCAGTAGGTGATAGATGGAGCCAGATGGGGGGTGATGATAGACAGATGCAACTGGATGGGGGAGGGGGAGTGTTGAGAGAGGCTGGTAGGTGACAAGCAGAAACATAAGAAAGGAAAAGGGAATGGGTGGAGCCAGGTGTGGGAGAGGAGGGGGAAGGTAGAGACTGGTACATGATAGGTGGAACCAGGTAAAGGAGGGATGACGGGCAGATGGTACCAGGTGGGGGAAGGGATGGGAAAAGTAAATCAAGGGGAGAAGGAACCCATGTGGATAGATATGTGGGTGATGGTCATATGGAACCAATTGGGAAGGATGATGAGTCTAGGTAAGGGAGGAAAGGGATGGAAAAGGTGAACAAGGGAGGGAAACCCATTTTTTTTCCTGGGAAGGGGGGGGGGGTGAGAACAAATGTATGGGAAATGAAGTGCATGTGAGGGCACCATCAACTACAGAAGAGGGGAAAGCGACATTTCCTGAAGGAGGACATTTCGTATGTCCTGGAGTGGAAAGCCTTATAATGAGAACAGATGTGGTGGAGACAGAAACTGAGATAAATGGATGATGTCCTTACAGGAGACAGGGTGGAGGAGGTGTGGGCAAGATAACTGTTGGAGTCTGTAGGTTTACAGTAGATATCAGTGGATAGTTTGTCTCCAGATATGTAGATAGAGAGATTAAGACCAGGGAGAAAAGTGTCAAAAATAGTCCAGGTGAATTTGAGGGCAGGGTGGAAGCTGATGGCAAAGGTGATAACATTGATGAGTTCTGCATGAGTGCTGGAAGCAACACCAATGCAGTCATCAATGTAGCAGAGAAAGAGTTGGATGGATGCCAGGGAGAAAGTTGAGTAGTCAGCACCTGAGATTCTGCTGGGTAGCCTACAGCTCAATGATATGAATGCTGAATTTTCCAGTTTCAGGTAACCCACTCCCTGTGTTCCTTTCCCACTTCCACCCAGGGTCCCTCTCACTTTGTTCACCTTTTTCATCCCTACCTCCACCCACCCCTCTTTACCTAAACCCATCACCCTCCACCATCTGGTTCCATCTGTCCATTACCCACATAATTATCTACCTGGGTTTCTTCTCCCTTGGTTCATCTTTCCCATCTCCCCCACCTGATTCCATTTTCCCCCTTATGTTTCCACCCACCACCTATCAGCCTCCGTCTCAACACTCCCCCTCTCCTACCCAGCTCCATCTGTCCATCATCCCCCCTCATCTGGTTCCATCCATCACCTACTGTCCCCTGTCTCAACCTTCCCTCTACACTCTCAGTCCTGATGCAGAGTCTCAAGATGAAATGTCAATCATCCCTTGGTCTCCATGGAGGATTCTGGACCTGCTGAGTTTTTCCAGCACTATTTTTTGCTCCATTTCAGAGATGATTTGCGCATCATCATTGCTCTGATTGTACTTCAATACAAAAGCAACATGGAATAATATAGTGCTTTGGCACATGTACATTCATTGGCTGATACACGCTTCTGCCTGCTTCACCCCTTGGACAAGAGTAGGTGTGTACACGTCCACTTCTATATGCTCGTGCATGTGGGTGTGAGGCATTGCTGAGAAGATTAGCTCAGCTTCCATTCCTCCATTTTGTCTCCTCTTTAGTAACAGCACAAATGGAGTGGAATTCCTAGTTGTAAATCTGTATGCAGGGTTTTGGAATTTGCAAAATCATGAACAAGAACTGTTCCGCTTGCATCTGTCTGGATGCAGACTCAGTCAGTGAAAGATTAGGCAGTCCATAGATGATTGTGGGGTGGTAGGAAAGTTGTGCAATGGATGAGAAATAGAAATGGTGTGAGTAGAGACCATACTTATTAACTTGCACCTTCTTGGCCCAGCCAACTGTCACCACTGGAGAGCACTTTGTAGTTAGAATGTAGAGGCACTACCAGGACCAAGCTATGAAAGTTGTCATCTAAGATTCAACTCTGCATGATTGCAGTCAAGTCATGCATACACTCATTTGGAGCTACACAGTGCTGCCCATTCAATTCATTCCCTGGGTACTCAGAGCGGGACTGGAAGGTCTCTAAGTGCAATGCACATTGTTTGCTACTGCTCAGATAGCTCTGCTTTTCATCGATGACCTATGGGCTACAGTCTCCATGTCCAACTGAGCAGAGCCTGGAGAAGTTAGTGTCTGCCAGAAACTCAGGTCTGTTGTCCCTGCCAGCACTGTGTTTCTGCTCACTTGTTCAGTGAGAGTCACTATGTGAAAACTACCTGCACACACTGACCATACAAAGTACAAATTTCTGTGTTGGTCCACAGTATTGCAGTTGTTACATTGTTGAGGGAATAACAAATATATCTCCTCTTCTTTGTATTCACAAAAGACGACATGTACTCAGACAAAACTTTGGAACATCATTTTAATCTTTAAATTCTTCTTTTGTTCCCTGGGCTAACTCTCCCAAATTGTATCTTTGGAGTAGCATTTTAAAATAGTGGAGTTCACATTTTGTCATTTGGTCTACATCACACCCACTAGAAAGGTTAGGACAGCAGAACCTGAACTACAGTGAAAATGAAGTGGCTAAGATTTAATATAAAACTGAGATTTGCACAACCTTGCACCCCTTCCATCCATGGCCCTACTGTACATTCTTCATGTAGTATGTGGGTAATGTTTCAGATGGCACTACAATTTACATATTGCATAAGCTATTAGGAAATTTGAACAAAATAATTTGGTTTTAATAATATACAAATTATATCAATATCAAAATTTTGAGGAAAGTCTGGGCTAAATGCCTCCCAAGAAAATGTGGATAGTCCAGAAAGATAGCTTGGTCAAATACTGGAGATGTTCAAAATGCACAATTGTGTAGAAGTACTCTGGAAGTTAGAGGTCATTGTCTGATACTGGGAACATTGGAAAGCAAACCGTTTTTAATGTTCACATACCTCAGTGAAGTATATCTGTGATATCAAAGAAAGGTGAGCTCTAAACAAGGATGGATGTCTACCAGAATGAATCCATGTAAATCTTTGCAGTACTTCCTCCAAGACCAATAAATCTATCCTAAGGCCTGGTGCTGAGAACTGTAAACAGTAATAAGGCATTAATTCTACCCTCTTATTCTAGTCCTCTTGATACAGTGGCCAACATTTCATTAGCCTTTGATTATTTTGAGGATTACTCATCTGTAATAACTTTGGCCTCAGATCTCTGAACTCAGAAGCACAGGATATTCATAGCCACAATCAATGTATTTTATGCAAATATCATCCAGGTTATATTAAATACATAATTTTCTTTTGTTTATCTGTTACATTTCCATGTGCAGAATATGCAATCTGGAATATTAAATTTTCCAGTTATGCTATCCTCAGTTGATCCCAGCTAAAATGGTGAAAATATACTGAACATTTTTTGAATCGTCATCATTTCTACTTAATCTTTGTACAATTTTATACATTGCATGTACCTACCTTGACAAGTATAATAATCCTTTGTTTCTTAATATGTATAATTTAAATATGCCACTGAGCTGAACAATTTGCAACTACTTCATTACACTTTAAATATCCCCCCCTAAGTGTTCACTTTTGATTGGATTCTGTGCTTGGAACCTGCATGTTTATCGATAAATTATACAAACTTTAGTTGTGGATGCTCAGGTTTTAATGAATGTCATGTGACTGCCACATGTTTGACAATAGGAAACTACTTTTCAGCTAGTGCCAGCATTATTATATCAGCATCAGCCTGTAGTAGAGAACCACTTCACATGGTTTGACTATTACATATCTAAAAGCCCTTCGTCTTTTCTCCTTGTACAACAGTAGAATGAATTTATGTAACTAGGGTAATGACAAACCTTTTATTCTGAAGTGATGGAACCTAGATTTCTATCATAATACAAAACTTTTAAAAGCTGGCACTGAATTTTCCAGAGTACTTAGCTGAACTTCTGGCAGCTAATCAGAAAACACACTTTACTTTATCTACAGCCTGAACAAAGGGGCAATTTATGTATGTGGATTTTAATTGATATTTAAATAATAAACTCTTTACAGGTTTTGATCTGGATGTGCAATGTAAATGTTGTTTAAAAGTATAATTTTTAGAACATTAGTTTCACTTTTAATTTTTTTTTCCCCCCAATCAGAGTCCAATGATAGCATTGGAGCTTCCTGCTGAAGAGACTTGGAGTTGGAAGATGATTAATAGAAAGAGGTCATTTAAGATAATGTTTTTAATTTCATTTGTAAGGTCAGGCAGATGTCCAAAGTTTAAGTCTCCCCTTTAGATTCTTCTCCCAGGTTTTGTCCAAGATTTCCCCCAATAAAAAAACTCCTGCCTCCAAATGTAGCAGTTTGCTGGTGGGTCACTGTCTCTGGTGGTACGTTTGTAAAGTCTGGAATCTGAAATCATTAGGCACTTGATTAGAGCCTGATGAGTGATCAGACAACAGTCGCTGAAATCAGTAGGTCCCTGCTCTCTTGGAGAGTTTGTTAAAGGTACAGTTTAATTGTTCGAAAGAGAACATTGGGTTCCTTGCTCGACACTTATATCTTTTAATCTCAGTGCATTACAAGTTACAAATTTACAAATTACTTTGCTGACAGAAGATGCAGTGGGCTCATGGTGTCAATCCAAGGGTGCTGCTGGGAGAGTGAGGGTTGTTACAGGTCGTCCTGTAATAAAGGAGGAAGATAGCAAACCTAGTCAGCGCAACCATTGCCACACCAAACTCTGCAATGCACTGCAGAAGGATGACCAAGAGAGAATCCACAAGAGGGCAATTTGTGCAGTGAAATACAAAAAGAATGATAAAGGCCTGGTAGGGGCTCATAGTACATTCTCTCACTTTCAAATGGTTATAGAAGGCATTGCCTTGCCTTTACAAGCAAACGTTATTTCTTCAAAGACTAACTAGAATCTCTGTGTAATTCTAAACATTATCTTTTGTACTTCACCTTTGTGATATTGTCAGCCACTCTGATAATAATCCAACCCTACCTGGTGTGAGTGTTAACAGGCCAGTGTGAAATAAGTTGATTCATGAATTAACCTTTATGTGACTAATAAAGATCTCATCTCCAAATAATCCTCAAACTTCACTGGAAGGATAAACAAACCAATGTTAGCATCCTCTCTCAGACCAGCACCTCCAGCACTGAGTTCCTCATTAGGATGAGGTTGGCCAGGCTAGATCTTTATTCCTCAGAAGATAGGAGAATAAGGGGCAACCTTATAGAAATGGTTAAAATTATGAGAGGCATAGAAAAGGTGGATGGCAGCAGTCTTTTCCTCAGGGTAGGGGAGTCCAAAACTGGGGGGCATAGACTCAGGGTGAGAGGTGAAAGATTTAAAAGGGACTTGAGGGGCAAATTTTTCCCATGCAGAGGGTGGTGAGTATATGGAACGAGCTACCAGAGGAAATGGATGAGGCAGGTACAATAGTATCATTTAAGAAGCACTTCGATAGGTACATGCAGGGACGGGGGTAAGAGGGATATGGGGCCCAACACAGGAAATTGGGACTAGATGGGTGGGCATCAGGGTCAGCATGGACTCAATGGGCCGAAGGGCTTGGATTCATGCTGTATTGGTCTGAATCCATGACCCTATTCCCATCAGCCATCCAGGCAGGTCATGTTACTCACATATCCAATGCCAAATTCCCAGAACAAACACTATTCCAAGCTCTAAAAAGGTGGTCAGAGAAAAAAACCATTCGAGAATGTGCTCAAAACTTCTGTGAAGAAATGCAACATTCCCACTGACTCCAGGGAATCTCTGGCCCATGACCATTCAGTGGTGAAGCAGCATTCAGGATGCTATTGAGAACTTGAGACAATTCATCGGGAACTCCTAGAAACCGTGTGTAAGTAGCAAAAGGGGCACACCACGTCACAAACTACCCACTCACCTGCCCCAAAAGCCACTTCCTGCCCCATCTCTGAAGAGTCTGCTGTCCCCACATTGGCGTCAATCACCTGAGAACATACAAAACTGGAATCAAAGCAAGGCATCCTCAATCCCAAGGATCTGCCCAAGAAGACATCCAATTCACACCATGAAGGTACCTTATTATAGTATGGTGAGTAATAAAATTTAAGGAAGATTTATTTGATATTAATTTGCAGAAAGTGGCTGAACTTATAACATTACACCACAGTACAGGCCCTTCAGCCCACGATGTTGTGCCGACATTTTATCCTGCTCTAAGATCTATTTAACCCTTCCCTCCCACATAGCCCTCCATTTCTCTATCATTCATGTGGCAATCTAAGAGTCTCTTAGATGTCCCTAACATATCTGCCTCCACCACCTGTCAGGTTGACCCACCATTCTTGGTATAAAAAACCTACCTCTGACATCCCCCTATACCTTCTCCCAATCACCTTAAAATTATGTCCCCTTGTGTTAACCATTTCCTCCCTGGGCAAAAAGTCTCTGATGGTCCACTCGATCTATGCCTCTTATCATCTTGTACACCTCTATCAAGTCACCCCTCATCCTCTTCCTCTCCAAAGGGAAAAGCCCTAGCTCACTCAACCTATCCTCATAAGACATGCTCTCCTTTCCAGGCAGCATTCTGGTAAATCTCCTCTGCACCCTCTCTAAAGCTTCCATGTCCTTCCTATAATGAGGTGACCAGAACTGAACACAATACTCCCAAGTGTGGTCTAACCAGAGTTTTATAGAGCTGCAACATTACCTTGAGGCTCTTGAACTCAACACCCTGACTAATGAAGGTCAACGCACCATACACCTTTGTAACAACCCTATCAACATTTGTGTTATCTGCAAACTTACCAACCCATCCTTCCACATCCTCATCCGAGTCATTTATAAAAATCAAAGAGCAGCGGTCCCAGAACAGATCCCTGCAGAACACCACTGGTCACCGACCTCCAGGTAGAATACCTCTATTGCTGCCACCCTCTATTCTATGGGCTAGCCAATTCTGAATCCACACAGCCAGGTTTCCCTGGATCCCATATCTCCTGACTTTCTGAATGAGCATTCCGTGAGGAACTATCAAAAACCTTTCTAAAATTCATGTACACCACATCCACTGCTCTTCCTTCATCAATGTGCTTTGTCACATCCTCAAAGAATTCAATCAGGCTTGTGAGGCATGACCTGCCCCTCAAAGCCATGCTGACTGTTCCTAATCAGCCTATGCTTCTCCAAATGCCCATAAATCCTGTCTAAGAATCTTCCAGTAATTTGCCCACCACTGAAGAAAGACTCACTGGCCTGTAATTCCCAGGGTTGTCCCTACTCCCTTTTTTTGAACAAAGGAAAAACATTAGCCACCCTCTAATCATCTGGCACTACCTCTGTGGCCAAT
Source organism: Pristis pectinata (assembly GCF_009764475.1). NCBI lineage: Eukaryota > Metazoa > Chordata > Chondrichthyes > Rhinopristiformes > Pristidae > Pristis > Pristis pectinata. The sequence continues at coordinate 40,721,699 of NC_067408.1, read as the reverse complement.
GAGGATGCAAAGGTCATTGCCAAAGACACAGCAATCTCTTCCCTCGCTTCCCATAACATTGGTTATATCCTGTCTGGCCTCGGTGTCTTATCTATCCTAATGTTTTTTCCAGAAATTCCAGCATATCAGCCTGTTGTATGCCATCCTCACAAACAGCAATGTCTCCATCACTGGTGAATACTGAAGCAGAGTATTCATTAAAGACCTCCCCTACCACCTCCAACTCCAGACACATTTCCTCTTATCCCTGATCAGTCCTACCCTCACTCAAGGTATTCTCCAATTCTTCACATACCCCAAGGTGTCCTACAAGTTTTCCTTAATCCTACTCACCAAGAACTTCTCGTGCCCCCTTCTAGCTCTAAGTCCATTCTTAAGTTCCCTCCTGGCCACCTTGTAACTCTCCAGAGCCCTTTCTGATCCTTGCTTTCTAAACCTTAGGTAAGCCTCTTTCTTCCTCTTGACAAGATATTATTTGTTTGCTTAGCTCTTCACTTCCTTTATCAATAAATAAATTAACTGATAATTTGGTAGTTAAACGCTAAGGATTTGGTTACAATTTAGAAAATACTATGGTTAATTGAGATTTTCTTTGTCTAGTCCCATTTTTGCTAATTTTTTCTTTAAACCTTCTATGACTGACAGTTTAAAGAATGGGCTAGATTGGGTATTACTCATTTTCAGGATCTGTTTGTTGGAGGAAATTTCTTAATGTTTGAACAATTGTCAACTAAATATAATTTGCCAAAAACTCACTTTTTTTCCGATATTTGCAAATTAGAGATTTTCTCCAATCTCAAGTACATACCTTCCCTACAAGTCCTGATAGGAACTTATTAGATGTAATTTTTAATTTGAAGCTTTTTTTATGATGCTTCAATATCTAAGATTTATGGTAGATTATCAGGAACGAATAAGGTCCCTTTAGACAAAGTTAAAAACGCTTGGGAACGTGATCTGCAGATTTCAATTTCTGAGGAAACTTGGAATCAATTTTTAAACTAGTTAATACTTCATTATGTGCACGTCATTCTCTCCTTGACTTTAAAGTGGTCCATAGAATCCACTTGTCCAAAGACAAGTTATCATGTTTCTATTCAGATATATCTCCCTATTGTGACAAATGTAATAATGGAGTGGCTTCTTTAATTCATGTTTTGGTCATGTCTGAGTCTGGAAAAATTCTGGATAGGGGTATTTCAAACTTTTTAAAAATTTTAAGACAAGATAGTCTATGTCTCTTGTCAACCATGCTTCCTTCACTCTACCATCCTTACCCTGCCTCAATGGGACAACCCTATCCAGAAGCCCATGCAAGTACTCCCTAAACAACCTCCACATTTCCATTGTGCACTTCCAAGAACACCTGTTCCCAATATATACTCCCAAGTTCCTGCCTAATAGCATCATAATTCCCCCTCCCCCAATTAAATACTTCCCCATATCATCTGCTCCTATCCCTCTCCAAGGCTATGGTAGAGGTTAAGGATTTATTGTCACCATCTCCAAAATGCTCTCCCACTGAGATCTGAAACCTGATCAGGCTCATTGCTTAGTACCAGGTCCAATATGGCCTCTCCTCTAGTTGGCCTGTCCACATACTGTGTCAGGAATATTTCCTGGACACTCCTAACAAACTCTGTCCCATCTATCGCCTTTACACTAAGGAGGTGCCAATCAATATTAGGGAAGTTGAAATCACCCATGACGACAGCCCTGTTATTTTTTGCACCTCTCCAAAAATCTGCCTCCCGATCTGCTCCTTAGTGTGTCTGCTGCTTTTGGGGGTCTGTAGAATACTCCCAATAGAGCAATCACTCCCTTCCTGTTTCTGACTTCCACCCACACTGACTCAGTAGACAATCCTCCAGGACGTCCTCCCTTTCTACAGCTGTGATACTGTCCCTGATCAGCAGAGCCACTCCCCCACCTCTTACCTGTGTCCCTGTCCCTTTTGAAACATCTAAACCCCAGAATATCCAGCAGCCATTCCAGCCCTTGTGGCCATTACAGAGAATTGGCTGTCACAACATTGTAGTTCCATGCACTTACCCACGCTACAAGTTCATTAGCCTTGTTCCTGATACTTCACGCATTAAAGCAGACACTTCAGCCCATCTGACTGCAATTTTGCCCTTTCAACCACCTATCCTTCTTCAATCTTTCTACATGCTGTATCTACTTGCACACTAATTGCACTAACCTCTGATCTATCACCCAGGTTTCCATCCCCCTGCCAAACTAGTTTAAACTCTCCCCAAAAGCTTAGCAAACCTGCCCACAAGAATATTGGTCCCCCTCCAGTTCAGGTGTAATCTGTCCCTTTTGTATGGGGACAGATGGGGAAGTATTTAATTGGGGGAGGGGGAATTATGATGCTATTAGGCAGGAACTTGGGAGTATATATTGGGAACAGGTGTTCTTGGAAGTGCACAATGGAAATGTGGAGGTTGTTTAGGGAGTACTTGCATGGGCTTCTGGATAGGGTTGTCCCATTGAGGCAGGGTAAGGATGGTAGAGTGAAGGAAGCATGGTTGACAAGAGACATAGACTATCTTGTCTTAAAATTTTACGACCCTTGAGGTCCTGGTTTTCAGCTTCCTACCTAGCTCCTCATTTTCCCTCTTCGGGACCTTCTCTTTTTCTAGCTATGTTATTGGTACCAATATGTACCACGACTTCTGGCTCTTCACCCTCCCCTGTCAGAATGCTGTGGACCCAATCTGAGACGTCCCTGACCTTGGCACCCAGGAGGCAACATACCATCCAGGAGTCTCTTTCACATCCACAGTATCTCCTTTCTGCACCCCCCCCCACTATGGAATCCCCTATCACTACCGCTCTCCTCTTCTCCCCCCTTCCCTTCTGCACCACACAACCAAGATCAGTGCCAGAGACCTATTCACTGCAGCTTTCCCCAGTAGGTCATGCCTCCCAACAGTATCCAAAGTGGTATACCTGTTATTCAGGGGAACAGCCACAGGGGTACTCTGTACTACCTACCTATTCTCCTTCCTTCTCCTGACAGTCACCCAGCTACCTGCCTCCTGCAGCTTAGGAGTGACTGTCTCCCTGTAGCTCTTATCAATGAACTCCTCATTCTCTCTTAGGAGCCAAAGGTCATCCAGCTGCAGCTCCAGTTCCCTAACACAGTCTGTAAGGAGCTGCAGCTGGATGCACCTTGTGCAGATGTAGTTATCAGGGAGACTGGAGGTCTCCCAGAACTCCCACATCTCACAGGATGAACACACCACTGACCCTGGAGCCACTCTAGCTTGGCACTAGAAAGAAAGAAAAAATTTACCGGACACTTACCTTAGCATCTACCTCCTCTCACCAAAGCCTCACTCCAACACTGACTACTCCAAAATGGCCACACTGCTTGGCCCTACTTTCTTTTTATTGGCTGTTGTTAATTAGTCAATCAACTGCCTAACAATTTGCAAATGTGCTTCTTTTAGACTCCTGCAAGGTGAAACTCACTAGCACAGAGACTCACCTCTTTTCAAAGTTCCTGCTCCAAATCTGGCTCCAACTCTCGACTCTGCAAGGTGAAACTCACAACACAAGCACAGAGACTCACCTCTTTTCAAAGCTCCTGCTCCAAATCTTGCTCCAACTCCTGAATCTGCAAGGTGAAACTCACAAACACAGAGACTCACCTCTTTTCAAAGCTCCTGCTCCAAATCTCACTCCAACTCCCTGCTTCTGAAAAGGCTCCATTAATTGCACCCTCCCAACTAAACACACTGAGGAGGTTACTTGGCCACTTCTCCATCAACTACATTGTATGTTTTTGGAATCATACATACATTCAACCAAGTAAGGACACTGGTGAACTATTTGGGTCTTTGCAGAAGTCAAAGAGTCATAGAGTAATACAGCATGGAAACAGGCTATGCGGCCCAACGCATCTGTGCCAACCAAGATGCCCACCTAAGCTGGTCCAATTTGTTGTCATTATATTGCCTAATACTGCTCTTTTTACTCCAAATTTAGTTAACTAATTTTAAATTGCTCAGCTAACATTCAAATTCACATTGCCAGATTACTTGTTAAGTAAAATAATCGCTATGGTACTGCCTAATACTGCTATTTTTACTCCACATTTAGTTAACTAATTTTAAATTGCTCAGCTAACATTCAAATTCACATTGCCAGATTACTTGTTAAGTAAAATAATCGCTATGGTACTGCATTCCATAAATATCATTGCTGGTTCCTGCTTCCCAGACAGTTCTTCTGCATGTTTAAAATAAAGATATTCTCAGAAAAAAAATTTTAAAAGTTAAGATACAATATTTCTGACTCGACCCCCAAAGGACTAGAAATCCCACAGTGAAGCTAGTCTTTGAAAGCTGTTATCTGAAAATAATCTGGAAAAGATGTGGAGGATCTTTCTGAGGCAGGCGCACGAAATGAAAGCTGCTTGGACACGTTATGCTTAATCATTCCCCAGTATTCTGCACTATAGCTGCATGTTGAAAGTGAGCAGCTCTGATAAATGAGAAACAAGGGGACTGCAGATGCTGGAATCTAGACGAAAAACACAATAATGCTGGAGGAACTCAACAGGCCAGACAGCATCTGCGGAGAAAAGCAGGCAGTTAATGATTTGGGTCAGGACCCTTCTTCAGGACTGAAGACAGTAAAAGGGGAAGCTCAATATATAGGAGGGAAAAGCAGAGCAGTGATAGGTAGACAAAAGTGGGGAGGTGGGGTGGGCACAAGGTGGTGATAGGTAGATGCAAGTAAGATATAGTGATAGGCAGGTGCACGGGAGGAGGGGAGAGCAGATCCACAGGGGGATGGATCAAAGGTAAAGAGGAAAAAAGGGGGGTAGAAAAAAGAGATAGGGTAGGAAAGGGAAGAAGAGGCATCGTTGGGGGTGAGTGTGAGGGGTAGGTTGTGGGGATTACTTAAAGTGGGAGAATTCAATATTCATGCCGTTAGGCTACAAGGTTCCAAGATGGAAAATGAGGTGCTGTTCCTCCAGTTTGCACTTGGAATTCTCTTGGCAGTGGAGGAGGCTAAGGACTGACATATCAGTGATGGAGTGGGAGCTGGAGTTGAAGTGACTGGCAACAAGAAGATGCAGATTTTGGTTACAGATGGAGCACAGATGTTCTGCGAAACAGTCACCTAGTCTGTGTGTGGTCTCACCATCGTAGAGGAGGCTACACTTGGAGCACCAAATGCAGTAGATGATATTAAGGGAGGCGCAGGTAAATCGCTGGCTCACCTGAAAGGACTGTTTTGGTTTCTGGATGGAGGTGATGGAGGCAGTGTAGGGGCAGGTGTTTCACCTTTAGCGGGGGCAGTGGAAAGTCCCCGGAGTGGGACCACGATGTGTGGGGAGGGAGGAGTGAATTAGGGAGAGAGCGGTCCCTGCGAAAGGCAGAAAGGGGTGGGGAGAGGGGAAGATATGCTTGGTGGTGGGGTCCTGTTGGAGAAGGCAGAAGTGGCGAAGAATAATGTGTTCAATACATAGGCTGTTGGGATGAAATGTGAGGACAAGGGGGACCATATTCCTGTTGGATCTCAGAGGGGTGAGGGTGAGAGCAGAGGTGCGGGAAATGGTAGAGATGTGGGTGCGAGCTCTCTGTACCACAGTAGGGGGGAAGCCACAGTGAGTAAAGAAGTTGGACATCTCGAATGTCATGGAGCAGAAAGCCTCATCATGGGAGCAGATGTGACGGAGGTGGAGAAATTGAGAAAAAGGGATCACGTCCTTGCAAAAGACAGGGTGGGAGGAGCTGTAATCAAGGTAGCTATGGGCGTCAGTGGGTTTGTAGAAGATGTTGGTGGATGAGGAATCTCCCGAGATGGAGATGAAAGATCGAGGAAGGACAGAGAGGTGTCAGAGACAGTCCAAGTGAATTAGAGAGCAGGGTGAAAATTTGTAGTGAAATTTATGAAACTGTCAAGTTCTACAAGGGTACAAGAGGTGGCACCGATGCAGTCGCCGATATAGTGGAGAAAGAGTTGAGGAATGGGGCCGGAGTAGGCTTGGAATGGAGACTGTTCAACATAGCTGATGAAGAGGCAGGCATAGCTGGGGCCCATGCGAGTGCCCATGGTGATGCCCTTGGTCTGTAGAAAGTGAGAGGAATCGAAAGTGAAGTTGTTTAGGGTGAGGACAAGTTCAGCCAGGCGGAGGAGAGTGTTAGTGGAAGGGGACTGGTTTTGTCTCTGGTCAAGAAAGAAGCAGAGGGCAGTAAGGCTGTCATGATGGGGAAAGGAGGTATATAGGGACTGGACGTCCATGGTGAAGATGAGGTTGAGTGTGCTGGAGAACTTAAAGCTATGGAAGAGTTGGAGAGCGTATGATGTGTCATAGACGTAGGTGGGAAGGGTTTGGACCAGGGGGAACAGAATAGTGTCCAGGTACGAGGATACGAGCTCAGTGGGGCAAGAGCATGCGGAGACAATATGCACACATCTAACACTCCTATTTTGACCACATCTGGGCTTACTGTGATCAACACTGCATATAAAAAAGGAGCAGAAGCTTTTTATGATGCTAACTGTACAGAAAATGATTCCATATGCCCACAGGATGTCCTCTAAGTTGGTCCCATGAATGCTGGCAAAAGCCTTCTCAAAATCTATAAAGTGTGGAGTTGCCATGTTCCCTTTCATACTGCCTCTCCTAAGTTTGCTGTTGACAGGCTTCCATTCAAGCAAAAACTGCTCCATTTCCTTCTTCAAAAAGATTGCAGCACCCCCATAGAGCTTTTCATCGTCCTCACGAGAATACAGCAACATTTTCCCAGTGTTTTTGTTAACCCTCATGATCCTATCCATTTACTCTAATTGACAACCAAGATGGATATGCTGTAGCATCTCATCTCTACTGAGATAGCTTTCCTGTTTTGTACATGACTCACTTGAGTCAAAAACCAATGTTGAGCATTTCAGTCATCATGCTGGTGGCTTCCTTTCAGCTTTCACCACTGACTTCTGAAGGCCATCACATACAGTGGTGGTCAACTTCTCTGCCATTGTTTCCGTACCATATTTTGGTTTTATGATGGTGTGTATTAGCCCTGCATCTAATCCCCATTCTGGAGGACTGGGGAGTCTATTTTGTCTCCTCCTGAGACAAATCCAGCATGACTGAAACTGCTAGAAGTAAGAATTCCCACCAGCACCAACTTTTGAGGATAATTAGGAGATGCAAACTGCCCTTCCACAACAAGGTACAGCCACCCTGGAACAGGGTTGGCAGTACATTGCAATAAGATTCAAAAATGAGAACCTCAGATTAATGTTCTTAATTTAGGCAAAACTCAACACCACATTTAGCTCAGTCTTTATTTCAATTACTGATAATTTCGTAGGCGCATTGACCAGTAAGGTCGTGTAATGCTTTCAGTCCTGGTAAAGTTGAAGCAGCACTAGTAATGATGAGGTCCATTTGGTGTACATCCAGGACCTGCATGTTGAGTTCTATGGGGAGGGAAGTCTTAGTTGATCTAAGCTGTTCCAAGAAGTATCATGCAATTGCTTTATCGTGTATTTTTTACCTTTTAAATAGAGATTGTTTCAGAAATTAACTGTAAGAAACTGTCTACCCATAATAGAACATTTTTGTTGAGGATTTAGGTACTGCACTGGATTAACTTCAGAAAAAATGTTCTTTGTGATACAATATTTCCATTTCCTTTGGTTTGCTTGCAAAATATATTAATTGATTTTTAAACACCGTTGCTTTAATTATTGTCTCCACTGTATGAAAAACAAACCATCAATACATATGCATTGCTGCAAAATGCACATGGTGGAAAAATTGATTTATCTCCTCTTTCCAGAGGTAATTAATTTCTTATGTTTTGTTTTAAATGAAATTATGTTCACCAAACTGGGAAAAGAAGATTGTGTGAAGACAGAATTTGACATACTGTAAGTTTCAGAAAAGCAAATGGGTTATTAATAAGACTGTTACTTTGCCACTCTCCCATTCATAATTATATCACATTGTAGTACATTAGTAAGAATATCAAGCTGTCTTGGATCAGCTTTTAATGTAAAATATATTTGATTATGTATTTATTCATATTTTTCATTAATATATGCAAAAGAACTATTAAGATATATTTCAAAATTACTTGTGAACATCAGCATAAGTTCCATTTATGTGCAATTGAGAAAGTACTCTTACAAATTAATTGATTAATGAAAGCATTAATAAAGCAATTTGTAAAATGTGACCAAACAAGTGCAGGCTAAAAGTAGAAATGCATATATGATTGATAAGCATAAGGCCAGAAATTGATTTATGTGTCACCTTCTACTTTAAATAAAAGTTTTTTATGCCTCATAACGACATCAATTGTGCCCACAGTATAACTCTCTCTATCATTCCAAGTCAGGAGCTGGCCTGTCAGCTTTGTCAGGAGACCAAAATCATTTGATATACATTGACTTTTCTGTACAATATCCAATGTCAGACTGAGGTCATTACAACTGCCAGATTGCACACTGATTGGATGTTCTGTTTCTCTTCCATACCCACCAATGTTGATGAAACCGTCAAACTGTGCTTCATGTTGTCAAGTGAGAGATTGGAAAGAGTCATCAAAGTAACAAAAATGGAAAGGAAGTAATAATCAGCAGAAAGAATATGATAAAGTATTTTCAGAGGCTATCAAAGCACACAGCAAAACCTTTCTTTCATAAATATACTGTATGAGATGAAAAAATGATAGGAGAGGATATGGATCTTTAGGGACAGTAGAAGATGCTAAACAACCGTGGAACTAACTGATTGAATTTTCTGAAACTTAAAGATTTGCTTTTCAGGAGTAAGATTAACAAATACTAGTAAGAAAGTGAAAGAAGTTTGGAAAATTCTGCAGATGTCAACAGATTCTAGAACAATTAAACTAAAGGAATTAAGATTGAGATGTATAGATAGTTACATGTTGTAGTTGAATTATAATTCCATTGAATGACTGGCAGACTTGAGGGGCTAAATGGTCTACACATATTAATATGTTAAAAATCCCTCATTGGCTTAAAGTGCTTTTTGAGATGTCCTGGGGTTGTGAAATTCGCCATATAAATGTAATCTTTCTCTTCTTATTGGACTTAAAATGTTAAGCTTACTTAATTGAATTCAATCAGGACTGCAATATATTATTGGTGCAGATAAAACCTGGTAACCCCAATCAGACAAGAAGCAACCAAAGTAGGCTAAAAGAATGTGACTGAATAATGCAGTTCTCCAATAACTTGTGCATCAAAATAGCATGAAAACATTTCTTTGAACTGAATAAAGCAAACTAAATGTTGCTGTTTCAATAATCTGATGATCTATGAAAATTACTCATGCTTCAGAGAAATATTTACAGCAGATAAATAATTATTTCAAACAATAATAGATTTGCTGACATCATTCCTGTTATTTCTGCCTCTGTTATCGTAGTTGCCAATGCACAGATTAGTTTAAATGCCTTGATCATATTCCATGGAGAAGCAATTCTCATTGATTAAAGTTGGTTTGTTTCCTAGATCACAGAAGAAAAGGGATCAAGTGTCGGGAGTTCAAATGGCCAACATATACACTAGTAAAGCTTCATAAATGAGCATTAATACTTGTCATTTAAATTTTTTTTTAAATTTAAAAGGATTTGCAATGCAGCAAAAGTCACTGAAAGGCTAGTTTTTTCTTCAAATTCTGGAATTATCAAATAAGGATGAGTGCACAACTCTTTTGCAGCATTTGGATTAAGGGCTTTTATAAACTCCTACACTACTTAATTGAGTCAGAATAATGCTCACAATTTAGCAAATCCAGTCGTCTAAGTAAAATACATCTCAGCCTGCTCCTCAACACAGCTCCGGCACCTTGTCCGATTTTAAAGTATTCTGAGACCATACAAAATGATCAGCCTTAGTTTGTTCAACTTTTTTTTCTGAGGCAAAATAATGCTGCCAGTGACAATTTGGGATCAATTGCTTGTAGGGTAATATCCCCTTGACTGTCCATGCCAGTATGTCATGTAATCACTATGACAGCTGAAGTCCAAAGTTTGACAGGATGGTCAAATCTGCACTGTGCTTGTCATCCTGGATGATTTGTACATCTTATAATTAAATTGGTGTCCTTGTCATCTGCTGTGACAAACTGTAATTCTGGAATACTGTTGCTGCAGTGCCACATTTTATTTGTTAACTGTGCTTAAAGTATGGAACATTTCATGTGGATTTTACCATCTAGCTCTTGAAATAGTAACCATGCTGCTCTCCAATATAATCAAGCATGTTCAGAATTAAATATGAGAATGAAGTGTGGAAATAACGATGGCCTATTATCATTCACAGCCCCAATTAACAGACGTTATATTAAATCAAGGATTGCAGTAAGTGACTTCAGCATAATTGAGGCCAAGCTATTTTTGTTAATTTGAAGATACAGTGAAAGGTTTGGGCCCATAGTCCAGGACACTATTTTTAAAAAATATAATAAATAAACAAAGCTCAAAAAGGTATGTTTGATTGTTTTTACTATTGATACAAGGAAGGTAGGGCTTTCTTTATAATTTTTCTGGCATTATTGAATAGCTTCCAAGCTGCCCAAATTCCCATCCTATATAACTGGAATAGCTGGAAGAAAGAGAAACAAAGGACTGCAGATGCTGGAATCTGGATGAAAAACACAATGATGCTGGAGGAACTCAGCAGGCCAGGCAGCATCTGTGGAGAAAAGCAGGTGGTCAACGTTTTGGGTCAGGACTCTTCTTCAGGACTGAAGATAGGAAAAGGGGAAGCCGTGCCCTGTAGGATTTACATGCCACTCCTTGGTTTAAATAGTCCCAGTCTTTTTTCTCTTGCAGCCTAAGTTTTGAACTGACACCAAAACCCACCCCCAAACAACTGGTCCATTTTAACAGCTGTTTTTTTTCCCCAAAGATAGCAATCAAATCACAATTTTCCTGCTCAGTTGGATCCAAACGGCTCCATGGTAGTAATTGAAGCAAAGTTTCTGATGTCATGATTGCAATATATTTATAAATAATTATGCAAATAGGTCATGTGACTATGTAACAATCACATTAGCATCAAGTAAAAAACAAACTGCTGGAGGAACACAGCGGATCAGGCAGCATCTGTAGCAAGAAATCAACTGTCAATGTTTTGGCAATTGACAGTGCAGATGAAGGGTCTCAAACTGAAATATCAACTGTCCATTTCTCTCTACAGATGCTGCCTGACCCAGTGAGTTCCTCCAACAGTTTGTTTTTTTGCTTCAGGTTTCCACATCTGCAGTCTCTTGTGTCTATATCAAATATTCAATTGTTGCTGTTAGTCTGAAATAAAGTACACAACCTTATTCTAGTTGTGATGCTAATGTTATGATAATGTGATGTCACATAGCCACATGACTTATTTTAAAAATTATTCATGTACAAATACACCACAATCTTAACATCCTGGGGTTTTCTAGAATAGTTGTGTATCCAGCAATCTATCCTCAAATACATTACAATTGATTATGAGGCCATTCTCCATTACAAACGTTGATCAACACTCTTGGGAAAAAAGCACCATTTAAAAAATTGTTTGCAAAACCTCTGGTACTGATCATGCAACTCTGAAAAGATGGAATTTCAGAGGGAGAACCAGCCTGACTGCTTATGTTCTGAAGGCACATTGTGAGCTCCTGAATTGGCTCATGCATTGTCAACTTCGATAAGCGAGAGAGGAAAGGAGAAAGGAAGAGCAGATGCTCTCATGAAGTCCAAAACGCCTGAGCTCAGATCATTTCCAAGGAATATGCAAAATTATTTGGATTCTTGTCAGATCTCACTGTAGTGTTGATATCAGTATGACACCATCTTAGCAGAACAAGAAATCCAAATGAACAAACACTCAGTGGAAAACATTTGATCAATATAAGCAGAGTCTGTGTCTTGTGTGTCTATATGTTCACTATGGCACAACAAGGATATTGAAACAAATGCATCGCCTCCAGTTATGGAACTGGCTTGGGCATCTACGAGTGAAGGCCAAGAAACATCAATAACATTTGCACCAACATCCTCTCAGCAAAGTGAGAAAAAATATGGACAAGTTGAGAAGTAAGTGCTAGAAATTAATTTGTTGTGAAGAAATTTCAACATTTCCTTCTGGGAAGATCTCCTGTTAATGAATATGTGCGTCGTAGTTTCAAGCTGTAACAGTCATGTAAATGGATGAATGGCTGGACTCAGGAGAAGCCAACAACGGCACCAAATGTCCAAGCCCACTCTGCTGAGTCATGCAGTCTGATGAAGCAGTAGATGAAGTTTCCGCTTGTGGAGTAGATAGAATTAGTCAGCACAGTGGCACAGCATTTAGCACCACTGCATTACAGCTCCAGTGACCCAGGTTCAATCCTGACCACTGGATTGAGTGCTGCTGCGTGGAGTTTACATATTCTCCTTGTAACCATGTGGGTTTCTCCCAGGTGCTCTGGCTTCTTCCCACATCAAAAAAGTGTACAAGTGGTTTAATTGGTTATATGCCTCTAATTAATGGAGACATTTGGCGATTCAGGTGGAATCAATGGGTGTCTGTGTGAGAATAGGTTACAGAGAAATAAGTAGGACAATGGAATTCGGCCTGAGGGCTGACATAGATTCCATGGGCCAAATGGCCTCCTTCAACATCATAAAGAAAATAATGACCTCCTGAATAAAGCAGTATATAGGAACACATCATAAATGACGTAGACCAGCAACTGTAGGATGGAGTGATCTGGAAGTCAGGAGGTTGAAGAGATGGTGAGGAGTGCGAGGCCTGTGTCTGTGCATGCATGTTATGTGTGTAAGAGAACAGTCTGTTTACTGATGTGCAGTTCACCTTCACTTATGTTATCAGCTCATGAGATTGCTCCACTGAGCGAGTATTCTAACTCCTTGAGGGAAGAAATCTAATCATCTCCTGCCAGTCTCTTAAGTGGCACCCCTCGTGGGTGTCCTGACATGGGGAGTTTGGCTTTAATGGCTGATATCCTTCTTTGAATACTACACAGCAAAATACAAGCAGCTATGTGGAATTGAGTGAGATCTTATCAGGAACCACACAAGTCCTGTTTTACAACTTCTTTCTGGATGTAAACCATCCAAATAATGTTTTGAACATCTTTTTGACTAATTCCACAGATTTTATTGAGAGGGCTGAATTGGGAGCAAGCCCTTACCCACCTCCCACCATCCATTTATCAGCAACACTTTCCTGTGGCTAGAGGGTGTTGCTTATATTATGGCATTTCCCTTTAAGAATCTAAATGTCCGCTATTGCAAGGACTTGCAATAGGTTAATAGAGGATTTATGCCGAAACCGAGACCATCAGTTTCAGGGAAACCCACAACATCGTTCTGTTAACATCCCACTAATAATTACAACTTTTATGCAACTTTCACAATCTATGGTAGGATGACCACAGCACTGTTAATGTCATTAAAAGGCAGAAATACAATCTTTAGCCCTGGATGTCGATTAAACTAAGGAAAAGATATGACTAGAGGGAGGGTTGGGGTTGAGCTTTGAGGGAACAGGAATAGTCAACCTACTGTACTTCAACTTCATATCTCGTATTGTAGTTTCTTCAGTAACTGTAAGAAATCTGTCCAGATCAAATCTAATGTAAATGATTTCAAGCCATGTTGAAAAGTTTCCAAAGACTTAAAAAATATTCTGCAGATATCAAATGGAATTTCAAAGAGAATTAAAAACTGAATTCAATAAAATCTATTAAAGTTAAAAGTCTTATGTCACTCATACACTCTGTTAAAAATTATTATGCCTTGTTAATGAAAGTTAGAGTATTTATAACTGCCCTTTGACACTCCTTTGCTGCATTTCCCCATGACATGAGTAGATGAAAGAACCTTTGGTGTTAATGTTATGACTTGGCTGTCATAGCTCCCAGTAAACTTGTCACAGAACTGTCTTTTCTCTTTGAAAATTACTTGCAATGTTTTCAGGGGAAAATAATCCAACCTTTTTTTCAAATCCAAATTATGGCTTCAAAAATGACAAAGGATTACATGAAAATCAAAAAAAAACCTGCTGATGCTGTTAATCTGAAATTTACAAAAGGACAGAAAATGCTGAAAATGCTCAGCAGGTCAAGCAGCATCTGTGGAAAGAACAAAGTTAACTTTTCCGGTCTGAGACCCTTTATTCAGAATTGGGAAATAAAGAGAACAATAGCAGAGAAGGTGGGTAGAACAAAGGGAATGTCTCTCATAGGGTGAGACCAAATTGGTTAATATGGCAGTTAAAAGCATATTACACTTCTTTGTCTGTGTTATTTGCTGCTAATAGCAGGGCTGTGGAATCAAATGATTAAAAAAAGTTTTAAATACAGGATTACATTTATCCATTACCTGCATATTTATGGCAACCATAAAACTACGTATTCTGAGACACAAACCAAAGTGGTTTACTAATTGCAGTAAAAAGTCTGCTGGAGGAACTCAACAGGTCGAGCTGTATCTGTGGGAGGAAAGGAATTGTTGATGTTTCAGATTGAAACCCTGCATCGAGACAATAACCTTCAGTAGCAAAGGAAATCTGCCATCCTTATCCAGCCTGTCCTATATGTAACTCCAGACACATGGCTTTGCTTTTGATTCTTAACTGTCCCTGAACTGTCCCAGAGACCATTTATTTCAAGGGCCATAAGGAATGGACTGTAAATACTGGCTTTGCCAAGGATACTCACAACCCGTGAATGAATAAATAAACTTGTCATTCACGTCATTTAATGCCTTGCTCAAAGACTTTTACCTGAAAGCTTCACCCTTGCCTGAAAATCTGCTTTGATATTGTTTCGTCCAGAACAACTGAGTCATTCACTGAATAGATTGTACCATCTGATCTTTTGTGCTGCCATTTGTATTCCTGCCACCTAACAAGCTGATCCATGGAGTGTTTTATTTGACCCCTTTTCATGTAGTGTGCTTCAAAATCATTTAAGATAGCAATCAAGGATAAATTTATATTTTTAAGATTTTTTTAGCTAGACGTGCATATCAGAGTGAAACCATGAAAGATTGCAGGCTTTACCATTCCTGAAGGTCTCGAGTATTTTATCAACTTCAGAAAGACTATTAGTCAGTGTAATAGGTTTACCATAAGAGAAAGGTTCCCTTGACAGCTTTTGGTGAAATACGTGACCTGTTCATTACATTTAACTGCTTCATGATTAAGTAGGAACAACAGTAACTGTCACACCCAATGCAACTCAGATAAATTTCTTATTCCTTTCATTTCTTGGAAACATTCTGGGTACAATTACATGTGAGATTTAGATCAATAATGAGCTGCTTGAATAGTAAGAAGTCTGCTATTTATACAATGGATGTGTGCAGCCTTCTATTTAAGGATTATTCACCAATGAGCTGAGCTACTTTCCTGCCCAATCTATCACATTTAAAGCAATCTGTCTTTAAACAAAAATCATGGAATAGGAACAAGATTGATTGCACCTCTCAGTGTGTTTAAATCCTCTGACTACTCAGCCTGATGACTGGGTGCAGGAAGTATTTGGCCAGAGTTCAGTAGACAAACTGCAGCAATTTATCTGCTCCACAAATTCTACATGAAAACCATGAAAGCAATGAAAATATCAGGTTTCTTATTCTACAAGTGTTTTAAGATTAATTTAATGGCAAATGTAGATTTTACCATTGTGAAAATATTATAACAGCAAAGTACATTTTCCCATGAGTTTACCCTAAGTCTTCCTCTTCCAAGCTAACCCCATCAATCTCGTACCCAACTGATTTGGTCCGGGAGTTACTCTCAACCCCCAGAGCAGGAGTTCAGAGGCAAAAGGCCTTTATACTAGTTCACTGTTCAAGGCCTATTGCCTCAGGCAAGGAGGTCACCAGAGTATCAATGCAGGGAAACCCCCTGTAGCACTGTACTAATATGCCCTTTCCAACGCTTTACAACATTTAGCCTTTTATCTCCTTGGCATGAAGGGCAGCAAACTGGGTTGGCTGACTGTTTGGTAATGACATGGTCTCAAGCAAGGTGGCAATGCTGATATCAGAAATGTTATCCCCAGAAAGGACAACAGATCTATGCACCACATAGCTGCTGGATGCTCCTAACATGGTGCTACAGCAAACTAGTATCCCTTTGCAGGTGGATTGCTGGACTGCATAACACTCTGTTATCTCCTTTGCACACTGGCATCCATCACCATTCCAGGGCAACCAGTGCATGTATTAAGTGAGCTGAGTGACAGCAGTCTAATGAGACATGGGCACAGCCTGCGTTGCAATTGATGCTGAAACGTCAGTTGTCAGATATTTCATTACAGTTCTGTCAACAACAGAGTTGTTCACCACCCTCCTGAAAAACAACTGAACTCCAGGCTACGTGCACAGCTCTGTGTAACATTGGTGCTGGAATCCTTCATGTTCCTTAACAAAGTTTGCCAATGTTCCCAACAGCGCGATATGCATTCCCATCGGCCACGTTCTGTAATCTGGCCCCTTCACATTCCTCCTCGGATTCCTCTGCTACCTTTGGGTACATGGAGGAGGCACCTTTACCCCCTGCCCTAGTCCCAAGATCTGCAAGTCTAATGGCTCATCACATACAGACTCAACTGCTAAGACAAGGTCTAAATTACACACAATGCCAGTATCTGATCGGTGACTGGGACTGTCAGATCAAGTTAGGGGGTGTCTTCATCTTCTTTCTCTTCTGGAAAAACCTACTTGTACTTAGCAATTTGAAAGAAGGAGACACAAGGGCAGGGGTGCACTGAGGGGAGATTTTATTGGGGTGGGGTGAAGGGGAATGCATACTTACATCATCTGTGGCTTTCAAATCAGAAGGGTTTGTGGGCTGATGGTAATGTAGAAACTGATTAAGAAGATTAGCTAAAATGGTAATGTCCAGCCCCATTGCTTGACTTAGCTTAAGTAATTACTGCGCCAATGATGCGAGCCACCGTCTTCTCTAAGGGATCGTTCCTGATGCCTGCAATTATACAACATCTTGTTCTGCAAGACATGTGACTGAGAGAGATGTGTCACTGAGTGTTGCATAATATGTCTGGGAGATCTGCCTGTCATGGTTAAACTGTGTGTACAAACTCTGAAACCTGAGTTGGATAGGTTGAGTGAGCTAGGGCTTTTCTCTTTGGAGAGAAGGAGGATGAGAGGTGACCTGATAGAGGTGTACAAGATGATAAGAGGCATAGATTGAGTGGACAGTCAGAGACTTTTTCCCAGGCTGAAAATGGCTAACACGAGGGGACATAATTTTAAGGTAATTGGAGGAAGGTATAAGGGGGATGTCAGGGATAAGTTTTTTTACACAGAGAGCGGTGGATGCATGGAACGCACTGCCGTCAGAGGTTGTGGGGGCAGATACATTAGGGACATTTAAGAGACTCTTAGATAGACACATGAATGATAGAGAAATGGGGGGCAATGTGGGAGGAAAGGGTTAGATAGATATTAGAGCAGGATACAATGTTGGCACAACATCGTGGGCCGAAGGGCCTGTACTATGCTGTAATGGTCTATGTAAGGCATTTTTGTGAGTGTGGCAGAGAAAATAAGTGTTAGCTACAAATCCTGATGGCCAGGGATTGATGGTGGTTGAGTTAAAGCATTGTGGTGCAGTGACTGAGGCTGATGGTAGGATATGGCATCTGAACATAAATTCCCTAACTTTAAGTGCACATGTAAGGTCATTAAACTTCTTGTAATATCACATCCTAATCCTCAGAGCTTACTTTGACACCGAGCACCATGACTGTCTCCTCCCTCTGCCTTCCCTTTGCTGTGTGTTTCTGGAGATCCTGCTCCTACCTGCTGTGCAACATCCGAAGTCCACAAGCCCCTCCCAGGCAGTACCATTCATGAATGTTTCCCGCAATGCCTCTCCTCTTTAAGAGGCATGGGCTGGCTTTTACCAGTGCTTGCCATCCATGAAATTGGGCACCATGCTTTGATGCTATGCTCAGAAGAGCTTGGTTTGCATTGGCTGCATTCTGAAATCACAATAGCACAATTCGGTGGTGTAGCAGTTAGCGTAACGCTATTACGGCGCCAGCGACCCAGGTTCAATTCCAGCAGCTGTCTGTAATGAGTTTGTATGTTCTCCCCGTGTCTGCGTGGGTTTCCTCTGGGTGCTCCGGTTTCCTCCCACATTCCAAAGATGTACGGGTTAGGGAGCTGTAGACCTGCTATGTTGGTGCCAGAAGCATGGCGACACTTGCGGGCTGCCCCCAGAACACTCTAGCAAAAGATGCATTTCACTGTGTGTTTCAATGTACATGTGACAAGTAAAGAAATCTGATCTGATCTGATCCTGGGGTGGACCATTTCGGTTATGAGGAAAGACTGGATAGGCTGAGTTGTTTCCTTGGAGCGAGGAGGCTGACAGGTGTATAAAGTTATGCTGGGCATAGATGGGGTAGAGAGTAAGAAACTTTTCCCCATAGCTGAGGTGTCTAATATCATGGATTTAACTCAAGAACACAGATTTAAGGTTAAGAGGTTTAGAAGGAATCTGAGGAAGGTTTTTTTCACCGAGAGGGTGATTGGAATCTGGAATATCTGCCTGAATAAGTGGTAGAGGCAGGTACTCTCTAACTAGACAAACACTTGAATCGACAAGGCATAGAAGGCTTTGAGCTAAGTGCTGATAAATGGGATTAGTGTAGATGGATACTTGATGGTCAGTATGAACAGGGCGGGCCAAAGGTGATATTACTGCGCTGTGCCATTCTATATTACTCTATGACTCTAAGAATGACATATCATTGGGGTGCTACCTACTTTAAAAGCTGCAAAGATCTAGTTAATCAAGCATTGCTATATACATATTCATTTGTGGGGGCGATCCAATTTAATTGCCTATTTTCCTATTTGCATGGGCGGTTCTTAACTGTCAATTTTTTTTTAGCCAAGATTTTCTGTCAGAATAACAGCATGGCTATTGGTTTTCATTGTTATTCCAGAAAAACAGTTGTTAGCTACATGGGTTGAGCAGATGTGCAGTGAAATATCAATATCCCTCAATTGAATTCTAAGTTGTGCCACTTCACCTTTACTTTGACAAAAATATCATCTCACCCTGAGTTATAACTCCATCCTCTAGGCTCCTATTGAAAATGGTACTTAGGTCATGTTGGATTGTGGGAGATGCTTATTTTCAGACACATCATTAAGTTTATCTACTCATGTGGATTAAGAAACCATCAGGCTGAAGTTTGTCTTGCATGTTAAACCAGTTCAGTTCCTGACAAGCACAGTCATTGTTTGTTGGCAAACACAGCAGCCTACTGCACAAAACAACGTCACACAAGTAGCCAATAACGACAAAAACAGTTAGTTGATTTTGTTTCTTTTGTTCACGAATGGGAACAATGCGAGCAATGCTGGAATTTATTGTTCATCCATAATTGCTCTGAAATGTGGAGTTAAACAGTTGACCACATTTCAAAGCATTTCAATGTTTCTTCCCTGAGGAACAAGAATGAAAAAGATGGGCTTTTAGAACAATCCAGTGTTTCCGTGGTTACCATTACTGAGACTAGATATTTTCAAAAAATGTATTTAATTACTTGAATTTAAATGCCTCAGCTACCATGGTGGGATTTGAATTCATGTCTCTAGATTAATAGTGCAGACTTTGGCTACTAATTCTTTAACCACTAAATACTTAATAACATTGACGGTGTTGGCTTAGAAAAGAAAAATGGCTAGAACAGCTTGTTTCTTCTCTTGGGGTGGTGTCACAGGATCTTGTATATCTACAAGTGCAGACAGCCAGGTCCTGATTTAACACCTCAACTAATCACAAAATTCCCTCAATTTGACATTGAATTATCAGACTAGATTACTTATTCAAATCCTGAAAGGAACCTTTTAGTCACCATTTCTGATACAGAAGCAAGATTACAATCAAGTGAGAAAAAATTTTGCAAACCCAGTTATTTCAATGTCCTTTAAAAGAAAATATATTTATTCTCCCTTTTAATTTTATTCCCAACGTGTCTTCTTTGCCTTTCATTCTGTGCCTTTTCCTGGATCATGAATCTGTTATTCCTCAATGTAGTGAATTGTGCATTTATGGACTGTGCCATAATATTTTCATGGAGCATCCTCCAGTGACCTGAAACTTGGAGAGCCACTCTCTGTTTCCATTCACGTTCCAGGATGACATCTGACTCCATGCCTTTGCAATTCATTCCAATTTGATGCAGTTTTCGAGGCCTGTTGATGAACCAGTGATGCATTAACCTCATGCCCAAGCAGAAGATTAAAGCATCTCCACTGTGTGTGTGGCCAAGTTCATACAATCCTAAACATCACATTGGAGTGCTGAGACTATAATTTCAAAGCTGACTTAATGAACAGCACCAGGTTTTTGAAAAAGCTGCCAATTGGCTGCATAATTTAGGGGATTTATTTTAACCTTTTTCCTCTAATTTATTCCTCTATTTCTATTCTAAACAGATAAATACTTACAATTATTTCTTTTGGTAATTTAAGTGGAACAACCCTTGTTCTGATCTCACCCAGGCCTCCACTTTCATCTCATGGATGCATTTAAATACAGTTGCTTTTTGCTTCTAAAGGGTACTGGAGAATGTCATATTTTGAATTGTCACCCATTTCTCACAATCACATGTTTGCAACTCCTCCTCTCCTCATGTGAACCTCTCACCAACACATATTTCCCCACTATGCAATACACTGCTGCAATCTTCTTCCTCCCCTACTTCCTGTTGCTTTTTTCTAGTGACTCCCCACCCAAACACAGGAGCATTAATTTTTCACCTAACCCAAAAAGCTGACCAAGGCATTAAACAGTCCTTCTATGTGAGAATGCTATTTATGTGGATCTCTTGTGTCTAATATACAGTTTTCTTTGTTCACCGTATGGGATGTGGAGGTAGGATGCAGATTAGCTGACTGTTTTGATAAACAGTCCTTACTTAATCCACAAATGCATCACCAAGGTGTCTGCATGTCAGCAAGTGAACTCTTCCTTCCGTTCTGACTTTTCTATCATTGATCTCATGTGTAAAAAAATGAAGAAAAACATTTCAGCCTTATTTGGGGAAAATGTGTTAGCATGGTTCGAAGACTGGTTATCACGTAGAAGACAGAAACCTGGAATAAATGGGTCTTTTTTAGACTGGAAGTAGTGTGTCATTGGCCCTCAATTATTTATTATATACATTAATGACCTGGAGGAGGTGGCAGAGTGGAAGATATCCAAGTTAGCTGATGACACAAAACTACATGGGAGGGTATGTTGTGATGAAGATATCATGACTCTGTAATAGAATATGGATAGGTTGGGTGAGTGTGTAAAAACTTGGCAAATGGAATATAAAGTGGGAAATTGTGAGGTCGTACACTTAGGTAAGAGGAATCAAAGGCAGACTATTAACTTACTGAAGGGAGGTTGCAAATGAGTGAATTATAGAGGGATTGGAGTGTTTTTATGCATGAAGCTCAAAGTGTTAACAAGGAGGTGCAGGAAATAGTTAAGAAGGCAAACAGCACATTGCCTTTACTGCAAGAGGGTTAGAGTTTAGAAATAGGTAAGTTTTATTACAATTGTACAGGGTGTTGGTGAGGCCACACCCAGATTACCGCACACAATTTTGGTCCCCTCATCTTAAAAAGGATATGGTAGAATTGCAAGCAATCCAGAAGAGATTCACTGGCATGAGAGGATTGTCCGATTGCAACAGGCTAAAGAGGCCGGATCTATATTCTTTGGAGTTTTGGGAAAATGAGGAGTAATCTTATTGAAATATATAAAATCATAGAGGGGCACGACAGGGTAGACGTTGAGCTGTTTCCTCCAGTGGGAGAGTCTCAAACAAAGAGATATTGATATAAGATAAGGGGACAATCATTTAAAACTAAAGTGTGTAGAAATTTCTTCTACTAAGAGTGGTGAAACTCTGAATTTTCTAACACTGAGGGTCGTAGGACCTAGATCACTGGAAGTATTCAAAGCAGAGGTAGATGAATATTTGAATGGTTGGGGAATTGGGGAACTGGCACAGAAAAGGAATTAGGGCCTGGGGCAGATCAGCCATAATCATAGTGAATGGTGGGACAGGCTTGAGGGGCCAGGTGGCCTACTCCTGCTCCTATTTTCTTGTGTTCTTACACTTTCTTAGGCATTCGAGATCTAAGCATTTGATTTCAGCCTTTAGCTACAGCCTCAGTGTCAAACCTATTTTTCTTCCATGCCTAACCACCCCCTGGCTTTACATCTTTTCATTTTCCTCACATTTCACCGACTTTCTGAATAATTAACACACTCTCTGAATCTTCAGTATCTCTGTATCACTAAACTAAGATGATTTGTTATGATCCCTGCAGAGTTTTTGTGCTTTTGGCTTCCCCCCCTCTCCTGTCTCTAACTGCATGTGTGTGCCTGACTGACTCAGTGCTG
Source organism: Pristis pectinata (assembly GCF_009764475.1). Lineage (NCBI taxonomy): Eukaryota > Metazoa > Chordata > Chondrichthyes > Rhinopristiformes > Pristidae > Pristis > Pristis pectinata. The sequence goes on along the minus strand of NC_067408.1, from coordinate 40,699,244 downwards.
AAAAGCAAAGCATTCTTGGGACATTAACTAACCCCTTGTCTCCGCACTGTGCCAGCTGACCAGATGTGAATTTCTTGTATTTTTAGTGCTTGTTTCAGATTTCCGGCAATTGCAGTTGTTTTTCTACATTTCAGATGTATTCCAATAGCTTTGGCAGCACCTCGGATTCATTTTTCTGTCGTTTCTGTTCCAAAACTCCAGCAACCCAAATGAGAAAAGGAAATTAGAATTCAGAAATTTAATTGAAATTTCTGAAATGAGAATAAACAAAAAAAAATTGACAAAAATGCTAATTCTATCTCAGAAACCATTGAAACAGCACGGTTGAATCTGAAAACATTTCTCCATAGGGATGTTATATTATTCCTCTTCTGATTCATTTAATTTGCCAGTGATCAGAATCCACATTATAAACAAATTGCAAATGCTGTGAATGTGCACACATGCCCATAATATTATCCTGTTATCACTCTTTGGAGACCAACAGCCCTGCTCTGCCTTTCTAATAGTTTTTGTTTCAACTTTTTTTTTGTTACTTGTGTCCAGAATTAGATTGTTGCTGGAAAGACAAGTATTTATTGTCCAGCACCTATTGCCTCTGGAAACATATGGCTTGTCAGGCCATTTCAGAGAGTACTGAAACCTAAGCCGTGTTAGTGGGAGTCACATATACACGTCCTAACCAAATGCTTAACTTATGGAGAGCCTATACATATAAAGGAGCATTTGGGAGACTGGAAGGATGAATGGGGATGGATTTGCCAGCTGCTGTGGGGCTGCAGGTATCTTCTGCCAGGTGGGAACAAGGCATTTCCACATGCCTTCTCTCCCACGAGCCGCAACAGTTGGGGCCTGGGTCAAGCTGAGCAGAGCTGGGAGCACTGAGCAGACTCACTCGCTTGCTCACCAAGAAAGTGAGGCCAGTTGGCGGCCGCTCTTCCTGTGCCTGCTTGCTCTTCTGTCAAGGAATCAGAATCAGGTTTATTATCACTGGCATATGTCGCGAAATCTGTTTTGCTGCAGCAGTACAGTACAAGACATAAAGACATAAAAATTACTATAAGTTACAAAAATAAATAAATAGTGCAAAAGAAGAATAATGAGGTAGTGTTCATGGGTTCATGGACTGTTCAGAAATCTGATGGCGGAGGGGAAGAAGCTGTTCCTGAAATGTTGAGTGTGGGTCTTCAGGCTCCTGTATCTCCTCCTCAATGGTAGTAACATGAAGAGGGCATATCCTGGGTGGTGAGGGTCCTTAATGATGGATGCTGCTTCTTAAAGGCACGGCCTCTTGAAGATGTCCTCGATGGCAGGAAGGGTTGTGCCCATAATGGAGCTGGCTGAGTCTACAACCCTCTGCAGCTTCTTTCGATCCTGCACATTGGAGCCTCCACACCAGGCAGTGATGCAACCAGTAAGAACCAGTCAGCCACCGTACATCTGTAGAAATTTGCAAGAGTCTTTGGTGACATACCAAATCTCCTCAAACTCCTAATGAAGTAGAGCCACTGGTGTGCCTTCTTCGTGATTACATCTATGTGTTGGGCCCAGGATAGATCCTCTGAGATGTTCATTCCCGGGAACTTGAAGCTGCTCACTCTTTCCACCACTGACCCCTCAATGAAGACTGGTGTGTGTTCTCTCGACTTCACCTTCCTGAAGTCCACAATTAATTGCTTGGTTTTGCTGACGTTGAGTGCAAAGTTGTTGTGACACCCCTCAACCAGCCAAACTATTTCACTCCTGTACGCCTCCTCATCGCCATCTGAGATGCTGCCAACAACAGTGGTGTCATTGGCGAATTTATAGATGGCATTTGAGCTGTGCCTAGCCACACAGTCATGAGTGTAGAGAGAGTAGACCAGTGGTCTAAGCACACATCCTTGAGGTGTGCCTGTGCTGATTGTCAGCGAGGAGGAGATATTACTACCGATCCACACTGACTGCAGTCTCCCGATAAGGAAGTCGAGGATACATTTGCAGAGGGAGGTACAGAGGCCCATCTGTATCTGTGATCCTCTTCCACACACTGTTTTTGTTCATTTCCAACTTACAAACAATTCAGGTTGCAAGCAGTTCTCAGGAACGGAACCCTGTACAGGCCAGCCTGGATACTTCAAGCACAGCCAGCAAAGGGACAATCCCCTTAACACCCCTCGCCCGGCTCTAAATGCCTAAACACCTCCATGCCAGGTCATCTGAGTAAGATTCAATCCCCACCTTCCCCAGCATGAGAAGTTCACCATACCACTGCTGTGTATGGATGGCAGATTCTCATCACAGAAGAACATCAGTGAATCAGATGGATTATTATGATGACCTGGTAGTTTTTTTGATCATCATCACTGAAAGTAGCTTTTTAGACAAACTTTATTTATTTTTTTATATCAAATGACTCAGTTGCCATGGTGGAATTCAAACTCGTGTCTCTGGGTCAATAGACCTCCAATTCAGTTACCCTCACTATCCACCCTCCACAGTGAATCCAAAAGGCTCATTCCTTCTGTTGTTATTTCCTCAAAACAAACAAGTATTGCTGTTCGTCATTGGTGAAACTGCTGTCTTGTGCTTAAGAGTATGTTCTAAGTATAGCCATGAGTTCTGTTCAGTGAGTGATCACAATCAGCCCTCATCAAAGCAACAGGATGTGACAAGAGGCATCAGTAAGAAGGATGGAATCCAAAACAGAACAAAAGCCAATATCACAGAGAAAAGGAAGAATACCCCAGGCTGCTCCAGAATTATTCCCTTCTAGTTAACTAAATGTCTTTCAAACTGTTTTGAAATCTAAATCTATTCTGCGTTCACACAAAGGAACTGGAGTCCAGGTTGATATTTCAGTGAGTACTCTCACAGAACGTGAGGTGGGTGGAGGGAAGTCATCAATTTATCTCATGGAGGTTTTCAAAGTGCTGACAATTGTCTTGGTCAGGCCTCTCTAACACTTTGCTAAGAGTTCCTCCACACTTTTGGAACCGCTTGGTTGTTGGAAGAGATGGGAGATAATGGCAGCTGCACCATGGGGCCCAGTTATCCTAGATGCGGTAAGGGGAAATGATCCCACAGAGAACAGTGGCTGCTAAATTAATGTACCACAAAAATCCTTGTTTTTGAATAGTCTGTATGAGGTCCCTTTAAAGATTTTCAATTAATAGGAACTAACTTATATACTACCAACAATAATGTTGTAAATATAAGGAGATGCTGACATTGCAATTGATTGACAATGAATCCAAGCATTGCCTCTTAACAGCCAGTGTCAACAGAGTCACTAACAACCATGTTAATGAGCTTGATGAAGCAGGAACCACCCATTGATTTTCATTAGGAAGCTCATCAAAATCATCTGAGTTCAGGAAAACAACAAGGAACAAAGGCTGGCAGAAACTGAGATCCCGTGACTTTACAGTTGAGTTTCTATCTTATAAAACATGATGTCTGTGGGAATAAATATTCTAAGCCAATGAGCAGATGATGCGGAATAGTATAATCACCAAAATAAATGCAATTACTGCCACTGTTGTAGTTACTACAAACAAAGACTGTATAATCCCTACCTTTTGATGCAGCTAACACAAATTTAGGGCAGATATATGTTTTGGGGAAGTAACTCAGGCAAAGTATTTGGGAAAATCAATTGAGCCACTAATATGGGGAATTTGTGGGGAAAGACTTGCATTACATTGTAGCTTTCTCTGTGACATATGTAAATTACAAAAGGATTTTTAATCTCCTTTGTCAATATTATACACAATATTTGGATGTATTTTATATTTTGTCCAAAACCAGTGAAACCCTGGTTATAAAGTGATAGATAGATAGATAGATAGATAGATAGATAGATAGATAGATAGATAGATAGATAGATAGATAGATAGATAGATAGATAGATAGATAGATAGATAGATAGATAGATAGATAGATAGATATGGAAACTGATTCAGTGTTGATCACACTCTGGAGAGGCTTTATTGGAATGGATACTGCAACAGAAATTTGTGGATAATATCAAATTTGGGGGGAGGGGATGTTCAATACTAGGAGATGGCAACAAACTACAGGCACAGGTTAGATACAGAGTAAAGCTTCCTCTTAACCATCCTATCACACACTCCCAGTGCACAGGTTAGGCACAGAGTGAAGCAAAACAAAAGGGTTAGTCACAGAGTGAAACTCCCTCTACACCATTTCATCAAACACTTCCAGGGAAAAAAGGCAAAAGTTAAATAACAAAAATTACAGAAGGACATTAATAAACTTGCAGAATGAGCAGATAAAGACAAACTCTGTTCAACAGAATAAATGGGAGGTAGTATAGTTTGGAAGAGAAGAACAGAGAGGTCACTTGTTGGGAGTGCAAGTCTAGATGGGATAGAAGAACAAAGAGATAGTGGCATACAAAATACACCAATAAATAAAAGGCATGCTACAGCCGAGTAAAGCCAATAACAAAATTCAAACCAAACATTAGGGTTTATTTCTAAAAGGGTGGCACTGAAAAGTAGGGGTCAAGTTTGATTACATCACACTTGGAGTATTGCATTCAGTTCAGGTCACCAAATTCTAAAAATTATATAGAAACTGTCGGATCCAGTTATTTTCGAATCCGCAGGTTCTTTCAGGAGTCCAAGAATGAGTTGAAAACAACTTCGTGCTTTACAAAGTTTTATTGGAAATGTTTAAAACAAAGAAACAGTCACAGAGCACATGGTACTAGCTTTACTACTAGGAGATGAGCGGAGACAAAGGAACTAAAATGAGCTGGAGGAGGGGGAAGAGAGCAAGAGCATGTAAGAGAGCAGGATAAGCAAGAGAGTGATTAACAAAAAAATGACACCTTTTATACATGAGATAAGAGGTACTCCTTAGCTAACAATAGTCCAATCAGAAATCCTATTAGATACCTCTGGCAAAATACCTTGTACAGCCACTTGAGGCATATTAAACACTATACACGTTAAAAAACTACTTAAAATAGCCGAATCCAACAAAACGTTTGAGAGGGTGCAGAGATGTTTTATAAGGAAACCAATAGGAATACACGTACTCATATCAAGATGAACAGACTGGGTCTCTTTTTCTCTTGAGAAATGTGCAATGGGATCAACCTCCACCTTGACAACCGACTTTGACTTTAGACTGCTAACTTCAAAATGCTTAATTCCTACCACTGTTGTACTTCTTTAGATAGCTCACAAGATCACAAGACAAGGGAGCAGAAGTAGTCCATTCGGCCCATCGAGTCTGTTCCAAAGAAAAGGGAAAAAAGAAAAAGAAATGAGAAACTAGGGGAGGGGGGGGAAACTATTCTAACCCCAATTTCCGGCCTTATCCCCATATCCCTTGATACCCCGACTAATCAGATATCTATCTATCTCTTCCTTAAGCGCCTCCAATGATCTGGCCTCCACTGCTGTACATGGCAAGGAATTCCACAAATTCACCACCCTCTGGCTAAAGAAATTTCTCCTCATCTCTGTTTTAAACCTGTACCCTCTAATTCTAAGATTGTGCCCTCTGGTCTTGGACTCACCCACCAAGGGAAACAGCTTGGCCACATCTACTCTGTCCAGTCCTTTCAACATTTTAAATGTTTCTATGAGGTCCCTTCTCATTCTTCTGTACTCCAGTGAGTACAGTCCAAGAGCCGACAAACGCTCATCATATGTAAGCCCTTTCATTCCGGGAATCATCCTCGTAAATCTCCTCTGAACCCTCTCCAACATCAGCACATCCTTCCTATGATATGGGGCCCAAAACTGTGCGCAGTATTCCAAATGAGGCCTCACTAGTGCCCCGTAGAGCCTCATCAACACTTCCTTACTTTTATACACTATACCTCTCAAAATGAATGCCAACATAGCATTCACTTTCTTTACTACTGATCTGTTTGGTGGTAAAGAAAGCTTTACCATAGCTCTGCATCACTTATATTTTTCTACATTTAAAAACAGACTGATACATATATTCACTTCTCTGGTCACAGATCAGTGAATCCCTCAGACCTCCAAAGCTGCAATTTCAATAACTACCACTCAGTCAACTCCATATCAAACCTGCCCCTATTTGGCTGAAATCTCCCAAATCTGTGCAGTGTCCCACAAGAGTAAAGGGTTGCAGTAATTCTCAAGGAATCCCATTCATACATCTGACTGTCCCAGAGAACAGCTAGTGAAACAGCATATTCACTTTTGTTTTCTCCCCTTTATTAACCATTGCCAATTTGATATAGAGGGAAAAAATAAGCTGTCTTCCATTATTGCCACTCTTTTGGCAAGTTACATGCCTCGGGGCCCAACTGCTGAGATGTTTTTATCTACTCCATCATTCAACATGCTGGTCAGTGATGCACCATCCAATGGACACAACCCTGGTCTGGTACGTTCAGTCAGTAAAACATGCATTTACCATGTGCTCTCTTGTTGGGATTATATCTTCTTGTCGATGGTCACAAGGCCACCTGAGATTGTTTCAATTTCAAACTTCGCCATGCATTCTACTTCTTGTGGTGATCAAGGTAGCATTTCATAAAAGCAAGTCAGTTTCCCAACAACACTGCACTAAAAGTCCAAAAACATACTCACACCACTTCCTGACTTCATGTTATGTTATGGTGTCATTGGTAGCTACTTTTTCCTGTTAATAAGGTATTACTAGTCAAATTCTGTTATGTTATAAGAAAATTTCTGAATTACTCACAAGCCTGCAGCGTGGTCAGCCTCCATCATTGTCACAGAGTCCGACCTCTGACCTTAAAATGCTTGATGCTTGCATTTGTTGTACTACCATGAGATGACACTAGATGGTGGTGTATCTCTCACAGAGGAACAGAGAACATAGAACAGCACAGTACGGGCCCTTTGGCCCACGGTGTTGTGCTGATCGATATAAACCTACTCTGTGATCAATCTAACCCTTCCCTCCTACACAGCCCATAACGCTCCATTTTCTTTTTCTTTCACCCATGTGCCTATCAGAGTCTTTTAAGTGTTCCTATTGAATCAGCCTCTACCACCACCCCCGGCAGTGCGTTCCAGGCACCCACCACTCTCCGTGTAAAAAACCCACATCTGACATCCCCCCTAAACTTTCCTCCTCTGACCTTAAACTGATGTCTTCTGGTACTGGCTATTATTGCCCTGGGGAAAAGGTGCTGGCTGTCTATTCTATCTATGCTCCTCATAATCTTATACACCTCTGTCAAGTCGCCTCTCATCCTGCATCACTCTGAAGAGAAAAGCCCTAGCTTGCTCAACCTTTCCTCATAAGACATGTTCTCTAATCTAGACAGAATCCTGGTAAATCTCCTCTGCACCCTCTCACCTGGTAAATCTCTCGCTGCAGGCTTGTGAATAATTCAGAAATTATCTTATAACATAACAGAATTTGACTAGTAATACTTTATTAACAGGAAAAAGTAGCTACCAATGACACCATAACATAACATGAAGTCAGGAAGTGGTATAAGTATGTTTTTGGACTTTTAGTGCAGTGTTGTTGGGAAACTGACTTGTTTTTATGAAATGCTACCTTGATCACCACAAGAAGTAGAATGCATGGCAAAGTTTGAAATTAAAACAATCTCAGGTGGCCTTGCAATCATCGACAAGAAGATATAATCCCAACAAGAGAGCACATGGTAAAGGCATGTTTTACTGACTGAACGTACCAGACCAGGGTTGTGTCCATTGGATGGTGCATCACTGACCAGCATGTTGAACGATGGAGCAGATAAAAACATCTCAGCAGTTGGGCCCCGAGGCATGTAACTTGCCAAAAGAGTGGCAATAATGGAAGACAGCTTATTTTTTCCCTCTATATGAAATTGGCAATGGTTCCACATCCTTTCTATAATGAGGTGACCAGAACTGAACACAATATTCTAAGTGTGATCTAACCAGAGTTTTATAGAGCTGCAACCTTACCTCACGGCTCTTGAACTCAATCCCCTGACTAATGAAGGCCAGCACACCATACGCCTTCTTAATCACCCTATCAATTTGTGCAGCAACTTTGAAGGATCCATGGACTTGGACCCCAAGATCCCTCTGTTCCTCCACAGTACTAAGAATCCTGCCATTAACCTTGTACTCTGCCTTCAAGTTCAATCTTCCAAAGTGTATCACTTCACACTTGTTCGGATTGAACTCCACCTGCTACTTCTCTGCCCAACTCTGCATCCTGTCTGTATCCCATTGTAAGCTACGACAACCTTCTACACTATCCACAACACCTCCAACCTTTGTGTCATCTGCAAACTTACCAACCCATCCCTCCACTTCCTCATCCAATTCATTTATAAAAATCACAAAGAGCAGAGGTCCCAGAACAGATCCCTGCAGTTACCACTAGTCACCAAACCTCCAGGCAGAATACTCTCCATCTACCTTCTGTGGGCAAGCCAATTCCGAATCCACACAGCCAAGTCTCCATGGATCCCATGCCTCATGACTTTCTGGATGAACCTATCATGGGGAACCTTGTCAAAGGATGAAGACATTGTGGTGGAAGGCACAGGGAGTTTATTATCTGAGATCAATTTTCAATAGTTTGCCAATTTCTCAAGAATGCTGGCAGTATGGTTTATCCTAAGTGAGTAACTAACAAAGGGTTAATGACAGACACAACAATGATTTCAGACTTTTCAATGTTTATCGCAAGGAAAATGCAATCCAACCAAGACTGGCTGTCGGACATTCTGACAGCACAGAGGCAGAGAAGGGATCAAGGCTGTTGATTGGTTTTATAGTGTGAAATGTAAGTTAAAGCATTTTACAACCAATTATTCACAATTTGGATTCCATACACCACATTTGAATAAAGTGATCAAACAAATCAACCTTAATGAATGAAACTATTACGGCATCTGACATAATGCAAGGCACAAGATCTTGAATGCTGCTGTGATCCATTGATGAGTCCCCCGATAACCAGTATTGCAATGGATTATCAGCAATAAATGTTGAAAGGTGAACACATAAAAAGGGGTTGATAGTTTGTTAATATCTGAATAGTATAGAGAAAACTACCTTATTAAGACCATTCTCAGAAACGTTGCCAGTATTGCGCACACTGGGACTTGTACCTAAAGAAAGATGTGGCTGCGCCACAGAATACATAGTTTTAAATAGATCAAAGAACTAACTTCAAACTGTGACAAAAAAATGATGTTAAATCTCTTCATTCTTTTCATGAGTGTACATTTCCTATAAGTGGTACCCACAGATAGGTCAGGCTGCAATGTAAAGCTGAATAGATCAGATAAAAGACAGGGAATTTAAGCAATGAATAACTCCACAAATTCATCAAAAAAATTAAATATTTTGTATTTAATTTTGTATTAATTGAAATGGAAAGTAAAAGAAAGTCAATAGAGGATATGGGCATTGTTGACAAGGCCAGTATTTATTACTTATGCCCAATTGTCCTTGAGAAGCTGGTAGTGAGCCTCCTTTCTGAATTAGTTAGGATGGTGTAAAAGGTTCCAGGTTTGATAAATAGTGACAATAAAGGCACAGCAATATATTTGCAAGAAAAATGCATATGCAACTTTGAAAATGTTCTTTGCTTAATCACAGTGGATTGTGACTAATACTAATAATGAACCACACTCCAAAATTACATCCTGATATAAATCACTGACTGCTTGGTTCAATTAAATCTTATTTATTTCCAGTTCTGTATCGTTTAATCAACAAGAGTTTCTTTTGTCTTATCACATCAAAAATGAATCTGAAAGAAGTGCAAACTCCTACCTCATCTGATTAACTCAGATTCATTAGAGTAATGGACTATTATTAAACAGCTTAATATGTCACATAGTTTGGAAAGTCTTGATAATGCATGATTTAAAATGTTTATTTTAGTGGTTCAATCAAATAAAGAGTTGGTTGTCACTCTTTAAGTGAATGCAATGAGCTTTGCATCTATTGGGAGAAAAAAAGTATTAACATACAAAATTTGAAATGTAGGTGGCTGTTGATCAGAATGGAAATATTCACAGCTGTTACAGCCTATGGTTTAGTAATCATTGTTCAGGTATTGAATGACGTGTATGTTTCATCAAACTGGTCTGTTGGCACTATTAATTCTGGATGTGGAAAACTACTTTTAGTCAAATGATAGCGTATTTACAACACAGTTCTATTTGATGGTTAGCAATTGGGGGTGATGCATTTGAGATTGTTGTGACAGAAATAACTCTGCTTTTGTCTCTTCACTATTGATCAGTAGGACAGTAAGGCAGCATTAGGCAGAGGAAGAACATTTAGGGACACCGTTGACCATTGATTTCCACAGACAATACCAACCTGCTGAACAACTGAAATTACAGTTCCACTAGCTAGTTATCTAGAGCTCATGGCTGGTTCTATAAGTTCAATGTGAAAAGGAAAAGTATGTAATTTCTTCATCAAAATCCTGAAATTCCTGACCACTTAGTCTGGGAGTATCTCCACCAAGAGAATTGTAGTTGTTAATGAACATGTCTCTCCTTTACCATCTCTGTAATTGTTGATCCGGCCAGAGACATCCACACCTTCTGAATAAAAATAATACTGGAAATGTGAAGCAAAGGCAGAAAATACTGGAATAGCCAATGCATCATACTCAGTCTCCAGTCGTTTTCCAACTGGTTACACCAGCTTGACATCGATTAGTCAGAAGTAACAAATCCAAAAATATACTCTATCTATTTGGATGTTTTATTGGTAGCTGGACTATGTTCAAGAATAGGCAATCCCAACCCCATTTTTTTGCACCAGGCACAATTTCCATTATGCAGCCCATTTTAAGCTCTACTGTTTTTGATTGCATTGTTTTCAATAGAGATATCCAAATTAAAATGAATATATTCAATAAGAATAATGGAGAAAAATCTTTAGCTATTTGCCTATATGTCAATTGCCTCTGTAAACCTGCACATAACTATACTCATCCACCCAATACCTCAATTATGTCTTCTTCTTCCTGTCCATTGATCAGCAATCAATGCCGTAATTACTTAAGACTGCAGTTAATTCTCTGGATGTGATATAGGAAAATATTTGTTTTAATATGATCACCTAGTCAGTGATATAGTTGGAGCTGAAGGCTAACAAGTCCCCAGGTCCAAATGGACTTCATGCTAGGATATTAAAGGGAGGTAGTGAGGCCTGTGAAATATTTGATGTGTTGTTTTCAATTTTCCAAAATTCCCCCAACTCAGCAATGGTTCCGTTAGATTGGAAAATAGCAAATGTAATTGTTTTTCAAAAAGGAAGGGAAACAGAAAAAAGAAAACTACAAGGCAGTTATCTTAACATCTGTCATAGGAAAATTTATTACAAGTTATTGTTAAAGGCATTGCAGCATAGCACATAGAAAAATCCAAGGCAATCAGGCAGAGACAACATACTTTTATGAATGGAAATTGGCCATTTTGGCAGGAAAAATAAAAAAGATAAAAGTTGAGTGTGCAGCACTCTGAGATACAGAGGATGTCCTCGTACGTGATTTGTCAAAGGCTAGTAGCTGGTGCAGCAGTCAATTAGGAAAGCTAACAGCATGGCCATTTCATATGTGCTAGATGTTTTCCCATTGATTTAACCTATTTATGTTCCTCTATAGCCTCTTTATGTCCTCTTCACAACTCACTTTCCTTCCTATCTTCGCTTCAACATCAAATATAGCAATCAATCCCTGGTGCCTTCATCCAAGTCCTTTAAATGAATTATAAAAAGCTGTGGCTCCAGCATAGATCCCTGTGGCACACCACCTATTACATCTCACCAACCACAAAAGACTAATTTATGCCTATGCTCTGTTTCCTCTGTTGGTCAACCAAACTCTATCCATATTAGGAAAGCTAACAGCGTGTTATTATTTATTGTGAGGAGAATTAAACACAAAAGTAGTGAGATTAGGCTGAAGTTATATAGGGCAATGATGAGACCATATCTGGAGTTTTGTGTACAGTACTGGTCTCCTTATTTAAGGAAAAATATTAATGCATTGGAAGCAGTTTAAAGAAGGTTCACTTGACACAGAACTGGAATGTATGGGTTTTCTTTCGAAAAAAAGTTGTCCCTTGTCATTCTTCTGGAATTTAGAGGAATGAGAAGGGAATTGATTAAAACAAATAAGATCTCAAAGGGTCTTGATAAGGTCATGTGGAGAACATGGTTTACCTTGTTGGAGAATCTTGAACTAAGGATCAGTACTTAAAAATAAGGGATCACCCATTTAACATACATACAAACAAATGAACCTATACATCAGTAGTAGACCACTCTCAGCTCCTTGAGCCTGCTCTGGCAAACAGTAGGACCATGGCTAATATGATTGTAATCTCAACTCTATATTTCCAAGACAGATGAGACAGTTTTATTCCCTTAGAGCACAGTGAGTCTTTGGAACACCCTTTCTTAAAGAGTGGTGGAGATAAGAGTCTTTGAACATTTTTAAGGTGGAGCTTGATAGATTCTTCCAAAGGGAAAGATTACTGGGGTAGGTGAAAAAAACAAAGTTGAAGTTACAGTCTGATCAACATTGATCTTATTGAATGCTGAAACATCTTTGAGTGGACAACCCCTGCCACTAATTTGTATGTACGTGTGTTCAAATATACAGTATATTTAAGAATTCCATAAACTATTTCCTTTAATTATATGATTTCAGGCTTGCTCCTAATGTATTATTTCAGCGGTATTGGTGTCCATAGTTGCATACAATAAATGTGTGACCTGTGTACTTTGTACTCTTCTGAAATTTGGTTCCATCAGCTTCAATGGAGATGGCTGTTGGAAGCAGTATTCCATGCACCCAAAACACTACATGGTCATTTGTTTCAATCATGTGCGTTTCTTGTTCTTTTTAATAGAATATATCAATGTGAATATTCTCAAATTCCAATGCACTATAATTTATCTTCTTGTATCTTTCACTTCCATTTTCATTTCACCCCCTTATAGTTTGCTCATTCTGGAATCAAAATGAGAAGCTATTGAAGTGAGAAAAAAAAATTCTCTCAGAAAGATCAAATGAGGACATAAAGTTTCCAGGATTTTCATAGTAGGTCATTCTGCCCTGGATATTTTTAATCATTCAGACTGTTTATCTGAAACCTATCAAATATGTTATTTACAATGGTGCTCGGTTTACAAGAAGCCTGAATAAAAGTGCTTAATTCAGTTTCGTAATTCTTTTGCTCTTGAAAAATTAATATCATTTGTCTAATTAGGAAATGCAATATATCAAGTCTTCATAAAAAATAAATATTGAAAACAAAATTTCATCACACCTTTGTTTTACTACTCAATTAGAATAATGAATAACATGATTTTTGTTGTTTATCTTAGTGAAGGACTGCAACGTCTAGCCATTGCTGAGAAATGATTACAGTTGTAAATGCACCCAAGCTAATTAATTAGACTAATAACTTGGCAAGTTTCTTTTCCAATCAAGGCAGAACTGATTACGTCTTTCCAAGCTCAGTTATATCCTTACAAGGTCATAATTCCACCACAGTAAATGGATATAAATGGAAAATATGTTTTAAGTCACGAACAGGCAGTTAAGTTTTCAGTGTTGCACTTTATGATGCTTCAATGCACAACCAATTATTTACATCAACTAAACAATTGTTTTAGTAAACAATAATGTAACATCAGTTTAAGTTCTTCTTATGGTATTGAACTAGCTAGTTAATTTGTGCAAAAAAAACCTGAGGTGTTTTAGGTAAACAATTTTATTCAGCTAGTGTTCTGTTCAGTTTAAACAAAGATAACAAATATTTTACTTTTGCTTTAATTCTGCCATCCAAAGGAGTAACAAAATAGTACTAATTTTTCTATATTCTTTAATACAGTAAGGATGCATAAAGGATGTATAAGCATGTCTAAACCCATGTATGAGTTTAGACAAAGGTGCAGTTAATAAATAAGTTATATTAAACTTCAGGATTTTCAGCTGTTTAACTCTTTCAGTGAGGGTCAGGGTAGAGTGATGGTAAACTTTGGTGTGACATAGTAAGAGAATGAATCACTCACCCTATAAGTAGCAATGGCAGAACTTGCAAATTAGCTTTCACCATGACAATGGTTTTCAGAAAATTCTGACCCATTGGGAAGAGTAATCTTAATATTCTCCTGATATGTGTAGATAGCGGAGATGTCATTTCCATGATTGCATGTCACAAAATCACTTCAGATTGATTGACAAGAATGTAACTCACTGCCAGCTAGCCTCTCTAACATTTTGGGTGTCAATGATAATTCTTCAGTTCTCCTCTGCAAGTCCATCCAAGCACCTCTTTTCCATCTCTCACCATTTAAGACACACTCTACCTTTTTTTGTTAATGAAATGGGTGACTTCACATTTTCCACATTATACACTATCTGCCAGGCCCTTGCACATTCACTTAGACTGACTATATAAGCTTGAAGCATTTCTTTATCCCTTCCACTACTCCCACCCACACCCAGCTGTGTACCATCAGCAAAGCTTGAGAAACTCAGTTTGATCCCTTCATCCAAATAATGTAAATAGATTATGAGCAGCTGAGGCCAGGTAATCCTGAGGGGAAATGGAATCCAACTCCTTTGCTCATCAACAGCCTGTCTCCAGAAGGGAATCCTTCAACAAGTATTAGACCCCTCATTAATTATTTTATAAGGAGCTAAATGCCTATTTAAGGTAGCAATAAACAATCTGCTGGAGGAATTCAGTGGGTCGATCAGCATCTGTAGGAGGAGAGAAATTGTTGGCACTTCAGGTCAAACCCCTGTATCAGGACTGAGAATAAAGAGGCGAGACCACTCTCAGTCCTGATGCAGGGTTTTGACCCTAAACATCGACAATTCATCTCCTCCCACAGATGCTGTTCGATCCGCTGAGTTCCTCCAGCAAGTGGTTTCTTGCTCCAGATTCCAGCATCTGCAGTCTCTAGTGTCTCCTTCCTATTTATGGTAATAGACAGGAAGACCTGCAATTCTGGCTTCTGTGGCAATGAGAGTTTTGGGGGAAGCTATGCTGGATGGACACTTCTGGCTGAAGATATCTTGATTGCTTCAGTTTTGTCTTGAAGTCGTATTCTAATCTTCTATCATTGTTGGTATCAGGCTAAGCACTATCTGTTGTAGAGATTACAACTGGCTTGGTGAGAAATGCTGGCTTCTGTCCATTCTAGTAAAGGTGCATTGGTTAATTATTTGTTTTATTAAAAATGTTAAAATACACATAGTTAAATGTCATCTGTTTGCCTCTTTATTGAAACTTGTTAACAAAAAGAAATTCATGGGTGATAAAATGAAAATTGAATCCATTACAATTATGAAGAAAATTCATTTGATTAACTGACTAATACTGGGGGGAAAAGCTTGACTACTTTTTTGCCTTAAGCATTTTTATTTATGAACACATTAACAAATCTGATTTGTAATACAACATTTCCATAGTTCCAGTTATTTCAAGATATTATAATATTCCATTTCTGTTTCAGCCTGTGAATTTGCATTTAGAGTACCTATTAGTATAAACCCAAGTGCTTTAGGTTTGACTTCAACCTTTTTTAGAGTTGGGCAAGTAGAATGCAAGTTGTGATTCATGGTGATAGATATTTCACTTACTGTAGTTTTTCCAAAAGATACTTGTTTAATTTAAGGTTCAGACAACTGTACAATGTTATTTTTTTGCTTTTTAGTAGCACTATTTGTAATAAACAACCAGGTGAGAATGTCTTCTTTTTGCTTGTTTGATTCAAATTACAAACCTAGAAATATGACAAATGTTACAAATGAATCAAAGTTATTTTTCTGAATTTGCATTTTCATTTATGAATTTCCAGCAGTAGGATTTCCCTTGAGGATTTTAGCTGAGTACTTGTCCTGGCAGGGATTGAGCACCAAGCCGGCAGCAGCTTTGCCACCATAGACAGAAATATTTCACACAGTAGTGTAGCAGTTAGTGTAACACTATTACAGTGCCAGCAACCCAGATTCAATTCTGGCCACTGTCTGTAAGGAGCTTGTACATTCTCCCCGTGTCTGCGTGGGTTTCCTCCGGGTGCTCCAGTTTTCTCCCACATTCCAAAGACGTATGGGTTAGGAGCTGTGGACATGTTATGTTGACACCAGAAGCATGGCAACACTTGCAGGCTGGCCCCAGAACATTCTACGCAAAAGTTGCATTTCACTGTGTGTTTCGATGTACATGTGACTAATAAATAAATCTTATCTTATATCTGCCCCTATGGTTTCCTAGTGCCTGTTGAAGTAATGTGCAGAGTAATTTGCTGGAAATGGGGAGAGTTCTAGAATGTATGTCTGATATATTTGAACCTCTTCTCAGACTACACACACCTGCAGAGTGAATCTCACATCATCAAATACATTGTAAATGACTTCACATTTTAATATACTGCTCCATCTTTAAAAGAAAAGAGTGAAAATAGTTTAACGTAATTTACAAACTCAACTGATTGACTGGATTTTGAATTCTCTTCAATCTTCATAACTGTAATGCTGGCGACCTTGAAGACCCGACAGATACTTATGCAGCATCGACTTTTAGACACATTGAAGGTTTCACTTCTTGACCCTCTGTAGTTATACTCGATATCAACTACCTCCTCTTCAACAATTGTAGGACTTACTTCAGCGGTATGTTCAAACACAACCTTTCTCATTATTCTCTTTGTTATCTTGTGCAGAGATCAAGTGGCCTACACAAACTTTTCTGAGTGTCTTCCCTTCTTTTATAAAGTAATTCTTGGAATTATGCTTTCATTTACATCACATTTCTGTCCTTTGAACTTCTTCCTGATCTCAGCACATGAACCTTTACATTTGGTCAGAACTCCTACCTTTTATAGCCTGTCTTGTTTCAACTGTTTTTCTTCCACATTCCTTTACATATTTGCCAAACCAGACTTGGACACATTTGTAGCTAGAAAACACCCCAGCCATTGTGGGCTGATGGTGGAGGGAATGAGAGAGCTGCAGTCATCCAGGCAAGTGGAGAGTACTTCACTGCAATCTCAATTTGTTCCTTATCCCCAATCTTTCCTGTCAACCTCCTGGAACATTCTCCCTGCACCAGATCTTGGTCACAAACATTACACCCTACTCTCCATTCAGAATCTTTCTCGTTCATGCATCCACCCCCAATCTTGGTTGTTAATACATATCTCCACCCCTATCCTTCAATTTATCTGATATCACCTATTAGACCACAGGCCTCAATCAGGTCTATGACCATTGGTCTTTCATCCACACTGATTTCCCCTACCTGTATCTAGGGTCAATCCCAGGTGATGCATTTTCATTGGCAAAAAATATATAACATGCTTTAAGTAATGCCTAAGGACAATAGGAGTTTGCAATGACAGGCCAATGACCAAACTGGCTATTGGTGCACTGCTGTTATAATATTTGTTCTCACCAGGATTCCTAGACCATTTCTTAACTTGCAGTAAATACTTTAAACTAATCCTTCCCCCCACCTACATATCTTCCTGAAGACAATGGGCTCCAGGCACATTCTAATATCTGGCCTAGTGTTCATGTATAAGGTTTGATAGTGAGCATCAGTTGGGTATTTCAGATACCATCCTGTATGTGCTATTGTGCATTTGCATGACTTTGAAACACACACCTTCATTACAAGCTGAAAGAAGTGGGGGGGGGGGGGTGCATTGGGAAAGCAGATATTGTCAGTGGGTCAATGGGACAAGAGAAGTCAAGGGCCTCCAACTCACAATCAGCAATGTATCCCTAACCAAGCTTTATTGCTCTTAACCTGACAGCTATGAGGTCAATAGAATAACCTAAATTCAATTTGTGCCGGAATATGATTTTCCTGTGCACCTCTATTACTGGACCTTAATGTGATGTCAACCAATCATCACAACAAATGCTTGGAGAAGCTCTAAACTTGAGGGGGACATTTAGATCTTGCAGTAAAGATGTTGAAGTGAAATGAATATTTTTATTGAGATTTTGAAATTCTCAGCAAACAAAGAACAATCATTGGGAAAAAGTAATGAATTAGACAATTATTTTTTAGATCTTCCTTTCATTTCTCTGATGGGGCAAATGAAAGTAGACTCCATGTGCACCCAGAGAAAGGTGTCAACTTAATAAAGCGCACACACACACACACACACACACACACACACACACACACACACACACACACACACACACACACACACACACACACACACACACACACACACACACACACACCTGTTCATTGGGGTCATCTGTTAGTGTAAAATAAAGTACTGGTGAAATTAGTACTCCCTAATTTCTTTTCATTAGCCATAGATCCCCAATGCTTAACCTAGAGTCAGAGATTCATATCCATATATAGTACATAAACAGGCCCTTCAGCCTGCCATGTCCATGTTGACCTTTTTGCCCATCTACACAAATTGCCCTCATTTGGACCATATCCTTCTTTGCCTTGTCTTTTTATGTGTCTGTGTAAATGCCTCTTAGATAAAATAATTATTTCTGATTCTACCCCCTCCTCAGGAAGTGTATTCCAGCTATCAACCACTCTCTGTTAAAAAACATCATTCCCCTCAAAACCCCTTAAAAACTCCTTCCTCTCACCTTAAATATCAGCCCTCTTGTATTTGATACCCTTACCATGGGAAAAAGATCCTGATCATCTATCCTATCTGTGCCTCTCATAATCTTATACATTGCTATCAGGTTTCCCCCCTCAGCCTCCTTTGCTCCAGGGAAACAAACCCAGCCTATCCAATCTCTCCCCATAACTAAAGTCCTTTGATCCAGGCAACAGCCTGTTGAATCTCCTCTATACACTCTTCAGTCACAATCACCTCCTTCATATAGTGTGGTGACCAGAACTACACACAGTACTCCAAATGCGGCCTAACCTGTACTTTGTAAAGTTGCAACATTACATCCAACTCCTATATTCTATACCCTGACATATGAAGGCAAGCAGGCCATATGCTTTCTTCACTACCCTAACCACCTGTGCGGCTACTTTCAGGGAACTATGGACTTGGACCCCAAGGTCTCTCTGTTCATCAACATTCCTTACTGCCCAACCATTTACTCTATATGTCCCACCCCTATTTGACTTCCAAAATGCATCACCTCACACTTGTCGGGACGAAATTTCATAAACCTATATGGCAGCTGATATTGAAATCATTTAAACTACTTTATTGGAGATTAAAACTTACTCCACCCTTTTTATGCCCTTCATTAATCCAACTTTCCTTCTACCAAACAAATACGTATACAGGAGTAGAGTTTCCAAAGTTTTACTTGTTTGTGAAGATGACTTTCCCGCTCCCTCTTTTCCACTCCAACACATTTGTATGGCATCAAGTGCAAATCTACCACGCACCGGCACGAGCAAGCGGAGCTTTAACGTGTTGCTGCAAAAAAAAATTGTTGACATCTGTGTAGCTTGACGCATTTGGTTTGTACAGCTAAAAATAAGTTTATTACAAAAAATAAGCAGTTAAAAAAAATCTCAATTTTTAGGCCTATATAAATTGCTGCAATTAGCAAAAATAACAGATTTGGTCAGTGCCAAGGCCAGTTATGTGAACCTGTAATGTAATAACCTAACCTGTGCTGAATATAGTTTATGCTAAAATTTCTTCTCCTTTGCTCTGGTTTTGCAGATTTCCATCCAATTATGCTGAAA
The DNA here is from genome assembly GCF_009764475.1 of Pristis pectinata. NCBI lineage: Eukaryota > Metazoa > Chordata > Chondrichthyes > Rhinopristiformes > Pristidae > Pristis > Pristis pectinata. The sequence continues at coordinate 40,679,569 of NC_067408.1, read as the reverse complement.
TAAACTGCTTTTGCCTAGTAAAAACTCTTGGCTCATTGTATTCAGTTTATAAAATTTGAATATTAATACTGTAAAGATGTAGAAGGTGTGAATATTTATTGTCAAAGTAGCACCCTTTTTTACCGCAAGTAGACAACCCTTACTTTGAGGTCACTTTAAAAATAATCAGTGCTTTTTATCACGCTATTTAAGTAATCGGCCATGCCATAGCACTGAGGGCTAAACATGAGATGAAGGAATGAAGGGAGACATGGGAACATTTTCATTGATGTGAGCTGAAAGCTCATAAGAGGGAAATTGGATAAATATGTAAAAAGGAAATTAATTGGAGTGAATGGGACTAATTGGATAGTTGCTCAAAAATTCAGCATGTCTCTTTCTGTACTTATCATATTTCTAAGATCATATCCATGAAACACTGTGTTACAAACCGTTGATCTTGTGAGCACTGTTTGAAAAGGTGAAAAGTGAAATTGCAAATGTTTCATTTCAAAGTGAATGACAATCATTAGAGGTCAAGTTGTTTGGTGCTGCTCTTGCACACACCACATAAGTGCCAAAACTCGAGGTGATAGAAGGTAACTAACATTCAAGTGTGTTATTAGTACAAAGGAAAGATCTTTTTATTTAATTATGCAATGTCCTCTAAAACTATTCAGTTCCATCTAACAATTGCAAATCATGCTTTAATTTAGGTGGTAGTCATTCGAGAAACATCTCAGTATATTTTCGATTGTTAATTATAGAATAACCAGATTTTATGTGAGTTTATATCAGGAGGAAAATGGGAGCAATAATGGCAAAGGAGTTTACTAAACATTGATTAGAACCAGAACAAAATATTTTTCCCTATCAACTGTGAAGTTACATTCCACCATTTTGACAGCTCACATACAATTTCAAACCAGTGTGATGAAATAGGGAGAAAATAGCTACTAAAAAGTTTAACACCTTCTAGGAAGTGTATCAAGTATGTTCTCTTGCAGTCGACTGTCACTGTAAAGTAAGAAAGCATACGATAGATGGGTTGTCGGTTTTTAAATGGTAATGAATAGATCTAGAGTAATACTAGCTGGTTGCCAGCTGAGTTTCAGAATCCATTATTAAATTGTGAAACCTAGATGGGATTATGATCACATAGCATGATATGAAACAATTCTGAACTGAGAGCTGATTTAACCCTTGCCTGTCCCTGTGACCCTTTCTACCATGAAAAAAAGTTAGCCCTGTTTCAGCAATTTAACACATCAATGCAGTTTAACAAAGTACAACTCCAATTTCACTCTCAGGAGGAACATAATCTGAAAAGAACATTGTGCAAATCCATCAGCCTAGAAATGTAATCGCTTAGTGGATCTTTTCTACGCAAAGTGCAATCAAATTGAGATATAAAATCGATCACTGAATCCAATTGGGATGCTATCAAGGGCAAAGTGCAGAATACAACCTGGGATTGTGTGCATCCATGCATGTGTCGTGTCTAAGCACAAAGAAGCTGGGCAGTCAGCAAAGATGGTGATCATGTGCAAGCATGTTTGAAATCTAATTGCAAAGCTGACCTGTGGAGAAAAAGTAAAGCAGTAATGTAGACCATAAACAGAAAAGTAGCCCTAATAGAAAGAAGCAGGCCTTAACTGCTCTCTTTCTGCATTTTTGGTGTGAAGTTCATGACAGAAGACTTCAATGGATTCAACTCAGATGCACCAATGGATTTCTGATTGCTACTTGTGTAAAGTTTCTGCATTGTAGCATGGACTGTGAATCCTGAATAATCTAATCCTCCCTTCCCAGTGCCCATTTCTGCCACCTTGAACTCCAATCCAACAATGGAGAAATACCTGATCCTGTCTTCAGCATTCATCACACCAGTTCACCTCAAGATATTTGTCTCACACCAGTGGCTGTTTATATGAGAAACACCAACTACAAAGGCATTGTGCACAGGTTAGTTCATGGTATGGACATGATGTTATGGACAGTTAATGTCCACAGCTATGGAGAAGTGCTGCTAATATACATGATGCTCTTCTTGACAGGTGTTTAAAATCGTTTCCCCAGTAGCCCCAGCAAAAACTTGTGGGTATGTTGTCCTATTTTGGTATGCATTTTTATGCCATATTGAATCTCTACTCTTTCCTGCAACTTGATAGTTTATAGATAGAAATGGTCCTTGCTTTCATGCTCTAAACATGTAATATAGTGGCTATGCTACTTTCAGTCAACAAATGACTAATAATATATTTCTAACCACTGGAGTTCCTGTTTGGGTTGCACTCTTTTTTACTGTAACCAGCATGTTAGTGCTATATTTTATCTGCAAATTATGTCAGTGCAAATTGAGCTCCTGCAATCTTTTGACCTAAATTTAAAAGCATTACTCTATAATCCAGCATCACTCACAAATAAGGCCAAAGTTGCAGAACAAATTATTCACCATTAGTGGGTTTATTGCTGATTGTGTGCCATCTCAGGCCTTTGGGGAGATCTTCAAAATTGAGCTGTTTTTCCAATGTAAGAACAGAAAGAGATACTTCAAAAGCTATTGAATTTAATATCTTAAAATTTTGTTTTTTGTGATGAACCTATTTTCAGTTGTGTTAATCAAAACTTTACCACAACTACAAAAAGGAATATTAATAAATCACTAATTTTTACACTGTAATTTTAAACACTGCCCAGCTGCACTGGTTCATGGCAGATTTAACATTCTGTGAAATGCAAATAGGTTTGGCAGAAGCTTCAGAGGTGAAAAAAAGCCTCTCTCCAAACTAACAAAGGACAAGTATGCTCATATGAGAACGGCTATTTTAAAACATTTAGCACATACTATTTCTAACTTCAAATCAAGCCAGTCCTGAAACCATTGTGGCTTTGAACCCATTCAGATGCTCCAATGACTGTCCACAACCCGAGCCTAACGCTCCCTGTTGGTTGCAGCCTGAGTAGTCCTGAAACTGGTTTCCCTCCACACTGCCCACATCATAGTGTCATCAAGTGTATCTGGCTTTCTCATGAAGTCTCCAAACCAGTGTAGCTTTCTCTCATTTAGATGATCCAAGTTTTCTCTTGGATCATATGTGACACACCTGCAATTTGTACAGTGGGATCTCTTAGCGAACTCAATAATCAGATCAACTACTTAATTATGCGCTAAAGGCAAACCTGTTCAATGGGTACAGTGACAGTTGTGAAAAGAGGGAAAGTTATAGAAAAGGATAGAGAGATAAATAAATGTCACTCAATTCTGGGAATTGTGGAATAAAAGGAAAATCCAAAGTCACTCGTCCAAAATCTTCTAATTCATTTTTAATATCAAACTCAAACATTCTTCTGTTGCTTAATTCACAATCACTTTTTTAATGTGAAGTTACTTCTGGTAGTCAAGAATATTCAATCAGTTTTAATTTATGCAGTGGGAAGATTCTTAAAGAAGGAGAAATGAATTTTTTTTCACATCTTGATTTGAAACACATTAAAAGATGACAATAATATTAGATAAGGCCACAAAAACAAAAGCAAACAAACTTTTGGCTTAATGTGTGGGAGTCATAGAACAGAAAGGGAAGGAGATAATGTTGAACTAAAATTTATTTTCAAAAAGGGAAGTACAGGATCAAGCGAGAAAGTAAAATGTTACAAATCTGAACTAGGAACCCAACACCCAAGCAAACTCACTTGCATGGTGTTGAGGGACAAGTGATCAATCGGCTCTTGGGAGGTACGTCAAACCTCAGGAGCCAAGGTTTCTATATTTCAACAATATTTTTATTATTCTGTGTTGGCTGGGTTTCCTGAGTTTCAAGAAAACAATCAGATAAAAGGATGCAAGGTCCATCGGGTTCTCGATCACTGCACCTACTTCTTGGCCAGGAGGAACAGAATTGTTTCCTTCAGGCCCAGCTGACTTATCTGTGAACATAACCCTCTCATCCACAATCTTCCTCATCATCAATGCTCCTCTGCAGTTGCCACTTTCTCCTAACACCAACTGGTAATTCTCCCCTTACAACCTATCTTTGTTCCTGATCTCCGATTCTCCACCAATATCTCCTCGATTTCCATCCACCTCTATCCAAAATCATAGTGACCACAGTATCAACCTGCTAACCCAGCGTCTCTTCTCATTCCTGCTTCTGGGTCTGTGGCCTTTCCTGGACTACTCCACAGGATGGCAACTGAGGCTAGTTTCAGGAGGGAAACCTCTTTTCTTATACTGTACATGAAAACAGATGTACAGACCATAAAATTAAATCTTCACAGTGCTCAGAGAAATCCTCCTCACTCAAAGGCTAGAAAATCAGAATTTCCACAAATTAAACCTGCTGATCTCTGTGGCTGAATCTCTATTTTGTATTCCCACTAAGTAAAACCCTGGGAGCAGAGTCTTAGCTTGTCACCTTGGACTGAGTGTCATTTATGAAAACTTCGACAACACTCATTAAATTGCAACTCTCTAATGAATTTCATGTTTAGATTCAGTATTTTGTTTGTCAGTGCTAGAAGCCAAGGTTTCATTCTCTGTATTAACTTGCAGTTGAAATTAGAGCATTCCCCAATCAGCTGCTGCATCACATAGTAAACATTATACCCCCTGAATACAAAATGAAGATATTTACACACAAATGCATCTGAGTCATTACTAGCGGCAGGTTATGTTATCTAATGCTGAGAAACACTGGAAACCTTATCCAGGCTGAAATATGAGTATATTTATTATAAAACACCAGAACAGGAACAAATCAGCATAACAACAGCACAAATGTACAAAAGAATTCAGCACAAATCAAGTTCAATCAAGAGAGGCTCTTTCTGTATGTACTGGAAGAGTGCACTGAAACTCTCTAAGGTTCAGATGAGTATGACAGTCCACAGATTGAAGACATGGTCTGAGGCTCCTGTGCTGAGTTGAAAGTATAAGTAGCAAGTTCCTGTCAACCCAGCTACTGTTTGATAATAACCAGTTCTATGAAGAAGTGTAGTCATTTCCCCTTAGCATTCAATGGCATTAACATTTCCTAGTCCCCAGTTCATGGCCCCTTTCTTCCTTCCTAATTTCCTTCTTAAGTTTTTTCCTCTATCCCCTACAAATCAAGTAGCTCATCAGATAACAATATCCTATACCTGACATACACTTCCTTCTTTTCCCTGATCAAACCTCCAATATCCTTTGTTAACCAATATCCTTAATTATCATGAGTACCAAGGTGTCCAATCTTAGCATGAGTGGCAGCAGTTTGGTCTGGCTGGCTGGCAAGTAATAGCAATGGCACTGGAGGAGTGGTAAGGAGGGGAGGATGAATGCTGTCTTCTTGAAAGAAGACAGCAAATGCATACTTCACAGAACTACTGCCACTCCCCTAAGGTTTCTACATAACACTGTGATTGACAGGTACCTCATCAACCATCCTGAGCGTTCACTCCCTCCTTTACCAGTGCAATGTGTACCATCAATAAACATAATAACTTAAGCTCTCTCAGTCATAGCCTGACTGTGCATGGCTACAGTCTGACATTGCATAACAGCAGTCTGAACTTTTACTGCAACACTCAGAGTTCATATAACTGATGCTTGTGCTACAATGAAAACTGCAACATGGTCCATCAGATGCTGAGTCACATTTGGGCCCACTGCTATATTTGTGTACTTTTAGAATTGGCAACTATTTTGGTGCTGGAAAGAATGGGTTTCACTCTCCGCACAAGGTTCTGTACCAAGGTGGAACCAGACCCCTCTGTGATTTTAAATGAAAATATTCTGGTGGACTTTCCAACATCAAGATTCCTGATGCAGGGTTTCGATCCAAAACATTGACAATTTCTTTCCTCCCACAGATGCTGCTCGACCCACTGAATTCCTCCACCAGATTTGTTTGTTGCTCCAGATTCCAGCATCTTTTGTGTCATCAAGATTTCATTGTCTGCACCCAAATGACTTCTATAACCTGCCCCATTAGAATAGTCATCCGAGTCCTCAGCAGCAGATCTTGTAGAAAATAATAAATTGGTAGATCAAATGCATCCTTTGTTATTATTCTAAATATTTCTGAAACTCTAATGGTACCCTTTAAGTATTGTTCTGCCTTAATGTCTTAATCTCAAAGGAATTATACAGAATTTGTTAGTAGGTGTGCTTTATATTGCAAAATGTTAAACTTACTTGATTTTGCAGACAATATGTTGTGTTAAGTTGACCTGCTTCTCACTAGTGTTTTCAGCATTTTAATTTACTGAATATAAAACCAAACTATTCTGTTGCATCAAACATTGATAGGTTTAGAATTAATGCTGTGCCTGTAACATTGGTTTATTTTTTATGGCAATGTGATTCTTTTATAGCAGAATAACAAAAGATTTGTGACTGCTGTTTTTGTAATTGATGAGTTGCCTTCAGGTGTAATTAATTTCAAGTAGCATTTATTACAAATTCAAGAAATTAATAAGTAAATGTGTCTATTTTCATTTGTTGTGCAATCATAATTCTAAATTGATATTGACATTTCAATTATCATTCCTTTATTCATTCACAGAATGTGGGCATTTCTGGCAAGGCTAGTATTTATTCCCATCCCTAATTATCCTTGAGAAGGTGATAGAGAGCTGCCTTTTGAGCCTCTGCAATCCATATAGTGAAGGTGCCTCTACATTGCTATTAAGTAAAAGAGTCACAAGATTTTAACCCAATGATAATGAGGGAATGGAAATATAGTTTCAGGTTAGGAGTGAGTGTGATTTGGAGGGACATTTGAATGAGGTGGCGTTTCCAGGCACCTGCTGCCCTTGTCCTAGATAGTGGAGGTCACAGATTTGGGAAGCCCCATCCATGCACTGTATGGTTTAATGTTGCACCCTGCAGCCCCATTCCATGTGATGGAAGAAATGAACATCCAATATTGGAGGTGGAGTATCAATCATCTCCTGGATGGTGTTAAACCTTGCTGAAGCTGCTGTTATTCAGTAGAGTAGAGAATATTCCATCAGACTCCTGGAGTCCCTTGTAGATGGTGGAAAGGTTGGAAGGGGTCACACAGGTACCCTGGAACAGGATCAAAATTGCACCACCTGTGACTGCCAAAGTTATAGAACCATAAAATAGTTAGAGCTCAGAAGGAAGCCATTCAGGTCATTGAATTTAAGTTGCTTCCTAGAATCCCTTTGGCCCCATCCCTCCACTATTATCTCTCAATAGAGAGATAATCTCTTGAGAGATAAACTATTATCTCTCAAGTGCCTATCCAAATCCCTGCTGAAGGCATTGATTGATCCCATTTCCACCACCTCATGGGCAGTGAATTCCAAAGTCTAAGTTTTCTCCAAGTATAAAAGATTCTCCTCACATACCCCTTTTACTTAACATGTTAAATCTATGTCTAGTGGTCTATAAACCATCTGCTAACTGAAATAGTTTACTTCTATCCACTCTATTTAAGCTAATCATGTTCTTGTATACTGTCAAATCTCCTCTCAACCTTCTTTGTTGCCAGGAGAACAACTCTGGCATCTTCATTCTAACCTTATTGCAGAAATACCTCACCCCTGGGACCACTCTAATCACTAGTTATATGCACCACTTTGGATCTTAACATTCTTCCCAAAGTGTATCAAATTGAACTGAATCCAACACTCCATTCCTGGGCAAACCAGTGCAGGTGACATCTGCTACATTATGGTTTGCAGCACACCAATACATCCAGGAGTTTACAGACAATCTCCGATCCAGAAGGGTGGAATGTATCTCCTTCACTTAGGCAGAAAAAGCACGTGGATTCACCAGAATTGCCAGGTTTCCAATAGTGTCAGGTGCCATTGACTGTACTCAGTGTTGAGGGCAGAATATTTGAATGTTGGGTTATTCAGCCAGTGTTCAGGTCTTCACTTCCCAAATCCGCAGGAGATCTGAGAATGTATCCAGAGCATCACTGCTCTCCTTTATGCTCCCAACCCCACCCCCCCCCCCCCCCCCCCCCAGCATTCAACCTTTGCCAAACTTCACCCCAACCCTAACTCAACATGGGATATGGAAACTGAAACACCTTCACTAACCTTGACCATACATATTAGGTTGTTGAATACCTTTCAGAATTGCATCTAGGTTCACAGGATTTGACTCCTGCTATTGGTTGTCATGGCTTTCTTCTCCTGTGTGGGTCTGGAACAGTTTTTGGACCATTGCTTCTCTCCACCAAGGTCAATGATGCATTGTCCAAAAACCACAGAGCCTGTGCCTTCTGTGTTGTGATATTCTTCAAAGACCATTGGTCAGAATGGATGCCAGTAATCTGACAATGCCTACTGCAACTACAATGCTCCTGTCCTTAAAAAGATGTAAGTAGCTTCACTTAGTGCTAGCCACTCACTAAATTGCCCCCTAATTAGGTAAATGCTGGCTGCACCCAGTAATTGCATGCGTATGCAGTTAGTATGAAGAAACAGGTGAAATTAATCCCTGCACTCATTGGTAAGGGAAAAAGAGTGGATACTACCCAGTTTTGTCCCCTTAAATTTTAATAGCAGGAAAATGACACTTGCAAAGATTAGGCCAACATTTTCTTTTGGTAAATGAGGTACTTTCTAACATGGACTAATATAAAAACACCAAGCCACTGTTGTTGGATTTCACACCAATCATGAAACGAATGGGCTCCAAGTTACTTATGTAACTTGAAATCAGAATTAGATTTATTATCACTGACTTATATGACGTGAAATTTGTTGTTCTGGAGCAGACAGTGCAAAGACATAAAATTACTATCAATTACAAAAATAATTTTGAAAGATTTTAGAAAAGTACTGATAGTTTCAAAGACAAATCAGTATCCCATCAGACTAAAATAATATTTTCTATTTATTTAGACATATAGTGAATTAAAATTATTATAGATAAGCCAATTTACTATAAATCAACATAAATTTGATGTAAGTGGAACAATTTCTTTATATTACACAAGTAAAACATTCAGTTAGTTTGCACAAACAGTTCTACATTCAAATAAAACTGTATACTGTCAAGGATGATAGATGTGAGCAATTAAATTGCATTTGCTTGTTCCTTGGATGAGATAGAGAATTAGATCCTTGTGCAGAACACAGTCAGCTGTCACTTTAATGTTCCATTAGTAATCTTACTAAGAAATTTGAGGTATGAAAGTCTGTTTTTTTTTAAAAATGTAGAACATTTCCCCTGTCAAATAATCCATGTTTTTTTCATCTGATGTTTCTGTATATTGATCTAACCTTGTTGCTTTTTCAGTTGGTGGCTAAGAATGCAATGCCCCAGTTGCCACTCTGTTACATTATATACACAAGAACATAAGAAATAGAAGCAAGGAAGCCAGAAAGCCCCTTGAACCTGCCCCCATCACCCCCCCCCCATTCAATAAGATTATAGGTGATCCTATACTTCAATACACTATCCTAACTAAACATCCACAGTCCATTGAGAAAGCAAATTCCAAAGAGTTATAATGTGCATTACATAACGGGTATATATGGGGCGGCACGGTAGCGTAGCGGTTAGCGCAACGCTATTACAGCCATCAGGGTTTGATTCCTGTCCCTGTCTGTAAGGAGTTTGTATGTTCTCCCGTGTCTGCATGGGCTTCCTTCGGGTGCTCCGGTTTCCTCCCACATTCCAAAGACATACAGGTAGGTTAATTTGGGTTTAAAATGGGTGGCACGGACTCATTGAGCCAAAAGGGCCTGTTACCACACTGTAAATAAAATTAAAAATTAAATTAAATGACTGACCCCTTAGCCTGGCACTATACCCTAATGTTTGTCTCTCCAATTAAAAGAAACAGCCTCGCAGGATCTACTCCATCAATCGCTTTCGAAATCTTGCAAGTCTCATGATTAGTTAGCATAATGTGCCAGAGTTTCATTGTAGTTTTTAACAACAGCGTAAGTACCTCATACGATTGTGTGCAAAATATGCATCTACCTTAAATCTCTCCCATTCATTCTTGGGCAGTTTAGTTTTAAATCTGACATGGGAGATAAAGATGTTAGTTTCATTTTATGTGACAATAGCAAACATTCACACAGAATACTATCGCAATGTTGGGAAAACTTCTACTTTTTAAAAGGCCATGTTTTTCCTGGACTGGCATTATCCATTATTTGTCATCAGCAAGTCAGCTTAATAAATTTATGATCTGTATAGATTAAGTTTAAATAGCAATTAGGAGCAGGAGTAGGCACTTCAGACCCTCAAGTCCACCCTGTCATGGCTAATCTGATTTTAACTTCAAGCCAAGTATGGTGAGCAAAGCTGTACATAATACCCCAGGTGCAGTCTTATCCCATATAAGAGCAGTAGGTCATATTTACTCCTGCACTCAAACCCTCTCATAAAAGAGGCTAAAATGCAATTTGCCTTCCTGGTTGTTTATTGTACCTATATGTTAACTTTCAGCTACTTGTGTGCAAGAACACCCAGGCCCCTTTGAATATTCTGTCATCATATAAAAAGGATCCTGCCTTTACGTTTTGTTCACTGAATTGAATGAACTCGTATTTTTCCACGTAATAATCCTTCTGCCATGTCCTTGCCCAGTCATTAAGCTTATCCAATATCCTCTTGAAGCCTCTTTACATCTTCCTCTGTGCTCACAGTCCCATCTGATATTGATCTGATCAGCAAATGTGGAAATATAGCATTGGTCCTCACAGGCAAATCATTGACATAGATCGTGAATAGTTGGGACCCAAGTAACCAATCCCTGTGGTACTCCATTATTCATAGCCTACCAACCTGAGTCAGACCCTTTTATTCCCTTTCTTTGCTTTTTGTCTGTTAACTAGCTCCAAATCTATGCCAATACAGTATCCTTAATTGGATGTCCCCTGACATTTTGACAAAACTCCTGTGCAGGATTTTATTGAAAGCTTTCCACTGGTTCCTCTTTATATATTTTACTAGTCATATCTGCAAAGAACTCCAGTAAATTAGTGAAGAACCATTTCCCTTTCATGAATCCATACTGACTCTGTTCAAAGCTATTGTTCTGTGGTATACCACTAGCTGCATCTTGTCAACCAGAAAAAGACCTGTTTATGCCAGCAGCTCTACTTCGTTAGGAGCTTGAGGAGATTTGGTATGTCACCAAAGACTCTTGTAAATTTCTATAGATGTACAGTGGAGAGCATTCTGACTGGTTGTATCACAGCCTGGTAGGGAGCTTCCAATGCACAGGATCGCAAGAGGCTACAGAAGGTTGTAGACTCAACCAGTTCCATCACGGACACAACCCTCCCCACCATCGAGGACATCTTCAAGAGGCGGTGCCTCAAGAAGGCGGCATCCATCATTAGGGACCCTCACCAGCCGGGACATGCCCTCTTCACATTACTACCATCGGGGAGGAGGTACAGGAGCCTGAAGACCCACACTCAGCATTTCAGGAACAGCTTCTTGCCCTCCGCCATCAGATTTTTGAATGATCCATGAACCCTTGAACACTACCTCATTATTCCTCTTTTGCACTATTTATTTTTGTAACTTATAGTAATTTTTATGCCTTTATATCTTGCACTGTACTCCTGCCACAAAACAACAAATTTCACGACATATGTCAGTAATAAAAAACCTGATTCTGATTCTGTTTCCTGTTAGCCAGCTAACGTTCTATGATGTCATTATTTACCATGAGTTTTTGTTTTTCACAAAAACTTTGATGCAGCCCCTTAACCTTCTGGAAATTGAAGTATAGTTTATCCATCAGTTCCCCTTTATCCATAGTACATGTTCGAAGAACTCCAATGATTCCTCATGTTGACTACTTGATTACCAAGATTTCTTCTAAGAACCTTGTTATTTACCCTGTGACAGATGTTATACAAATGGGTTTGTAATTTCCTTATTTCTGTCTTCCTCCCTTTTCAAATGAAGGAGTTACATCCACCATTTTTCGATCTAATGGAATCTACCCTGAATCTAAGGAATTTAACAAAATTTAAACCATCAACCATCTCACCAGCCTCTTCTCTTAAAACTACATTTCTCTCTTTTGAGTAATTGTAGTAAATTCGAATATTTTCAACTCACTTTTGCTATAGATGCCTTAATTCTCATCCAAAAATGAAGGTAATGCATTGGAATTTTTGATTACCTGCACAAATATCCCTAACATGCCTTTACATTCAAGCAGTAGAGATGCTGCCTGATTTAGTTGATTTCTAGCACTTCCAATGTTTTTTTCTATTTTCCTGAACTGCAGGTTTTTTTATTGATTTGGGATACAGGACGCAGCATGTCTCCTTAAATTTAGCTGCTTCTCCTTGCAGCAAAAGGTGCTTAAGAATCTGGTCTTTAAATTGATATTACCATTTTCCTATCTTCTCTTCTGTCAATCAATCTATCAGACGTAAAACGTTGTAATAAGCGTCATACACTCAAGGCTACATTAAAATGTTAGATCTTTCAAACTTGTTCCACAGGGTTGACAGGAGGAGAAATTTCGAGGAGAAATTATTTTTTATCAGAGTATGTTTCATGTGGGTTTGTTACTGCTTTAAGTTCGGCTGATAACTTTGAAAAGATTACTCTAGGTGAATGCACAAAATAGAAAGTAATATAATTGACACATTATTCCCCAGGCATTAGTGCCTGAATTATTCAATTTTTTGCAATTGGAAGGAATGTATTAATCTTATTAAGATTCTCAGCCTTTGGGGCATAGCTGTTCATTATATAGAAAATGAAGCAGACTAACCTCAATACTGCAGTAGAAAAAGATATTTCACATGAATTCTGGAAATTCAAATCATTTCTCCAGCTACCTTTCTCAGTTGGAAGTAAGCACTGCAGGACATTGCTAAATCAACAGCTGCTCTCACAAGCATTCACACCTGGACTAAGCTGTGTAACGCAAGTAAGAACACAAATTCTTTCAGCAGGTCTAATACGTGGTTGGCTAAACCTAAATCAAACGCAAATATTCCACAGCCATAAAGTTAAGACTTTGAAATGAATGGAGATTGCCTAGGACAGAGAAAGCTGCAAGCATAAACCAATGGGCAGGGGAGGAAGGAAGAAGGGTGTACCATATGTCAGCAGTCTCCTACATTGATAGATATTTGTTTTCATTTACTTCAATGAGAGTGATATATCAGAGTTTGAAGGAAACTCAAAATGCATCAGAGTTTAAAAGAAACTCACAATGTCCATTTCAGGGGCACATTTTCACACTTTGGAAGAACCATTGTGTTAAAAGACTTTTAGGCATCAATCTTCCCACTACCCTGCCCAAGTCTGCTGGCTTGGGATAGTAGTAGGAACAACAGAAACCCCACTGCTGTGCCTTTGGCCCTTTCTCGTAACTGCAGCAATGATTCAGTTGCAGCATTGGCTTCAATGTCCCAGCATCCATTGGCAGGCATCTGCTTGCTGCTGGGAATCCTTCCATGAGATTTATGTCACACCCAATCCCAAAAAAAATGGATAGCAGTCGGCAGAAAATCTTCACCTATTGTCTGGGCACAGGTTCAGGTAAATCCAGCTTCCAAAGTTAGGACTGCAAACAGTGTAACAAGTGACATTTAGTTTTGCAGCAAGGCTGTACAAGATAGGAAAACAGAGTGTGCCTGAATGTTGCCTGGATATGTCATTCAAGTACCGACTGCAGGAATTGAGGAGCTATAATTCCTTAGTGTAAATGATTGGTTCCAACAACAGAGAAACAGTTTGTTTAATTTAGCCTGCTTCCATCCCTCTAACAGCACACCCTCTGCATCCTACTGTTTGCCTCTACTCAGTATAGCAGCATGTTTCATTTTCTTACTAATTTTGGCAAAATAAGTTTTGCCTAAACCCACTCTTTGGTTTATTACTGACCTACATTTATTTTTAATCTTTACAAGTGGAAGCATTTGTTTTCTATGTCTACTCCATCAAACTTTTCATTAGCTTAAATTCTTCTATCAGGTCATCCTCTGGCTTGTCCCTTCTGAAGAGCCCCAGCCTACTCCAGTTTTACTAATTATGTCTGCTCGGTTGGTTTTCTCTCTTGTGATTCTTACTGCCACAGTCTCAATACATCCTTTTTTAAAATTATATCATGGAAACTAGCACTGGTGGTCAAAGCAAGGTTCAAGACAAGATAACTGTTTTTCAATATTGTCCCCCTAAAATTAAATACCTGATTCTGTGTTGCTTTATTGTGATTATATTTATTAAATGGTGTCTCTAGTTTTAGTAATTTGTGTGGTTATAGCCTCAAGAGTTATTTCTTCTCCCGTTTATGCTGTGAAATTGTTTTGCATTCTGCTATTTTTTGAGTAATTCATAGTTCTATTTCAATGAAAAACATCAAACTCCTTTGGAAAGCAGCAACATTATCAAATTGAGCAAAATCCATGATTTTAGTGTCAGATGGTGTACCCCGATATGTGCAGTGGGGTTTAGTGACAGGCAACAAAAGCCCAAGCACTACCTTCATAACTTTCAGTGGTGTATGCATGGTCTGTGCCACCTGCAGGCCAGTCAGGCAGATTACATGTGAAGCCCTGTCTGGGAGTCCAACTCAGGTAGGTTTCCTTCAGGGAAGGTACTTGGCTGACTTGCATTCAGGCCCCATATCATCGACCACCAATCATAACCCTGACTGCCAGTCCTAGCACCATCAATTCCTCAAGGTCAACCCTCACCCCAAATTCTTTCTCCTTCAATCAGCTTTGACAGGAAAAGTGTGTTATCTGAAATCATTAATTGAATGTTGAGTCCCAAAGGCTGCAATGTGCCTGGATGGAAGGCGAAATGCTTTTAACCATAAAACCATAGAACCATACAGCACAAAACAGGCCCTTCGGCCCACCATGTTGTGCCGTCCATCAAACCACCCTCACACTACCTAACCCCTTCCTCCCGCATATCCCCCCATCCCACACTCCTCCATATGCCTATCCAACAAGCTCTTGAACCTGTTCAATGTATCTGCCTCCACCACCACCCCAGGCAATGCATTCCATGCACCAACCACTCTTCCTCAAGTTTATGGTTGAAGCTTAAGCTGCTGAGTGTTTCCGGCATTTTCTAATCTTATTTCCAATTTCCAGTATCTATTGCTCTTTGACTTTCAATTACTGTTCTTTATTAGGTCTTGTTTCAGTTATCCATACTACATCTCCTGGCTCAAAGCAACAATTTATTCTCTCAAGTTGATCCATTTAATTTTGAATGCTCTGGATATCAATTTAACAGGTTGATATTTGTAAATTATCCTGTTTATAAAAATGATTTTGTACTTATTTTCTGTTCCTTGGCTAAACATTGACACAACAGCCATAGTAAACTCGATTCAGCCTGTTGCTGCATCCTGATTTCTGCAAATGCTGGTTATCTAAAGTAAAAACTTCAGTAATAAGTGAAGCACTTGTGGAGAAAAAAGGGGAATTGACATGTCAGATCGTGACCTTTCATCAAAACATCATCAGTTATGATAAATGGTCATTAATCTAAAACATTAGCTGGGTTTCTTTCTCTCCCCATGCTACTTAACAGACTGAGCAATTCCAGCACTTTCTGCTTTGATTAACCTGAAATCTGCTTTCTTGCAACATACAAATTTGGAAATTGGCCTCAACCAACCAATGCTGAAAATTAACTTTGTCTTCAAAGATATACACCCGAGCTGCCATATTTCCTGTTAAATTTACAAAATTTGAAATATTATGAATGCATTATCAACTTTTGTTAGAACTGCAAAAGATGTTTCTGCCCTTTGAAGAAGAATCAAAGTCATTTAGAGCCTGGAGGAAATCAGCAGCATCTGAAGAACCCATTTTGGTAAACAAACAACTTCTGAGCTCTCAAATGCCAAATAAAGCAATCACAAGCCAAATATCTACTGAAGAAAGCAATTAATGGCAACTGGTGAACAGATGTCCAACGTGTGATTGAAATGTTGATTCTGGATCCCAGAAGAGCCATATGGTGACCCTCCAGCGTGCCTCATTGAAAAGTGACATCTTGGCTCTGTATAGCTTTGAGTTTCCTTCTGAGTTAAAGCAAGATCACCCAGGAAACCATTAAAACAGAAAAAAATGGGGTTATTGTTAGTCTCATCATGTGTTCATAACAGGCAGTGGAGAGGTGTAAAAATAGACCAGATTTGTCCTGGCAAGGTAGGGCTTGAGGCAGTGATCGTTCCCACCAATAGGTGCAATTTCATAAATAGTATAAAACTAAGCAAATCAGTTGGACTATAATTGGCCCAGAACTTGCTCTCAGCTACTTCACTACCTGCAGTCATCATAAAAGCTTCAAGCTCCCCATATGTGGATCCAAAGATGTGAACTTGTTGAAAAGTAAATCAGGATCCAAAAAGGCAAAGCCCTCTCTGTCGTATGACATGTCTAGTTGTGCTGGAATAAGTTTCACCCTTGAAACAGCTGAAAACATATGTTGACTGCTAGCAAAGTTCTGTCTCCAGCTTTCCCATGTGTCAAAGCTGTTAGGGACGTTGCAAACTTCTCAATATACTTGACATTCAGAGGCACTTAAAAAACAATAAGAATAAATCAACAAATATTAAAAATCTAAAAGAACACAACTAGTTTTAATAAATTAAAAAACAATACAATCCTCGAAAGCACAATTAAAAATAATGCAACTTACTTTATTCTTAGCTTTGTTCCCCACAGTTGTCCTTCTCCATTCAAATGAACAGCCTCATGGATCAACTGGATTCTGCAGACTGCCTCCCCATCCAAAGCATGGTGGAGTTCAGCAAGTTCGTGCTCTACCACTACATGTGGAATCCAGCAGCATGGTAAAGCCAGGGAACCACAAACAAAGCCTAAGCAGGAAGATCTGGTCTTTAGAAAGTTTTTGCCCATGGCCTTGTATAGTTTACAATGTATATACATTGATTGTTATTATATTCTTGTCACTTAGATGCCGGCCTTATCAATTGAGTACTGAAGCATTTATTGTTTTTAATTTTCCCACTAAATTCACTTTGGTGTTCCTTATTTATTCTCTCAAGCAGTAAATGCACATGATCTGTACTTGCCAGAAATGCAATGCCTGCAGAGACCTACTGTCAAAAGGAAACAGCAGACCAGATGAGAAAAGCAACATACATTAATACTCCCTAACCATAAAGATGGATGTTTTCCAGTTACCGCATGTCACACTGTTAGTCATACAGTTTGATAAAGGATGTGCCGGTATGATCAACAGTCAGTTTAGCCTTACTGATGATAGCTGCTTGAACATCAGTAACTAGGTGTGAATCATTGTTAGAATTACTCTGCACTGACTATGGTCATCTGACTGCATTCACAATGAATCTTTAGAGACTCTAAGGCAGAGTATGACTATCTGCTCTTAGGGCAAATGTTGCTACAATAGATAAATATCCTATCAGAATAAAAGATTGGTTAACTGCAGCCCCAACCAAGTCCTGCCCACTTCTAGCAGGCATACAGCATTGGGCTGGTACCATGAAGTGGCAAACAGGGCCACCATCATTGTGGCCACTTTTTGCCATACTGGTTCCACTTTAGCAACCATTGTAGGTGGAGGTCAAAAGTTGAACTGCCGTTGCTTGCCTAAAGATTAACATCCAACAATATTGTTCGCTATATCTTTAGTCAACACATTAACTTCTTTCCAACTAACTCGACCTCCATCACCAATCTCCCCCCCCCCCCAACTTCACGACTATTATTTACTACTATTGGGTAATAATAATTGTTAAATCCTCCCTAAGGCAGAAAGGACTTTTGAAACATTATTTTTCCACTAGCCTTTAATTGTTTCCCTTGAAACAATTAAAGGGGAAGGGCAGAAAATACTACTTTTAAATTTCAATTTCATACAATTTTTATTCTTCCTTATTCCCTTATGATCAGCTTTCAGATATGTGAATAGTTATGCAAATAAAATGACCTCAAAAAATTGAGATGCCTTAGCATCTTATCTTCCTGGAAAGATTTACTTCAATCTTAATCATCCAGAACAGCAGACTTTTATATTACATAAGGAGATATGCAGCCCATCCCATCTGTGCCCACTTCCTGAAAGGACTATTAAGTGTCACAACCCACAGGCCTTTCTTGTTTTTCAAATAATGATTCACTTTCCTTTTAAAAACTAGTCTAGGTTTTGTCTCTACATTTTTTTTCTGGTAACTGCTCTCCGCATTTAAAAAAGTGCTTGTACCAAATCACCAACTTTTCTATTATTGAAAGGCTTAAGTTTCTGTCACAATAACAATTACATTTATATAAGGAATTCATGCTTTGCAAAATACTTTGGGATGTCCTAAAGTTATGAAAGGTGCTATTAAATGCAGACTTTTCCTTGAGTTAGAAACTAGTGAATTGAAGCTGTCTATTTTCTCAACTTATTTTATCCAGACCCTTCATAACTAAGAATAATTAACAGATTTCCTTTTAATCTTATCTATGCATATGGAAGAAACTCCCATTACTCCAATTTTTCTTCATAATTCAGATTGTTCTTCATTCTTGGTATGAAGTACCTGAAATTTATTTGCATTTTGCTAATGATTTTACCCTCTTTTACAAATCAGGGTGTCCAAAACAGGCCACATGTTCAAATAGGGCCTAATTATTGATTTGGCATTTATTTGCCTTCATTTGTCTTCACAGCAGCCTGACCTAGCTCTACTAGAACTTTAAAGTTATGAATTCATTGAACAAAATGTTGTAACTTATATTCTGCAATATAAGCGGCACAGTAGCGTAGCGGTTAGCGCGACGCTATTACAGCGCCAGGGATCAGGAGTCAATTCCGGCCACTGTCTGTAAGGAGTTTGTATGTTCTCCCTGTGTCTGTGTGGGTTTCCTCCGGGTGCTCCACTTCTTCCCACATTCCAAAGACGTATGGGTAGGTTAACATGGGTTTAAATAGGCGGCGTGGACTCGTTGGGCTAGGAGGGCCTGCTACTGTACTGTAAGTAAAGTTGTAAAGTTTTATTAAAACAAAACCCCCTTTAAAAGACATTATTGTACATTACTATCACATTTTTAATGTTATTGCTTGACAACCAAACAAGGATTAAACTCTTTTAGGAACATGAAGTGGCAGGCAAGCACTTTTATGCCCCAAGTTAAAAAACAACTGAAAAGACAAGGAAGCACTTCAGCTGTCTAGGAACTGATAATCACGCACAATTGTGAGGGAGAAGTTTACAGCATCTCAATGCTGCTGAGTGATAAGGCTATGGTGACAAGAAACAGTCGATAGAATTTCAAGAATCTAATTATTAGCCATTATTTGCCTTGGTTTAATCATAAGACTCTTCAAATCCCCAACCTATATCAACCTAAGCTTTAAACCATGGCTCTTTTTACATACACGGTTTAATAAGGTATCCTGTGTTAATATTCAGAGAAGAACTGAGAGTTCTGATTTCCAAGTTAACATTAAACCTTCCAATGACACCACCAAACAAACTTGTTGTTACAGACAAGGCAAATTAGTTGCTGCATTTCCTTGTAGAAATACTAGCTGAAATTCTTAAAGTAACTAGGCTCTTAAGTTGTTTGTAACATTATGATGTAAAACAGATATAAGTGCAAGTCCTTTCATTCTTATCATAACCAAAAATGTTAATACACAAGGTGCAATTAGCTAGGAACATAAAGTTTAGACCGTATATAATCTTGGAATTTTAAGTATAAGCTTATCTCACCGGTTGTGGCATTTACCCAGACTGATAACTATATACCCATATTCAATGTAACTAATTTTAAAATATCACAATATTGAAATTATTAATTATCAGTTTTCCATTTTGCATGCAAAAATTGTCTACAAAATTGCATTCCACCTCCACTCTGAGTTTTCACTCAAATTTATTTGCATATTACAACATGGAATATGGGTGTATCACTAAAAATTAGGATTTTAATATATAGGATCAATCTATCACTTGTGATTTTAAATTACCAAAAATAAGCAAAATTAGTTTCTAGTTAAATTGAGATATAATAGTCTCTTAGTAAGTTCTAAAAAGTAAATAAATAGGACATTTAAAATAATGGAGTCTCCTTGAGGGCCTGCAGAAAAGAGCAATCAGCAGAAAACTCCAATGATTAATAGCCAATTTTGCAGGAAATATTTTTTAAACTACTGTAGAAAAATCACTGAAATTCAAGTTGTGCTGAGTTCAATCTGCACTTGAAGTAGCACAATATTTTGCAGCAGTCACATCAACATTAGCAATTGTGCTGAAGATATTGAGTAGAAACTCTTGGCCAAGAGTTTATTTATAGTTCAGTCAAATTGGTTACATTGTGATGTTAATCCAATGACTGATTCAAAAGCTGTGTTATTCTAAGCAGTCACTGCAATTTTTCCTTTAGGTTATGATCCTGATGTCAAGTTCTCTGTATACTTTGCCAGAAGCTATGTAATTCTAATTGTTTCCAAAAAACTCAACTGAAATATACTTCTCATAAATTCAGCTGGGGCAATGAAATATTTTATAAATTAAGCCATATTGATTTTAATTGATTTATGGCTCAAATTTAATTTGTCCTTCTGGTAAAAATAAAGATTAATTGCATTGGGGAAATTTGTTCCTTTCAGTATTATGATGATAAAACTGCAAGGGGTAAAAAGTTTTCTGACACTGAATGCAAATCATACTACCGGCTGTATATCATAGTCTGCTTCAAAGAATACAAAATGCAGACATTATACTTTTGACTGATGTTGCTAATATCATGTGCTACAGCACAGGAAGCACACACATGCATAAAAAAATCAGTCTACTCACAATAACAAAGAATGAACCATGACCTGCTATGGTTGATTTGTGATGGTTTCCCCCTGTTATTATCCAGAGACCAGCATCTTCCTGTGCTGTAACATCACCTGGCAGCACACTTTCCTCAGCCAATTCGGTGCACTTCCACAATCCCCAATTTCCTTCAAACCCTACGATGTCTGACATCCCCTCACATGCTATACAGTTCCACTAACACCCAGCAATATCCCCTCACACCCTGCAACATCTAATTCACCTCAAGTGCTGCCCCAACCCCTCTCACTTCCACAATATCTAACCCCTTTCACCATTCCTGACAACACTAAATTCCAAACAGTCTCATCCCCACCAAGGAACAGTCCTCTCACTCTTCAACCCATGGCAGACTGCCCTCTCCTCCCAGTCCAGTGGCAGATGCCCCCTACTTTCAATATCCACGATAGACTCCCCTCACCCTCCCCATCAACAACACAATCCCTTCACTTTCCTCACCAATAGCACACTTCCCTCACGTTCCCCTATATGACAGACTCCCCTTCACTCCCTGCCACCCATGGTAGGTTCCTCTCACTCTGCACACCAATGGCAGAATCTCCCTCCACCACTACCAATGGTAAATTCCTCCCACTTCCCCCACCAACAGATTTCCCTTCCACCACCCCAATGGCAGACTCCCCTTACTCCCCTCCACCATTACAGATTCCACTCTCCCCCCTTTCACCCATGGCAGACTCCCCACTCCCTATGGCAGACTCCCCTGACTCCTCCCACCACTGGCAGACTCCCCTCACTCTCACACCAATCCCAGATTTAAATAAACTCCATTCCCCATCTTCCATTCTGCTGGGTGGCCAACGCTCAGTTTAGTTGGCTGTTGGGCAGGAATCCTAATATTTTTACACATTCCTTTCCATTAAAATTCTTATTTATCAGTTTCCCGTCCAAAAGTCTTCCTAATAAAATAAAATCAGACAACTGCTAGACACTGGAAATCTGAAATAAAAACAGAAAATGCTGGAAACACTCGGCAGATCAGGCAGCATCTGTGGAGAGAGAAACAGTTAATGTTTCAGATCCAGGAACCTTCATCAGAAGTGAGAAAGTAAAAACAAGTTAGTTTACGGTAGAAGGTGGGAAGAGATAGATTAGAAAAGAGGGAATGTCACGGAATTCCACCCAGAGAGTGGTTAGATCTGGAATGCACTGCTGGAGAGAGTGGAAGCAAAGTCACCAACAGCATTCAACAGTATTGAATATGAGGAGAGGCTTAAGGTGCTAGGGCTTTATTCACTGGAAAGGAGGAGGATGAGAGGAGACATGATAGAGGTATATAAAATATTGAGAGGAATAGATAGAGTAGATAGTCAGCCCCTCCTTCCCAGGGCACCGATGCTCAAGACGAGAGGTCATGGCTTTAAGGTTATGGGTGGGAGGTTCAGGGGAGATGTCAGAGGGAGGTTTTTCACCCAGAGAGTGGTTGGTGCAGGGAATGCACTGCCTGGGGTGGTGGTGGAGGCAGGTACATTGAACAGGTTCAAGAGCTGGTTGGATAGGCATATGGAAGAATGTGAGATAGAGGGATATGCGGGAGGAAGGGGTTAGGTAGTGTGAGGGTGGTCTGATGGACGGCACAACATGGTGGGCCGAAGGGCCTGTTTTGTGCTGTATGGTTCTATGGTTCTATGGTTTTTTTAGCATTTAAGAGTTGTCTAGATGAGCACTTGAATCGTCATTGGAGGCGAGGTCCAAGTGCTGGAAGGTGGGATTAATACGGATGGGTGCTCACTGGTCAGTGTGGAAATAGTGGGCCGAAGGGCCTGATTCCATGATATGTGACTCTATCTCTGCTGAGGTGAATCCAAATGGAATAATGGGGCAGTTACCAGCACATTAAGCTTCTTTGCCTGTGTAATATGTTGCTCATGGCAAGGCTGTTGGACATGCCCAGCAGGAAATGCTACACGAGCAAAATAAGAAAACTGAGCCAAAATGATGCCAGGCAGAAGTGGTCAGTTCTGACAGGGGCAGGAAGAAAGAGTGAGCTACCTCAAGCTGGAGAACTCCAGCTCTGAATTATGATTTGACACATAAAAACAGAATTGCAAAGAAAAATATGCTGGCATTTCATAAATAAATAACAAATAAGCATTTTCCATATGTTTGCACCTATCTTCTGGTGGAAGTCCCACCCAATGGAAAACTGGATCAGGCATTTTCTCTCATCATTCACCTCAGTGCCTAAGTCACTTCCCTACTGCATCTCACGCATGCCATGATGTCATCAACGTGCAAGCGCACATTTCCAATTTACATACAGAAATTAGGTCCAAAGATAGAAATGTCATCCTCGCCATTTCCCCCTTCCCCTCCACTCCCTCCCCCTTCCTCTTTTTTCCACTTTCCTACCACTTTTTCCTCATCACGATGACAGCTTGTGACTGAGGCTGCAAACTGTGAGCTGAGGTGTCTGTGAATACACAAGTCTGCTTCTAAAAAAGGGAGAGAAGGGTGAAAGCCATTTCTTAAAGTGGGCGTGGTTTAATTTAGGGATTCTTTTGGGTAACTTAGCATCAAATCAAATGGAGAAGCAGTATTCAAAATAACATTGAGAACATCAAGGCTCTGCATTGGAAGCATGCAGAGGCCCTGTGTAAATGGCAGAAGGAGTGGACCACCTCATAAATGATTTATCCACCCACCCCGTTGGCCTCCCACCACCCATCCAATCTGCCTAAGTGTCTGCAGGTTCGACACTGGCTTCATTGGCAATGTCAGAACCCACAAAATCAGAGTGGAAGTAAGTTCAGAATCAGAATCAGAATTAGGTTTATTATCACTGACATATGTCGTGAAATTTGTTGTTTTGCAGCAGCAGTACAGTGCAAGACATAAAAATTGCTATGAGTTACAAAATTAAGTAGTGTAAAAGAGGGCATAGCCAGTGTAGTTAGGATCCTCAATGATGGATGCCTCCTTCTTGAGGCATTACCTCTTGAAGATGTCCTCGATGGCGGGGAGGGTTGTGCCCATGATGATTATCCTTGATCCCGATTGACAGCCTGAGAAGGAGGTAGTTAGTTCATAGTTACACAACTGATAATATTTTAAATAAATAATTCTGTATAAATAAACAATTACCTGACATTCAGACAAGTGACTTTGTTACTTTAAGTCAGCAATAATTGGAGTACATAGCCAGAGTCAAAAACAAAGTCACATTTTGGACATACTTAGCAGATGTAACTTCCTCCTGCTTCCATCTGCCTTTTGGGACTGATCAACTCCTGTGCCCATATCTTTGACAGGTAATCTGTTACTACTGTACAACTGTTCCTTGCTGGGGATGGGAATCACAGCATGCCACTTGAAAGGTCTCACATTTATTAAAAGCAGTGTACTTTTGTTCTGTGTTAGAAAAAAATCTCCCTAAATTCAGTTTGCTTCATATTCCCTATATTCCCATCAAAATTTAAAGAAGTTACGATATTTACAGTGCAGTTTACATTTGGACTATCTTGCTTCTCACCACTGTGTTTTGGTTTTATAAACACAATGTCAATATAGATGATTCCAGTCTAGTGGTTGGAGTAATCCCAATGACCCCTTGCTGGCCTTCCACTCTGCAACCTTCATAAACAGCTCCTCCGCAGCTCCTCTCCTATATCCCGAACACAGCAAATCCCATCCGCCTTACCCCTGTTCTTTTAGATCTGAGTGGATCCAGGTCCAGAAATGCCTTGGTTTTAAAATGTTCCCAATATCTAATCTGTAAGTAATGCTTTAGGTTCACATTGAGCAACTATTAAATTTGGAGACTGCATTTGCCATATCAAATACTGAACATTTGTTACTTGAGGGAGCAACTACGTGTATGGCCTGAGGTGTTGAAAAATCCTTTCAAACTAGGTGTTTCATCGACATGTTGCCAAAGGGATAATTGCTTTTCCACCACACTGCACAACCAGGTCTCACACAGAACTTCAGCTCCACAGACATCATTCCACTTGTGCAACATGCAGGATGGAGGCAGCTGAGTGATCAGAGCTAATAATTTGCTTTAATGATGTGAAGTTCTATGTTTGAAATTTGATGGAGATAATTTATTCTGCTATGTGTGCTTAGTGACCAGAAGTTGTTAACCCTGCCTCAGAGTAGACATAAACAAGAGAAAAATTGCTGGATGAAGTGCATTGTCATTTGATTAAAGTAAGGCAATTAAGACAAAAATGCCAAGAAATTGGAATCCAGTGACTGGGTAAACTAAAACATACTTATATATTGCACCAATGCCAACTTGGTTCTTCTGCAAAAGAGATTTCAAATTGACCAAAATCTGGTGTGAAAAAGCAATAAAGTGGTTAAGGAAATGTGGGATTCCCAAAACCTCACTCAGTTTTCCACAGCTTCTTCCACTTTGCGGCACAGTTTTCAAAAAATGTCATCAGCCTTAAATGCACACTCCACAAGACATCAACACTGCAACACATACAATGGCTGGCTGGAGGATACTTGCTGCAGGGGAGAAGTAGAGAGTCCCCAGATCCACTCAAAGGGACATGCATGTTATTGAGGTATATGCCAGAAGGCAATTCCTGGAGGATTAGGAAACCCACTCAGCTCACCATAAAAAGAGTCTGGCTGGAGCTTGCTATAGTAGTCTCATCCAGAGAGAAAAATCCCCACACCATGGAGAAATGTGGAAGGAAACACCATGTCCTCACAAGAATTGGAATTGGTTTATTATTGTCACATGTACTGAGGTACAGTGAAAAACTCATCTTGCATACCGTTCATACAGATCAATTCATTACATAGTGCATTGAGTAGTACAAGGTAGAACAACATGGAATGCAGAATAAAGAGTCACAGCTACAGAGAAAGTGCAGTGCAGGTAAACAATAAGGTGCAAGGTCATAACGATGTAGATTGTGAGGTCAAGAGTCCATTTTATCGTACTAGGGAACCATTCAATAGTCTTATAACAGTGGGATAGAAGCTGTCCTTGAGCCTGTGGTACTCACTTTCAGGCTTTTATATCTTCTGCCTGATGGGAGGAGAAGAGAGAATGTCCTGGGTGGGTGGGTTCTTTGATTATGCTGGCTGCTTTACCGAGGCAGTGAGAAGTATAGACAGAGTCCATGGAGGGGAGGCTGGTTTTCGTGATGTGCTGAGCTGTATCCACAACTCAGCACATCACGTGCTGTTTCTTAAGGTCCCAGGCACAGCAGTTGCCATACCAACATGTCAGAGCGATTTTCACATCACTGTCTACACCTACAGAGTGGAGATCCTCCTAGAAAGGTACATTTTATGTGCAGGTCTGAGCTCTTTAAATGAAATGCCATTCATCTACAGAGATGCAGAGATATTGCAGCAAACCTTTTAAGTATCTGGAGCAAGGATTCATTCAATCAGGTGTTCTAAACAGTGATCTGGATGTGAGGGATTCTTAAGCATCATCTGGGCTAGCCCGCCTAAAAATTAGTGCACTGTGATGGTGATAATGATTGGATCATACAGAGGGTCACTTGGCTCACAATGGAGACAGTGATCTTGCAGGTTCCTTAAGTCCTGCCACTCTCTCTAAAGTGACCCCTTCTAGCCCATGCTGACAATGATTCCCCTCTCTGCTCAGCTGAATGGTAAGGCTGTGAATGTTAACTGAATCATTCTCCTCATAGCCTTCTTTTTCCAGCTTCTCTTGGTCCTCCTGCTCTTCAGACTCTGCCTCAAGGTCTCCTTTCTGCTCTTCTTCTGGCAGCAGGTGCTGTCTTTGGTCTGCTAGACTAGCATGCAGCCACTATGAAGCAAATTCCTCATCTGTTTGACATGTACTGCAGAGTCCCCCCTAACTCGTGCATCTTCTCAAAGCTAATGGTATTTCCCATACCATCCTGGTACTTCTGTGATGCTCTTTTCTGGACTAGGCTGCTGAAATTGGACAATGCACTGGTGTGAATGGCCACATAAATAGACAATAGCCTTTGCTCCCTGGGATCCATCTCTCTCAGCAGGACTGACCACCTACTCTCAGGATGAAACACTTATTGTGCTTCCGGGATATGTGACATTCACTATAAGGGAATTTTCCTAATGATTCACAACAAACTGCACATCAAGGGAGTGGAAATTTTCCAACCGATAAAGAGATCCGGTCTCTTCCTGGTAGTCCTAATGAGAATGTGAGTGCAATCAATGATTACCTGCATTCATGGAAAGCCAACAATATTGGCTGATCCCAAGCACTCAAAGCAGATGAAATCACTTATTCCTTAGTACTTTATTGCATGACTTCTCTGATGTAGCTGTGAGTGGCAAATTCGAAGACATGTCAAAGGTCTGCTGTGGCTGCTTGGAATAAAAAAGAAGGCAGCATCCATCATTAAGGCCCTTACCACCTGGGACATGCCCTCTTCACGTTACTACCATCGGGGAGGAGGTACAGGAGCCTGAAGACCCACATTCAACATTTTAGGAACAGCTTCTTCCCCTCTGCCATCAGGTTTCTGAACAGTCCATGAACCCATGAACACTACCTCGTTATTCCTCTTTTGCACTATTTATTTATTTTTGTAACTTACAGTAATTTTTATGTCTTTGTCTTGCACTGTCCTGCTGCTGCAAAAGAACAAATTTCATGGCATATGTCAGTGATAATAAACCTAATTCTAATTCTGAATAATCTTATGGGGAGGAAGTTGAGAGTGAATCTGACCTTGACTCTCTAGAGAGAACAGTACAGGCTTGAGAGTGTGGCTGAATGCCTTCTTTCAGAATGTCACGTTTCTTAGTGATGACAGCCTTGGAAAACCTAAGCCTGGAACTATGTGGTTCATTGGAGAGAGGTCAAGGTAAGATGTAGCATCTCTGTAGACTATCTGGGAATAGGCTTTTCTGAGATTAACATGTTTTTATCTCCTGTTCCAAGGTCCCCAACTCAGCATGACCATAACAACACCTCCAGTAATGGAACTGTTGCCAACGGTGAAACCTTTGAGGTAACCAAAAATTGAATATCTCAGCAGCTAAGTACAGTGGAAAGTCTCCTTCTTAAATTAAACATATGCTGTAGACTTTGGTTTTGAACAGCTTGCAGTGAGCTCTGAAGCTGCCCAGTCAGGTCTCCTGATGCCAATAAGCAAAACAAACAAGCAAACACCCCTAATTCAACTGAAACTATTCCACACGATGCACCATATCGATGCACCATAGAAAGCATCCTATCTGGATGCATCACGGCTTGGTACGGCAACTGCTCTGCCGAGGACCGCAAGAAACTGCAGAGAGTTGTGGGCACAGTCCAGCGCATCATGGACACCACCCTCCCCTCCTTGGACTCTGTCTTTACCTCTCGCTATTTTGGTGAAGCAGCCAGCATAATCAAAGACCCCATTCACCAGGGTCATTCTCTCTTCTCTCCTCTCCCATCAGGTAGAAGATACAGAAGCCTGAGGGCACGTACCACCAGACTTAAGGACAGCTTCTACCCCACTGTGATAAGACTACTGAACGGTTCCCTTATACAATGAGATGGACTCTGACCTCACAATCTACCTTGTTGTGACCTTGCACCTTATTGCACTGCACTTTCTCTGTAGCTGTGACACTTTACTCAGTACTGTTATTGTTTTTACCTGTACTACCTTGATGCACTCTGTACTAACTCAATGTAACTGCACTGTGTAATGAATTGACCTCTATGATCCGTATGCAAGAGAAGCTTTTCACTGTACCTTGGTACAAGTGACAATAATAAACCAATACCAATACCACAACAGTTGTCGTTCGGAGCTCCAACTTATTTTTATACAAGCAGAGACAGGTGTTATGCAAATAAAAACATCAGTAGCTGCATGCCTATCTCTGGGTAATGGTCCATTACTGGGCCATCAGATTGTTGTCATGCTTCTTCTTACTTGGGACAGGCCAGTGGAAGTGCAGGATAATCCATCATTGATCCTATGATGTAAGAGCTTCCTACATTTCCAAAGCGAAGGTGCCTTTGGTTAACAGTGCCTTCTGCACCTGTGGATCCTCTAAATGAATGTTGCCATCACGCTCCATTTCTTCAATGCTCTTATGGAGGATCTGGTGATGGGTCTCACGAAGAGGAAGGACACCCATTTTCCCTAATGGACAAATGCAGAGCACCTGGAAAATAATTTGGCAATGGTGGTCAGAGGTTATAAGATGAAGTGGCCTTTTTAGAATGTGCACCTTCATTCATTCCAACACTTGCAAAGCCTAGCTCTGAAATCAACACACTGTGTACTGCAGGAAGTGAGTTACAGTCATTTCCATTGTGTAATTCAACAAGCTCAGGTTAGTCAGAGTAAGGGCAGGGTGAGGATGACTATTGGCACAACTCTCCAAAGTGAGCTTGTATAATTTTTCTGCTCCAGAGGCATGCATGAGGACTTCTATGATTGAGTCTTCTGTGCCTGGTACAGCTTCAGCACTATGCCAGGCAGCGCAGATATTCACTTCTAATTTCTGTGGCATCTTCAAGCTTGGCATTAAAGTGACTGGAGAATCCAATCAGTTCTACACATAGTGCTGCAGGACATTCAGTTCTAGGGATCTGACACCAGCCCTGGCAATTTTCATCTAAGTTCAGCTTGGTGCCAGTCAGGGTTGGGATCCCACCATCTCCAGTAGCTTGTAGAGTCAGAGGAAAGCATGGATGGAGACTTCAATGGAATTGAAGCCTCCTCTGATCATTCAAGTTGATGCATGTGATAATGTAAGACCAATATGTTGTCCTTGCAGAATAACAACACATCTGACCCTATCCACAGCAACTACTCAATTAAAATGCACTCTGATGCCAAAGAGCCATATGACCAAACTGATCCAGCCTTTGGTAATTTTCTACAGTCTGCTATTAGATCATCTCAAGTCTAAGCCTCTGAAAACTCACCGACTCTCTCATCAGCCCTCATCAGAGATACAGCCACCATCCACCCCCTAAGCAGAGGCCTGTGATGTAGCACCTCATAGAAACACCCTACCATAATAAATAAGAGAATGTTTAAGAGAAGCACCAAAAGTTTGCATCAAGGTGACCTCTAGCTTCTGGATTTATTTAATTTCAATATGAATCACATTTTCCAACAAGTTCTCACTGCATAATTTTTTTTTGATGAGTGTGTTCAGCAGATTTGTTTGTTGTCATTCATATTACTTTCTGCAGCAAAGGATGAATCTTCAGGGTTACTGTCACCTTCAGAGTCAGAGGCAATGACACAATACCTTTGTAATGGCCTCCATGGTAAACTGGGCCCTCTTTGTACATTGCTCCTCACTGAATCAAATGAGGTTCTTGGCTTCTTCTCACCACTGGGATAAGGTCTCCCGTGGACTCCCCTCCTTTTGATTCTACCTCCTCCTCCTCTTTCCAAGTTTGTCTGCCAGGATTTCCTTAGTATGCTCCACAATGTCAGATACTCAAAGAATAAGTCTTTGCTCTTGTAAGTTCTATTCATTACCATATACAGTACCTAAGATCTTGAGCACAGCTAAATTTTGATATGGAGATGTTAAATGTTTGTTGATCCACCATGACTAAACAGGCAACACTCTATATCTGGGCCAAAGTATTTACAACACTGCAAGAAGAATACAAAAATGACATAATATAGATTGCTCCAAAGGTAATAAAAAGAACCACAACTATAATCGTTTTGATCCCAGATATAATATAATGATACGTGGTATGGTTACATTGAAGTCAGTAGAATGAAATTTCAGAACAGCTGAGATCAAAGCTGCCTTACGCCCCAATGGCTTGAGATACACAGGTACCCATATATCCTCAATGCTCATGAAGATCTCAAAGAAAATCTGTACATTTGTCTCCTCGATTGAAATAAATCCTATATCCTTATTCATGACAAAAATAAAACAAATTTGAATTGGATACACCTCAATTGCTGTTGCATGTTCAAATCTTTCATATATAACAACAGAAAATACTGAAACACTCAGCAGGTCAGGCAGTATCTCTGGAAAGAGAAACATCTGACAGTTCAGGTCCGGGGCCATTTGTCAGAACTGGGAAAGAGAGAAAACAACTTAGTTTAGAGAGCAGAGAGGGTTGGAACAGGGGGGAGAATGAAACAAAGAGAATATCTCTGATGGGATGAGATTGCATGAGTCAAGGTGGCAGTTAAGGGGCAGCTATGATCAGATTAGCAACACATTACAAAGACAAAGAAGCTCAAAGGTAGAACTGTGTGATGGCATATAGGATGCTTGCTTTCATTAGCCAAGGCATAGAGTGTAAGAGCATTTAAATGCTCATCCACAGACTATTTAAATGTTGTCAAAGTACTTACCTCCACCACCTTCTTGGGCAGTGCACTCCAGACTTTTTAACTCTTCTCGATGAGAAAGCCTTTGCTCAGTTTCCCCTCTCACCCTTTTACTCCTCATCTTAAACCTATACCCCTTAGTTTTAGATGTCTCTGTTGTGGGGAAAGGTTTTTCACTATCCACCCTATCTCCGCCTCTCATAATTTTGTTCATCTCTATCAAGGTCCCCCCTCAGTCTCCTCCACTCCAAGGAAAACAAGTCCAGCCTACCCTGTCTCTCCTCATAACTGAAATGTTCTATCCTAGGCAACATCCTGGTAAATCTCCTCTGCATCCACTCTAGTGTGATCACATCTTTCCTACAGTGTGTCAACCAGAACTGCACACAATATTCCAGCTGTAGCTAAAGCAAAGTTTTGTAAAGTTGCATCATGATCTCCATATATTCTATACCCCAGCTAATGAAAGCAAATGCCTCATATCCCTTCTTCATCACCTTATCTACATGTTTTGCCAACTTTAGGGATCTGTGGACTTGTACACCAAAGTTCCTCTGTTCCTCAATACTCCCCAGAGCTTTGCCATTCATGGTGTATGTCCTGTCCTTATTCCAAAATGCATCACCTCACATTTATCGGAATTAAATTCCATCTGCCATTGCTCTGCCCAGTTTAACAGCAGATCAATATCATTCTGTCATCTAAAACTATCCCCCTTACTATCAACAACACCAATATTTGTGTCATGTGCAAATTTACTAATCATACCCCCAAACTCACATCCAAATCTTGACATCATTATTAATTTTCTCTGAATTCTTCTCCTCCCAATGAGTCTTTGCAAAGCTGTGTTACAAATGTTTGGATATATTATGTTAATGACATGATCTTTCCATCTGTGCTTTTTTTTCATTTTTCCCAAAAAGTTTAATCTAATTTTCAAGAACAGGGCCTCAGCTTTCTTTTGGAAACTCTAACTTCGAAACTTCATCTTCCTTTTCCCTATCAGTTCTTCCCAGTCTCATTTAATACGTTGCCTGCAATTTTCGTGTTAATTGCTTTACCCTTTTCTTGCTACCACAGTTTTATAGCAAAGCATCATACACCACTTTTCACCTCTTCCTTGGCTGATTCTGAATCAATTCCCCAGTCCTTAAAACAATTAGCACCTCCCCTAGTACTGCTATCTTGCATATTTGACAAATGATCTTTGTTCATTGAACACTCCCTTTGTTTTGATAGGGGAGCTTAAGTAATTTCCTTTCCCTGGTGTCACATAAATAAATCTCATTTTAAATGTTTATAGATCTGTTATCATCTTGCTTTTTTTCCTCTTTCAATTCAATGCAAATTTGCATACATTATAAAAAAAATTAAGACAACTCAAATCATGAATAAACTTGGAGACACAAGAGACTGAGGATGCTGGAATCTGGAACAAAAAACAAAATGCTGGAAAAACTCGGCGTGTCAAACATCTTTGGAAGCATAGGGATGGTCGATGTTTATCTTCCCTCTACACTCTCAGTCCCGATGCAGGTGAACTGAACCCTCAACTGAAACCTGTACTACCTCAATGCACTCTGTACTAACTCAATGTAACTGCACTGTGTAATGAATTGACTTGTACTATCAGTGTGCAAGACAAGTTTTTCTCTGTACCTCGGTACAAGTGACAATAATAAACCAATACCAATACTAATAATATCCCTCTGCCTCCACAAATGCTGCTTAACTCAGCAAGTTCCTCCAGCAGTTTGTATTTTACTCATGAATAAAATTTTTGAGCATCATCTCAAAAAAACTTTACAATATAAACATTGATCATTTCTAGAAAGTTTATATCACAATGAAATTAATGGGGATACTCAGCACGTCAATCAGCATCCACTGCAAAGGGAACAGTTAGAGCCAATGACCCTTCCATTACTTTTCACCATGATTTCTATCACCCAAACATCACGTTTCAGATCGATGGTGTCAAATAGAACATGATCCTCGACTAGATCCTCAACTTCCTAATTGAGAGACCACAGTCAGTGCGGATCAATAATAACATCTCACCCTTGCCGACAATCAACACAGGCGCACCTCAAGGATGCGTGCTTAGCCCACTGCTGTACTCTCTCTACACTCATGACAGTGTGGCTAAGCACAGCTCAAACACCATCTATAAATTCCCCGATGACACCACTGTTGTTGGTAGAATCTCAGATAAGGAGGCATACAGGAGTGAGATAGATTGGCTGGTTGAGTGGTGTCACAACAAAAGCCTTGTACTCAATGTCAGAAGACCAAGGAACTGATTGTGGGCTTCAGGAAGGGGAAGTTGGGAGAACACACAACAGTCCTCATTGAAGGGTCAGCGATGGAAAGGGTGAGCAGCTTCAAGTTCCAGGCATCAACATCTCAGAGGATCTATCCTGGGCCCAACACATTGGTTCAATCACAAAGGCGGCATGCCAGCAGCTCTACTTCATTAGGAGTTTGAGGAAATTTGGTATGTCACCAAAGACTCTTACAAATTTCTATAGATGTACGATGGAGAGCATTCTGACTGGTTGCATCACAGCCTGGTATGGATCCTCCAATGCACAAGATTGCAAGGGGTTGCAGAGGGTTGTAGACTCAGCCAGCTCCATCACAGCACAACCCTCCCCACCATCAAGGACATCTTCAAGAGGCGGTGCCTCAAGGAGGTGGCATCCATCATTAAGGACCCTCACCATCTGGGACATGCCCTCTTCTTGTTACTACTATTGGGAAGGAGGTACAGGAACCTGAAGACCCACACTCAATAATTCAGGAACATCTTCTTCCCCTCTACCATCAGATTTCTGAACAATCCATGAACCCACGAACACTACCTCATTATTCCTTTCTTTTGCACTAATTATTTATTTTTGCAATTTATAGTGTTACGAACCAGCAACAAAAGAAACACACCGAGTCATGATTCAGTGTTAAAACTACTTTATTAATAACTACTTACGATAATAAGAAAAATAAAAGTAAAAATGTTAGAATGTTAGAAGTAAAAATGTTAAACCTTAAACATTAACCCCAAAACCAAACTTGTGGTGTGTGTGTGGCAAATTCCCAAACTCCAAGTCCAGGAATGGTTCTTAAAGTTCAGTTCAGTAAGCCGTAAGGTGAAACATGAGCAAAGGCTTCTTCAACAACCACCATTGACTGAAGATAAGACGTAGATGTAGAGAGAAAATAGAGATATTACGAAATCCAAATGTTCCACGACGGAACCCAAACGACACCTCAGTGTTTACTCAGCAGTGATCACTCCACCGCATCTGCCTCACCCTGAAAGGCTCTCGAATCATGGCTGTCCACACAAATACCTGCTTCCTTCTACAGGTCAACAACAAAGTGAACTCCATTGCTTCGTTCCGAAGTATCTGCCACCCCGAAAAGCATCCGAGAAGTGGCCGTCCACACAAATACCTGTTTCCCTCTACAGGTTAACAACAAAGTGGACTCCACCGGATTACTCCAAAAATCCATACGTGGATTGTAGTGACAGGCACAGTTACTGTTTTTCATCCATCGATAGAGACTAGCAAGCTGGTGCCTCTCTCTCTCTCCTCTCTCTCTCCTCTGACTGACTACTCCAAAAATGTCATTACATCCTTTATCTTCTGTTGATGTAAGCACACCCCACACACACACGCACGCGCACACACACACACGCGCACACACACACACACACACACACACACACAAACACACACACACACACACCCCGCTATGCTCTATCTTAAAGGGACATTCACCAATAGTAACCCAGTTCATAACAATAGATTTTTATGTCTTGCACTGTACTGCTGCTGCAAAACAACAAATTTCACGTCATCTAAGTGATAATAAATCTGATTCTGATTCTGAAAAAAAAGACAGCTACAAACTTAGTTGGTATAAAGCAATTCAATTCTGATTGGAAATAATTTTATTTTTTTGCCTATAATTTAAAAAAGGAACTGTTAGATCCACACAGTTTCCAATTTTCACTTTTATTGAGAGAGCTGAAGGTTTATTTCAATAGCTTCTTATACCTTTCCTATAAGTGAGTCATACTTTTCATGACACTACCAATGTAACAGCAGTCATTACAACCTAAACAATCAGTTCAAGAGTAGAAGATGCATATAACAAAGTCAATTACCAAGTTTGAAATGCAAATTCATATTTTATGACATTGGCTTTTCTTTACTGTATGTCTGATATTTTTTCTTATATTGACATGGTTTATAATTTGCACCAGTTACTGTCAAAAATAAGTCAGAATAATTAAGACATTTTATAAATAGTTATGTCAGTTTGAACAATTGGGAGCAGTGTTTATCAGTGTCAGAGATGGCAGCCACCTTTGATAAATCCTCTGTGGAATTCAACACTGTCACCATTGAAAAATGCAACCTTCTGTCATAACAGCAGTGTGCTCTGTAACCTGGCAACCACATTTCCTGTATAATGAAATACAAGAAATGAGATAAAATATGAATATGGTCTTTGTGTATCTACATAATGGAATTGCAAAGTTGAAGAACCTGTGCCCTGGGAACTAGGGAATGTAAACTGGAGGAAAGTCTGCACATAGACTTAGTTCTGAAATTAACAGAAAGGAGATAGATTTAAACTCACAAGTAAATGATTAGTGTCTCTTTAATGGAGAACCCCATAACTCAAGCTAATCTGTGAAAGGTGTATTATAATCATCAATCACTTGAAGATAGTTTACCCTGCCAAATGTGGGCAGCACAGTGGCCTCACAGAGCCAGAGATCTGGGTTCAATCCTTACTTCAGGTGCTGTCTGTGTGGAGTTTGCACGTTCTCCCTGAGACTGCATGAGTTTCCTCCGGGTGCTCTTGTTTCCTCCCACATCCCAATGAGATATTTGCTGGTAATTTAATAGGCTACTGCAAATTGCCATTGGTGTCTAGGTGAGTGGTAGGGTCTGGAGGGAGATGACAGAATGTCAGGAGAATGGGATTGATGGTCGGTGTGGATGCAGTGGGCTGAAGGGCCTGTTTCCATGCTGTGTCGCGATGACTATATTCTTTGCCGTTT
This sequence comes from Pristis pectinata, assembly GCF_009764475.1. Taxonomy (NCBI): domain Eukaryota; kingdom Metazoa; phylum Chordata; class Chondrichthyes; order Rhinopristiformes; family Pristidae; genus Pristis; species Pristis pectinata. The sequence goes on along the minus strand of NC_067408.1, from coordinate 40,643,432 downwards.
TACCAATTCTTCCCGGCTCAGCATCTTACTGGCTATTTTATACACAAAAGAATCCAGTAAAGTCATTATCAAAATAAAAGAGCTATCAACAAACAATACAAATACACTTAATTTGCTATTCCATAAAATAATAGCTTATGGTGCATTCATGCTAAAACATGAATGAGAACTGGTTTCACTTTGTAACAATATATTGTAAATACTTAATACATATTGGGAGTCAGGTGGCAACTTGATGCAAGTGATGCTTTTTGAAAGGAGTTAAGTTTAAAACTACTTCACTCTGGCATCACCTTGGCTCTTACCAACAGGACAACACTAGATGAGTTTAACGTTGACACAAAGTTGAAGCTGCTTTGCAGCTCAACGACACCCTAGTGTAGAACTATTTTAGCCTCTCAAAATAACAGGAGGAAAGGGGAGACAATGAAGTAAGGTATGAGATATGCAGTTTCCATGATCCACCAGTTTAACCATGCTTTAAGCAAATAAAGCAAGCCACTTCCAAATATAATGACATATGAAGGCAACATGTCACGAAATGCTAAAACTTTAGAGTACAAATGTACCAAAGAATCACAAGCATTAATTGAAAATCAACTTTGTAATATAATTCTAATTAGTAGATAACATTGTAAGTATGTACGTACATTGAAACAAACATATAATGGACAGTGCTGGGCATCAGCAATAGGATTAATCAAGCCAATGTACATCATTATTTCAGCTTCTTTCAAGTTAGTAAGCAGATATCTTCATAGTTACTGGAGTTGTGTATCAAAGCTTAATCATGCGGATGTTGAAAATTTGTAATAAAGCTGAAATTTTTAACAGATGAGACAGCAGCTATGGAGAGAGAGACAGAGTTAATGTTTCAGGTCAATGTCCTTTAAGAAAGCTGATGAATCATTGACCTGAACCAGTAGCTGGCCTCGCTCCACGCTGACACTGCCCACCTGCTGATCATTTCCAGCATTTTTTGCCTTTAATGTCTGGAACACAAATTTACCACCATATTCATACAAGGGATGAGCATCAGAAAGCTGCAGGTACTAGAGAAACTGTGCAGTGGTGGCATTTCTCAAACAAAGAGGTTTTACTTATTTGCCTAGGTTTTTAGCTGCACCTACCCAGAATAGTTAAACATTTATGTATGTTGGATCGGGTCAGTTTTATTAGTTGTGGAATTTGTATCTGTCTGCAAAGGATCTGTGAATGTTTTAACAGTTGTATCATTATAACACTTGTATCCATATTGAAAATCAGCTGAACATTGTTTTCATTAAACATTAAAGGTGCTTTGTAGTCCTAAAATATTTTTACATAATTACTGTAAATCTGTGTCAATAATAGAGATCAAATTCATATTTATCCTTTGCTGATCATATATCCACATTTTGTTCTGAAAGTGAACAAAATTTGTGAGACATCCTCATCTATTTGAAGAAATGTCTGATTTGAAATGAGAAGCAACAGACCTAAACCAAGCAACAACTGCTTGTCAGTAATTCAGTAATATTACTGTTAACTACCTTGAATAATTCATCTACCTCAATAGCAATATCCATGTTAATAACAGTAATGTTTGAAGGAACAAAAGCAGAGATAATTATATCTATCATGAAGAAACTTGTGGTAGATTTGAAATAGCGTTTAGAGAAAGGTTGAAATTATTAATGATCTACACTATTGTAAATGCTATTTGGTGCTGAAACCTGGTTTCAGCTTCGAATTTGACTGTAGTAAATATCAATTGTTCTGCAGTGACAAGAGTTTAGAAATGTGACATTGAGCTAACATTACCACTAACCAACCAATTGTAATGCTACTTTGAATATGTGACTGCTGTTTTTTTTTATTAAAATGTCTTAAAATTCAGAGAGAGCACTGAGACTTACTCTGTGAGCCACCCGATCAAAATCAGACAATAGAAGTGCCTAACATAATTGTTTTCAAATCCACTCTGTAGAATTGATTCATTGATTGACTGGCCTATTCAAGAGTATAATAATAACCTCACTATCAGTTATACAGAGCAAATAACCAGAAGAAAGAAATGAACTCTTCATTCCAATTAATTAGCAGCCTTCTCAATCATGTCAAAATTCATTTGATGTGATTGAGTTTGTTTCTAATTAAATAGAGTACATGAAACTTTATTTGACTGACAACCCCCTGGATTTAAATTACAATGGACAGAATGTGGATAGTGCAATGTTGTGGTAACATCACTTCAGCTTAGTGTAACAAACGGATATGCCAAAAAGACAACTTCCAACTTCCATCCAAAATGAGCATGGAGTGGCCATGTTTCCTGCCTGAAGTCAGTATCCAGATGCTGGGGTTGCTTTTAGGCATGGGGGGGGGTCATTTGATTGCATAGGGTGAGAAGCAGGTATCAAAATGGTCACTACTATAGGTCACGTTGTGAGAAGGGAAGAAATTACTCAGTTCCTCTGTTAAACTGGTCCCCCTTAAGTTGGGGTGGTTGTAAGAATGTAGAGGGCAATTCCAGAAATTGAAATAAGCAATGGGTTCCTTCTTTCAAAGTTAAAAGTAAGTTAAGTTGAGTAAATTTGGATTGTGCCTCTCTTTCAGAATGGCTACTGTAAGTTCTCTTAAGCACTACCAACAGGCACATTACTGTCTGTTACAAACCTGGTGGTGAGTTGGAGAATGGAGTAGTGAGAAAGCTTGACTGATCATCCAATAAAAGTTGTGTATTTCTCTCCACAAATTATATTAAATTAATATTTATTTCCATGTATATACGGAACCAATCATTGTGCATCACTTGTGATTTCAGTAATAAGTTATTGCCTCAGGAGACACAGCATCTTCATCTCATCTGCGGGTGGCTGTATACCACTCTCCATCATGGACCTTTCCAATAGTGAGTCTGACAACTGAGGAGCTTGGACATTACCACTCATATAAACAATGGAAACACATGTATGCTCCCGAAATATTAACCAATCAGTGTCTCCCCTTCCTGCTTAATTACAAAGCACTCTTTAGCCCTTTAAAAGTAATATAACACAATGCATAAAATGCTCTATGTATGTAATATACATGCAATAATTGTTTAATCCATAGCATATCAAGAACCTAAGAAAACACATCAACACAAAAATTGAAAAAGTGCTGCGGTATAAATTTTATTCTATTTCCTGGTTATACGAATTATTCCTAAGACAATTACTATTATTTATAAACAAGCATCAGACCTGTGTCACTTTACTTGATTTCCTGTCTTTTTTCTGGATAATAAATTCCTATTATATCAAATACCAAGGAAATTAAATACCAGTTTTATAATTTTAGCTTTAGCTATTGATTAAGAAATATCACTAATCAGTCAGTATAACTAATATTCAATAAGTTAACCTATATCATTGCTCTGTTTGTTTTGACTTCTGAGTTTTCAGATACCAGGATATCAATATAACAGTCCAGATGAAGGGTCTCAACCTGAAACGTCGACTCTCCATTTCCCTCCATAGATGCTGCCTGACCCATTGAATTCCTCCAGCTTTTTGTGTGTTGCTCCAGATTCTAGCACCTGCACTCTCTTGTGTCTGTCAATATAACAGCATTGTTGGCCAGGCTATAAATGATTGATTTTGTATAAAGAAATGGGCAAGCAATAAATATGATATTTATTTGAATAGGCTGCTTGGGCTGATGAAAACTGATGTGAGTTTCCATTCATTTTAACTAATTGGACTGTCATTGTTATTGGATGAAGAGTAATATATGGACCAGCGAGTTTCTTAGCCTTTCTCTAACTCTGACTTTGGTTGCATTAGAAATCATGTCACAATGTATAATGGTTCAAATGTGATCCACATAGGCGGCACACAGATATTTGTTTGCTTTAGAACGTCTGCACTTACCTACAGGCAATCAGAAACAGAATCTCTTAAGGGACAGAACAAGAAAGATGCTGATGAAATACCTTGGCTGTAATATTTTTAACAAAGTTTCAAATATAGAACTGCATCTAACACAAGAGCAATACAAAGCCACAGGGTACCAGTACCAGAGATTCCTTGTGGCACAGTGGAACCTTTTGTCTGTGTCTTGCATAGAATGCTGAAAGCATTTTTTACCATATTTGACATGGTTTGAATATAGTTACATGAAGGACCAGTACCTACACACCTAGATTCTTTCTTTATCTCCAATAATTTTCCGATAAGAAAACTGTATATATATATAGAGAGAGAGAGAGAGTTAGGTGTGAAAATATCAGTGAAGAATGGTAAGACTAGAGGATAAAAGCTGTGCCATCTCATCATATCTGACATGTTTGCTGTATATTAGGTAGTTTAGGTATTTTTTAAAATCTTGTTATTGCAAAATCAATTTATACAGCATCTCAGATAATTGCCGCATTAGAACATAGAGCAAATACTTTCTGCATGAATGATATTACCTCTTTTAAAAATAATTTCTCTCTGTGTGCACATGACAAAGTCAGAGGAAAAACATTTGAGGTGTGGGACATGTTTAGAAACAGACAAGCAGATTGAGATCCAGCATCAAGTAGAAATGAAAATGAGGAAATCATTTCTATTGGCCAAAATATGAAAGTCAAGAAGAGTGATACACTGGTCACACTGTAGAATCAGCATTGTTAAATTCAGTCTTGTAATAATATTTCTTAAATTTTGAAAGCATGCATTGATGTGCCTACAAGTTTCCGTGATTAAAAGAAGTATATATCTTGCTGTATCACAAGATGGATAAAGTTTGTACAAATTCCTCTTTAAAAGCCTATTTGACATGGCTAACACATTGAGATGATAGGAATTTCTGTAAATTATTTAGCAAAAAAAGATTAGAAAGGGTTTTTTGGTAAAACTTATTTGGATAGTATTTTAAAAATGTGTGTGTAAAGCACAGAATATTAACATTTTAACTTTATTGCTTTTGTTTTCAATCAATAATCATTTTCTTACAAAGACACTGATCTGAAATATCTCAGGGATTTATCCACGGATACAGATGTGCCAGTATTTGTCTGAGATTTCATTAGTGCACCTGCTGAAAAAAATAACTGCATTTGGCTTTTGAATTTAGGGCACCCCAAAAATTATTAAATAATGAATAGGCAGCAAACATCTAAAGACTCTGCTTCCACCACCTTGTGATACAGAAAGATTAAGATTTAAGATGTCTTTATTAGTCACATGTACATCAAACACACAGTGAAATGCATCTTTAAGCGTAGAGTGTTCTGGGGGCAGCCTGCAAGTGTCGCCACGCTTCCGGCGCCAACATAGCATGCCCACAACTTCCTAACCCGTACACCTTTGGAATGAGGGAGGAAACCAGAGCACCCAGAGGAAACCCACGCAGACACAGGGACAACACACAAACTCCTTACAGGCAGCGACAGGAATTGAACCCGAGCTCCAAGGACTCACAACCCTCTGAGAGAGAAAAAAAAATTCACCCCATCTCCATCTTAAATGAGTGACTACCTATTTTTAAACTGTGGTCTGTGAGTCTTAGCTGCCTGCAATACCTCATTCTAAAATATAATGTTCCTAATTAGAACTGACATACTAAAAAGCTGTCTTCCACTGCTCTCCCTCTCTCACCCACTTGGACACCACCACTACTAAGATAAAAACTAAAATCAAAAAGGCATTACTTTAGCTATATTCATGTATGAGAAAGACTGAGACAAATTGTGTAGTTCCTGTTCAATTGGTAATCAATATGAGGGGAAACTGAATCGATTGGGCTGTACCAAAAACATAAATTAGTGGAGCACACAGCCAACGGATCATGAATCCCTTTAATCTAAATAAATTGATGACACATCAATGCTTGGATAAGCTGCAGTTAGATCTTTTCCCGAAGAGCTTATGACAAACTTTTACCAAAGTATTTGAAATACCAATACCAGACAAAATAATAAATAGTTGGAAATGAGTTGGCATGGCTAACACTTAGGATTTAAGCAAAATTCTGTAGATTACCAGCTTTGAGATGATGAGGAATTTATGTAAATTATTTCACAAAAAACAACCTAGAGGATCCATTTTGAATTGTGGTAAAACTTATTTGGTGTGTGTGTGTGTGTGTGTGTGTGTGTGTGTGTGTGTGTGTGTGTGTGTGTGTGTGTGTGTGTGTGTGTGTGTGTGTGTGTGTGTGTGAAGCACATAATATTAACATCAAAAGTCCTTTTAAGGGAAATAATTAGAAGGAGGATAAGATGGGAAGAGAGATAGAGGATATCGAGTTGAGCATGGGAAGATGGTACGGTGTCTCTATGACCCACTCCGGGGAAAGGTGACAAGTAGGAGTGACAAGAGAGTGAATAGGTGCTTAGCAAGGCCACAAACAAACAAGCAGAAGGAACTGATGAGGATTAAGTGTGTAGTTCTGATGAAAGGGATGGGTCTAACACCAACGGCAGAGAGAGGTAGTAGCTTTAATAAGACATGAAAGTAAAGACATTAGAAGAATAAACCTGCAACTGAAAGATGAGTGGGTAAGTGAAGTACTGAGAGTGAGAGCACAAGAATGGGATGTTGTAGACAGCTAAGACCACAGTTTAAAGGTAAGGGCTCGCCCATTTAAGACACAGGTAAGGTGAATTATTTATTTTCAGAGGAATACGAGTCTTTGGAACTTTCCCACAGGGTGGCAGAAGGAGAGCTTCAAATATATTTAAGGCTGAGGCAGATAGATTCTTGATGAGCAAGGGGATGAAAGTTACCATGGGTACTGAAGAGTGCAGAGTTGATGTTACAATTACATCATCTTTGATGATATTAAATGACAGAAGGGCCGAGTGGCCTTCTACTGCTCCTGATTCATATAACTGTATATTTCCATAGCCTCCACCACACCAGTCAGCCTGTAACCTCTGGCAGCTCTTTTCTCCTCCACAGCACATCACCCACCACCTCCCATCTGAAAAGTAAAGAGCAGAAATAACAGTGAGAGAAGCAAACAGAAGATTTATAAAGAGAACAAAAAATACCACAGCTAGAAAGAAAATACTACAGAAACAAAGGAGATAAATAAGAGAGAGATCATATCCTCAGTCTTAACAAGCCCAACACTGCAAAAGTTCTTCTATTGGTATTGGTATTGGTATTGGTATTGGTTTATTATTGTCACTTTACCGAGGTACAGTGAAAAACTTGTCTGGCATACCGTTTGTACAGATCAATTCATTACACAGTGCATTGAGGTAATACAGGGTAAAAACAATAACAGAATACAGAGTAAAGTGGGTGGCGTGGTAGCGTAGCAGTTAGCGTGATGCTATTACAGAGCCAGCGATCGGGGTTCCATTCCCATCGCTGTCTGTAAGGAGTTTGTATGTTCTCCCTGCGTTTGCGTGAGTTTCCTCTGGGTGCTCCAGTTTCCTCCCACATTCTAAAGACATACACGGAGGTTAACATGGGTTTAAATGGGCAGTGCAGACTCATTGGGCCGGAAGGACGTGTTACCATGCTGTATAAATAAATAAATAGATGGAAATAAAGTGTCACAGCTACAGGGAAGTGCAGTGCAGGTACACAATAAGGTGCAAGGTCATAACAAGGTAGACTGTGAGGTCAAGAGTCCATCTCATCATATAAGGGAACCATTCAATAGTCTTATCACAGTGGGATAGAAGCTGTCCTCAAGCCTGGCGGTATGTGCCCTCAGGCTCCTGTATCTTCTGCCTGATGGGACGAGAAGAGAGAATGACCCAGGTGGGTGGGGTCTTTGATTATGCTGACTGCTTCACCAAGGCAGCGAGAGGTAAAGACAGAGTCCATGGTGGGGAGGCTGATTTTCATGGTGTGCTGGACTGTGTCCACAACTCTCTGCAGTTTTTAGCAGTCCCAGACAGAGGCAGTTGCCATACCAAGCCATGATGCATCCAAATAGGATGCGTTCTATGGCGCATCGATAAAAGTTGGTGAATATCAAAGAGGACATGCCAAATTCCTTTAGCCTCCTGAGGAAGTAGAGGTGCTGGTGAGCTTTCTTGGCCATGGCGTCTACGTGGTTGGACCAGGACAAGCTATTGGTGATATTCAGTCCAAGGAACTTTAAGCTCTCAACCCTCTCAACCTCAGCACCGCCCACTTTCCTGAAGTCAATGACCAGCTCTTTTATTTTGCTGACGTTGAGGGAAAGGTTGTTGTCATGACACCATGTCACTAAGCTCTCTATCTCCTTCCTGTACTCCAACTCATCATTATTTGAGATACGGCCTACTACAATGGCATCATCTGCAAACTTGTAGATGGAGTTAGAGAAGAATCTGGCCACACAGTCATGAGTGTATAGGGAGTAGAGTAGAGGGCTTAGGACACAGCCGTGTGGGGCACCAGTGTTGAGAATAATTATGCCGGAGGTGTTGCTGCCTCTCCTCACTGATTGCAGTCTGTTCGTCAGAAAGTCAAGGATCCAGTTGCAGAGGGAGGTGTTGAGACACAGGTCTCGGAATTTTGTGATGAGTTTGTTTGGAATTATAGTATTGAAGGTGGAGCTGTAATCAATAAACAATAGTTTAACTTAGGTGTCTTTACTGTCCAGATCATATATAAACTATGATACTTTTTTTATTGGGCACGATTTTTGAAAAAACTCTTGCTTCATTTACTTTGCCTAATCTGGGGTTATGAACTGCGATATTGTTAGTCTCAAGGTTCGGGAAGAAAAGCTTTTCTTGTCATGTCGGCTATTAAATTCCGCTTCATGGTTCATGCTAGGACTAAAGTTTGCAGCTCTGAAAAATGTTTCAATCAAGAACAATTTGACTGATTGATGCTGATGATTCCATGTGGTCAGAGTGAATATTTGTCACTATTATTTGATTATCAAAGCCATCAATAGTTAATTTTTTACTTCTTCTATTCACAACTTAATTGAAAACCCAATTTGTTGACATTTCTTGATAACATGGGGACCACCATGATGACTGTATCATAACACAAAGAATAGTTGTCAATACATCTAGTTTCTGTTATGACTGATTAAACTTCTAATCAGATTATGGAAATCCACAGGAGGTAATAATGTGCTGGACAGAGGAGATGTGGTTAAGCTGTTTTCCTTGGTGGGTGAGTCCAGGACTAGAGGGCACAATCTTAGAATTAGAGGGTACCGGTTTAAAACAGAAATGAGGAGAAATTTCTTTACCCAGAGGGTAGGGAAATTATGGAATTCTTTGCCAAGTACAGCTGTGGAGGCCCAATCACTGGGAGCATTTAAGGAGGAGATTGATAGGTATCTAATTAGTCAAGGTATCAAAGGATGTGGGGATAAGACGGAAATTGGGGCTAGATAGGAATAGTTTTAGTTTAGCTCATGGAACAGACTCGATGGGCTGAATGGCCTACTTCTGTTCCTTTGTCTTGTGATCTTGTGACGCTCACATCACTAACTACATTTTGGCAATTCACATGCAAGTCCTTTGATTAATCAGACTGTTCCTCTTGCTATGATTTAACACAGTGTCCTTGTACAATTAGGCACAGACAAAATCAATGCCTCCTAACACAGTGTCCTTGTACAATTAGGCACAGACAAAATTAATGCCTCCAAAGCTTCCTTACCAACTTAATGGCACAGGTCAGTAGACTTATGGAAGCTCTCTGCTTGGCTGGATGCATCCAGCAACAGCATCAATCTGGAAAATCAATACCATTCAGAATAAGGCAGTTCATGTGATTGTCACCACTCAAAGCATCATTACCCTCCACCAAAATAACATGGCTGAAGTGAGTAGGATCCACTACAGTAATTCGCCAAAGCAGCTGCCAAACCCATAATATCCACCTGGGAGGACAAGGAAGCACAGACAGAACACTGTCAACTCAGAGTACTGACAGGTCCCTGTCCAAGCCACTATCCAGAGATGTAAAATTATCAGTGTTCCTTCATCATCAGTGGAACAAAATCCTGGAGTACCTTTACCATAAGAATCCTAGCAGTGCTAGGGGCCCTGTTTCCAGGTCAGTAAGGGATGAACAGCAACAACAAAGTCCAGTAAGTGAATTTTTAAAAACAGAAAGTTGTTATAATGAGGAATGATATTCAGCAGTCTGGAAAAAAAATCACAAACTCAGCAGAATTTCTGGATTCAGTCATCAGGAATATATGAGCACTGATGATATTATGAAGCATTCATAATAAAATATTCAATCCAGAGACTGTTATAGCAAGAGGAAACAACAATGTTACCTGAATTAATGACATATGGATTAACCCAGTGAGTGGATGGAGATGAAAACCACTCAGTAAACCGTAAGATATTTAGAAAGGTAAAAATATTTAAGAATATTTATGTTAGAAGTACATTGAAGATAAAGGGAGTCAATTCTTTAAGTGGAGGAGAACTGCATGCCAACTTTACTTGAGTTTTTTCAGTGCAGGGAGTTAAAATACACTCGAGGATTTGCTCCAAGCCAGTCATAAAAGGAACAAACCAGAGGACAGAATATGAAGACATAGCAATGATTTGTGAAAATAGCAAGGTTACATTAATTTCAATCAACCAAATATAAATTGTGACTGCTGAAGTGGCCTAGAGTCTGAATTAATAAAAGGAACGCATGATTGCTTCATGACATACCCTGTAAGGGATGCCACAAGAAGAAACACTCAGCTTGACTTAATAATGGTAAGTGACCTGGCAGCAAATTATAAGTGGAGTTCATGGCACCTCTGTTTGATAATGAACACAATGTATTAACTTTTGACTTGAGTTGGGAACAAACATGGCTGAGATGAAATAGTTGGGTATATGATCACATAAATAAAACTAGGTAGTTGTTGATTCTTTGTTGATCATTTTGCTGGTTGTGAACATGGCAAGTAAACCATGGCCATGTTACAGTGACGAAAGCCAATGAACTAAACTCCCTGCTGCACAGAGCTCATGTATTACCACCAATATACCACCATTACCACTCAATCCAGTTGATTACTTGTCCTTAATGTCAGTACTTAATCCACTTAATTAAAAGGTGAGTGGAAGAATCTGGGAGGAGTTGCTGAGAATGGGAGGAGAATAAAATGGAATAGAGTAAATGTGTGCTTGTTGGTCAGTGTTGCCTGTTTTTGTGCTATATGAGTGACCTCTATGGCATAGTCACTATAGGAGCGCAGCATTCCTTGGTTCTGCCTCTATCTTCCAGTGCTGCAGAACTTGCTTATTTACAGACTGGAATTTCCAAGTTACACTAACATGAACATCAGTATCTAACAATGACCACCTAAATTGTGGAAGCCACACCATTTCTCCTTAACAGTTGGCACTGGAGCAATGGCAACTCGTTGCAAACTGCTCTCTGCAGATCTACTCATTACTTCTATTATAATCATTCTACTCGTTTAAATCTAAATTCTATCACTCTAAGAATTCCCTTGTACTACCTCATTGAACTGTTGTAATGAAATGATCTGTATGGACGGCATGCAAAACAAATGTTACACTGTACTATGATACATGTGACAATAATAAACAAATTTACCAATTTTCCATTGCTCATTCCCTACTCAGGAAACATTGCTGTGATCATTTTTGATCAGGAAGCAGCATCGATCAGTCACTACATTGCTGTGGATGCAGCTGCATTGGGAGGCTGCCAACTCAGCAGCAACACTATCACCTCCTTACTGTGCAGACCAACTGCTCCTTCAGGGATGTGGGAGGAGTTCTTTTAAAACTCTGAGGGCGCTGAAGTAAACCGTCCACGTATCTACTTGCCCCTATGCCTGCAACTCTGAAGACGCCAAACATTTCTGCATCTTATTCAGGACAATGGATCCGGCACCAAGTCCACGATCCACCCAGAACCATCACTGACATTTTATGGTTGCACCAAATGTAGGTTTACAATTAGACAGCCGGAACTTGTGGCAGCTTCAACCCCTTCACAAGGGGAAGCTATAAGCTCTTCTATCTATAAAGCATGTGTCACTTGCACATCAACACTATGGACTTCCACACATCTTCACTGTCTTTACTTTGTTGCCTTCTCATATTCCTATCTTCCCTAATGACATAGGATGCCAACTCACTGAGTAATCCCATTCCCACACTAATATTCACTATAACTTATTCTCTCCACATTCCCATCAACTCCCCCGAGATCCCCCCACTCACCTACACACCAGGAACAACTTATAGTGGCCAATTAACCAACCAACCCACACATCTTAGGATACACCCAGTTGGAAATCCATGCACTCACAGCAAGAACATGCAAACTCCACAGGTCAGGATTGAACCCAGGTCACTGGAGCTGTGAGACAGTGGCTCTGCTAGCTGTGCCACGGTGCCTCCCTCACATTGGAGCTGACCCATAGACAGTAAATGTTGGAGCTTCATTGCCACAAGCTCTGCCTCAGGTCTGGAAGGAGGATCTCCAACAGTCTCAGTGCAAAATGGGCCTGTTTACAGATGCCAATCACACTGCCCAACACACACCAGGGCAAACGAATGCAGAGGAGACAAATTCCCCACACTAATTCAGTTTAGGTCAGTTAGAAGGCCACCAGCTGACTACAGGGCTCATGTCAGCATGTTCCAGATTTCCACACCTGTGCAAAAAATCAAGAATGCACTGATGGTCAGACATGTGCACTACTGCCCTCTCACATTGCCTCTATATCTGGCTGTGCTCCTCTGGGACTTTCCCTAACTCTTTAAAAATTCACAGCAACCATCTTGGAAATGCTAGGGATTGAACCCAGGGCCTCATACTTGCAAAAACTTGTGTGGTCAGATTCTGCTCTAACTCCATCTACAAGTTTGCAGATGATACTACCGTTGTAGGCCGTATCTCAAACAGAGATGAATCAGAGTACAGGAAGGAGATAGAGAGCTTAGTGGAATGGTGTCATGACAACAACCTTTCCCTCAATGTCAACAAAACAAAAGAGCTGGTCATTGACTTCAGGAAAGGGGGCGATGTACATACACCTGTCTACATCAATGGTGCTGAGGTCAAGAGGGTTGACCGCTTCAAGTTCCTGGGAGTGAACATCACCAACAACCTGTCCTGGACAAACCACGTGGATGCCATGGCCAAGAAAGCTCACCAGTGCCTCTACTTCCTCAGGAGGCTAAAGAAATTTGGTTTGTCCCCTTTGACTCTCACCAACTTTTACCGATGCACCATAGAAAGCATCCTATCAGGATGTATCACGACTTGGTATGGCAACTGCTCTGCCCAAGACCGCAAGAAGCTGCAGAGAGTTGTGGACACAGCCCAGCGCATCACAGACACCAGTCTACCCTCCTTGGACTCTGTCTTTACCTCTCGTTGTCTTGGTGTAGCAGCCAGCATAATCAAAGACCCCACCCACCCAGGACATTCTCTCTTCTCTCCTCTTCCATCAGGTAGAAGATACAGGTGCCTGAGGGCACGCACCACCAGACTTAAGGACAGCTTCTACCCCACTGTGATAAGACTATTGAACAGTTCCCTTATACAATGAGATGGACTATGACCTATGACCTCATGACCTCACGATCTACTTTGTTGTGACCTTGCACCTTATTGCACTGCACTTTCTCTGTAGCTGTGACACTTTACTCTGTACTGTTATTGTTTTTACCTGTACTACATCAATGCACTCTGTACTAACTTGATGTAACTGCACTGTGTAATGAATTGACCTGTAAGATCGGTTTGTAAGACAAGTTTTTCGCTGTACCTCGGTACAAGTGACAATAATAAACCAATACCAATACCAAACATGCATTGCCCCACTGAGCTACGCACTTGGCATTAGAGTCCAATGCTGACAGTTTCCAGAAATTGCTGAACTGAGAAGCCAGATACACTTCAAATCTGGCTATGCAACTCTTATTCCAGCCATGGCTGGCACTTGTGGTATAGACCATTCATTTGAATCAGGCCCCATACTTTAAAGGTAAGTTTGTGTATGTTTTATTTATGTCTTTATTTCATTGCATATTAATTTTCTTAATTAAGTTCCATGTTTCTTTTAAACTTATAATCATTTTTAATTTTCTTCAACTGTTGGACAGCCATCAGGACAGCCCATGGCCCTTAATTCCTGCCACTGTGTCCTTGTCTGAGCTCACAATCCACTGGGTCTCACAGAAGGGCCACTGTGATGATGTCAATGACACAATGGGAGCTATAAGGTCACAAAGAATTAGCACGACTACAAGACTCATACAGGCAGTAATTGTGAAGTACAGCTCAGGATGTCTACAATCCAGCCTCAGTGTAAGTTTTTTTCAACAAATTGTTCAGCAATATACTATGATTTCAGGCTTACCCAAACTCTCATCTCATAAGGTAATTACCATTTGCTTTACTTATATATTTTAAAGGGTTAAAATTTTCTTAGGTGTTAAATGGTTCAAGTTCACATGACCACGAAGCAATGGCTACAATTGAGGATTTAACATGATCAAATATGATTTATTGTACATGGTTGATTGTCTCACAGGAAGCAATCACTCAAAAGTTAGGAAATCATTATCCCCAAAGCTGGAACCCATTGTGATTCCAACATGGCTCACCAGGGGATGGGAGGGTTAGATTTCACGTTATCCACAATCAATGAAAGGCAGTAAGTGGATACCACTTGAAAGATGTAGGGCTCATTTCAAATACCATCGGCTTTGTATAAACTTTAAGGGTAAGTTGTTAGCTGAAATAATACAATTTGATCTGACCAGCATTTTGGGTAAAGTAGCTGAATATCTCTGTGATAATTTTGACTTGGAATTCAGCCTTGAATCGTGTAAAATGCAGGCACTTAAATATATTAAAACAACCAGGAAACATCAATGTATATTTGAATGAGGAAAATCAGCACAGTTACCTCCACATTGCTGGAGGTCTGAGACAGGAAGAAGTCTCTTGGGCTGGAAGTCCCAATGACATCTCAGCATTCCCAGGGAAAATGACTGCAAAGGGAAGCCTTTTCTCCTTTTCTACAAACTCAAACAAACATTTGGACACATAAAATTTACAGCGTGGTAACAGGCCCTTCCGGCCCAACGAGTCTGTGCCGCCCATTTTTTAAACCCCCCATATTAACCTACCCGTACGTCTTTATACGGGTACTCTGGAAAAACAAATGCATCCCCACTATTAAAATGCTGATATTTATTTACCTCTTCTTACCAGTCCAACTGTTTAGAGTTGGACATACATTGGGCTGCCTGTAGACAAAATAATAAAGTGAAAAAAAAATCTTTGGTTTCAACAGCTATATGTGCACCATGGCAGCAGGTAACTAATGTGTGAGCCATATATAGTGAGAGCTGTAATAAATATGCAGATAGATTTTGCATACTGCACATATACATTGTTATTTTTATATAAAAGTTGGGACAATCATGGCATTTGCAAACTATATAATTCTGTGTCACCTTTGAACTGAATTTAGCTTTACACTCAATTTATATATTTGGATGGCATGCAAAACTATGGCATACATCTTAAAGAGATAACATAGTTGCTAAATATCAAACCATAGAGTTGTTGTGGTATGGAAGCTGGCTCTTTGGCCCAAGTCTTTGCTGGCTCTTATAAGAGAAATCCTGTCAGTTCCATGTTCTGCTCTTTCCCCATAGTCCTGCAAATTATCCTCTGTCAAATGTCTGTCCTATTTCTTTTAAAAACATCGATTAATTCTGTTCCCACACCATAACAGGCAATGAATTTCAGATCCTACCAACTCTCTGAATAAAAATTTTCCCTCACCTCCCCCCAGATACTTTGCCCATCATATTAAACCTGTGATCTCTGCTCTCTGAACCATCTGCTAATGGGAACATTTCCCTATTTGGCCAAGTTGACCAGTCATTATCTTGTTCACCTCGGTCAGATCGGCCAACCTTTTTTTTACTGCAAAGGGAATAAATCTAGCTTCTCCCATTTAAACATAACTGAAATAATAATCAAGACAAGATAATATTGTCAAAGGATATTAATAATTAATGTGTTGAATGACTGTCTGGTATCTTTTAAATAGCTGTAAATGAAGAATTTCAATTTTAACAGCATGGAAATCATTTGAAAATGCATGATGTGTTTGTCAATCATGCATTTTGTGAAACTATTGACACACAAAATAAAAACAATCTGCATATCGATTCTTTCAGTAGCTCAAATAAATACTTCTGACTGTTGTTAACAATAGGAACAGTTCCTCAATACCAGGAATTACAGACTGTTTAGTAAAACCTTTTTCTGTTAACTTCAAACTTAACTCAGGATTAATATAATGATGTGTGAAAATGTTCCCTGGGAATATACTACAGTTGTCAGGAGTCACCAATGACCCTTAAAAATCAATGAGAAGTGGCTCTCACTGAATTAGGCTTAATGTTCAATCAGCAGAGTTAAAAGCAAAGGGTTCCATTTGTAATTATTATGTGAAAACTAAAAATAAAGTCCTTTGTTACCTCCCTATCCCATAAACTAATACTTAATTGCTTAGCAATCAAATATCTGGTATTTTAGATCTCTGACTTAATGCTGAACATTCAGTTCACCACACAATGATTCACCTCATGAATATTTGGACCTCAATATCTAATTAAGATGAAAGTGGTTAATTTTGCAGTAAGGGGCAGGTATATAGATACAAGAATGCAAAATACTTCAGCAATTTGTTCTGAGTTTTCTGGATTAACTTGTGATATCACAATCAGTGACCCGTGGAATGAATTCTCACGCCTGAATTTCTCTTTGCTCCTGTGCTATATATAGCACTTATCTGACGTGGCTGGCTCTCGGCAAGCTTCAGCTGCAGAGCCTGTGTTTACTGGTCTAGCAGTGTCCTTTATCTGCTAAACAAATGAATCTTTCAAGCAAATCAGCTCCTGAAGGCTCTAAAACCCCTTGGGAATACAGTGTACACCAACAGAAAACAAATTTCAGTTTGTATTAGAAACCTTTTTTATGTTTGCGGGGATATCTTAGATCTTCTTTAATTATTCAACAGCCACCAACTATCAGCCGCAGCATTTATTTTTACTTTAAAGCATAAGCATTTGAATTGTTCTTTCATTTTATTTGGATGTTCATGTAGAAAGTTGCCTTTTGTCTCTTGCTGTCAGCGTGAAACATCATGTGGTATTTTGATATCTGAAAAGCGGCTTTAGAAAAATACAAAATGATTGTTTACATTGGGGTAAAATCTGTCCCAAATCCTTTTAGCTTTTCAGCAACAGTTCTGTATTATGTTCAATAAAGTAGACTTCTCGGTAATTTCACTTAATCTTATGATATGTCTTGTTAATCATACACTCTTATTTTATAAGGCTTATTAGAAAGTTTAAAAATATTTCTGCAGCAATAAAACCGAAAGCAATGCATTCTGAAGTCCACTGAAAACTTAAAGGAGAAGCATCAATATGTTCCATCTGGATAATAAGAAATCATCCAGGATAATGACGTTATTGAATATTGTATGGCACTAACAATTTTCACAAGAACTTAACAAGCAAGTGACACCATTTAAGGACAATTGGAGTTAATTTTCTTGCCATAACAAAAAATGGAAAATTCTGGAAACATTCAGCAGGTCAGGCAGCATCAGTGGAAAGAGAAAAAGTTAACTTTTCAGATCTGGGACCTTTCCTCAGAACTGGGAATTCAGAGAGGAAAAATAAGTTAGTTTTAAGTAGCAGAGAAGGTGGGGCATGAGATTGGGTGGAACAAAGGGAATATCTCTAATAGGGTGAGATTGTAAAGTATTGAGGAGCGGTTAACTTCAGGTTAATCTTCTTTGTTCTCTTTCCACTTATGCTGCCTAACCTGCTAAATACTTCCAGCATGTTCTGTTGGCATTTCAGATTTCCACCATCTGCAGCTTTTTTAATTTTTTTATTTTCTTGCCATGTTCATTGGATTGAAATGGAAATTGTTTCAGCGCAATTTGCCCCATTAAAACAATTTGTCCAAGTTCAGTTACACTAATTTGCTTAAACACTGGTTTTGTGTCATTTAATGCTTATACTGAAGTGGGTCCCCTGAAAAACAGTCATGAAACTGGCTAAACAATATATTTGAAAATGTATTAGGGAAGCAAATTGGGACAAACTCTGGTGACCACAGCAACTTGCTGCACACCAATCCCACAAGACCTTAGCCCTCAAAGGCACACTCCTCACACCAGCCAGACAAAAGGGAAATGTGGAGGAGATAAAGTCTGAACAGGAGAGGGAAAAAGATCCCTGACATTCTCATCGGTGAGGTAAATGCCGGTGGGGGGGGGGGGGCGTGGGGGTGAGGTTCCTGTAGGACCAGAAAATCTACCAGGGCCCCCATAGAAAGAACCTGGCTGGAAGTGGCTGCAGTCTTCTACAAGAATACTGGAGTCTCTATTCAAAGAAGCAATGCACAATTAAATGTCATATCATCATAAAATACATCAGTGGTGGCTGCTGAAAACCTATGGCAGTGCACTCTTCCTCAGCATGAAAGAATTGTGTGTGCTTCCTGGAAACACTTCATTAACCATCAAGAAATTCACATATCATGAGTAACCTCTTCAAAAGGCAATTAGATAAGTACATGAAGAGAAAGAGACACGGAGTGGAACTAACTGGATTGTTCTTTCAATGAGTTAGTACAGACTTGATAAGCTGAATGGTCTTCTACAGAACTGTGTAGTTCTGAGGTTAATTTTTTTTTATTTACAGCGTGGTAACAGGCCCTTCTGGCCCAACGAGTCCGTGCCGCCCATTTTAAACCCCAAATTAACCTACCCGTAGGTTCCTATGTGATAAGTTCTTACACAAATAAAATGTTAGGCTAGAAATAATTATAGGCCAAGGTGAATGATATCTGTCTGTAATCTCAGAACATACACATTCCAATCCACACTTCCTACAAGCAAAAGGTGGAGTCAGCCTACATAGAGAAGCAGGAAAACAAGCCCACAGAGTATCGATATGGAGTATAAAGAGAAAGAGAGTGTGGTTTGGGCTAATTAGTTAGATGTAAGACAGATGTTAGCTTTGCCCCTGGACCTACAAATCATCAGTAGGGGAAGAAACAAATTATCTTCTGCTTCTGTAGTTCTACTTAATTGGAAAATAATGTAAAATTGAAATATAAAAATACATTTAAACTGTACTTAATAGCATTCAGAGATACATACTATCAAAAGATTTATTCATCCATAGTTATTTCATTAATAAAACAATGTGCAAAACAGATGACTCTCAAAGCTAATCATACACTCCCTTAGTTATCCTGACTTCAAAATGAATAATTAACAAAATAGAATAGAACCTCATTATTGAAAGCTCATTGAAACAGAAAAGGGGATTCAGCTTATCAAGGTCTGAGTTTCTATTAACTAGGAGCCAACATTGGGATGAAAATTAATTTATCCACAATTATAATTTGGTTTTTTAAATGGTAAAAGCTTTACTCTTTACTGAATTTTACAGGCCAGCTTTCCACCCTTTCCCAATTATTCATTCTCAGTGATGGCATAAGAGGCTCTGGTCTCACCATTGCTAACTGCTTGAGCTCCACATTGTGTCAACAAAATGAAAGGCAGGAGGACCAAATGAAGCAGAGCCAATGATGCCATAAAATGCCCATTTTTAGGTCAGTTCTAACTTTAAAATGTACATTTCATTTAAATCGTTAAATTAAGAAAAAGGCAAAGGTTTTTTCTTGTTGTAGTCAAAGTAAAACAAGAAGGTTTCTGGCTGCCTTACTTAGGAAATTATTCTGTTTTGTTTGATTTTATTTATTTTCTAGATGTCACAAGTTCAAGGATTTGGGTTGAATACAAGGCAAATATCAGCATAGTTTCTGGACAGGAGCTGTTTTCTGAAACAGTGTTACACTACTAAATAATCCAGTTAGGAGGTTAAAAACAAAAAAAAAAGCATATGATCAGAAATTAGAGATCAGATAAGAGCAAAATATGATCTCAATGCCTAAGTATAAGTTGCTTTATTTGAACCCTTCATAGAAGTCCCCAATTCCCCTTCATTCACAATTGCTGATACACCTGGCAGTGTAAGAAATCCAGTGTACAACTGCTCTGAACATATTTTAATCTATAGATAATGTTGGAAAAATATTAGCAATAATACTGAAATAATCCTGGACCCAAAAGCCAGCTGAACATGGCATTACATCAAGGCAAGTAACAATGGGAATTATGACCTTGTAAACAACTGGTAACTTCCAAGCTTTTATGTAAGCAAAGCTCTTGTTTGATCCTTATGTGCCAGAAGCTGTTTACAGTAATTGATTGCACTGAATGTATTGAGAGATTTGATTTGAATCAGTCTGTCTGGTTTTAAAGGCAATCAATTCTTGAGCTGTCTAAATTACTTTGAGAACCACTTATTTATGGTTTATGTGTCAGTGTTTTAATATCACAGCCAAGTCATTATTAATAAGCTTATATGTAACATTTTGACTTGCCCTTTAAAATTGAAGGGATAATGTTTGAAAAGTAAAATTGGATGGTTAACATGTTGCACATGGCATGGAGCCATGGGGAAAGACAGTTAGACATTCTGCTTTTACACAGTAAGAGCTTCTGGTGTATATTGCGCTGATTTTGAATTTTTTAATATAAATTTCAGCTCAAACTAATTTGCATCTTTTCAATTAGGACTAGTAACTTTGCAATGTTTCAATAATATATCTGAAAAAGATTTATCACATTTAATAAGCATTTTTAATTGCAAAGTCAATCCATCACCTTTGAATGAACCAATTTTAGATTACCATCTTTATTAAATAAAATGCCGAACTGTAGCGGTTTTGTTTCCTTAATAATTTTTGTTTAGAATCAAAACCTGTTAAGTTTCCTCACAGCTAACAATTCCAGAGTAATTTTTAGAGGCTACTTGGAATCACGCAATGAACCAGTTTAGCAGAAGAACTAACATGGCGACATAGCCAGGGCCTGCTTCCAGTAATGTTTTGAAAACTAGTTGAAAATATTTGAGATGTGCTGAATGCAATTTGTTTTTAATATTCTGTTACCTTTGTATCAATTAAACTGGTATCAATAAATGGTAACAAAGTGAAATCTGCTGAAAATCTCAACCACTGATATGAGCAATACATGTTTTATAAGTTTAAATATTTATAGTTAATTCACATAGCGGAAGAAATTTACACACTAAAATTGAATTTTGGAGGATGGGAAATTAAGGACTATTTAAACCAACCAGAAGTGTAAGCACTGTTTCTCTCTCCAAAGGTACTGCCTGAACTCTTGAATATTTCCAGCATTTTCTGTTTAGCATTCAGTTTTCTAGTGTCTAGAGTATTTTGGTTTGGACTATATTTATTGTTGAACCAATCAACTGTGGAACATGAATACATTAAGTATGAATGTAGTCATTATTATTTCTTAGCACTTGTATTATCGAAGAAAGTATGTTCATTTCTCCTTTTTTAATTTCATCAGCAACTTGTAAATGCCTTGCAAATGACTGAAATTTCTTCAAACACAACACAAAACTATAGTTGATACATAACTATCACTGATATCAGTAGACAAGTGTTTAATGTGTGCACATCCGAATCCTCTGTCAAATTGGTCAGCATAACTTCTTAACTTTTCTAAAGAGTAATACCTAGAGTCATAGAGCTGAACAGCACTGAAAAAGGCCCCTCAGCTCACTTCTTCCATATTGACTATGACTCCTATCTCTGCTAGTCCCATTTGCCCACATTGGACCCATGTTCCTTTACTCCCTTTCTTCCAAGTACCTGTTCAAATGCCTTTTCAACATTGTAATATCAGATCCATGGGTCTGCATTTTCTGCTTGGCACATAATTCACCTGAAAGTAACCAAACTAGTACAATTGACATCAGAATTTTAAGCACAATGAGATCCAGGACTCCTCAGGTTTCCACAGCTCTTTTGCACATGCTCAAAAAACCACTGTGTTGCAATCCAACCTGTCCACAAAACTGGACGTATTCCCAGACTGAGTTAACTTCCATTTCAAAATCCTGGTAACCAAAAATTTAAAAACTGTAGATGCTGGAATTCTAAAATAAAAGCAAAAAATGCTGGAAACATTCAGTAGAACTTTGATGACTGATCTCCGACCTGAAATGTGAACCCTGTTTCTCCTTCCACAGATGTTACCTGGCTTCCATGTGTTTGCAGAAATTTCTGTTTTTATTCTTGGTAACTTTGTCTGTTTTCAGGGCCTTGAGAAATATTTAAAATTACAGGGCTTTTATTTTAAGGTATGTTTACTAATGGATACTTTTTAAAACTTCTAATTCTTAGGAAAAAATGATTTTGTTAAGAAACTGACCACTTTTGACCTTGACCTAAAGGCAACATTTGACAGAGTGTGGCATAAAGGAGCCCTACTAAAAATGGAGTCAATAGTTATCAAGGGGAAAATTCTCCAAAGGTTGGAGTCATACCTCATACCAAAACATGAGTGAGGCCCCAAGGACATCACCACAGGAGTTTCTTGGGCAGTGTCCTTGGCACAAACATCTCCAGCTGCTTCATCGTGATCTTCCTTCCATCATAAGGTCAGATGTAGAGACATTTACTAATGATTGCAAAATATTCAATTCTTTTCACAAATCCTCAACAGATGAAGCAGCCCATGCCTACATATGCAAGACCTAGTCAACGTTCAGGCATGGGTTGATAAGCGGCAAGTAACACAAGTGCCAGACAATGGCCATCTCCAACAAGAGACAGTCTAACCACCTACCCACTTACCATTGTCATGTCCCTCACCATCAACACCCCGGGCCAACACTGACCAGAATCACAGCTGGACCAGCCACATAAACAGAATAGCTACAAGGACAAGTGAGACGTTGGGTATCCTGCCGCAAGTCGTTCAGTTCCTGATACCCCAAGCCCTTCCACCACCTACAAGGTACAAGTCAGGGGCATGATGAAATACTCTCCACTTGCCCTGATGAGCATCCTTCCAACACTTAGGAAGATTAACAACATCCAGGACAAAACAGTCCATTTGATTGGTATGCTATCCACCACCATAAACCTTCATTCCCTCCACAACTATTGCAAAATGGCTGCAGTGTGAATCATCGACAAAATGCGCTACAATTACTCACTTAGGCTACTCCGACAGTACTTCCAAAAACCTGCAAGAAGGACAATTGCAGCAGGCGCATGGAAAACAGGACCACCTGCAGGTTCCCCTCCAAGCTACATACCAACCTGGCTGAAACGTTCAGCCAGTCCTTCACCACTCAGTCTAAGCTCTGAAACTGTCTACCCAACAGCATTGTGAGTACCCTCACCAAAACAAAATGAGGTATTCAAGAAGGCAGTTCACCTTAACCTTCTCAAGAGCAATAAATGCTGGTCTTGCCAATGAAGTCAGATCCTGAAAGATGAATGAATGAAAATATATGCCAATGAAACTGTTACATGACATGGTATAGTTTTATAAAGTAATATTAACTTTTTTTTAAAGTATGTTGTTCAGAGGTGCTGAACTAACAGTCTGATTAAAAATCCTTTGTGTGATAAACCCAATTTCACTTGTACTTATAAAATGGCACTAGGTTATCACACTTAAATGTATTAATGAATATCTTTAATGTAAAAAAAATGTGAATTCCTATGTCCAGTCTAATTCCAGTAATTTATGGAATATTATACTTGTAATGTAATGCAAATTAGCTTGTGGCAAAGCTTGAATAAATACCATTTGTATCCTGATTACTAATGGTAACCAAAGTGGAAATTAGTGATGTTACTCACACAATGTCCCTTTAATTATTCCCATTTAAAGTTCCTTCACTTAGCTGCCCATGTAACTTGATTACTGAAGGTCCCTGGGTGCTAAGCTCCACATGGAAAATTAAAAAAAGAGAAGACCATAACATTACCACATCAGAAGGTCAATGCTGAATCTTATTGCTAATGTTTCAATTGAGGAGGTTTTCGTGGAAATTCCATTGTACATTTTTTCTGCACTGGACACTATAGCAATACAATCAGTTTTCCCCTGGGATCTCCTCTAAATACCTGCTTGTTTAAAAGAAAGATGGTAAATGTTGATATGTCTCCATACTCATTATGGAGTTGGAAATTGAGATGTTGCCAACACCATACAGACCAAGTGAGCTGGCATTTAAAGAAAGCCCTTAGAACTCACCAGCAATGTCCCCACTTTTTGCCAAGTTCTTCTAAGCAGGCAAGAAGTTACATAGGCAGGGTCAATCATTCATAAGTGGATGAGGCTCTTATTAAATCATTAGGGACTACTTTAACCGTAGGTTTGAACTGGGGCTGTGCCAGCAGGCCAACTGTAGTGTAAAAGGTCATGGCTGTCATGTGACCGTGACAACACTGACCCCTCTGGCTGAGATGACACCATTGAGAACATGGCTGAAAGCGACACCACTGTCAATCAAGGTTTGGCTCCACCCCACTAGGTAAACACCTTTGTCCTTGCTGGACCACTCGGATTGGTCTGTGTGATCACCTTTGTTCCTGGGCACATCTACCATTGGCCCGTTTAAACACCTTTGTCCTTGCTGGGCCACCCAGCCCCCCAGCAGCATAAAAGTGCTGCAAGTTTGGTTTTCTCTCTCTTTCTGTCTCCGAGAATGTTGAGGTAAGCTGTGCACTACTTCAGGGCAGTTAGTTAAGGACTCCCGAGACCAAAGAGCCAATGTTTGTCCAGAATCAGGGTGTCCAAACATTGTATTGTTTATTCTTTGATCATTTGTACCCAGTTATTGTGTGTGTGTGTGTGTGTGTGTGTGTGTGTGTGTGTGTGTGTGTGTGTGTGTGTGTGTGTGTGTGTGTGTCCACCTCAACCTCTGTCGCGATTTCCCTCCACATTCGCAATCTCCTGCTTCAGAGTGTGTGAGTGTGCATCTGTTCCCATTCATTCTGTCCCCGCGTTTGTCTTTGTTAATAAACCATTTTTAAATCACAAAGACTGTGTGTCCAGACCTTTATCTTTAAGATACCAAGAGAACCTTTCTCACAACACCAACCTAGGGAGAAAGCATAAAAAGTAAGGTCTATTTGCTTTTTCTTAAAAAAAAGCTGTTTTCCTCACAGGGCCAGAATGAGAATGTAGGGACTGAACCATACAATAAATATTTGGACACCACTACCCTGCAACTGAATTGTCTTTTTACAGGAATTTGTTTCCCTATATATAAAACAGAAAAGCAAATTATAGGATGTCTCCTGGCTGATCGAATCTATCTTAATACACACACTTAATGATGTCTTTGTGGATCATCAGAGTGGAAATTAATGCACGTGGCACTCCATGATTCCCTCACAAAATGAGGTTTGCTGTACTAAAATTCCTCTGAATGCATTTACACTGGTGACCTGCCCCTTAGAATATTTTTTTGAGACTCCATCGTGGTCTAATCTGCATTATGAAAAATCAAAAATGCTATTGATGATGGATCTCCCTTATCTTTCTGCCCCATGTACAGGAACATTCAGTGCTCGCCTGCAATCTGTAGTGGTTGCCCAACTCAACCTGATACTCTGTGTAAGATAGCCTAGTAGGTAAATTCTAATGAATCTTCCCTTCTTCCAACCAGATGGTCTTGGGTCTTTCTGACCAAAAGGCAAATGTCATTTCTTGTGAATTTCACTTTTTTGGGAGTCATGAGCGGGAACTTGTGAAAAAGGCAAGTCTCATTGATTGGCAGTTTGGAGGGCACTTTAACCAATAAAAGGAAGGTGGGGTTAAGTGGAGTGGCCATTTTGAGCGTGGGCCAGTGAAAGAGTGGGAACTTGAGGCTTTGGCTAGAGAGGCTTTGGTGAGGAGCAGGTAAGGTTTTTAATTTCCTGTTAATCTGAGACCTTTGATTTAGTGTAGATATAATGGCAGTCAGGGCAGTGGAATGCTCCTCCTGCAAAATGTGGGAAGTCAGGGAACCTGACAGTCTCCCTGATGACTACCTCTGTGGGAAGTGCACCCACCTGCAGCTCCTGACAGACCGGGTCAAGGAAATGCAGCTGGAGTTGGATGTACTCAGGCTCATCTGGGATTCTGACGATATCATGGATGAGAGTTTTAGTGAGGTGGTCTCACCTCAGGTGCAGGCTTCAGATAAATGGGTGACCAGAATCAGAATCAGAATCAGAAGAATCAGGTTTATTATCACTGACATATGTCATGAAATTTGTTGTTTTGCGGCAGCAGTACAGTGCAAGACATAAAAATTACTACAAGTTACAAAAAATAAATAGTGCAAAAGAAGAATAGTGAGGTAGTGTTCATGGACAATTCAGAAATCTGATGGAGGAGGGGAAGAAGTTTGAATGTGTGTCTTCAGCTCCTGTACCTCCTCCCTGATGGTAGTAATGAGAAGAGGGCACATCCCGGATGTTGAGGGTCCTTAATGATGGATGCTGCCTCCTTGAGGCACCGACTCTTGAAGATGTCCTTGATGGCGGGGAGGGTTGTGCCCGTGATGGAGCTGGCTGAGTCTACAACCCTCTGCAGCCTCTTGTGACCCTGCACATTGGAGCCTCCATACCAGGTGGTGATGCAACCAGTCAGAATTCTCACCAGGAAAAGTAAGGGGAGTGGGCAGACAGACCAGGGTTCTCCTGTGGCCATTCCCCTCACTAACAGGTACACCCCTTTGGATACGGTTGGGGGGATGACCTTTCAGAGGCCAGCAGCTGTAGCCAGGTCAGTGGCACCATGCACAGCTCTGAGGCAAAGAAGGGAAGGGTGAAGTCAGGCAGAGTGATAGTGATAGGGGATTCGATAATAAGGGGCGCAAATAGGCTTTTCTATGGCTGCAATCAAGACTCCAGGATGGTGTGTTGCCTCTCTGGTGCCAGGGTCAAGGATGTCTCACAGCGGTTCAGGACATTCTGAGAGGGGACAGTGAGCAGTCAGAGGGTGTCGTCTATATAAGTACCAATGACATAGGCAGGAGCAGGGATGAGATCATGCAAAGTGAATTTAGGGAGCTCGGTAGAAAGTTAAAAAGCAGGACTTCCAGGGTTGTAATGTCAGGATTCCTACCTGTGCCACATGCTAGTGAAGTGAGAAATAGATACATAGTGCAGTTCAATGTGTGGCTAAGGAGCTGGTGCAGGAGGGAGGGCTTCAGATTTATGGAACATTGGGGTCTCTTCCAGGGCAGGCGGGACCTGTACAAACAAGACGGTTTACATCTGAATTGGAGGGGAACTAATATCCTTGCTGGGAGGTTTGCTGGTGCTGCTCGGGAGGGTTTAAAGTGGAGTGGCAGGGGGATGGGAACCACAGCAGCAGGGCAACAGGTGGTAGGGTTGAGGGCAAGAAAGGTGGTGTGATGAATAAGATTGAAAGGAAGGACAGCGAGGGACAGGCTAATAAACATGGTGGGACTGATGGGCTAAAATGCGCTTATTTCAATGCTGGGAGTATTATGGGTAAGGAGGATGAACTTAGAGCCTGGATCAGTACATGGAATTACGATGTTGTTGCCATTACAGAGACCTGGTTGCTTGAGGGACAGGACTGGCAGCTCAATGTTCCTGGGTTTCATTGTTTCAGTCATGACAGGGTGGGGGTGGGTTAAAGAGGTTGAGGGGTTGCACCACTAATCAGGGACAATGTCACAGCAGTCCTCAGAGAGGACCCTCTGGAGGGCTCATCCACAGAGGCAATTTGGGTGGAGCTCAGAAACAGGATAAGTACAATTACACTGATGGGATTATACTATAGATCTCCCTGTAGCCACTGAGAGGTGGAGGAACAGATATGTAGGCAGATTATGGAGAGGTGCAGAAACAACAGGGTTGTCATGGTGGGGGACTTTAACTTCGCCAGTATTGATTGGAACTTACTTAATACAAGAAGTTTAGATGGAATGGGATTCCTTCAGTGCATCTAAGAGGGGTTCTTGAAACAGTATGTGGAGAGTCCAACTAGAGGAGAGAACATACTGGACCTAGTTTTGGGAACTGAGCCAGGCCAGGTGGCAGACCTGATAGTGGGTGAATATTTTATGACTAGTGACCACAACTCATCATGTTTTAAGATAGTTATGAGTAAGGATAAAATTGGATCTTGCGGAATCTTACTAAATTGGGGGAGGGCAAATTACAACAGGTTAAGACAGGAGCTAAGGGGTGTTGATTGGGAGCAGCTGCTGTCAGACAAGTTCACATTTGACATGTGGGAATTGTTTAAAGACCAGCCGAGCAGAGCTCAGGATCGGCATGTTCCGGTAAGGAGTAAGGACAAGGATGGTAAGGTAAGGGAATTTTGGATGACCCAAGAGGTCCTAAATTTAGTCAGGAAGAAAAAGGAAGCGTGCATAAGGTTTAGGAAGCTAAAATCAGACTGGGCCCTTGTGGAATATAAAGATAGCAGGAAAGTGCTCCAACAGGTGATTAGTAAGGCCAAAAGGGGCCATGAAATGTCCTTGGTGAGCAGGGTCAAAGATTATCCCAAGGCATTTTATACTTGTTTTAAGAAAAAGAGGATAACTAAGGAGAGGGTAGGTCCACTCAAGGATGGAGGAGGGAATTTGTGCTTGGAGTCTGAGCAAGTGGCTGAGGTACTAAATGAGAACTTTGCATTAGTATTTACCAAGGAGAAGGAGTGAAAACTGAGTGGGGCATGCTAATGTGTTGGGACATTTTGAGATTAAGGAGGAGGTAATGTTGGGTCTTCTGAAAAGCATTAAGGTGGATAAGTCCCCAGGGCCTGAATATTGAAAGAAGCAAGTGAGGAGATTGCTGGGGCTTTGACAAAGATCTTTGTGTCCTCACTAGCAACAGGTGAGGTCCTGGAAGACTGGGGAGTAACAAATGTTGTGCCTTTGTTCAAGAAGGGAAATAGGGATAATCAAGGTAATTATAGGTCAGTGAGCCTCATGTCAGTGGTAGGGAAGCTATTGGAGAGGATACTGAGGGATAGGGTTTATGCACATTTGGAAAGGCATGGCCTGCTGAGGGACAGTCAGCAGGGCTTTGTGCAGGGCTGGTCATGTCTTGCAAACTTGATTGAGTTTTTGAGGAGGAGACAAAGATGCTTGATGAGGTAAGGCAGTGGATGTTATTGACATGGATTTTAGAGAAGCACTTGACAAGGTCCTTCATGGTAGGTTGATTCAGAAGATACATGGGATCCAGAGTGAATTGCAAGTTTGGATTCGGAACTGGCTTGCCAATACAAGACAGAGAGTAGAGGTGGAAGGCTGTTATTCTGTCTGGAGGTCTGTGACGATTGGTGTTCTGCAAGGATTGGTGCTGGGACCTCTGTTATTTGTGATATATATTAATGATTTGGATGAAAATGTAGATGGGTGGATTAGCAAGTTTGCGGATGACACCAAGATTGGTGGAGCTGTGGACAGTGTAAAGGACTATCAAAGAATACAATGGGATATAGATCAGTTACAGATATGGGTAGAGAAGTGGCAGATGGAGTTTACCCTGGGCAAGTGTGAGATGTTGCACTTTGAACATAGAACACTACTTTGGGAGGTCAAATGAAAGGAGAAAATATGCAGTTAATGGTAGGCCCCTTAACAGCATTGAGGTACAGAGGGATCTTGGGGTCCAGGTCCATAGTTCACTGAAAGTGGCTACGCAAGTGGATAAGGTGGTAAAAAAGCCATGCGGAATACTTGCCTTCACTGGTAGAGGTGTTGAGTACAAGAGCAAGCAAGTCATGCTGCAGCTATATAAAACTTCAGTCAGGCTGCACTTGGAATATTGTGTTCAGTTCCAGTCACTCCATTATAGGAAGGATGTGGAGACTGTGGAAAGGGTGCAGAAGAGGTTTACCAGGACCTGCCTGGACTAGAGGGTATGAGCGACAAGGAAAGGTTGGACAAACTTGGGTTGTTCTCCTAGGAACGCTGGAGGCTGAGGGGAGACCTAATAGAGGTTTTTAAAATTATGAGAGGCATAGATAGGGTAGACAATCAGAATTTTTTCCCTAGGGTAGGAATGTCAAACACCAGAGGACATGCTGTTAAGGTTAGAGGGAAGAAGTTTAAAGACAATGTGAGGGGCAAGTTTTTTTGCGCAGAGAGTGGTAGGTGCCTGGAATGGGTTACCATGGGTACTAGCGGAAGCAGGCAGTTTGGTGGAGTTTAAGATAGACACATGAATGTGAAGGGAATGGAGGGATATGGATGATACACAGGAGGACATTTAGTATAAATTGGCATCAAGATTGGCACATCATGGGCTGAATGGCCTGTCCGTTGCTGTACTGTTCTATGTTCTATCCGATGTTGGAGCCCACTTTCATCCATTTTGAGGTCAGCTCATTTTAATGCTCTCACCATGCAGACCCTAATACATGCATTGGGTTCCAGCTATGCCAACACGTTGGGGATTTTAAAGTACAGAGTGCTTCCAACTGCTCTTTGCCCATTTGATGGTTTTTGTTTTCTATGCAAATTATCTACCTCTATAAACAGCATATCTGGAATTGTAAGAAGCCAACTTTCTCATCTAAATTTCCTAGATGAGGGCAGGCATCTTTTGGTCTCCCTTTGGATTAAAATAATAGATGGAAGAAGCCACGTTTTTTTTATTTTATATTTCTATGCATTAGAATCTGCCCGATATTTTAAATGTTGTATTCATTGTTATTTCCTCGAGCTTCAGAGAATTTACATTATAGAAAGTGCTTGCAAAAAAGTTAATTATTCCTAAGAAGCATTTCCTAACACTTACCAAGTTAGTTGTCATTCCACTCAATTTGTTCAACATCACATCTTATTCAGTTAAAGACAGGCAAGCTAAGAGATGTCTCTCAACCATAATGTAAGCGTAGGAGTATTTCTTTTGGAAAACATCTACTTAAATCGCTAGATTTTACCTCAGCTTGTTTAGTCTTTTGCTTCCTTTATTTCTGTGCATATTAAACAGATCTTGATTGGTACCCAAGAGGCTGAAATCTTCCCTGTCATTATTAAAAAAAAATAGAGATGGTGCAAAGTGGAAACCCTGTGGTGACAAGCCATCCTTTAAGATGCAAGGACAATGTGGCAGTGTCACTTTTATACTTGGTGAAAGCACAGAAAGTGAATCACAGTTAGATTCATATTCCAAGGGGTATGATATGACCTGTAATTCCAGATTCTCCAATCTTTTCAGTACCATTTACGTAACAATTTACTGTTCATTGTAGAATGAGTCTCTGATAAAGTATACGTTACTCTGCTTTTGGAAGTCGAAGTCGTAAGACATGATGGGCTAGAAATTCATCCTTGGTTGGTGATGTGTCAGTACAATATAATGATGCTACGCATCACACGCTTAAGAAGTTTGTCTCAAGTTGGAAGCTAAATATAGGTTACTATATTGCACCTTTATCACTACTAATCCAAAAGAATCTTCCTTCAGTCTCAAAACTTATTACATTAGGATACACAGATTAAGTAGTGAGGTATATCAAAACTAGTACCACATGAAGAACCAAAAAATGATATTTTGGCTTTCTCATTAATCTTCTGCAACTGAATCCTCTCCAATGTGTTTTGTTTCTAGAGGAGGATGAAAAATCTCATTTTGCAGCAAGCCTATTAAATCAGTCTTCCTGCTTATTCTAAACAAAACACATTCAAAGCACATTAAAATCATTCCTGTCAAAAACAGATTACTCAGGCAGAAAATGTTTGAAACAAAATCAATACAAAGAGCAAAAGTAGCTAAATTATACACAAGGTAACAGATGCTTTAGAATTACAGAACTGAATACTAAGGGTAAATCTGAAGTATGAAACTTTTTGACTGATCCAATATCAGTTTATCATGCAACTAGCACTGATACAATTGCTTATTCATGTATCCTGAATGACTTTCGTGAATTATTGAAAGTCAACCTGCAAATCATAGAATCTCACAGAGCAAATGTTACAATGATTTGCAGGAGAGTAGTCATTATTCAGCTTGGAACTTCAATAGGAGCAATAAACACAAGATTAGTCCATGCAAAACATTCAAGAGCTGCTCAATTTACAAATCTGAGTGGCTACTTTCCATAAATAAATCCAGTACATAATTTAGAAGAAAAGAAAGATTTATTTGAGGTAAAAAGACAATGAATAGAATCATGAAAGTATTAATTTGCAGCTGGTCGATATTTTCAAAAAAATGCTCTTTCATGTGCTTATTTTTGGTGGGTTTATTTTCTGCATTTCAAGTCACTTAAGGCAATGCTGCAGTACTTCACTGATGGTTACAATTATTTGCAAAACTTATTTTAAATAGATGTTAATTAATGATAAGAACATGGAATACCAGAAATAATCAACAGGTCAGGCAGCAAGTGTGGAGAGAGATCGAGCAAACATTTTAGGTCAATGACCTTTCACCTTCCTGATGGACTGTATCATACAATAGTCTGATGAACAGTCATTGACCTGACACATTAGTTCAATTTCTCTTTCCACAGATTCTGTCTGATTTAATGTGTATTTCCAACATTTTATTTTCAGATTTCCAGCGCCTACAGTTTTTTCCTTGATGTTACTCAATGACTTGATTAATATGAAATAATGTAGCAATGTTAACCACATTATCAGCCTGTGCAGTCTCCAAGGAAATGTAAGGATATTCGTTTTCCAATACTGAATGGAGCAATTACAAGCTGCATCTGGGTTGTGTACCCAAAGTATTAAATAGAAAACCGGTGTCTTGAGATGTCCCCTTCCCAGTCATAATCTCATTGCTTTGTTACTTTATCCTTACCCAAAAAGGTACAACTGTACCATACAAAGATAGAACTAGGCATTCTTCGTTCTAGGTGAACATGTTTTGAAGAGTGTGTAATAATCTATTACCTCTTATTCTGGTTGGAAAATTGCACATTCCTTTCTGAGAACATTGTGCGCTGAAGGTGATTTTTTTAACTAATTTACAGATCAATTTTATCTGTCATGGTGATGTGTTATGAAATGTTAAGAAACAATGTTCTCACGTGAAATGCAACTGAAATTGCTAAGTGGTTGCCAGTAGTAACAGAATGCCCTTATGCAGAAAAAAATCCTCAATCAGGATCTGGTGATAGTACAGAGCATTCTGGTGTGGTGTGTTTTGGATATTTATATTTCATAACTATGTATTGTGTCTTCTTTTTAAGATTGAGAAAGGGGTCTCTAGGCACCGTCAGTTCAACTGCTCTCATTTTGCTTTTGAGCCTCAGATTTCAATCAAGTTCAACCAAAGCACTAGAAAGACTCCAATATGCATTTAAATCAACTTGTCTTATTCCATTCACCCTCCCGAGTCAAGAGCTTATTAGATCAAACAGAAAATGCTGGTAACACTCAGCAAGTAAGACAGGGTCTGTGGAAAGAGAAATAGAATTAAAGTTTCAGGTCAAACGTCTTTTGTTAGAACTGGAATGGTTAGAAAACAAGTTAGTTTTAAGTTGGAGAGAGGATGAGCTTGGATAAAACAAGGGAATATCTCGGATAAGCAGAGGCTGTGGTGATAAGCATCTGACAAAGCCATCTGGTTGATATATTAGTGATGGGAAGGTAGAGGCAGAAAACAAACAAAAGGACAGATAAAGGCTGTGGAATGGATGTCAGAGCTGTAGGAAATTCCAGCGGCTCAGGCAGCGTCAGTGGAAAAAAAAACTGAGTTAGTATTACAGATGGATAACCTACCTGTAAAAGAACTGGCTAGTTCTGATCCAAACAGGGGTAGTGAGTTGCCTGAAATTGTTACATTCAATATCAAGTCCAGAAGGCTTCGACATGACCAGATGGAAAACGTGGTGCTTTTCCTCAAGATTACATTGAGGAAACATTGAGCCTCACTAGTACAGTGGAGGATGCCACAGGTCAGAGTGGGAGTGAGATGGAGCATTAAAATGACAGGCAAACGAAAGGTAATCTAATCAGCATTTAGTTTCTCCAATGCATTTGGACTCCTCTGCATTAGAGAAGCCAACCACAGATTGGATGACTACGTTGCAGAGCACCTGCACTCATTCTACAGAAGCAAAAAAAAATCAAAGCCTTTCATGGCCTCTGAAAAGACAGATTAACTAGTCAACCCACTTGGCATTTGGCTATTATTTGTCTGGAAAAATAACAGTAAAAGAATTAATTGATTGAGATAATCTAAGACTATGGTATGGTACAATATTAATGAAATGTTCCTTGCATTAATTGAAGCTGTCGCCATTGGCATCAATTTGTATTAAACTGGTAATTCCACTCAGCAATCCACAATAATCAATGATGTGGGAAATAGAAAAGGCACACCACACTGATATAAAAGAAACGATTTTGATTGTGCTGGAGCTGTTGGAGAAATGATTGCATTTCCATTCATCTACATGATCCTGCAGGCAGCTGGTTATAATTTCTGGGGATGAGGATGTGGTGATTAAATATTCTAGGCAGGTTTAGAATGGAATGCTGTTTGAGAGTTAACTCCTACTGCTGGGAGGGTAGGAAAATGAGTTTAGCAGTAGCATTTCAGAGACTGCTATGGTCTAATGGAAAGCTAAACAGCTGAAAAAGAAAAAAAGAACCAGAGTTAGAACGAGTTCCAATTAAAATGGAGAAACAAATGGATTGCTTATACTGAAAGTTGTGAAGAAAGTCATGTTATAAGTTACGTGCAAGGAAAACTGGGTTCTAGCCCTCAGGGAGGGAGGCTGCATGGAAAGGGTTTGTTCAGACCAAATCCATCCTATTTGTGATTACTCATTGTGAATTATAGGCCTAAATCAATTGTCCAAGGTAACTGACTCTCATGTCATGAAGCGATGCCACCCAGGACCACAGGATGCAAAGGAGTTGAATGGGACAACAAAATCTCATTCCTTTACACATACACTCCACCCTGTGCCTGTCTCTTCTCTCGCTCACTCTCTGGGATACTGGAGGATAGCCAGTAGTTATAAAATAAATAACATAGGACAAAACAACATTTCTTACTATTGGCTTTCTCTTCAGAGAGGTGGCTTCTGGAAACTTCTATTCTGAAATATGTTAGCAAGATCACATGCTATAATTCTTATGGCATCAGCACACACACACACACACACACACACACACACACACACACACACACACACACACACACACACACACACACACACACACACACACACACACACACACACCCCATCCGAGAGAGGAAAGTAAGATATTGCTGCATTGCCAATATCGCAGAGTAAAATTTTAGTGAAATTCAGTTTGTCTAACTTGTCCAAATCTTTGTGTTATTCCCAAAACAGAAGCATAGACATTTTAAAAAGCAAAGCAGATGAGTGGAAAGATGAAACATCCTGAATAAACTCAAGGAAGAACTAGCACCTCTTTGGCAAGCACATTGATGTAGAGGTCAGAGGAGTTGGTACTGAAGGAGAGGTGTAGAGGTTGGAGGGTAGCTGGTTAGTAATTGAGGAACTACTGTGGACTTTTGAGTGGTTATCATCAAATATTCTGAGGGCTCAAGAGGTCTCCTATAATGGCATAGTTACAACTTTTATTTGTAAACTACAGTGCATCCTCTTACAAAGAGGATCGTTTGTGTCTAAGAGCAGCCTGTCCATTCCACAATGCCCATTCCTGTGGCTGATTCACTGTCTCCATCATATCACCTTACTTAAGCATCAGCTCAGATACACCTACTTGCAAGACAGAAATAGTAGTCAATTATGGTTAGCAATTGAAGAAGGTTTTTGGCACACAGCCCTTCATCAGCCAGGGCATTGAGCATACAAGCTGGGATATTACGTTTGCAGTTCTACAAGACATTGGTGAGGCCTTGAATTATGGAGAGAGCTTCAGCAGGTTGGGAATTTATTCACTGGAGCGTAGGAGAATGAGGGGTGTTCTTATGGACGTGTAGAAAATCAGAGGGGCATAGATAGGATCAATGTGCACAGTCCTTTTCCCCAAGGCTGGGGAATCAAGAACTAGAGGGCCTAGGTTTAAGGTGAGGGGGGAAAGATAAAATAGAAACCTGAGGGGCAACTTTTTCACTCAGAGGGTGGTCAGTATATGGAATGAACTGCCAGAGGAAGTGGTTGAGGCAGGTACTTTAGCAGCATTTAAAGGGCACTTGGACAGGTACATGGATAGGAAAGGTTTAGAGGGATATGGGCCAAAAGTGGACAAATGGGACTTGCTTAGATGGAAATCTTGGTCGGCATGGACCAGTTGGGCCAAAGGACCTGTTTATGTGCAGTATGACTCTATGATTGTAATTGCACCTGAAATATGAACATCTGGAGCTGGAAAGTGTTTTCTCCAAAGATCAGGGAATTGGATGCGATTTTGGAATTAGTGGTCTGAAATCACACAGAAGGCCTTCAGCCAAATGAAGTGTGACTGATCTACCTTCGGGATTGACTAAACTTTGCAAAGCTCCATTGTTGAGCCTCCATTGGACATTATATTTTTTCCATGGACTACCATTTAGCAGAAAGTGTTGGCAATTAACATTGCAGAATTACATGCGCCTTCCAGCACTTGCAGAAACTACAATTCTTGTCTGAGCAAAATATCAACAAGCACTTTCTTTAAAGATTTTTATCATTCAGGAATACAGATCTGTACATTGAAGACAATGAAGGTCAGCTCATCCATTATGTATGGTCAATAAAGGGGAGCTTTTGTGTCTGCAACATTAGGAAGCTGGGACGTGAGCAGAGAAAGACTGGTGACCGTGGCAGCTCAGGGATTCAACATTGGTATGGGAATGGTTTCGGACAATCAATGGCACTAAAATAAAAAATAACCGTTTGCTCAGTTTACTAAGCAAAAAAGAGTTGTGTCATGAGCCCATGAATCACTTGATGCAAATGCAAAGAGTCAAACATTGGAAGAATCATAAAATGTTACAACACATCAGGAGGTTGTTTAGCACATCGTGCCTTTGCTGGCTGTTCAAAAGTGCAGTTGCACTTAGTCATACACTCAATTCTTGCGCACAACTCTTTAAATACTCAAGCAGCTATCCAATTTCTTCTAAAATTTTAATGGAATCAGCTTCAACCAGCATGTCAGATAGATCAGTCTGAAGGTGATAACATTTCTCCTCATTTCACCCTTAGGTTTTCACATGCACTTAGAGTTAACTCAATTATAATCTGCACATCATCCCAAAACCTTCAACCATTCTCATCACCATCCTTCTTGATGCCAAGTTCTATTTTGTCCACAAACTTTATAATGTGATTCCTTCATCCACGCCTAAAACATTGATTTGATCCTTTAAAAGTGCTCCACCATTCGTCAAGATCATGGCAAATTTCAACTCTATTTTCCTGCACTATTGTTTAACATCGAGAATCTATGATCCTGTGTTTTAAATAAACTCAATGACTGAGCCTCCAGTCCTCTGGGGTAGAGAATTCCAAAGAGTGAAGACACTTCTCCTCATATACAAAGTACTCATTTAATATCTCAGCCAAAGTATCTGACTTTACATGAACATTTCCTTTTAGGTCTTTAATCGGCTTAATTTTTTCCTTAGATAACATCTTATAATGCATCCCCAGTCAGTGGTGCTCAACACTCTACACAGTAATGTCAGAATGTTGTTCTGTGCCTCCAAAATGTATTATCTTCCTTGCCCAAACTACAAAGCATACTTAGTACTGGCACCAAGGGATATTTATGGTACATTTTCAAGTTAATGTTGCCTGCTAATTTTTTCTTGTGATGCATCTTTGCTTCTTTCAGTACTTTTTTAAACCTCTCTTTGACAATTATTTTGATAATTAACAAATTCGCTCCTGACATGTGTTAATGCATCTTATCTGCAAGATCTTCCATTATTTGTGATGGCATAAATAAATACCTGGAAAAAGGATTGCAATGATCCCCACCCCACCCCTAAAGAAAGTCGAAGGCCTTACTTACAAAAATGATCTATCAGTACATTGGATAAATATCCATTATTTCCTTGAGGTGGATTTCCCAAAGGCAGCTCAGGTAAGAACTGTCTCTCCAAGTAATGCTTGAGTAGGGCTCCCTGCAACCAATAAGACTTTCCTATTGAGGCCAAGCTGTTTGCCATTACTGTATGTTGCAGCAGCGATGCCAAAGAAGCATTGCATTCATTTGACATCACGTGCGCAATCTGTATTAGCCTACATGTGCACTGAAGTGTGATTCAAGTTCTCAGTGTACTCAATGTGCACTGGAAAGTGCTGATCATATCTAGCAATTGATTTTAAATTTCCATTCAGTTACGTATCACATAGAACAAACACTACACTATTGAATTTCCATACCTCAGTTCCATATCCAAAACTAAATAGGTTCAATCCTAAAATTACTATGATATTTTGGAACTATAACATTACCCTTAATCAACATTGTCATATACCCTACAATTGTTTTTATTTTATCATTCCTAAAAAATTAGTAATACCCCTGGTTAGATGGTATTTAAATTGTTTTTCTTGAAAACCAAACTGAAAGTCAGCATGCAAGCAAAGATCCCTGACTGAATCAGGAAGCTGGGTAAAACTAAAAGTACCCATTTAATATGAATTTAAGTTATTCACTTGTATTACAATTAGGCAGCTGCTCTGGAAGGGTTACGTAAATGATTTTGAATCATCTGCAAATGGGAGTCTAACTACTTTAGATGAAAATTGTTAAAGAATTAGAGTTTTAAATTTACACGTGATAATCCATTCCAGCTGTGTTACACTTGTTGAAAAAAATTGTCAGTTCAAGCAAAGGAGACATTTCAGAAAAATTGCCATTTTACCTGCATGAGACAGTGCCTGACTGGACAGGCCTGCACCCAACTATGGAAAATGCCCCCAAAGACTTTCTAAGTATACAGTGCAAATGAATAGTTTTAGCATTGGCTTTGCAATATTGTATTTGTATTTCTCAATTGTCTTATTACAGCATTCAGAAGCAATGTGTTTCAATTACTATTAAGGGCAACACCATTGATGTGTGAGCAACATGACAGTCATGTGCCAGTAAAAATCTTACAAAGAAATGAATAAGCAGTTGATATATTTTTCATCTGCCTCATCCTTGTTTCCACCCCCACCCTAGGGTACAGCAATAAGACTATTAACTCCTTAGCCAGAACCTAACGAAAAAGAAATATCAATATTTCTTCAGAAATGTTTGAATTACATGCTTACATTCAGGAGCAAGGCTTGAACCCAGAATCTTTAGGTTCAGAAAACATTACAATTCTTTAATAATTCAACAAAAATAAAGGTTAACTTCAGAGCTAGCTTCTGTAGTGTTTATTCATCAAAATGTTGCATACTGCAACCAAACTTGTGTTGCATCATACCCACCTACTCCAGTGTAGGAACCTGCCAAGGGCTCTGCTCTGTCAAAATCCCTGGGATTTTTAGCAGCCCTAAGTCCTGGTTTGAGTGTTGCCAATCTATCTTTGCTATAACATTTGACATCCATGTCTCGAGGCCCATGTTGCTTTCAGGTCCAGTTCACTTCATACATCACTTTCAAAATTATGGTTGGCTCTTCTCTCTGTTCTGTGAATATTGTACTTAAATCTGGAG
The DNA here is from genome assembly GCF_009764475.1 of Pristis pectinata. Classification (NCBI taxonomy): domain Eukaryota; kingdom Metazoa; phylum Chordata; class Chondrichthyes; order Rhinopristiformes; family Pristidae; genus Pristis; species Pristis pectinata. Next base: position 40,603,964 of record NC_067408.1, on the reverse strand, counting down.
ATTTATGAAAATCAATACTTCATTCTATCAGCATATCACGGTTATATCAAAACAGTCACCTGAGCATCAGCTTCAAATTTGCTCTTGTTTAATTTTTAATTTTGGTCACAAATTCACCCGAAAGAATACTGCCATATTACTGCCCCACAATCCCCACCCCCACCATGCTTCTTATCTTCTTCCCTTTCCTTCCCTCTTTTTTTCTACCTCTTTTTCCTTTCTCTCCTTACCTTTGACCCATTCTCCAGTGGATCTGCTCTCCCTTCCTTCCCCGCACTTGCCTATCACTATCTCTTACCTGCATCTCCCCTCTTTTGTCCACCTATCACTGCTCTGCTTTTCCTTCCTATATATTGGGCATCCTCTTTTCCTATCTTCCTGAAGAAGGGTCCTGACCCGAAACGTTGACCACCTACTTTTCTCCAGGGATGCTGCCTGGCCTGCTGAGTTCCTCCAGCATCATCGTGTTTTTCATCTGCCATATTATAGTTCATTAACTATTCATACTGGTTTTTGTCTCAGATTTTGCTGGTACAGTCAAAATTATTAAGCAAAGTAATTTTATAAGTTCTTAAACATGTATGTTATTGTACAATATTTGAACACAAATGAACACTTTTCCCATCATGGGGTGGAACTTGATATTGTGTGATCATATAAAATGAGAGCTGGTAAGTTAGCAGACCCCTTAAGATCACTTCTGATTTTTATTTCCATTTCCAGAGTAGAAAGAAAGTCCAGAAGAAATATTAAATTGATTTGCTATTACCTGTTTTACAACATTCCACAAAGTTGAGACCCTCATCAATAAAAATTGCATTTAAAATTGCCCCAATGGGAGAAAAAGTTAATGGTTGACAGTATTTGTCACTAGACTGTTGTATATAGGATGTGGAAGCTTTAGAGAGTGTGCAGAGGAGATTTACCAGGATGCTGCCTGGATTGGAGAGCATGTCTTATGAGGATAGATCGAGTGAGCTGGGGTTTTTCTCTTTGGAGAGAAGGAGGATGAGAGGTGATTTGATAGAGGTGTACAAGATGATAAGAAACATAGATTGAGTGGACAGTCAGAAACTTTTTCCCAGGGCGAAAATGGCTAACACGAGGGGACATAACTTTAAGGTGATTGGAAGAAGATGTAAGTAAGGGGGATGTCAAGGGTAAGGTTTTTACACAGAAAGTGGTGGGTATGTGGAATGCACTGCTGGCAGAGGTTGTGGGGGCAGATACATTAGGGACATTTAAGAGAGTCTAGACACATGATAGAGAAATGGGGGGGCTATGTGGGAGGGAAGGGTTAGATAGATCTTAGAGCAGAATAAAATGTCAGCACAACATTGTGGGCCAAAGGGCCTGTACTGTGGGGTCCCAGAGAGCTCTGTATCATTCCCCTTGGTTTTTGTGGTATTTATAAATGATTTGGATTTAAATGTAAGAATGACAATTAAGAAGTTTGTCAATGATATATAAAACAATTGGCAGTGTGGTTGATATTGAGGAAGAAAGTTCTAAGCTGCAGGAAGAATTCAACAATCAGGTTTTTATGGTACAGAAGTACCAATGGAGGTCAGTCAGGAGAACTGTGAGGTAATGCATCTGGGAAGACAAACTAAGTAAAGGAATTCATGAGAAATGGTAATGTCCAAGTCTAGAGGAATCTTGGACTTTCTCCATGGACCCCTGATGGTAAAATGTAAAAATAGTGGCACAATTTGCCTTCAACTTTGATGCAAATTCACAATCAAGATAAATCAGTCCTCCAAAACACAGAAGAACCAAATTATCCGGAGCTGCTGAGACATCAGCAACTGAAAATAGCACTTCTTAAATTGACGCTCATCTTAATCCAAACAGGAAAATCCTGCAGCATAAGATGACAACTGCAAATAGGAACAAAGCTGGCCATAGGATTGCAAGATAATAAGACATTAGGTAAACTAACCTGATTCAGCATGTTATGATGTAAGCACATCTCTAATCTAAATTTAGCCAATAGCAAAGTAACTCCAGTCTTTGTTAAGAATGTCAATCACAAGAAATACAGTCAAATATAAAGACTTTTTTTTTCTTGCTCAGCTTAAACTACTTACACCCTTCACTGGAGAATTAGGCAAATTTGAATGTTTTATTGAAGTGGAGTGACTTTTATGTCGAATAGACAACTTGTTCAAAACAGATCCAAAACAGATTTCATGCATTGTGAATTTTGAGAGTTTAATTGAACAAATTCATAGCACCAGAAATTCCTTAATAGATAACTCAAATTCTGAGTAAGTTTTCTGAAAGCTATTCTGAAAGAGTGAAAATTCCATAATTTGGCAAAAATTGACTGGTATTGCTGCAAAATATGTCATATTTTTCCATATTGAAAATGTGAATGCACTTCAAAAGTACTTCATTGACTAGAAAATATATTGGTATGTTTCGATATATTGACAGGAACTTTTATAATGTTTATGCATGAACTGTGAGGATATAACCTGGATGTAAAGTCTTTAGGGCATCCTGAAAGATATGTGAAAGATGTACAAGTGCAAGTCTTTCTTACCAGACGCAGCAAGGTCAGCTCACTCCAGTCATTTGCAAGCATTCAATTTTCAGTGAGGGCCATGAATGAAAAGAGGAATAAAACAGTGGCTGATTATTGTGGCTGCAATGAAGAGCTGGTTACAAAAGGCACAAGGCCAGCAACATTTGTCTGCGATGTTCAGCTAAGTAACAAGAGAGGTTCACGATATTTAGGATTGCAGGAGCACATGCGACTGAGCAAATTTTCAACAAGCATAGCCAAAGGTAATGGACAAAGGGAGAGGATTTCCCATATCCATAAATTGTAGGAACAAATGAGGAAATATGTAGGGAATGGAGTAGGCCTCTCCGCCTCAGGCTGAATTCATCCATTCAAGTAAATCGTGGTTGAGCTGAACCACACACAGACTGAATAGTTTTAATCTCCAGCCCTGATACTGAGATCAATTTCCCATCCCTCTTGAGTTGAAATGAGCCAACAAGGAGCGGGGTAGAGAGAAATCCGCACCTAAAGAACAGTCAATTATTTTGAGGCAGTAGCAAATGAATAGGACGATGTGGAATTGTAATGTCACTGTGCTTAAGGTGAGTAAGTAATAAAGCAAACCCACAACAGAATGCATTACATATTACATTGTTCCTTGCGTATGAAATTTGACCTACCCAGCCTACATCAGAGAAAAAATGAACAGATCTATCTAGTTATCATTATATTTTGCTTACCCATCAAAACTAAAACTTGTTTTAAATCCCTTAATCTTCTGTAACCTCCTCCAGCCCTGCACCCCCCTGATAATCAGATGGATGAAAACAAATAACCTTTTTAAAAAAATCAGAGGCTTGAATCACGATTAGAAAAGTTATTGGTGATTTGCAGCTCATGAAGAAGTGAAGCACAGATAATTACATTACCATGGAGATGGAGTTTGCTAATTTGTGCAGGCTTCAGGATATTGAAATATGTAACAAACTACTAATCTAATTTTATACAAAAGCAAAATATTGTGTTTGCTAGAAACCTAAAATAAAAAATGCTCAAGAATTCAGAAAGTATCTGTGAAGAAAGAAACAAGCCAATGAGTTGAAACGTTAACTTTTGTTAAAATTGGAAATAGTTCAATGCATTACAAAACAGAAACAGCAAAAAGGGGAATTAAAGATCAAAAGGGTAGATGGCAAGTGAGATTAAGCAACAAAAGGAAGGAATGATGGTGTAAAGCAAAAGTGAATGGTTACAATTGGTTAAAATCAAATAGATTTAGAGATAGTATAATTGGAAAAATATATTGCTGAGTTATATGTTGAACTTAATTGGCATAGTCTTAAGGATAAATTCAGTTTGGTCTAACAAGTACTTGGAGAGAGAATTACGGTAGCAGGCTACTGGAAGATCTGAATCATGTTGACAGACTGAAGCAAGGTGTTCCATAAAGCTGACATTAAGGAAATTTTGCTATGAACTGTGAATATAGTCTGGCAATTGACAGAAGTATATATAAATTGCTGTTCACCTTAAAGAAGTGTTTTGTACCCTGGAAAGGAAGGAGGTAAAAGAACAGCACTGTGAATTTCATGCATGTATTATTGCACTGGTAACATGGTGCTCCAAAGGAGACATACCAGTTTAAATGAGAGTAAATAGTTTGCATAAAGCACGCAAGCAGTGGGATTTATGGGTCTTTTGCACATTGTGCATAATTTCCAGAGTCCTAAGATAGAGAATTTCACACCACGAAGAAACTTCTAGCCTCAGACCCAAATGGATTACCCATTAACCCAAGGGTGTAGCCGCTAGTTCTGGACTATCCACCAAGAAAAAATGTCACACTACATTTACACAGTTAATCTCTCTCAGAACCTTACATGTTTCATGCAGTTACCTACCAAGGTTCTTAAAAAGCATCTCACAAACCCACATCTGCCACCAAGCACAGCAAAGGCAGAAGGTGCATAGGAAATCCACCACCACAAGGTTCCCCTCCAAGTCACATACCACCCTGATTTGGAAATATGTTGCCATTTCTTCATTGTTGATGGGTTTATATCTTGGAACTCCCTAAGCAATAGCAGGTGAAAGTACATCCCCCAGAAGGACTGCAGTGGTTAGTAAATTGGGCTCCACACCAAATCCTCAAAAACAATTATGGGAAGGCAATAAACTCTAGCCTGCCAGCAAAACACTCACTTTGTGAATGAATGACAGACTTGTCATCCAAAATCTCTCCCTGCCTTTTCGCTCCCCCAAAATTATCTTGTCCTGATGTGGAAGCTCCAATACATTCTGGAGAAAATGAGTTGCAATCTTGGGAATCCTTGCCCAATAATTCACAAAAATCTGAAATAGAAGTCAATAACCAAAACAGGGAAATCATTAACCAACACTCAGGGAAATGATCAAACAAGAAACATGCCTTTGCTGGGTTTAAGCAGAAGCTGCATTAAAAGGTAGGAAATCCTTATTTGAGCAGTCAAAACCTCCACTCGAGAAATGACTAGCTGGAGAAATCATCAACCAAGTTGCATTTGAGTTCTTTCAGTCAGATTACTTTACCAATGCAGAATATTTAAACATGAGAGTTTGTAGGAGTTTATTAAGTAGATGAGGGAGGAAGGATTTGATGAAGAAAATTAAGGAGGAGAAGCTTGTGACATTTTGAATTGTTCAGCATAGTTAGAAATGACATTCCTCTCAAATCTTCAATAGTGATTCAAAAAGCCTTGAAATGTAAAAATTCATGAATCACAGTTCGAGCTATGTGAATGTCTCTGAAATCCAATTGTTAAGCAGTTTCTCATTAGCTGCATGTACATGGCTGGAGTCATACCTAGAGATCTGATGTAGTGGATGCCTTCTTTGAGTGTAAGGACTATGAGGGTTCTCTCCAGTCCATAGTACCTTTCAGTCACACATTGTGTAAACTATATATCACTTGAGGTAAAGCCCCATCCTGTTCAAAGTAAGAGCAAACTACAATTCAAATTAAACCTGTGGAGAGTGGCACAATAGAATTAACAATGCCAAAGTGAGTTCTACTCGGCATAAAATGTAAAAAATAGAGAAAAAAAGATTTTTGCTAAATAATCTAAACTGGGAATTTATGTAATTTTCTTCCCAGTGTGCTCCTGCAACTTTCACTATAAAGGCTTTATAAAATTTCCTTCAAAGTTCTTCACTTCAGAATTCTAATTTATTGATTTCTCCATGGTCCCATCCCCCAGATGTTTCCAAATCTACATATATCCTCTGCTCTTCAATTCTTCACAATTCTCCAACATAACCCTCAACATATGTATGTCTTTTTAATGCTGCTTGAAAAACTAATGAGAAGATTGCCATGTTAATTTCTCTCATCTATTAACATGTTTCCAGTAGTGGGCACAGCCTCAGAGTAGAAGGACATCCCTTTAGAACAGATGAGGAGGAATTTCTTTAGCCAGAGGGTGGTGAATCTGTGGAATTCATTGCCACAGATAGCTGTGGAGGCCAAGTCATTGTTTTTATTTAAAGCAGAGGTTGAGAGGTTCTTCATTAGTCAGGGAATCAAAGGTTACAGGGAGAAGGCAGGAGAATGGGGTTGAGAAGGAAAAATAAACCAGCCATGATCGAATGGTGGAGCAGACTCAAAGGGCCAAATGGCCTAATTCTGCTCCTATGTCTTATGGTCTAACATCGACTGACAACCTCATAGCGTGGTTTGATGGGTTAATTGGCCACTGTAAATTGGCACCCAATTGTGTAAGTGAGTGGCAGAATCTGGGGGGAGTTGATGTGAATGTGGGGAAATTAAGCCATAGGAACAATTAGTGGGGAAGGGGATTGCTCTGCAAATTGGCATAGACTCAATGGGTGGAACAGCCTTCTATTTTGTATGGAAATATGACCAAAATATGAAGAAATGATCAATAATGAATCTATGTTGACTTATTTGAATCATATTACTTGTCAAATTCAATTTAACTGATCTATATATTTTGTTTTATTCTTACTTGGAAACTACTACAGCTATTTTAAAAATGTAAAAGGTCCTATGGCACTTTTATGAAGAGTTCCCCAGTGTACTGATCAAAATGTATCCCTCAAACACAACCACCAATCTGGTTATTCATTAATTGCTCTTGAAGTCTTTGATGTGTGCAAACGTTGCTGAGTTGGTCTATTGCAGTAAGCATACGTCAAAATTATTCAATTAACTGTACTTCAAAATATTGAGAACCTGAATGGTGGTGTATAAATGCTTGTTTGCCTTCTTTTAGCCTTTAGAGTTATGGATAATTCTGCTAACTCTGGACATTGGGCCAAATTGTGTTAGATCCAATCCATACCTTGCATTCAGCTGCCACACAATGTCCAAAGTCACCTTGCCTTTTGTTACTATATGGTATCCAGAGACCTTTCTACCGTGGTTGTCCCGACCAACAGCAATGAGCCCTCAGATGGTGCAAACAAAGATCCCAATCCTGAATCCAAAGGTGACAAATTGAGATCACAGACAGCAGAAAATAGTTAAGATACATTTATATAATTAAGAAAATTTTTAAAATATTAAAGGTATTTTAAGATGCATAACTTAGATAAATTTAAAACATGAATATAAGTTTAAAAATTAAATTGTTTTGCTTCATTCACTTTTTTAATAAATGGGACCATACCATCATAGCAGACAAAAAGCTAATGGGCCAGATTCGAAGTGTATCGACCCTTTGGCTCAGTATGATCAGGAGTGATCACAGACTCAGTGCAATCCAGTCAACAGGCTTAAATTTGGCCACATCTTCCTGCAGACTTGATACAATGTTGACTAATAGGTTTGGCAGAGAGGCCAACAACACTTTAAAGATTCATCATAAGCAGTCACCAACCTGTAGGATCTGGTTAAGGGTCTCTCCATTTTCTGACTTTGGTCAGTTAGGATCAGTTATCCTTTTTTATCTGCTACTTCTAACGCCACTAATTCGTCTGCTTCATGAAAGAGATTGAATCAGTTGGACTGTGCTTCAAGGTTCTCTAGTCTCCTGGAATTATTGTCCCTCATTGTTAGCATTACAACTCACCCAATTTTGCTTTCCATTGAAGTTATGGAATCTTGTACATCCTCGAGAGGATAGCAGCACATCTGTTTAGTATCTAAAAGACAGTGGTGCAGCATATCTTTTCCCCAGATTTGGTGCACAAGTCTCTGGAATGGGGTTTTGACCCAGATGGGAACTTCTACTGAAAAAAGAATTACAGTTTCTAACCATCGAGACTTAACTAATTCAAAATTACATGGAACTGAAGATGATAAACAGTCCCTGCAAATGTAATGAATTCAGAATTTGGACTGACAAAATATTGAAAATGTTCACATAATGTTATCATCTCCACTTCTTCAAAACCACTTTATTTGAAACACCCTTAAATTTTAAATTAACTCATGTTAAAAATGTTTCCTATTGAAATGTCATTATTCAATTCACACTATATTATTAAAACATAAAGTAATTCAAGCATGGATTCTGAATGAAATTGAGCTTCAACTGATAAAATTACATTGTTATTCCCATTCAGTAATAGATCACCGACAGATATCCAGCAGCAACTTGAGAATATGACTACTAGAAGCACAGTCTTTTATCACAGAGGAGGGAAAAATCAGGATTGAATAGGTATAAGAACAGATGGATGAAGGAACAACGTGATACTACAAGTCTTCCACCAGCCACTCCATTAACAGCAAAATTAGGAGTAAATGGCTAATAATATCATCCAGAAGGTCATGAGGTAAGGGATCCATGGATAATTGGCTGAGTGAATTCAGAATTGGCTTGCCCACAGAAGGCAGAGGGTGTTGTTGAAGGGGAGTATTCAACCTGGAGGTCAGTGACTAGTGGTGTTCCATAGGGATCTGTTCTGAGACCCCCGCTCTTTGTGATTTTTATAAATGACTTGGATGAAGAAGTGGAAGGGTGGGTTGGGAAGTTTGCAGATGACGCAAAGGTTGGTGGTGTATTAGATAGTGAAGAAGGTTGTCGTGGGTTGCAGTGGATTTAGACGGATGCGGAGCTGGGCAGAGAAGTGGCAGATGGAGTTCAATCTGCAGAAGTGTGAAGTGATACACTTTGGAAGATCTAACTTGAAGGCAGAGTACATGGTTAATGGCAGGATTCTTAGCAGTATGAAGGAACAGAGGGATCTTGGGGACCAAGTACATAGATCCCTCAAAATTGCCGCACAAGTAGATAGGACAGTTAAGAAGGCATATGGTATGCTGGCCTTCAATAGCCGGGGTATTGATTTCAAGAGCAGAGAGACAATGTTGCAGCTCTATAAGAGCCTGGTTAGACCACATCTGGAATATTGTGTTCAGTTCTGGTCGCTACACTATAGGAAGGATGCTGAAGCTTTGGAGAGGGTGAAGAGGAGATTTACAAGAATGCTGCCTGGATTGGAGAACACGTATTATGACGAAAGGCTGAGTAAGTTAGGGTTTTTCTCCTTGGAGAGATGGAGGATGAGAAGAGATTTGATAGAGGTATATAAGATTATGAGAGGCATAGAAAGAGTGGACAGCCAGCATCTTTTCCTCAGGGTAGTAATGGCCAATACTCGAGGTCACCCATTTAAGGTGCATGGAGGAAAGTTCACGGGGGATGTCAGAGGTACATTTTTTACACAGGGAGTGGTGGGTGCCTGGAATGCACTGCCAGGGGTGGTGGTAGAGGCTGATGTGATAGGGTCATTTAAGAGACTCTTAGATAGGCACATGGATGAAAGAAAAATAGAGGGTTATGGGAGGTTAAGTAGAGAGGGGGATAGGTAGAATGTGGATAAGGTTTATATGGGTCGGCACAACATCGTGGGCCGAAGGGCCCATACTGTGCTGTACTGTTCTTTGTTCTATGTTTAACTACAACAAATAGAAAGTCTCCAGCCAGAGGCTGAATCTGCCCTCCTCAGCCTACTAAAGCTGAAATAGCTTTTACTGAATTGATTAAAACAGGCTCAGGCATGTATTCTTTCTCTGCTGCCTAATCTCTTCAGGTTAGAAAAGACAATTAATTCAATGAATTTGAAAATAACCTTGCTTTTCCACAATATGTTGCAAATTAATTACGTGAAGCCCTCGGTAAACTTATCTTATTCCTACAGTCAGCTAACTTGATTTTCTTTTTATTCAGCTGCAAGTTAAGGGGACAAGCTATTGAAAACTGGCAGAGGATTGCATTTGTACAGCAGCTTCCAGATTAGGAGACAATCCTAAAGTGCTTCACAAACAATAAATTACTTGTGGGATTATTTCATGAGGAGAAAAACCTACAATCTGTTTTTGGTGACGTTAGTTCAGAAATAACTGATGGCTAATAGCGCAATGAGATTTACCGGAACAGACCAGGCAGGTTTTTAGATTAACACCTCATTATAAACACAAAATTTCTGACAATGCAACACTTCCTCAGCACCAGTGGAGAGTCAACGTAGACATACTTCCTCCGCAATATCTTCTGTCACAAGCAATGAGCATCCCATCACTGAGGTTGGCTGACATTTGTAGGGAAAGTGATTTCTGACATCTTTAGAGGTTGCACTAGCTCCATGATTCCTTCACTCTCCTTCTCTGTAACCTGTTTCAGCTCTGACTAGAGCACCACCCCATTCTCTAAACTCTGGAATTATTTTCCCAAAACACTCCACATTCTTTTCCTCTTCTCAGATACTCCTTAAAAACCTACTACACTGACCAGTCGTCTGGCTGCTTGTCCTATTATCTATGTTTTTCATATCAAATTTTGTTTGATAAAGGACGTTGGGATGTTTTACTAATCTAAATACACTATATGAATGGAAATCATTGTTAAATCTTGAAACAACATTGAGCCATCCAAGACATAGAGCTAGGAATGTTGTAGATTATCACAGTCCTGTGGAGGGTGCCCACACCAGAATTCTAGCATGCATGAGGGTTAAGACATAACACATGGTAAGTGGGCTTTACATTGTAAACATCACATAATGGTCTTTTTTCTGCAAGATCTGCTGAAGTTAGTGGAGTAGGAGAAAAGCCTGGGTGCTGCTTGACAGCATCAACCGCAAGAGGGATGCAGAGTGAGGTGGGTGAGGAGGGAGCAATCCTTAAGAGGAACTCGAAGAACCTACCTGCTGGAGACAGATACTGCAGATTCCCCAGCATTCACCCAGGTAAAGGAGGACACAGCCTCTGATTAAGCCCTACTTCACTCTGTATATATCATTTGAGGGCTCCTTCTGCCTACAGCATTTGCACAACCAACATCAAAACATGTATCTGCGTGCCATGTGACATCACTGCTCAGTCTCATTGCGTGCTTGCCCATCATACTGATGACCCAGATCAAAATCCCAGAAGTGTGCTACAGCCATTCTAAGTGCTAATTGATAAAAGAACGTTGTGTAGTGCACAGGAATGTTACACTGTGCAATAGAATTACTGGGCAGCAATCTGTTTACTGTTTTAAGCTCAGAGCACTGGTAGTGTGTACACTGTTGTACTGACACTGAATATGTTTAGAACTACACCATTTCATTTGCAAAGGACCACTTAATAATAATAAAAGAAGGCTCTTCATATTGCTTAAACGTGTTGGACCATTTAGTGATGAATTGAAACTGTGGTTTGGATCAGTTAAATAGTATAGTTAAGATACATGCAAAGGGGTCTAAGCAGGATATTCCTTTCAGGAGTAAGTTTTGCACAGCTATCCTGAGATTGAGCACTTTGCGACCTAGTTTTGTTGCCATTAAAGGTGAGTGTGAGTCGAGATGTGATGTACAGCCCAAAACTGTGTCAGTCAAGATGGCCACAGATGGTACATTAGATTCCTTTAGTAGTGCAATAAAGACATGGACCGAATATGTAGAAAGAGTGGAACACACTTTGATGCAAATGACATTCCAAAAGGGCAGAAGAATCCATTTAGCTGTCATCTATGGGTGCCAAAGCAAGATGAAAATTTTGCTAGTTCCCTTCAGATCAGGAAACATGACATTTGTAGAGTTGAATAAGATGACTGAACAACATTAGTGTTTCACCCTAGTTCCTTAGTTCAATGGTGTAAGTTTGAGAGCAGGAAGCAAATTGCCCTACTCTGCAAGTGTGGTACCAGTTTCTAGGACATGTTGCAGAATCACATGGTTTGTAGAATCCAGGATGATTCTCCCTGAAAGGAGACTCTTCAGGGAGAAGAAACAGATTTCAAGCAGGCATTTGACATTGCCAAGGCAATGGAGACAACAGACAGGCATAGGATTTGCAGCATCATCCAGTGAAGGCTAACAGTGATAACAAGCCAAGGTTTGGCTCTCTTATATCTGCGGATAAAATTGAAGGGGAGGTGTTATTGATGTCATAACACAAAACATTGGGCTAACAAGTGCAGGCACAAACCGTCTGTTTGTCATAATTATAGTTTTAATGGAATGTCTGTCCACCCTTTGTTTGTAAGTAAAGCAAGACCATGGCAAACTCAAGCAACTAGTGCAAAGCCTCTGAGCAAAAACAGTAAAGAGCAAATGTACATATCCAGGGTGAGTTACATAGACTGTTCATGTTCAATCAGAACTCCTGTGAAAGTTTCTGCTCTTTGGTATACATTGAAGAAGAGAACATCAATGGAAATTGACACTCATGCTGCAGTATCAGTGAAGTGAGAGCAGGAATTTAAGAGACATTAGCCAGACGTTACAGTGAAACTCAAGGAGTCATCTGACTTTCATCATATCTACAATGGGGAAAGAATCAGAGTGATAGTGATAAAAGTGCAGATTATAACTGATGTTCAATTACAAATTATGGGCCAGATGTTATTGGCATTGACCCACTGCTTGCAATCACCACCCATGTGCAACCAATGCCTAAACCTACCTTGTCCAGATGCAGAACGTCTATCTTACTGATCCAAAGCAGCCTCAACTCTCATGATAAGGCCTGATTGGCTGCATGGCCTTGAACTGCCACCTGAGCTCCTGTAAAGACTATAACATTTAGGGGTGCCTTTCACCCAGCTCTGCTGGCTGTCAAAGTTCGCTCTGTTTCTAAGTGAGACATTCAGAAGGATTGAAAAATTATTAACACTGAAATAAAAAAAAATAAGAAAACCTTGAAACTGATTAATTTTAAGAACAAAATCATCTAAAACCATTTAAAAACATAAATGTTGGGCACTCTGAGGAAGATGAAGTACTGCCACTGAGCTCCAAGGGTAAGAGTACTGAATTATATGACACCCTTAATGAATTGGGACTTTTGGTTTTAGATTGTCATGCATGAAAGTCCCAATGGTTCCAATTTACTAGTAAAATCCAGGCCTACATCTTATGTAATGTAGGACCATGTACACCAGTGGCTCATTGAGGGAGCTTTCATACTGCTATTCCAGTATCAGTATAAATTGATTTTTGTTCTGCATCAAGTTGTTATGGAACACCCAAGGTAGAATCTTGACAGATCATATCACTTCCAGTTAACAGTCTTTCAAGTATTTCATAACTTTATAACGGTATCAAATGAAATTTTATAAAAGTGAGATCTAAAATTACATAGTTTGTTTCACTGTCTATTTAATACACATTTCCACACAAATGAAATAAGCTTCTGTCTTTCACTGCCCAATAAAGAAAGTTATACTCCAATGTTCTGAGCATAACGTACCAAATAACCACATGAACAGACACTTCTCTTGGGCAGAAGAGTAGGGTTTTTGCAATTTGGAAACAATACCAGACCAGGAAGAATGCAAACTAGCAACATCACAACACAAGAATCACAAGGAAGATTGTTGCCACAATGGTGATGCTGTTACACACATGGGACAAATTAAAAGCATTTATTACTGACAATTTCCAACATGGGAAAATTTACAAGTCAAAAAATTAGAGGTATTGGAAATCTGAAATGGAAATGGAAGTACTCAGGTCAAGCAGCTTCAGTGGAAAGAGTTAACATATCTTCATCAAATCTGGGCCAGTTCTATTGAAAGGTCTTTGACCCAAAGTGTAAACTGTTTATCTTCCCGCAGAAGCTGCCTGATTGAAGCATTTCCAACATTTTATATCTAAAACTTGGAGGAATATTTAAAGATGGTTTATATTGTCAGAACAGCGTCAGACCTCTCAGCAGTGAGAGCTGAAGGTACTCTCATTATTAAATCCAGAGATTGTGGGTTCAAACTCCACTCCAGAAATCTAATATGACACTTCATAAAGTTCTCACTATCAATAGTAAAATCTTCTTAATTTATACAACTGATCAAACAACTTCCTGTCAGGTGCCAAGCATTTCTGATCATGTGACAGATCGCTATAGCAACTGGCTTTTATCAGTCTGTTTACCACGTTCTTGCCACATTAACCATTACCACACCACTAATTTTTCTTTAACAATGTTAGCTGTACATGTCACAAAGTTTTGATAAACTAAGTAGAATGTGTAGCATCACTATTCTGAACAGATTACAAAGTTCTTGCCATCTTCTGCATCATCCCCCACTTGTGCTGAGGCAAAAATATCAGACGTGATCCTATTGAATAGTGGAGCAACATGAGAATCTGAATGGAGTACTGTTACTTCTTTTTGTTATGTTTTTATGTGGTTGTTTGTGGGATCTTGCTGTGTGTGAATTGTCTGCCATATTTCCTGCATTGAAAAAGTGGCTACCTTTTAAAAATACTTTACAGGCCTTGGGACCTCCAGAGGATACTGTATAAATGAAAGTCATACTTATCTGCCAGGCTTTTGCATTGAAATTATAAGTAAGCAGGGTGAACTCTATGAAAGGCAAGACTATACTTCATGGAATAAAAGTAAAATATTCATTACAATGAATTATATGGGTTAAATACGCCTGCATCACAAATTACAGCAGCACATGGTTTACTGCAGTTAATTTTTGCTTTGTATATTTTTGGTTTCTGGAAATGAAAAGAATCATAAAATTCTGCCAAATATTCTGTTCATTTAATCAAAATATCAACAGCCTGAAATTGAAAGGAAGGTCATGCATTGGTACAGGATATAAAAATGCATCCTTTTTGAATTGAATATACAGCAACAGCTGCCCCCAGGCCTGACATAAAGATGTGAAATTAATAGTTCATCTGGAAATGACTAACTGGTATGAGCTGTTCGTTGAAATTGTTCAGCCAACAATATGCAAGACTGTGTGCCCACCTGCTTTTAGATCACTGGCCCACTGTAGAATATCGTCAGAATGATTACCTCTTGAGATAGGAATCAGTGGGAGGAATCACTTTGAGGGGTGATGTGGCTGACAAGGCACAGAAGAAATCTGAAATTTTTTCTGAGCCTCATAGGAGTTTAATGAACAAGAATAAGATTGGGCAGACATCTTTCTACTGGTTGGAAAGGACCCAAAGGAACATGGAATTAAAAAGGTGTTTACCGTTTATGGTTATTAGCACTAGTGATGGATGGCATGTATTACTTTCTACTTTGAATAGGGTAACAGCAACCAGAATAATAATGTTGTGTTTTTATTCATCTGTTATTGCCTTCTTTAACCATTCAACTCTGAAACAAGAAGGTAGTTGGGCAATTAAGCCAGTACCTTTACCTACCAGCAGCCTGCCTCGTTGTCAACAGTTTTAACCTGCTTGCCCTCATGGATGATAATGGTGCCTGCCTGAAACTATTCAGGTCCTTATTTAAATACTCAGATTGAATCTGATGACATCATTGGTGCCGAATGGAATTTTAACTTTGGCTTCCTATGTGAAAACAGCAGGAAAAGGATTCATGACCAGAGAAGGCTATTTCATGTGTGTTTTATATTTTCCTTTCTTTTGTGGTGACAAAAGGAGCAGGAGTTCCCCACCAGGAAACTTGGTACCTTCCAGGCTCTAGATCCCCACTATTTCTGGTCAAAAAACCCTCCCACTATCCTTTCCTCATGAGTGATGGTCTTATCTATGGGTCACCCATTTGGTGTCAGTTGGTGACATCCTGCTGCTTAAAGTTTTGTCCACACCAAGTAGCCAGCTGCCGTTTCCTGCTTGTTTCAAAAAATCGTTAACAAGAGCCATGCAGGTGAACTGTGGGAGTTAAAATTGCTTGTGCTCTAGGGGCGAGAAGAATGAATGAATTTGAGCATCCTACCTTTCCCTTATCTGCCAAAATCCAAATCCAAGATAATATACTTCCAAACCTAATCACAGTTAAACACCAGATGCTAACATAGAGTTGATGGGCCGAATGGCTGCCTGTGCTGTAACAATTCTGTGTTTCCATGAAATGTTCAGTTGTTTCCTCTGAGCATGAAAACCATTGTAAAGATCCAAAAATCTTGATAATGGGCAGAGTTTTACTGGCTGTAGCCAGAATTCAGTCATTCAGACAGAACGGAGCTCTGGACTAAAGTGGATCTGGTGTAAGTCCAGAATTTACCAGCTGTTAGCTGCTACCAGAGCTTTCACTCTGCTCCATTGCTGAAGAAATTAAGCCCAGTGGTGAAGTTCAGTGTTGTTAGGATGGGGCATCAGATACTTATTTGCAGATAACTACATGTAAAAATATATAGGCCTAGACTGGTGAGATTTTCAGCATTCGCCATGATTTAAAAAGGAAATCCAGAAATGTAGGACGTCTGTGTTTACTTGTGCTTGGCACATGCGCCAATAAACATAGAAATCTGTAACTTGTTTTCCAAGTTGACCTGTGCCTTGAGATCCATTACATTTATATTCCAAAGAGAGGTTCAGTGTTCACATACCTGTAACAGTGTAAAGTTAGGATAATTACCCACTAGATACCCACTCAAGTTATGAATTTTTCATTATACTGGAAGGGGATTTTTAACAATGGGTTGGAATGTCCTGATATTCAGCAGTGGTTCCATGGAGAACCATTTGCCAACTACAGTGCACTGGTTAGCTGGATCTTGACTCTGCATTACAACACTGAAGTCAGAAACAAGCTGCAGATCAGCCAGGAACAGCCAGCAAGATTGAAAAGGGCAGCAGGTGCATGTAAATACCTACACAGGCAGGTGTCCCTCCAAGTTACACACCTGACTTGTGAGTATATCACTGTTCTTTCATCCTTACTAGGTCTGCATCCTGGAACACCCTACATAACAGCACTGTGAGAATACATTCACGAGAAGGAATGCAACGGTTCAAGGTGCCTGCTCATCACTAACTTCTCAAGGAAAATTAGGTGTGGGCAATAAATGCCAGCTTTTCCTTTCACCTTCTCCTTGACCCTAAACCACAGCCCAAAGAATGAATTGAAAGAAAATCTTTTATCGATAGTTCTGTGTTGCTGAGAACCAATTAATGACTTCACAAAATCACAAGGTCACAAGACAAAGGAGCAGAAGTAGGCCATTCGGCCCATTGAGTCTGCTCCATGAGCTAAACTAATACTATTCCTATCTAGCCCCAAATTCGGGCCTTATCCCCATATCCCTTGATACCTTGACTAATTAGATACCTATCTATCTCCCCTTTAAATGCCTCCAATGATCGGGCCTCCACTGCTGTACATGGCAAAGAATTCCATAATTTCACTACACTCTGGCTAAAGAAATTTCTCCTCATCTCTGTTTTAAACCGGTACCCTCTAATTCTAAGATTGTGCCCTCTGGTCCTGGACTCTCCCACCAAGGGAAACAGCTTAACCACATCTACTCTGACCAGTCCTTTCAACATTCAAAATGTTTCTATGAGGTCCCCTCTCATTCTTCTGTACTCCAGTAAGTACAGTCCAAGAGCCGACAAACACTCGTCATATGTAAGCCCTTTCATTCCGGGAATCATCCTCGTAAATCTCCTCTGAACCCTCTGCAACATCAGTAAATCCTACCTAAGATAAGGGGCCCAAAACTGCACACAGTATCCCAAATGAGGCCTCACTAATGCCCCGTAGAGCCTCATCAACACTTTCCTACTTTTATACACTATACCTCTCGAAATGATTGCCAACATAGCATTCGCTTTCCTTACTGCCGATCCGGCCTGGTGGATAACCTTTAGGGTATCCTGCACCAGTGCCCCAAGTCCCTTTGTACTTCTGTACTTTGAATTTTCTCCCCTTTTAGATAATAATCTGCCCGTTTATTTCTTTTTCCAAAGTGTACTATAGCACATTTCTCAACATTGAATCTCATCTGCCATTTCTTTGCCCATTCTCCTAAACTATCTACGTCTCTCTGCAACCTTCCTGTTTCTTCAATACTCCCTACCCCTCCACCTATCTTGGTGCCGTCTGCAAACTTAGCCACAAAACCATTTGCTCCATCATCCAAATCATTAATGTACAAAGTAAAAAGAAGCGGCCCCAACACCGACCCCTGCAGAACACCACTAGTAACCGGTAGCCAACCAGAACAGGATCCTTTTATTCTCACCCTTTGCTTTCTGCCTACCAGCCAATGCTCCACTCATTCTACTATCCTACCTGTAATTCCATGAGCTCTCAGCTTATTAATCAGCCTCCTGTGCGGCACCTTGTCAAAGGCTATTTGAAAGTCTAAATACACAACATCCACAACCTCTCCCTTATCCACCCAACCTGAGACTTGGTTCTTATAGCTAATGTCTAGCTGTTCCATTTCTGGAGATTTTTTTCAAGGTCTGCATATTCTTACTTGCTGTGCCAGAATGATTTGCCTTTAGCATGCTATGAGGGCTCACATAGGGTAAACGCTACTTAATGTTGCACAGAACTAAACTGAGTACAAAAAGCCACAGATAACACCAATTATATCAGCTAGTGAGGGAATTATGCAAAGAGAAATAACAAGCTCTCAGCTTAACTTGTGTTCCAGAGTATGCAAATAGGCCATGCTCCTGCTGAAGACATTTCCATGCTTTGATACAAATCCATTTCAGTTGTTCTGGGTTTCATGGGGAAAATTTTCCTCTATCATAGAGTTCTTTCATCCTATGACTTAGACCATGATCTTCAACTCCAATAAAGTTGAAGAAAGCCTGGAATAAAAAATGCCTTGGAAAAAATGAAGCTTGAAGGTATTTTTCTTCAACTGAAGAAATGACCAGCAGAATGTACATCTTTGTACTAACGGTAGAGAGAAGCTCTGAGAACTACCAATTAGGAGTTTAATTGATTATTTCTTAAGTTAATGTTGTGCACAAATGCTATTTTTTTTGAGAAAGGACGAACAGTTTCCTCCAACCTAAAGCCAGGCACAAACAGTGCCTGTGTTTAAAAATAGCAATTAACATCTGTTAGCACAAAACCTTTGAACCACCATAAATAAATAAATGGCTTTATGCTAATGATCATAGCCTTAAGTGAAATATCGCATTTCTTACATTAACATTACTGTTTTGTCTCAAAAAATGTGTCGTATGCTAAAATGCTCGATAGCCCTTTGCATGCTGAGAGCCTCGGCTCTACGTGGCCTTCTATGTAGTTTAGTGTCATCCACTGATGTGACGAAGCCACCAACAATAGCCTCAAGGTAATGATTAAGGTAAAGCTGCCTGTGGAGCTCTGCTCGCTATTGCTCCCAGCATGAGCCATACCTACCTGCCATCATCTTTGGTTTGATTATCTCTACCAAGTAATGTTATTGGTTACTTCCCTTTAATGCAGAAATCTTTACCTTCCTAAAACTTTCCTGCAAGGCATCTTGTCAAATGCATTTTTAAGGTCTGGCTGGTCACTTGATATCTACAGACACAGTCATTTTTTGAAGAAAGTCAGTACATTTGTGGGTCACAATTTCTCATTTCCAAAACCATGCTTGTTTTCTTTGACAGCCCCAGACAAAATGGACATTTTACTTTACACTCTATTTATTTGAGTTTCTGGATCACAGGCATTCATAGAATTAGCTGTTTACAAAGTGCATTGTTTTCATCATATGTTAGCATCGATTGATCTGACATGGTCCTTTCTCCATCAACATTGTGCATGTCATTGTATACTGTTTTCATTCAGTTTGTTATCCACCTTCAATTCCTAATTCAACCCTCAGGATCATATCCAGCATGAACAAGATTTTTTCTCTGTAAAGGGCTACCATGACAATTAAATCCTGGCCTATTTCTTAGATCACTTAGCTTCATTTCAAGAGATCCAAATACTGCATAATTATGAGCAAAACACAAACTGCTGGAGGACCTCAGTGGAGCAAGCAGCAACTGTGGAGGCAAAGGGCTGGCCGACATTTCAGGTCGGGACCCAGCGTCAGGGCTGAGAGTGTCGAGGAATCATAGACAGTATGTAGGAGTGAGAGGGAGGGGTGAGACAGAGGCTGGTAGGTAATAGGTGGAACCAGATTGGGTGGGGGGGGGGGGGGGATGATGGGCAGATGGAGCCAGGTGGGGGAGGAGAGGGGCTGAGTGGTTAGACAGAGGCTGGTGGGTGGATAGGTGGGACCAGATAAGGGAGGGATGATGGGCAGGTGGAACTAGGTAGCAAAGGGGATAGAAAAGGCGAAACAAGGAAAAAGAAACCAGGTAGACAGGTACATGACAGGCAGATGGAATGGGGTGGGGAGGGTGATTAGTCTCGGTAATGAGAGAGGGGCAGGGATTTAAAAGGTGAACAAAGGGAGATAGACCCTGGGTGGACTGGTGGGAGTGGGAAAGGAACTCAGGGAGTGTGGGTTACGTTGAATTGGAAAATTCAATGTTCATACCATTGGGCTGTAAGCTACCCAAGCAGAATATGAGGTGTTGTTCTTCTAGTTTGCGTTTGGCCTTATAGTGGCAATGGAGAAGGTCAAAGGCAGACGAGTCAGTGTGGGAATGGAAAGGGGAGTTGAAATGACATGCAATCGGAAGTTGGTCTTTGCAAACAGAACGCTGGTGCTCTGCAAAACAAGTCGCCTAGTCTATGCTTGGTCTTGTCAAAGTTGAGGAGGCCACATCACGAGCACTGAATGCAATAGACCAGGTTGCATGTGACTCTCTGTCTCACCTGGAAGGGCTGTTTTGGTTGCTGGATGCTGGTGAAGGAGGAGGTGTAGGGACAAGTGTTGCAACCCCTGCGGTTGGGTGGATTGAGAGTGGATGTGCGGGAAATGGAGGAAATGGGTGAGGGCTCCATCAACTACGGCAGAGGGGAAGCCTCTTGTGGCTTCAGTGATGGCACCTTTATAGGAAACAAGGTGGGAGGAGGTGTAGTCGAGGTCGTTTTGAGAGTCTGGAGGATCGCAGAATTATGTCGCCTATGAACATTTATTTTTTAGGTTGGCAAATCAAAATGCCTTCTTGAGAAAGATGTTTGGAGTTTGCCAGATCCACATAATTATTCCACAGTACAAGTGCTCACCTTCAGGCAAGGATTACTTCAGAATTCTTGTTCCAGTTTTAGTGAAATATTGCTGCAAAACACAAGAAATTTGCTTGCAAGGGAAGTATCCCCATTTCGATAGATACAAATTGAAACTGACTGGAGTTGTTTTATCTCAGTCTTTGAAAATGGTCCAAACCAACAATTTAAATATAAATCTATAATGGGAATTGTTCAAATATTTAGTTGAGTGCCAGATTATTTCTTTAAAAAAATGGTCGCCTACAATTTATTTGGTTCCAGTCAATGTCATGAAAATATTTGCTGGCCTCACTAAGTAAATTTGGAGACCCCTAGTAAAGCCTTTAGGGCATGTTAGTAAGGTCAAGTAACTTCAAAAATTACAAAAAAGGGCTACCAATTAATACATAGTTTGGTAGAGTTGGTTTGGCGGCCATTGGGTCCCTACATGATAAAATTTACAGTAGCTAAGTATAAATATATGTTTTTTTATTGTTTACCTTTATTACAAATAAATTTGTTTGATAGTTAATATCCAATTCTTCTATATTAACTATCAAACAATTAATTCTGCTGCTTTGCCAAATCAAGGAAGATGAGATAGTTATGGAGTAAAATCTAAATAAAAGCATGCTTAAATAAACTGAAGAAGTTCTCTGCTCCATCATCGAGCTTTAACTTTGTCAAACTGTTCTATGGTACATTGGAAGAGAAGAGACATGCATCCTGGATGCAAAGAATACCTGGTACTAAAAGTGGATTTTGGCTCATTAATCAACAAAAATAAGTAATCAAGGTGCTCATTTATTGAAGCATATAAGAAGATTGGCCTTACACTCAACATCTGCAAAACAAATGTCCTTTCACAACCCGCTGTCCACCAGTCAACGCTATGCTCCAACAATAAATGCTCCCACGAGACCCTGTAAAATGTGTACCGCTTTCCATATCTCAGTGGGGGCAGATGATGAGATTCACCAGCACCTCTAGTGAGCTAGCACAGCCTTTAACCATCTGAAGAAAAGGATGTTTGAAGATCTAAACCTCAAACCAGGAATAAAACTCATGGTCTACAGGGCATCAGTGATTCCTGCCCTATTATATGCTTCTGAGACATCAGCTAATAACTGTTGGCACCTGTAGGTACTGGACAGATACCATCAGTATACTCTGGCAGAATAAGTGAACCAGTGTTAGCATCATCTTCCAGTCCAACATCCCCATAAGTGAGGACCTAATTACACTCAGTTGGCTTCACTGGCCAGGCCAACACCAGACTCCCGAAAGAAGTACCCTATCCTGAACTCTGCCATGGGAAGAACTTACCAGGTGGACAAAGAAAAAGCTTCAAGGATATTCTCAAAGCCTCCTTGAAAAAATGCAACATCTCCACTCACTCCTGGGAGTTCCTGGCTTTGACCACTCAGAATGGAACTGGATCATTGGAGATGCCATTGAGAAGTTCAAGTCTGTCCATCAGGACTACATGGAATCCACCCCACAATCACTCAACCCTCCCATCCCATTAGGCAGTTTCTGACCCATTTGTGATAAAGTTTACAGGTCCCACATTGGCCTCACCAGTCACCTCAGCACACAAAAAAATCAAAGTGGAAGTAGGTAATCCTGGATCCCAAGGGACTGCCTTAAGAAGAGAAGATGTTCATCAACTGATTTGACAAACATTCTTGAAACAATGCATACATCTGATTTAAATGTATGAACAGGCCAGAAATTTAAAAATGCTTCAACATAAAACTTGATTCTAGCCCTTTTCGTGAAAAGGACTGATTCTGTGTAGAATATGGGGAATATTGGAGAACCTTACAATTAAGTATCACATTTACATTCTTAAATGTCAAATATAACTGACATTTAGTTGAAGAGCAAATGAATTTTTGTAAATTCATAAGTTTTATCTTGAATAGTAATGTTTCAGTATATCCTGAGCATGAAAATGCAAAATAATATCAAAACCCTAAGTTAAAGTGGTTACACACAGGGACTGGTGCATTGTTGGTGTGCATGCTGGTTTTGTGTAAGTCCATCAAGCAGCAAAACTGTATCATGTATGAGAAGTAAGGTGCCTCTTACAGTAGAATAGGTCTTTAAAGCTCAAGTGTGCGCCAAGACCTTTCCTGATAATCTGTCATTGTTGAGCTTAAGAAAATACGTTGTAGAGAGGATTGAGTAATTGGGGAGAAGAGATGACTGGGGAATGGGCAGAGGATAACAAAGACAGAGTCAGTGAGGAGATGGATGTGAAGGGGACACCATAAGTTATGGGGAGAGGCTTCTGGGCAGTTGGAGGATTGGTGGGAAATAATCAATGGAGGATTGCAGCAGGACAGGGGAGAAAATTGTGGGGAGAAAATTGTAGGAAGACATCGTAGGAAGAATTGTGGGAGAGGATTGGGTGCCAGTGGACATTGGTAGGGACAGGGGTGAGAAAGATAAAGGAAGAAGGTGAGTTCATCAGACACGCTGTCATCAGCAATTTTCAAACCCACCTTGTCTGAGCTCCTACTTTGTGCAGGATGTAACAAAATACTACAGTGGGTCAGGCACCCGCTGAGTTCCTCCAGTGCCTTTTGTGTTGCTCCAGATTCCAGCATCTGCAGTCTCTTGTGTTTCTAATAAAATAATACTTTTATTCTTACTTTGAGGAAATGTAACAGAGACTGCAATCAGGAAGAGGTGACCTGGTCTGTTACCAGAAGATATACATCACTGATCATCAGTGAATTGACTAAAGTGGCCACAAATATACAGGATTAAGCTCATAATTCAGAGCATGAAGATATCAGCATTTGTAGTGTCAGCCATTGCAATCTCTCAATGTAAGTAAAAGTAGATCTTCACTGAAACTCTTGCCTGTTATTATTCATTTATGTAGCTCAGACTGTGTACAGTAGTTCAATCCACTCCTACTGTAAATGTAGGTAGACTTAGTAAAAATACTTGTCCTACACCATGTTAACTGCTTGAACAATAGTTGCCTATTAAGTGGAAATCTTTCAAAGCAGCATGTATTCACAGTGACAAGGGATGCATTGTCATTGCACAAGTGAGCTTATACTAACAGTAATATTCACCATGGGAAATCAACAAAACAATTTGACCCTTTGTTTATTTCACTGATCAGTATTAAACAATGAAATAGAAATTACTCTCCTGATAACGATATAATGATATTATGCCCTAAAAATCTTTATTTACATACATATTGGTGTCTTTTCAGCTGGTACCCTCAAACTAAATATTGAATGTATCCACTACTCATCAAAATGTTCCAAATCCACAGCCAATTAAGTCAGATTTAATTTTCATTAAAAAGCACCAAATTATACTTATCAAATTTATCACTGTATCAACCGTGCCAATGAGTACCAAATATAAGTAAGCAGAATAAGGAATAATAAATGTATCTAGGAAAGCAACAAACACCTAATAATTAGCAACCACCAACTACCAAGCACCAAAATGCAACCAATGAACAACCTGGAAGCAGCACAAAAGGAGGCAAACTGCTCACATATATTTTGTTTGCAAATTTCTTTCACTAAGCAACTTCATTTCTCAGGTACATACTTACACAACAACATGACTAAGAATCAGACTGGACAAAGCAGCCCCTGAACCTGTTCTACCAACCAGTAAGATTGTGGGTGATTCAGTGCCTCATCCACAAAACAAATAGGAATAGGACAAAGCCTGAGGCTGATCTGCAATTTAATAATGGTACACCTGATGCACTACAGTGGATCTAATTGCCTCCCTTATAGCCAAATAGTATGGTAATAGTGGTGCTCCAAACAAACTCCTGAAAAAATGACTCCTGAATATTAAATAATTTACAACAAAACCCTGTATATCGTCACAAAGGTGTTGGACAACATGAAATGTTTCCTCTGACAAGCCTATATTACTTCCTGGAGTTTGAGGTTATAGTTTACCTTTGATGGACTTTGCGAAATAAGGTGGTGAGATGAATTTGAAATCCACTTCAAAAAACAAAACCTAGGCTATATTCAACTCCTCCACCTCGTAAGATGTTTTCATGCAGACTCCCCATCTGATACGCTAGCACGCTGACCCACTTACAGAACACACTCTCCATCGCTTTAGCAAAACCCCAGTTTAAAGCAGCAATCTCCTCATTGATGTGAGATTACTTTCCCTTCAAATTCTTAGGTAAGTTTTCTTAAGCAGAGATGAAGAACATGATATCTTGGGAAAGTAAGGGCCCCAGGTTCTCTGAAAACTCCCTGGAGGTCTGGCTGGAAGAGTTCAGGGTAAGAAGGAAAGTTCACTTTCAAGACAATGATATCAGGATCCTTTGTGATCAAATTCACCAGGCAAGGAAGCACATTGCAGAGGCTATTGTGTCTGCAATCATCTCCCTTTAGTTATCCCACAGACTCAAGGATGACTTGCTTCCACTCCAGTTCTATGGATTCCTAAGTGGCTGATGAAGCTAATATGGGAGCTCCAGTCTATTCCACAGATGAGCCAATGGGACGAATGGATGGGTATTTTCAGAGGCGGTGCACTCCTGTGTCTGTGCAGTCCCAGCAAATGGGACTGAGGTTCTCAAAGCTGTTCCAAATGCTTCTCCATTTTGATTGTCACAAGTTAGAATTTTTTCAAGGAGGCTTTGAGAACATCCTTGGAACGTTTCCTCTGTCCACCTGGCCATCTCATGCCACAAAGCTTGGAATTAAGTTTCTGTTTCAGGAATCAAGTATTGGGCTTGCAAACACTGTGGCCTGCCCATCGAGCCAACTAAGTAAAATTCGAGCCTCAATAATGGAGGATGTCGGCATTGGTTAACTTATCCTGTCAGTGGATTTGGAACATTCTGCAGAAAGGGCTTTGCTGATATCTCTCCAGTGCTTTGAGGTGCCAAGTGTGGGTAGTCCATGTCTCAGAAATTTACAGTAGAGCAAGGATCACTATTTCCCTGAGGCTGTGTGCCAAGTTTAAGGTCTTGATCTTCATTCTTTCCCTTAGATGGCCTGAGCCTGTAATGACATGCTAAAGGCAATGCTGAATTTCATTTTGACTATTTGCCTTTGTTGACAGGTGGCTTGCAAGCTAAGTAGTCCATGTTATGGACTTGTTTTGGACTTTACTGCCAGAGCATTGCACAATGGGTTCAGGTTAGTACGCAGCCTTTGTTCTGCAGATATTAAATGTGTGGTCTGTACTCTTGCACTAATCAGTGATGACATGAAACTCTGAATTTGTGCATACGCAAGCATCATCTGCACACTGCAGCTCAGTGTACTGAAGATGGGGTGACCTTGTTTCTGCAGCTTACCATTTGTCCTGTCAATCAACTCCATTCCAGTGTGAAGCCTGTTGGAGGTGAGGTGCAGCATTGTGCCAGGAAAGATTGACAGCTGTCTACACTGATGTTGGGCATATTGCTGACTGGTCAGTTAGGATCACGGCTTGCACAGCAATCATACAGCAAACATAAGCTGGAGATGAACATTTTTTTATCTATATCTATGAATTGGATGAGAATGTACAAGGCTTGGTTAATAAGTTTGCAGATGACACTAAAATGGGTGGTGTCATTGACAGTGAAAATGGTTATCAGGACTTACAGAGGGATCTTGATCAGCTGGGTAAGTGGGCCAAGGAGTGGCAAATGGAGTTTAATTCAGATAAGTGTGAGGGATTGCATTTTGGGAAGATAAATGAGGGTAGGACTTTCACAGTGAATGGTAGGGCCCTGGGGAGTGTTGTACATGGTTCCCTGAAAGTGGAGTTGCAGGTAGACAGGATAGTGAAGAAGGCTTTTGGCACACAGGCCTTCATCAGTCAGTGCATTGAGTATAGAAGTTGGGATGTTATGTTGCAATTGACCAAGACATTGCTGAGGCCGCCTTTGGAATATTATGTTCATTTTTGTCACCCTGTTATAGGAAAGATACCATTAAGCTGGAAAGAGTGCACAGGAGATTTGCGAGGATGTTGCCAGGACTTGAGGGACTGAGTTATGGAGAGATGTTGAGCAGTTTGGGACTTTTTCACTGGAGCATAGGAGAATGAGGGGTGATCTTATAGAGGTGTATAAAATTATGAGGAATATAAATAGGGTGAATCCACACAGTCTTTTTCCCAGGGTTGGGGAATCAAGAACTAGAGGGCATGGGTTTAAGGTGAGAGGGGAGAGATTTAGTAGGAACCTGAGGGGCACCTATTTCATCCAGAGAGTGGTCAGTATATGTAATGAGCTGCCAGGCGAAGTGGTTGAGGCAGGTACATGAACAACATTTAAAAGGTACTTGGACAGGTACATGTATAGTAAAGGTTTAGAGGGATATGGGCCAAACGCAGGCAAATGGGCCTACTAGCTTAGATGGTAATCTTAGGTCAGCATGGACCAGTTGGGCCGAAGGGCCTGTTTCCATGCTGTATGACTCTATGAACATCTGCAAGCATTATCCCACAAAACTTGCATCCAACAAGTTTTGCAGTAAGTGCTTCAATTACCTCAAACATGCAGCAAAGCTGAACAGAGGTCTTCGCTTCTCTATCTCTCTCAACATATCAGAATGGTCCCTCAAACCTGTTTGGAGAGTCAGATGAAAACATTAGACTAAAGTATGCATTTTATGTTAAAAGACTCAATTTTATGTTTAAAGTTTTTGTAGAATCTGCTGAAACAGGAGAATCTAATAAATGTCAGCAATGAACTTGGACCTCCAATACCCCTTGAAAAGTTGCCGCTAGACGTCGTAAGATTATGTCTAATTCTTATTGTTCTGACTTTTGTCAACTATTTCTGTCTGACAAGTGCATCCTCTTTTGTAAAATGAAAGAAGCCAGGCAGCTTATTCATTTTCTTTCACAACTCCTTCCTCACTTTGTTATACATGCCCAACATTTCTGCCACCCCCCCCCCCCCCACCGTTGGTGGGCTTGTGCTTCTTCACATTTGCAGCATCTGCACCACAATTCAGCTCTCCGCATTGCTGCACCATCCATTGTGGAAGACATTCCCTAATTCTGACCTCTGCAGGATGAGATATTGCACAACAGAAGGGAGAGCAGTGTGAATGGGGAGGGTTGGGGAGGAACTCATCAACTACATGCTGCTGACAGAGCTGAAGAAACCGATGTTCAAGACCAGTGGTTTCCCCAAAGCTCTCTGTTTTAAGGCTTCCATGTATAAGGTGTCTGATGTGTTCATGAATCCTTTGGAAAAATGCACAATCTCACAGCTTGGTTACATCTGCCATCTGGAACATTCATCATCTTCACAGGCAGTCACTTGCAAATGACGATAACTCACTTCCATTCTGGACATGTGCGTTCTGAGGTGGCGGATGAGGTCATAGAGTTACAGAGCTATACAGCACAGAAACAGGCCCTTAGACCCAACTAGTCCATGCCAACCGAGTTGCCTATCTGAGCTAGTCCATTTGCCTGCTTGTGGCCCATATCCCTCTGAGCCTTTCCTATCCATGTACCTGTCCAAATGTCTTTTAAATGTTGCAGTTGCACTCACCTCTAAAGCTTCCTCTGGCAGCTCATTCCACATACCCACCACCCTCTGTATGCAAAGTGTTGCCCCTCCCTCAGGTCCCCTTTAAATCTTTCCCTTCTCACCTTAAACCTATGCCCTCTAGTTTTAGGTTCTCCTATCATGGGATAAAGCTGTGGCCATTCACCTTATCTATGCTCCTCATGATTTTATACACCTCTATGAGGTCACCCCTCAATTTCCAGGTAAAAAAGTCCCAGCCTATCTAGTTTCTCTTTTAATTCAAACCCTGCAGCCCCGGTAACATCCTTGCTAATCTTTTCTTCACACTTTCCAGATTGATGACATCCTTCCTATAGCTATGTGACCAGAACTGCACAAAATACTCCAAGTGTGGTCTCACTAATGTCTTGTACAGTTGTAATATGACGTCCCATCTCTAGTACTCAATGTTCTGAATGATTAAGGCAAACCTGCCAAACGCCTCCTTCACCACCCTGTCTACTGTGTCACCACTTTCAGGGAACTGATTACTTGCATCCCAAGGCCTCTCTGTTCTGCAACACTCTCCAGAGCCCTGATATTTACTGTGTAAGTCCTGCCCAAGTTGGACTTCCCAAAATGCAACACTTTGCACTTGTCCAAGTTAAATTCCATCTGCTATTCCTTGGCCCACTTTACCAGTTGATCTAGATCCTGTTGTAATCTTAGACAACCTTCTTCACTATCCACTGTACCACAAATTTCAGCATCATCTGCAAAGGTATTAATGACACCAACTACATTCTCATCCAAATCGTTAATATAGATAACGAGCAACAATGGATCCAGTCAATGTGGGAATGACAAAGTCTTCCACAGATGGAGTAGGAGATGCCTGATAGGGCAGGTGGATGGGTAGTTTGTGAGCTGGTGCACTCCTTCTACCCTTTACTTGAGGCTTTTGTGTGCTCTCGATGCATAGACTCAAGGTTCTCAATACCACCCTGAAGATTCTTTTTCCATCAGGAGTCAGTGGGTTTGTTGCCTTTTTTAAGGAAGGCTTTGAACACATTCTTGAATCTTTTCTTCTGTCTGCCTGGTAATCTCTTCATTAACTGGAATCAATAGCAACGATCAGCATTCTCAGACCTATTTCTCAATGCCCATCAATAAGTTCCTTCCAGTACTATGTGTTTTCATTGTGGTTAACATTGCTTTGTTGGAACTTAGATTGTGAGTTGAAACACAAAGAGGTAATGCGAAGCAGTTACAAAGAGATAAGCCATACAAAGAGCTATACTGTACCTTAGGTCATGTGCTGCTGGTAATGCAGAATAATACTCAAACATTTGATAGTCAGGAGCAGGGTGCAGCATTTATGTTTGTCCAGAAAGGTTGTCTGGGAAAGCTTCATTTTGAGCAGGTAACAGATAGCAGTAAGTCCATTAGTTCAAGAAGTTATCTGGCAAGCAGCTTGTTTCTATTATTCTGGACAAGAATTAACATCTGTTTTACCAGCTTCTTAATGGGAAATGAAAGTTGATAAATATCACCATTCACTCAAATATGAATTGTAAAACCTTGAGAGAAGAGTGTTGGACAAAATTCAGGTCCACAACTGCAAAGTTAAAAGATAAAAAAAAGATAAATTTGGCCTTCCTATGACTGCTTCTGTGGAACAGTGGAGGCTTCTCCCAAACTAGACCTAACAGAAAGAATAGGGAGAGTCAAGGAGGAAAAGTGACACATAATGTTGGAAATATTCACCAGGTCAGACAGCACCTGTAGAGAGAGAAAGAGTGTTAATTTTTCAGTTGATGACCTTTTATAAGAACTAGAAAAAGTTGGAAATTGAACATGTTTTTTTTTCATTTTCCATATTTCTCCTCCCACTCCCTCTCCTACCACCAAAAGCAAGGATCGGGTTCCCCTTGTCCTCATCTTCCATCCCACCAGACAAATTCACTTCTACTTCCTCCGATTTATTAGACACAAAGTGATCTCCATGACGTTGCTGAAACCGAATAGAGACTGGGTGATCATTTTGCAGAACATGTCTATTCAAGGGTGATTCTGAGCTTCCAGATCCCTGTCACTTTAACTCTCCACCCATCTTCCATTCTAACCTTTCTCCCTTTGGCTTCTCACACTGCTCCAATGAAGTCCAACCTACAGGCTGTCCCCAGGTAATGAACTAGTTCCATTTTTACAGACATCCATGTTGATTTTATCCGTAAGTCAGAAAATACACAGAAATCACTCGATATGGTAAGAAATACACAGAAATCACTCGATATGGTAAGCATACAATATTGTAATGAATGGTATCAAAAGCACATAAAACTGATAAGAAAGAACAATTGCTAAAAGTGGAGAGAGAGAGAAAACTCGTTCTGCTGTTTGTAGGAACCAACATATGTACGTATGTCAGGATTTTGAATTTAATAATATGGGAGTTCATTCATATGTAGGGGGCATCCATAACCTGGGAACAGCCTGTAAGCTCTTCAATTTCTAACTTTTCCCAGTTCTGATGGAAGTTCATCAACCTGAAATTTTAACTGTTTCACTCTCTACATGGTGCCTGACTGATGTATACTTCCAGCACTTTCTGTAACTAATTCAAATTTCCAGCATTTGCAGCTTTTCGTGCTTCAGCTGGTTCTAAAGCTTCACCAGCTGGTCTACACCAAATAATTTTAAAATCCAGTGCTCTTGTATGGAACTTAACTTAATGTCTTCTGAGAGTCAGTATAAATACCATCCATTAACACTCCTAAATCTATCAAGCAACTCTCTCTAACTGTTCAACCGTTAGTTGGCCTGACTTTCTCTTTCTTTACAAGTTAAATTATATAGCAGCAAGCTTACCTTGAAGAAGACCAATAAACATCTTTTTAATTGTGCTTCCTACATAAGTACAAAATTTGCAACAAAAGAAGAGCCTTGATAAGCTTCTGTGTATTTTCAGTCTTATCTTTGGCATTTTATATTACTGAATTTAATTATCTGTTAAGAAATGCCTTGCAGTAGTCATTAATAATAAATGTTATGATGCCAAGCTGAAAACTGTATGAAAATTTTAAAAAGATAAGTAATCTTTTTTTTCTGCAATAAGCATTTATTTAGAAAATTATCTGAATTGAGAAACAGACATAATTATGAACTTGTAATATTCAGTGTAAAAAGTCTCAGGAAATATTTGAAAATTATTTATTATTCTCCTATGCAGCATCTATAAAGCTCTAAAAATAATTAATTTAATTCTCATAAGGTGATGTGTTTAATTGACTGAAAAGACAAGTAATTATGCAATGTGTACATAGGTTCTGACCAACTGCCAATATGACATTGATGCCTGAATAGTGTTCCACCTCAACAATAGTGTGGCACAATGGCACAGCAAGTAAAGTTGCTGCCAGAGACCCAGGTTCAATCCTAACCTCAGGTGCTGCCTGTGTGGAGTTTGCACATTCTTCCTATGACCACGTGGGTTTCCTTCAAGTGCCCTGGTTTCCTTCCACATCCCCAAGATATACCCCTAGGTTAATCTGTCACTGTAAATTTCCCCTGGTTTGTAAGTGAGTGGTAGAATCTGGGAGAAGTTGATGAGAATGTGGGGTATAAAAAATGGCATTAATGTAGGATTAGTGTAAATGGGTGCTTGGAGATCACCACAGACTCAGTAAACAGAAGGTCCTGTTTCCATGCTGTATAATTCTATGTCTCTAATAAAGCCACTGCTCAGAACCTGGCATCAATTTCTGTGCAGAGGGGGAAGAGCATGGGGGCTCCACCAAATACCTGGGATTGTTGCCTCACCTCCAAGCCACATATTTTGAAGACCTGGGAAAAGGTAACAACACAAACAAGTCTACACTTTTTCAATCTGTCCTGCACAGTCAATGAACTATGCATATCTCCAGATCTCTCTGTTCATGTAGCCCTTTCAGGATTGCACCCTTTGGTTTATATTATCTCTTCTCATTCTTCCTACCAAAATCTAATCTTTCACATTTCTCAGTGGTTAAAAAGTCAGATATGAGCTTAAGCTTTAATAATAGAGGAATACAGTAAAAGAGCAAGGACATCATGATGAACCTTTATAAAACACTGGTTCAGCCACAACTGGAGTATTTCGTCCGATTCTGGGCACCACATTTTCTGAAGATAGTAGGAATTTTGGAGTAGTGCATAATAGATTTTCGAAAACAATTCCAGGAACAAGGGACTTGAGCTATGTAGATAACCTGGAAAAGAAGGGGTTGGTCTCAGAAAAGGAGATCTGATTGCAGTGTTTAAAATCATGAAGGGTATAGACATAATTAAAAGGGTAAATATAAGAATATAGAAAACAGAATTAGGAGTAGGCCATTTAGCTCCTTGGGCCTGCTTTGCTATTCAATAATAAGGACACGGCTGATCATTTACTTCAGCACCACTTTCCTGCCCTAATCCCATATCCTTCGATTCCCTTAATTTCTAAAAATCTGTCTTGAATATATTACTTATAATCTTCTCCAACCCAACAGCCATCGAAGATATCTAAGCTCTCCATGTCTCACCCCTCGGGTGTCTCTGAATTTGATTGCTCCCCTTTTGTTGAGAGTGCACTCAGCTGCCAAGGCCCAATTCTCTGAAATTCCCTCCCTAGCCACCTTGGTCTTTCCATCCCTCTTTTACCTTTAGGATGCTCTTTAGAACCCACTTCTGTCTTTGCCTATCTGGCCTAAAATCGGCTCATTTGATAAAACTCCTGGGATGCATCTTGGACTTTTTACTATGTTGAAGGTGCTGAATAAATGCATTTTGCTTCTATGCAAATCTCCAGGAATGCAATTTGCCAAACTATGAGTGTAACTGGGAAAGTGAAGCAATTTAGTTTTGATTATGCCAGAAAAGAAATAAAGTAGAGAAAGAGAAATTATATTCAAGTCATTTCCTTTGTATTTAAGGAAGAGTTAGAGATTCAATTAGTAATAATTGTTATCAGCATAAGAACTAACTTTTAGCTGATCTGTTCCCAAAATCACAACTTGAAAAATCAAATGTAATAAGGTTATAGTTTTTTTCAAGAAGCAGACAGCTGGGCAATACCTATGTTCATCTCCTGTACAGGAAGACAATCTGAAGTCCCAATGCAGAGTTCGATCACCCCTCCATATATCAGTAACTTCAACAAATTACTTGTCACATCAGAACTTTGGGATCTCATTATTTGTACCATAATATGAAGTTATTCTCATTTGTAATTAAGTGTGAGTTGTGGGAAAAAGTTAATCAATGGACCAAATATGAAAATTGAATTTCAATAACCCAAATCCTTTATTATTTGCAGTCATGTCTAATGATTCCATTATACTTTTTTTTATTCAAAGAATCAATGAAGCTCTGAACGGATGGAGTTTATAGCTCAGTTAAACAGCAAAAAAGCAGGTTAATATTTCAATATCAATCAAAAATCTATGGCTCACTTACCTACCCATATGCAGTTTTGTGTTTTTACTGGGTTGGAACAAGTCTTGAATATGTGATGTGACTGTGACTGAGGCACTGGAGAAACTGGAGAAACTGGTAGATATGAAAGTCTTTATTTATCACGACAAGCAGACATGGAGATCCTCTCAGTAGAATCTCCCAAACTTGGAGACCCTCTCAGCAGAATCTCCCAAATTCAAAATACATCAATTTTTATACTTTCAAGAACAATGCTAACAGCAGGTGATTCAATACAATTTCAACAGCAACACTGAGACAGTTTACTTCAATATTTTGTGTCTGACAAATGGTTCCATTGAAGTACATATTTACAACGAGAGCATACTGTAACTGAGAAGACGCCTCTGAATGTTCAAACACCTTTGCCTGGACAAAGTAATTCACGAGGATAGTCTAAGAGCTTTTGAGGACAGAGAACCAGACACCCAAAATTAGTGTTGTGAGGGCTGACTCTCAGGGTACACAAATATCCCAATTATTGATAGCGTAAATATGACTGTGACCATATTGAATGTGCAAGGTAACAAAATAACTTAACTGGTGTCTGGTTTGATGTAGGCCAATTAACTTAGCCCCATTGTCTTATGTTTGGTTGATGCATACAAGAGCATCTCATGTTAGTTTACAAACCATATCTCTTGAGCAGCCAGCCCCCTGCAGTGAGCTAACAGCCTGTGCTCTGTAGACACCCTTTAATTTCAAACCTGATTACTGCTTTCACTTTACTTTTCAACTGGGTTTTTGAAGACTGGTTGGTTCTTGTTTGTATTAATACCTGCTACTCCTATTCCGGAAACCCATAAGAGATGTCCCATGTCTGACAATTCCCCAACACACGGTACTAAAAAGCAAGGTAACTTCTGAGAATATTTGCTCATAATTTGGAAGCGTAACAACAGGCAGCTTCACACTCCTCACCCACCAGCTATTCAGTAATGAACCAACGGCCAGCGCAAAGGGTCCTGACTGCAGCACCTGTGCATTGCAGCCCAGAGATCAGGAACAAGCTGGTGGTCAGATACAGGCACATGTAACGACCCTCTCAACCACAGAACTCAGCACTGAGTCCAGGAGCAGCACTCGTATCCATCATATTTGGTCCCTCAGCTTGGCAGTATGTAGTGCTGCCCCATTCATTACAATGGGGTCACTGAACCTGGATTAAACAGGTAATCGCATACAAATGTATTTTTCTTTATTTTTCCTAACCATAATTTAAATTCAGTCTGCTAAATATATTTTAAGGACTTTAATGCTTTGATAGCTTTTTACATTTTTAATTGTTTACATTTATTATCAGGGATATATAAAAACAGTTGAAAAAGGCCCTTGATAATCGTGAACTGGTGACTGATCATCAGGATGATCTAGGACCAGTGAGGATCTGCTGTCTTCCAAATTGTATCCACCACATGACCCCACTGATTCTTTCCTTTACCTCCTCAACTTTGCTACCTCCACTTCTGGGAAAAGGCCAGTGACCAACATCTACAATAAGCCAATGAATTCTTCAACACTTGTTCCCACCTAATGGACAGAAAGGGCTCGAATACATTCTCACAGTTTTGTTGTCTCCACCTGTTGTGAAAATGCCACCTTCTGTACTAGTGCTTACAATAGGTGAGCTAGGGCTTTTCTCTTTGGAGAGGAAGATGATGAGAGGTAACTTGATAAAGATGCACAAGATGATAAGAGGCATAGATCGAGTAGACAGTCAGAGACTTTTTCCCAGGGCGAAAAAGGCTAGCACGAGGGGACATAATTTTAAGGTGATTGGAGGAAGGTATAAGGGGGATGTCAGAGGTAAGTTTTTTTTACACAGAGAGTGGTGAGTGCATGGAACACACTGCTGGCAGAGGTTGTGGGGCAGATACATTAGGGACATTTAAAAGACTCGTAGATAGACACATGAATGATAGAGAAATGGAAGGCTATATGGGAGGGAAGGGTTAGATAGATATTAGAGCAGGATAAAATGTCAGCACAGCATCATGGGCCGAAGGGCCTGTACTGTGCTGTAATGTTCTATGTTCTATAAATAGGTCTTCATTTTCCTCATACAAGGAGTCCCTGCACAGTGACAGACGGTGCCTCAACCATGACTATTCCATTTCTGACCCTTCAATTCTCGATCGTTTCTCTTCCTTCCAAAACCAAAACACAATTCTCCTTATCCTCATTTTCCATTCTCCACATGTAGTGGATAATTCTCTGCTATATGTGACACCACCACTTAACATCCCTTCTCAGCATTTCAAAGGGATCATTCTTTGCACAATATGCTCACTCCTCAATAACCACCAACATCTACAACTCTTCCATTGGCAAGTTTCCCAGCAATGACAAGAGATGAAACACTTTCTTCTTTACCTCCTCCGTTCCCACCCTCAGTGGCCCAGATATTCTTTCCAGGTGAAACAACAATCACTGCTCATCATGCACTCTTCCCGATATTGTGAAAACCAAATGTGTATTGGCTGACTACTTTGCGGAAAGCTTGTTAATACGCATGAACTCCAGGCCTTTTATATGAGCTGCCTATGGGCAAGGATTTGGGTGGAGTTGTCAAAGGAACCAAAGTAAGGCACAGAGAGAGAGAGAGAGAGAGAGAGCAAGAGAGAGAGAGAGCGAGAGAGGAAAGCAGAGTAATGATAGGTGGACAAAAGAGGGGAGGCAGGGTGGACATAAAATGGTGATAGGTAGAAGCAGGTAGGAGATAGTGATAGGCAGGTGCGGGGGAGGATAGGAGAGCAGATCCACCAGGGGATGGGTCAAAGGCATGGAGGCAGGTGGCATAGGGGAAGGGGAGGAGAGGAAAAATGTTTTAAAAATATTGGCAAGGAGAAAAAAGATAGGCTAGGAAAGGGAGGAAAAGAAGAGGCATGTTTTGGGAGGGGGGTTTGGTTTACTTAAAGTGGGAGAATTTGATATTCATGCCATTAGGCTGTAAGGTCCCAAGACAGATAATGAGATGCTGTTCCTCCAGTTTGCGCTTGGACTTCTCCTGGCAGTGGATGAGGCCAAGGACTGACATATCTGTGATGAAGTGACTGGCAACGGGGAGATGCAGATTGCGGTTATGGACGGAGCACAGGTGTTCTACGAAACAGTCACCTAGTCTGCGTTTGGTCTCACCAATGTAGGGGAGGCTACACTTGGAGCACCGAATACAGTAGATGATATTAAGGGAGGTGCAGGTAAATCTCTGTCTCGCCTGAAAGGACTGTTTGGGTCCCTGGATCGAGGTGATGGAGGTGGTGCAGGGGCAGGTGTTACACCCTCGGCAGGGGCAGTGGAAAGTCCTCGGGATGGGAGCAGGATGGGTGGGGAGGGAGGAGTGAACTAGGGAGTTATGTAGAGAGCAGTCCCTGCGAAAGGCAGAAAGCAGTGTGGAGGGGAAGGTATGCTTGGTGGTGGGATCCCATTGAAGGTGGTGGAACTAATGGAGAATGATGTGTTGGATGCATAGGCTGGTGGGATGAAATGTGAGGACAAGGGGGACCCTATCCCTGTTGGGTCTAGGAGGGGTAGGGGTGAGGGCAGAGGTGTGGGAAATGGCAGAGATGTGGGTCTCAGATGTCCTGGAATGGAAAGCCTCTTCATGGGAGCAGATGCAGCGGAGGCGGAGAAATTGAGAGAAAGGGACAACGTCCTTGAAAGAAACAGGGTGGGAAAAGCTGTAATCAAGGTAGCTGTGGGCGTCAGTGGGTTTGTAGAAGATGTTGGTAATAATGAATCTCCTGAGATGGAGATGGTGAGATCGAGAAAGGAGAAGGAGGTGTCAGAGATAGTCCAAGTGAATTGGAGAACCGGGTGAAAATTGGTGGCGAAATTTATGAAACTGTTGAGTTCCACACGGGTGCAAAAGGTGGCACCAATGTAGACATCAATATAGCGGAGAAAGGGTTGAGGAATGGGGCTGGAGTAGGCTTGGAACAGAGACTGCTCAATGTAGCCAACAAAAAGACAGGCATAGCTGAGACCCATGCAGGTGCCCATGGCTACACCCTTGGTCTGTAGAAAATGAGAAAAATGGAAAAAGAAGTTGTTTAGAGTGAGGGCAAGTTCAGCCAGGTGGAGGAGAGTGTTAGCGGAAGGCGACTGGTTTTGTCTCTGGTCAGAAAAAAAGCAGAGGGCGGTGAGGCTGTCATGATGGGGAATGGAGGTACATAGGGACTGGACGTCCATGGTGAAGGTGAGGTTATGCATGCCAGGGAGCTTAAAGTTATTGAAGAGTTGGAGAGTGTGTGAGGTGTCACAGGTGTAGGTGGGAAGGGATTGGACCAGTGGGTGGGGGGGGACAGAATAGTGTCCAGGTACGAGGATACAAGCTCAGTGGGGCAAGAGCATGCGGAGACCTCAGTAAGTTGCTGCAATGCATTTTATAGTGACACATGCTACAGACAAATGTGTATCAATACTGGAAAGAGTGAATGATTAGGGTTTTGTTTGGGGTGCCAGTCGAATAATATGCCTTCTCCCAAACGGTGTCAAGCTTCTTTCAGTATTGTTGAAGGTGGACAAAGATAAAAGAAACAGATTCTGAAATTCCAAACCTTATTTATTTTGGGGATTTTGAAATCTGTGCTTGCAAATTAAGACCGTGGTTTTCTTCAATTTGTCTTTGAATATTATACCATTTCTGGAAGAATTTTGCCTCCATTCTTGTCTGCAATGAAGTATAAAATTAATGTTGTAATTTATGTGAATGTTCTGTTCATCTACCTAATGAGTACAGAGCTTATAAGCTTAGCATTTTAAGATAGGGGAGATACAAGAGACTGCAGATGCTGGAATCTGGAGCAACAAACAACCTACTCGAGGAACTCAGCGGGACAAGCAGCATCTGTGGAGGAAAAGGAACGGTTAACGTTTCGACCCAGAACAACAACAATTCCCCCAACAGCTGCTCCTCGACCCACTGAGTTCCTCCAGCAGATTGTTTGTTGATTTTAAGAAAGGGTGCCGACAAAAAAGCAAAAACATTTTGCAGAACTTAAGGCCTTGAAGTTGTTGGATTCAACCAAGGACAAAGCTTTTCTGATTATAACACTGAATTGCTAGATACACTTTTGATAAATTAAATGGTGGGAAAAAATAGATTTGGGTCTATAGATTTGCTTCTCTAAGATTTATAGTAAAATCCCATCCACAAAGAGAGTGCCATCTCCATTCCCACCTTTCAGTCAGTTCTATTTGCAATCCCATGGCTCATAGCCAAAGGTATAATTGTAACTTAAATCACTAATAAGTCAACATTTTTCCTTCAAATTGCAGGCTGAGGCCCCAGCATTTTGAACATTAATTATTTAAAGAGTTTCTGCTTTCTCTCTGCAGTTTATTTCAACGAGTGAATGTTCTGGGCTCAGAACAGAAAATGCTGGAAAGTGCTTATTTGGCTAACCCAGACTAAATTATTTGATTTTAGTCTGTTCTAAATGGACTTCATTTTTTTTCCTTATCTCTTTTTTTCCAAATCAAATAACAAAAAGGAAAATGATCCAGGAAAATGCAGTGCATCACTGCTCTGTTCCCTTTTCCTGCTCACATACCAGAGAAGATTAGTCTTTTACCTTTTGTATTTATTTTTGCCCACCTCCAAAAACGTGAAGATTATTTACTCACGATAAAGTCTTCTCTCCCCCTCCTCTGGCTTTTCCTCCTTCCCCAGCTGTTCCCAATTCTGCAAAAGATCTTGGTCCATTCCTGACCCTATTTCCCTGTCCTCCCTTCCTTCTTTCAGTCCCAATCTCCCTCCCAACCCCAACATAACTCCCATCCCGCCCAGTCCCATTCTAAATCCCCTGCAATCTGTTGAGCCTTTTGCTGTCTGGGCTGTTTGCTGCAGTGCAAAATTAAAAAGGAGCAGTTCTCCTGGGCTACTGAAAGCTGTGATGAAGGAATTCAAATCCTATTCAAGAAAATACAGCATGGACTGGATGACTGTTCCAAGGGTCATACATTGAACACTCTTAATCTTAATCTGGTTCTGGCGTGACCACCTTTCCAATAGTGATGTGGAAGAACTCTGGTCAGATGAAAAAAATAGGGAGCATGGTCTAGCCAATGTAATAGGGTGGTTTGTTTTGGCCTTTATGGCAGGTTCATGACTTGGGAGGTCTTGTGGACACATAGGTCTTAACTGCAACAGACTGAGCAAACCTTTCACAATCTAGTTAGACACTAATTTATTCTTGTAAGTAAGATTTCTTTTCAAACACTGCTGCCAGTGAGGTCCAAGGTTTGCAGGTGGAAGTGGGTTCTCACGCTGCACTATGGCTGGGATCCTCAACCTGGTCAAGCCAGAGGAGGGGATCTGTCGGAACTGGGTGCCTATCTAAGAGCTTCTTGAACGCCCCTATCGTTTTGCCTCCACCACCATCCCAGGCAGCACATTCCAGGTACCCACCATTCTCTGTGTAAAAAAACTTGCTCCGCACATCGCCATGGCACTGTGACACTCACTGAAAGAAGATTCACTGAAAGAAGGCAGGAAGTTCACTTAAATGTGGAAGTGAACTTGACTGAGGCAGGTGGATTACGGACCCATTCCGAGACGTTACACATAGCAGGCAATGCGTACCTCTTGGAAGGGTGAACGATTATGGTGGTGAATGGGATGTCAATTCAGCATCCTGCTTTGTCAGAGATGGTGCTGAGCTTCTTGACCATTGTGGACGCGGCACTCATCCAGATGTACTATCCTCTAGATGTGCTTTGTGGAGAGTGGAGAGAGACTTTGGAGTGTCTGAAGTACCTGAGTTGCTGCCTACCAACCTCTGGCCCACTCTTGCAACCATGATATTCATCTGTCCAGATGTATGGTCTTGACCCGAAACGTCAATTGTCCATTTCCCTCCATAGATGTTGCCTGACCGGCTGAGTTCCTCCAGCGTTTTGAGTGTTGCCCCAGATCCCAGCACCTGCTGTCTCTTGTGTCTCCTTGATATTTATCTGCCTGGCCCAGTTACACTTGCAGTCAACAGTGACTGCCAAGATGCTGCAAATGATTTGACATAACAGGGTTTCAATGTTTTAGAAAAGATAGAGAGGGAGGTAAAAGAGGGGAGGAGTTGCACGACTAATCAGGGAGAATATCACAGCTGCACTCAGAGGGGACATATTGGAGGGCTCGTCCACTGAGTCTATGTGGGTAGAACTCAAAAATAAGAAAGGTGCAATCACGCTAATGGGATTATACTACAGACACCACCCCCCCTCCCCCAGTAGCCACCAGGACATTGAGGAACAGATATGCAGGCAGATTAGAGAAAGGTGTAAAACTAATAGGGTTGTTGTTGTGGGGGGGGGGGGGGGGGCGGCTTCAACTTCCCTAATATAAACTGAGACCTCCTTAGTGCAAGAGATTTAGATGGGGCAGAATTTGTTAGGTGCATCCAGGAAGGTTTCTTAAATCAATATGTAGATAGTCTAACGAGAGGAGGGGCTGAACTGGAGCTGGTGTCAGGTAACAAGCCTGGCTAGGTGACCGACCTTTCAGTGGGAGAACAATTAGGGAACAGTGACTACACCTTAAGTTTTAAGATAGCTATGGATAGGGATAAGTATGGACCTGGCGGGAGAGTATTAAATTGGAGCAGGGCGAATTATGAGAGCATTAGGCAGGAACTAGGGAGAGGAACTAGGGGCGGCACGATAGTGTAGCGGTTAGCGCGATGCTATTACAGCGCCAGCGATTGGGGTTCAATTCCCGTCGCTCTCTGTAAGGAGTTTGTACATTCTCCCGTGTCTGCATGGGTTTCCTCCGGGTGCTCCAGTTTCCTCCCACATTCCAAAGACGTACGGGTAGGTTAATTTGGGTTTAAAATGGGCGGCGCGGACTTGTTGGGCCGGAAGGGCTTGTTACCACGCTGTAAATAAAATTTAAAATTTAAGTTAATTGGGAACAGCTGTTTTTGGGCAAGTCCACATCTGACACGTGGAAGGTGTTTAAAGACCAACTGCACAGAGTACAGGACAGGTATGTTCCAGTAAGAAGGATGGGCAAGAATGGCAAGGAAATAGAACCTTGGAGGTCCAGAGAGGTGGTGAATTTAGACAAGGAGAAAAAGGAAAAGTATGTATAGCTTAGGAAGACGGGACCACACAGAGCATTTGAGGACTATAAAGAAGCTAGAAAGGAACTCGAGAAGGGAACTAGGAAAGCCAGGAGGGGCCATGAAAAGTCCTTGGCAAGTAGGATTAAAGAGAATCCCAAGGCATTCTATGCATACATCAAGAGCAATAAGATAACTAGGGAGAGGGTAAGACCACTCAAGGGTAAAGGAGGGAACATGTGCTTGGAAGCAGAGGATGTGGGTGATGTCCTTAATGAGTACTCTGCATCAGTAATTACCAAGGAGAAGGAAATGCTGGATAGGGAGATCAGTGTGGAGCATGCCAATATGCTAGGGCATTTCGAGATGAAGGAATGTTGGGTCTCTTAAAGAGCATTAAGATGGAAAATCCCCCAGGGCCTGACGGGATATACCCCTAGGTTATTGAGAGAGGCAAGGGATGAGATTGTTGGGGCCTTGACCAATATCTTTGTGTCCTCTGTAGCCACAAGTGAGGTCCCAGAGGACTGGCAAGTAGCTAATGTTGTTCTATTATTCAAGAAGGGAAATAGGGATATCCTGTTAACTATAGACCAGTGAGTCTCACATCAGTGGTAGGGAAGTTACTGGAGAGGATTCTTAAGGATAGGATTTATGAGCATTGGGAAAACCATAGCCTAATTAGGGACAGTCTGCATGGCTTTGTGCAGGGCAAGTCGTGCCTTACTAACTTGATTGAGTTTTTTGACAAGTTGACGAGGGTGATTGATTGATGAAGGTAAAGCTGTGGATGTTGCCTACATGGATTTCAGTAAGGTGTTTGACAAGGTCCCTCATGGGAGGCTCATCCAGAAGATTAAGATGCATGGGATCCAAGGTGAATTGGCCATTTGCATTCAGAACTGGCTTGCCCGTAGAAGACAGAGGGTAGTGGTCAAGGGGACTTATTCTAGCTGGTGGTCTGTGACTAGTGGTGTTCCTCAGGGATCCGTACTGGTACCTCTGCTGTTTGTGATGTATATAAATGTCCTGGACGAAAATGTGCATGGGTGAGTTAGTAAGTTTGCGGATGATACAAAGATTGACAATGTTGTGGACAGCGTAGAAGACTGGCAAAGGATACAGCAGGATGTACATCAGTTGCAGATATGGGTGGAGAAATGGCAGATGGAGTTCAGCTGGCCAAATGTCAAGTGTTTCACCTTGGGAGATCAAATAGAAAGAGACATTTTTTTTTAAATCTTGTTAATTTTTTACTGTTAATGGCAAGACCCTCGTTGATGCGCAGAGGGATCTTGAGGTCCAAGTTCATAGCTCCCTGAAAGTGGATACACAGGTTGGTAGGGTGGTAAAGAATGCATATTGCATGCTTGCCTTCATTAGTCGAGGCATTGAGTTCAAGAGTCAGGAAGTAACGCTGCAGCTTTATAAAACTTTAGTTAGACTGCATCTGGAGTATTGCATTAAGTTCTGGTCGCCCCGTTATAGGAAGGATGTCGAGGCTTTGGAGGGGGTGCAGAAGAGGTTTACCAGGATATTGCCTGGATTAAAGGGCATGTGCTATGAGGATATCAAGTTAGACAAACTTGAGTTGTTCTGTCTGGAGCAGTGGAGGCTGAGGGGAGATCTGATGGAGGTTTATAAGATATGAGATGCATAGATGGAGTAGACAGCCAGTATCTTTTCCCCAGGGTTGAAATGTCTAATACCAGAGGGCATGCATTTAAGGTGATAGGGGGTAAGTTCAAAGGAGATGTGCGGAGCAAGTTTTTTTACACAGAGAGAGTGGTGGGTGCCTGGAATGTGCTGCCTGGGGTGGTGGTGGAGGCAAAACGATAGGGGTGTTCAAGAAGCTCTTAGATAGGCACATGAATGTGAGGGAAATGGTAGGATGAGGACATTGTGTAGGCAGAAGGGATTAGCTTAGTTGGGCATTTTATTGGTAATGTAATTGGATCGGCACAACATTGTGGGCCAAAGGGCCTGTTCCTCTGCTGTACTGTTCTATGTTCTTAACAGTGCAAATAAATGGTGATGATAGATAGTTAGCCTTTCTGCTGTTGGATGTACTCAATGCCTGGCATTCGAGTGGCATGAATGTTACCTGCCACTTATCAGTCCATGCTCAAATATTGTTCTGGCCTTGGTGCCTGCTGGCAAGAATAATTTCATTACTTGGAACTATGAAGGGAACTGCAAATATCCCAACTCCTGCTTTATGAGGGACGGATGGTCTTGATGAAGAGTTGACAATGTTTGACTCAGTACCACTGTCCTGATGAACTCTAAAGCAATGTCCTGGCAATGTGATATTTGGCTTCTAACACCCAGAGATTGGTTTACATCTGGAATGCTGAGACGTTGGTGGAGGCAGGTATTCTCATAATGTGTTGCATGATTCTATTACTCTACGACCCACAACTATCTTATTTTGTTTTCAATATGACTCCATCCCAAGCACCATTTGCTGCTTGATTCCAATTTACTTCAACTATCTGCAGCCTTCTGCATGTCACACTCAGGTAAGTGCTGGCTCGATGTAACAATTACCTTTGGATTTTAACTCTTTTGTCCATATTTGGATTAAGGCCATAATGAGATTAGACTCAAGAGAACCTAAATTGTGCATCAGCAAGTAGATCTTTGGTGAGTAAGTGCCACTTTAAACCATTTTGAGGATGCCTTCCATTAGTTTGCTGTCAGTCAAGGGTAGGCTGATGGGGTCATAAATGGCTCGAACAAAAACAGAGTAAGCTGGAAGCACTCAGCATATCAGACAGCATCAGTGGAGAGAAAAATAGAGTTGACATTTCGAGTCAACGACCCTTCATCAGAATAGGAAAAGTGAGAAAACAAGCATGTTCAGTTGCAGAGGATGTCTGTTTCCCACTGCTGATCT
The DNA here is from genome assembly GCF_009764475.1 of Pristis pectinata. Lineage (NCBI taxonomy): Eukaryota > Metazoa > Chordata > Chondrichthyes > Rhinopristiformes > Pristidae > Pristis > Pristis pectinata. The sequence continues at coordinate 40,559,240 of NC_067408.1, read as the reverse complement.
TTAAACTAATTGTTACCTTGACATTTTTGGTCTGCACTTAATCAAAAACATTCCCAGTATCCTCTCTACCCCTTCCACTGCTCTTCAACTTAGTATTTTTCCAGTTCTGATGAAGGTCCTTGACCCAAAACATGAACTTTGTTTCTCTCTCCACTGATGCTGCCTGACCTGCTGAGTGCTTCCAGCATTTTCTGAGGTTTATTTTTGGATTTCCAGCAGCTGCAATTTTTTTCTTCTTCAGTCACAATTGGCTGGATTGGATTTGTTCTGTTGTTTGTACTCAGGGCGATTTTCCCAGTTGTAGAGTAGGTGTCAATATTGTAACTGCACTGGTGCAGCCTGGCATGGCATTGAAGTCTGTGATTCTACAGCCAGAATGTAACTGCTGCCCAAGTCTTGTCATATCCAGTAGACTCAGCCAGTTCTCGAGATCACATGGAGGAGTGGCATCTGTAATAAAGGCACTCTCAGAAGGAAAATTGGTCAATTGGTTTATTATTGTCACATGTACAAAGGTACAGTGAAAAACTTGTCATGCATACCATTCATACAGATCAATGCATGTGCACATATCTGCGTTCCTTGTTCTAGCAGTGATTAATGGAATATTCAGAATCAGAAAAAGACAGCAAGCCTCCCGAACTTGTGCATCTTGTTTAATCAGCTCTCTGGAGCTCAAGCGGACCAGAAAGGGCGGTGGCCTAGTGGACCATGTAGGGTTAACCGGGAGCAGGGATGGACAGAGCAAAAGCAACGAACGCGCAACAGTAGTGGGCCGCAGAGTGAAGCAAGGAGAGAAGGGTGACTGGAAGGGGAGAGCGAAAGGTGAAGAGGTGCAGGGCGATGGACCAGCACACCAGGTAGGAGGATGACACGTTGTGGAAATGGCAAACCAGGAGCAGACACGGCAGGGTGGAGCTCAGGTGGACGTGAAGGGGAGAAGGCAGGGTGGAGCTCCAGTGGATGTGAAAGGAAGGTCAGGGTACGGCTTAAGCGCACCTGAAAGGAAGGCGGCAGGCTGGAGAGCAAGCCGGCCTGAAAGGGAGGAGCCAAAGTGGCTCAGGCAGATGTGAAAGAAGACGGCAGGGTGCAGCACTAGCGGACCTGGAAAGGGAGAAGGCAGGGTGAAGCTCAAGTGGATGTGAGAGTGACGGCCTAGCGGACCAGTTTAGGGTGAACCGGAGCTGGGAACGGACGGGGCGAAGGGGAGACGAAGTAACGGACGCGCAATAGTAATTGGCCACAGGGAGAGCAGTAAGTTAAGAGCTGCAGGCTGACGAGCCCGCGCAGCAGGTAGGGTGAAGCATGAACAGTCTGAGAAGGCAGAGTGAAGCAGGAGTGAACTTTGAGGGCACAGTTAGCGGGAGGCAAGGGAAAGTGCAGAGGCAGCAGGATGATCCACCGCAGAAACAGCAACCCGGGAGCGGACGCGGCAGGGCGGAGCTCAGGCGGACCTGGGCGGACGGTGGCCCGGTGAACCGCGTCGGGTGAACTCGGAGCCGGGATGGACAGAGCAAAGGGGCGACTTGGCAAGGAATGAGCAACAGCGATCAGCTGCAGGGTGAAGCAGGCAGGGTAGGGTGATTGGAAGAGGACCGGGCAATATGGAAAGGGTGCGGACATGGCAGCAGGAAGCACAGATCGATGCGGTAAATGGGGTTGGTGTAAAGAGGTGCAAGGGCGGCAAACATATGCTGCACTGAAGGGCCTGTTTCCATGCTGTATGACACTGTGACTCTTATACTGGGCCCGTACACTGCAGCCAAGGCAAATCCATAAAAGGTCCAGTGATTTAACTGGGCAACCATGAGCTGCTGTCGGCCAATAGCAGCATCAACATTACATTCTACCACAATCTGTAATCTCATAATCTGGCATATCCGTCACTCTACCATTGCATTCAAACCTGACGACCAACTCTGGTTCAATGAGCACTGTAGAAGGGCATGCCAGAGCAGCACCAAGCACACCTAAAAATGAGTTTATGTATGCCTGGTGCTGCTCTGGGATACGTTTGCATCATGTATTTACATCCACAGCAGAGACTGAGTTTGATCTTCCACTTGGCTCTTCTGGTCAAAGACGGATGAAAATGCTTCAATCTTGGCTTTCAACGCACGATGGGCTCCACCATCAATAAGGGTGTGAATGTTCTTGGACCCTTCTCTTATTATTATTGGTATTGGCTTATTATTGTCACTTGTACTGGGGTACAGTGAAAAACTTGTCTTGCATACTGATCATACGGGTCAATTCATTACACAGTGCAGTTACATTGAGTTAGTACAGAGTGCATTCAGGTAGTACAGGGTAAAACAATAACAGTACAGAGTAAAGTGTCACAGCTACAGAGGAAGTGCAATGCGTGTAGACAATAAGGTGCAAGGTCACAACAAGGTAGATTGTGAGGTCAAGAGTCCATCTCATTATACAAGGGAACAATCGATCATCACAGTGGGATAGAAGCCGTCCTTGAGCCTGGTGGTATATGCCCTCGGGCTCCCGTATCTTCCGTCTGATGGGAGGGGAGAGAAGAGAGAATGATCCAGGTGGGTGGGGTCTTTGATTATGCTGGCTGCTTCACCAAGGCAACGAGAGGTAAAGACAGAGTCTATGGAGGGAAGGCTGGTTTCCGTGACGCGCTGGGCCGTGTCCACAATTCTCTGCAGTTTCTTGCGGTTCTGGACAGAGCAGTTGCCATACCAAGCTGTGATGCATCCAGAAAGGATGCTTTCTATGGTGTATCCTGTATTATCGTGTTGGCATGTCATTTTTAGGTGTGCCTGGTGCTGCTCTGGGATGCCCTTCTACAGTGCTCATTGAACCAGAGTCAGTCGTCAGGTTTGAATGCAATGGTAGAGTGAAGGATATGCCAGATTATGAGATTAAAGATTGTGGTAGAATACAATTCAGATGCTGCTAATGGCCCACAGCATCTCATAGTTGTCCTGTTCTGAGTCACTAGACTGGTTTTGAATTTGCCTTGGCTGCACGACCACACAGCAGAGCAGCAAGTGTTCTCAGTGTGAAAGTCAAAAGTTTCTTTCCAGAAGGAATGAGGGGAAATCATTCCAACCAATTCTGTCATGGACAGATGCATGTGAGCAGGTAGACTGGTGATGACAAACTTGAGTAAGGCTTTCCCCCATGTTGATTCTCTCACTACCCCTCACAGGCCTGTTTTATCCTTCAGGACTCAGCCAGCTCGGTGGTGCTACACCAACCTCTGATGCTCATTCAAGCCTCCATCCAGGATACATCTTATGCCCTTACTCAGTACTTACTCAGTACTTCGTCCAAGTGAAAGTGCAGTGAGGGAGCACTGATTCACGAACTGAGGGAGGGTGGAATGCTGTAATCCCCAGAATGTATTTCTTTATATTGGCCACAAAAGAATTACAATTATGTCATACATGATTCAGTAGGGAGCACTCACACCTTGGAATCAGAAGACTATCAGTTCCAGAAACTTAATCACAATAATTTGGGCTTTGCCAACTTTAAAATGAGATGTTAAACTGAGAACTTACCTGTCCTTTCAGGTGCATCTAGAAAAGCCCACTACAGCATGCCAAAAAAGAGAAATATCTTGACCAAAATTTATCCCACAATCAGCATTACAAAAACTGTTTCTTCAGTTATTACGATATTGGTGTTTGTAGTTGTCTGCTCTGCACAAGTTGGCTGCTGCATTTACTAAGTTGTACCACTGGCTACACTTCAAAGGTGTTTCATTAGCTGCAAATCACTTTGAGATGGTCTGAGGTCATGAAAGATGATATAAATATCCAGCATTTATTTCTTTCAAAATTCTCAATATCTATTTCCCATTTACTTCTAAATCTTTCTTGTCAAAGTAGTAAGTGCTTGATTACAGCTAAGCTGCATTTGAGGTTATATTGAGCCTAATGGTTTGGAAGGACGTGAATTAGTGCTCATAGTTGAGAGGAAGAGATTGTCGGAAGATCCGAGATTAATAATTATTTCTGGGCTGTAAGATCTGGAATGAATACTGCCTTTCAAATCTTCATTTCTGTAGGAATTCTAAACTAGAATATCAACAGCACTGTTTTACAGGCTACTGAAATCCGCAACTAAATGTTCCTTGTAAATCACAGGTCTAGATTTAATTCTCCTTATACATTACAATTCCTAATGCCTATTTGAAGCTTATTGGCCAGCTGAACAAGTTGAATCCTGGTCACTCTATTGACTTACAAGTTGCTGTCAATGCAAATCCTCTGGTTATATGAAGATGTATAAAATGATGTGGATTTCTGTAAAAGGAAATTAAAAGATGAGCATAACATTTGATTAAAATTTTATGTATCCAGTTATTGAACCCTGTGCTTATCAAATGCTTCCTCTATTTTTGTGGCTGTTATTAATAGATGCAAGAAAACTGCAGAGCCCCCAGAGACACTAAATATAGTCAGGACTTGTATCGTGGCCTTGAAGTATATCATATACATCCAGAGAAAGCAGGTAATATCAGTACATTTTTTTCTTTGCTGACCTGTTTCTTCCATGATTGTGTTAACAAACACTACCTTCATGGGTTACGACATGAAGCCTAATGTTATGGGTTACAGCATGCAGCTTGTATTGGAGGTGTGTGTCAGTGAATCTGTTAACTCAAGACTTAAAAAGCCTTTTAGGATTTTCTAAATGGCAACCATCCTGCTGTAATGTTCGCCATGGATCTGGTGAAGAATGACTGAAAATAGGTTCATGCTATTATTAGAGAAATGTTGCCCCTTACATATTGTACCAAATCCCAGTTGTTTACCTTTCTGATCCAACTACCAGCAGCTGATAATCTGATATTAGTTATCTATAGCCATTTTCCCGAGATTGGAATCAACTGGAGACTTGCTGCCAGGAAGAATTACAGCATTATATCTTGACGTGTGCATGAATTGCTTCACTGAGCCCTGCAACATCAGCAGTTACAACATCCAGTTCCATAATGCAGAGCCCTTACAGGCCCTCACCTGCCCATGTCTGAGCAGATTTAGATATTTTCCAAACACAAAACTAAATTGAATCTGACAGAGCAATCTGATCACACTTAATGACAGCTATCTTAATCTGTTAAGTAGAAATAGCATAAATATTATTCGTCACATTTGAAATATCTTTCATTGTCAATTTTCTAACCAAATTCATTAAGCATAAAAATGGCTGAGACTTTCTATTCTCAGCAGTTATCCACAGTGGAAACACTTGTAAATCTGTGTTATTAAATCCTAAAATTATTTATTAACTCCTAATCAGAATGACAATAAGTTCTCAAGCCCCATGGTAACCAAGCACTGAATTTTAAATGTGTAGTGCTATCCAACAGTGGCGTTATTCTGTTACAGTACTCAAGAAATCATCCATCACAAACATAATGCTATGTCATTTCATCCTACTAAATAGTCCTTCTGAACAGGATGCCAAAATAGGTCATTACAACGGTTACAATTTATACTGCGCATTGCATTCTGTTTAAAGGGAAAGATTACAAATGAAAGCACAACTCCTTCATAGTTCAAACCAAAAGTTCTAAATGGCAGTTCAATTGGAAAGGATCATGGACCTGGAAAAGACTTGAAATCAGTCTCAAGGTCACAGTGAGTAATTAATCTGAGTCTGTTTATTGCAATGCTGAACTAAACTTTAAACACCCTCAAACACTTAAAGCCTGACATCCATTAGGCTTAATTCAAGCTGCCTTCACTTATAAATGATTTCTGCACATGGTTAATGCTTCCCCTGCTGATCATTGGTTCTCAGCTGGTGCTCAGCTGGAGCCTCAATATTGCCTACTGTTACCTAAATGAGTCCTTCACCTCTCAAAGGCGCACTGTATCTGCAACTTTGATTGTATCATCAATCCTTTGAAGATTGGCTGAACATGCAAGAAAGTAGGCAGCAAGGTTTTCAATCTCCTTTCAGTGAGAGGCTACAAAGTATAGAGACTTCCCGGTTATTTGAGGAAGATGAAAAGCCAGTTAATGCTGTTGCCTGTTACAGCTCCAGAAACCCAGGTTTAAGACTTCAAGGTTTAATCCTGACCTCAGGTGCTCTCCGTAAGGAATTTGCGCATTCTCCACGTGACCATGTGAATTTTTCCTGGGTGCTCTAGTTTCTTCCCACATCCCAAAGGTATACTGACAGAGTAATCACTACTGTATGTTACTCCTAGTGTAGGCAAATGCCAAAAGAATCAAAGGACATGAGAGCATAAGCTGAAGTGCTACAGGGAATCAGAGGAAGAGGAATGGGACTGATGGGATTGCTTCCCTGAGAACTGGCATGGACCCAGTGGGTCAAATGACCTCTTTCGATGTTGCAATAAATAAGTTCAGAAGCCACTTTCACTTAATCTCCCAGTCATAGCCACAAGTTCAGATAAAGACTCAGTGCAAATTTTAGAAGCCAGGAAACCTAAAAGACTGCACGGTGAGGTCAGGCACCAACAGACATGTCTTTGTGCAAAGATGGAATGAATAGTCACCTCCACTACCCATCATGATGCAGTGTGGGATAGAAAATGTCTCAGCTTCTGTTGTAGGCCAAACAGCCTCCACCAAAGCTTTGAGGACTGCTGAGGAAGGTCAGACTGCTGTTCTCATGGTGCTGAAGGCCTCCGTCAAAAGCAACTTTCAGGTGTTACAGCAACTGTTCTCCAGCAAAGGATTTGGAGCTCCAAAGTTCAGCCCAGGAGAACAGCAGTCACTACATGGGTTACAAACAGGTAGTTCTCTCATGGGACTACAGGACTGCTGCTCAGTTAGTGCCCTTGCTGTTGCCTCTCAGCCAGCCCAGACAACTGTAGCCTAAGCAGAAATCATGCAATCTGAAGCCAGTTTTCAGGCTCAGACCTGCCTGCAGCATCCTCCAATGCTACAAGCTCTCTTACAATTCAAAGCTCAGCACTAGCATCAAATCAACACTGACATCATAACCTACCTGCCCTGCATTCTGTAGCTAGACATTAGGTATATAGTATGCACACAAACTGCTGTGCCAAGATGCTGTCATAGATACTTCCCATTGGAGATATGTGCACACATTGAGGACCTGATTCTTATCTTAATGGAGACTAACTTGTGCCTAAAAAATTGGCAGTACAAAATCCAGACTTTATCATGGAAGCTTCAATATACAGTTTTGAGCTACTAAGTTGTCAACAGGAAACAAAGCTGAAAGAATCTTTCAGTTTCCTATTCTTGTGGGTACTATTTATCACTGAAATTACTACAATATCAATTACTCAGTATGTCCTACATTTCTCTCCATTATAGACATTTTTAAGGGACTTCAGTGTCCATTATTAATTCGAAATGATCCATTGAGTACAGAGGAAGCAAGTCTTCAATGTACAAGGATCTGAAATCTATTGAAAGGATTAGAAGAGAAAAATATTCATGCTTGTAGCTATAAGAGTTGTAAGAGCTCTAGACAGCTGGCAGAGATCCATATTGATAGTATTTATTTCAATGCATGTACTGTACTTAGAGAAAAAAAATCAGTTCTTGTTTGCAGCACAGACACAATAGGCCAAGTGGATCCTTCTCTCCTTTGATTTGTTCTCTATCACTCAGTAGGTAAAATCTGAAGAAAGGTATAAGCTTATATTGCTGCTTATTTCTCTACAAAAATATACGAGTGCACAAATAATGTATGCTTGCTATACCAGCCACTCCCATTTTTGTGACATGATAGGGACAAAAGACATCTCAATGCTGATTGTCATATCAAGGTTGATTGGTTTTTTATCTGATGAATCTTCAAAGTGAACTGTTTGAATCAGCATAGAGGAATTAATACAGTTTACATAGGGATAAAATAAGTCATAGCTAACTTACTTTAAGATGTAAGTTAGTCATGACTGATACATAAATGGGGTCACCTCAGACACATTGTGAGCATGCTTGTCAGGAAGCCTGTGAGATCAGCAAAACAAAAGCAAAGTCCTGCAGATGCTATCTCAGTAATTTCTTTAATTCACTCTCCAATATATCAAAGCATAGCTTGTAATTTAATCAGACAAAGACGCATCATTTATAAAAGAACTTCCATTGTGCAAAGCATTCCTGCTATGTCTTTCTCTACAAAGCCACTCTCTGCAAGTATTTGCACTGAACCAAAATATCAACAATATTGAGACAGGTTGGTCGACTGCTACATTTCTTAAACTGATACCAACCAATATTGCATGTGCTGTACTAAAAATAGAAAATGGTGGAAACAGCCTTCAGAGCAGATGACATTGGATCAACGTTTCAGGTCAAAGACCTTGGATTAATGTCTCAGGTCAAAGACCCTTTGTCAGAACTGGAAAAGTGAGCAAACAAATTACTTTTAATTTTTTGCAAGAGAGGATGGGTGGTTGGGGGATAGAATGGATAGGACAAAGGGAATATCTCTGATAGGGTGGTAATAAGCTTTTGGAGAAGGCATCCAGTTGATGAGATAGTGAGGGTTGTTAGAGCAAGAGAGAGTAAGAGAGAGAGAGCATACGCAAAGGGACACATAAAAGCTATGAAATGCAGGCTTGTAGGAAATGTCCAGCATATCAGGCAGTGCTTGTGGAGGCAAAAATAAAAATCACAGATGGATGACCTACTGCAGAAAAGGCTAGTCCTGATGTAGACAGAGGAAGTGAGTTCTTTGAAATTGTTGAATTCGATATCGAGTCCAGAAGGCTACAATGTGCCTAAACAGAAGGTGAGGTGCTGATCCTCAAGCTTATGTTGGAACTTCTTTTAACAATGCAGGAGGCCAGAGGTGGGTCAGAGTGGGAATGGGATGGAGAATTAAAGTGGTAGGCAATTGGAAGGTTAGGGTCACTCAAGTGAACTGAACAATAATGAAAAGGAAATACAAAAGAGAAAAAACATATCTGAAATAACTGCCCAGCTTCTGTGCACTTCAGCATAACGGAGCAGGTTGTACTGCCAGACCTGGCCTTAACTGTTTGCAATTCTCCAGGGGCCTGTTTTCTGGAAGATGAATGGTATATCTCCAGTATTCCCATATCTGCTTTCATCAGACAAGCCTCCTTGCTGATCATCCTGACATGGAACCTGTTCCTCAGATATGAGGGGGCCCTTCCCTGTCGCAACCTTGTAAGAACTGGTGTGTGTCAAGCCACCACTGCCTTCTGTCTGCTATTACTCCGATGTGGATTTCGTCTTTACTGTCACTCCAACCCTTACTGATGGCAGGTCTTTGACCTCTATGGTTGTAATGTGCCTGTCTTCTTTCAACCAGCTCCATTTATCTTCTTACACATTGCTTGCACCTCTGGTTTTTCTTTTCCATGAACAACATCAAATTTTCACTGGTAGTTGTGAGCCCAATGTGACTGTTTGCATTGAGAAGAATTTCATGATCCTGGAGTGGGTATACACTTAGCTACTCCATCTGCCAGACTGTACTACAACCAAGTGATAGTATGAAATCTTCTCTGGCCTATTACAATGAAATCCACATCATAGCTTTCTTGGTTCCGTGTATTCACTACCTTCAGAGAGCAACACTTGTCCGGTTTCAGTGTTGCTTTGTTATACATTGAAAACACATGACTTGTTGATTTTAACTGCATCATCTTGAGATTAATAGCATGCTTCAGAAAGGCATTACATTGTGCTCCCAAGTCAAGTTAAAATATCACTGATTACTGGGTGGCATTGAAGCAACATCTTAAAATTAATAGAGTCTGTTGGTGGCGCTCGATGGACTAAGTCATAACTTGGCTTTGGTCCAGGCACTTTTCAATCTACTATTTACCATTCTTTAATAAGTCTTTTACAATACTGGCACAAGTTTAATCTTGATCTTTAACTGTTAAAATGAGCACCAGATCTAAAGTGTTAGCTAATGGTAAAGGTATTGGAGACCAACCTACTTTGGAAGCTATTTCTAATCTGGATAGAAAGTTTGACTGGAGCTTTGCCGAATTGAAGTCCATTTTAAAGGACTTTGAAGATAAACAAAATACTCTTATCCAGGAAAATGCCAAACAAATGCAACTAATTGCTGAACTCAACCAAGCTGGTAAGAGAGAGATGCCAAACTCCATTCACTTGAAAAAGCCTTAATTACGACCAAGCAAAACCTGGAAAAGCAACAACAGAGGATCATCGACCTGGAAGGACGCAGCAGGAGGAAAAATTTAAGAATCATCAATTTTCCAGAGAACACCGAGACTGGTAACCCTACGGAATTCTTTTCTAAACTTTTGGTTGATGTGTTTGGTTCCGAAATGTTCCCTGTTCAGCCCATTCTGGATAGGGCTCACAGAGCTCCAAATCAAAAATCTCAGCCAGTAATACTGAGATTCCATTATGTCAACATCAAGGACCTCTTGATTAGTACCGCTCGTGGACGTGGAATGATTCAATTTAAACAACGGAAGTTTCGAATAGTTGAAGATTACACCCCAGAAGTTATGAAAGAAAGGCTGACCTACAAACCAATTATGGCTCATCTCTATCAAAGCAATTATCATCCTGCATTATTATTCCCAGCAAGGTTGAGAATTACACTACCTGACAAATCTAGCAAATGGTTTAAATCCATCCAAGAGGCCGAGGAATTTCTTTTGAACTAGCTTTTAATTTTAGAAGCTAAGAAATGCGGAAGAGACACAATGTTTTTCCTTTGATTTACTACCTACTTGCTTTATTATCCAATTAATTTTTAGATTTAAACCTTTCTTTTTCCTTCTTTTAATATTTTTAATGTTCTGTTTTAATAATAAGTAAGAATTTAACAAAATGACTGATTGTTTGCTTTCTTTTCAAAATAATTATTAAACTGTATTTTTTAAATGTCGACTGTTAACGCCCTTAGGCTCTGTTTCAATCTCACAACTGTGCTGTTAGTTCAATATCTTTGTTTGTATTATGTTGTTCACCTTTAGACAAAACATGGGAGGTTTATATATTTTTCAATTTGGACTACTGCCACCAATAAAACTGGGGTTAGTTCAATTAGAGGGTAGTTTTCTGGCTGCCTATTGGCCAGTTTTCGGGCTGTTGGCGGAGGGGGGGTGGGGCTGTTTTTAGGTTTGTTTTCTTCTGGGCTAAACTACAAACTTTTCTAAATTGTCGTAATATCTGTTTCCTGTTTGAACTTTTTTTTACTTCTTCCTGCTGGTAAGACTCGCATATAACAAGATTAACCCTTTACATACCATATGTTTTTTAATCTGTTAAAATGGATAAGACTATTAATTTTATTTCATGGAATGTTAATGGCTTAAACAATCCAGTTAAGCACAAGAAGACTTTTAAAGTTTTTCATAGATTAAATGCTCAGATTATTTTTGTTCAGGAGACTCACATCAGGAAGAAAGATAATCAACGTTTTTTTTAAGATTTTGGAGGGGTCAACAGTTCCATTCAAATTCACAAGCAAAGGTGAAAGGAGCTTCTATTTTTATAGACTCCTCAATTTCATTTGTCCATCATGAGACAATATCAGACCCAAATGGTAGATTTTTATTAATTACGGAATTTAAAATTTGATAAAATTTTATCAATCCGGAATTTTAGATGTTTGGAGATTTCTACACCCATATGATAAAGAATTTAAATTCTTTTCTCATGTCTACCATAATTACTGGAGGATTGATTTTTTTTTATTGATGCTAGATTAGCTCCATTTACTATGGACTGTAATTACAATGCCATTGCCATTTCTGATCATGCATCATTGAGTTTATCAATTAAATTACCAGATGTATCCTTTGATGTCAGACAATGGCGATTTAACCCTGCTCTATTACAAGATTTAGATTTTGTCCAATTTATTAAAGAACAGATTTCATTTTTCTTTTTAACTAATTTTAATTAGTGGGATAATATGGGATACTTTTAAAGCATATATCCGTGGTCAAATTATTTCATATTCCGCTGGATTGAAAAAACGAACTAATAATGAAGTATGTATATTAGCTGACAAGATTAAAGAAATCGATAAAAAATATTCTGCTACTCCTAATCTGGAGATTTTTAAAAGAGAACAGAACTCCAATTACAACATAGTTTTGTAGCGGTTGCTACCGCGGAATAAAACAAGACTCTACTCGGAGGATTGCCAAACAGAACTGGTTTATTTTCCCGCCTTGTGCGGGCCCCTTTAAGGGAGAAAAACTCCCGCCCAAAAAAACCGGCAATGACGTAAGTCCTACGTCATCAGGACTTTCCCGCGCGCGGGTTCTCCCCGTCGCTCGGAAAGACGAGGCCCGCCGCCATCTTGGGCCTCGTCGCTCCGACGCCGCGCGACCCGACTGCCGAGCCGGTTCGCCCGACTAGACGGTGAGTCGCCACACAACCCCCCCCAGAACCGGCGAGACAGTCCCCAAGGTCCGTGGACTGTGCCAGCTGCCGCTTAGGGGGGCGGCCTCTGCGTCGTGGCGTGGCAACCTCGACAGGCTGTTGCAGATCCAAATGGGCCGGTTTGAGGCGGTCCGCCGTGAAAACCTGTTCCCTGCCTCCAATGTCCAAAATAAAAGTGGATCCGTTATTCCGTATGACTCGGAACGGTCCCTCATATGGTCGTTGCAATGGCGCCCGAGGTGTGCCCCTGCGAACGAAAACAAACTTACAGTCCCGTAGTTCCTTGGGCTGGCAGGATGGGGCTTGACCGTGCCATGAGGTGGGAATCGGGGCCAAGGCGCCGAGCTTCTCGCGCAGTCTTTGTAGAACTGCTGGGGGTTGTTCCCCTTGGTCCTGAAGGGCAGGTATGAAATCCCCGGGGACAACTAGTGGCGCCCCGTATACAAGCTCAGCTGACGAAGTGCGGAGGTCGTCTTTGGGGGCAGTGCGTATGCCGAGCAGGACCCAAGGCAGCTCGTCAACCCAGTTAGGACCCTTCAGGCGGGCCATCAAGGCCGATTTTAGATGGCGGTGAAAACGTTCCACCAACCCGTTTGATTGAGGATGGTAGGCCGTGGTGGTGTGCAGCTGCGTCCCTAGCAGGTTCGCTAATGCAGCCCAGAGACTGGAAGTGAATTGGGTGCCTCTGTCTGACGTGATGTGGGCCGGAACGCCAAAACGTGAGACCCAAGTTGTGAGCAGCGCTCGGGCGCAGGAATCAGTTGTGATGTCAGTCAGGGGGGTTGCCTCAGGCCACCTCGTGAACCGGTCCACGATGGTAAGGAGGTACCGGGCTCCTCTTGAAACCGGCAGAGGGCCCACGAGGTCGACGTATATGTGGTCAAACCTCCTACGGGTAGGCTCGAACTGCTGTGGTGGGACCTTGGTGTGTCGCTGGATTTTTGACGTCTGGCAGTGCAGACAAGTCCTGGCCCACTCACTGACCTGTTTGCGCAGGCCATGCCAGACAAACTTGCTGGCGACCAGTCGGACAGTAGATCTGACGGATGGGTGCGCCAACCCATGTACCGAGTCAAAAACGCGTCTCCGCCAGGCTGCAGGGACAATAGGGCGGGGCTGACCAGTCGCAACGTCGCAAAGTAGGGTCCGCTGACCTGGACCAACCAAGAAATCTCGGAGCTGCAGACCCGAGACTGCGGTTCTGTAGCTGGGCAGTTCGTCGTCGGCTTGCTGTGCGTCAGCCAGGGCCGTGTAGTCGACACCCAAGGATAGGTTGTGGATGGTTGGTCTGGAAAGTGCATCAGCAACGACATTATCCTTTCCGGAGACATGTTGGATGTCAGTTGTGAACTCGGAAATGTAGGATAAATGTCTCTGCTGACGAGCTGACCAGGGATCGGAGACTTTGGAGAAGGCAAAGGACAGAGGCTTATGATCGGTGAAAGCGGTGAAAGGCCTGCCTTCTAGAAAGTATCGGAAATGCCGGACCGCCAGATACAGCGCTAGAAGTTCCCGATCAAAAGCGCTGTACTTCAGTTCGGGCGGTCTAAGGTGTTTGCTGAAAAATGCCAAGGGTTGCCAGCGGCCTTCGAGTAGCTGTTCCAGTACCCCACCCACCGCGGTGTTGGACGCGTCTACCGTGAGGGCAGTTGGGACGTCAGTCCTAGGGTGGACCAGCATCGTGGCGTCTGCCAGGGCGTCTTTGGCCTTAACGAAAGCAGCCGCAGCCTCGTCAGTCCAGGTGATGTCCTTGCCCTTACCAGCCAGCAGCGAGAACAGAGGGCGCATGATACGGGCTGCTGCAGGGATGAAACGATGGTAAAAGTTGACCATCCCAAGGAATTCCTGTAGGCCTTTGACTGTGTCGGGGCGGGCAAAATGGCGTTGGGCTCGCGGCCTGGTGATTTGACTGACGGACGAACCGCTCTCGCGCTTGGCCCTCCACAGGACATCTGCCCGGGCGGCCACCTCACGGGGGTTGCTGAAGTCGGCATCAGCTAACAACAAGTGGATGTCATCGGGGAGCTGTTCGAGGAAGGCCTGTTCGAACATCAGGCATGGCTGGTGTCCCTCGGCCAATGCCAGCATCTCATTCATTAGGGCGGATGGGGATCTGTCCCCCAGGCCATCCAGATGAAGCAGGCGGGCGGCGCGCTCACGACGGGAGAGGCTGAAGGTCCGGATCAAAAGATCTTTGAAAGCCGGGTACTTATCTTCCTCCGGAGGCGACTGGATGAAGTCTCCAACCTGGGCGGCTGTCTCCTGGTCCAGAGAGCTAACCACATGGTAGTACTTCGTGGAGTCGGAGGTGATCTGCCGAAGGTGGAATTGGGCTTCGGCCTGGTCAAACCAGACGCTGGGCCGAAGTGTCCAAAAGGTGGGCAGCTTGAGGGCCACTGCGTTGGCTGCTGCGCTGTCGTCCATTTCGCGGGTCCAAAAGCCGTTTGGACCATCGGGGTCACCAATGTAGCGGTTGCTACCGCGGAATAAAACAAGACTCTACTCGGAGGATTGCCAAACAGAACTGGTTTATTTTCCCGCCTTGTGCGGGCCCCTTTAAGGGAGAAGAACTCCCACCCAAAAAAACCGGCAATGACGTAAGTCCTACGTCATCAGGACTTTCCCGCGCGCGGGTTCTCCCCGTCGCTCGGAAAGACGAGGCCCGCCGCCATCTTGGGCCTCGTCGCTCCGACGCCGCGCGACCCGACTGCCGAGCCGGTTCGCCCGACTAGACGGTGAGTCGCCACAGTTTATTATTAACATCTTCAATTGAAAATCTACTACTTAAAAACAAAAGTCAATTTTATATACATGGTGACAAATCAGGTAAATTATCGGCCAACCAACTGAAAGCTACTCTATCTAAACGTCAGATTAATAAAATTCGTAAACCAGATGGTACCTACACGATAGATCAGGTTCAAATGAATAAGTCCTTTCAAGAATTTTATTCTTTTTTATACCAATCAGAATCCCCTGAGGATCCTACATTAATGCATGAATTTTTAAGAGATTTGAAGATTCCCCAATTATCTTTGAATGAACATTCTACATTAGATGCTTCCATTTTGGAGGAAGAAATAAAGGAAGTAATATTTTCAATGAACTCGGGTAAAACACCCGGTCCTGACGGATATACAGCTGAATTTTTAAAATCCTTTTCTGATATTCTTGTTCCCTGGTTAGCCAAAATTTTTAAAGGTGCTCTATCAGTGGGTAAACTACCACAATCTTTCTATGAAGCAACTATTTCTTTAATTCTTAAAAAGGATAAAGATCCCACTGATTGCGCACCTTATAGACTTATTTCTTTATTAAATGTAGATTCAAAAATATTTTCCAAAATATTGGCCTTTAGATTGGAAAAGGTTCTTCCACAAATTACCTCTTAAGACCAGACGGGATTTATTCAGAATCATTATTTACATTTTAATATTAGGAGATTAATGAATATTATATATACCCCTTCATCCCAAATTCCAGAATGTGTTGTTTCACTAGATGTTGAAAAGGCGTTTGACAGAGTCGAATGGGAATATCTATTCATTACACTTCAAAAATTTAATTTTAGCCGTAAATTTATATCTGCGATTAAAATGATTTATTATACACCTATGGCTTCAATACTTACTAATAATCAAAGATCTCCTTTGTTTAGGCTTTTCCGAGGTACTAGACAAGGTTGCCCGTTAAGCCCTTTATTATGTGATATTGCTTTAGAACCCTTGGCTATTGCATTCCGGGACTCTTCAAATATACATGGCATTACTCACGGACTGAAGATTCATAAGGTATCTCTTTACGTATATGACCTGTTACTTTATATTTCTAATCTGGAGGAATCTATCCCCGCAGTAATATCACTACTAAATCAGTTCAGTGTTTTTTCTGGCTATAGATTAAATCTTAATAAGATCGAACTTTTTCCATTAAATATGCAAACCCCAATTTATAGGCAATTACCTTTTAGATTGGTAACTGACTATTTTATGTATTTAGGTGTTAAAATTACCAAGAAACATAAGGACTTATTTAAAGCTAATCCATTGCCTTTAATTGACCATGTTAAACAATTATTTACTAAATGTTCCCCTCTGTCTTTATCATTGGTAGGCCGAATTAATGCAGTTAAGATGAATATTTTACCAAAATTTTTATATTTATTTCAAGCGATTCCAACTTTCGTCCCGAAATCTTCTTTTGACACTATTGATTCTAAAATTCTTTCATATATTTGGCAGAATAAAAACCCAAGATTAAGTAAGAAATATTTACAAAAACTAAAAAAGGATGGTGGTATGGACCTGCCTAACTTTAGATTATATTATTGGGCAATTAATATCAGATATATAATTTTTTGGATACAAGATTCAGATGTAATTCAATGCCCTAAATGGGTACACCTTGAGCACCAATCAGTACTTGAATTTTCATTAGTTTCTATTTTAGGAGCTTCACTCCCTTTTGCACTTACCAAATTAAGTAAACATATGATTAACCCAATTGTTAAACATACAATACGAATATGGTTTCAATTTTGTAAATTTTTTGGATTGAATAAATTTAACCTGTCAAGTCCCATTCAATCTAATTTTTTCTTTCATCCATCCAGAGTTGACTCGGCTTTTTCCATATGGAAATGGAAGGGAATAGTATGTTTTCGTGATTTATTCATTGATAACTGTTTTTCATCTTGTGAACAATTGTCTAACAAATACAATTTGCCTAGATCACACTTTTGTCAATATTTGCAGATTAGAAACTTTTTAAAAGCTACTATACCCTCTTTTCCAACACCTTACAAAACTGAAATTATGGAAAAAATTTTAGGTCTTAATGCTTATCAGAAGGGCTTGATAGCAATAATCTATCATTTAATTATGAAAATACATCCAGAATCACTGGACAAAATTAAGAATGAATGGGAAAGCGAACTCCAGACATCTTTACCTACAGAGACTTAGAAGAAAATTCTTCATTTAGTTAACACATCTTCAATGTGTGCCAGACACTCTTTGATACAGTTTAAGGTAGTTCACAGGACCCATATGTCAAACGATAAGCTAGCTCGTTTTTAATCACCATATAAATCCAATATGTGACAGATGTAAATCGAATGTGGCTTCTTTGACACATATGTTTTGGTCCTGTCCTCTTTTGGAAAAATGTTGGAAAGACATTTTTAACATTATTTCAAATGTATTGAAGATTGATTTACAACCTCACCCTATCGCTGCAATTTTTGGATTACCAAGGATAGAGTCTGGCCATTTATCTGCTTCTGCTAACCGTATGATTGCCTTTGTTATATTAATGGCCAAATGATCCATTTTGCTTAAATGGAAGGATCCAATACCCCCTACTACTTTTCAATGGTTCTCTCAAACTCTATCATGTTTAAACTTGGAAAAAATTAGGAGTGGTACTGTTGATCCTTCGCTTAAATTTGAAGATATTTGGAGTCCATTTATTCAATACTTCCACATGAATCAGATCCCCTTTCAATAACTTTCCAACTTAGAGGAACGGAGTTGATGACATAATATTGCTCTGTTTCTACTGAGAAATTTTAGTCCAGTCTTATTGTTTGTTTTTTTTGAAATTTTTCTGTTTAGCTTAGTTTGTTTGATATATTGTTTATAATTTTTCTTATTGATTTGGGGTTTTTTTCTCTTTTTTTATTTATATAATAAATCTTTTTCTTTCCCTTCTTTTATATTATATTCATTTACTAAGAGATGGTTGGATCTACAGATTTGTTTATATTTTATTGTTCTTTATGATTATCTATGCCATGATTGTTCTCCTGATCTCTTTGTATTACATGTACAAACATTGATGTTATATATTAATCTGTATTAATTTGAAAACTAATAAAAAGATTGAAAAAGAAAGTAAAATTAATAGATCTAGCAGGTGTTCCTTCCATATTGACCTTATTTGGTACCAGATTCACTGTGATCAACTGGTACTGTGAATCTGACCCTGTCTCTATCCCTGCATACCTCACCTTGGTGGTTAGCATAACACTATTACAGCGCCAGTGACCTGGGTTCAATTCTGGCCGCTGTCTGTAAGGGGTTTGTACGTTCTTCCCGTGACTGCATGGGTTTCCTCCGGGTGCTCCGGTTTCCTCCCACATTCCAAAAATGTATGGGTTAGGAAGTTGTGGGCATGTTATGTTGGCACCGGAAGTGTGGCGACACTTGTGGGCTGCCCCCAGAACAGTCTACACAAAAGATATATTTCACTCTGTGTTTCGATGTACATGTGACTAATAAAGATATCTTATCTTAATCTATAACTTTCAATGTATACTTCATTGCACACTGTTTATAGGAGTGGTTTTCCAATCCACACTGTGAGCACTTTTTTGTGTATGTAGAGCACTTATTTTCTAGCCACTTATGTTGGAGTCCACAACACTTGCAACATCTACACCATTCTGGCAGTACTTTCCCTCTTCTGAATTTTTGTCTTGTACTTCACTGCATATACTTTTTTTTCTGTCGGCCATTCAATATTACGGGCCAGGCCTTGGATATCTCTGCACCTTTGCATGTCTGTATGGACTTCCCTGAAATTAACTCTGTCTCACATAGGCTAGGCTCCCAGACTCCACAAAAAATCCCACCTTTGATGAATGAATCCTTCAGTTCTGTGACGCTGCAATTATCTTCTTCCCTTAAGAAAGTATCAAAGGATTCTCCCTGCTGTTCGTTGAGTGTAAAGAACAGGTGACTGTCAACTGTTTCATTTCTAGGTGGATGGTCACATGCTTCATTTATAATGTGCTGGTAATGCATCCTTTGTATTCTCTGGGGCCACTTGAAGCGAAGGATCAACAGTACCACTCCTAATTTTTTCCAAGTTTAAACATGATAGAGTTTGAGAGAACCATTTCTTTCCCCTTGCGACCAAAGAGATACAATAATATTTTTACTTTTATTTGTTCTGGTTTACCTTCTATTGCCAACTCAATATACTGTGTGAACTTTTCCTTCCACTACTTCCATTTGATAATATACTTCCTTGGAAATCCAGTGGTTTGGGCACCTTTATTTACTCCATTATGCGTTGCTTAATTGAATCACATTGTGTTAACTCAGTAGGAGGAATCATGCCCTGTGTTAGGTTTCCTAATTCAGGCATGGCATTTTAGTTTCCTAGTTTCATCATCCATATATGACACGTTGATTCAATACATTCTCTCATTTACTATTCAAGATAATGGTCAGTGGCTAGTTAGTTGAACAAAGATTCTTAATTTATAAAAGAACTTATATTGTCCAAAGTAGCATTTCTTGCAGCGGTTTTCTCTACAAAGCCAGATGACCTCTGCAAGACGCTACAATGAAGTGTCACCGGCAGTAACAACACAGAGGACAGATGGTCACATGCTTCAGTTCTTGAACTGATACCAATCAATATTACATACATTACAGATGCTGAAAATCCAAAACCAGAACAGGGAACTCTGGAAATATTCTATCGATCAAGCAGCAGCAATGAAGATTGAAATTTAACATTTCTGGTTCACCACCTATCATTCAAACAGAAGTAATGTTTGCTCTCCACCATGCTTGTTTTTCCTCTCTATTGAAGCCAAAGGAAAATAATAGGCTTCCTGAGTAGTGGATTAGGTTAAAATTATTAGCATTATACAACAGAACTATTTTGTGGTATCCCATTATGACTAGGAATCAGATCATGCATAGAGACAATTGGTACTGGCAATTGAGTCTGGTTTTGGAAATATCCTAAGTACTCGCTGCCTTGTGAATGGTTGTTGCTATAACATAATTATGAAATCTGTCATTGTCTATTCCTTTTGTTTTAGCATAGTCACAAATGGATTTCAATTTCCTTTGGAAGTACAATAGCTGAAAGTTAACTTCTCAATTTCAGTAGTAGCAGTGTACTTCGGGTTTTTAAACCCAGTGCGGCAGTTAGGCCAGGTTCAGCAAGCATCACTTTTAGAATAAAAACAGAACATACTTGGTAGGTCAGGCACCATCTGTGAAGAAAGAAACAGAGTTAATATTACAGATCAATAACCATTTATCAGATCCAGAAAAGTGAGGGAAAAAAAACACACCCACACACACAAAGTACTGGAGGAATTCAGCGGGTCAGGCAGCATCTATGGAGGGAAATACACAGTCGACGTTTTGGGCTGAGACCTTTCATCAGGACTGATGAATGCTTCATGAGTCCTGATGGAAGGGATTCTGAGGGACAGAATCTACCAACATTTGGAGAGGTGATCTGATTCGGGACGGTCAGCGTGGCTTTGTTTGTGGGAAGTCATGTCTGACAAATCCAATGGAGTTCTTCGAGGAGGTAACCAAGAGGGTCAATGAAGGTAGGGCAGTGGAGGTTGTCTATATGGACTTTAGCAAGGCCTTTGACAAGGTTCCTCAGGACAGCCTAGTCTGGAAAGTTAGATCGCATGTAATTCAGAAGGAGATAGCAGATTAGATTCATAATTGGCTCAGTGGTAGGAAGCAGAGGGTGAGGGTCGAGGGTTTTTCTCAGACTGGAGGCCTTAGTGGTGTGCCATAGGGGTTGCTGCTGGGACCTTTGCTGTTTGTAATTTATGTAAACGATTTGGATGTGAACGTACGAGGCATTGTTAGTAAGTTTGTGGATAATACTAAAATAGGTAGGTAGTGTAGAAGGTTATGAAAACTTATTGGGGGATCTTGATCAGCTAGGTATGTGAGCTGAGGAATGGAAAATGGCTTTCAATCCAGATAAATGTGAGCTATTGTATTTTGAGAGATCAAACCAGGGTAGGACTTATACAGTGAATGGTAGGGTCCTGGGGAGTGTTATGGTGCATCGCTCGCTGAAAGTGGCATCACAGGTAGATAGGGTGGTGAAGAAGTCATTTGGCATTCTGGCCTTCATCAGTCAGGGCACTGAGCATAGGACTTGGGAAGTTATGTTGCAGTTATATAAGACATTGGTGAAGCCGCACTTGAAATATTGTGTACAGTTTTGGTTGCCCTGTTATAGGAAAGATGCTATTAAACTAGAAAGAGCGCAGAAAAGATTTACCAGGATGTTGGCTGGACTTGGGGGCCTGAGTTACAAGGCCAGGTTGCATAGACTAGGACTTTATTCCCTGGAACGTAGGAGATTGAGGTGTGTCCTGATAGCGATACATAAGATCATGAGGGGCCTGGCAGGGTGAAAGTACATAGTCTTTTTCCCAGGGAGGGGGTGCTAAAAACAAGAGGGCATAGGTTTAAGATCAGAGGTGAGAAATTTAAAAGGGACATCAGGGGCAGCTTCTTCACACAAAGGCTAGTGCGTATTTGGAATGAGCTGCCAGGAATAGTGGCTGAGGTGGGCATATTAGTAACATTTAAAAGCCATCTAGATAAGTCCATGGATAGCAGAAGTGAGCAGATGGGACTAGCTCGCTGGGCAGTACAGTCAGCATGGACTAGTTGGGCTGAAGAGCCTGTTTCTGTGCTGTATTATTCTATGGCTAATCTGTTGTTTTGCGCTCATCACTATTTATTGTTGTATTTATTATTACCATTTATACTGTTTACTCTGTGAGCTTCACACGAGCAAGGAATTTCATTGCACCCTGGTGTATATCACAATAAACTAATCTGAATCCAAATCTGAATCAGTATGAAATAGTGTTATAAATGTCGTGATGAATACATAGCCAGTTTTACACTTGAATGAATGACATCAGCAGGCTGCACAGAGCACTCCTCTTCAAAGTAAAAAACATCCCAAGTTCTTTATAAATAAACAAAGAAGGAGAAATTAAGTGTTAGAAATGTTAAGCTGCTGCTGAATGGGCACAATGAGCTATAACATTCTCTGGAAAAGCTGTTTTGTTCTGCCTTCCTATCACCAGACATCTGAAAAGCATTAAACCAAGCAGCCATGGTAACAGAGGAAAATGACAACTCATGAACCATAACATGCCAGAGGACCTTTCGCCCACAGGGCTCACAGGTGGAATTGTTTCACAGGGTAAATTAACAGATTAACATCCTACTCACTTTTACTTAATGGTCTACTAACTACCATTTATCCACTTGTTTCTTCTAATAAGGGGTGATGTTTTGCCAACTGAAAGAAAGTAAAGATTAGAGAGGTAAGGCACAAATTTTAACTTGGAGTTTACCAGCCAGCAGAAGACAAGTCATTACAATCATAGTTCCTCCTGTGGGCTATGCAGCATTTGGTGCATTTTAATGCAAGTACTACTGCTCTGAGTCTTAGGAAGTGGCACATTATCAGTGGAGAACTGAGGAGTGACTGGGGAGGTCGGTTAGGTATTTTATGTATATTAAACCACATAGTGACAGTCAGGCTTGTTGGAGGTCAACCATCACAGCCCAAGGGCACCTGCAAGAATTCCTCAGGGCAGTTGTAACTCTTCAACTGCCCCCTTCATAAGATCACCGGTGAGGATATTCACTGATGAGTGCACGACGTTCTTTCCATTCATAACATCTGATATAATGAAGCAGTCTACACCTGCATGCTGCATGTCCTGAGCAATATTCACGCCAGGGGCGCAAACTTGCAAGAAATATTTGAGCTGGATGTCTGTCAGGTAATGACTATTAACACTTAACACCTTCCCCTTGGATATTCAGCGACACTGTCATTGTTGAAACCCCAGGATTGCAATGAAATATGGAGACAGACAAGACTGCAGATGCTGGAATCTGGAGCTACTGGTTCCCCTCCCAACCTCCCTCCCTTTGTTCCATGTTCCCTCTCCTAGCAAATTCCATCAGCTTCAGTCCTTTGTCACTTCCACCTATCACCGCCCAGCTCCTGACACCGTTCGCACTCACCTCCCTCCCCCATCTTCCTATCGTCCCCCCCCCTCACCTGGATCCACTATCACCTGCCAGCTCTTGCTCCACCCCTTCCCTCCACATTTGTACACTGGATACCTCCCTTCTATCTTTCAGTCCAGAAGAAGGGTCTCGACCCAAAACATTGATTGTCCGTTTCCTTCCATAGCTGCTGCCTGACCTGTTGAGTTCCTCCAGCATTTTAAGTGTTGCAATGAAATATTCCCCACTTACCTGGATGCACGCAGCTCCAAAAACGCTCAAGCTCAACACCATCTAGAGCAAAGCAGTTCAACTGATCAGTGCCCTTTCCACTACCGTAAAAATTCAACGTCTTCACCTCCAATGCTTCCTGGCTGCACCAAGTACCCTCTATAAGATTACTAGATTAGTTGGTAGTACAAGAAACAAAGGACTGCAGATGCTGGAATCTAGATGAAAAACACTATGATGCTGGAGGAACTCAGCAGGCCAGGCAGCGTCCATGGAGCATCCGTGGACTGTTAGTCCTGAAGAAGGGTCCTGACCCGGGGCGTTGACCGCCTGCTTTTCTCCACGGGTGCTGCCTGGCCTGCTGAGTTCCTCCAGCATCATCGTGTTTTACCTCCCAAATCTATGATAGTTTCCATCAAAAAAGCAAAGCCAACAACAGTGGGAACAGAGGGCGGGATCTGCATCGGTTTTAAAAGCTAGCGCGGGTAGTTGAAAAATAAATCAGTCTTGAGTTCAGACCTCCGACTGTGTGTTTCATTCTTAGCTCAGTGTGTAGCACCTCACTACATTGGTGACCCCGATGGTCCAAACGGGATTTGGATCGAAGATGAGCAACCCTTCAGCTGTTCACGCAGTTTCACTTAAACTGCCAACTTTCTGGACGCTGCGGCCCCAACTGTGGTTTGATCAAGCAGAGGCCCAGTTCCAGATTCAACAGATATCTTCCGACTCCACGCGCTACTATTACGTGGTGAGCTCCCTCGACCAGGAGATGGCCGCCCAGGTCACGGACTTCAGTCGCCCCCGGAGGAAGGCAAGTACGCAGCATTCAAAGCGCTGCTCATGAGGACCTTCGGCCTCTCACGGCAGGAGTGCAGCGCCCGCAGGCCACCGTCCGTGCTAATGAACGAAATGCTGGCCCTGACTGATGGACACAGGCCCTGCCTCATGTTCGAACAGGCGTTTCTAGAACAGTTGCCCGACGACATACACCTGCTACTCGCCGATGCGGATTTCAGTGATCCCCAGAAGGTGGCGGCCCGGGCAGACGTGCTGTAGAAGGCCAAGAGGGAAAGTGAGGCGTCCATCACACAGATCAACAGGCCACGTGCCCAACGGCAGACCAGACCAGGCCCGGCAACAGAGTGCACGCAACCTAGAGGTAGGAGTGAGGGAGCCAACATTCAGTGGTGGGGCGCAGAAGCCCACCAGTGTCGCCCGCCCTGTGAGTTCCCGGGAAACGCCGAGGCCAGCCGCCACTGATGGCTACAGCGGCTGGCCACCAAGACAGCCTTTTGTTCATCTGGGACAATCAATCGGGACGCCACTTCTTGGTCAACACTGGAGCTGAAATCAGCGTTTTACCCCCGAAGGGGCACGACACCCGCAACAGGGAGCCAGGGCCCACCCTCAGGGCTGCGAACGGCAGCACGATACGAACCTACGGCACCCACACAGTGCAGCTGCAGTTCGGCGCCAGCCGGTTCACGTGGGACTTCACACTGGCCGCCGTGGCCCAGCCACTCCTAGGGGCGGACTTCTTGTGGGCCCACAGCCTACTGGTTGACTTACGCGGGAAAAGACTGGTACATGCCAAGACTTTTCAAATGTTCTCCTTGGGCGAAGCCAAGTTGCCGGCCCCACACCTGGACCCCATCACGCTGTCGGACAACGAATTCACCAGAATCCTGGCGGATTTCCCATCGGTTCTGGCACCGCAGTTCACAGCAGCCATCCCCAGACACGGAATACAGCACCACATCCCGACCAAGGGACCACCACTCCACGCCCGCGCACGATGGTTTCCTCTGGACAAGCTCCGCCTGGTGAAGGAGGAGTTCAAGCGGATGGAGGAATTGGGGATCATACGGAGGTCAGACAGCCCATGGGCTTCCCCTCTGCACGTGGTGCCCAAAGCAGCCAGGGGCTGGAGACCATGCAGCGACTACCGTCGGTTGAACAAGGCCACAACCCCAGACCGCTACCCCATACCCCACATACAGGACTTTGCAGCAAACCTGCACGGGGCGAGTATCTTTCCCAAGGTGGACCTTGTCCGGGTATACCATCAAATCCCGGTACACCCTGAAGACATCCCCAAGGCAGCATTCATTACCCCGTTCAGCCTGTTCGAGTTCCTCCGGATGCCTTTCGGCCTGAAGAATGCCGCACAGACGTTCCAGCGGTTGATGGATGCTGTCGGGCGTGACCTAGACTTCGTGTTCATCTACTTAGACGACCTCCTCATAGCCAGCCGCAATCGCCAGGAACACCTGTCCCACCTCCGCCTGCTCTACTCCCACTTGAGTGACTTCGGCCTCACCATCAACCCAGCCAAATGCCAGTTCGGGCTCGACATCATCGACTTCCTGGGCCACAGGATTACCAAAGACGGGGCAACTCCCCTGCCCACCAAGGTAGACACGGTCCGCCACTTTGCCCAGCCCAACACAGTCAAAGGCTTGCAGGAATTCGTCGGTATAGTCAACCTCTACCGCCATTTCCTCCCCTCAGCAGCCCGTGTCATGCGCCCTTTGTTCACCCTGATATCGGGTAAAGGCAAGGACATCACTTGGGACGAAGAGGCCGCGGCCGCTTTCATTAAAGCCAAAGAAGCCTTGGCGAACGCTGTGATGCTGGTACACCCCAGAACGGACGTTCCAACCGCCCTCACAGTGGATGCATCCAAGACAGCAGTCGGTTGGGTGCTGGAGCAACTCATCGAGGGGCGCTGGCAACCCCTGGCATTCTTCAGTAAGCACCTGCAGCAACCCGAACTCAAGTATAGTGCTTTCGACCGGGAGCTGTTAGCACTTTACCTGGCAATCCAGCATTTCAGGTACTTTTTAGAGGGCAGGCCATTCACCGCATTCACAGACCACAAACCATTGACCTTCGCATTCACAAAGGTGTCCGATCCCTGGTTGGCCCGTCAGCAGCGACATCTGTCCTACATCTCCGAGTACACGACGGACATCCAGCATGTCTCGGGAAAGGACAACGTCATGGCGGACGCACTCTCCAGGCCAGCTATCCAGACCCCGTCCCAGGGAGTGGACTACGCAGCACTAGCGGAGGCACAGCAGGCGGATGACGAGTTGCCCAGCTACAGGACCATAGTCTCGGGTTTGCAGCTGCAAGAGTTCCTAGTAGGCCCAGGTGGGAGGACCTTCCTATGCAACATAGCTACTGGCCAACCTCGCCCCATCGTCCTGGCAGCCTGGCGGCGGCAGGTTTTCAACTCCGTACACGGTTTGGTGCACCCATCCATCAGGACAACCATCCAGATGGTCTCCAGCAGGTTCGTGTGGCACGGGCTCCGCAAACAGGTCAGCAAGTGGGCCAAAATGTGCGTGCAGTGCCAAACAGCCAAGGTGCAGCGGCACACCAAAGCACCGCCGCAGCAGTTCGAGCCCACCCACCGGAGGTTCGACCACATTCATGTGGATGTCGTGGGACCCCTGCCTGTGTCGAAAGGAGCGAGGTACCTCCTAACTCGACCGATTCACAAGATGGCCAGAGGCAGCCTCGCTCACTGACACCACCACTGATTCCTGCGCCCAAGCGCTGATCGCAACCTGGGTAGCACGCTTTGGGATACCGGCCCACATTACCTCCGACAGAGGTGCCCAGTTCACCTCCAGCCTGTGGTCGGCCTTGGCCAGCCTGTTGGGAGCACGTTTGCACCACACAACCACCTACCATCCACAGTCGAACGGGCTGGTGAAACGCTTCCACCACCACTAGAAGTCGGCTCTCACGGCCCACCTGAAAGGGCCTAACTGGGTGGACGAGCTCCCCTGGGTCCTGCTGGGAATCCGCACAGCACCCAAAGAGGATCTGCACACCTCATCGGCCGAGCTGGTGTATGGCGCACCCCTCGTCGTCCCAGGAGAGTTCATACCAGCCCCAAGGGGGCATGAGGAAAAACCAGCAGTAGTCCTGGACAGGCTACGCAAGAAGCTCGGCAACCTGGCCCCCGTACTGACTTCACAACACGGACAAACCCCGACCTGCGTACCCAAGAACCTGCAGAACTGTAAGTTCGTTTTTGTTCGAAGGGGCGCGCACCGGACACCCCTGCAGCAGCTGTATGAGGGACCGTTCGAAGTACTGAGGAACAACGGGTCCACATACGTTCT
The DNA here is from genome assembly GCF_009764475.1 of Pristis pectinata. NCBI lineage: Eukaryota > Metazoa > Chordata > Chondrichthyes > Rhinopristiformes > Pristidae > Pristis > Pristis pectinata. The sequence goes on along the minus strand of NC_067408.1, from coordinate 40,531,700 downwards.
GGACATTGGGGGGAAAGAGGAGGTCTTCATGGTAGACTGGCTCAAACCAGCCCACATGGACTTGTCGCAGACTGTCGAGGCTCAGGCTCCACGGCGCAGAGGCAGACCGCCCAAGCAGCAACTGTCCCAAACTGTGGACTTTGGGAGGGGTATCGCCGGTTCTCGGGGGGGGGGGGGGGTGTCATGTAGCGACCTACCTCCGAAGCGAACGAACCGACTCCGAGAACGGAGCACGCATCAGCAGGAAGACCAGCAGCAAAATGGCATCAGATCTTCTTCAACAGAGAGGAGAGAAAGCCCGCGCGCGAGAAGAGTTCGGTGACGTACCGCAGGCATCACTTCCGCCCGGAGAGGGGGGAATCTGTATCAGGTTTAAAAGCTAGCGCGGGTAGTTGAAAAATAAATCAGTCTCGAGTTCAGACCTCCAACTGCGTGTTTCATTCTTAGCTCAGTGCATAGCACCTTGCTACAACAGAAGCTATCAGACATGTGATTTATCACAGAAAAAAAAGCCAAAAAAAAACTGCAGGGCATTTCTGGGAGGAGGGAAAAAAGCTGAGGCATTGCGGTCTGTCAGTTCAGCTGTATAGCACAGCACAAAAACAATGAAATGTTGTGCTGCTCTCACAGGCTTTTCTTACTGATAAAAACAAAGGGATAGCTTAAGTTTGCAAAGTTCCCATTTTTAAGTGGTAAATATTGTACGCAGAGTGACGTGACTGAGAATAATCAACAGTTTTAATAAAATAAATGAGTTCCACAGTAAAATCAGTAAAATCAGTCAAGCTGATTTTACCTAATATTCTTCAAAGAAGGTCTGCTATCCCTACTCACTTTGGCCTACATCTGACTCCAAGCAGAGGTTGGCTTGTAACCGCCCTCTAAAAGGGTTGTATCAAAATGCTACACTTAAAAAAATGATAAACTAGATATAAAAACAAACATTAATCTGGACTCCAGATTCAAACACAGCAAAGTTACCCCCAGCCTAGTCAACATGGTATAAGCCTCCTCATGAACATTCAGAGCTGATGTACAAATTGGGAGAGACATCCCAAAAAACCTCCTCCCCTGCCAGGAGAATTCCAAGCACAAACTGGAGGAACAGCAGCTCATTTTGCGTCTTGGAACCTTGCAGCCTACCGGCATGAACATTGAATTCTTGAATTCTCCCACTTCAGTAATTCCCACCCCCCATCCCACGATGTTTCTTCTCTTCTTCCTATTCGTAGCCTCTTCTTTCCTAGGTTCTGGGACCTCTACTTTTTGTCATATTTATAGATGCCTTAGATGAGGGGGTGGAGGGCTGGGTTAGTAAGTTTGCGGACGACACTAAGATTGGCGGTGTTGTGGATAGTGTGGAGGGCTGTCGGATATTGATAGGATGCAGAGCTGGGCTGACAAGTGGCAGATGGAGTTCAATCCAGAGAAGAGTGAGGAGGTACACTTTGGAAGGACAAACTCCAGGGCAGAGCACAACGTAAATGGCAAGGTACTTGGCAGTGTGGAGGAGCAGAGGGATCTGGGGGTTCATATTGACAGTTCACTGAAAGTTGCCTCACAGGTGGATAGAGCAGTTAAGAAGGCCTATGGGATGTTAGCTTTCATAAATCGTGGGATTGAGTTTAAGAGCCGCAAAGTGATGATGCAGCTTTACAAAACTCTAGTTAGACCACGCTTAGAGTACTGTGTTCAGTTTTGGTCGCTGCATTATAGGAAGGATGTGGAGGCATTGGAGAGGGTGCAGAGGAGATTTACCAGGATGCTGCCTGGATTAGAGCGTATGGAATATGAGGAGAGGCTTAAGGTGCTAGGGCTTTATTCACTGGAAAGGAGGAGGATGAGAGGAGACATGATAAAGGTATATAAAATATTGAGAGGAATAGATAGACAGCCAGCGCCTCCTTTCCAGGGCACCAATGCTCAAGATGAGAGGGCATGGCTTTAAGGTTACGGGTGGGAGGTTCAAGGGAGATGTCAGGGGGAGGTTTTTCACCCAGAGAGTGGTTGGTGCAGGGAATGCACTGCCTGGGGTGGTGGTGGAGGCAGATACATTGGACAGATTCAAGATTTTGTTGGATAGGCACATGGAGGAATGTGAGATAGAGGGATATGCGGGAGGAAAGGGTTAGGTAGTGTGAGGGTGGTTTGATGGATGGCACAACATGGTGGGCCGAAGGGCCTGTTTTGTGCTGTATGGTTCTATGGTTCTATGGTACCTTATTTTTTCCTCTCTCTCCTTACCTTTGACCTATCCCCTGGTGCATCTGCTCTCCCCTCCTCCCCCGCACCTGCCTATCACTATCTCTTACCTGCATCTACCTAGCACCACCTTGTGCCCACCCCACCTCCCCTCTTTTGTCCACCTATCACTGCTCTGCTTTTCCGTCCTATATATTGGGCTTCCCCTTCTCCCATCTTCAGTCCTGAAGAAGGATCCTGATCCGAAATGTTGACCGCCTGCTTTTCTCCACGGATGCTGCCTGGCCTGCTGAGTTCCTCCAGCATCATCATGTTTTTCATCCCAAAAAGCTGGTCATCCAACAATCTGACTCAGTCCAATTACTAACCTATTGCAGCTCCACGAAATTAATCAAGCTCCATGCCTTACTGCCTTGTATCCTGTGCTGCCAAAAGCCTTTCCAATTGTTTCCAAATGTCTTGATGATCAAAGATATTTAAAAACAATTTTTAAAAATTTAACTAATTTAAAGAATTTACAATTATTTTAAAAGAATAAAACATTTATTGAAAAGCACATAGACCTGTATTCCATCTGCCACTTCTTTGCCCATTCTCTCAACCTGTCCAAGTCAGACTCCCTACTTCCTCAACACTACCTGCCCCTCCACCTACCTTTGTATCATCCACAAACTTGGCCACAAAGCCATCAATTCCATCATCCAGATCATTAACATATAACGTGAAAAGTAGCGGACCCAACATCAACCCCTGCGGAACATCACTAATCACCGGCAGCCAACCAGAAAAGGCCACCTTTATTCCCACTCTTTGCCTGCTGCCAGTCAGCCAATCTTCTATCCATGCTAATACCTTTCCTGTAATACCACGGGCTCCTATCTTGTTTAGCAGCCTCACATGCGGCACCTTGTCGAAAGCCTTCTGAAAATCCAAGTAAACAACATCCACTGACTCTCCTTTGTCTATCCTGCCTGTTCCTTCCTCAAAGAATTCCAACAGATTTGTCAGGCAAGATCTCCCCTTAAGGAAACCATGCCGACTTCGGCCTATTTTATCATGAGCTTCCAAGTACCCCAAAACCTCATCCTTAATAACTGACTCTAACATCTTACCAACCACTGAAATCAGGCTAACTGGCCTATCATTTCTTGTCTTTTGCCTCCCTCCCTTCTTAAAGAATGGAGAGACATTTGCAATTTTTCCAGTCCTCTGGAACAATTCCTAACTCTAGTGATTCTTGAAAGATCACTACTAATGCCTCCACAATCTCTTCAGCTACATCTTTCAGAACCCTGGGGTGTAGTCCATCTGGTCCAGGTGACTTATCCACCTTCAGACCTTTCAGCTTCCCGAGCACCTTCTCCTTAGTAATAGCAACTACGCTCACTTCTGCCCCCTGACTCTCTCGAATTTCTGGCATGTTGCTGGTGTCTTCCACAGTGAAGGCTGATGCAAAATTCTCATTCAGTTCATCCGCCATTTCTTTGTTCCCCATTACTACCTCTTCAGTGTCACTTTCCAGCAGCCTGATGTCCACTCTTGCCTCTCTTTTACTTGTTATATATCTGAAAAAACTTTTGGTATCCTCTTTTATATTATTGGCTCACATATCATCTCCTCAAACTCCTAATGAAGGAGAGCTGCTGGCATGGCTTCTTCGTGATTGCATCAATGCATTGGGCCCAGGTTAGATCCTCTGAGATGTTGACAACCAGGAACTTGAAGCTGTTCACCCTTTCCACGCTGACCCTTCACTGGGGACTGGTGTGTGTTCTCCCGACTTCCCCTTCCTGAAGTCCACAATCAATTCCTTGGTCTTGCTGACATTGAATCCGAGGTTATTATTGTGAGACCATTCAAGCAGCTTATCTATCTCACTCCTGTACGCCTCCTCGTCACCATGAGATTCTGCCAACAACAGTGATGTCATCAGCAAATTTATCAATGGCGTTTGAGCTGTGCCTAGCCACACAGTCATGAGTGTAGAGAGAGTAGAGCAGTGGGCTAAGCACGCATCCTTGAGGTGCGCCTGTGTTGATTGTCAGCGAGGAGATGTTATTACCGATCCACACTGACTGTGGTCTCCCAATAAGGAAGATAAGGAAGTTAATTTTAGTTAACTCGTACCATTTAGGAGTTCTACTTCAATAGCTCATCACATCACAAACTAAATGTCAACAAACTGGAATATGACTTCAAAGTAATTTACAAACTAACATAATTCATTCAGGAAAAAACAGTCAGAACCAGAACAGAACATGCAGAAAGTTAGTAAAAACTAAGTCTAAGTAAATGATGTGGAACAAGAGATATGTGATGCTGAGGGGAATTATTTGATTTAGTTGGAAATGTTCTTAGAACTGGTGATATATTTGAGAAAAGTTGAAATCTCAAACTTCACTTGAATCATTATATGCAGAAAAAGAAGTTCAAACATTAACCAAAGTAGAATATTTAATAACAACAGTTAAAGGCAAAAGGTTGGACATGGCAAAATGTAAATTTTGGGCACTAAGTGTACAAGATTTGTTCCAAGATGGTGGCCAAAACAGGTATATATGCAACATTGGTGACACCATGGGGAATGTGCACAGTGTTCACATGCCAGAAGAATGTACAGGAGGTAGATCATATTGTCCATCAATGTGGGACATCAAAGATGTCGTTTCTGAGCTTAACATTCCAACTAACATGTTCTCTTAACCTCTCATAGAAAAGTACTCATTCGGCAGCAGGAAACACTCCCCACTAACAAAATGATGATCAACAGGTTAATCGAAAGACAAAATACTGTAGGTACAGGAAATCTAAGGTGAAACAAAGAATTTCTGGACATACTCACCAAATCAGGCAGCATCTGTGGAGAAATTAATGATGTCTACTTTACAGGTCACTGACCTTTCACCAGAAGTGAGGAAATTTATAAATAAAACATGTTTCAATGTGTAAAGAAAGTGCAGAGGGGCAAAGTAAAATCTGCGATGACAGGATTGATTAAATGATGAAAGGGATGAGGGAGCAGAGGGAAAGAGAGTGGTGAAGACATGAGTGAATAACAAAAGGCAGGTCTGGATGAGATGTACATAGGAGATGAATAATTATCTGAAATGATCAGAAGAGGAAAAGAAGTGAATGCTGGAAATGTGAAATGGAAAAGCTGGATTGGCTGATTATGTGATTAATTCATTGCTAAATTCAGAAGGCTAGTTTACAAATTCAAGGGGGTAAAGTTGTTCTAAACTTCTACAAGGTGTACCTAAATAAAACAGACCCCCAAATTTGACAATGGAATTTATGCCAATACACACTAAGCAGAACTAAATTGATGTGCTTAGCACCTATGTAACTCTGGAAAAAAAATGCAACTCAATTTTAACCCACCATGTGGAAAGTCTCAATCTAAAAATATCCACTTTCTAAATTCTCATGATACTTTCCCATTTGCTCATGATGAACAATTGGTTATGTGATGATAGATGCTAAGCTTCATAGTTGTGTAAATAACTGAGCACAGCAGTCAATGCATCTTTGGATTAGGATCAAGAGGATAAGCAAAGCACAAAGTGTTAATTTGGATTTTAATAGATTCAGAATGCTCTAGTTAAATAAGGATAAACAGCAAAGATGGTAAGATAACCTGTAAAGACAACCAATGGTCTACTTAAACTGCTTAAATGTGGAGACTACCTTTAATCTTCTCAGGAAATGGAAAGAAAATGTCTTAAAATTATTAAGTAAATGTACTATGTACTAAAGAGAAAACAGAACCCCACGGCCCCTGTTGTGCTCAATCAATCATTGGTCCCTGGAGAGACATTTAGTAATTCCCCTGCACAGAACTGTCAGACTGCCCACTGACGAGTTTTTGATGTGTACCCATGAACTGTAAAGTAAGCCATTAAGTGGGCTGGTGAGAGTAATCTGCTGTGAATGTTAGGCTACCACAAGTGATTAAATAGCTGTGGGTGATAACAGCAATAATAAATAAAGTCAAAATCCTCCTTTGCAATGCTAGATCTTAGATACTGACCAACTTTCTGTTAAATACTAAACAGAATATTATTCATCTCAAATCCAAATATAAATAGAATGAAACAACTATCACATAGACCTCAGAAAAAAATATCTTTAAAAATATTACCATATTAAGAAATGCATTTACACTTAAGAAAGAAGTCTGGCAATTTGCTGAAATAGACAAAAGCCTAGGTATCTGCATAACGCCCAAAATAAAAAGGTACTACATGGATGAAAATTGTATTAACATAGTTTTGTGCATTTTTCTGAATAAATTAATGCCAGTTGTAAATAAAGGTGGACCTACTGATGCAAAATATTCACGTGCCCTTGCTCTCTAGCATCAAGCTTATCCAAATGATGTCAATAATAATATAACACACATATTTGGCTTCTGGTGAGATATTCAACCAAATTGGCCTGAATTATGCCTTGCAACCCAGCTTTTAATAATCCAGAAGACTCAAACTATGCATTATTTAAAGGGTTATGCAGAATGCTGCCAAATATACTTCAAGCAGACTGACCCAATCCCAGTCATTATATCCTTGTGTGGTTTCAATAGGTCTGCCCTCAAAATTAAGTGACTAGAAATGCCAAAAGAAATCCGAAGAAATATAGTTCCATTTACTGATAATAGATTGGTGCCCTGAATCACTAACCCTGTTTCTCCCTCCACAGCTGCTGCCTGACCTGCTGAATAACTCCAGCAATTGCTGTTTTATTTCATATTTCCTACCTCTACAGATTTTTTGCTTTTTCGTTTTTGGTCAGATTAGAACTGAGTAAAAAATTGGAGCAGGATAAGTGACAAAAGAAGCAGGAAGTTGCCAGGGAAGTGATGTGAGAATCCTCTACAAATGCCTGTGCTTTTGGAAGTCTTGCTGTGCAGCCAAATGTTCCTTCCTGGTGCAAATGGAAAAGTTGAATTGAACAGAAAATGGATGAGCTTTTCTTGACTTCTATGATGCAGCAGGGAGCAGCAAAGTCTCATTAGTGACATTTCTCAGCAAGGACAGCCTGCAAGGATCCTGAAGCATAGTTTCTGAGAGTAAGGGAAAACCTGACTTTGAATTTGAAGGCAGTGGCAGACATTTGTATTTGTTGACTCAGCAAACCACTGATAACAAACACACAAGAGGCTAAACCATTTTCAGAGGAAGTTAGGGTCAGGAATACATGCTCCATGTAACTTCTAAACTGATTTGAAGCACCAAAAGTGCTTAGAAAGCAATTAAAAAATTTTGTTTTCAAAAAGTTATTAATTTTATGACTTTTCCCCCCAATGCTTTTTTTTGCTTCTGCACGTAGCAATAGAAAGATTCTAGTCACGATGAGTCAACTATTGTGAGCATGATGGTTGTGCTTAATGATTTGATGAACCTTTAACAGCTTGGCATATATGTTACTAGCCCTGAAATAAAGGTGGTATTTCAGAAGAACATTAGCTGTCTGTTAGAAGTATGGGATAAAATACTTGCAGTTTAATTATATTACAGTGTGATAAAAATACTTCCTGAACAACTTGGGTGACACAAAGTGACACAGCAAGTACAGCTGCTGCCTCACTGCTCCAGTGACCTGGGTTCAAATCCGACCTCCAGTGCTGTCTGTACGGAGTTTGCACATTCTCCCTGTGACCACATGGGTTTCCTCCCAAGTCCCAAAAACATGCGGGGTAGTAGGTTAATGGGCCACTGCAAATTACCCCTCGTGTGCAAGTGAGTGGTAGAATCTAGGGGGAGCTGATGACAATATGGGGAGAATAAAAAATGGGATAAGTGTGCACAGTTTTGGGCCCCATATCTTAGGAAAGATGTGCTGATGTTGGATAGGGTTCAGAGGAGATTTACGAGGATGATTCCCGGAATGAAAGGGCTTACGTATGATGACCGTTTGTTGGCTCTTGGACTGTACTCATTGGAGTACAGAAGAATGAGAGGGGACCTCATAGAGACATTTAAAATTTTGAAAGGACTGGACAGAGTAGATGTGGCTAGGCTGTTTCCCTTGGTGGGTGAGTCCAGGACCAGAGGGTACTGGTTTAAAACAGAGATGAGGAGAAATTTCTTTAGCCAGAGGGTGGTGAATTTGTGGGATTCCTTGCCACGTACAGCAGTGGAGGCCAGATCATTGGAGGTGTTCAAGGAAGAGATAGACATATATCTAAATAGTCGGGGTATCAAGAGATATGGGGATAAGGCCGGAAATTGGGGTTAGAATAGTGTGTTTTTTTTCACCTGCCCCCCCCCCCCAAATTTCTCATTTCTTTTTCTTTTTTCCCTTTTCCTTGGAGCAGACTCGATGGGCTGAATGGCCTACTTCTGCTCCCTTGTCTTGTGATCTTGTGAAGTGTAATTGGATGTTTCATAGTTGGTGCAGACTCAAGTGGCTGAAACGTCTGTTTCTGTGCTGTATGATTCTATGACTCTAACTTAAATCCAAACTTCATTATACTGGCTTGATTTGTTCTTCTGGCTTAAATGCAAACAAACTATCAAGCTGGTGTCAGTGATGCTGAATGTTGAGAATGGTTGCATCATGTTAATGTCACAAGTTGAATTCATTTAAATGGACATTTTCAGACAATCAGTACCTCAGGAGGCTACCTCTCCTGCCCCCTGCTATTTACCAACATTCAGATATTAAAAAAAATTAATTTATATCCTGTTCCACCAAGCTACGTCTAGATTTGAAAATCCCAATCCAATTGGGGTCTGAAATACACAATGACTGCTTATTCCTGCTTATACCTGCAGACAATAGTTAACAAAGTATTTGGTAGGTATAGTTGTAGAGTTGATGCTCTTATTATTTTCATTCCTTACAAGCATAAAGTATCCCTGTCCCAGTAACATCTTATTGTGAGTCTGCATTTCTAATTGTGAATTAATTCACCTCGAAATATTTTTCTCAAGCAATTATTTCTCAAGATCATCTGCAGTTTTCTATCTACATTGCTGAGCGAGGGTGTGATGGGGACTCATTATGCAGAACATCCTTGGCAAAGTTGCTGAAATATAGGGCAGGAACGCTGATGCTACGGCATAGATTTTGCCACAGATAGAATTAAATGACAACTGGGTGACAGAGTTAGAGACTTAAATTAGCTTGTTGCCTAATATGCAGTGCTTTGAGGCAGTTTTTAGTCCTTCACTTTCACCTTATCCTCCTTTTGGGATTTCAAGTATGTCACCTCTTTTTTTTTAAATGCTGACGCAGTATTTAATTGAAGGGTATTCAAAGGTTCTCCACTTACCCTCCAGACTCAGTAATAATCAATATTTCACGTTATGTTACTTCATTGCCTTCAGACAGAAATTACTGTTCACTCTATTAGCATTTTAAAATCCATCTTTGATATTGCTCTATCTATTTTAAAAAGCTTCATGATTAAGTGCTTTTGATAAAAAGCAAAATAAGAATTGTTAAATAAACACATCGTGATTAATTTTCAATGGCAATCAATGGAATGAAAATTGATGAAGGACGGAGAGTAAGTAGTAGGGTCGTTCCATAAAGTGCAAGTGATTCGTCTGCCAGATTATCACTGAGTGGTTAAAACATTCTAACCTTGGTTTGTTATTACTAAAAGCAATTCTCCAAGACATTATGCTCCTTCTGTAGCACTCAGTGCTTTCAAGTCTAGAACACTGTAGAAACTAAATTTAGATTAATGTTTTCCTTGTTAGCTGTGTATAGTTTTTTTTCTCTGAAATGGTTGCCTCGTCCAGGTGTCTAGCAATATGGGCACACAAAAGAAAATTCTGTTTTACAGTCTTATTTGGAGAGGCCATTGAAATGTTCAAAGTAGAAGGTGAATAATTTCTACACCATCAGAACTGAGGATGCATCAATTAATTACCCAAGTTATGACCAAAACTATCCTGCCTGCAATGATAAGGCTAGCTGGGCAGTGATTATGCATTGTTTCTCCACAGTTGACATAATAATTTAACTCATGAAAAATGATATTTCATCTAATTTAATGCAAGGCACACCAAATAAATTAAATGGCTAAACAAGTAGAAATATTAAACGTTATCCATTAAATCTACACTTCCACTGTAGATCAATGAAGAAATTCTGCATTCCAAAGAATGTTCATATGCTGATGATCTCTTTTAAAGGAGAAAGGGATTTTTTTTAAACAGGCTAGCTACCTATTCTTTGCAAAGGTTAAGCTATCGGGTTTAAAGTGCTCAAAAATTTGAAAAAGGGTGAAGAAAACACTTCATTGTTCAAAGTGCTGAAGTTCATCTTAGAACCGGTGCAGTTGGAACACTTCCTGGGTTTCCATGAAATCTCGCAGCCCCTCATTCATATTCAGTTCACGGCAGTGTTGCATAGTATTTACAGCACAGTATCAGACCATTTAGCCTAACAGATGCAGGCTGGTATTGGTGCTCCATCTGACAAATCTGTTTCATCTTCAACTATCACTATTTCTTTGTATTCCTTTGTACATTCATCTACCTTGCCTAAATGGTTTTCATACTAACCACACTGCAGAAAGAAATGTTTCCTAACCTATTAGGGCATAATCTCTGTTTAGGTAAGGTTCTCGTAAATCATTTCTCTACCTTCTCAAGTGCCCCTGTAGTCCTTTGTATAATGTGGGAATCAGACCAGCCCACAGTTGTCACAGTAATATAAGGGAAGTCCTATAGAGCTTTAAAATCATTTCTTTGGTTTTTATTTCTGTCCTTCTCAAAATAATCCCCAGTATTGCACTTGACTTCATTAGTATGTATGATAACATCCAGTGATATTGCATCTATATGTGCCAGTCCCATTTACATCCCAATTTTTGAAGGGTTATGTGATCTTCCCAATCTTCTTATCAAAATCTACTACCTCAGACTGACCCATATTGCAGTTTATTGGATGGTTACACCCTCATTCTGTAATTACAATAAGCCTTCCTGATTTTCTTCACAGTCATTCTCTTATCAGAGAGCAACACATTGGTCACTGGAGTCTTTGATTTATGAAATAAAAACAGAAAATGCTGGAAACATTCCCTCTCTTCGTTCTGGTGAAATCTTTGACCTCAACCGTTAACTGTTTCTCTTTCTACAGATGCTCCCTGACCTGCTGAGTTTTTCTAACATTTTACGTTTTTATTTCAGATTTCCAGAATCTGCCATTTTTTTGATCTTTGATTTACAAATCTGTTTTCACTATAATGGACTTGGGTGCTGTCTGTGTGGAGTTTGCTCATTCTCCCGGCGACTGTGTGGGTTTCCATTGGGTGCTCTGGTTTCCTCCCACATCCCAAAGACGTGCAGGTTGTTAGGTGACCATGATAAATTGCCCCAAGTATATAAGTGAGTGGTAGAATCTGGGGTGGGGGGCGGGGTGGAAATAATGAGAATGTGGGAAGAATACAGATGGAATTAATGTAGAATTAATGTAGTGTAAATATGTGGTTGATAGGTCAGGGCAGAGCTGAAGGGCCTTTTTCCACAATGCTTCTCTCTGACTCCATAACAAGTTGTGTGTCATTCTCTAAATTGCCCATGTGCATTTTGCCTAAATTTCATTTTTCAAAATTTCACTGAACAATTTTCCAGAAACACATCTCTGTCAAGAAAGAGGAATGGCTGCAGTCAACAATCAACTAACAGCTAAGGCTAGAACCACAATGAATCAAAAGTCAAACCACAGGGTACACACAGTTATTAAAGGTACGCTCAGGTTTATGCTGTGGGTATATATCTTTCCCAAGAAGTAAAATTAAAAAACAACTATTCACAAAGATTCACCAAAAATAACAACAGATCCACATTTCAGTCTAAACTTATAAATTAAATTACACCATTTGAAAATCAATAGATCTGTGCATTGCCTCCTATGAAATTTTCAGTTCTTCCCTGGTCAAAACAACATGGTTGATAGAGGAATATTGACCTTAGTTGAGGAGGTTGCAGATGGACTTGGAGAGTGGCCTCAAGTTCCTCTCAGCAGAGAAGACCCAGCTTGAGTCCAGCATCATTCTGGCACTGGCAGCAACAGTAGGGGCTGGCTGAATGGCAGGCAGCAACACCATTGAGTGCCAGGGTGAAGGCACAGATATTGTCATCCTGAGAGAAAACAGCAAGTTCACAATCCACAGAGCACACAGAGTCATTGCCCCAATGTCCCAGGGCAGTACCTATCCTGATTACCTGTTGGAGGACAGGTTGCTACAGTGCCCTTTTGAACACTAGTTTCTCGACCTCAGGAGGCTGCAGTCTGTCCTTGTCTTAGAGCAATCTGAACTTGAACAAGGCTAAACCAAGATCACATGACAATAACCTGAGATTTCACAGCAGCTCTTAAAATTTTGGAGGAAGTTGCAATAAATAATAACAACTAGAATGGCTTCACCACAGCAAAATACAGCTGAGATATTAACTGTCATGCACTGTATCATCTTGTTAGTTATACAAAAACCTGAATGTGATGACCATCCTTTCTATGTTTGGAAGGTCTAAACCAAATTATTGATGGAATCCTACATGTTCCATTACACTAAGCACAAGTTTTATGATGGGGTTCCCACTGCAGAAGCACTTGAGTGCATGCACCCAACCTCCTTCTACTGTAACCTGACAATCAAAGTGGTCCTCAGAGTCCTCCGCCACAGAACCAATGTGCAACCTTTGAACTGTGAGATGAAGTAATAGTGTCTCTTCAACCTCCACTGATGGGGCAGATTCCATTTATGAGTATCTAGAATAAAAAAAAGGTCCAGCCTGGATATGTGGTGAAAGGAAAAAAGAGTTGCTCACATTGTCCACAACTTCTCAGTCACGGGAGATGAGGGGTTGAGGGAGAAGTGGGAAAGGAGGGGGATTAGGCTTGCTAACACTTCTACTATTGATTGCCTCATCCCTGCGATTGACCATCACCTCAACAACACCTTCTCTGTGTATTTCAAGCATGGATGGCTGCTTCTCTCCCCATCTCCCCCTTCATTCCGATCACCTCCGGCTATGCACCATCTTCTCCAGGAAGGAAGAGGGAACTGTGTCAGTGAGTTTCTTGGATTGTGTTTGGGTAATGTTGGTGGCATGGTTGAATAGGTGCCAATTTATGCAAAATGTCAGATGTGGATGTAAGGCTTGCAACACTGCTGAGCAAAGATGTATGAATGGTTCAAATGAGTCCTGATTCACTGAAAATGTCGGATTGGAAGGTGGGTGGAGAGATGTGATGAATTGAACACTGGATCCAATTAGTGGAGCACAATGTTTGAAGATAACATATGCAAGATCAGAAAACTTCTGCCTGCACTGCATCAAGGTTCCTGCAACTACTCTCCCAGCACTGATTGCTGCCACTGTCTCTCACCTCTGCCTCCAGAGTATCTGAAAGGTAAACTGCTCCCTAAAGATACTGGAATATCTCTTTCACCCAACCTCTTTCATCAAGAGGACTCTAAACTCTGCCAAAGGGTCTGTTGCCGTGCTGTATGTCTCTATGATTACACTCTTATGAGAATTTTATATATTGTGTTGCAAGGAAGCAAAAATGTCTATATTTAGTGGTTTCCTAAGTCACTGTTTCAACGATGGTTGAAGACCAAAGGAAAAGGACATTAACAAAACAAAGTAATACTCAAATCCAGTTTTACTCTGTTGATGCGAGGTCTTTTTTTAATTTTCCTATATTTTCTGTTAACTATGATGTATTATGTAGCAAAATCATGTAAATGCATTCCCTTAAAACATACCTTAATATTCTCATTCAACTAATCTTAATGATTATGGCACAATATTTAGTTCTTCCAAAGCCTGCAAGATCTTGTTCTTTTACTATTTTTCATAAAGTCCATCAATGTATCTGCAGCCCATCATATACTTCGTTAAAAGTTTGCAGCAAACTCTGACCCTTTGTCTCAAACTACCAAAGATACACAAAATCTTCCAGTAAAATAAAGCAGTGTTAGATAAATAATGTATTTCAAAATAAAATAATTTAAAATACAGAGCATGGCAGAATATATATTAAAAGTAGTTTGCTTTTTTAAAAAGGTATAATCTTTGCAAATGAATAACTGTACATTTGCAGAGGGTTGCTGTTAACAGAGTTTAAAAGAAACATGCTCATTTAAATTAAATGAAATTCCATTGCTGCTTTTATGCCTGAATAAGCAAGAACTTGAAAAGGGGAATTCATTCATCAGGAATTAAAAGTATCTGGTCACAGCATGGTGTCACCTAGAATGAATGAGTCTTCATCTGCAGAATAGTGGATTTAGTATCACATTGTAGAAAGCATGCAGATTATGTTCACAATTCATTTAATTGAAGACTTGGAATTTAGTGCTACAAAATGGTTATAGGTTAGTCTACCCTGAGTTACCCAAGTGGATATTAGTATAATAAGAAAAGATTACATACATAATGAGAAAAAAAACAAAGCAACATTCACACTGCCCAGAAATATTGAAGTAAGCTTATTTTCATTTTTCTCCCAAACATACACAACTAAAAGCAAAAAGAGAATTTTAAGTGGGAAAATAAATAGAAAACATTAAGGACATATAATTTTGCTGGCTGTCACCTCTGGAGGGCCTTCAAACTGCAAGTGCTGCCTCTTCTTCACTACAGCTTTCTGCCTGAATATTTACATAAAAAAAGATGAATTGAAGAGGTGTATATCAGCAGGTGCCAAAGTAATCAACCACCAGTTTGATAACATGCTGTATTCAGGTACCATGTGGTACTTGCTGTAATTAATGGATCACAGTGTAAACACATTGAGATGCAATGTTATAAATCAGCCTGCTACAACCTGAGCAAGCTTGTAATGAAACAGCTTATAACATGTTATGCATTTTCCCACTGTGACTGTTCGCAGCGAAGTGCAATTAAGATGACTTGTAAACCCACATTGTAAAATCACAGCACATCAACATAATTACACTGGAAATCCCTGGTAGCTTAGTAAGTCTCTGCTTTACCCGCTATGCATGAGATAGAATTCACTCTGTCATCTCCAGTGCTTTTGTACTGTCCTTTGCAACCCCTGACCTGCAAAAGAGGTGTTCAAAGGACACTAAGCGAGTATTGCTGAATGTTAAAAAAAAGTCTACCTCTCACCTATTACCCTTTGCAACTGCTGAGAAATTGCATCACACCTCAGCAGCAGGTCAATTTGAAGGGTAATTAGTCACCCTATTAAGAGCTGTTGTTACCAGCTAAACCATTCCTATACATAGCACAGTCTACATTTGTTGAGCATTGAGAGTTTTAATGAGCTGGCCTTCAATTACTACAAGGTTAAAAGGAATCAGTGTAAACATCCTCAGTGCCCAAGCAACAAAGATCCCAGTGGAGTTCTAAGTTCATGCTTCACAGCTCAAACACAGTCCTAAAAACTGAACACAAGGATCTTTATGCTGTATGTGATTAACCCCAGTCCCTTAAACCAAGTGCAAGCAGTTCATCCTCTCTGCTCATTCTAAGGCTTTCAGCACCCAACCAGCAGTAACCACACAGGTTAAGAGCAAAAGCTGATATCATGAGTGGCTAGCTACTTGGAGCTTTCCTGCACTGCTTGATGCTTGTTTGTACCTCTTAAAGGTGAAAATACACTGCAGCAGGTATTAGAAGTCCTTATAGAGATGATTGCAACTTGCCAGAAGACCCCTGTTAATGCAGTGGAAGGAAGCATGCTCCAATCTACATCAGAGACACAAAGAGGTGATATGTCCCGTAAACACAGAAGCCATAAAGCCCTTCAGACACACACAGTGAAGGCACTGGGACTAGACTGGAGTCAGTGCCGAAAATCAAACCCTGAGAGCCTGGCTGCTGTAATGCAGGAACTTCAATGAGCTCTGACATGTGGTCAGTGTTAGTAAATGTGTCTACAAATGCCATATTCCATGTACAGTGGCGCTAGCCTCTCACACTGCTCAATGCACCACATCCCCAATCACCACAATCACGATTCAGGGCTGACATCTAATGCACCACCATGTCCTGGTACTACTGCAAGCCTCACATCCACATCTCACACTTTTTTTAAGCTGCCAGCGATTCAGCTGTGACAAGCGCATCACCCAAACACGCTTCCCTCTCACTGACAGGACAAGCAGCATATAACAAAGGTGCTAACAACATACTGGCAGGCCATAGGAGCAGCTGCATTTCTTCATGCCCTGGAGCAGAGAGTGCTTGTGCCCACTAAACCAATCCTGCTTTAAACATCCTACTTCTCCCTCCATGCACTTTCTGATTTATAAGCTGCAGACTCTGTGAACATACATCCTGAATTTTCCCCGCATCCATCACCAATGCCGCACAAGATAGGGAATGGTTGGTGGAGCCAGGAGAGCAGGCCAGGGAATGGTCCCTTCAAAATGCAGAAAGGGGAGAAGGTGGGGAAGACTCATCAAAGTGTCCAGTGGTGGAATCGTGGATCTGCACAGGGTGATCTGTCGAATGCAGAGGCTGGTGCAGTGGAACTCTATCCTTGTTCTGTCCAGGAGGAGAATGAGAGAGGACATGTAGGAAATAGATGAGATGCAGTCAAGAGCTCTGTCCACTATGGTGGAGGGGAAACCACAGTTCAGGAAGAAGGATGAATTTTCAGAGGCACTTGTGCAACTTGGACTCTTGATTCTACCTCACTCAGTTATTCCATTATTGTCATTTTGGCATTTCTTTTTGCACTACTTCAAATTGCACTACTATCTTTGCACCATTTTGTTGCTTGCTTGTCGCTGTATTTATTATTACCATGTATATTGTTTATTCTGTGAGCTTCACATGAGCAAGGAATTTCATTGCACCTTGGTGTATATGACAACAAACTAATCTGAACCTGCAGGAAGTTTCGTCATCAGAACAAATACAACAAAGATAGAGGAACTGAGAGAATGGAATGTGGTCCTCACAAGGGGCAGGGGAAGATGAAGTATTGTCAAGAAAGCTGTAGGAATCCTTGGGCTTATAATGGATGCCTGTGGCTGAGATGGAGATGGAAAGATCCAGAAAAGGAAAGCAAGTACCAGAGATGGGCCATGTGAAGGTGAGAGCAGGATAAGTTCAACTTCTGCATGAGTACAGGAAGCACCACCAATAAGGTTGTTGATATACTGGAGGAAGAACTGAGGGAGGGGAGCTGAGAAGGACTAAAACCAAAACCATCCAACATATCACACAAAAGAACAGGCATAGCGTGGGCCCATGTGAGTTTCCATTGCTACACCTTTGATCTGGAGACAGCGAGTGGAGTTGAAGGAGAAGTTGCTCTTTGTGAGGATGAGGTAAGCTGGGCGAATGAGTGTGTTGATGGAGGGGAACTGGTTGGAGTTGGCCTCTGTTCAAGCGAGAAGCAAAGAGCCCTCAGACCCTCCTGATGCGGAGGTGTAGAGGGATTGTGGGACTACGATAAAGGTGAACTGGCTAGGATCAAGGATTTGGAAACTGTTGAAATGGAGAGGGCATCCAAAGTGTCACTTTGCACACTGATGCAAGTGTGAAGGAACTAGATCATAGAACATAGATCATAGAACAGTACAGCACAGCACAGGCCCTTCGGCTCACAATGTTGTGCCAACATAGCTGTTCCCTCCTACCTACAGAATGCCCATCTCCCTCTATTTTCCTCTCATTCTTGTGCTCGTCCAAGCCCCTCTTAAAAGCCCCCAATGAATTTGCCTCCACCACACTATCAGGCAACGCATTCCAGACAGAAAACGTACCCCTCATGTCTGTTCTGAATCTACCCCCCTCATCTTAAATGCATGACCTCTGGTATTGGATCTCTCAATAATGGGAAAAAGATATTGCTTGTCCACCCTATCTATGCCCCTCATAATTTTATGCACTTCCAACAGATCACCCTTCAGCCTCTGCCACTCCAGAGAAAAGAGCCCAAGGGGAGAAAGGACAGAGTCAAAGTAGGAAGAAACAAGTTTGGCCCCAGAGGATGAATTTGTACATTTGCTCTTCTCCAGAAATTAGGAATTCTTGGCGCAACGTGCAGGATAGGACTGATGGAAACCATGATAGACTGTTTTGTTAGAGTTATCAGAAAGCCTGCAAGCTGTGTCACACGGAATGAAGGACTCCAGAAGCAAACTCTATCAGGGCTTTCTGCAAAGCTTGGAGCCTGTCCTTCCCACCATGAATGTGGTGGCCAGCTTCATTAACACACTGTGTAACCATGATGCAGAACCTGATGTCTGGGTGCTGCAATGAATTTCTGCCATGCAAGCTCAGATCTTTGCCATCACACAGTTCTTCAGGGGAGATTGCAATGCATCAAAGCAGTCTGGTTATTTGGCTTACATCAGGTTATTTGGATTGCTCAGACACTGCCCTGCGCAAATCAAGGGCTTCATGGATCATGAACCTCCTCTCACAGTGAGAGTGTTTCTAAACCTACAACTGCCACTCCATGGGTTCCCTTGAGGTTGCCTTCAGCTAGCTCAGACCTCTGGTGTCCATGCTGAGAACAGCTGCAGCACAAAGCTGGGCCTGCCTGGGGTCCTCGACCTGAAATATCAATGCTGTTTCTTGTCCTCCAAATGCTGCTTGACCTGCTGAGTGTTTCCAGCATTTTCTGTTTTCATTTTCAGTTTTTTAGCATCCGCAGTTTTTATTTTATTTTCATCTCCTGGGCCCAAGGTCACTGACAGTCATCCATTAAGACCACTTGCAGTCTGCTCCACTGAAAATCAGCAGCCTTCCACTAGCCATTAGAACAGCATTGAGGAGCAGCACCAGCACTGGAGAGTCAAGCACTAAGGGAAGTCTTTGTGTACAGCCTGTTAGGATTTAATTTACTTGTACAGTTTGGGATTCTTATTTTGCTGTTGCTTTTATTTTTACATAACAGTCCATCAGATATTGCCTCACTGTTCCACAGTGTACCAACGGAGCAGAACACTACATTCAAACCGGAAAAGGCAGGCGTTGTGGAGATCAGCCACAGGGGGAATGTAAAAAGGGGAACTGCTCGTGAATGGAGAAACTGGGGGGGGGGGAGGGGGGGTGTGATTACTGGAATTGTTTGAATTCTTCACGTGACACAGGTAGAATGGGACTGTCCAGGTTTCCTCCTCCCTTTCTCTATCTCCATTGCCTCTGCTTTCTTCTCCATTTCCTCCTCTCCCTCCTGTTCTTCAGCAGCCTGGGTAGCAGGGTAGCAAGACTGGATCCTCATAATGACGAGGTGGTGTGGCCGGCACCTGACTGCCAGAAATCTTGGAACTTGTTCTGTCAAGTACTGCAAGGCTCCGGCGGAGGCCAGCAGAAAGATTTGGTTATCCAGTGGTCCCCTTATGGTTTGATGTGGTGCTTCATAAGCAACCAGCAGAGCAAACTGTGGTAGAATGAAAGCATCATGAATGTTGCCAGGATAACAGGCATTGTCCTTTACCATCTATGGTCACACACCAGCGGCACTGGGGAATTGAAATCCCTTATGTTGCAGTGTAGGCGAGAGGTGATATGCTATTTATTTGAATTGAGTGGCACACCAGACCATGGACAGCTTGTAATCTTCACATTGTGACTGTCCCCTCTGCCAACTGATCATCAGTAAGAGGGATCTGCAGTCCTGATGAAGAGTCTCGACCCGAACGTCCCACTGTTTATTTCCCTCCATAGATGTTGCCTGACCTGCTGAATTCCTCCAGCATTTTGTGTGTGTTGTTCCAGATTCCAGCATCTGCAGAATCTCTTGTGTTTCAGTAAGAGGGCAGAGAATGTAGCTAGCTCTCTTTGAATGGCAAATTGGGAGATGTTGCAAATATTTCCAGCTCCAACCAAACTTTATTACTATAAGGACACAGAACATTACAGCACAGTACAGGCTCTTCAGTCCATGATGTTGTGCCGACATTTTATCCTACTCTAAGAACTATCTAAACCTTCCCTCCAACATAGCCCTCCATTTTTCTATCATTCATGTGGCTATCTAAGAGTCTCTTAAATGTCCTAATGTATCTGCCTCCACCATCTCTGCCGGCAGTGCATTCCATGCACCCACCACTCTCTGTGTAAAAAACTTACCTCTGACATCCCCCTTATACCTTCCTCCAATCACCTTAAAATTATGCCTCCTCATTGTTAGCCAGAAAAAGTCTCTGACTGTCCACTTGATCGAAGCCTCTTATCATCTTGTACACCTCTATCAAGTCACCTCTCATCATCCTTCTCTCCAAAGAGAATAGCACTAGCTCACTCAACTTATAAGACATACTCTCCAATCCAGGCAGCATCCTGGTAAATCTCCTCTGCACCCTTTCTAAAGCTTCCACATCCTTCCTATAATGAGGTGACCAGAACTGAACACAATACTCCAAGTGTGGCCTACCAGAGTTCTATAGAGCTGCAACATTACCTCACGGCTCTTGAACTCAATACCTCGACTAATGAAGGCCAACACACCATACGCCTTCTTAACAACCCTATCGACCTGCACGGCAACCTTGAGGGATCTATGGACGTGGACCCCAAGATCCCTCTGTTCCTCCACAATCACCTTGTTATCAACAATTTGATTCCTGTTCTTCTCTGAGGGTTACAAGTTTGCTACAGCAGATGGCAGATTTCATGGAGAATAATCTTACTGAAACAAATGTCTCTCACACAATGCACCTCCCTGAGGTTCAGGTAGGGGAGTCACATCCCAAGCAACCTGGCAAGATGTGTCTTCTGAATTAGACCCCATTTCCACTCATCATTGTTCCTGCCCTCTTCATTTTCCTGGTGGTCTTGCATCCAGGGAATATGGCCACTAATGCATGTGTTTGGGAGCAACTGGTTTATGCAGAAGTGTTGAAGTCAGCAAAGTGTCCTTCAGCACCCTGTAGACTACTATAACAACTCTAGAAAGCATCAAATACGTAGAAGCAATGATCAGAATCAATCAGCAGCTAGCTGTAAGCAGCTGGAAGTTCCTTTATAAAGTACAGGTGGTTGGTGAGGTACTTCATGCTGCTTAACACATGTTCAGCCACACAAGGATGAGACAGGCATTAAGTGCAGGTCTATTGTCTCAGATGCCAGCAATCAAATTACACTACAAACTGATTGACATCACAGTCTGTCTATTCTGGATGCTTCCTGTGGCCATTCAATGCACACATATTAATGCCCTCACTAATAGGGCATAGTACAACTCCACTTGTGCTTGAGGTACTGACAACATTCTGGTCTCCAAGGGTTCCCGTTACGCTACAAAACAGTCCCTGTCAAGTCCAATTTTCCCCTGAGTCCTTTAGCTTGGAACATATACAGCTGCTCTGTAAATTAATATAATAATTATTTTAACATATCCTGTGTGGTATATTCAAGTCTTTACACAATGTAGTCATGTACTTCATTTGTAAATTTTTGTCTCAAGTGCTTTTTCAAGGCTGCTATTTTATAACTTGCTTTAATGAACTAAACAGTGAAGACTTCTCAAAAGACTTGTTCAACAGATTCTTATTTTGTAGTCAGAATTTAATAATACAATATTTTGTGTCTTGAGTAACTAAAACTAAATAATTGTTTAACTGAAATACCTTGAGAATCATTTAGTCAAAAGCATTTCACCAGTCAGTGTCAAAGGATTTCTTTCAGAATTATCACTGTTAAGTCAAATATCTCAACATGTGAGCATTTTATTTAATAGAACTAAACCAGAGCTCATGTGCTGCAATACATTTTAACTGCTTGCACCATAAATGTGAAGTTACTGTGAGAATACAGTGCAACAGGACATTGAGCACCCACATACTATACCGTAGAATGCAGACACATGATTAAACTATAGCTAATTCATTCCAGTCTTATTCATACTTCACTACTCAACCAAAACCATGTATTTTTGAATGTTCAGATTATATGTATTTCTTTCATTCTAAAACTGTACTCCCTCCTTCATCATAATAATTAGATATATTAAATTAGCCATTTAGTCAGGGTCAGGTGACATTGCTCCCTCAGATACATTGCCCAAACAGGCACCTCGGCCAATCACAGCAGATCTCTGTGCACCACCATCACTTGACTGGAACCAAACTCAGTGCAGACAGCATTGGTCTGGATGCTCAAGGTTCAGCCTGACCTAATACATTGTAGTCATTAGTTTTGTTCAGAGTGATCAGGTTGCCTGGCAGCATATTATGATGACTGGTATTCTTCAGACATAGTCAAGAAGATTTGTCAACAGTCGTCAGAAAATTGACAACATTATCCATAAAAACTAACTGAAAACACAATATGGGATTGCTTTATCCAACCTGGCAATACTTTCTGCATATGGGGAGGGAGCAGGAACATGATATTGATCATATTGAATCGCAGAGGATGTGTGTAGAATCAGATGACCTACTCCTGCTCCTGTTTTTCTATGTTTCTACCTTTCTGTAATTTAAACTTCTGTTTTTGCAAAGTTGCAATAATCAATTCAGTCCCCAATTCCATTTTGCGTTTCCAGTCACTGCAGAATGCCATAGATCTCATCAATTCCAATAAGTACCAATCTATAACCTCCAAATGTTGTACCATGTATGCCTACAATTGAAATGCGGTCAGTATAGGCCCATTAAGAGAGCAATTTGTACTGTGCAAATGAATGTTTACTCACTACAGCAAAATTCATCCCTAGAAATTGGATCACCTTGCCCAACATTTTTGTGGACTATGTGATCAACTTTCAATATAAAATTGAGGATTCATGTGAATTGTAACCCAACTCAGGGAGGTCCCAGTCAAGGCAGATAAGTGTGTACCTGGCTTTTCTTCAAGCACCCCAAACCCAGCAGTAACTCCAGGTCTCAAATCCTCACCTGGCCTTTCCTACCATCCACTGATCTAACCAACCCATGTTGCACCCCCACATCTTGTCTATCAACCCTTTTTATTGTCCGCCAATCACAACTCCTGTCTATCAATATGACCTCCCCAGACCATCAAGCATACATCACCAGCCATCAATCACACTTACCGACTACCAAGCCTACACCTCTGATTATCCCCTACTAATCCCTGGCATCTGATTCCATCCCCAACATTTCGACCCAACAATTAGCAATGACCCCTCCCATTATCCATGTCCATTGATCTCACTCCCTCACAAATCCTGTCTTGGTCTCCAACTTACCTATTTATTTTTACAGTACATTGTCAGAGATCTGTAAGAAAGATCTTGTGTATGCAAGATCTGTTTAAGGGCACACAACACCAAGAGCCTCATGTGCTATTAAGCTTCTCAGCTATGGATCAATGAACAAATTGTTCATTGGCTGCTTCAAGTCACCTTTAAAGGTGCCAACTGATTTGTAAGCCTCAACAGGGCAATAGTCCAAAAGCTGTGTGCACTTTAAACATACAGAGCACCACCAAGGGACAGTGCTAACTTTGTGGAATTTACACTAAGTCCTCGACTTCCATTACATGCATGCCCAAAAATGCAATGTTGTGAGATCAAATGTCTAGTTGGTGATGCTGGTGTCAGTGCAGATACTATCCAGCCTGTTTTTGAAGACAAAGCTTACCCAGATCATGCATGTCATTAAGTTACTTGTGGCACTGGAGTCACATCCTGGAGTCACCTACAGTGCCATCTCCTCACATATGTTCTGCATGATCTGCTTCTGTGACCTCCCACCTTAAAAGCTGCAGGATATTTTTTCTCTTCCAGACATGTTCCACCAGTGCCTTTGGTCCCACATCTGAGAACCTGAGCACCTTCTCTCTTCAGCATTCCCTTCTCTCCCAAATTCACGTTTTCAGTGGAAGCGGATGATTGGAAGCTCATGAAAATTGCTTTTAATCAGTACTTGGGTGTCAAATGTCCTTATTAGCAGCTCCAGGCATGCTTCATACATGGTAATAATCAATTAACCCCAGATTTTATGATAAATCCACACATTCCTTATTAACACAGGAGCCACTTGCACCCTTCTGCCAAGATAATTCCTGTAGACTCTTAAGTCCAAAGGGCACTGATAATGGATTTACCCCAAAGATTTTCAGGATCAACATGTTAAAATATCCATTCTTGATACTCTAGTAAAAACTTAGTGGGTTAAAACAAGTTAAAGTCCACCCTACATGGTTCAGGCTGAAAAAAGTACCTCACATCAGGTGGAGGAGATGACTTTGATGCCAGGCCCAACATCTCAATGTCAGACCTGGAGATTAATGGTATAAGAAGCTCACTAATCCAATGGAGGCTGACACAGTAGTCCATGAACCACTCCTCCTTTAAAACCAGCATACAATTTATTTTATAATATTAAAAGCTATAACCCTAAACTTAGATTAGTTATGGGCAGATCTTATATTACATCTATCCAACTACTCTGGCAACAATTTCTTGGGTGCACAACCTTCAGATCTCTTTCTTCACTTCAACATGGAGTTCCCACCATATCTCTTACATGCCACCAAGATCATAAGTGAGCCTTCACTTGGTATGTCGAAGAAGAACTTTGTAAACAATATTCATGAAAAAAAAGGAAGCAGGGGGCTACTTTCAACATTAACAACATTATCCGCTTTCCCCCAATCACCTTCATCCCAACATGAGATTCACAACTATTGCTAGAAATGGTGGCTGTAAACTCCAGAGACACTCAGTCAGATGAGTACCCATGAGACTTGGCACCATATTTCCAAAATCATACAACCTTCTCTTAGGGCTCTGCTGGGATTTCGCACAAATTGTCCAGTACCATATCCCTGCTAACTTAGACTAATTAGCCTCCCATAGACATGAAAGTATTGCAGAAGTGTGTGAGACTGAGAGAATTAGTGATGTCGGGGCTGAGAAAAATGGAGATGAATGTAGGACCTATTTTCCACAGACTCAAGTGCAGTCTTGGCCTTTACGTTCTCTCCTCCATCATCTTCCTAATTGTCCTCCTTGGCACCATGACCCTATTATCCATGAGGATATTTTCCCTGTTCTTGTTGGTTTCCTCGTTTCCTCTGTGTCTCCCGGGGCACCTCCCTCCCCCAATATTTCAACACAAATGAAACCAGCAAAAATGGGATTAGATCAGGAGAGTGGAAACAAAATAGAAGATTGGCCATAAGCTTATAAATGGTGGAGAAGATATTAGGTGCATATGGTATACTTTGTTCTTATTTCTTTATGTTTTTATGTTCTAATGTTCAATATTTTGGTGGATTTGCAGAAGAGTGTACAATTCATTCAAAGTTTCAGCTGTATTCAACCTCAAGAGCCTGTTGTTTGCCTCTTGTCCCAGCTGATATCTGTAACAGCTGAACCTTTTACCTAACATTCTGATGTGTGTCTAGCATATAAATCCAGAAAGCTCAATGGAAACAATGCAGCGAGCCCTTGTTTTAATATATTGAGAATAGGCACACGAGGTCTGGTCTTGGAATGAATCCAGGAAAGACAAGATCATCTTTGGAGGTTCAGGCACAAAGTTTCCTCTCCGATTTGCTATCCAATCAAGCAATTTACCATCATTCTGGGCCCTGGTTACCTGGTAAGTAGTATAAATTTTATCAGCCAAAATATAATTTTAAATGTGAATACAATTTCACAAAGATATTATAAATATTTTAGTAGGCTAATAAGTCTTTTCCCCTAATTTTTCATCAGGTTTTAAGACTATTATACAAACCTCATCAGATATTAAATTTCTTTATTCCACATCATAAAATCCTATCCAAGACAAATCAGAATCTGAAACAAATACAGAGAGATGGTCCATATTAAATGTCCAAGCAAACAGCTAGTTTATAAATATTCTTATTATTTATTTATTCTTCCAACAAAATATAATCATTAATTCATGGTAATAGAGTCAAATACACTTGATGGCAGGTATGTCAAACCTTTTGTACAGACTTTTTGTTGTGGATCTGTTGATAAACACAATTATGATGCACAATAAACAAATGATTCTTATTATTTATACATGGGATATGGGTGTCACTGGTGAGATTGGTTAATTATGCAAAAGTTATACTTTGCTCAATCAATGATGAAGGAACAGCAATATATTTCCAGGACAGGGTGGTGTGTGACTTGGAGGAGAACCTGAAAGTGTTGGTGTTCACATTTGCCCCTTGTTTCTTCTAGGTGTCAGATATATGGGTTGAAGGCTGAGGGAGTCTTGGAAAGTAGCTGCAGTATATCTTGTAGACAGTATATACTGCAGCTGTAGTTCACTAGTGGCAGAAGAATTGAATGGTTGGAGAATGGGCGGTCAAGCAAGCTGCATTCTCCTGAAGGATACTTAGCTTGTTGGGTTTCGTTGGAGTTGCATTCTTTTAGTTAAATGGAGATTATTCTCTCACACCCCTGACTTCTACTTCGTAGATGATGGAAAGGCTTTGGAGCTTTAGAGATTCAGGAGAGGTGTCACACACTGAAGAATTTCCAGCCTCTGACCTATTCTTCTAACCACAATATTTATCCAATTAAGGTTCTGAGTAACCTTAATCCCAAGATGTTGATGGTGGGGGATTTAGCCCATGAATGTTGAGGGATGAGATTCACCAGCACTACTGTAGCACAAATAGTGCCACAACTTGTCATTTACCAGCCCATGCCTGAAAGTTAATCTGGTTTTACTCCATGCATGTCGGGCCTAAATCATTTTCCAAAGAGTTGCAAATGGAAAAGAACACTGCATAAACATGAGCAAACATTCCCACTTTTGAACTACAAGGTTGACAGCTGACTAATTGGTCTAAATTAGCACCAATTGATCAAAATCATTTGGTCTTCTCAGTGCCATAGTATTGTGTTTCCACTCACCTCCTGAATCAGGTAATATTCCCATTTTTTTGAAACATAAATATTCTTGTTAATTCCTGTAAATTAATAGACTGCAAAATGCATTATATATATTGTTATATTTAATACTACTAATAAATGACATTGTGTATTTGCAGGGAAAAATAGGGGGCTATGTGGGAGGGAAGGGTTAGATAGATCTTAGAGCAGGATAAAATGTTGGCACAACATTGTGGGCCGAAGGGCCTGTACTGTGCTGTAGTGTTCTATGTTCTATGTTAATTGGATTGCTCTGAGAGCCAGCATGGTCTTGCTGGGCTGAATGGCCTCCTCTTACATCATAAGGAAATATGGAACTTCTTTATCCAAGCTGACCTTAGCTTTAATCATTGTAGTCCCACCATCTACAAGAACTAGAGACACAAGGGACTGCAGATGCTGGAATCTGGAGCAACACACAATCTGATGGAGGAACACAGCGGCTCGAGCAAGAGAGAGAATGATTATCAACATTTTGGGTCGAAATACTGCATCAAGACTGAATGGAGAGGGAAGATAGTGAGTTTAAAGAGAGGAGGTTGAGTAGTGCAACAATGATATCCAAACGTGGTTGGCCATTTCCATCAAGTCCTTGAAAACTGCAAAAATCTAAAAAATTAGCAAATCATCTGGAGGACAAGTAGGAAAAGTGATGGTATTGATAGTGTGGTTCCCACTGAATTTTTTTTTGAAGCTTCGTTTGCTCAGAGATCATTTCTCATGAAAATATAGTGTACAAATCACAAAGGATGAAAGAAATATTCCAGCATTCCAAATTAATAGGAAGATCACAGGAATCACATAACTTGCCAGGCTTATTTAAAAAATGAATGCCAGTTAAATTTAGTGTTCTAGAAGATCAAAGATCTATTATTGCAGGTCCTAAATTCAAAACTTTAGGATAAATACTCGGAAAAGAAACATTTACAGGGCAATGGCAAGAGAGCAGAGGACAACTAATCTGACAAATCATTCAAAATGCCAAATGACCTTCCGTGTTTCTCATTCAATATGTAAGATTTTCCCTCTGGAAAACCCACAGCAGAGCCAGTGTAAAAAGAACAAACCATTTAGACTGGAAGTCAATTCACAGAACATTATCCTTCCTTTTATTATGTTCTGGACAAAACACTTAACTCAGGCTGAGCAGAAAGCACAATCATATTGTCAAATGCTACCATTTTAGTAAGTCCTAAATACGCAGAGCAGTTCACAATACAATCTATATATCCAATGCCCGTCATTCAAGACTTGTAAATCCAGCATTAAGTTGGTTACTGATCACTGACTCCACGTCTGCCCATCATACTTCAAAAATTAGGGCTCCTCAGCCAACTGGGACAATTTGAGAAATGCATGCAGTAAAGTACTTGGATGCCCAAATGGAGTTTCCTCTCCTTGTTTGCTGCCTTCTTCTCCTCTATATGTTGAGTGTGTGAAATAAATTATCCCTAGAGCTGGAAACTGCACAGAAAGATAGCGGGTTGACAAATTTGTAGCATATTCTAAAATGTTGCGATATTAGTTAATGTTTTATTGATCAATCATATTTTCCTTTAGTAAAGCAGATATAGGCACTCAGAAAGTTTCCAGTAATACTATTAGATATCAGTCTAAGTACTGTAGAAATTTGATTACATATTTTGTGAAGTTTGTCAAGATTATCTAATAATACCCAAGTGTGGTCTGGAGCACTGCAGTGATATTGAGTTCCAAACATCTCCTTCGAATGACACTTCAAGTGCTCCTGATGCTGTTTCAAGTTCATATAATAGGAGTCACTTGCAACTTGTAGATAAGTTTATTAAAGATCAGTGAATTACTTGATATTCAAAAAGATCAATGCCTTTTTCTTAAAGAAATAATTTTACTGTAACAAACATCTACCATGATGGGCACACACCAGACACAACCTTAATGGAATTTGCTGGTAGGACTTCTCTGCTTTTGTGCGTATTAATAAATTGTACCTGGTAGTATAATGATCGGTTATGACATGCAAGCACCATAGGTTTTATTCAGCTGCTCAGGTGAAGCAGTGTTACTTCTAAACTTAAAGAGGCTTTTTGCAAATGGCATTGTGCAGAATTTAATTGCCTTTGAGATTAAGGTCAAAATTTGGTTTGCTTTTTTAAATGCTATTTGTTAGGTCACTCAGAGATTACACATATTCTAGTATCAAATGCCAAAGCAAATTGATGCTTTTTTTTTAAAAGTATGACAACTGAAACAGAATGCAAGCCAGATGCTCTATTTTTAACCTGCAAATCTTTTATGAAGCTGCTCATGGTATGTCAGAGGATTTTCTTTTTCAAAGGGAAAGGAACATTAAAATGTTATTTATTATATTGTGGTTTAAGCTTACATACATATTCCTTTGAGGCAAAAAAAAGTCTAATTGATAAGCATGCACTGGGGGAATTCATTAAAAGGTTAATTAGCAAGCAGCCTAGAAATCAGAACTGACTTTTGTTAGAAAGTTAATTAAGAGCCTGCAGATATTGCAATTCCAGTGTTTGTCTTACATTGCAGTGATAACCTTTATTTCTTTGCAAGAAAAGCAAATTTGCATAGG
Source organism: Pristis pectinata (assembly GCF_009764475.1). Taxonomy (NCBI): domain Eukaryota; kingdom Metazoa; phylum Chordata; class Chondrichthyes; order Rhinopristiformes; family Pristidae; genus Pristis; species Pristis pectinata. The sequence continues at coordinate 40,502,143 of NC_067408.1, read as the reverse complement.
ACTGTATGTGTGTCATCTGAAGAGATAAGATGTCCCAACAGACATAATACTTTTCATACATGCTATTTGAGAAGAACATGCATATATAGAGATATCATCATCGCACATTGAATACAATTTTATTAAACACATTTGCATGAATAATTTTACACAGTTGTATAAATCAATGAGTTTACTGAGATGAATATAATTACACATTTCTTATTTAAAAATCTGGTCTATATTCCACCTAGACAATAAGGGAAAGGGATGGCCAAGAAATCGACTTATTTCATTAGCTTGTACCAAGAATATGTAATTATGTACTGTTTTGTTAACAAAAATAAAGCTTTCAGATTAAAGGGGCAATAACAACATGATTACAAAATGGTTCTGGAGACAGGCACATAACAGAAGGAAGTCAGAAAATGGACTGCAGGCACATCAAAGTCATGCTAAGATTCGGTGGTTCTTCACTGGATTTCATTTTGGAGTCTGTAAGAGGCCAAAGAGAAACTATATTCTCTACTGACAGAGAGAAGAAGCCTCCTGACGGCACAAAGTATTGAGCTTCAGGAGCAAACTCTGCTGTTCCTGGATTCAGATCACAAACCATTTATTGACCTCATTGGATCAGGAAAGGTGAACACAGGGGAACATCTGCTTACATTGTGAATTACATTTTGCTCCAAAAAACTCAATCTGCCTTCATAGGAACCTGTTCAATCCAATCTGCAGAACCAAGGTCAGACCAACCTCAGGAGTAAACCTGCAGTATGCAGGCAACACTTGCATATGAATGTGTTCAGAGGTCAAGTTCCAAGTCATTGGCAATTCATGGCAATGGATGGACCATACACTCAAGTTCCATGAATCAAAGGTCCCCCACCACCTACAGGACAACTTCACTCTGAGAATAAAGGTCTATGACAAGATTCTGGAAAAAGATAGACCATATCTCGTACCTGGGGGGCCTTCTCTCAGTGAAAATAAATATCAATGATGAAATTCACCATCACCTACCATACACCAGCACAGGTGTTGGCATCCAACAAAAAGGGTGTTTGAAGACCAAGACTTCAAACATGGCACAAAACTTTGGTTTGCCAGGCAGTATTGATCTCCACCCTCCTGTATGCTTCTGAGACCTGGAGTACTTTTAACAAGCACTTCAAGGTACTACAGAGATACCTCCAATACTGTCTCTGCAAAGTTCTCCAAATTTACAGACAGGATAGGCAAACCAACATCAGCACCATCTCCCAGGTCAACAACTCCAGTACTATACCCCTAATTACACGCAGTTGAACTTCTGTACGCTTCTCATGGCCTCAAAGTGCTATCCCAAATTCTCCTTCTTCCCTTTGAGCAGTCATTGGCCAAGGATTCCCAGGAGTTGTTGGGGATGTTACATTTTTGAAAGACATTTTGAGAATATCCTTGGGCCTTGCTCTCCATCCACCTTTGATAAAGCGCTAAATACTGTGTGTTTTTCAGGAGTCTGGTATCGGGCACGAGTATAAAGTGGGCTGGTGCACTAAGTGTAATTAGGGGTATAGCAGTGGAGATGTTGAGCTGGGAGATGGTGCTGATGTTGGTTTGCTCCTCTCAACCACTGCTTCCCTTCCTTTGGTGCTGGCTCCTGAGTGTGGCCACAGCTGAGGCTTCATAAATTCCATGTAGCTGAAGTGGTCCACAGACCACTGGAGGCTGCTGATGCAGGAAATATACCCACCACCAGTGGAATCACCTTGCAGTCTCTGAATAAAGTCCTCAGAACAAAATGCATTGAGCATTATCTTGATAGGTTCAGTAATAGGAAAGAATGATAGAACCTCAGGAAAAATAGCCTGAAGGGTAGTGGCGGATTTCCATGAAAGTAATGTAAGTAAAATTAGGGTAGTGCATTCCAATACACTTGATAATGAATTCCAACTTCTGGAGTTAAAAAACTAAAAAACTATCTCAATTCTTGAAAATTGGTCTGACTGTGAATTCTGCATAGCACTTTGCGGAACAGTCCCTTATTCAGTGAGCACTCATGTTAAAGAAAAAGTGACTTGGTCCTGGGTAAGTGTAAACTGTCAAGGCCTCCTTGTCCACCTCCTCAATTTTCTCCACAACAATTATTCAAAGGACCTGAGGCCAGAGTGAGCAGCCAATGTTCACCATCTGTTATTTTTCTAATGTATGCAGTCCCCATCCAACTGCACCAACAATCCCCATCCAACACCACCCTGTCTGCTTCCTCCTTAGAAAAATGACCTGATGTTTCACACACCGTCAGGTTGCCCCTGACTGCTTTCGTTCTTTTCACATTCTATATAGCATAAACTCAGCTTATTCTATCAATAAGGATGACATGATACAATTATGATATTTTTGTCGCTTTTATGTATCCTTTAGTACTGCTTAGAGGGTCAATTTTGCCCCTAATTATACTTTGAATGCATGCTTTTTTGATTCCAGCTTTAGAAGAAATATAATTTAAAAGTAGTATTATTTGTGACATCAAGAAAATAATATGAATTGACAAGGTTATCCATGTGGCCCATTAACAAAACAATTGTGTTCTATATAGATTTGTCTGACGAATGAACCTTTGGTGCTTCCAGGCCATCAGACTATTACAATAAGCAGCTTTTCTTTGGCTTTGCACATCTGGCAGAATCAATTAAATGGTAGCTTTTATAATTAATGTACATGTGACTACTGGCAGTAATGGCACAGACGGGAATATACATATTACACTGTCTACAGAGCTGAGTACATTATTTATATGGGTCACTTTATAAAATTCCTTCTTTATGTTTAATCTCTTTAGTAGAAAAACAAATTAAATCAGCTGACACAGCTATTGAGTCATTAAACCAGAAATTGCTTTAATGTACTGATCCACTCATTTATGCCACTAACCAAATGATGCAGTGGCAAAAAAAAACTAAAACTTCAGTGACCTGAATACCTGTGAATAATATTTCAATTTTCCTTTTTGGTCCAGCTAATGAAGATGTGTGTCCAATGATTATTGTGTTAGAATAAATTGGAAAATATAAATATGAAATTACTTACTTATTGTTGTTCTCTGACTTTTCTGTAAAAAAGGAAATCATCCAAAAAGGTGTTGTTTGTAAAAACAAATGAGCAAAATCAATGACAAAAATGCCTCCCGGGAATTTGTAATCTTTATTTGTGAAAATGGGCTTCGCCCAGCTTGGCCCATTTTCTAGTGCTTGTTCTAAATATTTTTTCTTCTTTTAGTAACCCTATTTCATGAGAAAAGTGAAAGTTGCATTAGTTTCTGTAAAATGTTCATGTGATATTTTAGTAGAATGGAACACAATTCAAAATGCAATCTTCCTAATGTTTGTTTATTCATTACATAAAGTGCATGTGTATGTTACATACTCTGTTATATAATGAGGAGTTTTCATTCCTGTTAGTATGTTTGCGGTGAGACAATCCTATCATTCATTATGTAACTGTTACTAATTTAGGAGAGAAGGAGGATGAGGGGAGACATGATAGATGTGTACAAAATATTAAGAGGAATAGTTAGAGTAGACAGCCAGCGCCTCTTTCCCAGGGCACCAATGCTCAATACAAGAGGGCATGGCTTTAAAGTAATGGGTGGGAAGTTCAAGGGAGATATCAGAGGGAGGTTTTTTATCCAGAGAGTGGTAGGTGCATGGAGTGCGCTGCCTGGGGTAGTGGTGGAGGCAGGTACGTTGGTCAAGTTCAAGAGATTGTTAGATAAGCATATGGAGGAATTTAAAATAGGGGGATATGTGGGAGAAAGGGGTTAGATAGTCTTAGACGTAGTTTAAAGGTCGGCACAACATGGTGGGCCGAAGGGCTTGTATTGTGCTGTGTTGTTCAATGGTTCTATGGTTCTATAGTACAATTTCACTACAACTTCATTCTGAGGAGCATTTTTTCAAAGCTTACCTGAAGTACAAGAGAGTCATAGTTACTGGTGCCAAGGATAGATAATATCTTCCAGGGACCATCCAGCAACTTGGCTTTCATTAGGAAAGAATGGTTGAATATTACAACTACTTTTATTGCAGCAACCATGTACCACCTGTGCATACTTTATATTGAATGCTAGTACTCCAGCTATATATATATATTTATCCCTTCATGAAGCTCATAGAATTTTAGAAAGGGGCTTAGATAACAACATGCATGCAAGTAATGACTTTATATATGCTTAGAAATTCAATATAATCATAAAAATCAATTCGTTTTCCTTCACCGATATGGTCCATTTTAGTTGTTGGGTTAAACTTCTTTAAATGTTGATCAATAAATGCAACCCACAATATACTTTCAGCCACATGCATTCTTAATACTTACTTTTATATCACCTTTCACCTACTGAAAGAATCTCTGTGATCCAGGAAGCTCGTCATATGATCCTTATTGTGCAATGAAAGACCTCTGTAGCTTACTAAATGATTTTCTTCCATGTAGTATCTGCATGAATAATTTTCTGAATGTTATGTAGTGCGACTAGTAAAATGCATTGAACCAAAGACCATTTTCTAATTCATCTGTACCAAACACATATTCAATTTTGACTTCTATGTCCCAATTATCTACATGTTTGACATTGATGGGACAATCTAGACTCAGCAGCAAGACCACTTGACAAAGATGGGTCTGTACTACTCATCACTGACTGCAGTCTGCATGCAACCAACCTCTTAAACTTTAAGCCTGAAGAAAAGGTAAAATGGAAATCCAGTGGAGTGGAAGAACTATAAAAAGCATCCAAGTAAGTAATCAAAGTTGGAAAAAAGGATGATGAGAAACAGTTGCAAACAATCTTTAAGCCAAGATCACAGGTTTTCATAAATATATTAAGGGTAACATAGTGGAAAAGGGTACATGAACCCATTAAAGATAAGCATTTGTAAGACTATTATGGACAATAAGAATAAAGCAAGTATATTAAATGAGCACTTTGTATCCATTTTCACAACGGGAAAAATGTTCAAAGTACCAGAAGGATTAGAACACCTAAAAGCACCTCAAAGGAAGGAACTTACGAAACCTAATATAAGTAAAATCAATAGTAGCATGGAAAGTAATGAGACACAAAGAAGATCATGGATGAGAGTAGATGGAGGCCTACATTTATCAACTGGTCTTCATGCTGGAGTCAGACATTCCCATTAGCAGCAAACATGTAGGTAATTGAGACATGAGTCAAGATTGAATGATTGATTGATGCATGGCGCAGATGAATTAGGCTGAAATCATCAAATCAATCAGTGGGAAACTCCCCCAGGCAGGAGAAATTGACTTTGCTTTAATGAAGTTTTGCACAAGTCTTTTACAGGCAGGGCAAGACTTACAACCCAAACCACTTCTGAAGGCCACTCAAAACAAAAACACATTTTATATTTTCAAGGCCATTCAGAAAAATATATAAAAGCTAGCTGTTCACACCTTCCTCCCAGAGGCACTTTGAGTATTCCCACTCACCTAAGATAATGAAGATGTAGTAGATGCACTTCCTCCCTGTCTGCCCTCAGTATTCACTGCACTTCAAGTTCATTTACACCTGCCTGTTACTAACAAGAGTTATATCTGGGAGGAAGGGTGTGGTAGACATATCCTTCAAAGAACCTTTCAGCCAATTGTTACTGTACAAGTTCTTTAGAACAACTCTTCAAAAGTGAATTTGTAATAATACAGAAAAGGAACAGGCCCTTCGGCCCATGATGTCTGCACCAGCCATGATGCCAATCTAAACTAATCCCATCCGTCAGCACAAGGTCCATATCCCTCTATTCCCTGCCTATTCATGCGTCTGTCTAAATGCTTCTTAAATGTTGCTATCATATCTGCTTCTACCACTTCCCCTGGCAGCGTGTTCCAGGCACCTACCACTCTTTGTGTAAAAAAACCTGCCCGATAAATCTCCTTTAAATTTCCCTCCTCTCACCTTAAACCTATGCCTTCTAGTATTTGACATTTTCATCTTGGGGAAAAGACTTTGACTATGCCTCTCATAATTTTATATTCTTTTATCAGGTCACCCCCTCAGCCTCCAACACTCCAGTGAAATCAATCCAAGTTTGTCCAACCTCTCCTTATAGCTAATACTTTCCAGTCTAGGCAACATCCCGGTGTACCTCTTCTGCACCCTCTCCACAGCCTACACATCCTTCCTGTAACATGGACACAAAATTCCAAATGTAGCCTAACCAAAGTTTTATACAGCTGCCACATGACTTCCCAACTTTTATACTTAATGCCCCGACCAATGAAGGCAAGCATGCCGAATGCCTTCTTTACCACGCTATCTACTTGCACCCCAAGATCCCTCTGTATGTCAATGCTCCTGAGGGTCCTGCCATTAACTGTACACTTTTCTCTTGCATTTGACCTCCCAAAACGCACCACCTCACACTTGCCCAGATTAAACTCCATCTGCTATTTCCTTTCCCAAATTTCCAACTGATGCATATCCTGTTATATCCATTGACAACTTTCCTTATGATCTACAATTCACAGATTTTTATATCATCTGCAAACTCGCAAATCAGACCACTTACACTTTCATCCAAATCATTGATATATATATTACAAACAACAGAGGTCCCAGCACCAATCCTTGTGGAACATCACTGGGATGCTTTGGGATTTTCCTTAATCCAACTTGCCAAGGATATTTCATGGCTCCTTTTAGCCCTCCTGATTCCTTGTTCAAATTCGTTCCTTCTTCCTTTAAATTCCTCAAGGACCTTGTCTAATTTTAGCTTCCTAAACCTTATGTATGCCCAGAAGAGATCTGTGGTCACCAGTACCTTACCTCAATGTTGTACAGCAATAGTACTGTGCCCTCGTGCTCAGACTTGCTAGGAAATAAACCTAGAAGATCAGACCAGGCCTAACATGTCCCTGGCTCTGGTACCTTTGTATCTCATCCCTGGGTCTCAGGCCCCTGAACTCAACATAGGATCCATCGGACCTGGTTTGGGATTAGACCTCTGGGCCCCAGTCCAACTATTGGCCAGCCCCAAGTCCAGCACTGGGTGGGTCATTGAGATGAGAGAGACAACAGGAGGGACTCAAGCTCCACCCCTACCTTGGATCTGCAGCCACCACCTCCGTGCCTCTCCAATCCCCACATGCTTCTGCTGCATGACATCACATTTTGAGGAATTGGAGCAGTCTCAGCGAATCTCAAAAATTGTCAGTTAGCCTCTGGCCAGGGAAGCTAATAAACTGAGCAACCAAATGGAACAGCACTGAACATCTCACAAAGCTACAGGGTAAATATGTGGAGCTCAGGCCATAAGTTGTGCACCACAGCCAGAATGGTAGATGGAGAAGTCAGAACACCATCCGCAATATTGGAATTTAATACTGGAAGGTTCAAATTTTGCAAATATCACAGTTGACTCATCCCTCAAAGATGCATATCCAAGTCCTAACGATTTCTACCCCAGATCATTTAAATAAATTGGTGGAGGTACACCAGATACATTAGCCTTTTATCCAAACATCAACAAATTCAGGAATTGTGCCCATGGACTGGAAAATTGCTGAGTAGTTGAACAAGTGTCAGCTTGTCACCAATGGATGTATAAAGCCTGGGTAATGCTTGAAGGACATAGTTAACCTTGCTCAAGAGACCTCTGGTATGTGCATTGATCGTAAATCCACAGGGAATAAATAGAGTTATAGAACACAAAATGAAAAGGTGGCTGAAGATTAACCGGGAAGGGGGACTATTAAAAGTGAATTGAACTATCCCAACAGCGAACCATGCTTTCCATGTAGTTTAAAGGAAGAAATCGACACCTATGATTGGTTATTGGACATGGCTACAGAAATAATCATGATCAGGAATTAAACACTGCAGGAAAGAAAAAATGCAGAAGAAAAAAGAGGAGGCATTTAACAGAGATAAAAGAAATAGCTGGAAAGTAGTATTGGAGCCTTTAGAATGACTAACGTAGAATCGAGCTGGACTGAGATTCCCCATATTAAGGGGAATCAATCACACTAATATGGGGAAAGCACGGGGCAGCTAGGAGTTGGGTAGAGGAAGAACAATGCAAACAAGTTAGGGTTTAACGGCAGAGTGGCACAACTAGAAGAGCAGATCCCATGACCTGAGTTTAATCCTGACCTTCAGAGTTATCAGTGTGGAGTTTGCATGTTCTCCCTATGACCATGTGGGTTCCCTCCAGGCTTTCTGGTTGCTTCTCACATTCCAAAGAAGTGTGAGTTGGTATAAAATGTTCTTTGTATGTAAGAGAGTGGTGGATTTTGGGGGGAGTTGGTGATTCAGTGGACAGAAGACCTGCTTCTGTGGTGAATGATCCTGTGAAATTATTAAAAATTACAGAATTAGAATCATGGAAGATTTCAACTATACCACAATTAATTGGCCAGATGAGATAGATAAAGTAGTAAAGTTGCACAAGGCTACTTTCTAATCCAATTTGTTCCTGGGGAAGAATTATTACCAGATCTAATAATGGGGATTCAATAAAGATAGAAAAGAGAAGTAGGGGAGCATCTGGACAATAGTGATCACAATATCATACAATAGAGTTTAGGATAATATTTGTAAATGATGCAAGTATGGCAAAGCCTGGGATCACAGATGGGTGGAAAGCAAATTCTGAGAGGCTGAGGACAGAAAATGTTCAAGTGGACAAACAGTATTGACAAACAACAGTATTAACTAGAATTGTCCAAAAAGACCGCATGAGAAAGATATTCTGTTAATAACCAGGAACAAACTAAACACCAATGAACAATTATGAGTCAAGGAAAAAATAGAAAAGATCAAGGTAAGGAACTAAACCTGCTCCATGAATAAATGGCAGTGAAGGACAAAAGAGACAATATAAAGCGATTCAGAGAGAAATACAAAAATGGTTAGGAAGGCAAAGTGGAAGAGTGAAATTGAATCATAGAAAAGGAAAATAAAACTTTTTATAGGCACATAACTAAAAGATGAATACTGGGATGGAAACAGAATCACTAGAAGACAATTAAAATAGAATCACAGGTAGGATTAGAAAAATGAAAGAAATACTAAAGTTATTTTGCTTTAGCATTTACCAGGAAGATGTAGCAGGAGAGTATAACATCAACATTGACTGAAACAATTGAATCACATTTGAAATAAAAAAAGGGAATATTAAATAAATTAACCAAATTCCAAGTGATTATAACCTGACAGATTTGATCCATGTATCCTTAAAAAAAAACTCAGGAAGGCCAGTCGATCTATATTTGTAGGGTCAGTCAATAAATGATCATTGTCTAGGACACTAGGAGAATGCCCTTATTTCACTTTAACAATATTGCCTGAACAGACAAAAAGACAACCAGTATAATGACTTGTCCAAAGACAGAAATCACCCAGTGGCATGCAAAACTAAAATGAAACAAGTTGCCCTAAACATCTAATGCACAGTACAAAAAAATAAATAACTTGCATGTAAAACAACTTTCTTTAGGATTCTTCATTTTTACATATTACCTTGTACAGACTTCCTTCAACTCATTAACTGCAAAATATCAAACAAATTAAATTAAATATCTACTTATGCATGTGCACTTATATCTATATAAAGTATACATATTTTATATAAAGAACATGCAGATTGTGATAAAACATTAATATTTGAGAGTGATTAAAAACAATAGTCTTCCTTTACAAACATTTTACGTTATCTATCGCAATAGCCACCTTCTGAATCATTAGGTTAAATTGTGCATTTGTAGGTACTTGCCAGTATTTGTTGCTATAAATAATGTATTGATTTACTGGTAAATGAGGGTTTTACTTTGTTTTTGCAAATTTTTGTGTTGCCAACAGCTGTCAACATTGATGCCAACTGTTAATGCAATCTAGGTCTATGAAGCTAGATGGCATTTTCATATGAGGACAAACAGCTAAGGCTCTTACCTTTTTCACGCACAACATTGGAGAAACTGCCAAAACATTTTTGACAGGCTTTAGGAAATGAGATCTGCATTATACCATATTTGTGTTTATCATATATTTTTGTAAACCTACTACAAATGTTAATGAAAAAGATCACTATTTGGAGACACAAATGACCTCCAAATTAATGCTGATGTAAAGAACATTTTGAAACATAATATTGCATTATGCACATTGTCCAAGGTACCAGTATAGTGGGCAAGACAAGATTTTGAATAAATTGGAAATAAATCAAATACCACTAACTGATGGCTTACAAATTGATTTGTGACTTACTGTCAAAAATAATGTTATTATTCAAACGAATCAGTTTACAATCAGAAATGAGTTACTGACTTCTGCCAGTGAGTCACAATATTAGTAGAAAACAAGCATGACAAATCTTAAAAAGAATTTTTTGTTCAAGGAATAGCGTTGATCATGATTTTATGTAAATCTCTTCTTTAATTAACACAACAGGACCTTAGAATTACCAAATCTAACTGACAGACTTTGATTTAAAGTAGCTCAGAACGGACAGCTTCCCTCAGGGCTGCGCTGAAGAATCAGCTTTTGATACTTCTCATGTTCCTACTCCAGCATTTTATTTCCACCACCTTGCCAACTAGAAGAAAGACTGCTACTTCCAGCTGAGATTGGCTAATAAAATGGCCTAACAATGTACTTTGTGAGGATGGTAGCAGAATGTATTGGACCCTTCACTATCCTAAGTGTGGATAGGTCCAGCTTGCATGTATAAATGTCAAACATGCATTTATTTATTTAGAGACTATCAGTGAGTAAATTGTCTGCAGTACTGTACAGATAGAATAGAATCATATAAATTATAGCATAATAAGAGGTCATTTTGACATTGAATCCATGTTAGAGCTATCTCCTTATCCATACCCACACCACCTGATTCTGTCTCTTTGCCCTTCATTTTTGTTTTCAAATCATTTCAAATCAATTCATTTTTACATGAGAATAACCATTTTTTGTGACTGGGAAATTTGGTCATACAGCCCAAATTTGCAGGAAATTTAATGTTTCAGAGGCAGGAAAATAGTGGTTTCTGGGTCAAGTGGTCTAGGCTGGATCAAAAAAAAACTGCTGGAAAAACTCAGCGAGTCAGGCAGCATCTATGGACTCAAAGGGATAGTCGACGTTTCAAGTCGAGACCCTGCATCAGGACTGAGAGTGTAGGGGGAGATAGCCAGTGTAAACAGATGAGAGGGAGGGGTGAGGCAGGGGCTGGCAGGTGATAGGTGGTATCAGACAAGGAGAGAGATGATGGGCAGATGGAGCCAGGTGGAGGGAGGGGAGGGTGGAGGTAGAAAGAAAGGCTGGAAGGTGATGTGGAAACAAGAGGCTGTAGATGCTGAAACCTGATAAATCCAGAAAGTGGTATTGGAAATGTAACTGGGCACTTTCTGACATGAATTGCCCTTGTGTGGATGAGCAGCTTTCTCTGTTGGTTACAGGCATAATGCATGGAGCTCTGCTGGTAGAAATTAGGTTAGAGGAGGCTTTCTGAGTAGATCCCAGCCTTGCACTGGGAAACTGACTCAAGTTGGTCCCTGTAATCAACTAAATTTCTCCTGCTATCCATCTTCCAATCCCTACCACAACCCCAACTCAGGACCCTCAACTGACAGTGCCGTAACCCATTGATCACCAGGCCAACCCATTCCCCCACTCAGCCAACTTCCTCAGCCCCACCCACATCAGTCACTAATCACAGGCACCACAGTTCAACCAGAAATTGCACCTGCCACCAACCCCTAGCACACAGAATGGGCCAATGAAAAAAGCAAGTTAACATGTTAGTGGAAAGGGTCATGGATGGGAAGTGTAGTCAAGACCCCTCTCTTCCTCTCTTTCTGAAACCTGTGGCTCCCTCACCCTTTCCCACCTCCCAGGACTCTCTCCTTCACACCCTTGGGCCTCTCTCACCTACACGCCACCACTAGACCTGTGTTCATCCCTACCTTCATGCCCAAATACCCCAGGGTCTCCTCTGCATACCTGGGACTCCATACCCATCTTCAAACTTCTCTCCACTTCATCCCTGGGCTTCTCACTCCCCACTTCTTGCCCTAGCTCCTTCTCAACCCCACCCCCTTTCCCCACAAGAGTCTTTTGCAGCTTCAGCTCCAGATTTGCCTTTGTCATTCACACACACACACACACACACACACACACACACACACACACACACACACACACACACACACACACACACACACTACAGTATAGCAGCAGATAGTGGAGAGAACTTCGTTGGAAAGGCAATTCAACATCATGCTGCTCCTTGGATCTCAAATGCTACTGAATTTCCAAGCATGGGCATTACGATTAAAACAGTCATTGGTGCCTCATGCAGCCAGCAGTTAATGGTCTGCCAATGAATTTCTAGGCTTATATCCCTAAAAACCCTCCAAAACTTGCCCTTAGTTTCCTGCAGTGTTAATTCTTTACATTTTACCTTTAACCAAGTATGCTCCAGTAAAAAATATCCAATTTTTCAAGCATTTCATCATTAACATAACCATTGGTATTGTTCTTGAGAGTCTTCAGTAATTTTACAATTTCAGAATCTACCCCACAATGATTTGACCAAAACTGCACATCACCAATGTTCTGCCAGATTTAACATCACCTTTTAACTTTATACTCAAAATAATAGTCTTGTCTTACTTTTTAAAACCCTTTCCTGAAAAAGGACACAAATATCTGCAATCTATGAGTTCTGTTAGAAGTATTATTTAAGGAATAATTATTTTCAGTATTCTTTCCCCCAGGAAGACCTACCTCAGTGTTAAGTGCATTGAACTGCATCTGCCATCTAGCTGCTGCTTGACGAACTTATGTCTTTTTGTTCTCCCCATATTTTGTCAAGCATCCTGATTTGGTATCATCAGCATAATTCATAATCAGGTTGGAGATTACAAATGATGCAGAATAGCTCAGGTGTGACATTAGGGAAATCAAATCCAGTGATGGACTTGAAAGCTCATTTGTCTTATTCACAGACAGCTTACTTTTACATGGTACTTTTGTGTAGAAAGTAGCTGTTTTACAACAGGTAGATAAATAGGTAGATAGAGAGAGAGAAAGGGAGAGAGAGAGAGAGAGAGAAAGGGAGAGAAAGAGAGAAAGGAAGAAAAAAGGAAGGAAAAGAGGAAAGAAAGAAGGAAGGAAGGAACGAAGGAAGGAACGAAAGAAAGAAAGAAAAAGAAAGAAAGAAAACAGGCACAGAAACTAGATGTTGCTGGCGCAATGGGAAAAGTAAATGGAAGTCTGATTTTAAAGTCAATTTTTGAAAGGTGGAGAAAAAGGGGGTTTAGGGGAATAATTCCAAATACATCACTGAGGTAACTTAAGCTTTCCTTATAAATGCCAGAGCAGAGAGAGAAAATAAACAGAATAAGAGCAACAAATATTCAGAAAAAGATGCAAGGTTGAGGAGATTGATGCAGTTCAGTGAGGAAAATGCAATGGAGGGATGTGAAAATGTTGTTTTAAAATTTAATTTATTGTAATTTACGCTATTTCACATTTCTCAAAATTGAACTGCCACTAATCTGAAAATGCTCTTCTGCAATCTCTTACATACAAATTTGCCGCATTCCCAGAATGAATCAGTGAAGGAAGCAAGTTGATCTCCAAGTGGAACAAATGCAGCAAATGCTGGAAACACTCAGCGGATCAGGTAGCATCTGTGGACAGTTGAGAGCGAGAGAAAGAGTTAAGTCGAAGAATTGGAAACAAGATGCTTGGTCAGCATGAAGTGGGATTGTGTGAGGTGGGGTGAAACTGACATTTGGACATCTGGTTCGTGTCAGCATGGGAGCATAGCTGAGCCAGCTTTACAGCCCTGTGAATATCCCACGATCCTTGAGACACTGTGTACCAGGGACAATCTGGTCTATCGGAAAAGCATAAACAGACACTCTGATAATTAGAGTCACCGAGTTATACAGGACAGAAGTAGGCCCTTTGGCCCAACTGCCCCGTGCCAACAATGTTGTCTACCTCCCATTTGCCTGCATTTGGCCCATGTCCCTCTAAATCCATGTACCTGTCTCAATGTCTTTTAAACTTTGTGATTATATCTGCCTCTACAGATTCATCTGGCAGCTCATTCCATATACCCACCACTCTCTGTATGGAAAAAGTTGCCCCTCAGGTCTCTTTTAAATCTTTCCCCTCACCTTACACCTATGCCCTCTAGTTTTAGGCTCTCCAACCCTAGGAAAAGGACTGTGACCATTCACGTTATCTGTGCCCCTCATGATTTTATATACCTCTATAAGGTCACCCCTCAGACTTCTATGTTCCAGGGAAAAAATGTCTCAGCCTATCCAGACTCTCCTTATAACTCAAGCCCTCCAGTCCTGGTAACATCCTTTGTGAATCTCTTCTGCATGCTTTCCAGCTTCATGATTACGGAAGCCAGCAGGTATTTAATGGAATTAAAAGAAATAAGTACATACAAGAAAAGTAATGGACCTACAGATATGCAATTGGCCATAAAACCAAAGGAACTTGGAGAAGAACTCGCTGCATTGAACCCCAGCTTCACCTAGAGAGGGAAATATCTAAATACAAGTAGTGAGTTTGGGAAGTTGTGAAACTAACTGAAGAATTGTGTAACTAAAGAGATAATGAGTCTTGTTTGAAACTATGCAGTGAATCTTTGAGTTGTATGAACTAACAGCGATTAATAAAAAAAGTAGTTATTTGGCAAAGTCGTTTGGTATAGTGTATCATATGTAGCAACAATCTGTGAAGAAAGAAACAGATTCATGTTGCACGTAGATCACCTTTCATCAGGACAGTTCTAATGAATCAGAATGTTTCCAGTGTTCTGTTTTTGATTTAGATTTGCAACACTTGCAATTTTTTTGTTATTTTGGGTGAATGAGTATAAAGCAAGATGCAGGTGACAATATTTTGGACAGATTGGAGATTACAAATGTTAGAGGGTAGAGTCTGACAAGAATAATACTGAGGAAATCAAATCCAGTGATGATATTGAAAGGGCACAACAAGAGCATATCGAAATAGGTTACTATCCACAGGAGAACCTCCCAAAAGAATTTTATTAGATTCATCTGAAATGCTGAAATATACAACATCTACTATGATATATAGTTCCCCTTCAACCCAATCGAACTCTATAATCTGAAAGTGTTCTTCAGAAATTACTGCATGGATTTCTTAACTAGACTGGCTTTTCTCAGCTGCATAGTGACCTGTTATGTGATATTACAGTATGCAAGCTAACAAGGCAAAATTAGCTGAAGACAGTCCTTGAGCATGTTAGTCTCTTACTATCCATTTGCACTATTTATATCAGGAATATTGTATATCAGATCTCCTCAAAGGCAAATGACTCCCATCCCAGTGAGATGACAACCCTGCACAGGAGTTAATCTTAATATTAGATGGGAACAGGAAATGGTTGGTGGGGACAGTGAGTAAAGCCTCTACCCTTCTCCTCAATCCTGACAGCTTGTGATCTGAACCATCTGGTTGCAAGAAACACACCTGCATGTCAATCAGCTTGATGCTTTCAATAAACTAGTAGATGGAAGTAGGATTTAGGAGGCAAGAACCCTTAAGCTGACACCAACAATAGGCTAAGTCAACAGGACGGTTTACAGGGTTTTCAGTTCATCTGTCTCCAATAATATGTACACTATATAGGCACCTAAGTGGCTGTATCATTCACATGTTAGTCTGAAATGATACTCTATACTGTACCCCAAATAGTCTTTCAATTTATCTGCCAATCATCCAATATTTTCCATATTAATTTTACAAGCAAGGCTATCATCTTTTTCTTCACAATTTTCCTGCAAAACTTTATAAACTGGTCACACGGGTGAGAAGAATTTGCAGTGAAAATTAATGATCAGGAGATAAGAGAATCCAACATTTCAATCAACTTCTTCACATTAAAAGCATAAAATTACAAAATTCTAAATCTCTGACATAAAAGTTTGAAATTATTATGCTTTCAGCAAGAACCAAGAGGGAAGATTTCTTCTATATGATGAATGAATCATAATTACAAAGCCTTCCCATTTTAAATAGGTTTATGACTTCATTGCATATTACAGAGAAAATCTTCCCTTATATTTCATTTCAATAAGCATCATCATGTTGAACATTGGCTTTAGGGAAGGGCTTACTAAGTATTAGACTCAGATCGTAATCTCATGCCATGAGTCAGCAAATAATAACAAAAGTGTGGTATCATACAGCTTGTGTGAAAATTTTCTTAGAGAATTGGACAGATGCTGTTTAAGGGAGGAGCCCAGAAGTTCATAGTCAAGGCACTTAATTATAAAAAGAGCTTTGAAGGTAGAAAGGTTACGAACAAAATAATCTGAAAATTCCAAAGCACAGGTGTATGAAAACTGATTTGGCTTGGATGTGGCGTAGAAGCAAAAGAGGATGAGCAGTAACTCAGAAGCAAAATGAAAGAGGAAACAGGCATAGAGACGCTCTTGAAAAACATTCAGGAGAATCAAAAAGAACATGAAAGTCTTTGAACACAAGCCAATAATCTTGAAATTGATTTGTTAAGGAACAGGGAACTTGTGAAGCTCAGCATGGGGGCATGATAAGTTTGTGGATGACACTAAGATTAAGGAAGTAGTTGACATTGTTGAGAGGAGTCTTAGGCTACAGAATAATATTGATGTGTTGGTGAAATGGGATGAGAAATGGCAGATGGAGTGCAACCTTGATAAATGTGAAGTGATGTACTTTGGGGGTAATAATGAAGCTAGGATATACTAATGAATATACTAGGATATAATAATGAAGCTAGGATATACCCCATGAATGATAAGATCCTAGGGAGTATTGAGGAACAGAGAGGTCTTGGTGCGCAAGTCCAAAGGTCCTTGAAGGTGGCAGAGCAGATAGATAATGTGGTTAAGAAGGCATATGGGATACTGGCCTTCATTAGTTGGGGCATTGAATACAAGAGCAGAGAGGTTATGCTCCAACTTTATAAAACACTGGTCAGACCTCAGCTGGGGTACTGCGTGTAGTACTGGTCACCATATTATAGGAAGGATGCAAAGCAGGTTCACTGGGATGTTGCCTGGGATGTGGCGTTTTAGTTAAGAGGAGAGACTAAAGCTATGTCTGTTTTCCCTGGAGTGGAAGTGGTTAAGAGGAGACATGATTGAGGTAGATAAAATTATGAGGGGAAAAGACAGGGTAGACCGCAAGAAACTATTACCCATATCAGAAGTAGATAAAACTAGAGGACATGGATTTAGGACAAGGGGTAAAAAATTTAGAGGGGATCTGAAGGGGTCCTTTTTCACCCAAGGAGTGGTGGGTAGCTGGAATGCACTGCTAGAGAGAGTGGTGGAAGCAGAGTCACTAACAGCATTTAAGAGATGTCCAGACAAGCATTTGAATCACCTAAGCATTGAAGGTTATGGGCCAAGTACTGGAAGATGGGATTAACATGGATGCATGCCCATTTGTCAGCATGGATGTGGTGGTTCAAATGGCCTGTTTTCAATGCTGTATGACTTTATGACCACCTCTCAGCAAAGGCATACTTGATGACAAAATTCACCACTGCTTTCAATGCACCTGCACAACCTTTGGCTGTCTAAGAAAAAAAGTCCTCAAATAGGAAAATTTCAAAACTGGCACAAAGTTCTTGGTCTTCCGGGCATTGCTGGTCCCATCCTCCTGGATGTCTGTGCAAGGTCCTCCATATCCATTTGGCAGGGTAAATAAACCCACATTAGTGTCCTCTCCCAAGCCAACAACCTTAATACTGACAGGTTACATCAGTTTTCACCACAGGACGGGTGTATCATTCACATGCCAGATACCAGACTCTACTCTGAGCTCCAAGATGGTGAGAGATTTCTAGGAGGGCAGAAAAAAGTGCGTCAAGGAGATTCTTAAAGCTTTCTTGAGAAACTGTAACATTCCCACCAACACAGACATTTGAAATTGGAGCTGAGATATTGAACACCTGAAGTCCCTTTGTGGGAGCTTACAGAGGGCAAATGAAAATGGTAGAAGGACCACAGAAATGCCCAAACAACCCACTCACCCCTCCGTCAAGCACACCCTGTACCCGCCTGTTCAAATCCCACAGTCTCTTCAGCCACCTCAGTACCATAGAACTAGAATTAAAGCAAGTCATCCATAATTCTAACAGAGTGACAAAGGAAAGAGGAAGGGAAATTGATGCTGTGCTTTCAATTTATGTCATCAAAAGGCAACTTGTAGTTGAAAAATGGGAGAGAGCCTCAGAGAAGTTCATGAGGGGTATGAACGAATGTTAGGTGGTCAACAGATAGGACTGAAGGAAAAGGATATAGGTCTCATATATATGTTCAGATATACCATGAAACAAAACAGGAGAAGATCTAGAGAAAGATGCAAATTCAGGTCTATGACAGGGGAAATGAAGAGGAAGTTTGGCTTAGCCAGGAAAACTGCAGAGGCAGGACTCAGTCTTAGTGACAAAGAAGTTCATGAGCTCCTTGCACATTGTGGGAGGTGATAGTGGAGAAGATAAGTGAGAGGGTTCACAGGAAGTATTAACTTGAAGAGGGCTGAAAGAGGTATAATATGGGGTAGTAGTAGTTGCGTGCAGAGCTTTGGGGAGAACTTAGCTGGAAGGCTTGGGAGAAAGCATGAAGATATTCAAAGGTGATAGAGCAGCACTTCCTAATATTTTCCTTAGCATGACCCCAGTGAAACATATTTCACAACCCTTAGATAATGCAATCAACATTCAGACAATATGATTGTCTTTACATTGGAAATAAACAGATTAATTTAAAACTTTTGTTAAAATGACACATGCTGCCAATCTAATAGTAAATCAATTATCCTGCCAAGTGAAAAAGGCTAATATTCCACTGTCAAGGGTGTGATTCCATTTTTGAAATGGCAAATCGAGTCACAACCTCAAGATTGGGAAGCACTGAGATCGAGAGAGTCATGTGGATGGAAACCAAGTTGTTCATCGGTTTCTTCCATTTTGTCTCATTATTGAGAATAGAAGATATGGGAGAAGAAGCAACAAACAATCACCCTGAGGAACTCAGCGGGTCAGACTGCATCTGTGGGGGGGGAAGGAGTTGTTGACATTTCAGGTCAAAACCCTGCATCAGGACAGAGTGAAGAGGGAGGATAGCCAGTATAAAGAGGAGAGGGTGAGTCATGAGACAGAGGCCAGAGGTGATTGGTGGACTGAGGGCAGAGGGGAGGGTGTTGAAGGGTGATGGGCAGATCGAACCAGGTAGGAGAGGGGAGAGGGGTGCAGTTGAGAGACATAATAGATGGAGGCAGACAAAAAAAGAGGTCGATGGAGCCAGGAGGAGACTGGGGAGATTAAAGGTGGAGACACCTGCTGGAGGGTGATGAGGGGGAATACAAAAGCTACCAGTGTTGGAATCAGATCAGTAAGGAAGGGGATAATGGGAACTATTAGGGGAGAGGTGAAAGGTAGATGGAATCAGGAGGGGGAGGGGGATGGAAATGGGTGATTGGGGGGCTGGAGGGAGGATGTGGGAAAGGGGACAAATAGAGGGACTGATCAGGAGAGAGAATGGGAGTGGGGAACGGAGGTGAGGGTTACCTGAAATTAGACAATTGAAGAGGGATATTGAAGAAAGTGGCTTGTGATGGAGAAGAAATTTTTGGGGTCATTCCTACTCCTTCTTACATAAATATCTTGTTCTCTTCAAACAACACCTTTGTTACACCATGCAACACCATGTTACTGAGAACCAATGCATTCCCAACAGTGGTTTATAATACTGAAGCACTGAGCTGGAATATTAACTTACAGCCCTTCAATACATATTAACACATACGAACATTTCAATACTTCGGTAAGCGTAATACTTTGTAATAGCGGTTAGCGTGACGCTATTAAAGCGCCAGCGATTGGGGTTCGATTCCCGTCGCTGTCTGTAAGGAGTTTGTACGTTCTCCCGTGTCTGCGTGGGTTTCCTCCGGGTGCTCCGGTTTCCTCCCACATTGCAAGGATGTACAGGTAGGTTAATTTGGGTTTAAAATGGGCGGCACGGACCCGTTGGGCCAGAAGGGCCTGTTACCACGCTGTAAATAAAATTTTTTTAAAAAATTATTGTGATCCACTGGAGATTAAATTCCAGTAATCTTACATTTTAGATTATAATTATGACTTTTAATTTTTAAAATAATGCTGTAAATCCGATTATTATTTTAATTGATCACAGCACTGAAGAGAAACTGTAAAATATTTCCATCTGGCATTAGCTGAGTTGGATCAATGAGCTATTATTACTCTTACCAGCAGAAACCTGACAAAACGTTGACTGGGGGCAATGATGTTCACTTCACTCTGAGAAATGACCTCTTGCGTCAGTTAACAATCTAACAATCTGAGAACTGATGAACATAAAAACTATTGAGGAAAAAACTATAGCTATTTAATTTTTTTGGTTCTATATGACTGCATTTTCTGATTTTCAAACTTGCACAATAATTGAAGTAAGGGAGTTCCAAATATTTTATATATTCTTTTGATCAACTACTTTTAAAAGCTTTTGCTTCCTTTGGTAACCAGGATAATTTTGAAATTAATTCAATTTTATTCACTTTATGAGATAAAAACCTCAAGGGTGAGACTAATAATGCTCAGACAACTTCAGTCAACTGGATTGCCAATTAAATGAAAAAAGCCCAGAAGTTGCTGTACAAGATGTTCTGTCTTCTCCATGAATTGTGCAAAAATGATATCTCACTATCTAGCCCTCTATCCAATTGCATCAATAACATGAAGTTCCTATATTTGCATGGTAAACACTGACTGAATGCCACAATAAGGAAGGTCTTGTACATTTTTGTCCAAGTACCCATGTTAACATGAGAATAAGCTTTACATGGTGACAAACAACATCCCTGTTAACATTGAGTCTCGTTTTTTCAGATTTTAATTTTTGTTTTAAAAAATTGTTCCTTCTTTGTAATTTTATCTTTTATCTCTAATTTCTCTCGCTCTCTTTCTTAATCTTGTGTTTCTTTCCTTTTGCTACTTTTCTTTGATTTTACATTGAATTCATTTTTCTACTTTACACTTTCTAGTTTAAGCTCTGCACTGTTCTTGATCTGATTGGTTAAGGAGAAAAACAGCTGCTTTTCTGTTTACAGAAGTCCAGAGAGAACCACATCTGTTGGATTTGCAACTTGCGACATGAATAGTCACAGAAATTGTATCAGCCAGTGCAAGTCTAACAAATGGCAGGCATTGTTCATCCCTAACTACAGTAAGTACAGGCACAATAAGTTTGAGAAAACTAATACTGTTAGATGACACCAATTAACAACTTATCTCAGGAAAGAATTGTCATCGTTACATCAGATCAGCCATAAGAATTGATTTGGGATATAGCAACAGACATGGCACTAAATGAATTTTCTAGAAATATTAAAGGTCTGCGAGCATCAGGAAAAAAAGGTTCAGATTTTCAATGCAAAATGTTGAATGCTTTGAATCTAAAACACTGGGCTTTCTTTCCTTTCATTAAGTGCTGATGGGTCTTCCATGCATTTTTAGAGCAGTTTTTTTCCACAAAGTTTGCCACATTTTTTTAGGTCATTGGTTCTCTTATTTTGAGGTAAAAGCACTTTCTGAGGGTAACTTCCTACTGTGTGTGGTTGCTGCCATGTGCTTCTGAAAAGGCAACATGCACACAGATGCAAAGTGAATATTTATTTGTCCTGACCCAGTGTAAATATAGCCCTCTATCCAATTGCATCAATAACATGAAGTTCCTATATTTGCATGGTAAACACTGACTGAATACCACAATAAGGTAGGTCTTGTACATTCTTGTAAATTGTACAGGGCTATATCCTGAATGTTAAAAATCATTGGCTGCTATTCTAAATGGAGCAAGGGGTTCCCTGGTGCTTTGACCATGAGCAATCTTCAATCAAAATTTTTTATATAAAAAAGTTAATTGCTCATTCTTTTCATTGAAATGTTTGGGATCATTCATGTACAAAAGATGGCTGCTGTGTTTAATCATTAATACATTATAAAACCATTTCTTGCATGTGTGTGAGATGTTTCTGAAAGGAGTGATAAAGTGCCATGTAAATCCTAGTCTTTCTTAATTTGGCTTAATCAAATTAATGTTCATTGCTACTTCCATACTTTTTCACTCCTAGTCTCTCACTGTTAATATATGGGCTCTGAAGCTTTTAACAGTGTAAATTAAACAGATCAACAGAATTGCAAACAAGTTAAAAAAAAATTACCCTCACTACCTCAATCATCACTGTGATTGTTTTTAAATCAAATGGTTATAAATCATTGTAATTAACTAAGGATTTTTATTTTGTTTTGCTTTGTCTCTTTTTGAATTCCTAAATGACTGGGAATGTGTTTGAAGCATAATGAATGCTGGTTTCTCCTTGTGGCCATTGATTTACTATCTGCTTTTGTATTTCAACAACGTCATGGTCAGAAATATTCCCAAGCTCCCATTAATACTATTAATTTAATTCTGAGAAAAGAAATGGACAGATGAAAGATGATGATGTACAGAGCTATTCTGCTCACTGCCAAAACATTCTCAAAAATTGCAGTCTGGAGCATATTATCGTTTTATTTTATTTCCCAAATTTTGTTGATTGGGAAATACTACTATTTACTCAGTGAATGCTACTGGAAATTGCCTTGAAGGGGTATTGAGCTCGGTGATGTTCTGAAGCTGAATTAACATCAGCAGATATATAGTCATTAGCCCAAAATGCTTCTACTCAGCCATCAACACAATTCTTTCATATTGTCAACTCAACCATTTATATTTCAAATTCTTGATAATGTTATTTGTGCTCATGGTTAAAATTTAAAGATTCTAAAGTAAGAGGATTGCTCCCATATCTCTGCATGTACAGAGTAGGTCTTCTTCTAAATTGCCCTGTCTATTTGTGGAGAAGCGCTGTTGCAGAGATAGAAATTAATACAAGAATAAAAGAACCTGAGAAATAGAAACAGGCATGGGCCATTCAACCCCTTGAACCTACTCCCCAGTCAATAAGATCAAGGCTGATCCTGTGCCTCCCAATCATTGTATATGCTAATTCACTTATGGCCAGAACCTACTGATCTCAGCTTTAACTATACTCAAAAACTGACCATGCCTAGCACCCTGAGGTGCAGAATTGTATATTAGAGGACATGAGTAGAATCCAGTGGATGAATGTGATCCCTCCTACTGAGATATTAGGATTCATTTTAACTATTTGTTGGGAAGCGTAGGAACCCCAATTAGTTTTAAGGCCTTAATCTTACTTCCTTCAGGCAAACAGTAGGTACCATGCAGGAACTCCATTGCAGCTTTTCAGTAGTAGAATGGTGGGGAGCTGGAACCAGGGATGGTGGAGATAACCTGCAGGGAGATATCAGATGGACCAGCAGCAACTCAAGCACATTTTCAAAATATCAACATTTTCTGCGCTTGCATGATGCATGGACTGTCGACTTGTACCTTGACAGCAAGTGACAGAATCCTAATCTACATGCAAGTTATCTTTTAGTTGCAACAAGCAGGAGTTCCAGCCATTCTTCACAAGACTCACCCAAGGTGGCAGTAGCTGGAAGGACAGCATGAGTAAACAAAAAGAAAATTACCGATTTAAGTTAAAATTAACTCCAGTGAGACAGAAAATCTTATATATGACTGTGTTTTAAATGAGTGAGGAGCAAATGCCATTATCGCTGAAACAAAAATAATTACAGTTAATTTTTTGTCTTTCAGGTCAAATATACTGCTGACTGCTGACCATTAAATTCAGTCTTTTTGAAGTGGAGGAATTACTAAATCAAACTGCACATGGGAGCTCAGTATTTATCCATAGAGATGTAATCATTAACCCAGGGTGCATTTGTGAGCAGTGTATGTAGTTTATTTAATCTCCTTTGCACAATTGGGCCCTCAACCATCCCATTTGATAATATCTTTAGCAGTCAATGTTTAAACAGAAAACATCAAAAATACCATAGCATTGGACTAAAAATAGAAATACTTTGTGCATTAAGCTCTGGTGCTGACCCAGCAAGTAAATGCACCACCTGGTGCACACTAAACCAGGCAAACCAGAAGATCACAGCTTTGATTCCCAGGCTGTGTTAAATTAGCTGATCACAGTCAGCATAACAGCTGGGCACTAAAACAGGTCTCAGCAGCCCTGGAGTGGAAAGCAAAAGTATTTGCCTTGGTTCCTCCTCCACAACTGCTCTACAGTGACCTCTACCGGAAATAAATAAAAACAGAAAAGGCTCAAACACCAGGGCAAACAGGATCCATGAAAAGAGAAACAGAAGAAATGGAGGTGAATAAACTTTCATCACGACTGAAAGACGATAAAGATGTAACATTCATGGAAAACAGATGCAAGGCAGAAAGAACAAAAGGGAAGGTCTGTGATGGAGTGGAAGGTAAGAACGTTTAAAGATGTGGTGCAATCATAAATGGTGAGATTGTTACAGGTAAAGAAATAAAAGATGGGTCCAGAAGAGGTGCAAACACCAACAGCAGAACATTGTCATCATAGATGTCATGGTTATGAACTGAAGTTATAGAATGCAATGAGGAGGTTGCAATGTTGGGAAGTGTCCAATTCAGTGGTGTTGCTCAAGCTTGCATTGCATTTAGTTGGGGAAATATAGAAAGGTGAGGAGAGAATGGTCAAAGTAGGAATACAATGGTGAATTAAAATGGCAAATGACTTGAGGTTTGCACACTGAACAGCAAAGTAATCACCAATCAGTAATTTGTAGAAGAGACTATACTGTGAGTCGTGAATACAGTATTCCAAGTTTGAAGAAATACAAGTCAAATGCTATTTTGCCTGGAATAAGTGTCTGAGGTTCTTTGTGGTGAGAAAAGAGAAAAAAATGTCAGGGGCAAATTTTGGATTTCCTTTTCTTCCACAAAAAGGTACCATGGCATTGGAGAGGTGATGGGGGAATTGACTAAGGTGTCACAGACTGTTTGGAATGCTAAAATAGGGGAGGGAAAGATGTGGTTGCTGGCAGCATCGTAATCAAGGTGGCAGAAATGATGACCCATTGAACACAGAGCTGCTGGGATGGAAGATAATGGCAAGGAAACCCAACAGGGAACTTGGAAGGAGGGGAGAGCAGAAAGCTGGGAAATGGGATGAGATGGGCCCTATCGACCAGAGTAAAAAAAAAATTACTGGCTGAGATAAAAGGCAAATATATGGGAAGCAAAAGCGTAATAAGTGGCATCACTGGAATTCATTTAATGGAGAGGAAAGATTGGGGGAATGAAGTAATTACAGGAAGTAAAGCAACACACAAAGCACTGGAGGAACTCAGCAGGACAGGTGGCACCTATGGAGCAAAATGGACGATTGATGTTTTGGGTTCAGAATCTTCATAGATGCTGCCTGACCTGCTGAGATCCTCCCGTGCTTTATGTGTTGCTCCAGATACCAGCATCTGCAGTCTCACTTGTATCTCCAACTACAGAAACTGAACTGGCTGGAAATGTGGCTATGGTGTGAATGATTTAATCACCCAAGTCAGTAGACAACCTGTTCTCTAAAGTGGAAATACAGAAGCACATAAAGGAAGGGAAATGTTGAAGGCAGACCAAAGTAAAGGCGAAAGGAAATTGGAAACAATGTTCAAAAAATTATCCAGTTCAGGACAAAATAAATGCCACCAATACAGGCACTGATGTACTGGAAAAAGAGGTATGAGAGGGAACTTGAGAGTGGACCAAAGCACATTCCTGCAAAAAGGAAGCCAGAGACACATACAGGATGCTGGAGCAACACTTTTTATTGAGAGGATGTGGGTGATGTCAAGGGAGAAGTTTAGCCAGGTTGTTGGTGAGTGCAGACTGGTTGGATCCCTTTCAAGATGCAAATGTTATGAGCTGGAATCTATGGGGACTGGACACCAGGGTGAAGCAGAAACAGAATGAGAAAACAGAACTGTTTCAACTGGCAGTGGACATATTGGTGGGTTCTTGGTCAAAGGTGACTGGCAAGAGGAGAAAGAAATAGACACAGTAGGAATAAGTTTCATGTGGCAGGAAGATGGTGAAATGGTGGATCTGTAAGAGGATTTCTGTTTGTGGATCTTGGGAAGGATGTGAGTGGCCAAGGATTATAAGGTTTGATGTCATAAAGAAAATATCTCCCAAACATACAAGGTCAGAGACAGGAAAACTTTTGCTGATTGCTTGGTGACAGGATTGTGGCCCAATGGGAGGTAGGGGGATGTATCAGAGTTTGCATTCAGCCACCTCAAGGCAGAAGGTAGTTTGCCAAACGACAAGAGCACCTCCCTTTACAGCCTGATTAATGACAATGTTATGGTGGGACCGGAGAGAACAGAGCTGTAGGTTTAGAGGGAGGTAAACTACTTCAGCCTGAGTGGGAGAATCAGCAAGTCCACTTTTGACTATGCATTTTACAGCCTTACAAACTCACACCTAGCTCAAATATTTCAAATCCTGACCTCTACTCCCATTTTCTTCAATACCAGTTGTTGACAGTGATTCTGCTATTGCCGCAATCACCTCCTCTGGACTTTTTTTTTAACTTGTGACATGCCACTAACTCTTGATTGCAGCCTCATCCTTACAATCATTTCTTCTTGCGGCCATCACCCTAACATGGATTTTTCCCTTTGCTCTTTCTGCACCACCTCTGTTGCATAACCATCAATTTTACCTGCCTCTGCACTTGCTTAAAAGCTGTTAAATCTCAAACTTCTGGCAAAAAAATCATCAACCTGAAATATTAATTCTGTTTTAAGTTAGCAGAAACTGCAGAATTTTGCTCTTGCTCTACTGGAAAGATCATGCTTATGAACTTCAGGTGAGGAAAGCATGGGCAAAAGCTTCATGTTCTCCTTGAACCCTGTGTCATTCTGCGCAGTGAACATCAACACTCTCGAAAGGAAGTGGAAAGTTGCAAGAGGGTATTTGGATAGTCAATTTTTCTTTAAACACATTTAAATTTCTGTTGGCATTTTCTAAGCATTTACATGAGTTTTCTTAACATTCAAGTAAACGTTTTGGGAGAGGTAATATATAAATTAAGTCAATTTTATAATGAGGATTATATGTGTGGGGGGGTGTAATACTGCAGTTAATTTTAATACCCTGTCTTGTAAATTGTTTGTAGAAACTGTAGCATTGGGTGGTTGGGTGTTGATGATGTTTGCATCTGGAGGTGTCTATGGAGGTGGTGTTCCACTGTAAAGATACCACCTGTAGGGAAGCCAGAGTTAAGTGCTGGGGATCTAATTTCTGCATCTTTAAATGACAGATACCGGTTCCATACAACAGATGTTTTAAAGTTGTTTTTGTTTACTGGCAATGAGTATTAAAATGCTAACGTGACAGACCTATACAACAGGACTGTATCTTTCAGCTATAGCCACGAAAGCTTATACATTTCCAGCACCAATAATTCTACCGTGCTTAAGTGAGAATAAAATTCCAAGACATTCGCCTTTTAACAGTACACACGATCGGTGTCGCTGTCAGTTGTCGAATTGAACATTTAATGACACGACATTCAGTTGTACATTCGCTATCGGTATCAGAATTGCTCAGCCCTCTTGTAAAACAGTCTCGATAATCAGAGAACATGAATTCGTCGTGCGATTGGCTTTTGAGCTTCTAATCCATGTTTGTTTCTTGGTTTAACAGGGTGCGTGGTAATTGCAAGTTAAGGTTAGCATGACACAGGCACACAGTGACCTTTTTTAAAGAGCTAGTTCTGAGGTAAGCAAATAAATCACACATGACGCAGTTCCAAGCTTCCACACGTGTGCACAGTACCCTACCAAACAGCACACAATGAACAATTTCCACGTAGTATTATTTGTTTGCTTCGATATATTAATACAGGAAACGAAGGCGAGAGGTTAGAGATATTATGGAAAGAGCGATGAGAGAGAAAATAGACTGAAGGACAACTAAAAGCATTTTGTTAAATATATACTATATATGTATAAATGATCATCAGATATCAAATAGATGCTTGGAACTGGTGTGACAACATCTTGATATAGGAATGAGCACAAAATCCACGTCACATGAAGATGTGCAGTTAGTTTACTTCTCAACAAACGGGGAGAATGGTCTTTACAGTCCGACAACACAATCCAGCCGCGCCTTGACTAGTTAGAAGTAATGGAAATTTTGGGCGGAAAGTCTATATACTAGCTATATCCTCACATTTAGCGTATAATGTGTACCACTACGAGTTGTACAATAACGTTCTATCCGTTAATAAATACTTATATTTTGAGTACAATGTGTTAAAACTTTGGAAGTAAGGACCGTCGCAAGCCTTTTTCACATCAACGTCATAGTACTAATACTGTTTGCATGATTTTTTTCTTTTCTGTATAACGAGAAATTCTGTTATTATTGGAGTGCATGGGAGGAGCCAGCCAAACCAAATAATAAACATGTCCCGATCTTGAGTATAGAATACGCGGATTGGGATATTCGTTACTTTGCTGTGTATCTGATTTTTGTAAATATTATTAATCTTACAATTAAGGTGATCTGATTGGAGGTGCGTTCGAACATAAAGGAAATAAAAACTGTGGTAACTCCATCTTATCAAGGGCTTATCAGAAACCAAGTTAAAGGCTTAAGTTATTTATAATCCAATTTCTGCCCACGTACAAGCCCTATTCCACAGCGATTGACATCGCCTGAAGCCGGGCTCTATTCAAGTATACTGGGCAACATTTTGATATATGGCTGGCATGTTGGGACCGAAGCACTGAACAAATCAATCTCAATCCCTCTCTGGGCAGTTCCTCTAAAGGATAATCACCTATTCAGGAGAAATTAGATTCAGAAGACACCTGCGACATTTAATTTCGTTAAGTCCTCATCACTGAATCTGGGGGAAAGAACGATCCTGTTAATGATAACTTGTTTCAAGTAACTACAGTAAGCAGTGCATTGCTAATGGTGGATGCTAGGTGAACCACGTTTGATACCAGCTCGCATGTATTTTGCCTCTTGAATGAAAAGCAGCACATCCCTGGTATGAGTCTGTAAACCGTCAGGTGTGTTGGCCGTTTTGGGTGACAGGGATGATTTTTTCCAGCGACACATCAGTCTCATAGTCTCCACTGCTGGACAGGAGGCTGACCGCCCCATGTTGGGAGACCGGGGAAAGCTTTACGCAGCGGTTGGGATCCGTTGGAGTTTCCTGAGTGCACGGCACCGAATGGGGGATCAGGTAGACGCAGTTCTCCACTTTATCCAGGGAGCCGCCGGGGTTGTAGGCGGAGACGCCGTTGTGGATGGTGACCGTCTCCACCGCGTCGCTGTTACAGAAAGTGTCGCAGCCCAACAGGGTGGAGAAAGCCTTGCGGAAATCCGCGTTGAAGGCGTAGATGATGGGGTTGAGGGAGGAGTTGGCCCAGCCGAACCAGACAAACACATCGAAAGTGCTGCCACTGACGCACGGCAGAGGCGCCGCCGTGCTGCCGGCGTGAGCTTGGGTCCCGCAGAAGGGCACGATGCAGTTGAGGATAAAGAACGGCAGCCAGCAGCACACGAAGACCCCCATGATGACCGACAGGGTCTTGAGGACTTTGGTCTCTCGCTTGAAGGACATCTTGAAGGAGCTCTCGGGCTGCTGGATGTCCGCGTTGCTGCCGCTGCTCCTGTTGCTCTGGCAGTTCTTGGCGTGCACGGCGGCTCTCTCCAGCGCCGAGATGCGCCGAATCTGTTTCTGGGCGATCCGGTAGATCCTGGTGTAGGTGACGATCATGATGGCGACGGGGATGTAAAAACTGATCAGGGATGAGGAGATTGCATAGGTCCTGTTCAGGCTGGAGTCACAGTTCTCCCCCGGGTGTTGGGAACTGTTGTAATCCAATACAGTGGTGGGTTTAGCTTTGTGCCAATTCAACTGCACTGGTATAAAGGAGATCAGGATGGAGAGGGTCCAGGCCACACTGATCATCACGAAAGCCACGTTAGGTGTCATTTTGCGCTCGTAGCGGAATGGGCTGGAGATAGCCCAGTATCTGTCCACGCTGATGACACACAGATTCAGGATAGAGGCCGTGGAACACATTATATCAAAGGCTACCCAGATGTTACAGAAGGAACCAAAGGGCCAAAACCCCGCGATCTCGCTCACCGCCTTCCAGGGCATGACCAAGACGGCCACCAAGAGGTCGGATACCGCCAATGAGATCACGAAGAAATTGGTGACTTTCGATCGGAGGTGGCGAAACCTGATCACGGCCGCACAGACCAGAGTGTTCCCCAGTAGCGTGGAAAGTATCAACAAGGAGAGGAAACAGCCCGTGAGCACGCGAAACGAGGAGTCCTTCTCAGCATCCTTCGAGCCCCCATCCATGGTGGTCGTGTTCACCCTCATAGCTCCAGAGAGGGTGGATCCCTCATTCATTTCCCCCAACTCCACACTGCGTCTGGCTCTCGCAACCAAACCTAACAAAGTGCGACCATGGCGAAAAAAAAGTCCTTTCACACTTCCAACATAAAGACCTACCTTCAAACCATCTCCACGGTGGCTCGGTCCACTTTTAGTCAACGTATTTTATCCGGGTTTAGTTTTATCTTAAAATCCATAATCGTGACGCAGAGGAACATTTCTTCCCCCTTAGCGGCCTGAGAAAAAAAGTAACTATGAATATCGTACCGTTCCCAGGTGCAATAGTGCAAAATTCTCCAGAAATAAATAGCGCACATATATTGCATACTAACAGGCTATTGTTCCCGTGTGAGCGTCCATGTTCATTTCTCTCCTCTTGTATCCTACGGAGTGTATAAATCTAATTTACACTGGAGGTGCGAGATTCTTTGCAGCCTTCAAAGCTTCTCTCTCAGAACTTCTCAGTCTAGATTCCCCTCGCCTCCAGCGTTAAAAAGTCCGCATACCCTGAGCCCTGCCATTCACTCGACTTTCCTTAGAAACATAAAGAGATCAGAAATAAAATGTAACCTTTAAATAACCAAAAAATGGCATGAATTTCGTCCAGCCATAAGTATAATCCGCTTCGAGTCTCATTACAGCTGCGATCACTGGTAGGTCAAGTTTACAGCCAGCAACTGCTATAATGAGATAAAAACAGATAATGCTCGGAACACACGGCAGGTCGGACAGCGTCTATGCAGAAAGGAAGGCAGGGTTAATGTTTCACGGTGACAATCTTACGTCAGAAGAGATTTCCGATGTGCTGAAGATATAGTTCTGTAATGAAGCCGTTTGCACCGTTTTTAAAGAGAATACTCACTCCATGTCTACCACTCCCCAAATCGTAGGCAACTTTATGCAGGAAGTGTTCTCAACAGAAGTAGTTTCTCGGGAATGTCCAATCCGCCAGGTTTCAGTTAATCCCACTGTCTGTGCTTCTCATCTCACCATCCGGACTGCGCGCCTTTAATCGTTACAATGTGCATGTGATGCTACCCACCGATGTTTTCCTGGGCTGTGTTTGCAAAGGAAGCAAAATTTTGAAGCGATGTACTCCAACCTATGTGGAAACACTCGCCACTCTTCTGCCCCTTCTCTCCCGAGAGGATGTTTGTTGACCATGTATTAAACACTGACGTATAAACTCATTTTAAAGCGAAAATGCACAGTCGTCGCGATTTTCACGTCCATGTCGAGGAATATACGGCTCCCAACGACATTCTGTAATTACGTCGAGAAGCACAACGCAGCCAACTACTTTGACACCAGAAATCTTCATCACAGTTAAGTGGCCAGTTTTGGTCCATTTATCGTCATTCACAAAATGTGGTGACTCGTAGTAGCTCCTGCGACCTCTTTTATCTATTTCTCGAGTTCCGTCGTTAATGAATTACCCAAGATCTCGGATTACTGGACGCGATCCTGTTGCGCCATCAAGCGGTTTACGGACAACGATCTCGAAAGCAGTTTCTGTTCGGGGGGCTGTGGATAAACGTTGATGTTGGTCGGCTCTCCCAGCCAACCGGGGGGCAGGAGGGTCAGTAAACCAAGCCCGCCGGTCCCGAGGGGGACGATAGCTTAACCAGTGAAGCAAATACTCCAGAGTGCATGTAAGTATGGTAAACCTCTACTAACGCAAAGACTTTACAAAGTTCGGGCAATTAGATTTCCTTCATCACAATATCAGTGATGCGGTGAGATGACAAATACAACAGGGATATTTCCTGTATTCGTTATCTGCAGTTGGAGGGCATGTTTGCAATTTTAGAAGTAGTTTTCGCTTGAAATCTCCGTACCATGTTGCCGACCATCAGCTCCGGCCTATCTATAATAAAACCAAAAAATTCTGGAAGCACCAGCAGGTCAGGCAACATCTATGAAAAGAGAAACAAAGTTAACGTTTCAGGTCTGAACCCCATCTATATTTCGCTTCACATGCAAGGAAACGCTCTGATTAAAAGAGCAGTCCTTTCATGAAGAGTTTTAGTTTCGAGTCTTACATTTTTCACGAGAATTGTATAAGTTTTTCTGTAATTTACACAATTGTTATGTGTTTCTGATTCACGAAATTTATTTGCCATGTCCCTCTTCTATGAATACTGTGCGCCTTTAAGGACATTCTGCCCAAATTGCCTGTCCCATTCTAAGGTTTGGGAGAGAGAACCACAGCTGGCAATAGTCCTTTATATTACAAGATGCGAGATAGTCTGGACCCCACTGTCCATTGTGTAATCACAGCTCTTAATTTCATTTCTTTGCTTTTTCAAATAAAGTTCTTAATTTATTTTACAATGTTCTTTTGTAGAGCGTTTTTTTAACGTACCACAAGGGCTAGAAATACAAGATTCCATCCCCCTTAAGTGTGTATTACAAATGCGCCACAATGCATTCAACCCTACATTATTTATTATAAAGATACAAGGACGAAACATTCATATATTGAGAATTTTTGAGATAATAAGTTTTCACTATTGAATCTTTTACAAATAACCTTGCAATTTTCTTTTCCAGAAATATATATTATAGGCTAACAAAATGTTAGCTCATTTGACAGATTTTAAATCTATTGTTGTAAAAGATAATGATATACTTAATTTACCTGATTAGAGGTAAATGCTTTCAAAATGATATCCTGCAACAAATACTAGTAATAGTAACATAAACGGACGTGTCACATGATAAACTCTTTTAATCATTCTTAAGTACTATGGTTTTGCTTTATTTTGGACCAGATGTTTTTTTAAAAAATTCTTCAGAATATAATAAAATTGAATAAAACTAAAACTATTGATGTTTTCCTCTTTTTTCATAATTTCATTAATCCTACGAGTTACGAAGAGTAAATTTACTTCACCTTTGCTTTTGGGGCTCCTCTTTTTGCTCTCAACAATCTTTTAATATATACAGAATATTACTGAAAATTATTCATGATATGGTCATGAAAAATGCAACAGCTGTGTACTTCTTTGCTTTAAAATAGATTTGGTATTGGTGCTTAATGTGTGCATTAACTGCCCTGAGAAAATTGAAGGATTTCTTTTCCTTTTTGTTCAGAATATAAAAAGACAAGGGTCAAGAAGACACCTCTTCAACATTAAAGGATTTCATTTTATGGACAGCACGTCTTTAAAATCAAAGATAAATAGCTTTTGATGCAGCCCTTTCTGTTGAAAACAAAAGAATGATCAAATATCTTTTCTGGAGGGAGAATAAGAATGACAGACAAGGAAGTAGAACTTGAGGCTTTAGTGCAAAAAAGAGAATGCTGGAAATACTCAGCAGATCAGAACCACGTTCTGATGAAACAATGAATTTGTTTCTCCCTTCACGAGTGCAGCCTGACCTGCTGAGCATTACCAACATTTTGTTTAATTTCAGATTTTCAGCTTTAGGCTTTTTTAGTAGGATTGTATGGAAATGGAGGGGTTAAGAAGATGAGCATTAATGGAACAATGAATAAGGAGGTGCACTGTCAAGGGAGTGAAGGATGTGATTGAGAAAGTAAGGCTGGAAGAGACTGCGGAGATAATGGAGAAAATCTGTGGAATGGTCTTTAAATGAGCAGGACTTTGGCTTTGTGCTGGAAGATAGGATACCAGTATAAGTAACAGCAGAGAGGGTGATGAGCATGTGGGAAATAAAACGAGCAGCTGACTTTTAGTAAAATTGGTTTACAGGAGGTAAAGGGTAGGAAGAAAGCACTGGAATAATTGAGGCATGAGGTGAGGCAGAATCAGGCAACACTGATGAGTTTTCTTGATTATGTGTGTTTAAAACTCTGATCTGATCTCACACCTGATCAACTTTCTGTAGCTAGAATATAACTTAAAGCTTTGCTATAATTGTAGAATAAACATGGGAAATTAAGTCCTGAAATTGTCAGTCGCCAACATCCTGAAGTATGTTGATTCTTCAACCACAGTCCATCAGGCAGTCTGCTACTGAGAGCCTGGGATCCAGCTCATTTGTAAGGCCAAGGGCAGTTCAGGGCCTCTCCCAGTATGTGGCCTACTGGTCTGACAAAACAATTTCGACTGCCAGTAAAGCCCCGCTTCAAGGCTCCTCAGCTGTCAAATCTCCCATCTGAATTGAATGCTGGTGAATGTCCTTGATACTTAAAAACAAGTAAAGCATTTAAACTAACTTAATGAAATCAAATAGAAAGCCCTATTTACCTTTCTACTTCAGCCAGTTTTTCCCACTGACTTTGCTGTACTTGCACCTGGTTAATCTGATGTGGGTTCAGTGAGCAGCTTTCCCAGTCTACCAGCTGTGACAGCATGTTTGCATTCCCCCACTAAGCTCTGTGCATGTATCAGTGGAAGATTTTCCCCAATACCGTATGATGCAACTTTTGAGGCGTACGGCAGGATTTTCTTTTGCCTTTTCTGTAGGACTGCAGTGCTAGCAGGATGAGTGAGGGGGAAATAATGTAACTCCAGTCTTTTGGCTGCTTTACTTTGCATCATATGTTTTAATATTGGTACTTACAGTGAATCATAAGTTATATCTTCCTCAATATCACCATCAATACTGGTTGCTAAATGTACATGTGTAGAACATAGATATAATTTTTTTTGGTTTTTTTTTAGATTTCCTTCATCCTTAATTAAAGTGGCTGCAATCTAATTTTTTTTTTAG
This sequence comes from Pristis pectinata, assembly GCF_009764475.1. Classification (NCBI taxonomy): domain Eukaryota; kingdom Metazoa; phylum Chordata; class Chondrichthyes; order Rhinopristiformes; family Pristidae; genus Pristis; species Pristis pectinata. The sequence continues at coordinate 40,467,024 of NC_067408.1, read as the reverse complement.
ATTGAAGTCACTTTAATTAAGGATGAAGGAAATAGTATTAATGCACCAAAATCAGTCCTTCAGTGTAAGTAATTAGGTTGAAAGATTTGGCACTGAAGGCATTTGAATCTTACAACAGGTCTCGCTCCCTGAACACTACCAACTTCACCAGTTCCGTCCCACTAGCTCACAAGAGAAGGTGGAAACAGAGCCAGGTGCTAACTGAAGGCAAGCTGGATTTGCACAAGAAGCACATTCAAATTCAAATCATCTTAGAAGGAAAAATATGTGACATTGTAAGTAAATTGGCTAAAAAATGTGACAAATAAAGTGATACTCTACTGTTGAAAATTTGACCCAACTCTTAATTATTGAATTCTATAACCCATGGACTTCTGAGCTTCATTCACAATTCTTTTAAACCTCGACATTCATGTAAAGATGAACTCATATCTGGTAACATTTAATGCTCTAAGGAGTTTTAGGTGCCCACTATACAAAAAGCAGGAATGTCAGCCAACATTGATTCACTAGAATGAGAACAGGGATGAGAAGCTACAAAGTTGAGAAACTGGAAATGCTGGAGCTATTTCCTTTGCAACAAACAAGGTTAACAAGTAGAACTATACAAGTTCACTGCAAATTTAAAGAAGTTGATAAAGAGAGATAGATTGTTGCCTTAACATTTCAGAAAGAATATTCTCAAAAACAATTTTATCATTTTTTATCATCCTCTATATTCAAAGTATTCCCTTGCATTTTCTGTAAGTAAACTACACCAGTGTTATTCTCCACTCAATTTTCTGATTGAGATGAAGCTCATCGCCAGCATTAAAATAGTATCATCAGAAAATCTCTTTTGATTCTCCTTCTGTCTGTCTGCCCCCTTTACCTCCCAAAGCAGCTAAGGCAGGGTTAACATGGATTTATGAAAGAGAAGTTCTAGTAGACAAATATGGTAGAGTTTTCTGAGATTGTAACTAACAGGATAGATAAGGGAATGCCACACCTAAAATACTGTGGATAGTTTTGCTCCCCTTGCGTAAAAAAGGATATAGCAGCATTGGAGACCGTTCAAAGGAGATTCACCAAGCTAATTCTTGGGATGAGAAGGTTGTCCTATCAAGGGGGGCTGGACAGTTTGGGTCTGTATCCCTTAGGGTTTAAAGAATGAGGGGTGACCTTGTTCAAACATTTCAGAACCTAAGGGGGCTCGACAGGATAGATGTTTTCACCAGTGAGAGGATCACAAACAAGTGGACATAGTTACAAAATAAGGGGTCGGTCATTTAAAACTAAGGTATGTAGAAATTTCTTCTCTCTGAGGGTAGTAAATCAATGAAATCATCTGCCCCCAATGGTGGTGGCCATATTATTAGATATATTTCAGATGGAGATTGATAAATATTTGAAAGATCAAGGAATTGAGGATTAAGGGGAACTGGCACTTAAGAGGAGTTGATCAACCATGATCTTATTGAATAGTGGGGCAGGCTTGAGGGACCCGGTGGTCTATTGTGGGTAATATTTTCTTGTGTTCTTGTAAGGTACATTTGGATTTTCAGAAGACCTTCAAAAAGATCTCAGACAAAGTTAGAGCATATGGGATTGAGGTAACATGTTGGAGTGGATTGAATATTGATTAAGAACAAAACATAGAGATTAGGAATGTACTGCTCATTTTTAGGTTGAGAAGCTATGACTAGTGTGGTGCCATAGAGACTGATGCTGAGGCCCCCCTATTCACAATCTGCATCAATAGTTTGATGGTGGGACCAAGGGTAATATATCCAAGTTTGCCGATGTTGCATTGCGGGCTAGAGGTGTGGGTTGGGAGGAGAGTGCAGAGAGACTTCAGAAGCTAAAAGACAGACAAAGTGAATGGGCAGATGGAATATACTGTGGAAAACTGTGAGATCATCCATTTTCATTAAAAAATAGAAAAGCAGAACAATGGTGAGAGACTGAAAATTGTTGATATTCAGGAAACCTGAGTATCATTGCACATAAATCACTGAAAGTTAATATGTAGGTTTGGCAGGTAAAGAGAACCTCGAACTTTATTACAAGAGGATTTGAATACAAGGGCAGAGACATTTTGCTCTAATGGTTCACCAGACTTATCCTTGGGATGACACCTTTGTCATCTGGGGAGACATTAAGCAGACTAGACTTGTAATCTTTTGAGTTTAGAAGAATAAGAGGTGATCTCATTGAAATGTATAAAATTTATATTGGGCTTGGCAGGGCAGGTGCAAGATTTCTCCCGGCTAGGGTGTCTACCAGGGTTCACAGTCTTAAAATAAAGGGTCAGCCATTCAGGACAGAGATGAGAAGATATTTCTTCACTCAGAGGACGGTGAATCTTTGGAATTCACCACCCCAGACATCTGTGAAGGTTGTCACTGATTATGTTCAACACAAATGTCAAAATATTTTGGATGTTAAGTGAATCAAGGGATATGGGTTAATGCAGGAAAGTGGCGCCAAGTTAAACAATCAGACATGATATTCAATGGCAGAGTGGGCTCAAGGGGCCCAGTGGCCTTCTCCTGTTTCTTTTTCTTACATTGCCTGAAGTGAAAATCCATCCATAGGAATACTTTCCTGATCATCACAATACAAATATCCAAGGGGAGCTTGAATCATTAATTTCATTGGCAGCATTAAGAATGGAAATACCATTTAGATGGCAAAAAAAAAGAGGTTTCCCTGCAGAAAACTTTGCTTTGTCTGAACAAAGAGCTAAGTGGAATTACCAATCGCCAGTATGATTTGCAGGTCAGACTGCATCTATGGGAGGAGAAAACAGGGTTAATGTTTCGCGTTGAAGACAAAGGGTCTGACAAAGACTCTTTGACCTGAAACATTAACTATTTCTTGTTCCATAGGTTCGGCCTGCTCTACTGAGCATTTCCAGCATTTTCTGTTCTTATTTTAGATTTCCAGCATCTGCAGTTTTTTTTAACCAGTATAATCTAGTGCTGCTAGTTTCACATGGTTTTAAGTATGTATTGTTCTGAAACTGGTACCCATAGAGTGATTTATGCATTGTCAATATTGTCCTGTGAAGCTTAGACTCCTTTCTATTTTACTTGCATTTAGATTTGCATTGCATTCAATGACTTCTAAATATAGCAGTCAGCTTTAATAACAGTTATCAGCAGCATTAGCATATGTTGATTTTGATCCTTGAGTGGTTCAGTTTTCATCCCTCAGAAGTGTTGTTATTTTGACATGTCTCCTTGCATCATGAATTGAAGGATTTTTACACATTCAGTTTGTGTTTGACAACAGTATGAATAGATTATTAATATTTAAAATGTGTCCTTTGTGAAGCAGAGATTAGAATAAGAAACTTTCATTTCTCCCTCCCTCACTCACCCCTCTCCCACCCAACTTCTTCACTAAACACCTACTTTCTCTGAACTCCTGTCCCCTTGCACTTTCTCTCTCCTTTGCAAATGTGTTTTCTCCTCACTCTCAAGCTGCCATCTACTCACTCTCTCTTGGGTTGATGCCATTCCCTGCAGCCTGAATCCTGTAATTTACCCTCTCCAGGCCACTTCCTGGCCGTCAATAGGCTCTCCCTTCAGTCCCAGCAGCCACACTGCCCATGCCTGCACACCCTCACTTCCCCATCTCCCTAAACCTCAGGCCAATCATCAACCATGCTCCCACTGCTGCCTAATGTTATAGTCATAGATTAATAAGCACAAAAACAGGCCCTTCGGCCCAACTTATCCATGCCGACCAAGCCGCCCACCTAAGCCAGTCCCATTTGCCCGCATTTGGCCCATATCCCTCTAAACCTTTCCTATCCATGTATCTGTCTAAGTGTCTTTTAAAGGGAGGCAGTGATCACCCTGTAGCTTGTGGGTTGGTTAGTGGGTCTTGGCATTTGTTTAGGCCAGTTAGGATTTATTTATCCTGCAGGAGCAAGGGCCATTAATTAAATCATTATCTTGGCAGCCAACGCTCAGTAAAGGTGGACATCAACAACAAAATCTATTCCGCTTCCACTATGCCAGCACAGTCTTCCACTGCCCAAGGATAAAAGTGTTTGAATTCCATGACCTCAAACCCAGAACCAAGCTCACCGTCTACCAGGCAGCAGTTATCCTTGCCCTCATCCATGTGTTGGAGACATAAGCAACTTACAGTATGCACCTCAAAGCACAGGAGAGATAGCACCAATACTGCCTCTGCTAAATCCTCCAAATCCATTGGTAGGATAGACAAAGCATTGTCAGTCCCTACCCAGGCCAAAATCTCCAGCGATGAGACACTGATCATTTTCCTACAGCTTTGATGGGCAGGCCATGTCATCCCCATGCCTGACTCCCAACTACCCGAAGCAAGTACTATACTCTTGAGCTCCAGAACAGCAACTGGTTCCAGGAAGAAGGGAAAATGCTTCATGGATGTTCTTTTAAACTGTTTTTGTTCAGTGGCATTTAAAAGCAGTTTAAAAGCCTTTGACAGCACAAGCTATCAAAACACCATCAGGAAAGACCAGGTTAGGATCCACATGATGGATAGCTGCAGCAGGACGGCCTCTGGTGTGGTCAGACTGGCAGGTCTGCAGCAAGTTAGCGTGGTCATGGAGAATGTTGTGGATGGGAGGCCATATCCGTTAAGATCCAGATGTTTGAAAGAATTCATAAATATTCAAAAAGTATTAAGACATAATAAAACATTACAAATATTAAAACATCAAAAATTTTAGAAAAGACAGTTAAAAATATTTAAATACACTCAAACAAATTTTAAAAAATTAACAATTACTTGCCTTAGACCTGGATAAACTTCCTTGAGGACTGCCTCTCCTCCATTGAAATCATTAGAAAGTCCCTGGGGAGGTTTGTGCAGGTTCCCCAGTGTAAGTGATGGAGAATTGTCACAGCTTAAGGCTTTCTTGTAGGATTCCTTAAGGAGTAGAGCATCAGATTGCATATGAAGTAGCAACAGTAAACAACTAATTGCAACTTTGGGACTTCCATGTTTAGATGGAAATCCCAATGCTGACATTTCCTGACTACATCGAGGCCACTAACATAAAAAATAATTCACATTTACTGTATATCACATCTCTGGATGCCTTAAATAGTTGTCAAAATGTGGACCTCATTGTTATGCAGGAAAGCGTTAAGGATCCACAAACAGAAATGTTTACTGCTAGTTAGTTGATGGAAAGCATTGATCATGTCATTAAGGAAACTTCCCTCCATTGCTTTGAATAATACTATGGACTTGACTGAATTGAGATGAGAAGGTACTTAATGCCATAGATAATGAATGAGGTTCAGCTTGGAGGCATATGACTTATGGCATTACCTGTCTTTATTATTAATCTAGAAAGTGTTATTTGGCAAATGGTGAGCTACTCAAGTAGACTTAGACCTCCATCCATTTTCTTCGGAGCAGCATAGCCTTAAACATTTCAGAGTTCCGTGAAGTACTTAAAAAAGGATCTCAGCTATGAATAATTGTACTTTAACAGTAATGGGAACAGTGGACACAAGTTTGTAAGACCAGATATGAGCGGCTCTTTCTACAAAGAGTAGTTAACTTCTGGAGTGCTTTGGTGGCTAGTCTGGTGAGTGCTCTCCCAATATGCTCATAATTGGAACTAGATTATGACAGAGGCTGCATCACGCAAACAGAAACATAGATGAAGGGTGAGTAGAAGCAGGTCATTTGAACTTTCAAGCCTGCTTTTCCTTTCAATACAATCATTGCCAATCATCCACATTCAATACCCTGTTCCTACTTTCTCCCCTTATCCCTTGATCCGTTTAGGCCTAAGAATATTTAACTTCATCTTGAATATATTTAATGACTTGGCTTCAATTGATGTTGACAGTTGAGAATTCTACAGATTCACCACTCACTGGGTAAAGAAATTTCTCCTCATTTCAGTCCTACATCACCTATCCTTTATCCTTAGACTGTGACCCCTGGTCCTGGACTCCTATGCCATCAGGAACATCCTATCTGCATCTAGTCAGTTCAGTTTTGCTAGAATTTTGTGAGTTTCACTGCAATTTTCTCTCTCGTTCTTCTAAACTCAAGCAAATATAAGCCTCATCAACCCAACCTCTGTCCATATATCAGTCCTACCTTTCCAGGAATCAGAAAGAGACACAAGAGACTGCAGGTGCTGAAATCTGGAGCAACACACAAAGCACTGGAGGAACTCAGCAGGTCAGACAGCATCTGGAGGAAAATGGACTGTCTATGTTTCGGGTCAAGACCCTTCATCTGGACCAGTGTTGCTTTCCAGGAATCAGTCTGGTATATCTTCGCTGTACTCCTTCCAAAGGAACATACTTCCTCAGATAATGAGACCAAAACTGTACATGGTTCTCAAGGTGTGATCTCACCATGGCCCTGCACGATTTCAGCAAAACATTCTTGTACCTCTATTCAAATCCTTTCTACATTCATTTGCCTTTTTACCCACCCACTGCACCTCTATACTTTCTTGCTGTGACTTGTGCAGATGCACATTCAAACCTCATTGCAATTTTCCTTTCCTGATGAACCACCATTTAGATAATAATCATCCTTCCCATTTTTGCTACCAAAGCGAATGACCTCACAATATACCACATCTGCCATGCATTTGCCCAGTCCCTCAACTTGTTCAAATCACACTGGAACTTCTCAACGTCCTCCTCATGGCTCACACTCTGATCTAGCCTAGTACTGCATGCAGACTTGGATATATTTTATTTAATTTCCATGTCCAAAACATGAGTATAATTTGAGAATAGCTGGGGTTCTAACACTGATCCTTGCAGCACCCAAGCAGTCACTGCCTGCCTCTCAGAAAGAGACCCATTTATTCCTGTTCTTTGTTTCCTGTTTATCAACCAGTTCTCTATCCATGTCAGTACATTACCCCTAAACCCATGAACTTTTGTACACTAATTTCCTATGTGAGACCTTATATAGAAGGTAAGCAATGTCATAAATAACTCATAGTTGAAATGTCATAAATAACACATCCTTGGCTGCTTTCAGTTGTTTTCAGGGGATGATCAGAAGGGAAATGCTCTTAGTATTACTTTCTGAGAATGTTTTTATTGCATTTTTACCTCTGGCAGGAGGATAAGCAAAGGGAAGGTTGGGAGGAAAGGGAAGGGAGGGTGAAGAAGTGTCTAATCATGATGTTCCAGCCTTCATGGGTGTTGCAGTTTTGATGCACCAGCTGGTATTTAGCTGTTTGTGCTTTGTGTGTTCACATAAAGCCTGGGTTTAATTTCTCATCTCACTCAGAAAACAAATCTGTAAATCTGCAATGCCATTTTTGATGATAAGAGGGCAGCAGCTGTCTCTGTTCTTATTGTCTTGCAATCAATAGAACTGTGCAAATTGTGGAGAAATTCACCACAAGCCTATCATTCACCCACCAAAAATCACAATCAATAATGACATTCTTAATCATGCACGATATCCGTTCCTTGTTCCATGAAACCTTCCTGTGCTCGGATCTGTGTCTTTAGCCTCTTTCACCATTTAAATGAAGCCTCAAAATTTTCATCTCTTTTTTGGGCACTCCACAGCTTTCTCAAAACAAGATTATAATTAATTAGTAATGTTTTAGCCATTTATACCTCTTCCTCACTTACACATCGTCTGTTCTTTTACTTTCTCCCTTTCCTGCATCCAGCACCACTAAAACCGCTTCAAAGTTTTGCACTTCTTTTTTTTTAGATTTTATTTACAGCGTGGTAACAGGCTCTTTTGGCCCAACAAGTCCATGCCACCCATTTTAAACCCAAATTAACCTACCCGTACGTCTTTGCAATGTGGGAGGAAACCAGAGCACCCGGAGGAAACCCACACAGACACGGGAGAACGTACGAACTCCTTACAGACAGCGACGGGAATCGAACCCCGATCGCTGGTGCTGTAATAGCATCGCGCTAACCACTACGCTACCGTGCCATACCGTACCGTTCTATAACATTCATGTAGATTTTGAGCACTCTTCAGGCTAATCTTGGATGAACTAGGTCTCAAATATCATATTAGATATACTTTCTTTCCAACAACTTATTTTCTAGTTAGTGAATCAGTTAATAGTGCAACATAAATTTCAACAAGCCCTGTCACTCTGTTGATGAGGCTCATAAGGGAGTTATGAAATGTTTTCTGTACATCAAGGTAAGTAACTTGGATCACCTTAACCAGTTAAATATGATTCTTTGTTCATGTATCCATGTTGTCTGAATTTATTGTTTTATCTACTCACCTGTAGAAATTCGATTTCATCCATTTTTGGTGCTCTAACTAGGTGCAAAACTTTGTCCTAATTCCAAAATGGGTTTCATTAAAAAAAATTGCCAAAACCAGGACAGCCTTACTTTAAGAAATTGCTCTGTGTTTTTCTCTCTTTAAAAGCATTAGAGGCTGACTTGAGCGTTCAAAGACAGCAGCTTGTGAGCTCAGCAAGCAGCTGCTGTCTCACCATGCACACTTGCAACTGGGAAGTGGGTCAACGCTGTTAAAATGTCTCTGTAATAGAAAATAGGGTGGAGGTGGAGAAAACGGGTAGGGTGGAAACAGAGGAGATGGAGGAAACTGAGGGAAGGCAGGAGAAATTGAGGGGTGGGGAAATCAGGGTAGGTAAGGGTTAAAACAGCAGTGTTTGGGTAATAAGCACCCCACACTATGAAGTGGCCAGATTTGCAACATGCTGAGATTGGACCAAGTGCCTAGATGAGCAATTCTGTTCTGATCATGGGAGCCACAGATTCCAGCCTCCAGTGCCCAGATGCTGCATTTTTTTATCAGTGCTGCCTGTCTTCAAGGACAAATGGGGGAAGTCAGTGAAGACAGAAATGATGTCCTGTTGGAAATCCTTTAATTCAGATATGATCCCTGAATTTCTGCATGACGCCCTTTTTGTTTGTGTGTAAGTGAATAAGGAAGGTTATATATTTTCATCCTTTTCATCTAATTTCTATCAATAAATCAGAAATGCTCACTGCACATGTTGATTATATCATCATTTATGCAGCATACAATGGGGGAATGACACCCATGTTAGGATAAATCTCCACAGAAATGCCTAATCCAGTTTCACAAAGGATAGGACTTCTGCTGAAAATGGGTGCAAACACTTTAAAACGTGCAAAATAATTTACACATATGAAAAAGCAAGTGTTTTTCTCCTTCTATTCAAATTTTCGGGCTACAGGGTCTTACTTCCACCAAAGGCTTTTTATGTATCAAAGGACTATATAAAATATTCCATCATCTGGTTCTTCTGCCTTAATTTGTTTTCAAATCATAAGAAATATATTTTTTTTTAAATGCGTAGGTAGTTTTTGGAATATTATTGTGTTTCCAGACCTGTACGGTATCAGTCGAAAGAAAGTGAACTCTTCAATTTCTTGAATAACTCCAATGATGTAAATGCTAAGGTTTTCAAATTAACATTATTGAGATTATGCAAACTTGCATATCCTGCGTTTGTACATAAGCTAGCCCAACATATAAAATAGAAAATTGGTAAATTGGCTTAAATATGTACAAATTAACATACCATCCTGCCAGAATATTATATTTGCATATTTTAGATTCATATTTGAAAAATAAAAGTTTGCTTTACCTCTTTGATGTTTAATCACCATGTCAAAATAACATATACTGCACCATTCTGACATTTTCAGTGAAGGTTTTCCTTAAAATCAGTTTTGGCATCATTTTGGAGGATATTTATCCTAACAGTTTAACATATTCAACACAGATATTTTGGGCAAAATGGACGAGTATTAAAATCTATATAAAAGTAAGGGATCTATATGCTTTGTCACAAGAACTTCAATATCTCACTCAGTGTCCAAGGTGATGAATGCTTTTCAATTGCTGTATTCAACCAACTGCACCAACAGTTCTAGACGTTGCTTGACTCATTCCAATTCTAACATTCACTTATCCAGAATAACAATCATTTGTGGCATTCTGACCCATGCACATCATCCATGAAATCTTCCTGCACTCTGACCTGTGTTCTCAGTGCCTTTCACTGTTCAAATGAAGCCTGAAAATTTATATCTAATTCTTGGGCACTCTATAGCTTTTTTGAACTCATCAAGAACATAATTAGTTAGCAATGTTTCAACAATTTACACCTCTTTCTCAGCTATTGAGAATATGCTTCATATGTTTTTTACTTTCTCCCTTCCCTACATCAAGCACCCCAAAAACTACATCCAGTAAAAAAGCAATTTACTTCTACTTCTTTCAGCTTTGCATATTTGTTGTTTATACTGCAGTTTGCTCTACACTGGGGAGATCAAACACAAATATGGTGACTCAGTTGGAGAATACTTCTGCTCAGAATGGAAGCCTGACACTGAGCTTCCAGTTACCTATAATTTTAGTTCTTAGACCCATTTCTACTGTGGCTTCTCTGCCCTTGACCTCCATCGCTGTTTTAATGATCAAGGAAAAGCATCTCACCTGTATTGTTTTCTAAGCTTAACATTTTGCAACAATTTCAAATATTTGTACCCACTATTTTTCAGATAGCAGCAGTTAGTAATGTTACAGCCCATTTGCAACTCTTCCTGATCCATGCTTTGTTTCTTTAGTTGTTCCATTACCATTACCTTTTTACCTCTGTCTTCATTTCATTTGTCAATCAATCTTTACCTCCCAACCCTTCACAAACTCCCCCTTTTATTCTTTCTTCACCTTTGCATCTTTCCAAGCCTCTGTGCTTCAGTAAAGGAGTTGGCAGGGGGTAGGTGGGGATGATGTGCAGAAGAAGCCATGTGGGATGGGGATAGGAGACATAGTAGGTTAAGTGTGTGGGTGATGGCCAGATGGAATCAGGTGGGGGAGGGGAAAATACTGGGTTATGGGGGGTTGGGGTCGGGGGTTAGAAAGAAGGGGCTGAGAATACCTGGTTGATCAGGAATGAGACAGGAACACAGTGCATTAACTGAAATTGGAAAATTCATTTTTCATACCATTGGGCTGTAAACTACCCAGGCGGAATATGAGGTACTGTTCTTCTGGTTTGCATTTGGCCTCACCCTGACAGTGGAGTAGGCTGAGGACACAGGTCAGTGTAACAATAGCCATCTTGAGCTTCTAGTTGCATGCCATTTCAACTCCCCTTACCATTCCCACACCGACCTGTCTATCCTCAGCCTACTATCTCCCTTCTACACTGCCAGTCCTGATGCAGGGTCTCGACCCAAAACGTCAACTATCCCTTTACCTCCACGGATGCTGCCTAACCTGCTGAGATCCTCCAGTAGTTTGTTTATTGCTCCAGATTCCAGCATCTGCAGCCTCTTGTGTCTCTATGATGCATGTGTGTAGTGTAGGGGGCAGGCATGGTAGTTTAGTGGTTAGCATAATGCTGTTACAGTGCCAGCGACCTAGGTTCAATTCCAGCCACTGTCTGTGAGGAGTTTTGCACGTTCTCCCCGTGAGTGCGTGGGTTTCCTCCAGGTGCTCCAGTTTCCTCCTACATTCCATAAAAAAACGTACAGGTTAGGAGTTGTGGGCAAGCTATGTTGGCGCTGAAAGTGTGGCGACACTTGCAGGCTGCCCCCAGAACATTCTACGCAAAGGTGCATTTCACTGTGTGTTTTGATATGACTAATAAAGAAATCTTACCTTATGTGGTGTTCAGGACATTGTAATGCATTTACAACTAATGAACTGCCTGTTATTATCTCTTTCCTGCTCTCTGGATTCTATTCCTAACTCCTCCTGCTCCTCATCTTCCTTAAAGATTTCCAATAAATCCATGCCTTCAACTATATATTTTTACCCTGCTATCCACCTAAAGGTGTACCTTTTTTTTTGTAATAACCATGTGAATTCATTGTGCTAAATACAGATCATTGCTGTTATCATTTCTCGGTATCTATTAGTCTCTACTTTAATTCTGTATTTACTAAACATCAATAATTACAGGCAAGTGCTGTCTATTCTTGTTACGTGATCCTCCCATTGCTGTGCTAAAATACAGCATCCAGGGTGCTCAACAAAATATGATAAAATTCTCTTGCTTTAGATTTATCCATACCAAAAACTTATTCTTAAAATAAAGGCTACCAGTCAAATGAATCATATATCCTAGATTCAAGATTCAAGATTTGCTTTATTGTCATTTCTCTGAGTATTTACATACACAAAAAAACAAAATACTGTTTCTCACCAGCTCATATCAGTGCAACAAAAAGAACAGTGATAAATATCTAAAATAGTCTATAAAAACACCTCTGAAACAAAACTAAAGACATATCAGCACCACATATTCATATCTGTTAAAGTGCATAAAGTGTTTATTCAGCTTGAGATGAAGTTCAACGTATCAGGTAACTAACTATCAAACTGTTTCTGTATAGATATGAGTATGTACCTGTGTGTGGAGGGAGAGCTTGTCAGTGGAAGGGGACACAGTCCATTTATGATCCTGACTGCTTGTGGGAAAAAGCTGTTCAGCATCCTACTAGATCTAGAGCAGATGCTCCTATATCTCTTCCCCAAAGGCAGGGGGAAAAACAGGTCGTGAGAAGGGTGATGAAAGTCCTTAATGATGGCCATAGCTCCGCGAACGCAGCATTGCTGATAGATCTCCATCAAAAAGGGGAGAGGGGCACCAATGATCCTGCTAGCTGTCTTCACCATCCTATTGAGCTGCTGTTGTTCGTAGGCCTTGCAGCTACCAAACTAGGAGGTGAGGCAGTAGGTCAAGATACTTTCAATGGTGCCCCTGTAAAAAGTAATGAGGTATGGAGTAGGGAGGCCTGCCTTTCTGAGTCTCCGGAGGGGGTAAAGCCACTGCTGGGCTTTTTTAACAATGGCTGCAGTGTTAATAGTGGAGGTCAGATCATCCGCTAAGTGAACCCCCCGGAACTTAATGTTGCTGACCCTCTCCACAGCAGCACCATCAATAGTCAGCGGTGTATGATCATGCTTGCCAGCCCTCCTAAAATCAATCACCATCTCCTTTGTTTTGTCCACATTGAGGGCGAGATTGTGGAATCTACATCATGCTGTTAGCTGCTCCACCTCCATCCTATATGCAGACTCATCATTGTCACTGAAGAGACCCACCACTGTTGTGTCATCAGCGAACTTAATGATGTAGTTGGTACTGAATCTAGCAATGCAGTCGTGTGTGAGCAGGCTAAACAATAAAGGGCTCAGAACGCAGCCTTGAGGCGAGCCTGTGCTCACTGAGATGGTTCCTGATGTATGTCTGCCAACTCTAACTATCTGCTGCCGCTGCGTCAGGAAATTGAGGACCCAATTGCAAATAACAGTATCCACCTCTAAGAGCCTCAGCTTTTCCACCAGCTGTTGTGGAATGATCCTGAAAATTAACCTCTGAACAAATATTTCTTATTTACTCATCCTCTGATTTCCTAGTTTCCAGTTTCAAAATGTAAGTGGAGGTAACAGTAACTACAAATCAGTTCCAGATCTGAATCAGTACTGTTAAAGGATCACTCTCTTTTCAGACAGCTATCTTGAGTAGAACATGCTCAGTTACTTTTGATTTTCATCAGTGTTCAAGATCATCAAAAGACTAATTGAAACATTTCAACAGTCCTTAGCAGAAAAGGGCTCTCAGGCAGATGTAATTTCACTTCAACCCAGGGAACAATAATTGACTATAGATATTCATCTAATTAAAAATGTATGTGTCAATATTTGTTGAACATATACTTTTGGAGAGAATTCTTTTCCATTCCTGACCTTACTTAATATGGAGAGTATGTGAATACCATTTGTATTCTTATACATCATTTCTGCTTAAAATTCTTCCTGCAGCATTACAAGAATGACACATAAAAAAGCTATATCCATTCGCTTGCAATTTCCCATCCATCCTTATTTTCCAGTGGACTTAATCTAGTGGTCAAAGTTCTCACTTCAGTAATCATGGTCAAATGGGTGAGTTAAAACTTTAAACTGATTTTCACCTGTGTAAACCTTACTACTAGCAGTTCCATCACCTAACCACTACATCCATTAGATTTTGTCAGTCATTTCTTTTTCCGTTCAGAAACTAACTGCAGCTTTTCTATTTCTGCCAATTTGAATGTACTTGTGGCTCCACATGCAACCAATTACATTTAAGTGAATGCTTCTCCGTAAGAACTGCAGTGATGTCTGAATTTCCTTCCTTCCACTCCCCTGTTCAACATTCCTCTGTCAGTATGCTCAATTAATACTCAGTGTTTGCATAGTTAATGAACTCTGACCTGAAAATAAGACAACTCATGCAGGTTAAGCGGGCACAAATTGTGCAACAAATATTTTCAATCATGTCTGCAAACAATTGTGCACAGAGAACTAGATTTTAAAATGAGAAAAAAAGCCCAGACTAAGATTTAACAATGAAAATAGGTCTCTCCTGTATTGACAGTGTGTGTAATTTACTGTTATTATTTTCCACTTTTCCCAGAATTACACTGCATAAAGGCATTATGGTAAAATAATTAGTTACAACCCTTTACAAATATAAGGAATTTACCTGGTTGAAGAAGAAAGAAGAAATTATTCTCATGAACAAGCTGAAAAACAGAATTTTTTTATGCAGCAGTCTGAGGTTTTAAAACCATCAACCATGCAAATCAATTTCCTTTTCACTAAAAATATTTCTCATAGTAAAATTAATTTCAGTTTATTGCATGATGTATTACTGTATCTATTGCAAGAAAAATATTACAATTTTCTTAACCCAGTAAGATTAAAGTGCGAAAAAATAACCCATAATAAATCTAAGTAACCATGATCACTATCATGACAAATGATCAGCGTTGACTAATTATAGAAAATACCTTAATCATCTATCAAGAAAACATCAAATCATCATGGAATGAATGCAAAGCAAATTTTTTAAATATTTATTTTGCCTTTCACATGTAAGTTACACAAGGATTACGTAATTCAGCAAAATTTGTTGATGGTACATTTGACCAAGGTCACCTAACTGGGATAGCAGAAGCATCTGGCACCCTTTCAACAACATTCCAGCAGAGGTCAGTGCATTCACTAAAAGGTAGAGGTTTAAAGGTGTTTGGAAGAACAGCTTGCCAGCATACCCAATGCTGAGTAATGATGAATGATGGTTTGCAGCTGAGTATATCTGGATATTCACCAATAAATACACAATTTACAGTGGTTTTTTGGCAAAAGGTACAGATATCAGTATTAAAAAGAAACAAAACTCTGTGCGAAATATCAATAAGCAACCCTTAATGTGCACTTTAACCTTAATTGGTCATCTGCAGTGTTTTTCTCCCACTGAAAGTCATTAATTCATACAAATGAAGGACATTGCGGTTACTGAGTGAAACAGAAAGGGGAAAGTCCATAGAAGTAAGAATAAAGTGCTGTTTGAAAGTACAGTAAGAAGTTCCAAGGTAGAACAGCTGTGCAGAGCCTGAAACATAGGGACTGGAATTAAAAAGCTGAAATAAAAAAAGTCAAAGAGAACATACAACCCTGGAGGAACACATTGAGGTGAATTAGAAATGAAGTCAAAGGTCAGATAGTCATTTTGCTACATTTCACAATGATCAACAGAAGTTGTCAAACTATAAATGATAGAGGAACAATAATTTGAATGACTGTAGTTTCCAACAGATGGAGCTAGAAAAAGCATTAAGGAGAACTTGGAGAAGTCTCACCTCAATGCAATAAATCCAGGATTGTGTCTAAGAGTCATTGAGTGTTCAGCAAGAAAAGAGTTAGGCTAACATTTCTTAGCTAAGGAAATTTGCCCTGGTAACAGAATGAAGTCAAGCTCAATCTTGGTATTGGTTTATTATTGTCTCCCACTTTAATAAGTCTCCCATCTTCAATAAATAGGGCTTGAATTTTCTGGTATTAACCAATAAAAAACAAAAATACATCCTGAAGGTTTACTTGAGAAAATATTTTTGTTTTTTTACACACTATTAAAACTCTGCAAGCAATAAACTGCAACCATGCAGAATTTATATGAAAAAAACAAGATGCTGAAGGACCTCAGCAGGCCAGGCAGCAGCTGTGGAGAAAAACAGACGGTCAACTTTTCAGGTCAGGATCCTTCTTCAGGACTGAGGATAGGAAAAGGGGAAACCCAATATATAGGGGGGAAAGTAGAGCAGTGATAGGTGGACAAAAGAGGGGAGGTGGGGTGGGCACAAGGGGGTGGTGATAGATGCAGATAAGAGATAGTAGATGAGAGGAGAGCAGATCCACCAGGGGATGGGTCATGGGTATGGAGGCAGGAGCCCCATAGGGGGAGGGGAGGAGAGGGAAAAAAAGAGATAGGCTTGGATAGGGAAGAAAAGAAGAGGCATGGTGGGGGTGGTTGGGTTTACTTAAAGTGGGAGAATTCAATATTCACGCCATTAGGCTGTAAGGTCCCAAGACGGAAAATGAGGTGCTGTTCCTCCAGTTTGCGTTTGGTCTTCTCCTGGCAGTGGAGGAGGCCGAGGACTAACACATCAGTGAAGGAGTGGGAGGGGGAGTTGAAGTGACTGGCAACAGGGAGATGCAGATCGCGGTTATGGATGGAGCGCAGATGTTCTACAAAATGGTCACCTAGTCTGCATTTGGTCTCACCAATGTAGGGGAGGCCACACTTGGAGCACTGAATTCAGTATATTAGGGGAGATGCAGATAAATCTCTGCCTCACCTGAAAGGACTATGTGGGTCCCTGGATGGAGGTGGTGTAGGGGCAGGAGTTACACTTATGGTGGAGGCAGTGGAAAGTCCCGGGGGTGGGAGCAGGATGGGTGGGGAGGGAGGAGTGAACTAGGGAGTCACAGAGAGAGCAGTCCCTGTGAAAGGCAGATAGGAGTGGGGAGGAGATATGCTTGGTGGTGGGATGGAAGTGGCGGAGAATGATGTGCTGGATGCATAGGCTCATGGGATGAAATGTGACAAGGGGAACCTTATCGCTGTTGGGTCTGGGAGGTCCTTGGTCTGTAGAAAGTGAGAGGAATTGAAAGAGAAGTTGTTTAGAGTAAGGACAAGTTCAGCCAGGCAGAGGAGAGTGTTAGTGGAAGGGGACTGGTTCTGTCTCTGGTCGAGAAAGAAGTGGAGGGCGGTGATGCCATCATGATGGGGAATGGAGGTATATAGGGACTGGACATCCATGGAGAAGATGAGATTGTGCATGCCAGAAAACGTTCTGAGGGGAAATTATAGGTATATATGGGACTGGACGTCCATGGTGAAGATGAGGTTGTGCGTGCCAGAGAACTTCCTGAGGGCAGTCTTCCTGAGTGCCAGAGAGGAAATTTCCTCTCCTTCCCTCCTCCCATGGGGTGCCTGCCTCCATACCCATGACCCATCCCCTGGTGGATCTGCTCTCCCCTCCTCCCCTGCATCTATCACTATCTCTTACCTGCATCCACCTATCACCACCTTGTACCCACCCTGCCTCCCCTCTTTTGTCCACCTATCACTGCTCTGTTTCCCCCCTTATATATTGGGCTTCCCCTTTTCCTATCCTCTGTCCTGAAGAAGGGTCCTGACCCGAAACGTCGACGGTCTGATTTTCTCCACGGATGTTGCCTGGCCTGCTGAGTTCCTCCAGCATCTTGTTATTTTTTCATCTAGATTCCAGCATCTGTGGTCCTTTGTTTCTCATGCAGAATTTATATTTCTCTTCCAGAATGCTACATTTGGCTTTCAAAATGCGTCTATAGACTGTTGACCATTTCAATCGGCTCTGGGTTAGGCTGGTCTGTGGTGCGCCAGAGAGAAAAAGTACAAGCAGTATTTGAGCAAGGATCTGCAATCAAGAGGAAGAAGACTTTGCTGAAGTAGTAAGGAAGGGAAAATATGAACTAAACTGCAAATACTGTAGAGTTGATTTACCTTTGGTTACCTGCAAAAGCATCTGCCATTCAATATATTGAAAGACTTGATGCATCTATTTTCCAGTTTGTTATTTGCAGACTCAAGGCATCAATGAGGCCCTTTGGTAAGGCACTGTAATTTCAGGGCAAAGATTCCTTTGTGCTAATGTGGATGTTATAGGCCTCCTATGTAAAAAGCAATTTTCCTGAACCTTTGAAGATTACAAATTAATCTTAAACTATTTTGCACACAAATATGATCGAGAGGCACTTCCAAATCAGTTTATTCAACGTATTCTCACTCCAGTCCCTATGTATCCAAATGTTAGAATACTAGTATTCTGTAAAGAGCAGCGTCCACAATGGCCAGTAAAGGACAACATTTTTTGATGTTGTCAGCAAAGTCACTAGCCTATTCAAATGTGGTTCCTTTTCTCAGATTTGTAGTGTGGCAGTTAGTGTAATGCTGTTACAGTGCCAACGACCCAGGTTCAATTCCCGCCACCATCCGCAATGAGTTTGTACATTGTGTGTGAGTTTCCTCCAGGTGATCTGGTTTCCTCCCACGTGTGCAGGTTAGGAGCTGTGTGCATGCTATATTGGTGCCGGAAGAGTGGCGACACTTGCGGGCTGCCCCCAGCACATTCTCAGTAACGCAAAAAGACGCATTTCACTGTGTGTTTCTATGTATATGTGACTAATAAATAAATATCTTAATATCTTCATATCAATGACAGCAAAGAAAGAGCATCAATATCTGCAAATACTGTAAGTATGCCGTGATTTATTATATTGGTCTTTTTCCAAAGCTTCATTTGAAATTGAATATCAGCACTTCAACCATAGTTTTGATATTTATGTCAAGGTGTATATATTTTATTTAAATTGTCCTGTGTACATTTTAAATAAGTAATTTTGTAAGAATAAGAAAACAGGACAATCCAATGAATTAAATAAAATTCATAACCTAATATCAATTTGAATGTGCACATATTGTTATTTTGTTTATTGAGGCTAACAGTTTGTGCATCTATTGGTATTGGTTTATTATTGTCCTATGTACCGAGATACAGTGAAAAGCTTTTGTTTTGCATGCCATTCAGACAGATCATGCCATACATATTTACACTGAGGTAGTTAAAAGAAAATAGAATGCAGAATATAGTGTTGCAGTTACAGAGAAAGTGCAGTGCAGGTAGACAAATAAAGTGCAAGGGCCATGACAAGGTAGATTGGGAGATCAAGAGTTCATCTTTTAGTGTATGAGCAGTCCGTTCAAGAGTGTGATAACAGTGGGATAGAAGCTGTCCTTGAGTCTGGTGGTATGTGCTCTCAAACCTTTGTATCTTCTGCTTGACAGGAGAGGAGAGAAGACTGGGGTGAAAGGGGTCCTTAATTTTAAGCTGCTTTCCCAAGACAGTGGGAGGTGTAGATGGAACCAATGGAGGGGAGTTTGATTTGTGGGCTGCGTTCACAACTCTGCAATTTCTAGTGGTCATGGGCAGAGCAGTTGCCATACCAAGCTGTGATGCATCCAGATAGGTTGCTTTCTATGGTGCATCTATAACATTTGGTAAGAGTCATCAGGGACATGCCGAATTACCTTAGCCTTCTGTGGAAGTAGAGGCGTTGGTGTGCTTTCTTGGCCGTAGCATCCACGTCATCTAATTTACTAATTTAGCAATCAAAATTAGCTGATTTAATTGAACTTTGATTTAAAAAAATAAAGCACACCCAAACTACTGCAAAATAACAAAAAAACAAAATAAAAATTCAAACCCAGCAATATTAGGGAGAAGCTGGCAGAATAAAAGGAAAAGATGATAACCTTTTATTAGTCATTTAATATTCATAGATTGTGTTGATATTATTCCACACCATTTTTGTATAGACTGTCATAGCAACTCATAAGGCAACAAAAGTTCAAAATGAATAACAATATATAAACACATAGTTTAGTCAATGCATTTACATATCAAAGGAATAAACTCATCTGCTCCAAAGATCTAGTACTTGCAAATTAGTAACATAGTTAAGTAACTTTACTGGATATATGAAGTATTATGAAAGAGCAATTAACTGAAATTTATCATTCTTTTGCTGTGTAAATTATTATCATACATGCACAATTTGATCCTATTGTTCAACTTAATATATTCTTAATATAAGTTGACCGATTTAGAAAAGAAATCAAAAAATTCTGGTCTCTTCTTTCTAAAAAAGTTGTTTTTATTGCCTTGATCAGGTTAGACATGAGTATATTTCCAAATGCCCGATATCCATTTACAGAACACTTCTTTTTGGTTGGACAATTGTTTTATGGTTTTTCTCTTGGGACAGTGAACTATATCTAGTTTATTAATTAACCGTTCTTCTTTAAATGATTGTTTTATCCTTCTTAGCCTTCTTTACTCAAAGGATAATGACTAATCTCATTTAAATTGATGCAAGTCCGCAACTTATCCTGTTGCTGTTCCATAAACTCACTCTACACTGTTGACCTGGAGTTCATCCACACTGTTAACCCAAACAAGTTGTTGGGCTGAGTTCCATTCCTGTTAGCTGGTTAAAGTTGCAACAGGAAAACCAACTGCTGACATGAACTGGTGCAAATCCATTGTAATTTCTTCTTGGACATGCATTTGCTATCAGATAATTTTTGAGTCATAACATCACTTACTATCTCTGCAAGTAATAGACATTCAGGGTATTATGTTTAAAGTACTCCAAAAATTAACAGGAAACAAGTGCTTCTGGAAAATGGCACATTGCAGTAGCCAATAACAAAGTATCAGCAGCCAAAAGTCACTCTCTCTCCAGAATTTCAGGTGCATACTTGTCATAAGTGAGTGGGTCTGGCATGCAGTTTTTCTTTTTCAATCTTTTTATTAATTTTCAAATTAATACAGATTAATACATATAACATCGGTAATTATACGTAATACAAAGAGATCGGGAGGACAATCATGACATATATAGTCATAAAGAATAAAAAATATATTCTGGGCGCCACAATTTCTTAGTAAATGAATATATTACAAAAAAATCAAAAAGAGAAAGAAGAAGATTTATTGTATAAAAAAACCCAAATCAAAAAAAATTATAAGTAATAAAACAAAACAAACTAAAAAAAATTAAAAGAAAAAAAACTGGACTGATATTTCTCTATGAACAAACAGCATTATTATGTCATCAACTCTGCTCCTCTAAATTCAAAGATTATTGAAAAGGGATCTATATCATATGAAAATATTGAATGAATGGACTCCAAACTTCCTCAAATTTAAGTGAAGAATCAAGAGTGCCACTCCTAATTTTTTCTAAGTTTAAACATGATATAGTTTGAGAAAACCATTGAAAAGTAGTGGGAGGTATTGGATCCAAAATGGATCACTTGGCCATTAATGTAACAAAGGCAATCATACAACAAGCAGCAGCAGCAGATAAGTGACCAGATTCCATCATTGGCAGCCCAAATATAACAGTGATTGGGTGAGGTTGTAAATCAATATTCAGTACAGTTGAAATAATGTTAAAAATGTCTTTCCAATATTTTTCCAAAAGAAGACAGGACCAAAACATATGTGTCAGGGAAGCCACCTCTGAATTACATCTATCACATATAGGATTTATATGGTGATAAAAACGGGCTAACATCCTTTGACATATGGGTCCTGTGAACCACCTTAAATTGTATCAAAGAGTGTCTGGCGCACATTGAAGATGTATTAACTAATTGAAGAATTTTCTTCCATGTCTCTGTGGGTAAAAGTATCTGGAGTTCTCTTTCCCATTCATTCTTAATTTTATCAAGTGTCTCTGGACGTACTTTCATAATTAGATCATAAATTATTCCAATCAAGCCCTTCTGATAGGGATTAAAGCCTAAATTTTTTTCCGTAATTTCAATTTTATATGAAGTCGGAAAAGAAGGCATAGTAACTTTTAAAAAATTTCTAATCTGTAAGTATCGAAAAAAGTGTAACCTAGGCAAATTGTATTTATTAGACAACTGTTCAAAAGATAAAAAATAGTTTTCAATGAATAAATCACAGAAACATGTTATTCCCTTCACTTTCCTTAAAGAAAAAACTGAGTTGATTCTGGATGGTTGAAAGAAAAAAATTAGATTGAATGGGGTTTGATAAATTAAATTTATTCAATCCAAAGCATTTACGGAATTGAAACCATAGTCATATTGTACGTTTAACTATTGGGTTAGTCATATGTTTACACAATTTAGTAAGTGCAAAAGGGAGTGAGGCTCCTAAAATAGAAGCTAATGAAAATCCTTGCACTGATTCATACTCAAGGTATACCCATTTGGAACATTGAATTACATCTAAATCTTGTGCCCAAAAAATTAAATATCTGATATTAATTGCCCAGTAATATAATCTAAGGTTAGGCAAAGCCATGCCACCATCCTTTTTTAATTTTTTTAAATATTTCTTACTTAACCTTGGGTTTTTATTCTGCCATATATATGAAAGAATTTTAGAATCAATAGTGTCAAAACAGATTTTGGGATGAAAGTTGGAATGGCCTGAAATAGATACAGAAATTTTGGTAAAATATTCATCTTAACCGAATTAATTCAGCCTATCAATGATAGAGATAATGGGGACCATTTCGTAAATAATTGTTTAACGTGATCAATTAAAGGTAACAAGTTAACTTTAAACAGGTCCTTATGCTTCTTGGTAATCTTAACACCCAAATACATAAAATGATCTTGGCATGCAGTTTTTGTTATTTAACATTCATGTAGTCTTGTGTTGCACCTTCAAAAGGTGGGCATCTCATTTTTAGATAAGCCTGGTGTTACTCTCATCACACCCTATAGCACTCTTCAATGAAATGGAGTTGATCCCCTGACTTTATAGTATTGGCAGAGAGGGGAATATGCCAGGCCGTGAGGTTACAGTTTGTGGTGGTGTGCATTTCTGCTGCTACTGATGGTCCACAGTGCTTCATTAATGCCTCATTTTAAGCTGCCAGAGATCTTCTCTGGGTCATTTCCATTTAACATACAACACAATGAAGAGTGTCCTCGATGTGAAGAAAGAGCTTTGTCTTTACGATGGTCATCTATACCAGTGCTAATGTGGAAGATGCATCTGCCACAGGTACATTGATGAGTGTGCCGTGTCGGTATCCCTCATTACCTTTTGCAATCCAAATGTGACATATACGTCCGTGAGGGCTTGGCCAACGGTGGTGCCACCATGCCACTTTTAATGGTGGACATTGAAGTACCACATCTAGGATATATTCTGTGCATCTGCTATTTTCAGTGCTTCTTTCAAGTGTTGTTCAACATAAAGGCTCACTGAATAATCTATTGAAGAGGACAGCAGATGGTAATCAGGAGGAGATTTCATTGCCTGATATCATGAGACTTCATGGGGCCTGGATTTAATACTAAAGACCCCCAGGCCACTTAGTTTCACTTGGATTTCAACCCAAAACATCAGCTGTCAATTTACTTCCATAGATGCTCCCTGACCCACTGAGTTCCTCCAGCTTTTTGTGTGTTACTCCCACCTGTACACCCTATCCCACTGCCAGAGGGATAGGATGTACTCTATCTACTCCCTCTACTCCCTATACACTCACGACTGTGTGGCCAGATTCTGCTCTAACTCCATCTACAAGTTTGCAGATGATACTACCATTGTAGGCCATATCTCAAACAGCGATGAGTCGGAGTACAAGAAGGAGATAGAGAGCTTAGTGGAATGGTGTCATGACAACAACCTTTCCCTCAATGTCAACAAAACAAAAGAGCTGGTCATTGACTAAAGGAAAGGGGGCGGTCTACATCAATGGTGCTGAGGTCAAGAGGGTTGGGAGCTTCAAGTTCCTGGGAGTGAACATCACCAACAGCCTGTCCTGGTCAAATCATGTAGATGCCATGGCCAAGAAAGCTCACCAGCGCCTCTAATTCCTCAGGAGGCTAAAGAAATTTGGTTTGTCCCCTTTGACTCTCACCAACTTTTACCAGTGCACATAGAAAGCATCCTATCTGGATGTATCACGGCTTGGTACGGCAACAGCTCTGCCCAGGACCGCAAGAAGCTGCAGAGAGTTGTGGACACAGCCCAACGCATCACAGACACCAGCCTCCCCTCCTTGGACTCTGTCTTTACCTCTCGTTGTATTGGTGTAGCAGCCAGCATAATCAAAGACCCCACCCACCCGGGACATTCTCTCTTCTCTCCTCTTCCATCGGGTAGAAAATACAGGTGCCTGAGGTGGTACAGATATCACCAGACTTAAGGACAGCTTCTACCCCACAGTGATAAGACTATTGAATGGTTCCCTTATACAATGAGATGGACTATGACCTCATGATCTACCTTGTTGTGACCTTGCACCTTATTGCACTGCACTTTCTCTGTAGCTGTGACACTTTACTCTGTACTGTTACTGTTTTTACCTGTACTACATCAATGCACTCTGTACTAACTGACCTGTACAGGAATTCACCTGTTCGATCGGTTTGTAAGACAAGCTTTTCACTGTACCTCGGTACAAGTGACAATAATAAACCAATACCAATGTACCCAGCAAATGTAATGGAGAAATCTGGGACATTATCTGAAAGATATGCCTAGGTCAGGCTATTGCTTGATTAGTTTATGTGGAAACTTTCCCACATATCAGTCCCCATCCAGGTGCTTGTGAAAAGGACTTTGCAAAGCCAATTGGGCAGGGAGCCACATTGCCTCATCCAAATTGGAATTGGTCTATTACTGTGTACCAAGGTACGGTGAAAAACTTGTCTTGCATACCCTCCATACAGATCAATTCATCACACAGTGTATTGAGGCAGCACAAGGTAAAACAATAACAGAATGCAGAATAAAATGTAACAGCTGCAGAGAAAGTGCAGTGCAGGTAGACAATAAGGTGCAAGGTCATAATGAGGAAGATTGAGGACAAGAGTCCATCTTATCATACTGGGGAACTGTTCAATAGTCTTATAACAGTGGATAGAAGCTGTCCTTGAGTCTGGCGGTAAGTGCTTTCAGGCATTTGTATCTTCTACCTGATGGGAGGGGGGAGAAGAGAGAATGTCTAGGGTGGGTGGGGTCTTTGATTATGCTGGTTGCTTTACCAAGGCAGTGAGAGAAGTGTAGACGTCCATGGAGGGGAGGCAGGGTTTCATAATGTGCTGAGCTGTGTCCACAACTCAGTTTCTTGCGGTCATGGGCAGAGCAGTTGCCATCCAAGCCATGATGCATCCAGATAGGATGCTTTCTATGATGCATCAATAACAATTGGTGAGGGTCAAAGGGGACATGCCAAATTTCTTCAGGCTCCTGAGAAAGTAGAGGCACTGGTGAGCTTTCTCGGCTGTGGCATCTACATGGTTGGACCAGGACAGGCTATTAGTGATATTCACTCCTAGGAGCTTGAAGCTCTCAACTCACTCGGCCTCAGCACCATTGATGTAGACAAGAGCTCAGTGCAAATTCAGTGCCCAGGTCAATTCCAGGTAGACTATTTTATTCATTCTCAGTGTCAACATAGCTTATTGTTTGTTAGTATTTTTCAGATGGCACTTAATGTAAGAGTCAACCTCTCAATTAAGTCTGGATTCAAATAAGCCAGGCAGAGTAAAGACAGCAAATTCCACTCCCCACCGCCATGGCATTGGAAAGCACTAGTGAAGCAGATGAGTTTTTATGACAATCCAGTAATTTTGTGGTCATTGTAATTAATGCCCAGTGTAACTTTTTTTATGTTCGAAACTGACAATTTTGTTATCACCTGTAAACTTTTAAAATACGACCCCTTCCATTAGGCCAAATTCATTGATATATACAATGAAAAGCAAGGGGCCTAACAAAAAGCCCTGTAGATACCCACTACACATGGCCTTCCCATACTGGGGGAAAAAATATCTACCTATGGTTACCACCCTTTGCATCCTTCAGAATTTTTTCCAATACTTTTCCAACTGCCAATTCTAGGCTCACTGGCTTGTGATTACCCCATCAAATCATTTTTCATTCTCCCAGTCCTCTGGCACTGATAAGTAAAGCCCAGAGCCTTCACTTTGCCCTCACTGGATCTCCGAAAAGCCTGCAATAGATTTTATCCATGCCTGGTGACTCAAAGTTGCTCAAATTCTGTATTTTATACTTTTGATACTGGCATCACGTTACGTAACATTACATTGAAGCTAACAATAAACGAAAAACCAAAGGCAATTCCTCAGCATCATCTGCATTCCCAAATATAGACAGTAGTTAATTGGTCGTTGATGACCAAAAGACATAAATTTCAGTTCCATCTGAATGCCATAATGAGCACCACAACCCATTGGCATCATTTTCCAAATGTCCTGGATTTGTGCAATGCATCCAATGCTATCTATGTATATTATCCTTGCAGTGTGGAAAAATAGCATCGATTACCAAACAAAAGTAACTGATCATTTATCTTGATTGCTCTCTTGAGGGACCTTGCCAAGCAAATTGGCTGCTATTTTGCTGATGTAGCAACTGGACTTTAAACTTAATTAACTGTAAAGCAGTTTACGGTGATGTGGAGTGGTTGTATATAGTTGTCAATTAGTGTTCAAACACAACTTAGCTGTCAAAGAAATTAGTGCATTTACTCAGAAATGTGCACAGAGAACTAATAATTAAAAGTGAAAAGCCACACAGTTTTTATGGACTATGATGTTGTGAGATTACAAGAGGATTTGGATATAGAAGTAAAATGTCTTATTGCTCTCATATGGGGCCTTACTGAGAAAACACCTGGAATACTGTGTACAGCTTTGTCTCCTTGACCATAAAAGGATATACTTGCCATAGAGGGAATGCAACAAAGATTTACTAAACTGGTTCCTGGGATGGTCAGTTTGATGATTGAGTAAACACCATGTATTCTCTTGCATCTCTCATCCTTGTCACGGTACATCCCAGCAGCAAGCGTAACAGAGGATTCTCTGATCTACGGGCTGTTCCCGGGGACACACACCGAGACAGACATCAACTGCTGCTGGAAGGTCATCAACTCGGTGAAAGATGCTCTTTGGTCTGCCCGAAACTTGTTGGTCTTCCAGCACTGCGAGATATCCCGTAGGGGAATGCTGCCAGCTGGCACATTCCAGGCTGCAGGAGTACGTGCTGAGGGACGCACTGAAGCTGGGTGCAGCCAACGCAAAGGCTCGGTGGGGAAGGACTACAGTTTAGGGTTCTTCTGCCACTGGAGAGGGAGGGGCGGGGACAGGCGAGAAAGCCCCTAAATATTGTAAATACAGGACCGGGTAGTTTCCAGGGAGCCATACGTGTGGCATCGGTGCTGTTTCTATATAAAAAGGTAACACTAATGAGTGATCTGTACAAGAATGTAAAGGTTTGAAACTGTTTTGTAATTATATATAGTTTGTCTTTTATTATGAATAAAGTTTATTTTGTATAAAAAAAACATGTATTCTCTCTGTTTAGTTTGATGAGCAGCAAATGAGAATACAGGCTTAAGCTACTCATTCAGGTTAGGAAGATGTCATGAGAGACCAGGATGATCTCACTGAGACATGCAACATTCTTACAAGGCTCTATGGATGCGGAGGATGATGAGGAGTCTAAAAACAGGGGTCACAGTCCCAGATAAAGGGATAGGTCATTGAGTACAACTGAGGCAAAATTTCTTCATTCTGATGGTGGTGAATCTATGCAATTCTCTATCCAGCAGGGCTGTGGAGAGTCAGTCATTGAGCTCAGTTAATAGATTTCTGGAGATTAGGGGAATTAAAGGACATGGGATAGTGCAGGAGACTATGTCTGATCTTCTACAATCAGCCATGATCTTGATGCGTGGGTCTGAGGTAGATCAGCCATGATCTTGATGCGTGGGTCTGAGGTAGGAGATCAGCCATGATCTTGATGCGTGGGTCTGAGGTAGGAGATCAGCCATGATCTTGATGCGTGGGTCTGAGGTAGGAGATCAGCCATGATCCTTGATGCGTGGGTCTGAGGTAGGAGATCAGCCATGATCTTGATGCGTGGGTCTGAGGTAGGAGATCAGCCATGATCTTGATGCGTGGGTCTGAGGTAGGAGATCAGCCATGATCTTGATGCGTGGGTCTGAGGTAGGAGATCAGCCATGATCTTGATGCGTGGGTCTGAGGTAGGAGATCAGCCATGATCTTGATGCGTGGGTCTGAGGTAGGAGATCAGCCACGATCTGACGAATGGCGCAGACTGGAAGGGCGAGATGACCTCCTGCTTCCTCCTATTTCTCATGTTGAGATGTTGGACCCCGGCACCCGGCACGAACTGCCCCCGTCCTCCTCACCCTCAGATTTCCAGCATCGGCAGACCTTTTGATTTTTCATCCACCCGTCCGCCTTCTCTGCCGCCGCCGCCGACCCCCCCTGCTGCTGCTGCTGTCACCGTCTCCACTCGCCGCACGGGTCACGTGGGTGGAGGCGCGCGCCCGCGCCCCTCCCCTCCCCCAATCCGCGTGCCGGGAGACCCCGGCAGCTTCCCCCAACGTTTCCCCCATGCACGTGTCCGTTCAGTTGGGCTCGCGCGCTGTCAGCAGCAGCACTTCCGGGTGAAGCGCCTCACCGACCTGCGGCAGCGTGTGGCAACTGACTGGAGGAGGCAGCAGCAGCAGCAGCAGCAGCTGCTAACCGTGAGTTAACGGCCGTTAACGTCCGTGATAGGTGGTAGATTGGCACTTCTCGCCGGGAGGTGACGGGATGTGTTTTTCCCCCGGGGGGGGGGGGGGGGGGGGTTCAATGCGCTGAGCGGGACTGAGGCAGCAGCAGCCGCCCCCCAGGACCTCGACCCTCAGCCCCTTCAATCGTTCAGTGATCGGGGATTCTGGTCCCGGGCACTGGCAGCCCGGATTCCGATAGCCACCGGTAGTGCTGAGCGCTCAGTCAATCACATGAGCCGGCCTCCCCGTTGCGAGGGTCCTCGCTTATTTGGTTTATCTTGTTCCTTTGCAGCTGGTGCAGAATAAATGCTTCCAATGTATGTGTGTTTGTGCAGTGAAGATTAAGCGCGATATAGCATACGGTTTCAGTTCATTTTTCTTTTCCCCACGCCAGCCAGTTTTTGATTGAATGACACTGTAGCAGAAAAGGAACAGGCAATTTAACTTTGTATCGTGGATCACCAGAAATCACACAAACGTTGCTTACGTGTCGCAGAAATTTTTGCTGACTGCATATTTTTACCCCTTGGAGCTCCGACCAACTATTATAGTGATGCACAGACTTCAGTATTTCTGATGCAATGATTTCTTTAATTGCACCAAAGAAGCTTGCATCTGAGATGAAAATGAATCCCAAAAGTTTATAATCTATCAGGAAGGCATGTTACATAAAGATAAAATTAAACAGTAAGCTATCTTTGCAATAATGGTTTAATTTTTGTTGACTTCAATTCTTACATGTATCTCTGGTTGGTATAGAGATTGCATTCTAAATAATGGTTTCTGTTCATAGTATGCTGTAGTGTAAATTGCTGACTGTTCATATTTGCCTCATCTACAGCCAATATCATATTAAACATTAACTATCAACTCGTTATCTTAGATTAAGGTTTGCACTGTTCCACAAATGTTTATTATTTAATGTCTGTACAGAATGTGAAACAATCTATCCCTATGAAAAACATGTTTGGCAAACTAATAGGTCTGAAGGCTGATAAGTCTCCAAGATCTGATGGCTCGCACCTTCAGGACAAAAGAAGTGGATGCAGGAGTCGTGATCTATCAGAATTCCTTAGATTCTGGAGAGATGCCAGAAGATTGGAAAATTGTAAATATAACATCACTATTCAAGAAAATCAGGGGTCAGTGACTGACAATCTATATCATTGACAAGAGATATTGGGAGAGAGCAGAAAGGTGATGTTGAGGCCAAAGTTTGATAGGCATGATCTGCTTGAATGGTGAAATAGGCTCATCAGGTCATTTGGCATACTCCTACTTATGTTCTTGGACTATTTTTGACCAATTCAAAATTGTTTTGGAAGTTGAAAAGAAATTATCACCAGTGTAAAGTGGAACTATAATACTTAAGAGAGAGTCTGAATTAGGTAAATTTGTGTTAAAAGGAATGGACAATAATATATATTTCCAGTTTAAAGCACTTTTACAGGGGGATGGATAGCGCCCCTCTTCCAGCCCCTCCTCCAGCCCCCTCCATTGCCTGTCCCAGTAATTATTGAAGCATATTAAGTGTATGTGTGCACACAAATTGATACTTAACATGCCCTTCAAAAACAGGTTAAACAAATTCCTATACACTTTCTTGAGCATTTAAGGAATACGAGGTACAGAAGCACTTTTACGCCCATTATGCATGTTCTATCCAGTCTCTCTACAGTTCTCTTCTGATACCTCAGAATTGAGGTAAATGATCATGGAAGGGGAAAGGTTTAGGGGGAACATTAGAGGGAACTTCTTCACTCAAAGAGTGGTGGGACTGTGGAATGGGCTGCCATTTGATGTGGTAAGTATAGGCTTGCTCTTAACTTTTAAGAGTAAATTAGATAGATACATGGACGAGAGAGGTCTGGAAGGGTATGGGCTGGGGGCAGGTAAATGGGACTAGCAGAATAATGTTTCGGCACAGACTAGAAGGGCCAAATGGCCTGCTTTCTGTGCTGTAGTTTTTCTATGGTGCTATCATTCTTTTTGGAAAGTTAATTGGTGAAGGAATTTGACATAGATAGTAACTTCCCCAGCTCCTTTTGAAAACCGCAATTATATCTAGTTCTGCTGCTTTTTCTGGCATTTCATCTCTTGTCATAAGTACTCACAGTTTAAAGATTTTTTCCAGGTTGCCCTTGGTTCTCTTGCTAGTTACCATAATTCTGTGTTATTTGGGTTCTTGGCATCAATGTTTGTTTTGGTTTATATAGATCAAAATATGTGAACACTTATCAGGTTTCCCCTCAACCTTCTCTGCTCTAAGGTGGACAATTTG
The DNA here is from genome assembly GCF_009764475.1 of Pristis pectinata. NCBI lineage: Eukaryota > Metazoa > Chordata > Chondrichthyes > Rhinopristiformes > Pristidae > Pristis > Pristis pectinata. The sequence goes on along the minus strand of NC_067408.1, from coordinate 40,436,225 downwards.
TCGCATGACTGAATAATTCATTCCTGGAACTAGTTAATCTTTTTGCATTCTCGGACACTCTTAGGAACTGTGCTATTAGAAAAATGTGGATGGATGAGAACCAGTGGATGTGGTGTATTTGGACTTACAGAAGATTTTCGATAAGGTTCCAGATAAAAGATCTGTGTCCAAACTTAAAGCACATGGAATTGGGGTAATATATTGATGTGGGTGGAGAGCTGCTTGGCAGACAGGAAACGAAGAGAGGGGAAAAAAACATACTTTTCTAAGTGGCAGAAAGTGATTTGATGGCTGTTGCAGGGTTCAGTACTTGGACCTCTGTATTCAAATCATGTATAATGACCTAGATAAGGGAATTAAATGTAACATCCCTAAGTTTGTGGATGACTCAAAGCTGAGATGGATTTTGAACTGAGGAGCTCCAGTTTGACTTGAATAGGGTCAGTGAGTGGACAAATGCATGGAAGGTGATATGTAATGGGGATAATTATGAGAGTATCGGTTTGGGTGACAAAAACAGGAAGGCAGATTATTATCTGAACGGCGAAGGACTGGGGGTGGGGGAGGCGCAGTGAGACATGGATGTTCTTGTAACCAGTCAATGCATGTGGTTAATAAGGCCAATGGTCCCTTGGCCTCATGGTGAGAGGATTTGAGTACAGGACCAGCATGTCTACTGCATTTGTACAGAGTTTTGGTGAGACCTCACCTTGAGTATTGTGAACAGATTTGGTTTCCTTACCTGAGGAAGGATGTTCCTACTATGGAGAGAGTGAAGCAAAGGTTCACCGGACTGATTCCTGGGATGTCAGAACTAATATACAAAGAGAGATTGAGCACCTATTTGCTAGAGTTTAGAAGAATGAAAGGGGACCTAATTGAAATGTAAAATTCCTGATAGACTGGACAGACCAGATGCAAGAAGGATGTTCCCAATGGGGAGTAAGTCCAGAATCAGGGACAAAGGTCAAGGAAATAGGATAAGCTGTTTCAGACAAATGAGAAATTTTCACCCAAAGAGTGGTAAATTCTGTACCACAGAAGGCCGTTGAGTCAAAATTATTAAATATATTCATGAAGGAATTAGATAAGTTATGGCTGAAGAGATCAAGGGATATGAATGAAAGCAGGAATGGGATACTGAAATGCATGATCAGCTATGATTGTATCAATGGTGAAGCAGGCTCAAAGTTGAAATGGCCTACAATTCAGAGTCAGATTTATTATCACTGACTTGTATGAGGTAAAATTTGTTGTCTTGTAGCAGTACAGTGCAAAGACATAATCATTACTGTAAATTACAAAATAAATAAAGTGGGGGGAAAAGGAATAACGAGGTGGGGTCAGGGACATTCAGAAATCTGAAAATTCAGTTCTGTTTCTGTTTTTCTCTCCGTTGCAATGAATGGAGTTGATGAAATTAACCTGGTACAGGTTTGGCACCATGTTCCTAGTTTAAGATCTCAGAAGTATCACTTTCTTCCCTGTATCCATGAGGAGCCTGGCACAGAGCACAGTTGTCAAAATCCCAGTGAATACCTGTCAAGAAGTTTAGGACTTCTGCTTTCACGTGTGCTAGGACTTCATGTGGAGCTGTCAATATTTCTTAGAACATCCAGGCCTATACTATGGTTATGATCAAATCAGTGTTTTTTCTAATGATTAAACATGACTTTCTTGCTGTTGTACTCTTTCTGTTAATAAAATCCTATTCTGTTTTAAATTGCATAATCAATCTGACTTAACTCCTTCAATGTTTAATGATTGCTATATCTCTTCCCCACCCTTTGTCAACCTCCACTCTTTGTGGATCATTTCAAATACATAGTCATTTCAGTCTTTGAAAGTTGATGGTACAAGCTTCTAGTCCACTTCTAGAACAGAAAAATATTTTAAGGTGAATTTAAACTCAACATGAGTATTGGGATGTTTAAAAAAAATCACTCTACAGCAGTACCTAACTTGATTTGTAAATCTGGAGCCACAAATTGATTTTGGGGGAAAACAAGTCAGGTTCTTGGTGATTTAGTTTTACTCTGCCATAAATCACACATTTGGTGTATAGACTCAACAGTATTATAACAGACCAATTGGCCCAGCTGGTATAATCAGTACTTGCACACCATACCACTATTTACACGCCACACAAGTGTGCATATGGTGCAGGAGTAGGCCATCTGACTCTTTGAGCTTGCTATGCCATTCATCAACATCATGGTTGATCATCTCCAACTCCCATTTTCCTGCACTCTCCACAGACCTACTGGTTTCCTTAGTATCCAGGAGTCTATCTCTGTTTTGAATAAATTTGATGATCTGAATCTCCACAGCATCCAGGATAGAGAATTCCAAAGGATTCATCACCCTCTAAATTAAGAAATTTCTCTGCATTTGTTCAAAATCCTTTATTCTGAGACTGCAACCACTGTAAGATTTTTAAGTCTTAGTGAAATCATCCTCCCTCAAGTAATGTTTCTCCATCATCTCCTTTAATTATCAACTCTTATCCTACTGATGAAATATTTTAGAGCTATCTGCTTCAATCACTCATCCATGCAGCAGCAAGTTGCGTTTTCGTCCTGCCCTCATAGCAAACTGTTAGCCAAATTACAGCCTTTCTGTTCAGAATTCATGAGCATATTCTTTCAATATCCATGAGATATTTACTGTAACTTTGAGTTTGATCCTCTCCAGTCAAGTTTCCGCCCAATATACTACACTGAAAATGTCCTAATCAAACCCAAAATGACAGAACATGGTGCTCTTTTCATCACTCTGTAGGTTTTCACAAGGTTGATTACACGTTCCTTCAGTGCACCTCTTTTTGTTATTTAGATACATTGAACTACACTACTCATTTCCAAGTTACCTATCAACTTATGTCCAGAGAATCCAAGGCATTGACTTTCTTTCTCAAAACCAAGTTTTCCAACATCTATGTATGAATACTCCTATTTCCTCCTCATCCTGTTGGGTTTTAGTGATATCATCGAAGGCAAGATACGAGTTTCCACAAATGTGCTTATGTCACCCAGCTTTGCCTCACTTGATACCTCCCTTGTCTCTGTTGTTAGCCTGCTGTCTGATGTATAGTCCTGATGGGGTGCAATTTCCTACTGCTCAACAAACCCCCTCCTTTTTGCCATCAATTCCATCCCATTCTCTGGACACTGCTAAGAATTGATTTCACTGCTTGCATCCTGTCTAACCATGACCTGAGCTGCTAACCCCATATTCCCTTTTTTTTAAGAAAGAAAACCTACTTTGAACCCCAGCATCACTGTCTTAATCTTATGCTGCTGAAATACTTATCCATACTAACAGTATAACACTAATTCCACTACTGTCCTGGATAATATTCCTTCCAATCTTTCTAAACTTATGCTTATCCAAAATTATTTATTCACTTCATCCCCCAGATTCCAAGTCTTGCACGCCCGTCACTCCATATTGGCTTCTGATCCACCGACACCTCAAATGTAAAGTTCTTGTTCTTATTTTCAAATACACACAACCTTGCTAGTATAGTACTTCACAACTTTTTTGCTCTAGCTTTGTCCTCATAATACATCTCATATCTCACCTGTCCTGGCTGAAAATCTGGTATTTCTTTCCTTAAATCTATTCCATATTTGAGTGAGTTGGTTTGTGGGTGAATGGGTAGTGTGTCAATGATAGGTGTTGGATGGAAGATTGGAATGGAATGACTAGATCTCCCTGTGCTGTTTGCTATTCAATGACTCTTTTTGGGAAGAAGAAATCTCTGGATGCTGGAGGAGCTGAAGTAAAGGTAGAAAATCCTGGAGGTACTCAGCAATTCAGGCAGCATTTGTGGAGGGGGAAACAGAGTTGATGTTTCAGGACAATGACCTTTCATCATCAGTACTCATGCGGAGTATATCCAGCATTTTCTGTCTTAAAAGCTCTTTCTGAAAATTGATTATTGTTGAAAATTGTTTGTGAACAGCCTCTTGTGATTTTTTTTTTCCCAGTGATTGAATAGCCTGGTGCTACTAGTTGCTAAGATGCTTGTATCTGAAGATTGGCCATTTGAATATCATCTTGTCAATGATGCAACACCTGTAGTGTTGTACCTTAGTAGGAAATTCAGGATAAATTGCCTAGGTATTTTCTGATTTCATAAAAAAAGATAAAGCCAATACATCTACCCTCAATTATCAATAAAGTCAACTAAATGCACCACAGTTGCTTGCGCAGGCTGCTTCACAGCACCTCTTAAATCTGCAACCTCTACCACCTAGAAGAACAAGGGAGCAGGTACATGGGAGTGCTGCCACTTGCAGGGTCCACTCCAAGTCATACTCCATCCTGATTTGGAAAATATCTTGCTAGTCCTTCATGGTAATTGGGTTTAAATCTTGGAACTCACTATCCAACATGACTGTGGAGTATCTTTCCCAGAAGGACTGTAGCAGTTCAAGAAGATGGCTTGCCACCACTTTTTTTAAGGGTAACTGAGTATGGTCATTAAGTGTTGGCCTTGCCAATGAACTTTTGCATGAATTAGATTTTATGTCAGTGATGATCAGAAATTGTCAATGAGAACACTGGAGAAGTAAAGTCTAGAGTGAATGGAATGAACTAAGGTTTTGGTGCTAATGTTGCAGATGAGGATACAGTATTTTTGCACCATTTCATCCCAAAATGCATTGAAATAGAAATCTCACCTGAAATTTTTCATCAACTTTTATTCAAAAGACTTGCTACAAGTGTAAGTAAATTTTCAGCTGCTATACTAACATTATACTTTCCCTTTTCCAGCATTTGGTTCCACGCCTATTTATCTTGCATCAGCTTGATTTTTGTCCAGATCCCCAAAAAATGAATAAATTAAGTTAGTTTCAATATGAAATAATCAATAGCCAAATTTAGTAGAGTTGAGCTTTTGGAGAGAACAAAGCTATCTCTTTCAGATTCCCCCAATAATTCTTTAACTCCAACTTCCTCCCAGATATTTATTTCAGTGAGCCAGTAATTCAATCACAAGTGCATCCTCTTCTGCAACATTAACACTGAAATCTTAGTTTATACAGTTTCCTTCACACTTTATTCTCCAACTCTCTTGTTGCCAGCATGCTGATCGTCACTGATGTAAACCTATTGTGTGCAAAATTCTGCTGGCTGGCATTTGTGTTCCAATTCATCCTAAATGCTTTGAAAAATGTATCTCTCATGAAATCTTCCTTCAGCTTTTATTCAAATGCTAGCTACAAGGTGTCAGCAAATTTTCAGCTGCCTCTGCTAACATTATCTCTCTTTTCCAGCACTTGGTTCCATGCTTATTTATCTTCCATCTGGTTGATTTTCATGGTCTTCTTTTTGAATTACAAGTTATTCACTCTCCAGAAATTAATATTTCTGTTGCCTTGGTATTTCAGAAACCCAGCACTCATTCATTATTACAGTTTTACTAACAAAACACCAGATTAGTGTGCCTAGCTTAAAGGAAGGTTATGTAACATATATTAGCTATATTCACCTTTCTGAATATGGCAGACTTCCATGATGTAAGTTTATATGGTCTTAGGCAAAGACAACTTTTCTTTCATTTTTGTGATAGCACCTACAGACAGTATCTCCTTGGATTTCTGTGAAGCCAGTGAGTATCAGGAAATTGTTCTATTAATGCTTATTTCATCACTTTATTTATAGATTGTATTTAAAGTACTTGTGCTGAGGAGTACCAAAAGCTATGATGTGGAATTTCTGTGACAATTACTCACTTTTATTTTTGCCTTCATTCTTAGTTTGGAATTCCTCAATGGAAACATTTTGCTATAGTTACCTTGTCAATAGGTGAGCTGTTCAGGTTTGCATCTTCCATTATTTCCATTAGCAATAAGACCATGCAAAAAGCTCCTGTTGGCAGATCTTAATTGAAATTGTGAAGAAGCATGAAACCCAGAGTAATAACAGTGGAAATAGGCAGACAATAGAAGGGTCAGAGAGAAGTAAAATTGGCAACATTAATTGCACTGTTGAATATTTAGTGACGTTATGGTTTGTACATAATGAACATCAACATGATTCTTTTTTTTTATCAGTTTATTTCAGCTTTCAAATGCTTGATAATGGAGGTTTATGTGAGTGAGTACTTTTGTCTTGAATGACCTTTGGTCCAGATGGTAGCAGAAGCAATAACTGTAAACTGGGATTTAGTATCATGGTGTTCTGCCGAGAATTTAGAGATAATGTGCAATTTATAGCTTAGTTGTGTGTCTTCAATAGGTCACGAAGCTGCAAACTATTTTAAATTTGAGAGAATGCAGAAAGTGACTCTGAATCCTGACTGTCAGTCAAAGACCTTGTTGCTCTTGGCTATGTACTGACATGTTGGGTTGTAGAACATACTGTGATGAAGAGATGTGCCCTAAAATAATTCTTTTCAGCTTTCAAATATATCAACCATCTCTGGAAAGATTGTTTCCTACTGATAATTATGGCATTCATGTATCTTAATATTTGGGTTTCAAATGTAATATATTTAAATATTTGGTTCTTGCAGTCTGGCACAAAAAATAAATAAAATAATTTTATATAGTAGACCTGATTACATATTTTAGAAACATCATATGGCATTTCAAGCAATTAATTACTTTGAAGTGACTTTACTTATCCGTGAAATTGAGACCTAGCAGGCAAATGGGTAAAACAAAAATCACCATTTGTGCATTTGAATGATGTGAATTGTGTTTCCTTGGAATCAATATTTCATCCACATTGGAAAGTGATCCCCAAGTTTGATGTATTGACATGAATGCTAGAATGAACAGCTATCAGATATACTGTTCTGTATGGAAAGTCAAGATTTTCTAATGTCTGAAGTGCGGAAACACTTTTAGGTACTGTTGCAGAATTGCTTCTCAAAGTTTATAAGTCTGTTAAATGGCAAACTATAGGGTCATTAGAGAGATGCAGCATGGAAACAGGCCTTTCAGCCACCAAGTCCACATTGAGCACTAATTTTTACACTAATCCCACTCTAGTCCATTGTATTTTCCCCACATTCCCATCAACTCACTCTCACACACCCCCTGATTCTGCCACTCATCTACACACAAGGCTATTTACGGTGGTTGCCAATTAAGCTATCGACCCACACATCTTTGGATATGGGAGGAAACCTGAGCACCCAGAAGAAACCAGACAGTAAATGCAAACTTGACACAGTCAGCACTGGAGGTCAGGATTGAACTTGGGTCACTAGAACTGTGAGGCAGAAGCTCAACTAGCTGTGCCACAGTGCTGCCCTTTCCAATGAGTTTATTTGGACTTTTATGAATCTGATAGGTAATGTGATATTACCTTTAAATCTAAAATTCTTTTATATAAAAAAGAGCTGGTTTAAATTATAATTATTTATAATACTTCTAATTATTTTTAGATGCTAATCACCGATGGAACTATTGATTTTTTTATGGGGAGATGGTAAAGATAATGCATGTATCCTGAAATAATCTGGTGGCTAATGGGAAGGAGAATTATCACTGATTAAATTTGTATAGGTTTATTGCAAGCAGTAATTCTATGTTTAATGTGTCAGACTCCTACTAAGCAGTTAAAACAAATCAAAGAATTAACATCCACAGCAACATAGCTCCATATCTGGTTCAACAGTTATAGTGCAGCAGCGGTGGTGCTGCATCACTTTTGGTAAAAGACAATCTTTTTAATCCTTGAAAAAGAACAGCAGTTAAAAGGAAAATGGGGAGTATCTTGTATTTCAAGGTAGTCAAAATCTATTACTAGACCTACAGTGTTAATCCAAAATCAAAACATTATGATTGACAATTTTTTTTTTCTGTTAATCGACCCACATATCTCAATTTTACTTATCTGCATTTCTGAATTTGTGGAAACTCCTTGCCACGTACAGCAGTGGAGGCCAGATCAGTGGGGGCGTTCAAGGAGGAGATAGATATCTAAATAGTCAGGATATCAAGGGATATGGGGATAAGGCCGGTAATTGGATTAGAATAGTTTTTTTTTTCTCTTCTTCTTCTCTCCCCCCCCCCCCCCCCCCCCCCATTTCCCCATTTCTCATTTCTATTTCCCTTTCCTTGGAGCAGACTCGATGCTGCCGAATGGCCTGCTTCTGCTCCCTTGTCTTGTGATCTTGTGAATCACTTTGCAATAGTAATATTTATAATCTGCTATGTGAAATATACCCTTGTACTCTGCTTTGTTTAATTCTGTTCAGTTTAAAGAATGGATTATATACACTCATGTGATTTCAGTAAGTGAGCTAGATTTTTGTATAAATCCTTCTGAATGCTGAAGCTATTTTCAGGAAAGACAATAAAGGAAAAATTTACTAATAGTTATAAGGCCAGTAAATGACTGTCTAAAATTCAGTGAAATGACATTGGCAGTTGCTTGTCATTCCAGTAGAAATTATTATATTCAAAAAAATTGCAAAATAACAATTTAATATATTAAATCTTTTTTTAATATTTATGAAATGCGCTTTACTATTTTCTTATTTGGCCTGTTCTACTTTTGGCTCTACACATAAGTAAAGGGTTGAAATGTTCTTTGCCTATCTTTTATTCTAGAACTTGATCAAGCAATGCAGACTGACCCTAAACTGTTGTACTAAAAGATTATTGCATTGTCAGAGGTGCACTTAATCTGACCAGACATGAAAATGTGGCACTATTTGCTTGTTTGACGTAATGTAAGAGATTCCATGGGACTATGAAGAAGTGCTCAGGGTTCCTCAGAGTTAAGGCTGACATTTTTCCCTCAACCGATGCCACTAAAGGCAGATCAATTAGATATTTAGTTGAAGCAAAAAACTGCAGGCACTGGAAATCTGAAATAAAAACAGAAATATTCTGTAGGTCAGACAGTAAATGTACAAATGAAAAACCTAGCAGGTCAGGTACGTAGAAATGTTTATAATGAAACAGAAAAGGAAGTACGTGAATTCTTTCAGCTTCAGATTAACACATTTATTTAGTTATAACTAGCTAATTGCATGAAAGCATTTTTTGTGAGACACTTGGGTTTCTTGTAACTTATTACCAGCAAGTAGCTACTGTAAGCTTAAATAAAACCCTTGGTTTTGGTCAGCTGTGCAAAGTACAACTGGTTTGAGATGTATATTATTAAGGGATTTTTTGGAATAAAGGAAGAATTAAAGCCATATGTTTTTAAAAAAAGCTTCTGTGTATAATGTTTAATTCTTAAATTGGTAAATTGGTTTATTATTGTCACATGTACCGAGGTACAGTGAAAAACTTGTCTTGCATACCGATCGTACAGATCAATTCATTACAACAGTGCATTGAGGGTAAAACAATAACAGAATGCAGAATAAAGTGTTACAGTTACAGAGAAAGTGCAGTGCAGGTAGACAGTAAGATGCAAGGTTACAATGAGGTAGATTATGAGGTCAAGAGTCCATCTTATTGTACTATGGAACCTTCAATAGTCGTATAACAGCAGGATAGAAGATATCCTTGAGCCTGGTGGTACATGCTTTCAGGCTTTCTGCCCGTTGGGAGGGGGGAGAAGAGAGAATGTCTGGGGTGGGTGAAATCTTTGATTATGCTGGCTGCTTTACTGAGGCAGTGAGGTGTAGACAAAGTTCCATGGAGGGAGGCTGGTTTCCGTGATGTGCTGAGCTGTGTCCACAACTCTCTGCAGTTTCTTGTGGCCCAGGCGGAGCAGTTGCCATACCAAGCCCTGATGCTTTTGCTTTCTATGGTGCATCGGTAAAAATGGTGAGGATCAAGGGGACGTGCCAAATTTCTTTAGCCTCTCCTGAGGAAGTAGAGCACTGGTGAGCTTTCTTGGCTGTGGCATCAACATGGTTGACCAGGACAGGCTATTGGTGATGTTCACTCCTAGGAACTTGAAACTCCTCAACGCTCTTGACCTCAGCACAGTTGATGCAAACAGGAGTTTGTGCACTGCTCCCCTTCCTGAAGTCAATGACCAGCTCTTTTGTTTTACTGACATAAGAGAAAGGTTGTTTGTCATGACACCATGTCACTGGGCTCTCTATCTTCTTCCTGTACTCTGACATCATTATTTGAGATACAGCCCACTATAGCAGTGTCATCTGCAAACTTGTAGGTGGAATTAGAGCAGAATCCGGCAAAGCAGTTGTGAGTGTTTTGGGAGTAGAATAGGAGGCCGAGTACACAGCCTTGTGGGCACCAGTGTTGAGAATAATCGTGGCAGAGGTGTTGCTGCCTATCCTTATTGATTGTAGCCTGTTGGTCAGGAAGTCAAAGATCCAGTTGCAAAGGGAGGTGTTGAGTCCCAGGTCTAGGAGTTTGGAGATGAGTTTACTTGGAATTATAGTATTGAAGCTGGAGCTGTAGTCACTAAGCAATAGTCTAACATAAGTGTCTTTACTGCCAGATCCTCCAGAGATGAGTGTAGGACCAGGGAGATGGCGTCTCCTGTCGACCTGTTTCAGTGGTAGGTGAATGGCAGTGGGTCAAGGTTGCCTGGGAGGCTGGAGTTAATGCGTGTCATGACCAGCCTCTTGAAGCACTTTGTGATGGTGGATGTCAGAGCCACCGGGCAGTAGTCATTAAGGCACATTATGATAGTGGTATTCTTAAAGCAGGTGGGAACCTCAGATTGAAGCAGGGAGAAGTTAAAAATATCTGCAAAATCCCCACCAGCTGATCTGCACAGGATCTAAGGACATGGCCAGGGACACCATCTGAGCCGATTGCTTTCTGTGGGTTCACTCTCTGGAAGACGATCTTGTGTCCGCAAGGGTAGCTGTTTAAATATCTGTGCAAAGTTAACTCTCTAAAAATTTGCTTCCCTGTTCTCCTTATTTCTGACATGGAAAATATATATTTTTTTAATCCTTATCAGATTAGTAAATTTTTGTTCCCTCTTTATGTTATCCACGTGGTTTGCGTGGAGTTCAGTGTTATACAATACTTACATACTTTGATCCCAAAACCTGCACAGAGATTATGAGAAAATTTGCGGTGAGTCAAGTTGCACTGTATCTATTATTGCACTTGTCAACATCGAACTATTTATTTTGACATTTGTCAAACAGAAGGAAAACAAAAACATATTGTAAATTTCTTCTTTTAAAAATGGCAAAAAGGAAGCATTGCCAATGCTCAATGAAATCTGATCATTTCAGAGAGTACAGTGCTTTCTTTACACATTGACTTTAAAATCTTGCTCCCTATTTGTCTTAACATATTCAAAATAGACTCCAAATAGCTTAAAGTCAAACTTCTTGTAAGCTTGCTTCACAAGAAAATAATTTTTGTTGTGTTTTCCCACATATACTCTGGGTCAATTCCACCATAATTGGTCTGGCTGCATTTTTTCCCTAGAAGGTAACAGCAGTAGTGTCTATATTACTGGGCTATACACCACAGGTGCTGCTCGAACCACTGAGTTCTTCCAGTAGACATGCAGAAAAGATGCAGACCAGAAGAAGGAGGTGGAGGACAGACACAAGGGCGATCAGCAGTAGGCCATTTCTGCCCAGGATTAATTGTCCCTCCTGAACCTCATTGCGGAACAGCTTTTAGTGTGTGAACTTTCACAAGAACGTTTCATAAGAGTATCCTCTGTGAAATCTTCCACCTTTTCCAACAACATATGCAAAACAGGGCAAGGACTGCATTGCCAATTGAAGTCAAGATGATCATGTCCATGAGCTTTTGTGTTTTTGGGCTCCTTCTAGACTGGAGCTGTTTTGCTATCCTTGATGCATAAGGGAAAAAACTCGCTTGCCAGAAAGCAGAGAATGGAGTGAGTACATAGCTTTGTAAAGTTTTCCCTATGCTGCAGGGCTGTCAGCTCCATGCACGTTACTTTTCAGGTGCCAGTTGTCAACTCTTAAGATGCACCGTAACCAAAAGACTTTCTGCATCTAGATGGTGTGTGATTGTAAACTATAAATTGTGCATTCCACTACCTAATATCTTGGCAACAGTTGTTGAGTCCTTATTCAATGGCAATGTGTTGGGTGCCAAGAGCTGTCCAGGAAATTTTTTTTTTTGACACCAGTGAACATGATATGCACAGGAGCCGAATGGAAACAATAAAAGTAATGCCACTGCACAAGATATTGTGGAGCAACCTTTTGTGTGATAAAACAATTCTTCTGCTGCGTGGACAGCAATATTCCCCATTTGCAATATCTTCCTTCTGCTGACTATCTCAGCGTCACTTGACCACAGTGCAAAACTAAAAGCCATCACAAAATAAGATTCCAAACTAAATTTGTAAATCAAACCATGAATATTGCCTTGAAATATTGACTGTTGAGCTTGTACATTCCCTATGTCTCTGCCTTACATGTTTCTTTGCCTGTTCTATTCCTCTCCCAGCAGTTGTTAAATGCCCCGGTGGAAGGCTGCTTTCTGTGGAGGATTTTGCAGATGCCTTGGAGGATGATCTCAAGTAACTATGGGCTGAGAAGGTTCAGACTACTTGGGTTATAGCATTTAAAGTTGGCCTGTTAGCAATCAACTGCCAAAGTAATGTTAAGTGGCAGTGATAAAAGTACAAATATTGTCAACCTGAGAGAGGACAGAAAGCACATGCTTCACAAAACAAATGTCACTCCCCAAGAAGTAGCTCACCAGTTATTCCAACCTGTTGGGGCTGCTGGTGGAAATAAGAGGTGCATGTTTGCACTATTTGCTGCTTGCCAACTGGAAGAAATTATGGAACCAGGCAAAGTGATATGTGCAGAGAATAGGTTGAGGATACCATTGTTTATCGTTTTCAATCCCTCTGGTGACAGCCTTGGCAATGTCTGGTCCATTTATTTTTTCATGGCTGAGATCGTGTGGTTGTGTCTGTTTCTTGCCAATTAGTGGCAGCTGCCTCCTGCAAGTGAATGAAATTGTATCTTGAGCATTGTTCGGTGTGGTTGGGTGATGTGCTTGGCATGATTGAATGTTGTACGCAAATTAAGAGATGTGGCTGTGAGATTTGCATTAATGTTAAATGCAAGGTGATCCCATAAAATATAGGTGTCCATCCTCAATGATGGAAATTATTGGAGTTGAGTGATGTAAAATATTGATCATTGACCCACAGTTTTTAAAGCAATGTTGTTGGGATATGGCATTTGAGGATTCATTTATTGATCTTGTCCCCACCTTGAAGTTCTTGTGAGCTGCATTTTGGTCTCTGGGTTTGACTCTCATAGCCATCTGACTACTCATTGAACATGGCCTGAAGAGTCTCTCTGTTTTCTGTAAGCAAAGCACATTACTCCTTAATTTCATTTCTTCCACCTCTAGCATTATCGGAAAGTCTTAAGAGCCTATGTTTTTCCTACATTGCATCATTATTTTCCAGGTCAAGTTGACTTTTAAAATAATTTCCACTACCTGCTGTAGGCATAGTGCTTTATGGCCTAGCTTTAAATGATACTAGGCATTCTCTGTAAGGAGGAATGCAACCACCATTCTTGTATTAGCACTGGTTCATGCCCCAATCCTGTAAATTAGCAGGCAGCACAAAGTCTGCAAGCCGCTATAAACTGAAGGTATGGATATATGATTCTCATTCCTGTTAGTAGGTACAATCCAACTTAATTTCAGGGTATTTAGACAGCCAGCTGTTCTACTCTGAATCGAGTGATAATTGCTTCTGACAGGTATTTGTAATGTTGTTTTATTGACTTGCAAAAGGCTAATTAGCCAGAAACTGCTGAGTTGGATAGCAAGTTTTTGATTCAGTACATTTTATATCTACTGAAAGATAAATGGCTGTCAACTGTTTCTTCTAATATCATATTTTGTTAATACCAAAATACTAATTTCTCTGAGTTATCTTCAGTCTGGCTGTATACTTCAACTGCTTCAGATGATTAGTCCCTTCTTAAAACAAATTGACCTGAAGTTATCTTGCCATTGGTGTGATTCATCTAATAATAATGTAGTTATAAGATCAGTAAAATACATTGTACAATTTGCAAAAGACAACTATTTTAATTGATGTACTCACTTGAGTATAACACGTGTGCAGACAGCTAAGCATCAACAAGTATGTGCCTCAGTCACTCCTGAAAGGAAATTTCGCAATTATTGATTGTTATTAGTGCAACCTGACAAATTTAACTGAGCTGCGATTCCCTTGGGTGTGTTGCTGCTTGTTAAACATTCCTTCTCTAATTCACTAAGACCAATTCACCATCATTTCCTTTCAAGATCAGCCAATTCTGGATCTGGAATTCTCAATTTATAATTTAGGAACTCCAGATTTCCTATTCTTAATTCTGTTTGGGAATAATTTCCTTCTTGCTTTCAAAATTAAGAAACAAAATCAGTTGTGGAGGAGGATTCTAACAAATTTTCTAGTCAACTATGTCATCAATTTTCCTTCTACTCACATCAATATTGTCCATAATACCTTGAAAAAAAATCTCTGTATTTCAGTTGCTCTGTAACTCTCAGTGTAATGCTCCAATGTATATTCGTTCGAAGTGCAACTGTTGTGTAAAGTTGGAGAGGTCACTATTACCATAAAAAGCAAAAGTAAATATAACTGAAACCCTGTGACCAGTCGTACATCACAGGGATCGGTGCTGGGACTCATTCTGTTACAGATGTTAACTTTTGAGATGTGTGTAGGAAGGATGGTCAGTAAGTTTGCAGATGACAAATGATAATTGGTAGTGTCGTTGACAGAGAAGAGGATAGTTGTAGATTACACAATGATATTGATCAGTGGGTAATACAGGCAGAACGATGTCAGATGGAATTTAATCTTGATAAGTGTAAGGTAATGTTTTGGGAGGACTAATGAGGGTAGAACAAACACAAGGAATGGTAGGGCTCAAAGCAGTCTTAAAGAACAGTGGGACTTGGTGTAAAATCCATAGATCCCTGAAGGGGCAGCACAAGTAGATAAGGTAGTTTTAAAAAAAGGCATACGGGTTTTTGGCCACCTTTAGCTGGGGCATAGAATATAAAAGCTGGGACATTATGGTACAACTTCATAAAATATTGGTTAGGCTACAGCTGAGGTACTGTGTACAGTTCTGATCACCACACTGTAGGAAAAATGATATTGCATAGGAGAGGGTGCAGAGGAGATCCACCAGAAAGTTGCCTTGAATGATGCACTTTTGAGGAGAGACTGGACTTGTTTTCCTTGGGATGCAAGAGGCTGAGGGGGCGACCTGATGGAGAGAGACAGCATTATGAGGGAAATAGATGGGGTAGATTGTAGGACACTTTCCCCTTAGCAGAGGTGTCTGAAGCTAGAGGGCATAGGTTTAGGAAAAGATGTAAGAGGTTTCAAGGGAATCTGAGGAAGAACTTTTTCACCCAGAGAGTAGTTGGAATCTGAAAACCACCATGTGAGAGGTAGACACAAGTACTCTCTCAACATTTAAGCCAGCAAGCACTTGAATTGCCAAGGCATAGACAGCTGTAGACCAAGTGCTGCGTGATGGGATTAGTATGATATTTGATAGTTGACATAGACGTGGGGAGGCCAAAGAGCCTGTTTCTCTGTGACATGACTCTATTACATGAGCCACATGCAAAGTGTTTTAAAGATGAACACACCGGGTTAAGTTAATATGTGAGTGAAGGGCTCATACAAGAAAGAGGTGTTTCCATTAATAGTACTCTGACAAGAGGGAGCTGTTCCGAAAGGATGGGCTTAACTTGAACATGAAACATGTAGGAATTGTAAAGTAATATGGCTTGGGTTTTTAAATTGGAAGGATATGAGCATTAAAGGTCAAGTTGATTTTTCTTTTGGGGGTGGTATGGGCGCAAGAATGAAACTTTGGACAATAAAGCAAAGAACAACATTTACATTATGTTACCAAAGCCCAGTAAAAATATGTACAGTCTTCTGTCATTAATTAAAAACTAAAAGCAAGTGGGATTTTGTGGATGAATGAACGTGGGGGGGGGGGGGGGGGAGATTGATGGGAAGGAAAGGAATAGTTAAGTACATATAGAAGAGGGCAAGATAAGGGACAATACAAAAATTAGGAAAGAATTCAAATCCTTAGAATGGTAAAGAGAAACAGAAATAAAATAGTAATGTATTCTACAAGTATGTACATTATAAAGGGAAGGTCAAGATTGGAATATGCTCATTAATGGATGGTCAGGATAAAATTCCAGGCAGCAAACCCTCAAAGTCAAAATTACCCATTTTTTTTCCAGTATTTATCAGGGGAAATGGATCAAGTGGACACAACATTGGAAGGGGAATTTATAAACTATATAACCACATTTAAAAGAGAATAAATATTAAATAAGTTCATTAATAAATTGTTGGATAAACTCAGTACTGTCTGCATCCCAAGGAATAAGGCCTCTCTCAGGAACATGTGACTGAGTTTATTTCAATAGCAAGGAACAATTGTGAGGGAGGGGGCAAGTGTAAGTTAGTTTGCTTTTTAATACATTTTAATTCAATTGCTTCTGAGTCTTCTGGTGTTTTAATTATTCTAATTTTTCAATAATGTAATTTTTAATAATTTTAAATGTTTGAATGTCAGAAACATGGATTAAAAATAAAAATGTTTAACAATTTTGACAGATGGTTAAACCTCAGAACCTTCTTAACCAGCTGTGAGCGCATTACCATGGGCAGTGCTACTACACAATATTATTTATCACCTCCTGCACTTCTCACTGTCAGGAAATTCCTGATCATGGTTTAGCTGGACTAAGGTGGTTTTTAATTTAATTATGTAATTACAAGATTAAATTGTCACATATCACGTGTTGTATATAATTTCTAAAGAAAATGCTCTTCTGTGTGTTTGTAGTTAAATTGAAATATGGTTGGTTAGAAAAAAAAATGATCCAACTGGTAATTTTGTTGTTTCCTATGTAAAGGTTATAAAATGACTGAAAAACTGTCATTGGCCATCAATATCAAAGAACCACGATGGGACCAGGGTACTTTTATTGGGAGAGCAAAGCACTTCTTCACAGTTACTGATCCCAGGAACATTCTTCTATCAAATACCCAGTTGGAGAATGCTAGAAAGACAATACATGATTATAGGTATTGTATAGCAGAGTTTTAGTGTGGCATTCTGCTTATTGATTTACTCCTACAATTTTACCGCATGACCATTTTAATTTATTTAAAAATTAAACAACGGTGTAACAGTTTCTTATAGGATAAATGTTTTTAAATAGATTTTTTTAAGTGGCTGGTATTCTGATTAATATAGAAACAAAACAAATATCAGGGAACAAACTATTTATCTCTGAATACAGGACAAATGTTATGAAATAAGCAAACCTCAATCAAAACTGTGGAAAAATGTCCAAGTCCAATCTTCCACTAATTAGTCATTTACCAGTGAAAGCTATTGATGTCTCTGTCAGTTAATAGTACCTTATTTAAAAAACAAATTGGATTAATACCCAGTTAGGAGTAAGGTTGAAAGTCATTAAGTGGATACCTCGGGCAGAAATATTTGAATATCTATTCCTTAACAATGGAAGTATCATTCCAGCAAAGCAAGCATAGCACTAAAATTCCAGAGCCAATCAATAAATGGTTTTTAGTAATGTCTGTGGGAAGGGCATCTCTGATTCCTGGGCTTGATAAATCAAAAGCTGTAATTTCAGTATTTCTTAACTAATGACTGGAAAAAATCTCAAACAAAATGATTATGTAAAGCATTAGTTTGAAATAACAAACAAATGCATATAGTACAGTAACTTTGTGGTGAATTTGGTTAAAAAGCATTTTCAGTTGATGTGCAAACTAATAGATTTGTATTATGTTGACAATGTTAATCAAACTCTGGTCTCTGAATTTTATAGATGAGTTCAAAGGGTGCAGCAAAATCAAGCGTCAGCTCTCTGAAGGACTTATTTAATTAATCCTCTTCCATTACTCTTCAAAGCCTGCAAGATTTTCCTTTTCAAATAAATATCCCCTTTTTAAAATTATAATTGAATTTGTTCCCACTAGCCTCTTAAACAGTATAGAACCATAGAACCCGAAGCGAAATATCAGTAAATATAATCACAGCAAAATCCTTTTTTTACATTATTTTGATATTGTTGTGAGGCATTAAATAAGCAATATTTGTAATTTGTCCAAAATATCTGTTCATGTGAAGTAAAAGAAAAACTGGAGTTACATGGTACCTTCAGGGTACCAAAAATGTCAACAATTAATAAAAATCTTTTGAATTTTAGTCACTACTCTTTGAAAATATTTAGAAACCTGGAAACAGAAAATAATCTCTGCTTCATTTGGAATCTGTACCTTGTTAAACTATATCTTTTTAGTCTTTTGAGAATTTACTTTGGGTGATTTTTAAGCAGATTTTATTCATTAGATATTAATTGTGTTGCAATCTTAGACAAGGTATCGTAGCTTCTGGGCTTACAGAAGATGATCTTTGGAAAGCAAAGTATATCTACGATTCTGCATTTCATCCAGATACGGGAGAAAAGATGATTCTTATTGGCCGAATGTCAGCTCAAGTGCCAATGAACATGACAATTACTGGATGTATGATGACCTTCTATAAGTGAGTAAAGGATTTCACAATCAAGAGCTTCAATTTTTTTTCACAACTGCTGAAAGCTACTTAATGCCACCAGCTTGCACCTGGGAAAGGTGCACTTCTCTGCGCTATTGCCATTTAACCCCATTTTTGGGAAGGCATGTGATAACATGACAGACTCAGGAATCAGTTTTTCAACTCAATGATTCCTTTTCAATGCAAATTATATTATAACCCCTTTTAGTAACATCAAATTAAATGACCTATTTTGTTTAAGAAAATAATCATATGGTTAGAGTTACCATCTGCAGCCTCAAAATCTGTGCTGTTTGGAAATATTTGTTGCATTATTTGATGAGAAATTAGAGATTGCCTTACCCTAAAATATGCCTGAGTAATTTGGAGAATTATTAACTGTGGCAAAAAAAAGCCAATTAAATAATATGTACTTTTGGATTGTTTACATTAAGGTTTTTAAAAAGAAATGGGCTTTTACATTTCTTGGAAATTGTAGATAAATCCTATATATTCCTTTCCTGGAAAATCATGGAGGGTGATATCCCTGGGTAGTTTTTGTTTTAAATACTCATGAAATTCCCATAATGTTGTTCATATTAGTTTGCTGGAAATAGTTTGTGATGTATATTGTATAGTATATTTCCAATAGTGTCATTTTACAGTCAATGTTCTCTTTCGTTTTATGTTGGTTGCTGGATGTTTCTCTGCTCTTTGTTGGATTTTTCATTCTCCCTGCTCTGTTCTGTTGAGCGGCGGTCAGACACGATCGCAGAGCTGAGTGGCAGTAGCAAGCAAAGGAGAGATTTGACAATCAATAAGCTGCAGATGTTGGAAATGCTCACCACGTCAGACCACATATGTGGGAAGAGAAGCAGAGTTGACATTTCAGGTCAAAGACTCTTTGTGAGAACTCATGTTCTGACCTTGCGTCATCCATCTCACATCTATGAATCTGACATTTTCGTCACCTCGCCATCCTTGCCTTAAATCTTATTTGTAGTGTGGCCAAGCCAAACAGGACAAAGCAGATCCTACAATAGTAGTAGCAGGGTCACATGTTTGGGGAAGTTAAGGAGAACACCTGAAACTGTGTGTTTATGGTGTAAGACAGGACAATATAATGTCAGGGCAGTAAAGGACACTACCTAGAGGAAGGAACTGGAATCACAGCGCTACTTGGTGTCCATATCTAGGAATCCATTAGGTGGTTGAAGAAGAAATTATGAAGGAATTAGGTAAGCATATGAGATTGTGATTACAACTTGTGTTAAAGAATAAAGACCAGTATAGACTGGTTGACCCAACAGCCTTTTACTGTGTTTTTTCTTTCAGCGAAATTCCATTTCTGTGTTGCGATGAGTACTGAAAAGTATCTTGAGTAATGCACACAATCTACAGTGTAAAACTAATTCAGTGCAGGAGACAATAAGGTGCAAGGTCATAACGAGGTAGATTATGAGGGCAAGAGTCCATTTTATTGCACTGGGGAACTGTTCAATAGTCTTATAACAGCGGGAGAGAAGCTGTCCTTGAGCCTGGTGGTACATGCTTTTGGGCTTTTGTATTTTCTGCCTGATGGGAGGGAGGGGGGAGAAGAGAGAATGCCTGGGGTGGGTGTGGTCTATGGTTATGCTGCTGCTTTACAGAGGCAGCAAAAACTGTAGACAGAGTCCTTGGAGGGGAGGCTGGTTTCCATGATGTGCTAAGCTGTGTCTACAACTCTCTGCAGTTTTTTTTTTAACAGTCACAGGCAGGGCAAGCCATGATGCATCCAGATAGGATGCTTTCTATGGTGCATCAGTTAAAGATTGGTGAGGGTCAAAGGGGACATGCCAAATTTCTTCAGCCTCCTGAGGAAGTAGAGGCACTGGTGAGCTTTCTTGGCCATGGCGTCACTGTGGTTGGACCCGGACAGGCTATTGGCGATATTCACTCCTAGGAACTTAACTCTCAACCCTCTTGACCTCAGCACTGTTGATGTAGACAGGAGCATGGGCACCACCCCCCTTCCTGAAGTCAATGACCAGCTCTTTTGTTCTGCTGACATTCAGATAGTACTATCAAAGCGCATAGATTTCATAGATTCTAAAATTTGCTAAGCCCTTGTATTTTATAAAATAGTTCCTAAACTTGTGATTTAAAAATGTGTAATGATTCATATATACTCTTTACCTTACCAATTATAGAACTTGTCTGCTAAGCCAATTTAAAAACAAAGAATGCTGGTCAGGGACATCTGTGGAGAGAGGAAGGTAGGGTTAACGTGTCAGGTTTATGACCCATCATCAGAATCCAAGAAAAAAGAAGCCATCGCGGGAGTTATACTATCTACATGGGACAGGTAGGAATGGAATCGGGGCCAGGGAGAAGCAATTGAGTATGACTGAAAAGCCAGCCATTTTGAAAAACACAAAGAAGATATGGGAAGGGAGAGATTGGTACACAAAATATTACTGTTGACTTTGACCAGGTGGGTTGTTGAGAAAAAGATCAGAGTACCTCTTTTATTTCTCATTTGACACCACAAATGAGAGGAAAGCTTATAGATTTTGACAACGAAGTTTTCAAGAGCTTTAAAGAGGAACTTGGAGATTAGACTCTAATTGGAGGGTTTCAGGTTTTCATTTTAAAAAGGAGCATTTGCTTTGAAGGAAGCTATCAATGTCATTGCTTTCATACTTGCATTACAATCTTGCCAATCTCTCTGTAGTATTAGGCTGCAAGTGAGGCTGTGGTTGTGAAACAGAAAAAAACATGATAAATGTTTTGCAAGATTCCATTTTTTAAGAGGAAGTAATAAAATTATCAAAATCCTTTTGATTTGTTAAATATTGGCTTCTTGAAATATTGAAATGCTTCAAAATAAGCAAACTCTACCACATTGCTTCAAACAAAGCACAGACGTGCTAAACCAAGCTGCTGACCTTTTATAAGAACATAGGATATGGGAAGGGAGATATTGGTACACAAAATACACTACAGTGCTAGGGAGCTTTATGTACAATATGCTGTCTTCATCAGTGTTTTTTCTTACCTTTGTTGTTTTGTTGTATCTCAACTAGATTTGCATTATCCTAAAGTCTCTTTCGATTTTTCTATATACAGTGGCATGCAAAAGTGTGGGCACCCCTGGTCAAAATTTCTGTTACTGTGAATAGCTAAGTGAGTAAAAGATGACCTAATTTCCAAAAGGCATTAAGTTAAAGATGACATATTCCTTTAATATTTTAAGCAAGATTACTTTTTTTATTTCCATCTTTTACAGTTTCAAAATAACAAAAAAGGAAAAGGGCTTAAAGGAAAAGGGCTTGAAGCAAAAGTTTGGGCACCCTGCATGGTCAGTACTTAGTAACACCTCCTTTGGCAAGTATCACAGCTTGTAAATGCTTTCTGTAGCCAGCTAAGAGTCTTTCAATTCTTGTTTGGGGGATTTTTGCCCATTCTTCCTTGCAAAATGCTTCTAGTTCTGTGAGATTCTTGGGCCGTCTTGCATGCACTGCTCTTTAGAGGTCTATCCACAGATTTTCGATGACGTTTAGGTCAGGGGACTGTGAGGGCCATTGCAAAACCTTCAGCTTGTGTCTCTTGAGGTAGTCCATTGTGGTTTTTGAGGTGTGTTTAGGATAGTTATCCTGTTGTAGAAGCCATCCTCTTTTCATCTTCAGCTTTTTTTTTTACAGACATTGTGATGTTTGCTTCCAGAATTTGTTGGTATTTAATTGAATTAATTCTTCTCTCTACCAGTGAAATATTCCCCGTGCCACTGGCTGTAACACAAGCCCAAAGCATGATCGATCCACCCCCGTGCTTAACAGTTGGAGAGGTGTTCTTTTCGTGAGATTCTGCACCCTTTTTTCTCCAAACTTTCCTGCGTCCTAACCATAAAATTCAGTGTCAGAAGTTTGCAAAGGAACATCTAAACAAGCCTGATGCATTTTGGAAACAAGTCCTGTGGACTGATGAAGTGAAATAAAACTTTCTAGCTGCAATGAGCAAAGGTATGTTTGGAGAAAAAAGGGTGCAGGATTTCATGAAAAGAACACCTCTCCAACTGTTAAGCACGGGGTGGATCGATCATGCTTTGGGCTTGTGTTGCAGCCAGTGGCTCGGGGAACATTTCACTGGTAGAGGGAAGAATGAATTCAATTAAATACCAGCAAATTCTGGAAGCAAACACCACACCGTCTGTAAAAAAAAAAAAGCTGAAGATGAAAAGAGGATGACTTCTACAGCAGGATAACGATCCTAAACGCACCTCAAAATCCACAATGGACTACCTCAAGAGGCACAAGCTGAAGGTTTTGCCATGGCCCTCACAGTCCCCTGACCTGAACGTCATTGAAAATCTGTGGATAGACCTCAAAAGAACAGTGCATGCAAGACAGCCCAAGAATCCAACAGAACTAGAAGACTTTTACAAGGAAGAATGGGCAAAAATCCCCCAAACAAGAACTGAAAGACTCTTAGCTGGCTGCAGAAAGCATTTACAAGCTGTGATACTTGCCAAAGGGGGTGTTACTAAGTACTGACCATGCAGGGTGCCCAAACTTTTGCTTCAAGCCCTTTTTCCTTTTTTGTTATTTTGAAACTATAAAGGATGGAAATGAAAAAAGTAATCTTGCTTCAAATATTAAAGAAATGTGTCATCTTTAACTTAATGCCTTTTGGAAATCAGGTCATCTTTTACTCGCTTAGCTATTCACAGTAACAGAAATTTCGACTAGGGGTGCCCAAACTTTTGCATGCCACTGTATTTTCCCATCTTTCACTCCAAATCCTTTTCCAGGGTTTTATTTTGATTACAAAGCTTGTTCTTCCATCGTATTCTCTCGTGCAGTTTTCAGGCTTGAAAACATCCCATTTCTGCTTTAACTCATTTTCACTCTTGGTGTCTCCCAGCATTAAAGGCTTTGGCTATTCACATTGTTTGTCAAGCTTGTATCAATACTTCCACTTATTATGAATAGTGTAGAAAATATTGTAATCCTATTAAAATAGGTATCAAAAAATCTCCACATAATAAATGTTTCTAAACTATGGCAGTTACATTTACTGAGTATAGTAATAAAATGTTTTCACCCGATTTGATTTCAGGACTACTCCAGCAGTGGTATTCTGGCAGTGGATTAATCAATCCTTCAATGCTATTGTGAACTATACGAACAGAAGTGGAGATGCACCAATAACTGTAAGGTAAGTGATGGTGCATTCAGATTTACTTAAGTCATTGTCATAGATTTCAGTATTTAACTGTGTCTCAAATTATTGCTTTGGCTGGTTAAAATAAATAAGCAAAATGAGTCCTTTACATATTTATAGAAATTAATTTGTCGTGTAAGAAACAGTATTAATTTACTATTGCTAATGTTAAAAGTTAGTGCTTTGACAGCAGCTAATGGTGCTTAGGTTTACTATTTTAAGATTTCATTAAATTTTGTTCTTATTTTAATTCTTCTTTAAATTGCAGCCAGCTTGGTACAGCCTATGTCTCTGCTACAACAGGTGCAGTAGCAACAGCTCTTGGCCTTAATTCACTAACTAAGGTATCACTAACTTGGAAACGTGTATGTCCTATCCATTATTGGATATTGAAATGGTAGCAAGCACATGATGTTGATTTTATGAGGATAATAACTACAAATGGCCAGACATTAATTATCTGGGCACTTCTGATATCATCCTCAAGGAGAGTTAAAAATAAATGAATAAAAGATTTAACACTAGTATTCAAAATCATAATAAATTTTAAAGGGATAAGTCACTGGCTCAGGATATACGTATAAAACATTGGCTGGCTGATCACACCTAATATGATCCTGTGTTCACTTAGTGGTCTTCTTTTCTTCGGCAGTCCCTCAGGATCGAGGATGACTTGCTTCCAATCCAGTCCTGTGGGTTCTGAAGTGGCTGGTGAGGCCAATGTGGGAGCTGCAGACTCTGCCACAGGTGGGCTAGGAGGTGCTTGATGGTGCAAGAGGGTGCTAGGTAGTTTGGGATGTTATGCATTCTTTATACCATTCACGTCGGGCTTCTATATGTGGTCACTGAATGGACTTGAGGTTCTCAATGTCTTCATGAATACTTATCTTCCAATTTGAGTAGTCATGAACCAGGGATTCCCAGAAGTCAGTGGGAATGCTACATATTTCCAAGGAAGCTTTGAGAACATTATTGAAACGTTGCCTCTGTCTACCTACTAATCATTTGCTGTGACAAAGGTCAGAATAGTGTGTCTATGTTGGGAGTCTGACATTAGGTACACAATCAATGCAGCCTGACCATCAGAGCTGACTATGTGGGATTGTTGGCCTGGACGATGACTAAGACACTGGTTCTGTTAAAGGGTTCTGAGACAAATGATGAGGCCTTTGCGGGTCTGCAGATTTTGACACAGGCAGGGTAGGAAGCACTTGTTTAGATGGGCACATTGGTAGTTTAGGAAGTAGTGTGCTCCATCCTCCATTTACAGTGGGCTTGTGCTCCTAACACTAGGATTTGAGGTCCTCTAACAACTTGCCCTTGCTGTACAACACTATTCTCCAATAGCAATGGTCCATCAAAGCCTCTAGAAAGCATGGACCACCTTCTATATCTAGGAAGCCACTGCTCAGCGAAGGCAGACAACGGAGATGAAATTCATAATCCTCTCCAGTGTGCCAGCACAGCCTAGGCCAATGAGAAGGTGTTTGAAGATCAAGATTTCAAACGTGGTACAATGTTCATAGTCTACCAAACATGCTATTATGCTATCCTATGTTTCTAAGACTTGGAGTCCTTACCATGGACACCTGAAAACACTAGAAATGTATCGACAATGTCTCTGCAAAATCTTCCGGATCCACTGGCAGGATGAATGGTACAAGATCAGTTTCCTCTCCCAGGCCAACACCCCAACTATATACACCTAATAAACGTTCAGTCAGGTTTATGCAATATCATTTGCATTAGACATCTGAATTAGACACACTATTCCAAGTGAAGAAATTACCAGGTTGAAGATGTTCTCAAAGTCTCCTAGGGAAAAATTGCAATATTCCCATAGGCTCTTAGAAATCACTGGCTCATCACATTCAAACTGGAGAAGGACCATTCAGGATAACACTGAGCACCTCAAATGCAAGTGTCAGGAGCACACAGAAATTCAGTACAAAAAGGAGTCCAGCCTTTCCCAACTTATACCACCTACCTGTTTCATGTGTGCTAAAATCTGTGGATCACATGGTGGGCACATCAGTCACCTCGGAACACATAGAGCACAAGTGATGGCAATTCATCCAGGATCCTAAAGGGCTGCCTAGGTGTTCTACCAGTGGATGAGAAGGATTTTGTAGGGACAATATGAATGGTGTCCCTTTGGTGCTCAGAGGTCCTTGCTGCAGGTAGTCTATGTCTCAGAAGCCTAGAAAGTGAGTGGGGTGATAAAGATCACTGATATACAGGGCTTTATGCCACATTTGAGGTCTTGATCTGTGCTGGTGCACTGAAGACAATGGTGAATTAATTTATAAATGTCTGCCTTCGTTAAGAGGTGACTCCAAAGACATGGGAAGTAGTACAGGTTTTCCAGTGTCTTGTCCTGAACTTGATGACTGAAGTTGGGGTGATCTTGAGTCTGAACTGGAAATGATGCAGGTTGAACAGTTCCCCCTTTGTCCTGCAGAATAGCTTCACTTTAGTGTGAAGCTTGTGAGATGCATGATAGATGATGTCCTCGTTGTAAAGATGTGAATTTGTCTTAGTAGATAGTATGGTCGTGGAGAAATTAACAGATTAAAGTTCTGAAATCTTGTTGCAAAGGTTTGTGAATGGTCTTATCCAATTAAACAGCTACTAGAGGAAGCTGGCTTCTTGTATTTCCCCATTCTCAATGGCATGAGTGCAAGAGACAATGTTAAAGCATTTGAAACAATCTTCAGAGTGAAGTGCTAAGTGGATCCATCTCAGCCTCCACCTGTCACAGAATTCAGACTTTATGGAGTGAATGAAATAGACTAAAAGATGTTGAAAAACAGCTGAAAATATCCCATTTGTAATGAAGACTTGTACTCTACAATTGGATGTACCACAAACCAGGCTGTAGATATACAACTAAAACGTCGGAAGCTGCCTAACAATCCAAAAAATTATTCAAATATTTTCTATCCACAAAGGATGTATAAACCTATTCTATCCAATTTACCCTCTCCCTCTCACCCCCATCAGCTAATTTCAAGATTTAAGGTGACTATCCTTGACATTAAGCAAACATTTGATTGTGGTACCCTGGAGCCTCAGATAGTGAAGTGAAGTCATTGGTGCTGGGAGGAATACTTCTTCATTGATGAGTGTTGTACAAAGTACAAGGAGAGATTGGTGATAGTTAGAGATCCATCATCTCATTCACAGGTTATCATTGTATAAATTCCTGAGGGTGATGTCCAGGGCCAAATCAACCAGCTGCTTCATCATTGACCTTCCCTCCATGTCAGAAATAGGGCTATTCACTAATGATTGCATTCACCACTTCTCAGAAAATTAAGTAGTTTGTGCCTGCATGCTGTGAAATCTGGACACAGGCTAGAATTGCAAGTGACATACAAGTGCCAGCAACTACCATATCCACCACAAAGGAGTCCAGCTTCTCCCCATAATTTTCAAAGGCATTGCTGTCACTGAATCCTGAAAAGCATGCTTGTCACTTAACCAAAAGAAAGTCTGACCAGCCACATAAACGTTATGGCTACAAAAGCATATTAAAGGATGGTTACGATATAATAACTGACTCTCAAAAGTCTTTTCAGGTGGAATTCAGAAGCATTATGGGAATACTCTCCACTTGCTTGGATGAGAACCACTCCAACACCACTCAAGAAGTTTCAGTCAATCTAACAAAAGCAGTCTGCTTTATTGGTACCTAATCCTTCTGCTCTAAATATTAAAAACAACAGCTTAATCATTCACTTGCTCCCCCACTAAGATTCTGTGGCTGCAATAATGCACTGCATTAACTCTTCAACAACAGCTCCCAAGTCCATGATCTTTGCCACTTACAGGGAAAGAGGCAGCAAGTGCAATGGATACCACCTTTGTCAAGTTACCTTCCAAGCTGCACACCAGTTTGACTCGGGGGACTTCCTCCAGATTTCAACAATTCAAAGAAGCTGTACACCACTTTTATGAGAGTAGTTCCTGGATGGTCAATAAATATTAACGATGCCATGGATGACTTTTAGCCAGGAATGAATAATGGAAAAAATCTGCTTATTTACATTCTAAGCATATGAGCATCAATGCAAGAAAAAGTATTAAAGTAAAATCTATTCAATTCCTTTAGCTCTTTAAATTGTTTAAATCTACCTTTCCTTAATTTGAATATTTGAGACCTGGGTTAATTGGAATTAATGACAGCTGACAGAAGTCTATTGTGGTTTTACAGTTTAAGATAACCTAAATAAATACTAAAATCTGGGTATAATTTGGACGTCAGAATATTTAGTGCCATTGTGCAGCAAAACAAAATGTTGTTCACTCTTTCATCACTATTATTTGAAAATACAAAATGGAAAGACTCCAAATTCCCAGGGCTCTGGATATGATTCCTTTAGTAATTAATTTTTTATGTTTGGTAAGAAACTATTAATATGTGTAAGGGAAATTATTCGGGAGATGAAGATTTAGTCATTTAGTAACATTTATTTATATGTAGCAATTTTGAAACATTTACTTAGATGTAATTAATAAGGATTTAGAATGATACCTCTTGTAGATTTTCTTGTGAAGGAAATAATTAGGGATCCTTTTATTCCATGCAGCGTGTGACACCTCTAATAGGACGCTTTGTTCCATTTGCTGCAGTAGCTGCTGCCAACTGTATAAATATTCCTTTGATGAGACAGAGGTAAGGTTTTCAGTAGCTGTAAGCACACATTTAAAAATGAAATGATCCTATGGGTGGCACAGCATAATGCATCATTATAGTATTCAGTTTTGGCTTTGCTGCAGTGGGAGACATTTAGCACAGATGTTGCATTTCAATGAAATCATTGTGGACAATTCCTCTACCTTTAAGAAGAATGTAGCAGAATAATGGTAGCTGTCCTGTTGACTTTCCTTTTCATTAAAGGAACAATGAAAATTGAAGAAAATAACATAGACATCCTTGATACTGTAAAGGAATGTGAATGCTACATAAACTCTTAAGATCGGCATTTGTGTTTTGTAAATAATAATCTTTCCTTTGTTTAGAATGGACCTGTTTACTGGGAGGGAGGGACATCCATAGAGGATTTTTTGATTGAAGACATTTTTTAAATCGATGTTTGCCCTTTTTAAGCCTCCCATTGTTGGCTATGTGGAGGGAGTGCCAACAGTTTTAATCTTGTATTTCCCCTTTGTAAAAATAAAACTGACATCCTATTTATTGTGTAGTTTTATTTACCTTACAACACAAACAAAATGTTTTTCAGAAGAGTGTGATTTAAATTACTGAAAGCACTTTTCAGCACCTTGTTTATCATTGGTTGATTTACCAAAAGCCATCTTGGCCACACACTGAATATGGTGTATTTTTGAAGCAAGGATAAAGGTATAATGATGAGCAGTAAATTTTTTAAAATTAACTTTTTTTGAAAATTAAATCTTTTTGAAAAGTTATGTAAGTTTACATAGGTTTATATTGCTGAAAAGTAAGCTATTTCCAGTACATCAGGATATGGGTAATGGCTTGAGAGAGCACAGAAAAAGCATTCATCTAAACTTTCTTTATGTTTACATTGTATGCTCATAAGCATAAATGATAAACTAGCTACTGTGCTGCAAAACAAAATAAAGAAAGCTTTCTATGTGGAGAAAAATGTTGTTTTGCAGTTTGGAATACAGAGTTTAAACATTCTGGAAATAGCAATAATATATTTTTATTCCATAGAGAATTGAAACATGGAATACCAATAACAGATGAGAATGGCAACCGACTAGGAGAATCAACAAAAGCTGCTCAACAGGCTATTGTACAAGTAATCATCTCTAGGATTCTCATGGCTGCTCCTGGCATGGGTCAGTAGTACTAAAAGCAAATAGTTACAACAAGCTGACTTCTTGTACTCCGGTCAGCACATTTTTGTTCTGTTAGTTATTTGCACAATGTGTTGTGGCCATGAGGACTTGCATTTATATGAGACTGAAGCATACTTAGTGTTATTGTTTGTTATTTGAAACGTATACTTCACTTTTACTGTGAGTAAATGTCATGGTGACTTAACGCACTGATAAATGTGTATCAAGTCATGATTTGGAAGCTAATAGCATAATTCATTTCCAATTTGACTATAGGAACTTTTTAACCCAATTATTTTTTTGGTCTTGTTTGTTTTCATCTGGATTTTGTATTTACAGATGTTGGCTTGCCACTATATTTAGCAGACATTGATAGATTTAATAGTTGCTAATGGCTTTAAAGATACTGCAATTCAGGAGGTCAGCTTTGGGTGTCATTCAAACTCAAGTAAATTCTGTGGGCATATCCCACTGGTTCTGGTTGATAAACTAGTTTTAAAAATCTGATCTTGCATAAGATAGTAAAAATCTAGCAGTAGAGTCTATCCTCAACTATAACATAACAACTAATACCTTTTGTAATACCTTTTGAAAATAGCAAAATGTCACAAGGTACATCACAGGAGCATTATCAAATAAAGTTAACACTATGTACTTCTGGATTGTTGCCCTGAGATACCCTATAAATTCGGGGGGAGAAAAAGGAGGTAAAGGATGGTTTATCGGAGATGAGAATAAAACATACAGACCACCAAAGTAATTGGATGAGCATTAGTAGGAACCATTGAGTCAATCATAGCTCAGCGCCCAGCTCAACAAAGAATTAGGAAGAAAAGTTAATGCAATTCTAAATCTAAGCTTTGGAGAATTAACAAAGAAAAATACAGTGCTTGTTATTTTTCTTCCCATTATTTGCCATGTGTTCCTTTACTGAGCTTTAACCCCATTCTGAAAAGTTTATTTTTTTATTGTACCACATTCACCACTAGATTTGCATTAAAAACAAAAGAGACCAATTAAAGATAAATTAGAATCAATTAAAAATAGAAGAACAATTACTGATTCATCTTGATTAGGAAAGTTACCTCACTTGTACAGAATTACAAGGATGATTGGGGGTATGAAGAAACAAGTGGCAAAATTCCCATACAGTTTTTGGATTGCAGTTGTTCATTGTGAATGGTAATCTATCTACCCTTGACAGTCTTGAAGTACAGTATCAATTAAATACCTATACTAACATAGTTTTATGAGCTATTGTGATTCCTACCCATCTTAATAGTTGAATGTTAAGGCTACAAATGCCTCCAGCTGGTAAGTGAAAACTGGAAAACAAATGTTATCCTGACCATAGTATTACATTTCATAAATTTTTAACCAAAGGTTGTAAAATTCTATAAAATCAAATCATTTTATTTTTAGGGTGCCAAACAACTTGTTGTAAATGCCAACTGTACATTTTATTTGCAACCATTTTGTTGAATTTAAATCCAAAATAAGATTGAATCATATTGTTCCAAAAAGCTAATGCTGATTTTGTTTTAATTGTGAACAATGTAGTAAATGGGCTTTTTTTTATTTTTAGCTATACCTCCATTTATAATGAATACACTGGAAAGGAAAGCCTTTTTAAAAGTAAGTGTTTTGAGGTTGTCTTTTGAATTATTCATCATTCTACAATGTTCAGCAATATTCATTTTGCTGCTACTTTGAAAGAAACAACAATCAAGCTGTTTATTCAATACACGAGTGATTTTTTTATTCTTAAGATTAAATGAAATATTTTATGAACTAAAATTAAAAAGTTTCATAAGTTATCCATAGTGTGTACAATGTAGGTGAAACCATTTCCAAGAGAAATTTAAATTATTGGGACATTGTACAAAGGGAATATTTGAGCCTATAGCACATAAATACCTGTTCCTAACTTTCAAATCAAAAGAGAATAGAAATGTGCTTTACTAGCATAATAGTATTGAACGTTTGTGCAATGATGATATTCAATGCAGTGGATTAAATAAATATAATTGTGATTCTTGTTTTGCTAAGCTCTTAGTTGGTGGCCTTGTATCTGAAGGGAGAGATAAAAGCCTGTATTTTATTGATACAGATTATAATAAAACTATGGTGCATGATAAAGGAAATTCAAATCTCTGCACATTGACTTAATTCTACAGTCAGCTGGCACTGTGCCATCTTCTTTGGAGAAAGCATATCAGAAAGTAAAATAATGACTGTGGTGCACAGTGCCTATTATTTTCCAGGAATACTTTGTCTAGCAATTGAGGACTTCAGCTACAACTCGATAACGCAGACCTAGTTGATTTGAACATGGTGATTTTTCAATGAAAATTGCAATTATTTGAAGCAATAAATCTTCATAAATACTCCAAATTAAGTGTTTTATTATTCTCTTTACCTGATGAAATTACTTTCAAACCATTAGAGAATACTTTGTGAGAAGGCCAAAAGGATTATGCTTTCCTTGGCTTGCATGTGAGAAAGCCAAAGAATGCATGATCCTTTTGGCCTTCCATTTTCTTTCCTTTTATAAAAATCACTTCCAAGATGTGTCATTTGATATGTAAAATGTACATGATACAGATTTTATGAATCTGCCCCACTTGTGTAAATATTTAAACATGTACTGAGAATGATCATATACTGGATAAAATAGGCATCCATAGTCATGCTTGAAGAAGGAAACCGTTTCATAAGGGTAGGGGAGAACATTAGGAAGGAAAAGATTGAGTAAAAGTTTCAAAGAAAACTTTTCCCTTTGTCTGCCGTGGTATATTTACAATAATGTTTTAACTGACCAGTTCATTCAAAAATTATCTTACCATTGATGATTTAATGCTTGCTTCTGTCTGATCCTATGTCTACAGTGCAAAACTTAGCAACCTTGTTGATATTCTGTTAGAGGTAATTAAATACTTTTGCAGTCCTGGTATTTACAAGGTTGTTGTTCTTTTCATTTTTGTAGAGATTCCCATGGATGAGTGCACCAATTCAAGTGGGTTTGGTAGGAATCTGGTGAGTAGAAGAATTTTGAAATCTCCCTTAGCTGTAGTAGTTCTAAATTGATGGCAGATAAAGGTTAGTCCAATTAGTAGTTTTTAATGGAGGATTTCTATCTTGAATAAATTCATCACCAACCTAAAAGATAAAATAAACTTTGAACAGTAAGTTTTGTGTTAAATCGGTTTTGAAGTGAATCTTTTGGTTTGCTCCACTGCCCAGTCTTGCTGGGATTTCCCAGCATAATGCTAGGGAATTACCTCTTGGATTCTGTCTGGGATCCTATTAGTTTTAAGGAGAATTATAGGGTAATGATTTTGCTTTAGTTTATTGGTTTAACTTAATACTTTAAAAATAACAAAACTTCATTTTTAATAGGTTTTGTATGTCTCCAGATTCAAAGACTATTGAAAGCAATGCCAAATTTTACAATTGACAAAGCCCCACCCTCAGCTTTCCCAGAAGTCGCATTCCTGTTAAGAGCATACGAAGGCAGGGTATTCTTAGTATATCACCTGAAGTCCAGCTGCCTCCAGACCGTACTACTGGAGTCTGGGATGCAGGGGGTCATCAAAATAAGCCCTTTGCATCTATCTCAGGTAAATACTGGCATGGATACACCACTGGTAGTGATTCCAGGCAAGAGCAAATTGGGGAGCATGAGCCATTTTTTTGGGGACATAGGTGTTACCGGCAAGGCCAGCATTCATTGTTGTCCCCAGTTGGCCTTGATAAGGTGGTGGTTACCCATTTTCTTGAAACCCTACAATTTAGTTGAGTGGCTTGTTTCTGAAGACATTTAAGAGTCAACCATATTGCCACAGCTCGAGAGTTATGAGTTATGTGTGGCAGACTTCCTCCCTTGAAAGATGTTAGTGGATCCAGTAAATTTGTGTTCATCTTTACTAAGGCACGGTTTATTTTTAACAACGTATATTTAACTGAATTTAAATTCCATAGCTGCCATGATGAGATTTGGACTTGTATCTCTAGATTGTTAATCCAAGTCCATAAATTACTAGTCCAGTAATTTATTCACTGCTCCAGCACCATATTTCTCTATTTTTTGTTTTTCTTTGTGGTTTTCTTATTTATGAATAGCAATTAGAAAAAGAGGAAAAGTTTTTATTATAAAATCATAAATTATTATAATATTATGAAATGATGTTACGCAGAAGAAGGGGATTAATCTGAGCTGGAGGTAACCAATTCATCTCTCCCTGGCTGTTTCCCCAGATCCTTATTATTTTTCTCACTTTCACGTATTTGTTAAAATTTTCTTGAATCTTATTCTATCACCCTTTGTTAATGTATTTCGGATCACTATAACTTACTGCATTACATTTTTCTTCACTTGGCTTCTTGTTCCTTTGCCTGTTGCCCTCAGTCAGTCTTCTGCTTACCAACCCATCTATCACTGGAAACAATTTCTCCTTTCTTCTTGCCAAAATATTTAATGAATTTGAGCACCTCTTTCAAATCTTTATCATAACCTTCTCTGCTGTAATGAGAACACTAGTTACTTTGACCTGTCCTATATATCAGAAATTCCTCAACACTAGTACAACTCTAGAAAAGCACTCTGCGTACTTCCTAAATTATTAACCAAAATTGAACACAGTGCTTCATCTAAAGCCTAAGCAGTAAAAGCTTACCATAAATTTTTTGCTTTTGTATAATCCTCTGTTATTAAAGCAAAAGATCCTATATGCTCAAACAGCCTTCTCAACCTTTACTGCCACGTTTAAATATTTGTGCTTGATCCCTCTGGTTTTACTTGCTGATTAAAATTGAGCCAATTAGTTCATATTTATTCTTTTATCTTACCTAAATGTATTACCTCATTTACTGTTAAGTGTTCTGTGTGGATTTTTTTTGTTAAATCTGTCTTGAGTCTAAGTATTTCACTCTGTAGATTTATTATTAAAAAGCATTACAGAAGCTGAAGACTGCTCAAAATTGATGTTGTAAACACATATTAACATATTTTCATAGAATACTAACTAGATCAGAAGCTGGTTTCACAATAGTAAAGACTTGCCATGTGCTGCCAATATAACTAATTGATAATTAGTTTATTATTGTCACATGTACCGAGATATAGTGAAACGCTTTTGTTTGCATGCCATCCAGACAGATTATTTCATTCATTCATACATAGTAGAAAAGGTAAAAACAAAAATGCAGAATATAGTATTTACAATTACAGAGAGAGTGCAGGGAGACAAAGTGTAAGGGTCATGACGAGGTAGGTTGAGAGATCAAGAGTTCATACTTAGCGTATAAGAGGTATGTTCAAGAGTCTTATAACAGTGGGATGGAAGCTGTCCTTGAGCCTGGTGGTATGTGTTCTCAGGCTTTGATATCTTCCCAATGGGAACTAAATAACCTTACTATTCCTCTAAATAACTTGAGGGCACATGTTGTGTAAAATGTACTTTTATATCCCACAGACCAACAAGCTCACAGTTTTGATGCTTGCTTAGCCATTTTCAACTGGAATAGGATGGGAAAGGAGGTGATATAAGTGCACTTAACATTTCCAGCAAGGGCAAGCATGGAGGCTTTCCTCCCTCTTAGCCAGTATCATATCCCGAACTGAAAATTAAATAAAATGGGCTTCCATTGGATGTTTTTATTGTTGAATTCTTAAGTTGCCTAGCCCATATAAATGCTATTTCATGACTCTTCTTACAGGCACCCAGTTTCTTGACTATATTGTGGGACATTATTAAAGTTATTCCACACAACTTCTTCCCAACAACTCCACCCCACCAGCATGTTTCTGTTCCTTGTAATTTTTCTTCCTTCCATATCAATCCCACTTACTGATATTCTGAACAAGATCCTTCCTTAATAACATATTTATGCCATTCTTTCTGGCAGTGTTACTCTCTTTTCCATTTGGTTTCTGTCTTCAAAATATCAGGTACACTACAATATTTCTTCTTTAGCTTTAGTTAGCTCAAACTCCTTTACTGCATTTTGTGCCACTAACAAGCCTGTCGTCTTGTAAATGCTTCCAGTAAAAGGCCTTTACTATTGCCATTTTACAATTTTACCTCATAATTTGGTCTTTATTCATTAATGCATCATCACCAATAAACAGTCAATACTCTTGTGCTTCACGTTGTTTATTATTGCCCTGAACATTACACTGTTAAATGTCCTTGAATTGTTAAATTTATTGACTTCACCTTGCCTAAAACTTTTCCTGCACCTACCAACCCACCAATTGCTACTTCCAAACTCTCACCCTTCCATCCTGTTACCAGACCCACCATTCTAGTTTAAAGCCGTATTTGCATTGATTACATCTTGTTTTAAACAGAGCTCTTCCTAATGGAGTACTTCCCTCCTTTATCTAGTGTTTATGCCAGTATTCCAAAATTCAAAAACTTATTTCCCATATCCCATCCTTTGAGCAAGACATTCAACAGTCTCCTCAATTTGACCCTCTGCTGGTTTGTACAAAGCTCAAGTGACTATTATCTTTTAGATTCTGTTTCTTCTTCTACTCCACTGCTGATCTATCCTCTCTTGTGTTACATTGCCATTTGATGTACTACTCCCCATGCTGGACCAGCCTCCCATAAAATAGCAAAACAATTCTGACAAAGTTAGTATTAAAATATTAGCGATAAGTATTATTAGGTGTATATGTAAAGTCTTGCACCAATACTTAAAACATTCTTTGGTGAAGTTAAACAATGTTTGTTCAGAAATACAATTGTGATCAAAAATCTTAATTGAATTTTAAATTTTTCTTTCCTTGATAGCATTAATATTGGGCTATTTCAGATGCACTGTGCAAGAAATTTATGGTGGAAAACCTTTGATTTTTTTTTTTGTCCACTTTAATTTTTGCTGATCTTTCTTATTACAGCTTGGTATTTGCTACACCTCTTTGTTGTGCATTGTTTCCACAAAAAAGGTAAGAAACCAGTTCATGTGCATCATGCTTGGTAAGATTTTACATCTTAAGAATTTCTATGCATACTTTTATACTTGTATGAATGTTAAGAATTAAAGTTTGAGTCATACAGCATGGAAATAAACCTTTCAGCCCACTGACTCCGTGTTGATAGTGAAGCACCCATTTACACTAATCCCATAATTTATTCTCCCTACATTCCCATCAACGCTTCACAGATTCTACTACAGTAAAACTTCAATAATCCAGCACGTTCGGGACTTTAGTCCCGGACTAGTAGATTCGATTAATTCCCCAACACATTTTTACACAGTATTATAATAAACTTCATAGTGGAACCAAAAAGTTTCATGTAAGCATGGAAACGGAACATTGATCATTTTAAAGAGACTGTGGGAATTGGGGCCCCGGTGAGTCAGCTGCCGAACCGCTGGGATTTCTGAACAGTTGGTTAGGGGATTACATAAGTTTTACTGTACTTGCCTATACGTTAGGTGCACTTTACATTGCCCAATTAAATTACTAATCTGCATGTCTCAGTGACGTGGAAGCAAAATGAGTGTCCCCTTGCAGTCAGGTGGAGAATGGTTAGATCGCTGGAGCAGTGAGGCTGCTCTACTAGCTGCACCACTGTGTCACCTTTCCTTAGGTTCTGCTCCATTTTGCTTTACCTTTTGGCTTTCTGGTGAAACCATTCAAACGTTTCAGTGGTGATCTGTTTTGCTTTTCAGAATTATTAATACTCAACAAGCTGACTAAAATACACCTGAGAAGTATGGAACAAATTGATTAATGGATCAGTAAGATGGTGTGTAATCTTTGGAGCTAGGAAAGTGTCATTTAAGAATAGGGGAACACCGACCATAGCAACTGGTATTTATTAAACATAGATTGCACTCTGGAGTTCCAGATATGTAGAATTGTGCTGGCTGTGGCTGGCAGTTCCAAAGGGATCCACCAGCATTTAGCTGCTGCCAGGTAAGTAACTCCTAGACTTGCATCGACCCACTAAGTCAGGCACGAGCTGACTGACACAATTCGGTGTACCGATCATCTGGAATCAAACAGCGGAGCCCAGTTGTGCTGGGATTCCCTGGCACCATGCTGAGAAATTCTCCTTCACAATCTAGGCCAGACAGAGCTGGTGTAGGATAGAAATCACCATGCATTTTAATGAAAATTCCAGACTGGAGATTGAAGAAATAGTTAAAATAAATAGGTGTTTTGATGTGTTATTAATAACTTTTAAATGTCACTGAATATCATACATTTAAAAACTATTACAAAACCTTGAAGTGACAGGATGGAGAAGTTCCATTCCCAGCCTTGTCAAAGGTAGCAGTTCATTCTGGGAACAGGGCCTCCACTGGTTTCACCACCCAGTAGTGGGGTGTCAGCTTATATGCCCCTCCATATCCAGACCAGGCAAGTACAGTAGGCAGGGCCCTTGAGTAGCAAATCCAAACAGTGGCCTGAGTCCAGCTCGATTAGGCCCATTGTAGTGTTAATGTCATGAGATTAGTGGTCCAGAGATCCACCATGGAAACATGAGAAAATGAATTCAATATATTTTGCCATGAGTAGGCTGGTACCAGAGCAAATAAATGGAACCTGACACAGGTCCAATCTACACATAACTTCTGACCTGTATTTCACAGCTGATTCTAAATTTAGTTTTATTAAATTGGCTCCTTTTGACATTTGTGGCTTCTCCATTTTCTTTAATTCCAAATACAAGTGCCCTCATTATAAAGCCTTAATAGTTACTCTGTCAGGGGTAAGTGGATTCCACATGCATCACTTTAATGTGCAAAAATGTTTCACATTTATTATTAAATGACTCTTTTTATGATCCTACATTATAAAGTAACTACACTTCAAAAACAATTTCATAACTAATAACTGGGATCATGAGGTTGTGTAAAGATGCTAAATAAATGCAAGATCTTTCTATTTAAACTGCATCCCTTTGTTCTAAGTTCTATCCAGGAGGAGACAGTCATTCTTGTATATCCTGTAGATTTTCTTCATTGTTTTATGTACATCAGTCAGATTACCCTTAAAATTATCTTTAGCACAGATTCATCTACTGTCTTATTATTCATTTCTTCTATCCCATGTAATACCTGGCAAATTTTTAAGATGGGCCACCTCAGAGTTAACTATTACTTTTGATCGAGGCAAAGGAATCTCTTAATCTGATACATTGAAATTCTTTTCATCTCTACCTTTGCCGATTACCTCGAATTGTTCAGGTAAAGCCTTTAATTCATAGGGAGAATTGGCTTGCCTGTAGGAGTGACCTGAGATTTCAACCAGTCAAAAATACTGGAAGCAATAAATTTAGAAAGGTTAGAATCTCAACTCTGTAATTTCATTCTGTTTTAGTGTCACTTGTCAAAAAAAAATGTGACATAATGATGCCTAATTTGCTTTTTAGCCACGGCTGCCTTAATTTGCATGTCATGGCTCTATAAAAAGCATTTCTCCAACATTACTCTCCCTTTATTTCCAGTTTTAAAATTGTGGAAGTTATTTTCCTTATGTTAAATTACTGACCAGGAATTGACAATCTCACTATTTCAGTTGTGCCATATAACTATAAATATTCACAAATAATCTACTCCAAAGTTCAAATCCTGGCAGAACAATTCATCTGTACACTTCATGTCATGGCCCATATCTGAACATAAGGTCGGAATGCCAAATGAGAGTTGAGAGGCAGTATTTGACCAGGTGGTAAAGGAGATCAAAAGATAAACCCTCCAGATGCTGGAATCGTATATGATAGACAGATGGCAATGGTTGTCAAAGTCATCATAGCTCCAAGACATCACTGCAGGAATTCAGAATCAGATTTATTATCACTGACATATGACATGAACTTTGTTGTTTTGTGGCAGCAGTATAGTGCAGATACATAAAAATCTATAACTTACAAAAATAAATAGTGCATAAAAAAAGGAATAATGAGGTAGTGTTCATGGATTGTTCAGAAACCTGATGACTGAGGGGAAGAAGTTGTCCCTGAATCATTGAGTGTGGATCTTCAGGCTCCTGTACGTCCTCCTTGATGGTAGTAACGAGAAGAGGGCATGTCCCGAATGGTGAGGGTCCTTAAAGATAGATGCCGCCTTCTTGAGGCACCGCATCTTGAAGATATCTCGATGGTGGGGAGGGTTGTGTCTGTGATGGAGCTGGCTGAGTCTATAACCCTCTGCAGCCTTTTGCGATCCTGTGCATTGGAGCCTCCATACCAGCCTGTGATGCAACCAGTCAGAATGCTCTCCACCATACATCTATAGAAATTTGTAAGAGTCTTTGGTGACATACCAAATTTCCTCAAACTCCTAACAAAGTAGAGCTGCTGGCGTGCCACCTTTGTTATTGAACCAATGTGTTGGGCCCAGGATAGATAGAATGTAAATTATATTTTATAAATTGTGATAGAACCAATGTGTTGGGCCTCTGAGATGTTGACGGCCAGGAACCTGAAGCTGCTGACACTTTCTACCGCTGACCCCTCAAGTTGTGTGTTCTCCCAACTTCCCCTTCCTGAAGTTCCTTGATCTTGCTGACATTGAGTGTGAGGTTGTTGCAACACCACTCAACCAACTGATCTATCTCACCCCTGTAAGCCACCTCGTCACCATCTGAGATTCTGCCAACAACAGTGGTGTCGTTGGTGAATTTACAGATGACATTTGAGCTGTGCTTAGCCACACAGTCATGAGTGTAGAGAGAGTAGAGCAGTGGGCTAAGCATGCATCCTTGAGATGCGCCTGTGTTGACAGTCAGCAAGGAGGAGATGTTATTGCCGATCTGCACTGACTGTGGTTTCCAGATGAGGAAGTCCAGTTGTGGAGGGAGGTGCAGAGGCCCAGGTTTTGAAGCTTGGTTATTAGTACTGAGGGAATAATAGTGTTGAATGCTGAGCTGTAATCGATAGTCTTGTGGTTGTCTGTGCTCCAAAGCAGAGTGGAGAGGCAGTGAGATTCTCCTGAGTTCCTGAGGAAATATCCTCTTACAGTTATATCACTATTTAACAATACTTTTCTTCACCTATGACAAGATCAGATGGTGAAAAATTTATTGCTTTCACCACTCAGCTCCATATGCAAACTTTTGATAATAAAGCAGATCAAGTTAGCTATCTTCAAATCTGGATAAAGTCCAGGACTGAAATGCAATGGTATATTGTATATTTGTGTATTGTAAGTGTAAGGTAATAAGCATCTTGAGCAGGAGAAAGCCCAGTCTTGTCTCCCACCACGACAGTCTTAAATATCAACACCATGGTTGAGTCTAAGAGTTCCATAATAAAATAGCTCATTATCTGATTCATAAGTTTCTATACCATCTGCACTGTTCAAAGCAGAAAGGAATGCTTGTATGTGTCTCGGTAGATAGAACAGATAGCTTCAACACAGTAGTGGAGGAAATGAAATTATGCATGCTGAAGAGGGCAAATGTAGAAAAATCATGGCCAAAGTTATGGAGAAATTTGGAAAATTTTATTTTAAAATTAAAGCTTTACTCATGGGAGCCAACATAGGTCAACAGTACAAGGTTAGTGAATGAGCAAAACTTCAAGCAAACTAGGATACAAGCTGCAAAGTTTTGGATATCTTCAAATTTATGGAGACTAGAACTTGAGAGACTGGCCAGGAGTGCATTGAAATGAGAGTGGAGAAGCGAGATGGCCATCTCACCTCTCCACTCTCAGTCCTGATGCAGGATTTTGACCCAAAATGTTGACAGTTTCTTTCCTCCCACGGATGCTGCTCGACCAGCTGAGTTCCTCCAGCAGATTGTTTGTTGCTCCAGATCCCAGCATCTGCAGTCTCTTGTGTCTCCATCATGCACTGAAATGATCAGTTTTAGAAGTTACAAAAGCATGGATGAGGGTTTCAGTAACAAGGCTGAGGCAAGGGTGGAACTGGATGATATAGGGCTGGAAGTGTATCTTGAGATGGTATGGTTTTGTGATCATAAACTCATTCCAAGGTCAAATTCAACACAAAGGCTACAAATTGTCTTTTCAGCCTCTGTTACTATGCTGAGGCATGGTCGGCTGCTATGAATTGGTATTTGTGATGAGAACCAAAGAAAATGAATTTGATGTTGTCAGTGTATGGGTAGAGGAAATATATACTCATCCAGTGCTGGATTTTGGATAAGCAGTCTGACAGTCTGATATCAAGATAGGTGATAGTGCTAGTAGTCATGAAGTAGCATGGGTATTGTACAAGTGGAAGAAATTGTCAATGTTTTGGGTTGAAACCCTGCATCAGGACTGAGAGTGGAGAGGTGAGATGGCTATCTCGCCTCTCTACTCTCATTTCAATGCACTCCTGGCCAGTCTCAAGTTCTAGTCTTCATAAATTTGAAGATATCCAAAACTTTGCAGCTTGTGGAAGCTGATACTCTGCTTTTGGATGAGATTGCTGAAGGGTGGTAAATAAGAAAGAGGAAAGGACCAACGATGGGTTCTTCAGACAAGACTGACATAGTAGCATGAGAGTGAAGGGTACAAAGCACTTCAGATGATTCTCAGACTATAACTGGATAGATTTAAAAAAAAGAATCTGATTTGTTGTTCCAACTAGCTGAATGATGCAGGAAAGGGATTGAAGCAGGATGATGAATAATGTTAATGAAAATTACATACCTGGCTTTTCATTGATATTTAGACAATTTATGGGAATTATGTATTTTAACTGTCTTGAGATGCCTTTTATTTAATTTCTTACAGCTCTATGTCTGTGAGCCGTCTTGAGCACGATATTCAGGGTAAAGTTCGAGAGGCCAGTCCTGGAGTGGAATATGTTTACTTCAACAAAGGATTATAAAAGCACAAAATAATTGAAGAAAAACACCAAGCAATCCAGTTTGTAGTGAGTTCAATGTGACAGAACTTAAAAACTGTGTTTTTTTTGTCTTAACCCATTTGTACTTTTACATAGTTTTTTTCAGAAAGCTTATTTAATGATCTAAGAATACTAATCTAAGCTAATTATAGTTGATATTAGTTTCAGATAAGACAGTTTTAAAAAGGCAACGGTTTGTGCTGTCTGCATTTATGTAGTCTATTTCTAAAATAACTTATACTAATGTAAACCTCTGTCAGTCAACTGACACAGCACAAAACATTACTACATTGCTCATTTACGACATTCATCCTGTTAATGTTTGTACTGTGTTTATGGTTATAACAAGTGTTAACATTTGCTAATTAGATTAGAACAGAAAATAGATCTTGTGACTGTCAAGTGTTATGCAAATATAATTGTATTAGAAAGTTGGCATAAACATTTCACTTCAGATTTATGTTTCAGGGCTATATGTGAAAGGATCAGAAGGTAATTCTCCATTAGCTAAATTGTATGCTCTACCAGGTGAATAAAGTTTAAACTCCAGATTGAGCATAAAGGACTGAATACTTGAAATAATACAGAACTTGATAGCTATGATCAGAAGATGATAATGGTTTTAAAATTTATAATCTCATTGGCACGTGCAATAAAACTTCAATGTTGCTGTATAAGCACATTCTTAAAAATAATTTACATTCCTAGATATTTAATGCCTTCAGGATTTTTAAGATTAAGTCATGATTATGGTACAATTTTAATAGAAAAAGTATATTGTCTTTGCAATCTTTCAATCAATGAAAGTGTATTATTTAGATGAAACTGGAAAATAAAACCCAAATAAAGTGAAACTTCAAGAAAAGATAATACAGCTTCCCTGTGAAATTATTTGTCGAAACACACACGCTCAAGTAGTAATATTGCTATCATCTATTTACACAGAAGGAAAGTTTGATATGAAAATGAAATTACTGCAATTGTCTCTATCAAAATCTGTTTGGACTTGGCATTGCTGATGCATTAGGAGTGATTGGTTGCTTTTCATATCCTTGTTGATTGTGCATCAGCTATCCATTTGTTCAAGCACTAGAACACAGTAGTTTATTTGGAACAAACAACATTTTTCATGGTGGTCACTGGATTAACTATTATTTTCTTTCTATAGAATCTTTGCTGATCTCTAAATGAAGATGTTACTGAACTGTGTACAGCAGCTGATATTTTCATTGGTTGGTGAGAAGCCAATAGGAATGAAAGTCATTCAGAATTGTAGAATAAAATGGCAATTGCAGCCTCTTATCGATACTTGATAATCTATAACAGCTGAAACTTTGTGGCCTCTATCCTGTCCCACACAAAGTCATCCATGCTCATCATATCTTTTCTTGCTGATTTACATTAGTTTCCAGTTCCCAAAACCTCAAATTTAAGAGTCATTCTTGTGTTTTAATCATCTCGTGGTCTTCTCCATCTGATCTCTCTAACTTCTTCCCAACCTACAGTTTCTGAATTCATCGTTCAAATGGCTTGTGTATTCATCCTTGTCCCCATTCCCCAATGACGAGATGCAAATTTTTCTTGTGTGAAGAATGACCCCAGGTATGATTCTTAACTATTGAAACATGTTCCTTTTCACACAGCTGTACATCTCGTGCTAAGACTCTTATTAACACATAAATATGGTGTAATTTTGCCACTCAAAT
This sequence comes from Pristis pectinata, assembly GCF_009764475.1. NCBI lineage: Eukaryota > Metazoa > Chordata > Chondrichthyes > Rhinopristiformes > Pristidae > Pristis > Pristis pectinata. Next base: position 40,392,155 of record NC_067408.1, on the reverse strand, counting down.
GCTTCAGCTACTGCTTATCAGCTCAAACTGTATTTTAGCAAGTCAGCATCTGGGGTATCATTAGCCATCCCAAAATAGTCAAAAGCTTAGATTCAAAAATAAAGAATGGGATGAGGGTTGTTGGGCAAAGACTTAGACACTGGCCTGTTATTTATGAACTTGGATCTGTGATTCAAATCCTATCCACAACTGAGTCTGGACAGCCATTAATCAAATTTGGAATGGACATGCACCCACAGCACAAACAGTCCTTAATCTCTCACTGCTCCAAAAGATTCCAATCAAGTTAAATGGCTGATAAAGAAATCTAACATCTCAGTTTGGTGAAGAGAAGTAACAGTTTCTGCAGAGAAGTATTGAGCTCTACCTTCAATACAATAATTCCAAGCAAGCTTGTCACCAAACTCCGAGACCTCTGTAACTGGATCCTTGACTTTCTAACAAACAGACCGCAATCAGTGAGGATAGGCAGCAAGACCTCCGGCACAATTATTCTCAACACTGGTTCCCCACAAGGCTGCGTCCTCAGCCCTCTACTCTACTCTACTCCCTATACACTCACGACTGTGTGGCCAGATTCTGCTCTAACTCCATCTACAAGTTTGCAGATGATACCACCATTGTAGGCCATATCTCAAACAGCGATGAGTTGGAGTACAGGAAGGAGATAGAGAGCTTAGTGGAATGGTGTCATGACAACAACCTTTCCCTCAATGTCAACAAAACAAAAGAGCTGGTCATTGACTTCAGGAAAGGGGGTGGTGTACATGCATCTGTCTACATCAATGGTGCTGAGGTCAAGAGGGTTGAGAGCTTCAAGTTCCTGGGAGTGAACATCACCAACAGCCTGTCCTGGTCAAATCATGTAGATGCCACGGCCAAGAAAGCTCACCAGCGCCTCTACTTCCTCAGGAGGCTAAAGAAATTTGGTTTGTCCCCTTTGACTCTCACCAACTTTTACCGATGCACCATAGAAAGCATCCTATCTGGATGTATCACAGCTTGGTACAGCAACTGCTCTGCCCAAGACTGCAAGAAGCTGCAGAGTTGTGGACACAGCCCAGCGCATCACGGACACCAGCCTCCCCTCCTTGGACTCTGTCTTTACCTCTCGTTGTATTGGTGTAGCAGCCAGCATAATCAAAGACCCCACCCACCCGGGACATTCTCTCTTCTCTCCTCTTCCATTGGGTAGAAGATACAGGAGCCTGAGGGCACGTACCACCAGACTTAAGGACAGCTTCTACCCACTGTGATAAGACTATTGAACGGTTCCCTTATACAATGAGATGGACTATGACCTCACGATCTACCTTGTTGTGACCTTGCACCTTATTGCACTGCACTTTCTCCGTAGCTGTGACACTTTACTCTATACTGTTATTGTTTTTACCTGTACTACATCAATGTACTCTGTACTAACTCAATGTAACTGCACTGTGTAATGAATTGACCTGTACGATCAGTTAGTAAGACAAGCTTTTCACTGTACCTCAGTACAAGTGACTAATAAACCAATACCAATACCAAGTTTCTTGTGTAATACCTAACAATGTGCTTAATACCAACATTGATTGCCTGGCCAAAAAAAACACTGTTCATCTTGATTAAAGCATAAAGATGTGAAATATTCAAGTATTATTACAAAACTTGGGCATAATATTTGCTGCCAATTTTGTCTAGCACTTGTTAGATTCAGTTTCCTTGCCACAATCGCTTAAACAGTAATCTATTTGGGCAGGGTTAAAAAACTCGCAGTGAATACCGATTGCTCATCACAACATAGAATATCAATGATGAGCAACTATTTAGTTAAAAACAGCCCTGGAAGACTGCGAGGAAGAAAAGATCACATCCAAATTACGTACAAAGATCTTTTGGAATTTGAAATATAATGACTTTTATTTGCAAGTTGATTTTATTATGCCACTTCTTCTTTCATCTCAAAAGGTAGTGGTTTCCCAAGCGTGACCTATGCTCATTCTTTGCTAGAATGTTAAAATATGTAACTTCTGTGGCGACTCACCATCCGCACAAGCGAACCGGCTCGGCGGTTGGGGCGCGTGTCATCGGAGCAGCGAGGCCCAAGATGGCACTGGGCTTTCGTCTTCCCCAAGCAACGGGGGAGAACCTGTGCGTGTGAAAAGTTTTGATGATGTAGCACGTACGTCATTTCTGTTTTCGGAGGACGGGAACCGCGCCACTTAAAAGGCCCGCGCAAGGCGGGTAAATAAATCAATCTTGTTCTACAGCTTGCAGACTCGTGTCTTTATTTCTTACATCGCAGTAGCAGCCACTACATTGGTGACCCTGACGGTCCAAACAGATTTTGGACCCACACAATGACTGACAATGCAGTGGCACTCAAGCTGCCCACCATTTGGATGCTTCGGCCCCGCGTGTGGTTCAACCAGGCCGAAGCCCAGTTCCAACTCCGGCAGATCACCTCCGACTCCACACGGTACTACCACGTGGTCAGCTCCCTGGACCAGGAGACAGCCGCCCAGGTCGGAAACTTCATCCAGTCTCCTCTGGAGGAAGATGAGTACCCGGCTTTCAAGCCCCTTCTCATTCGGACCTTCGGCCTCTCCCATCGTGAGCACGCTGCCCACCTGCTTCATCTCGACAGCCTGAGGGACAGATTTCCATCGGCCCTGATGAACAAGATGCTGGCCTTGGCTGAGGGACACAAGCCCTGCCTGATGGTCGAGCAGACCTTCCTCGAACAGCTGCCTGATGACATTCACCTGCTGTTGGCCGACGCCGACTTCTGCAACCCACGTGAGGTAGCCACCCAGGCAGATGCCCTGTGGAGGGCCAAACGCGAGAGCGGTTCATCCATCGGCCAAATCGCCAGGCCGCGTGCCCAATGCCTACCTAAACCAGTCCCAGCAGCCGAGTGACCACACCCCAGAAACACAGATGATGACATTGACGACCAGCTGTATTTCTACCATCAGAGGTGGGACGCGGAGGCCCATCGATGCCGCCCACCCTGCAAGTTTCAGGGAAACGCCAGGGCCAGTCAGCGCTAATGGCTACGGCGGCTGGCCACCAACACAGCCTCCTATTCGTTTGGGACGAGCAGTCCGGACGTCGTTTCCTTGTCGATACTGGAGCAGAGGTCAGTGTTTTACCTCCGACCGGCCACAACACTCGCAGCAAGCAACAGGGACCCACCCTCAAAGCCGCAAACGGCACAATGATACGAACTTTCGGTACCCGTACAATCCAATTACAATTCGACGAAAGCCATTTTACCTGGAACTTTACCCTTGCCACTGTCGCCCAGCCACTCTTGGGAGCCGACTTCCTCCGGGCCCACAACCTGTTAGTCGACCTACGAGGGAAACGGCTACTGCACTCCAGAACCTTCCAAACTTACTCTCTGGGAGAAGCTAGCCTACCAGCCCCACGCCTGGACTCCATTTCCCTGTCTGGCAACGAGTTCACCAAGCTCCTAGCTGAGTTCCCATCGGTTCTGGCACCTCAGTTCACGAATTCGATGCCCAAACACGGGGTGCGACATCACATCACTACGACAGGGCCACCCCTTCACGCCCAAGCACGACGATTACCTCCAGACAAGCTCTGCCTGGCGAAGGAGGAGTTCCGCTGCATGGAGGAGCTGGGGATCGTTCGCAGGTCAGACAGCCACTGGGCCTCCCCCCTGCACATGGTCCCCAAAGCCACCGGCGGGTGGAGGCCTTGCAATGACTACTGCGGGCTGAACAATGCCACCAACCCAGACCACTACCCCGTCCCTCATATCCAGGACTTCACGGCAAACCTACACGGGGCCCACATTTTCTCCAAGGTGGACCTTGTCTGGGGAATACCACCAAATCCCTGTCCACCCTGACGACGTCCCCAAAACTGCACTCATCACTCCGTTCGGCCTCTTCAAATTCCTTCGAATGCCATTCAGCCTTAAGAACGCCGTGCAGACCTTACAGCGGCTGATGAATGCGGTAGGCCACGACCTGGACTTTGTGTTTATTTATTTAGATGACATTCTCATCACCAGCCGTAACCGCCAAGAACACCTTTCCCACCTCCGCCAACTGTACTCCTGCCTCAGTGATTTCGGCCTCACTATCAACCCAGCCAAGTGCCAATTCGGCCTCGACTCTATCGATTTTCTCGGCCACAGAATCACCAGCAAGGAGGCAACACCCCTACCCACAAAGGTAGACGCTATCCGCCATTTTGCCCGTCCCAACACGGTCAAAGGCCTGCAGGAGTTCGTTGGGATGGTCAACTTTTACCATCGTTTTATCCCTGCAGCAGCTCGTATCATGCGCCTTTTGTTCTCACTGATGTCTGGCAAGGGCAAGGACATCGTCTGGAACGACGAGGCCGCGGCTGCCTTCGTTAAGGCCAAAGAAGCCCTAGCAGATGCCGCGATGCTGGTACACCCCAGGACAGATATCGCAACCACCCTCACGGTGGACCCATCTTACACCGCGGTCGGTGGGGTACTGGAACAACCAATTGAAGGCTGTTGGCAACCCTTGGCGTTTTTCAGCAGGCACCTTAGGCCACCCGAACTTAAATACAGCACCTTTGATTGAGAAATACTAGTGCTGTACCTGGCGATCCGGCATTTCCGGTACTTTTTAGAAGACAGGCCTTTCACCGCTTTCACTGACCACAAGCCATTGTCTTTCACCTTCTCTAAGGTCTCCAATCCCTGGTCAGCCCGCCAGCAGCGACATTTGTCCTACACTTCCGAGTTTACAACGGATATCCAACATGTCTCCGGAAAGGACAATGTCGTTGCTGACGCGGTCCCCAAACCGACCATCCACAGCCTGTCCCTGGGTGTAGACTACGCGGCCCTGGCTGACGCACAGCAAGCCAACGACGAGCTGCCCAGCTACAGAACCGCAGTCTCAGGCCTGCAGTTCCAAGATTTCATAATTGGCCCAGGTCAACGGGACCCTCCTGTGCGACGTCGCAACAGGTCAGCCCTGCCCTATAGTTGCTGCAGCCTGGCGGAAACGCGTTTTCAACTCAGTACACGGGTTGGCACACCCATCCATCAGATCGACTGTCCGACTAGTCACCAGCAAGTTCGTCTGGCACGGCCTGCGCAAACAGGTCAGTGAGTGGGCCAAGACTTGTCCGCACTGCCAGACATCAAAAATCCAACGACACACCAAGGTCCCGCCACAGCAGTTCGAGCCTACCCGTAGAAGGTTCGACCACATTCACGTTGACCTCGTTGGCCCCCTGCCTGTTTCAAGAGGAGCGCGGTACCTCCTTACCATCATGGACCAGTTCATGAGGGGGCCAGGGGCAACACCTCTTTCAGACATCACGATCGATTTCTGCGCCTGGGCGCTGCTCACAGCTTGGGTCTCACGCTTTGGTGTTCTGGCCCACCACTTAAGACAGAGGCGCCCAGTTTACCTCCAGCCTATGGTCTGCACTAGCGGACATGCTAGGAACGCAGCTGCACACCACCACGGCCTACCACCCTCAGTCAAACAGGTTGGTAGAACGTTTCCACCGCCATCTGAAATCAGCCCTGATGGCCCGCCTGAAAGGTCCTAACTGGGTCGACGAACTTCCTTGGGTCCTGCTCAGCATATGCACTGCCCCCAAGGAAGATCTCCACGCTTCATCAGCTGAACTCGTGTACGGTGCGCCGCTGGTCGTCCCAGGGGAGTTCATACCCGCCTTAGGGGGCAAGAGGAACAACCCGCGGCAGTCCTAGGAAGACTGCGCGAGAGGCTCGGCAGCTTGGCACCGATTCCCACTTCGCGACATGGTCAGTCCCCATCCTGTGTGCCCAAGGAACTACGAGACTGTAAGTTCGTTTTTGTTTGCAGGGGCACACCATGGGCACCGTTGCAACGACCATACCAGGGGCCATTCTGGGTCGTCAGAAATAATGGGTCCACCTTTATTTTGGACATTGGGGGCAAGGAAGAAGTCTTCACGACAGACTGCCTCAAACCAGCCCATTTAGACCTACAACAACCGGTCAAGGTCCCAACACCGCAACGCAGAGGCCGACCACCCAAGCAACGGCTAGCACAGCCCGTGAACTTTGGGGACCGTATCGCCGGTTCTGCGGGGGGGGGGGGGACGGTGGGGGTTGTGTGGCGACTCATCATCCACGCAAGCGAACCGGCTCGGCGGTCGGGGTGTGCATCATCGGAGCGGCGAGGCCCAAGATGGCGATGGGCCTTCGTCTTCCCCGAGTGACGAGGGAGAACCCGCACGCACGAGAAGTTTTGACGACGTAGCACGTACGTCATTTCCATTTTCGGAGGGCGGGAACCGCACTGCTTAAAAGGCAGGTAAATAAATCAGTCTTGTTCTACAGCTTGCAGACTCGTGTCTTTATTCTCGCATCGCAGTAGCAGCCGCTACACTTCCTCCTATCCACTTATGAAGACATCAGTTTCTTACTGTTGTTTGTTATCCTGTAATTACAGTCTTTAGATGTGTATCTTGTCTGTTGATATACATGCCATGTACTTAACAATGATGATGTCATAAATGTCATCCGTCGATGTATAACAACATTTGTAATGTTCTTAAATTCCTAGATACTGACATCAACTGTAGCTATTCTAACACAACCTGGACCAGGATCACTTCACTCACTTTTATTTACAAGTTATCAGAAAGTATTGTTATTTGATCTTCTGTGTTAATATATTGGATTTTTAATCAATATTTTGAATTAGTCATTGTACTTCAGTGAAACCAGGTAAAGGGTGACCCGCATCCTATGTTAGCTGTTACTTGTCTGATTCCAGGTTTCCAGATGTCTAGTGCTCCATTTCCAAGGGGGATGTACAAGATTTTCTTGTTCATTGGTTTAAGGCAACCAGGGATAATTCTTCAACTGTCACTCAGCACTACTTTGTTTATCTATTCTGTAAGTGGTGCTTTCCCATCTCAGACAAGCGTGAGTGGTATTGGAGTCACAGTGTTAGAACAGAGGTTCACTGACTTTACCTCTTGTCTTCTCATCTTCAGACTCTTATGTGATGCAGAATTACTCAGATATACTGGGTTTTTGCAGTTGGTGAGGTAGCACTGTTTCAGTTGATGTTCAGCTTTTTATTTGCATCATGATTGCTCATACAGAATCACAATTCTATTTGGTGACTCACTGCATACACTGATTAGTATTGGAAAGTATCAACCAGGTATCCTTGCACAAGCATTGCTCAGGTTTATAACATAATCAACAGGAGTATCAATTTATTGAGATGTATGAAATTATATGATGTTACAGTAGACATTACTATTCAGTTGGCCAAATTGAAAGAAGGAAATACTTTTAAAGTCCCATGCTTAATGCAGTCTTGAAGATTGTTTGTTTCACAGATAATCACACGTCGTCTTTCACCGTCAGTTCAGTGTGGCTAATCTGATCGTAACTTCAAACACAAATCCTGCCTACGTTTGGTAACTTTTCACTCCCTTGCTTGTCAAAAAAAACTATCTACCTGTGTCTTATACAACAATTCTGCTTCCACTGCCCTTTGAGGAAGAGTTCCAAAGACTTATGACCCTATGAGAAAAAAATTCACCTCACCCCCATCTTAATTGGTGACCGCTAGTTCTAGTTTCTCCCATGATCCATCTCCATTAATCCTGTCAATACCCCCTCAGGATCTTGAATATTTCAATAAAGTTACCTCACTATTGCTGCCACAAAACAATAAATTTAATGTCCTGTAAGTCATTGATAATCTGATTTTTAACTCCCTGCTGATGGTGAGATGACTTTAATGGCTTTGATGTAAGATCTTGTCTGCAACCAAAATCCCCACTGCCAGACCTTCTCCATTCCCAAATTTGTTTGCACAGCAGCTAGTTATCAATCAGAAATGAGGAAACAGCAGTATATTTTTCCAATCTAATGCTCATTCGATGGAATACTGTATCAGTCCGAAATGTTTAAATTTAACTTCAAAGTTTTTGTTGTTTATAGAGCAATCACTAGGTGGAGCACTTTGCAGATATAATGGAATGTAGAGGCAAGAGAAGGGAGCAGCAGACCCTGTAAAAAGTAGAAAGGCAATAACGAATTCTTGTAAAGCAAAATTTATATCGGGAGTCCTGGTGAACTGCAGCTAAACTGCAAACTGCATTGGGTATTGCAAAGTCATTTATATGTCTTACTGAGATAAATCATTGACAGCTTTAATATTTGAGCAGCACATTCCATTAATCCCACCTAAATTGCAATGGAAATGTTAAGTTGAATCTGACCGGGAATCCTGTGGGATGAATTATAAGTCAATTTCCCACACTTTATGCTTGTTTTTTATGCACCATAAATCACTGGATCTACAAGCTGCATATCCTTCACCAATACAATTTTGGGGTTTAAGAAAAGGAAGTGGAACAACTGAGAAACTAGGTGAATTGAACTGAGTGAATTAGAGTCGCATGTGGTGCAGTTATAGAGTTGGAAGGAGATTGGATTGGGTGAAGGCAAAACAAATCGTACATCATTCATCAAATTCCCATCAGAAGCAAAGTGGTCACACAGTTAAAATTACTGAACTGGACCAGAGAGTTTGATTGTATTAATGATTATAAACAGCATTAATAATATCAACAACATGCATTTATATAGTGTCATTAACATTTAGGAGTGTGATCAAACAAAATTTGACAATGAATCTTAAGGTGTTATAGATGATCAAACCTTATTTGGAGAGGTAGGGTTAAGGAGCACTGCGTTTAAGGTAACACTGGTGCACAGGCTCTGCTGTTGTGCTGCAGCTCCAGCAACCCAGCTTCAATTCTGACTTCTGGTGCTGTCAGTGTGGAATTTGTACATTCACCCTGTGACCATGTGGATTTTCCAGAGGTGCTCCAGTGCCCTCCCATGCCTCAAAGACATGCTGGTTGGTAGGTTAATTGGTTACTGTAAATTCCTGCTAGTTTAGGTGGGTGTTGGATAAAATCAAAGTAACATTGATGGACATATGACAAAGAATAGATCACAGGGAAATGTGGGGGAATGGGATTGATGTGAGAACCAATATAGACAATGGGCTGAATAGTCTCCTATGGCAAGAGAGGATGTGAGAGAGGCTGTAGAGGAAGAATTTGAGGTTAAGTCCTTAGCAGGAGAAAGTTCAGCAGCTGATTGGAGAGCAATTTGAGATGATTGAGACTCCAGAATTGGAGGAGTCGGTTGCAAGCTTGACAGAGAATGTAGGAGTAGGGAATGGTTTGAAAATGAGGACAAGAATTTTAAAATCAAGATGTCATGTGACCAGGAACAGCTTTAGATGACTAAGCAAGGGAGGCTAGCCAGCAGTGTGTTGGAATAATCTGGAAGTAACAAAGGGTTTCACAAGAATATTAGTAGAGACGGGCAATATATCAGAGCCAAATATAACACCACGATTGTGAACCTTCTCTGGCTCTGATTCAAACAGATATCGGAGAGAGAGTGGCAAATTAACAGGGTTTGTGACTAGAACCAAAGAGAATAGTTTCTTAATATTTAGGTAGAGGCAGTTTCTTTTCATTCAATGCTGAATGTTGGAAAACAATTCTAATGGTGAAGGGATACAGAGAACTGTTAGTAAGATAGACCTTTTGATATTGATGGACAGCATTGAGATGGGGTATAGGAGGCTAAGGATTGTCAGGGTATGAAAAGGGCTCTATTGCTATATATAGTTTTATTCATCTGGCATAACTGAGTAAATTTCATGGCAAAGTTAATGTGCAACTTAGCAGGTTAAAAATGGAGTCTACAGGTGGTAAGCTATCTGAGTGACAAATGCATGTATGGGTTTACTTATTACCATCGATGAAAGCTCTGGGATTTCCCAAAGTATATATTCTTTAGCCCCCTCCTTGACATGACCCAGAAACACGAAAGGTTTCATGTGCATCGATGACACCTTGGCCAATCCCACCACCTCTCTAGTTGCTTTCCACTGTTGCTATGTTCTCCAACTAAATAAAATATAATGCTGGCTTTCATTAACTCACCTTTTGTTCAGGTGAATACTATCCTGGATTATGATGGAAGGCACATTGTCATGCAAATCACAGGTTTACTTCTTGGTTTGTGCTGACTTTGCTTTGGTTAGCAGTAGCAAGTGATTTCCTACCCTTGGTTAAATTCAGTTAAGTCGAGCAGCATTCTCATTCCTGATCACTGTTAAATGAATGCTACTTATAAATGGAAATACATGAATGCTGGGTTGATATTGCACTCTCTCCCTTAGTGATTAGCCTACTGTGTCATTGTTCAAGTGTTAAAAGCAAGAATGGCACCTTGGAAAAAGTGCTGGAGTGTGGTATGGATACAAGAATTTCCTAGCAAGTTCAATGAAGGAAAGAGGCACAAAATGAAGCCATGATATTTGCAAATGAGATGTGCATAAGTAAACTTAATTAATTTTAAGGGAAACTTGTATAAGTGTTTACCTACTTTTGCCAATAAAAGACTGAAATACCACGTAACATTAAATGATTTTGAAAAGATTTGAACAGTAGTTACGACAGTAGCATAATTTAAAAAACTGATGTAAACAGAACCAGGGGTCATAAATATAAGATGATTGCTAAGAAACATTAGCTGGAGCGCGGTAAGAATGTGGAACTCTTTCCTACTGAGTAACTGAGGTGTCATAGATATAGCAAGGTAATGAAATATACTGAAATGCAAAAAAACTGTAGATGCTGAAAATATAAAATAAAAAACATTGATGTTGGAGGAATGACTTGACTGTGGTTGTAATGTAGTGGGATAAGTAATTACCGTGAGAATGTTTGGAAAGTAAAACAAATTACCCTCATGTTTTGACTTGAAACGTTGGCTTTGTTTCTCTTCCCACAAAGGCGGCCTGACCTGCTGAGTTAGATTTCCAGCAACTGTAGTTTTTTTAAATTATCCTAATTCGAGGTAGTAACCTCCCTGTACCCGATTGGGCGTCATACAACCCCGTCTTTCCGTAAAAAGTAACACTCTTTAATCATCGTTCCCTAGAAAGTTGGTTTGCGCAATCCACAGCAATTTGCTTTTTCCTCTGAAACTCCCTCCCTCCTAAAAATAGTTATGGTGATACTTTGCAATTTATTGCATTCGATGTAAGAAAAACATTAAATGCCTTCCTTCGGGGCGTGCATATCGTATACCGGTTGAGAAACCAACGCAGTATTTCCAGATGCAATATTTCCAGCTGGACTCTCTGATGTGGAGGGTTAGGGTATTCAGTAGCCATCCCTTTGTGCCGGGGTGTGGAGAAGTTGCCCCAGCCACACACGTCCCCCCCCCCCCCCAGCGGAGCAAGGCGCTGCCGCCCCTCACGTGCCTCGTCCGATGGAATGTTCACGGGGTAGGTGGGTCGTCAGGCAGCCTGGCCGCGCCGCGCCATTGGCGGAGGAGTCCAGTGCATTGTGACGTGCGGCGCCAGACGATTCCCCCCGCCGCGCCGCACGATTCCCGGATCCGCGCGTTCGAAACGGACACGAGCCGGAGGAAGCAGCGAGGCCGACGGGGAGCGGGAGCCGCAGCACCGCCGCTGGGTGAGCGGGGGCCGGGGGGGAGCCAGGCCCAGCCCGGCGGCGGCGGCATTCAGCGCCCGCCTGTCAGCCCGCAGGCCTTTGATTGGGGAGGGAGGGGAGTGGCGCCGCGGTTAGCCGGCGGTTTGACGCGCCCCGCCGGCGAGGGAGCGGGCGGAGGGATAACGGTCTCGGTGGACGGTGGGCCGACTGACCCGGGGGGGGGGGGGGGGGAGTGGGAGGCTGGGCCCCGGGCCATGCAGGGATTGAAGCTGCCTGGGATTTGCGTGGTGGGGCCGGGGGCGTAGGGCCGGGCGCTAGGGGTCAGTGTGTGGCGCCGCATCCCGTCCGCACGTCTGCCTCGGTCGGCCCCAGCCACACGGGGCGGAGGTGGTGGGATACGCGGCCTTCCCGGCAGCTTCCCCCTCCCCGATAAATATTTTTAAAAGTTTGTCAGCCGCTGCCACCCCTCTCCGGTCTATTGTGCAGCCGCACCCCGCAAACATTAACTTGCATCCCTCTAATGATCCTTCTCTGCTTTAAAAGCCGACGCACGAAGATTGTTGTCACGGGAATTGTTGGTCACTCAGTGGGTCCTGTTAAAGGGATCAGGAGGAGGAGGACGTCTCCACTTTCCCTTATTACTGCTTTAAGCTATTGGATTTCAACCATTTGTACTACTATTCCACCTTTCTCCCCACTCCCCTTGGTTGAACTAAAATTCCTTACCTGTTTCAAGTTACATCCTTGAAGTCACTTATTTCTGATCGATTGATTTAACTCTTCAAATTGGTTTGGTCCTTCACTGTGGCTTCCTACCTTTTGCAGCAAGTGTGAAATCAGCAGCGAGTTGCAGAGAATTGATGAATGATTTGTCTTCCCAGAATAGGAAATTGATCTTTGATTTTTTTTTCTGTTGTGTGGAAAATTTATTTTCCCCTCTTCCCAAGTAGAAAAATCTTTGGAATATACAGAATAATATATGTAATTCAATTGAATATAGCCAGCCTATTTTTTTCTGGATTATCCAAATTTGACGCACATCAAATCCTTCAAAAGAACTCTAATAAAGTCATTAGGAAATGGATGGCTGATCAATAAATCTCGTAAGCAAAGCAAAATTACAGTACTAATTGCTCACATGAGTGTAGTGATTCTTGAAGTTCTTTTATATTGTTATTTCTTCATTTTCTTACTAGAATTGGCAAGAAAATTAGTTGGCAGCAAAACTACAGAAAACCTTGTAGCTTGCTTACTCTTACTAAGTCCCCAGATCAATGCAGTTTGTCAAGCCAATAAAAATAGCAATGGTGGATCAAATTGACATCTGGTGCAGTTGTGTTGGTGGTCTATGTAGCAAACTGGATTGGACGTAGACAGCATGGATTTGTGAAAGAGAAGTCATGCTTGACAAATCTACTGGAGTTTTTGAGAATGTAACTAGTAGAATAGAAAAAAGGAGAACCAGTGGATGTGGTATATTTGGGCTTCAGAAAGCCAGAATATGAGGTTAATGTGCAAAATTAAAATGTATGGGATTGAGGATAATATATTGGCGTGGCTTGAGAATTGGTTGACAGACAGACAGGAAACTGAGTGGGAATAACAGCAACACACAGTGCTGGAGGAACTCAGCAGGTCAGGCAACATCTATGGAGGGAAATGGACAGTTGACATTTCAGGTCAAAACCCTTCACCTGGACTGGACCGGCAGTCCAGATGAAGAGTCTTGACGTGAAACATCAACTGTCCATTTTCCTCCATAGGTGCTGCCTGACCTGCTGAGTTCCTCCAGCTTTTCATGTGCTGCTCCAGATTCCAACATCTGTGGTCTCTTGTGTTTCTAGGAATAACAGATCTTTTTCCTGGGAAGCAGGGACCAATGCTTGGGTCCCACCTACTCACAAAATGTATCAATGATTTGGATGAGGGAACTAAATGTGACATTTCCAAGTTTATGAACGGCATAAAGCTGTGTAGAGTGTGAACTGTGAGAGGATGCAAAAAGACTCCAGTGTGATCTTTACAAGTTGGGTGAGTGGGCCAGTGCATGGCAGTTGCAGCTTAACATGGATGAGTATGAGGTTATTCACTTTGGTTCTAAAAGCAGAAAGAAATTATTAACTGAATGGTGATAGGTTGGGGAAAAGGAAACGTGCTACAAGACTCCATTCGTTACAAGCAAGCCTTCCTAATGCAGCAAGCAGTGAGGAAGGCAAACGGAATATTGGTATTTATTTCAAGAGGATTTGAGTAAAGGACAAGGATGACCTGAAGTTTATATGTTCTTCATGAGAATCCATCTGGAGTTTTGTGCACAGTTTTGATCTCATTACCTGAGGAAAGGTGGCCTTCCTGTGGAGAAAGCATTATGAAGTTTTGCCAGACTGATTCTTGGAACTGCAAGATTGATGTATGAGGAAAGATTTGGTCAGTTACACCTATATTCAGTGGAGTATTGTAGAATAGGAGCTCATAGAAACCAAAAAAAAATTCTGATGGGATTAGACGAAGTAGATACAAGGAGGAGGTCCCAGTGGCTAGAGAGTCCAGAACCAGGTGTTACAGCTTCAGTATATGGGGTATGCCACAGAACAGAGATCAGGAGAAATTCTTTCATCCAGAGGGTGGTAAGCCTATAGAATTCTCTGCCACAGAAGGCAATGAAGGCCAAGTCATTAACTCTATTAAAGAAGGATGTAGCTATATTTCTTAATAAAAGAAGAAGTTGGGAACAGGGTACTAAGGTGGATTATCAGCCATGATTATGCTAAATGATGGAAAGGAGCTGAATGGCTGACGCATGTTTTCTATTTTTTCAAAAACCACAAAACTCAAGCAGTTTTAGCGATATGTCCTGGAAAGACACAGCTAAGGTATAATAACTCTGGCATAAGTCCTCTGCAGTTCCTTTCAAAAGTCCTTTTAAAATCTTCTCTGACTCATCTGGTCTCCTGAAGTTGCTCGATGAAAAACACTAACGATGCTGGAGGAACTCAGCAGGCCAGGCAGCATCCGTGGACAAAAGCAGGTGGTCAATGTTTCAGATCAGGACCCTTCTTCAGGACTGAAGATAGGAAAAGGGGAAGCCCAATATATAGGAGGGAAAAGCAGAGCAGTGATAGGTGAACAAAAGAGGGGAGGCGAGGTGGGCACAAGGTGGTGCTAGGTAGATGCAGGTAAGAGATAGTGATAGGCAGGTGTGGGGAGGAGGGGAGAGCGGATCCACCGGAGGATTGGTCAAAGGTGAGGAAAAAAGAGAGGGTGGCTAGGAAAAGGAAGAAAAGTTATGGGTTGGGGGGATTACTTAAAGTGGGAATATTCGATGTTCATGCCATTAGGCTGCAAGGTTCCAAGATGGCAAATTAGGTGCTGTTCCTCCAGTTTGCGCTTGGACTTCTCCAAGCAGGTAAATGCTTGGAGGTGCAGGTAAATTTTTCTCCCTTAATATCATCTACTGCATTCGGTGCTCCAAGTGTGGCCTCCTCTACATTGACGAAACCACACGCAGACTAGGTGACTGTTTTGCAGAACACCTGTGCTCTGTCCGTAACCGCGATCTGCATTTCCCCATTGCAAGTCATGTCAACTCCCCGTCCCACTCCATCGCAGATATGTCAGTCCTCGGCCTCCTCCACTGCCAGGAGAATTCCAAACGCAGACTGGAGGAACAGCACCTCATTTTCCATCTTGGAACCTTGCAGCTTAACGGTGTGAACATTGAATTCTCCCACTTTAAGTAATCCCCACAACCCCCCCCTCCCCCCAACCATGCTGCTTCGCCTCTTTTCTTTCCTATCTTTTTTTTCTCTGCCCCCTTTTTTTCCTCACCTTTGACCCCCACCGGTGGATCTGCTCGCCCCTCCTCCCCCGCTCCTGCCTATCGCCATCGCTTACCTGCATCTACCTTGTGCCCACTCCGCCTCACCTCTTTTGTCCACCTATCACTGCTCTGCTTTTCCCTCCTATGAGCTTCCCCTTTTCCTACCTTCAGTCCTGAAGAAGGGTCCTGACCCGAAACGGTGACCACCTGCTTTTCTCCACCAATGCTGCCTGGCCTGCTGAGTTCCTCCAGCATCATAGTGTTTTTCATCTAGATTCCAGCATCTGCAGTCCTTTGTTTCTCTGAACTTGCTTGTGTGTGTATATTGGAAGTAATCAAAGGTACAGGCAAGCTACTAACTATAGTTCTGACTGCCAGAAGTGTAATATCTGTGCTATGATCCAGAAATATATGTTGTCTTTTACGTCACAAATCCAAACCTGTGGATCTCGGTATTGAAAATCCCATCTTGATCGTTGAGGAAGTTTGAGCTCAACAGCAAGGGAAAGGTGTTAAATTCCATAACACATGCTTCCCCACCATCCCTTGCTATGTTGGTACCACCTTGAGATCTTTAACAAGATGCTCCCCCAAAGATTTAGTGTTATACAGTGACTAAATGAAACATGAAATCCTTGGCATTCTTCCAAACCTATTTTGATGCTTATTTGTTGCTTCGAGTGGCACTCGAGATAATACAACTGGCCTTGGTCCTCTGGCGAAATTGGCCATTCTTAAAAATATGTTGAGGGTAGGTGAGGAAAGTAAAATCCCTGAATATTTGATACTTTGCTTTTGCTGTGGGTCTGTTTCTCCAACGTTTATAAACCTGCATAAAAATTCTTGCTTGGAGTACTTTTTCTTCCACTGCATGTCAAAATAATGGATTAGCCAATGCAATGTTACTAAATGCAAAGCAATAATGTAGCAAACAGAAACTGAATCATTTAAAATGTTTAATGTGATAATTCTGAAACTTAACAAATATGTTAACACAAAAATAGTTGTTTTGGTTGTTGGAAATTGTGATTTCCCTGATTTCAGTTTGACCAATGATTCAAGACCAAATTGCATTGGTGAGGGATCTTGTAACACTAATGAAATTAGGCAGTTACACCTCACTTGTTGGTAGATACAATATTACCCATTTTGAGTCAAACAGACAGGTGCATTCTTGGTATTGAGTTTCATGGCTGAAGGTGGTTAAGCAATTGCTCATGTGATTCCCTTTTCATTAGCAGAGAGTCTGGTAGTTGGGGTCTAATCTTTATAATCCTACCAGTGCTTGGTGGAATGTACAATTAAGTCACCATATTGTACGTGATCACCAAACAACAGTGTTCCTCTAAATGATGCACTTAATCAAAATGATTGTGATGTTGCAGTTTTTAAAGATGCCTAAAGGGCTCCTGTTAGCTGATGATGTCATTTCATTAAGAGGGTCAGTGCCCAGAAGTACTGTTCCATTCATTTATAATGTGTTTGTTGCCTGATCATTTGGTCAGGAGCTGTTTGTATTGTTTTGTTTGCGTGGCTTATTATTTATCACATATTGCCTGTTTTTCATTGTAATTCTTTAACCTATTATCAACTGATACTAAATATTTTGCCTATTTTGAGAGCAAAAACTGCCAAAGCTAGAAATCTAAAATAAAAAATGTTAGTAATTCTCAGTAGGGCAAGTAGTGTTTATGGAGAAATGGTTATTTTGGGTTGATCATCTTCCATCATTTGAGTAACAACTGCTAAATTCTACTGCCCTCCTGGTATTCAGTTCTATTAACTTGAACTGATACCTCAGCATTTATTTAGTGCTAGGAACTTGAGACAAATTTCTTTTATGCTAGTTATTATAAGAAAAGAAAATTAATATTTTCCAATATTCTATTTATTACTGTGGTGGTGAAGGTGCAAAGATCAGATCCAAAAAGGCAGGCAAGATTATGTTTAGGGATCATGTGAACAGTTGCAACTGTGGCTCTCCTGTCAAATTTTACATGTGTAATTTAATGAATCAATAGAGTCTGAGCATCTGAATTACTATTTTATCAACTTTAGCAAACACTTGGAAATTCACTGTTTAAAACCAGAAACTGCTCCGTCATAATGATCCCCCATTTCATTTGGCTCCACTTCCTCTATTTTGCTCATTAATTGAATGGATTCAATATTTTAGACCAGTGAAACTACGGTTTTGTACATTTTGCAATTTCAAAATTTGATACTATTTAGGAATGTAGTCAAAAGGTTGAAGTAGTTATAAATTTGACAAAAGGTACGAGACCAATTCAATTCCTTATGTATATTTTTGTGTTCTTTCTTCCTAGGGAAAAGACTTAATCCTGTGTAGTTTCAAGTTCCTGCCAAAATAGATGTGATATTACAGTGAACCTTTTAGACTGGAGTTCTGGTAAGTTAAGCTCCACAAGACAATAAGCTTAATGTGATACCACTGACCTAAAGTATGGGCTTTAGCAGATCATTAACTATAGGCTGAATATTTTTTTAATATTATTTTCATTATGCCACATTTGGGTTGAATTGATGAAACTGAATCCATTTGTGCCCAGTTCCTACTGAAGTAATGCCAATTGGAAAATTGGACAGGGCACATCCTGTCACGGTTCATCTTAACTCAGGTAGCATTTCCCTGTGGTATTTCGTGAGAGATGAAATCATTAATGTTGAACCCATTAATTACTTCCTAGTTGAAATTGGATCAAAAAGTCGTGATTTATAATCTTTAATTTTACTTCAGATAAGATGCATCTTGTACTGAAAGTTGTGAATCATGTGTGATTTAAAGAGTCCCTGCTGGGCCATCATTTTTATACTTTATAAATTCCCTGCCAGTCATTTTAATGTATTAAAAGTCTCAGTGCTGCTGTGCTGAACACAGATAGAAGCAGCTGTGTATTGATATCTTCATTTCACTGTGTACTCACAACTGCCACATCTTGTTCCACGTGTCTCCTCCCAGTGCCCCACACTTTTCCCTCATCTACATGGTCGTCACTCTTAAGTAGTAATGACTTGTTTCCCATCAGTTAACACAGAAATGACGAGGCAGCTACCTGCTTAATTGCACAGATTTACGTTTAATATTTCCTAACAGGAATAAATGACAACAAGCATTTTTTCTTAAAGCAAGGATGTCCCAACTTCACAATTTTTTCTTTTAGACGATACCCAATTTGGTGTTGAGACAAAATGTAGTCCGTTCTCACTCTGCACATCAAAAATGGGTAACATTGAATTTCTAGGCGAATATCCTGTTCTAATTCTCAAACTGTGAGCAACTTAAAGAAATTGTTTTATTTCCCACAATTTTTTATCCATTTAAATGTTACCATACTTATAAGAGTTAATAAACTGAAAAAGCAGTCTAATCTCTCAAAACCCTAATTGAAATAACCATCAGTTTTTTCCTCAGCCTTTCATTATATCCTAGTAAAGTATATAATTTGAAACATACCTGTCATTGATGCACTTGTAGGTAGGTTTAAAGATTCCCTTCAAGGCACTTTCTCTTCAGGCTCTACTGACTGTTTTTCCTAAGATACCTGAAGGCTGGGATCCAAGTATGTAAAGAAAGAGTCTGTGAATAGGTTGGAAGAGATTCTTGACCAACCTCTGCTTCCACAGTCTGGGAAGTTCCAGATCTGTATATTCCTAACCAGACCTGGGTTTATTGTTCCTACCTCAGAGCAGTAACTTCTAAGTACTTCTGGACATTATTACCAGTAGCACACCACTTTACATGATCACTCACTCACTCCCTCCTAACAGCATCCATCTCTGCAATGCTGGCATTCAACAGGATCTTTGCCACTGCAGCTACACCTTAAGAATTTCCAACAGAACAAATCGCACATTCAATACCCTGCCCTTCTAAATATCAGCCCCATTCCTGTAGGACTGCCAGATGAAGTTCTTTAAACATCTCCAATGTTGCCAAGCTATCGTAATTCTTAAAGTAAATGAGACACAGGAACCTGACAGCAGTTAGGTCTTTGTAAAAACCTAATGTGCTGGGCTGCACTGGGCCTGACCAATGCCTTGCAGGATGCCTGCAGTTGTATTTGCTTTATCCAGCTGTGCAGCGCCAACATTTTCCCAGCCCTGCTGCTGCAGCCATTCCACAAGGTGGAGCAGGCCATGAGCAGGCCATGAGCGGCAATAGAACTCGTAGCCCTGCCGTGGACTGCCCTGATGGCTTTCTGACAGCTTATATCAGAAGTCCTTTTCCACTTTTTTTTTAAAATGTCTCTGATGGTCAGAGACATTTACGAACCATCACAAATTATCTAATTTTTTAAAAAAATCTGAATTCATTAAAAGCCACATTCAACTTATTAATGCTTTTATATAATTTACATATTACTTTAAATCTTGGAGATAAAAAAACAAACGTCTTGGCTTTTTCAGTGAATGTCAACCACCATATTCAGAAGAATAGGGCTGTGCTAGATCTGGTGTAAAGCTGAAGGACAGACATGTTGTGTATATGGCATTTCAGCTCAGTAATTTATAGAAACTCAGACTGAGATGAGTTCAGGGCAGAGCAATATGTTCAATGAGTCTGAATCTGACCTCTATGTTCCATATTTCCATGCTGCAATGCATAGACACAGATGTCTAGAACACACTGACATGCACTGGAGCTAGCACTTCACCACAGAACTTCCAGCTAGCCATTAATTGCATGTATCTGAGAGGAATTGGAATATTATACAAACGTGAAGGCTTTTCCTTTTAAGTTATTGAGCATGTTGGCGCCAGAAGAGTGGCGACACTTGCGGGCTACCCACAGAACACTGTGTGCAAAAGGTGCATTTCACTGTGTGTTTCGATGTACATGTGATCAATAAAGATCTGATCTGACGTGCATTCTACTGCATTGGTTACCTTGGTGTGCTTACGACTAAGGCAATGTAAGAGAAAGCCAGAAGTTGTTTGAATGATTTAATTGGTTCAATTCTAGCATAGTCTTTAACAGTTTCTTGTTTACATAAATCCTTAGTCATTCATTTAGTTCAGTTCCCACCTATTCAATTGTTATTTGTTGTTATATTGTGAAAACAAAATTTGAGCTAATGGTTATAATTATGGTGTAGATTTCACATCGGTGTTGGCATTACACCTATGAAGTTTGGAGGAAACATGATAGGTGGAGAATATATTGCATGAGTAAACTTCTAATATTGCTAATAGATCCCTGATAAATTCTGAACTAGAATAACTTTTATAATACCATGTAACTTCAATTTTAATATTATTAAGATGTTGCTTTCTTAACCTAAACTATAATTAAGTGTGAAAGATGCTTATTCCAATAGCTGCTCTATTTATTGCTTGCTTCATTTACTAGCAGTTCACAACAAACTCCAAACTTTAAATGATTATTGAGGTGCTTGTCTGATGTTAGTGAGACCCACTGTTGAAGTGAATTGTTGCAAACTTATGTTGCTGTTGGCTGGCTGAAAGCAGAACAACTCTTTAAAACATGTAGCTGATGTAAAATTTGTGTTGTCTTTGGCTCTGCCTTTGTAAAAGTGTCTTCATTTCTCCTCTTGTATGCTCTGAACTGTTTGTACTTTTTTCTTTTAATATTTATGATAATCTTTGGTCATAGAATATTTTGCCTTATTCATATTCTTGTTGTGCTTACATTAGGCATCTTCTCAAATGCTGCACATACTCATTCCATTTCTTCATGCATGCCCTTCACTATAGCTCTAACATACAAAGATTCTATTTCATACCTTGTTCTCCTTTGCACCCTGCTTTCTTAGTCCAAGCCCACCATCTTTCCTTCACTCTCTAAAATGTGTACTGGCCTTTTAAGCTTTTTTTTTATACAAGGCATTCTGGCTTGACCGAAGTAAATCACAAGAATAACTGACTTCTAAAAAATTTTATTTTTTGGCTGCATTCTGCTACCAAATGTCACCAATGTGAATGGGCAGGTGTTCCTCTGCACCACAAAGGGTTAAATATATCTGTTCAGTTTAGAAATCCACTTTGTAGGGTAGTGTGTTCTGCGGAAGGGGCATAAAGTACAACAAGAACTGATTAGTGTCACTTGCTTTAAAAAGAACTCTTATTGATGTAGTAGCACAGTTTCTTTTTTGTCACTCATTTATAAGGAATACGATAACATTTAATGCAGCAGAATCCAACCCGTAAAATGCAATGAAATAAATGATTCATTAGTTTTAATTGTTGAGCGTGAAGAAAAATCTTGTCCACATTACAGGTTGTTTGTTTTCTGAAAGGCTTGGGTTAAGTTGCACATCGAAAAGACAATACCTCTGACAATGCAGCACTCTATCCATACCACATTGAAGTATCAATCTAAGTTATCTGCTTTGGCTTTGGAGAGGGGTTTGAACAATCAACCTTCTTAATCAACCACCTTAAAAGGTTAAACATTGTATAATTATGTTGGTCTTTGAGAATAGTAAAATGATTAGTCCACCTTATTGTTGCCTGCAATAGATTACAATTTTGATGCATAATTGCAATACTGCTTAATGGCTTAAATTCCATTTATGTCTCTTGTGGTGTAGTAGTGAATCTCATGAGTGTAGTTTTCTTTCAAACCTTGCAGTTTGAAACATTTGATGTTAGTTCCATTTCTGCTTTTTACCTCCTTTAAAATTGATGAGCATTGAACTTCAGCTGCATAACTTTGAAGGAATTTGACTGCTTTGATACTGTCAAAAATCGGGTCCAAGTTCAGCACTTTAAGTAGTGACTGAAGCTTGGTATATTTCACTTGCTCACATTTCAGTTCACAAGTCATCTTTGTGTTATGTTAGTTAATTTTTTTTTGTTCTGGTATCTTTCATTAATTGGTAAGTAGGTTATTTTTGCAATCAGACTATAGCCCTGAAATGAGACCAACTTTAATTGTGGAATAATAGATAGTGTAATGCACTTCACTAATTTGCAGTGATCACCATTATTGGCAGTCCTCTTAAGTACATAAACAAAAAAGTTATAAAATACCCACAGTAAACTTTTGGTGGGAGGGCAACTATTTTCATCATCTTTCCAGTCTTTCTTACTCTCTTGATGGCAGCAGTAAATACTGGAGCATGGTTACATTGGATGTATTTGTTTAATGTTATTTTTGCTCTTGAGGCTTTCTAATAATCTGAAAGCAAGTACAAATTTAATCATGCCATTGAATTATGCCTCAGTCCTCACCTGATCCCACTGCCGAATATTATTTTTAGGTTAACTGTCCATTTACATTAACAATTTTATTTTCATTAATGTCAAGTACTTATATATTGGAATTGTTACAATGGCAGTAATAATTTAATTTCTAATGTATTCATACCAGAATTATTGATAACATGCACTTTTTTAGTTCCTTTGTTCTTTTACTTTATAAAACTTCTTTTGAACTCTTACATAAATGGATTTTCAAAGTTACAATTCTGGTTTTCTCCTGAGGCAATCCAGTTCTGAGCGACTTTTTCAGCTCTTGAGTTACAATTGTGAGTGTAACTGAAAAGATTTCAGATTTGAATTCGTTTATGCATTCCTATCTGCATTTCTTCTATATATGGGTTCTTCTCCATATAACACCACCTTTTTTCCAGTAATAATATCAGCTGTTTTCCAGGAACTTCTCAGATTCCATTTAAAGTTTATTCATCATGTCACCAGAACATCATGTTCACAGCACAGAGAGGGCAACTTGTTGAGCATTGCTTTAATATAAGCAACAAGATTGTGGTACAGATGAAAATTTTCAACATGAGTTATGATATGCTGTCTAAAATGTGTAATCCACAATATTGTGGGGTAGTTTGCTGTGGGGAGTGGGTGTGATAAGTTGTGGCTGGCATTTAAAGATCTGGCTTAAAACAATGGTTTCTGGTGTGCAACTTCATTTGTAGAGGAATGTTATTTATAAACATTAATAAAAATCAAAACTGCTAATCTGGTTATTATGGAGAGTTGTGATCTGTTGTACCAGATACTATCCCTCACTTTATAACTCTCACTGTATACAAAACTCACAAAGCTGCCCTAGATATTTGAGAGATTCTTCCACTTTCAGTCCTCCCTGCCAGAAAATGCCCAAAACTAAATATTTGTAAAGGTGATTGATGCCATCAGATCAGCTATCCTTGATGTTTCACGTCCATCTTTGCTTATCAAGCCAAGATTCATTCAAATGTGCATCTTTCTTTAGGTTCTGCCATTTTCCTTCTTGTGCCTTCTCTGGGCTCATATTGTCTCTTTGAGCCAGCTCTTGCTTCCTTGATCTCAATTACTCCTAACCTGACAACCAAAGTTCTTTCTTGTGGACTTTATGCTTGCTAATATTTTTTTCAAGTACTTTCATCACCCTGCTTCTTTTTCGTCTCCCCGTATGATCCTGCCGCTTCCCAAAATGTCCCTAAATAATTTCATAAGTTACACAATTCTTTATGTGGTATATTGATCCTCTTCAACCTGTCTAACCCCAAGTCATTGTTGGCTATATCATTTTTTCCCCAGTGAGTTTCGTCCATTGTGCAACTCTGTAGGATTGCCCTTTCTGTTCCTCTCTTGTCTATCTCATTTGTAGCCTAAGCATCTCAAGATTCCAACAAGCTACGTCTGGCTCTATCACGTACATTTTTTCAGTTTCATATTTTGGATGTATCCATAGACTGAAAGAGGAGGGGAAGGGAAGGGTCCACCTTTCCTCTGCTGTATCTGTATTTTTAGACTGCTTAACTGATCCATTCCTGATGTAACACGGTTTTTATTTTGCAGTTGAACACTCAAACCATTGTCTCTGGCCCTCACCGCTTACTCTCATATCTCTCCCAGGACATTGTCTCAGGCCGAACTAAACTGTTTACAGGCATGACATCTGTTTGACCTCAGCTGAACTTCCAAACCTATACAGACCAAAATATTGGTAATGTTGGAAGTGTAGGCAAATAGCTTACAAGGAACAGAGCAAGGAAAGATGCAATTATATATATTCAAAAATAACTGGGCTATCAAATGCAGAACATACAAATGGTTAACAAATGGAGTTGATATTGCTAGAGAAATGGCAGCAGAATGACAAGGGGGTGGGGGTGGTGATGTGAAACATCACATGCAAGACCCAGCACATTTGTGACTATTTCAAGCAGCTTGTTGATTTGAAGAGGGTAAATAATACCTGACAAAGCAGAACTGGTGAAAGACGAAGGCAAATCAGTGTAATATTACACACAATGTGGTTACGAAATTCAGTAGTATTTTGAATTCCTCACACGTCAATGTTGGCTGGGTAGCTTTTCATGCCCCAAAAGTTATTAAGATGTTTTTTTGTTGTTTTATCTTCACCTCTATTATATGTATATGTAACTTCTAGTGAAAATTCTTCTTGCATCAATGTATAAATGACTCTAATAAGAAAAGTCCAGCAGCCCCTGTGTTGTCTGAAGGAATGATCATATGACTGAGGTTCTAAACACACCAGCTTTGAACATCAGTGAACGTATCTTTTTGAATCAGTTGATTCAAAAGTTTATTCAATTTTTATCATGCCCTTGTTTTTGCCTCTCCATTTAAAAGGTTTCTGAAATTTTTCTACTAAAATGAAGCAGAAAAATGTGAAACTACATAATCTTTCAGTTTGTTTATTTGTGTGAAGCAATGGGCAATAATGCATACACGTGCTACAATTTTCAGACTTCAAAAATACATCAGGAATGCAACTTAAAATTTGTGTTGGGGGAGGGAAGGCTGTATTGGAACTAAGACCCATTATAAAAAGCAATGTTGTAAGAATAGTTTGAACAGGCCTGCTGCAAATCAGATTTTTAAGAAATAGTGGTCTTGAACTTGTGTCAAGCAGGTGAAGACTTGATACATCTGAAATTCCACTACTATTTTAGTGCCGATTTAAACTCTTCTATCACTGAGTCAAAGTTCTATTGGTGCTGCACAGCATAGTTATGATCAACTCAGCTTCAAATTAGATCAAGATTTCTGTCCATCAAATTGTCCCAAGCCTTCTATAACTGCTCGGCTTTGCATTATAACAGTTCAGGACGTGAGCAGGCCCTTCAGCCCACCGTGTTTGCACCAACCATGATGCCAGTCTAAACTAATCCTATCTGCATGCACATGCTCTTTATCCCTCTGTTCCCTGCCTGTTCATGTGTCCATCTAAATGTCACTTAAACGTTTTTATCGTATCTGCTTCTACCACTTCCCCTGGCAGTATATTCCAGGCACCTACCACTTCCTGTGTGTTTAACAAAAAAACTTGCCTTTGCAAATCCCCTTTAATTTTTCCCCTCTCATCTTAAACCTATGCCCCTAGTATTTGACATTTCCACACTGGGGAAAAGACTCTGGGTATCTATCCTATCTATGTCTCTCATAGTTTTTTTTATATACTGTTATCACGCCGCCCCTCAGCCGCTCCAGAGAAATCCAAGTTTGTCCAGCCTCTCCTAGCTGATACTTTCCAATCCAGGCCATATGCTGGTGAACTTCTTCTGCACCCTCTATTAAAGCCACCACATCCTTCCTATAGTGTGGCGACCAGAACTGCACACAATACTCCAAGTGTGGCCTAATCAAAGTTTTATGCAGCTGCAGCATGAATTCCCAACTTTCATACTCAATTCCCCAACGCATGAAGGCAAGTATGCCATAGCCGCCTTTACCACCCTACCCACTTGTGCTATGGACTTGCACCCCAAGATCCCATTGTATATCAATACTCCTAAGGGTCCTGCCATTTACTGTGTACTTTCCTCTTGCATTTGACCTCCCAAAAGGCATCACCTCGCATTTGTCTGGATTCCCTTTCTCCAGTCAAATTTCCAACTGACCTATATCCTTGCTGCATCCTTTGACAATCTTCCTCACTATCCACAACTCTGCTAATTTTTGTGTCATCTGCAAGTTTACTAATCAGACCACCTACATTTTTCACCCAGATCACTAACATATATTCCAAACAACAGAGTAGCCAGCACTGATCCTTGTGGAACACCACAGGTTACAGAGCTCCAATCAGAAAAAAACCATCTATCACTCTATCCCTTTACTGTAACAAAGGCTACAACAAGGAAATTGAAGGAAAGCCACTTGAATCCAAAAGGGCTGTGCTTTATTTTTGAGAATTCATTGCCAATTTTTAGGAGTACAGTATTTCAGATTTAGTTACTTGAAAGAGCAACAATGAAGTGTGGCTAACTTCCAGGTCAGACTCTTAAAACGATCATTAATTTTTCTCAAAAAGATGAACTGTTTATTCTGTCTTCTCTTAGTCATGAATGGAGTACAATTAAGAATTTTTTAAAATATGGTGTATGTGTTTGAAAAAAAATTTGAATTGAATATTGAGATTTAGATTTTAAAACTGTTAACTAATTATGTTTGTCATCACTATTTTTGTATGGATTTTATTTGCCTGTATGGCACTTACAGGCAAACTAGTTCTGTTTTTACAGACATCCATAAGTCAATTTTGTCTGTAATGTAACTCAATATGGTAACAATACCGCCACAGTATTATGATGCCATTCGTTAAATGTTCAAGAAAGAACAATTACTAAAAGTGGAGGGAGAGAGAGAGGAAACTAGTTCTCCCATTCGTAGAAACCAGACTTTTCAATTTAATAATATTGTGGGAGCTCGTTCATATATAGGGGTATCCATTAGTCGGGCCTTCGTAATCCAGGGACAGCTTGTATTGTGACACAAGGGAAATCTGGACATAAATTTAGCAAGTTATACATTCAGATTTTTAGAAGTACACATTGTCTTTGCACATAACGTAATCCCCCAGTTTTATACTGAACCTGACCTGAAATGAAACATAGTGAACCAACTACCTTGTCATGGACTGTTTTCATTACCACTTGATTAAATGCCAATTCTTTTTTTCTGTCTCCTACTTGCATACTCCACTCCCAAATCCTGAGCTAGCATTAAAAAATGATTAATGATTAGAATTATATTTAAGTCCTCTGCTTTCCCATGTAGATAGTACTATGAGACCACGGTATTATCTGCCACATCACCTCACTCTACGCTGAAAGTAGCATTGGTGTAAAGGTATTTATTGCTTTCATTAATGTTGTGAATTCAATGTAGAAAATGTTCAAAAAGAGAGCAGAAAAGTGAGAGAAGTGGAAGCTAATAACTGTTAGGAGTTTTAGGAGACCAGAGACTGACGAGGTAACTTGTAAAGATGGACAACAGTGAGTATTGTCAGTGGCAGAACAAAGTTGTGTGAGGATGCACAAAATTGTAAGACTAATGGTCACAGGAGAAGATGTGAGACTGTTGGAATTTGTAGAAGTGAGCATGGAGGTTATTTAAGATAATACCAATATTAAATTCAGTCCATGAGGATGCAGAACTAATAGGCAAGTTGAATTAAAAACGGGAGAGAAAATAATGCTTTGGAGGAGAGAGTTTCAAACACCAACTATAATGTGAAGAAAATGAATGGAAGTATCAAAAGTCTGGATAAAGCCTTCAAAATTGGAGGCCAGAGCAAGTAAAATTGTAGTCTTGTTGATGCTCCATGTGATATAGTTCATATTTTTCTGTGTTTCGTTAGTGTGGATGCCCAGGGGATAATTGAGACACGAGATTCTGTGGATGCTGGAATCTGGAGCAACACACACAAAATGCTGGAGGAACTCAGTAGGTCAGGCAGCATCTATGGAGGAAAATGAACAGTTGGCATTTCAGGTCGAGCCCCTTTGTCGGGACTAGAAAGGAAGAGGGAGAAGCCAGAATAAAAGGGGAGGGGGAGGAGCACAAGCTGGCAGGTGATAGGTGAGTCCAGGTGAGAGGGGAAAGGTAGGTGGGTGGGGACGGGGGGATGAAAGAGAATGATGCAAGAAGCTGAGAGGTGATAGGTGGAAGAGGCAGAGTGCTGAAGAAGAAGGAATCTGGTAGGAGTGGACAGTAGACCATGAAATAAAGTGAAGGAGGTGGGGAATAGGAGGGAGGTAGTGAGCAGGTCATGAGGGAGAGGAAAGAGAAGGGGTGAGGGGACCACAGGAATGAGGGAAAACACAAGGGGGGAAAAAGAGGGAGAAACCGAGGAAGTCAGAGAAATCGATGTTGATGCTGTCAGGTTGGAGACTACCAAGATGGAATATGAGGTGTTGTTCCTCCAACCTGCATCTGGCCTCAACGTGGCAGTAGAGGAGGCTGTGGATAGACATGTCAGTATTGGGAATAGGAAGTGGAATTAAAGTGGCTGACCACTGGGAGATCCTGACTGTTGTGGCAGATGGAGCGAAAGTGCTCGACAAAGTGGTCACCCAACCTGAGTCGGGTCTTACCAATGTCGAGGAGACCACACCAGATGCAATAAGTGACAACCTCAGATTCACAGGTGAAGCAGGACCTCACCTGGAGGGACTTTCTGGGGCCCTGAATGCTGGTGTAGGGACAGGTGTAACACTCTGTACGGTTGCAGAGATAAGTCATTGGTGGAGAAGGATGATTGGACAAGGGAATCACAGAGAAAGTGATCCATGCACAAAGCGGGAGTGGTAGGTGAGGACAAAGGGAACCCTGCCCCTGTTATGTCAGGGTGGGGTGGTGAGGGCAGACTTAAGGGAAATGGAGGAGATACGGGTGAGGGCTGCATTGATGGTGGTGGAAGGGAACCCCCATTTACTGAAAAGAAAGGACATCTCTGATGTCCTGAAATGGAAAGCCTCATCATGGGAACAGGCGGAGGCAGAGGAACTGAGAGAAGGGGATAGCATCCTTACAAGTGACAGGGTGGGAAGAAGTGTAGTCAAGGTAACTGTAGGAATCAGTTGGTTTGTAAAAGATGTTGGTGGATAATCTGTCTCCAGAGGTAGAGACAGAGATCGAGAAAGGGGAGAGAGGTGTCAGAGATAGACCAAGTTAACTTGAGAGTGGGGTGGAAATTGGAGGCAAAGTTGATGAAATTGTCGAGCTCAGCATGGGTGCAGGAAGCAGCACCAATGCAGTTATCATTGTAGCAGAGAAAGAGTTGGCTAGCGTTACCGATGTAGGCTTGGAACATGGACTGTTCCATGTAGCCGACGAAAAGGCAGGCATAGCTGGGGCCCATGAGAGTACCCGTGGCTACACCTTTGGTTTGGAGAAAGTGGGAGGAGCTGAAAGAGAAGTTGCTGAGGGTTTCTTTTTGGCAGTAGAGGGGAACTGGTTCATCGAGCTCCTTCACTCCGTCCAGTGCAACAACCAGGATCTCCCAGTGGTCAGCCACTTTAATTCCACTTCCCATTCCCATACTGACATGTCTATCCACAGCCGCCTCTACTGCCATGTTGAGGCCAGATGCAGGTTGGAGGAGCAACACCTCATATTCTGCCTTGGTAGTCTCCAACCTGACGGCATCAACATCAATTTCTCTAACTTCTGGTAACCCCTCCCCTCTCCTCCAACCCCTTTTGTTTTCCCTCATTCCTGTGACCCCCTCACCCCTTCTCTTTCCCCTCCCCCGCCCTCATGACCTGCCCACTACCTCCCTTCTATTTTCCACCTCCTTCCTTTATCCCATGGTCTACTGTCCATTCCTACCAGATTCATTCTTCAGCCCTCTGCCTCTTCCACCTATCACCTCTCAGCTTCTTGCATCACTCCCTTTCATCCCCCACCCACTTACCTTCTCCCTCTCACCTGGACTCACCTATCACCTGCCAGTTTGTGCTCCTCCCCCCTCTCTACCTTTTTATTCTGGCTTCTGCCCTCTTCCTTTCCAGTCCTGATGAAGTCTTGACCCGAAACAACGACTGTTTATTTCCCTCCATAGACGCTGCTTGACCTACTGAGTTCCTCCAGCATTTTGTGTGTGTTGCTAAGGGATAATTGAGTAGCCCAGAGTTAAATAGGAATACCTATGAGCAGGAAGTGGGATTTTTTTTTTAAAAGGTTGGGGAGGGATGGGAGCAAAACTAATGTGACTGGGGATTGGAAATAGTGGTTGGGATACTGGAGCATGGTCTGGAGCCGGAAAAAAAAAAGAAATGGGTGCATGAATGATCTCAGTCTTTGAGACACATCTGAACTGCTCACATGAGGAGTTAGTATGAAGAAGGTAGGAGATGAAGTTGAGCAAACTTAGTTGTTACAAATTGGAGGTTATCTTAGCCCTCCGGGGTCCTCCTTAAGTCGTGTAAGCTAGGGAAACAAGTGGATGGCCTAAAGTATTGCTTTAAAAGGGATTTGATGGAAAAAATTTGGATAGAGGGGAGCTTCAGAAGTTAAGATCTGCAGACATTGCACCTAACAAGTTAGATAATTGGAACTACAAATGACCCAACATATGTCTAGATATAAACAGATCCAGGAAATGGACTGAATGGCAGAAGAACAAGCAAAACAAGAATTTGGATTTGTAAACCAGAGAAGTAGCTAAAGCAATAAGAGCCAACAGCAGAATCGTGCATTGAATTGCATACATGAGCAGCAAACATGTTGTGAAACATGTTTCTTCAGTACATTGTCCCTTTTTATCCCCAAAATAAACAGATGTTAAATTTTCAGCTCATAGTTCCTATCAGATGAGGAGGGATGTGGTGCTGGGACCCTTAACCTAATGTGTCCATTGTCACACACTCACCAGCTATAGAATGTGGTGAAGCCTTCTGATTCATTTATCTGTTACCATAAGCTCTAAGAACACCATTGATTTGTGACAAATATGGAGATGTGTAACCTCGGGTTGGCATAAACACTGGAGTTATTTTTACCTAGAGTGAGGTTGCTCATTTGACATTTAATCAGTGTACTGTGTCAGCTGACTGCAGTTTGATTTCTTTTTGAAAAGCAACTGGTATACAGTATCGAATTGAAACAGTGCTAAGTTTAACCATGATAAATAGAACTTCTTATTAGTAATAATAACTGATCTTGGCAATAAAGTGAAAAAATTATACACATTTTAAGAATTATTAGGTTTAACTTCATTTTCAATTCCAGTTGAAATTGATCCAATTGATTTTTTTTCTAACAGTTCTCAGAGATCAGTGATTATTTTTTTTAAATAATAGTGTTTGATATCTTGATGACTAAAACAAGTAGTGCATTAACTGATTTGGAAAGGTCTTTTCTCTCAGTGAAATAAATAGCATAATTATATTTAGTTTCCAGTTAGTTCCTTTTAACTTTTCATACACCAAAACAATAACTCATAACGGTGCACATGGTAATCCATTAATTGCTCAATTGAGTTAACCAAGGTAAACTATGTAGATCAGTTGTTAAAACTGAATGTTATCATCATTGGTATTTTAAGTTTTAATTGAATCTATGGTTCAGTGATTATGTGTAAAAGAATCCGAAAATAAAACCATTGTACCCTTGCAGTAATGTACAGAAAAAAGCTCAGAACATGCCAGTATTTTATGTAATATAACGAATGGCCTTGGTTAACCTATTAAGTTAACGTAGAGTGTTTTTGTGTCATATATAAAAAAAGCTGCATGGCGTTTAATAAGAGAATTGCAATATGAAGATTTGTTTGAGAATGGTACTTTTGCTTTCATTTAATTTCAGACATATTTGTATTCTTAAAAAGGCTCCATACCACCTGTTTTTGTTAAGTACTAGTTTAAGAAATGTCCCCTGGGCTTCACTAATACTCTGAAAAGTTATCTCTTGCCTACCTTGGAAATGTACTATGGTATACACTTGCAGATTTATGTTTTAAGTTCGTATTTTTAGGATTTTGAATTGCTCCAGTTGTTGGAACTCCTGTATCTGCTAAGACTTCACTCTATAAGCCATCTCCAGTTTGAGATGAATGCTTTTTGTGTTTTCCACTGTCTTACAACACATTGCTCTGCTTTCTTTAGAGAAGTAGTGTCTGAACCTCTAAACTTTCAACTTTGGATGAAGAATGATATACTGCAATATCAAAGTTGCCACCTTCCTAAACAACACCTCCACTGTCCCAGTACCTCCACTGTCCCAGTACCTATTGCTTCACGTGTTTATATCAAACACTTTAATGAATGTAGCTTCACATCATCAGAGAAGTTGCATTATGGGGTGATCTCAGCAAATTGGATCTATAACACCTGATTCTGATGCAAACCAGATGTTTTTGTTTGCACTAGAAACAGATCCATCAGAATCAACTAGGAATATTTTGCACAGACTATGTTTGATTTGTCTACTTCTAGAAATCAAACATATTCTGTGCAAAACATTCCTAGTTGATGAATTTCCCTTTACAAAATGTACACCCAAAGACCCCAGATGATATGCTGGTGCAGCAATTAGTGCTGCTGCCTCTCGGTTCCAGGGACATTAATTCAGTCCTAGCCTTGGCTGCCATCTGTCTGGGGTATTCATGTTCTCTACATGATCACATTGGTTTCTGCTGGGTGCTCCAGTTTCCTCCCGTGCCACAAATTTGTGCTGGTAGGTTAATTAGCTGCTTTAAATTACCCCAGAGTAGGTAAGTCAAAAATAATTGGGGGGGTGATGTTGGTTAATGTGCATGACAAAGAATAGGTTGCAGAAGGACAGGGAAATAGAGTTAAGGAGAGGGGAAATGAAACTGATGGAATTGCTCTGCTGGGAGCTGTTGCAGGCTGGGTGGGCTGAATGGTGGCCTCATTAAAGAAGTAAGAAAAGACAAAACCAATTAATGGGTGTATTCTTTCTCTCCCAGTTGTAAATTCTAGATATTTATCATTTTTAAGACCTTTCCAACTTTTTCAGCTCCTAGATCTGAGGTAATTGTGGATTATCTTGGGTTTTAATTAGCTTTCCTAATTAAATCCTGAGATTGCATGTGGTTGAAATGCCCTCGTCCCCTTCTATGTTTGGGCCCTGCCCTCCTGTTTAAGGTGGCTCGAACTTGATCTTTTGTTGAATCTGATCTGTCATGAGTATCATAATAAAATTAACGTAAAAAAATTCTGTTATTCAGTAGTACTTCCAGATATTTCAGCTTTACCACATTGGCCTCGAGTGAGATTGTGAAAATAAAATTGTTATCGCAGGGGGATGGGAACCAGCGCGGTGGGTTAGCAAGTAGAGGGTTTAAGGGGAAAGTAGAGGTTGGGTCAAATAAGGCTGAAATGAAGGACATGCAAGTCAAGTTTAATGAACAAGGTGGGGCTGATTGACAGAAGTGTAATCATTTCAATGCAAAAAGTATCACAGATAAGGTACTTAGAGGCTTTTATTAGTACATGGAACTACAATGTTGTAGACGTTGCAAAGGCGTGGTTGAGAGGAGGGCGGCTGATTGACAGAAGTGTAATCATTTCAATGCAAAAAGTATCACAGATAAGGTACTTAGAGGCTTTTATTAGTACATGGAACTACAATGTTGTAGACGTTGCAAAGGCGTGGTTGAGAGGAGGGCATGATGCACAGCTCAGCATTCCGGGATCCAGCAATAGAGAGGGATGCAGAGGAGATGAGGAGTTGCAGTACTGATAAGGGAGAATGTTACAGCAGCACTTGGAGAGGACATCCTGGAGGGCTCATTCAATGAGGCAATATGGTAGAACTCAAGAATAAGAAAGGTGCCATCACTATGCTAGGGTTATACCTAAGACCTCTCAATAGCCAGCAGAAGATAGAGGAGGACATGTTAGTAGATTATGGAAAGATATAAAAGCAACAGGGTAGTTGTAGTGGGTGACTTTAATTTCCTCAACATTTACTGGGACTCCCTTTGTGCCAGAGGCTTAGATTAGGCAGAATTTGTTAGGTGCATCCAGGAGAGTTTCTTGACACAATGTGTAGATAATCCAACCAGGGAAGGGACCTGGGAAATTGGAGTTTCAGTGGGAGAGCATTTTGAGAACAGTGATCATAACTCAGTAAGTTTTCAGATCATTATGGAAAAGGATACGACTGGACTTCGGGTGGGGGAGGGGCGGAGTGCTAAATTGCAGAAAAGCTAATTGCAACAATATTGGGTAGGAGCTGGGGAGAGTAGATTGGGAACAGTTGTTATTAGGTATGCCCACATTGACATGTAGGAGTCATTTAAAGGCCAGCTGGTCAGAATTTAGGACCAATATGTTCCTGTGAGGAAGAAAGACAAGGATAGTAAGGTTCGTGAACCTTGGATGACAAGATGTTGCAAATTTAGTCAAAAAGAAAAAGGAACCACATGTAACATTTAGGAAGCTGAAATCGGACAGGGTCTTTGAGGAATGTAAAGGAAGCAGGAGAGAACTTAACTGAGAATCAGGAGAGATAAAAGGGGCCATGAATTGTCCTTGGCGAGTAGGATTAATGAGAATACGAAGGCAGTTTATAAGGTAGAGAGAGGGTGGGACAACTCAAGGACAAAGAAAGGAATTGATGCCTGGAACCAGAGGAAATGGGCGAGGTACTAAACCAGTACTTTGCAATAGTATTCACTGGGAGAAGGATATGAGGATAGTGAGATCAGGGAGGGAGGGGTATGCTCATATTTTAGGGTATATTGATATCAAGGAGGGAGGAGGTTGTGTTGGAGCTCATGCCCAAGGGCCTAATGTGATCGAGAGAGGCAAGAGAGGAGATTGCTGGGTCTTCAGACAAATCTTTCTATCATCTTTAGTGAGAGGACTGGAGAATAGCCAATGTTGTTCCTCTATTTAAGAAGAGCAATAGAGACAAACCAGGAAATTATAGGCTGGTGAGCCTCCATCAGTGGTAGAGAAATTATTAGAAAAGATGCTTACAGATAGGATCTATTTGCATTTGGAAAAACATGGACTCATTGGGGATAGTCAGCATGGGTTTGTGCAAGGGAAGTCATGTCTGCATTTTTGAGGAGGTGACAAAGATGATTGATGAGGCTAGGGTAGTGGATGTTGTATATGTAGACTATATGTAAAGCTTCACATAAAGCAAAGACAGCAAATGTCAAGCCACAGACAGCGAATGTCACACCACTGTTTAAAAAAGGATGTAGGCAAAAGGCAGGTAACTATAGGCCAGTTAGCTTAACATCTGTAGTCGGGAAAATGTTTGAAGCTATCATTAAGGAAGAAGTGGTTCCATCAGGCAGACACGGCATGGATTCAGGAAGGGCAGGTCCTCTGACAAACTTACTGGAGTTCCTTGAGGATATAAGGAGTACACTGGATAGAGGGGAACAGCTGGATGTTGTATACTTGGATTTCCAGAAGGTGTTTGATAAGGTGCCACATAAAATACTTATCCATAAGATAAAGATGCATGGAGTTGGGGGTAATGTATTAACATGGATAGATGATTGGTTAACCAATAGAAAACAGAGTTGGGATAAATGTGTTTCTCTGGTTGGCAATCAGTGGTGAGTGGGATGCTGGGCCCGCAACTGTTCACAATATACATTAACGACTTGGAAGAGGGGACCGAGTGTAGCGTATGTAAGTTTGCTGATGACACTAAATTGAGTGGAAAAACAAATTGTGCAGAGGATGCGGAGAGTCTACAGAGAGATACAGATCAGTTAAGCGAGTGGTCAAGGGCTGGCAAGTGGAGTACAGTGTTGGTAA
The DNA here is from genome assembly GCF_009764475.1 of Pristis pectinata. Lineage (NCBI taxonomy): Eukaryota > Metazoa > Chordata > Chondrichthyes > Rhinopristiformes > Pristidae > Pristis > Pristis pectinata. The sequence goes on along the minus strand of NC_067408.1, from coordinate 40,356,332 downwards.
ATTCAAGGTCATCCACTTTGGAAGGAAAAATAGAAGGTCAGATTATTATTTAAGTGATGAAAGATTGCAGCATGCTGTTGTGCAGAGGGACTTGGGAGTGCTTGTGCATGAATTGCAAAAGGTTGGTTTGCAGGTGCAACAAGTTATCAAAAAGACAAGTTGGCCTTCATTGCTAGAGGGATTGAATTTAAAAGCACGGAGGTTATGCTGCAACTGGTCTCCTTACTTGAGGAAAGATATACCTACTTTGGACACAGTGCCGGGGAGGTTCACCAGGTTGATTCCGCAAATGAGGGCGTTAGCTAATGAGGAGAGGTTGAGTCGCCTGGGACTGTACTTGCTGGAATTCAGAAGAATGAGAGAGGATCTTATAGAAACATATAAAATTATGAAAGGGATAGATAAGATAGAGGCTGGAAGGTTGTTTCCACTGGTAGGTAAGACTAGAATTTGGGACATAGCCTCAAGATTTGGGGGAATAGATTTAGGGTGGAGATGAGGAGAAACTGCATTTCCCGAAGAGTTATGAATTTGTGGAATTCTCTGCCCAGGGAAGCAGTAGACACTACCTCATTAAATATTATTTAAGACAGAGTTAGATAGATTTTTGCATAGTAAGAGAATTAAGGCGTATGGGGGAAAAAAGGCAGACAGGTGGATCCAAGTCCATGGCCAGATCAGCCATGATCTTATTGAATGGCGAAGTAGGCTTGATAGGCCAGATGGCCTACACCTGCTCCTATTTCTTCTGTTCTTTTGAAAAGATCCCTCATGGTAGGCTGATTCAGAAGATAAAGGCACATGGGATCCAAGAAGACGAAGTAGATTGGATTCAAAATTGGCTTGGCTGTAGAAGATGCAGGGTAGCGGTGTGGGGTGTTATTCTGATTGGTGGTCTGTGACCAGTCTGTGAATGTGGCAGAGAAATGGCAGGAGGATTTTAATCTGTGCAAGTGTGAAGTGTTACAGTTTGGGAGGTCAAACATAAGAGGGAAGTATACAGTAAATGGTAGGAGCCTCAGGAGCACTGTACAGAGAGATTTTGGGGTACAAGTCCGTAGCTCCGTGAATATGGCAACACAAGTAGGTAAGATGGTAAGGAAGGCATACAGCATATTTGCCTTCGTCGGTTGGGGTGTTAAGGATAAAAGTCAGGAAGTTGTGTTGCAACTATGTAAAACTTGGGTTAGGCCAAATTTGGAGTGTTGTATTAGCTAATAATGAGAGGTTGGATAAACTTGTTTTTTCTGGAGCGTCGGAGGCTGAAGGCGACCTGATAGAAGTCCATAAAGTTCAGAGGCATAGATAGGGTAGATAGAGTCTTTTTCCCAGGGTGGAAATGTCAAATATTGGAGGGCAGAGCTTTAAAGTGATGGGAAAAGTTTAAAGATTAATGAAACAAAGTTTTTATTTACAGAGAGCGCATGGAACACGCTGCCAAGGGAAGTGGTGGAAGCAGGTGTGGTAGCAATGTTTAAGAGGCACTTAGGCACATGAACAGGCAGAGAATCGAGAAATAGAGACCACATGCAGGCAGATGAGATTAGTTAAAATTAGCATCATGGTCGGCAGACATCGTGGGCCAAAGGGCTTGTTCCTGTGCTGTACTGTTCTATGTTAAAGTGTGTTTCAAACAACCAGAAACAGTCAGTATTAATAAAGATCGGTATAACAAAAGTAAAACTGTTCTGTTTTATGTTAAATATTTAGGTGTACTTTTTAATTTGTGCAATATTAGTAAGACTATAAAATCAAAAAATTAAAATCTTGCTCCAAGCTTAACTTAAGTCATCTCTGAAGCCTGGGAGAAGCCAAATGGTTTTCAAATAAACACATTGTGTAATTACTTCAGTCTTAAGTGTGACAACCCATAATGGCTGGCAGTTACTGTATCCCAAGATGGACCAGCACATCTCCAGGAATATTTAGGGAGTTGTAGCTTTTCAAATCTTTAAGTCAATTTAGAATTTTGAAGAAACAGACCAGGTAGTACTATTTCTGTAGTAGACTATCCATATATGTAGTATATATTGTGGACTTAAGCGAATACATATTTACATATTTCATATTATAATTGCACCTTCTACCAATATTGCTCCAACTGAATCTCATTGGGGTAAGGGAAAGGGGTTAATTACAGGGTTATAGGTTCTTGTGGCATTCTTTGAAATAAGGGACACTCAGTAGCTATAATTTTTTGGAAAGGTTTTACCTGAGAGACCTGTCTAATTAGCAAAGATGATGAAATCCCAGGTAATTTAAACCTTAAATCTGTGAGAATGATCTGAGATTGAAGAACTATAAAATGGAATTAAAAATGTCCAAAGATGTGACATAATTAGAAGTAGAGTTGGGAGGGAAAGTAGACTTATTTATTGGTCTTGGCTGTATTAGATCTGAACATTCATATTTTTTGTAAATAGAAATCTGTTAACCAAGAAAGTTGCATTCCTGATTGAGATGTTTTAATTTCCTTGTGATGTGTGTGGTTATTGTAAACTTCCATTTCAGTTATTTAATATGTAATGTGGTGGTATTAGTGAGTAACCTCCTTATTGCTGCAACAGGTTTTCCACTGATATATAATGCAGGATCTGATTCCTTGGTACCAACCATATATATTCAGATTATAGATATTGATCTTTGTCTTTAGTGGTGATATTTTTGTACAGCTGATGAAATTTCAATGTTAGCTGTATGTAAAAATAAAATCAATACTGCATAAAAGTTAAAAACATTTATTGTATTTACCCCAAATTATTCTTTGTTTCCACTTTCAACAAAAGCAGAAATCCTGAATGCGCCTGCATTCAAATTTTACGTTTGTTCCCATTCTGTATATTAGGACTGGAGCTCTTCAACTGTCCTGATTTGTAAATGTTAATGGGTAAATTCACATGTCGTACTGTCAGTGAGGAGGCATGCTTAAATAAGGGTAAATCAGAGATAGGACTCCAACATAATAGCATCAAATCTTCAAACTTCAAGCATTACACTAGTGAATTTACCTTTAATTTATGCCCTACTATGACTTTACACTTTTATTCTCAATTATTATACTGGAGCACCTATTTTATGTTGAGTCCAGATGAGATGAAAATAAAATCATAATATTGGTATTGAAAAATAACTACATTTTTGTTCATTTTTGCCCATATTTGTTTTACAGATGCCAAATCCATTTTTTATTGGGTGTTCTGTTATTTCTGCTCTCGTCCACTTAGTCTTGTAACTCATTTCCTTCATCCTTGCAATATGCTGTTCTTGAAAACTTTGTTGATGAAACATGTGCCAGATTGAAAGACCTATATTAAGAATGCAGTAATAGACTACAGATGCTGGAATCTAGAATAAAAACAAAGCTGGAAGAACTCAATGGGTCAGTCAGCATCTGTGGAGACAAAAAGCATAAGTCAACATTTTAGGTTGAGACGCTGCATCAGAACTGAGAGGGAACAGGAAAGATTGCCAGTATATAGCTGTATGAAGGAGGGGTAGGATAGAGGCTGGTAGGTGATAGGTGGAGTCAGATGGAGGGGGTGATGGGTGAATAGAACCAGGTGTGATGGAGGGGATAGGAGGGATAGACAATGGGAGAAGAAAACTAGCTGGAAGTATGAGTGTGTGTGACTCTCCTTCTGCACACACACTCACTGGCCAACCTGCTTCTCCCTTTATTCATCCTTTCCCCCCTCCCCCCATCTGATTCCATCTGCCTATCTCGACCTGATGATTCGACTTACACCTTTTGCCTCCACAGACGCTGTTTGACCTGCTGAGTTCAAGCATTCTGTTTTTGTTCAGTGTGACTTTATTTCTAAAGAGGCTTATTTACTTATTCCAATGATCAGTTGCTGGTGGACTCTTGTGATGCAAAAATAACTTCTGTTATAATTTTCAAGAATGATGCACTTCTAACAGCTGCATTTAAGTTGGATATTTTTAAGAGATTTCATGCAGTTCGTATTGCCTATGATAATATGTTTAACTTAGCTAGAAAACTCCTCCAAGCAGGACTGAGTTAATTATTTCACCAAAATCTTTTAGTTATGAACTCTTGACATTCATCTCCTACTGCAGACTCAAAAGGCTATGCACATCATCCTGTCCAGTAAAAACAAAACCTACATTAGTCAAAGATTAGATAGAAGGGTAAGTAGCCTAGTGGGTGTAAGAAAGGGTGAGAATTAGGGCTGTACCTTAATCAGGAGATGAAATAACTGGTAAAGAGGGAGATAAGTGTCATTGGAGGCCTTGATGGGTTATGGATTTGGAGTGGTTTTAGGATCAGCAGCAACCTCAGGAGATAATGAGTGAGGCTGATGCAGTGCTGGAAGTGAAGCTGGGGAAGAACAATTAAAGCTTAGATAAGAACTTAATCTGACACAAGTCCAAGACCAGATTTGTGTTGGGAAAGATGGTTGTTCCTGGGACAACTTAATCCGAATTTCTATGAAAATGTCCCACACCACCCTATGTATCAGTAACACAGAAATTATATCAGGATGTAAGAAGGACTCATGTCTATTCAAACTTCTGAAGTGATGCATATCTGAAAAAAAATCAATTCTCAGTTTCACAGTACTGAAAAGGGTCTTTAGCAATCAATAAAGATTTATCTATCTAGAAATGTTCAATTAATGCATTTCATTTTCTTTAGGCAACAAAGCTGAACAGTCTTTTCACTTCTGCCAGAGTAGGAGGAAATGGAGTCAGTTCTGACAGCCTGTGTGCTTGTGGAGTTGTGAGCAGGGTCTAGGTTCAGTGATTTATGCTGCTTAATGCTCCCCACTACAGATGCTCAGGCAAGCCTCACTCCATGCTGCTGTGCCATCCTTTCCTTTAGCACATTCACAACAGCCTGCCCACAGGTTTCTGCTCCATTGAGTCAAGTGCATGTGCTGCTAGTCTTAGTTTTTTTTTTGTAAACCTTCCTCAACATGTACACTGGTGTGGTTCCCTGTGAGATTTTTGTTTTATGGCCATGGAATTCCAAAATATTTTAAAAAAACAGTCCATAGGAAATTGAGCCAACCATTGAGACTTGGTATGTATTGTAGTGCTGAGACCATGATTTTAGAAAATTAATTTGTGAAGTTTGTAAAGCTGCTTTACACCAAATTGAGGTATAGTAAATTATAGACTTAATGGATCTGAATCCTATCAGAATCTTAATTGTTGTTACTACAACATGTTATATGGGCACATTTTTGTGCTTAAAAATGCACCATATCACTTCACTCCTTCATGCCACCATTCAGTAAAATTACTGGCCTGTGTCATTGGCATCAAATCACAATGAGCAATGTAATATTTGCTCATTACGTCATCTTGTAGGTCTGTTGCCCTCTCAGTCATGTGCCACCAGATGATTTTTTTAGTTTTAGTCATTTGGTTAGCTGCCAGACAGGAACATAAGCAAAGCTTGATATAAAATCTCCTTCTGGTGCATTGTTTTCACTACACTTTACATCATTTTTATTTATTTTAAGCACAGTACAATTTAATCCTTTAGTACAGTTTCAAACTGACATTTTACATTAATTTTGTATGCAGAACATCAAATCAGCGCTTACACTATAACAAATAGAAAACATTTTTATTCCATCACACTGACTTCAGTGTGAAAGTGTTTTAAATTACTGCCTTTAATATGTTGACCTTTACCTGGATATATCAGATAACTTTGTCACTGCATTCAATGGTTCCTGGCCAGGTTCCACTCAGCTCTCATGTTGCTACATGATTTGGTGTATGTGTGAATCTAGCATGACCTACATAGCTAAACAACTCCATCCTGACAAAGCTGACATTCTGCTTTCCCCTTTATAAGTCCTAGTCAGCACTTTTCCTTTCAATAGGTATAGAATTTAACAGCTTTATACCATAGACAGAAATTGCACCAACTGTTCAGATTCTTGACTTTCCCTGCATTGCTAACAGTTGGTGAGAAAAGTCTGAAGTTTTCAGAGTTCCTAACCAGAAAAGTTGGGTGAGGTTTAGAGATACAGTAGTGGCCTGGGAGAGTGGGATACAGGTTGGAGAGTCCAAAGCAAACAAATTTTAACATCACATTTAAGATTTATCATCTTTCAACTTCTTTCAAGATTCCATGTATTTGAATGTAAACTATACAAATTGACATGCATATTTCAACTTCGGTATTTAGTATTGCTTTATATTCAGATTAGCTTACTCAAATTGTCATTAAAAACCCATCTTGTTTCATTAATATTCTTCATTGGTGTGTCTTCAGACCAACAGGAATATCTTCTAAAGTGGTTCATCGAGCCAATCTGTTTAGGGACAATTAGACACAGGCAAAAAAATGTTCGTCCCTAAAAACAAAGCGAACTTAAAGTGATTGAATCTGGAATCTTTTTGCTCCTTGTCTTCAGAGGCTGCATTTACCTTTAAAAATAGGAAAACTAGCAAATGGCTTTGTGTATAGTGCCTGAATAGTGACCATCAGTAAATGTTTTCATCTTGTGATTATTTCCCAACCAAACCAGATTCTATCCTTACCCAGCATTCATGGATACATTTTTGGTTGCGTTTATCAGCAAGGAAACAATTTGGGGTGGCACTGTGATATAGCTAGGAAAGCTGCTGCCTCAACACTAGCGATTCCGGTTTGATTCTATGGAGGGAAATGGATAGTTGACATTTTGGGTCGAGACCTTTCATCTGGACTCAGAACCAGTCCAGATGAAGGGTCTCAACCCAAACCATCGACTGTCCATTTCCTACCACGGATGCTGACCGACCTGAGTTCCTCCAGGTTTTTCTGAACTGCTCCAGATTCCAGCATCTGTAGTCTCTTGTGTCTCCAGGTTTGATTCTGATCTCCACTATTGTCTGCGTGGAATTTGCTCATTTTCCCTGTCACCACGTGTCTCCTTTGGGTACTCTAGATTTCTCCATGTCCCAACGATGTGCAGATTACTAGGTTATTTGGTTATGGTAAATTGTTCCTAGTTTTAGGGCGAGTGGTGGAATCTGGGGGCATGGAGGAGGTGTGGTTTGAAGGGAATGTTGGGAAAATAAATTGAGATTAGTGTAAATGGGTGTTTGATGGTTGGCACAGACAGTGGGCCAAAGGGCCTGTTTCTGTGCTGTATGGCTCTCTGACTAAAATTTCTGACCTAATTACAGCACCTGAATATTCCAACCAGTGATAAACAGAATAAGATTAACTAAACTGGCAATAAACAGGAGTCAGATAAGCAATTTGTTTTCCACTCAGTGATCTATTTCTCTATTAAGCCATTGAAAAAGGTGTTCTAAATTTTGAATATGAAATTTAACATTTGTTATATGCTTATTTTTAGGTTATAATAAAGCAATTCCACGACTGGCTGAGAAAATTCTTGCTTTGTCACAAGGAAGAGCGAGTTGGGGAAAATCTGAGGTGTCACCAAGTGGATCATACACCAGAATAGAACAACAAATCGTCAAGTTTCATAAGGAACAGGCGTTTTATTTTTTCAGTGCAATTAATCCTGGTCATTTTTCAAAGAAAAAATGATGCATGGTATCTTGGGTTTAGAGAAAACAAAATCAATGCAGGATAATTCTGTTCAAGCACCAACTCATTCAAGTTCTGTTTCTTCTGACTCCAGTGAAGCTGAAAACCACTTGTATGAAAATCCTGAGGAAATTAAAACTCCTAAAGTTCCACAAACCCATTGCAAGAGATGGGTGGCAGATAGAAACAGAACACAAAAGGAAAGTCATGTTAGACCCAACCTGTGCTCTGCTGATAAACCCTCATTAAGAAAGAATACAAGCAGAGTCACCGGGTTGAATAAACAACGACATAATAAAAGGTGGAAAAAGTCTTCAAAGGTTGGAGGTAGAAAAAATGCAGATTTGAACACAACATCTGAGACAAAGTTTAAGGATTGTGGGCAGGAGTTCAAAGAAGAACCGCAGTGGTATACAGAGCCACTTTCAGACAATGTAACCTCTAATAATTTAAAAAGTAAATTAGAAACTGCTTACAAGAGTAGTTTCCCTTCATTTGATGCTGAGCTATTAGAAAAGTTGCCAGCATCCATTAGAGATCTGTGTATTGATGATGGTTGTTCTAAAGATTATCTTTGGACGGGTGCATTTGTTGATGGCCACTTTGTTGATATCCCAACATTACTTGATAAAACAGAGCTCAGTGAGATTTTAGATTGTTCTAAAACAAACTCTGATTCTTTGGATAATCTTCAAAAATCAGTGGACCTCTTCTGTGAAGAAGATACTAATCAATCTTTGATGGATTCTTGTGGCTTTGACTTCAAACAAGGCAATGAAATCCTTAACATTGGAAGAAAAAATGAAGATCGAATGCAGTTTGAAGGGGAACATAATGTAATACTAGATGGATTACCTTTGAATATCTGGGAGGATAGCTCAACAATAGGTGGAGTGGAAAGAAGTTCTCCAATGGCAATATCCTGTACAAATCAGCTTGGCTCTGATCAAGTTAATTTGTGGTTGTCATCCACTACTGGTTCGTCTTTAATTAATAAGACAGGAATTGAACCATATTGCAAAGAATCTACTCCTTTATCAGATAAAGATGATGGCTGGCCTGATTGCTCAGAAGCCAGTGAAAAAGAAACATATTTTTCCATTATTACAAATAAGAATGATGCTGTATTTTCTTGTGAAAGTAATCCACAAAGTGAGAGTCCTTCATCACAAGAGACTCAAACTTCAGAGTTAAGTGCCACCAAAGATAAGGACTCCGTTCAAAATGAATCCAGTTTTTCAAACATTTACAGAGAAGACTGTGGTTCTTGGTCAGTTTTGTGTAAATCTGGTAATAGAATGTCCCCTTTCACTTTAAGAAGTATTGATTCAGTAACATTTCCCATTGAGCTAAATGTAAATATGACGACTGGCATCCCAACTGCTTGCTCAGAGGATGACCTCCTTAGTTTGCTACCTGGCAGTGAGTATCTACAGTTAGACGACAGCTTTTTGATTGAACTTCCAGTCATGACTTCGAAAGAAAAATTGGACATAACAAAATATAATGCTCAAGCAGACAAGATTGAAACAGGAAAATGGAGTCCAATTTTTGGAATTTGTCAAGAGAACCTTTCTGAAAAGAAGGATAATTTAAATTCCAGAGTAATTGAAGAGATATGGAAAGCTACACCAGAGGAAGATAAAGCAGCATTTTCAGAAGATGGGATAAATACTGAAAAATGTCATAGTTGTTCCTTAGGAACAGAGACACCTATGAAACACGTGAATATTACAAAACTTAAGAAATGCCCTCTCCAAAAATCAGAAAGTAATTTCTGGGAGGATAAACTAGGAAACACCCAAATTTTGGATTCTACAAATGTTGACATCACAAGTCACTGCAGTGAGTGGCAAACTGGTTCAGATCAAACTGATGTTTCAGTTACAGGGGGCATTGAACATTTAATGAGTAACACAAAACAGAGTGAATTTTCACCTTCTGAGAACACCTTTCCGAAACCTACAACCACTCCTAGTACATTGCAGCCCACCAGCTTTACTGCAGATCAAAAGTCCTTGATAAATTGTGATCTGCAACAAAATGGTAATGAAGAATCTATAGAGCAAAACATAATTAATGACATTTCTATAGTCCTACCTGAAGATTTGTGGGGAAATTTAAATGATTATCTAAATGACTCCACAGAGCCGAGCGAGAGTTCCTTCCTCCCCTTTGAACTCAGTTGTCCTGTTCCAGAAATGCTTAGTCTGACCAGTACATTGGAAATTGACAGTGACAAGATGAACCAACAACCCAGCACTATACCCCAAGTCAGTTCAGATTTAATAATAACCAACAATGACAAATTACAAAATCTAATACATCAAGACCACATGAGCATAGCAGCTCAGACCCTTTATCCCACCTCAAAACAATTATTTACAAAAGAAGTGGTTCTTACACGATTGCAGGACAATCCTGTTCAAAACACAGAATGCAATGTTTCCCAGCATCAGTATGAATCCAATATGATGTGTGATCATTCCATTTCTGTGCTAAGTAAAGAGAAATCCGAATGCAGCAGCATTTCCAAGCAAGACGTGCTGATTCATCAAGTGGAATTTGAAATGAAATCCAATAAAGAGACTGATCTGGATAAAAGCAGTTTAATATCAGTGGATGCTGATGAAGATAAACTGAATTTTCTCCAGGGAAGATTACAAGAAATACATCCAGAACATGGTGATTCTAAGATGCCTCAGCAAACTGCAAATCTTAATGTTTGTGCTTCCAACACAAAAATAAAAGTGGAAGATGATCTACAGCATTTACAAAAAAGCAAAGATGAGCTTGAACTGTGTAAGGAAAGTTGCTTTTTTTCATGCAGTCACTTAGAGGTATGTAAAACATCTTTTTGAAAGATTGCTTGTTACCTATTTGAAGCTTAACAATATACTTTTTTGAGTAAAATTATCTGAATTTAAATTCATTAATTTTTGTTTTGTATTCTATAGTTCCACTAAATTATCAAGAATATACTGTATCCACAATGTTTCTGCTTGTGCAACAGATTGAATAAATGCACAAAAATTGAAAGATTTTAATAACAATTTTCATTTTAAGTTCAGTTGGTGAAAGTAAGGTAGTAGTATACCAGGAAATGGATTGCTATGCTTTGAAATGTAGTGGGGGCACCATTTACGAGCAAGGTAGATGGGGTGTAAAGCATTCTCTGTTCTACTGTAATCACATGCCTTGTCCTGCATTCAGAAGGATAACCCTCATTCTGCTGGACATTTTCCTACATCTCAGTTGGATTGTTTATTTTCAGTTAAGTGTGTGCCACCTTTTTGGAACATTGACCATACCAAGCTGGAATGTAAACGGACTTTGGCAGGTGCTAAGGTTTGGAGGCAGCTCAAAACGTGCAGAGTATAGCAACCAGGATATCCAACTCATCAATTGATGGCAAAAAATAAATTCTTTCAACTCAAGTGAAAACTTCCCTAGCCAGTCTAGACCACCAGATTCCATTCGTGGATAAAGTGAATGGTCATTTACCAGTGCTCTGTAGGACTTTGGTTCCCCTCTATCATAGAGGTCGACTTGCTTCTAGTCTTGTGAGGTACCCTGCTTCAACAACAGTGACAGGGTACCTCACAAGCAGAGCAACATCATAAAACACAAGTCATTTTTCAGAATTTATCTGATTACAATCTGAATGGTAATTCTAGAGTTGAAGCAGCAGAGTTTTAGCAGCTTCCGCCTGCTTCTCTGCAATACAATCAAAATTAGCACTGGACACTGGCTAAGTGAGTCATCTTATATTCAACTTCCAAATAACACTGTCCGGCACCATTTACCATTTCCATTTGTTGGCTACATGAGGACCATCTGCCATTGGTGTTATAGAAGAACCTGTGCAGAAGAGTTTGCAGAGTTCAAGGATCTTGATTTTCTTGACTTCAAGTACGTTGACAGGCTAACAGCAGAGTAGTTCTGAATTGCGCTAGCAAGATGTGGTTTAGATGCATTCGGCTGAATAAGCTCTTAACTGTGTTGTAAATTTGTATGCTTCTAAATGTATTAATTAGAGATTTTCCAAATCAAGTCATACAAAAATGTTTATTTAGGCTTCCCTACCCGAATCAGAAAGATGCCAGGAATGTCTCAGAGAAACCTGTTGTTCACTTGACTGCCACCTTTCCACAAAAAATACAGGTTAGTAACTTGGCAGGTTGGTCAGTCTTTTCATTTTTCAATATGACACATTTCATGGGTAAATGCACGTGAATTCTAGTACATCAATAATTACCAACTCATTACAACTGATTATGATTGAGATTGAAAAGAAACTTGGGAATGCAAAAAAACCGTGAGGAGGATATTAATAGACTACAGATAAACAGACCAGAGAGATGGTTGGATTCATGGCAGATGTTGTTTAATGCAAAATAGTATAAATTATAAAGCAGCAATGGAAAATAACTGGTGCCATTTTAAAGAGCCTGCGGGAACTAGAGACCTTGTGGTATACGACTTTGTGACAGGTTAATTGCAAAAACTTTACCTTTAGAAATAAAGATCATGTATCACTGAAGCTCCAAGTACAAAGCAGTTATTAAAGCTTTACAAAACACTGATGAGGCAATAGCTGAAATATTGCCCAATTTTGTGATACGTTTTAGCTAAGGCCTTAATGATGCTACAGATGTAGTAGAACTGTATCAAAGATAAGTTATTTCAGTTACGCGGAGAGGCTGTTAGTATTCTTAAAGCAAAGGTTCTTGCAGCAGAAGTTAATTTGGTGGATATGTTTGAGATTTGATGTAGTGAGAACTTATTTCCTGTGGCAGGACTTTTGACAGCGGGAGGATATGGGTAGTAAGGTTAATAAATAAGTATTTGATTACATACAGAGATAACTATTTGCATTTCTTTTATTCGTTCACTGCATATGCATGTTGCTGACATGGCCGGCATTTATTATCCATTATCTAATTTCACTTTGAATTGAGTGGCTTGCTAGACCATTTCAAAAGTTAGAATTCAACTTCATTGATTGGTCTCGAGTCACGTGCAGACCAGACTCGGTAAGAATAACAGATTTTCTTCATTGACAGGCATTATTGAACCAGAGAAGATTTTTCTGATAATTCAATGGATTCATGGTTAGCGTCACTGATAAGTAAATAAATTTGGAATTAATTAAGCCTATTTAAATTCCCCATAGAAAGTGGTGGGATTTGTCCAGATTAAAGTCCAGGCCTTTAGAACTTAACCATTATACCACTATTATACATGCAGTTTCAATGATTTTTAAAGAGAGAATTTGATAAATATTTGTAGAACAACAGAGAAAGGACTAAAAAGAGTGAATCTCAGCACAGCCATGACTGGCCAATGGCTGCCTCCTGTACTGTGTGATTCTTTGAGAGTAGACTCCTTCATGCAGAGTATCAAGCATTGTTTCTTTTTCAGTTCTCCCAGGACCCGACTCTAGTTGGCAATGGGGAATGAAACAAGTGTACAAAAGGAAGTAAAGCCCTGATCGTTGTCAGTTAGACCCATCAAGTAACCTAAACACTTCAAGTGAGCCATATAGAGATGGTAAAGTACAGATAATCAAGATTTGGAAAAAAAACACAATGGTGGGGGGGGGGGGCTCTATTGCTATTTTAAATATGGTACCTCACTTAATCTTTATGTTCCAACTGTGCTCCAGTCATACAGTACAGTATTTGTGAGTGGCTCAAAGTATGTCCCTAGCATTAGCACATCAAAAAAATCCAGTAAAAGCAGAGATGTTATATCTTGACAAAAGTTTACAATACTGCTCAATGTGCAGTAATTGTCCTTTTACAATTGATCACTGTTACCTTGTGGTGTAAATATGATAGAATAACTTGTTAACTTGCCTCTGTGGGCAAATGGGGTTAGCTTAGATGGGAATCTTGATCGGCCCGCACCGGTTAGGCCGAAAGGCCGGTTTCCATGCTATGTATAGCTATGGTTCACAAAAACCCATTCATAGCGACATCGTTTCCTTTTAAGTAAGAACTTTAAGCCTAAGAAATCTAACCAAAACCAATCAGGATTCAGAGTATCTATTGACACAACCTGGTACCAAGTTCAATGTTAAGTGTCTCGCAACAGCTCTTTCGCCCTACTGTGCCCATGTTTGCTCTTTGAAAGTGTTGCCCAAACATTTCCCACACCCAAGTTTCTCCCTCTTAAGTCTACAAATTCCTCCTTGTCCAGTCACCTTTTGAAAGTTCTTGTTAGGATCAGATTCCATCACTTTTTTAGTCCATTCCAGAACTTAACAATCCTCTGTTTAAAACAAAATAAAACTGCCTGTGCTCTTGCCAATTATTTCAAATCTGTGACTTCTGGTTACTGATCCCCTTGGACAGAAGAAATAAATCATTGTACTCATTCTGTCAAAACCCTTCATAATTTTGAATACCTCCATCTGATCTCCCTTTAAGAATCTCTGCTCTGAGAAATAACATCAGAGTCTCCATCCCTCCATGTAATTGAAGTTTCTCATCCTTGATATTATTCTGGTAAACCCTGTACCCTTATCCAGATCACAACAGCCTTCTGAGGCGTAACTGATGATTTCTTTGGCAAAGGACTAACCAGTAATCTGTTAAAATTTAGCACGACTTTGCTTTTTGTATTTAGTGCTCCAGTTCACAAAGCCAAGTATCCCAGATGTTTAGCTTCCTTAGTGAATTGCTCTGCCATTGTCAAAACTGTAAACATCTTTTACTACGCTCAACAATTTAGTTTATTGTGTCTCCCAAGCAACTCATATTTATCTGCATTGATTCCATGTGTCTGCTCAGTTCGCCATTCTGCACCATCCTGAAGTCTGTTCCCATCCTGTTCACTACTTAGTATGTTGTCAAATTCTGTTTCATTCACAAACTGTAGTCCTTATACTCAAGATAAGGTAATTTACCTAAAGTTCATAAACAAGAAAAGCAATGGTCATAATGTAAATCTGTAAGGACCTGCTGCACACTGGTCATGTTTCTATTTCTAAATAAATCTATTCTGATATACTTCTCTTGTATCCCTTTTGAAAGTCTAAAAACCAATGTATGTGGCATCAGGTGACACCAAAATTGTATAAATTTTCACCAGCATCAAGAAAGATTTTGCACTCAAGTTCTTGGAATTCACTGGTGCTGAAAAAATCCCAGCATCAGAACATCCATTCAGTATCAATGCCAAATTCTATGCAAATCAAGTACAGGTTACACCTAACTTTTCCAAGGAAAAGCTACTGGTCTTGTAACAGTGGACAACCCTCCTGGGCCACTCAGCTCAGGTTTCAGTTGAATGGAGTTGCAACAGTGAAGGGCAATAGATTTATAGAGTTCTACAGCACAGAAACAGCCACTTCAGTCTAACTCATCCATACTGACCAAAATGCCCATCTATGCTAGTCCCTTCTGCCTACATTTGGCCCATTTCCTCTAAACCTTCCTATCCATGTTCCTGTCCAAATGTCTTTTAAACATTGTATCTGCCTCTACCATCTCCTGTGGCAACTCGTGCCATATACCCACCACTCTCTGTGGAAAAATTTGCCCCTCAGATCCCCTTTAAATCTTTCCCCTCTCACCTTAAATCTATGCCTTCTAGTTTTAGCCTCCCCTATTCTGGGAAAAAGACTGTGACTATTTATCTACGCTCGTCATAATTTTATAAACCTCTATAAAGTCACCCCTCAGCCTCCTTCACTCCAGGGGAAAACACTCCCTGCCTATCCTATCTCATTATAACTCAAGCCCTCAAGTCCAGGCCACGTTCCTGTGAATCTTTTCACCCTCTCTCGATTAATCACATCCTTCCTATCGCACGGCGACTAAAACTGCACGTAATACTCCAAGTGTAGCCTAACCAACCATTTGTACAACTGTTACTCTGTGCCTCAGCCACTGAAAGCAAGCATACCATACGCCGCCTTCACCTCTGTTTACCCATGTGGCCACTTTCAGAGAACTATGTACTTGTACCCCAATTTATCACTGTTCAATAACATTCCCCAGGGCCCTGCCATTCACTGCATATCTTGGCCCAGTTTATCTTCTCAAAATGCATCACTTTGCCCTTGCTCAAGTTAAATTCCATCTGCCATTCCTTTGCTCACCTTCCTAGTTGATCTAGATCTTGTAACCTTAGACAACCTTCTTCACTGTCCACTATACCACCAATCTTGATGTCATCTGCAAACATACAAGTGGTTGCCACCTATATTCTCGTCCAAATCATTTATATGACAAACAATAAAGGACCCAGCACTGACCACTGTGGCACACCACTGGTTATAGGTCTCCCATCTGAAAAGCTACCCTCCACAAGCACCCTCTGACTCCTACCACCAATCCAATTTACTATCTCACCCTGGATCCCATCTATTCTAACATTCTGGACCAGCCTGTCATGTGAGGCCTTTTCAAAGGCCCTGCTAGTGCATGTAGTCAACATCCACCATCAATCCTCTTGATCACCTCCTCAAAATAAAAGATCAAATTTGAGAGACATGATCTCCCACGAACAAAGCCATGCTTACTATCCCTAATCAGTCCTCGCCTTTCCAAATATAAATAAACCCTGTAGCTTTCCGCATCACTGATTTAAGGCTCACTGGCCTGTAATTACCTACCTTGTCCTTGCAGCCCATCTTAAATAAAGGCAAAACATTCGCCATCCTCCAGTCTTCTGATATCTCACCTGTGGCTAATGAAGAATCTCTATCAGGGCCCTAGCAATCTCCTTTGCTTCCCACACATTGAGATGCACTTGGTAAGGCTCTGAAGATTTATCCACCTTTATGCATTTCAAGACCACCAGTTCCTCTTCCTTGGTAATGTCGATGTGCTTCAGGATATCACTGCTCTCTTTCCTTGTCCATTTCCATGGTAAAGACAGAAGAGAATTAGCCATTTAAGACCTTGTCCATCTCCTGTGGCTCCACACATAGCTCACCACACTGATCTTTAAGGGGACTGGCTCTTTCCTGAGTTACCCTAGTTACCCTTTTGCTCTTAATATACTTATAGTTTCTATTAGGATTCTTCTTTAACTTATCTGCCTAATTTCCTTAGGTGTACTCCTACATCCCTTGTACTCCTCAAGGGACTTGCTTGATCCCCAGCTGCCTATCCTTGACATATGTCTCCTCCTGAGCACAGTCTCAATACCTCGTCAACCAGGATTCCCTAATTCTTCCAGTCTCTCCATTCACTCTGGCAGGAATAAGCTTCCCATCTCACTTTTAAAAGCCTCCCACTTGCCAGATATTCCTTTACTTGCTAACAGCCTCTTCCAATTACCCTTTGCAATGTCTTGTCTAATACCATCAAAATTAGCTTTGCTCCAATTTAGGACATTAACTTGCAGACCAGTCCTCTCTCTGTAATTATCTTGAACTAATAGAATTATCAAGTTATCTTTCAGAACAACTTTAATGTGTATTCATAACAAAATTTAAATATTCCTCAAATTGAGACTGATTTACAAATCTTCCCATTCATAACAAAGGATTCTGTCTCTAAAGGAAAATTTGACTTTTTTTCTCTTCTAATATGAAACCTACTGCAGCAATCCTTCGTGAATGTGCCAAATCAGGAATGGTCTTGTTCTCTCCCTATACTGTATGGTTGACTTTGGTAAAACATTCTCATAATAGACAACAGGCCAGTGCTAGAGTTGATTTGAACAGAACTCTTGAGAGGAGGAGGAGCATATCACAAAAAGGTTACAGTTGCATTGTTAGATTTAAGTCAAGTACACATGTATTAATTGAAAGAGGTACACAGACCTTAGTTTAAAGTCTTTCACTCCCAGTGAATTATTTTTGAAGTATAGTCACATTTGCAGTAGAAACATACAAAATAGGCAATGTTTAATGCATCAACTTCCAGAAAGAGAATAATTGTTTGCATGGGAAATGCTGAAGTTCTTGGGAAATTCCCTTCTTCAAATATTGCTGAAGAATCTATTTTACATAAAACAAGGACAAGGTTTAACTTCTGACCAAAAAATAGTGTTTATAATAAGGCACATTCCCTTGGTACAGCACCTGTCTGTCTGGATTACGAGGTCAGATAATAGAATGTCTGAAATTGCACCTTCCAACTCGGAATGTACTGTCATCAACTGAGCCAAGCTTTTTTTTCCCCATTATTTTTCAGTCCATAGTTACCTCCAAAAGCATTGTGAATAATTGCAGATTGGTCTGAAGCTACATTAGACATACCCATTTCTGATTTGGACCCCTTTTTTTTATTGAATTGTTTAATCTCAGCAGGGAAATGGTTGAGTTGCTATTGCTGACTGCAGAAAGACCTGAAAGGTTGCCAGCTTCTGACTCTTCTTTAAAGAAAAGTGTCCAGCTGTGTTTCAGAGTTAAACAGAGTGCTTTCAATTCTTAGTGTATTGGTACTCAGTGTGTAGTTTCACATCAGAAGCGCTTTTTTTTTGCTGCATAAATCTTGGGTAAGGGAACTTCAGCAAAGGTCAGTATCCACAGGAAGGAGAAAGCTTGAGAATCAGAGAAGAATGGAGTATGCTAAGCTCATTTCTGTTTTCTTTTGATTCAGATTGCTGCAGAAATTCCAGTATTACTACAACCTCCAAAGATGCCAAGTCCTCTCTACATGAAGAACAAATGGTAAGACCAAAGCTTTTTTTTGAAAGTTTTCTGGTTTCTGTGATCCTATGCCTAAAATGACACACCTCACTCTGGGCTGACATCTGCTGAAGGAGCAGTGTTATTAAGATGTGGCATCCAATGACAGGCACACCTCAAAAATGTAATTCCTTGGGTAATACTCTAAAAAGAGATGAACAGGAATAATGTCATTTGATGCATATCTGGATGTGTGAATTGCAGAGTTTACAACCAGAAGTAGTCTCTTGATTGGTGGGGTTTAACCCAGAAATTGTCACAGTCCCCTTGTGCTTTAATTTTCATTTGCATGGCATTGTTAATATGCAACAGTCCACAATGAATATCTAGAACATATTCAATGCCCGCTTCTCATTTGAGAGGAAACCGAAATTCTGCTGTTGGGTCTGTTCTGTGGAGTACAATTGTTGTCCATTAACTCCAGCTGGGAATTATAATACAGTGGCATGCAAAAGTTTGGGCAGCCCTGGTCAAAATTTCTGTTACTGTGAATAGCTAAACAAGTAAAAGATGACCTGATTTCCAAAAGGCTTAAAGTTAAAGATGACACATTCCTTTAATATTTTAAGCAAGATTACTTTTTTATTTCCATCTTTTACAGTTTCAAAATAAAAAAGGAAAAGGGCCCGAAGCAAAAGTTTGGGCACCCTGCATCGTCAGTACTTAGTAACACCCCCTTTGGCAAGTATCACAGCTTGTAAACGCTCTCTGTAGCCAGCTAGGAGTCTTTCAATTCTTGTTTGGGGGATTTTCGCCCATTCTTCCTTGCAAAAGGCTTTTAGTTCTGTGAGATTCTTGGGCCGTCTTGCACGTACTGCTCTTTTGAGGTCTATCCACAGATTTTCGATGATGTTTAGGTCAGGGGACTGTGAGGGCCATGGCACAACCTTCAGCTTGTGCCTCTTGAGGTAGTCCATTGTGGATTTTGAGGTGTGTTTAGGATCGTTATCCTGTTGTAGAAGCCATCTTCTTTTCACCTTCAGCTTTTTTTACAGACGGTGTGATGTTTGCTTCCAGAATTTGCAGGTATTTAATTGAATTCATTCTTCCCTCTACCAGTGAAATGTTCCCCGTGCCACTGGCTGCAACACAAGCCCAAAGCATGATCGATCCACCCCCATGCTTAACAGTTGGAGAGGTGTTCTTTCCATGAAATTCTGCACCCTTTTTTCTCCAAACATACCTTTGCTCATTGCAGCCAAAAGGTTCTATTTTAACTTCATCAGTCCACAGGACTTGTTTCCAAAATGCATCAGGCTTGTTCGGATGTTCCTTTGCAAACTTCTGATGCTGAATTTTGTGGTGAGGACACAGGAAAGGTTTTCTTCTGATGACTCTTCCATGTCACTGCACAGTAGAACAGTGCACCACCACTCCAGAGTCTGCTAAATCTTCCCAAAGGTCTTTTGCAGTCAAACGGGGGCTTTGATTTGCCTTTGTAAGCAATCCTACGAGCAGTTCTCTCGGAAAGTTTTCTTGGTCTTCCAGACCTCAACTTGACCTCCACCATTCCTGTTAACTGCCATTTCTTAATTACATTACGGGCTGAGGAAACTGCTACCTGAAAACGTTTTGCTATCTTCTTATAGCCTTCTCCTGCTTTGTGGGCATCATTTATTTTAATTTTCAGAGTGCCAGGTAGCTGCTTAGAGGAGCCCATGGCTGCTGATTGTTGGGGCAAGGTTTGAGGAGTCAGGGTACTTATAAAAGTTTGAAATTTGCATCACCTGGCCTTTCCTAACAATGACTGTGAACAAGCCATAGCCCTAACAAGCTAATGAAGGTCTGAGACCTTGGTAAAAGTTATGAGAGCTCAAATCTCTTGGGGTGTCCAAACTTTTGCATAGTGCTCCTTTCCTTTTTTCACTCTAAAATTGTACAAAACAAAAATAATGCACTAATCTTGCTTAAAATGTTGAAAAGAATGTTTCATCTTTAACTTTATGACTTTTGGAAATCAGGTCACCTTCTACTCACTTAACCATTCACAGTAACAGAAATTTTGACCAGGAGTGCCCAAACTTTTGCATGCTACTGTATGTTTAATGCATGTGGATTTGATCGAAATCTGAAGTGCTGTTTAGTGAAACAGGCTCATTGCTTAGGCTTGATGGACTGAGTAACAATATACTATGCTGCATACGATTATATGATCTGAAGGCTTGTCTTCTAAAACTGGTACCTCTACCACATTTTAAAATGTTGGTTGAGAAACCGTAAGTTGCTCCTGTTGATGGAAATGCCATTGAAACATTCACAGATTCTGATTTTCTTCCAGCTTACAAGGTGTAATGAAACAGATGTTAGCCCAGAGGATCCGAAAACAGATCAAAAGCTCTGCAGAAGTGTGAAGGATTGTAAAACATAGGGCTACATTAGAAGAAACTGGTTGTTTAAATTATAATTTGGTTTAACTTTTTCCCCACCAGAAAGAACAGCTTCCATTAAAGGGATTGCCTATTCAGGTCAAAGAAACTCCTTGTATTGTTCAGGGTTACTATGGTTTCTTAGAGAATCTGTAAATGATGCAGTTCTAAATAGTGTGATACCTATCACTGAATGGGAAAAAAAAGACAGTTCACTTTGCTGCATACAGTATTTGTGGTCGTCTGGTCGGTCCAGACCGGTTTATCCATTCAAAAAGGTTTCTCACATTTAAAGTAGAGTATGTACTACAAGTTATAAAATCTGTGTCAACTTATAAAATTTCTTAAGGAGATGAGGTTCTGGCAAAATATGATTTTATTTATTAGTGCCAGCAAAAGACTTAAAAGTTTAAATTGCCTGGTACAATTAGTTATATTTATGAGAAATAGATTGATTGGGCTTCACGGTAAGGGTGTTTGTAATAATTCTGCAGTCCAAGAACTACATTAATTAATTATCAGATATATTTTCACTGAACAGCTGCACCACAGGATGCTTCAAATATATTTAAAAAAACGTGCAGAATGTCTCACAATTCTTTGTGCATTACAGCTGTTCTCAGTTATATAAAAGACATCCTGTAATTATTCTAGCTTGTTGAGATTATGATTTATAAATATTTCACACTTGTGCAAAAACTTGCTGCAGCGTCATGTATTTAATCCATTTATACTTCTAAAAGTACTAAATAAAAAGTGAATTAATAAAAAGCTATTTTAATCCTTTAGTCATTTGCTGGTTCTAAAATGTAAAACCCAAAAATATTTACTTTGTATTAGTATTTTTAGTTGTGTTATGTCATTTGTCATTTTCATCTAGGTTATATTTGAGTAATATATTTTTATACTGTATTCAGTAGCTGACTAGTACATGGATAAATATACTTTATAATGTAGTATCTCATATGTTAAGTTTTATTGTAGCTATGCTTAATGAAGCCATGAACCTAAATTAAATTGGACTTGGAAGTTTCACAGCATCCTATCCTTGTAATGCACTGGCATTAAATGTTTGAGAAGAATTGACAATTGCATAAGTGGGGTACCTGAAACCCATGCCCATTATACATAATGTGGCTACTTTGCCAAATAATGAGTTGCCAATAAAGTTTGTAGCAAAATGTTAAACTGCTTAAATTATTTGGCATGTATAACTCGTATATAGCTTCCTACTTAAGTACTTGGGTTATTATAATTTGTTAACCTGACATAGTATGTGATTGTCCTGAAACAAGTGCCCATACTTATTTCTTAATATCCTTTTAATGGTGCTTATTTGTCTTCCAGCAAGGAAGAAAATGTAGGCTTATAGCTTCATACCTAAGGACCATTTTCATGCGCATATAAACTAGTAATTCTGTATGGTTCAAGTTGTAAAAGTTTTCTTTTTCATTGAACCATATTCAGTGACAATTTCTTAGTGCCTTTTTATTTTTTTAAATTTTTCGTAAATACTTTATACAAATAAATGCATGTTATTTGCTGTTGTGGGAAACAATGTGGGGGGTGGGGGAGGGGATTGGCTTCCCCTGACTCATGCTGGTGATTCACACTTCATACACTTCCTCAAGACCCGACAACCTTCTCTCACTTCACACTTTTTCATGAAGAGCTTTACCAGTCTTGATGATGTCATTGGGCTTTTTGACCTTAGAGGACTTTGCAGTTGAATCCATTGGTGCCCTAACCTAACATGCACACACATGCACTTTCCAGTCTCAGTCAGTAAGATTACCTATTTTCCCTCCCTCTCACTTCCAAGATCTGAGGTGCTGAGTCCAATTGGAGCATTTATACTATACCACCTCACAGAGGTCAGATAGTTCAGCACAATGCCAGGCTTGAACAGAGAGCCTGTCTGGATAGGGTAAATTTCTATTAAACAGTATCAGTTTTACTGTAATTGCCAGCTGTTATTTATTTACACATTGGGGCTGTGCTAAGATTAAGTGGTAGTGAAGTTTTCAGATGTTTTCAAAGATAAAAAGTAGTTAACAATGTACTTGAGTACTTTATAAAATGACATGGTGAAAGTTGACTGATTTGCATTTCTATTTATATTAGGTTTCATCACTGACCAATTTTCTGATTAAATTGATTAAAGACATCTGGATGCAAGTTTTCTTTAAAGATCTCCAAGTGAAATCTTAATAGACCTTGCATTTTATCTGAAGGAAAATCAAGAAATCTGCATTTACTAATTCTGCATAAGTGTGATATTGGCAGAACTGTAACTAAAGGTTGTAGATAGATGCTGGTAAATAATGGCAGAATGTTTTTGAACACACATAGAGCTGATCTTGCATTTTCTTAGCTAAGCAAAGCAGCATAAGTATATAGTAACAGTCTTCATAAAGCAAGTTACTTATAAACATCGTACAGAAAATTCCTTTAACTTCTAGCTGCTTTTGAATGCTCTGACTAAGGAACTTGTTTGCCAAAAGTTATTTTCTGAATTTAGTTTTGTAATTTAGGGCCACAGAATATAGTCAAAACCTGCATCATCCATTATAGTAATAGTTATTATGCACATACAATATCTGTGTTTGATTTTATATCTTCAGAGGATGTGCTGATTGTATTCTGTGGAATTTTGATTAAATGCATTTTTACTGGATACTGTTTCATTGTCAAACATTTTGCATAACAAAATAAAATCAGTGTTAACTAATGTTCAGTAAATCTTGTTTTTATTTGCAACTAGTTTCATTACAGTTGATGTTGGAAGGTATTTGTGACAATTATTGGCTCAAGTGCTTTTGTACATCTCTCAATACTCCTGTTCCTTCCACTTCCTTCTAATTATATATGGCTGAAAATATCCTAAAACAAACAAACACCTAGGAGTATAATCTATAATTGATTGATTTATTCATAGTTGAGATTGATACACCTTGAAGTTTTACTTAAGTTAAAAATGTAATAATCCAGCACTCTTGAGACTTTGGTGGTGCCTGGAGGTTACCACAATTAATACCCCAGCACTTTTTTGTTACATATCACAATAGTATATTTTTCTCAGTGAAAAAACAAAACAAGCTGAAACATACAAGCACTCCCACTCCTGCTGCCAGCCTACCCACTTTCTGGACCCCAACTGCACACCCAGCTCGTATCCGAAGCTAACAAGTAAGCCAGATGTCAAATCACTGGGATTTCTGAAAAATCAGATAATTGATTATCAGTGTTTTACTGTATTATATCAGCAATCCTCTGTATTCAATTTGTGCCCACTTAGGAACATATGTTTTGAATTTCTGTGGAAGCCATAGCAATTAATGCAACCATGCTGGTACAACAATGACATTTCAACCCCAACATCCAAAAGAGGTTTTCAAAAGAAACTGTCATGGGTATTTGGATCACAGGTAATTGAAATGTCCTTTAAATGCAACATTACATTGCTTGGAAGTTTTGTATATACTTCCCAGAGCTTCACAATCACTCATCTAATTTAGACTTGCTAATTTCTATTTCAATGCACTTCAGTTATGTCTAACTACAGGACGTGCTGAGAAAAATTTTCAAAGCAATCATTGTATAAAATCTAGAACAGATGAGGTGTGGCAAAGAATAATGCAACTTTTTGAACATTTTTAAAGAAGTGACATTAAACATCTTACAGTGGTAGTCAGGTGTGAAGCATACTGACAATTTGTCAGCTGCTGTGCCTTTAAGACCAGTGATCTAAATAAATTAAGTTGCAACTATTTAATACTGTTGGCAAGTTTCAGACCATTTTTTTAAAAAAAACAAAAGACCTGATGGGTCCTGGGCACATGTTAAGCATAAGTTTTTTTTCCTGTATTGCTAAAAGTTGTCAGAAGATGGAACTCTTAAAATAAAGCATGGGATATGGCATTGCTAGCTTAGTATTTATTGCTTTTAACCATGGCTTACCATGTCACACTGGAAATGACATACAGGCTGGACTAGGTACAGATGGCAGATTTCCTTCCCAAAGCACATTAATGAACTACATGAGTTTCCAATATACTAGAGTTTTTTAATTAATACATTACCTTAACTACAGTGATGTAATTTGATTTCTGTCCCCAGAGCATTTGCCCAGACCTCTGCCTTACTGAATTGAAAACAAAATGCTGGAAATAAAGTTGCTTAAGTAGCATCTTCAAGGGGAAAGAAACTGAGGGAATGATTCCAGTTGATAGCCTTGCTTCAGAGTTCTTTATAGCCAGTACTTGTAAAGTGCAGTCATTTTATAATGCAAAGGATAGTAGGCAATGTGAACACAAACTCTGCACTAAAAGCAATGTGGTAATAAGTAAATAAACATTGAGGAATGAATATTGGTCAGGATACCAGGGACAATTTCCTTAGTCCTAAAGCAGTGCTTTAGGATATTTTACAACCACCTGATGGCAGATTGGGAGGAGGGGTTCAGTTTAACATCTAAAAGAAAGCATCCTTAACACTGCAAACTACACTAAGTTGTCAGCTAATGTTTCTGTGATTGGGGTTTTCTGACTTGAAGACAAGAGTGCCTACTAAATGAGCTACAGTTGGTTTGACAGGGTGGAGGTAGGGAGGATGTTTCCCTTGGTTGAGGAGTCCAAGACCAGGGATCAGAATCTCAGAATAAATGATAGACTGTTCAGGAAACAGACAAGTCAGATAAATTCCAGGGAGCCATAGATGCACAGTGGAGTCCATTCAAAACAGCACAATAAACTTATGGACATTAAGAAATATGGGAGCTATGCATGAAAATGACACTGAGGTAGATCAGCCATCACTTGAAGAGTGGATGGAGTCCTCACCATGCAATGAGAGAAATGACAGAGGAATTAGTTTTGGATTGCCCCAATGAACACCAATTACAGCAGATTAGGATATGTTGATTGTGCTACATAATGTACCATATTATTGGGAACAGAAACCTTGGACTTGGAGCTGCTGGTGATCTCGCCAGGGCAAGTAACAGCATCACTCACCTATTAAAGTGTGAGCATCTGAGCATGCTCAGAATGAGGAAGTGAATGGTCTCTGGGGGGGGGGGGGGGGGGGGGGGGAGGCGGTCATTGACTTGTATTACACCACCTGCAGTGGGATGCTTGAAGGCTAAATACAAAGGATTAGAATTACCATTGCTAAGATGTCACTACTTATTGCTGGTTGCAATCTGCAAATTCTCACTAAGTAGCTGTGATGCTTCCCTCCCCCATCCAGCACCAAATACTACTGATCTCCAGTGACCAAACATTCTGAAGCTCTTCTTAGTTCCAGCACTAGGAGCCAAGAGTTAGCTGAAGAAGCATTTCCAGTTATCTCTTTCTGTTTGCTCTCCTCCGAGGAGCAAAAGAGACTTAAGTGAGAGCAATGACACGTGGTCTATGGATGGATGGAGGACTTGAGGGTGACTGAGGAAGAGGAATGTAATTGCATAAATATGCAGTTTGAGTTGAACATGTTGCACCATTCATTGAGATGAAGACTGATCTAGTCTTGGCCTCAATGCAACCTCCCTGGTTTCTCCCCATACACCTTAACTCCCTTGTAGTTTAAACATCTGATAGTCCATATCTTAGATTTATCCAGTAACTACACTTCCACAGCTCTTCAGCATAGACTATTCCAAAGTTCCATGATTCTTTGAGAAAAGATATTTATCCTCATCTCTGAAACTATGCCCACAAGCTCTAGATACTCCCGGTATGGGAAACATCCTCTCAGTATCTTTATTTTTCAGTAAGATTATACCTCTTCCTTCTGCCCTCCAATGACTATAGGTGGAATGTGCTTAGCATTTCTTTATATTTCAATCCTTTCATCCCAGGAATCCTAGTGAACCTTCAGTGGCTCCAATACAAGCACATCCTCCCTTAAATACAGAGACCAAAATGCAGTAGTTCTAATGCAGTCTTACCAGCTTCCAGCAAAGTTTCAATACTCCATTCACTTTGCAGTATGCAAGTACAGCAAGTAATCAGGAAGGCTAATGGAATTATTTGCTGCACCTGCAGACTGACTTTTTATATTCCATGTACTGTGCAGTAGTGTAGCAGTTAGCGTAACACTTTACAGCGCCAGCGACCCGGTTTCAAATCCAGCCACTGTCTGTAAGGAGTTTGTACGTTCTTCCTGTATCTGCGTGGGTTTCCTCCGGGTGCTCCGGTTTCCTCCCACATTCCAAAGACGTACAGATTAGGAAGTTGTGGGCATGCTATGTTGGTGCCAGAAGCGTGGCGACACTTACAGGCTGCCCCCAGAACACTGCACACAAAGATGTATTTCACCGTGTATTTCAATGTACATGTGACTAATAAAGATATCTTATGTATTACAACTCCGAGATCACCTTGTACCACATTTTGCAGTCTTGCTCAAGTTAATTAATAATTTGCTTTTTATTCCTCCATCCAAAGTGGATAAGCTCACATTTTCCCATAGTATACTTCATTGCCAACTTCTTGCCCACCCACTTAACCTTTCCATATCCTTTTGCAGGCTTTTTGTGTTTGCCTAACAACTTGTTAACCCATCTATTGTGTCATCGTCAACAAATCTGGCTACAGTGCACTCAGTCCCTTAATCTAAATCATCAATATACAGCACATTACAAATAGTTGAGATCCTGGCACTGATCCCTCTGAGACCCTACTAAGGGATGTGTTCACCAGCAAGGTAGGTTGCTTGGTGGAGTGATGAACTAAAATAGGAAATTATAATAGTATACATAGCTACTGCTATCACTTAAGGCAAGGTGTTGCAACAGTGATGAATTGCCTTGGAATAGTGGTATTCGTCCTTTTAGTTGTTTGCTTTCTCAAGTATTAGTTTTGACAAGCACTTTTATATATTCGAGTTGAAGTGGGTGCACGAGGGTTGTTTTCATACTCTGTCAACATAACTGAGAGTATGGTAATGTTGGCTTTAAAGCAACCACTAAATATCAGAAGCTCCCAGGGGGCCTGGTCATTAGTGAACCATCCCTACCTCCCAACGTACTGCAAAGTTAAAATTCAACCCTCCCCATCTCATCACGTTGAAGTCACCATTTCCTGAATCTAAAACCTTAGTAAGTATTTCAGTTTTCTCCCTTTCAAGTAGTATTTTGAGCCCAATTATGATTGCTTTTAGACAGATGTTCACAAAAGCTTCAAGCATTTACTAAATCTGGCTCATTATGAATCCATTTGGCTCCCTGCTTTTTTGGATTTTGGCAAATATGACTGCAAAGGTTTTGCTGAACAGACTGAAAGTGTCCAATTAGCATTCAATCACTAAAGATAAAAGCAGCCAAATATCCATATGAGTTCATCCAAATACAGGCATCAATGTTGAACCTGTTCTCTGAGAATTAATGGAAGAGCATCTCTACTGGTACCTTACCACACACGTGTAAAACTGCTCCATACCATCAGAACCTCAGATATACCCTACCTATCCAGGATCTGATGTTCATGGTTTACCCCTAGTCCCTATACCCTTCCACCCACTGCAGAACCCTAGTTCCCCTCTGGTACTTCAATATTAAATTGCTAATTTTCCACATTGGGATCAAACAATTTTGTGTTTTGACAATGTGTTAGCCAGCAACTTTTACACCAGGTTCTATAAATTCACAACCTAGTCCAACCCTGATTACCACCTTGACCTTTATGAATATCACTGGCCTTGCAAAGAATAGTTAAAAGGCCTTCCACATCATAATCAAAGGGCAAGTTTTCAGACAGAGCCATGGGTTACATCAGCAATCTGTTGGAAGAGCCAAGGCAAATCAAGTCCAAAATATTAAGATATGGAAACTGTAAATAGTTTCTAAAGAAGGAAATAGATTGTTTGAGTTGATAAGTTCCAGTACATCATTCCATCAAGAGTCTTATCATTTAGTTGTAGGTTCAAATTTTTGACAACTAATTATTTTTCCTATTTTACCATTATTTTAACCAATTCCACTGAGGGCCTGTTGTACATTTGCAAAGCATGTGGAGAGAAAGATTCTTAAATTTCCAGTCATAAGTTTAAAGTTTGCTTTATAGTTTCATGAACAGTATTAAATTTCTTTGAGTAGTGCACCACTGTTGTTGGCATTGTTATGACTTAGACCAAATCATAACATAACCAATAGTAGCAGAAATCTGTTCTTCAAAGAAAACAAGCCTTACGTGCTCCTTCCAAAACTTCAAAGCTTTATCTTCTGAGAGTTTCAGGAAAAATAGCTCTGCTCCTTTGAAATAAATGCAGTCTTGTGCTAATTTTAAATGAAACATCAATAGTCTGATTGAAGTGGAAACCTTGCAGATTGACTATTCCTACAGAAAAAAAAGCCCCAGAACGTGAAGTCAAATATTCTAACCATGTCAAAAATGATATCCAGTTAATCAGAGGCTGGTAGAAAATGGCAAGTATCATTCTTCCAATAATATTTTAAAATTAATTAGACAGAGCTCAAAGAGAATATATACTGGTAAATACGAGGTGTGATGAGTGAAAATGAGCCAAAAGAGCCAACTACCAAAGTTATTGATGTTTTGTAATCCTTTTGCCCAAATATTAGGGATTGTAGGAAGAGGTTGCCATTTATTTAAAACCTTCAACCAGTTTTCAGGAGGTGTGACTTGAAAATATTAAAACTTATAATTGGATTAATTATATCCAAATAAAATAAAAACAAAATCTGCTGGAAATGCTCTGCGGGTTAGGCAGCATCTGCAGAGAAAAACAGAAACTATGTTTCCGGTCACAGACTTTTCACCAAAAGTGGATAAAGTTAAACAAGTTTGCAGATCAGAGAAGGTAACTGGTGGAGTGGGGAGGCAAGATGGAAGGACATAAGGAAGTGTGGAAGGCAGTAGAGATGAAATGACGAAAAGGGTCGATGATGCAAGTGGGAGTGGGTGGTGGCAATGATACAAGAAACAAAAGATGGGTCTAGAAGTTGTATAATGGGAACAACAGAATCGTCATCTGCAATTGTCGAAACCCTTAA
The DNA here is from genome assembly GCF_009764475.1 of Pristis pectinata. Taxonomy (NCBI): domain Eukaryota; kingdom Metazoa; phylum Chordata; class Chondrichthyes; order Rhinopristiformes; family Pristidae; genus Pristis; species Pristis pectinata. The sequence continues at coordinate 40,326,771 of NC_067408.1, read as the reverse complement.
TGAAAGCTGACAATTTCAACCTGTACAATTTCCAGTGAATGATTTCAAATTGGCTTTCACTGAAGTTTAACGGTAAGTCTTTTTTTTCTAGCATAGCGTTTAATAGTTACTGATGATACTCTAGGAATATAGCTTCTAATAAGGGTAATCTATGCCAATCCAAACTGGCATAGACTAGACCAGTTGTTCCCAATATCTTTGAATGAAAGCCTGTCCCTAACTGCCCTCAAGAAGTTGGTGATGAACCACCTTCTTGAACCATTGCAGTCCCTGGATGAATGTACTCCCATAGTGCCGTAGTTCCAGGATTTAAACTCAGCATGGATGAATGACCAGGATGGGATGCGACTTGGAGGGGAACCTACATGACGGATTTGATGGCAGGTAGATAGATACATATTATTTTAAACAGATTTATTAATATTAATGTTTTTCCTAATTTCTTGTACAGTATTTGTTCCCCAATTTGTAAAAGCTGTACACTAAGAAATAAACCACAATTCCACTATCACTTGATGGACATTTCCTTTATAATTGGCTACAATGTACAAGATGCAAGTTCAGTATCAATAAGTAAGCTGACATTGTTGGTTAATTATAAACAGAGCAGTGTAATTCCATTGCCATTTGCAGTTCTTTATCCATCCCTCTGACTATTGCAGAACTTGGTAAGCTGACCTTAAGCCTTCTGTATTCTGCAAAGGAGAGAAAAGACCAGATTGCTGGCCCAAAGGATAATGTTTCAAGGAAATCCACCTCCACACCTTGATATACTTTAGATTTGTTAAGAGATACTTTGTATAGACTGTTCAAATTACATCCACTTAGTGTTTATAAATATAACAACACTGTTCAGAAAGCATGAACTGATGCAAATCTGCTTAAAACCCAACTCCTCCAGCCACATTGCAATACATTGTCAAGATCCACAAACCTAAAATCAAATTCAACGTTGTTGTTTTGTATAATGGATCTTTCCTGTTCAGAAACAGTAAATGCACTTTAGGAAGCAATTTTCATCATGCTACAAACTACAGCCTTCCTGCAGATTGTCTTACTTGTGAAAATCTGGATACTTACTCCACTTGTAATTGATCAACTTTTTAAATGTTGTTTATTGTGCACAAGTGCAGGTCTAGTGTATGCACATGACTTCTATGGATATTTGAAAGACTGCCTAGCCTATTTATAATAAGTTCCTGCATTAAGTATTTCAGTTTTTTGAAACCTTTAAATCAAATGTAGAGCATCACTAAAAAGAAACATGCTTAAAGTTATTAACCATGAAACAGTTCAATTATTTTGATTGGACATGTCCAATCTACCACAAATATTTGTTCTCTGTGATCCAAATCCTCAGACAAGCCTTAATGTTTGAAACTGGTTTAAGTATACAAACACTGGGTGGAGCACTGTACAATGAAACTTGCCCCGTTAAGTCCCTGCCAGCTCTCTGGAAAGCAATCCAGTCAGTCCCATTCCCCTACTCTGTCCAAATAACCTTGCAAATTTATTTTTCTACTTTATTTTTTTTTAGAAATCATTGGTCATCTCCCCTTCCACCACCCACACAGGCAGCAAGTTCAAGTCATTACCACTCTGTCATTAAAAAGTCTCTCCTTACTTTCCCTGAATGTCTTGCCCAAAACCATGAATTCCTGCCCCACAGCTTATATATTCATCTTTCCAGAAGTGGACATTGTTGACAAGGCCAGCATTTATTGCCCTTTTGGAATGGTTCCTGAACAGAGTGGCTTGTTAGGCCATTTTAGATGGCATTTAAGAGTCAACCACATTATTTTGCATCTGGAGTCACACCAGCCAGATGAGGGTAACAGATCTCCTCCCCTGAAGGACACCTATGAACCTGATGGGTCTTTACAAGTACCATGCAGTTTAGGTATTGCATTAAATTGCTTCAAAGTATTTTGTTTTATATTAAATAACTTAAGCTTGTGATTATAAAAGTATCTTACTATTGGACAACATAACCTTCCATGACAATAATTGTACCATATGCAGCACTCCATACAAACATTCATTACCATATTTCAACAATAACAAAATGCATGTTATTACCTGCTAAATACACAGAAGTTGCCCAAAGAAAATAGCTGTAGTGTTACAATTTTTGGGTGTGATTAAGATCCAACTCATGTTGTGAATATATGCCATGAAATTTATAGTTTGAAATATTATTTAGTGAAATATATGGCTCCCCTCCAATAATAGCATTTCAGCTATTCTCAATGAGTCATTTAATCAGTATCACCAAAAGAAAGTTTATGAATACAGCCAATGTAGCATACTTATTTTTCAAAAATTACCCTGAAAACTCACTTCAGCTAATCAAGCTTCTGGACTTGTTTTTGAAGCATAGAGCAGTGAATTGAAACTGAACTAAAAGTGCAAAATAGGATAGGGGAACAGTAAATGCAGCAATATATCAGACTCTGGGATGTCAATCCAAGAGTTTGCATTGCCTGACGTACTGCTACCTGCAGCAGTCCCTCCATCCTGTTCATATCTAACTTTTGATAGATATCAGTTTGATTTGCCTTATAAATGACAGTCCCAAATACAAAGAACAAAAACCCATTTAAGTGAAATGATATTTTTTAAATCTCTCAAAGACCTCTGCTCTTACAAAATGATCTTTCTTGAATTTCTATTCAAGTCAATGTGTTAACAGAGAAATTTGGCATGTCCCCTTTGGCCCTTACCAATTTTTATCGATGCACCATAGAAAGCATCCTATCCGGATGCATCAGGGCTTGGTATGGCAACTGCTCTACCCATGAATGCAAGAAACTACAGAGAGTTGCAGACACAGCTCAGCACATCACGGAAGCTAGCCTCCCCTCCATGGACTCCGTCTACACCTCAATACCTCGGCAAAGCCGCCAGCATAATCAAAGATCCCACCCACCCAGGTCATTCTCTCTTCTCTCCTCTCCCATCAGGCAGAAGATACAGGAGCCCAAGGACACATACCACCAGGCTCAAGGACAGCTTCGATCCCACTGTGATAAGACTATTGAACGGTTCCCTTATACGATGAGATGGACTCTGACCTCACAATCTACCTTGTTGTGACCTTGCACCTTATTGTCTACCTGCACTGCACTTCCTCTGTAGCTGTGACACTTTACTCTGTATTGTTATTGTTTTTAACTGTACTACATCGATGCACTCTGTACTAACTCAATGTAACTGCACTGTGTAATGAATTGACCTGTACAATCGGTATGCAAGACAAGTTTTTCACTGTACCTCGGTACAAGTGACAGTAATAAACCAATACCAATACTCGTACTCAGGAACCCTGCACTAGAATCTCACAACTTATGTCCTTTTTTCATTAATGTGTAGGTGCTTGGTACCATCACACAAGTCAGAAACAGGAACCCTGCTGTGCTGAGGGAAACAGTAGCATTCAGAGCTGCAGAGACTGAGATTAGCTAATTCCACATTTCTGGTACATGAAGCTTAGGCACTTCACCTAATTCTTTTGTTTTATATATTTAATGAGATAACACACATCTTGTAGTTTGCAAAAGAATTACAGCTAGTGTACATTTGAACCAGATGCAAGATTTTTAATTCATCAGTCTAAACTGCACTCAAAACCATTCCTTTGATGTGCAAAAGCTATAGTGGGGATTCAGTAAATTGTTAGACACAAAAATAAGACTCCCACAGATTTCATCTCAAAGTTTCTCTGCTACTAAAAGCTGCTTAGCAAACAAATTTAGACAAACTCGTGTAGAAGTTATGTAATACAATTGCTTAGGTGGATGCATACAGGCCAAGACAAGACTTATTAATCTACCAGACACATGGGCATTTCATTGAAACAAGCTGTGATACAACAGACATAACTGGTGATACATTCTTGGCCACCTAACGTGAAGAGAGAACCAGCTGTATACTTCTCTACTGGGTTAAAGGTTGTGGACAAGATTTTGGAAAGCATATTTTAGAAGTATTGTGAATTTATAGTCATGATTTCCAGGTTATGTCATTCTTAGGAGGACTAGGCAAGGCTGATCGAACTACAATAATTTGATTATCGAGTTCCGTTGGAGTGAGGAAGTGAGATTCCCAGCTCCTGCTTTTCACTCCCTTGGCCTTCATGCAGATTGTCAGAGCAGAAGCTGCTGGGGAGAAACAGTAACCGCAGGGAATATGATCAAAACATTATAGGCCGATAGGCCCCAAGTTTGCCTGTTTATATTAGCAGATGGAAAAATCTAGGCTCGGTGCCCAGAATTGCTTCCTGCACCAGCACTTGCCTTCTCTTTAATTCGTTCCAACCTTGGTGCTCATAATCTTCTTTTTGATCCTCCACATTTTACCAAATAAAAAGGTCCACACTGTAAGAAATATGGTCTAGCATTTCATTCCCTAATGCAATGAAAAATACCCTGCAGTTGAAAATGGGTTTAACCCAAAGTAGAGGAAAATTGCATGCCTTTCCATTCTCTTGTGCCCAGCAAGAAATTCCACCAGACTTCCCACTGCGATTTTTAATAACACTAGAAACACGTTTCCAGTGGGAAATTCACTCCATTGATGTCAGCATGATTTTCAACCATGCAATTCTTGTTTACTTACAGAACAACTGACTTTCACTGAAGTAGTCTACCTGAAAACCTGGCTATTTAAACAACCAACACTTAAAACACATTCTTTGCCAGGCTGTTTCATAGCACTCTCAGTCTTACTGCTTGAAATTAAATACAGCCTCCCTTGTACCTCTAACTATATTCCTGGACTCAAAACCTGCTTCTAACAGGTATTTGTCTACACTTCAGTGTCCTCACATTAGATGGCGTAGATAGGCCTCAGGGATCCAACAAGCAATCACAGGGCCACGTGGCAGGAAGCATTGAAGGGCTGCCTTCCTTATCCATCTACCTCACACTCAGATGTAGACTTCATTGAAAAGCAATGCCTCCACGTGCCATACTTCACCAGGACCATCCTCACCGCGATCTCCTAGAATACAGGCTTGCGCACAACTAGACTGTTCATTGTTACGTTCTATTTTCTAGTCTCAGGATCATTATAGGCCACTGCGGCTGCTCACAGTTTGCTGCTCAGGGCTGCACTTGGAAGGCCACTCAAGCTCTCAAACCAAAGACACAAGGATAGAAGACTTCATCTACTTTTCCCTCAGCCTCAAAGATGAGGCACATAGGATCCTGGGATTTGCTGGCCTTTCAGGCTTCCTCAAAGTAAGGCACTCATGGATCTCCTGAGCAAGTTTCAGCCAGGACTGTTGCCTTAAACAGCCTTCCTGCTGCCCTGGACATGCAGGACCTCTCCCCTCCCCCAACAGGTATAGGTCCCTGTCAGTGAATGTGATTGTACACTCCCTCTACCTCAGTCAGCCACTCTCCGCAAGTTGCAACGGCCCTTTAAAAGACTGGCTAAAGTGTTGGCAGCTGCACTACATTGCTGCACAGAATTTCAATAGTGTATGCCGCTCCAGGGGAACGATTCTTTTCATAGAGAAGACCCAACAACATTTTAACAATGGTGATTGTTTAACAGTGAAGATTGCAACTGCACTGGCACTTCAGAAACACTCCCAAGTTACAGCAAACACAAATGCTGAAAGTCCAAAACAAAAAAAACACAACTCTGCCACATATCCCCAGTATTTCATTTGTATCCCTGCTCCAGGATTGATGATGTACAGTGAAGATTACCACAATCTTTATTTCATTTTTAATTTTAAGCAACAGATTTGACACGGGGGTATTCCACTTCCTGTGCCTGCCAGCACGGGGGCAGAGTGTGAACAAAAGCTACATCATAATCACTGGCTTGTTTGAAAAAGACATCACCACAGACAGGTGTTGGGCATTGCAGATGGATGTGGGAAGTGTTATCTTTAATGCTGAAAGGACCACAGTTATCTCTCAAAGGACATCAGTGCTCCTTAGAGTCAGAAAAATCCAATCAGTTAACATCAACTAATCACAGCTGAGGAAGTGTTAGGAATGCTAATAGAGTGCGGAGGGAAATTAGGTTTAACCAGGGTTAAGGGTTGCTTGTGTGAATACCAACTAAAAAGACAGGACTGGGTTTAGCTATGGCACCCCCCTCCAGTAAAACATCCACTGATACAGCCAGTAATCTCAACTGAATAAATGGCTCAATCAAGAAACTGAGTAGTTCTTATGGTAGTATAAGATATCTTTATTGGTTGCACGTACATTGAAACACACAGTGAAATGCATCTTTTTTGCATAGAATGTTCTGGGGGCAGCCCGCAAGTGTCGCCACGCTTCCGGCGCCAACATAGCATGCCCACAACTTCCTAACCCGTATGTCTTTGGAATGTGGGAGGAAACCAGAGCACCCGGAGGAAACCCACGCAGTCACGGGGAGAACATACAAACTCCTTACAGACAGCAGCCGGAATTGAACCCGGGTTGCTGGTGCTGTTATAGCATTACGCTAACTGCTACACTATATGAGCATGGATACATTCCCATAGGGAAGGTGGGAAGAGCTGACAAATCTTTCCCATTATCTTTCCAAGCTTTAAAAAAAAAGCAGAAATTGTGCTGAGGAAAGCTGGAGTATTTGTTAACCACTGGACTGTGAAAACTCTATTTAATTGTAAATAAACAGCGAATGCTTCCAGTTGGTCATCATGTGCCAGAACTGTTTATAGATAACTCCATAAAATTAGCAGCTTAGCCTTGCAACAAACTCTGAGAAATTAGTTAAATGGCTGAAAAACTAGGCAGGAAAATTTACTACAGGGCCCAAGTGAAAACAAAGAACTGTAACAAAATAAAGGCCATTAGTGCAAGTCCATGAAATAAGAGAAAAAAAAATTGAAAACCTAGCAGAGAACAAGATATTTGGGAAACATCACGCAGAGTGGTTAATGAAGCAAACGGGCCTTACAAATAGAAGCATCGAACAGAGAGATTTAGAACTTTATAAGTCACTGATCAGACCACAACTGTTTGATTACATCTAATTCTGGTCACCTCATTGCTCTACTCTCTCTACACTCATGGCTGTGTGACTAGGCACAGCCCAAACACCATCTATAAATTCATCGATGACACCACTGCTGTTGGCAGAATCTCAGGCAGCGACAAGGAGGCGTACAGGAGTGAGATAGATCGGCTGGTTGAGTGGTATCACAGTAACAAAATCGCAGTCAGCATCAGCAAGTCCAAGGAATTGATTGTGGACTTCAGGAAGGGGAAGTCGGGAGAACACACACCAGTCCTCATTGAGGGGTCAGCAGTGGAAAGGATGAGCAGCTTCAAGTTCCTGGGCATCAGCATCTCAGAGGATCTATCTTGGGCCCAACACATTGATCCAATCATGAAGAAAACACGCCAACAGCTCTACTTCATCAGGAGTTTGACAAGATTCGGTATGTCACCAAAGACTCATGCAAATTTCTACAGATGTACGGTAGAGAGTATCCTGACTGGTTGCATCACCGCCCGGAACAATGGCTCTAATGCGCAGAATCAAAGGAGGCTGCAGAGGGTCGTAGACTCAGCCAGCTCCATCACCGGCACAACCCTCCCCGCCATCGAGGACATCTTCAAGAGGCAGTACCTCAAAAAGGCAGCATCCATTATTAAGGACCCTCGCCATCCAGGACATGCCCTCTTCATGTTACTACCATAGGGGAGGAGATACAGGTGCCCGAAGACCCACACTCAATGTTTTAGAAACAGCTTCTTCCCCTCCGCCTTGAGATTTCTGAATGGTCCATGAACACTACGTCATTATGCCTCTTTTGCAGTATTTATTTATTTTGTAACTTATAGTAATTTTTATGTCTTGCACTGTGCTGCTGCCGTAAAACAACAAATTTCACGACATATGTTGGTGATAATAAACCTGATTCTTATTGTCACTCGAGGATGGCTATAGAGAGGTTGCGGAAGTAACTTACCAGGATGAGGAATTTTGGCTGCAAGATTAGAGTGAAGAAGTCAAGGCAGTTCTCATTCCAGCAAAGTAAATCCAGAGGAAAGTTGGCAGAGGTGTACAAGGCGATGATGATTTACCCTATTCGTGAATGGTTTGAGAACTAGGAGACACAGTTTCAAAATGATGGGCAAAAAGAACAGTGGAAGTAGGTAGGAGAAGGGAAATGTGAGCAAAATCTTTCTAGGCAGGGTTATGATCTGGAATCACTGCCTGCAGTGATGGTGGAAACAGAGTCAGCATCAACCAGAGCTTTCAAAAGGGATCAGAGTTAATGAGGGTGAGAGGAACTTGCACAGAGTAGGAGTTGAGACCTGGGGTAGATCAGCCATGATCATATTGAATGGTGGCGAAGGATCGAGGGGTCAACCGGCCTACTCCTGCTCTTGGTAGGCACTTTCTTGAGGGAAAATAATTTGCAGGGCAACATGAGTGGGGGAATGGATCTAAATAATTGCTCAACATGCAGTTAGCATGAACTCAATGGGTTGAATAGCCTCCTTCTAACAATGAAATCAATCCCAAAGAAGGTCAGCCAGTTTGATACTGGATTCTCACAAATAAGATCCCATTGCCCTGCTCTTTTCCTGTACTGTTGTAAATTCCTTTGCTTCTAATATTTTTTTCCAATTTCTCTTTGTTTTCTGTCTCAACTGCTCCCTCTGTATACCTGGAAGTTTTTCCATTCAGCTGACAGCGAGATCCTTTCATACCAACTACTGCAACAGCAACAATAACAACTTTCATTTACTTATCAACAACTCAGGGGCCAATCCAGAAGAATTCCAGAAATGCCTATTGTGAGCAAGTCCCAAAGAGAGGAACCCAACAGAGTACTAGAAATCATGGAGAAACAAAGAACTGCAGATGCTGGAATCTAGATGAAAGACACGATGATGCCGGAGGAACTCAGCAGGCCAGACAGCATCCGTGGAGAAAAGCAGGTGGTCAATGTTTCAAGTCAGGACCCTTCTTCAGGACTGAAGATAGAAAAAGGGGAAGCCCAATATATAGGAGGGAAAAGCAGAGCAGTGATAGGTGGACAAAGGAGGGGAGGTGGGGTGGGCACAAGGTGGTGATAGGTAGATGCAGGTAAGAGATAGTGATAGGCAGGTGTGGGGGAGGAGGGGAGAGCAGATCCACTGGGGGGTGGGTCACAGTTATGGAGAGAGAGAAAAAAAGTAGAAAAAAAGAGGCTAGGAAATGGAAGAAGCAGCATAGTGGGGGTTTGGGGGTGGGGGTTACCTAAAGTGGGAGAATTCAATGTTTATGCTGTTAGGCAGCAAGATTCCAAGACGGAAAATGAGGTGCTGCACCTCCAGTTTGTGCTCGGAATTCTCCTTGTGTTTTTATTAAGACCTCAGGTTGCAGTTTCTCCATTCCCTGCAGAAGCTGCTAATCTCTGCTTTTAATAAAACATGCAGTAGATTGGAATTTAACGAAGGATTACGGAGAAAATGTGTGTCTTTGGTTGTCAGTGCCAAATACATGGGAGAAACAGCCATTAGCTGCACTTGCCTGTGCATATTTCATTTCAAGGCAGCTCACGTTATCTTCTGGTATTTGGGGTAAAAAAAAGCTTTATAAATTATGTTAACTGCAGTTTTTGTAAATCTGAGACTTGTCAAGAAACATTTGAACTATTAAACAGAAACACAACTGTTATCACACTCAGCACATACCTGAGAACAGCACATCTACTCCCTCCTGCTTTAGGACCTTCATTGATTAGTGAGGTGACTGTTATGGTGCCTGTTTAAAAGCAATAGTACACCAGCCATTACACATTGATCCATGGGCACAGATGCCTATTGAGGATGTAAGGGAAAGCCAGAGAAACACTGGAATCCAAGTATTTTTGTTAAATTACCAGATCAAATTCATATCAAATCCAAGAGAATTTCCAGGCACATTTACCATAAAACATTTGAAACTTCAATAACTCTAAATAAAGACATTCCTTCTACAGGAACATTCGAAAGTCAATGACACTTACCCCACCCACTCCCCAAGATTATTGAACCTCCAACTATTTTTCCTAATTTACCCTATAAAAAATATATATAGATATATATCTCCCCTTAACCTTCTTTGCTCCATTGCAAATAGTCCTTGGCTCCCTCCCTTTCACACACCAATCCTGATCCCCTTCCTGATTCAGTTCTCCTTTGCTCAGTCTCTATACCTCTGTTCCCTACTCCATTTGCCTCATCCCTCAGTCTTCCCTCTCCCTCTCCCTATCAGCTCCCTTTCTTCCTTGCCTCATGACTTCCCCATTCACCAGCCTCTCCCCCAACTCTCTAACTGCAGGCTGCTCAACCAAGAGCAAGGGTGCCCACAACCGCCAGTGTCCACCTATATCAGAGCCATCGCTGATTGCTCTCTATTCTGCAGCCCGCACAACTCACTCCCAGCGGCCACACCATTGAATTCTTCAGCTCAGTCTGGATCCCCATCCTCTCCCAGAAAACCTCTGGGGAATCTTCAGCTGCAAACCTTGTGTCTGATGTCAGCAGATTGCAACCCTTGGTGTTCCACAGGCATCTTGTTGAGTTCCAGCATGCAATTTCCTGGCCAGTGGAAGTGGATTTTTCCTGCGGGAGTGGGACCCTTTCACTCAGTCACTGTCATCACTTACCGGATGCAATGACCCAAAACTCGTGGGGCCTTTGTCTCCTCTACTGCCTCTTGGATCATTCTTTAATTCGCTACCAATTCACTACCACTTCTTTTCCAAGAATATCTTGAAGCTTTGCTCCTCTACCCACCAGGATCTTCATTCATATTTCACCTTGTTCCCCTTTATTGAACACCTCCATTTAGTCTGCAAGGGTGACCCTGTGCTTCTAATTGCCTGTCACTTTAATTTTTCAACCACTCCTTCTGACAGTGTTCCAATGTGGCTCAGTGTAAGCTCCTGACCCGACACATTACAGCCTTCAGGATTAAGCGTCGAACTCGACAACTTCAAGTAAACAGCCGTATTCCAAACATTTCCAGGATTCATTTTATTCTCTCTCCTGTTAATTCAGATTTCATTTGTCTCGTCCTCTGTACGCTTCCTGAAGACAAACCTTCAATGCTCTCCTTCACACAGTATCACCACCACTTATGCCATTCACTCTCTCCTTGTTTCCATCCTTTCACAGCCATTTCCATTTGTTCTCTCTGCACCCTCAGAAGGGTCCTCTGCAATTTAAAGTCTGGTGCATTTCCCAGTCCTGACCTGAAACATTAACTCCATTTCTTTCTTCAAAGATGCTGAGTATCTCTAACAATTTCAGCTTCTATCACTTTAGCTTTCCAAGACTTGGTTACTAAGGAGGCCACGACAGCTCTGTTATCCCATGGCAGGCAAATGCTAGCAGACTGAGTTCAGCCCAAGTGGCTCATAACATATTATGATATCTCCAGCTAGCAAGGACACAGAATGTACTCAGGTGGGGTCTTTAATGTCCTTCACCAAGACTGGCTCGGCAGCACCACTGTAAACCAAGCTGAATGGTAGTGAGAGAACTAACACAAGTGATACACCTACTTGACTCTATTCACACTATTCTATATTCTCACTATGCAATTTTCACCAATCTACCTATGGCAGATGCACCTGTCCATAATAGCTTTGGTAGAAGTGACCACTGCACAACCCTTGTAGAGGCAAAGTCTTTTCTTCATAACGTTGTCAAAGTGGGGTGGACTCAGGACAGATCTGGCAGTTCAAAACTGGGCACCCATAAGATGATGTGGACCAGCAGCAATAGAAATGTATTCTATTGTGAAGTGCAACCTATAGACCAACACATCCCTCACTCTACCATTCCTATCAAGCCAGGTGAGCAACACTGGTTCAAACAGAAGGCGGTGCTGTTCCTACAAACCTGCTGCCCTTGACCTTCTCAGTGGTGGAGGTTGCAGGTTTGGGAAGTGCTGACAGCAACGCCAGGTGGAGCTGAAAATGAAGTCCTGGCTTACAAAACTGCAACGTGGGACTACATGCATTATAAGCAGCAAAAACAGCCTGAAATACACAGAACAAAGCAATCTCACAACTAATATAACAGATCAAAGCTCAGTGATCCTAGCACAAATGAAGCAGTCCATGACTACATGCAGCAAAGCCTCGGCAACCTTTAGGCATGGGCTGATAAGTGGCAGGTAATATTTGTCCCACAAAAGTTGCAGGCAATGACCATCTCCAACAAGAGTGAGTCTAACCACCTTCCCTTGACATTTTATAGCATTATCGTCATTCAATGATTATTACAGAGCTCCCCAGCATCACCATTAACCAGAAGCTTAAATGGACCAGCCACATACATAGCATGTTTACTAGGGCAGGTCAGAGGCTGGGTATCCTGTGCAAGTGACTCACCTCCTGATGCCCCAAAGTCTTTCTGCTATCTACAAACCACCCGTCAAGAACATGATGGAATATTCTTGGATGAATACAGCAGCAACAAATCTCAAGAAGCTTGACACCATACAGGCAAAGCAGCCTGCTTGATTGGCACCTAATCTACCACCTTAAACATTCATTCCTTCCACCACCAATGCACAGTGGCTGTAGGGTGCATCATTTGTAAAATGCACTGCATTTAACCACCCAGGCTATTTTGACAGCAGTCCCCAAACTCGCAACCTCCATCACTGAGAAGGACAAGGGCAGCAGGTTTGTAGGAACAGCATGACCTGCAGGGTCCTCTCCAAGCTGCACACCACACTGATTTGGAAAGATACCACCATCACTGCTTAGTCTAAATCCTGGATCTCCCTACTCAACAACATTGTAGGACTCACCACTACCTCCCTTTAGAGACAATGACAGATGGGCAATAGACACAAGCCTTCCTAATAATGTCCAAATCCCCAAAGTATATCCTCATTTTAAATATTTTAAAAAACTTTTTGTCATTTTTGACTTGTCCTTCTGATTTCACTGCATTGCTACTTAAGTGGACTTAATATCGTTCCAGCAATTAGCAGTAATGATTGAGGCTTGGAAAATAGCCTCCTACCCTTCCAATATGAAAAGCTGCCAAGGACTAGGAATTCATAAAGATTGGGTGTAGAGGATGAGGGGAGGAAGACTGAAAGAAGTCATAAAGTAAGTGAAAAGTAAAATAGGAATAGTACTGCTGACAACCTATTATACCATACATTTTGCAATGACCAGTGATCTAATTGAAAAATAAGATTCTGAGTGGGTGTTAATACTGTGAGGCCGTACCTCCTGGTGGGTGGATCTGGAACTTGGGTAAGAGTTTTGTGATAAATAGTCACCCATTTAAGACTGAAATATTGGAGAAAATTCTTCTCGGAATGTTGTGAATTCTTCGAACTTTTTATCCCAGAGGATTGTGGATTCTGAGTCATTAAGTTCATTCAAGGCCATATTGTCTGCTCCAGCTCCATTTCCTGTGCTAGTCAAAGAACATCAGAGCCATTGTAACAAATGCATTTCCCACTTTTCTTTTAGTACTTGCACCCCCCGCAATAGTTTGAAAATGCAATGCAAGCACTGAAGAAATGAGAAAACTAACAGGGTATTTATTCATGTCTTTATTGTTGAAATAGAGCATGCAAATGGATATGTGGGTGGAAGCTGTACAGATAATCAAGGTGACCGAAACCTGTAGTGACAACACCCAAGTTTAATTTCAATTTACATCCAGAAAATGACTGGATACTGAAGGAACAAACACTTTTGCTTTGTAACAAAAAAGCCACTGTGCATTCTATCATGGAGCATCTGTTGAATTCAATTAAGATTTATGGTCAATTGAAACAGAACAATAATCAGGAGAAATCAATGTAATTACATTATCGAAAAGCTGAAATATTAATATTACTACTATTCCTTCATCATTTCTAGAGGCTTGGCAAATGATGTCCTTAAAATGAAAGTCAACTTAATATGTTTAACATTGAGTATTTCCTCAGTTAAGGCAATTCCAATGGAATTTGAATGGAATTTGTTTCTCGAGTATTACTGCTCCACTGCAAAGTCTCTTCAAGGATGCCTAGAAGTTTTCTTCCTCTTCAGTCCTGAGGAAGGGTCCTGACCAGAAACGTTAACTACCTGCTTTTCTCCAATGGATGCTGCCTGGCCTGCTGAGTTCCTCCAGCATCATCGTTTCTTTTCATTTTGACTTTGAATATCTCTGTACTAAAGGGGATACAAAAGCTATAAACTAGGTGTCCATTTCTAATCTGCTGTTCTTCCAGGGAATCAGCACGTGCATCCACTTCAAAAGTGGTCCAAGATCCACAGGTCTGGGTCAGTATTAAAAACGAACCAAATACCTTTTTCCAACATGGAAAGTAAACCCACTAATGGGAAATCATTGATCATTTTCTGAAGAGGTGCTTTAACCAGAGGCAAATTTCACTTTTCACAAATACATTGTAGGAAGACAAATTACATTACTTTTAAAGGATTAAAAAGAATGACATCCCAATGTTGGAGGTGGATATAATTCAATTGAAGAGGGTGGTTATTCCCATCTTAGGTGTCTCTCCTTTTGAACAACACATTCTTTATTGAGACCTCCTAGCTTCTGAAATAAGACTGATGACATGAATAAATTCTGACACTGCATCAGATATGATTATGTACATTATGTATGAATGTTGCATGGCTATGTTAATCAAGGTTGTTGTCATGGGTGATTTCAACTTCCTTAATATTGATTGGCACCTCCTTGGTGTAAAGGGGATAGATGGGGCAGAGTTTGTTAGGTTCCTGACATAACATGTGGACAGGCCAACTAGAGAGGTCATTCTGGACCTGGTACTAGCAAGTGAGCCTGATCAGGTTTCAGATCTCTCAGTGGGAGAGCATTTTGGAGACAGTGACCATAACCCCTTGACCTTTACCGTAGCCTTGGAGAGGGATAGGAGCAGATGATATCGGAAAGTATTTAATTGGGAGAGGGGGAATTATGATGCTATTAGGCAGGCGCTTGGGAGTGTAAATTGGGAACAGATGTTCTTGGGGAAGTGCACAACAGAAATGTGGAGGTTGTTGAGGGAGTACTTGCATGGGGTTGTGGATAGGTTTGTCCCATCGAGACAGGGTAAGGATGGTAGAGTGAAGGAACTATGGCTGACAAGAGACGTAGAATATCTTGTCAAGAGGAAGAAAGAAGCTTACCTAAGGTTTAGAAAGGATGAATCAGACAGGGCTCTGGAGAGTTACAAGGAGGGTTAGCCAGGAGGGAGCTTAAGAATGGACTGGGAGCTAGAAGGGGGCATGAGAAGGCCTTGGCAAGTAGGATTAAGAAAAACCCCAAGGCATTCTACACGTATAGGAAGAATAGGAGGATGACTGGAGTGAGGGTAGGACTGATCAAGGATAAAAGAAGAAACATGTGCCTGGAGTTGGAAGAGGTAGGGGAGGTCTTTAGGGAATACTTTGCTTCAGTATTCACCAATGAGAGAGACCTTGACATTTGTGAGAATGGCATACAACAGGCTGATACGTGACGTGTATCATGTCGACGTGAGGATAGAGGATGTGCTGGAACTTCTGAAAACATTAGGATAGATAAGTCACTGGGGCCAGATGGGATATATCCAAGGTTTTAACGGGAAGTGAAGAAAGAGATTGCTATGCCTTTGGCGACGATATTTGCGTCCTCACTGGCTGCAGGAGTAATGCCAGATGATTGGAGGGTGGCAAATGTTGTTCTTTTGTTCAAGGGAGTTGGGATAACCCTGGGAACTACAGGGCAGGGAGCCATACTTCAGTGGTGGGCAAATTACTGGAGAAGATTCTTAGAGACAGGATTTATGGGCACTTGGAGAAGCATAGGATGATTAGGGATGGTCAGTATGGCTTTGTGAGGGGCAGGTCATGCCTCATGAGCCTGATTGAATTCTTTGAGGATATGACAAAGCACATTGATGAAGGTAGAACAGTGGATGTGGTGTACATGGATATTAGTAAGGCGTTTGATAAGGTTCCTCATGGAAGGCTCATTCAGAAAGGCAGAAGGCATCAGATCGAGGGAAACCTGGCTGTGTGGATTCAGAATTGGCTCGCCCGTAGAAGATAGAGGGTGGTGGTAGATGGAGCGTATTCTGCCTAGAAGTCAGTGACCAATGGTGTTCTGCAGGGATCTGTTCTGGGACCCCTGCTCTTTGTGATTTTTATAAACGACTTGGATGAGGATGTGGAAGGGTGGGTTAGTAAGTTTGCTGATGATACAAAGGTTGGTGGTGTTGTGGATAGTGTAGAAGGTTGCTGTAGGTTACAACAGGACATTGATAGGACGCAGAGCTGGGCTGAGAAGTGGCAGATGGAGTTCAACCCGGATAAGTGTGAAGTGATACACTTTGGAAGATTGAGTTTGAAGGCAGAATACAAGGTTAATGGCAGGTCTCTTAGCAGTGTGGAGGAACAGAGGGATCTTGGGGTCCACATCCATAGATCCCTCAAGGTTACCTCACAGGTTGATAGGGTTGTTGTGAAGCAGTATGGTGTGTTGGCCTTCATTAGTCGGGGTATTGAGTTCAAGAGCCGCAAAATAACGTTGCAGCTCTATAAAACTCTGGTTAGACCACATTTGGAGTATTATGTTCAGTTCTGATCACATTATAGGAAGGCTGTGGAAGCTTTAGAGAGGGTGCAGAGGAGATTTACCAGGATGTTGCCTGGAATGGAGAGCATGTCTTATGAGGATAGTTTGAGCGAGCTAGGGTTTTTTTCTTTGTAGAGGAGGAGGATGAGAGGTGACTTGATAGAGGTGTACAAGATGATAAGAGGCGTAGATCGAGTGGACAGTCAGAGACTTTTTCCCAGTGCGACAATGGCTAACATGAGGGGACATAATTTTAAGGTGATTGGAGGAAGGTATAAGGGGGATGTCAGTGGTGGGTGCGTGGAACACACTGCCAGCAAAGGTGGTGGAGGCAGACACATAAGGGACATTTACGAGACTCTTAGATAGACACATGAATGATAGAAAAATGGAGGGCTATGTTGGAGGAAAGCTTAGATAGACCTTCGAGCAGGATAAAATGTTGGCACAAGATTGTGGGCTGAAGGGCCTGTACTGTGCTGTGGTGTTCTATGAATCTGGATGAGAAAAAGCATGCAAGTCAAGATGCAAAATAAAAACACCACTGTTCAATAAGAAATATCAAATAATATTTAGTCCAAATCACTCTTTCTATATTGGTAATCAGTTTACTATTAGCTAAAATTAAATAACATTGTCATAACATTCTCTGCAATCATTAAGCTTTATTTGAATCTTGGGTTTTGAATACAAAATGCAAAGAAAAACCTCGATTTCTCAATAAAGCCACCCTGTGAACCTCAGATTTGGTCACATTCACAGACTGAAATACAATAGCGAAAAAAAAACAGGCACAAAGGAATATCTTGCAGCTCTTAAAATAATTCACGGGAGATTAAAAATAAACTTCTCAGGCATTCAGCTACACTTTCATTAACACTAAATGGAATCCTATTACTAGTCTTTGTTTTACATCTGTTTCAACAATTTAGTTTGAGTATCAGAAATGTTATTTAAATATTTTGGGTTTTTTTTCACAGAAAATATAACATTTTAATGTGTCATGGAATACCTCCAGCTTGTTAACACAGCTGCATGACTGATGTAAAATATTTTCCACACTCCATATAAATCCTTTCTAACATACTGTGATGTGTGGAGAATGTCTTCTTTTAATTCACTATCCCACCTGCCTTCCACTTGCCATTGAAATGTTGTGTACAGTGGGTACTCTGTTAACATTCCAACATTATAATGGAACATTACACTTTCCCACTCTTCAACTGCCTAAAATTAGAAAAATATTTGGCTAGCAAATGTCTGAATGATTTTACATTGCTCATATACAAATGAAATGAGCATACTAGTTTTAGACTTAAAAGTGCTTCTAAATTGAACTCTTACCCTTTGATACATTGTAATTAGTAATCAATTCAAAAAGGCTAATTCAAAGGTTGAACAATTTCTGCAGTTATAGCAACTAATGTGAAATATTGATTTGTATGCATGTGTTCTGCACAGTACAATATGTATAGAGGAAATCTCTCCGTCCCCATCCCTGAAAAAAAAACTCCAGTTTGATAATTCATCAGTAGTAAGGGGATTTTGTTCTCCCTTTTATGAGACCGAGAAATTATTGCATTGTCATTTATTGTCAATTTTATGCATTTTCCCAGCCAGAGTATCAGCAGTGAATCTATTTGAGAGAGACTTTGCATTTGCTATGTCTACACACTTTGTTCCATCAGGAGTCAATGCCTCAGAGTCCTTCCTTATAGTATGGGGAAAAATTTTCCATCAACTTTTCCATCTTTATTGCCACAGATGCTAAAATCCCACAAAATTGTAGATAAGGAAGGGCTTATGCTTTATCATCTGTTGTATGGGGGGGGTGGGGGGGGAAGCATTTCATGCCTTCAAACATCACTGTATTCTCCTGGTTCCGATATCAAGTTTTCAGCAAGATTTCATTCTTCTCAGATTAAATGTGGTAAAGTACCCAATAATGTTAAGGATAGCTGAACAGTTCTATTTCTTAAACCTGATGACCACATTGAATTACAGAACATTGATAATTGGTGGCTCACAATGATCAGCTCCACTTTAATCAGAGCTGGAGGTACTTGTGTAAGCCAGGGAGCTAAAAATCTTTGCACTAAAATCACGTCATCCTCATAAGTTTGTTTGCCAGAGGTAATAGCCACTCTAGCTGGCTCTAAGATAGCCTGTAGATGCACTTGTTACATAAGGCCTCTGTGGTGCCCTCATCGGGGGTATTTGTGCTGGATCTACCCCATGTCAGCACCTTACTAGGGAGACTACCTGCCATAATTGTCCTTCACATTTTGACTCACCTACATATTATACCCAGCAATTCTAGCAGCTTCACAGCCAGCATAGCTGCTACCTAAGAGGAATCACATGGTTATGAAGGTTAGTGCACCATGAACTTTCTGGGCATCAAGAAGCTTAAGGTTTTTATCCCTGGCTGGAAATTGAATCACATGGTGCCCATGAGAAATCATCACTCCTACGTGATCTAATCTCAATCTTATGGAGTAAATCATTCTACTGGTCATCTCTGGGTGAAAATGCCACTGTCACTAAACTGGACCAGGTACTTACTATTGGGATCCACACCAGTGAGTCTGAGTTTCTACACAGCAACAAGGACATGTGTAATGGCGTCACAAGTTCAGTACCAAATGTTTCATCTCGTATCGACTGAAATTTGACTTAAATCCAGAGAATAACAGTCACAAAAAACACTGAGCAAAGGCACTGAAATCCCCAATGAACTGTGAATTAAAAGTCTTGGTTTACAGTCACACAGCGCAGAAACAGGCCCTTCGGCCCAAACGGCCCATGCTGACCAAGATTCCCATCTAAGCTAGTCCCACTTGCCCATGTCCCTCTAAACTTTCCCTATCCATGTACCTTATAGATGTTGTTAATGTACTTGCCTCAACCACTTCCTCTGGCAGCTCATTGACCACTCTCTGGGTGAAAAAGTTGCCCCTCATGTCCCTATTAAATCTCTCCCCTCTCACCTTAAAGCTATGCTCTCTAATTCTTGATTCCCCAACCCTGGGAAAAAGACTGTGCGCATTCACCCTATTTACGGCCCTCATAATCTTATACACCTCTGTAAGATCACCCCTCATTCTCCTATGATCAAATGAAAATAGTCCAAACCATAACTCAGTCCCTCAAGTCCTGGTGACACCCTCGTAAATCTCCTCTGCACTCTTTCCAGCTTAATGGCATCTTTCCTATAGCAGGGTGACCAAAACTGAACACAATATTCCTCACTAATATCTTGTACAACTACAACATAACATCTCAGCTTCTATATTCAATGCCCCAACTAATGAAGGCCAGCATACTAAAAGCCTTGTTCACCACCGTCTACCTGCAACTCCACTTTCAGGGAAACATGTACTTGTACTCCTAAGTCCCTCTGTTACACAACTTTCCCCAGGGCCCTTCTGTTCACTGTGAAAGTCCTACCCTCATTTGTCTTCCCAAAATGCAACACCTCACACTTATCCAAATTAAACTCCATTTGCCACTCCTTGGCCCATTTACCCAGCTGATCAAGATCCCTCTGTAAATCCTGATAAACATCTTCACTACAAACGACACCACCTACTTTAGTGTCATCTGCAAACTTAATAATCATGCCTTGTATATTCTCATCCATATCATTGATACCGTTTAATGAAGTTTTGAAGATAAAATTTGATAGCCTCATAGTCCAGTGATCAAAGTATTCTCTCAATCATTTTTCTCTGCTCCATCATTCTTTGCAGCCTTTTTGTTTGATGCACTTCAGTACACCACATTGCCGTGCCTGTCTCAGACCCCCTGGAGCCTTGCAGTGGCATCAGGCTACTCACAGTATGGGGGGGGGGGGGGGGGGTGGCAGAGTGATGCAACAGGTAATGCTGCTGCCTCAGCTCCAGCAACCCAGTTTCGATGCTGACCACCTGTAGCATCTGTGGAGCTTGCACTTTCTCCCTGTAAGCTTGTGAGCTTCCCCTGGATGCTCCGGTTTCCTCCCACGTCCCAAAGACACGCTGGCTGCTGCAAACCACCCCTACTGTAGATGCATGGCAGGAGAATCAGAGTGGAGTTGATTGGCATGTGAGAAAGAGTAGGTGACAGGGAAATAAGTGGGGGTATGGGATTACTCTGAGAGCTGGTACGGACCCAATGGGCCACATGGTCTATGCCATGAAAAATTACGAGGCCGCACCAGGGCACTGGGTGGCGTGCAGGAGGGGCTGCAGACACCACTGCTCCCTGCGTGTTTTCTTTCTCCTCCACATAGCTGGCATGGAGAGCAGCCCTTTCCCTTTAAGGTCTGACGGCTCAGTAAAGACAGGACTGTCGTAATGATTCTCTGCCACTCCCGTCATGAATGGGTTTGGACATAATGGTTCATTCATGGTGGGAACAACATCAGTACAATTTATCTCACCTCTAAAATGAACTTTGACAAGGAGGGGCAGTTGAAACATTATCTGACACTGACATTCAAATTCAACGACTTCTCAGTGCATATAAATAGGTCCAACCCAACATTTCACACTTTGTTGTTAATCAATGCAGTCTAACAACAGATGTTAAAGGTACAAAAAACTTTAATGACCTAGCTCCTGCTACCCAGCTATAAAGAGTTTTCCTCGTCCCAACTAAATTAAATTCACTTATACCTTAAGTTAATAAATCAGATGCAATAAAGTAGCACTGTTTGCATGGTAAAAGCATTGAAAAGAGAAAGGATTTGCAATTTATCCACAGCAACTTTCATGACTTCAGGACATGACAAAGCATTCTACAACCACTGAAGCAGTTGGGAGCTTCCTTTCTACTGACCACATTTCACAATGTGAGGATCTGCTTCGTAATGATTACTGAGAAATAACTATAAGCTGCGACAACAGCAAGAGGTCCTCTGTTCTTCTTCAAAATAAAGTCACAAGTGCTTCATCTGAAAGACAGCATCTTCAGTAATTCTGACCCCCCTCAGTCGTGCTCTAAAATATGACTGGAGATGTGCTCAAGACACTGGGTTGGTGCTTTAACTTCAAAACATGACAAAGCCAAGACCACCACTATTTGAGGCCTGGCTGACATTTAAACTCAGAAAAATTACTACCACCGTAGTTGCAAATTGTGCTTCTGCCACATTCCATTATACTTGCTGTAATTTTACACAGTGATGCTGCAGATATGAAACCTTAATCCAAAGCATCACAATAAAACATTAGAGATGTGCTCCTAGGACTCTACAATGTCAAACAGTGCAATTAATATTTCAGTTAAAACATATACAGAGTTCAGTGAGCAACAAAACAAAAGCATTTACAGGTTTTATGAAATACTACTTTGTACACTTCAAGATGGGTTAAAAATTGCCTGAAGATTGATGGCGAAGAAATTTGATTGTGCAGAGGTAGTCAAACCATCGTTCAATATCATTGCTCATCTAATTGCTTTCCATTGTCTTCCCCTGCTAAAAACATAGGTGTTGGGCTCCAGCTTTTCCATTTGTGAAGTGCTAAATCAAACCCAAGATACAGCTTTTGGGGGAAAAAAAACTTTTTTTGAAAAAAAATCACAATTTAAGTTCATTCATTAGATTAGCAATCAAGAACAGGGTTTAATTCTGTATTAAATTACCATTAGATTAGCGAAGCTGATTCTATTGTATTCAAAGTTCAAATCCACAGGTTCAAGTACAACAAAAACTGTTTGTTCATTCAGCTTCAAATTGTCTGTGCCCTTACTCACAGTTCAGTTTTGATTTTATGTACCAAATCTTTCTGATCAATCATATCCAGATGTTGGTTCCACCGACTGTACGCCAACAAGGCTATGTTTTTGGCAGCAATGGCACTCATTTCAATGGCACTTGCCGTCCATTCTACACCATTCAAGTAGTATACGTTGTCATGAAGAATTATGGGAGGAATTCCTTTACCAGAGTTGTATTGAGGATATGCCAGCCAATCAGTGACCTGCACAGAGTAGTAAGAGCGGAAGAGTGTCTTCAGTTGTTCTTTAGCGAGGGGTTTGGGGGAGAAGACTTTCCATACTGCTGCTTCCTGTGGTTGTTTTCTTCTGTAATTAGCGGTGATATTCACTGGGCATATACTCCCTATGCTAAGCATGAAGAGCTTCGGACTTTCTACTGTTAAAATTGTTGCAAAAGGGAAGAGCTTGGGATCTGGGAACCCAAAATAGGAGGAATTAAGGTAACCATGAACTACAGAAACAATTATATGTTTGTATTGACCTGCAAATGGTGTGAGAGGTGGTGTAAAACCACTGAAGGTGATGTTTGTAGTTTCATGATGTAAAGGAGTTGCGATGACTATAATATCATAGAAATCATAACCACCTTCATTTTCATTTTCATACTTCACTTGGTAAAGAGGTTTATCACCTACAGAAAGAAGATATTACAATTACTTACAGAAATAGATCAAAACTTGCACAAAATATCATTAGTTTAGGGTTTAGGGACTTGACCGGCGTGTGATGCTCCATGTTTACGGCTTCTGTAAAAGAACAAATCTGCCTTCTCTATTTGGGCATGAAATGGGCTATTGCTACAGTTCAACAATGCAGAGTAGATTGTGGAATTCAACCCAGCAACTCTGCTTGCTGTTTCCACTATCCTATTGCCTTCTCATGCCCCTATTATGCAGCCAGATGAGTCAACTGCCAGACTGGAGATCTGATGGACCTATTCAATTCCTTTCAAAACAGCATATTCCAAAGTATTTCTGGTTCTTTTAGAGCATGTGATCATTCTGCTTAAGCAGCATAATCCTAGTTAACAACGTTAAAAGAACCAACACATGTACATCAACAGTAATTTCTTTTCAGTCAAATCATCTCCACTTTGTGTATGTGTTCGGCTTAATTTACTTCTGCCAGGCTGTGCATTGCCAAATATCAGCACTCCCTTTGATATAGTCTTTGGAGAATGGTGCATTGGGAAGCCGTAAACATGGAGCATCACACTCCGGTCATTTCCCTAAACCCTGAACTAGCTTTTCACAGGATGATGCTCTACTCTGTAAGGGAAATAATTTCCTGCACTTCTGAGTCTCAGCTGGAGCTCGTTAATTTAAAACCTAGAATTACATGCTCACAGGTCACGTCACCCATCAATCCGGCATGCTGCATTACCAGCCCGAACATCTCTTATCATCTTGTTCTGCTTGCATCTACATCATTTACACTTCTTGGGGGCATAACTAGACACTTCAGTAAATGTCAAAGGAAATGAATTCAGCTTATCTTTCATCTCGATTTATGAATCTTGAGACTCAGAATTAGCCCTGTTGCCCTCTTCTGAACCCTCTCCAATGAAAGCAAGTGAAACAGAGCAACTAAAACTAGATTCCAATCATCTGAATGTAGTCTCAGTAGTGAACTATACAACGTTAGAATTCACTTCTTTTACAGTTACATACCCTCAAAATTGACAAATTATTTGATTAGTACTGAATATCAGTTTTGCACTGACTGCACAATTTCAGTAAAATATTAATAATTTTCATCAATTTTGCCAAAACTATCTGCTTAATTAACAAGATATTAATAAATATTTGTTTATAGTGGTTTGTTTAAAGGGTTGAACATATCCCAGCTTGATGACGAAAGGCATATACATAGAATAAAAGCATAAGAACATAGCAAACAGCAGGAGCAGGTCACCAGGCACATCAAGCCTACTCTGCCATTCAATAAGATCATGACTTATCTGTTACCTTGACATCACTTTCCTGCACTAATCCCATCTCCCTCAATTCATTTATATCTAAACATCTGTTGATCTCTTGATTGAATACACTCAGCAACAGAGCCTTGACAGCCCTCTTGATACAGAATTCCAAAGATTCTTTGGTCGAAGCAATTTCTTTCCATCTGTCTTGAATGCCCAATCCCTTACTTTGAGACTGTGCCCTCGGGTTCCAGACAAGGAGCCAGGGAAAACATCAACCCTACATCTACCCTGTAAAGTTCCATAAGAATTTTGTGCATTTCAATGACATCTCCTCTCATTCTTCCTGACGAGGCAGTCTACTTGGTGTCTTCTCATATGACAAATATGCCATTTTAAGAATCAATCTGGTGACCCTTTGAGGCAATTTCTCTCCTACGTACGTCAATCCTTAGGGAGGGAGACCAGACCTGTACAGTATTCCAGGTGTAGTCTCACCACGGCCCTCTTTCATTGCAGCAAAATGAGTCTACTCTTTAATAAATGCCAAAATGCCTTTTGCCTTCCTAATAATTTACTGTACGTCCAACATTTATCTTCATCAATTCTTGTACAAGACTGATCACAACACCAACATCTTTCAATGTCTCACCTTTTAAAATAAAACTCCTTTCATTTTTTTCTACCAGTGGATGGCCTCATTTTTTCAAATTATATTCCATGTCTTCACAAAGTCATTTAACCTGTCCATATCCCCCTGCAGCCTCTCTGTATCCCCCTCGCACCTTGTAGTGCCACCTGATTTTCCCATCATTAGCAAACTTGATCCCCCTCATCCAAACCACTGAGAACAGCTGGAGTCTCAGCACCAGCCGCACTCCACTCCAGTAGCGACAGCCTCCCATTTATTTGCACTGTTTTCTGTCTGTTAATCAATCCTCATCATTATACAGTATTACCCCAATGCCTTGCACTCTAATTTTATTATCACACTGAAGGCCACTGAAAGTGGCTGCACAAGTCGATAGGGTGGTGAAGAAGGCATACAGTGTGCTTGCCTTTATTAGTTGAGGCACTGAGTTCAAGAGTCAGGAAGTTATGATGCAGCTTTATAAAACTCTGGTTAGGCCAATCTGGAGTACTGGTTTCAAATCTGGTCACCCCATTATAGGGAGGATGGTGCAGAAGAGGTTACCAGGCTACTGCCAAGATTAGAGGGCATGTGCTATGAGGAGAGGTTGGACAAACTAGAGTTGTTTTCTCCGGCATGGTGGAGGCAGAGGGGAGACTTGATAGAAGTTTATAAGATTATGAGAGGCATAGGTAGAGTAGATAGCCGCTATCTTTTTCCCAGGGTCAAAATGTCCAGTGCTAGAGGGTGCACTTAAGGTGAGAGGGGGCAAGTTCAAAGGAGATGTGCAGGGCAAGTAGTTTTTTTTTAAAACACAGAGTGGTGGGTGCCTGGAATGTGCTGCCAGGGATGGCAGTGGAGGCAAATATGATAGAGGCATTTAAGAGGCCTTTAAGATAGGCACGTGAATATGCAGAGAATGGAGGGATATGGACATGTAGGCAGAAGGAACTAGTTTAGTTAGCCATTTAATTACTAGTTTGATTAGTTCAGCACAACATCGTGGTCTGAAGGGCCTGTTCCTGTGCTGTACTGTTATATGTTCTACAACTCTATGAGAAGATGACCAAGGCTGTAGATGTTGGTCCTCAAAATATTGATTCATAGACTACGGGGAATAAAACTAGAAAGGGATAAAAAGCCTAAACAGTCATGAACTAAAACTTTAAACTTTACTTCCACTTTGCACTGATGAACAAGCCACTGTCTCAACAAGATACTCAGAACTGAAAAAAACTCTATTTTTAAACATTTGCTTACCTAATCAATTCTGCTCCTAAAACTCTGCATGCAGAAAAGATTCTTATTTAAAATGCCTTTTCTTCCTCCACACTTTATCCTTTGCCTCCAGGAAAGCCAGTCTACTGTATTAAGGGTGTGTGGGAAATGAGATGTAGCCCACATCTGAGAGTCATTAATATCACGTTAACTTTGGTTGCTGCAATGCATCCTAGAGAGATGCTATCAATGCTTGTATCTTGCAGCTACAGAATTTACAAAATAAACAGGATAGCTTTGAAGATTCACAAGAATAAAGCATGGCTAATCCTCTACTCCAAATGTCTTCTATGAGAAACATTTCTGCAAACAGACTGAGCATAATGAGGGCATGTGATTAAAATACCAGATCAATGGCCGGTATTTATACGGCACCTTTGGCATAATAAAATGCCCCAAATCGCATCGTGAGCTTGGTCAAAGAACTAAGTAGTGTCTTTAAGCAGAAAAGCAGGAAGGCTTAAGGAGGGGACTTCCAGGGTTTAGGACTTGAGCCAATAAGGCAGTGTTTAAAATTAGGAATGCACACAAGAGCAAAAATCTCAAAATGTTGTCGGGCTGGAGCTTGCAGACAGAGATGATATGAGGTTTCAATTGCTCAACTGAGAGTCAAAGGTTGGTATAATAAACATAGGTAGAACGGTCTATTAGCCATAGGATAACAACGGTTAATAAAACTATTCTTGACAAGTTTCAAAAACAATCAAGTCAGAAGAAGCTTTGAAATAAACAGACAAGTGTTTCTGTGAAGGACATTTTTCAAGGGTTCAGAAACGGACACAAAAAGGTCAAAGTCATATTGTTGGTGTTGGAAAAACATGGGCTAGAAACTGTAATGTGTCTGGTGAGCTGTGTGTGGGGGCTCTGCTCCAGTTTAGTGCAGGCCTCTGCTTTCCAGATCCCACCCTGTGCTTGATAGGACAGGGCATACTTTGTGCACACAAAAGCCTTTCATCTTCTGACTCTTGCACTGTAGAACTAATGGATGATGCCAGTTGATCTGTAGCTCAAAAGTCAAGCCAGGATAGGGGTTGCTTGGAGAGAGAATTGGAATGAAGGTGACCTTTGGCTGGTCAGCGAGGCATTGACATATTGGGGTCAGAGGTCAGTTAATTGGAAGATATCAGTGGTGGGGCAAGGATAGAGAGGACACTATGAAAATCACTTAAAGGCCAACCTACTTGAGAAACAACAGCTGTCTTAGACTTTTGGCAGTCAGCCAGATTAGACTGGGCCCAACTTAACAAATACAAACCATGCCTCAATGCTTCTGTTAAGGTCTGCTCCAGTGTGCCATTCAATTCCAGGGAAAGTTGTGTAAGTAACTTCAAAGGTTACACTGCACCACATTTCATGTCAACATTCATCAAATGAATGGGAGAACTGGACCTAAAATCTGGAAGTCTACCATCACGGAATAAAGCATCCAATAGATTTGATAAAATTCTGTCACTTAGCACTCAAAAATACCAATAGATATTTTAGACCTTGCTGTATAAACAAGCTAGAGTGGCTTTAATTTTCTATCCTCAGAAGAGCAGTATAGATTGATCACCCAGGGACATTTTTATATTATCTAACTTCCACTGGTTTACTCAAACCACTAAAATTCAATGCCAAGAGTTGCCAAGTTGCCCAAATAGTTTACGTGGCGACTTCTTTTTGCAAAGGTCAGCAAAATTTCCCCAAAATCGTGACTTGTACTTGAAAGACAGATGCATTGGCAATAGTCTAGTAGCAGATGGTCTTAGCAGTTGAAAATACTCTAGCTATTATTTTGATATTCCCTTGGAATTCCCTTCAAACCAAAAGTTTGACCCCAGATGCCTCAGTTAAGATTTTGTTTCCAGCAAAATCCCATTGTTCATTTGTAGTCCTGGATAAATAATACTGATCTGAATGGACCTACACAGTTAATAATCCATACTGGAATACAGCTTTAAATTTATGGGCCTGGAAGTTAATTTACATCAGCTTATCATCCTGGAAAATATTCCTGGACAGAAAACAGCAAGGCAGCACAACCCATAATAGGTCTGGCACCCCACTTACACAAGCCTACAAACTGCATACACGTATCAGGCCACCCATGCATTAACACCGCAGAAGGGTCTTGGCAATTTATGCTGGATCAAAGCTATCCTTAAGAATATCCTGTGTTATTACAATGATTTTAAAATTAATTGATTGAACATAAAACATCATCACGAAGATTATTCTTGCAATAACTTACTTCGCATCTACATCATTACTTCCATTTATTTATATAAATCTG
Organism: Pristis pectinata; assembly: GCF_009764475.1. NCBI lineage: Eukaryota > Metazoa > Chordata > Chondrichthyes > Rhinopristiformes > Pristidae > Pristis > Pristis pectinata. The sequence goes on along the minus strand of NC_067408.1, from coordinate 40,298,338 downwards.
GAGGTAGAAAAAGTACATACTTTTCAACTGACAAGCTAATTAACGTACCGATGATAAATTCCAGTCTGGGCTGCAAATGTTAACCCCTCAGTTTTGACTCGAAGTATTTGGCAAGCATACATGTATTTGGAGAACTACAACATTACCTCGCTTCCCCTCAGGCCCAGATAAATACAGAAGAACATTAGAAAACTGGAGGATGAGCCCCTCAGCCCCCAAAATCCGTCCCACCATTCACCATGATGGTGGGTCTGTCCCAGGGCTCATTTCCTCATGTGCCAGTTCCTCATAGCTATCAATTTCACAATCTTTCAAAAAATTATCTCCTTTCTTTTTAAGTACCCCCAATGTTCTAGCCAACACAACAGTCCAGGGTAGAGAACTACAAAGATTAACCGCACTCTGCAAGAAGCACCTATGCATCTTGGCTTTAAATGGTCGCACCCCAACCTTGCAATGACGTCCCCCAGTGGAAACACCTTAACATGCCCTCTAAAAATCTGGTCTGTTTCAATAAGATCACCCCACATTCTTCTAAACTCCAAAGAATAGAGATCTAATTTCTTTAGCTGCTCATCCCAGGAATTACCCTGGACCATCTCCAATGTCAGCATATCCTTTCTTAAATAAGAGGACCAAAACTGTGCACAGTGCTTCAGGTTTAAACTTACTAGTTCCCTGCACAAAGGTAACAATACTTCCCTATCTCTAAACTCCAGTCCTCTTACTATAAATATGCCATTTGCCTTCCTAACCATTGTTGTATCTGCCTGCTAACTTTTTGTGGTTCATGCATAAAAACACCAAGATCCCCATGTAGTTTGCTAATCTACCATCTTTCTCAATTTAGGTAATAATCTAGTTTTAAATTCCTCTTACCAAAGTGGTTAACCTCATTCCATTTGACAAGTTTTTGCCCATTCACTCAAACTATCCATATCCAGTTGGAGAATCCTAATGTCCTCATGCAACATGCTCTTCCACCTCAGAATCTGGAACATGAAAGGTCTTGGGTCATCTCGTGTTAAACAGAGAACTGCTAAAGTTCCCAGGATTGTTAGTTTGTCTTTAAAGAGTAATGAATGTTTCATTGTAGGGCCTTTTTGAGGAAAAAGTTGTCACACATTCACTGAAATAAATATCTGTGCACCCCCCCCCCCCCACCCCCAGTAGATTAAGGGTCCATTTTGCAGTGATTATAGTTATAGTGCATTCCACACCAGTTTCAGAATGTTCTAAAGTGCCTTATGACTAGCCAAGCACTTTTGAAGAATAGTTACTGTTATATTGAGGGAAACCAACACATAACTATCACGTTTAGCTTTAGACCTTCTCCAGTATTCTTATCAGAGGAGTTAATATCTTCACAGGTGGCTGATTAGAATCATACAACACAGGAACGGCCCTCTCAGCTCACCTCGTCCATGCCAACTGTGATGAGAGGTATAGACAGTGTCCGTGGAGGGGAGGCTTATTTCCATGATGCACAGGGCTGTGTGTACAGCTCTGCAGTTTCTTGCAGTCCTGGGCAGAGCAGTTGCCGTACCAAGCCGTGATGCATCCAGATAGGATGCTTTCTATGGTACACCGATAAAAATTGGTGAGTGTCAAAGGGGACATGCCAAATTTCTTTAGCCTCCTAAGAAAGTAAAGGCACTGGTGAGCTTTCTTGGCCGTGACGTCTAATCAGGTAATAAAGGAGTCTCCATGGATGCTGCCTGGCCTGCTGAGTTCCTCCAGCATCATCTTGTTTCTCTTCTGGTAAGTATAGCCCTCCATTCCAGGCAACATCCTGGTGCATTTCTTCTGCATTCTCTCCATTGCTACCACACATTTCCTGCAGTATTGTGACTAGAACCATATACAATACTCCAAGTGCAGTCTAACCAATGGCCAGTTCAACTACAACATGACACCCCAAGTTTTAGACTCAATGCCTCAGCCTATGAAGGCAAGCATATTGAATGCTTTTTTCACTACCCTATCCACCTGTGTTGCCACTTTCAAATTGTATTAAGATACACATTACAACAAATATAATCAAATAAACTGCTACTCCAAACTTAAATGGAGAAAGTCTCCACAGATTTTTTTTAATGTAGTATTTCTATAATGTATTAATTAGGTGCACTTTTATGGAGACATAAGAGACAGCAGATGTTGGAATCTGGAGCAACAAACAATCTGCTGAAGGAACGTAGCGGGTCGAGCACGCAGGGTTTCAACCCAAAACATCGACAATTCCTTTCCTCTCATAGATGCTGCTCGACCCAGAGTTCCTCTGGGAGAAACTGTTAGGTGCACTTTTATCCCAGGCACGTACAGGGCAATAAGCACAACTTAATCGTCTGCTATTCCCCATCTGAAGACAGCAGGAACAAATTACCAATAATTCAACTTGTCACCTTTGGTTTAAGAATTAAAAATCAAATTCATTCCAGCTAAAATATGCAGGACAAACGTAGCAGTTTGCAATATGATGCTGGACAACTCACTCAGAGCTTTGTAGGCATCGTCACCAGAGCTGTGCTGATAATACAGAAAGAGAAAACAAATCAGACAGTTCTAAACTCAATTGGAATTGGCTTCTTGCTGCTAATGGGCAGTTTATTGGATATTTGAAAACTTATTTTCACACAATTGCTAAGCGAACTGAATTCCTGCAAAGTGGTAATGGTCTTCCTTTATTACCTGATTAGAACGTCACGGCCAAGAAAGCTCACCAGTGCCTCTACTTTCTTAGGAGGCTAAAGAAATTTGGCATGTCCCCTTTGACACTCACCAATTTTTATCGGTGCACCATAGAAAGCATCCTATCTGGATGCATCACGGCTTGGTACGGCAACTGCTCTGTCCAGGACTGCAAGAAACTGCAGAGCTGTGCACACAGCCCTGTGCATCATGGAAATAAGCCTCCCCTCCACGGACACTGTCTATACCTCTCACTGCCTTAGCGAAGCAGCCATCATAATCAAAGAACACACCCACTCGGGTCATTCTCTCTTCTCTCCTCTCCCATCAGGCAGAAGATACAGGAACCTAAGGGCACATACCACCAGGTTCAAGGACAGCTTCTATCCCACTGTTATAAGTGGGATATTATAATGGTTATAATGGTTCCCTTATACGATGAGTTGGACTCTTGATCTCACAATCTACCTTGTTATGACATTGCACCTTATTGTCTACTTGCAATGCACTTCCCTGTAGCTGTGACACTTTACTCTGTATTCTGTTATTGTTTTTAACCTGTACTACCTCAATGCAGCTGCACTGTGTAATGAATTGATCTGTACGAACGGTATGCAAGACAAATTTTTCCACTGTACCTCGGTACAAGTGACAATAATAAACCAATACCAATACCTGACTGCTGCAGAGAGATAGAAGTCACCGTGGTGTGGATGACGTGGGCTTTTGCTGATTCGAGCATCTGCGAACAAACCAGTTTATTCCCTCCTTCCACAGCCCAAAGGCCAGACTGCACTCCTGCCATCGCTACTGCTCCTGCACACAGTCAAAAAGTAATTTGTAAGGATATCACATTCAACTTCCATTCACTCTTTAGAAATGGCAAAACAGTTGCTCTAGATGTTTATTACAGGATGGGTGCTATGACTTAAAAATGGAAAATGTTTCTCCTAAAGCAAAATGCCAACTTTACAAGACTTTCAACTAATCTTAGTTTCTGAAATATCTGCAGAATAACCTGCTACCTGATGGATGGCGAGGGCACTTTGTGGAGCCCACTCTCCCCTGATGAAGGTGACTTATGCTAGGTTAACTCATATTGAAATGTCTGCTGTTTGGTTGACTGTGGAGGGGGTGTCAATCAAGCCTGATTCAGCCTTCACACAAGAAACACAATTAAGTAGACAAGGTCTTCAATTAGTTAATACATCTTCAATGTGCGCCAGACACTCTTTGATACAATTCAAGGTGGTTCACAGGACCCATATGTCGAAGGACAAGTTAGCCTGTTTTTATCACCATATAAATTCTACATGTGATAGATGTAATTCGGAGGTGGCTTCCCTGACACGTATGTTTTGGTCCTGTCCTCTTTTCGAAAAATATTGGAAAGACATTTTTTAAATTATTTCAACTGTATTGAATGCTGATTTACAACCTCACTCAATCACTGCAATATTTGAGCTGCCAATGATGGAACCTGGCCACTTATCTGCTGCTGCTTGTTGTACGATTGCCTTTGTTACATTAATGGTCAAGCAATCCATTTTGTTTAAATGGAAGGATCCAATACCTCCCACTACTCTTCAATGGTTTTCTCAAACTATATCATGTTTAAACTTAGAAAAAATTAGGAGTGGCACTCTTGATTCTTCGCTTAAATTTGAGGAAGTTTGGAGTCCATTCATTCAATATTTTCATATAATATAGATCCCTTTTCAACAATCTTTGAACTTAGAGGAGCGGAGTTGACGACATAATAATGCTCTTTGCTTATCAAGAAATGTCAGTCTAGTTTTTTTTCTTCTGAAATTTATTTCTAGTTTGTTTCGTTTTATTACTTATAATTTTTTTCAATTTGGGTTTTTTTTTATATAAAAAATCTTTTTCTTTCTCGTTTTGATTTTTCTTGTAATATATTCGTTCACTAAGGAACCTTGGGGCTTAGAATATATATTTTTTTATTCTTTATGACTATATATATCATGATTGTCCTCCTGATCTCTTTGTATTACGTGTATAATTACCGACGTTATATGTATTATTTTGTATCAATCTGAAAATTAATAAAAAGATTGAAAAAGAAAGTAGACAAGGTCACTCAAGAGATTCTGCAGATGCTGGAATCTGAAGCCATACACACAAAAAGCCGGACGAACTCAGCAGGTCAGGCAGCACCTATGGAGAGAAATAAACAGTCGACATTTCAGGTCAAGACCCTTCATCAGGACTGGAAAGGAAGAGGGCAGAAGCTGGAATAAGGAGGTCAGGGGAGGGGGAGGAGTACATGCAGGCAGGTGATAGGCGAGTTCAGGCGATAGGCGAGTTCAGGCGATAGGCGAGTCCAGGCGATGGGGGGAAGGTATGAGGGTGGGGGTTGGGGAGAAAATAAGAAGCTGAGAGGTGATAGGTAGAAGAGGCATAGGGCTGAAGAAGGAATCCAATAGGAGAGGGCAGTGGACCATGGAATAAAGGGAAGGAGGTGGTGGATAGATAGGCAGGTCACGAGGGTGGGGGAAGGGAGCCACAGGAATGAGGGAAGACAAAGGAGAGCGAGAGGGAGAGAGAAGGAAGATGGGGGGGAAGAAGAGGGTAGGCGTTACCGGAAGTTCTCTTCCTTCCCCCTCTCACCTGAACTCGCCTCTCACCTGCCTGCGTGTGCTCCTCCCCCTCCCCCCACCTTCTCATTCCGGCTTCTGCCCTTTTCCTTTCCAGTCCTGATGAAGGGTCTCAGCCGAAACGTCGACTTTTTATTTCCCTCCATAGATGTTGCCTGACCTGCTGAGTTCCTCCAGCATTTTGTGTGTGTAGGTAGTCAAGGTAGATAGATCCTTTATGAATAGGATGTGAAAAGTTACTGTAGGTAGACAGGAATGCAGAACTGAGGTTACAATCAGATCAACAATGATCTTATTAAATGTTGGAGGAGGCTTAAGGGACCAAACGGCTTACTCAGCTTACTTGCTCCCAATTTGTATGCTTATGAACAATTTTCTATAGTTCAGGCTTGTTCATTTGCTTGCTCTCAGGTACACTTAATTCTAAAGGCAAAGTTCAACAATTTCATTGCATTTATCTCCACAACCAAAGAGGATTGAAAAATTAGTGCTTTCTTGGAAACAAATATTGCTGGTAAAACTGTGCAGTGCTGTTAATGAACTAAATGCATTAATGTTTCTACCAAATGGGGTAATTTGAACCCAACACTCCCCTTGGTAAAATGACATGCTCAGGGACAACACAACCCAGTTTTATTTTCCCTGAAGTCAATTGAGAATACCATGGGACAAGATGCAAAATTAGGCCAAAGCAGGTTAAATCAAATTATGGGATATTCTGGTTTAAGAACAAACCAGACATACTGAACATCACGGCAGCCTGTAAATAAAATTCAGAAAAATAGGCTTATTAACGGCAAGTAATAACACTGACAGGTGAATTGCTTTGTCATTGAGGTCATGTGATCAGTCTGATTTCCTGTTCTGAAAATGAAGTGGAGGAAGTAAGCTTCTGTAGAATCTGCATTATTACATGACATAAAGAACATAGAAAATGTACATTTACTTTTCTATTCAACACAAGCCCAAACATTTACACTGTCCTGGCACAGTTTTACAGGGAAATACACTTTCTCTATGGCAACAGTTGCATGGGTTAACATCTTATAATACAGATTTAAATAAAAGGATGACCTCATGGTCTCATGGCAAAGGCAGCGTTGAAAACGGCATTCCTCTGTGTATCACAACCATTTTAACTAATGGAGCATTAGTACTGAAGAACAAGACAGTATATAACAAATAAAATTTTATTTACTGCTAAAAGTCAGTAAATTTCTGCCTACGAAAGTAACAATGATAAATGCACTAACATGTCTGTGAAAAGAACACTTTAGAATCTACAAATTTAAGTGTTTAATAGAAGGCACATTAATTTTTTTAATGCTTCAAAGCATGGGAGATCCATCTGCACCTAAATGGTGAGAAGTGATTCACATTTTGGGGCAGGTCTTTTATCAGAACTTTAAGTGTGAGGCAGTGTTATATTAATAGCATATTCTGGATTCCGGGAGACTGGTGGTCGCAGGATGGGATGCTAAGTTTCTACACTACAACTTGTAATTGCATAGTCCTTTAATTGTCAGGAGGTTACTTCACAGTTGCACAAGTTATGCCGAATTTGCAACAAAACTGAAAAGGACAGATGGTCAAACACTTAGTCAAAAAAAAGGTTTAAAGTAAAAGGAGAGGGAGGGAATTATCTAGCTTGACATCTAGATAGCAGCAAGCATGGTCACCAAAGGTAGAATAAAGACTTTGGGGGAATGTTAAAGAGGCCAGGGTTGGGAAAATAAAAAGTCCTGGAGAGAAGAGGAGCTCCTGTATTCCCCTGAATGCAGGTTTTTGTGGGCCTACAGTTCCACTGATTTAATAAATGGGCTGCATTTAGTACAGGCTTGAGAGCTGGCCTTGTTTGAATCTGCACTAAATAGTTGCTTGTAAAACCTCCACATTAAATACCAAGTTATTCATTGCAATTATATTCAGAAGATTGCAGGGCTGTATTTCAATTAATGGAGCAAAATAAGCTGGAGCCGTTGCAGCCACATTATTTTAGTTTTACAATATTCACTGTGCCCAGCATACCTCACTACAAATTAGGAAAAACCCTCCCAATGAAACAAAATCTGCAGTTCAACTGCAGGAAAAAGATTATAGATCAACTAATATTTCACCTAGCATGAATCTTGAGGGAATAGATAGGTTAGTTTGTCCAGGCTCATGCCACCCATTAAAAAGATGCTCTATAGAAAGTATCCTGATGGGTTGCATCTCAGCCTGGTATGGCAACTGCTCTGTTTTGGACAGACGGAACCCACAGAGAATAGTAAATGCTGCCCAGTCCATCACAGGCTCATCACTGCCTTCCATCCAGTGTATCTTCATGATGTGTTGAATCAGGAAGGCTAATAGTATTGTCAAGGATGCCTACCACCTTGGCCGTTTCCTTTTCTCCCTTCCACCTTCTGGGAGAAGATACAGGAGCTTGAAAGCCCGGACAACCAGACTCAAGAACAGCTTCTTACCCACAGCTATCAGACTTCTGAACCAATCACCTCTTTCACATTCCCTTCCTGGTGGTGCTGCCACATTCTCAAACCTTTAATTCCACCTCTTCTGTTATTGTCACTTTAGCATTTCTTTTTGCACTAATTCAATTTGCACTCTCCTACAACCTAAGCTGAGTGGAGGCAAATTACTCAGAACAGCTTTGATAGATCTCCAGCTTTTGTGCAATTGGCTGGTCTTAGAAGAATTACAACTAAGGTCTCATTTGCTCTGGAGGTTGGGACTGAAAAGGGAGAAGCAAAAAAAAATTATTCCAGCTCCTGACCACAGAATATGAGGAAGGAGGTTTTGCAGCCTTGAAGCTCATTAAGATGGGCAAATTCCCAGGGCCTGACCAGTGCACCCCGGGACCTTGTTTGGGGGGGGGGGGGGGGGGTCAGAGAAGGAATCACGGAGGCCCTTTGTGAGATATTTGCTTCGTCGTTACCCACTGGCGAAATTCCAGAAGACTGGAGTGTGGCTAATGTTGTTCCATTGTTCAAGAAGGGTAGTAAGGACAGGCCAGGGAACTACAGGCTGGTAAGCTTGACTTCAGTTGCGGGGTAGTTACTGGAGGGAATTCTGAGGGGCAAGATCTACCATCACTTGGAATAGTCAAGGCCTGGTCAGGAATAGTCAGCATGGTTTTATGCGGGGTGGCACAGTAGTGTAGCTGTTAGTGTAATGCTATTACAGTGCCAGCTGTCTGTAAGGAGTTTGTACATTCTCCCCGCGTCTGCATGGGTTTCCTCCGGGTGCTCCAGTTTCCTCCCACATTCCAAAGACGTATGGGTTAGTAGGTTAACATAGGTATAATTGGGCAGCGTGGGCTCGTTGGGCCAGAAGGGCCTGTTACCGTGCTCTATAAATAAAGCTTAAAGTCATGTCTGACGAGCCTTTTGGAGTTTTTCAAAGGGGTAACTAAGGGGATAGATGAAGGTAGGGCAGTGGATATTGTGTATATGGACTTTAGTCCCACATGGCAGGCTGATCTGGAAGGTTAGGTCACATGGGATTCAGGAGGAGCTAGCGAGGTGGATTCAGAATTGGTTCAATGATAGGAAGCAGAGGGTGATGGTTGAAGGTCGATTCTCCAACCGGAGGCCTGTGACTAGTGGGGTGCCCCAGGGGTCAGTGTTGGGATCTCTGTTATTCATTATGTATGTAAATGATTGGATATGAATGTACATGGCACACTTAGCAAATTTGCTAATGATACTAAATTAGGGGGGTCTTGTTGATAGTGAAGCAGGTTACAATGAATTACAAAGAGATCTTGATCAGTTTGGGAGATGGGCTGAGGAATGGCAAATGGATTTCAACTTAGATAAGCATGAGGTGATGCATTTTGGACATTGAAACCAGGGTAGGACTTGTACAGTGAATGGCAGGGCGCTGACGAGTGTTGTGGAACACAGGCACCTGGGAGTACAAGTGCACAGTTCGCTGAAAGCGGCTGCACAAGTAGACAGGGTGTTTAGCATAAGCAGAAGGCGTTTAGCATGCTGGCCTTCATCAGTCAGGGCATCGAGTTTAGGAGTAGGGACACTATGTTGCAGTTATACAAGTTGCTGGTGAGGCTGCACTTGGAGTATTGTATACAGTTTTGGTCACACTGTTATAGGAAAGACATTGTCAAGCTGGAGAGGGTTCAGAAGAGATTTACGAGGATGCTGCCTGGACTGGAGGGCCTGAGTTATAGGGAGAGGTTGGCCACGGTGGATCTTTATTCCTTGGAGCGTAGGAGAATGAGGGGCGACTTAATGCAGGATTAAGTATGTTTTAGTTTGGAATAACAGCACCTTGCACAAGATGCGCATGAACTTGCATCTCAAAGGTCAATGTTGGGGAAGATAACAAAATAAGGGGAAAAAGGACCATGTACATCTCACAATTCCAATTTACTTGTCAATCATTCACACCAATTCCATGCTTCAACAGCTCCATTTTATTCTCCTGACTGTAGGCATTGTGATAGGCTTCAGAACATAGAAAAATGCTGAAACTTTGAGAGCTCTCACTTGCATGTCAGACATCCCTTGAACTTTACTCCATTAATTATAGCTCAGGATAACTGAGAAAGTTCTAGGGCTTCCAGGAATGGGCTGGCTGAATCCTTTTTAGTGACTTCTGAATATAAATGTTATCTTTGCAGCCAAAATTGTAATTCTCTTGCTAAATTAGAGGACAATTTTAAGTATGAACATGCTACTCTGATAACACTATTTGTTTTCGAAAGTTGCAGCATACAGATTAATAAATAAAAGGAGAGACTTGCAAGGCTTTATCTTGCATCTGATTATAGCTTTACTCAATTATTGGTTTATAAGTCACTGGCATGTTATGTAGAGCTAATTCAGTCAACTGACATCAATTACTCTACAAGTTCAGGTGGTGCTTATGGAAAGTTTATTCAGAGTCTGTGGAATTGGACTGCTGGGAGGAAACTTGAGAGTTAGCACTTCAATAAAACATCCTGCTAAATCTCCTAGTCACAAATGAGAAAGCGTCTGCCAATTCCAACCATTACAGCAAATGTTAATTAGCACCAAGACACAAGCAGTCACCAGTTTTAAGAACTCTGTTCTGCTTGCTCAGCCAGAATAGAAGTTAGTGCTTTCTAAAACTCAGCCTTATTGGTGAGCTTGAGAACTTTGTTTGCAGTGTGGTCCATTGGAAAGGAGGTTTAGTAATTGAGTAAATACTTCTAGAGCATACAACATTAGATATCCAGGTTGGAATACAGAATTTCTGTAACTTGTTTGAGAACATAAGAAATAGCAAATTAAAAATAGGGACAGGAGTAGGCCACACAGCCCTATAAGCCTGCTCCACCATTCATCAAAGTTACGCTTGAACTTGTTCAGTAAATGTTCTTATTAATAATGGTCATTAAACCAGAATCTCAATGGTCTGTAACATAAATTGGCCCGGCTTGACTGCTTGCTTTCCGTGAGCTCCTTTTCTCCCTCCAAGAGGTAACAGAAGTAGGACTGCATCAATTATAGTGATGGGAAAATATTTGGCCTTGAAATTCTTCTGCACCAAGGAAAGCACACAAAAGGCCATTTTGTGCAAGGCCACTCCAAATCTTATCAAAGGCCAAGACGTCAGAGTCAGACTGATAATGTATGGGCAAATAACATTTTAATATTTTAGCAGTTAGTGTGACGCTATTACAGTGCCAGCAACCGGGGTTCAATTCCTGCCACAGTCTGTAAGGAGTTTGTACGTTCTCCCTGTGTCTCCAGGTGCTCCATTTCCTCCCACATTCCAAAGATGTACGGGTAGGTTAACATGGGTTCAAATGGGTGGCGTGGACTCGCTGGGCCGGAAGGGCCTGTTACTGTGCTGTAAATAAAGTTTTTAAAAGCTTTTTTTTTTAAAAGTTAAGCTTTTTTTTGATTCGGGCCCTTTGGCCCAACCAGTCCATGCCAACCAAGCCAGTCTCATTTGCCAGCAGTTGGTCCATGTCCCTCAAAACCCTTCCTATCCATGTACCTGTCCAAGTACCTTTGTTAATGTACCTGCCTCAACCACTTTCTCTGGCAGCTCATTCCATCTACTGACCACTCTCTGGGTGAAAATGTTGCCCTTCAGGTTCCTACTAAATCTCTCCCCTCTTACTTAAACCTGTGCCCTCTAGTTCCTCGTTCTCCAACCCCAGGAAAAAGACTGTGCACATTCACCCTATGGTTGCCCCTCAATTTTATACACCTCTACAACATCACCCCTCACTCTCCTATGCTTCAGTGAAAAGAGTCCCAACCTGCTCAACCTCTCTCCATAACTCAGTCTCTTGAGTCCCGGCTACATCCTTGTAAATCTCCTCTGCACTCTATCCAACTGAATGGCGTCTTTCCTATTGCAGGATGACCAAGACTGAATGCAATATTCCAAATGCAGCCTCACCAATATCGTACGACGTGTAATAGAATAATCAAATGTGAACAAGGCCTTCCCTCTGCGAGCTCCATCATAGAGGAAGGCAGGTAAACTATGGAGGGAGATAGATTATTGGGCCTGGAGCTTGGCAGGATCTGGAATATGGGTGGAGTATCAAGAGATGGACATGCCTGCTTCAGACTGCACAGCAGAACAGGTCTCCTTAAACAGCCTGCCACTTAAAGAGTCTGTTCTTCACATCTCAAATGCACAAAAGAATTTTCAGCATCTGATGACAGGACACACACTGTATGCCAATTGATGTTGCAGAATATGCCCAATGACTACGTGTCATATGCATGGAAAACCCAGGATATCTTGATTAATTTTAGGAATCAAATTTCAAATAAAACTAATCCATGTTGCTCACAGGGTACATGGAAGAGTTTTGAGCTGTGATTAATTTCCCCTCTCAAGAAACAAAACTACATTGTTAGACATTAAACAAAATTCCCCCAGAATGAAACACTTAAAAATAATTTCAGGGCTGTTTCACAGCTTCCAGAAAAGTCAACTGGAAACACATGGAAGGGGGTCGCTTTTGCGATGCTAACATGATTCCTACCAATTCCCAGGCAATGCTCCCTTGAGTGCTGCAACTCCCTTCCGCATATGGAGGGGAAATTGATCATGACCACAATAAGTGTGCCTAACTACATTACTTTTGGATGAAGCTTTTTCAAAAAGAATAATGTTTCAATATTTCAGCAGAATAGGAAACTAGAGAAACTAGCACTGTAGAGGAACTTTGACTTGTAGTTGGGTACTCCTGGGACAATGTGGTCCTACTAAACTCAGTGCCAAACTGGGAGGCTTGCGTGTAAGTAAATTACACACTCTCCAATTCCCCACAACTCTCCGAGAACCACTCCACCAATCGGTTCCACCACACCAACTCTGCACAACTCTGACTCCACAATTACATCCACCTCCCAACCTGCACTGTCTGCCTTATTGCCCTCCAACCACTGCAGTCCCGTCTCTTCCTTAACCCAGGACGCAGTGTTTTACCATAAATACTAAACTGCCAGTTTCACCTTGGAAATCAGCTAATACAACCAAACCCTCCCCCTCTCCCCACATAACCCCCACCCCACCCCTCAGCCACCACAGAGGCCCGATAACCTTCTGAGCCCAACCATTGAAAAGGAACAGGTGGCGCATTTGCAGTTTTCAAAATGTGTTGGGACAAGCACCATAATGGGTGCACTATAATTTCCAAACAAGTTTAATTTACACAATCTATCAGCTTGGTGATTTTCCACCTGGAGGGGAGATAGCAAGAGTTTAGTAGATATCTCGGGTTATATCAGGCATAACTCAGCAGTAAAATGCATGCTTGAAATGGGCAACCAAGCAGTCATTCTGTGCAGAAATAATAAAATTGTGTGTGCGTGCGCCTGTGTGTATACACACACACATCTATATACATACATGTAGGCAGCCATTAAATTCTCAAGATCAAAACCTGTAATGTATTGACCTCAGATCTTGGCCGATATGTGATCCCAGGTATAATGGTATAATCTGATTATTAGTAGTCTTCAGCTTAATCCAACAAGAGTTTAGCCACATTACCATCACCAAGTCCCCTATTATTAGCATTCTGGGACATCATAATGCACCAGTCCCCTAAATACAAGAACAGACCATAGTCTAGATATTTTACAACAATGACTCAGCTCTTCATTCCCTGAAGTCTTTCTGCCGTCTATAATACATAAGCCAGTTTCCCAAATGCTGCTCCAACACTCATGAAGCTCAACACCATCCAGGACAAAGAAGCTTGGCTGATTGGCATCATAGACTCCATCTTCACTCCCTCCACCACCTGTGCACCATGACTGTAGAGCATTCCCAGCAGCTGCAATTGTCCCAGATCCCTGCTAGATTCTATATCCGTCAGCTTCTCAGACAGTGCATTACAAATCCAATCACTCAGTGCAAATAAAAGATATTCCTCATGTTGCTTCTGGTTCTTTTATCAATCACCTTCAATATCTGCCTGCTGGCTTTTTACCTTCCCACGATGGAATCAGATTATCTTAATTCACTCCATTTAATGTTGTCATATTTTTAAAATAGACTTGTGCTTAAATCATTTTTGACTTCCCTTTCTGAGCCATTGTAAAATTTCTAACAGTGAGAGCAGTTGATTTTCCCCAATGTGATGCTGTGGAGTGGCAGTGTATGGAGATGTAGCATCTGGGATAGATTCAATGTTCACCCATCTACCAACATAATTCATTCCCTTTTGTTAAGGCACCTCAGGGGTGGAAAATGGAAATGTCTGAACGATAGCTGACCTGGTGCTCCTATTGTGCTGCCTCTAGCAGGCCATTTATCTTGACACTTACGGAAGTCTGAAGACTAACTCACTGCTCTGTTAGCTACAAGACACACATACATTTACTGGGAAGATTGGTTTAGGAAAAGCTAAATTATTGGCTACGATGCTTGGAAATCAGAAAGAAAGGTAAGATTTTTGTTCAAAACCTTTCTGCCCTAGGGAGGCAAACGGGAGCGAAATCACAAATTCATTCAATTTGGATTTGTTAATACAATTGAAGTACCATTTAAGCTTAATTGATAGCCCACTGCAAACCACATCTGACCTTGAAAGGGCAAGAGAGGCAAACCACGAAAGCATTTCTTTTGCTATTCTTGTCTATTGACAGATATATACTGCTAGCCAGACAAAGGCTGGCTAGACAGAAGCTCACTCTGCACAGACCCCTCAATTCCACATTCGTTCTTGTGCAGGTGGCAGCACGAAAAATCTTGACCGTTTCCCCTTTAGTCCCAATCAAGGAACAGGCACAATGGGAGCACAATGGAAAAATAAAATAAGTAGTGCTGCTCCTCTGGGGGAAAAAATAATTCTGCTGAAAGAATATGTGGTCTGCAAATTAAAATTCTGTCAGTGCAAAAGACACCCACAGCCAGTTGCTTAACAATATTTTAAGAATACATGACTTTGGATAAAGAAATGTCACTTTGTTGGCCCTCAAAGGAGTGCATAAGCACGCTGCACAAGCACCACTGTTACAACCTACAAACAGTGCTGCTGTGTGGGGAACAGGGGTAGGAGAGGGGAAGAACCAGCTCCACTGACAGGGACTTGCAACTTCTATTAGGAGGAGATCACCAGAAGAGCACAATCCTCCGGGCAGGCTGTCCAAGGCGACAACGATATGGTCCTGATGGAAGATTGCTTGGGAGATTTCTGTTGGGAGAGAAACCACCGTCTACAGATCCTGTACTTTTGGGAAGCCTGCAATGCTCACAAGTCCTAGTGCCTGCTCCTGTGAGTTGGAGGAATAGTAGATGAAGAAGTGTTCTCTCGTTGAGTCTGGAATTTGGGTCAGTTCCTCAGTGCACAGGTTGCAGCAATCTGTGGGATGTGTAGCAACCTGGTGTGATCTTGTGTCAAAGAAGTTGAGTGGCGAGGACCTTTAATTGCAAGATCTGTCCAAGTCATGTGCAAGTCTATATTTGAGGTCAGGGATCTGAGCGAGGATAGTCTTGCTGATGCAGAGCCAGTAAAGATTGTTCCTCAGAGAGGTTTAAGTAAGACCGCATTACTGTAGACCTTGGATGGATCAGGTTCTGGATGATGAGCCCTTTTCTGCTTCCTGCCATATACCTCTCCATGACTGCCCACGAGGCCTCTCTATCTCCATGCCATTCAGCAAAAGAGAATTGGGTGCAGGCAATACCCCTTGGAAGTAAGTTTTGTTGAAATGTAATTAAAGAGGCAAAGAAAGTTCGATCTTAAGTGAAAACAGCAAGACCGTAGGGTACTCTGGAGCAGCCTGGCAAATAATGTTTCTTACAGTGTTGTCCATTTAAACAGCTTGGTTTCAAGGGAAGCAGCAGCAGTGAAAGTTGCTTGTTCCACAAACGAACAAGGATTGCTGTCATTCAGACCAGCGGGGGGGGGGGGGGGGGGGGGGGGGGTGGAGGCAAAAGGCACACTAGAGCACTACTGCTGGCATCTACTGTGGTGAATTTAATGCTGGAACGTCAGGAGTGAAATTTCCCATTAGCATCAACAGGCCTGAAGATGGGCAGAATTCTGCTCAACTCCTTGTCAAACCTATTTTCATCTACACAACAATTTTTTCCAGTGTTGTGAGAACAAATTCCTCAGCCTATATATTCTAAAACACAAAAGGTCCAGGAAGTCTTCTAGTGCTTTCCCAAAAATAGAACTCCAATTTATTAATAAGCATCAGCAGTGCAGGCTGTAGAGCACATCAGCATCTAGAATCAACAGCTAACTCTGCTCTTGCTGGATGGCATGGAGATGGAAGACACACCGACACAAATGCACCCAAATGGGTGCCACAGTAGTGCAGCGAGAAGAGATCTGGGTTCAATCCGGAGCCCCAGTGCTGTCTACATGGAGTTTACATGCCCTCCCTGCTTTGACTGCATGGGTTTCCTCCAGGCGCTCCAGTTTCCTCCCACATCCCAAAGGCTTGCAGGTTGGTGGGTTAGTTGCCCACTGTACATTACCCCAAGTGCATTGATTAATTATAGGGGCGTTGATGAGAAAGTGGGGAGAATAAAAATGGAATTAACGTATGATTAGTGTAAATAGGTGGTTGATGATCAGCTTGGATTCAGTGGGCTGAATGGCCCATTTCCATGTTGCACCTCTCTGACTTGATCAGTCTTTTCGTAAAAGTCTGTTATAAGAATGCAGGACTCTCTTATTAAGAAATCTTAAATGCAATAGATATTGCTTTACTATGCACCCAGATTAAGATTATTAAATGAACAATGATTTCATTTCTGCTGTGCTGTTTCAACATTGCTAATTAAGAATAATTTTTTAAGCATGCTATTTATACTTGGAACTACAATTATCAGCAGTAATATTCTTCCGTACCTTTATTAAATGAGCAATATTTTAAATAAATTATCCAAACATCCGGTGTTTAGTGTATTGTACAGCTTTTTATACCTGTTAAACTATTGTATGTTGATTAATCAGATCCAAAAGGGATACATACCAACAAATGCTGGAATGGATGCCGACTGGCCATAGTTGACTCTGGTAACCGCAGTAACTATTTCATCAATGAACCGCTGAGTGATTCCCAGTTCCTGCAGGGTCTCTGTCACAGAGCGCTGTGTCAGGTTAATGAAACGCTCTCCACCCAACGACTGCAACATCTCTTCCATTGTACTGAACGCGTAGCCATGGGCCTGATACTTATAGATCCTGTGTCAAAATTATATCATAGGATTAAATGACTTCTTTTTCCTTCAACAACTTTAGACTTAACTGATTGTTACCTTACCGTTAGAAGATGATATTCTTTTTTAAGAAATCGTTATTGACTGTTCAGAAACAAAGTCTGAGACTACTCAGGTCGGGCTGCATCTGTGGGAAAAGAAGTTTCCCCAGAACAAATGTAGATTTTTTGGCCCAGCATGTTTAGCTCATAAATAGCCTATCCTGCATTACTACATGTTGGCAACTGCAAAGTCAACTACCAGTGGTAAAGAAACAAAAATCAAAAGCCCAAAGCAACAGACATGATAAATGACAAATTTGAAACTGGTGGTTTCAATGATCTTAGTGACAGCACTATTTCTAACATAGGGTCACAAACCCAAAACATTGACCGTTTCTCTTTCCACAGATGTTGCCTAATTTACTGAATTTTTTGTTATTCAAGAGAAGACAAGAGATTGCAGATGCTGTAACTTGGAGCAAAACTCAAACTGCTGGAGGCACTCAGCGGGTCAGGCAGCATCTGTGGAGGCAAAGGGATAGTTGATGTTTTGGGCCAAGACCCTGCAGCCTCCACAGATGCTGCCTGACCCACTGAGTTCCTCCAGCCACTTGTTTGTTCCTTTTGTTGTTCCATCTTCTCTGCTCTACCACAGGCTTTGTGTTTTGTTCTTCCTCCCTCCACCGTTTTACAAATGTCATACTTGCTTAAAATCTAATGTCCCAGTTCAGAATTGAAACATCAATTTTGTTTCTCTTGCCACAGATGCTGCCTGTCCAGCTCAGCATTTACTGCTTTTACCCAAAAACCGAATCCCTGGTGTTTATTTCATTGCTATTTGTCGGATAGTCTGTACCCACACAGGCTGTTGGCATTGTACATTACGCCTGCCACCACACAACAAAAAGTACTTTGGTATATCCAAATATCATGGAAAACACGACATCAATGCAAGTTTACTCTTTCAGTGAATTTGCAAGAAAGATAACTGGGTGAAAATTGCTTCAAAGTGCCCCTTCATTGGAGACATGCACATTTTATACAGTATATTGTACTCTCAAGCTACAGTCAGTAACACAATAATTACACGATGTCCATACCTCATAAACTTTTCCATTATTTCCTCTACCCACATCTGCAAGCGCAGTAAACCAAACCCATACCGCCACCACAATTTAAACAGATCCTGGAGATACCAGTCAGTCTCTTCAAACACAAAGTGATCCCCATTGAAGATTGCCGCTTTCTCAGGGACACCTTTTCTGTGCTTTAGCCCTTGGATAGGGAGAGAGAAAAGAAAAGATTAACAAACAACAGATTAATATGTTGAAAGATGTCAGTTAAATCAACCCTGTCAACTTATACAAGATATTCTTGGACTTTCATCCACGTACATTTAATGATAAAAGGACTCTTTAATTGCTGCACCATTTAAGGCAGTGAGTAAGCAAAAAAGGAGCCAGGTCCAACGCCTGCTTGTGTCCTCAGAGCAGGGATGGTAGCAGAGGGCCTAACATTGGCTTTGGCATCATGGTTTAGAATTGGGAAGGAAGTTAAATCAACCTGGCCCTGCTCTCATTGAAGGACACTTAGGTTTGATTCAACAGTCAAAGTTGCCAGGATAGGAAGTGGAGAAGAGCCAGAAACTGATAGAAAAAAGGCAGGCTCTAAGTCTTCTGGGGTTGCATCTAACAATCTTTGCTGATAAGCTTATTTTAGTTAGAGGAAGAAAAGTAATTCATAAAGCACTGCCCTCATCATCAAAATTTTTTGGTAAGCAAGCATGCATTTTATCAGGCTCCATATCGCAAAGAATATCAAATGAAAAAGTTATTCATCTGTAGTGAGTGATTTAACTACTTTAAAGATTGTTGTTTGTGGAACTGCTCAAACAAAACATAATTGTTACTTTATAGAATCAGTCACAGTTGCAATGTTGCTTGCTGATTAAAGTCTCATATAACACTGTACAGAAAGTAAGAGGGAAAAATGCACTGCAATCAAAGTTTCAATGAGTTTCTTTGCACAGTGATTGCCAATAAAAACCACACTTTACAGCAAATGCAAATTGTTGATCTGGCATATTGTTCTTTAAAATGTTATGGATGGTATTTCAACAAAAGATTTGTCTGTATTTTTTATGCTGTTGCAGACTTTAACCAATGCTTTTAAAAGAGGTAGGTATAAAAGGTTAGAGTTATGTATCCCCATCATATATCAATATTAAAGCACCACGAGTCTGGTTTTGATACAGATTGGAATACAGAGCCAGAGATTCCTAGCAGGCTGACGCTAACAAACACATGCAGAATTTCTGCTTTGATAATTTAGTGGGGTAAAAATTCTTCTGCAATACAATACTGAGCTGAAGGGGCCCTGCACCAGTGAGCTGTACAAAAGAATCTGGTTACCTTAGCTGAGCACAGTCAAGCCCAACAGAACCCAACTATCCGCTCTGGGTATCAAAAGAAAATCTAGGTTCTCTGTCTTGGGCTGGAACACATCAGCTCTTTATTAATACTTGGACACTGAGGATCGGAACTGTGAGACATGGTGGAACTGAATGCTTGCAAGTAGCCAGGAGAATGCAAGTGGCACAGGATGTGGTTCCTATTCATGAAAGCAAGGTTTCAATGTAGAGACCAACTAATCATCCCGAGTCAATTGGATCAGATATTAGAAAAATTAGTTCTTAATCTTGGGTCTGGCTTGGATTGAATGTGGTTGAATTGGATTTTAATTTTATACCCGAGGCAAACTCACTAGTTTCATGCAAGGCCACAGGAGAGGCCTGTGGCATGGCATCGCATCGCACATCATGAGAAGCATGAGCTTTACTTCATGATCTCTGACCATGCCAGGAACTCCCAGGTCATTGCTTAAAATGGTGGAGCTGCTTCTGCCCTCGAGTTGCGTCTGGGCAATACAGATAGATGCTCCAGACCTTGGATGGCTGATGGCACATCGCATCTTTCAGATATGGGATCCTGGTAGTTCGGGCTACCCAGCAATAAGGAATGGAGTGCTAATCTTCCATGAAATCAAGTCATCACTTTAGCCCATCATGCAGGAGCTGCCCATCATGCTCTGACTAAATCAAGCTGCGTGCACTTGTGTGATGCATTCTAACTGGATATTTCCATTAGTAGGAGAGTCTAGGATCTGAGGGCACCGTCTCAGAATAAAGGAACATCTCTTTAGAACTGAGATGAGGAGGAATTTCTTCAGCCAAAAGGGGGTGAATCTGTGGAATTCATTACCACAGAGAGCTGTAAAGGCCAAATCTTTGGATGTATTAAGACAGAGACTGATAGCTTCTTGATTGGTAAGGGGTTATGTGGACAGCCATAATTGAATGGCAGAGCAGACTTGATGGGCCGAATGGCCTAATTGTGTTCCTATATCTTATGGTCTGACTAACGTCTCTAAAAAATCCTGGCTGCCTAAGTTTATCTATTATGAAGGCTCACTGTCATTTTCCCAAGTCTGTTACACTTGGTTATTCAGGTAAAATTCCATTGTGTGATGCATTAAATCCAATACATCAGTAAGTCATTTTATAAGAATTTGATTTGGGGTAATATTTAATACATTTGGAGAGACTGCACTAAAATCACTTACCCTGAACCAAACTAAACCTGGAGCAACAAAGGGAGACAAAGGACAGAACTAATTCCAATACCTACCAAATTAGCAGTGACCTGCCAAATTTTGAGGTGACAACTGGACACAAGTAACATCATCAGGGCACCCAAACCCCTCCTAGACTGCGGGATCTAACTTCTACTGTAACTAAAATTACCACATACAGATTGATTTAGACACCTAGGCAGACTCAAATTAAGGGCTATTGAGATCTGGCACAGAGGAGGAGATCAGTCGTGATTATACTGAATGGCAGAGCAGGCATGAGGGTCATGTGACCTACTCCTGCTCCAATTTTCTTGTGAAGCAATCAGCCACCCATCAGGATGAGTAACTGCAAAGACTATGGATTGCAACATTCACTGGAAGAGCGCAGGGGACAGAAGAACCAAGGAATAGACTCATCACTCATTCTAATTTGTACATGTGTTGCTCATGACTGCAGAGGAAATGAAATTGCATTTTATTGGCTGAGACTGAATTAAAGTGAGTTGCTCAGTTCAGGAATCGGAAACGTTAGCTGTTCCCCCACCCACCCAAGGTGGCAAACATTTCCAGTGTCTTCTGCTTTTATTTCAGATGTTGTGAACCAGTTGCAGTTTGCTTCTGTGCTGCACTTAGAGCTGGCTCACAGGGGTCAAAAATTTTTCCTGGTCACCTTTGTTAAAGACACCATAGAACAGCAGCTCAGGATTCTACTCTGCTTCCTGGATAAGGGTTTCATTGAAATCTGTGGAACCTAATTTCAGAAGCAGAGTACAGTGCACAATTGTCATGATATTTTATATTTAGTCAAACAATCAAGGAATAATTTCCACCCCAAAATACCACACATTGCTTTGCACTGTAGCAGGCTCTTGGTAAGTAACAACATGACCCTCCTTACAAAAAGCATAATTTTTTATTCTAGCTGAAATCCAACCAAATTTAACACTACAGTTTAGTTGAGGTTGTACCCTTATAGAAGATGAAATCCACTGAGCAACAAGAATGATCAGAGATGCTTGGATTAATTACAAAAACCTATAATCCATAATGCTACAAAATAAAATAAACAGAACTGCAAGGGACTGTCTAACTTAAATCTGGTGTCTGATTCGGAAGCATTGTATTACTAAGAGATTAATGCATAAATTGAGTGAAAAGACAACCCCATGGCAAATAGATTTTACTGTAGACAAATATGAAGTTAATTAATTTGGATTTTAAAAATGAATATAACAGTATCTTCCACCTGGTGAAAAGAGGTGGAGAGAGACTGGCGTTTCTGTGCACCGAGATTATTAAATGCCATGGGCAGCTGCAGAAAGTAATAAAGGCTTACACATTGTGGGCTTTTATATCTGGAAGACTGGAATACAAGGAGAGTAGAAGTTGTATTACAGTTATCCAATTACTGTAGAGGACACAAGGGAGTCACCATACACCAAAAAGATATGCTAGCCTTGAGGGCCAGAGCTGAGATTTACCAGAATAATAACTGAACTCAAGAAGGTGAAATATGGAGGAAAGATTATGGGAAGGAGGATTATATCTGGGAACTGCCATCCTGTGAAAGTAACTTGAATGCTAATAAATATTAAGTTGTACTAAACCTTGGTTTAGAATCTCTTCGTTCAACATGTCAATTGATAGAGCTAATAGGGTCAACAAGGGAAACTATTTTTGTTATTTAGAGAATCCAGGAAAAAGTCAAAAAAATTAGAGCCAGACTGTACAGGAGTGAAATTAGGAAATGTTTCTACAGAGAGGGTGCCCACAATTTGGACACTCTTCTGCAAACAACAGATGCCAGATTAATTCCAAAGCAATGAGGGGAAAAGGCAGGTGGAGAGAGTTAGGCCCAGGACAACAACCACCTCACTAAATGGCTGGATAGGCTTGAGGGGTTAAGTAGTCTACTGCATATGTATATGCCTTTGGAGCAAACCTCTCTGGCTACCTCCCCCTTTCTTATCAAAAATCTGGATTCCATTTGACATTCTATCACGGCAGTAGTGTGGAATGTGAGGATGCTATCATGTCTTCAGTATTACAGTACGAAGACAAAAGGCCCATCAACAGGCAAGTCCAAGTCAGCAGGAATAACTGGACAACAAAAAGGAGGAAAAAAAATAATGTGATGTTTTTCTCTGAGTTGGAGAGATTAGCTGCAATGTGGGTTAGCAAATTCATTGCACAAGAATGGCTTTCCGGTGAACTATACAAATAAGTTTAGTTCAATACTTTCATTTGTAAACAAAGTGTTTAATATTTACTAACCCAATGGTCAGAGAATCCATTCCCTCACTGATGCCACTTGATTTCAGGATAACATTCTTTCCACAAAAACTTTGTCATAAAAGCTGCAGTAAGTGGCCCAATTCTCAAGAGTATGAACACGTCAAAGAAAATGTGTGCCATGTATATTGTAAGACATCAATTTACCTGCATCATAACATCTAGCTAAAAGAGCTAGTTAAATCCTTGCCCTTTTACCAGCAAAGTTTGTGTCTGCACCTAGCTTGATGCCTACTCCAGAAAATCTTATTATTCTGAATTTAAGCTCTCCTCAGTGTTCTGTAGAAAAATTATTAAGAAAATCAACCTGCTGAAAACTTTGAAAACAGAACTACCAACCATAGTCTTACCTAACTGTTTAACAAATTCTTGCATATGAAGATTGAGTGGGTGAATGACAGAGCCACCAATTTCATACTGTTGACCATTTACAGTAACTGTAGCCAGACGACCTCCAATGGCACCCTTTTCATAGACATAAATTCCAACATTGTGACCAAACTTCTGTCTAAGGAAATAAGCAGCTGAAGATCCTCCAACTCCTGCCCCTATTATAGCTGTGGAAGATAGGAAACAGACATTCATAATTCTAGTGTGCATATTTTGGTTACATTGGTACAACAAAAACAATATTCGTATACAAAGCAAGTCTCAAACAATTTGGTAAAAGTGACAAAAGGTTAAACTGATTGTCAACAAATATCAGAACAAAGATTCTCCTCTTAAAAATCTTTGATAACAAAATGTCCAGAAGTAGCCAATTCAATTATGCTCTGGAAAAAAGGAAACATGCTCCTGAGGTGTGATCAATATCACTTTTTCCCAATATCGTATCCCAGAAACCCACTTACTAAATTGGTTTACTTTTCAATTGATAAAGTTTACTTCATCAAGTGTTTGAAAATGACCTTTTAATTACAAACAGTGATCATACTATGGTGCAAAAAAATTGCAAGTACTACAGTTTTGAAAGAATTCCTCATTTTATTGGTGTTAATTGCCTGTCCTCCCTGTCTGAATGTTGATTAGTTGCGGTCCTGTTACCAGGCACCACCCAGTACCTTGTTCAGCTTCCCATTATTCTTGACAATATACCTATCCACGATCATCCTCATTGCCATGTCCAGCATGAACTACTATATGATGAGCAGAGCTAAGAATTCTAACAGATCTGCCAAATGCCCAAACCTACAATCCTGGGGCCAATTGAAGAACCAACTTCTGACAGCCAAGATCTCAACATCAACATAATCTCAGCTAGTCATGAAAATTCTGCACCCCCCACGAGTTTCCTTCTCACCTCTCCTGGAAGTAGAAACGTAGGTGCGGGAGGGTTGCCTGGGTGCTGGTATTGTCACCTCATTGACTCTAAACAGGGAGCATCCAAACGTCAATCAGCAAGAATTTCACAACCCAACTTGACACTGGCCTCACCCGATGTGTGCAAACACACATACACCTTCTACAGAAGGAGGCTTGCCATCACCAAGAGATGGGACTTTCACTGACTCTTCCTTTCTTAGACAAAGGACTACAATATCAACTATAGAAACTCAAAATAATACTCAAAAGATTACATCAATTTTTTTCTTAACACTGTTGATATGCAAAAATAAATGGCAGTTGGCAAACACAGCACATCAGGGTAAAATCCTGAGGAAACGGACAGACCTCGAGCAAACTTCCACTCCTACTAATGACCTTAATACCACAAATCAGAGCTGACCTTTGATTCCAACATAGTCTTAGATCAAGCAAGGAAGCCATTTGACTGACCTTGCTCATGATGGTTAGAATCAAAACCCCCAAATCCCATTTGCAGCTCTCAGCTCCAGTGCAAATCCAGGTAAAGTTTTTTTTAAAGTGTTATGAGGACTTTTGCTTCACCACCACTCAGGCTGTGACTTTTAGATCCACAACTCTTTTGATGATTCCCCTCCCCCTCCAAACAAAAAACTTACAACAATTAACTTAAATCTATTAACGAATCAAAGCAAATCAAAATTCCGAGCCAAATGGAAATTAATCCAGCATCTGTACAATCACCATACCAACTTCACCTATATACAGCTAGAAGCATATCCCACACATTATTCTTTCAATCCTTTCTTGAAGCCTCCATGACTTACATGCAAGTCTTTCTGCACAACTTCAATTTTTGTTTCGTGTAGGAGGCATGATGCTCTTTGACGACAGAATCAGCGGACCAAAGTAGGAAGCAAAGAAATCCCAGAGGGATAACGCCAAAGCGTCGTCAGGTTCCGGGGATCATTAATTCAAATTGTACCAAAGAGCAGCTTTGTGAACAACATTAGAGCAAGACTCTTGTTCAACCTCATGCGCCGTATTCTCCAACGCACATAACTGACATGCATTAGTACCCAGTTCCTAATGCATCATTTTTGCAAATTGGTAAGGACCAGTTCTCATTTTATTTTAACATTAATAGATGACATTTCTACAACATATTATTGCCTGCATTATTAGAAGGAAAATATGACATGCATTATCAACATTGCAATTTAAATATGATATTCCATGTAACAGCTTCCACAACAAAGTCACACTGCAGGCACAAATCTTACCTATTTTTTTAGGAGGCGCTTCTACCAGATGGCATAAGATGACTTTAGTGTTGAGTAAGAATACAAGCGTTAGCCAACCACTAACAGCCATATTGCATGGAAGCAAGGCCCAACAGCACAATGCAAGGTGACACAGAGAACAGAGCGCGGCCCCGAAGAAGGAAGCCCCTGCAGCTGAAAGGCTGGGCGTCAGGGAGAGCTCACATCAATGGTGCGTCTGACTCAGCGCGGTCATCCGTGAGCCGCCGGTCGGGAGTGAGCTTCTCGCAAAACCCGGAGCCGGATTTCAACATGCTCCATCCATATCAGAGGCTAAGGCTGCTGCCTGTCACTCGCTACTTTGTGGAGGCAAATCATGAGATGAAAAGCACTTTTTCTAAACCGCCAGATTTTCTGGTAATATTTTAATTCTTCCATTCTGATCTCAGGCACCCAGTTCAATTTCTGAGGTGCTCCCAATGCCCCCTTCTGCAGAATCCCGCAACGTTCACAAAGACCGACAAACACGCAGGCGCAGTCTCTCAGCAGGAAATCTGGGGAAGGTTTCCCCTTGGTATGTGAAATGAATAGTCAGTATGTTACAAGCCCAGGAGCTGATGAATTCCCCGCTCGTTTGAAGAGATGTGTAAAAAAACAAACAGTAGATGCGAATGGATAGAAATGCTCAAAAGTGATTGTTCATATATTTAAACATAAACAAGACATCCACTGTTGGAGACTCATAGGTGCTGCCTCACCATGCTGAGTTCCTCCAGCCTTTTGTGTGCTGCTCAAGACATCCATTAATCTTCGTGCACGTCTGTCTCTTAAATTCCTTGGTTGTGCAACAAAAGGATTTTATAAAGATACTTGCCAAGGGCTTTGCCACAATTGATTTAAAAAAGGCAGGGTGAGGACTCATAGCAATTGAATTCTGGATGTAGAATTTCAAGCAAGGATTGAACCATTTGCAGAGGTATCAAAGCTGTTTCAGGTCTGTTTAAATGTCTGCCTGTATGCAATTAGCCTGTGTTTCCTACCTGCATATTAGAGAGATGGGTGGCAATTTACTGCCTGTAAAATTTACCATCCAAATTCACTTTTATTTTGGAGGCATTAAAACAACTATTTTGTTGCAATTAAAGACACGGGACAGCTTGGGAGTTTAATCTTTTTTTTGTGATTTTAAAAAAACACAACCTTTTGGTAAACGCAACTTTAATTATTGAGAAAAAATGAATTTTTTTGAAAGATTGGAGCAATTCGATTGGTTCAGCTTTTAATTACAGTTCCCGAGATGATTAGTTGCTTTCAAACGTACTAAGTAAATGTTCATTTTTATTATTCTACTTATATTCTTCACTTTTGATTTGCACACTATCACTCTCTTCACTTTTTTTTAAACCGCTGATTTAGTTTGAGGAAATACCAATTGGAAACAATGTCCAAGGCACTTCACAGGATCAATAAATAAAACAAAATGACCCTGAGCCATATGAAGAGATGATGGGGCAATCATTAGGTTTTTAAGGAATATCATAAAGTACGGAAAGAGAGGTTGGGAGGTAATGAGGTTTTGAGATGGAATTCCAATGCTTAGGATTTTGGCAGCTCAAACGACTGTGATTAAATTTGGAGAGTCCAGAGTTAGAGGAGTTCAGAAATCTTGGAGGGATATCAGACTGGTGTATATTATTGATATTGGACAGTGATAGATCATGGAGGGATTAGAAAACAAGGAATTTTAAAATCCAGGTGTTGCTTACCTGGAAGCCAGTGTATGTGAGCAGCCATGGAGTGGTGGACAAGAGGGACTGACAGGAAGGATTTAGATGACTTCAAGTTTACAGACAACAGAATAATGGAGTCAGCCAGAAGTCATTTAAATAGTCAAAACAAAGGCACAGAAGTACAGTGGTTGTGCTGGGCTAAGAGTGGAGAGGAGCAATGTTGGAGAGTTGGGTATGAGATCAAAAACTCAACATGGTCAAATATAACACAAAGGTTGCAAAAGTCAATGTTAAACATTTGTCAGGAAGGATGATGGAATCAGTGGCGAGGGAACAGAGTCAGAGATGGGGACCTATGGAAATGCCATTGATATTTAATTGGAGGAAATTTCTGTTCACCTAGTCCTGGATATTGAACAATTTAGAAAAAATGGAGAAGATGACAACGCTGGTGCATCTGGGTGTGATCGGGTACTTGTGGACACTGATGAAGTGCTTTCAATTGACATTGCCAAGGAGCAGCATATGGATGAGAAATATGTGAAAATCAATGACAGATCACTGGACGGCATCTGAGGTGCTGTTGGGCACAGGCAAGATCATGAGAAGTGAAACCACTATACGTGATGTTTTGGCTGTGACTGGATAGTCAAAGATGGAACCAGGTGAGTGGAGTCTATGTGTGTGAAGTGGTCCATTCCTTTTGCCACTTACATAGGGCCTATCGTGTCATAGTGTCATACAACATGGAAACAGGCCCTTCGGCCCAACTGGTCCATGCTGACCAAGATGCCCATTCCAAGCTAGTCCCATTTACCAGTGTTTGGCCCATAACCTTCTAAACCTTTCCAATCCATGTACCTGTTTAACTGCCTTTTAAAAGTTGTTATCGTACCTGCCTCAACCACTTCCTCTGGCAGCTGATTGCACCCTTTGTGTAAAAAGTTGCCCCTTAATTTCCTCTTAAACCTTTTCCCTCTCACCTTAAACCTATGACCTCTAGTTCTTGATACCCCAACTCTGGGAAAAAGACTGAGTGCATTCACCCTATCTATGCCCCTCATGATACTGGTGTGCTCCAGTTGCTTGGCTTTGAGGATCTTAGTACCATCCCAAGTACTCCTCCATTCTGAGCATTTCTTCAAGAGGCTTAGAACATGGTCCTCGAATGTGTTGCTCTGTCCACATGGTAATCACTTTCCATTTCAAAGTTTGGAGTAGAATGTTTGTTTTAGCAGTCTGGTGTTGGGTGAGTGAATGACATAGCCTGCCAATATCATTAATAGGTCAAGGGAATAATACAGGTCAATTATATTAAAAAAGTATTTTGAGTGAATTTGTTAGTTTTCTTTTCCTTTTATTGGTAGCTGACAGCTAAATCTTTGATTTGTTGCACTTGAACATAATAATTGATGTTTAATTAATATTCAGTTATCAACTGGAAAGAATTTCCATTGACAATGTAGGACAGGAATTATGAACAAGAGGAAACATGATGCCAAAGTCTTACGGACAAACTGCATAATCGCAGACACTGCTTTTGTTTTTTTTAAATTCTTCCAAATATCTTTGTTGCTATCATGGCAAATCAGAAGTGTTTCTGCTATAAGAATAGGATTATTCTAAATTTTAAAACAGAAATTGTCCCTATTCAGCTATGAAGTCCAAATGCAGAAGGTCTCCATGCAGTGACTCCATCTTTTTGTTTTCTGGGGAGCATGTTTTTTGGAGGTTTGATAAATTAATGTGGCAGCTGAAAGACAGGAAATACACACTAGTATCCTCCGAGTATCCCAAAACAGATTGTTCATGTTTTATTAGGTTATAAAACAAAAAAGGTACCAGTAAATAAAAACAGCAAGTGCCACAAATACTCAGCAAGTTAGGCAGCAAGGGTGGAAAGGAAACAGAGTTAATGTTTTGGGTCAATGACCATTCATCAGAACTGGAAAAGTGTGTTTCATGTCACAGAATGGGGAGAACAAAGGGAATATCTGTAATAGGATGAAAACCAGGTTTGTCCATGCAACAAAATGCCTTTGGTGATGTCTGATTAATCAAAGAGTGAAAGCAGTTAGAATGAGAGAAAAAGGACAAATAGAAATACTGGAACTGTAAGGTGCAGAACAGAGCCGTTGCTGAAAGTCTGAAACCAAAGAGGATGCTGGAAGCACCCAAAGGTTCAAGCAGCATGGAAGTTCTACTCCTCTCTAACAGGTTTCCATCAGTTTCTTTTTGTCTTGTTCATCCTCAATGATTTCTGTTTGCCATATTGTCTTTAACAAGGTGTGACTAGATACCTTATGTGAGTGGCCAGATTCTGCTCTAACTCCATCTACAAGTTTGCAGATGATACCACCATAGAGGGCCGTATCTCAAATAACGATGCGTCAGAGTACAGGAAGGAGATAGAGAGCTTAGTAACATAGTGTCGTGACAACAACCTTACCCTCAATGTCAGCAAAAAAAGAGCTCGTCATTGACTTCAGGAAGGGGAGTGGTGCACATGCTCCTGTCTACATCAATAGTGCTGATGTCGAGACAGTTGAGAGCTTGAGTTCCTGGAGTGAACATCACCAATAGCTTCTCCTGGTCCAACCACGTAGATGCCACGGCCAAGAAAGCTCACCAGCACCTCTACTTTGTCATAAGGCTAAAGAAATTTGGCATGTCCCCTTTCACACTCACCAATTTTTAATCGATGCACCATAGAAAGCATCCTATCAGGATGCATCATGGCTTGGTATGGCAACTGCTTTGCCCAGGACTGCAAGAAACTGCAGAACATAGAACAGTACAGCACAGGAACAGGCCCTTCAGCGCAAAATGTCGTGCCGATCCATTTACGTTAGTAATAAAATGCCCAACTAAACTAGTCCCTTCTGACTACACAATGTCCATATCCTACCATTTCCCTCACATTCATGTGCTTATCTAAGAGCTTCTTGAACACCCCTATCGTATTTGCCTCCACCACCACCCCAGGCAACGCATTCCAGGCACCCACTGTGTAAAAAAAACTTGCTCCGCACATCTCCTTTGAACTTACCCCCTATCAGCTTAAATGCACGCCCTCTGGTATTAGACATTTCAACCCTGGGCAAAAGATACTGGCTGTCTACTCTATCTATGCCTCTCAATCTTATAAACCTCTATCAGATCTCCCCTCAGCCTCCGCTGCTCCAGACAGAACAACCCAAGTTTGTCCAATCTATCCTCATAGCACATGCCCTCTAATCCAGGCAGTATCTTGGTAAACCTCTTCTGCACCCTTTACAAAGCCTCGACATCTTTCCTATAATGGGGCAACCCAAACTGAATGCAATACTCGAGATGCAGCATAACTAAAGTTTTATAAAGCTGCAGCATAATTTCCTGACTCTTGGACTCAATGCCTCAACTAATGAAGGCAAGCATGCCATATGCATTCTTTACCGCCCTATCAACCTATGTAGCCATTTTCAGGGAGCTATGAACTTGGACCCCAAGATCCCTCTGTTTTTCAACACTGTTAAGGGTCTTGCCAGTAACAGTGTACTGTTTCTTTACATTTGATCTCCCAAGGTGCAACACTTGACATTTGGCCGGGTTGAACTCCATCTCCACCCATATCTGCAACTGATCTATATCCTGCTGTATCCTTTGCCAGTCTTCTACACTGTCCACAACACCACCAATCTTCAGATCATCTGAAAACTTACTAACCCACCCATGTACATTTTCATCCAGGTCATTTATATACATCACAAACAGCAGAGGTCCCAATACAGATCCCTGAGGAACACCACTAGTCACAGACCTCCAGCTAGAATAAATCCCATCAAACACTACCCTGTCTTCTATGGGCAAGCCAGTTCTGAATCCCATCAGTCAATTCACGTTGCATCTTAATCTTCAGGGTGAGCCTCCCATGAGGGACCTTGTCAAACACCTTACTGAAATCCATGTAGACAACATTCACAGCTCTACCTTCATCAAACACCCTCATAAGGCATGACTTGCCCTGCACAAAGCTATGCTGACTGTCCCTAATTAGGCCATGGTTTTCCAAATACTTATAAATCCTATCCCTAAGAATCCGCTCCAGTAACTTCCGTACCACTGACACGAGACTCACCGGTGTATAATTACCAGGATTATCCCCATTTCCCTTCTTGAACAATGGAACAACATTAGCTACTTGCCAGTCCTCCGGGACCTCGCCTGTGGCTAGACAGGACACAAAGATATTGGTCAAGGCCCCAACAATCTCATCTCTTGCCTCTCTCAATAACCTGGGGTACATACTATCAGGCCCTGGGGACTTATCCACCTTAATGCTCTTTAAGAGACCCAACACTACCTCCTCTTTTATCTCAAAGTGCCTCAACATATTAACGTGCTCCACATTGATCTCCCTATCCTCCACGTCCTTCTCCTTGGTAAATACTGATGCAAAGTACTCATTAAAGACCTCACCCACATCCTCTGCTTCCAAGCACATGTTCCCTTCCTTATCCTTGAGTGGTCCTGCCCTAGTTATCCTCTTGCTCTTTATGTATGTATAGAATGCCTTGGGATTCTCTTTAATCCTACTTGCAAGGACTTTTCATGGCCCCTCCTGGCTTTCCTAATTTCCTTCTTGAGTTCCTTTCTAGCTTTTTATAATCCTCAAGGGCTCTGTTAGATCCTATCTTCCTAAGCTTTACGTATTTTTCCTTTTTCTCTTGGCTAAATTCACCACCTCTCTCAACATCCAAGATTCCCTTTCCTTGCCTTTCTTGTCCTTCCTTCTTACTGGAACATACCTGTCCTGTACTCTGTGCAGTTGGTCTTTAAACACCCTCCACATGTCAGATGTGGACTTGCCCAAAGACAGCTGTTCCCAATTAATTCTCCTGAGTTCCTGCCTAATGCTGTCATAACTTGTCCTGCTCCAATGTAATACTCCCCTGCAAGGTCCATACTTATCCTTAGCTATCTTAAAACTAAAGGAGTTATGGTCACTGTTCCCTAACTGTTCTCCCACTGAAAGGTCGGTCACCTGGCCGGGCTCGTTACCTAACACCAGCTCTAGTTCAGCCCCTCCTCTCGGACTATCTACATAACGATTTAAGAAACCCTCCTGGATGCACCTAACAAATTCTGCCCTGTCTAAACCTCTTGCACTAAGGAGGTCCCAGTTTATATTAGGGAAGTTGTAGTCCCCCACAACAACAACCCTATTAGTTTTACACCTTACCCTAATCTGCCTGCATATCTGTTCCTCAATGTCTTGGTGGCTATTGGGGGGTCTGTAATATAATCCCATCAGAATGATTGCACCTTTCTTATTTGTGAGTTCTACCCATATAGACTCAGTGGACGAGCCCTCCATTATGTCCCCTCTGAGTGCAGCTGTGATAGTCTCCCTAATTAGTCGTACAACTACCCCCTCCCACCCTATCTTTTCTAAAACATCAAAACACTGGAATATTAGGCACCCATTCTTGTCCTCTCTCAACCAAGTCTCTGTTATGGCCACAACATCATACTTCCATGTATTGATCCATACTATCACAGAAACCAGCCTCCCCTCCATGGTCTCTGTCTATATTTCTCACTGTCTCGGTAAAGCAGCCAACATAATCAAAGACCCCACTGACCCCAAACATTCTCTCTTCTTCCCTCGGGCAGAAGATACAAAAGCCTGAAAGCACGTACCACCAGGCTCAAGGACAGCTTCTATCCCATTGTTGTAAGACTAATAGTTTAATAGGTTCCCTAGAATGATAAGATGGACTCTTGACCTTACAATTTACCTTGTTATGACCTTGCATTTTACTGTCTACCTGCCCTGCACTCTCCCTGTAGCTGTGACACTTTATTCTGCATTCTGTTTTACCTTGTACTACCTCAATGCACTGTGTAATGAATTGATCTGTATGAATGGTATGCAAGACAAATTTTTCACTGCACCTTGGTACAAGTGACAATAATAAACCAATTCCAATTCCAATTCTATGGAAGAGATTTGTGTAAACATCCCTTTCCTTAACAAACACCTCAGGCCTCAACTCATCCCATGTAGATTCCAACTAAAATTCACCCTTCACAAATCCACCCAGCATCACATATATGTTCAAACTATCCAGTGTTTCTACGGAGCTAGTGAGGGATAAAGTCATGGAGGGATTTGAAATCAAGGGGAATTTTCAAATCAAGGTGTTGGTAGACCAAAGCTAATGTAAGTCAGTGAGCACAAGGCTAGTTTGTGAACAGAACTTTGCATGAGAAATGGGCAGCAGAGTTTTGAATAATCTTATTGAGCAAAGTGGAATATTAAAGGTTGGCCAAAACTGTATTGAACTGGTTCAACCTAGAGATAACAAAGGAATGGAAAATGGTGAAAGCAGCAGAAGACATAAAACGGGTAGAATTGGAGAATCTATGAAAATAGAAATAGGCATCCATCTGGGTTGGGATCTGTGGTTGAATGTTCACTTTTAGGGCACAGAGATGGAAGCACAAGATCTTCCTTTGGCTGAAAATTCCATTCTGCAGCAGGGTTTTGTTCACAATTGCAATGAGAAATCTAATGATGCAGACTCCAATCTCAGCCTCCAATAACATCCTTCAGCCAACAAGAGTGTTAATTGCAGAAAAAATGTACAAGTTTAAGGCTTTTTAATGATACACTTTTGCCATTTCAGAATTACAGCCAGCATTTTATCACAACATTTAAACCAGCTACAGGCCAGCAGTGGCCATTTTTGAGGGGTTGGGGTGGGTGAGGGGTGAAAAGAAAGCAAAATTGTTAAGACACAAGAGATTCTGCAGATACTGGAATCTGGAGCAACATAGACAAAAAGTGCTGGAGGAGCTCAGTAGGTCAGGCAGCATCTATGGAGAGAAATAAACTGTCAACGTTTCAAGTTGAGGCCCTTCATCAGGACTGGCTATAAAGAATTAAAGAAATTATTGAAGGTAAAATAAGAACTCATTTCCTTACTTCTCAATCGCAGCTGTTTAAATAAGGTTTGAATTTTTCATTTTATATTATTGTTCAGTTAGAGCCTTTTCTTGGTTATTGTTTGGCAAGCATACAGTTAGTTATTAAAAAATGTATCAGCTTTCAGTGACTAAAGAGAAGCAATTAAGTTAGTTATAACACATGCAAAATTATTATAAACAATACTCATTCAATATACTCTGGTCCTTTTTTTCTTTGCTTACACAGATATTAAATTATTAAAAATATACATAAATGTAAAACGTAGGGTTGAAGTGCAATTGTCCATATTAAGATTCAGAAAATCCAATCATGGCAAACATTTTGAATGGGTTCGCAGAAATTGATGATTTGAGAGACGGAAGGCTCCAGATT
Source organism: Pristis pectinata (assembly GCF_009764475.1). NCBI lineage: Eukaryota > Metazoa > Chordata > Chondrichthyes > Rhinopristiformes > Pristidae > Pristis > Pristis pectinata. The sequence goes on along the minus strand of NC_067408.1, from coordinate 40,263,781 downwards.
GCGTCAGTTATAGAGCAGCTATTTTTGACCACTTGCATGTTGCGTTTTTCAGTAAGCTAGTGCTCTGATACGTTACATCTGTTGTGGGCGGAGTGAGCCTGTTTCTAATAACTGGTTCTGCAATACTTCTTGACGTCCTGTATTAAGGTTTTAGGGAAATGCTCATTTAGAGGTTCAGTGACTTGTGTATTAAACCCAATCTTTCCTGAAATTGCAGTGTCTCGGTGCCTCATTATTGACTCCTGCTTGGTAAACATTGATTAATTAAAAAAGAAAGACATAAAAAGATGTTTCAAACCTCTGTTCTCTTTGAAAGGAGCAGGTGGAAGGTCGGGCTTTATCACCTGGATGTCGAGGGATAGCAAGGGCTGCATAGAGAGAAAAAAGGAAGCATATAACAGTATAGAGAATTAAAGATGGGGGAGGCCCATCAAGAGCATAAAAAGTGTAGGGTGACATTTGAAAAGGAAATTAGAGGTGGTGTCACAAAATATCACTGGCAGACAGGATTAAGGTAAATCTAAAGGTGTTCTATAAATATGTTAAGGACAAAAGGCTAAGCAGAGAAAAAGGAGGACCCATTAGGGAAATCTGTGCATGGAACCAGAAGGTGTAGATGAGGTCATTGGTGCTTTTCATTGGTATTCACAAAGGAAACAGATTTAGTAGTTGGAGAAGGGGAAGGTGAAATTCTAGTGCAAATCTCCATAAATAAAAGATACTCGACTTAGTGGGCTTAAAGGTGGATAAATTCCCAGGACCAGTTGGAATTTATCCTAGGCTGCTATGAGAGGCAAGGGAAAAGATTATTGGGGCTCTGGCTGTGATGTTTAAATCTTTGCTGGACACAAGTGAAGTAACTGAAGGAAGACAGCAAACACGGTCCCCCTTTTACAGAAAGGCAGCAGGAAAAAGCCTGTAACTGTAGACCTATGAGCCTAACATCAGTGGTAAGGAAGATACTGGAAAAAAATTCTGACAGAGAGGTTTAAGTTCACTTAGAAATGCAAGAACTAACCAGATACAGCCAACATAGCTTTGTCAAGGGCAGATCTTGTCTGAGCCATCTGACTGAATTTTTTGAGGGAGTAATAAAGTGTATTGATGAGGGCTGTGTGGTATATGTGATTTACATAGATAGATCTCAGTAAGGCCTTTGACAAGGTCACACATGGGAGACTGGTGCAAAATGTTAGGGCCCAGGGGATCTAGGTCAACTTGGAAAATTGAATCCAAAATTGGCTTGGCAGTAGGAGACAGAAGATGATAGTACAGGGCTATTTTTGTGATTGGGTGCCTGTGGTGATACACAGGGACGGATGCTGTTTGTAATATATGTGAATGATTTGGACATTGATGTAGGAGGCATGGTTAGTAAGTTTGCAGATGACAAAGATTGGTGGAGTTGTTGACAGTGTGGATGGTGGTCAGGCTATTAGGTGTTATTGATGTGTTGGTGAAATGGGCTGAGAAATAGCAGATGGAGATTAATCCTGATAAATGTGAGGTGAGAATAATGAAGCTATGAAATAAACTGTGAATGGTAAGGTCCTAGGGAGTATTGAAGAACAGCGGTCCAAAGATCCTTGTGGCAGTGCAGATAGATTAGTAAGAAGGCACACATGACACTGGCCTTCATGAGTCGAGGCATTGAATTCAGAAATAGGGAGGTTATGCTCCAATTTTATAAAACATTGGTCAGACCTCTGCTGGAGTACTGCATGCAGTTCTGGTTACTGTGCTATAGGAAAGATGTCATAGCGCTGGAGAGGGTGCAGAGATTCATCAGGATATTGACTGGGATGGAACATTTCACATATGAGACTGGAGAGGCTAGGCCTGTCTTCGCTGGAGCTTATGAGGGGACATGATTGAGGTATAACATAAAATTGTTATATTTGGTTATAGATGGGGTAGATGGCAGGAAACTTTTCCCTTCAGAGGTGAATAAAACTAGAGGACATAGATTTAGGGGCAAGTAGCTGGAATGCACTACTGGGGAAGAGTGGTGGAAGCACAGAGTTGCTGACAGCATTTACAAAGTATCTAGACAAGCACTTAAATCACCCAGGCAAAGGAGGCTATGGGCCAAGTACTGGAAGATGGGATCAGTATGGATGGGTGCCCACAGTATGAACGTGGTGGGACGAATGGTCTCTTGTAATGCTCTGTGACTCTAACCATGAATCTAACAAGCAGTAGGTCTCTGTACATTCATTCCTGCAATATCAGGGGAAGCAGGTTTTAATTCACAGAATCTGTGCACAAACATAATCCACAAACCCATGACTTTGAATCCTGTAGATATTTACTGAGAATATTACCAAACTGAGGGAACTGCTACAAGCACAATTTTCATTTGATCATTTCGTCCTCCCAAATATTTCTTTCTCAACTCACAGCTGATTGACTATGCTTCTCAGGGATTAAGCATAGTTGTTTTTAAATCACCCAGCAAGCTTGTAATGCATCTTAAGTAATTTACAAATATCCCTGGAAATACTTGCTGTAAAGTTACTATGCATGTGATAGTTTTAACATCTCAGCAAGCAGATTCATCCGCATGATTCAGAGCAGCCCCCAGCTGCATCATGACTCACAAATTCATGAGTCATGTCCTCCTTCCATGCTTTCAAGTTTCTGTTAGTGATGTTCATATCTCAGCAAATTAATCTACGTGCACAACCCACATTTTGAAAGCCACATGCAGCATTCTTAAAGAAAATTGCAATTGACATTTGTTCTAAACACAGAATTTTATCAGTGTAAATAAAAAGTCCAGATTAAAATAAGGGAAATGCAAACCCAATTTATGCTAATTAGAAATCAGAAAAAAAATCTGTTGGCAGATGCAAAGGTTAGAGACACATCTCACCCACTCTGCCCTGCATAACAGCTTTACCCACTCAACTATTCAATTATTATCATTAGTTGGGCTGAAACAAAAATCATTTGTATCACTCTACACAAAATAAAAACGCTGGACTAAAATTGACTCATGCCTCAAACACTAGTTTAACACCCAAGACCAGCCAAAGGAAACCTGCAAATTTGAGACAGATTATTTAAACCCTTGTTTTAGACTAAGATATAGGAGCAGAGTTACACCATTTGGCCCATTGAGTCTGCATCACCATTCAATCATGGCTGATTTATTCTAGATAAATCATGCATTTACAGATGATTTAATAAAGTACTTGCAGGTAAAACAGACTAACATAAGCCATGAGGTTACCCTATATGGTTTCATATCTTTTTCTTTCTCACACTTGCAGTAATAGCAGGAGATGACCAATGGTGGCACAACTTTTAAAAATCTAGAAAGCAAGACAAAGTGCAAGTTCCATTTAGAAGAAGAGTTTAAGTTTTTCAAACACTTTTTATTACAAGAAATGTTTTCTGGTCAACAATGTATTTTTTAGTTTTAAGCTGTTTTCCATTCACGTACAATAACACACTTATTGGCTCAATATAAAATAGGCTTTTGGCACACAATAGGTTTTAGTTGACACAAAAGTGACAAAATAATCCAGATATGGTACAAATATATTACAATTTCCATTGGCATACCTACACTACTTGATTACAAAAAATAAAATCTTGCATGTCATGGTATGTTATAAATACATTTACAGTTTAACATCACTGTAATAAATAACATACTATTTTGTCCACAGATCAGGCAGAAAAAAGGCAATTTTACATGTAAGTACAATGCAGGCCCACACAAAATCAAAAGTCAAAATTCAAGTGAAATATTCAGGGAAAAACACTAACCAAGCCCATACTTCCAAAATAAGTGATGGGATGTGATATAGAGGGTTGGTTTAACCAACCCTTGAACAAACTGATTCACTTACATGACTAGATTTAACAGCAGCCTTATTAAATTCTCCAAAGAAAAATAAACAAAATTGTGGCTCTCTCCTTCATAGGTATGTAGGTTCTATATATTCCTTCTGGTAGTTTCCCCCAGATGGAATATATAGAACCAAATTACACTTCCAAAAACTCCAAGTAAATTTAACATGCAATTCGTGTTAAAAATTCACCCTGCATGCTTTCCACTTTTACCTCATACATTTCCTTTTTCCCCCCATTGGGATGTAGTTCAATAGAGTCCCTCTTTTACTGCACCCAACCTATTATCCACTGACGCTCCAATGCAACCAGATGAAATTGCTAATTTCTTCACTGTCCAGATGAATTTCATCCCCACAAGGGGACTACCAGTTTTGTTATTGAGTGCAAATACGAACTGAGGAAAGAAGAATTTAGGAATACTAAGGTAAATTGTACCAACTCTACAATCACTTCAACTAACTTGGCACAGTCCACAAATAGCTGCTGACTTAACCCTCTGGGAAGCATCCTCTTTCATTCCCATCTACCACTCACTACACCCAAATGGACACAGTTGGCAGGTCATTGGCAATGATCGGGAGAAACCATCCATTTCAGGAAGGCCTTAGCTTTAAGTACATTAGGAAATCACCTTGATCTGACTTCCTTGCAGTGCATGAAAGTGGCCTAGCCACTTTCACATAAAGCACTTACGAACTTGTAGAATTTTGTACTTTCTCCCTCCTTGCTACAAAGACAAATCTTAAAATTAAGGCTTAAAATACTATAGCTAGCCATAATGAGAAGTACAGGATGTCAAAATTTTTTTTTCATAAATTACAGTTCTTACGATCATAGACTACATTGTGACCATCATGCATTTGTCAAGATCTACTCCTGCCTTTTCTTAAATGTGGTTGAGTCTCAATAGCCAGCCCAACCTGTGCAGTTCTCAGGATTCTCCCATGAAGCTTATAACCTTCTTGCACTATCTTTACCACAGTACCAGGTAAAGCTTCCACAGATGGAACACGCGAAACAATCTCATGTTCTGCTGAGTTGTACTGGCGGCCAAAGGAGTTCATTTTCTCCAACCCATGCTTGGCAAATATTTGGCATAATTTCTCATTTATTAAGCATAATCCTTCGCAGAGGTTCTTAACTGTTGGAGTGGAATTTGCAAGCTCCACCTCAGTTACATTCTGTGTGATCTTTTCCAGTAAATCAGCCACTGCCAGGATATCTTTGCAAAAACTATGGATACCTAGTGAGGCAAAAATAAGCTTTTGTTAAAACATATGAACTGCTGAAACTTCTAATTTGGCACTTGCTTCCTGGAACTGGGAGCTAAATCAACACAAGCTAAGGTTTCCAAAAAGTCTTTTGGAGCCTGTCACAATAGTTTGCAATGACCAATTTAAAGACATTTAAAAGCATATTACCAACATTAATAAAGTACTCTAGGCATAAGGCAACCTCATTCCCCTTCCTCCTAAATGTACTGATTAACATCGGGACTGGGAAATTTAATAGTGTCATTGGTCCTTTTTATCTTACTCAAATTCTTAATCAGTTTGCTACAAACACCAAGGACACCAGTAAAGTGACTTTAATTGGAACAGGAAAAACCAGAAATCAAAAATCAAAGCTCAATCCCTAATTCTTCCTGCACCAAGTGGCTGGCAGAAAGCAGATAAGAGCTGAGCCAATCCCAGAGATATACTGCTGAACCTGATGGTGTTTTTTTTAAAAAAGCAGCCATCTGGTAGATCATCTCATCATCATCAAACTAGGCTTCCAATGTAATTAACCAAATTTAAATTCCCCCAGTTGCAATGGTAGGGTTTGCACAGGTCTTGAGATCATTAGTCCAGGTAACTAAATTGTAGTCCAGCAAGTTAGAGACTATAATTAAAACAGTTATTTGACTTGAAATGTTAAACCTGTTTCTCCTTCCACAGTTGCTGCTGTGTCCGGCATTTTATTTTCATTTCAGATTTCCAGGCTCTGCACTTTTTTGATATTCATTTCAGTTATTCACTATGCTAATATACCCCATTGACATCAAGATCTCACTTTCAGCTCATTATTTGTACCAAGTTACAGATATGCAATGAAATTTTTCCATTGAAGGTATCAGCTTCTAGTCATTACTCTGCATGAAGTCCTCTTGCATGACTTCTTTAACCTTCCAACAATTTACACTAGGAATTCTTCTCACCATATATCCTGGCATCTTCTACACATTTTCGAACTCTTCTATTGGTGTCTTCAGCATGGGCTAAAACCCTTCTGTAGTTATCCTATAAAATCAAACAGGAGATGAAACAGACACTTAAAATATAGCTTTGGGGAAAAAGCTTGTACAGCTAAAATACCAAAAAAAATAAATTTAGTTCCATTTCAAAGCAATTATACTTTATCCAGGGGTGCTTGTGTCAAAGCCCATAATGTCCTACAGCTTATAAAATTGTTAACAGAACACATCATAAAATACCAATACTCCAATCTTTCCAAACAAAACTATTCTGTTGAAAATATGTGCAGTTCAATACATTTTCCAAATATTCAATACACACTTGATGAAATCTGGAGGGATAAGTTCAGTAAACAACAGAAGGTGAATAGGTGATAAAGATGGCACATGACAAGCTTGACTGGTGTGGCAAAGAATATAAGAATTGGAATGTTATGTTGCAACTTTACAAAGCACAGGTTAGGCTGCACTTGGGAGTATTGTGCGCAGTTCTGGTTGTCACACAATAGGAAAGATTGCCTTGGAGAGAGTGCAGAGGAGATTCACCTGGATGTTGCCTGGATTGGAGGACTAGTTATAGGGAGAGATTGGATAGGCTGGGCTTGTTCTACCTGGAATGAAGGAGGCCAATGGGTGACCTGATAGAAGATTATGAGAGGCACAGATAGGGTAGATAGTGAAAGTCTTTTTCCCTTGGTAAGGGTATCAAAAACAGGAGGACATAGTTTTAAGGTGAGAGGTAGATTTAGGGGTAAGGTCAGGGAATTTTAGTAGTAAGTTTTTCGTCCCCCCCACCACACAGAGTGGCTGATATCTGGAACAGAGGAGGTGGTGGAAACAGATACAATGACTATTTTTAAATATTTAAACAGACACTTAAGGCAATAGAAGGATACCGTCCTAATGTAAACAAATAGGATTAATGTAGATGGGCAAAATGGTCAGCATGGATGTGGTGGGCTGAAGAGCCTGTTTCTGTGCCATACATCTCCATGACCCCTGACTCCTCAATGATCAGTTGAAGCACAGAATCAAAGGTTTTACCCTTGCCTTGTATTGTACGAGGAAAAACCAGCTTGGATGCCTGCACCTAACTCAGCAGCAATTTGTTGAGACGTTAGTTGGGGATCTTATTGTGTTCACCAAAACCACCAGTTGATTAGTGCTGACAACCTGGCTTTGTAATATCAGATGGCCACTTGGAACACATGCTGAGATAGGCTGGGAAAAATACGTAAACTAAAGCTGATAATTACTGTACATTTGTATTACCATTTAATATATTTATGCTGCAATGCAACTTACTTAAAAAATGAACTTAAGTCATTCAGTGCCAGTTGCTAACTTAAAAAAAAATTGCAACCAATTCCCAGTTTGCCACCATTTTCCCACATGAAGTTGGCTTGCTTTGTTTAGAATCAAGAGCTTGTTCTCAACAAACTCCTGACAACACACCTTCAACTTCAAGAATCAGAGCCCCTGCAATTCCGTTTCACAACAAATCGCTCATCCACCTTGATGCTGCAAGTCACCTGCAGAGAGCATTCGGATGGTCCGGTGCAGAATCCAAACTTCTGATGTTCCACACAGGCCTGAAATTTGGCTTCAGGAATACAATTCAATTATTAGAATGCAAGGTTATAATCCAGCACACTTTAAATATCACTTTCAAGTAACATTTGCTCACACTAGTGTTAAAATTATATACGTTTCCACATTTGGGAGCTAATTGCAAACTGGCTATAGCTGAAAAATAATTGAAATGAAAAGTTAATTTGGTCAATGCCTTCAAAGGGCAATTCTAAATTTTGAACTGTATATCAAAATAGATGTGATAATTTAGTGTCAATAAGGTAAATCAAAATCTACAATGACAAAAAAAATGACACGGCTCCATTGGGCAACCTTAATAGTAATTGCAGTTCTTGGGGCATTTCCTACTGGACAATAATCAATGATCTTTGAACTGTTAGATGTATTCTTAATTTCATCAGCCAATGACAAAAGAGATGGATGACATTACAGATAATATAACCAGTCAGTTCCATCCATTAACGATGTAATAAGATCAGAAATGCTGAAGATACTCAGCAGGTCAGATAGATTCTGCAAAGAGAGAAGCAGTGACCCTTCTTCAGAAATGGAAAAGGTCTTGGTTAACATTTCAGACCAATGGCCTTTTCCTACTGACCCAAATAGTTAACTCTGTTCCTCCCTACATAGAGGCTGCCTGACCTGTCAAGTATTTCCAGCACCTGCAGTATTTCACTATTCTTGTATTTATAATAGTGCCCGATCACATTATAAGTTTGTCTCACGAATTGTCTTTATTTCATATTTCCTGCATCTGGAGTTTTTTGCTTTCCAAATATTAGTATGCAGGTGACTGATCACCCAAAGGCAGTCAGAGATTCAATGGAGTTTAGTTTCTACGACAAATGGGAGGTCCTTCCAAGTTGCTAGCAAGGTTGCAAAGGAAAGTACAAGTAGCATGAAAAAAAAATACATGTAGCATATTTGGCTCGTTTTCCAATACCTCATTGTTCGGCTATGTATCCACCTGCTCCAACAGTTTATGTATTATTCCCAAAAGTTAATCCTATTCTTCTCATTAGATCTGCTTTAAGCAACAAATTGCTCAGCATAGCCTTCCAGGCACATTCCAAAAATTGTTCCAGTAATGCATTAACTCTAGTAACCAAGCAGATTTTATAAATTCCTGCACCATTCAACCTTGTAGCCCTTGATGATGATTGCCAGTTGACTGCACAATGACCTGTGCTAGAATTAGATGACTTTTGAGATGAAGCCACACAACTGGGCTAGATTGCAGCTTCTCATAACAACACCCATCCATCACCACACTACTACCCTATACAATATTATCTGGATCAGCAAATAAGAGACCCTCCTGTATTCAAGGAAGGCTACAAAGGATTTTTTTTAATGTTTATTCCCAATGAAAGCTATACTCTTTTATAGTTTCCCAGATGTTAATATTTCAGCAGTCACAGACAGGTACTAGTTCAGCGAGCAAAAATGGCTAATGTAATTGGCAATCATAAATAAATCAGGACAATGCATGGAGCAGGAATTCATAAAACTTGTCACACTCAAGACAGGCAGAAAATAAGCTGATTGGATTTGATTGGAGGCACCTAGTTGTCAACTTCTCCCAAAGTTCCACAGATTTTAATATGGTTCTCTCCAATTAGAAAGTAGCAAAGGAGGGAGAGAGCAAACAGAACTACAGACCAGTTAGCCTGATATCAGTACTAGGGAAAATGCTGGAATCTATTATTATGGGAGAGGCAAAAAGGCACTTGGAATGGGCAAAGTCAACATGGATTTACTTAAGAGAAATCATGTTTGCCGGTCAATCAGCACTTCCTGAGATTCTAACTGACAAAATAGATAATGACAAGCCAGTTGAGCTGGTGTATTTGGACTTTCAGGAGACCTTCAATAAGGTGCCACAGAAGAAATTATTAAACAATAATAGAGCACGTGGAATTGGGGAGGCAAATATTGGCATGAACTGAGAATTGGTGAATGTACAAAAAGTTAGGAATTTGCTGGGATGGCAGGCTGTTACCACTGGGTTGCCACAGGGACCACTGCTGTTCGCAATCCATAAAAAGAAAATGCTTTGAATTCATTACCCCCGATCCCTTCATCTAAGTTACTAAGCTGGGTGGCAGTGTGGGTTTGAGGAGGGTACAAAGAAACTTCAGGGGAGTATAGACAGGTTAAGTGAATGGGTGAGAACTTGATAAATGGAACATAATGCGAGATAAGAACATCCACTCTCATCCAAGACTTTAAGAGTAGAAAAATACAAACATGGAATACTTGAGAGACTGGAAGGTCTGAAAGAATGCAAGTATTGGAGTTCAAGGGACAAGTGCATCCCTGTACACAAATTACTTGAGAGTTAACATGCAGATGCAGCAAGCATTTAAGAAGGCAAATAGTATGCAGTTCAAAGTAGAAATGTGTTGCTATATTTATTCAAGGCACATGCAAGAACGCAAATGGAATAATGTGCGCAGATCTGCTCTCCGTGCGCAGATCTGCTCTCCCTACCCAAGGAAAAATATACTTTCAATAGAGAGAGTGCAGCAAAGATTCACGAGACTAATTTGTTGGATGGTGGATTTGTCATACTTGGAGAGATTAAGCAGAATGGGCATGTGTTGAGAGCTTGGAAGGATAAGAGGCGAGCTCATTGAAATATACCAACATTTTTTCCAAGCTTTTAATAGGGCAGATGCAGGGATAATGGTTCTCATGGCTGGAGTATCTATAGCCAGGGCTGCCTCATAATAAGTAGTCAGCCATTCATAAATGAGAAGATCCTTTAACCCAGAGGGCAGTGAATCTTCGGAACTGCCTTCTCAAGAGGCAATGGAGTCTCAGTTGTTGAGTATACTCAATACAGTTTGACAGAATTTTTGATAATGAAGGAATTAAGGGTTACAGGGTTAGAGTGGGAGAGTGGCACCAAGATAAAGGATTAGCCATGATCTTACTGAATTGTGGAGCAGGCATGAGAGGCTAAGTGGCCCAATCCAACTTCTTTGTTCTTAAGAATACACAAGTACAGGGCTCTTTCCTGGCAGTGCTTATTCCTGATGCTAATTGAGAATGCGTTCTACTGTCAGCATTCGTGAAGTTTGACATAAATGGGTACAAACAGTTGGAGCTTATTTAAGCACATCATCCTATGATATCAGATGCTTCACAGGAACTTTACAACATATATGCACATATTCAGATCAATACTGAGCTAAAACTACTGCAAAAAAACATCTAGCACCTAAAACTTACATGTGTGATACAACTTTTGACAGTTCCTAAGAAAATAACTGCTCCCATTAAAAAGTTAAAGTCCTGCAATTTCACCAGGTGAGCAACTTCTAAGCACTAGTGAAAAGTGTGCACGCAATGGGTAACAAACATGGTAGCAAATAGAGGCTTGGCTGCAGATTCTATTTTTGTCGCAATCACTGCCAAAAGGAGACTTGCCTGCAGGGTCCTATATTCTCTATCCAACTCATTCATTTTGAGTTGTAGCATGCTTTGACCGGCACAGGGACTAGAATTCATCTTGTGTTGCACCGTATTTTCAGCAGGGCACTTAGTCGTTTTTGCAGTATTCAATGAACCTTGATTTTCTTCAGTTTTGTGTTGGATGGGAGTAGCGCAGAGGGTCAAAAAACTCCTATAATTCAAACAAATAATACATGACTTAGAAATAATTTACATTTATATCTTGCAGCCTTGTAATATGCCAACTTATTCACATGCACTTATGTATTCTAGCAGTTCTACTTCAAGTAGTTACAGTCAGATCAACCATGATCCTACTAAAATAGCAGGGCACAATTCAGGGCCTACTCCTTTTAAATGGCATATTTATAAGGGGTTAGGTTATTTCATAAAATGACTAGCAAAAAAAATTCCAAGGTTCATCCCTGGTCTTATGTAGTTGGGAGACAGCTGTACTATTGTTTAGCACCAAGCTAGCTTGAAATCTTAGCCACTCGTTGCCTCAAAGCAGAAACCAAAACGTTCATTTTAAATGAATCTTGCCAAAAACACAACCCAAATTCCCTGGTCTTCTTCATAAAGTATCAAAGCATCATTTACCTCCTTCAGCACTACATAAACCTGATAAAACTACATGCCCAAAGTCTGGGAAAAGTAGTATACAATCTAATACTCAATAGTCCTCACAAGAAGCCTCAAAAGCAGAAGATAGTTACAAATATTAGCCAGAACCTATTCCATCTGAGACTTAGACTTAACTTTGACAACTTCTGTTGTTTAAAAGTCTGTAATTATTAACCAGCTGCAAATTTTAAAACCATTAACTGTACATGCAGGAGAGTGCATACAGCATGTCTGCCACCCTGTAATTCTACACCCAATTCCTTAAAAGGAATTTAAAAAACTGCTAGATTTCAGCTGCAACCAAAGAGTACTCATGGGACTTTTGCCATTCAATGAATCAGAATGCCTAATTCTATTCTCTACATTCTTGCTATCAGATAAATGTACTTAACATAGGGACCACAGTAGTGACCATAGCTTATTTCATGCACAGCCAAGCCACATTAAACCTGAAAAACTGTTTCTCTCAAATTGGATGCCCTCAGCCTATTGGGGATAGCAGGGGGCACCTTAAATTAGCTTTCTCCTCCCAACTGCCAGTGTTCATGTCATTCTGTCAGTGCATTTTCCTTTCTTCAGAATGAAAAAAAGTGGTTTTAATCCCTTTTCACGTTTTGAGAACAATTGGAATGCTGACAGTTCATCTGGCACTGGTAAAGGAGTTGTTGCTTCGTTTACTAATTTCTCAGGAGCCATAAATTATGGGCAAGGGCAACTGTTATTGCCCATCCCCAAGTGCCTTTGAGGAGAGACCAATGAGCCACCCATCTGGAATTGCTGCAGTCCAGAAATATTTCCAAGTCTGGATGGCGTATGACTTACAAATCCATCATCTAGAAGTTCACCTACAAGTATCCTTATCAACATATTGCTCTGAACACAAGTTAGATTAAAAAATCCAATCTGGCATTTTCAGGATGTTGGTGTCATGTTACCACATTAAAGTAATCATTGAGATTGTGAATTTGGGACCTCTAAGCATCGTGTTAATTAGTTTAATGTCAAAGGATAAGCAGTTATCCATTCGTCAGTTGTCCGTGGTCTACAAAAGCTACTGAAGTGAAGTGAAATACAAGAACAAAAGAAGTTAATAATTCTTTTAGGACAATTCCATTATATCTCACTTAACAGCTTTATACTGAACCTTACTGACCTAATTCAGTTTCAGCTCTGTGTTAAATAAATCCATCATCATGGCAGCTGTGGGTAACTTAGATAAAAACTCACTTAAAAAAAAGCATTTCTATCCAGGGTAGAGGAAATACAGCATTGTCAAACTTACCTACTTCCCATTGATGCTTGGCAACCATTCCAGAAAAAAAATGTTCAAATAGGTTTGGCTGTGCTGGTTGAAGATGATGCTACCAATATGTAGCACAAAGTCAAATAAAATTATTTGAGCAAGATGACAATAATGTGTATGTAGTGGTCCTCTACTGAGGGGTAATTCAGCGCCATGCAAGGGTTAGAATTATTTTTTAAAAACCGTAAAACATTGTTTAAACAATGCAGCTTTCTGGTATACAGTTTGAGGATACACATCCCAAAATCCATCAAACTCTGAATTACATGAATGCATGAACAGGTTGAAAATTTAGAGGTCTATAGAGAATAAAACGAGTAAAGTGAATAAAACAGCAATGATCTTAATAGTTCAGAAATAACGTTTATTAAATAATTATTTTGATGGTTTTAAGTAGTAACAAGTAATCAAAATCTCTGTATCTCCTTTGGCAGTTGCTTACAAATTAAAAATACACATCAAAATAATCCGAAATCTATCCTGGAGCTCCTAGAATCTAACAAAGCGTTGATTTTATCTTGTAACAGCACCAGATAAAACCAGTTGAATGGCGTAGTAAACCGGAAACCAGTTCAAAAAACCCCAACTGATTTCACGTTATTACTAACACCACCACCAGCCCTTCCCTGCTCTATACTTTTCCAAAAATTAATGAAAATATTATCTTCGAAAAATCATCAACGCCAAGCCGCTTACGCGAAAAAAATCCCCAGTCTCGAGTACCCACCCAGACACAAGCTCATTTTAAAAATGCGGCTGTGAATTATAGATTGCTTAATATGCGAACCCGCTTCCCGGTCAGTTTATTCACTACACTGCTTCTTTTCGAAGACTTTGTACATAATCCGCACAAAATTACAACGAAATTAAACAATGATCCAGTGAAATCACATATCAGTTATACAAACACACTGAAATCCAAGTGTGGATTTCCAGAGATTTAGATTTCTGCTGGTTTTACACTTGGTTTCCTGCTCCTTTAAAGCAAACCCAAGCGCCTACGTGACAAGCAACACGATGCAATAACTTGTTTAATATCGAACTCGAGGGGGTCAGGCGTCAAGCACGGCTACACATTGCACATCACTACAGTGGAGACCAGGGCTACCCGTGAATGACTGACGGCCAGCACCCCGTCTGCATTCACTCCTCCAACTCACCGTTAGACAATCAGCATGCGGGTCAGACAAAGGCAAAGCAACAACATCCGCAGGGAGGGAGAGCAGAGAGCCGCGCTTAACCTCTCCACACTGCACCACGATCGGGCACCGTGCGGCCGGGAGGGGGGGGGGGGGAGAACTGTCGGGAGATGCGGGGGGGGGGGAACTGTCGGGAGATCCGGAGGGCGGGGGGAAAGAACTGTCGGGAGATCCGGAGGGGGGGGGGAAAGAACTGTCGGGAGATCCGGAGGGGGGGGGGGAAAGAACTGTCGGGAGATCCGGAGGGGGGGGGGGGGGAAAGAACTGTCGGGAGATCCGGAGGGGGGGGGGGGGAAAGAACTGTCGGGAGATCCGGAGGGGGGGGGGGGGAAAGAACTGTCGGGAGATCCGGAGGGGGGGGGGGGGGAAAGAACTGTCGGGAGATCCGGAGGGGGGGGGGGGGGAAAGAACTGTCGGGAGATCCGGAGGGGGGGGGGGGGGAAAGAACTGTCGGGAGATCCGGAGGGGGGGGGGGGGGGGGAAGAACTGTCGGGAGATCCGGAGGGGGGGGGGGGGGAAAGAACTGTCGGGAGATCCGGAGGGGGGGGGGGGGGAAAGAACTGTCGGGAGATCCGGAGGGGGGGGGGGGGGGAAAGAACTGTCGGGAGATCCGGAGGGGGGGGGGGGGAAAGAACTGTCGGGAGATCCGGAGGGGGGGGGAAGACTGTCGGGAGATCCGGGGGGGGGGGAAGAACTGTCGGGAGATCCGGAGGGGGGGGGGGGAAAGAACTGTCGGGAGATCCGGAGGGGGGGGGGGGGAAAGAACTGTCGGGAGATCCGGAGGGGGGGGGGGGGGGAAAGAACTGTCGGGAGATCCGGAGGGGGGGGGGGGGGAAAGAACTGTCGGGAGATCCGGAGGGGGGGGGGGGGAAAGAACTGTCGGGAGATCCGGAGGGGGGGGGGGGAAAGAACTGTCGGGAGATCCGGAGGGGGGGGGGGAAAAGAACTGTCGGGAGATCCGGAGGGGGGGGGGGGGGAAGAACTGTCGGGAGATCCGGAGGGGGGGGGGGGAAGAACTGTCGGGAGATCCGGAGGGGGGGGGGGGGAAGAACTGTCGGGAGATCCGGAGGGGGGGGGGGGGAAGAAACTGTCGGGAGATCCGGAGGGGGGGGGGAAAGAACTGTCGGGAGATCCGGAGGGGGGGGGGGAAAGAACTGTCGGGAGATCCGGAGGGGGGGGGGGAAAGAACTGTCGGGAGATCCGGAGGGGGGGGGGGAAAGAACTGTCGGGAGATCCGGAGGGGGGGGGGAAGAACTGTCGGGAGATCCGGAGGGGGGGGGGGGAAGAACTGTCGGGAGATCCGGAGGGGGGGGGGAAGAACTGTCGGGAGATCCGGAGGGGGGGGGGAAAGAACTGTCGGGAGATCCGGAGGGGGGGGGGGAAAGAACTGTCGGGAGATCCGGAGGGGGGGGGGGAAAGAACTGTCGGGAGATCCGGAGGGGGGGGGGGGAAAGAACTGTCGGGAGATCCGGAGGGGGGGGGGGAAAGAACTGTCGGGAGATCCGGAGGGGGGGGGGGGAAAGAACTGTCGGGAGATCCGGAGGGGGGGGGGGAAAGAACTGTCGGGAGATCCGGAGGGGGGGGGGAAAGAACTGTCGGGAGATCGGGGAGGTGCGGGACGGTAGGCCTGGGCAGATTCCTCCCACCCCCTCCCACATCCTCGCCTCACTCACCTCCCACTCTTCCAGGGACCCCAGTTCGCCGCACTGCAGCCCATCCGCACCACCCTCAGATACATGGTCACCATTTTCTGCCGGCGCTCAGCCGCCGCTTCCCCGCTTTAACGGGCAGCAGAGCGGCCCCCCCCCTCCGTCACCCCGCCCCCACCAGCCGTCGTTTGTGACATCACAGAGGAGAGGCCGGCGCGTCATGTGACAGCCCGGCTCCGTTCCAGTGATTGACGTGTCTGCCGATGGGTCACGCAGGGGATTCTGCAGATGCTGGAAATCTGGAGCAACACACACACACACACACACACAACATGCTGGAGGAACTCAGCAGGTCAGACAGCGTCTGTGGAGGGAAATGAACAGTCGACGTTGGGTCTCGGCCCGAAACGTCGTCTGTTCATTTCCCTCCATTGATGCTTCCTGACCTGCTGAGTTCCTCCAGCATTTTGTGGGTGTTGCTCCGGAGTACTGCGGGTGTCCCGTATCGGAATAAGTACAGAAATAGCTGGAAGATGTCAGATCCATCTGCTAGAGGGAAACAATGTTTTGGCTCCTTTACCCTTGTTCAGATGCATTGTCTGTTTCTTGTCTCATCGTCAAGCTCTTGCAGAGCAACGTATCCCTTTTGTCATTTAATGAGTCCTGGCCTTACAGATTCCCTGTTTGTTTTAACAACTCCCTCTTTCCCCCCTCCCCCCACAAAATCTGTTAAATCTTTAATTTATGTCCATTTCAACTTGAATTATTAACATTCCCCCCCCCAACCCCTGTCAGAAACTGTCCAGAAATCCTTTATTTCACTTTTCCTATCTTCCTTCCCATTATCCAGGGCTCCAAATACTATGTCTGGCTGAGGTAGCGATTCCTACTTTTTGCAAGATAATGTCTGATATTTGCTACATGATGTCACCTCCACTTTTCCAAAGACCTAAATTCCAGTCCACAAACATGATTCTGGCTACTTGACATCTGTCTCCCCCCCTCAGATCTCTCTGTATTCAGCAGGAGAGCCTGTTGTGCAGTTCAAAAAAGAAGCACATTTGAGAAGAAGCATCTCATCCTTTTACAGAACAGTATAGCACAGGAACAGGCCCTTCGGCCCACAATGTGTTGCCAAACTAATTAAGCTAATGATGCCGAATTAAATTAATCCCTTCTGCCAGCACATGGTCCATATCCTTCCACTGTCTGCATATTCATGTGCCTATCTAAGAGCCTCTTCAACACCTCCATCCTATCTGCCTCCACCACAACCTCTGGCAGTGCATTCCACACACTCACCAGTCTCTGTCTTAAAAAAAACTTGCCCACACATCCCCTTTAAACTTTCCCCCTCTCACCTCAGATGCATGCCCTCTGGTATTAGACATTTCAACCCTGGGAAAAAGATACAGGCTGTCTATCTATGCCTCTCATAATTTTAAGAAAAACTTCCACCAGGTCTTCCCTCAGCCTCTGCCGCTCCAGAGAAATTAACCCTAGTTTGTCCAACCTCTCCTTATAGCACATCCCCTCTAATCTAGGCATCATCCTGGCCTTCTGCATCGTCTCCAAATACTCCGCACCCTTCCTATAATGGGGAGACCAGAAATGAATGCAATGCTCCAGATGCAGCCTAGCCAGAGTCTTATACAGCTGTAACATAATTTCCTGACTCTTGAACTCAATGCCTCAAATAGCCCTTCCATTGCATTAAAATAGCATTAAATAGCCCTTCCATTGAACTTACCAGCTTTAAGTTATGATAACAGCTGAGATATAGAAACATAGAAATTAGGAGCAGGTGTAGGTCATTTGGTCCTTTGAGCATTCTCCCATTCAATATTGCTGATCATCCAAATTCAGTTCCAGATCTCTACTTTCTCCCCATGGGCCTTCATCTCTTTAGCCATTAGAATTATATCTAATTCCTATTAGAATATAATGAATTCACCTCAAGTGCCTTATGTGGTAGAGAATTCTAGAGGTTCACCACTCTTTGGATGAAGACATTTCTCCTCATCTCAGTTCTAAATAATCAAGGACCACTCCCATCCAATCAGTCTCTCTCCTCCCCCCTCCCATCGGGCAGAAAATACAAAAACCTGAGAGTACAAACCACTAGACTCAAGGACAGTTTCTTTCCTACTGTTATCGGACTCTTGAACCTAGTTTGTCCAACCTCTCCTTACAGCACATCCCCTCTAATCTAGGCATCATCTTGGTAAACCTCTTCTGCACCCTCTCCAAATCCTCCACGTCCTTCCTATAATGGGGAGACCAGAAATGAATGCAAAAGATGCTTTCATATGCTAAAAGATGACTTCTTGGACTCCTTATCTACCTCATCATGACCCTTGCACTCTATTTGTCTACCTGCACTGCACTTTCTTTGTAACTGTAACACTATATTCTGCATTCTGTTTTCTTTTTACAACCTTGATGTAATTTGTATGGAATGATCTATCTGGATGGCAGGCAAAACAAAAGCTTTTCACCATACCTTGGTACATGTGGCAATAATAAACCAATACCAAAATGGCCTAGCCCATCCATATCCTTATGCTGTGATCCCAGGTTCTAGACTTCCCCTGTATTGTGAATATCTTTCCCACATCTAGTCTGTACAGTTCCATCAGAATTTTTTAAGTTTCAATGAGGGCCCTTCTCATTCTTCTAAAGTCTAGTGATTATAAATTCAATCATCCCAATCTCCCTTCAAACACCAGTGCTGCAACCCCAGGAAATGTTCTGGTGAACCTTTTCTGTGCTTCCACGGTGTGGTGTCCCAAAGCCCTGTACAATTACAGTAAGACATCCCTCCTTCTGTATTCAATTCCTCTAACTAAGAAGGCCAACATATTATTTGTCTTCTTTACACTGACTTTCATCAATCAGTGTACAAAACATCCAGGTCTCAATGCCATCATTCGTCATCTCACTTGCTCCATACAGTAACCTCCCTTCATCCAAATACAGACTTTCACTTATTTTTAGAAAGCATTTAGTCCCTAATCTTTATGCTCTCCATTACTGTCCTGTGCTGAGCAACCCCATTCATTTGGATTGAAGAAAATTTAAAAAAATTAATTATTGTCACTTAAAATGTACTGGTAAATAAATGTAATATTTCTTTTGTGATTTATTTTTTTAAGTGTTTCAACTATTTTTTTAAACCAGGGACAGTTAAATATAGTGTAAAGGGCCTTGATTGCTGTGGTCTGGGATTGGAATTTCAGGATATGTGTCCTGAGGCCCAGACACTGCTCACAGACTGTTTCACTTTGCAGGAAGGCTGTGGCAGAGGCTCTGCCACAGATTGAAGGCTCTGGGAAAACTCCCAGAGGAATTTTCAACTCATGGAGCTGCAAAAGGTGCGGCTGTGGGAACAGAGGAGTAAGTATGTTGGATCATGCACCATCTAGCCTAATGACTGTGTAAGAGTTAAACATTTTTATTTCTTGGATTTTAATGTTTTTTTGTTGTTTTAATTGTTATTGATCTTTTCTGATGTTTCTGATGCATAATTAAAAACATGACCAACAGAAGCAGGAGTGGGCCATTCAGTCTCTTGTATCTGCACTACCATTCAATAAGATCAAGGTGGATCTTTTAAATCAGTACCTCTTTCCTGCATTTATCCACTATCTATCTGTATCTCCCTGTATCCCCACTATCTATCAACTACTACCCAGTGGGATAAGTGAACGTCTTCAAAGTCAAAGTCTAGTTTATTGTCGTATGCACAGGTGCAATGAAAAACTTACTTGCGGCAGCATCACAGGCACGTAGCCCCATAAAAGCAGCATTCACAAGAAAAGCATAAATTAAACACAACTTTTACAGGAAAGAACACAATTTGAACTAAAAAAAACAAAGTCCATTTTAGTGCAAAGTGATGGAAGTGGCCATAGTGTTGCTAAACTGTAATGATTAGGATTGTGCTAGTTGGTTCAAGAACTGAATGATTGAAGGGAAGGGATTTCAGGCTTGTATACCAGCTGCACGCTGGTAGCTGCAAGATGACATAGCCCAGAAAGTGAGGATCTTTGATGATGGATGTTGCCTTGTTGAGGCAGTGCCTCCTGTACGTACTACTGATGGTGGGAAGGGATATGCTCATGATGTATTGGGCTGAGTCCACTACTCTTTGCAGCTTCTTCCGTTCCTGCAAATTGCCATACCAGACCATGATGCAATCAGTCAGGATAATTTCAACAGTACATCTGTAGAAGTTTGTTAGAGTGTTTGGTGACAAGCCAAACCTCCTTAATCTCCTAAGAAAATAAGGGCACTGGCATGCCTTCCTTGTGATTACATCTGTGTGCTGGGCCCAGAACAGGTCATCTGATATGATAACGCCCAGGAATTTAAAGCTGCTGATTCTCTCCACAGCTGATCCCCCAATGTAGATTGATACATGTTTATCCTCCTTCCCTGTCCTGAAGTCAGCAATCAGCTCTTTAGTTTTACTGACATTGAGCGAGAGGTTGTTGTTGCAGAAACATTCAACCAGGTGTCCTACCTTGCTCTGGTAAGCTAACCTATCACCACCTGTGATTTGTCTGACAATAGTGGTGCCATCAGCAAATTTGAAGATGGCATTGGAGCTGTGCTTAGCCATACAGTCATGTGTGTACAGAGAGTAGAGCAGGGGGCTAAGCAAGCAGCCTTGAGGTGGACCTGTGTTGATGGTCAGCGAGGAGGAGATGTTGTTACCAATCCACACTGATTGAGGTCTGTCGATGAGGAATCCAGTTGCAGAGGGAGGTACAGAGGCCCAGGTCCTGATGATGAGTTTCGATGGGATGATTGTGTTGAACGCTGAGCTGTAGTTGATGAAAAGCAGCCTGACATTTAGAACCATAGAACCATAGAACAATACAGCACAATACAGGGCCTTCGGCCCACCGTGTTGTGCCACCCTTCAAACCACACCTAAGGCTATCTAACCCCTTCCTCCCACATATCCCTCTATCTTAAATTCCTCCATATGCTTATCTAACAATCTCTTGAACTTGACCAACGTATCAGCCTCCACCACTACCCCAGGCAGCACATTCCATGCACCAACCACGCTCTGGGTGAAAAACCTCTCTCTGACATCTCCCTTGAACTTCCCACCCATTACTTTAAAGCCATGTCCTCTTGTTTTGAGCATTGGTGCCCTAGGAAAGAGGCGCTGGCTGTCCACTTTATCTATTCCTCTTAATATTTTGTATACCTCTATCATGTCTCCCCTCATCCTCCTTCTCTCCAATGGGTAAAGCCCTAGCTCCTTTAGTCTCTCCTCATAATCCATACTCTCTAATCCAGGCAGCATCCCGGTAAATCTCTGCACCCTTTTCAACGCCTCCATATCCTTCCTATAATGAGGCGACCAGAACTGGACACAGTACTCTAAGTGTGGTCTAACCAGAGTTTTGTAAAGCTGCATCATTACTTCGCAGCTCTTAAACTCGATCTCACGACTTATTAAAGCTAACATCCCATAAGCTTTCTTAACTACCCTATCTACCTGTGAGGTGACTTTCAGTGGTCTGTGGATATGAACCTCCTGATCCCTCTGCTCCTCTACACTGCCCAGAATCCTGCCATTTACCTTGTACTCCACGTTGGAATTTGTCCTTCCAAAGTGTACCACCTCACACTTCTCTGGATTGAACTCCATCTGCCACTTGTCAGCCCAGCTCTGTATCCTATCAATATGCCTCTGTAACCTTCGACAGCCCTCCATACTATCGACAACACCACTGATCTTTGCGTCATCTGCAAACTTGCTAACCCACCCTTCCACCCCCTCATCTGTCATTAATAAATATCACAAAAAGTAGAGGTCCCAGAACCGATCCCTGTGGGACACCACTAGTCACAGCCCTCCAATCCGAATGCACTCCCTCCACCACAACCCTCTGCTTTCTACAGGCAAGCCAATTCTGAATCCACACTGCCAAGCTTCCCTGGATCCCTTGACCTCTGACCTTCTGAAGAAGCCTACCATGCGGAGCCTTATCAAATGCCTTACTAAAATCCATGTAGACCACATCCACTGCACTACCCTCATCAATCTTCCCGGTCACCTCCTCAAAGAACCCTATCAGGCTTGTGAGGCAAGATCTTCCCTTCACAAAGCCATGCTGGCTGTCTCTAATCAGTCCATGATCCTCTAAATGCTCATAGGTCCTATCTCTTAGAATCCTTTCTAACAGCTTACCCACCACAGACATAAGGCTCACTGGTCTGTAATTCCCTGGACTATCCCTACTACCTTTTTTGAATAAGGGGACAACATTCGCCACCCTCCAATCCTCCGGTACCATCCCCGTGGCCAATGAGGACTCAAAGATCCTAACCAACAGTTCAGCAATCTCCTCCCTCACCTCATGAAGCAGCCTAGGGAATATTCCGTCAGGCCCCGGGGACTTACCTGTCCTAATATTTTCTAACAACTCCAACACATCCTCTCTCTTGATATCTACATACTCTAGAACATTACCCTTACCAACACTGTCCTCAGCATCATCAAGACCCCTCTCTTTGGTGAATACTGAAGAGAAGTATTCATTGAGAACCTCACCCATTTCCACAGCTTCCAGGCACATCCTCCCACCTTTGTCTTTAATCCGACCCACCTTTACTCTAGCCACCTTTCTGCTCTTCACGTACGAGAAAAAAACCTTGGGATTCTCCTGAACCCTACTCGCCAAAGCCTTTTCATGTCCCCTTCTTGCTCTCCTCAGCCCCTTCTTAAGTTCCTTCCTTGCTACTCTATATTCCTCACAAGCCCTGTCTGATCCTTGCTGCTTACACCTTACGTATGCTGCCTTCTTCTTCCTAACTGGTTGTTCTACCTCTCTTGTCACCCACAGTTCCTTCACCCTGCCATTCCTTCCCTGCCTCACCAGAACAAATTTATCCCTAACATCCTGCAAGAGATTCCTGAACAATGACCACATCTCCATAGTACATTTCCCTTCAAAAATGTCATCCCAATTTACACTCCCAAGTTCTCGCCTTATAGCCTCATAATTTGCCTTTCCCCAATTAAGTATCTTCCTGTCCTCTTTGCTCCTGTCCCTGTCCATGACAATTCTAAAGGTTATTGGAGCAATGATCACTGTCCCCCAAATGCTCACCCACTGATAGATCTGTCACCTGTCCCGGTTCATTACCTAAAACTAGATCTAACATGGCATTCCCTCTAGTCGGCCTGTCAACATACTGTGTCAGGAATCCATCCTGGACACACTTAACAAACTCCGCCCCGTCTAAACCTTTCCTGTTCCTGTTGTCCAGATGGTCCAGAACTGAGTGAAGAGCCAGAGAAATTGCATCGGCTGTTGACCTGTTGTGGCGGTAGGCAAATTGAAGCGGGTTATCTCTGAGGCAGGAGATGATTTGTACCATAACCAATTTCTCGAAGCACTTCATTACGGTTGATGTAAGCGCTACTGGACGATAGTTATTGAGGTAGGTCCTCACACACTTAGATACAATAGATGCCTTTTTGAAGCAGGTGGGAACCTCACACTGCAGAAGCGAGAGGTTGAATATGTCTGTAACTACTCCAGCCAGTTGGTCTTCACAGATCTTTAGTACTCGCCAGGTATGCTGTCTGAACCAGATGCCTTTCAGGATTCACCGTCCTGAAGGATGCCCGGAGGTCAGCCTCAGAGACTGAGATTACAGGGTCATCCAGAGATATGGGGGCTCGTGTGGGTGTGTCATGGTTCTTCCTATCAAAGCATTCATAAAAGCATTGAGCTCATCCAAGAGTGATGGGTCGTTGCCACTTATGCTATCCAATCTCGCCTTGTAGGAAGTAATATTGTGCATGCCCTGCCACAGCTGTTGAACGTACATCTGTGATTCCAGCGTAGTCTGAAATTGCCTCTTTTCGCTCGCAATGGCCTTCCAGTGGTTGTACCTGGACTTCTTATGATTTAGGCACATCCTAACACACCACACTATGGTTATTAGCAAGTACACCAAGTAGCAAGGTGTTAGGGTTTCTAAGCCAGTGATAAATCAATCACTTTGGATATTATAGAATAAAATGAGAAGGAGCTACGTATGAGATAAATGTTTTTTTTCTGTTTGTTACTGCTGTTTTCCAATTTTTGTATCATTTTCACTGGATCTATTATGAATTGTTTTAAAGTTTCATCCATCTGTCCACTGTAATTTTAGTGGAAAACCTGAGTAAGTACTAGGGAGTTGCCTTAAATGTTATTTATATCATAACTCCAAGCTTCCATTGGTCTGAAGTTGTTAGAGATAATTGGGTAAAGGCTTTCTTGTGTTTCTAAGAATTATGCACAACAGGTTTTAATAGGCAAATGCATCTTCAGACTCTTTTCTAAAGGCTAAGAGGTGATTGGAGACGTATCTAATTCACTTTTATTAGACCAGAAGCAACATTCACTGCATGAATACCACTGTAGGAATTAGCACAGAAAATATTAGTAGAAATGCTTTTAATTCAATTCCTGCTCACTGCCCTGCACAATTCTTCCCCATCACCTCTTCTTAGTATGCCTGTTAGTCTCTGGTACTTCATCAAAAGGCTATTTCTTTATGTTAAATCTATAGAACATTTAAAGATAAAAATAGGAAAAGGATAAAAGAAGACAAACTATTCACTATAAGGACAATAGTAAATTAAGTTGCATTTTTAACATGTAAGAATTCTAAAGAACCACACAGGAGTGTTGGCAAACAAAATTTGTCACCTCACCACATAAGAAGCTATAAAGGCTATTGGCCAAAAGGCTGGTCAAAGAGATTTGTCTTAAAACAGAAAAGAGGGCTAGATAAATGAAAATTTTAATTGAGGACGTTCCAGAGCTTGGTGCCTTGTAGTTAAATGCACTGTCACCAATGGTTCAGACTTTATCAATAGGCCAGAAATGGAGGAGCACCATGTGTCATAGAGCTGGAAGGATTACAGTCCTGGAGAGAGGTGAACTATTTTATTTTTTTATCAAAATAAACTTTATTCATAATAAAAGAAATTTTATACAGTAATAAAACTGTTCAAACCTTTACATTCGTGTACAGTTCAATTCTTAGTGTTACCTTTTTATATATAAAAAAACACAGCACCGATGCCACATGTGTGGCTCCCTGGGGTGATACCCCAATCCCATATTTACAACATTTGTGCGGCTTCCTCGCCTGACCCCGCCCCTCCTTCTCCTGTGGCAGAAGAACCCTAAACTGTCGTCCTTCCCCACCGAACCCTCGTGCTGGCTGCACCTAGCTTCAGTGCGTCCCTCAGCACGTACTCCTGCAGCCTGGAATGTGCCAGTCAGCAGCATTCCCCTACGGACATCTCAGACCAACAATTTTTGGGCAGACCAAAGGGCGTCTTTCACTGAGTTGATGACCTTCCAGCAGCAGTTGATGTCTGTCTGTGTGTGTGTCCCTGGGAACAGCCTGTAGATCAGAGAATCCTCTGTTACGCTGCTGCTGGGGATGAAACGTGACAAGGACTCCTGCATCTTTCGCCACACCCTCCTCGCAAACCCACAGCCCGCGAAGAGGTGGGCGACCGTCTCGTCCCTGGCGCAGTCCTCCCGGGGGCAGCGCGCGCTGGGGGTGATGCCCCAACCGTGCAGGACTAATCTTACTGGGAGGGCCCCTCTCACTGCCAGCCAAGCGAGGTCTTGGTGCTTTTTGGTAAGTTCTGGCGATGAGGCATTCTGCCAGATGGTCTGGACAGTCTGCTCAGGGAACCACCCCACGGTGTCCATCGAGTCCTTCTCCTGCAGTGTCTGCAGGATGTTCCGTGCTGACCACTTCCTGATGGACTTATGGTCCAAGGGGTTGGTCCGGAAGAACTTTTCCACGAAGGACAGGTAGTGCGGCAACATCCAGCTGACTGGGACGCCGTGTGGCCACGGGGCCAGGCCCATCCTTCACAACAGCCGGGACAGGTAGAACCTCGGTACGTAGTGACACTTGGTGGCCACGTACTTGGGTTCCACGCACAGCCTGATGCAGCCACAAATGAAGGTGGTCATCAGCATGAGGGTGACATTGGGGACACCTTTACCCCCATTGTCCAGGGACTTGTGGTTGGTGACCCGTCAGACCCACTCCATCTTGGATCCCCAGACGAACCGGAAAACGGCCCAGGTGATTTCCAAGTCGGAGGACCAAGGAACAGGCCACACCTGCACCAAGTACAGCAGCCCTGAGAGCACCTCACTCCTGATGACCAAGTTGTTCCCAGTTATCGATAGGGAGCGCCGTTCCCACAGTCCCAGTCTCTGCTTCACCTTCCCAATCCGCTCCCGCCAATTTTTGTTGCATGCCCTGGCCCCTCCAAACCAGATCCCCAGCAACTTCAGATAGTCGGGCCTGACGGTGAAGGGGACGTTGGATCGGTCGGGCCACTTGCCGAAGAGCATGGCCTCGCTCTTCGCGCGGTTGACTCTGGCCCCTGATGCCGACTCAAACCGGTCACAGATGCTGATCAATCTGCCGACTGACCTCGGGTCCGAGCAGAAGACGGCGACGTTGTCCATGTACAGGGAGGTTTTCACCTGGGTGCCCCCGCTGCCTGGCAACGTCACCCCTCTGATGCTCTCGTCCTTCCTGATGGATTCGGCAAAGGATTCTATACAGCACACAAACAAGACAGGGGAGAGAGGGCAGCCCTGCCTGACTCCAGACTTGATGGGGAAGCTGTCTGTTTTGACTGTCCTGTGCACTGGTGGGAAGCCACAAAGGAGAACATCAAGAGGTTCTTCATCTGCAGGGGGGTCCAGAAAGCAAGACAGAGTCAGAGGGAGCTGTGTCAACTCCAGACAGACTTGCAGCAACTCCTCCTACTGCAGTCGAGGGGGGTGGATGTGAGGGAGGATCTCCGAGAGGTGAAGAGCCGGCAAGCCCAGCTCCACGCCTCCGAATCCTCCAAGATATCTTCCTATCCAAGGTGCGCTTGGTGGAGCAGGATGAGATGAGCTCACGTTTCTTCTTCCAGAAGGCACACAGGGGGAGCTCTGTGATCCACAGCCTTAAGGAAGAGGACGGCTCAGTAACATCCTTGCAGACGGACATATCAAGGATCTGCAGATCCTTCTATGCCAGTCTGTATGACACGAAGGCCACAGACAGCACAGCCTCCCAGAACTTCCTGTCCTCTATCACGAAGGTCTTAGAGGACAGCAAGCGGGAGAATCTGGACCAACCACTGACCCTGGAGGAGCTGACTGGCTCCATCTGTTCCTTTGAGTCGAATAAAACTCCCGGAAGCGACAGCTTACCGGCGGTGTTGTACTCGGCTCTGTGGGACTGGATGGGCCCCGACCTGCTGGAAGTGTACAACGCTATGCTTCGAGCTGGCAGCATGTCAGAGTCCATGAGGAAGGGTACCATTACCCTCATCTACAAGCAGAAGGGGGAGAGGGAGGACATCAGGAATTATAAGATCCTGTCCAAGGCCATCGCCAACAGGGTCAAGTCTGCTCTGGGACAGGTGATCCACCTGGACCAAACCTGTGCTGTGCCTGGCAGGAAGATCTTTGACAGCCTTGTGCTGCTCAGAGGTATGATCGCCTACGTGCAGGACAGAGGGGTGGACACCTGCCTGGTCAGCTTGGACCAGGAGAAGGCCTTTGACAGGATATCACACACGTACATGTTGGACGTGCTCTCCAAAATGGGCTTTGGGGAGGGAATCAAGAATTGGATCCAACTGCTCTACACAGTCATTTGTGAACTATTAGGGATTTGAAATCAAGGCTGGGAGTTTTAAAAACACCAGCCTTTGGAGAACAGATCTTGGCATTTTTGAGAAGGGCAGCAGCTTTTTGGATGATGGAGAGTAGGAAAAGGGAGACTGATCAGGAGTCAAAACAAAATCAAAAGTAGGAACTTCTAAGCTTCAAAGTAGAAGATAAACAGAAATAGTTAAAACAATTAAACTAAAGGCATGTAAGTTGGTATGTTAATTTGGCCACTGCAAGTTGCCTCTAGCGTGTAGGTGAGTGGTAGAATTTGGGGGTGGGGAGGGTGGGTGGAGTTTGATGAGAATATGGGTAAAGATAAAATGGGATTAATGTAGGATTTGTGTAAATAGGTGGGCCATAGGCCTGTTTCTGTGCTCTCTCTAAAACCAACAATAAACTTGTGCCGGCCTACAAACATCCTTACACAGTTCACCAATTAAGGCGATAATGACTGAGCAGAATTTCCATTTGAAGACTGGAAACATTTTTGATCAATTTTAGCCTTGTATTTATTTGCACAACATACATGTAAGAAAACTCTCACACAGAATGCCCAAGACTGAATGGTAGATCCAATTGTAAAACCATACTTAGAGAGCAGCTGTGGAATGTGCAGCTCAAATTGTACTGAAAATGGTACAGAAAGTGTAAGTATGGCAATGATATTCCCAGAACTTATGAAATGTGATACTGTTCACAATAAGTAAGCCAGATACAGAAATGATGTTACAAAACGGAAATTAGTTACTTTTGTTGCAGGAAAATTGGCTTATTCAAAAGGATAAATACCATCGTGGTGCCAGAAATGGAGCCCCTGCTGATGCTGCACACTATCAAATGCATAAGCAAGCAAATATGCAGATGGTAGCTGATATTCAACAATGACACCATGTTAAAAATCACGCACAAACGTCTTCCACGCTACAATATGAAGATCAAATGAAATGCAGGTAGGAAAATATTGTCTTGAATTAAATGGAATATTTGATTTAGACGAAGGGATCTATCAGTTTAAATCTGATTCCCAAGAATAGCAGTTCTTCATTTAAATTATCTATTTTTTTCAACCGTGATGCAGCTCTGAAGAACAGGTCTTGCCCGTTTACCTTGTAGTGGAACTTCCTACGACTCAATTGCATTCTGCCACCATCACCACATAATCAGTTTCTGGGTTGCAAACTATGCATATACAGTATTGGCCTTCAATTAGCATCTCTTAATACATCTGTTAGTCAAAATTGGCTCCTTTCGCACTTGTATTAGATTACCTTGATCTATAGACTTAAGAATAACTTACTCTGTTGGTTCACCACTTGAGCTAGTAATCAGTCACGTTGGCCTAGGATAGTTGAGGAAAGAAATTGAGAAGAGGAATAAAATACGTAGTAATACATAATTATTTTGTTTATCAGAGGGCGACAGATATAGAAAACCTCAACAACAACAAGCATTGACATAGTTTCTTTGTCACAGTAAAACATCCTAAGGTGCTTCACATGATTGATGGGGTGACAGATTTATGGATGAAAGTTTCAGCAGCAGATGACCTGAGGCAGGGAGTAAGAGATCATTGTTACACTGATGGAAGTAGGTGGTCTTGGTGATGGCATGGCAATGTGACTGTAAGCTCATCTTGGTGTCAAATTTGACAGCAAAGTTAAAACCAGCTTGTTCAGCCTCAGACAGATGCCAGATGTGGGCATGCTATGTTGGCGCCAGAAGAGTGGTGACACTTGCGGGCTGTCCCCAGCACATTCTCAGTAGCGCCAAAAGACGCATTTCACTGTGTGTTTCGATGTACATGTGACTAATAAATAAATATCTTATCTTATTTTATCTTACCTTATATCTTATCTTATCTTAGATGTAATCGATGGTTAATAGTTTGTAAAGATGGCTAAAGGCAATTTCCGTGGTCTTCCAATATTTTGTTTAATGAAATTAATGTTCATTCAATCTTTTTCTAAGGCAGTCCCTCAGGATCAAGGGTAACTTGCTTCCCCTCCACGTTTGTGGAATCTAAGGTAGTTAATGAGGCCAATGTGAGAATCACAGGCTCTTCCACAAATGGAGCAAGAGGTACCTGATGCAGATCTCCCCACAACAGCGTGTCTGCTTTGGGAGTCTGGTGTCAGGCATGCAAACCAAGTAGCGCAGTGGAGCTGACTGAGTGTAATTAGGGCCTTTGGCCAATGGGGAAAAGGTATGTGAGGATCAAGTCAAGTCACGTTAAGGTGAGTTTATTGTCATGAGCACAAGTACGGTGAGTTGGTATGGAAACTCCAAAGCACAGGAATGCAAGAGGCTACAGAGAGTGGTGGACTCAGCCAGTCCCATCATAGGTACAGCTCTCCCCACCATTGAGGACATCTGCAGGAGGCTATGTCTCAGGAAGGCGACATCCATCATCAGGGACCCCCATCATCTAGGCCATGCCCTCTTCTTGATGCTGCCATTGGGCAGGAGGTACAAGAGCCTAAAGGCCCACACCTCAAGGTTCAACAACAGCTACTTCCGCACTGACATCAGGTTCTCGAACCGACCTGAGAAACCTTAACACTACCCCGGACTATTTCTTTTTCTCTCTCTCAACTTGTATTAATGTCATTATGTTTATTTTGTCGTGTAAGTTATGCATAATGGGTGGCACGGTAGTGTAGTGGTTAGCATAACGCTTTACAGTGCCAGCGACCCGGGTTCAATTCCTGTCACTGTCTGTAAGGAGTTTGTACATTCTCCCTATGTCTGTGTGGGTTTCCTCTGGGTGCTCCGGTTTCCTCCCACATTCCAAAGACGTACAGGTTAGGAGCTGTGGGCATGCTATGTTGGCGCCAGAAGAGTGGCAACACTTCTGGGCTGCCCCCAAACAGTCTACGCAAAAGATGTATTTCACTGTGTGTTTCGATGTACATGTGACCAGTAAAGGTATTTTATATCTTATCTTATATCTTAATTTATGTTAACTTAAGAGGATGTTAACAGTAACATACTGTGCTGGTGCTGCAAAAAGCTAAATTTCATTGCATTTGTACCCTATGAATGTATGCCTATGACAATCAAATTTGATGAACTTGAAGTACAGGTATAAAGAAAAACTTGCTTACAGCAGTATCACAGGCACTTGGGTACAGACAACACAAAAACCATAAATTATACAAGACAGTGAAGAGAAACAAAAAGACTGTGCAAAAACAAGACATTAGTGCAACAAAAAACACAATCAGAGACAAGTCTATAGTGCAAGAGGTGGTGTTCCTTGCTGAGGTAAGATTAGGGTTGTACAGGTCAGTTCAAGAACCTGATGGTTGTCGGAAAGTAGCTGTCTCTGAACCTGGTCGTGTGGGACTTCTGTACCTCCTGCCTGACAGTAGCAACAAGAAGAGGATATAACCTGGATGGGGGGAGGGGATCCTTGATGATAGATGCCACATTGAGGCAACACCTCCTGTAGATGCTGTCAGTGATGGGGAGGGTTGAGCCTGTGATGGACCAGGCTTTCGCCACTAATCTCTGCAGCCTCTTTTGTTCCTGTGCATTGGAATTGCTGGACCAGGCCATGATGCAACTAGCCAGGATACTTTCAATGTGCTTCTGTAGAAGTTTGTTAGATCAGTGGTTTTCAACCTTTTTCATGCTGTGGCCCCCCAGAACAGTCCTTGTTAGATGGCGGACCCCCAAAGCCCACAAAATCAAACAATCGATAATTCATGCATACAACACTTAAATTACTGCACATAGGCCCTATTGAAATAGTGACTATTTCAATCACTGCTAATTACCAGCGGTGTCTTTCAGTGTTCAGTTCAATGTGAAGGTTGTGCCTGTTTTGCACTGCAGAGTTTGTCTAAACGTGGTGGTATGTGCGACAAATATACGTGTATGTCATCCTCAATATTCAGTCTTGATCTGTATTTGGTTTTCATGACAGTGACTGCAGAAAATGCTATTTCGCACAAGTAATTGGTTGCAATTGGTAACAGAACATTGATGGCTTTGCTGGACAGCAGTGGATACTCCTGGGAACATGCTATCCAGAATGACAACAGTGACATTCGGTTGAACTGCAAGCGCAAAGTCCTGTCAGATGACAGTTCAGCCAATTCTTCTTGTTCACGTTCAGTTAAGTCAGTAAACATGCATTCAAACAGATTTTGAATCCAATCAAACATGCTCGTGTCATTGTCACCGAAATACTCATGGAAATAATGTGACAGCTGTTGAATATGTTTCAAAACGGTGCTCTCAATGGCCTCTGTCTTAGTCTCGTTCACTGTCAGAAAGTCAGCCAGCAATGGAAACATATCATGGGCGGCTTGCTCGCATCTTCCCTTCCAGATACGAAGTTCTTCTGGAAGGCATTGATTTTGTCATGTGTTTTCAGAACATTTGAGCCATGTCCTTGCAATGATAGATTTAAGATGTTCAAAATGTTGAAAATATCTGCAAGAGAAGCTAATCTGGCAACCCACATCTCATCAGTCAAGAACTGTGCCAATGATCCGTTATGCTCATTTAGAAAAATGAGCAGTTCATCTCGCAATTCAT
This sequence comes from Pristis pectinata, assembly GCF_009764475.1. Classification (NCBI taxonomy): domain Eukaryota; kingdom Metazoa; phylum Chordata; class Chondrichthyes; order Rhinopristiformes; family Pristidae; genus Pristis; species Pristis pectinata. Next base: position 40,231,571 of record NC_067408.1, on the reverse strand, counting down.
ATACACGCTGCACAATGTGGCCTTGTGACGGCCATCTGATTTCTGTATGTAGCAACAAATGCTTATGCTCGGCTTCCATTTCATGGCATATGTTTTCAAACAAACGATGATTGAGCGGCCTGACTTTGATAAAGTTAATGATTTTAATACATGTGGAAAACACATCGGTAAGATTTTCATCCATATCCTTTGCAGCCAAAGCCTCACGGTGAATCATGCAGTGGGTTGCTGCTACATCTGGAGCTACTTCTTTCACTCGTGTGACTAGACCCAACTTCCGTCCCGTCATTGCGGCAGCACCATCTGTGCATACTCCAAAACACTGTGTCCACGCCAATGCCGATTGTACAAAAAAAGTGTCAAGCACACAGAAAAGTTCTTCACCAGTTGTATGCCCTGGCAGCACCTTGCAAAACAAAAAACCTTCCAAAGCCTCTCCTTCCCAGCAATATCGAACATAAACCAACAACTGCGCAGCACTGGCAACATCAGTACTTTCATCGAGCTGAATCGTAAATCTGACTTGCTGAAGACAAGCTATCAGCTGGCTCTGTATATCTTCCGCCATATCGCCAATTCTTCTGCTTACTGTGTTATCAGACAGTGGAATGGCTTTCAGTTTTTCACTGGATTCTTTTTCCAGTACAACTTCGCAAATATCCACTGCTGAGGGCAGTATAAGTTCTTCTCCAATTGTGTGAGGCTTTCTGGAACGTGCTATTCGTAATGCTACCAAATATGATGCACAAAGAGCCTTCTCACTTACAGTGGCGCAGGCTGTCATTTTGCCTTTCTGCTTGAGGTACAGCTCCTTTTGCCGCTCAGAATCTTCCGGTTTCTGGTCAGCTTTTCTCTTCAGAAATTTCTCCATACTCAGCAATACATGCTGGACAGTTTAATTACTATTACTGATAAACAAAATTATCAAAACTAATCTAAAATTTACACGCTTGCGCACTTCTCGTTTAACAGTGACGTCACTGTGACGTAAATGCACGGTAAATAAGCAATATTATTAAGGCACACCAACAACGTCACTCAGTCTCGCTAACACTACAGTGCACAACAGAATAGTAGTGAGTAGTGAACACTACTGACTACTCTGACTGCACAAATCGAATATTAAGCGGCAGCTTACCAGAAGGGAACACTGTCTAAGTCTCTAAGATTGTCGCCTACAACAGATAGAATAGATATGGCCGATTTTCTGAATAGTGGAAAACTGGAGCAAGCAAGTAAGCTACGTCTTTGTAACAGGTTGCTTTTCCATTTTTTCCTTGGCTTGCTCACGGATCCCCTGGCAACCCGCCACAGACCCCCAGGGGTCCGCGGACCACAGGTTGAAAACCTCTGTGTTACAGTATTTGGTGACATGACAAATCTCCTTAACCTTCTAAGAAAGTAGAGGCACCGGTGTGCCTTCTTCCTGATTGCATCTATGTGCTGGGCCCAGGACAAGTCATCTGAGATGCTAATGCCCAGGAATTTGAAGCTGCTTAGGCTCTCCACCTCTAATCCACTGATTAGAACTGGCATGTGGTCTTCTGACTTCGTTTCTGAAGTCAACGATTAGGTCCTTGGTTTTGTTGACATTGGGCGTGAGGTATGGCGGCACCACTCAACCAGATGTTTTATCTCACTCCTGTACGCTGACACATCACCACCTGTAATTCGGCCAACAACAAGACCTCTGACCTGGGACAAAACTCATGAACTACCAGGCAACAGTGATCCTTGCCCTGCTCTATGCTTCTGAGACTTGGACTGCATCCAGCAGGTATCTCAAGGCACTGGAAAGATGCAACCAAGGCTGTCTCCACAAAATCCTCCAGATTCACTGGAGGGGGTAAGTAAATCAATGTCAGTGTTCATTCATTATCAGATATCAAAGAAACTGTGATAAACCTGAGCCATGGAGGAGGCAAAAGTGGTGCTGATGTTAAATTTGCAAAGACATCACCAAGGAGGAGCAAGTACAAAAGATGAAGAGGGCTAAAACATGTACTTTGGGAGACTCCAGATGTAGCTATGCAGGAGTGGGAACAGAAATCACTCCTGTTTGACTGTTTGATACAATGTGAGAGAATGGAACAAGGCAAAGCCAGGCAAATTTGGCTGGGCAATGAAGGAAGTGTTGGAGCAGGATAGCCTGATTAACCACAGATTAATTAGAAGGCCATGAATTCACAAAAACTAAATTCACAAAGTTAAATTGATGGAAAGATGTACTGAAATGGGCAGGAAAAGAATTGGATGTACCGTATTTGCATTTTAGAACTTTAGTTTCTGAAGTTGAAGCTTCATTTTAAAATCAGTGGTGGGTAACATGTTGGTAGACTATCCAATGTTTTAAACCCTATTTCTTTCTGAACTTTTCCTCCAGGCTTAAGTTTATTGGAGTATCTGTAAAATAAGTGGTGGTGACAAAATGCAATTTGGAAGGAGATTTCCCAAGGTGACTTTAAGTCCTGGGTGCCTGTTACAACCGTTAATCTTCATCACATTTTAAGTTGCTCTGACATTTCAAAACTGGGTCTGTGTGGGCTGACTTCACAGGCTTTGTGGACACATCAGGAATTTGCTTCAGTAAGCAGGAATTTCCATTGTTACAAAATGTCACTAGTAAACATTCCACTCTAACAATGCCTGGTTTTATTTGCATAGGGTCGTTATATAAAAACATTTGAAAAGAAAGACAGGAAAAACAGAAACAATGCAGGATGTTAGTTAAAGTTGTCTATGGCTTACATTGCTTCTTGCTTCAGGCATGCTTCCTGAATCTTTTTCTAACTTTATGCTTTCATAAGATGCATTGATAGCTCCCACCTGTCCTTACCTATTTTACTCAAATTGTAAATCCACCTTGGACTGAGTTTAATTTGAGACTGAGTTTAATCCCATTTCAATTATAAAGATTTAAATTATATTTCCTTATTTGACTTCACAACCATCTCATGATATCTCATGAACACCTTCCGTGTTCTGAGAATTACAGTCCGCAGATTCTGCTCCTATTAACTTTGCATGTTGTACACATGCCTCTGTCCAAATGCATCTTGTTACATTTGTCAATATTGAATGATGTTTCACATGAACCAGTCTGATCTAGTGTTCTCCTGATGACTCAACTCAAATCTTTGATGACGATGAACAACAAGCCTAAAATAGATTTCTCCTTCCTCAGTACCATTGAAAGGCTTCTTTCCACCAGCGCTGCCTGGCCTGCTGAGTGTTTTCAGCTTTCACAGTTTTTATTTGGATACCTGTGGATTGAGTAGTACTGGATATCACACTTGTTCCCATTTAAGCCCATGTTTTGTAAATGTTGCTATTTTGTGATTCAGCTGAATATTTGCCTCTATCTGCCAGTCCCATAAGATGCAACTTTACTAAATTTTTAAGATTGCGCTTTGTGAAAGGCTTCCAAAAAATTTAGATTCCAACATAGCATGCTAACAGTAGGTAATTTACTAAAACAGAACAAAATGCAATTCAGCAATGGCTTTCAGGCTCTTATATGTATAAAACTCCATTAATGTAAATGTCCCAAAGACATAAAACTCAAATGAAGAGGGAATGCTGTATTATTAGAGGGGTACTACTGTAGAAATACTGCATTTTAAAGCAGTAGCATTGAGGGAAAGCTGCATAATTAGAAGGCAAATATTCAGTGAATGTTACATTTAGATGCATATGTTGGTGCACAATTGGAGCAGCAATACTGAGGGAGACAAGAACTGTTAAAGCGGCAGTACTGAGCAAATGCAGCACAGTTGGAAGAGCAGTTGCAAAAGAGTGCTGCAATTTAAGAGGGGTAGTCCTAAGGAAAATCTTCGCTGTTATAGAGGTAGCACTAAGGATGCTCTGTTCCATTAAATGAATAGCACTGAGATTGTTCTGTGGTGTTAGAAGAGTACTACTGATGGTGTGATGCAATGTTAGAGGTTAATGCTGAGGGACCCTTACACTATAAGAGAAGTAGGTAGGGGCAGCTTCTTCACACAAAGGCTGGTGTGTATTTGGAAAGAGCTGCCAGAAATAGTGGTTGAGGTGGGCACATTAGCAATGTTTAAAAGCCATCTAGATAAGTATATGGATAGGAGAGGTTTAGAGGGCTATGTGCCAAATGCAGGCAGATGGCACTAACTCGCTGGTCAACACATTTGGCGTGGACGAGTTGGGACGAAGGTACTGTTTCCATGCTATAAGACTCTATGACTCTAAGTTTAAGTATACCATGGATATCAGTGCTGGGACCTTTACTGTTTGATATGAACATCAATAATTTGGATATGAATGTACCATAGAACCATAGAACCATAGAACCATACAGCACAAAACAGGCCCTTCGGCCCACCATGTTGTGCAGTCCATCAGACCACCCTCACACTACCTAACCCCTTCCTCCCGCATATCCCTCTATCTCACATTCCTCCATATGCCTATCCAACAAGCTCTTGAACCTGTTCAATGTATCTGCCTCCACCACCACCCCAGGCAGTGCATTCCATGCACCAACCACTCTCTGGGTGAAAAACCTCCCTCTGACATCTCCCCTGAACCTCCCAACCATAACCTTAAAGCCATGACCTCTCGTCTTGAGCATTGGTGCCCTGGGAAGGAGGTGCTGACTGTCTACCCTATCTATTCCTCTCAATATTTTATATACCTCTATCATGTCTCCTCTCATCCTCCTCCTTTCCAGTGAATAAAGCCCTAGCACCTTAAGCCTCTCCTCATATTCAATACCCTCCAATCCAGGCAGCATCCCGGTAAATCTCCTCTGCACCCTCTCCAATGCCTCCACATCCTTCCTATAATGAGGCGACCAGAACTGAACACAGTACTCTAAGTGTGGCCTAACTAGAGTTTTGTAAAGCTGCATCATCACCTCGCGGCTCTTAAACTCAATCCCGCGATTTATGAAAGCCAACATCCCATTGGCCTTCTTAACTGCTCTTTCCACCTGTGAGGCAACTTTCAATGAACTGTGAATATGAACCCCCAGATCCCTCTGCTCCTCCACACTGCCAAGTACCTTGCCATTCACCCAGTACTCTGCCCTGGAGTTTGTCCTTCCAAAGTGTACCACCTCACACTTCTCCGGATTGAACTCCATCTGCCACTTGTCAGCCCAGCTCTGCATCCTATCAATATCCCTCTGTAAGCTCCGACAGCCCTCCACACTATCCACAACACCGCCTATCTTAGTGTCATCTGCAAACTTACTAACCCAGCCCTCCACCCCCTCATCTAAGTCATCTATAAGTATCACAAAAAAGTAGAGGTCCCAGAACCAATCCCTGTGGGACACCACTAGTCACTGCCTTCCAATCCGAGGGCACTCCTTCCACCACAACCCTCTGCTTTCTACATGCAAGCCAATTCCTAATCCACACAGCCAAGCTTCCTTGGATCCCTTGGCCTCTGACCTTCTGAAGAAGCCTACCATGAGGAACCTTATCAAACGCCTTACTAAAATCCATGTAAACCACATCCACCGCACTGCCCTCATCAATCTTCCTGGTCACCTCCTCAGGCTTGTGAGGCAAGATCTTCCCTTCACAAAGCCATGCTGGCTGTCCCTAACCAGTCCATGATTCTCAAGGTGTTCATAAATCCTATCCCTTAGAATCCTTTCTAACAGCTTACCCACCACAGACGTGAGACTCACCGGTCTATAATTCCCTGGCCTATCCCTAGTACCTTTTTTGAACAAGGGGACAAGATTCGCAACCCTCCAATCCTCTGGCACCACCCCCGTAGACAACGAGGACTCAAAGATCCTTACCAGGGGTTCAGCAATCTCCTCCCTAGCCTCTTGAAGCAGCCTGGGGAAAATCCCGTCAGGCCCTGGAGATTTATCTGTCTTAATATTATTTAACAACTTCAACACATCCTCTCTCTTGATATCAACAACCTCGAGAACATTACCCCTACCAGGACTCCCCTCTGCATCATCAAGACCCCTCTCCCTGGTGAATACCGAAGAGAAGTACTCATTGAGAACTTCTCCCACTTCCGCCTTGTAGAGGTGTGATCAGTAAATTTGCAGATCACACAAAGACTGGCAGTGTTATTGATAGTGAGGAGGATAGTCAAAGGCTACAGGATGGTACTGATCAATTGGTAAGATGAGCAGAGCAATGGCAGATGGAATTTAATCCGTATAAGTGTGAGATGATGCACTTTGGGAGGATCGAGAAGGGTAAGACACACACGATGAATGGTGGGGCCTTACAAAATATTGAGGACCAGAGGGACCATGGTGTAAGAGTCCAAAAATCCCTGAAGGTGGCAGCAGAGGTAGACAAGGATATTTGCTTTTATTAGCCAGGGCAAAGAAAATAAGAGAAGAGATATCATGTTACAATTTTACAAAACATTAGTTTTGGCCACAACTGGAGTAAGGTGTGCAGTTCTGATCTTCACACTATAGGACAAATGGGATTGCACTAGAGAGGGAACAGAGGAGATTCACCAGGATGTTGTCTGGGATGGAATGTTTCAGTTATGGGGAGAGACCTGATAGCCTGAGTTTGTTTTCCTTAGAGTAGGGGAGGCTAGGGGGGAACTGAGAGAGTATACGAAGTATGAGAGGTAAAAATAGAGTAGACATTAGGAAACATTTCTCCACAGCAGAGATATCTACAACTAGAGGATAAGGTGTAATAAGTTTAGAAGGGATGTGAGGAGGAAGTTATTCACCCAGGGAGTGGTTGGAACCTGGAATGCACTGTCTTGGCTGGGTAGTGAAGTCCGGTAATCTCACACCACTTAAATATCTCGATGAGTATTTGAATCGTCAATGTATAGAGGGTTAAGAAGCAAGTGCTGGTAAATGGGATTAGTATAGATAGATAATTGATAACAGTAATTACAGTGGGCCAGAGGGCCTGGTTCTGTGCCATATGACTCTGACTCAAATAAGTTTAGGTTATCAAAGATTGAACAAAGGGTTAGGCTTTGTGAAGCATCTTAATAAAGGAACGTGAGTTTGGAACTTAGGCAGCTGAATTCAGAACCTCAACAGGTGGAGCAAAGAGAAGGGCAATGATCGAAACGCCACAGGCAAACAATAAAAGAGTTCAGAGGGAATGTAGCACTACAGGAGGTCATTGGAGATGAGGAAAGGAATGTCATGGAAGGCTGAAGAACAGGACCTCAAGGGTAGCAATCTCGGGATTGCTGCCAGTGCCACGCAATAGATAGGAATAGGAGGAGATGGCAAATAAATGCGTGGCTGAGAAGTTGGTGCAGGAGGGAAGGTTTTAGATTTTTGGATCATTGGGATCTCTTCTGGGGAAGGTGGGACCTATACAGAGAGGACGGGTTACACCCGAACCTGAGGGGGGGCCAATATCCTTGCAGCCAGGTTTGCTAGGGTGGTTCGGGAGGGTTAAACTGGTTTGCGAGGGGGATGGGAACCGGATGAGTGGGTCAGAGGAAGAAGGGGATGGGGAAAAGTCAGATCTAACAGGTAGAGAGGCTTTGAGGAAAGAAAAGCAAAGTACAGGCTATAAAAGTGGTAAGGCCGATGGGCTAAGGTGCATTTACTTAAATGCAACAAGTATCAGGAATAAGGGAGATGAACTGAGAGCTTGGATAAATACATGGGACTACGACGTTGTGATGATCACAGAGACATGGCGGACATCAGGGCAGGAATGGATATTGAATATACCTGGTTTTCAGTGTTTAAAAAGGGATGGGGGGGGTTGAGGAGAAGAGGAGGAGGGGTGGCGATACTGGTCAGGGACACTATTACAGCTGCAGAAAGGGTGGATAACGTAGAAGGATCCTCTCTAGAGACAATATGGGTGGAAGATAGGAACAAGAAAGGAGCAGTTACTCTACTGGGAGTATTCTATAGGCCCCCCAGTAGCAGTAGGGATACTGAGGAGCAGATTGGGAGGCAGATTTTGGAAAGAAGGGAAAATAACAGGGGTATTATTGTGGGAGACTTCAACTTTGCAAATATTGATTGGCACCTGCTTAGTGCCCAAAGGTTTAGATGGGCAGAGTTTGTTAAGTGTGTCCAGGACGGATTCCTGACGCAGTATGTTGACAGGCCGACTAGAGGGAATGCCATATTAGATCTAGTTTTAGGTAATGAACCGGGACAGGTGACAGATCTATCAGTGGGTGAGCATTTGGGGGACAGTGATCATTGCTCCATAACCTTTAGAATTGTCATGGACAGGGATAGGAGCAAAGAGGACAGGAAGATACTTAATTGGGGAAAGGCAAATTATGAGGCTATAAGGCGAGAACTTGGGAGTGTAAATTGGGATGACATTTTTGAAGGGAAATGTACTATGGAGATGTGGTTGTTGTTCAGGAATCTCTTGCAGGATGTTAGGGATAAATTTGTTCTGGTGAAGCAGAGAAGGAATGGCAGGGTGAAGAAACCATGGGTGACAAGAGAGGTGGAACAACTAGTTAGGAAGAAGAAGGCAGCATACGTAAGGTGTAAGCAGCAAGGATCGGACAGGGCTCATGAGGAATATAGAGTAGCAAGGAAAGAACTTAAGAAGGGGCTGAGGAGAGCGAGAAGGGGACATGAAAAGGCTTTGGCAAGTAGGGTTAAGGAGAATCCCAAGGCATTTTTCTTGTACATGTAGAGCAGAAGGATGGCTAGAGTAAAGGTAGGTCGGATTAAAGACAAAGGTGGGTGGATGTGTCTGGAAGCTGTGGAAGTGGGTGAGTTCTCAATGAATACTTCTCTTCAGTATTCACCAAGGAGAGGGGCCTTGATGATGCTGAGGACAGTGTTGGTAAGGGTAATGTTCTAGAGTATGTAGATATCAAGAGAGAGGATGTGTTGGAGTTGTTAGAAAATATTAGGACAGGTAAGTCCCCGGGGCCTGATGGAATATTCCCCAGGCTGCTTCATGAGGCGAGGGAGGAGATTGCTGAACTGTTGGTTAGGATCTTTGAGTCCTCGTTGTCCACGGGGATGGTACCGGAGGATTGGAGGGTGGCGAATGTTGTCCCCTTATTCAAAAAAGGTAGTAGGGATAGTCCAGGGAATTACAGACCAGTGAACCTTACATCTGTGGTGGGTAAGCTGTTAGAAAGTATTCTAAGAGATAGGATCTATGAGCATTTAGAGAATCATGGACTGATTAGGGACAGCCAGCATGGCTTTGTGAAGGGAAGATCTTGCCTCACAAGCCTGATAGGGTTCTTTGAGGAGGTGACCAGGAAGATTGATGAGGGTAGTGCAGTGGATGTGGTCTACATGGATTTTAGTAAGGCATTTGATAAGGTTCTGCATGGTAGGCTTCTTCAGAAGGTCAGAGGCCAAGGGATCCAGGGAAGCTTGGCAGTGTGGATTCAGAATTGGCTTGCCTGTAGAAAGCAGAGGGTTGTGGTGGAGGGAGTGCATTCGGATTGGAGGGCTGTGACTAGTGGTGTCCCACAGGGATCGGTTCTGGGACCTCTACTTTTTGTGATATTTATTAATGACTTAGATGAGGGGGTGGAAGGGTGGGTTAGCAAGTTTGCAGATGACACAAAGGTCAGTGGTGTTGTGGATAGTGTGGAGGGCTGTTGAAGCTTACAGACGAATATTGATAGGATGCAGAGCTGGGCTGACAAGTGGCAGATAGAGTTCAATCCAGAGAAGTGTGAGGTGGTACACTTTGGAAGGACAAACTCCAAGGCGGAGTACAAGGTAAATGGCAGGATTCTGGGCAGTGTAGAGGAGCAGAGGGATCTGGGGGTTCATATCCACAGATCACTGAAATTTGCCACACAGGTAGATAGGGTAGTTAAGAAAGCTTATGGGGTGTTTCATAAATCGTGGGATTGAGTTTAAGAGCCACGAAGTAATGATGCAGCTTTACAAAACTCTGGTTAGACCACACTTAGAGTACTGCGTCCAGTTCTGGTCGCCTCATTATAGGAAGGATGTGGAGGCGTTGGAAATGGTGCAGAGGAGATTTACCAGGATGCTGCCTGGATTAGAGTGTATGGATTATGAGGAGAGACTAAAGGAGCTAGGGCTGTTCTCATTGGAGAGAAGGAGGATGAGGGGAGACATGATAGAGGTATACAAAATATTAAGAGGAACAGATAGAGTGGACAGCCAGCACCTCTTTCCCAGGGCACCAATGCTCAATACAAGAGGGCATGGCTTTAAGGTAATGGGTGGGAAGTTCAAGGGAGACGTCAGAGAGAGGTTTTTCACCCAGGGAGTGGTTTGTGCATGGAATGCGCTGCATGGGGTGGTGGTGGAGGCTGATACATTGGTCAAGTTCAAGAGATTGTTAGATAAGCATATGGAAATAGGGGATATGTGGGAGGAAGGGGTTAGATAGTCTTAGGCGTGGTTTAAAGGTCGGCACAACATGGTGGGCTGGAGGGCCTGTATTGTGCTGTATTGTTCTATGGTTCTATGGAAAGATTTAAAAACACACAGATGAGAATATTAAATTTAAGGCATAAGTGTGCTGGGAGCCAATGTAAATCAGTATGGATAGGATAATGGGCTGTCAGGCCACACACTCAAGGGAAAACAGCAGCAATGTCCATTTAACCAGAATCTTTAACCCTAAGACACAAATTAGGGGAGTTTCCAGGTGTATTGTTAGCAACAGCTTAAGAGCTCATCAATATCAATTTTATGATATCTGATATCACTTCACTGCCCCCTAATTAAATTACTGATCTCTGCCTCTCTCATGATAAATCCTGCTTATGCATTGGAAGCTTTATAGGCAAATTGAGGGAAATTAATCTTTGGTCTCCAGCACCAACGTAAAAGACAGGCATGGGGAACATTGAATAGTAGGAACTGACATTTAGAGAAAGGGAGGGAAAAGATCATTGACTTCACAGAGTGCACCTGATTTGAGCAAAACACTCGGTTTTGAAGAAAAGATGTAACAGCACACTTCAATAATTGTAAAGGTGAGGAAATTTACTGCAATTCTCATCAAACCAAGGTTTTATCAGTGTGAGAATTAACTAGCTACTGAGACTTAGGGGTCAATGTCATAAAGCTCAGATTTTGATGCAGCTATTTGACATTAGCTTAACTCTTGTGTGATGTCAGCTAATACCTCAATTGCAGGACAAACAATTTTAATTATGTGTGCTCAACATGCTGTGTCTAAGTTGGTGTATTTCATTTGATGGTATCTATTACTATGCTGCATTTAACAAATGCTGCATCAAAGTTGGCTGTGTTTGGATAAAAACAATTTAGAGAGAGCTCTAAACAGATTCTAACTCATGTATTCGTTACCTGTACGTGTTTGCTGACACAGTTGAGAGGGATATTTAATCTGCGTCTTATGTTTGCTGAAAATTGTTCTTGGAATGTTTGATGGGACAGCAGGGAGGAACATTACTCCATTGTTGCTCATGACGGTCATTCCAGTTCATGCTTTTTTAGTTATACATCATTTATTACAGAGAATAACCTGGTTTTAGAGTAACCTTATTTTTTTTCCTGGATCACTGTTTTGCAGAGCGGAAAGGATAACAATAGCATGGAAACAAAGAATAAGGAGACATTCTGATACATACAAATGAGGTAGACAGGGAGACGATCAATAGGATCTCATCTTTGGACGATGGAAGTGATAATCTTGGAAGTCTATTTGCCTGTAGCTTCAGTGTGTGGAGAAGTAGATGGAGGTGGGACCAGCTGTAAATTCCAGAATAATTCCCTGTGAAATTATACACCAAAATTGGTGTCTGATCATGTAATTATGTAGTACTTCAAGTGAGAGGGGCTTGGGCAGTTTCTGACGCAGATCCAGGCTGTTATGTGATTGGCTTTCAGGTCCTTTGTGATGCCACCTGGAGATGGGTTTAAACTCATGGCTACACACGGCCAGGGAAGTGGTTTATGAAAGGTGCTGGCTCTCTGAATGAATTTTTGTCCAAGTGATTAGGGGAAGGGAAGGTAGAAAACAAGTTCAATGTAAATTCAATCAAAAATCATTAATTGCAAATATTTTCAAGTTAAATATAATAATTACATAAACGGTCACGCTCTGTTTCTGTTACAGACTCCAGAAATAATTAAAATAATGTTTACATTAAAATATATATTGAAATGGACACTATGATCATGAAAGTGAGGAGAGAGAGGTGACAAGTATCACAAAGACTGGAAAAAAAAGTCACAATCAGCAGAGTGTATTTGGTTCTACTGAAATCCTCTGAATCAAAGATAGGATGAAGCAGCTCACATCATTGATAGGAAGCAGTTAGAAAAATGGGCAAATATTAAAATGGACAGAGAACTATGTTTATTGTTAATGAAATAAGTGTCATTATCTAAGAGTTAATAGAGACTGTTATTGGTGAAAATGCATATCAGCTGAGCAGAGTTAACCAGTGAGACAACTAATTTGGAGGAACAGTATTTTAAATCAGCTTCTAAACTGGGCAAACTCTTGAAATATATTGTGAGTTCTGTGATCACAAATGGAACTAGTCTGCATGTGGTTCCTTCTTCTGGGTTGACAATCCTGATGGGAATTATACTGTGAGATGAGAAAACCAGATCAAGTATTATGTTGTCAGTGTCCTTGGGCTGGGCAACTGAAATTGTGATTCCTGCCAGTCTATGTTAAACTTTGGTCAAGCTGCACTTGGACTATTGTGTGCAATTCTGGTTGCTCCATTACAGGAAGGATGTGGAGGCTTTAGAAAGCATACACAAGAGGTTTACCAGGGTACTGCCTGCATGAGAGGGTATCAGCTTTTAGGAGAGGTTAGACAAACTTGGGTTGTTTTCTCTGGAGCATCGGAGACTGAGGGGAGAACTGACAGAAGTTTATAAGATTATGAGAAGTATAGATAGGATAGACGGTCAGGGTAAAAATGTCAAGTATAGAGGACATTCATTTAAGGCAAGAGGAGGAAAGCTTAAAGGAGATGTGCAGGGCAAAGTTTTTACTCAGAGTGGTAGGTGTTTAGAGTGAGCTGCTGGGGGGAGTGGTGGAAGCAGATACAATGGTAGCATTTAAAAGGCTGTTAGACACATGAATATGCAGGGTTATGGATCATGTGCAGGCAGAAGAGAACATTTAGTTCAACATCATGTCTGGGGCAGAAACTGTGGGCCAAGGGGTCTGTCTCTATGCTGTACTCCTCTATGTCCTGTGTACTCCACCTTCAACCTCCACTCAAAGATGATTGTGAAGCGGTATTTGGTGCAAAACTAATACAGGCAACATTTTGTTTTTGTTCAGTGAGACACTTCATCTTCAGTGTTGTTTTTGTGTTAAGGATTTTAGTTTTTTTAACCTGTCATTGGTTTAATCTATATTGAATAAAAAGGATTTTGGTGATCTGAAAGGAAATCTGCCCATGGCAAGTAAATGAGGGTTGGATCTGAGTTCAAGTGTGCATTTGTACACTCATGCTTGGCAGATCCTGAGTTAATGGCAAAATCCCTTTGCCTGGAAAGATACGGGGTCTAGGTCAAACACAATTGATTATCAAAAATGTTGGTAAATTTAGTTTAATGACAACAGAGGCCAAGCAAAGTAGGTTTTGGAGTCTGGGCTTAAAGGTACAGGGAGCTGGGGGTGGAGTTCCTGCAATCAAAGCAGAACAAAATAGTTCGTTCAATAGGCTACACGTTTGTTAGCTCCTTGATTTACTACTATTCCCCACTCTCTCTCCCACCAATGAAAATTCCTTTCATTACATTCCTCTACTTTTCTTTCCGAGAGTAACTTCTGTGTCTGGTTCCAGCACCTGAACAGTATCTTCCAAATCACCAATCACACATAATTAACTCCAGCACGGTCTTCGGCCCTTGCCCTATAATCTCTTTAATTTGGTTATTAGTGGCACTAATAACCAAAGCACCGTGGAGAAAATGTTTCCTCATGCAGCACTTGTTTTATAAATAACTTTTACATCTGCATTTTTCCATGAGAATCTGCATTTCCAGTGGTTTGTCCTCTGAGGTTTATCTTAACTTTTATTTGTTATTATTATTATTAATTGGCGTAGTTAGTACTTCCCCTTCACAGCTGTGCTTTGTGGTCCATTTGAAACAAATGGAATGATTTCAATTGCCGTTAATGAAAATGCTAATCGTAGTGAGTTTTGAGAGAGAAGCAGAAAAAGGAGGCAAACTGAGGTGATAAAGACAGAGGGAATAAACAGAAGATTAGATTAGAAATACGTTTGCGTTCCGACTCTCGCCCTTTGCATAGCTGACCCACCACAGGGTGAAGGGAAGGAATTTCACACATAGAGGAGCCATTTTGAAGGTATGTTGCCAAATGGTCAGAGGTAACAGCGTGTGCCACGTGACTCGGTCACATAGGTTTTATTTTATTCACAAGGGAAACGACATCGTCCTAATTTAAAGATCTAAATTAACTGTCATCGTTAGAACACAATCTTCTGTATGCTAAATGTTGTCTGAGTTTACGGGAAAACAAAACTTTAATAAATGATAGTTGTATATGAAATAGAACATTACAGCACAGGCCCTTCAGCCCACAATGTTGTGCCAACATTTTATCCTGCTCTAAGATCTATCTAACTCTTCCCTCCCACATAGCCCCCTATTTTTCTGTCATTCATGTGTCTATCTAAGAGTCTCTTAAATGTCCCTAATGTATCTGCCCTCACAACCGCTGCAGGCAGTCCATTCCACGCACCCACCACTCTCTGTGTAAAAACAAAACCTTACCCCTGACATCCCCCTTATACCTTCCTCCAATCACCTTAAAATTATGTCCCCTCACGTTAGCCATTGTCGCCCTGGGAAAAAGTCTCTTGACTGTCCACTCGCAAAACTACTACACACAGTACTGAAAACTGAAACAGAAAATACTGGAAAACACCACCCCTAGAATTGCTTAAGTATATTCTTAGTCCCTTCCTTGCCCACATGTTGCCCCTTGGGAATATTACAGGTAGACATGGGATTGGCTTCCAATGCTCCTTTTTATTACCACTACTTCCTCCCCTCCCACTGCTTCAGTTTTTCCCCACCTTTGTGTTATCAGACGGCTTGCTGCTATGGGGTGTTGGATGAAGTGTAACTTTTTTCAGTTAATCCAGTCAAAATCTAGGAGGGGAGGAGTTTGGAACCTGTTGCTTGATAGGGTGGTGGAGACAGAAACCATCATGTTTGTGAGTGGCATCAGGGTGAACACTTGATCAGCTATCAGCAAGGCTGCAGTTGTTGAGTAGACTAAACATGTTTATTTTTGGCCAGCTTGGATGTAATGAGTTGGATGATCTCCTGTGCTGTAAATTCTTTGTGATTCTGTAAACAGTAAAAACGTTATCATCAGTAATCTTATCCTTGCCATTGACTGCATTCCCATCACCACCCATCTCAGATTGGGCCACCCGTTCACTGCCTCAGAGTCTTTTCCCTTCTGGAGTTAGCTTCTGATGCCACATTCTGAACCACAGTTTGTTGCCTTCAATCAATGCTCCTACCCCAGGCTGTTGACATGTCCACTTTTGATCGCTGCTCTCTTGGCGGGTCTTCCATCCTCTGCAGGCATCAGCTCATCCATCTACTTCACCCTTGCTGACCTACTTTGGGCCTTGGTCTAATTAAATATTTCATCTATGAGGTTAAAATCCTGAACTGGAGCAGGGCCAATCTTGAGGGCATTAGGCAAGATCTAGCTAGGGTCAACTGGGTGACTCTATTTAAAGGCAAAGGATCAGTTGGCAAGTGGGAGGCTTTTAAAAGGGTCATATAAAGAGTCCAGGGGCAGCATGTTCCTGTTAGGGTGA
This sequence comes from Pristis pectinata, assembly GCF_009764475.1. NCBI lineage: Eukaryota > Metazoa > Chordata > Chondrichthyes > Rhinopristiformes > Pristidae > Pristis > Pristis pectinata. Next base: position 40,215,824 of record NC_067408.1, on the reverse strand, counting down.
AGGGTAGACATGCCAAGTTCAGGGAACCCTGGCTGACGAGAGATATTGAGGCCCTGGCTCTGGTCAGGAAAAAGAAGGAAGCGTACACTGCATTTAGGCAGCTGGGTATGAATGAATCCCTGGATGAATATAAAAAGTTTAAGACCAGGTTTAAGAGGGAAATCAGGAGGGCAAAAAGAGGGTATGAGATGGATTTGGCAGGCAGGGTTAAAGATAATCCCAAGAGGTTCTTCAGTTATATTAACAATAAAAGGGTGACTAGGGAGAGAATAGGTCCTCTATAAAAACCATCAGGACTGCCTATGTGTGGAGCCACAGGAGATAAGCTGAAATTTTTAAAGTCTATTTCTCCTCTGTGATATTCTCTAAGGAGAATATCATGGATGCCAAAGTAGTGAGAGCTTACCATACCTTAGGGGAGGCCAAGGAAGAAATTGCAGAGGCCCTTGCAGAGATATTTGCTTCGTCATTAGCCACTGGCGAAGTTCCAGAAGACTGGAGGGCGGCTAATGTTGTTCTATTGTTCAAGAAGGGTAGCAAGGACAGTCCAGGGGATTACAGGCCATTAAGCTTGACTTCAGTTGTAGGGAAGTTACTGGAGGGAATTCTGGGGGACAAGATCTACCATCACTTGGATAATCCAGGCCTGATTAGGAATAGTCAACATGGTTTTGTACGTGGGATGTCATGTCTGATGAATCTTTTGGAGTTTTTCGCAGAGGTAACTATGGGGATAGATGGAGGTAGGGCAGCGGATATTGTCTATATAGTGTTTAGTACGGCATTTGACAAGGTCCCGTATGGCAGGCTGATCTGGAAGGTTAGGTCTCATGGGATTCAGGGGGAGCTAGCGAGGTGGATTCAGAATTGGCTCGATGAAAGGAAGCAGAGGGTGATGGTTGAAGTTTGATTCTCTGACCGGAGGCCTGTGACTAGTGGGGTGGCCCAGGGGTCAGCGTTGGGACCTCTGTTATTCATTATGTATGTAAATGATTTGGATATGAATGCGCATGGCACAATTAGCAAGTTTGCTGATGATACTAAATTAGGGGGCCTCGTTGATAGTGAAACACGTTACAATGAATTGCAGTGAGATCTTGATCAGTTGGGGAGACGGGCTGAGGAATGGCAAATGGATTTCATCTCTGATAAGTGTGAGGTGATGCATTTTGGACACTCAAACCAGGGTAGGACTTGTGCAGTAAATGGCAGGGCACTGACGAGGGTTGTGGAACAGAGGCACCTGGGAGTACAAGTGCACAGTTCGCTGAAAGCAGCTGCGCAAGTAGACAGGGTGGTGAAGAAGGCATTTAGCATGCAGGGCATCAAGTTTAGGAGTAGGGACATAATGTTGCAGTTATATAAGTTGTTGGTGAGGCCTGTATTGTGTACAGTTTTGGTCACCCTGTTATAGGAAAGACGTTGTCAAGCTGGACAGGGTTCAGAAGAGATTTACGAGGATGCTGCCTGGACTGGAGGGCTGGAGTTGTAGGGAGAGGTTGGCCATGCTGGATCTTTATTCCTTGGAGTGTAGGAGAATGAGGAGTGACCTCACAAGTTTAAAATCATGAGGGGTGTGGATAAGGTGGACGGCTGTAGTCTTTTCCCCAGGGTTGGGGAGTCCAAAATTAGAAGGCACAGATACCAGATAAGAGGGGAGACATTTAAGAGACCTGAGAGGTAACTTCTTTACACAGAGGGTAGTGAGTACCTGGAATGAGCTGCCAGAGGAAGTGGTCAAGGAGGGTACAATCGCAACATTTAAGAAGCATTTGAACAGTTACATGGAGGGGAGGGGCTTGGAGGGTTATGGGAGGTAGGTAGGCAACTGGGAATAGCAGGGAGGATGTTGTGGTTGGCATGGACCAGTTGGGCTGAAGGGCTTGTTTCCATGCTGTATTACGCTGTGACTCCATGAAATCTTTTCACAATGTCATTCCCTGTTTTGACTGCTTCCAGAGTCTTACACATCACAGCTTTGTGAGAATTCCACATTACTCTGCCAGAGGCAGCCGCATGTCGGCCTTGTGCTATGAACTTCCCTCCTTCAACCCCTCCACCTCCCTTTCCTCCTAGCAGGCCTCCCTTAAAGGTCTATCTCTTTATATCCCTTTCTCTGGCTCAGTGTCTAGTTCTCGATTGTGGATCTACGAGTTACCTTGTTTCTCTCCAGTGTTATAGTTTTGATGCTGTCATTGTCATCTGATGCCCACATGTGAACTTTACAATGTTTAATTTTAGCCAGCAAAGTTGAAAAGCTTGTCTCTCTTGAGCTATTTTGGGGCTGGAAGAACAAGGAGGGGAATGCTTAACTATTTTAAGTAGTTTTTGTTGCAACAAAAATACTTCCTTTTCAAAGTAATATTTTCCATTATATACACCATACCTAAGCAGTTCTGAAACAGATATGAGTGGTGGAGGTGGCCATACATCACTGCAGTCATTTCAGGTGTAAGGCATCTGTAATTGATCAGATATCTTTGCAAACCTACAGTTTAACACTCTGGGATGCAGTGCTGAATTGAAATGGCCATAGTGAATTAGACCATGGATGGCAGCATGCTTTTAGCTTTCTCCAGAGCCTCATCTAAAGATGTAATATACAAATGGGACATCTTTGACCATAGCTAGCTGGACCAAAAAATAAATGAACTTGAATGTCAGATGCCTGCAGGGATTATTACTACATGCAACTTGTATGCTAGAGGACACAATTGTTTGAATCTTGGGCCTTTATGGCACTTTTCATCACATTCCTGTCTGATTTGTAGAAAAGTCAAAGTCGAGTTTATTGTCATATGCACAAGATAAGATAGATGCAATGAAAAACTTGCAGCAACATCACAGGTACACAGCATCATATAAGCAGAATTCATAAGGAAAACATAAACATAAATTATACACAATTTTTATAAGAAACAACACAATTAGAACAAAAAAAAACAAAGTCCATTTTAGTGCAAAGTGGTCAGAGTGTTGCCATTACTGTAGTGATTAGGGTTTTGTTGGTTGGTTCAAGAACCAAATGGTTGAAGGAAAGCAGCTGTTCTTGAACCTGGTGGTGTGGGACTTCAGGCTTTCGTACTTCCTTCCTGATGGTAGCTGTGAGAAGATGGTGTGGCCTGGATGATGGTGATCTTTGATGGATGTTTCCTTCTTGAGGCACTGCCTCCCCTGTAGATACTACCAATGGAGGGGAAGGATGTGCCTGTGATATATTGGAGAGAGTCCACTACTATCTGCAGCTTCTTGCGTTCCTGTGCATCCGAATTACCATACTAGACCATGACGCAACCAGTCAGGATACTTTCAACAGTACATCTGTAGAAGTTGTTAGAGTGTTCTGTGACAAGCTGAACCTCCTTGACCTCCTAAGAAAGTAAAGACACTGGCACATCTTCCTTATGGTTTGAATTTATGTGCTGGGTCCAGGACCGATCATCTGATATGTTAACGCCCAGGAATTTAAAGCTGCTGACCCTCTCCACCGCCAATTTTATTTCCCCACCCAATGCAGACTGACACACGTTCACCCTCCTTCCCCTTCCTGAAGTCAACTATCAGCTCTTTAGTTTTGCTGACATTGAGCGAGAGGTTGCTGTTGTGGCACCACCCAACCAGGTGTCCTACCTTGCTCCGGTGAGCTGACTCATCACCACCTGTGATTCGTCCAACAACAAGTGTTGTCGGCGAATTTGAAGATGGCATTGGAGTTGTACTTGATTGAAGTGGTGAGTAAAGGAGGACAATAAATGGCAAATTTGAACTTGGACAATGGTGACCCTGAAAAAATTAGGGCAAAAGCAGGCAAGAAATACCATTAAGCCTTGTTGGAATTGGTTTATTATTGTCTCAATAATAATTGGTTTATTATTGTACAGGTACAGTGAAAAGCTTGTCTTGTATACTGTTCATACAGATCAATTCATTACACAGTGCACTGACGTAGTACCAGGTAAAACAATAACAAAGTGCAGAATAAAGTGTAAAAGTGACAGAGAAAGTGCAGTGCAGGTAGACAATAAGATGCAAGGTCATTCAGTTATTTCAGATAATTCACAATGGTCCATCATTCAGTTAGCCAACCCATTACATCCAGCCCATTCTCCTACTCAATCCCCATGTCCGTTGGCATCCAAGATGCTTGCAATCTCTAGTTTGAATTTAATTCTCAGCTGACCATTCCGAATCCTCTTAGGTTAAGGAGATTTACAAATTTTGCATTTTAAAAAAATCCCCTTGTTTTAATCTTAAATGGTTGATCCCTCATTGTCAGAATATGGTCTCTTGTTCAAGGCTTTCCAAACACAGGAAGTGTGTCCTCTCAATGTCATGGTATCTGTGATATCAGCCCTGATTCTTCTCGGTTCCAGTGGCTACTCGACACCCCCACCACCCCCACAGGACATGCCTCTCATTCCAGAAGTAAAGCATGTGAATCAGTGCTGCACCTCCTCTTTGTCTTTATTAGGAAGTAAGGACTGGAACCTGTTCTTCAACATGGAAGTCTGCTGTGATCCCATGTTTGTGCTTCCACTGATTCAGAGCACCAGGAGATATACAGAGAACTCTAAAAGTACGCAGTCTCGGTTACAAACTACAATATTAAAATCCTGGCTGAGTAACTTCCAGACGCTGTAAAAGCAAGTAACAAATCATAATCGTAGAGAGGGAAAGCAGAGGAACAGTGCTTTGGCCCACTGAGTCCTTGGTGATGATTGATTAACCACCTTGGTTTGTACCAAGTTGTATGATGTGTCTGATCTTCCAATGCCAGTTTCTTTCTTCATTCGACAATAGAAGTAGAAATACTCAGAGGGTCAGACAGCGTCTCTGGAGAGAGAAACAGAGTTAAGGTTTTTACTTCAACAATGTACTTTGTATTGTCTATTCTTTTTAATAAACAATCAGTATACAGCTTTCTATACATTCGTTGTGCCAGAAAAACAATACACATCCTTAGCACCAATATCACTCATGTTTTCTCTTTGTACTGTACACCCATGAAGTGTTTTGAGAGGGTGTAACACAGGACCCAGCCCCTTGGTGTCTAGTGATGGCAGGACCCTAGACTGTGGTCCTTCCCCACAGATGCTCTGCACTGAGCTTCAGTGAGTTGGCAGCATCCACTTGCGGATATCTCATTACACTGGGTTTCGGGCAGACCAAACCGCACCTTTCAGCAAGTTGATGATCTTCCAGCAGAACTCGTTGTTTGTCTCTGTATGTGTCTCTTGGAACAGCCCATAGATCAGCTACTGTTATGCAGCTACTTAGGATGAACCTTGACAAGGGCAAGTGCAAGCTTTTCCACACCTCCTTGGCAAACGGAGTCCACAGAGAGGTCTTGTCCACATTGCAGCCATTGCAAGGTCAGTGTGCATTGGGAGTGAGACTCCAGCGATGCAGAAAAGATCTGACAGGGAGAACCACTCTCACTGCCAGCCAGTCAAGGTCTTGGTGCTTTTTAGTAGGTTTTTGTGATGAGGCGTTGTGCCAAATGATTTTGATAGCCTGCTCAGGAAGCCATCCCACAGGATCCATCTTGCCCTTCCAGCAGGATGTTGCACATTAATCCCCACTTGATGGACTTGTGGTTGAAGGTGTTTTCCTGAAGGAACTTTTCTGTGAAGGACAGGCAGTGTGGCAAAGTCCCACAGAATGGAACATTGTCCAGCAACAAAGCCAGGCCTGTCCTTATCAGCAACAGGGATATGTCGAACTTACGCACGTAGTGACACTTTGTGTTTGTGTACTTTTGTTCCATACACAGCTTGATGCAGCCACACACACAGGTGGTCATCTAGACAAGGGCAATGTAAGAGTGAAATGGAAACAGACTCTGGTGACTGCTATAGTGGAGGAGCAGGTATGGCCCACACCTGCACCACATACAACAACGCTGAGAGTACCTAGAACCCCATGACCAGGTTCTTGCCTGCCATCAAAAGGGAGCCCCGCTTCCATGTGCTCAGTTTTTGTTGGATCTTGCCTATAGGCTCCAGCCAATTTTTGCCGCACATTCCAGCTCCTGACGCAGATCCCCAGCACCTTCAGGTAGTCAGAGCTGACGGTGAAAGGAATGGAGGATTGGTTGGGAGAGTTGCCAAAGAAGATGGCCTCATTCTTCCTGTAGTTGACTCAGGCTGCTGAAGCCAACTTAAACTGTTTGCAGAGGCTAATCAATTAGCATGCTGACTGTGGATCTGAGCAGAAGGTGGTGACATACACCTGCATCATGTATAACAACACTGAGGTCAGTGACAGAAAGGTCATTGGTCCATTTACTAAACCTGGATTATGGGGTCAGTGTATCTTTATAAGAGTGCTCCTTTACAGCAGTGGGGCTCCCTTCACTTATCTTAAGCTTTTAAATTTGTCCTTGACTTTAACATTTTTAACTTTTAACTTTAACTTTTACTTGTCATTGTTCCACTGATTTCCGTATCATGGCATTTATTTTATAATCTCTAAGCTTCCAATGCTGAGATACAGGGGATTCTGCAGATGCTGAAATCTGGAGCAATACACACAAAATCCTGGAGGAACTCAGAAGGTCAGGCAGCATCTATGGAGAGAAATAAACAGTCATGTTTCGGGTCGAGACCCTTCATCAGAACTGGAAAGGAAGAGGGAAGATGCCAGAATAATAAAGGGGGGTGGGGGGGGGGGGAAGCACAAGCTGGCAGGTGATAGGTGAGTCTAGGTGAGAGGGGGAAGATAGGTAGATGGGGGATAGATGAAAGGGAACGTTGCAAGAAGATGAGAGGTGATAGGTGAAAGAGGCAGAGTGCTGACGAAGAAGGAATCGGAGAGGATAGTAGACCAAGGAGAAAAGGGAATGTGGTGGGGAACCAAAGGGAGGTGATGGGCAGATTGGGAGGGCAGGGGAGGGGAAAGTGTGGGGGCCACAGGAATGGGGGGGGGGGAGGGAGGGGAAATAAAACAAAGGAAGGGGTTACCGGAAGTTAGAGAAATGTAATTCTCTACGTGGCAGTGGAGGAGGCCGTGGATAGACATGTCAGTAGGGGAATGGGAATCTATGGCCTTCTCCTGGAGGCCAGACGCAGGTTAGAGGAGTAACACCTCATATTCTGTCTTGGTTTTCTCCAACCTGACAGCATCAACATCAATTTCTCTAACCTGCTAACTCATCCCCTCTTTTTTCCCCCACTTTTTCTCCCCCTCACCCCCTCTTTTCCCTTCGCCCCACCCTCGTGACCTGTCCATCACCTCCCTCTGGTTCTTCACCTTCTTTCATTTTTATTCCATGGTCTCCTGTCCTCTCCTATCAGTTTCCTTCTTCAGCCCTTTTGCCTCTTCCATCCTATCACCTCTTAGCTTCTCACATTATTCCCTTTCATTTCCCCCCACCTACCTTCCCCTTCTCACCCGGACTCACCTATCACCTGCCAGCTTGTGCTCCTCCGCCTCCCCTTTATTCTGGCTTCTGCCCTCTTCCTTTCCAGTCCTGATGAAGGGTCCCGACCCGAAACGTCCACTGTTTATTTCCCTCCATAGATGCCGCCTGACCTGCTGAGTTCCTCCGGCATTTTGTGTGTAAAGCTTCCGACGCTGCTACTGTGCCTTGTTTTCTATGGTCAGCTTGTTATATTTAACCCCTTCAATTGGTAAACGTTGCTGATGAATTTTACCTTATTACATCATTTTTTTAACAGTATTTAGTTCTGTTAAAACTCTCAAATATGGATGACCGATTTAAGACAAAATTGATAGCATCCAGGCTCCACCTGGTGGCTGTTGTACAGAATTCCTTGAGGAATGGCACACACAGCTGTTTTGAGTACACTACATTTTTCTGGGATTCTGACAAAGGCCAACTGGAGAATCCCTGTGGTTCTGTCAAAGAGTAGCTGGAGAATCCCTTCAGATATTGCTGGCATGTTAACATTCAGTGGTATAGGCTGTATGTCTTACAGGAAAGAATACTAACTCTTTTGAAGTTTCTTTTCATGCAACAATCCTGTATAAAAGCCCACCTAAAGCCTCATAGGAGACACTAGAGATTCTGCAGATGTGTGTTGCTGTCTAAGACCAGCAGTGTCTGATTTAAAATGGAGAACAGGACAAAGATGTACTGCATGCTTCATGCTGACAAGCAGCCAAATCTCCATCCACAAGAATGCCACTGCCCTTCACAGCCAACATCAATATTACCTTTTTTAATATAGTGGTTCAATTTGAGCCCAAACACAGGAACAAAAACCATTTAAAAATTTTGCAGGTGCACAAAATAAATGACCTACACCCTATCTGAGCAAGAACATTTATCCCCTTTCTTTAGACAATAACCAACAGTGTTCAATTCTACTGAGAGGCAGTATTCTTGAAGGTTCTTTAAAAATGTGTCCACAGTATATGTTCCAACACACTTCATCCCACAAAGCACAAAGATTCCATTCTCCAAATCCTTTCATTTGCAAGCATTAGCATTCTAAATATGTAAGTCAATACTTGTTGCCTAAATAGCTGTCATGATGCCAACTTAATTCGCCCTACTGATATTTAACTCGAGGTGGGTGACCAAGGCTCTATCCTAAACTCATGACACCCCTGTACAGTTCAGGAATGCTGGCTGAACCCATTGCTCCTTGGGCAAAATGATGCAGATATAGCGATATCACATACAGCCAACTGAAATTTTCAGTTAGTTAGTTGCAGACAAAATAATTTTGTCATAATTTCTCTTGCTGCTCTGTGGGTGGGTTGATTGGTTCCAGCACATCACACTGATGGAGGTGGATGTATCTTGTGGGAATGAGAGCCTCTCACTTGGCTGCTATCATAGCTCTTTACTCTGTGTGTATAATGACCTTGAATCCACAAGGTTTCCATCCCCCACATAAGCTCATGAGGCCTCGGTCTACCTCATTGTTTTGGAGGGAGTGAGTAGTTGGAGAATTGTGGAAGGTTAGGGAATTGGGAGGGAAAAGGAAAGTGTAAAATAATAGTAAGTGAAGGGGCATGGAGCTGAGGGGGTGGGGGTTGGGGAGTAGCTCGGGGAAAGGAAATGGAGGTAGGGAGACCGAGGGAAGAATGATGGGAGGGCATCATAGTAGGGGCTTGTGAGGGAGGATGGGCAAGGAGAAGTGTGTGTGGTAGGTGTCTGTGTAGAAACTGATCTCCAATCCTCTTGCAACACGCAAAAAGCTGGAGGAACTCAGTGGGTCAGGCAGCATTTATGGAGGGAAATGGACAGTCAATGTCTTGGGTTGAGACCCTTCATCTGGACTTGGATGAAGGGTCTTGACCCGAAATACCAACTGTCCATTTCCCTCCATAGATGCTGCCTTGTCCGCTGACTTCCTCCAGCTTTTTGTGCATTGTCCCAAATTCCAGCATCTGCACTCTCGCTTGTGTCTCCAGTCATCTTGGATCTCCTTGCCTTTTGGGCCAAGACCTTGCTCTGTCAGGATTGTGCAACATCTATCCCACTTTAAAAGAACTCCTTCCCACTTCAGGACTGCAGCGGAGGCAAGTCATCTCTGACCCCAATGGATTGCCTATGAAGAGGAGTATGGAAAGTGGATACTCCTGCTGTTTTCACTGGGCTTCCACATGATCCAAATGAAGTTGTTCTAGTGTCATCCTGAACATGCCTTAGTCTTAAGCAGACATGGGCAAGGATTCCCAGGAGTCAGTGGGGATGATACTTTTTTTTAAAAGGCTTTGAGAATATTCTTGTGTCTTCTCTGTCCTCCTCCTCATTTCTTAGCATGGTGAAATTTGTGTTTTGGGAGTGGTATCAGGCATGTGAATGATGTGGCTTGCCCAGCAAAGCCAAGTAATGGTGGGGATATTGTTCTGAGGATGTTGGTTCACTTATTGTGCCTGTAAGGTTCTAGAATATTTTTATGGCACTTGTGATGTTAATGCAGCTAATATAAAGTATGTTCCAGCAGAACAAATGACCTTCCCTAATGAAATAGTGGGTGTGCAAATACTAACAAACAACTCACTGGAACGTCCTCTTGAAGATGTTATTTTACAGAGAATTATAGGATTGTAAAGTCAATGTAGAAATGTCCATGGCTATACAGATGGCGATTTATAGAAAAGGCTTAATTGACGTGTTGGCTTCAGTTGACCAGCTATGTAGACCTATAGGAGGTAAAAATGATAAAGGATCCACAGCTTGTTCCTAAAGAAATCGGCCCCTGCAGGAATTTGGGGGGAGGTGATAGGTTTGTGAACACAAATTGGTGGTAGAGGAAATATGGTTACTAATAACTGAACTGTTGATTACTAATGATCTTAAAAGAAATGTGACATTGATGAATTTAAGCAAAAGGATGTTTTGACCATATACTGACCAGGGCCTTGTCTTGGGTTGGTCTAGAAGTGATTGCTAAATATTTGTATATTGGCCAAGAAAATGCTCATGTGATGTGCAGCCTTAGCATTGGATGATCCAATTCGTATGTAATTATGCTTGGTGTATAATAATCAGTGCATGAGATGTGGCTTTTAAGTCATCTTGGAGCTCTATATCTGGGTAGCTTCCTTACACATGCTCAAATAAACCAGTGAAATGAAGAACTTATTTCCATTGGCTTCTGCAGATGTGGAGGCTGAATTAGTGTACAAAACTGCCAGTGGATGAATATGATTTTGCAGCGATCATGTCTGCAGTATCTCTGAGATACCTGCTGTAGGTAGTCCACATTTCTGATGCATAGAGGAGGGTGGGGATCACTGCTGCCATGTAGACCATGAGCTCTGTGCTGGGTTGTAAGTCTTGATCTACAAAGACTTTCCTGAGTTAACCAGAGGTTGTGCTGAAGAGGATGGTAAATTTCATCATTTTAACTCTGAGGTTGCTCCTGTGATATGAGAGGTGGCCTGAATTTTCTGGAGTCATGGAACTTTTATTATCGGGGGACAGGAAAAGTGCAGTGGAGGCAGGTTGGTAGATGATCTTTGTTTTAGGGATGTTGAGTGTAATGCCTATACTTTTATCTGGTTGAGTGAATAATAATTTGGACCTTGCTTAGCAATTGTGTGTATACACAAGTGTTGTCAGTGTAATGCAGCTCAAAGCCCGAGTTTGGCCTGATCTTGGCTGTGGTATGGAGGTTATGTAGGTTGAACAGCTTTTCATTATCCCTGTAGATTGACCTTATTGCTGTGGGGAAACTTGATGAGCAAATAGTTGGACCTGTTGTGGTTTGAATCTTGGGGAGGGTAAATGAGATGGTGGCTGCTGTCAGTGAACAAAAGACTTTGGAATTCAGGTAGTCTTTCCCTCTCCCTGCTTCTCCTCACTTCTCTAGCACTTGCAACCATCACAAGCTGTATCAGCTGTCCAATCACACCTGCCCCTGGTGGACTTTTAAACTGTGTCCTGGATGGAGGGTCTAGACGTATTACTGGTCTTCCTCTTTGTGAGTCAAAAGCCAATTTTGTTCCCAGGGACATTGCCCTAGAAATTCTTATGAACCCTAAAGGGTGCACCAGGTAGACATTTTTACCTGAGCCACTAGTCTTAGCAGTCAGGGTGCTACTTAAGTTTGCAGTAGGTATCCATGATCAAACCACTACAATGGCTATTGGTGGATCAGGGTCAAGGATAGGGAATTGGATGTGAGAATCAGTCTCTGGTCAATGGCTGCAATTGAGGAAGGAGGGTAGGTGTAGGGTGAAGATCAGGGCTTTCGTTGGAGGCCTCGAGGATTGTTGGGAAAAGGTCTGGGCCTTAGGTAATTGAGACCTTTGGATATTGAAGCATCAGGACCACTGGAGGCATCAGAGGGTTGGTGGGAGTGGAAGGATCAGGGTCTGGGTCATGTGAGATTGGAGGTGATGGATATTGGTGTCATAAATCACAACCATGCTGGAAACATTTCAGGTCCAAGACTCTTTGTCAGAACAGGAAGTCGCCTTCAGAGGGGTCCCAATTCAGTCCTGCATTGGTAAGATGGTTAACATTTTGCTCCTTTAACTACTGCAGATCTTTAAGCTCTGCAGATTGGGTGGCATAGCTAGAAGAGCTGCTGCCTTACACCTCCAGTGACCAGGTTTCAACTCTGACTTGCAGTGCTGTCTTGTGTGGAGTCTGCATGTTCTCCCTGTGACTGTGTGGGTTTCTCTGGAATTGATGGGAATGAGGGAAGAATAAAAAGGGATTTGTGTTAATGAGTATTTGATAGTTGGCACAAATTCAGTAGGCTGAAGATCAAGTTTCCATGTTGTAAAACTCTATGACTATTGCACAAGTCAAAAGGCAATCTCCTACTCGCTGGCATTTTTTTTGAAAGATTTCTTTATTAGTCACATGTACATCAAAACACACAGTGAAATGCATCTTTGCGCAGAGTGTTCTGGGAGCAGCCCGCAAGTGTCGCCACGCTTCCAGTGCCAACATAGCATGCCTACAACTTCCTAACCCATATGGCTTTGGAATGTGGGAGGAAACCGGAGCACCCAGAGGAAACTCATGCAGATACAGGGAGAACATACAAACTCCTTATAGACAGCGGCCGGAATTGAACCCAGGTCGCTGGCACTGTAATAGCGTTACACTAACCGCTACACTACAGTGGTGTATTGGTGTTGCTCAATTATACTGTGAATTTGAAGTTGATTGTAATGATATTATGACACTATAGGGTGAAAGGGTGGTGTTCACACTTTGTTTACATCTGATTGGGAAAAACCTCGGTTTGTAGTTTAATTAAAGCTTGGCTTTGTTCTAACAGAACTGGAATTACTTCTGTTAGGTCTGTAAATTGCATTGCAAGAGACAGCCTTTAAGTTTCTTTTTGACCTCGTACAGCAGAGTTGCTGAAATAGGCAGTGGGTCTGCAGCTGGCTGAAGCTCTGACGAACTCCATGGCAGGAAACTTTAATCACCCTTCCCTGACCTGGTTTTGAACTCTGTAAAAGGGCTGTGATTAGATCACTGTCTTTATAAAACCCAGCCCAAATCTTTGAACACTGACCCAACTTTTGTGCTTAAGCAACAAAACAGCTGTCTTGCATCATTAAAAAGGATGCTTGTAAAGCACCAGAATGCTGTTTTTTTTATTTTGTTTAAGCAATGATGTGGTTTTGCTGACTTAGTAATGAGTATGGACCTTGTTACTTTTCAATTCTGAGAGTGTCCAGTTTTGATATCAGTAAACTCAGCACATCGGTTGGTTGGCGGAGTAGGGGTAAGGATAAAAAGCTTAATCTCTTGTTACCCCAGGATTTTTGTAAGATGAATATCCCCAGTTAAGGAGGCTATGAACCTAATAAACAGTTTGGTAGGTGAACTGCAGGAAGGTTTGAATAAAGTTTACACGCATAATATGATATTGGGGGTAGTGTTACATGTAGAATGGTTTATCAATTCTGTGTGATGATCTCTACATGTAATTCTGGATGGTAATCACTTGCAGAATGTTTGACAGCTAAGCCCATTTCCCTACCACATGTTCGCTATGACGTCCGGAAAGGAAAATGGATTTTCTTTCTCCTCTACTGCCAAGGGTACTGAGGCCGGATTGTGGACTGGTTATCACTGTCCCAGGTAACAGAAAGTGCTAGAAACAGTCAGCATGCGTAGAAAGAGCAACAGTTGACGTTTCAGGTTGAAGGCCCTTGATCTTTGTTTCCCTTTCCACAGATGCTGGCTGACCCTCTGAGTGCTTCCAGCCATTTTTGTGTATACCTCAGACTTACAGGATTTTTGTTTTGCTTTTCATGGGATAACTCAGCCCAGATAGGAGACAGAATTTTTTTTTCCCGCAGATTAACCATCCTAAACTGAAAATTCTTGGGAACTTGTTTTATATTTTTGAATTATCTTTGACATGCAGCATTTGTAAATGAACTTAGCTGTTAAAGGCCCGTCCAGAGAAATGTTTCTGCACCAAATGGAAAAAGAAATTGATTGGCTAAAATGTTTAAACTCTGTGTGTTTATGAATGTAGAAATAATTGTAATCTACATGGTGTAAATGAACAGTAAATTACTGAGCAACAGTTACTGGATTGTAATCTTGATGGATGATGCAATTAGATAGCAGTAATGCAGAAACAATGCAAGGATAATATGTTTTCCTTTTGGGTTTGTGCATTAATATTGTTCTCAAGCTCCTTTCGTTTGTCTCTCTCTAATTCAGAACTTTTACACTTGTGTTTAAAGTGGAGAGGTTACCTGCTGCAAGTCATCTGCTGACATTGCAATGAACTGGAATTCCATTGGCTTATGTTTTTGTATTTCTGATATTCCACAATTGACCTCTGGTTCAGGCTTGGCTGAAGGAAGGTACCAATCTTCACGCACACACTTCTGGATGATTTTTTTTTCCCTTGTTGGCTCAGAAGCAAATTTACTTCTCCCAGTGTGAAGCTAGCTAATTTAGTACTTATTGAACCTAGGCATCTTACATTATCTCTTTCTGATCTTCCAAAATCTCTCAGTTCTGCTGCTTATATGGCTTACCCCACACTTCCCCTTACCTTGTTCCAGGTAGCAGAGACTCTCACGTTTAGGACGTTCCAAAGCACGAAGCAGCCAAGGGAGTAGTTCATTTACTCATTGGTATAATAAGGAGTTTGCCAGCAGCCCACAAGCAGCATTGTGCAAAAGACCAGAAAATCTATTTTCATATTATTGCTTGTGGAATGGAGACCTAAGGATTTTCTTGTTCAAAATAGTGCCAAGGGGATTTTCCAGGATGTTGCTCAGGATGCAGCATTTCAGTTATGAGCAGACACTGGATAGGCTGGGGTTTTTTTCCCCCTTGGAACTGAGGGGGATCTGACGGAGGCAGACAAAATTATGAGATGCATAGATAAGGCAGACAGTAAGAAACTTTTCCCCTTGGCAGAGGTGTCTACAAATAGAGGGCAAAGATGTAAGGTGAGGAGTAAAAGGTTTAGCGGGGTTTTGGAGAAGATTTTTTTTCACCCATAGGGTGGGTGCAATCTGGAACTCTCCGCCTTAGAAGGTTGTGGAGGCAGATACTCCCACAACATTTGAGCAGCATTTGGATAAGCACTTTCATTGCCAAGTAGGATATGGACCATGTACTGGGAAATGGGATTACTATAGATAAGTACTTCATGGTCAGTACGGACACAGTGGGCCAAAGGGCCTATTTCTGTGTTTAATGACTTTACAACTGAAGGGCCATGGCGCCTTCTGCCTCCCATTTACGTGACATATTAAATCTACATTCTGTCAATAAAGATCGACAGAATGTAGATTTAATATCTCACATAAATGATAATACCTGCAACAATCTCTCAATGCTCTGAGATTTTTAGATCCCATCTCTACAGATGGACTCGAACCCACAAACATGAATCAAGAATACAAGGCCTAAGATATGAAATGTGGTATAACTTTAACATGGGACTGAATACTGATGTTGTCAAAAATGAACACAGTAATTGAGTGCTCAAGGCTTGCAGAAAATTGCACCTTTTAATGCAAGGTACAAATTCAATTTTTGATTGGGTGGTAGTTGGTCCTGAAAATATTCAAGGTCACAAAGTATCTTATGGCTTGATATTGTATTTAACCAACAAGCAACAAATCATTTCTTAATACAAAAATAGCAACACTTCTTCACCTTTATAGCAAAACAGAATTCAAAACCTGTAACAAGGTGAAGCCCTTCAATTAGATTTGATGAACACTGTTTTGAGGATATTTTTATTCAGGGGTAGATAGAAGCAGGTGTTTGCTATGATAATAATGATCCATTGGTAAAGCCTACTTCACACATACACTTCTGGATTTTTTTCCCTCGTTGGCTCAGAAGCATATTTACTTCTCCCAGTGTGAAGCTAGCTAACTTAGTACATATTGAAATTAGCACATGTTGGCTAGTTGATTGGGATTTCTAATCCTGTAAAGACCACCAATTATTTTAAGCAATATAGCTTGGAAATCAAATATAGAGTTGAGGTTCTCAAGAGCACAGCTACAAAAGGTTTTGATTACAATTTAATCCATTTTCACCATCCTTTTGGACGATGAACTTCATACGACGATAATTTGGTTCTTTTCCTTGTTCCTGGTTATCGACCATTTTACCAGCAAAGTGTTTCCATTTATTTACTTTAAAAAAACTCTCAATAATTTTGAACACTTCTATTACACTTTACACTGGTATTCTAAATTTATTAACCTGCAGGTAGTGTTTATAAAATCTTGGCTTCTTAACAACAGTGACTTTAATGATTGAAACTAAAGTCCCTTCATTCGGGGAGAAAGTATTGGTCTAGTGACCAAAGAGCCAGGCTATTCAAAAGATTATATAATGCATTAATGCTAACTCAAAATAATTTTTTTTGGTCTGTACATCTCTGGATTTAATTTCTCCTGTGGCTGTTATTTTTGGATTAAAATCCAGGCATCTGTATTGAAAATCTCAAGTGGAATTTGATTCCTGAGCTGATGAACTAATATCAGTGCAATCAAGTCATGGAAGTGTAAACTTAAGCAATTTAGATCGTACCCGATAGCTTGGCCTCTTGCTTGAAGCCATGCCATCTTTGGTAAAACTTTTTAAGCTAGCACTCAGTTGTTATAAAATGCAAATAATTTTTCTAATAACAAATATGCAAATTTAGTCGAGAAGGTTAAGATAATGTGTTACAGGACTTGTGCATGTTCATTTACATGTGCAGACATTCTAAGATACAGTCATTTTTAAATAACTATGGTGAATTTCTTCTGCTTTAATTTCTCAATGTCTAACTTTTAAGTTAATGTAATTTATAAGACATTACATTATCAGATGACTTGGCATCACACTGATGAGAAAATCACACTAGTGTAGAAATTGGACCTGTATTCCCATGCACAGTGACTTTAACTGCGTTAGACGGTGCTGATCATTTCTGGCTGAAATCCCATCTATCAGGAAATTGGCCTCGGCACTTCTGTGTGCAATTCATCCTGGTGCAGCTGAAGTTTTCCCAATGTCAGGCGAGCATCCATTAATGTCATAAGTCATGCAGTGCATGTTTCCTACACTACCAGTAGAAATCAGAGCTTCTGGAGGCAACCTATGACCTTCACGTCACTCATCATAAAACTAGAAATGCTTTGTACGGGGAAAGGCATTACAAATTGGGTGAAAGAGTCTCTCAAATCCGCCCTGCCATTTAATAATCTCATGGCTAACCTGACTGTAATTGCAAATCTGCATTCCCATCTTTCCACTCTGACCTTCTGCACCTTATCAAGTGTCCATCTGCCCTTGCAGTCAAAAGGTGTTCACTGGGACGGTGATGACTGGTGTATATTCCCATAGTCTCTGTTTTCAGTGGTCACTGTGTTATGTAAAATGATTTGGTGGTGTTCCCTTCACTAATTGCATGCTCTTTGTGCAAGCCAGTTCTGAGCTGCAATCAGTAGCCTGTTGATCAACTTGCATTTGGCATGGCGGCAATATGACCATCACACAATGTAGCATGGAGCTTAAGGTCTCTGTGAAACTTTTGGTTATATAGTGTTAACCATATAGTTCTAACTACCAAGCACCAAAGTTATTTTATTAGTGAACTCCAATATCAAGACATTGTCAAATGCTTTTGATTGAACCTTAGTCTTTATTTTAGTGACCCAAGCTGTTTGTTGTTCTATATTGATGTAATTTAGTTAAGCAAATGCCTCTATTTTCATTAGAGTGAAGCTATAACATGGACAACCCATGGTGGAATTTGATTGGGGTTGCCCTGACACACAGGGAAGTGCCATGCCCAGCCTCCCCTACATTTTCCCTTGTCTATATGATAACCTGTTCTTCAGCTGCAGTGGAGAATTTTTTTTTAAGCTCTAACTTGCTTCCTACTGGCAATGATGTGGCAACTGCAAACCCTTCAGGCAGCTCCTGCCACGAACTGCAAATATCCTGTTTTAGTGTGTGATTCTCTGTGCAAAATGTTGCAGTGTTATTTTGTTGAAACATTTTTGCCCAATTTCACACACTTCTTTTTGGAGAGGTGAATGGGTATTAGTGCTATATATCAGCAGATGTTTAGTCTACTAAAATAGAGCAAATCTAATTTCTGTGCAATTAAATCTCTATCCATTCACCCCACTTTACCTTTTCAACAGTAATCTAGGCCATCCAGTTTCTTTTAGTATTCTCTGCCTCACTTGTCCTTCGTGGGAAACCATTTCATGCACCAATAACTCATCCCCAAGTTTCAAAAAGAATGTAACACAAGTGGCAGATCCAATTCCAATCAAATTAGCAAGACATGGCTCTGGTTAATCAAACTTCAAATCAGGATGGGTACATTCATGACTTGCACTCAACTTTGACATTCCTTGACACAAAACTTTTATTTTTATGAGTTGGGTAGGGAGTGTATATAATTAACAATTGGACATAGAACAAGTTATGAGAAATGAAAAATATCCATTGGTCCTTAAATACATGCGGAATCTTATCCCTTAAAGTGCTTACAAATTAAACAGTATCTTGTTGTAAGTTTAAAAATTACTGTCGATCAAATTATACATGATTCAATTGTCCTAGGTTGGACAGAAATTCCTGCAGCATTGCCTTTAATTCTATACATGTACACAGTAAAGAAATAAAAACAGGGATTGAACAAAAGGAATAAACAAAGCTCTAGGCTGCTTGTAAGTTTCATTTGGAAAGCTGAACGGAGAGTCAGAAGGAGAAATACAGTAATTCTTTAAAACAGTGAAAATGCAGATTGATTCCACTTGTTTTTGAGCTGTTTTTGGAATGTTTTTTATAAACATTTAATTCACTCATCAGCACTGAAATATAAGTTTTAAAGTTTGTTCCAAAATACTTTGTGTGGGGGGGGTGGAATTCATTAGTCATTTGTTTCATCAATTACAATTGCCCGGAATTATGCATTCAGTCATATTGGAAGGCTGCAATGTAATCTTGAGTGCAGTGGTACCTTAATAACATTCAGCATTTATCTTGTTAACAAGATTAAAGCTAAAGAGTTTGGCAGTGAATATGAACAGCTAGATCTTGTTCAAAATCCATTCTCATTCTGGCATTTTCTAATTTGTAAATTATCATAATTCTGAATTCAAAATGACTCCTGACAGTTGTTGAATTGTGGATTTTAAAGTAAAACTTTTCCATCCAGCTTTGTACAAAGTGCAAACTGTAATCAAACAGTTTTGGAAAGCATTCAAAGCATGGCAGCACCATGACTATCATACAATGTAGCATGAAACTTCTCCCTGTTTAACTTTGGTTATTTAGCCCTAACCATAGTTCTTCTGGATGACTACTTAGCACCAATATTATTGTTGGTGAATTCCTAAATCAAGATATTGTCAGAATGCTTTTGATTGAATCTTAGTCTTTGTTTGAGTGACCCACGCTGCTGCTTGTTCTATATTGATGTAATTTAGTTATACAGACTGACTTAAGTGAATTTTGCTCTATTTTCATCAGAGTGAAGCAAATGCAGAGGTGATGTGATATTAACATAGTGAAAGTAATCAGGTACAATAAGTGCAGAATATGATGCAACATATTCAATAGCCTGGAACAAAATTGGCCTTAAGTTTTTCCACAGAGCTGCACACTGACCATCGGAAAATGATTTCTTTTCCCCCCTTGGTCAGTAGCTGTCCAGATAGGATCCTATGGATTGCAAAGACGTTAATTGGTCTTGCAGTGAGCATAGGTGTGGTGGAATACTATGAAGAGATAGTCATGCAAGCCTGTGCTATAGTATGGCAAGTGGCTTTTATTTCAGCCCAAGATTTGTTAAAGTGTACTGATTTTGACCATTAGTTGAGCAATGCTGCTCCAGAGAATGCAAAGGGAAGTGAAGTCACAGCCTGTACAACAGAAAATCAGTGTTTCTGCAATCTAGTTAAAGATGAATTACACACTGTTGTTGCTAAAAGATAAGGTCAGGCTGTCTTTTAACAGGCATGAGAAGCTAAAGGAATCCAGATTGACACACAAGATGAATTTGAAGTATAATAACCAGGAAGTTATGACAAACCATTATTATCCCATATCTTATAGCATTTTACTTTCTTTACACGTCCCTCTGATTTGCAACTTCTGCTTGAACAAGAGGACGCATCAATTTCCCATTTCTGAGAACTGATAAAATCCTGAATTTCTTACACATTTTCCAATTTAATAAATAACTTCATGTTCCATCTTCATTGGATCATTTCATGTTCCTGTCTTTTTCTCCCATTCCTATAGGTAAAAACACAAAAGAAATCTGATGTTAGAGTTTAATTTTTCAGTCTATATGATAAAGAAACATTTTTTTTTCTTTAATTTGTCTTTATAGCTGAGTGACATATGCAGTGTTAATCAGCATAATTCTGCCACTTTACCTCCCACTAGGGTTTCACTTTGATTTAATTATGATATTAGTTCAGGAAATGTCTTCTCCCTCTTTCATCTTGCATGCAATATATTAACAAGTTGCATGTACATACACAGCAGGAATCATAAAAAATGAATTAAAACAAATGGAGTGGTGCAGCAGAAAAAGTGCACAACAGTGCTCAAAACATTTAGAGGAGTGTTTTGAAGTTCATTCTTCCTGTTTTCTGTGGGGAATGAAAATCTTTCCAAGACACCTGATTCACAGCCATGAGTTAGCTCTCAGATGAGCATCAGTATTAACTCTTGGAAATGAGAGACACATAACTCACCTTGAACATCAACACTAGAGTAGTCTTTTCCATTACAGAAAAATGTAGAGATTTAAATTCGTGCTACATTTATGAAGCAGAACTCAGTTTTGCATGATCATGTACATTATATCTCTGCCTCTGTGCGCACATTCTTTTCCACTAACCTCGGAGCAACGGTAAATCACCAAATTAATTGAAAACTTGGGTAGAAAACAAGGAAATGCATTGAGATACTTTTAAATATAAAGTTGTTATCTACTAGGAACAGGTTATGAAAACAAAATTGATACCTTAGCTTTCTGTAAAACACACACTTTACTGGAGGGTATTGTGGTGGGAGTTCTCCTCTTTTCTGAAGCACAGTTTACTGGAATGAAATGATGCTCCGTGTAACTGTTTTCAGTCTATGGAAAATACAGGACAGTATTTTGTTAATTGAACAACTTATCCACACAATCTCGGGGCTCCATTACCTTTTTTCTATATAACATTTTTAATGTGGTTAAAATGTTGTGCTGTTTCACAGGAGCAAAAGAATATGACACTGAGTCATACATGGAAATTTAAGGAAGATTGGTCCAAGAGGTATTTTAAAGAGCCTCAAAAGAGAAAAGGAATAGAGGGACTTTTGGGGAAGGAATTCCAAAACTTGGGGCCATTCACTCAAACATCAGTTTGTTTGTTGCAGCAAACGATAAAAATGTATTACATAGCTATCAGAGACGACCTCAGTAAATTTCTACCTTGCATATTTGTGGGAATGAATTAAATACTTGTTTGGCTTGACTCAGAACCCCAGGTGCATTTCCTACACTGAAAATCTCAGTGCCATTTTTTTTTCATCGTCTTCCACCAGGTAGCAGGGAGATTGTAGTACAGCTTTATAAAAGGCCACAACTGAAATACCATGTACAGTTTTGGTTACCACACCAAAAGAAGGACATGATTGTGATGTAGAGAGTGCAGAGGAAATTCACCAGGATGTTGGCTGGGGGCTGCAGTGTTTAATTTATGAGAAGAGGGTGTACAGGCTGGGTTTGTTTACCCTGGAATGGGGGTGGGGGGGGGGGGTGGAAATAGGACCTGATTTGAGGTTTACAAAACTGAGGGGCAAATAGTAAGAGACAGAGGTGTTTAAAAACTAGAGGACATAGGTTTAGGGTAAGGGGGAAGAGTTATAGAAGGGATCTGAGGATGAATTTTTTCACCCCAAGTGTGATTGGAATCTCGAACGCACTGCCCAAATGGGTAGGGAAATGGGTACTCTCTCAGCATTAGTATCTAGAGGGGCACTTGAATTGCCAAGGTGTAGAAGGCTGGTAAATGGGATTAGTGTAGAGGGCATGGATATGGTGGGCCAAAGGGCCTGTTTCCGTGCTGTATGATTTTCACTCTGTGACTTGACAGCATCTGAAATTTGCAGCATAAAATTTTGTAATGTTGTTTTCACCTGAAAGTGTCAGCTTTCATTTCCGTATGTTGTCCTCCAGGACTTCATACAAGGTCAGGGTGAGACTAAGTAATGTCTATGATCTTTTTTTTAAAACCAAAACCTTTTAGAGGCATTGCAGCTAAATGAGAAATAGTCCTTGTGTTTCCAGTCCAAATCACTGATTGGACTTGTTTCCAGCTTTAGTCCAGCTGCTTGAACTAATGGCAATGCTCCATCTTGGTTCCAGTTAAGATTATGCAAATGGATACAATGGAAATCAAGTGTGGGACCCAAATCTGTCATAGGGCTCATTTTGCAGAACAGATTTTGGCAACCATGCTATTTGGAGACTATCTGTTTATAGATGTAGCATCTTGTGTTTTAAGAGTGATTTTTTAAAACAAAAATCCTTTTGGTAAAAGATCCACTGACTTCAAGTAGCATAGAAATTCAGTTGGATACAGAAGCTTTTCCACAACCAATATCCACAAACATTGGAAAGCAATTTGGCTTGTGAATTTTTGCTTTTTTTCCCCCAATGAAAGCTATGGGAAAACAATGGTTAACTGAGGTAAGGATAGTATTAGATTTTTTAAAAAAAAATCTTATTTGTTGCCAAAAATTTCGAAGTCTAATGATTAAGTATTTCAGAAACTAGCAGAGGATAACCAAAAATTGAAAATGAGGGTGGTAAAAATCCAATGCAAGTGTACACCAGCAGGAAATATGTAGAATAGGTATTAAGAGCCTCCATAAAGATCTAAAATGGAAGGAAGTAGTAAGATCCCTCAGTGGCTGAGACAGGAGAAATTGTAGGGAAGTGCAAGTAGTACAGCTGCTGTCTCTCAGCCCTGGTGACCTGGATTCAATCCTGTACTGTATGCGTGGAATTTGTACATTCTTCCCGTGACAATGTGCATTTTCCCTGGGTGCTCTGGGATGCATGTTTCTAGGTTAATTGGCCACTGCAAATTACCCCAAGTGTGTAGGTGAGTGGTAGAACCTGGAGAAAGTTGATGGGAATGTGGGATTAGTGTAGGATTGGTGCAAATGAGTGCTTGATACTTGGTGGGGAAAAAGAGCCTGTTTCTGTGCTATGACTTTAATGGAATAAGGAAATGTCTGACACATCTTGCGAATACTTGCATTTGCCTTCACCGTAGAAGACTCGTAATGTACCAAAAAAAAAATCCAATAAGAGACACTTCAAGTAACCAAGTGCTTAAAGTAAATAATTTAGTAAAGAAAAAGAAATACGGGAGAAATTAGTGAGACCAACAGCAGAGAAAATCCCTCGATTTGATGATCTACGCTCTAGAGTTCTAAATGAAAGGAGGGAGAGAGAAAAAACAGAACTATGTTAGCCTGATATGAGTGGGTGTTAAAATGTTGGAAGCCATTATTAATAACTGGTAGAATGGCACTAAATGAAGATGTCCTGCATAGTAATCACCCAGTCTGGAATGGTTTCCTCAGTGTAGAGGAGATCGCATTACGAGCAGTGAATACTGGTTTTATTTTCAAAGAGATGCACATAAATTGCATATCCACTTGCAAAGCATTTTGAGAACAAAAGTGAGGGAGGGGACCTGTGTGAGATTGGATCAAAGAACATTCCACATATTCCAGAAAAAGGCACCCACATGGGCTTCCATAATATCACCTTTTTATTTGGAGGAATGTGCCTGATGTCAAAGGAGATAGTCATAGAATAAAACAGAATGGAAACAAGCCCTTCAGCCCAACTCATCCATGTTGACCATGGTGTATACCAAGCTAGTCCCAAATCCCCCTAAACCCCTCCTATCCATGTACTTATCCAGATGTCTTTGGAGATGCTATGTAGGGGAGGGTGATTGTGGATGGTGTTTTAATTAGCCTCCATTCAAGGAAGAAGTGGAGAGCCCTCAAAATGTCCTAGTGAGGGAATGAAGGTACAGAGGGATTGCACAACCTTGGTAACAGTGGGGCAGTTAGGACCAGGAATCCTAAAATTGGTAAAGTGGTAGAGGGCACTAGAAGAGTTATGAATGTGGATAGGAAGAGACTGGACAATGGGAGGAGAAAATAGATCTGGTCTGTTGTCCTTTATTGCAGAATGATTGTCGTCCAAGAGCAAGAAAGTCTTGCTGCAAATGTACAGGGCTTTGGTAAGATCACTTCCAACATACTGTGTGCAGTATTGGTTACCATGTCTGGGGAATAAAATGCTTGCCTTACAAGTTGTACAATGAAGGTTCACTCGATTAATTTACATTGTTTTGTAAGAAGAAATTGAGCAGGGTGTGTGTGGGCTTCCTTAAGTTTAGATGAATGAGTCGGAGAAGGCTTGGTATGGTGGAAGCAGAGAGACTCTTTATCCTGGCTGGAGAGCAAGGATAAGGAGTTTAGGAGAAGTAGTAGATCATCAGGGATGGAAAGGAGGAGAGAATTCTTCAATAGAAGGTTGTGAATTATTGGAATTCTGTAGTCCAGAGGGCCATGTTTACATAATCAAGAATGAGATGGATGTATTTTTGTATCTAAGAGAAGCAAAAGATGTGCAGCTTGGCTGAGAAAGTTTTCAGGCATGGATTTATCAAGAAAAGGCATCATATCATTTAGCTCTTGGTTTGATGATAGTCTTTGTATACTATCTCTTTAAGCAAAAAAATGTTAACTTTGGGTGGAACGTTCCTTGAAACTTCCAGTTGCACAGAAAAGGACTTGAATTTAAATAACACATTATTACATTTCTTGTAAGTGTCTCAAAACACTTCATATGATGAATTAAAATAAAAGTTTAATGACAGTTGTTATACAAACAAGTTGGAGAAACCATTTGTTCACATACCAGAGGGAATGAATGGTTGGCTGAATCATCTATTTCTGTTACTGAATGAAGACCATAGTCCAGAAGACTATTGCAGTGTATGTAGATGTGCAATATAAATGTATGATGTATGTGCATGTGTACAAATTAATTGGAGAGAGTGAAATAAACAAGATGCACATGTTTTAGCAGCCTTCTGTATCTCCCCGTGGTTCACCATAATCCTGGCACTATGTACTAGTAGAGTAAATGAACACACACATATTTAAACAAGCACTTCCTACTGTGTTATCAATTGTATAATGGAAATTTAGATGTTCAGCTGAAGAGGCATCTGGGACATTACACTAACTTGTCATCTGAATGACCCCATTTTCCAAAAATGCAATACTCTCAACATGGAAATGGGGCTTGAACCAAATGTGAGCTTGGGCATTGGAATGGGCCTTGAATTTACAACCCTCTGATCAAAAAAAAAGGAAGACTCTAAACCAGACTGGAAATGTTATATTCAGAAGACATTACATTTGGTTGTTGTAGTTTTCTGAACTTATTTCCTTATATACTATGAATATAAATGTTTCTCAAGTACCTGTGGAGCGGTAGGCTCTGTTTTGGACTCAACAGATAAACTAATTTCTGCTCCCCTTGCAATTGCTTTCTTCAGATTCTCCTTTACTTGTGTTAACTTGAGTTCCAAGTCCACCCGCTCTGTCTCTTTAATTTTACATTTTTCTTCCAGTGTTCGTATCTTTTCCTCCAGCACAATTTGAGATTTTTTACCTATGGGAAAAGTTATATGCATTAACCCATGCCTTTTTTAGTTGATGCTTAAAATTCTTAAAGGACTTCCAAACACTTGGGCCTAGAAATTCTACAGCATGTGAAAATACACACCGAAGCAATGCTACAGGGTGGTCTCACACCAGTTTGATGTGAGGCGATTTCAAAGGTTCGCCTGTGTTAGTACTGGTGAACTTGGATGTGGATGCACATTGTGCATTGGACCAAACTCTGCCATGAAGCATGACTTTTGCCTCTAACCTCCCTCCACCTGGAAACTCTAAAGAATCGGAGCTTAATCTACCGGGCCGCCCTTGCGGTAGTGTTCCCTAGGGCTGGGGAAGTGGAGAGGCAGTGGTTAGTAAGGTATTGGCACCATTCATGTGTGAGAGAGAATAAGCTGTAGGGGTACAGAGAAATAAGGAGGCAGGGATGGGACTATTGGAATTGCTTCCTGGCTGAATGGCCTCTTTCTGTCTCATTATAAGTTTAAAAAAAACATGAGGCAAGTTTCACCACATTGGAGGCTACGGATGATAGGCTTTGGGCCTTTAGAATACCAGGATAAAAGAAAATGAGAATTTAATGAAAAACACTCCATTTTGTTGGCTTCTTCACTGCTGGAAGCCGTAGTAGTGGCCCAGGTAGGTTTGGGTCCTCGCAATGTCCTCAGGTAGAGGTCTGCTTCCTCCAGGCAAGGTCTTTGGCATCATTCCCTGGATTTTTTCTTCCACAATCATCTCTGGTCAGTATCACACAAGTCCTTTATAAGCATGGAGGAGTATGACTGAATTTCTGGAAATGTGCCAAGTGCACATTGTACCCAATCATGTTTTACAAATGTTTTGGTAAAATTTGGTTACAATTTACACAAAACATTAAAGTTTGGCTTGGTTGTAGCAATTAAGAATGGGTGTGCCAGGTGTTAAATAATTTGTCAGTCTGAAGTTAATGCCTTGCTGCTGGTATTCTTTCTTTCTTCCACCAAAATCTCAATTGGGATCAAGTGTTAATGGCACCAGTCACTGTACATTACCACCTTGCTCTACAGGCAACAGTTCCTCAGCCAATACATCTACGAGTGGCAGAAGTTATATTATGCCAACCAAGGAGATAGTTGAAAGTCATACTTATAAAATTGTAAGCTCATTTTCAGTAAATTTGGCTAAAATTTTATTACTATCAGCACAGGGGAGCTCTTCTCACCTGTAAATACATACCAGATGTTCATACACATTTTTTTTCCATGGATAACAGTGTGGTACATTTTACTTGCTTTCAACTTCTTAATGCCAGGTTACTTGGGGAAGATTTTTTTTTCATGCCACCATTCCAAACAATACCTACTAACTCGTCAAAGCCTAAGGATGTAACAGCTCGTGTGTACACTTGATTAGTCCAGTGACCAATTGGAAAAGTATTCCATGCTACTTAAATTGAATGTATTGCCAATGACCATATCTTTGGTTCTCATTTCCTCCAGCTTTTTAAAGAGGTTAATAGATTTCTATCCCCAGCTGTTGTTGAAAGGGCCGGCAGATGGCACGCTCCGGGCTTCTGCCAATGTCACCCTTCATCAGATTGCCAGGAAATGTGCAATACTGATATGATAATTGTTTTCCATTCCAAACAAAACAGATAGTGGGAGCTTCTTCAAATGACAGAGCCGAAGAGCTTGGTGAACTGGACAGAAATTCATTTGTCCCTTCACTTTGTGACAATGTGTACTGGTGCTGCAATGGAATGGAGCTCTGGGGGCTCTTATCCTTTGTGTGTTATTGGTTCGCACCATTGGATGTTTTATACCTAGACTTTATTGATAATTTCACTGAATAAGTAAATTTGTGTTTTTGAGGATTTACTTTTTTTTAATAATTTGATATTTTTTGTTGAGCGAAGGAGGCGAAGAGGTGACCTGATAGATGTATGTAAAACGATGAGAGGTTTTGATAGGGTAGGTAGTCAGTACTTGTTTCCCATGGTAGCGGTGTCTAAAACTAGAGTAAAGTTAAGAGGGAGGAGGTTCAAAAGAGATCTGAGGGGTAAATTTTTCCACACAAAGGGTAGTTGGTATCTGGAAATGAGGTGGTAGAGGTAGGAACAGCAACAACAGTTAAAAGGCATCTGGGCAGGTACTTGAATGGGCAGGGCATAGAGGGATATGGAATTAATACATGCAGGTGGATTTGTACAAATAGGTATGATGGTCAGTAAGGATGCAGTGGGCTGAAGGGCCTGTTTCTATGCTGTACAACTCTATGAACCAAAGACTCTTATTTTTCTTTACCTTTTTTTGTTTTTTCCAGTGTTGCACATGATGATAGGGCTGCATCTTCATTAGCTGAAATACACAAAAGACTATTTTGTGCTTAAGTGAAACTGGCACAGTCAACAAGGAATATTTGTAATGTGGTTGTATTGGAATAGCAAAACAATGTAAAGTAGCTTCAGTCCAGAAGGATGACCCTGAGCTTACAGTTACCCAACACTTGCATTCAACAAAGACAAACATCAATACTAAAATCTTCTATAATTATTACAATGAATGTACAGCACAGGAATGGGCCTTTCAGCCCAACCTGTCAATACCAGCTTCTATGTTCTATTTGAGTTTCCTCACATTGTTGCTCATCTAAATCTATTCTTTTCTCTCTTATATACCTGTCCTTCCTCTGTTTAAATGCATCTATGATTTAACCACTTCCTGTAGTAGTGAGTTCCACATTCTCACCCTCCCCAACCCCACCCTTGAGTAAAGAGATTTCTGCTAAATTTCCTATTGCATTTCTTGGTAACTCTCTTGCATTGATGGCTTCTAGTTATACCCTTCCCTATATGTGGAAAAATTCTCTCTGTAATCACTCTATCAAAGCTTTCATAATTTCAAATACTCTATTAGGTCACTTTTCAACCTTGAGAAAAGAGATCCAGTCTGTACATCCTTTCCTGATCAGTGTATCTCTTATGAGATCCTTGCTGTCTATAAGGAGATTGTATGTTCTCCCCATGACTGCATGGGTTTCCTCCCACATTCCAAAGATGTATGGGTTAGGCGTTGTGGGCATACTATGTTGGCGCTGGAAGTGTGGCGACACTTGCGGGCTGCCCCCAGAACATTCTATGTAAAGATTTATTTCACTGTGTGTTTTGATGTACATGTGACTAATAAAGATACATCTTATTCCTTTCATCATATGGTGTCCAGAACTATGTGCACTACTATTAATGTGGCCTAGCCAAGGTTTGGTACAGATCTAGTACAACTTCCCTTTTCAATTCTATCCCCCTTGTAATACATCCTGGAGTTTCTTTAAATGGCCTTGCTAACCTGTAGTGCAAATGTGGCCTAGCCAAGGTTTGGTACAGATCTAGTACAACTTCCCTTTTCAATTCTATCCCCCTTGTAATACATCCTGGAGTTTCTTTAAATGGCCTTGCTAACCTGTAGTGCAATTCTTCATGATTGGTATGTTTGTACTCTCACGCACCTTTGTTCCTCTACCCCACCTAGAGAGGTCACTTAGCATCTCGCAAGATGGTACCAAAATGTACTATGGTGCACTGATCTGTTTATCTAACTATTATTTGTTTATTAATTTTTTATTAATGTCTTCCTGTAATTTGTTGGAGTCTTCCTCAGTAATGACGACTGTCTCTTTCCCACCCCCCCCAAATCTGGCCTCATCTGCAAATTCAAAATAGTGTTTTTGGTTCCAAAGTCCGCGTTATTAATGTAAATTGTGAACAGCTGCCTTCCCAGCACTGTTCCTTGTGGAACACCATTATCCTCCCTCTTCTAGAGTGAATAGTTTCTCCTTCCCATTCTCTACTTTGTCTTGAAAACAACTAGCAATTCATTCTGTTACTTTTCCTCTGAATCCACTTTCTCTGATCTTATTCAGTAATCTATTATCTTTCAAAGAATTTTTAAAAAAATATCTCAGGCAAGTTGCAACTACTGGATTACCATTGTCCACTCTATTAATGCTTCAAAAAAATCAGTAAGATTAGTCCAGCAAAATTTTCCCCTTTTTTGAAATTCATGCTTTTTTTTATTATCATTTTTCACTTCTAAATTTGTCTATTCTCTTGTTAAGTCGAGTTTCTATTTTCTCTACCACTGATGTAAAGCTAACTGGTCTGTAATTGCCCAGATGTGTTCTATCCTCCTCCTTAAATATTGGTATTAGGATAGCTTTCTGTCAGTGGTGTCATGGAATCTATTATATCCACCTAAACTAAAAGGGGACCACTGTTTTAAATTTACTCTAAAATACAGCTCTTTTGGTGAGATTGACAGGGTTTATGCTGTTAACCACTAGATGGCAATAGCTGTTTTAGGAAAAAGCAACCGAAACAGTGAACAGATTTCCCCCAACACCTTTTATCGTTTGTGCACCAAATTGCTGAAAGTATGAGCTGATAACATTGGGGATCTGAACAGGGAAAGTGAACTCCTTAACCAATCCATCTGAAGGAATATGACTAATAGCGTAAGGATCTGAGGAGGACATGCAAATTACAGTGGATAAGTTCAGTGTCAAAAGAGGGTAGGAATTTTTAACTTCTAAAATGTACAAAAAAAAATTAACACCCCCCCCCCCCCCAATGAATGAGTCTCCACTGTGGTATTTCCAATTTCAGTAGTGGTGCCAATGACAATATTTCCATTTACTAATCTGGGGATACTGAAGTCGATTATGATGGTGAAGAGCTGGATTACCCAAGATCAGCTGACTTAAAACAAAGCAGAGATTGAACATGGGTCCTTCTTGTCTCTCTTCCACCCTCCATCTCCTTCTCCACAGGGCAATTTCTCAGCTGAACTATTGGAGAGCTTATAATATTCTTCCTTCTTGGAATACAAATGAAAGCAACTACAAAAACCAATTGCGTGCAAACCTATTCTTTATCTTGATGTCAAACATGTTTTGGAAGAGAAATGTCTTCTGCAATATGCAATAAATGTGATACTCTAATCTATGTATCTTAACTTTAGCTTGTACAATTAAGTTCTACTGAAGCTAATTTCTACCCAAACCTTTAGCTCAATTGCAGCAGAGTGAGAATATAAATACTGACGTTTTAAAAAAAAGAACCATCCCATGTATAATGTTCAATCTCCTTTCAACAGTTGCCTACCTAGCGCAGTGCAATGATGCAGCAGGTGGTACTGTTGCCTCTCAGCTCCAGCAACCCAGGTTTGATCCTGTCTGTGTGGAATTAGCAAGTTTTCCCTGTGACAGTGTGGGTTTCCCCCAGGCGTACTGATTTTCTCCCACCTCCTCCTTAAAACAAAATATACCGGTTGCTGGGTCAATTGGTGCCTAAATTACCTCTAGTGCTGGTAAGTGGTAGAAG
The DNA here is from genome assembly GCF_009764475.1 of Pristis pectinata. Classification (NCBI taxonomy): domain Eukaryota; kingdom Metazoa; phylum Chordata; class Chondrichthyes; order Rhinopristiformes; family Pristidae; genus Pristis; species Pristis pectinata. Next base: position 40,184,796 of record NC_067408.1, on the reverse strand, counting down.
GATCAAAGTGTAGTTGATGAGCATATGAGTGAGCATAAGTTACTGGGATATAAATAGGGGAAATGGGTTTGCTCGTAGACTCAATGAGCCGAATGGCCACCTTCTATGTTGTAAGAGAAATACTAAAAAAAATTAAAATGTAATTTACTAAGTGAATGATACCAGTGCCCACCTAACAATGGCAAGCTGCATGCATTTGAGAAAGTAGATTTTAAGCTGTACCTATGCATTCTTTCAGAGCCCTGCGGAATTCTTTCTTCTCTTTTCGGAGCTGCATCAGTTCTTTACGAATTGAATCCTTCTGACTCTCGAGTGATTCCTGTTCATACAACCATTTCTTTGCATCTTCTTCAGCTCGAGTCTTCCCATATTTAGACTGATTTGCATCTGAGAAACAAGAATGGAGTAAAGCTACAGGTGGGCCATCTGACCACTAGTTTTCAGTAAAAGGATTTTGATTGTGAAGTGCAATGTGATTCCCACTTGCCAAGGACACAGTGCCTCTGCTTAGATTCTGACCCCTGGTATGATTTGTATTCTGTTCAGCTAATTGGGTGACTTTTTACCATCATTGGATAGGTGGTGGGGGGAGGAGAGAGCATGCACATTAGCCAGGAGAAGAATTTACAAAAAATTTACAGAAAAAGTAAACTCCTTCAAAACCATGAAAAATAGTGTACACTGAAAATTCTCCACAAAGATGCATTAATTTAATAGCAGTTAATAGGGGAGCAATCAGATAGAGCTGCAATTTCAGTTAGTCAGGTATCAAAGATAGTTATCTGGCATTCTAACAAAGCATTGAATGAGCAAATTCATTCCTATGTTTAATGAGCCATTAACAAAATAGTTAGGAAGTAATAGGTAAGACATATATATTGAACATCAGCTGACATTAGATATTAATCAGCTGAACTCAATTTGTTTTTTTTAAACTTTAAACAAATGACCTAAATAAAATTGTTTTGTTTTTAGTATTACCTAGAGACCCTCAAATTCCATACAGGGGTTATTTTTCACTTGGATGCAATACATTATGCAGGTTTGAGGCTAATTTATCCCCAAGTCATGTTCCAAAGTATTCGCAAGCACTATATGCACAATGAAATATTTTTCTTAAATTAATAATAGCCTCACATTTACAAATTAGAATTAAAACGATTTAGGAGAGAGCTATTTGAGGCAAATATTATATACATGGCTAAATTTTGTGGAAAGCAAACTTGGAGATTAACAAATTTAAAACATGGTTCTGAAATGCCAGCTGAGCTGTTGTGCAGATTAACAGTGAAGCCTAGCCATTGACTAGGCTTCAAATTAAAAGCCTTTACCATTGCTATTGTTATGGAAAGTAACAAATTACACTAGCTCCCTAATGAAGTAATTATAATATCTCATATGACACACTACAGTTTACAGGAGCTATAAGTACAATATTAATTGAGCTGTTTGTTTACTTGTGTTTTGCTTTTAAATGGTTATTAACACAGTTCACAGAAGTGAAATTCCCTTCTCTACACTGGTATTGGCCCTTTGTGTCCATTTTGATGTTCTCTCTGGCAAGGGAGAATACAGGTCCCAGAGACTTTGAAAGAAGATTTATTCCTGCATTCTGTGGTTAGCCTTGAATTTGAGCACTGTGAATAGGTGCAATAGAGACCTCCCTCTACAGAAAGCAAGCTCACCAGCTGTATGACAAGCTACCGCTGGGACACTGATGTTTAACCACAAGCCTGGGCATGAGTCTGTCTTTAATCTCAGCACCTTGTCACCATGTGATGATGACAATGTGGCCACAGGAAATGAATGTGGCTGTGGACATCTGTGGGCTCAAATGTTTGAGTCCTGCAGTGAACGCCGACTTTGTCTCGGTGACAGTTGGGATTGAGTGATGAGTGCAAAGACTATTCTCAATTCGGCTTTCATGTTTTTACAAATGGTTTTATTTATACTGAAACATTTTCTCCTATTTCTAATACGGATATGACTTTTTTTGGGGTATCTCATAGCTCAGTTGATTCAGATGTGAGTTTAGATTACCATAGTACCCTTGGATACATCCAAGGCAACATAAAAGGAGTACTATTTACCTTTGGGTAGAGAGGGGAAGTGGGAAACTTGCAGAGCTTACCCTGGGAATCCTCACTAGTTGGTAGTGAAAATAGGGATCTATACAAGAATCAATTACAATACTCTTCCAAAGCCCTGGCACAGGCACAATAGAATGGAAGAACCTCTGTATGGTACACTTTTCTAAGCACTCCACCCAATGGAAATTAATTTAAGTGTAGCTAAATAATTAAGTACATAAATCTAGACATGACACAAAATAATATTGGGCCACTTCAAATTTCAGCTCAGTAAACTAAAATATTTTAAATAACACTATTCTCTGGTAATAAATTATCATGACCATTCCTTTGGGACCAGGAGAGACAATCAGTAGAGGAGTCATGAGAACAGTCTCGTCTCTTCCTGCATGTATCAGGTTTCAGGCAAAGTCCTGAAATCTTGCCACACCCAGCAGGCAAAGTGCAGCTTTACCACAACCCTGGGAACATGAAAGTTCCTTTTAGTTGGAAACCAAGTTCCACACCTCTTGAATTTTAATTGACCATCACTGCCATTGCTTCTTATATTGCTGTTTACAAATATTACTACTGGCTGTATTGATTCTGCTTGATAGGAATTTAATTTTCTTTACTATTTTGAACTCCACTGATGCAGACCCATTATATATTAAATCTCTATTAAAAAGGGACAGAGCAAACTGAAATTTCTTTTGCATTCACTGTAGTTAATACCCTTGAGTACACCAGAACTTACTCACTTGGGCAGAAACAATTTTACTTGAAAACTTAGGCCATTGTCTTAACTTTATTCATGTCTGTTTTGGTAACAGAGCCTTATCCTGCTGAACCATCTATTACTTGGCATTCTGCAGCTATCGATGGCAGTGGGATTCCTTCCATTAAGAACAACTTGTGTAATGAATCAATAATCCAATGAATTAACTTGCTATATTCAAATCTGCAAGTAGAGTCAGTTGGTATAGAGTTATTTTCCCACGTTCCAATGGTAAGTGCCAAGATCTAACAAGATCGCAAAAGAATAAATTGAGAATAAAATTGTGTGCTTACTTGAACCCTGACGTTTAATTTTGTTTTGAGAATTAGCTTTATTTGAGGCATCATTTGACGTGGAAGCTTGGTGTGTTACTTGCGAGGTGACAGGCTGCTTCTGTTCTTCAATCTGAATAACACAAGACACAACCGTGAAGCAACAATCCCCTTGAAGTTGCAGTTTGACACTTGATAAGTACTAAGGCACTGGTAGGGTTGTTATGAATGTCTAGTGGTTTCATCAGGATCCATGCAATGTACTACCATGAAGTATCAGAATGGAGAGGCACCAAATCACTCTATTGTGCAACCTGACCTTCAAGTGAGATCTGAATAGAATTAGTACGCTCTCCCTGTGACCTTGTGAGTTCACCTCAGCTGCTCCAGTTTCCTCCCACATCCCAAAGGTGTGCTGGTCCCAAAGATATATTGTCCCTTGTATAGGTTGGGTGAGGAATTGATGGACATGTGAAAGAGCATGGGCTACAGGGAAATAAGAGAGGGAACAGAATTGATGGGAATGCTTAGAGCCAGCAGAGACTGGATGGCCTCCTACTATGTCGTAAGAAATACAGAAAAATAATTGGAAGGAATTTTTTTTTTTGGCTACATGGTCCCAGTGCTGGTCTGGGCCCTTTGAACTTTACTTGCCTCAGACATCAACTGAAAAAAGAGAGGCAAATCTGGGGAAAGGAAGGCAATTTTTATTTTTGGGGGGGTAGGCTGCTCTTTGTGCCTTGATGTTAATGTGATCAAAAGAAATTTGCCACAGAAACACTCAGCAGGTCAGGCAAAACAGTTAACATTTCACATTGAAGACTTTATGTCAGAACCAATTAACGCTCTCTCTTTTCACAGATGTTGCATGATCTGCTGAGTGTTTCCAGCATCTTCTGTTCTTTTTTTTGTTTCAGATTTTCAGCAGCTGCAGGTTTTTAATTTTCAAAGGAAATTTGCCAGCTGGCTACTTTCATGGCTGTTTCAGCATCTGTAGTGGCTGGAAAAAAAAAGTTGGAGATGGTGTCAGTACAATATTCAACTGCTATTCATAAGTTTCAAGAACAGGTAAGAAATGAGTGCTGGAGGCTCAGTTAAATATCTAAATACCTGACCAAGAGTCACTGTCTTGAAGAAAAGAAGGAAAACACAAGTACAATATGTTCTGATGCACTTGTGAGAGCTTGCCATGTACAAATTGGCTGCCACATTTCCTGCAATTACAATAGTGGCTATACTTCTAAAAGTGCTGTGTTTGTTGGATATAAGATGCAATGTAAAAACAAGTCTTTAGTTCTTTCTTTTGGGAACCGTCTGTGTGGAGAAACCAAGTAAGTATCCACTTGTTATATATCAACATTTTTCAAAATACTTTCCATCTATTTGAATACTTATTTAGCATGTCTGCACCCACTAGTAGTAATCAAAAGCTAAAGGAATGCAAAAACAGGATGTTTTTTCTGTTCAGATAAAGAAAACATACTATAGGGTATAGCTGGAGAGACATGGGCTTGATTTGAGGTTTCGTCCTTCTAGGATATTACCCCATTGACAAGAAACTGACTTTTTTTGGACCAAGTATTATGAAATTATGAATCTATTGTGCATTGCAGAGCCTACTGGACATTACAGCTTCAGGAACTACATGTATGCTGGGGTGGCAACAGTTGATCCCACGAGAGTCAAGCCATCACACCCTTGCTAATCTACCACAATTAAGAAAAACAAAGACAAAGCAGGTTTATGCAACAGATCTTGGGAGGAAAAGCATTGAAAGCAGCTGTTTTCTTTGTAGCAAGGCTTAATTCCCACTGCATTGTCGCACCCCCCCCCACCCCCACCCCTCCCTCAGTCTGGGAAGTACTCCCTTAAGACAAAAGTGGGAAAAGCTTTTGTTCCTGTGAAAGTTTATGGGAGAAGCTTCTCAGATCAGAGGTGGACCTGTGGTGGTCATAAATTATACGAGGCTCTTAGGAAACTGGAGGCCTGCAGAGGTTAAATAGTCTGGCTTTTATGTCACACCTGTCAATAACTTCCATGCTCATGTTTTAAATTTGTTAGAAAAACACAACTGTTAAGACTGCTGTAAATTTAATGGGGAAACAGATAAGAAGTGAGAACTGCCAATACCACATCTGAAGCAGAAGCAAAGATTGGTTGAGAATTTCAGAAGTTATCACCATCCAAAGGGTGACTATTTCTTGTGCAGTCACTGTAAAAAAACTGTCTAAATTCTACTTCTGAAATGATAACCATTTTTTCTCTTCAGACCTTTGAGTTGAATTTTGATCACCCCACCCTCTTCCCCACCCAATTAAATTGATGTGTGGGAGAGGATAAAAATTATTCTCTTTGGCCTCTGGGCACAAACTTTAACCTGTCTGCTCCGCAACATTATACTTTCTCAATCTTTGAAGTTGGTTCATATGCTGATGTAAATGTTGTTGGCACCCCAATGCTAATTTGGCTGAGGCACGTACCACCAGACTTAAGGACAGCTTCTACCCCACTGTGATAAGACTATTGAACGGTTCCCTTATACAATGAGATGGACTATGACCTCACTATCTACCTTGTTGTGACCTTGCACCTTATTGCACTGCACTTTCTCTGTACCTGTGACACTTCACTCTGTACTATTATTGTTTTTACCTGTACTACTTCAATGCACTCTGTACTAACTCAATGTAACTGCACTGTGTAATGAATTGACCTGTACGATTGGTTTGTAAGACAAGCTTTTCACTGTACCTCAGTACAAGTGACAATAATATACCAATTTCAGAGCAGCATTTGAACGTGTAACAAAGTCATTCAGAAAGGGAACCAAGTGATGAGGTTGAATGATGTAATGGAAAGTTATAGCAGGAAAAATCTAGAAACTAAAGAGAGAAAAATTGCCAGGTTTTCCTTCAACGTTCATTCTTCTGAGAGGAATGTGTTAAAATGTAAATAGTTAACCAAGGTATTCCCCTTTATCATCCTCCACATGGGTTTGCACTGGGCACAAGCAGTATGGAAAACAATGGTCTGAGAGTTTTTAATGGCCATTGTGTCGAGGTGCAGGATAGAGTCTGTCAGTGGCTGCTGGAGGAAACATCTGTGAAAGTTTTCAGCAGCAGACCACTTTCTCACTCACCAGGAAACTAATGTGAAACTGTTTCATACTAAAGGGAAATTGCACTTGCCATAAGAGTGTGGGGATGACTGAGGTTTGTGTTCACATTTCTTAAACTGCTTTGTATGCTAAAATTTAAAATTCATTGGGGTTTTGAATTAAGTCGTATTAGCCGACAATAACTCATTGGTATCATATAAAATTATAGTTTGGCTTTTAGTAGCTCCATAGAGGTTTTGTGCATGTGCACAAGAATTCTTGGGATGGCAAGGAGATGCCAGGAAGAAAATGAAGTGAATTCAATTGTTACGTATGAGCCTATGAAACAAGAGCTGCAGTAGGCAATTCTGCCCCACCATTTAATGGGATCGTTGATTGAGCTGATTTGTTACTTCAACTCCAGTTCTGTTCAGCTGTGGCAACCTTTCATTCTCTTGCTTATCAAGAATCTATCAACCTCTGCCTTAATCATATTTCCAGATTCTGCTTCCACTGTCCTTTTGAGAAAGTGTTCCAAACATTCACCACCCTCTAAAGAAAATATTTTGCCTCCCTTTCCATCTTAAAAGGGTGACCCTTATTTTTAAACAGTGACCCCTTGGATCTAGATTCTCCCATAAGAGGGGACATCATTTGTCTACTTTTAGGCGCAAAAAAAATTAGAAAAGCAGATCTTTTTTTAAAACAGTTGTGAGAGACAGTGATGATGCTGAAAGAGACCTAGGGGTCCTTGTGCACAAATCACTGAAAGCTAATATTGCAGATCCAGCAAGTGAATAGGAAGGCAAATAGTATGATGGTTTTTATTATGAGAAGGTTTAAGTACAGGAGTAAAGATATTTTACTGTAAATGTATATAAGGCTTTTGTGAGATTGTGTACAGTTTTGGTCTCCTTAAAGGATATACTTGTCATCGAGGGAATGTAGCAAAGATATGTTAGGCTAATTGCAGGGAAGGCACATTTGAGGAGAGATTGAGCAGACCAGGTCTGTGAACTCCAGAGAATGAGATAAAATCTTACTGAAACTTGCAATATTCTCCTAAGGCTCAACAAATTGGATGCAGTGAAGATCCTACTCCTGGTCAAGGAATCCAAAACCAGGGACTATAAGGGGTAGGCTGTTTAAGACTGAGATGAGGAGAAATTTCACCAGATGGTGGTGAATCTTTGGACATCTCTACCCCAGTAAACTGTGGCGACAAAGTCATTGAGTTCATTCAAAACAAATATAATTTGCAATATTAAGAGAATTGAGGGATATGGCATTGAGGTAAAAGATCAGACATGATCTTAATGAAGGCACACCAGGCTCGAAGGGCCAAAATAGTTCCTCCTGTACCTATTTCTTGTCCCCTCTGTCAAGACCCACCCTGGATCTTGTGTTTCAATCAAGTCCCCCATTCTTCAACAAACCTAGCCTGTCCAATCTTTCCTTGTAAGACAACTGCCCATTCCAGGTATTTGAACTGCTCCAATGCACTAACATCCTTCCTTGAATAAGGAGACCAATACTGTTCACAGTAAATAACATCCTTTTTTTTGTATTCAATTCCACTACCAGTAAACAACAGCATTATTAGCCTTTCCAATTACTTGCTGTACCTACAAACTAGCCCATTGTGTATCATGTAATAAGATACCCAGATCTTCTTGCATCTGAGCTTTACAAATTCTCTCAATTTAGATAAAACAGTACATTATTTTTTCCTGGCAAACTGAATACATTCAGATTTTCACACTCAATGTGCTAGATCTTTGCTCTATATTCCTTTGGTGCTTCCTTCTGACCTCTTCACAACTTGTTTTCCTACCTATCTTTAGTAAATTTAGCAGCCATACTTTTGGAGTCTTCATCCAAATTATTTGCATAAGTTGCAAAAAAAAGTTGAGGCCTCAGTACTGATCCCACTTGTTACATCTTGCTGACCAGAAAAAGACCCATTTATTGCCTGTTAGCTAGCCCATCTTCTATCCATGCCAGAATTTGTCAAACATGATTTTTTTTTCCTTTCTCAAAATGCTGCTGATGTTGCCTGTTACCTTGAACTTTTCTAGGCCCCTGCTATAACATCTTTAATTATGGCTTCCCAGAGGATTGTCTTAAATATTTTCATTGAATGATAGCTCCACATGCTCCAAACAAGTGCTGGGTCCTATTATAGGTTCAAACGTGTTAATGTGTTAGAGTACCAGTCAAAGGATGAAATCCTGAAATAAAGTAGGTGTTGATATGTAAACACCCATACAGTTAAAATTGGATTTAAACAAATCACCATGGAAGGATTTAAATTAGCTCATAGGCATAGTATTGTACACGAATGTTTCATTGGGAAATTCAGCCACAAAAGTGATTCTCAAACACTAGAATTTTGATTTCTCACGAGGCCAATATTCACTCAACTGGAGACGGGATAACTTCAGTTCAATGGCAGTTTTAAAGGCTGGTTGTGATTGAATGCTGTGTCACATGCATCCACAAAAATGTCCTTAAAAGGATTTTTTTAAAAAATCAGCTTTTTAACTATCAATTACTGAGTTTATCAGCAGCCAATGATGAAGTATTACACAGAAAGTACTCCTTTTAGTCTGAATTTAATTGAATATAAAATGTGCAGATCAAGACAATGCATGGGAAAAACTTGCTCCATGATGAAGTTTACCTTCTCCATTGGAGTCAACTGGCTGAATAGAGTTCTCTACATTCATTACAAGGAACAGTACCACATAGGTTACTAGCAACTAGGTCACTGGAAAGGAGGAGGATGAGAGGAGACATGATAGAGGTATATAAAATACTGAGAGGAATAGATAGAGTAGACAGTCAGCACCTCCTTCCCAGGGCACCAATGCTCAAGACGAGAGGTCATGGCTTTAAGGTTATGGGTGGGAGGTTCAGGGGAGATGTCAGGGGGAGGTTTTTCACCCAGAGAGTGGTTGGTGCATGGAATGCACTGCCTGGGGTGGTGGTGGAGGCAGATACATTGGACAGGTTCAAGAGCTTGTTGGATAGGCATATGGAGGAGTGTGGGATGGGGGGGATATGCAGGAGGAAGGGGTTAGGTAGCGTGAGGGTGGTTTGATGGATGGCACAACATGGTGGGCCGAAGGGCCTGTTTTGTGCTGTATGGTTCTATGGTAATTTCCACTAAGAACATAAGACTTGACACACCTGCAGCTCCAATATTCTGTGTCAATAAAAAAAAAGCCATGCTTAATTCAGTAACTTCCTGTTTCCTTTACAGTTTTGCCATCTGGAACAATGCTCTTTTGATGTGGAAACTTAAATGGAAACTTAAACATCCTGTTCTGAACCAGAATTACTGGACCTTGCATTAGGCTCAATTACAATTTTTCAAACCTTTCTATGCTCACAGATGCCAACAAAATTAGCTATTTATCCCGGTGGCAGTTTACCATTAATGTACATCTATTGTTATACTGTTTAATGCAAAAGACCCAAAGACATGACAAACTCTCATGGAAAGCAGATGAACCTCAATGCACCAGTTATAACCAATCTGTAATCATGACTTTACAAATTTTAGCACAAGTAAGTGCCCTACTGCAACACGGCCTGGGGTATTGATTTTACTTAGGGCACATGAAGAGGGTGAAGTTGTCACAATGCCGGTCAGACATGATTGGTGAGAGATCTGCACCATTTTGATAGCTTGACATTATTTGATTTTAATTGGCACACTGTGCAATTCATTTCTGTCCTTGGCAAATTTGGAAGGGAAGGAATAGCAGTATCTTAATGGATAGTGGATGTTGATGGGTGGCAAACAAAGAGCTTCATTTAAAAAAGTAAACTATTGAGATTAGGTATGCCAGTGAGTGAGATTCCAGGAGAGTGGGGTTACGGTGAATATAAGGCGAATTCTTTGTATGGAGGGAGAAGTTTAGGGCAGTGAGAGGAAAATGAAACATAGAATGTGGGGTGGATGCAAAAGTAATTGAGATGGAGATTAAAATCTGTTTTTTGGAATGAGAAATCGAAGGTATACATCATGAAGGTAGGTGCTCAAAAGTTAAGACTTGGAAGATCTTCAGGTAAGCAGCTATGCGAGATACAAGTAGATAAAGGACCTGATTTTTGTGGTGAACAACTAAGCAACAATGCTCATTAGAGTCAGAGTACTGCAGCACAGAAACAGGCCCTTTTGGCCAATCTAGTCCATGCCAGCCTGGTTTTCTGCCTAGTCCCATCTACCTGCACCCAGACCATAGCCCTCCATACCTCTCTCGTTCACGTACCTATTCAAACTTCTCTTAAGTATTACAATTGAACCCGCATCCGCCACTTCTGCTGGCAGCTCATTCCACACCCACACCACCCTCTGAGTGAAGTAGTTCCTCCTCAGATTCCCCTTAAATATTTCACCTTTCACACTAAACCTATGACCTCTAGTTCTAGTCTTACCCAACTGGAGGGGAAAAAGCTTGCATACGTTCAACCTGCCTATACCCCTCATAATTTTGTATACTTCTATGAGATCTCTCCACATTCTCCTGCAATCCAGGGAATAAAGTCCTAACCTATTCAACCTTTCCCTATAACTCAGGTCCTCAAGTCCCAGCAACATCTGTGTAAATTTTCTCTCTTTCAAGCTTACTGATATCTTTCCTGTAGGTAGGTGACCAGAACTGCACACAATACTCCAAATTTGGCCGCACCAACATCTTATACAACTTCAACATAACATCCCAACTCCTGTACTCATTGCCCTGATTAATGAAGGCCAATGTGTCAAAAGCTCTCTTTACGACCCTATCCACCTGTGATGCCACTTTCAAGGAATTATGGATCTGTTTTCCCAGGTCCCTTTGTTCTACTGCACAACTCAGTGCCCTATCATTCACTGTGCAAGTCTTACCCTGGTTTGTCCTCCCAAAGTGCATCACCTCACACGTGTCTGCATTAAGTTCCATCTGCCATTTTTCAGCCCATTTTCCCAGCTGGTCCAGATCACTTTGCAAGCTTTGATAGCCGCCTTCGCTGTCCACTATGCCTCCAATCTTGGTGTCATCCACAAATTTGCTGATTCAGTTGACCACATTATCATCTAAATCATTAATATAGATGATAAACAACAATGGACCCAGCACCGATCCCTGCAGCACATCACTAGTCACAGGCCTCAAATCTGAGAGACAACCATTTACTTCCACTCTGGCTTCTCCCACTAAGCTAACGTTGAATCCAACTGACTACGTCAACCTGAATGCCAAGAGACTTAACCTTCTGGAACAGCCTCCCATGTGGGACTTTATCTACATGGGCTTTAGCAAGGCCTTTGACAATGTTCACCACATTCCCTTCATCAACCTTGCTGGTAACCTCCTCAAAAAAGATGGTTAGACATGACCTGCCACTCACAAAGCTATGTTGACTATCCCTAATCAGGCCCCGTCTATCCAAACACTTATATATTCTGTCCTGCAGAATACCTTCCAATAATTTACCCATGACTGACATCAGCCTCACAGGCCTATAATTTCCTGGCTTATTCTTAGAGCCTTTCTTAAACAACAGAACAACATTAGCTACCCTCCAGCACCTCACCCGTGGCTAAGGATGTTTTAAATATCTCTGCCAGGGCCCCTGCAATTTCTGCACTAGCCTCCCACAAGGTCCAAGGGGACCCCTTGTCAGGACCTGGGGATTTATCCACCTTCATTCACCTCAAGACTGTAAGCACCTCCTCTTCCATAATATGGACATGATCCATGACCTCACTACTCTTTTTCCTCAGTTCTATAGACTGTGTCCATCTCCTGAGTAAACACAGATGCAAAAAATCCATTCAAGATCTACCTCATCTCTTTCAGCTCCACACATAGATGACCACACTGATCTTCAAGAGGACCAATTTTGTCCCTTGCTATCCTTTTGAAACCCTTTGGATTCTTTCACCTTGTCTACTAGAGCAACCTCATGTCCTCTTTTAGCCCTCCTGATTTCTCTAAGTGTTCTCTTGCATTTCTTATATTTCTCAAGCGCGTGATTTGATCCTAATTGCCTATACCTTATATACGCTCCTTTTTCTTTACCAGGGCCTCAATATCCCTCGATAACCAAGGTTCCCGAAACCTGTTAGTCTCGCCTTTTATCCCAACAAGAACATACAGATTCTGTACTCTCAATATTTCACTCCTGAAGGCCTCCCACTTACCAAGCATCTTTTTGCCGGAATACAACCTATCCCAATCCACGCCTGCCAGGTCCCTTTTGATACCATCAAAATTGGTCTTCCACCAGTTTAGAATCTTAACGCTAGGACCAGTCCTATCCTTTTCCATAATTATCTTGAAGCTAACAGAATTATGATCACTAGATCCAAAGTGTTCCCCTGCACTCACTTCTGTCACCTGCCCTGTCATTCTGTCAGAGGAGATCCAGTATCGCATTCTCTTTAGTTGGGACCTCTACATATTCTAAATTTAGTTGGGACCTCTAAACTTTCCTGAACATATTTGAGAAATTAAATCCTATTTATCCCTTTTACAGTATAGGAGTCCCAGTCAATATATGGAAAGTTAAAATCACTTACTATCACAACTTTATATTTCCTGCAACTGTTTGCTATCTCTCTATAAATTTGCTCTTCCAAATCCTGCTGACTATTGGGAGGTCTATAATATAGTCCCATTAATGTGATCATCCCTTTTTAGTCCTCAGTTCCACTCAAATTGCCTCGGTAGTCAAGCCTTCCAGTAGGTCCTCTGTGAGCACTGCCGTGACATTCTCCCTGATCAGTAATACCACCCTTCCCCTTTAATACCTTCCCCTCTATCATGTCTAAAACAACGGAATCCCGGAACATTGAGCCGTCAGTCCTGCCCCTCCTGCAACCAAGTCTCACTAATGGCTACAACATCATAATTCCACGTGCTGATCCATGCTCCAAGTTCATCTGCCTTACCTACAATACTCCTTGCATTGAAATAGATGCAACGCAGAACATTAATCCTAACATGCTCAATGTTTCGGTTTCCATCTTTGCTTGTAGTCTTAACATCTACTTTCCCCACAGCCTCTCCATTTGCTGTCCTGCCACCCTGGTTCCCACCCCCTTGCAATTCGAGATTAACCCCCCCCACCCCACCCCACCCCCCGAGCAACACTAGCAAACCTTCCTGTAAGGATATTGGTCCCCCTCCAGTTCAGGTGCAAAAGTCCCGTTAGTACAGATCCCACCTGCCCTGGAAGAAAGCCCAATGATCTAAAAATCTGAAGCCCTCCCTCCTGCACCATCTGCTTAGCCACATATTAAACTACACTACCTTCCTATTGCTTGGCCCACTAGCATGTGGCACAGGTAGCAATCCTGAGATCATCACCTTGGAGGTCCTGTCTTTTAACTTAGCACCTAACTCCCTGAATTCACTTTGCAGGACCTCATCACTTTTCCTGGCAATGTCATTGACACCAACGTATACCACGACCTCTGGCTGCTCGCCCTCAAGTATGCTTTGGACTCTATCTGAAACATCTCACCCTGGCACCTGGGAGGTAACATACCATCCCAGAGTCTCATTCTCATCCACAGAACCTCCTGTCTGCTCCCCTCCCTAATGAATCCCCTATCACTGCTGCTTGCCTCTTCTTCCCACTTCCCTTCTGAGATAAAGAACCAGACTCAGTGCCTGAGACCTGACCACCGTGGCTTTCCCCTGGTAGGCTGTACCCTCCCAACAGTATCTAAAATGATATACTTGGCAACAGGGGTACTTTGCACTGACTGCCTATTCCCTTTTTCTCTCCTGACAGTCACCAGCTACCTGCCTCCTGCAACTTAGGTGTGACTGCTTCCCTGTAACTCCTGTCTATCAACTCCTCAGTTTCTTGAATGATCCAAAGTTCATCCAGCTCCAGTACCCTAACACAGTCTGCAGCTGGATGTATTTTTTGCAGATGTAGTCATCAGGGCCACTGGAGATCTCCCTGACTTCCACATCATGCAAGAGGAGCACACTACTGCACTGGGTATCATTCCCACTGCTCTACTTGTGCAATAGTAAAGAAAGAAAGAGAACTTAACAGAACCTCACCTTAGCCTCCACCTCTTCACTCCTAAGCCTCTTGAGCCAAAGCCTCAGCTACCCACTCTTACACTGGCCCACTCACAAAATGGCCATTCTGCTTTACCCTACCTACCTTTTATTGGCTGAGTGGCCATGCACTTAGCCAATCAGAAACAACTTAAAAAAAAGCTCTTGGCTCCTCCCCTCTGCTGATCTGGCTGCAGGAACTGGGGAAAAAAAGTCCCAACTGAAAAACAACTTTAAAAACAACTTTTAAAACAAGCTGCTGGCTCCTTTCCTCTGCTGCTCTGGCTGCTTCTCACCTACAACTACCCACATTTGTAGAACACAAACATATTCTAATCAGTTATTCAAATCAAATGGGGTGCCCACTGCAAGCATCTACAAGACATGAGCAAGCAAAGCAAGAAAGAGAGGGGTAGTAAATTATTCATGCATGAAAACGTGTGGTAAAATGGCACTGCATAGTTGCCTCCAGTGGCACTGCAAAATGGCTCGGCACAAATCATGCAGGTCCTCATGCGCATGAACAATGCAGTACACAATCTTGTCTATTTCCTTTCATGAGCTTTTGTGAGTCTACATTTTCTTGTTCATTTATATACTTTCACAAGTCAAATGCACAACAGCAAATAAACCTGTCCGATTTGGATATAATGGCTGGACCTCAAAGCGAAATGCTCAGCTGCATCTGTTGCTATAAAACTGTGCAGCTTGGGTGAACTGCATGGAAGAGTGGCTTGGCAATCATAGCAGAAGTATTGAACAGAAATCTGTTTGTTGCAGCTCAGATGACCCCAACCAATACCTGTACAGTGACAGATGTAACTGCTGTGTGGCCAGCCTGTTTCAACATATGCACATTATGCACACAGATCCGCGTGATTGAAAGTTTTAATACGCCAAACGTGCCCTGAAAGGTTTAAAACGTATTTACCCACATATTTTGCATAACAATTTAATCCTGTGGCACGCTCCAAGACTACAGCAAGTATAAAGCAGAAAATATTTTTTTTTAAATCATGTACATAAATACTACAATAGAGATGTGACTATGGCAGAGAAACAAAAGAGACACACAGAAAAAGTAACACTTGATTTTTTAAAATCCCAGTACTGACTTTCTTCTGAACAAATGAAATGACATTTTAAGGGCTGAGGACACTGTTTCTTTATCACATCATTTAAACCTCACTTGCTTTTGAATGTATGGGATTTAACCTTTTCAGCCATCTTTAGTGCAGAGCCAGTTTGCCTCAGCATTGTACTGCTCCGTTCAGTTTAATGTGGCCTATAGGCAGCAACGTTGCATCCTGTGGAGGAGCAGGATACCCCTGACTGCAACTTCTGGATCTCTGCACTAACTGTGCAGGTACATACTTCGGAAGTTGCAATCTGATTTATTCCATTACAATGTCGTACACAGTTAGCTCCTAGCACGAAATTCAGCTCAAAATACTGGTAATTTAAAAAATATCTGCTCAAAATTGGCACCATTTGCTTGATTTCTATTTCAGTGCTTCTTTCTACCACTAAACACCTCACCTGTACTTTTTCATATGGTACGTCATCATACGTTCTGGAATCACACAGATAAAGTGCTGAGTTATTTGAGGAGGTAGCCCACCTGCGTATTGAAACAAATTAATTTACTAAACATTATCATATTCTACTCTGAGAAACAAAAGTACACCAGTATATTTTAAGTATCCAGAGGCAAAGGATGAGAGCATTTCTGCTTCTAATTACCACCTGGAATTGCTTTGGTTTACAATTGCCAACTTATTTAAATAGCTTATTAACACTCACAGTTCATATCCACAAATTATAGTGTATATAAGTAGACCTTTATGAATTGAGTATATCATGTCATATGATTTTGATACACTGTTGTATAAGCTACTGGTGTGAATTAAGAATTACTGCCTTCAATAAAGGATGCTCTGTTGATCGCTGTACCTCTTATTCAAACGGCAAAACGAAAAAGCCCTACTGACATGACACAAATGTAGAATGTTCAGGAGGCTATTGGAAAGGAGAAGTTAAGAACAGCTCATAAAATTGGATAGATTCCTTCACAGCTTTGTTATTTTTTATTTTAATCCTAGTTTCCATTTGTAGATGGAGTAAAGCATGAATTGTCCTTCTAAAATAACATAGGAATAAAATAAAAACTGCCAACACAACAAAAGAACAGTCAGAGTTTTCTTTTTCATCTTGCACATTATGGATAGAGTTCTTACCAGAAGGAATGTCTGACAGCATCAACAATGTTGGCTATTGTTTCCACATCCACATAATCATAATGTAGAGCCTCTGGCTTTGTGGTAGAGCCTGTCTCAGCAAGCAGAAGTCCCAGCCACCTACCCATCTCCTCAGAGGAACTGGTCTGTATAAACAAGAGATGAAAAACGTGAACAATACTCCAGCACAAGTTATTAAATTCATCAGTCAAAATGAATCTTACAACAGGAATATCATTTGGAAATTTCATTCATATTTATCAACTGAAACACCAGTGGCTGATGTAGATTATTTCACATCGATTTTATCTTTAACTTCCCACTGGAAATTATTTTGTCCCCTTGTGCTCTTATATTGATGGTGTGCCATATTATGTTTACAATCCATCCTCAGAGACAGATTGAACTGATTGAAATTATTTTATTGCAAAATATTAAGGATTTAAATCTTATTTAAAACCTAAATTAGAATTTCATATTTTACATGTATTTATATAAATACATGGTGTCAAAAATGAAAACCAATAAGGCTGCCACCACGTTGTAACATATACTTGAAAATCACCTTTGGATCATGTAATCATCAGCATTAAAATTTATGTTATTTTGTTTTATTTTGACAATTTAACGCTTTTTTCTTTCCTGAAGGTATTGACTGTTTGATGAGATATTTTACCTGAATGGGCATTGTTTATGAGTAAACCTTGATCGTAAGCATCAGAAGCTATTCAAGCACATGTGCCCTCATAGTCCAATAACAGGCTCCTTGTTGTACATTGCTCCACTGTCAGTCTGCATTTTCTCATTTTTCCTTTTGTTTGTTAGGTATTTGGGAGAGGAAAGCAAATATTGAAAGGTGGCCTCAGAGATCTTTAAAGTTATGAAGAGGTTTAAGTAGAAAAGGACGGTGAAATGATTGACACCTTTAAACGTGCAGGAAAGAATTGTTGTGTGGTGCGGCAATGATCGTCTTGGACATAGTGTAGCATCTGAGGCCCAAGTGTAGGAGCGGGCTCAGTGATTGGGGATCTGGGGGAAAGGGTGGGGGTTTACGGTGGCCCGAAGAGGAAGTGAAGGACATGTGGATCAATTGAGATGAAGTATAGGGAAACTTGTGTGAGGCACAAATTCAGGAGGTAGACCTGCTGGGCTGAATGGCCTGTTTCTGTGCAGTGAAGTTCCTTGTTGTTTTAATTCTAAACAGCCTGAGTCATTCCTCACCTCCTCTTTACACTTCTGGCAAGGATAGCAATTAGGAGCAGGAGATCCATTGTAATTAGAAGATGCCAAAAAAATCAGTTGTAGTATCACTTGCAATATCCTGGCTGAATTCAGCTAATGTAAAAACATGCAATCAAATCTAAATTTGTTCATTCCTGAACAAAGACCCAACCAGTTCTTCTCCACGAACACTCTTATCCACTTGGCAGAACTTGCCCTCAATGACTTCTCTTTCAATTCCTCCCACTTATTGCAGATCAAAGGGACAGCCATGGGCACTTGCATGGGCCCCAGCTAGGCCTGACCTTTTTTGTTGGCTATGTGGAACAGTTCTCTTGCAACCCTATTCTAATACCACCCCCCCCCCCCCCACCGACCACCCCCACCCAGCCACCAAGCTTTCTCTTCTACATCAATGACTACATCAGTGCTGCCTCCTGCAGAAATCTTCAGTTTCATCACCTTTGCCACCCACTTCCACCCTGCCTTCAAATTCACCTGTACTATCTCTGACATTTCTCTTCCTCTTCTGGATCTCTCTGTGTCCATCTCAGGAGACAGACTTGCCAGTGATGTATTCTATAAACTGACCAAATCCCACAGGTACCTTGACTATACCTCCTCCCACCCTGACTCCTTTAAGGATTGCATTTGAATTTCTCTTTCTCTGCTGCATCTGTTCTTGAGATGAGACTATTTGCTCCAGAGCTTCTGAAATGTCCTCCTTCTTCCAGAAGTGTGGCTTCCTCTCTGCCTTAGTCAGTGGAGCCCTCACACATACTTCCTCCATTTCCCACTTGTCGTCTGCTGCGACCCTCCACCTCCCCTGCGACAAAGCAGTAATAGAGTCAAGCAACAGCAATTTGCTGAGCACCTGCGCCCTGCCGCAACAGCCATTTCAAGTTTCCGGTTGCATGTCACTGTAACTCTCCATCCCACTACCACACTGACCCGTCTGTCCTCAACCTTCTCCATTGCTACTGAGAGTCCAAACACAAATTGGAAGAACAACATCGTCACAGGTGGATAGGGTCATAAAGAGAGCTTTTGGCACTTTGGCCTTCATAGATCAGGGCAGTGAGTACAGGAGTTGGGATGTTATTGTTGAAGTTGTACAAGATGTAGGTGAGGCTGAATTTGGAGTATTGTGTGCAGCTCTGGTCACCTACCTACAGGAAAGATAACAAAAAGCTTGAAAGACAGCAGAGAAAATTTACAAGGATGTAAATTTATAGAGGTATACAAAATTATGAGGGGTGTAGATAGGGTGAATACATACAAGCTTTTTCCCCTAAGGTTGGGTGAGACTAGAACCAGAGGACATAGGTTTAGGGTGAAAGGTGAAATAAAAAAGGGGAATCTGAGGAGGAACTTCTTCACTCAGAGGGTGGTGTGAGTGTGGAACAAGCTGCCAGGGGAAGTGGTAGATGCAGGTTCAATTGTAACATTTAAGAGAGGTTTGGCTAGGTACATGGATGGGAGGGCTTTGGAGGGATATGGTCCAGGTAGATGGGACTAGGCAGAAGATCAGGTTGGCATGGACTAGATGGGCTGAAGGGCCTGTTTCTGTGCTGTAGTACTCTATGACTCTATAACATCTCATATTCCGATTGGGTAGCTTACAACCCAATGGTATGAACATTGAATTATCCGATTTCAGGCAACCTACCTCCTGCTGCTCATAAACAGTCACCTGTCTACCTCGTTTTCATCTCCCTTCGTTCATCCCTCTCTTCCCCTCCCCCCACCTGGTCCCACCTGCCCATCAATCCTCTGCATCTGGTTGTACCTGTCACCTACCAGGCTCTAACCCAAGCCCAATGTTCTGCTAATATACTGGCAATCTTTTCTCTTCCTTCTCAGTCCCAATGCAGGGTCTCAACCTGAAACCTCGACTTGCACCTATTGCCTGTACAGATGCTGCTTGACTCATTGAGTTCTTCCAGCATTCTCTTTTTGTTCTAGATTCCAGCATCTGTAATCTCTTTTGACTTCTAATCAAATCTAAAACCTTCCTGGTCTGTACAGCTCATCTGAACAGAATGTCTGCCTCATGTGCTGACTGAATTAACTCACCGAGTCTATCTCAGAGCAATTCACATGAAAACAAATATGTTCAGGTGAGCTGAAGTGCATGGTAATAAGCACAAGAGGTGGAATATTCACTTCAGCTAAGCTTATTTTTGAAGCTTTTTTAAAAAAAAACTTAATTAGAAAATGGCTGCTTCAGAGTTAAATAATGAATATTAATTCATAATAAACAACTGCACCTCTAGAACACAAACGTCCTGTCCATTTCGAAGGATCCGGAAAGCGAAGGGATGCTTTGGTCCAAATCCTGGAACCACTTCACAATCCTTCAGTGCAATGGAATTTACATGTGTCCGTAGATCTGTTCTGTCCTTGTGGAAGTACAGTGTGTTGACTTTCAGCCGGCACCAACGTTCTCTCCAGCAGTTATTAACCATTACATTGAGGTAACCTAGAAAAGGGTTAAGAGCAAAAGGCACAAATTAGACTGCTGCAAACGCTTTCCATATAACATCAGTCTGAGCATAATGGTTTGATTATGGAGATAGAGGGGTACATTCATGTTTTGAGATCAAGCTTATTGACTTGTGCTGTATGCAACCCAACCACACACTAAATTGCATAAACTTAATCTCATCAATGTTCTCAATATCAGCAACATTTCTGGATTTAAGATTGACCTAGACATACTCTTGCAGCATGAACCTGCCAAGTTACTCTCAAAACATTTCAATATTCACTCTTCTTAATAACAGCAAAAGTGAATAAAATAATGTGACAAATTATTTCTGAACTTTACTATTAAGCAATAGATTCATAGAGAAATTACATAATGCAAACCGGTCCAGTGGTCCACCAAGTCCACGCCGACCATCACACTCCCATTTTTATACTAATCCTACTCTAAACCACTTTGTTCTGTCTTGGTATCTGCAGGTCACAGCTAGTTTTAGCAACAAGGATGAGAATCTGCTCACAAACTCACACTGCTGTTGCTTTGTGGCAGCCATGAAGAAATGATAAAGAACAGCCTGGTAATGGTATTCTTCCATGTATCCTTCTCTGAGAGAAAACACCCATCCTATTCCTTCCATTGCAATACAGATGAAAACCAAAAAAGAAACACTGACACTTGAAATCCAAAATAAAAACAGAATATGCTGGAAATACTCGGCAGGTCAGGCTGCATCTGGGAGAAGAGTTATCATTTCGGGTCGAAGACCCTTTCATCAGGTCTTAGACTTGAAGCGTTAGCTCTGCTTCTCTTTGCACAGATGTGACCTAACTTGTGGGATACAGCTGAAGGGGTAGCATGGTAGTGTAGCCGTTAGTGTAATGCTATTACAGCACCAGCAACCCAGGTTCCATTCCCGCCGCTGTAAGGAACTTGTACATTCTCCCCGTGTCTGCGTGGGTTTCCTCCGGGTGCTCCTCGGCATGCTAAGAGTGTGTTTCGATGTACATGTGACTAATAAATAAATATCTTATCTACTTCTCATCATTCTGTGGAGCCACAACACAATATCAGGTTATGCAACCAAGGTGGTTGACATATCATTACCAGGAAAATGCAAAGAACATCATCCTCCACTTCCCCCCAGAATTTATCTTTGCCCCAACTTCACATGCAGAGTATTTGCAAGGGTTAATCCTCACATCAACCATCTTGTGGTCTTTATGAGGAAGTTTCTCAAATATTGCCACGTGGATAGCGGCCAACCAGAACTGGTTTGAGATGACCCAAATTTATTTTTAGCTGAAACTAATGCACCATTAGTTGGCCAGGATTCAAATGAACATCCCAGAGCTCCCAGGGTTCCAAACCTCAGTTCCTTTACAGAAGTTTTTTGACTTAAAAGATTGTGAAATACAATTAATAAATAGCAATGAAAAGTACAATTGGTTAAAGTCCTATCACTTCGAAGCAAATAGAAATCCTGTATCTGAGATCCAAAGTACAGGCAGTTCAACACCTGACACTTCTGTTTGTGGTTTTACTTGGTTCCTGTTTTAAACTTTTCAAGAAGTGAAGTGCCAGGAAGGAAAATCACAAAGAGTAATTGAAGAAATCTAATCTATTCTGGTGACCTATATTTGCAGTCCACATTCCCAGCAGCAGTATTAATATTCTTTTCCCCCTTATGGTCTCTTCTCAATGACTTAGAATTATACTCAGTCATACAGTAACAGAGAAACAAAGGACTGCAGATGCTGGAATCTGGATGAATAACACTATGATGCTGGAGGAACTCAGCAGGCCAGGCAGCATTGGTGGAGAAAAGCAAGTGGTCAACGTTTCGGGTCAGGACCCTTCTTCAGGACTGAAGATAGGAAAAGGGGAAGCCCAATATATAGGAGGGAAAAGCAGAGCAGTGATAGGTGGACAAAAGAGGGAAGGCGGGGTGGGCACAGGGTAGTGCTAGGTAGATGCAGGTGAGAGATAGTGATAGGTAGGTGCGGGGGAGGAGGGGAGAGCAGATCCACCAGGGGATGGGTCAAAGGTAAGGAGAGAGGGGAAACAATGGTAGAAAAAAAGAGGTTAGGAAAGGGAAGAGAAGAAGCATGGTGGGAGGGTGGGGGGGATTACCTAAAGTGGGAGGATTCATTAACAGTCCTGTTTACACCCCGAATTGATATGCAATGCTGGGAAATTATTTCCTATATTAGTACAAACCAAAATGAATATCACCATCCTCAAAGAGTTGTCCATTACTATCCCTGGCTCAGTTGCAGAAAGTTGTATGTTCATGTTACGCTCTGGAAACATCATTTCAAAGTCTTGGCTGACAGTCCAGTATAGAACTGCCATAATTCTGCACTACTGGGGCTGCTGCCTTTGACTCAGATCAGAATCAGAATCAGAATCAGGTTTATTATCACTGACTTGTATGTTGTGAAATTTGTTGTTTTGCAGCAGCAGGGCAGTGCAAAGACATAAAATTACTATAAATTACAAAATAAATAAATAGTGCAAAAAAAGGAATAACGAAGTAGTGTTCATGGGTTCATGGACCATTCAGAAATCTAAAAGTGGAGGGGAAGAAGCTGTTCCTAAATAGTTAAGTGTGGGTCTTCAGGCTCCCGTATGTCATCCCGGATGGTAGTAATGAGAAGAGGGCACGTCTTGGATGGTGAGGGTCCTTAGTGATGGATGCTGCCCTCTTGAGGCACCGCCTCTTGAAGATGTCCTTCCCGTGATGGACCTGACTGAGTCTGCAACCCTCTGCAGCCTCTTGCAATCCTGTGCATTGGAGCCTCCATACCAGACGTTGATACAACCGGTCAGAATGCTCTCTACCATAAATCTATAGAAATTTGCAAGAGTCTTTGGTGACAAACCAAATCTCCTCAAACTCCTAATGAAGTATTGGTATTGGTTTATTATTGTCACTTGTACCGAGGTACAGTGAAAAACTTGTCTTGCAAACCGATCGTACAGGTCAATTGGCATGCTTTCTTCGTGATTGCATCAATGTGTTGGGCCCACGATAGATCCTCCGAGATGTTAATGCCCAGGAACTTGAAAGCTGCTCACCCTCTGAGGGCTGGTGTGTGTTCTCCTGACTTCCCCTTCCACAATCAATCCCTTGGTCTTGCTGACATTGAGTGCGAGGTTGTTGTTGCGACATCGTTCAACCAGCCAATCTATCTCACTTCTGGATGCCTCCTCGTTGCCATCTGAGATTCTACCAACAACAGTAGTGTCATCGGCGAATTTATATATGTTAAAACGAGGCCCTGCTTGCTCTCTCAGGTGGACATGCAAGATCCTATGACATAATTCTGAAGGATATTCCCAAAAGTGCAGCTTGTGGAAATCAATGCATGGGAATCAATGCTTATAAAAACAAAGCCTCAGCAGGAACCCTTAATGCGCATACGGTGAATTGCAGCGTGAAGTTCTCCTGGTTTTACTGTGAGTGAAAAACAATGGTTGTTGGTGGTGACCTTTTGATCCAATTTCTGTCAGCAACTTAAGGAGGTGCACCACACATCTTAATGACAACATCACACATGGAAAAATTGATAGAAATGACACCAGCAATATGGTGAATTGTGACAGATGGAACAATATCCCGATGGATAGAATTCCAATACACGTGCAAAATATATATAATATGCAACTTATAAATAAAAACAGACACAAAAAGTTTTTTTTCTAATCCACTTTCTAAGCTTTCATTCCATATTTTGATAAAACTGTCTCTGGTTATAGTACGTGCAGCTGGTTTCTGTTGGGATGAGGTGGGGCTTATCAAATTCCTGCAGAATGGAAAAGCCAATGGATGTCTCTCATCTATCCAAGGCCCTGGCCAGAAATTAAGGATGTATGGGTGTGAGAGAGAAAAAGCCCAAATGCAGATCTTCAGACAATAAAAAAATGCATAAAATCACACTTGGTATGACAACTTCAAGGAAATACTCATGAGGAGGCCATACCCAATGGAACTGATCTCATGGTAAACTAAAAGAGAACAAAATGTGTGTGCTGGTTGAAAGAAGAAATAAATAATTAAAAAATCCACACCAGTGTTTATTTTGGCGGTACCTGAGGTGCTATGACATCTGACAACAATTAATTCTACTCCTCCATATCAAACCTACCACCGTAATACAGTTGAGAAGCAAGTCTACACATTGGTAACGTTTATACTGGGTCATTTGTTTGTGGGTTTCGTAAGATTTATGTTTTATGCCAGTCTAGCTTATTAATCCCCAAAGTCCAGTTACCTGCACCTCGCCTACTTATGTGTTAAATCAGTCCTGACACCCAGTAAACCTCTATATATAACATAACTAGAAAGTTATTTGTCTTAATTACTCACACATCCATTTAACTTTTATGCACATTGCAAAAGCAAAGGAAAAACTGGCCAGATGGTGCAGATGTCCTTGATAAGTGTCTGGCTGATGGGGATACATGAAACAGACCAGACATGTGGCAGGCAGACACTAATTCTAACCTTGCTGGAACTCAGAATTGGAACTGTACTGGCCTGTGATCAAGTGTTTGTTGATATGCAACTGGGGTGTGATTCTTTCCCTGATGGGTGGTGTTGGATTTAACAGCAATTGTATCTGTGGAATTACCACCATTGCCAGAAAATCAAGCGAACCTTTTGGGAGTGGTAGGAAATTAATGCAAATCTGCACATATTTCCAGATCACAGGATGATTGTTGTCCCTTATTTCTGCAAAAAGGCTAATAATTTCTATCAATATTGTTTCTCTAAACTCCCATCTTTGAGAGTTAGTGTTACAGAGAGATACAGCACGAAAATAGGCCCTTCGGTCCACCGAGCCCTTGCCGACCATCAACCTCTTATTTATACTAATCCTATATTAATCCATTTTATAAAAAGTCTCCCTACATTGTCATCAACTTCTCACAAACTCCACCTCTCACCCCACACACCAGGGGCAATTTACAGTGGCCAATGAACCTACCAATCCACATGTCTTTGTGATGTGGGTGGGAACTGGAGCACCTGAAAGAAACCCACACGGTCACAGGGAGAATGTGTAAACTCCACACAGACATCAGCTGAGGGCAGGACTGAGCCCAGATCTGTGGCACTGAGAGGCAGTGGCTCTACTAGCCGTGCCACTGTGCTCCCCATAATTCTGTCTTCTAGTTTCTCACCACTTCTTCTGAAACTATTTTCCCTTCTCTTTGTTATTCATATGTTGTGCAGAGTTCCAATCAAACCTCTTCTGCAGGGAGAATGCCCTACATAGGCATATTATTTATAATATCTATTAAGCTAAATTTACACAGCACACCTTTTTATCGTAAAATTTTACATTTTAGTATTTGATGCCAAATATGATTAGGTAAATTCAGAAACTTGATCTTAAATCTGAACAAGCAAACTACATAGATACAAGATAGCAAAAGTAGAAATGAGATTAAAATAGGTAATCAATGGCAAATAGTTAATGAATTAATTGATTGGTTAATTAATCTGCAATAAATATACATATACTTTAATTAGAACACTGCACATTCTTCTCAACCACAGCTTTACCTCTTCAAAAACTTTCTAAATACGATAATTCCACTTTCCATGATAGTCACCATTGTGTATACCTTGTGGGCCGAAAGGCCTGCTTCCATGCTGTATGACTCCATTCCAAGCGAGTAGTTCATCTGTACAGGAATATTCAACAAAGCCTGGTACTTCTTTTCCCTGCATGATGTGCAGGCCCCAAACAAAACCATCTCCAGGGCCTCAACTGTGAATTGGTTAGTAGTACTTATGCCTCTGAATTGGAAGGTTCTATTCAATTCCCTCTCCAGAGACATGGGGGCAAAAATTTAGGCTGATGCATCAGGTCAGAACTGTGCCTGTACAGTTTTGATTGAACTGAGGCAGGCTGGGGAGCTAACTCTAGTTTTGTGGCCAATAATTATCCCTCAATCAACATACCTAAAAAAAAATTATTTGATTAATGTCAGCCTGTGAAAGCTTGCTGTATGTAAATTGCCTCCCACATTTCCTTCATTAGAATCGAAGCATCACTTAAAAGAAAGTACTTCACTGGTTCTATTTGGGATAATGTGAGAGACCCTCTATATTTATGCAAGCAAGCACTTCTCTTCCCTGCCATTCTCATAATGAATGAGAAATGTAATTAATCCTGAGACAAGTCAGTTGACCCTCATTGTCTCAGTTGAAAGTCAAGCTTTGAGCCGCAGTAATCCACAAATTGCCTCAAGTAGACTGAATATACATCTTCAGTCTCTGGCTTATTTAAAAATATAACATTTGGTATTAATGTCAGCACCCTGTGACTTGTAAAACCAGTGTGTTCATTTTGCATTTAAACAGAATGCTTAAAGAGTTCCAAATCCCAAATCCTTTGAGCATATCATTCCACGAAGTTTAGTATTAATCATGAACTAGACTCAACACCCAAAATAATATTCCATCCACCAAGTGTTGTTTATACAATTATAAGCAATAACTGCAAAAAATTTTAGTACAAACCCCAGATGAGGTAATGGAAGTCTTAAGACAGTATGGAATATTGCCAAATGTAAAAGCATTACTTCAATATTGAATTGAATTAGCTTTTTGAGATAGTTTTCTTGGGACATGCACATCATTCATGGAAAAGAGCTACCAGTCTTTGTTGAATGTTTACATGCAGATGAACTACTCACTTGGAATGGAATCATACAACACAGAAACAGGCCTTTCAGCCCACATAATTTGCACCAACTAGCAAGCACCCACTTATACTAATCTCATATTTTACCCAGCCACATTCCAATTAACTCCTCGCAGAGTCTACCAACACTTACACACTGGGGGCAACTTACATTGGCTAATTATCCTACCAACCTGCATATCTTTGGGATGTAGAGGAAACTGGAACACCCAAAGGAAACCCATGTGGTCTCAGGGACTACGTGCAAGCACCACACAGACAGCACCAGTAGTCAGGGTTGAACCAGGGGCTCAAAGGACAGATGTTTGCTATCAGTTTTAAACAGAAAATTCAAAGATAAATTCAACCTTGACTGGAAGCTTAACAGCACAAAGAAGGTTTTTGCAGCAAGTGTTTCCCTGGAAGGAAAGATAAACCCACAATAGAAAAGTATTTTTTTGCCTTATGTAGCTGGAAAAGCATTTTTTAGATTTTCCTGTGATTCCATTGGCTGATTTTCCTTGTTTAATTTCCCTTTTCCTGTGGAAATTTAATGGTTACTGGGATGAGTTGGAAATATCCAGTTGTAATGCTCTAGGAACATTTCTGGGAATTCTCTGGACGTGACTCAGATTTCCCAGCAATTCACAAACATAGATGGTCCTGGGGTGAACTCGGGGTCACCGAAGGCTGCCAGGCAGCCTACATACAGCTGATTTCATGACTGCAAGTGTATACCCAGTGTCTCGATGGTGCACATGCTCCCAGTTGGAACTTGTGGCCTGAAGGATCTCAGGGTCTGCTGGTTGCAAACATCTCAAGGTGTGTCCAGGCATCATGAGTAGTCCCAGCTGGTCATTCATATGACCACAGGAGTTTACTATTCTCCTTTATCAAGGTGAGAAATGAAGAGTAAGTACAGCAAATAAGATTTGCTTATAATTATTAATTTGTATGATCATTCACTGGTTGGCTAAGCACAGCTCCAATACCATCTATAAAATAGCTGATGACACCACTGTTGTTGGCCGAATCATAGGTGGTGATGTGTTGGTGTACAGGAGTGAGACAGAACATCTGGTTGAGTGGTGCTGCAAATAACAACTTCATGCTCGATGTCAACAAGACTAAGGAGCTAATCACCGACTTCAGAAAGGCGACGCCAGGAGACCACATGCCAGTTCTCACTGGTGGATGAGAGATGGAGGGAGGAAGCAAATTCAAGTTCCTGGGCGTTAACATGTTGGGTGACCTGTCCTGCACCCAGCACATAGATTCAATCATGAAGAAGGTGTGTCAGCTCCTCTACTTTCTTAGAAGCTTAAGGAGATTTGGCATGTCACCAAATACTCTAACAAACTTCAACAGATGCCCTGCTGAAAGTATCCTGACTGGTTACATCACGGCCTGATATGGCAATTCCAATACACAGGTACGCAAGAGGCTGCAGAGAGTAGCGGACACAGCCCAGTCCATCATGGGCATAGCTCTTCCCACCATTGACAGCATCTACAGGATCTCAAAAAGGTGGCATCTATCATCAAGGATCTCTGCCATCTGGGTCATGTCCTCTTCTCACTGCTACTGTTAGACAGGAGGTACAGAAAGTCCAACACCACCAGGTTCAGGAATAGCTTCTTTCCTACAACCATCAGGTTCTTGAACTGACCTGCACAACCCTGATCCTATCTCAGCAATGGAACACTACAGACCACCTCTGGCACTACTATGGACTTGTCTCTGATTGTGTCGTTTTTTGCACGAAGGGCTTGTTTTTTTTCCTCTCTCTTTTCATTGTTTTGTATAATTTATGAATAATTTATGTTCTGTGTGTTGTCTATACTGATGTTCCTGTGATGCTGCTGCAAACAAGTTTTTCATTGTACCTGTGCCTCACCTTACTTGTGCACATGACAATAAACTCGACTGACTGTACAATAATGATTCTTATCTGGTCTCATCTCACTAAAATATCTGAATTCAAAAACTGCAGATGCTCAAAATCTGAAATAAAAACAGAAAATGCTGGAAACACTCAGCAGGTCAGGCAGCATCTGTGGAAAGAGAAATAGAGTTAATGTTTCAGGCCAAACATCCTTCATCAGAATGGCTCCAGTATTTTCGATTTTGCTTGTCTGCAATGTTTTTTTGGTTCGTCTACCCTGAGATCGGAAAAGAATACGTGAGAAGACATGCAAAAAAGGAAACCTAGATCACATGGGTGTGCTATTTTTCTGCTCCCAAGGTTATACAATTATATAAATAGATATTTGCTCGCAAACACACACTTCTGAACTTTAAACACTTTGACCATTTACAGTCATTCAACATGGGGATTTTGCTTTGGTTCAGTATCATAAACACAGGGATGTAAAAATATGGGTGTGGCTTAAATGAAAGGGAGTGACACAGGTCACATCTGGTGCACTTTGTTCAATTTTGGTAATGACACAACCGGCAAGTTGTATAATTATTGGCGGGAGTCAGGAGGAGAACCAAGCAGCAGATTCTTGAACTGATGGCTCTGAGCTGTAATAAGATTGTTGAGTCTGTATTTTGACTCTCTGGAGAAGTAAACAAAGAAGGTATTGATAGAGATCTTCATGATTTTGATGAATATCAAGACTTTTATCAAGAAAGCTTTACTGCCAAACACATGATTTAAGGATGTAGGATGAACATTTAGTTCAGTGATAAAACAAATTAGAATACTCAGGCAAAATTTCATTCTAAGTTATAAAAGTGTGCAAAAGTTTGCAAGAAACCCATGATTGGTTTTATAACATGATTAAATCCCTCTCAAGAAAGTGGCTTGGTTCCAGTAACATGAAAGAAAATTGATGGGAAGTTTGGAAGGGTGGATTAAAGGAAACAATATTTCTCACATGATCGTATCTTCAGTGTATTACTACATCAGCACATTTTAAAGACACCCACATTGGAAATGCATTGACAAAAAGGTTTACAGAAAATCTCATAGCCTGGTGTAAGTACAAAGAGTTTCCATTAGGAACCTACACGTTCTCTACAAAGGACATTCCAGGGTCTGGAAGAGGTTCCCAAAAGTTGACTTCTAATTTCTGGGAAATCTATGTACTAACGTGGAAGTACCAATATCCAAGAGGGCCTCACCTCTAGGAAACAATAATTTCTGGTTTCCTTAGATCCCTTCATACATGGAATGATACTTATCAGTAAGAAGTTAAATTATTTTAAATTCTTGTAGTCAAGCCTGCAATTCCTTGGGTGATGCCTATTTCCATCCTGAAAGCTACTGGTATGCCTGTTTTTACCAGGGTTACCAATGCCAAAGCTATGCCTAAATAATTTGAGATTCTGGGCAAGGTAACTCTGATGATAGGAAGTTGTCTGCCTTGGTAATGCCTCACTTGAGTCGTGTAGACTCTCTGTTCTCACAGGCCAAATGGATACAGGTCAACAGCATTGGGCTGGAGCTGTTGCGTTAAAGTGCCATGAGGAGTACTGATTTTTAATTACACTGGACCACCTCATGCAGATGTCAAGCTGCCCTTCATGTGCAAAATGCTGGCTGGCTTCAGTGACCATGCCATGTATTCCAGACTTTAGTGTCTGTACAGTGCAATGCAGAAGAACAGAACGGACAGGAGGTCAGACCTGGGTACATCAAACCTTTTGCTTCCTCCTTCTTCCTGGTAGGCAATCCCTCAAGATGGAGGATGACTTGCTTCTTCATCAGTTCTCACGGTGGATAGTTTGTGATGTGGTCTACCCCTTCTGCTATTTATACTGAACCTTTGTGTGCTCCTGACCAATGGACACGACGTTCTCAGTGCCTGTCTACTGGGCAGCAGTGATTCCTGTTCTCGTCTATGCTGAGATGTTATAATCTAAAGCAGACACCTCAAAGTATTGGAGAGATGATTCACACACATACTGAGACACAAACACACTCTAAGCATATGTAGATGCATTCTGACTTCACACACTGGAATATAGACACACAATCTTACCCACACACTTTTCCTCCTTAGCACTCCCCACACCCTAATCTCCTCACTCCCTATTTTTGTCCCTCCTCCCTTAACTGCCTCGTCCAGTCTTCCTCCTCACACTTAGCACCCCTCATTTACTCACCTCATTCCTTATCTGCCATCTCCATAGTTTCCATTACTAATCCCCCAGACTCACTTTCTATAGGACTAACACTCACTTTAACTCTTTTTCTTTTTTTGAACATTTTTAAGATTTCAAGCTTGCTTTGTCTTGTACTCAATTTTTTCTTTATTAATTTTTTTACTCATTCTGTTTGTTTTCTTATAGTCTGCCCAATCTGTTGACCTGTCAGTCATCTTTGTGCAATGATATGCTTTTTCTTTATGTTTAATGCAATCTTTAACCACTAAAGGATGATCCACCTCTTGGAATTATCCTTTCCCATTGTCATATATCATAAGAGTAACATCACTACGCCCCTGGACCTAATATGAACTTAAGGGGCAGTTCTTCTCTGTACTTGAGGAGCTGGATACACTTCATACCTGGCCCCTCAGTTTCCTGCCAGCCATTGCTAACTTATTTAACCCTGCCTCCATTCATTGAATCTGGATTGAAAAGGCAAGTGAACTGCTTTATAATATAAATAAAAATATGTTCATGTAAGATAAATGCTTTTTAAAAGAGGCATTATTTTAACTTTTTTTCAATTTTGTTCTATCTGGTAAACAGGATTGTGGATTTGCATTGGAGGCATTCTCAAGGTGTGGGATATCTTGTGCGCAAATGAGCTTATCATGTCAAACATAAATAATAAAACATCAGAAATGTTTATTAAAGTAATGAAAAGCAGATGAGTACTAACCACAGCATGGGATGTCCTCTTCAGTTGAAGAAGTCTGCTCTTCTGAGGCCTGTTTCTTCTTTGCCAAACTCATGATGCGGGTAATCTTCCTCCCTGCAGCCTTGCTAACTGTGCCTTTTAGTTCAGCCAAACCACTTCTCTTCCCTTTCCCTATTTGATCATAAACGATAAAATAGATTAAGCCGCGTTGATGTGCCTGCAGAATGCAGAGGGCATGTGACACAACTTGTGGAATGCTAGGGAGGGTCATTTGCAAGTTGGGGAGTGACTGTTCTATAGCCCATTCCCATCTCACCCCACAGAATATGACAGACATTTAAAGAACATCATGAAAACATCCCATATGTCTGTGGCAGAGTCTGGATTGTGTCAAACAAACGTTATTCCTTTTAAAGTCAAAAAACATTTTATCTGGTTTATGTATTAATGTTATTCACATAAATAATGAAGAGTTTGCAGTTTTCAACAGAACATTTATAATATATCAAGCACAATAAGGGAGGGGACATCCGTGTAAAGGAGATTAATGAACATTATGGATTATAATTAAAAAAGGATAAGGAGGACATCTACAGACATAAATTTGATTGGCCCCTAAAATGGGTGCTGGGGTCGAGGTGGGTGATTAATGCATGCTGGTTCAGTGTAATATAGCAACCTGACAACTTCATGCTGCCTGCTAATTATAATTACCATAAGATAGAAGGAGTAGGCCAAAGAAATAATGTAGCCATTCAAAAGGTTTATGCCAAATTCTTGAATTCAACTCCACTTTCCTGGTCAACCCAGATCTTTTGATTCCCTTGGTGTCCAAAAGTCTATCAGTATCTGTTCTGAATATGTATCCAGCCAAAGGTAACTACATCTGTCACAAGCTGGATGGTTCAGAAGGTGGCTGAGTAGCTAGCACTAGTTAAAGCTAGCCTGTACTAGTCCAAAGCCAGCCTGCCTGCATATCTTCAATGGAAAGTGCACTGTGGCGACAGCAGGTGTTGGCAGATGTCTTACAGTTGAAGTTGATCTTGGAAACATTGAAGAGTGGTGCAACATGAGAGAAATTGGACTGCACTGGAGGAAGTAGGGAGGAATAGAATGAAAGTCCTATACATGCTGGGAGCCATGCACCTTTCACACAAAGCAGAGGGAGCAGATGGTCCAAGAAGTTAATGCCAGGAGTTGTGTCTTAAGGACCTGGATGCAATATTCCAAGAAGTTCGACCATCTTATCTAAGTGGGTGCATCTTCAAGTGTCACATCAGACCACACAGATTCACCCATTCCTTTTCACTCACCTATCATTAAATTTGTTTCTGTTGGAGGCTTTACTGCCATCTAATGTTTCAGTACTGTTGAATAATCATCATGGCCGTGGATTGCTGTGTACAAAGGAGATTTCAGGATGTCCAGTATTCTAGTAATTTGCCCCCAAAGTCCCTTCCTGCTATCATTTTGCTTCTGCATAGGCAAGAGCACTGCCTTTATGATGGGCAGAATAGTAGCACACAGCAGAGGATAGAACAGTGTGAGACCCTCACTGGAGGACACACGGTTAATTAAGGACACTTGACGTGGATTTGTGAAGGACAGGTTGTGTCTGACTAACTTAAGAGTTTTTAATAGATCTAGTAACAAGGTTGATGTTGAGTGTGGTGTGTTTGATGTAGTCCATGTGGATTTTAACAAGGCATTTGAATGAAAAACTTAGTTGTAGGAAGCAAACAGTAATGATCGACGGAAATTTCAATGACTGCAGCACTGTTCACACCAGGGTTTTGCGGAGCTCTTGTTTTTTGTAGGCTAATGATTTGGATGCAAATGTGGGGATCATGATTAAGAAGTTTGTTGATAATAACAAAATTAGCAGTGTGATTGACAGGGAGGATGCAAGTTCTAGGCTACAATAAGATACCAATGGTTGGAAGGACACAAAAGCAGCAAATAGAATTCAGTCTGGAGGAAAGCAGAAAACACTGGAAACACTCAGCAGATTGGGTAGTATCTGTGGAAAGGGAAACAGAATATCGGGTCAAAGGTCTACAGAACTCTGCTTCTCTTTCCACAGTTGCTGCCTAACCTGCTGAGTGCTTTCAGCAGTTTCTGGTTTTAGTTCAGATTTCCAGCATCTGCATTTCCTTGAGTTTCAGTATGGAGAAGGTTGAGGTAATGTATTTGGGGAGAACAAACAAACCATTGGGAATACACAATAAATAGTAGGATAATAAGTATAGTGGTGCAGGGCATCTTAGATTGTATGACAACAGATCCCTGAAGTAGCAGCACAGGAGGATAAGGTGGTTAAGAAAGCATAGGAGATACTTGCCTTTATTAGCAGTGGCATAAAACATAACAGCAGAAAAATCACATGAGTACTAAATAAATATTGGGTAAGCTACAGCTAGAGTACCGTGAACAATTCTGGCCACCACACCACAGGAAGGATGTGAGAGCACAAGACTTGATATGGTGGAGATTTACGAGGACGTTGCCAGGGTTGGAGAGTATAGTTATGAAGAGAGACAGTGTAGGCTTGGGTTATTTTCTTCAGCATTGACCAGAAGGAATTTCCATTGACAGTCACATATCAACTGCAAGTTCAGGAGGTGATTGGCTTTGTGTTCAAAAAGAACTCTGGGTTCAGATATAAAGCCTGGAGTGCCATATTTATGAACTAGCCCTCAACCTTGGCAAATCCTCATCACCATTATGAAATCTCCTCTCCTTAAGTTGACAGCAACCATCATGTCCTTTATGATGGGTGAACTAAAAACAATGCAATGTTGCCGAGATCAGCTATCGACACCTACAGCAATCCAGACACTAACTGCAGGACCTTTGACCTTTGCATGCAGAGCCATTGAGGCATTAGGTAATGTGGCTAGAGCCCTGTGTGAAGGAGGTGACCGATCTCTGAAACAATGGCTAGGAGAACTTTGGGTGCATTGATACCCAGACAATTGGAGGTAGGAGCATTGCTTTTGGAAGGCACTAGGGGACAGCTTAACCTGGCCTGAGACCTTCTGCCTCTCCTCCCTCAAGGTTCCTCTGGTAAATCATTCATTTCCAATAGGGGGGACTTCTCTAGCTCCAGATCGTGCTGCAGTCTCAAAAGGATCACTACTAAAGCTCTCACTGTAAACAGCACTGAGAAGCAGCAGACTTGCTGCACAACTTCTAAATGCTGCAAAACAACAAATTTCATGATATACATGTCAGTGATAATAAATCTGATTCTGATTCCGAAATGCAATTGTCTGTCCTTTGAAATGTAATGGTACCCACTGAAAATGACTTGTAACCTAATGAATAATTTTAGTGCAGGGGCAGAGTTTGACTGTGCTGTTTAGCCTTATGTTCCTGTGCATGGTGCACAACGGGTGTTATGTACCTGCGATTTAACTTCACAATCAATAATTGGTCCTTGAAAGTGGTTTGACATTAGTCACACATGCTCTACATGCTCCATGTGTAGTCATGTCATGCATATGGAAGCATCCAAACAAGTCACAATTTGCGCTGACGACTAAAACACCCAATCCCATTTCATAATCAATTTTATACTTAAAATCAATGGCAGTGGTTAAAAAACATGCTCTACATGACTGAATTTCTAGGTTGTGACAGCAAACGCAGACAATTTTTTCAATATAACTCATCAGTAATGCACACCTGATGTCAGCATGTCATCTGAGTCCACTGTAACTGATATTTGAATGTCAAGCTGGTAACATTATTAATGCAACAGAGAAACCTGATGATAGCATTGATTTGTAATGCTTTCATCTGCAACTTTTAATGGTATGCAGCCTTTTGCTTTCATGAAGGCCAAGGTCCCCAAGGTGGTCTTCCCTTGAAACTGGCATTGATCTGATGTATATAATTTCCAATTATGTAAATTATTGGAGATCAGATTTGGAAGTAATCAACATATAAAAGCCAATATAAGCAAGCAGTTAGAGCTTGCATACAGTATCACACTAATCTTTAAAAATCACTTAAAATATATTACCCTATTCATTTTCTTTGTCTCTTATCTTTTTATGTTCAAGTCAAAAGGAGCTTTTATCTCCTTGAAATTCTGACTTTTCTTTGTTCTCCTGTACATGTTATTTTATTAGAAAAGAGTAGGCTTACTTTAGAAATACTGCTCTATGGCATGAATAAAACTCATGACCTGAAAATAGTAGAAAGGAGACCTTGTTGATTTAAATACAGGAATATCCAGAAAGGTGGGAAAAGCAACTATTGTCTTAACAAGTAATCAGCAGGCCTATCCCATACTGGCATTGTGTAAATTTTGTACAGTACTAACCTCCATTCACTCCAACATAAAAAGTAGGAGTGGGGAAAGGAGTCTTAGGCCAAATTTGTAAAAAAGTAGAACCCATGGAGGCTATATTTAACTCTAGTGTTCGGATACACTTCACTATAGCATTGGTATGAATTCGTGTATATTGTTCCTTTTGTTCCTTTCAGAGGTTGCTCAAAAAATAGGTCCAATGGAGCTGGAGTTTAAGATGATTGTTTACATATCAATGTAATGGCTTACCATGTTCTCTACTCTCTCTGCCATTAACTGGAGATCCACTCTCTCCTGTTACTATGCTCTCGGCATCTGAAGCCTGTTTTTCATTTGATAATCTCTAGAAAAGCATGGAAACAAAGATTAGTCTTTCTTTTTCACAGTATCAGGAAGCCTTGCACTATTTTCCCAAACATCTGCCACAATGATTTTAATTTGAATGGGGTACCAGCAAAAATATAAATTACTACAATAAGGCTAAAATCCCTGTATCGTTTTTTAAACTTACTTCAAGAAAGCGGTGAAATATATATCTTAAGCTTTTAGCTTTGCTTGCTTTTTCACCAAAACAAGCATCTTCTAGATCAAATTGCATAGAACCATATCCAAATTTTTCAGATGCCGCTGCTGAACTTTCTGAAGACTTGAGCTCTGAGTAAATACCTGAAAATCAAAATAACTGCAGATGCAGGAAATCTAAAATAAAAACAGAAAATGCTGGAAATACTCAGCAAATGAGGCTGCATCTGGGGGAAGAGCAAAGGAATTAACATTTCAGTTCGAAGGCCCTTCGCCAGAACTGGGAAGGAGACAAAAGAAGCTCATTAAACTGTAAGGGGGGGTGGGGGACAGCGGGATATCTCCGAGAGGGTAAAACAGGGGTGACCATGGGGATAAGCTGTAAACAAGGTTATATAGTTGATGCGTGAATGGGAGCAATTAGAGAGTGAGAACATAGACATAAGAATGCAGGAGTTGTGAAATGCAGAGCAGGGAGACATGTCCAGCTGATTGGGTTAGGCATGTCCTCCAGTCTCAGAGAAGAAAAGGAAAAATAAGACAAACAAGCTGAGCCAATATCACAGATGGGTGACTGATACAGACAGAGAACCTCGTGTTCCCTTAAGTTGTAGAATTCAGTATTGAGTCCAGAAGTCTGCAACATGCCCAGACAGAAGATAACATGCTGTTCCTCAAGCGTGCGTTGGGCCTCATTGTGACAGTCAAGGATGCCACAGACTAATAGCTCAGAGTGGGAATGGGGTGGACAACTAAAATGACAGGCAACAGAAAGCTTAGGGTCGCCTCTGCGCACTGAGTACAGGTACTCTGCAAAGCGATCACCTAATCTGCATTTGGTTTCTCCAATGTTGTGGTCTCCTCTACTGGACTGGAGGTTCTCTCTCTGTATCAGTCACCCATCTGTGATATTGGCTCAGCTTGTTTGTTTATTTTTCCTTTTCTTCTCTGGGAGTGGAGGACATGCCTAACCCAATCAGCTGGGCATGTCTACTGGACTTTAGTCCCTTGTGTCTTATGCCTCAGGTTCTATTGAAGCTAACAGTTGATTAAGCCATGACCAAAACGGTCAATGGTGTGCCGCACATTGACCATATAGAGTGACTTTAATAGAGCACTACAGTTTGTAAGACAGTATATGTAGGCTGTCTATTCATCAACCAGGTCTGGAAACAATCATTTTTGACTATGTATAACTGGTTACTCTCAAGTTCTCCTACAGTCTCGGTGTTCTATGAATGCTGTTATTGTTTTATCGATAAATGAATTTTTCCCAAAGAAATGAATTAGTCCTCCCAGTTTAGCACACATACTAAATTCCCAGCAAGAAGCTAAGCAAATGTGTCCTTTGGATTCTGCTGATGTTGGCTTTCAATCAGCTATAAAGTGAAATGCAAGGGATGCACTCAAACGAGTTTTCTTTCCCTCCTGTATCCTTCATTCTAACAGTAAATCTAAAACTGGAACTCAATCTGAACAAAATCAAGGGTTAATAAGCAAAATTTTATTAGACAATGAACTTCCTGTATTGTGCCTTACCAATAATAGAGCAAAGTTGTGTGAAACTTAAACCTCCTTTATTACTTCATGTGGTGAATCCTATTGCATTGCAGTGTCATTTTGACCAGATTGCTTTTCTTTATCCTAAAAGTGTCAACCAGCCTTTCCACCATCAAACTAAGCCTGTCTCTGGAAAGCATGGAGTAGCAATCCCTGTTGAGCCTTTCTCTCACTCCAATGGGCAAGGCTGAAAAAAAAAACTACCTTAATGCAAAAGAGCTGCCAAATCTGGTACTTCTTGGAGTGTATGCCGAACTGCATTTATCCATTGAGCCCTGTGGGTGTATTTTGAATTTTTGGAAGTAAGCTTCTCAAAATGTAAAGTTATTTAAATCTACCTGCATAAGTAATTTATCCTGATGTTTGTAAATTAACCATTATATTCAACATTAATATTTTATTCCAAATTGATTCAGAAAATCTTGGAAACACTTATCTGGTCAGGTAGCATCAGTGGGGAGAGAAACATAGTCAATATTTCGGGTTAAATATCCTTCAGCTAAAGTGGAAAATTTAGAAAAACAGTGCATTTTAAATTGCAGAGAGGTGGAAGGAGCAGCGGGAATGTCTGTGATAGGGTGAGGACCAACATTGTCAAGGTAACAACTACTTTAAAAACTGACAGAGACAGAAGCAAAATAAAAGAAAAACAAACTGAAGCAGAAAAGTGCGGTCACATCTGTGCAGGGAGAAAGGATTATTTACCTGAAATAATATTTTGTTCACACTTTATTTTAATCTCATGGTTTTGAACAGAGGTGGTTTGAACATCAATTCGTTTGTGCATTTATTAAATATAACATCCATTGGTTCAAGTGTAAGTGCATCTTACAATTTACCTTTTCCAGTTCTAACTTTGGTAGAAAAAGTGGTGATGTTGATCCTTCTATTCCACTGACTTGGCTGCATACCTCCCTGATTACCTAAATAAACAAAATACAACACATCAGAGATAGCAAATTGAAAGCCCATTTTACCTCTTGCCTATTAAAGTCCAGCAGAAATTTACCTTTTAACTACTGTTGAGAGAGTTGAGGCTCCCACTGGCAGGAAGACCGAATGGAAAATACAGAAAAAAAAATTAACTTCTTTTTCAGGTTAAATTAGGACAGCATATGGACTGACAACACCGAAGTATAATATGGAGATTAATGCATTAGGGCAATTAGCAGAGCAGTTGAGGAAAGAACACAGATGTTATAGAGAGGTAATAGTATCAAAATGTCAGGATTGGGGACAGTGAAGATGTATCATTTTATTATATTGAACAATGATCAGTTGGGAGTGGGTGAGGGGTTGGAACATCACACTACAGAGAGTTTACACTTGAGCAGATCTGATTTGTGTTAATGTTTGTGCATAAGTTACATATCTATACAACAGCTAGTTAAGATGGGCTTTCACTATTTTTCTTTCTTTGGTGAGCAAGGGCCTCTCTGTGGTCAGATCTGCTGAGGTTATGTCTGGATCTATCGTTCTGCTTCATGCATTTCTCTAAAGATTTAACACAGAAATCCATGTGTGAAACAATGGAAGGAAACTGTAGAAGGATTTCACAGCATTGCACAGTCTTGCTGAGGGATCACACCATCTGAAAAGCTAGTGGGGAGGTAAGTTTTTCCTAACTAAAACAATCCATTACTCTGATTCACTTGGAGAAGCTGTGAACAGAGGAAAACCAGAGTGGAAAATTCAGACAGATCAGATATCAGACAAAAATAATCAGAATTATGATCCACACCAATAAAAACAGGATTCACTCCAGAAAGGGTGTCCATTTTCTTTCTCAGTTTCCCTCAGCTATGGTTCAGACTGACAGAAATCAAATCTCCAGGACAAAGGCTTTTAATTTAGATGTTCCATGGAAATACCAACAGATTTAGTCAGAATATAAATGTGAACACTTAACAGGCATGCAAATATAATAGTTATTATTCTTTTGAGTAGTTCTTTCAGTGCTCTTTATTAAGTTTGCTTTACGAACTATATATCAATCAACAAAGAATAGCCTTCAATGAAATTGTTTAAAGTATAATTTGGCATTTAGAATTCTAATAAAAGGAATATATTTTTTGTCTTCAACATTAAATACTGCAGTGATTGGCTCACTGAATCAATACTCTGCTAACCTCAGCAAAGCTGCTGTAACTTGATTTGGAAGTTCTGGACTTGAATGTCACAACTAGTCTGGTGTTATGTCATGCTACAATCTGGAAGCTCAATGGCAGATAGAGACTAACACTCCAGTGTGTATCTGGAGGAATGCTGTGCTATCAGAGGCACAGGCACCTTCCAGATGAGATGCAAAGCTGAGGCCCTGATTAGTATTTTAAGTGGTATAGATGCATTGGCACCATTTTGACAATGGGTAAGGAAACTATCCTCAGAGTTCAGGCCAATACTTGTATTACAATCATCATTTTAAAAATAGATTGTTTGGTCATTATCACATTGTTGCTTTTGAGAGTGAACCGTGTGAAAAATATCGTCACATACCCTACATCAGAACAGTGTCTGTACTTCAAATCTATCTCAATGGTTGTCAAGTACTTTGGAACGTCTTGAAGGAATGTGAAAGCTGATGTTTCATCTTGATCCATTTTAACTTATTTAACATTGCATTCGCAGTAATTAAACATTGCACACAGGCATTTTAATCACACATTTTATTTATAATATTTTCATATTGTAATATAAAGGAATCACACCTCGGTCAATTTCTCAAATACATGTAAATAATAGTTGTCTCTTGTTCTAGTCTTTTCTATATCTTTAAGTTTTATTCAGGGGTAGATATGTCATGGGTTAGGGGCAATAGAGAATAATAAACATACTCCTCTACATCAGGTGGACATTACTGTTGCTGTTGTCAATGGATGCGTGCTTAACCGGTTAGTTAATCTCCCTCCATCTCATTTTAAAGAGGCAACAACCAATTTATTTTATAACATCTCTGTTAAAATAGCTGACTGCAGAATATTAGGTGAATGCTCAAAGCATTTGGCTTCAAATGTTGGCAACAGTAACTTAAGCTCAATAAAGTGATATGAATTTTATTTGTTCATGGGACTTTTAGTGGTGCAGTCATCTTCATTTTGTACTCAAAATTGATTGTCTGACTAAGTTGGCACATTGAACTTTTGAAATTAGCTGAAACATCAGCAATGCAAAAGACACTGTTATCCACTGAGGATTATTCTAATGTGTACTCAGTAGGAAGTGAAGGAGAGAGGGAAAAGAATGCTTCAATCGCTAGCTTTTGGGCAAGGAATTGTTTCAGATGTTCATTTCCAAACAAAACATATGTAGCTCTTAAACACTGAATATTAACAGTTGGAAGCAACCTGGTACACGAAGTCTCCTGTAGAAATCCCTACTAGTCATGATCACCAGAAATGTAACAGTGGATTTGACGTGCTTTGGCCAACCAGAAGCATCCTGCTATGATTCAAAATCTATAGACCATGTAAGAGCATATTGGAGAGTCAAAGATTTGATAGTCCTGATTTGTATCGCATATACGATAAATTGTTGCCAGTACCTTTAACCATTCCTCTGCTTGTTCTTTGCTTTGTACTGCTAATACAAGGGCTTCAGTTCCTGGCTGGGAGAATCTTAGTTCATGCTTTTTGCGTCGACCATCTTTAGGCACATAAATAACATTGCACATGTTCAGTGGCAGCTCCATGTGAGGCTGATGGTCTTTGGAGCTTTTGTAACACTGAGAAAAGGGAAATGTACATTAGTTTCTTTTCTGAAGGAAATCCGTCAGTACAAAGGCAACTCTTTTTCCTCAACACATGCACTAAATTAACCGTTAATGAACAATATGACTTGATAGTGTTGCTTTTTGGTTATTTAATACAGAAATAATTATCAAACACGCCTAACATATTCATGCATCCCATTAGTTTTCCCAACCGGATGTCTGGAAAAAGCTGTAGGAAGTTTCCCATTAACAGACTTGCATTGAAAGAATTTCCTGCAGCATATTATATTCAGAGACCAATTTATATCCTCTGGACTGAATTTGTAGCAAAGCTACTTATTTCAAACACAGAGATAATGCCCTGTGTGACTATCAATGTGATTTTAACATTATCCTAAATATTAAAAAGCCTTGTAGTTAACACTGACAGAGACAGAAGTAATATTACTTTATTGATGTGTTCAAAAAAAGTTTTCTCTGTTTGATGACTTTATGCTTTAATTACAGTAAATTTATATTACAGAAGTATCTAATTGGGAGAACAGAACAAATAATCTTGACTTTGCCATTTTATTTTTTAACAGAAATTGGGACTACATACTAAATGAGGCATTGTACTGTCAGAATGGAATATGCACTAGTGAAAATTGTAAACAAAAATTCCAAGAGTCTAAGGTTTCCGGGTTAAATTGATTCAAATATTAATTCTTGTTATGTCCACTTTCAACATAGAACAAAGTATACTTCTTTGCCTTGACATGTATGGTCCTGACTTTATTATCTCATTAGCTTCCATGGCCTAATTGGTTAGATTGACAGTAACCTGATTAAGTTATTTTATTATCACATTAGACATAATTTTGCTTTGGAGCATTGCACAATGCTGCCCCATAAACAAGTGTTTTTTTTTCCCTTTTCCTCTCCATTGATTTAGTGAAGTGGTAGTAGAGTGGTTTTGGCAGAGTAAATGGAGATGACATGTCCATTAAAGTTTTGTTAACTAGGATACCTAAAAATTCAGTCCTGAATTGTACAACTGAACACATTGTATAGTTGCATCTGTTGTTGCAATCTAAAATTAATTCCGTTAAATATTGTCACCAATATTAAAATTATATGTTAGTAAAACTACTGTTTGGAAGTCACAAGTCGCTTTTTCTTTCTTAATAGCTCGTTAATTTTAAATTTATTAATAAATGGATCTTCTCATTTTCACAATAGACATATGGCTTTGATGTGCCTAGCTGAAATTGGATTTAGGCAATCTTATTACAACAATTTGAGTTTTATCCAAATCTTAAAGGCCTGTAACTGTATATAACTTGGGGGTGGTATTCAATGGCATTGGAGCGTAATGCTTTAGCCCCTGTTTCCTCCTGAGCACAACCATGTAGTTCTCCTGTGGCACTGTTGACAGATCCAACAGTGAGTTGATTCATTATTACATCTGTATCCTAATTGACTGCTCGATCACCACCTCTAATAAAAATCATATGTTCAGGAAGTGCATGTTTTTACAGTTATGTGATCTTTGAGACTTGTTCAAAACTTGTTAATTAATACAGTAAAAAATGACATATTTTTGGAACAAAGGGTTTAAAATTGCACATGGATCATTTATATATAGTAATATACGTGATGTTAACAACCTTCCACTTAAGTAATACAGACTGCACTTTAAACCACATTTAGATATTTTTTACCCCCCCCCCCCCAAAGGCATTCGGCTGCTTTAACCTCGAAACATTTGATAATGACTTAGCAGTTAAGTGGTTAAAATACAAATGGGCTTCCATGGTAAAGCCTCCCATTAAAAGTTTGACATCAGCTTACCAGTAGTCGGTTTTCCTTAATGACACAGAGCTGCTTGGCCCACTGCCCAAAGCGCTTCTTCCTCAGCAGGAAGGCACAGATCCTGCAGTCTTTCACCAGGTCCATGGAAGCTTCCTCTGATGGCCACTGGTGGGTCAGCTGTTGACCTTTTCCGTCTTCCTCTTCATCATCGTAAGATTCATATGAGCTGCTCATTACGTCTGAGTCATTGTCTAGGTGAAGTAATTAGGACAT
This sequence comes from Pristis pectinata, assembly GCF_009764475.1. Classification (NCBI taxonomy): domain Eukaryota; kingdom Metazoa; phylum Chordata; class Chondrichthyes; order Rhinopristiformes; family Pristidae; genus Pristis; species Pristis pectinata. The sequence goes on along the minus strand of NC_067408.1, from coordinate 40,140,863 downwards.
TTGTCAATGAAGCATTACAGCCTGTTGGGAGCTCAATAACACTGGCATGACAAGAAGCAATTCATGTTCAGTTCACATTCTGCATTTTTATTAACCACAATATAACCTGTTCCTTGCAAATAAAACAGAAAATGTTGGAAATACCCAGCAGGTCAGGCACCACCTACAGAGAGAGGAACAGTTACAATTTCTGGTTGATGACTTCTCTTCGGTACTGGGAAAAGTTAGATTTAAAATAAGTTTGAAGTGATGCAGAAGGCATTGGGGCAGAGAGAACAAAAGGGAAGATCTTTGATAGGCTGGAGACCAGGAGAGAATGAATGACATAAGTGGTGGATAACTTATCAAAAACCAGAAGGAAAACAGAATTGCAGGTGTCAAGGTAAAAGAAACCAATAGAAACCTAGTCAGAGAGAGAAGCAATCTATGTCACCGCTATCCTTCTGTTCCTTTTTATTCCTCTTACGTTTGGAACTCTTACCCTTTTAACCAGAGTAACCCTTCCAATCTAACTAATTATGCCCTATACAGTGGATCACCACAGTTCATTCTGTATTCATTCTACTCTATTACTGTCAAATGAACAGAGGTCCTGGTTCCATCCGTATTGAAGGAATTGTTTATACTAAGTACATTTAGCTATTTTCTTAACTTTATTTATTCCCTTTGCTTAGATAAGTGAATAAAGCTATAAACAATATCAGTCAATAAAAACGCAAAGGAGTATCTTTTTGGCACTTGAAAAAGTGACTTTGAATTGTCAAGACAACAAATGAATAGAAATACACATCTGGGAATGTAATTTGCAGATATTATCAAGCTAAACTTTCAAAGTTTACACGTGATTAATGTCCACTGAGGCAATATACTGACATTGGCATAGAGGGAATCATATCCCAGAATAGAGATCTTAGAAGAGTGGGAAGAAAATGAACAAGAGTATGAATCAAGTTCTTGTTATGAGCTCACCGACTGCAACAATCGCTATCCTGCATAGCATGGGATAGAATCAGGCAGTGCCAGCAGAGAGAAAAAAAACTATCCACAGAGTCCACATCCATAGCATTAATCCATCTTTTATTTCAGATATTCTGCTGTATATTTTCAGCAATTTCTGTTCTTTTGGAAAATTGCAGTTATTTAAAAATCTTTAGTTTGATACACATTAACACTGAATATCATGCTCCAATGCCACCTAGGCAGGAAATCTACAGATGTAAAGACTGTCTAGACTGCAGCTAGAGCAATGCATCCAAGTATTTGGAGTATCACATTCAAGTCTGGTTGTCCCATTGCAGGAAGAATGTGGAGGCCATAGAAAGGATGCAAAGGAGGTTTACCAGGATGCTGCCTGGATTGGAGGGTTAGTGCTATAAGGAGAGTTTGGACAAACTAGGGTTGTTTTCTCTGGAGTGGCGGAGGCCAAGGGGACACTTGATAAAAGTTTATAAGATTGTGAGAGGCATAGATAGACAGCCAGTATCTTTTTCCCCAGGGTTGAAATGTCTAACACTACAGGGCATGCATTTAAGGTGAGAGGAGGAAAGTTCAAAGGGCAAGTATTTTATCCCCCACAGAGGGTGGTGGGTGCCTGGAATGTGCTGCCAGGGGTGGTGGTGGAGGCAGATATGATAGAGGCATTTAAGAGGCTCTTAGATAGGCACATGAATGTGCAGGAAATGGAGGAATAATGGACCTTGTGCAGCCAGAAGGGATTAGGTGTCATTAGCTTAATTAGCTCGGTACAACATTGTGGGCCAAAGGGCCTTTCCCATGTTGTTCTATATAAAGTCCTGTCAATGGACTTTAGGAAGGATGTGAAGAAGTTGCAGAACAGGTATACTGGAGTAGTTCTGGAGACAAGGGACGTCAGCCACAAGGACAGACTAAGATATCTTTATTAGTCACATGTACATTGAAACACAGTGAAATGCAATTTTTGCGTGGAACGTTCTGGGGGCAGCCTGCAAGTGTCACCACGCTTCCGGTGCCAACATAGCATGCCCACAACTACCCAACATGTATGTCTTTGGAATGTGGGAGGAAACCGGAGCACCCGGAAGAGACCCACACAGACACGGGGAAAACGTACAAATTCCTTACAGACAGCGGCTAGAATTGAACCCAGGTCGCTGGCGCTGTAATAGCGTTACACTAACCGCTACGCTATCGTGCCTGCCTGTATCGGTGATATAAACAGAGGCAGGGTTTTCAAAAGAAACTTAGATAGGTACTTGAGGGGAAATAAGTTATAATCGTATGATCTTGCAAAACCATTTGAGTGCTGAGTTGGCAAGTGTGATGTGAATTTGGATGGAAACTACTTGTCCTTTTAAATGATTGCCTCTGCTGCAGACTCCTCCGCTGCCATCATCAATAAATTCTGTGATCATACTGACAAAGCTGCCTTCTCACAAGTCTTTTGGCTTTCCCAGTGGAACACTCAGCTGTCATCAAAGGTGATGTGTAATAACCCAGTGGAGGGTTGGGAAAGCAGCTGAAGGCTCCCAAGTTTGAATGACATTTAAATCAAGGACTGAAAGCAGAAGATTTGCATGAGTGGGTGCAGCTACCATGACAGTGAGCCACAAGCTTCCCACTTAAAGTACCTTTCAAAAGATTTTATAAACTTACTACTTGACTTGTAGGCATGAATCATTTTCAGATAGTGTTGAAGCATTGTTTCTATGGTTTTGTATAATATTCAGGAATAGCTAGAAATATATTTGGGAGAAGGAGAATTGAAGGTTACAGAAGGTATGTTTTGATTCTCTTATCTTCAGTAAGACCAATCCTGAAATTACTTTAGGAGGCCAACTTATTTTATGAATTAAATAGTAATTAAGGTAAAAATTGTTAAACAAAGTTCTTAAACTTGCAGATTCATTTCCAGTTTTTAGTAAAGGAAGCTGCTCATATTATTAAACAATTTACACCAAACAATTACTTCAAACATTTGTCTGAATGAGTGTAGAGTGCTGGTAGATGGCCTTCATAAACTTAACAATACGGATTAGAAATACTTTCAACTAATCTGATTCAAAATTCCATCATTATCTTGAAAAAAAAAGCTTATGGCTACCAAACCTAGAAAAGAGACTAAAAACCTAGAACATAATTTTGTCTTTGCAGGGTCCTGTCCATCAGTAACATTTCAACCCACCCAGTTAACTTCAGTGCTTAAAGTGACAGTCTAAATGTGTAAGCTGGAGTTTGAAACCAGCAAGTGGCACAACAGAACACAGAATATCAAGAACTGTGCCTTGGTTCAGTGACAGTTCCATGGAGGGTGTTGGAGTGAGACACCCTTCCTTATCAACGGGAGAAAACGTTTGCAATAGAGACTAATGTGATGTTGTGGAAAGCGGCATAGAAAGTTACAAGCCAGGAGCTTGGTGCCACACTCCTGGATTCAATACAGAAGGCACCTTAATGAGCCAAGCTGGTCAGAAAATGTGATTGCAGTCACATCTCTACCAAGACCCTACAGTACCACCCTCACCCCTAGTCTATGCTCCTGAACATTACTCCTCATACTGTTAGTTTGTAGATGTACCAGTACAGTGCTGTCCATGTAGTGTTCTATGGTTCTATGTATTCTCTCATATCTCCTTCCATCCACCTACCCTCGTCACTCACACTCATCCTTAAGCAATGCCATCTCTCTCTCTAGTCGCCTCACCTAATGCACTTGAAGGAAAGCATGCCTTTTACATTCATTCATCTTCTCCTTCCTTGTAGCAGACAGCACAGAAAAATGAGGTAAGGAAAAGAACCAGGAACTCCACCCTACCCTCACAACAAGCATCTTGTAAATGATAGCAGAGAGAAGGTGGCAATGGGGATAAGACACCCTGCAAAAAAAAAAACAAAATGCTGGAGGAACACCAATCTCATCCACAGGTTCCTTACCAGCTCTTGTGCATCCTTCAGTGCCCTCCCTAACCATCTGAGACCCAAGATGGCCAGTCCAGCTGATATCTGATCCAGGATCTGGTATAATTTGTTGTGGAGTTGAAACCAAAGCAAATGGGGAGCCTGAACTTTTGGGTTAAAGGCCAATTTGGGTATGCAGGTGTTTTCAGGAATTAGAGTGACTGGTACTTTGAAGGGACACATTGCTGGATCATTACTGCTCAGGTAATGTGTATTCTTGGTGATTTTTTTTTTCTTCTTTCACCAGACAGTTAAGCCTACTCCCCTTTACAGAGTTTCATGCTTTCCTTTCCAGCTTTTCTGGTCTCCCTCTCATTTTGATCTCTTTCTCTTCTCCTATTCCGTCTCCTTTTGTTTCCTGTTAATATTTAATTAATATCTTCCTTTTGCTCAATACTTTAGAAGCCATTCCATTTCTTTTACTGCGATTTCCCTTGCACATTCGTTTCCAATTCCCTCCTCCCCACTGTGTTCCTTTATAAATACTTTGACAGTACCCAGATTTTAGGAAGGACTAAAGCTTCATAAAGTTGATGACTGTCAACCATGGCACAGATCCAATGAGTATTTCCAGTTATTTCTGTTTTAGTACTCATAGCTCTGAATTCCAAAAGCCAGCACATTTCTGTCCAAGGTTGAATCATCTCAGAGAATGGTTTCCTTGGAAAGACTTTCCTGGTAGCTGATTTAAGAAGGCATCAGCTTCAAGCACTAATTTTTCGATTCTTTACTATCTGTGGAATCTCAGTGTATACTCTCCATTATAAGTATGGGAATATTTGTTTGGAACATTCACAATGTGCAGCCAATATACGTCACTGGTATCTTTTGAACTGAACACTTTCTTTTCACTAATACACGTCTCCTCTATTGCTCAGAATATTGAAGTATCTTAGATTTGACAACACGATGTGATAAAACTAAGCTGAGGTTTGAGCTTTTGGCTGAGATCAATGTCTCATGGATGCAGCTGAATGAAGTGAAAATTTCCTTCTAATACATATGAAATGAGTCACAAAAGTGTTATACAGGTCATCCCCAGGTTACAGCAACGTTCCATTCCTGTGAACTGTTCATAACCCGGACAGTTCACAGGTCAGAAATGCGGCCACAGACTGAGTTCCCAGGCAGCAGAAGCCGACAAATCCATCTTGTAGGTCTCTCAAATTCACATTCACATGTACAGGCTGTGCATAAGTCGGATGTTCATAACCTGGGGAAGACCTGTACCTGACACACAGTATTATTTAAACCAGGGTGAAACCATGCAACTGAACAAGAAAGCAGCAGCATAAACAGAAATTCTGGAAGAACTCAGTCAGTCAAGTAGCATCCGTGGAAAGAGAAGGAAAAGTCCCTGACGGGAAGTGTTGACTGGTTTCTCTTTCCACAGATGCTGCTTGACTAGCTGTGTACTTCCGGTATATCCTTTTTTGTTTCAAATTCCAGCATCTACAGTTTTATTTGCTTTCCTTTAAAGAGGAACTATTATCTAATTACATGAATGCTTATGTTCTCCCATAATCCTGGTGATTGGGTAATTACTGTCAGCATCTTCATAGTACCCATCCTCAATAGAATTCGGTGGACTGGAACTGTCTAGAAAAAAAGGAAAATACACCAAGTTAGAAAAAGAACTTGCATTTTTTTAAAAACTTAAAATACTTACCAACTAAAATAACAGCAGATTAAACAAACACAAGAGAATAAGCCATATAGTTATAAATTGCCTTTTGCAACCACAAGATGTCCCAATATGTTTTGCAGTCAATGAGGTTTTTCCGAACAGTAGATTTTCTTGCAATTGAGAAATATGGCAGCTAAATTGTGCACAGCAAATTTCCACAAACTGCAATATTACAAACTCCTATACCAAATTTAATTGGTTTAAAATTTGCCTGCAATCTTTATTTCTGAATGCCAGATCAAATATTTTACTAGATGCACTGGATTTTTCCGATTCCCTCAAGGTTGTTTCTCAAGGGAGCACTTCAAAATTTTCTTCATCGTTGCTCATTGTCTCCCAACCCCCTCCTCAGATCAAGTTGACTTTCTGCCAGAGTAGTTCTGCAGGTACTAGTCACATACGGGTATATTGCAAGCAGTCAGACTGCATTAGCTTGCTTAGTTTTGACAAGCTATTCTATACCATTGGGGGGGGTGGTGGTGAGGGGAAATCACAGTAGAGCAAATTCATCTCCTGAACTTATTTCTAGATTCATATGCTTATAATTACTAAATCATTGGTTAATAATCAAGAGCAGAATCATTTCCCTTGCTTCAGTAGAGACCAGTTGTTTTTCTTCAGGTGAGATTAGCTAATTATTACAGACTGGGAATCAAATTTTCAGTTGTGGCTCAGTCACAATGTATAAGCAATTTAAACCACCAGGACAATTCCTCTGTTAATATTTCTATCCAAATTATACCTTAATGAACATTATGTCATAAAAGGAAGTGACTTTTTATCTGCCATTAATAATTCTAATTTATGGAGCTTTCATGCAATAAATGATCACTTTGGTTTGGCTCCCCAACAGTTGCCTAACCTGGACATACCTTCTAAAGAACCAATACGAGATATTGAAAAACAAGAAAATACTGATTATTGGAGTGAGTTCACATGAGATTTTACTGCACAATCCTAGCCTGTAAACAATGGAACAAAGCAGTCTCTTGCCTTAAACAGAGGATCTGCAAGGATTTGCACATGACTCTCAATTTTTGTGAGCGATGCTTCCCTACATAGCTCATACTTGCTCCTATACTTCTGAATGACTTTTTATCCCAATCTTTAAAAAAATGTAAGTTGAAATTTCCCTTTTCCAGCTTGGCACATTTTGCCAATTGAAACACAATGGAGTACAAAGTCTAAAAACAGCATGAATAGTGTTACCATAGTAACTTGCTATTAAACTCTCATCTCAGATCTCATTTGGGTGCTGCGCATCATCCCTTTAAGCTTTACTGTTATTAGCATATCATTTGTAAAATACTGTAAATATTTCTGAGATTTCCCATTGATTAAACAAACACGGTATAAGCAGTATTTTTAAGGCAGACAGTAATATTAGAAAGACAGGAAAATTTGCAGATGGGGAGATATTTTTATGCCAAACAAGCAAAATAATTCTCTTGAGAATCAGCAAGGCATTTTTAAATCAACGTGTGTATGAGGCTGCAAACTTATTCTTTCTCTCCATGAGCAACATGAATTAAAATTATAATGCTTCATTCTCTGTCTTGAACTCATTCATCAAAGACCACAGTACTGTGCTTCTTTTGTGATATTTGCAGGCCCATTCCCTTAAAGTAGAAGTAGCATTCCAAACTTAAAAGGCTGTCATAATAAGAAATAAATTAAACCATAACTCACTCACTCGCTTATTTGCTCTGGTTTCTATGTACCTAGGTATTTTCTTCGGTGTTAAGCTAGCAAACTTGAAGATCTGGTATTTGAGATGAAAGACACACAAATCATCCAAATTCACTATCTCTGAATTCCAGCCCGAGGTAGTGATTCTGACCAATATTATCAAGAAAGAACAATACAAAAAGCCTCGAAGTGCATGGAAAGGATATCTTCGTAGAACTAACTGTTCTTCCCAAATACTACAATGCAGATATTTATTTTCCTAACCATCCTCATGCAGTATTATATTTACCGTTTTAACATAACAGAAAGCAGGTTAAAATTGGCTATAACATTTAATATTGTTATAGCTTTTGCATTTTTAAGCCATCACATTCAAGATGATTCAATGGCTTAATTAGCCTGAGAAAAACTCAAAAGTCACATTAAAGCTTTATGAAATTAACTTTTTAGCAGGCCATATCAATACCACCCAGTTTTTCAATGTGTTCATTTGCCACTGGTCAACGGGCTATTTTCAACAGAAACCTGAATCACTGGTTAGTGGATTACCATCTGTGCAGAGAGATTCTGTTAAATTTCAGAAACTGACGGCAAAGTGAAGCCAGACCTGAATTTTCCATCGTTAGAACTGATGCAGTGGTTAGAACAAAGCAAGGTAGCCTCATCATGTTACTGAGCTGAACAATTAACTCACATTTCCTCTTCAGAGAGTACTGGAATTGTCAGCTCCGTGGGCAGTGTAGCAGTTACCCATGTGTGAAATTGCACCAAAGGTAAAGGGATCCAAAAAACATAGAGTTTTAAAAGAATTCTAACTAGATCTTCTCTTCGTTGGCAGTATCACAAATTCAAGGATTACAATGCTCATTTTGCAAAAAATGTGGACGTTAAAAAGTATTAAACTAGGGCTGTTTTTTCTGGAGCAGCAGAGGCTGAGGGGAGATCTGATAGAAGTTTATAAGATTAAGAGAGGAATAGATAGACAGCCAGTATCTTATCCCCAGGGTTGAAATGTCTAATACTAGGGGGCATGTATTTAAGGTGAGAGAGGGAAAGTTTAAAAAAAAAGAGGGGCAAGTTACTTTTACACACAGAGTGGTAGGTGCATGGAATGAGCGGCTAGGGGTGGTGTTGCAGGCAGATACAATAGAGGTGTTTAAAAGGCTCTTAGGTAGGCACGTGCAGAGAACGGAGGGATACGGACCTTGTGTAGGCAGAAGGGTTGAGGTATCATTAGCTTAATTAGTTTGACACAACATCGTGGGTCGAAGGGCTTGTTCCTATACTGTCCTCCATTCTCCAATCTAAGATTGGATTTTCAGATTAATCCGAAACAACTCATTTTCCTGGCTTTTGGGACAGCAGTTAGTGCTTCACAGCTCCAGTAACTGGGGGTTTGATCCTGGCTTTGGTGCTGCCTGTTCTCCCTGTGACCACATGGGTTTCTCCCAAATGCTCCCATTTTCTCCCACATCCCAAAGACATTTTGATATTTGAGTGGCTACTGTAAATCATCCCTGATGTAGGATGGGTGGCAGCAGAATCAGGTGTGTGAGCAAATAGGTTCCATGGAAGTGGGGGAATAGGAATATTTGGATTGTTCTGAGAGCTGGTATAGATTCAATGGGCTGAATGGCCTCCTTCTACTTGTAAGGAAATATGATGTGATATGAATGAGGTGCAGAAAGGAAAATGACAAAGGGGTCGAACACCAGCTGGTGACGGGAGAAGTCAGTGAATTTAATTCTTCTGGGCTGATACCTGAACCACTTAGATGATATCGGACATTAAATGCTATTTTATCTTGTTTAGAACAAAATCCAAAGGACACAGCATACAATTGAAGTGGTGCAAATTGAAGTGGCAATGTCAGAAAAGGAGTTCTGATGAAGGATTATTAACTTGAAACATTAGCTCTATTTCTTTCTCTTCAGCTGCTGCCTGACAAACTGACTATTTTCAGAATTTCGTGTTTTTATTTCAGATTTCCAGCATCTGCAGTTCTTTGCTTTTAGATCATAAATACTGATACTGGCGTGGATAAGAATTCACAGAATCTTGGGCCACTGTGTGGTATATGCTTATCTCAAACCTGCACACAGATCAGTGTGACTGCACTAACAAGCAGAAATAAAGTGCACTCTCTTTGTTCAAGGGACACCTGCAACTGAAAAGAAATCATAAGAACAGGCTAACAATTTTATTGAGAGCTTGCTATTTGAATCCTAGTCTGTCTGGTTCATAAGGTTTATATAATTAGCTCACCATATAAAAATATTTAGCTGTGTCCTCTTCACAAGGCCAAGGTACTTACTGCGAGAAGTGATGTACTCTGGAGCTTTTCCTGGGCTTAAAGGTACAGCTTCTTCGTAATAATCCTCAGGTGGAGGAGTTGTAGGGAGGGGGGGTGGTGTATCAGTTACTCCCTGAATATGAGAGGAACTTACATTAGAATCTCATTAATTGACTTTCAATACAACAAGGATCCAAAAACACAAATGTGATAATGACCAGATAATTTGTTAAAGTGAAACAAAAACAGAAAATGCTGGAAACACTCAGCAGATAGGGCAGCATCTGTGGAAGGGGAAACAGAGATAACATTTTAGGTCAAAGAACCTTCATAAACATTCTGAGTGTTTCCAACATTTTTTGTTTTTATTTCAGATTTTCAGCATCTGCAGTTTTTTTCTAAATTTTCAGTTTGTTAAGAATGACGTTGGTTGGAAGATAAATATTGTCCAAGGCACCAGGGAGTACAAACAAAGTGCATTTTGTATTCAGCTAAGGTGGCAGTTGTTGCCTTGGTTTAACGTGTCATCCTAAAGTCTGTTGATCCTTGGTCAAATCTGGCCAATGTCAGCCACCAAATAAAGTAGATGATAAACTGCCAAAATTCAAGTTTAATCCTGAAATTCAGTATACTACACAAGATATTCAACTTATTACATCACTCCGTGGTCAAGTACTCCGCATTGTTTTTCAGTTCTACATTTCTTTTTGAGTTCTCAGCTGCTCAAGGGTGTGTTTTGTGGTTGCCATGTTTACAGGACTCAATCATAGGAAATCGAGCCAACTGAGGGGGTCAAATCACACTGCAAGTTCTTCAAAACTCAACCATCTGGTGCCTCAGGTTTTGATTAGTCTTGCTGCTTAAAGAAAATAACTACTATCAGCAGTAATTTTTTTTTACAGTCCTTAATCAACAAAAAATATTGCTCATTAATTAAAAAGATCTGTAATAGTTAACACACCTTGATTTATCATAGTTGACCAAGAAAAACTAGCTGATGTGAGTGCATATAAATAAAATGACGACCTCTACACAGATTACAGAAGGAGCATACCACCTCACACACTACTCACCTGCCTGTCCATTCAGGCACCTCCTGCCCCATCTGTGGAAGTGTCTGTGGTCACCACATTCAGTCACCTCAGAACCCACAAACCGAATTGGAAGCAAATCAACCCCAATACTGAGGGGCTGTGCAAGAAGGACTTCTGCAGAAGAAATTAAATAACCAGATACCCAAGACTCACCGATTTGGAATGGGGCGTTTCTGGCAGCGGCAACTCAATACGGTTTCCATCCTTGTATTCCTCCTGCATGTCCTTAAGGCCGCGTAGTTCACAATCTACAATTACATCAACGAGATTTATACTTCAATAGTTAAAATTATACAGCGTATATGAAGTGGTGTTATTTAACAATCAGTGTTATTTGAATATACTTGATAGAGCACATGCTAGAGGAGATAATGTAACAGGAGGTAATTGCTGAAAAATAGCTGGGGTGATGATTCCCTAGCATTGGCACTGCTGAAAAGTTGTAATAAATTTCACATCCTACACTTTTTAAAAAATTCTTTGTTCCCTTCGGAACACTTATTCACTGATGGTGACAGGCATCCTTTTCTGTAGTACTTTATGACTTCCTTGCCTACATTTTCTTCTCTGTATGTGGTTCCCATGTGCAGCATCTAAAGGACATAATTCAGAGTCACATACAGTTTGTCTGAACAGTACGCCAGAGGGAAATTTGAAGAATTTGTTTTTTTGAAAAAGGTCTAACTGCAGCATTCAACACAGTGATACCAATATCTGGAAAATTCCTCCTTGCACAGTTTGTGCTGTGGACTCCTTGTTGCAGGAAGGTAGTTGAAAGCCTGGAATCTTCTAAGGAGTACTGTAATTTAATGCTATAATTGGGAATTTGAAGTGTGCTCCTGGATCAATGAACTGATATTGTCTGATTGATCATCCATAATGATAATGTGAAGAAATCCAATCAAGATGTTGATCCTGGCATAGAGCAACAATGGGCGCAGTAACACACTACCAAGAAATAAGGCTGAACTTACTACAATTATATAGGGCCTCAGCAAGACCATACCTGCAATATTGGTATTGGTAGTTACATAGAACATAGAAAAGTACAGCACAGGAATAGGCCCTTTGGCCCACGATTGGTTTACTATTGTCACATGTACTGAGGTACAGTGAAAAACTTTGTTTTGCATGCCATCCATACAGATCATTTCAAAACATCAAGGTAGAACAAAGGGTAAAGCAATAGCAGAATGCAGAATATAGTGTTACAGTTGCAGTTACAGAGAAAGTGCAGTACAGGGAGTCAGTTAAGATGCAAGAGCCATGACAAGGCTGATTGTGAGGTCAATAGTTCATCTTTAACGTACAAGAGGTCCGTTCAAGAGTCTTATAAGTGGGATAGAAGCTGTTCTTGAGCCTGGTGGTGTGTGTTTTCAAGCTTTTGTATCTTCTGCCCGATAAAATGGGGGAGAAGAGAGAATGTCCAGGGTGGGAGGGGTCGTTGATTACTTTGGTTGCTTTTCCGCAGCAGCGAGATATGTAGGCAGAGTCTGTGGAGGGGAGGCTGGTTTTCATGATGGACTGATCTGTGTCCACAACTCTCTGCAATTTCTTGCGGTCTTGGGCAGAGCATTTTGCTATACCAAGCCATGATGCATCCGGTCAGGATATTTTCTATCGGATGCATCTATAAAAATTAGTGAGGTTCAATTGGGACATGCTGAATTTCCTTAGCATTCTGAGGAAGCAAGAGGGGCTGGTGAGCTTTCTTGGCCATGGCATCTATGTGCTTGGACTAGGACAAGCTATCAGTGATGTTTACACCTAGGAACTTGAGGTGTACAATTTCAATCTCCTCGCCTAAAGATTGATATGAGGAGTGCAGTGAAGGTTCATTAGAATGTTTCCTTGCTTGGTAGGTCTATCATGTGAGAAACCGAGTGGACTGAGTCTCTATCCTTTGCAGTCTTATGGAATGATCTGTGATCTCACTGAGACAAACACAATTCTTAAAGGGCTCGACAGAATAGATATGTGAAGAATATTTTCCCTGGCTGAGCAGTCTTGAACTAGGGGTCAGCATCTTAAAATAAGGGGTAGGCCACTTAGGAGAGAAATGTTCACAAATTTCTTTACAGCCCTCTGGAGTGGAAAATTGCAAAGATTCACCACCCTTTGAGTGAAGGCTTAGTCACTGGATTTAAAACTGAGGATATATTTCTGGATATTACAGGAATCAAAGGATATGGGGGTGGATACAGGCCAGGATAATGGTTTTGAGGTAGAAGATCAGCCACGATCTTACTGTATAGCAGAGCAGTCTTGAAGGCCCAAATGTTCTATACCTGCTCCCATTTCTGATTTTCTTATGCATGCAAGAGCAAACAAGGAAGGAACTGTGAACATTGGCAAGGGAACAAAACGGCTCACCACAGTCTCTTCTAGCATTGGTTGTATTACTGTTGTTATGTATCTTGGTAGTTCTATTGGTCAATCATTAAAATTTATAATGGGCTCAAATATGTTGGGTCTGACCCACTGGCCAGAGTTGTCATAAAGACATACAGAACAGAAACAGGCCCTTTGGCCCAACTGGTCCATGCTGACCAAGATTACTTCCTTCTAAGTTAGTCCCATTTGCCTGCATTTGACCCATATCCCTCTAAACCTTTCCTACCCATGTACCAGTCAAAGTATTAACTATTGTTAATGTACCTGCTTCATCCACTTCCTCTGGCAGCTCATTCCATATACTGATCACCCTCTGGGTGAAAAGGTTGCCCCTCGGGTTCCTGTTAAATCTCTCCCTTCTCACCTTAAACCTTATGCCCTCCAGTTCTTGAAACCAGTTGCCACCAGTGCTTCATCACTGCTTCAAGAACTAGTTGTCACCAGTGGTCTCTGCATTCATTTGGACCATGGACCTCGCTGGTTCTCCGCCCTCTTCTGTTAGCCAGTGAGGTTTCAGCAGGTTGTCTGGTGCAGCGGCCCCTTTCCCTGAATGCCTGTGACAGGCTTTGACAGAAGGTAAAACTGAGAGCCAAGTTTTTCCATCTATCAAAGCCTATGAAGGATTTTAGCAGTGTGAAATGTCTCTAACATTTACTGACCATATAAAAATTATTAAAATATAAGTAAACGATTAACAAAGAAACAACAGATTTTTAGGAGAACTAAATTATCAATTATGAACATATAAGCTACTTAGGAACAATTAAAAAACATTAAACTAAATAATTAAAAAATATCATTACCTTCCCTAATGTCTCCAAATCTACTGGCCTAGAAATCCCCATTGAAATGAACGGTATCTCAGCTCCTGTGCCAGGTCAGATTGGCACTAAATCTGAAAGGAGATTCTGCAGCAAACTGGGAAATCTCAGCAGGGTTGGACTCAGCTATTGGATCCCTTGCGGAATCCAATGGGATGTGTCACTCGATTAAATATTGGGCTTCTGGGTTTGACAGTGCACCTGCAGAACAGCTGAGGTCCGTGCAGCTGAATGTGGTGTGGCCAATTAAGAAATGCTAGCTTCCACCACCAAAATTCTCTCCATTTTATTCATCAAATTATTCAGAAGAGTTTGTCTGTCTAAACATACATGTACGTGCACAAGGTTAAGACAGTTCCATCATTTACCCATATAAAAATCCTGAGTGCCTGATCTTTCCCAGGAAGCAAACAAAAACCTCTGAGCACATCTGAATTGGGGTTCTGGAGAAACTTCAGCCAAAGTTTGCTCAAATACAAAGAGCTAAATGGTAACATTTTTTTAAATGAGCAAATTCCTGAGGAATTTGAAGTCATTAAAAATATTATTTGCAAATACTTTACTGTGAATAACATCTTCTTTTGGTAGTCTGCCATACATGCATACCTACCAACTCAAGACAGGCAATGTTGTGAGTTACACACAGAAATTTCACTAATAATATAAACTAATGAAAAACAATATTTTAAATTACAACACTCAAATCGCCACCACATGGAATCCCAGAAGCCAGATGTTGTGAATGCAGCTGGGTCACTGGTACTGGTATCAGCACTATCACAAACCAGTTTCTTTGAAGCTTGGTTTGTGTATCTGCACCATTCACCTCTGCTTTTCATGTGAAGTTCTGTGACTGCAAGGAAGCCAAGGACAAAGAGCAGACATCAGAGGCAAGAGTAAGCAAAGCACGTAATCCTGAAATTGATCTCTCCTGTGGAAACTTGAACTTCTTTAAACCAAACAGAGTTGGAAAGAAAATTTTGACAGGTAGATTTAAACCAACTGTGAGCTACCATAATGTTTTTTCTTTAAATTAATATAGTTCTGGATTAGAGATCGAGGACAGAACAAATGTTTGCTTCTGATGTGGATAATCTTATACTGCCATTTCTCTCTTTTTTAAACTTATCAAATGTCAAGTTTATGTGAAAATTTTTCTGATCAGTGAGACTTTTGCTGCTGGCTTAGGTAAGGAATGTTGCAGTAGTTTTAAAATGATGAAGATTTATCTGGCATTCTGCTAGACTCTGCAGCATCACATTTCCTTGGTCTGCTCCGTTGGGCTCCTCTATAAAATGTGCAACAGTTTAATTTCCACAATCGGTGCAACGAAGTGGAACATTTCAGTGAATATCATTGGGCTGCTCAACGTGCTTAACAAAATCAATGCAAGAGGCCAGAAATGAAAGAGCATAAGTATCTTGAAGACTTTTCTTTTTTTTACAGTCTGTGGAGATTACAGAGCTAATGAGTGACGAGGCCATGGAGGGATTTGAAATCTAGGAGGAGAATTTTAAAATCAAGGTGTTGGTAAACCAGAAGCAGGTGCAAGTCGGCGGGCACAAGGCCGATGTGTGAACAGAACTTTGTGCGAGATTGGACAAGAGCCGCAGAGTTTTGGATAATTATATTTAGGAAAGATTAAAGGTTGGCCAAGACTGTGTCGGACAAGTTAAGTCCAGAGGCAACAAAGGAATGGAAAATGGCAGGAGCAGTAGAGGACATAAGGCAGGAGCAGAATTGGGGATTGTGAGGAAAATAGGAACAGGCAGTCTAGTTGGGTGTGGATTTGAAGATCACTGTCAGGGCCAAACATGACAGAAAGGTTGGAACAGTCTGCTTCAGCCTCAGAGGATGCCTGTAGAGGATTAGAGGATGGGAACAGAAGTTATGGACACACTAGCTTTGGCCTTCCCAATATTTTATTTGGTGGAATTTAGTGTTCATCCATTCTGGATGTTGATTATGCCTTGTGGCAGTTCAGGGAAAGTGGAGGGGACAAGCGAGGTGACATGAGACAGAGCTGAATGTGCTTATTATACATCTGCAACCTGGCATGTCTTGGTTGATGTCACTGAGTAATAGGAGGAGAGATAAGAGCGACTCCACATGGATACTGGAGCAGGGTTGAGAAGAGCAATCACTGCTGCTGGTTCTTTGACTTCAAGTGGATAGATAAGAATGGAGCTGGGCAAGTGCAATCCTACTATAAGCAATGGTGGAAAGTCATTGGAGGAGTATAAATGTGTAACTATGTCAAAGACTGCAGCCAGGCCAAGGAGGATGTTTTTTATATGTTTACTGCAATCACTGCCATTGGTCATTTGCTTTGTTAAGTGCTGTTTATGGTAAGGTGGTGTAATGGTTGAGCTACTGGATTTGCAATCAGAGTGTGGACCATTGATTCAGAGACAGGAGCATGAATCCCAACCTGGCAGCTTGGGACTTAAATTCAAGTAGATACGTAAATCCGGAATTTACAAAATAAAATCTCAGTAATGGCAACCAAGAATACGTTGGATTACTGTGAAAACCTATTTGGTTCCTTCAAAAAAAGGGAAGCTGCCATCCTTCTCCTATCTACCTTACATATAGTGCCAAATCTATCAAAGTGGTTGATACTTAATGCTTCTTCGGTTCAGGTCAATTAGGGGTGGACAATATATGCTGGGATTGTCAGCAAGGGGCACGTTCCAACAGTGAATAAATGAAACAGGACAGCTATAGAGATAGAAGCCTGATTAAATGGAGTTCTGTGAAAGATGGGAAGCAAAAGACATATTCAGAAACTTTGGAGAAAAGAGATTTGGCAATAGGCAGCAAAGACAGAGGAATGAAAGGTTTTTTTTAATGAAGAGGTTTTACAAGAGGAAATTTAAAGGGTCTGAACAATATGCATGAAGAGAGTGGCAATTACAAAAAGCAGCTAACATGAGGGCAGGAAGGGAATTTTGGGTGGTCAGCTCAGTGGAAAGAATTTTGAAGGAGCAGGTGATAGATCTCCTGGTCAGAGATTGGATTGCACTTATTTTTGGTGCACTGAAGCACTTCTGCATTTAGTGGCCCACCCCCAAATCAGACACTGCTCCAAAACAAATCTGAGACAGCATTAGTGTGTTCACCATCCAGAAAGAAGTGTCATAACGCAACCGAATGGTTTGCTGATTGGTCTCTTGCGTAGACTGTACTCATGGACAGCCACCTTAGACAGGTCCAGTACAGCACGGTGAAACCAGCCCATCTCAGGCAAGAGATTCTCGTGATTCATCATGGACATCTTTGCGGACTAAAGGGGAAAGGGAACAGCCTTCCAGCAGCCAAGAAGGTGACACTGTGATGGAGCACGAGGATTTATAATTCACCTCCAAGACTATGAAATGGGAAGGGCACAAGGGTGTGAAACTTTAGACAAGTATTGTGATATTCTGACACTCTCAAGCAAAAGCTTGATTGATTTGAGATGGTGAGGGATGCTTTTCATTAAAAATGATTAGTACATTGCAGTAGAGCACATGGTGGGGAAGTGGTCTGACTGATGCAATAGCTGTCATGTTATTCTGGCAATGATTGTATATGACCTTCAATGTGAAGTTGATTCCTGTCTCGGATTTCTTCCCGCCTGCTTGTTTCTCTACTACAAAATTTGTCATGACAAGCTCTGAGGGAGGGTCTCTTATAAGAGGTTGAGGAGATAATATAACATGGTCCAAGTAGAGGTCTGGTCTCTGTCACAGGATAGCAATTTGAAGTTCTACAGAAATAGCAATAAACTGTTAAGGATATTGAAATACATCATTGGCTCTATGATGCCTACTCCTTTTGGGATTGAAAATGACAGCAATAGGTGATAAAGTATTGTCAAAAGTGCCTGTTTGCACGTTGCAGAGTTACATCATTGATTATACTCAATTGTGTGAGCCGAGGAAAACATGGTATTGGTTCTCTTCATCCGTTCTTTCCCATTGTGTAACTTGAAATGGTCAACTGGTACAGCAGTTTCAAAGGAATATCACTTGGAGTTCCCTGAGGCGTGTTCTGGATAAATAACATATCTCTCTGACATCATCTCCTACATCAGTATGGATTATTTTGGAGCCCACTTTCTAATGTAGTAAGTTCTTCTGTCTTTTTCCATAGCAGAGTGACCTACAGCACCTGTTCTGGCCCTCACACCATCCCTTTAAGCAATGCAAACCAGCTTCATGTTGAGCAGGTGTGCTGATATGTATGAGTTAACAGTGCAATTAGTACTGATTACATACTACAATTGTATTAATTAGCAGGCACATCTAAATTAGTATGCTACTAATGGCTGCTGGTTAATCCTGCATCACAATCCATACACTGTTTCAAATCTGGTTCTTCAGAGATTACAACAGTCACCAGTAAAGTGAGTGCTTTATTAATGAATGATAGTAAGAGGTTTTGAGACAAGGAGAGCAGTAAACACTTCAATCTACAAATTACGATCTATCGAGGAGTTTTAAAAAAGATCATTACAGCACAGTAATTCATAACCAGCCCATTTTTTTCTGATTTCTTTATCATGAACCACAATCTGTTTTGAATTTTGTTTTGTATGAATTTCATTTTCTGATTAATCTGTAGTATCTCCAATTCTAAGGTTCCCTCGACTATGTTTGCATTTTTACAGGAGTCTGTAATTATCAACTGATTTTTTTCTTATTTCAAGATGAGAGCTGTACTGAGATAATTTTCATGGTGCGAATGCCTTTCAGTCAATGCTTCAAGTTATATTGGATTTGTATCCTGATGTTCCAGTTGATGAATGGAATATGTTCATACATGATCTTATCATTCCCTCTAGTCCACATTAGTTGAAGTATTCTTAATGGGACACAAATGGAAAATATAAGTGTTCAGTTTGAAATAACTCCAAACATGCAAAATGTCAACTAAAACCTATAAAGCAATGAATGATACTCAGAGGTCTCTTTATAGTCTCCAGGGCTGCAATATAGTGCAAGCAAACCATGCAAATAAAAACATTTTTTTTCTACAATGAAACCAATGGGTATTCAACACCAAAAAGCTATTTTTCCATCAAATAAATGCCAGACAAAAAGACTGAAGTCTTGGACTGGGACATTATATGACAGAAGTTTAGGAATTGGGGCTAACTGAAGAAAGTATTAGATTGAGAACTAGATGACTGAGGGCAGTGGTGGACGGGGACAGGGCTGGGAGTAACAGGAGGCAGGGTGGTTTAAGTGAATGAGATAGGAGGGAAATATGTTTTCCCAATTCTTTATTCAAACTATTCTTTGCTTCTTTGATCAGGGCTTTTGGAGGAATTGTTTTATAGCGTTATGTTATGTTATATGATGTTTCATAGCGCTACTTGCAGAAGTGATTGCATTGCTGTCAGTCCCACTCAGCATCAGGCACGGTAGTGTAGTGGTTAGCGTAACGCTATTACAGCGCCAGCGACCCGGGTTCAATTCTGGCCACTGTCTGTAAGGAGCTTGTATGTTCTCCCTGTGTGTCTGCGTGGGTTTCCTCCAGGTGCTCCGGTTTCTTCCCACATTCCAAACACATACAGGTTAGGAAGTTGTGGGCATGCTATGTTGGCGCCAGAAATGTGGCGACATTTGCGGGCTGCCCCCAGAACACTCTACGCAAAAGATGTATTTCACTGTGTGTTTCGATGTACATGTGACTAATAAAGATATCTTATCTTTCTTTGATCAAACTATTCACAGTATCCAAACTCCTGTATTTGCTGATTGCTCCCTACACTAAGTTGTAATTTGTCATATTGTATCTCAAACAAAAATAAATGGGTATTGGTCAAAAACACCATGAATTTTCTTCTATTACATTTGAATACTGCTTACATCGGATTAAAAAAAGGTTTGCTCTTAATTTAGTTACCTTTTCCCACACAAGGCAGCAACAAATGAGTTAATAATGAATTTAAAATTTGACATGTCTGTAAGTAGATGATAGACATGAGTGCTGTGGCTTTCCAAGAAATCTATGTCTTTGTCAATAACTTGATTAAAGGTCAAGTATAACTTGCCGTGGACAAGCAGGCTTTGAATACTGGAAAACTGAATTATTTCAACTCTCATTTTAAAGCAATATATCCATTGTAATTTTTATGCTCCCATTATATATTATTAAGTCTGCACGTATAATCGGGGCAGGCTTTGTAAATGGTCACACAATAATTACACCCTCCTACCTGATGTGGAACTGTAGGAACAGACTCTTTGAAAATATAACCGTATCTAGATTTTGCCATCAGCATCACAAGAATAGCAACAAAAAAAGAATGCTGGAAGAACTCTGCATGTCAAGCAGCATCTGTGGAGATAAAAGGAGTAAACTGATGGTTTGGGTCGAGACCCTGCATCAGGATTGATAGGAAACCGGAAAGCTTGTTGATATATAACAGTATAAGGGGTGTGGAAAGGATGGGATAAAGGCTGATAGGTGATAGGTTGAACCAGATGGTGAGGGAGTGATGGGCAGACGGAACCAAGCGGAGGAGCTGGGTTGATACAGAGGCTTTGTTAGGTTATAGGTGGAACCAGACAGGGAGGGGATGATGGGCCGATGAAACCAGGTGGGGGAGTGGATGGGAAAGGTGACCCAAAGGAGAAGAAAGCTAGGTGGACAGGTGAGTGTGTGTGTGGGAGGCCAACCCCAGGGCTCTGGGTTGGAGCAACAAACAATTTGCAGGAGAAACTCAATGGGTCGAGCTGCAGATTGAGTTCCTCCAGCAGATTATTTGCTGCTCCAGATTCCAGCACCTATAGTCTCGTGTCTCCAGGGGTGTGGGTTACCAGAAATTGGAAAATCCAACGGTTATACACCTTGGGGTTGTCAGCTACCCATTTTTGGCTTTACTGTAGCAATGGAGAAGGCAGAGGACAGTATGGGAGTGGGAAGGAGAGCTGAAAAACATGCAGCCAGAAGCTCGAGATGGCCGTTGCAGTCAGAGCACAGGTAGACCTCTGCCTCACTTGGAAGACTGAGATATGAATTATTCCAAGTGAGGCAGAGGTTCACCTGCGCCTCTTCCAACCTAGTCTACTGCATTCAATGCTCACAATGTGGCCACCTCTGCACTGGTGAAATCAAGGGCAGACGAGGCAACTGTTTTGCAGAACACCTGCACCCTGTCCACAACGGCTTCCGGTTGCATGTTATTTTAACCCTGCTTCCCACTCCCACACCGACTTTCTGTCTTCACCTTCCTTATCATAACAAAGAAGCCAAATGCAAATTGGAAGAACAATATCTCATTTACCGTTTGGGTAGCTTACAACCCAATGTGTGAATATTGAATTTTCCAGTTTCAGGTAACCCACATGTCAGTGTTCTCCTACACACATTGACCAATGTGCCTAGTTTTCTTCTTTTGTTTATCTTTCCCATTCCCTTCCCCACTTGCTCCCATCTGCCCATCATCCCCTCCCCACCTGCTCCCACCTATCAGAGCTACCAGTCTCTATCAACCCCCTACCCTCCCCAACCTTACACTGGCAATCTTTCCTCTTAGTCCTGATGCAGGGTCTTGACCTGAAGCATCGACATAAACCTTTTTCCTCCACAGATGCCACTTGATCTGCTGAATTCTCTGAGTGTTCTGATTTTTGTTCCAAATTCCAGCACCTGCAGTCTCTTTTGTCTTCAGAAGAACAGCACATCACTGATCCTCAAGAAAGTGTCCCAAAGCACGTTATTTTCTGCACTTGTAAAATTAGTTTTTTTTTAAAAAAAGATCCAAAGCAGTGGTTGAGCAGCAATTACATTGTACCCCTTCATAGGAACTTGGTTAGTCACTTGAGGGAAAATAATTTGCAAGGGGGCAGGGAGAGCAGGAGAATGGCACTGTCTAGACTGCTATACAAGGATGTGGCATGTACACACTGGGCTAATGGCCTTGCTTTGGACCTTGTAGATTCTATGATTTTAGGAATACATTTACACTACATTCAACAATACGTCAAGTTTTCAAGGTGTTAACATTTAGAATAATACATAAATATACAACTTCATGTCACATTCTACAAAGGTTGCAACAACTCATGCTGGGACAGGCAGGATATCATTGGCAACAATTTCTGGACCGTCACATTTCACCATACATGTGCAGACACAAGGCCTTTCTGACAATTTTGCATAGCAAATTGCAGTGAGTACTGGCAATTATGCTGCTATTAAAACGACAAATCTGGGTCCTCATGGTTCTTAAAAGTCAGAATTAGCCTTGAACTTGCATTTGTTTAATAATAAAGCAAAATTGCTGCATTACATACCAAATTCCTCAAACAAGGATTCCACAAAACTTGTGCCATTCCGACAGTCTGAGGTATTCACGTACATGTAGTTTGTCTCAGAAACTGAGGAAAGAGATACAGCAAAATCTAATTATTACAGGTGAAAACTAATATTTAGACTCTTTGCACTCCAATTCTTACACTTTTTCCATTGATTAACTGTTACAAATAATGGTTTGAACAGTTGCTGCTGTGTCAGTCTCCAACTTTTTATGGATTATCACCACTCGATTGTTTATTTGCCAGTAAATCAAAATCCAACTATTTGCTGCTTAGCTTGCCCAGTCAGGTAGAAATTTGTCATTGAAGCATAAAGTGATCCCAAATTCCTCATGAAAATACCTGGATGGAAAATGATTGAAGCATTCAAAGATGCAAACAGTGATTTAAACTTGTGATCAAAAATTTATAGCTTCCCTTAATCTTTACCCTGTTAATCTCATCCTACTTGTGACATGCTATGTTGGCACCAGAAGCATGGCAACACTTGTGGGCTGCCCCCAGAACACTTGACACAAAAGATGCATTTCATTGTGTGTTTCGATGTACATGTGACGAATAAAGATATTTTAACTTACTTTCCCCTTGTGCATGGAATAGAAGCTCCTTAATAAGTAATACTTCTTCAATGTTTTTCCTGATTTTGATCAAGTTAGCATTAACAGAATCCCCAAAGAAACTAGCTCCAAGCCAGTGACAATCAACACCAGGCTCAGGTTCGTAATAGTTTGGTCTTATGGAATTATAGAAAGTATTACCTCTGCTTCTTATAACTTTGAAAACCTAAGGCTTTAAAACCTCCTCTCGATGAGGATTTGGAAGTCAGAAATTGTAGCAATTTCAGATTTAATACTGTCCTGTGACCTTTTTAGTGTAATAGTAGCAAAATATTTTATATATACAGTGGCATGCAAAAGTTTGGGCACCCCTGGTCAAAATTTCTGTTACTGTGAATAGCTAAACGAGTAAAAGATGACCTGATTTCCAAAAGGCATAAAGTTAAAGATGACACATTTCTTTAATATTTGAAGCAAGATTACTTTTTTATTTCTATCTTTTACAGTTTCAAAATAACAAAAATGGAAAAGGGCCCAAAGCAAAAGTTTGGGCACCCTCCATGGTCAGTACTTAGTAACACCCCCTCTGGCAAGTATCACAGCTTGTAAAAGCTTTCTGTAGCCAGCTAAGAGTCTTTCAATTCTTGTTTGGGGGATTTTCGCCCATTCTTCCTTGCAAAAGGCTTCTAGTTCTGTGAGATTCTTGGGTCGTCTTGCATGCACTGCTCTTTTGAGGTCTATCCACAGATTTTCGATGATGTTTTGGTCGGGAGATTGTGAGGGCCATGGCAAAACCTTCCCGCTTGTGCCTCTTGAGGTAGTCCATTGTGAATTTTGAGGTGTGCTTAGGATCGTTATCCTGTTGTAGAAGCCATCCTCTTTTCATCTTCAGCTTTTTTTTACAGACGGTGTGATGTTTGCTTCCAGAATTTGCTGGTATTTAATTGAATTCATTCTTCCCTCTACCAGTGAAATGTCCCCCGTGCCACTGGTTGCAACACAAGCCCAAAGCATGATCGATCCTCCCCCGTGCTTAACAGTTGGAAAGGTGTTCTTTTCATGAAATTCTGCACCCTTTTTTCTCCAAACTTTCCTGCACCCTCACCACAAAATTCAGCATCAGAAGTTTGCAAAGGAACATCTAAACAAGCCTGATGCATTTTGGAAACAAGTCCTGTGGACTGATGAAGTTAAAATAGAACTTTTTAGCCACAATGAGCAAAGGTTTTGCCATGGCCCTCACAGTCCCCCGACCTAAACATCATTGAAAATCTATGGAAAGACCTCAAAAGAGCAGTGCATGCAAGACGACCCAAGAATCTCACAGAACTAGAAGCCTTTTGCAAGGAAGAATGGGTGAAAATCCCCCAAACAAGAATTGAAAGACTCTTAGCTGGCTACAGAAAGCGTTTACAAGCTGTGATACTTGCCAAAGGGGGTGTTACTAAGTACTGACCATGCAGGGTGCCCAAACTTTTGCTTTGGGCCCTTTTCCCTTTTTGTTATTTTGAAACTGTAAAAGATGGAAATAAAAAGGTAATCTTGCTTAAAATATTAAAGAAATGTGTCATCTTTAACTTTATGCCTTTTGGAAATCAGGTCATCTTTTACTTGTTTAGCTATTCACAGTAACAGAAATTTTGACCGGGGGTGCCCAAACTTTTGCATGCCACTGTATATGCTTCCAGTACAGTACTGAATTTATCACCCAAATTGCCTGTATACTAAATGACAGACTTTACTGTAATACCACACAGATCAAACTATTCTTTACAAACTACGATCCAGATTGACAAGATAAAATAAAGGACTGCACTGCTGGCTTCACAGCTTAAGTGGAAGTAGTATGGAATTTTTATGTGCCTACTGTTGGGCATCATTAAATTCCACGTGCCAGTATGTTTATTGCAAACCAGCAGGGTGATGAAGCATACCCTAAAACACTTCTGAGACTAAATGGTGACAAATTAAATGCAGCACACTTTCAGGATTCACAATAGCCCTAAAGGAGCACCCATGTTGTCAAGTCACAGCTGGGCTGTGAAACTTCAAAGCCAGTAAACCATTTGGCTCTGTGTTCCTGGAAAATGTAAGACAGCAAAAATCTGCTCTAATCACTTCAAAGTGAAGTAACTGTTTGCTCATTTTGCATATCTACATATGATGAAAGGAAAAATGCTGATTGCTGTGCTTTATCATGTGGGAACAGGCGCAGAGCCGGTAGAATTGTTGAATGACCTTATCATCCTTCTTTACCATCAGGCAATCTTGAAGGATAACCAAATTTGTTAACTAGTTGGCAATGCAGGTTTGGCAACAAATGGATAAACAAAATTACAAATATTCATAGTTAAATGGCATCGCATTTTGTAAAAGGGAAATGCAAGAAAATATCTGGAAGAAATATTTTAAGTGGTGGGAACATCACTGTGAAGTGCACCATTGATCATCTTATTTGTGGGTCTTACATTGTAAACTACAGCAGCGCCTAGGGGTGTAGGAGAGGCCAAATTGTTATTGCAAGTTTTTCTTCATTCACAGCAGGTGAACAAACAGAAAACATGGCGTTCGGAACAAGGGCCGAGTGCTATGTCCCAGGGATGGGAGAGAGCTGGTGGTCAGAAATCCAACTGAGACGAGGAAGATTCATTCAAGTTTCTGGGCCCAGGAAGACGTGGATCATCCACAGGAGGACGTGGGTCTATGGTGATGGCATGGGAATTGATGGTGAAGACTTGGCCAATGGAGAGCCAACTCAGGCTGGAAGGCAGGAGTTTGGAGCTAGGTACAATTGGGAGGTGGTACAGGTGGGCAGTGGGGGTCAGCCCAATGGTAAGTAAGTAAGTAACGGGGTCCCAGCCCACAGCCTCATTTTAAATAAATGGTTGTTCCAAGATTAACTAATCATGGCTGTTCCCTGGGGCAGGTGATCCAATTTCCCTTGCAATGCTTCATGCTTCAAAAGAAACGTTGCATGGGGAATGAAGTAACTTGATAGAGAAACGTTGTCCTGTGACTTTTTTAGTTTATTCATAGTAGATAGAGATAGCGGAGGGATATGGACCATGTACAGGCAGAAGGGATTAGTTTAATTTGGTGTCATTAGCTGAATTAGTTCGGCACAACATCAAAGGCCGAAGGGCCTGTTGCTGTGCTATACTGTTCTATGTTATATGCAGAAATCACATCGTGCCAGGATGACTCAAGCTGGGAAGCGCCTGGTTGAATTTCTGCTGTTACATGGAACTACCTGAAAAGATTTACTACCCTTATTTCACACTGCGAAGTATTCATTTCAAATTGCTTGGTCCCAAAATAAACAGTGCTACAAGATTGCCTTTCTACAGTATGGATTGTGATTTTTTGGGTTTAATAATGCAAGGACTGCTCCAGTGAAGGGAATAAAACAGGTTTGACTCCCTTCTGAGGATTATGAGGTTGGGGCTAGAATTACAGGAGAGCAGTCACTGCTGTACCAAAGCTATCTTGTGCCTTCAGTAGGCCTCAGCCCCAACCTCTGAAGAGCACCCCTTAGTGCACTGGTATTACATCTTTTTGCAAGATCTTACATCTGAATGAACTTGCCAATTTAGATCAAGAGTTTTGTGTTGTAAAAATCTCACATATCAAGAACCTGAGATTTTCACCTTGGGACGAATCTCCCATAAGGCACACCTCCAATTAGCTAGTTGTGCAATGGCATGGATGGCAGCTGTGGCAGGCTGTAGATTATGTCCCACCCCATCCCTGTTCACCAGTTAGAGGAGGAAATTAGATGGTGAGTGAGACGTCTAAACTTGGTAAAATACACAAGTACTAAACCCAATATTTCATTAATAAGGAAACATTCTTGAAACATAATTCTATTCTGGTTAGAACTCAGCAAAGTGGAGTGGGTGCAAAGTCACTTTATTTCTGTCACTAACCAGAGGTCGGCTGGAGACGTTGCAGCATGCTGCTCACTGTCATCGTCTTCTCTCTGGTGGTGGCACTCAGGTATTCATGGTCCAGTAATTTCAGTAAGAGATTCAGTTCGGGGATCAGCTGCTCCACCACTAGAGAAAGAAAATCAAGTTGCACAATTATCCCATTACAGAAGTTTGAGCATAAACAACAGTAACAACTGCTACCACTGAGACTAAACCAACAATATTTAAAAGTTTCTCAGGTGCAGAAAGGTGCCTTGAAGCACTTTACAACAAGGACTACAATAGATTCCAACCTTGGGGTAAGAGAAGGGGACAAGGATCCTGGAACAGGCAAAGGAAACATTTTAAAAGCAGAGCAGGAGATAGGTTGGTTCAGTGCCTGAAGGAGCAGCTGAAATAATGAAGAGGAATGAAGTGATGAGGAGATAACAGTTCACGCAGGGTTAGAAGAAATCAACAGAAGAACATGGAGTTTTTTAAAAACTACTTAATTCATTGCTGCACATTTACTGAAGGAACAATTACTTTAATGTTGTGCTGATAAGCTTCTTGTGTACTGCCTTTAATTAATAACCTCTAATTCCTCCTACGACCAATGACAGATTTGTTATGATTACAAATGAACAGATTGGTACTTGCAGTAAATAATCCCTCAACATACCCACCAATTTTGGGAGGGCAAACTCAACACTGAACTCTCAACTCATTCTGAAGAATTAAACATACATGATAATTTGACAGTTTCTTTGTATTCATTCAGAGCATGAGAATATTGCTACAGGCTCAGCAAAAAGTGAAGTTGAGCCCAATGATCAGCCATGACCTTATGCACCAATAGAGAAGGTTTGAGGTAAGGCCCACTCTTCATCCTATTTCTTATGTTCTTACATTCTTATTGCCCCTGAAGGGGGGGGGGGGGGAGGGGGTGAGGGCAAAATACCACTTCTGCCTCCAGTGTGAATACTTCCAAAATGCTATTAATGTCCACTGTTAAACTTTTCTAATGTTAGTACCAAAACTGACTTCACTGCAATAAACCAGGTAATGCTTTGCTGTTTGGTATTTTAATCCAATGTTCATTCACCAATTTTTGTTGCCTGCCTGAAATAATCCATTACATCTTTTTGTTTGTTATGTTTAAGTAATTAAGTCTACAATTAGCTGCTTACCAATGAAATCAAAACTTTGTGACTCATCCAATGAGGAAATGCTTTTATGACATTTTCATTGCAGTGCTTCACATCCACACAACTTTCAGCGTCCACAAGCATTGTGTCCCTTCCCTTCCCCCTCCTCCTCCTCCTCCTCCTCTCCCTCTTGGGCTTATCATACATACCTCACGGTTAGATCAGAGGCCAAAGCAAACTTAAGATAAATAAGTCAAACTATCAGCAGGGGATATTTTCTTTGTCAATAAATAACACTGCTCCCACAGAAAGCATTCACATACTTTCTAACCACAACTTCCTCTGAAATGGAACAGCACAAGACCCACTGAATTACACAAAACCAAGTCAAAAATCAAACTCATTAGTATAATTTTCACTCACCATATCAGCAATTTTATATAGGATTTAAAATATAAGCTCCCTTACTAAATTTCTGTGGCCTACTGACATCAGAAAACCAAATAAAAGGGATAAGGACAATAATAGGTTTATTGTAAGTGTTTCCATGTTCTTAGGGCTGTTAGTTTCTGGTAAATGACTTCAGGTGGTAAAACAGAAACACTCAAGCTGCAATAGTCAAGATTTATGACATGGTCATGCTGTATTTCAGAGATCACACTGAACTCCAAACCACTCGAAAATCTATTGATTCCATCATCTCTATTCGCAACCCAGCTGACTAAAAATGAAAAAAAACAGCAATCTTTTCAAACTGTTCAGGGTATTTCTCACATAAAGTCTGATAAGCGTGTAGATGCTAACAATGAAAACTGAAGAACAATTTCAGAGAGGCTCAGCATCTTAACATGAGCAGTTTTACTAATTTGTCCACATACATCACCAAGATACATTTGGCTCAGTGGAGCAGATATTCTTTTGATTCACATATTCCGGGTTATTGAAAACTAAGCCCCTTTTCTTTTTACTGCAACTTCTTGTTCTCTTTAAATTCCCTTAATTTAGAGAGCTCCAAGGATATTTTAACTTAATTATCAGTACTTCTACATAATTGATACAAAATTAATTAACTGTCAAGAACAGATGGAAGAGTTTCTGAAATACATTGTAGATTTTAAAAAATCAAGAAATCAGAAGTTATTTTTATGGTGAAAACAATTATGTAACTTGACAGAAATTATACAGGGCCTTGTGAAACCACACCTGGATTACTGTGTACAGGTCAGTTCTTCCTGCCTAAAAACGAATATACTTGCAAAAAAGGAAATACAATAAAGGTTCACCAAATTGATTCCTGGGATGGGAGGGTTTATTACGTGAGAAGAGATTTAGCAGAGTGGGTCTATGCTCTCTTAAACCTAGAAAAATGGGAGATATATTCATTAAAATATGCAAAAACCTGAAAGGGCAGAAGCAAGAATGATGCTTCTTGCTTCTTGCAATAGAACCAAGGTCATGGTCTCAAAATAAGGGGTTGACTATTCAGGGATGAAATGAGAAGATATTTCTTAACCAAGTGGGTCAGTGAATCTTTGGAATTTAGTGCGCAACAATTGCTAAGTACATCCAAGGGGGGAAAAGTTGACAAACTTTTGGATATTAAGGAAAACAAGGGATCTTGGTGAATGCAGAAAAGCAGCTCTGAGGTAAACTATCTGTATGGTGGCTCAAGGGGAGAAATGGACTTGTTCCAATTTCTATTCCTTAAAAGTTTTCAAGACTTTTCTTTGCATTATTACAACTTTGCTTCAAGATTTGGTACTTTCTGCTTTACATTAGTTTTTGAGTCTAGGCAAATGTAAAAGTTTCTGTTGACATCTGCTGTAAGTACTCAATAGATTTTTAACTGCTGACAACCAAGGTTGTGACACAGTCACATGTCAAAGCATGCTCCTATATTGATTTAGAAATAGACTATTAACCATAAGCTGTAACTATAAACTGGGCACTTTATGGCTTATACTACTTGAGTACAAACTGAACTCATGAGTTTCAAGTAGCAAAAGTCAATTCAAAGCAGAGTTGGATGATTCATGGGAGAAGGGCAACAGGTTACTTGTTGTACTGGAATTCAAACCTGTTGAAGGAATTAGGTCACAGTGGATTTGAGCCAATTTAAGTTAACAAGCTTTCTTCTTTATCTTGGCTGTCATGACTTAGCCGAGATTTTCAGCAATCAGTGCTGACATTTAAAAGATACGCTGCCTTAACTCAAGGCAACACAGGTGGTTCTGCCAAGCACTGCTTTCTTCCTGAGAGCTGAACACCAAATGTTTGAGGTTGTAGCTTAAGACTCTGCATTTAACTTTGCATGCATCAGTTAATATTTCTTTATTCAGAAACACTATGGAAAATACCTCATCTAGCAAACTGATATTGCCTAACAACTCAATGGCATACAGCTGTTTTTTGTGGAGGGGATGCAATTGAAAATTGATTTTCTTTCTAGAAAAAAAACATAATTCTTACCACTTATGGTCGTTGTGATGCAGTAGAAATTTGACCAGGTGTTGTTGGTTATGTTACTCTTGTACCCCTGACATGAATTCTGCTTTGGGGGCAGATGGGATGAACTTTATCCCCATGTAAAGCTGCTTTTGGAGCTTTGCAGGAGAACTTGTTCAAGCTACAAACATTGTTGGGATCACTCTGGAAATCCTGATCTTCCAGTGCAGGACTGGACAAGGCTCCTATCAAGCAGGTCCTTTATTTAGGCATCATCCTTCATGCTCTCCCCTCACACCCAGTTACAATCATGGCCTACCGTCCCCTGCTTTCATAATCTCCTGAAGCCCAGGCTCAAACTCCTTAACCAACACACACCACAGACCCCAATATCTTCCCCAACCACCATCCATCAACCCCTTGATCTGTCTCTTCCCCTGCCCATCCAACAATGCAGGCCCACAACATCTCTAACGTGCGTCACTTACACTCGCCCTCAATCCCCGATCTCCAAAGTCCCTCTTCAGCCCCTGACTATTCATTTGTGCCAGCTTCGATGCCACCCTTCCCACCTCCCTCGATGATCACCCATTTTACAGAGCTCTGATTGGATCTGTGGCCAACACCAGCCCAGCCTATAAGTTCAGAATCTTCCCCCCCCTCCCCCCCCCCCAATGAAACAAGTGCTCTCCCATCTAGTAGCTGAAGGATGGACAATACTTACACAAGTCATTTGTGTCACACTAATTTTCCCTTTTGGATGTAGGAACACCTGGAGATCAGACATACTTTTGTTTCTTTCCCTTTTCCTCTGCTGTTATAGGGGAATATAATAATCAAAACACTCATCCTTAATTTCTCCTCTCCCTGTTTCCTAACAAAGTGAAAAGAGCTCAGCATTTACTAGACCAACCTCCTCTTAAATGTGTAAAGAATTATTGGTGATATGTTGGCCCGCCCCCCCCCCAGTTACAACAGGATAATCTCAGACAAACATCTAGCACGGAGGTACTGTTTGATGTCAGTACCTTTGGGACTTATCATCTCAGTCTGTAACCATCTCTCAGAACATGATGAGTGCAAAGAACAGAAGACAAATGACATTTGCAGAAAATTCCTGCTCTTGCAAAGTCAGGGGGAATGGGCTGAAGAGAATACAGAGGATCAGAAGGAAGCCAGAAAAATCAAAAGTAAGGAACATATTGAGAAACACCAACTTGTTAACTTTAGCTGGTGCAAAAAAGAAACAACATGAAGATGGAATGTTTTAGACTCAAGTTATTAAAGAAGCAGTTTACAAGCCCTTACAAGCTATCCCCAGGTAATGAATGGGTTCTGGTTTTACAGACATTCATAAGTTGAAAGATATACTAATCACTCAATATAACAGCTGTACTTCCAGCATATGGTAATGAATAGCACAGAAGACTGATAAGAAAGAACAATTACTCAAAGTGGAGAGAGAGAGAAAACTAGGTCTGTCATTTGTAGGAACAAATGTATGCACATATGTTGGCCCTTTGAATTTAGTAATGACATGGGAACTCATTCGTATGTAGGGATGTCCATAAGTTGGGTGTTTGTAACCTGGGAATGACATGTCGTAACAATTCAGGAGAAAAGGAAGGAGAAACTATTCTTCCACCAGACTTCTGATTTAATGTGTGGTTGCATACACAGTGAGAATGAATCTGCACACTAAATGTTTATTATTAAAATAACTGCTTCTGAGAAAAATGCAGCTTCATGGATTTATTCCCCCAAAGTTTCGCAAGTGCCTCAAGTAAAATTTCAATTTTATCTATTCAAGTGGACTGGCATTGCACTGCTTGGGTGTTCTATTTGATAGCAGCTTAAAACTGGTGTTAATTTGTGATAAGTTTTAAATTATATTGACATTCAGAAATTATTGACTGATGGGGACAATCCTGCTTTAAAGGCTTCTACTCTTTAAAAATAGTGACATATTAGTTGTGTGTCCCCACAAATTTAATGTGAGTGTAATTTTGGGATGTCAATATAAATAGAAGTCTCTTGTTTCTTTCTTATAGAAAAGCTATTTTGGCTTCATCTTCCAAACGGGTTTGGGGATTACTTTCTTTTGTGCTATTAGGAAGGGACATAGTACCTGAAACAGACACACTCCTGAAGATGCCAATTGTCCTCAGAATTACTGTGACTTTCATTAGAGCATACATGAACATAAAATAGTAAATTAGTGGGCTCAAGGAAAGCTCCCATCATAAAGTTCTAATTTTGCAATTTTTAAGTTTCATTACATTAATCTGTCAAATTCTTATCAGCAATCTTGAGAATATGCAGTTGGAGGGGCAAGGTTTTCAATTTTTAATGCAGCCGAAACTAATATCATAAAAGTCCATTAAATGTAACAAAAATACAGGTTAGATATCAGTGAGGATAAACTAATAAAACTGCTCCAAAATGGCAATGAAATCCAAGAAAATTATTTTTTTGGGCGGCACGGTAGTGTAGCGGTTAGCGCAATGCTATTACAGCACCAGCGATCGGGGTTCGATTCCCGTCACTGTCTGTAAGGAGTTTGTACGTTCTCCCGTGTCTGCGTGGGTTTCCTCCGGGTGCTCCGGTTTCCTCCCACATTCCAAAGATGCACGGGTAGGTTAATATGGGTTTCAAATGGGCGGTGCGGACTCATTGGGCCGGAAGGGCCTGTTACCACGCTGTAAGTAAAATTTAATAAAATTTAATTTTAATTCCCTGCTGTACCTGAAGATCTGTCCATAATTTGACAGACTCCTAGCAAGTGCAGCTGCACGAAGCTCACATGCGAGGCTCTCTAAATGGGTGGCAAGGCATTCTGATGGGAAACAAGCAGGAGAACTGACCAACAGCTGTAACTGATGGAGGATACTGTGGCATATTGTGTTTGTATGAGTAAGTTGCTTAAATGCAAAATTCGACAGTCTTTTGAGCCACGTTTGACATATGCATCGACTGTGTGTTGCCAGCCGCAAAAAAGCAGGAAATTCCCAACTCACTGAATATAAATCAGGCTTCAAGATGAAACTAAACTTTGAAGCAAGGCGGAATAATTCCCTTTCTACAGGTGGTTTCAATCCTTTACATTCTGGTGTTAGATCACTGACTTCAGATTCAAGCCATATTCAAGGTAACTACGATAGTGAATTAAAATGCATCTATTTCAGCCTACCTTAACTTCTAATAAATGCGGCAGCTATTGTCAATATATTCATAACACTGCATGAACTGGTTAACAGCACTGCTGAATTCTAAGCCTTCGTGACTTGGAGGCTTGCTCTATAAGTATAGTGCATGGTAGGATAACCGTTATTTTACTGTTTTATATCATTTTGGTAAGCCACATCTCAATGTTTTTTTTTGTCATATCCATTTATAAAAAATGTGATGCAAGACAAATCTAGACAAACCCTAGATTTAACTAAAATACTTATTCTATATCAATTCTACTTTTTAAAAAAGTATGAACTTTATCTCCACTATGCAAAAAAGAAAATAAAATTGAAAATTGGAAATTGGAAAACCTATTTGTGGTTTAAATGAATAAATGAACAGTTAGAACTTACCACTTTCAGCAGCTTTGCAAGGATCAGACAACATATTTAACTCCAAGTCTACCAAGCAGTTCCAGCAAATGTTTTGTATTCAATTACTAAATTTTCCTCTTCAGCTTGAGCCCAGCTATTGCAGTCAAGACTCTCACTTGGTTTAATGATTTCTACTGTTGGTCTTTGAGCAGCCCTTCCTGATCCCTCCCACAGGGATGTGTCCTGCCACAAATGTTCCACCAGTAACTTGCTCCTTTGGTTTCACTGGTTCAACACTCCTCTCTTTTATGATTGATATCACAGTCTCAGTTAATCACAAGGGTTACTCTCCTTAACCGGCACCAGTGTGTCTGATTGCTATTAATACAGTATATGATCTCACTAGATTCCTACCATCTAATGATATTGAAGAATATACAACTCATAAAGGATGAATTTCTTAAGTTCTTGAAAATTAAATTCTGTGGCTTTCCATCAAAATGCTCCTGACTTCTTAAAGTTCTCCAGCCACCCTGTTTGCAATGGAACAGTGAACAACACCTGCCTTATTTCCAATAAAATGAACTGCACTTTGGTGCTGATACCAGTACAATTAGGAGTACAGTTGAAAAAAGTGATAGAATCTTGTGCTGAATGTTATTTTTTCCTTCCAGTTTTTTTTTCCTTTCTCTCTTGAACATTCAGATGGGATTCAAATTTGTTTTTAAAGGACAAAATGAGTTAGACCCCCTCCTTGCCCTGGGCTATGTAACGACTTAGTTGTTGCTCCAACTTAGATCAGCTGACTTAGCACTGACTAGAAACATGATACTCGCCGAAATATAAAATACAAATTCTGATAAAAGAGATGTGCAGTTTCTTGAAAAAGTTTCAATGACTGCTCTCTGCCAAAATATATTACTTCTCCTCCCCATTTCTGACCTCCCACTCTCTTCAGAAGACCTCAACCAGGTTTAGACTTGCCCTCCCCAACCACTTTTATAAACACCCCATCCCATCCCTTTCAGGATCTCTGG
The DNA here is from genome assembly GCF_009764475.1 of Pristis pectinata. NCBI lineage: Eukaryota > Metazoa > Chordata > Chondrichthyes > Rhinopristiformes > Pristidae > Pristis > Pristis pectinata. Next base: position 40,105,997 of record NC_067408.1, on the reverse strand, counting down.
CCTCAGTAATCCCCTCACCCACCTACTCCTGGACTATAGCCCAGTGCCATAGGAATTGGGAGGGGAATCTGTTTAAACATAAACACACAATTAAAAGTTCAAGGCATCCAACATTTCTCCCCCCTCCACCTCATTTCTGAGCACCAACCCAGAAATTTGGGGGCCACTAACTCTCACTTCTGTCTTCAAAATTCCCACTTGACCTGCTGAATATTTTCAAGCGCTTTGTTTTCATTTTTGTTCAGTGCTAAGCCAGCTGACCCAAGTTGTTGTAGCAGCTGAGTTATTACAATTACCCTCCACAGCCCTGGACCCAGGAGAGGGGAAAGAAAAATCATTCAGGGTTTCTGGTCCTGTCTGCTAACCAGTGACCCTTACTAGAAAGGATGTGTGTGGACTTTGGGTGAAAACAAATCAGGCTATGATTGAAAAGCCCAATGGCACATATTATCACACATGTGAAATGCTCCCTTGGGTGAACACTTGAGGAATATTAGCAGGAACAAAAGGCAGTACTATAGAAAGGCCGCGAGAAATTGGGAGTCTTCTGTATCAGTTCACAATTCACTTTTTAAACAGTGATTCAGTAGACAATTAAACTCTTTCAGGCCTTGCTGTTTTTAGATATTTTAACCACTTTTTATTAACTGATCAACACTGAATCACAGAGTAATTTTTTATCAAAACACTTCGAGATTTAATCTTCTTCATACTTTTTTCAATGTACCTGCACCATTTACTGCTTGTTTTGCAGTTTGGTGAGTTTTATGATTTAAGTAACACTGTTAATATACTTGGTAGTTTCAGGGCAGGCTGACTGAAAGCATAGAATCATAGAAAGCATCCTATCTGGATGCATCACAGCTTGGTATGGCAGCTGCTCTGCCCGAGACTGCAAGAAACTGCAGACAGTTGTGGACACAGCCCAGCACATCACAGAAACCAGCCTCCCTTCCATGGACTCTGTCTATACCTCTCGCTGCCTTGGTGAAGCAGCCAGCATAATCAAAGACCCCACCTACCTGGGTCATTCTCTCTTCTCTCCTCTCCCATCAGGCAGAAGATACAGGTGTCTGAGGGCACATATCACCAGGCTCAAGGACAGCTTCTATCCCACTGTTATGACTATTGAACGGTTCCCTTATATGATGAGATGGACTCTTGAACTCACAATCTACCTTGTTATGACCTTGCACCTTATTGTCTACCTGCAATGCACTTCCCTGTAGCTGTGATGCTTTATTCTGTATTCTGTTATTGTCTTTACCCTGTACTACCTCAAATGCACTGTGCAATGGATTGATCTGTATGAATGAAATGCAAGTTTTTCACTGTACCAGTGACAATAATAAACCAATACGGTGGATTTATTTTGATGCACTCTACCCACTCTTTAATATAAATAATCGAACACACAGATCCAATTGCACCAGAGACCAATTCTCATGGACATAAGAACAAGTGCTGAGTCTGCACTTAAAACCAAAAGCCTAGAACCAGGATTCCGTTTGAGAGGAGATCTCAATGCAATGTACAAAATTCTGCCAGGGTTTGACAGGCTGGATTCAGGGACGATGTTTTCCCTGGCTGCACGTGTCAAGAATGAAGGGTCACTGTCTCAGAAAAGAGGGCAAGATACTTAGGACCGAGATCAGGAGAATTTCTTCATTCAGACCATGACGAACTTGTGGAATTCTCTATCGCAGAAGAATGTGGAGGTGAAGTCACTGAATATATTTAAGAAGGTGATGCAGAGTTCTAAACACAAAAGGCATCAAGGGGTGTGGACAGAGAGAGAGAATATACTATTTAGAAAGAGGATTAACTATGATCATACTGAGCGGCTGAGCACACTCAAAGGGGAAAATTGACCTTCTCCTGTTCCGATTTTGAATCAATCAGTGTGAAACTCTTAATTCACACTGCTAAAACTCTATTTTAGCAGTGTGAATCAAGAGTTCCTGGCCTTGAAGGGGCTCTGACAGGAAGAAAAATGGTGGGCGAGGCACATGGAAAACATTAGTTTGCTTTTGAATGCCCTGTCCTGGGATTGTATGCTTCATGTTCTGTTTGCAGGAGTGTCTATGGAGGTTGAGAATGGGGCTTGTACATCTGTCGTCTCTCTCTACTTCAGGCTAAACTCTTACCTTGGGTCATTTGAAGTTCACAGACTGGAATCAATGAAATCTGTTTGCTATGTGATTCAGTTTCAACGAAAAGGACAACGTTAACAGAAAATCAGGAGTTTACTGCAAGTTGCACAAACTTCATAATTTTCCAGATGCACAGAGGAGCCAGGAAATGAGCATGTGTGCCTCACTCCAACAATGGGCTTTGCCTGCAGAAACTGATTTTAGGGCTTGCAAGACCTAGCCCATCAAGTACAGAGGTAAGAACCTGCTCTCCCAACCTACTCCTAGACACTCTCATCGACCTAGCAATTCGATCCCACCTCTGAGACAACAAACCCTCCCTGCCTCCATAACAACCTGTCAACCACCTCATCAGCCACTGCCTGTCCTTCTCCAACCACCAAACAGTCAATTGTCACCCACAACATGCCCAACCACAAACTTCCCGACTGTCTTGATCACCTGCAGCTGACTGTTTCCTTGAACTTCCTATTAACCCAATGGCCTGTCCCCTCTCCCAGAATCCCAGCACAATCCCCCTCCTGGGATCCTCCCCTGACCTTTCCATCAGGATCCTGGTCCAATCTCCACTGCTTATGTCTTGGACCATAAGCACAACTGAACTTACTAGTAAACAGGCCCTTGAATAAAATGTTCTTCAATGAAACACATAATCAAATTATCACACCCAAATAAACAAAATTCAATTCCTAGGTAATCATATTCTGACAGCAATAAACTCATGGAAGATTCAGTAATTGAGATCTCTTCATCACAGAGTGAGTGGATCTACAATACACTGGACTGTCAGCTGCCATTTCTGCTCAATATTTCTTGGTAAACCACTCCTATACCGATGTTAAATGCAGTTAGTGTTCTCAGTCTTAGTCAATTACTGAATTAGAAAGATCTGGAGAATAGTGCAGAAATGCTTGCTTATGAAACACCATGCATTAAATAAAATAAAGACATTAAAAAGAAATCTCAATTCCTTTTCTCTTTAAATGTATCAATGGCGCCGAGGTGGAGATGGTTAAGAGCCTCAAGTTCCTAGGTGTAAACAATTTGTCCTGGTCCAGCTGCATGGATGCTATGGCCAAGAAAGCACACCAGCGTTGCTACTTCCTCAGAAGGTTAAGGAAATTTGGCATGTCTCCGATGACCCTCACCAATTTTTACAGATACACTGTAGAAAGCATCCTATCCAGATGCATCACAGCTTGGTATGGCAACTGCTCTGCCTAAGAGCGCAAGAAATTGCAGAGAGTTGTGAACGCAGCCAGTCTATCATGAAAACCAACCTGCCCTCCATTGACTCTGTCTACCTTTCCTGCTGCCTCAGGAAAGCAGCCAATATAATCAAGGACCTTGCATATCATGATCATTCTCTCTTCTCCTTGCTCCCATTGGGCAGAAGATACAAAAGCTTGAGAACACATACCATCAAACTGAAGGACAGCTTCTATCCTGCTATTGTAAGACTCTTGAAAAGACCTCTTATACGATAAAAATGAACTCCTGATCTCTCAACCTACCTCGTCTTGGTCCTTGCACATTATTTATAAGGCATCTTTATTAGTCACACGTACATCGAAACGTACACTGAAATGCATCTTTTGCGTATAGTGTTCTGGGGGCAGACCGCAAGTGTCGCCACGCTTCCGGCGCCAACATGGCATGTCCACAACTTCCTAACCCGTAGGTCTTTGGAATGTGGGAGGAAACCAGAGCACCTGGAGGAAACCCACACAGTCACCAGGAGAACGTACAAACTCCTTACAGACAGCTGCCGGAATTGAACCCGGGTCACTGGTGCTGTAAAGTGTTATACTAACTGCTACACTACTGTGCCTGCCCAATCTATCTTCACTGCACTTTTTCTCTAACGGTAACACTATATTCTGCATTCTAATTTTTCCCCCCTTTTGTACTACCTCAATGAACTTATGTATGGAATGATTTGTTTGGATGGCATGCAAACAAAAAGCTTTTCACTGTATCTCAATACGTGTGACAATAATAAACCAATTAAATCATGTCCTTATGGACTAACAGCATTGAAGGTAAGATATGTTCCTAGACTTTCAGTAATGCTACCTTTGAATAGTCTCTTGCTCCTCTGTGAGTAGGGCTCAAACTTGTTTCAATTTTCCCTCATTCTTTGTGTTAATTAGGCACTCTTAAGCCACAGCTGAAGTTTGGAATTCATCGCAAGGGAGGCTATTTTTTTTAAATGTGCTTCAGGCAATTCACATATTAATGCATTCCCAGGCATCGAACGTTTCTAATGAACTGCAATATTTATCACCTTATTTGGATCCTGTCTGCTTCACTGTGGATATATTAACATTTACTATAAGCTATTTTACAAGGAAGAAAACAACTAAAATATTCAGAACCCAGATCATAACATACACTTCTAAAACAGTGATTTTTCTTCTGTTCAAATAAATAAAGAGAAACTCAAAATGTAGGGACTTGAATATTTTCATTCAAAACATCAGTCACGTCATTAGTGCAGGTAACCTTCATGGAATAATCAAAGCTGAAACTATCTTAAATTTTAATCTGTATTTCAAAGAGACTCAATCAAATACACTTGAACATTCTCTGAGAGTGAACCGAGTGGAATTAATGTTGAATACAATTTTAAATTGAATGAGATGAAAAAGAAAGCAATTATTGGAATGCAGGGCAAACATTTAGTTTGAAGTTATACTATACATTCCCGAAGATGTTAGTGCTTAGTGCTAAACTTGGTGGATCCAGAAACAGCATTGTTTAAAAAAAAATCTCCTGCCAAATGTGCTTGGGTTTGTCACCTCCAGACTTCCGATAGTTTTCAGTTCCCAAGAACACCCTAAACATACTGCCACCTTTATTTGGGCCTGCCTTTTTCTGGCCCATTCTTCCAATTCCAATGTCTTTGAGAATTAAAGAGACAAAGGAAAGGCAATCATGTACTGGTTCAGTGTTAATAGTTGGATTGACAGTGAGTGATTAGGTGGGTGGCCTTTCTAACCTGTTGTATTGTTGTCGTTTTTCTACATGGTATCCATTTCTAACCTGTGCTGTATACTAAACGTCAAATTCCCATGACTAATGTTATGTTTAAACTCACGTCAGGAAGCTCTTTCTGCAGTTGCACTGCGGGTTTTGATTATAGTACTAACTAATATAATTCCAGGTTCTTAGTCAAGTGGCTGTTGAAAATCCCGTGAGACCTTTAGAACTACAGCTGAAGATCCTTCTGCTGCCCTGACCAACACCTATCCATAAACCACCACCGTAAAACACATCATTGTCTCTATTTTTATTTCCAGTTACTAGGAAGCAGTTGATTGGAGATCATCTCAAAACTTCTACAACACCTCAAGTATAACATTCCATGAAAATAAAAAAAAATTGAGAATAATTTCTGCTCTTCCTTTGCCCGAGAGCAATCCTTCAATTGTTCTCTCGAAGGTCACCTTTTTCTGAAGCACTGATTATTTGCAGATGTTGATAGCAAGAGAAATGAGTTTATTTTCAATAATAATTAGTTTAAGAGGTACAGATATCATTCTTAAATTCTCCATAACGCTTCACATTAGTAAATCAACCTTTACAATCAGTTTATTTAATCCAATCAAAGAAATAACGATTACACCCATGGAAGACCTTGGACTGGCTTCAGCAGAACTTGGGAGTTCCCCAGCATTGAGCTTTGCTTGGGAGGATTGCACCCTGTTTAATGTAATTTTAAATCCGCCTTGAAGATAAATACATTTGCCTTGGTCTCTTCTTCACACGCAAGGACAGTTTACTCCCCTGCTGGGAAGATAATAGAACATGTGCTAACTATTAAGCAATCTTTAACAGCATAACAGGAGTGATAACTGCTTCACAGAGCACAGAGTCAATGTCCTTCAATTGTTTTGTTGAATTAATCATCCGATAACTTTTGATGTGGCTACAGAGTCCAAAGTTATTTGAATTCCAATCAAAAAGCATAGCATATTTTATTTGTATGCTCCTTTAGGCTGAATTTCATATCCTTGAGGTTTTGATACAGTGCAGCCTACATCAGACTGGTCTCAAGGCTCGCAATACAATTGCACGCTACTTCCCACCTACTAAACCTTATTGATTCCACCTGCAGCCTAATTGCACCATAGAAAGCATCCTATCCAGATGCAACTGCTCTGCCCAAGACTGCAAGAAATTACAGAGAGTTGTAAATGCAGCTCAGTACATCATGCAAACCAGCCTCCCCTCCACTGGCTCAGTCTACGCTTCCCACAGCCAACAGAATTAAGGACCCCTCCCATTCTCTCTTCTCGCACATCCCGTCAGGCAGAAGATACAAAAGCTTTAAAGCATGTACCACCAGGCTCAAGGACAGCTTCTACCCCACCGTTATCAGAATCCTGAATGGACCTCTCTCTCAAACACTAAAGATAAAGTCTTGATCTCACAGTCCACCTTGTCATGGCCCTTGCACCTTATTTGTCTACGCGCACTGCACTTTCTCTGTAACTGCAACACTATATTCTGCATCCTGTTTTTCTTTTCACTACCTCAATGTACTTATGTATGGCGTGATCTGCCTGGATTGTACACAAACAAAATCTTTCAACTGTATCTCAGTACACATGACACTAATAAACCAATACCAATTGGTTGTTGTCTAATTACTATTATGCAGTTTTGACATCAACTGTATTCAACTCCTTCACTAAATTACTTACACATAATACCTCTGCTACAAAAAATAGAATCTTAGCCCTTCATTGTCTACCAATAATAGTAACACAGTTCTTGATCCTTTCAAGGAATAATTGCCTAAAAATTGGATTGTATCTAATTTTGGTGCATTCAAACATTGAGTAATACAGGTGCTAATTTGAGTTCCCCCTCAAGAAATTATGAAATTGGTCAAAATTAAATGTGCGATGGTGTGATGATGTTTCCACATAGAAATACATGATAAACTGAAGCCCACAGAGCTCCCCATTGGACCAGCTTCTATTCAAGACAGTTACTGTCACTTTGCCACAATGCAATCAGAGCAGGGCATCAACCCATTAAGGCACACTCCCCATAGCAGCAAAGTACAGGAGAGAGAGGTGTTGCAGGGGAGGGGGAGAGGGAGAGGGCTCTCGGATTTACAAAAGGGGCATTGTTATACTCATAAGTGCACACCAAGAGGGCAGTCCTGTGTTCTGGTCTTAGACAGGAGTGGGGTGGTGAAACCAGTGATGGGGGTACCACAAAAAGAGCTTGGTAGGAGGTGGTTCAACCTGTCTCTTCCAGAAGGGAGAATTCCTGCTCAATACAGCAATATCACAAGAAATTTTATGACTTAACAAAATATGACAAGATAAGCTACAAACCACATAAACTGCTGCTCTCTACCACAAATACTCTCCCTCTCTCTCACACACACACACACAAAACCTATTGACTCCACGCACACCAACACTTAGCCTCACATACACCTCATCACTGCCAATTTACACTCACTCCCTCTCAACACGACATCCAGAGGTCAAGCCCCCAAAGGGCAGAATAATGTAAAGGTTATTCAATGTTCTTTATCTGCTCCATTTAAGCTAAAACAGCAAGAAATAGGAGGGAGGGTACATACATGACAGAACCTATGTTTGCTTTTGCTGAATTTTACTTGGGCAGTTAATGACCTTGGTTATGTTGAAAATAAATAATAAAATGTTTTTCTGGGGTAGCAAGGTGGGTGAACTTAATTTGAAAGTGGTACAAATTCAGATGAGCAATTTCATAATTGAAGATTGACCAACTCTACTATTTAAACCCTGTTGGAAATGCTTCAAGATTCCTGTTAATGACTCACAGAATTTGGATCAAAAGCACTTTCTGCAGCTGTGTGTTTCAGAGGAGTTTTATGCCAAGGAGGTGAACAAGCTGTTTGGCACCACCACTGCTCTTGAGATCCATACAGCACCCAATGCAGTTTCATTGCATTTTTAAGACTGATACAGGAGGTTTAATTTAATTTTTAACCCAATTGACTTCATTAGGCTAAGTAATGAGATGGGAAACCATAGAGAAATTTATGACATTTTCGCTGTACTGGGAATTCAGCCAGTATTATGGCGCATCATCTTTCTTCAGTAGTCTGTTAACTACCACAAAAGACAGACAAAACATCTTAAATTCTTTCATTTTGTCATGTGCTTACCACAACCTGAATTATAAATGTTGATGGGTTTTTTTTGGTTGTTTGTATTTTTAAACAAAAGGATTTTTTCATCTTTTACTAACTTTAGTGTTCAGAAGTGAAATACGAATTGATAATACCATGTCCTTCTGATAATTTCCCTCCAACCTACAGCCTAATTGGGTCCACTTTACCAATCTACTGCATTCTAGATCATGTCAAGAAATAGTCATCTCTCTCCTGCTCTTCACCCTCACTTCAGGAATCAACAAAGTTCTGTTTTTGGCCACCTCCTCTCCAATGCATAATCTTTCTTGTTGATATCACCTCCACACATGGGGTAAGTTTCCACATATATCCAGCTGTGCATCGAGACTACCTTTCATGACATTTTTTTGTTAACTTTGTGCTATTCCTTTCCAACATTCAGGTTTGATATGAACCGTTAATTCCTCCAGCTAAATAGTCGAAGACCAAATCCTTTATTCAACATTGGACTCCTGCCAAGATTTCATTCCCTTTCATAGAAAATCATAGAACATCTAGGCAAAGGAGAGTTCTATCCATTGTACCTCAATGCCTTCTAATTTTTGACAACTTTTCTGAAGGAAATAGCTCCATCCTATTTACTATAACAAATTAGACTCCCCTCCATGGACTCTGTCAACACATCTCGCTGCCCAGGTAAAGCAGCCAATGTAATCGAAGACCTCCACCATCCCGGACATTCTCTATTCTCCCCCTCTCCCATTGGGCAGAAGATACAAAAGTCTGAAGGCTCGTAACACCAGGCTCAAGGACAGTTTCTATCCCACCATTATAAGACTATTGAATGGACCTTAAGATGTACAATAAGATCTTGACCTCACAAGCTATCTCGTCGTGGCCTTGCACCTTATTGTCTGTCTTCACTGCTCTTTCTCTGTAACTTTAACACTATATTCTGCATTCTGATAGTGCTTTTCCCTGGTACTGATGTGATGAAATAACCTGTATGGCTGGCATGCAAAACAAAGTTGGACAATTGGTTTATAATTGTCAAAAATACTGAGCTACCACCAAATAGCTTGGTACTTGTGACAATAATAAACCAATTTACCAAACTTGCCAACAAAAAAGCCCCTCGTAATGTTATGCACCTCAATTAAGTCTCCCCTCAGCCTCTTCAGACGCAAAGGAAACAAGCCTCAGCTACTTTCTTAGACTGAACATTATTTGCTAAAATCTTGGCATCCAGTGTAATTTTGAGTTGGTATTCCAACCTCAGAACAACTCCAGGATGAACGCCATCAGCTCACTGTTTCAACGGGCAGTAAACCTGATGATGATAAACACTGAGTACTTGCCTGCAAAAGCTGTTTCAAAATGACAGCTGAACAGATCATGGGGAGGTGGTGAGAGAAGGCATGCTTTAAGGATAGGAACTTTACAGAAGGAGCAGAGAGGAAAGTTCAGATATTCCTGACCACTTAAGCTTTGCCACTCAATAAATTCATCGGCTGGTTATCCTGCACCTTGTAACATCCATCAGCGATGGTTGGGTTTTATCACTGATGAATGCCATGAAAATGACACTGGAGTCTTAAGACATTACATTGGGTCCCAAGACATTACAGTACCCAGTACATAGAACAGTACAGCACAGGAACAGGTCCTTCGGCCCACAATGTTCTGCCGAACTAATTAAACTGGCAAGGACCTCATCAGCTCCTTGCATGTACAGGCAAATTACAGTCTTCCCAAATTAAACAAATCCCTTCTGCCTCCACGATGTCCATATCCCTCCATTCCCTGCATATTCAGTCCCAATCTAAGAACCTCTTAAACACCTCTATCATCTTTGGAGTAATGAGACTGCTGCCTATTTTGAACAGAAGTACTGACCTAATCCAAGTGCTTCGGTGGAAGGCCTTGGGTGGGCAAAGGACAGGGAATCAATGGAAGGTTTAACTTTTAGCTTATACACACTGAAAAACAGCCCTGTCAAAACTTGTTGCAAGGATAGAGTCAAGGAAAATTAGCAGGGTTCCTGGCAGTCCTTGAAACTAAACTTCCCAGCATCTCCTTTTCCCTGCAATGCTTTCCTTCAATAGGTGCGGCACAAGAGAAGACCTCATCAGCTCCTTGCACGTACGGGCATGTTACAGTCTTCTCAATGCCAATAGGTAGTACTGTAGCATAAGCTTCTAAAATAAATAACCTTTGCTTCCAAATTCTCAATGAATCCTTTTTGTTTTCGTAACAGAATACAAGACAAGGCCAATAGTGGTGTGGGAGAAATAATGATCGGAAAAGACTAGGCAAGAAGGAGTATTTATTCAAATATATCAATTGGAACACAATTGCCTGGATCTGAGAATGAATAAATACCTTTGTAAAAGTGACTCATTGACAATTCATGTCCTTGAATTGTAAAAACAGTTTGTGACCTCGCAAAGCACTAAGTGCCCATCCAAAAATAATTTGCAATGTTCAGGCATGAAAAGTTGTTTTAATTAATATGCATACTCCATAAGATATTGGAGTAGAATTTACTTAGCACCTGCAGTCATTTCAGACACTACTGAGTCTGGCGTGCACGAGAGTGGTTGGTAGGGTGAATCACAGGCTGGAGGAGAGCTGGAAGCCCGTTTCTGCTGGAGTGGTCTGCAGATCATGGGACCATCCAACATGAATGAAAGTTGTGAAGTGACATTCAGAAGTGCATTGTACATTATGGCATGTTACTGTGCACATCCAAGGCTCTCTATATTATGTATCAGATGCTCAAAGGAACCTGAAACAATAATCATTGGCTTCACAAATCAGGTGTGCATCCAATTTTAATTTGCAATACATCTTCATTAAAATAGTGCTCTGCAATTAAATTTCCAGACAATTCTATACCTAAGAGGGTAAATCTGCACTGTTTTATTACAGAAGTGCATGCTAGTAGCAAAATATTTGTTTTTCCCCAGTTGATGTTATTGTGACAAGAACATGGACTGTAAAGGAATTAACTACGACAAGCCAAAGTCGAGTTTATTGTCATATGCACAAGTACATGCAGGCACAGGTGCAATGAAAAACTTACTTGCAGCAGCATCACAGGCACGTAGCATCAGATAAGCAGCATTCACAAGAAAAACAAATTATACACAATTTTGTTTTACAAGAAAACATAATTAGAACAAAAAAAAGTCAATTTTAGAGCAAAGTGGTCAAAGTGTTGCTAAACTGGTGATGAGGGTTTTGCTGGTTGGTTCAATACTCAAATGGTTGACGGGAAGTAGCTGTTCTTGAACATGGTGGTGTGGGCCTTCAGGCTTCTGTACCTCCTGCCCAATGGTAGCTGTGAGAAGTTGGCATGCCCCAGATGGTGGGAATCTTTGATGATAGATGTGGCCTTCTTGAGTCAGTGCCTCCTATAGATACTACCATTGGAGGGGAAGGATGTACCCTTGATGTACTGGGCAGAGTCCACTACTCTCTACAGCTTCTTACGTTTCTGTGCATTTGAAATGCCGTACCAGACCATGATGCAATCGGTCAGGATACTTTCAACGGTACATCTGTAGAAGTTTGTTAGAGTGTTCAGTGACAAACCAAACCTCCTAAGTAAAGAAAAGAAGCTGGTGCGCTCTCCTTGTGATTACATCTGTGTGCTGGGCCCAGGACAGGTCATCCGATATGTTAATGCCCAGAAATTTAAAGCTGCTTACACTCTCCACCGCTGACCTCCCCCCAATGTAGAAAAGGTGCATGTTCGCCCTCCCACCCCTTCCTGAAGTCAACAATCAGATCTTTAGTTTTGCTGACATTGAGCTAAAGGTTGTTGTTGCAGCACCAGTCAACCAGGTGTCCTACCTTGTTCCGGCAGGCTGACTCATCACCACCTGTGATTCGTCAAACAACAATAGTGTCATCGGCGAATTTGAAGATGGCATTGGAGCTGGGATCAGCCATACATGTACAGACAGTAGAGCAAGGGGCTAGGCACGCAGCCTTGAGGTGCACCTGTACTGATGGTCAGCGAGGAGGAGATGTTGTCACCAATTGTCTGCTGGTGAGGAAGTCGAGCATGCAGCTGCAGAGGGAGGTGCAGAGGCCCAGGTCTTGAAGCTTGTAGTCAATGAATAGCAGCCTGACATACGAGTTCCTGTTACCCAGATAGTCTGGAGCTGAGTGAAGAGCCAGAGAAATCGCATCTGCTGTTGACCTGCTGTGGCAGTAGGCAAATTGGAGCAGATCCAGGTCATCTCTGAGGCAGGAACTGATTTGCCCCATAACCAACCTCTTGGAGCACTTCATTCTGGTTGATGCAAGTATCACTGGACGGTAGTTATTGAGGCAGGTCTCCATGTTCTTTTTGGGCACTGCTACATTAGATGCCAATAGAACTCCTACAGTTCTGGAGTACAGTAAGCAGCCTTTGTAAAGAAAAAAGATTGGTTTGGCAACCTGGCTCAGGTTTGGAAAGAGTGCTAGAAGGGCTGTGAATGCCTTATTTGGTGAGTTGGTAGAGTGGAGCCACTGTGGTTCATGGTGGCTTTATGGATACTTTGCCAAGGACAGACTTTTGTGGGTTTTTGGATTAGGTGAATGAGGAATCCATTCCTACGGTCAGATAGGTACAAGTGGAGTCTAGAAAATGCAGTCTCTCAAGACAGGGAAACAGGTGAGAAGTGACAGAGGAGGAGGATGCATCAACCATGATGACAGATAGCTAAGAAGGAATAATGCATCGTGATCACCCTCTTGGACACTGGCAAGGAGCATGTTGGGGTGCTATCTTAGTCATGAACTAATGGATACAAAAAGACAGCTTGAGTTCTTGAATCTAATGACTTTCCCCTTATTTCAACATAGTGTGTGCATGGATGTAGGACTAATACAGAACTGTCTCCATTGCTGAATGAGCCACTAAAAATCTTGGTCTCACCCCATAGGCGATGATGTCACCTCGGCAAGGAGTTAAGGGACTGTTGGTGCCAAATGCCATGATCCAGGAATTATTAGCAAAGAGACAAAATGGGAAAAGGTATTTTATTAGGGAAACTTCAAAAGAATTTATAAGATGCTTTGTGCTTCATACACACCAAAAAGCAGTGAATTGTTGCTCTGTATGTCTATTCTATAACATGGGAATTCTTGGTCAAATCCTTAATGAAAGATTGAGGAGAGTTAAAAGAAGGTATGGGGAACTTTCTTAGTTTGAGATATTCTCATATATCATAATTTAGTTTTGGAATAAGAAGGGTTAATTGTCACTTTTGCCAAACAATCAAGTTGCATGTCTTGCATCAAAGATTTATTTCCCTTCACAAATACCATGTAGTCAAAGTGAGATGTATGTTCCTGTCCAAATTCACAGCAAAATGAGAAAGTTAAATAATTTTAATGCAACTCTAGCAAGGTTTACTTACAATGTTTATTATTTCAATTTCTCTGCTCCGTTAAAGTCAAAATGCAAACAGTGCTTCAGAAGTTAAATAAAAATCAAATAATATAGTCTGTGCTGTTCCCTATTCTGTGAATGGATAGGATTTGTCGACAGTTTCAAACTGTTTAACATTGCATTGCTAGTCAGGATACAGCTCACAGATGGCCTTTCCTGAAAACCTTGGGTGTTGTTATATCTGTAGTGCCTTCTGTTTCCTTTTCATGCTATAGTCACATTCATTTGGCAGCAGAGCATCTAAATAGCCAGTTTAAAGGAACTGCATCCCAGATTTTGGCCTTGATCTGAGGCATCAAGACTCATTCATAGCAAACCTTTATATTAAATTTTTGAGGTCAGCTATAGACCAACAAGGATAAGTTCTGTAATAAGCTGGTACAACTCAAAGGATATGGAGAGTATTCTGTGTTATTAAATCTCATTCAGGTTCAAATCAATATAAAGCTTTTGAATTTCAATCACTCTTCAAATATAGCCATGCCTTCAAATTCATCAAGCTATTAGACTACTTCTGTTAAAAAGGTTCCAGGGTACAAGAGATTGTGCATGTCAGAACACATTGATAATTTTGACTCAAACAACTGGCATGGGGGAAGTAGGGGGTTTTCATTAAGAATCAATGATAAAGCTCCTTTTAGTGTAGAGCTGAAATTGGGTATCTAGACTGCGGAGCAGGCAGGGACATGAAAACTGGAGGTTTGCAGCTGTCGGTGGAATTGAACCCTAGCAGGCTTTGGCTAGAAAGAAAACAGAACCTTTCTCCACAGGAGGCCATTTGGCCTGTTCTTCCTTTGCTGGTTCTTTGAAAGGGCCCTCTGATACGTCTTCCCCATTCCCCGCAGCCCTGAAAATATTTCCTTTCATGTTTAAAAAATTAATGAAACAACATAATACACAATAAGAGAGTGGGAGTGAGAGCAAGAAGGAATGAGAGACAACACCAGAGGAAGGAAAAGATTGATACATCTCCCTGCAGACATTTCTCCGAGCAAGAGTGAGGGATTGTGCTCTGGTTTTGGGAGAATGGGAATTTGAAATGTCTGAATTGTTCACCTGACACTTAGTTGCAGTGTTGTGCCAGAATGAGTCTGAGGAAAATTTATTCAATAATATTGTGCTTTCAATTGAGCTGCAGAGTCTGTGCTCTCCTGGTCTCAGCTTCCATCAGATAGCCCCTGGACCACCATTAAACAGTTCCACAATTAATGCTACTCGCTGGTTCACCTTTGGAAGGCAAAAATATTGGAGCCAAATTCAGGACATAAATCAGAACTACTGGAGCTAGACTTGTTTAAAAGTATATTGAGGGATCCCTGTCACATGACCTCCTTAGGACCTTCTCTATTCACAGTGTGGGACAAGCTTGAATAAGCTCAAAGTGTAAATCAGAGTGAGAACCGATATTTCAACAGTTTAATGGACTCATGTATTATACAATTAACACAAACAATGTTCTACATTTGGATATTTTACTTACAAATGTTTTCAAGTCAACTGACAAGAATTATTAGCAACTTTTCTTGTTACTCAGTTCCATTCATGGAATAAACATTGTCAAAGGTTATGAAGAGTTTCATGCTTGCAGTTATACGTTTCTTTTTGCCTCTCCCCTTCACTCTATGCCCCTTTCTCCACTTGCACTTACAGCACAAGTGTACACTGTATATATAACATGCACTTTGAGAGAGTTAAGGAGTTCAGAATTCAGAGAGTTGATCTTTACACTAACTTAGCTAGAGCTGTACCTACCAGTGGAAAACAAGCCTAAATTCTACCATGTTAATTATGTTAGCTTAATTTCTCACAGTTCAGTTGAGGCAACTTTGTGAGATTAATATTTTGTTAATTTCCATACTTAGCATAGTTAATCTTTCACTGCCCTTCTCCAAAATGGGTGCGAAAAAGTGGCACAAGTGCCTGAAGGCTGGTTTAACCTGGGCAAGCAATTCAAGACTTTTGGGTTTAAATGAAGAAAGTGAATTGTACGCAAGATGGATTATTATTGATTAACAACTAATTTTACAAGCTATGCCTACTCATTTGAAAACAGACTGGTTCTATCTGGAATACGTCCACAAAGTACAATGAACTCGCCTTTGTAAACAAAAAAATCTAATTTGCTATGCTCCTTCAAAAGGAAATCAATGTCATGATAACAGAATAAATTGTAATTTATCTACTGAAGTTGAATTGCTCCCAGTTTATTCTGAAGTGAAAAAGATTATGTAAAACTCTTTTAAATTGTAACATTGGGAGAACTGTTACACAGCACAAGGCTTTACAATTCCAAATCTATTTATATCAGTCATTGCAGAAAATTAATTTTCCTATACTTGTTTTCTAATCCCTTTACAGCAGCAACAGTAACAATTGATGTATCATAGGAAGGAAGACTTCCTTTTGGGAAAATATTCAAACCAACTAGATGCCTCTGTGGGAACCCATATAATATTCCAGAGGTAATCGTATTGAATGATTATTCTAACACCGTGCTGGAAGTAGATGCAATTAATAGTGAATATGGTTAGCAATGTTCTACATTAGTCTGAATGTCCTACCCCTTTGCACCTAAACTCAGGTCAAATGACTATAACATTTGAGAAACAGAGGGCTCCTGTTCTAAACTTATTTTTTTTCCCTAAAGTGGACTTTAAATGCCTTGGCTTCTGGAATGGAGTTTATAACTAAAAATCAGTCTACCAACTCCCGTTCAATGATGCCCAGTGAAATGGTTCAGATTTCCTCTGCACTTCTTGGGTATTTTGGTCCATGCCTTCCATCATCCCGATAAAATATTCCATCATCTGAGTATTGAATGTTTATGAATATCAGAGGGTGGGGAGTCTTTGGAATTCTCTAGCTCAGAGGGCTCAGTCAGTGTTCATTCAAAACAGAGAATGAAAGATTTCTCGATATCAGCAATATGGGGATGGTGCAGGAAAATGGAGCAGAGATAAATCAGCTATGATCTTGATGAATGGTGGGGCAGGATCGAAGGGCCAGGTGCTAATTTTATCTTCTTGTATATCTTTGAATCTACATATTGAATAGTATCTTAATTTGGCATGATTACCAACCAAAGTAGTATATACAGCAGGTATATTATTTGTTGTTTTTGATAGAAATTTACATTAGGAAATTTCACACTACGCATCGAGTGTCACAGATGTACGAATGGCTTGGATGAAGAAATAAAAGAGTCTCCACTCACAGCCGAACAGGACACTAATAATAGTCACTCTCACCACCTACAACCAACAAAATAAATTGGAAACCATTTCAATGAACATAATTAAATATCAAATTACTTAATAAAGGTATCCTATTAAAACATCTTAAGTTTAATTTTTGTCTTTTCTTCGCAAAGCTCAAGACTTCTGTAGAACTGTTTACTGTCCATTCACCATTTGCCTTCCTGCTAAACCAGCTATTTTGTTTAGTAGGTCTCTTGGCATGAATTTCCTCAAGGAACCTGGATGCAGCCTGATCACTGAAGCCCCAAGCAATGCAGGGCTTCATTGCCGATCAGTCCCACAGAATGCTTAGACAGCTGGCAAAACCCTGACCCCAAACCACAGCACTGTAGTACGAAGCTGTCAAGAGCTTGAATGCTGTAAACTTCTTTGACAGTCACAAACATTTGAAAATATACAAAAGCTGTTAAAATTAAACATACAATGAAGTTTAAACAATGTTAAAAAATGATAAATAATAAAATTACAACACCTAACATTAACACTTAAAAAAATTAAATGTGTTCAATTAAAGATATAAATTACCAATAACATTCTCCCTTGCATGCATTCTTCTTCATTGAAATGACAGGAGTCCATGAACCTGTGACAGGATGAACCAAGTGTGGGTTCAGTGGGCAGATTCCTCAGCAGTCCATAAGTACTTTAGAATCAGAGCTCAAGTGGAGTGCTGACTTTTTAAGCAGGAGTTTCAGGCTGACCTACTTCCACCAGTACACCATCTATCACCTCTAAGTGTGTTTAATGCTCTGCCATATGATTCATGTGTACTGGGCAACCTTCATCAGCCAAACAAAGTTCATTTTTTAAATGCTACATAGGGAGGGAGTATCGTGAGACTCTTTAACTCTGCATGATATTGTAGGCAACTGTGACCCATTCTCTATAAGCATTCACACACTCATGTATCAATATTTGTGTTATTAGTAGCTGTTGTTGGAAAGCGATCAGGAACAGATGTTGGACAGCTTTTTGCTTCCTTTTCGACAGTGACATAGAACAGGAATTTTCCAGACTTTGCTCTCTTGTCTCAAATGAAATTATAGTACCTGGGTACTTAGTTAATGAAGTCAAAACCAGGTGGAATTCCCTCTCTTGATCATTAAGTGAACAAGAGTCAGATAATGTTGTCTTCTCCACATGACCAAATAATCTGCTGATAGTACTTCACATGCAAAGAATGGCTTCATGGTTTTGGGATGAAATATAAAACAGTAAAGGACTAATACTTTCAGGAAACAAAGGTGTCCAAACATTGGTGTAGGGGTGAACACCATTTAATGATGTTTATTTTCAGAACAGAAAAGATTCACAAGGATGTTGCCTGGATTGGAGGGCTTGAGTTATCAGGGAACATTGGATAGGCTAGGTCTGTTTACTCTGGAGCGAAGGAGATGTGATAGAGGTATACAAAATTATGAGAGGTATAGATAGGGTAGATAGCCAGGTAAGATTTGACAGGGGTGTCTAAAACTAGAGGGCATCGGTTTAAGGTGAGTAGGGAAAGGTTTAAAGGGGATCTGAGGCTAAACTTTTTTCACACAAAAGAGTAGTTGGTATCTGGAATGAGCTGCCAGAGGTGATGGTTGAGGCAGGAACAGTAACAACATTTAAGAGGCACCTGGACAGGACTCGAATGAGCAGGGCAACGAGGTTTATGGAATTAATGCAGGGAGGTGATATTAGCATAGACAGACATGATGGTCAACATAGACATGGTGGGCCTGATGGCCTGCTTCTTTCTGTACACCTCTATAACTATAACACAATTTTGGACTCCTTCTCCCCCCCCCCCCCCCCCCCACATGCAAATCACAGAAGGGACTTTTGACTTTGCTGTCCTAAGGTGGAGCACAAATTACCAGTTGAAAAATTACGCACAACAAATTTTTTATATCTGCTCCCAAGTACAGCTCTCTACTGGTCAATCAGTTCCTAAAGTGTAATCTCAACACACAAGCATAATGTAGAAGCACAATAAACCTCTTCCAGTTTGAAAGCATCACTTTCTGCAATATCCTTCCTGTACCAAAATAAAAAAAAAATCACAAATTGCATCAAAATCAAAGTGTTTTGTTTGCTTGAGGAAACAACTGGAAGAGCAATGCTATTTTTGAATTATACTATTTTCCACCTTTGTGTTTGATGGAGGAAGGCACAAGCTACTTCCACTTTCTTTTTTATTCCACATAGGTTTTGATTCCCAGAATGTCTATCTTAAACATGCACATCGCCCAATCTGCCAACAGTGACACGCAATATCACTTTTTTTGAATATTTTCAGAAAGTTCATGACATGATTGAAAAGCATCAGACCCAGACAAAACAGACTTAAATAACCAAAATTACTGCATGCAGTTCTGTCATTGATGCAAAACTTCATGAGCTGTACTGATTGGAGATGTATTGATATTCAGTAGCATCTACATTTTCCAATTGATTCACATATTTTAAGAGCAATACCAGATAAGCTCATTCATTATGTCTTAAGATTTTGGTATCATAGGAATTAGCAACTTTTTGGTTCAGTTATTGGCAAAAGAAATTCAAAATTTCCAATATCAAACCAAGAAATGTAAAGATTACTTAGAAATGCAAAACCTAAGCTAGTGCAGGTTCTAGAGTATCCTGACAGATGAGGCCCAACTTTCTTAGTATCAATCCCTCATGTTCAAATCCATTTGTGGATTGGTTACTTCCCATCTCTTAACCTTGTGAGAACTTATTCCTCTAACCCTGTCCTCTGCAACCCCCTTGTCTGCCACTTCACCACTGACACTTCACCACTGACACCACTTCACCTCTTACATATTTCCAACTAGTCATCAAAGTGCACGAGTCAGAGCCCATTAAATGTTACGTATCTGCTTGCTTGTTCAGTAAGTAACTGATCATTTGGAGCGAGGGTGGAGCACTAGAATGGGATTGGATGCGATTTGATGGAGGGAAGTATACAAACTGAATTAGGAATACGAAAAGAGGTAAAAGATGTACCTGTAGTAATGCTGACTCATGTCTGAGTTAATCTTGGAACATGCTCACGTGATAACAGTTCTTTTGTTAAATAGATGGCCTGTCTCACAGAATCACCATCTGACTGTAGGCAGCAGATGCCTACAGGAACTGCTCCTTATTGCTTAAGGCAAGGAGGAGTTCCAATCCAGGAACACCCTGCATTTGTGGTTAATTAGATCCTGGATTTCCTGGTCATTCTCATCAAATTGTACTGCTCTTCTTGGTAGAGCAACGGAGAGTTTCTTCACAGGTGCTAATTATGGAGGATTTTAGGGCAGTCCATATGCTGTGGACACTACAGCTCTTGTTGGCTGGGATGTTATCTGCAAGGCACTAAGGACTACTTTTGCAAGGCAAGCATTTTAAAAGGTGCAACCATTGCAACATTCATCTAATTTACATCCCAGTACAGATGACTTCATGCACAAGGAGAACCTGAAGTATAACATCTTGCATGCTAATATCAGTGACATCTTTTGTGTGGCTGGTCTTTTATTACACCAAATCACCTGGTCAATTTTGATGAAACCTCACTCAGCTCTTTTGAATCATCTGAGCAATACAACTAGGAATTTATTCCACATCAATTATTCTTTACTGACACAAATATTCCACTCAGGTACTTTATTAAAATGATATAGCATCACAGAGGCCCAGCCATTTAAGGCAATAGTACTTAATCGGTCATGCTTTGTGATTAGAAATAGGAGTACATCATGAAGTGGAACTATACATCACACAGAGAACCAGTAGTTTGATGTTTATATGTTGAAGTTCTTTTTAATCCTGTAAAAGGTAAACAAATAAATCTTTTGAGGGTGTTATTGAGCTTGTTTTGCTAGTAATAGTGCAAAACATACCATGTCTGTGAAAAACTTTAATGCACAAGCGACTTACATAGGGACGCTATACAGGGATTGTGCTTAAGAAATAAGACCACAGATATAGTTTGTGTCCTTCAAATACGAAGAAAAGTTCTTCCACTTCAAAAGTAACTTGTGTAGCAACTCACCGCACCGGCATCAAACCGGCTCCCGACATCGCAACGTCGTCGGAAGCCCCGATCCAAGATGGCGTGGGGCCCTCCTTCTTCCCCAGCATTGGGCTGGGAAAGCCCACGTGCGGGAAGGTCAGGTGACATGCGCGTGACGTCAGTGCGGGAACTGTAGCGCGGGAATTGCTCAGCTATTAAAGGCGCACCGTGCCCCGGTCGGCTTTAGACCTTCGATTTCGAAACCAGCGACTCTGTGTCTTGATTTGGTAGTATGTAGCTAGCCGCTACACTTACTTGATTTTTTTTTAATTATTTTTTTTAAATTATCCGATTTAAAAACAGTATAAAACTACCTGATGATGAGCCCATCTCCCACCAAACTCATATTGCTCACCCAACTAACCCATGGGCCAAATTAATCTCTCCCCTCCAAATTCTGGGCATTTTATTTCTCATGACTCTCTGAACCAAGGTCCAGCTCTGAACTTTCCCCAATTTCCATTGTGTGTACCACATTAGCAGAGCACACAAACAAAAGGTCTTCAATTTGTGACACCTCACGCGCAATCAAGTTTCTCAGCAATAGGACATCAAACCAAATGTTCAATGGCCCTCTGCAAACTGACTAATTAACACAACTTTTAGGCACAGGTCAACTTCAGAACAAGTTCTCTATTTCATATGAATAAAATATGAAAAATTATGAAATTAGATAGTTTCAGTGCCCAAAGAGTCAAGATTCAATGTAACATATTTAGAACAGAGGGCAGGAGAAACCAGTACATTCTAAGTATTATGAATTCACTTCCAGGGTTATTGAATGAGATAGAAATCATGACAGAATACTGGATAGATTGGAGGAATGAAAGAAAATATGATGATGGAATATTGGAGCAGTAAATGTGCTTAGATCTATTTGTTCATGAGGAGACAGAAAATCATTATGGACTGGTTAGATCAAATAACCTGTGCCCATGATGCAACTCTGCATTTCTCTGCCTTGTGCTTTCACTTTTGATCTAAATGACCAACAACTTTTGTATCGTCACTGAAAAACAAAGTAAAATTTATGTCTCCTGATTTTCAAATAAGTAATAAAATGAAATTGTAAGCCAAATTGTTTTGTGGCAGTGATGAAGGATTCCACCTCAAATGGATGAGTAACCAACTAGAACAACTGCCTAAGTGGTTAATGTCAGGGATTTATGAAATATCTTGTCTCAATTTTCTTACAGCAGTACACACATAAACATATTATTCATAAATCTAAGCTCACAATTTTGTTTCTGGTACATTTTTCAGCAAGAAAACAGTGGCATTTTAACATACGAAATAAAAACAGAAATTGGTAGAAACACTCTACAGGTTAGGCAGTATCTGTGGAAAGAGCAACAGCTAAATGTTTCAAGTTTAAAGCCACATAAATTCACCCTACTCCCACTATGACCTTTCTGTCTGTGGCCTCCATTGTTATAGTGAGGCCTAATGAAAGCTTGAGGAACAGCACCTCGTCTTCCTTCTAGGTACTTCAGCCTTCTGGACTCAATATCGAATTCTCCAATTTTAGGGAGCTCATTCTGTCTATAATCAGAACTCATCATTTTTGTTTAGTTTTTCTTACTCTATTCAAATAATCTAGCATGCTGTATTGTCCCACAATCTCACCATTAACAACACATTAGACAAAAAGCTTAATGTGCTTGTAACTTTACCCATTTGGACACAGCCCATCAGAGATATTCCCTTTGTTCCACTCATCTCTCCCCCCCCCCCCCCCCCCCCCCGTTTTCTTTGCTACTGAAGAATAATTGTTTTTCTCTTTCCTTGTTCTGACAAAAGGTTCCAGACCTGAAATGTTAACTCTTTCTGTCTCCACAGATGCAGCCTGGCCTGTTGAGTGTTTCTAGCACTTTCTGTTTTTATTTCAGATTTTCAGCATCTGCAGTTTTCTGATTGCCATTTTTACATTGAACAGTGTTTGATGACACAGATAATCTCATCTAGGTTTGAAATCCCAAATGAAAGTTGGCATGAATGTTATATTACTTACAAGCATGGTTGAATAATCAGTGTTATTGATAAATGGACATGATGATACTAGAAATTTGCAATGCCACTACTAGATATACTTGGTCTGCTGGATTTTGCTAATGCCCATCATCCAATCTCTTTAGATTTTAATTAAACACTTCCTAGAAAATACCCAATTTTAATTTTAAATTAAAAGCCACACCTAACATAAAGTACAATGAGCAGTCACCTGTGATATTAATTTTGGCTCAGGAATTTCAGTGATTTGGAAATAAATTTGATTTCAGTCAATTGAAGGTTGAATTAAATCAATGATGCCTCTTTGATCTCTTTTTTAGCATATGGTATTCATCATAAATGGAATGGCTAAACCACTGAACTTTAGACTCCCCATGGCAACAATGGTGGTGAAATAAAGATATATTTTCTTATACCATTCAGTACGAACAGAACATATAATAGTAAATCTAAAGAAATGTATGTTACTCCGCTTCAGAAGTGGTCCAGTTTTCTTTGTATATTTGAAGATAAAAGCTAGAATTTATATAATCCAAGGCATTTGACAAAATAGGAGCAAGGAAATGAACACCAGTCCAATTCAATTCAAAACAAACCAAGTTTCATGTACATTTCCCTTGCTCATTCCCAGCCATTTAATCTACATAAAGCTTTTCAGTAGAGCTTGATCCGAAGCTTTCACACAGTTAGATTGAAATGAAAATTGGTAACTTTCTTTTACTTCTTATAATGTCAGTAATCTATAAAAGTTTTAAAATAAGTAAGCAGCAATCATCACAGCAGTTATGGAACAATCTTGGCTGCCTATACACTTCCAACCTGCTGATTTAATAGCCTATGTGGGGTACTTAATAGTAACACACAAACCACTGCAGAGTAAATGGCTTCAAAATAGTTTGCAATAAGATCATGGAACAATAGTACAGGGAAATACTTAATTATTATATACTTCATAATTCAGTATTGTTTATAAAGCTTTCATTGTTCCTGCTGTGAATGTGGTTATATTTGATAGTGATATTTTTTTAAACTAAGTATTCTTCATAGTAGATGAGATGGTAAAGGACCCCAAGAACATAAATGTTGCTGACTTGTTTGGACTCCAAATTGTTCCACAAGGTGTTGAACAATTTAGCCATACTCTAAAGAAGCACAAGGAAATGGAACTGGATGGGGCTAGTTCCATTGTGGAACTGGAATTGTGGCTGGGCAGAATCTCCAGTGCTGAAGGAATAATTTCAAAAGAAGTGACTCAGAGAAAAAAAAAACTCTGACATGTCAACTGTCTCTGACATTCAGAAACATTAAAATAACTATGAAAAATCAATTTAACTAATAAAATTTTAAAATGATTGAACACAAAATGAACAAATCGCTTAAGTCAATTTCAACAATTTAAAACGATTAAATCAATTAAATACATTTAAACAATTTAAAAAGTTGAACATTTTTAAAGAAACATAACTGATAATGTAATGGTAGGAAAAGTTATTAATGCTAATAAAGGGGAAAAAAAACAGAAAAATAATCTGGAAACCAAATATATACTAAAGTATGGAAACACAAGAGACCTCAGATGCTGGAATCGAGCAAAATAAAACAAAATTTCCAGAGGAACTCAGTGGGTCAAACAGCACCTGTAGAGGCAAAGGGACAGTCGACATTTTGGATCGAGACCCTGCATCAGGACTGAGAGTGGAGGGAAGATAGCCAGTATAAAGAGGTGAAAGGGAGGGGTGGGGCAGGGACTGGGAGGTGATAGGTAGAACCAGGTGAGGTGGGGGATGATGGGCAGATGGGAAGGGGAGGGGGAGTTTTGGTGCAGAGACTGGTGGGTGATAGGTGGAAACAGGTAAGGGAAAAAATGGGCAGATGGAGAGGGTTTGGGGAGGTGGTGCAGGGGAGGTAGGTAGAGATGGAGACTGGAAGGTGATAAGTGGAACCAGCTAAGGGAGAGTGGTGGGCAGATGGAGCCAGATGTGGGAGAGGATATGAAGGGTAGGCCAAGTAACCCGGGTGGATAGGTGTAATGGGCAGATGGAGGTAAAAAAAAGTGAACAAAGGGAGAGAGAACCTGGTGGACAAGTGGACAAGTGGGAGTGGGAAGGGAACACAGAGGGTGTGGGTTACCGGAAATTGGAAAATTCAATGTTCACACTGGTTGGTTGTAGGCTACCCAAGGCGAACATGAGGTATTGTTCTTCTAGTTTACATTTGGCCTCGCCGTGGCAGAAGGCGGCCAAGGACAGACAGGTCGGTGCGGGAGTGGGAAGGGGGAGTTGATGTGACGTGCAACTGGAAGCTTAAGATGCCCGTTGATGACATAACCATTGAGGAGAATAGTCAGCATGGACTCCAAAAGGAAAGTCTTGTTTGACCAACCTCATTGAATTATTTGATGACGTAACGGAGAATTGACAGAGTAATGTCGTAGATGTAACTTGTGTGGATTTTCAATTGACTTTACTATGGTGGCACACATTAAACAGACAAGAGACCAGGTTGTGTCATGGAACAAGTAGTAGAATGGATAAGCACATTATTTTAAGTTAGGACGCACAAAACAGAGACATTCAGAATGGCAAAAGATGGAAAATTTGGAATAAAATTGAACTGGAGAGTTAATTAACACAGAGGATGACAATAATAAATTACAAGAGACATACTGTAAGTAAACATGTAGGTTAGGCATTCAATCACAATTGGTTTGAAACACTGATATTATACTGACAAGAAAAATAAAGAAAGGTTACATGTTAGTTGGAAAATTCAGCTAAGAAATTTTATCACATAGTGCAATGATTAGGTATGTTGTAGGATTGAATTTTAACAAACAGAAAACAAAAATGAAGATTTGTTTGCATGGCATCACAAACTCCATCATTTTCTTTTCAGGACTACCAACAGACTAACGTCCAATACATAGAGATGTCCGTTCAAGCACTGATGTCCAATAGTGTGTACAGTACGTCTGAAAGCCACTTCGATTTGCATGTGTGTATAGATAGCCCTCAACACACCTCCTTAGCAAAAGACAAAGGGAGCCTTTCTGAGCAGGTCCCAGCCCTAGGATCCAGCATAAGGAATCAATTTGGGTTAGGTCTACTTCATTAAAAACTTGCCCCTCATGGCATCTGCCCTCCAGCCTCCCAGCAGCTCTGCCCAACAATGCGTAGCCCAAAAATTCCCCAACACAATTGTGATTGTGACCTGACCCCATCCTCCCAATTTTATGCCCATCCATACCTCCCAGCTGTCTCAACTCAACTGTTGAAGTTCTGATCATACACTCCCCACGACAGATATCTTGACTTTCCCCACATATCTGCAATCTTCCAACAACCACCTGAACCCATCTGCTCTCTCTGCACTAGTACACTGGGTGGAGGTAAGGCCTTGGAAGTGGCTAAGATTGCAAGGCCTATTACTTTGAGCATAATAACTTGGGCTTGGTCCTTAGAGAGAAAAAAAAATGTTTGTCTGCTGCACACTGCCCATTAAAGTGTCCTTCCAGATACCAAAGAATTTCCAGGTCCAAGAAATTGGGAGCAGTGCAGTGGTGTAGCTAGTAGAGGCACTGCTTCACAGTCCCAGAGACCCAGGTTCAATCCTGACCTTGGGTGTTGTCTGTGTGGAGTTTGCACATTCTCTCTGTGACTGAGAGAGCTTCCTCTGGGTGCTCCAGTTTCCTCCACATTCCAAAGATGTGCAAGCTGACAGGTTAATTGGCCACCATAAGTAGTCCCTACTCTATAGATGAGTGGTAGAAACTGGGGGAGTTGTTGAGAATAAAAATTGGGATTATTACAAGATCAATACAAGTGGGTGGTTGATGGCCGGTGAGGACTTGGTTGATTGTAGGGCCTGTTTCGGTGCTGTTTCTCTCTATGCCTCCAATTTAAGTGTGGCAAGGAACAAAAGGATCTTGGACCATCAAAATACAAGACACTAAAAACACCACATTAAACAAATGTAATACCAGGACTCACTTCTGGGAATTACTGGAAAGTAGAGAAGTTAAGTCAACTTGTATTGAATAATCTTTAGACAACATTTGGAATTCTGCTTATAATTTGGTCATTGTATTATAAAAAGTGTATAGAGGAACCAGAGAAGGAACAAAAAAAAATTTATAAGAATGGCTCCAGAAAGGTGAGATTGTACCCATCATGAAAGAATGAAAAGGCTGAGTCTCTTTTCCCGTGAAGGGTGAGGACTGATATATTGAAACACATTCAAAGTCACAACACCCCTCGTACACACACTGGCTATACCTCCTGTAACCACCGTTCATCACCCATCTGTCCAAGTCTCTGATCCCCTCGGAT
The DNA here is from genome assembly GCF_009764475.1 of Pristis pectinata. Taxonomy (NCBI): domain Eukaryota; kingdom Metazoa; phylum Chordata; class Chondrichthyes; order Rhinopristiformes; family Pristidae; genus Pristis; species Pristis pectinata. Next base: position 40,078,607 of record NC_067408.1, on the reverse strand, counting down.
CACTCTCTAGCCCCTCCCATCATTACAGCATCCATTCAATAGCACATTCAGCTGTAGAAGGAAGAGTATTGCTTTTATTGTGGGACGTTTCTTTATCAGGCAGCTCCAGTGATTGCATCTGCTGTGTTGTACGCAGGCAATGCAAAAACTTGCAATGCATCTATGTGCAGTTTCAGTGCTGCATTACACATGGAAACAAGACAATGTCGAGAGATCTTTTCAAGGCTCTCACTGCTTTAATACCGAAAAAAAAGTGGAAAAAATTATAGGCCTGTCAATGCACTAACCAATTCCCTCCATAGATGCTGCCTGGCCTGCTGAGTTCCTCCCACACTGTGTATTGCTCCATCACCTCTCAGCTTATTACATTTTCTCCCCCTCCTCCCTACCTTCCCCCTCTCACCTGGACTCACCTATCCCCTGCCTACTTGTGCTCCTCCCCCTCCCCCCACCTTCTTATTATGGTTTCTGCCCTCTTCCTTTCCAGTCCTGATGAAGGGTGTCGGCCCGAAATGTTGACTGTGTATTTCCCTCTATGGATGCTGCCTGACCTGCTGAGTTCCTCCAGCACTTTTTGTGTTTTGCTCCAGATTCTAGCATCTGCAGAATTTGTGTCAACCAATTCAAAAATGACTTTCACATATTTCTAGATGCTGAGTCCAAGAATGCTGTTTTCAGAAAGTTTGCAGTTTAACGTTTTTCTTTGGCGAAAAGTGGCAGGAAAGGCCTATGGCATATATTTCACAAGGATCTGTTCCCTCCACAGCTGATGCACCACCATTTGTGCTTTGATTCCAATAAACATTGGGTATTAAGTAATTCCAACGACTCAAAATAAATTGGAGTCTCCAAGAAATGCAATTTTAGTCAATATCATAACTGCAGGGCACTATTATGCCATGAAGTCATTTCATCCATATAAATGCCATTAATCAGTTTAAACCAAGGGTTAGTTTTGACATTCATTATTGTAAGTGGAACTGAAAACAATACAATCAGTGTTTGTTGGCTTGAAGAATAATGCACAATGCAATGTTTCATATTACTGCTGATAACATGGTCATTGAAATACATTCATTAAAGCTAAAAATGAATTTAGCAATGAATCTGTTTGATACGACAAAACGAATGCAACATTCTACAATTGACAAACTTCAACATGCATTCATTGCTTGTCCAAAAATAGAAACAGAGGGCTTTTGGGCAGGAATGATGCCACAGTACAAGTGTGGTGGCACTGCCCTACAAACAACACCATCCCCATTGGTGATCTGCCCGTTGCCATTTCCCTTCGATCCTGGACACTGCCAATCATGTGTATTGCAGCCAAACCAGTAATCCTTAAAGGAACCACTGTAATGCTGCTTAAAAATGGCAAGCAACAAATAGCTTTCAAAACATTTAAATAAGCTCAGTTAAAATCAAAATACGAATCTGCTACCTATCCTTGTCCCTCTTAGTTTTGCTTCTCAATTGAAGTGAATGGACTCACCATTCTGACCGTGGGTCTGAACTGGTGCAGACTCAGTGTGTAGATTCTCCACAATAATAAGACATAAATGTAGAATTAGGCTACCTGGTGGTGGGGAACTGCAGCAAATCTGTGCTCCTCTGTTGGTCTCCATGAGGAGTCCAGCATTGGAGCATAGTTGGGAATTCAAATGAAGAGCAATCAAAGTTGACACTTTTGCATTCACTTGGAAATTGTGAATTTCATTGTGGCACTTATGTAGAGGAATGCTGTTATTATCGGTTTGGACCACCGGCATTTCTCAGTGATTCTGCTCAGATGGAAATTCCGTTATTAAATTGAATGACTCGAGGTCAAATTCAAATTGTAACACAACTCCAAAGAAAATCCCCCAGAAATTCTTCAGTGTGTGAAAATGTAGCTGGAAGCAGCATGTTTTCATGAATTTCCAGGCTATTCTCTTTTGGAGGGAGGGGGAAAAGGCACATCAGATTTGGGAGAGGTTCCCAGGGCTCTGATATTCCACCATGCATAAGATCAGGGCATTGTACACACAAAAAAAATCTTAAAGCTACAAATGCACACAATGGCATTTCCCCTGCAATCTCCTGTCATTGCCAAGCATGGAGGAAATGGGGATATTTGACTGGTGAGGGAATAAAGAGAACAAGGGTTGGAGTGTGGAGAGAACCGCAAGGATACCTGGAGATGATTGAAATGGGTAATGATGGTATGATTAGGGGCTTGTGGATCTCAGGAGGGAGAAAGGGCAAGGGCATGATCTCTAACAATTAAGAGTTAAAGGCAGAATCTCTGTGGAGAAGGATGCACGCCTTGCACTCTATGACATTGGTTCAGATAGTTCAGGCTCTTTAAGTAATGCCAACATGAACCTAAATTCTCTGAATGGGTCCGCTTCAGTGTGAGAGACCTGCGGCATTGCTTCTGCAGTAGGATTTTGCACGTGACATAAATTGCCCTTTGTCATCACTGCGCTTGACCAGTGGACTTAGTGCTACGTGAAGGAGGCCTGAATCCAATATCTGGAAGTGCATAGTATTCAAAGAACTTGATCAATATACATCCAGAGTGAAAGTTCTGCTCCAATTTTAAACCAACATTAAGAGTGCTTATGTTTAATACACTAAAAAATTGATAACATGACTACTTCTAGATCAAGCACAGTTTTATTTTACAGGAGGTACAAAATTAAATTTTGCTGTTCAATTTCAAAGAATCTAATGAATTCAATAAATATTCATCTGCTGCAGGATTGCATCCTTGAAGTTTAACTCTATACATCTCATTCATCTGTACAAGGCAATTGCTTAAGGGAGTTGTATCTTAATTGATAAGATTGACAGCAGGATTGTTAATATCGCCAGACTCCCACGAGCAAATTCCCATTTGGAAAAATGTAATTAAAATGCAATAATTCAAGCTGGAGTAACTTGGGCATGGAGGAAGGAACTGCAAATGTAGGTGGGCTGAGCCATCTGCAGCTGTGCAGTCCCACCCACCCGAAAGTCTTTTCACTCTCCCAGTGAGTAGACATGACAACTATGATTTTGATCCACACATATGATCAACACCCACACTGGCTCCATTGGGCAGGTTAGAGCTTTACTAAAATATCAGTCAAAAATGTACCTCAGTTCAATTTGGCCATTTTGTTTTCATATTGGGAAGGTTCTGTTAATTTTTTCCCTCAAAATCTCTTAAAATTTCCAGCTTTTATGTTTGTTAATAGAACTCTTAAGTCTCGTTGCTTTAAACATTTTTTTTCCCCCAAAGCTAACTCTTGAAATTACTTTGTAAACCAATCTTAGAACTTCAGTGCTCCCACACAAACCCACTGCTTCTTTTGATCCTGGTATAATTAAAGACCACTTCTATACTTACAGAGCATTAAGATATTTTCTTCTGTTAGGTTGACAAATTTAATTGAAGCCTGGTGTTACAATGCTTCAGTAATTTGTGACATCTGAGATAGGTGGTACATTAGTGCAGATAGTAGAAATGCTGCCTCGCAGCTCCAATGACCTAGTTTCGATTGTGACCACCGGTGATGTATGTGTGTAGTTTGGACATTCTCCCTGGATGGGTTTCCTCTGGATGTTCCAGTTTCCTACCACAGCTCAAGACATGCACACAGGCAGTTTAAATGGTTACTGTAAATTGCCTCTAGTATGTAGGTGAGTGGTAGAATCTTGGGGAGTTGATGGGAATGTGGTGAGAATAAAATTGGAGTAGTGGGATTAGTGTAGATAGGCGTTTGTTGGTTGGTTTGTTTCTGTTTCCTGAATAACGCAATGACCAAGGAGTAGCATTTACTCCTGTTCCATCACAGAGGTGGGGTGAAGAGAAAGAGAACATACATGAAAAAGCTGAAAGTTGGTTCCAATCCACAAAGTAATAAGTGGATTCTTTCTCAGGGCACAATTGTTTTCAGTGCATGGATGTCTTGATTTTTTAAAAATCACTATAAATTAAGATAATGGAAAAATTAAGTATAATGAACACTTTGGGAATATTATATAACATTGGCAGATTGCACCAATGTCTTAGGCAGCAGCTTCATTAATTAGCTAGTTTCTTTCACTCCAACATGTCTTTAAAGTAATCCAAGCCCATTCAAACAACTGAAATACAGAAGAGCACATTTCTTTCATAAAATATTCCTGGGGTACCAGAATAAACAAACACATTCACGTGATCAACAGGGTTGAAATCATGCAAAGACAAAAGCCATATACGCATTGGAGGAAACAATTTCTTTGTTTTTAGCACATGCTCACAGCTTAGATTGTCAATGATTTTGACAATTTACTGTAATTAAAACATCTTCTAAAAATAAGAATACAGTACATGCTATGTGTTGATTGAATTTTTTTTAAAAATAAAGCAATTGTGGCATATGCAATTGAGTCATTACTGATTCTCTTGTGATTATACCATCCATACTGAGAAGTAACATAAATCAGTTATTGAAGATCTAAACGATTCTCAAAAAAATACAGTAAGCTTTAGATGCATCTGTTTGTTCAGCAACCGGTCCCCAGTTTATTTTGTCGCCTATTTTAGTACAGCTTTATTAGATGGTAAGCTCTTGGGGATATATCAAGGTCGTGAAGTATGCTGTGTAAGTGTAAATTCATTTCCCTCTAAGTGGTTTTGGTTCTCAGAGCTTTCAATGCCAGATGATAAGACACCATATAGTGAAATCCATTGAAATACAAAAACATTGGGAGTGGGGTGGGAGAGAAGGAGCGGAGAGGGTGTGATTTGTTGATCTTCCTGCCATAGGAAATATCCAGCAATTCAACACAATAAAAGTCATAAATAATGAGAGAAGGAAAAGTCATTTCAGCCAGATATTTTCTTTTAAAATATATTCATTCTGGTGCTTTGTGCATAGCTCTTTGAACTTTAACAGACATGAGAACTTTGAAAGTCATTCAGTTCCATGAACTTGCATTCAATCAATTAGATTAATGGGCCCCGTTTTCACTGGGGCACCTGACAAATAGGCCGCTGGTGATCAGAAGTTGGCCTGAAATTTCTGCAAAGTTCTTTGGCATTAGAGATCACAGTTACTCGACTTTCTGCTAAACCCACTCTTTCACTGACCTGGTGCCTGGGTCGGACATCTACAAAGAGCCAGCTCCGACCTGACTGGCGTGCATGGGCCTTGTCCAACAGAAGTGCTTTGACGGGCAGTGAAGATGTGCCTCCTAGCTGAATCAGCTGTCAAAGCACTTTATAAGTTTGTGAATATCTTTGTCATTCACAAAGACATTAAAAAATGATTTAAAATTAAAAAGGCACTTAAAATAAAAATTACTGACACATTTAAGATGAATTTAAATGCATAAAACACTAAAACAAAACATTCAAAACAATTAAGTACATTTAAATCAATCATGAATTTTAGGAGTAGAGTACTCAGCCCCTTAAGCTTCCTCCATCGTGCAATAAGATTATGGCTGATCTAATTGTAACCTAACTCTGCATTCCCATCTACCTCAGTAACTTTTTACCCCCTTGCTTACCAATAATCTAATGTATAATCTAACTGAAGAGCGGAGGAGGCTCAAGGAGCCTAGTGCCTTTACTCCTTCTCCTACTTCATACGTTCGTACGAGTTAACTTAAATGCAGCACATCGCAACTGTTGGGATCAAATTCCATCTGCCAAAGTTCCACCCAGCTCTCCATTTGATTTATATCCTGCTGTAACCTTAGATAACCTTCCTCGCTATCCACAACACCACCAACTTTCATTTCATCTGCAAACTTACTAATCATACCTCCCACATTCACACCCAAGTTGTTGATATACATCACAAACAACAAAGGTCTCCACACAGATCCCTGCAGTGCACCACTGATCACAGAGTTGCAATCAGAAAAGCATCCTTCCACCATTTTCCCCTGCCTGTTACCTCCAAGCCAATTTTGTATACAATTAATGAGTTTGCCTTATTTTCCCATGCGCCAGCCTACTATGCCGAACCCTGTCAAATGCCTTACTCAGGTCCATATAGATGTTGTCTACTGACCTGCCTTCAACCTTCTTAATTACCTCCTCAAAAAATCAAATTAGTGACAACACGCATAAAATGCTGGAGGAACTCAGCAGGTCAGGCAGCATCTATGGAGGGAAATAAACAGTTGACATTTCAGGTTGCAACCCTTGATCAGGACTGATGAGGGGTCTCGACTCGAAAAGTTGATGGTTTATTTCCCGCCATAGATGCTGCCTGACCTGCTGAGTTCCTCCAGCATTTTGTGTATGTTGCTCTAGATTCCAGCACTTGCAGAATCTCTTGTGTCTCAATCAAATGAGTGAGGCAGGATCTCCCCACACAAAGCCATGCCATCTCTGATCAGCCCCCATCTGTCCAACCATGCATAAATCCTATCCCTTACGATTTTCTCCAACAATTTCTCTATCACTGACATAAGGCTCACCAGCCTGTAGTTACATAGCTTAATCCTGCTGCCCTTCTTAAATAAAAGGCAAAACATCAGCTCTCCTCCAGTCTTCTGGCATTTTATGTGTGGCTAATGAAAATGCAAAAATCTCTCTCAGGGCCCCAGTTACCTCCTCCCTTGCTTCTCATAGGAACCTGATCTCATCTCGCCCTTGGGATTTATCAAATTTTATGCATCCCATAATATCCTACACTACCTCCTCCTCAATACCGACCTGCACCAGATTATCCACATACCCCTCCCTGACCTCACCATCTTCCATGTCCTTGTCCTTGGTGAATGCAGAGGAGTAGGACATTTAGGACTTTGCCCACATCGCCTGGCTCTACACATAGATTACCCTTTTGGTAACCAAGGTGACCCACTCTTTCCCTGGCTATCATCTTGCTTCTGATAGGCTCATGTCCCAAACGTTTGGCCTGGAATTTCTTCAGAGTAGTGAGCCACCTGAAACTGTTGCTTGCCTATCCCACACCAAGAATTCCTGAAACAATGTTGTCTCTGACTATATTGGCAATGCCCACCCAGCTCAGCACCTTACACTGCAAGTCCCATTAAAATATTTTGACAGCCGATGAAGCCACACCCCCAAGCTAAAGAGGATGTTAAAGCTGTCAAATAGCTTTATAGTTTGTGCAATGTCTTTGACATTACCAGAATTCAAAAACACTCAAAGCCTATGAAATACTGAATGAACTATTAACACGCCTTATGAATAACTTTAAAGCAATGGAAAACAATGGACGATGACAATTTAAAAATAAATAAATAACGTAGAGCAAAACAGAATCTCAACCCATTCGAAACTGCCAAATTATCTGAAACCTTTCTCCCTTGCTGCCTGGCACAGGTTCAATAGGCAGATTTTCCAGATTAACATCTGTGAAACTACAGGGAGTTTGTGTTACCGCAAGTTCAGCAGCAATCAGCTGTGTAGTAGTTCAGGGCGTCCATGTTTGTATATGGTCGGGCGGAAGTCCTAAACTTGTTCATGGTCATGGTGTTAATGCTGGCAGTTCCATGCAGAACCAGCAGCTTTTTTGCATGAATTTCATGCCAATATTTATTTTATTAAATAGAGGAAATAATATTCTTCTATTGAACAAAGCTACTGTTTAACATCATGCTTCAATGAGCTTTATCAATCAGAAGATTATAAAATCAATCTCAGCAGTTGGGGAGTTTTAGTGAATTGGAACCTCTCAAGATAGACAGTAGTAATTAGCATTCCAACTCACTAACATTTGACTACTGTTAGAAACTCCATTTGTGTGGGCTTTTGTTAAGGATTTGATTGATTGTCATGCATTTGTAATTGAACAGACTGTCCACCTCTGCCAACACTTATACCTGAACAACCACCACATTAATCAACAGCACAGGGGCTCAGGATCTGGTGCTGTACCTTGTAGTCGCCAACAATGTTAGTATATTGAAAAGCAAGAAACTGCTGATTATGGAATTCTGAAACAATAACAGGAAGTTATGGAACTACTCAATATGTTGGTATCTCCAGTATTTTCTGTATTTATGATTTTTGTACGTTAGGGAAAGGTGGAGGGATTCAGGAAGAAAAAGTGAAGATAATATGACAGGAAATAGGAACACGAGTGCTTTCTGTGGGGAAAAATTGAAAGCATAGAAGTCATAATTACTTTTGGAAAATTCAGTTTAATATAATTTTAAATTGTACACGCAAATTGTTTTGTACCTCCAGAGGGAAACCTGCTTAGATTCTGACAACAGCTATGACTCTGAATCAGGTATAGCCTGGGAACTGTGTGGGACAACATCTTGTATAGCTCCAGGCAGGTATCTGCCTGCACCGTCACCCAGAAATAACCCCGTTGCAGACATAATGTTCCTTGGTAGCAGGAGTGTCTAGTTACCACAATAACATGAAATTGGATGTTTTAATGGGCTTAGGCTACATTAGAAAACCCTTGAGTCAGAAAAAGGCACCCTGTTTTATTTGAACCATCCAACTATGAAATAGCATCATCATGCCATGACCGGAGGGATTAATGTTATTACTAACGAAACTAGAGGCTAAACTGAGATTCACCTGCTCAGTCATTTAATTGCTTTGATGTAGATTTGCCTTTCCACCCAAGGGAAACTAAGTTTTGATGTTAGGCTGGGTTTCGATTTCAAGGTCGTGAGGTTTATAGCCAAATCTAATTGCATTGCTGGGGCTTCTCTGCTCCACCAGAGCTGCTTCCAGACAAATGTTGTTATCGGGCACAAACAGAAATTTACCCTGAATTCAGGAATAAGTCTTTCTTCACTTGTATTTTGTTGAAAGATACAGAGAGTATTTTCTGATATACATCCACAGGGAATCAATTATACTACTATTTATTATATGATTTTACAATGCAAAATTTATAGGAAATTATTTTTAGTTATCCTATTAATATTTAACAGCACAAATATTGACATGCTATTGTCATTTTTATGACCTGCACACAGGGTGTATAATATTAATAGAATTAAAATTACTTAATATGCTAGTCTTTAAAAAATTGTATCTTCACCAATGCCCACCCAAGATTTACAAACACGCAGATACATGAATATATGGCTGCTGCCAAGTTACCTAGAAGCCACTCAGAGAACAATACCCCAGCAAGTGGGTCCTGCCTTTAAGTGAAAAGATTGAAAATAGAACAAAATTTATTTAATACAAAGTGATTTAACATTGTTAAATTGAAAAGCACCTCCTTATAGCGATTCAGCAAAGTCATTGATGATCATTTAATCCTGACACAAATAAGATTTGCCAGCTTGCAAATCCTAGGTAAAAGATACTTTCACCACATTGCCAGGAAGATGACAAGACCGGAGAAGGATTGACAGGAGCTAGTATTTACGTCAGTAAGAATATAATGCAATTCTCCCAGACCTCTGACTTTTCTAATTCTGGTCTCTTGTGCATCCTGAGTTTTCATTTCTTCATATTCAGCTGAAGATTTTCTGGAATTTCTCCATAAAACTCTTACACTATTTTTTAAACCTCTATTTCCACCTTAAATGCTCTCTTTTCCATTAATCTTTTTGCGCTCTCCTACTATTTCCTAATGTGGCTCAGAGTCAATTTTTGTTTGATAATACTCAAGTGATTCAGCTTGTAACCGCATTACAATGATAAAGTTGCTACATAGATGGAAGTCATTGCTGTCGTTGTCTTGATGAATTAGGAGCTGCTATGCAGTACGGATTGCAACGTTTAGCTGCCTGCTGATGCTGCTGAAGCACCATTCCAAAACACTTGTTGTGACTGTAGATTAACTAGGAGAATGTAGTGTTTGCACGGAGAGTCAATGTTACATCCTGCCAAGATATATTTTTACACTGAAGTACAATGAAGTAGTTGGCACTGTGCAAGAGCCTCAGTTAGAGCTTTTCAGCACCAAAAGCAGCATGGTGATTATTCAATAATCAGCTGTGGCAGTTTTTATTCTTTTTGCAGCTTATCAAGGAAATGTTTCATGGGCTTCACGAATGGAGCATTTTATTCTTTACAAGCCAAGCTCTAGTATTGTAAATTTACTAGCTGGATCAGGAAAAAAAAAACTAATACTCCCTCTACAACTGAGATATATTCCATTTTACCAACAATATTAACAATCAGACAGAATAGGTAGGCGGAGGATGTGAAATCATTCATTAGCAATCAAATTACCAGCCTGTACAAGGTTTCTTTGATTTTGACTTTGATATTTTGTTCAAGATTGGGGAGGCATGAATAAAAAACAAAGATCTCCTTAGTCTTCCAAGAAAGACTTTCCACAAATATCCAGTTCAGCGGTCTAAAGTGACCAGTTTAGCTCTATGACATCATCAGTGAACCATTTCATAGAACAAAGATAACAGATCATTGCACATTCCTTCTCTAAACTCTGAGCTGCCCTTCATTTATTCAGGCTGTTGGCTGTAAGACAATCGTGAACTTGTGCTTGCAGACTGCACACAGACAAGCTGCAACTGTACACACAGTAGTATCTGTCTTTTTTTCTGAACTGAGCGTTGTGTGATGCACTTTCAATATGTATTTCACTGCCAAAAGGCCCAGACGCAATTGTAGCTACTACAGTGTAGCAGACATTGCTTGTTTTTTAAAAATCATTTCAATTGCCCTCTGTAACAACAGGTGTAACAATGCAGACAGCATTTCTGGCAGGAACATTCCATTCTTATAAAGAAGGTAAATCTGCCTTTTAGAGCTTCACCATTAAGTTGCCAGATAAAAGTTTGCCCAGTGATGGATTTACATCTGGTGAACCACAGGCACCACACTTATGCACTATGACACTGATCAATTTCATTTTAATATTGTTGGCAGGCCTTCAATATTATTTGCATCCTCTGTTGAAAGATTTTCTCACTGGTTAGAAGAATATAGGGCTGCAGCAGCGGGCAACTGTTTCAATTGGAGGAAATGAAATCAGTGCTTCTTCAAGGCACCTCCCATTTATCACCTTCACTTTCTGTGTAAAGTCAAATCACATTCAATTTAGTGAACATATTACCTATTCCAAAAGCCTTAATTTCCCCTATTTACTAAGCAAGTTTTGAAAGCTCAAGTAACTAAGTAAATTACATCAACTAATCAAAGTAACAGATGAGGGTAAAGAATTGCAATAGGCAAGAAAGAATATAGCGACAAATTATTTCTGTATGTGTGACTGTGTGGCGACTCACTGTCCGAACAAGCGAACCGCTTTGGCGGTTGGGTTGTGCGTCGTCGGAGCAGCGAGGCCCAAGATGGCGCTGGACCTTTGTCTTCCCCGAGCGACGGGGAGAACCCGCGCACAGGAAAAGTTTGATGACATAGCGCATACGTCATTTCCGTTTTTGGTGGGTGGGAACCATTCCTCTTAAAAGGCCCGTGCAAGGCGGGAAAATAAATCAGTTTTGTTCTGCAGCTCATCGACTAGTGTCTTACTTTCACATCGCGGTAGCAGCCGCTACATTGGTGACCCCGACGGTCCAAACGGATTTTGGACCCACACAATGGACGACAACGCAGCAGCCAACGCAGTGGCACTCAAGTTGCCCACCTTTTCGACACTTCGGCCCCGCGTCTGGTTTGACCAGGCTGAAGCACAATTCCAACTTCGGCAGATCACCTCCGACTCCACAAAGTACTACCATGTGGTCAGCTCTCTGGACCAGGAGGCAGCTGCCCAGGTCGGAGACTTCATCCAGTCTCCTCCGGAGGAAGGCAAGTGCCCGGCTTTCAAAGACCTTCTTATTCGGACCTTCAGCCTCTCCTGTCGCGAGCGCGCTGCCCGCCTGCTTCATCTCGACGGCCTGGGGGACAGATCCCCATCGGTCCTGATGAATGAGATGCTGGCCTTGGCTGAGGGACACAAGCCCTGCCTCATGTTCGAACAGGCCTTCCTCGAACAACTACCCAACAACATTCACCTGCTGTTGGCCGACGCCGATTTCAGCAACCCACGTGAGGTAGCCACCCGGGCAGATGTCCTGTGGAAGGCCAAACGCGAGAGTGGGTCGTCCATCAGCCAATTTACCAGACCGTGGGCCCAACGCCTACCTAAACCAGTCCCAGTAACTGAGCAAGCACACCCCGGAAACACAGACGAGGACACTGGCGACCAGCTGTGTTTCTACCATCAGAGGTGGGGAGCAGAGGTCAGTACTTTGCCCCCAACCGGCCGTGACACTCTTAGCAGGCAACAGGGTCCTGCACTCAAAGCCGCAAACGGCACAACGATACGGACTTTCGGTACCCGTACAGTTCAATTACAATTCGGCGACAGCTGTCTTACCTGGAACTTTACCCTTGCCGCTGTCGCCCAGCCACTCCTGGGAGCCGATTTCCTTCGGGCTCACAGCGTGTTAGTCGACCTGCGAGGGAAGCGGCTAGTGCAGTCCAGAACTTTCCAAACCTACCCCCTGGGAGAAGCCAGACTACCAGCCCCGCCCCTGGACTCCGTTTCCCTGTCTGGCAACGAGTTCACCAAGCTCCTAGCCGAGTTCCCATCAGTTTTGGCACCTCAGTTTACAAATTTGATGCCCAAACATGGGGTGCGGCATCACATCATTACTACAGGGCCACCCCTTCATGCCCGAGCATGACGACTACCTCCAGACAAGCTCTGCCTGGCAAAGGAACAGTTCTGCTGCATGGAGGAGCTGGGGATCGTTCGCAGGTCAGACAGCCCCTGGGCCTCCCCACTGCACATGGTCCCCAAAGCCACCGGCGGGTGGAGGCCCTGCGGCGACTACCGCAGGCTGAATGATGCCACCACCCCGGACTACTACCCCATCCCTCACATCCAGGACTTCGCAGCGAACCTACACGGGGCCCACATCTTCTCCAAGGTGGACCTCATCCGGGGATAGCACCAAATCCCGGTCCACCCTGACAACATCCCCAAAACTGCGCTTATCACTCCATTCGGCCGCTTCAAATGCTATTCGGCCTTAAGAATGCCGCGCAGACTTTCCAGCGGCTGATGGACGCGGTAGGCCACGACCTAGACTTTGTGTTCATTTACTTAGATGACATACTAATCGCCAGCTGTGACTGCCAAGAACACCTTTCCCACCTCCGCCAATTGTACTCCCGTCTCCGTGATTTCGGCCTCACTATCAACCCGGCCAAGTGCCAATTCAGACTCGACTCTATCGATTTCCTTGGCCACAGAATCACCAGCGAAGGAGCAACACCCCTACCCGCCAAGGTGGACGCTATCTGCCATTTTGCCCGTCCCAACATGGTCAAAGGCCTGCAGGAATTCCTGGGGATGGTCAACTTTTACCATCGGTTCATCCCTGCAGCAGCCCGTATCATGCGCCCTTTGTTCTCGCTGATGTCTGGCAAGGGCAAGGACATCGTCTGGAACGACGAGGCCGCGGCTGCCTTCGTTAAGGCCAAGGACGCCCTGGCAGACGCCGCGATGCTGGTACACCCTAGGACAGATGTCCCAACTGCCCTCACGGTGGACGCATCCAACACCACGGTTGGTGGGGTACTGGAACAACTAATCGAAGGCCGTTGGCAACCCTTGGCATTTTTCAGCAGGCACCTTAGACCACCCGAACTGAAATACAGCACCTTTGATCGAGAACTACTACCACTGTACCTGGTGATCCGGCATTTCCGGTACTTCTTAGAAGGCAGGCCTTTCACCGCTTTCACTGACCATAAGCCTTTGTCCTTCGCCTTCTCCAAGGTCTCTGATCCCTGGTCAGCTCGTCAGCGGTGACATTTGTCCTACATTTCCAAATTCACAACGGATATCCAACATGTCTCCAGAAAGGACAATGTCGTTGCTGATGCGCTTTCCAGACCAACCATCCACAGCCTGTCCCTGGGTGTAGACTACACGGCCCTGGCTGACGCACAGCAAGCCAACGACGAGCTGCCCAGCTACAGAACCGCAGTCTCGGGCCTGCAGCTCCAAGATTTGTTAGTCGGTCCAGGTCAGCAGACCCTCCTTTGCGACATCGCAACAGGTCAGCCCCGCCCTATAATTCCTGCAGCCTGGCGGAAATGCGTTTTCGACTCGGTACACGGGTTGGTGCACCCGTCCATCAGATCAACTGTCCGAGTGGTCACCAGCAAGTTCCTCTGGCATGGCCTGCGCCAACAGGTCAGCGAGTGGGCCAGGACTTGTCCACACTGCCAGACATCAAAAATCCAATGACATGCCAAGGTCCCGCCACAGCAGTTCGAGCCTACCCATAGAAGGTTCGATCACATCCACTTCGACCTCGTTGGTCCTCTGCCAATTTCAAGAGGAGCCCGGTACCTCCTTACCACCGTGGACCGGTTCACGAGGTGGTCAGAGGCAACCCCTCTATCCGACATCATGACTGATTCCTGCGCCCGGGCGCTGCTCACAACTTGGATCTCACGTTTTGGTGTTCCGGCCCACATCACCTCAGACAGTGGTGCCCAGTTTACCTCCAGCCTCTGGTCTGCATTAGCGAACATGCTAGGGATGCAGCTGCACACCACCACGGCCTACCACCCTCGATCAAACAGGTTGGTGGAACGTTTCCACCGCCATCTGAAGTCAGCCCTGATGGCCCGCCTGAAAGGTCCTAACTGGGTCGACGAACTGCCTTGGGTCCTGCTTGGCACACGCACTGCCCCCAAGGAAGATCTCCACGCTTCGTCAGCTGAACTCGTGTACAGTGCGCCCCTAGTCGTCCCAGGCGATTTCATACCTGCCCTTCGGGGCCAAGAGGAACAACCCACGGCAGTCCTGGAAAGACTGCGCGAGAGGCTCGGCAGCCTGGCACCGATTCCCACTTCGCGGCATGGTCAAACCCCATCCTGTGTGCCCAAGGAACTACGAGACTGTAAGTTCGTTTTTGTTCACAGGGGCACACCTCGGGCACCGTTGCAACGACGATACGAGGGGCCGTTCAGGGTCATCAGGAATAATGGGTCCACCTTTATTTTTGACATTGGGGGCAAGGAAGAGGTTTTCACGATGGACCACCTCAAACCGGCTCATTTAGATCTACAACAACCGGTCGAGGTCCCAACACTGTGACGCAGAGGCCGACCTCCTAAGCAATGGCTAGCACAGCCCGCGAACCTTGGGGACCGTATCGCCGGTTCTGGGGGGCGGGGGGCGGTTGTGTAGCGACTCACTGTCTGAACAAGCGAACCGGCTCGGCGGTCAGGTCGCGCATCGTTGGAGCGGTGAGGCCCAAGATGGCGCTGGGCCTTCGTCTTCCCCGAGCGACAGGGAGGACCTGTACGCGGGAAAAGTTTGATGACGTAGTGCATACGTCATTTCCGTTTTTGGTGGGCGGGAACCGTTCCTCTTAAAAGGCCTGCGCAAGGTGGGAAAATAAATAACTTTTGTTCTGCAGCTCATCGACTAGTGTCTTACTTTCACATCGCGGTAGCAGCCGCTACAACTGCTCCTTTTGATATATCTCTAAATTTTCTGCTTCACTCTTCAGTAATTAGGTCAATCTTTCAAAAGCATTGCAAAAATATGTTGAGCTGCCTTAAATATCTTTACAAAATTCTTATGATCTCCCCCACCCCCAAATGAAATTCACCTTATAAGTCAGCATAAAAATAAATCATTTTTAGCCTGCCTGTAGTGCACATGGATAAAAAAGGAAAAAAAGAACTTAAAAGAAAAGCAATTTATTTTATATAGCACCTTTCATATAGTAGATTTTCTTTGCATTTACCACCTGTTTTGAAGTAACTTAAGGTCAGTTTAAAATGATCTCCACAAATTTAGGACCGGAACCATCAGAGATTGTGGCTTGGCACAGGTTTCCCTGTTGCTAAGTTGTTACGATTCGAGTTCATATTGTCAGCAGAAAACCTATACCAAGATCCATAACAGTTTTCTACAAACCATGAAATATGACATAAGAACTAGCAAAATGTCTCCACTAGTCATCTGGTTACCATTTCTCACTAAAACTATATAGGACACATAGGGAGGGATGTCACAAGGAAAGGCTAAGTCATGATGAATGAGAATTTCCTACATCATCAAATTGTGGAGGAGCCAGTTGTTCCAATGGATTAAAGTACAGCTCTTTCACTCCTGAGTTCTAAATTTGAATCCCCATGTGGCTAACTTGAAAATCTTACTTTACTTTGAAGGCCATTCACAGTTATAAATAAAATGAATTTGGACAATCACATCCCAGTTCCCATAGGATGAGGCCATAGTACAAAAATTCATGTAATTCAGCACTAACTCTGGATTCTTCCTCAAAGAGCTATGATTGGGAAATGAAAGTGTCATGTTCCTTCAGTGGCTCATGATGAAGCACAGCACTGAGGAGATGCAGGAGTATTGCTCATTTTCATCATTCCTCCCTAATGCCCAATCAAAATTATTATTAAATATATGTAAAAAATCTTCCTTTTTCAGCATCACCATTCCACAGGGATTCAAACCAATATGGCAAAGTAGAGAGGAGGATCAATTAAGGGTAAATTTATAAGCCTAAATAGAAAAGTCAAGGCTAAAGAGCAGGCGAACAATTTGGGTAAAATGAAGCAAATTTTTTTCTGAAGAGATGGCTTCACAAAAGGTAATAGAGCAGTTACAACAAGGCCATAATCAGGGAAAAATAATAAAACCCAATTGGCAAAATAGCAAAATGATATCTAGGATCTAGGAATTCTATCCAGGACAACTAATAACCTCTGTTTAGACTTTAGACAAAACTGTCTTATGCAAATAAGCAGAATGAATACACAAAAAAGGGATTTGAGTTATTCACAGCAACACTGTAAAATGTTGTTGTGAATAACTCAAAATCAAAGTATGAGTTATTCAAAGGCTAAAAAAAGATAAGCACATTATTAATGCTTTTTAATAATGCTATGGATGAATGAAATAACCAGCATTGTGCAATGCAAAGAATCATGTAAATAAGTTAATGAACTTAAGGATCAGTCATTCATTGTTATTTATTTTATATTTTTGTTCAAATAAAAGACTGAGCACCCAACTCTGCCAAAATCCCAGATACTTTTAAAAAAGACTATTCTGATTTCATCTTGGAACAAGCATCAATATCATTGTAGAGCTACTCCGAATCAACATACATGTATTATATTTAGAATTCCCATAATCTTTAGAAAGAATTCTCATTCTAATGAATGGACAACCAGAAAATTAAAATAGGATCTGGATGTTTAATCAACAATTTGGGTTTGATTCTATTAATGGGAATATCCATGAAATTTGAATTTATCTACCTTTTCAATTACTGGAATAGACTCAAAAGTTCATCTGGAATCTTGTTTCGCTTTGAGGCCAAATGGTTGCATATCTGCTCACTTACAAAACAAATACTGGTCATGAACCTTCACAAAAGTGTCTTCAATTACCTTGCAACAGGTTTGTGGAGCTTGAGATGGCAGACAATAAAAAGCAAGCAAATTGGGATAGAAAGTTTGGTCTGAGATGACTTGAAAGCTTTGACTATAATGCTGACCACATCATTGAGCTATTTGACTGTAAAATATAGGAAATCACTTCACTGATCCCTGAAGTATAATTATAATTTCACTATACAATCCATGTGGCTCAGATTCTATTAACTATTTTATAACTGGATTTTTTTTCTTTTGGTAGACAGTAAAAATGCAAATTTCTTGGTCAATAGACATATATATCTTTTGTTCTGAAGTTTGAATCTATTTGTGCACGATAAGTAAATACATTAATCTCTGCTACCTATTATTTGAACATAAATTTCTCCAAGGATGAAGATTTCCCAGAAACCCTATTGAACTAATTAGAATTACAGACTTTGGAAAATAGTGCCAGGACCACCATCATTCAAGTATGTTTTCAGAAAGAGGATTTTGGACATTTCTTACATAATATCTTAAGTCCTCCTGAGAGTTTTGTAAATTTAGCTCCCTTTTGGGAGTTCATTTACAAAACAAAAGTATCACTCTTCCTGTGTTTGGTCAACAGCGTTACTTGGCAATCATCTTTCCAGTGAACTAAGTGGGAGAGAGGGTGGTGGGTTCAAGAAAGGCTAGTAGCTCTGCGAGTTCAAATTTGTGTTTGGATGTTCCTGAAATTCAGATCATTTCAAATACATATTTCCTTCAAAAACATTCATTGTGTAAGTGAGCAAATTGTAGAACCTTTCTGATTCGTCAGGAAGAAAGAATGGTTTCAGATAAACAACAAGCTTCACAAAAAAAATTCTTGTAACATTTGATTTTAAACAAATACACCATTAGAACTTTTTGTTCGGTTAAAATGGAATCTGGAATATGTCTGTAAGAATGATCAGCTAATTTGGTCTCTCATTTTAAAAGGTCCTTGCTTAAATAAACTCTGCCAGAATGCAGGTATTTCTACCTGTTTATAGCATCACTGCTGCATTGTTGGACAGTCTTTTGAGACAGTAAAATGAGCTTCAGTTTGCCTGTTCAGACCAATTCATAAGATCCTATGAATTATAATAAAGTAGGGAGATAGCCTAGCGTCCTGGTTATGATTTCTTCCTTACATGAATCTGTGAAACAACATTCATCCATTACCATTTGCTTTGAGCAAACTGAATGCCTGATTAGCCTAGATAACTTAAAAAAACAAATTCTGGCAATGAGGAACATTGGCATACTCTGAAGATATACAGTTGTACATAAATGTGTATTGCTTTTGCACTCACTCTTTCAAGAAAGCAAGTACAGTCACTGGCAGTATTTTAATCAGAATGTGGATGAACTGTTGCACCGATCCCCCTCCAGACACAAAATTACTCCTGGAGCTCATCATCCCATCGCCTCTGCAAGGGATCCCAGCAACCTACTGGATTCACCACCATTGCCCTGGCTACAACCCTGAGGTGGGTCACCACTATCCTTGCAAGTAGGTCAGAAATAACTCGCTTCTTTCCTGGTGAGCGCCTTGGTGCAGCTGCCCATTCTCCCAGTTGGAGTTCATTTAATTAGGGTGCTTGCTTAGCTGCTGAGCCACTCTCAGTTAAGAAATCTCCTTAAGTCGGATTGCGCATCGAACATGAAAATTGGTGGAGCTGTGGATAGCAAGGAAGGTTGTCAAAGGATACAGCAGGATGTAGATCAGTTGGAAATTTATGTGGAGAAATGGCAATGGAATTTGATACGGACAAATGCGAGATGTTGCATTTTGGGAGATCAAATGCAAGAGGAAAGTACAAAATAAATGGCAGGACCCTTAGGAGTACTGATATACAGAGGGACCTTGGGGTGCGTGTCTATAGCTCCCTGAAAGCATCAACACATATGGATCGGGTGCTAAAGAAGTCACACGGCATGCTTGCCCTCGTCAGTCGGGGCAATAAGTATAAATGTTGGGAAGTCATGTTGCAGCTGTATAAAACTTTGGTTAGTCCATATTAGGAGTATTACGTCCAGTTCTAGTTGCCGCATTACAGGAAGCATGCGTAGGCTTTGGAGAGGGTGTAGAAGAGGTTTACCAGGATATTACCTGGATTGGAAAGTATCAGCTATAAAGAAGAGGTTGGACAAACTTGGACCATTTTCACTGAAGCATCAGAGGATCAGAGGTCGAAGGGCGACCTGACAGAAGTATATAAAATTATTGAGAGGGGTAGATAGAGTCCTTTTCCACAGTGTGGAAAAGTCACCTACGAGGGGGTATAGGTTTAAAGGTGGGGGGGGGGGTGGGAGTCTAAAGAAGATTTGTGAGGCAAGTCCTTGTTTTGTTTAGACAGAGGATGGTAGGTACCTGGAACATGCTGCCAGGGGAGATGGTAGAAGTAGATATGATAGTGACATTTACGAGGCATTTAGACAGAAACATGAACAGGCAGGGAATAGAGGGATACAGATCATATGCAGGCAGATTAGTTAGACTAGCAGCATGATCAATTCAGACATGGTGGGATGAAGGACCTGTTCTTGCATTGTATTGTTCTATATTCTATTAACTGTACAACACATTTGATGCCTTCTAATGTGTTTTAATATCTTCTGCATTATCTGTGGAGGTGCTTCCTCCATTACCCTAGATAATTTAACGTTGTGTAAGATTAGCCCAGAACACGATTCACAAGCCAATTCATTTAAATGCTACTTGCACAGCTATAAGGAAGATATGAAAAAATGAGTCACGATTTTTAATTGGAATTTTAAAATAAATGTATTCTTACTTTTCTTCCTTGCAGATGTACAAGCACCATTCATGTGAATGAGCTTGTCAATCCCATTCTAGGTCCAATTTGAGCAGGATACTCGAAAAGATTCTCCAGTGTAAATCCTGGAGAATTCCAGCAAGTTCTTCTTCCATGGTTTGACTCCAGCAGTGGAATCCAGCTGTGAATCTGCATTCACGTAGGAGACCAGGACTTTCTGGTGCTTGCCTAAGTGGATGCCAATGGTTCAACGAGGAACTGCTGACAAATCCCAGCAAAATCTGGACCAGTGCGTCATGCACAACACAAAACAAAGTAAAAACAGAAAATGCTGGAAACAGTCAAGGTCTTTGACCTGAAACATTAACTTTGTTCTGTTTTCCACAGATGCTGCCTGTCCTGATGAGTGTTTCCAACATTATCCATTTTATTTCAGAATTCCAGTATCTGCAGTTTTTATTGATTTTCATACAAAAAAAAGATTTTGCTAAACAGTAGGTTGTAAAGGTTACTCAAACGTGTATTAATATCACTTGCAAGTATAATATCTGAGCAGGGTACTTTCTTTAATTGGAGAGTGTAAAGGGCAGAAAATAGGAAATTAAACCACACAAGAATGCTGCATTTACTGGAAAGAAGTGAAGATCAAAATGTGTTTGAAATAATTATATAGCAATTTATAATTATATAAAATCTAACTGCATCTGATAATTTTCACAGAAAGATATACTCATAGTAAATGCAGTACTGACATACAGAGCATGTTGTCTTTTTAAATTCTTAACCATGTTGAATCAGCTGATTTGGTGGCAAGTGAATGTGCATGTGTGTGTGTCTGGGCACGTGTGTATAATTAGACCAATAAAAGGTTTATCTTTAATAGTCATGAATTGAAAATTATGGTGATTAATAGTACCCACGAATCCATAACTCAGCATCAATTAGCACCCTCAGGCTAACAACCAGAAAACTAGTAATCATGCGAAAGGCAGAATGTGAATACCAGCTAGGTATAATATGCATCTATTTGGCATATCCAATCAAATAGCTTGTGTGATTTATTAAGCACTGCAGCGTTGAACCACATATTAATATGATCTTATATTTAACAAATTCTCTTATTGTAATTTTTGTCATGGGTTTAAATAAGGAAAAAAAATGTAGAAGCAGAGAATGCCATAACACAAGAGAGTTTAGATGAGTTATTCTTTACAGTGAAATATACTTTGGAAAATGTTCAGAATGCAGGAATATGATCAAGCTGGGATTGTGACAGTTCAAGTGATGTACCATCACAGGATGACACTGGGATGGCACAAGAGACCTTCTAGAGAGGAACTAAATCACTATCATAGTTGTACCCATAAGTCATAACTATAATAGTTTATGTTATTTGATCTGAATTGATTGATAGTAGAATTGCTCCCGAAATAATATTTTTTCAGTGCATCATTTTCTGTAAAATACAAATGAAATGAACAGGAAGCATATTATGCAACAGGATCTTTAATGCCAGTAAGGAACAGAAATGATTCCATATAAATAAGGCAGAAACAAAAGAAAGAAGGATGATTAGGCCATACAGCCTCTCAGTCCTGCTCAATAGATCATGGTTGATCTGATCTTTGACCTCAGCTTCACTTCCTGTCTGCTCCCCATAACCCTTAATTTCTCTAAAGTCCAAATAATCTATCAGCCTTTATATATTAAATCACTCATCATCGATAACTTCTGGAATAGGTAGTTCCAAAGATTCCAAACCTCTGAGAAAAGTAGTCTAATCTCAGTCTTGTGGCCAGCTCCTAATCTGAAGACAATACCCCCTTGTTCTAAACTTTGCTACCAGGAGAAACACCCCTACAGCATCAAGCCTCTGAGAATTTATCTATTTCAATGGGATATCATCATTAATGGAAATGCCTACATTTATTGCCCATCACTAATTACTCTTGAACAGAGGAAAGTAGTTAAGAGTCAACAACATTGGTGAAGATGTAATCAATCATAGTTGGCCTGATGAGGTTAGAATAGCAGATTCCCCTCTTGAAAGAGTGGTGAACCGGATGGATTTTTATGACAATCTGGTAGGTTTGTGGACTCCATTAATAAGACTAGATTTAATTCTAAATTTAATTTAACTACTTGAATGTAAATTCCATCCCAGCTGCAGTAATGGGATTTGATCTCATGGCTCTGGATCAATGGTCCAATACTTTGGCTGCCAGTCCAGTAACTTCAACCCGATTGCCTCTCAATCTTCTGAACTCTTAAAAATGTAGGCCCAATCCTCATAATTTTCTCCATTGGTTAACCCCCCCATCCCAGTAAGCAATCTAGGAATACAATCTTCACTGCACCTTATCTTATATCTTCCCATCTCCAAGCATATTCCCCCTTAATTTAAAGAAAACAAAACTCTGTGCAGATACAATGTCACATGCAGTTACAGAAAGACTTTCTTACTCTTCTACTCCATTTTTCAAGTAAAGGCCAACATTCCATCTATCTTTCTGAGTACTTGCATCTTAATTTTTCATGTTCCTTGCACAATGACATCCAGATTTCTCCTAACACCACTGTTTAAACATCATTTTAATGCTATTTTTACTATATTCTTCTTTTCTATCCCTCCTGGTGGATAATCTCACATTTCCAAATGATACGCATCTTTTCTTCAGGAGGCAACTACAAATTACGGCATGATTTTGATGTTTTACTGGTATAAATTGTATGTTACACTTATTCACTATTTCCTCCTCTAAACTTAAATGTTCTTACTGTGAAATATTCTGCCAAGAATGACTAAGACCACATTTGCTAGAATTAATTGCCTGCTCATCCCATGACTCAAATTCATGAAAGCAGACTTATAACAGAAGCATGTAAATTTTGCACATTATGCAGACTCGCACCTTGGCATTAAGAATAAATGGCTTAATGGAATCTCTTAATCTTGTTCATAATCAGTAGCATTAAAAATTCATTGTTGCTTAATATCAGAGCAAAATTGGAGTGAACTTTCAGCATTTGGTTCTTTTTCATTCTTTATCCTGTCAATACTGCAAGGCATTTGTTTCATCTCCCAATTCCAGTCCTAATCTAACCATAAGAGATATTGTCTGAAAAGTGATTTTTTTTTATTAATCATGGCTTTACCAGAATGCTTACAATCTGGTGATGTAGAGCACCCAAATATAAATTAAGTTTCCTTAGCAACCAAGTAGCATCAACTTGAGTGTATTTCACCGTCTAACATCAAAGTAGAGAGTGACACCTATCACATCAAGATAGTCCAGTCACTTGTTTCTCCTTTCTTAGTCTCACACATTTTGTCCTTGATGGATGAGATGGTGTAACGAAGTCGTTATTATCTTGCTTAATGATACATTCTTTCTCATGCTGAAGTAAACGTGACTATGCTGTTTCTAGCCTGCAGGACAGGAAGCACTTATTTAGCAACCAAACAATCCCAAGGCCTGTCCTTCACCTAGATTTTGAGATGGGAAATTTGCGCAAATGTACATCGTGAGGAAGGAACCGGGATGATGTCAATCAAAGAACACGGATGCTTCAGTGAAAGATCCTGGGGAAGCTGCAGTGCTTTGGATCTTAGCAGAGGAAACAATTCAGTATTGTGGTCACACCCACATCCGATGGGCCTTCCATTGATATTAAAGAATGCTTCATGTCCTTGTGCACATAACGCTTAAAGGGATATTATCCCAAGGAAGGTCACAGATAAAGCAAAAGAGGAAATTCAGGACTATAGGTCTTATAAGTTCTTAAGCAAGAATTCTTTATGAATGTATTGTGTAATAAGCCTCTAGCTTACCTTTAGATATTTCAGAAAATGTGGATATTCCATCCACAAACAACAAGTTGTTTCACGAACATAGAACAAATTGTAGTCTGCAGTGCATCATATCTTGTGCTACAGAGTCAGAATTCAGGATGGCTGATACAGGAAAGCCACCAGATGGAGGAAGGAAGATGTTTCCCCATAAAGGATTAAAAAAAAGTCAAAATGTAGGTCAACTCAAACTGCTGGTTAAAACCTTCATCAGTAATTTCACAGGAACATTAATGACTGTTAATTTCTGCAGTGTGACCCAAATGAGGTAATGTATTCCACGTACACCAATGACGGCAAAGACCACCAGCCAGGAAAGATACAAGTCAAGTAGCCCCTCAGGCCTGTGCGGCTCCTCAGTTAAATCATGGCTGATTTGAACCTCATCTCCAGTTTCCTCAATTTCGTTCCATATCCCTGGTTAACACCCTTCCCTAATAAAAATCCATCTATTTAGCCTTGATATCTCCTGATGTTTTCACAGCCTCAGCTTTTTGGACTAGGGTATGATAAGTTTCCATTTTTACTTGGGCAGAACTCTTTTTTGATTCCATCCTTTAACGAGCTTCCTTTTGAAGATGATGACCCATTGTCACCGATTTCCTGCTGAGAGGAAATAGGCACTCAAAATCCAGCCAAGGGAATGATTTTAAACACTTAATCATTTTAACCAGATCACCTCTTTAATCTGTTTTATTTTGGGGAATACACAATGTGACCCCAAACCATAGGATGGTAAATCCATGCTGCATCCCATCTAATATACCCTTCTTTCAAGGGCTGGTACCCAACCCTGAACACTGAATTCAATTAAATTTTGAACTAGGTTCAAGATAACTAAAGCATAACTTTTTCATTTTTGTATACCAACACTGTAAAATAAAGGCCAACACTCTAATTGTATAACAAGCAATCAAAGACAGCCTTTTGATGCTTATTATACAAGTTCCTTCGCTTTTAATGATTTGTGTAGTAGGATTGCCAAAAACTCTTTACTCTAGCCTCTCACTATTTAGAAAGTACTCCAGTTTAGGTGGGAAAAGAGTGACCTCACATCTGCCTTTGTTGAACTCCACCTGCCACAAATTTTCCCCCACACATTTAATCTGCTTATGTTCCTTTGCAACTTCCCGTTTCCATCCATACTATCCCTCCAAACTCAGTGTCACCTGCATTAAATATAAACAAACCACAGGGTCTGACACTTAATATTTTAGGTTAGCCAGGATAAAGGATACACCCAAGGCAATTAGTGCATTTGTGAATTCACAATGTACAAAATGAAGCAAAAAATTCATCGTTCAATACACATTGGCAATAATCCAGCCTTCTTCCTGTAGAAATAAGGTTGTACACAGAGACAACCAGAAAATTCCATAAGTAATAAAATCCAGCTCAATCAAACCCTTCTCAACTTCATATCCCTTACCTAACTGCTCTATTCATTTTAGTTTCTCTTCTCCTGAATACTTTCTTTTAGGTCCTTTGACAACTTGCGCAAACTTTGTCGAACTACTGAAATTCATTTCATATTTACTCAAGAATTACATTAATAATGTTTTAACATTAATTGAGGCAACAATAAGTCATCATGTCTTATTAACTTGATTGAGTTTCTCGAGGAGGTGACAGAAGTGATCGATGAAGGTAGAACAGTGGATGTTGTCTACATGGATTTTAGAAAGGCTTTTGACAAGGTCCTTCATAGCAGGCTCATCCAGGACATAAAGATGCATGGGATCCACAGTGACTTGGCCGTTTGGATTCAGAACTGGCTTGCCCATAGCAGACAGAGGGTAGTGGTTGATGGCTCTTACCTCTGGTTGGAGGTCTATGACTAGTGGTGTTCTGCAGGGATCTGCACTGAGACCTTTGCTGTTTATATGAAAACATGGATGGGTGGGTTAGTAAGTTTGCAAATGACACAAAGACTGGTGGCATTGTGGATAGTGTGGAAGGTTGCCAAGGGATACAACGAGATATAGATCAGTTGCAAATATGGGTGGAGAAATGGAAGATAGAGTTTCATCTGGGCAAGACTGAGGTATTACACCTTGGGAGATCAAATGCAAAGGGAAAGGACATAGTTAATAGCAGGACCCTTAACAGCAATGATGTAGAGGCATCTTGGGGTCCAAGTCCATAACTCCCTGAAAGTGTCTGCACAAGTTGAAAGAGTGGTAAAGAAGGCATATGGTATGTTTGCCTTTATTGGTCAAGGCATTGGGTTCAAGAGTCAGGAAGTTATGTTGCAGCTTTATAAAACTATGATTCGGCCACATCTAAGAGATATCTTTATTAGTCACATGTACGTCGAAACACACAGTGAAATGCATCTTTTGCGTAGAGTATTCGGGGGGGCAGCTCGCAAGTGCCGCCATGTTTCCAGCGTCAATAATAGCATGCCCACAACTTCCTA
Organism: Pristis pectinata; assembly: GCF_009764475.1. Taxonomy (NCBI): domain Eukaryota; kingdom Metazoa; phylum Chordata; class Chondrichthyes; order Rhinopristiformes; family Pristidae; genus Pristis; species Pristis pectinata. The sequence continues at coordinate 40,052,232 of NC_067408.1, read as the reverse complement.
ACCTGTACGTCTTTGTAATGTGGGAGGAAACCAAGTGACCCGGAGGAAACCCACGCAGACATGGGAAGAGCGTACAAACTCCTTACAGACAGCGGATGGAATTGAACTTGGGTTGCTGGCGCTGTAATAGAGTTACGCTAACCGCTACGCTACCATGCCTGCCCTAGAATATTGCATTCAATTCTGATTGCTTCATTATAGGATGTGGAAGCTTTGGAGACAGTGCAGAAGAGGTATACTGGGATGCTGCCTGGATTAGAGGGCAAATGCTAATAAGGAGAGGTTGGACAAACTAGGGTTGTTTTCTCTGGAGCGGTGGAGGCTGAGGGGAGACCTGATAGAAGTTTGTAAAATTATGTGAGGGAGGCCTATACAGAATAGACAGCCAGTATCTTACCCAGGGTCAAAATGTCTAATACTAGAGTGCATGCATTTAAGGTGAGGGGGGAAAGTTCAAAAGGACAAGTGTGGGCAAGTTTTTGTTTTGAAAATCGAGAGTGGTGGGTGCCTGGAATGCACTGCAAGGGATGGTAATGGAGGCAGATATGATAGAGGCACTTAAGAGGCTCTTAGACAGGCACGTGAATGTGCAGAGAATGAAGGGATATGGACCAGTATGGACCATGTGCAGACAATAGGGATTAGTGTAATTAGGCATCATTAGCATAATTAGTTTGGCACAACATTGTGGGCCGAAGGGCCTGTTCGTCTGCTGTACTTTATGACTAAATGAATATAGAACAGAAGTACAGCACAGAAACAGGCCCTTTGGCCCACCATGTCCATTACAACCTTTGTGTCCATCCACACTAGTCATAGAGTCATACAGCATGGAAACAGGCCCTTCGGCCCAACTGGTTCATACTGACCAAGGTGCCCCAACCAAGCTAGTCCCATTTGCCAGCGTTTGGCCCATAACCTTCTAAATCTTTCCAATCTATGTACCTGTCCAACTGTCTTTTAAAAGTTGTTATTGTACCTGCCTCAACCACTTCCTCTGGCAGCTCATTCCATATAGATACCACCCTTTGTGTAAAAAAAGTTGCCCCTCAAGGTCCTCAAATCTTTTGCCTCTCACCTTAAACCTATGCCCTCTAGTTCTCGATACCCCAGCTCTGGGAAAAGGACTGAAAAAAGATGGCATTCACCTTATCTATGCTTCTCATGATTTTATACACCTCTATAAGATCACATCTCAATCTCCTACTCTCGAAGGAATAAAGTCCTAGCCTGTCCAACCTCTCCCTATAACTCAGTCCCTCAAGTCCTGTCAGCATCCTTACAAATCTTTACTGCACTCTTTCCAGTTTAGTAATATCTTTCCTGTGGCAGGGCGACCAAAACTGAACACAATACTCCAAGTGCGGCCTCACCAGCCTCCTGTACAACTGCACCATGACCTCCTAACTTTTACACTCAATCCCCTGACTTACGAAGGCCAGTGTGCCAAAAACCTTCTTCATCACCCTGTGACTCCACTTTCAGTGAACCATGTACTTGTACTCCAAGGTCGCTCTGTTCTCCAACACTCATCAGGGCCCTGCTGTTCACTATGAAAGTCCTACCTGGACTTGACTTTCCAAAATGCAACAGCTTGCACTTAGCCGAATTAAACTCCATTTGCCATTCCTCGCCCACTTACTCAGCTGATCAAGATCACCTTGTAATTTTTGATAACCTTCTTTATTGTCCACTATACCACTTATTTTAGTGTCATCTGCAATCTTACTAGCCATGCCTTGTACATTCTTATCCAAATCATTGATATAGATGACAAACAACAATGGGCCCAGCACCGACCTGAGGCACACCTCTAGTCATGGGCCTCCAATCTTAGAAACAACCTTCCACCATCACCCCGCTTTCTACCATCAAGCCAATCATGTATGCAATTAGCCAGCTCTCCCTGGATTCCACGCGACCCAGCCTTCCAGAGCAGCCTACTATGCGGAGCCTTATCAAAGGCCTTACTGACGTCCATATGAACCACATCTACTGCCCTTCCCTCATCAACTTTCTTAGTCACCTCATCAAAAAGCTCAATCAAGTTTGTAAGGCATGATCCCCCATGCACAAAGCCATGCTGACTACCCCTAATCAACCCTTGCCTTTCCAGTTATACTTACATCTTATCCCTCAGAATCCTCTCCAGTAACTTACCTACCACAGATGTTAGACTTACTGGCCTATAGTTACCAGGGTTTTCTTTGCCACCCTTCTTAATTGAAGGCACAACATTTACTACCCACCAGTCTACCAGCACCTCACCCGTGGCTAACAATGATTGGTATTGGTATTGGTTTATTATTCTCACTTGTACAGAGGTACAGTGAAAAGCTTGTCTTATAAACCAATCGGATGTAGATATCTCAGCCAGGGCTCCTGCAATTTCTTCTCTAGCAACCCACAGAGTTCTTGGATAAACCTCGTCAGGCCCTGAAGATTTGTCTACCTTCATACCTTTTAAGACATCCAGCATCTCCTCTACTGTAATGCCAACTATCCCCAAGACCACCCTCCCATTTACTTTTCCTAGTTCCAAAGTCTTCATGTCTTTCTCCACAGTAAAAACAGAGGAGAAATACTCATTAAGGATCTTGCCCATCTCCTGTGGCTCTACACAAAGGTGTTCCCTTCAGCCTTTGAGGGTCCCTATTCTCTCTCCAGTTACTCTTTTTCCATTAATATACATAAAATCTCTTTAGATTTTCCTTAATCTTCTCTGCCAAAGTCATCTCGTGCCCCTTTTTGCCCTCCTGATTTCCTTCTCGAGTACACCTCTGCATACCTTTTTACTCCTCCAGGGATTCACTTGATCCCAGCTGCCTGCACCTGACCCATGCCTCCTTCTTTCTCCTGGCCAAGGCCTCAATATCCCTCGTCATCCAGGGTTCCCTACTCCTACCAGCCTTGCCCTTCACCTTAACAGGAACATGCAGACCTTGAGCTCTCACTATCTCATCTTTAAAAGCCTCCCACTTGTCTGTGTTCCCTTTGCCTGCAAACAACATACTCCAATCAACCCCTGGAAGCTCCTGTCTCATACCGTCAAAATTCACCTTGCCCCAATTTAGAACTTGAACCTGTGAACCGGTTCTGTCCCATTCCATAACTATTTTAAAACTAATTAAACTATGGTCACTGGTCCCAAAGTGCTCCCCTACTGTCACCTCAGTCACTTGCCCCGCCCTATTACCCAAGAGTAGGTTGAGCTTTGCCCTCTCCCTAGTAGGGCCCTCTATATATTGCCCAAAGAAACTTTCCTGAACGCACGTAACAAATTCCACCCCATCTAAGCCCTTAACAGTATGGCAGTCTCAGTCTATGTCAGGAAAATTAAAATCCCCTCCTATTACAACCCCATTGTGCAGAGTAGTAAGAATAATTGCCTTGCATATTTGTTCTTCTAGTTCTCATTGACTATTTGGGGGCCTATACTATAATCCCAGAGCACCTGTACCCCAGAATATTAAGCTGCCAGTCCTGTCCCTCCCTTAGCCATGTTTCTGTAATAACTATAACATCCCAGTCCCACATAGCTATCCAAGCCCCGAGTCCATCCGCCTTACCCGTCAGACCTCTTGCATTGGAAATAAATGCAATTTAATCCAATAGGCTTTCCTCGATCGTGGCCATTCTCCTGCCCATCATGCCTATTCAACCTGCTGTCACTGACTTCTGCATCACTTTCCAGCCTCTCATTTGCCTCCCTGATGCTTGGGAACAACACCACCCCCCCACCCCCCAACCAATAGTTTGAACCCACCCTAGTAGCCTGCCAGGATATTGGTCCCATGTCAGCTCAGGTGTAACCTGTCCTTTGTGTACAGGTCACCTCTGTCCCAGAAGAGATCCCAATGGTTCAAAAATCTGAATCCCTGCCCCCTACACCAATTTTTCAGACATGCATTCATTTACCATATCCTCCTATTCTTACCCTCACCAGCACGTGGTACTGGAAGTAATCCAGAGAATACTTTCCTCAAGGTCCAGCTTTTTAAACTTCTTCCCCAGCTCCCTATATTCACTGTGCAGGACCTCATCCCTTTCTCTACCCATGTCATTTGTGCCAACATGCACAACGACTTCTGGCTGCTCCCCCTCCCCCTTCAGAATGTTCTGCAGCTGCTCCGTAACATCCTGGACCCTGACCACAGGGAGGCAACACACCATTGCAGAGTCCCTTTTGTGGCCACAGAATCTCCTGTCCGCCCCCCCCCCCCAACTATAGTCCTTTATCTTCACCTTTCCCCACTGAGCCTCAGAGCTGGTCTGGGTGCCACAGACCCATCCACTGCTGCCTTCTCCTGAATGATCATTTCCCCCCCCCCCCCAACAGTATCCAAAACAGTATACTTGTTTTTGAGGGGAATGGCCACAGTGCAAGATTCCCCGATCTGCCTACTCCCTTTTCCTTTCCTGGTCACCCAACTACTTTCTGCCTGTACCTTGGGTGTGACCACCTCACTAAAACTCACATCTATGAAACTCTCAGCATCTCGGATGATCCTGAGTGTGTCCAGCTGCTTCATGTAGTCAGTCAGGAGTTGCAACTGGACACACTTCCTACAGGTGAAGTCCTCAGGGACACTGGAAGTCTCCCTGACCTCCCACATCCTGCAGGAAGAGCATGCCACTGCTTTAACAGCCATCTGAATGCTCTGACTAAAAACAAAATTCAAGGAACCTTACCTGTGCCTCTGCTCGCCAAAGCCTCGCGAACCAAAATCTCTTAACTTACCACTCAAACATTAGCCCACTCTCACAATGGCTGCTCTGCGAGAGCCTGCTTTCTTTTTATTGGCTGAAGTGTCTCACAATTAGCCAATAAGAAATGCTTTTCTGGAAAGCTCTATCACTTCACTCAAAGGCTCTTTCTTTAAGCTTCCTGCTGCTAGTTCTATTTACCCATATCAGGTCATCGGTATCCTTCACTGCTTTACCTATTTGTGCCTGTTTCTTAAATGCGTCTACTCCACTACTTCCTTTGCAATGCATTCCAGATATCATCCACTCTGTGTAAAAATACTTGCCCCTCAAATTCCCTTTAAATCTCCTTCCTCTCAACTTAAACCTATGGCCTCTTGCTTTTGATATCGCTACCATGGGGAAAAGATTCTTACTCTCTATGCATCTTATAATTTTATATACCTCTATCAGGTCACCACTCAACCTCCTTCATTTCAATATTTTCTCCACTGCAGGAGAGAAAGCCATCAAATAGGAAATATTCGTGCCAGAAGTGAAGAAATTTGCTCCCTGCAAGTTAGTTTCCTTGAATTCTTAGTCTGAATCCATAATAATTTTGAAGTTTTGGGTAGTTATCTGGTTACGCACAATGCAGCTTTGTACTTCTTAAGTCAAAATGCTTCTTCATTCTTCATTTTTACTTTCTGCAAACACTACTCACTTAATCACTGTCTTGATTCACTGATAAATCTAAACTAAAGCAAATCTGTATTTTCCAACATGAAGATCAGTTGCATTGCAATTCCTTCCTTTGTTGCATCGATTAATAATTTTGCTATACCAAGATTTTTTTGCATGCATTCCAAATACTTATGCTATAAATGAAAGTCCCAGAATAGAAGCACGCATTCCTGTCTGCTGCTGTCTCTGTCACTTCCTGCCTAATCTGGTGTGATGCAAGACTGTATCGGATGTAACTTGTGCCATCAGATCATGTACACAAATAGACAAATAAACACCAAAGCTACTTATGCTATTTTTGCTTCAAAAATGTAATGAGGCGAGGCAAGGCAGCACACCTGAAAATAAAAATAATGGAGATACTCAGCAGGTCAGGCAGCAGAAGCAAATTAACTTTCAGGTCATAGAAAATGGTGCAGCCAAAATGGGCAAGTGTAAAGAACCAGAGGGAAGGTCTGTAGAAGATGAAAAGGAGAAGAATTAACTGCCAACAAAAAAAACAACAAAATTAGATAAGAAAGAAAATGCCCCAGAGGAGGCAGAAGTGGGAACAGCAGAATCATTATCTGAAATAATTGATAGGGAACTGATCCTGGAAGTTATGTTGAAAATTGCAACTCTGTTGGATTCTGAGGATAAGGAAGTCACAGTAAGATTGAATAACTAAAGCGATTGTTATGGTGAAGCTTTCAAATTTGGAGGAGGAAACCCACAGGCTTTTGCAAGCACTTTGTGGAGGGAGTCACAGTAGCAGTGATTTGCATCTCCTTAACCCATGGATTAGTACAGAAAATAAACTGCTGGAAGAACTCAGCAGGTCAAGCGGCATGTGTGGAAGCAGAGGGATGGACAGTGTTTTGGGCAAAGACCCTAAATCAGGGCAGAGAGCGGAGAGGGAAAATGGCCGGTAAATAGAAGTGAGAGGGAGGGGTGAGACAAGAGGCTGGTAGTGGAGAGGTGGAAACAGATAAGGGACGGATGATAGGCAGATGAAACCAGTTGGGGGAGGGGAGCGGGGACAGGAAAAGTGAACCGAGGGAGAAGACCTCCACATATGTGGGTGTGGGTGATGGGGGCAGATAGAAAGAAGGGGTGTACGTGTGAAAGAGTAGGGATGGAAAAGATGAAATAAAGGGAGAGAGACCCTCAGTGGACTGGTGGGAGGGAGTGGGAAAGGAAAAGGAATGTGTGGGTTATCCAAAATTGGAAAATTCAATGTTCACACCACTGGGCTGTAGGTTACCCAAGCGGTTTTTCTAATTTGTGTTTGGCCTCGCAGTGGCAGTAGAGAAGATCGAGGACAGACAGATCGGTACAGGAGTGGGAAGGAGAGTTGAAACGACGAGCAACCGGAAGCTCAAGACGGCCGATGCCTTGAGAGGTCCTGCGCTGTTTTCAGTTGCCTAGTCTACGCTTGGTCTCGCCAGAGTAGAGGAGGTACATCACAAGCACCAAATGGAACGGACCTGGTTGGATTGGCCAGTTGTTCAGCAGCCCCACTGGCCTGAAAATGTAAAGCCAGATGCTTTTCCATCCATTCCTTGCAATATGTGGGAAACCTACATTAACTACCCCACTGGTAGTGTAGGTCTGCACATTAAATATCTGATCTGAGCTTGGAAACTTCGACTGCCGAACTTGTGATGCCACATGGGAAAGAAGCCCAGGATATTCCTGGGAGCTATGTAGCTAAATCTGATGGAAGTGGGAAGACCAGCAGTAACTAATGATACATATGAACTGCCTGCAGGTTACCCTCATGGTGTTTTGGAAACACAAATAGTAAAACAAGGAGCAGGGAGTGGGCAACTTCAAAATCTGTCTGAGAATCACTGTGATGGCCACATGACATCAGAGCAATTTCTTGTCTTTTCTTTTTCCAATGCAAGCAGATGTTAAGGGGAGAAAAAGGAAAGGGAAGGTGAAGGGAGCGACCTGCCACATTTGCTTAACCAGCGCAAGAACACATGCCATCACTGACACTTTTTTTCTTTTTAAAAAGTCCAGACAAATGATCGCAGAGTTTACAGGTTGCTGAGACACAGAACACAAAGGTGGAGAAGTTGGAGTTGGAAGTGGTACCAGGGAACAGGAAGAGCAGAGGACACATAGAATTCATTCACTAGTTTCACATCCTTTAGGACTAATATCGGAGGGATTTTGCTCCTGAAAGGAAGATGCTGGTAGAGGGTGATTTATTATTATACCCCTTTAATGTTGTTTGTTCTTAAATCACTTTGTACTTGGGATAAACAGTCACCTCTTTTGACATAGAGGTTACAAGGCCTGTACATTCTTGTAAGAAATAATATCGAACCGGTTTTCTTCTCTCTTTGTGTAGCTTTATCTTGTTTCTTTCTCATTATTTCTTTTCCTCCAGTCATTGATCTCCCCCATTACAAAGAGACATCAAAGCAGCACCTAGGCCAGGCCATAATCAGCTACTTCATAAATAACCATAAGATAGTAAATGAAGATGCTCACTGATGACTCACACTGTTCAATTTCATTCGCAACTCCTCAGGTAATGAAGTTGTACATGGCCACAGGCAGCTCGACCTTGGTAACTTTCACACGCAGGCCGATAAGCAGAAAGTGATATTTATGCCTTACAAGTGCCTGGAAATGATCACCTCCTAATGAAAGGACATCAGACCACCGTCCCTTAATGTTGCCAACACTGAGTCCCCTTTCATCTCTGTCTCACGGATTGTTATGACTGGAAATAACAGGAGCAGCCATGTAACTACTGTGGCTGGAAAAGCAGATTATCTTGAGGTGAGTGACTACTATGAGGTGAGAGCCATTTTACTATCCATAACCAGCACAAGGTAACAGTGTGATGAAATACTTTAGACCTTCCCAAGTAGCTACAGCTCCAATAATACCAATAAGTTTGACAGTATTCAGGAGAAAACCACTATTTGATTGACACCTAATACGCCACACTAAATGTTTACTTCTACCAAAACCAGTACACCATGGCAATACTTTGCACTACTACACAATGCATTGCAGTGACTCAAAAGACTTCAAAGGCATCTCTTAAACCCAAGATCTCTACTATCTGACTTAAAGGGAGCACTTGTATAGGAATGCAACTGCCTACAAATTGCCCTCTAACTCAAATGCTTGGAAACATATTGCCATTCTTTCATCGTCATCTGAACTGCTCAGCTTTAATACCATGAAGTCTACAAAGGATCAAGAAGGTGGATTGCCGCCATCCACCTTCTCAAGGGCAATGTGATGTGTAATGAACACTGACCTTGCCAGCAACTCTTGCATCCTGCAAATTAATAAACAGTACTTATGGGGCAATGCAATTAGATTGGCAATGGAAAAATACTACAGTTGATGGAAATCTTGAATTAAAGAAAGTGGAAAACACTGGAAATCTTCAGCACATCAGACAGAGGGTGAAACAGAGTTAATGTTTTACGTTAATGACTTTCAATCAGAACAGATGACAAGTCAATGATTTGCAATCTTCAGCGTTTCCCTCTCCACAGATGCTGTTGAACCACTGAGTATTTCTACTTTTTCTGGGATTTGTTGATCTTTATTTTGGGCATCCTTCACGTTGAATTTTTTTGTTTCAACAATCAGTCTATTCACTTGCATAACAACTTAGAATACCCATGCAATAATTCCAGAGTTTTCGGATTTCATGCTGGACAGTCCAGTGACCATTTTTTTTACTCACCGCACACCATTCTGGAGAAACCTTAGTATGCTGATTACTGGAATGCATCTCACATGATTGGTCTTTCTTTAGAAGGTTGGTTAAAAATACACTTTTACCAGAATAAATCTCAGATTTGAGCCAAAAAAAGGTGTTTTTGTTCATGCATGATGGGCAAATAAACTAAACATCACAATAAAATATACATTTCTATTCTCAGTTATAATGTACTAATTCACAACATTGATGGTCACATAAACTCTTTTTGGCCTATCCAGCCTGTTCCACATTACAGTTATACTTTGGGTATCACAATATATTTACATCCACTAAAAACTTTATGATCTCCCAGGAGATGTTAAAAAATAAAATAAGGTTTACTTTGGGGAGGTGGTGTATTGGGAAATCTGGCAAATTCCTCTACAACACAGCGTGGAAATATCTCTGACCCCAAATTTCCAGAAGTACTTTTTGTAGAAGGCGAGATCTGCTCCAGCAAGAAACACATCCAGTTCTTGCTTGAAGGAATTCAGCAAATATGGATCAACCTTATAAGACAGCAGTCTGTTCCAGCAGTCCGCCATTATCTGGGAACAAAATCAGCTCTGAGGTCTAATCTAAACGTGGCTCAATCACAACTTAAAATGGTGACCCCTGATCCTCTGCCATCCCTACTCAATTAGAACATTTTCAATTTTAACGTAATATATTCACGTTCTCCTCCACAAACCTCTATCTAATCAACCCCATGGTTACACGGGACATATCTTTTATGTTATAGGTGATCATGTTAGTCTACATCTAGCCTGAGGCTACATTTCTCATGTGTTAGGACTAAAATGTTTTGTACTGGAAATTAGACTGGTGACCCTCCTCTGTTTCTTTCCCATGGGATCAATGTCACCCATTATGTGAGTAGCTCAAAACAGGACACCACATTCCAAGTGAGGCCTAATCCAGGTTTTGTAGAGGGACAAGTGTGTCATTCTGTATTATTAAATGGTCAATGGATACACCCCCAATTCACTCTGTGTGCTGGTTCACAGCATTGCTGATGTACTTTTCTTCACCTCTTTGGTACTTTACCCTGAAGGATATGCATCGTTCAGGATTTGCCTTACCCATCAAGGTAACAACATTTTCCAGATTAAACATCATTTGCTAGTCATGAGCCACATTTCCTAACACATTGCTAGGCATATCATTAATAAAGAATGATTCCAAAACTGATCCATATGGGACACCACTGCTGACTGGTTTCCAAACAGATCAAAATCCATCACAGCTTTGTTTCCTACATTCTTCCAGCCTGTTCTCAAAGCAGCTCAACACATCGCCATTAATATTATTTATAGATTAAAAAGCATCACAGTAACACAGCTGCTTCACAGTTCCAGTGACACAGGTTCAATCTGACCTCTGGTGCTGTTTGTTTGGAATTTGCACATTCTCCTTGTGATCATGTGGGTTTCCCCTGGATGGTTTGATTTCTTTCCACAACCCAAAGACGTGCAGGTTGGTAGGTTAATTGGCCATTGTAAATTGCCCCTTGTGCGTAGATGAATGGTAGAATTTGGGGGAGTTGGTGGGAACATGGGGAGAATAAAAGTTAAATTAGTGTAGGATTAGCATAAATGGGTGCTTGAGAGGCAGCATGGGCTTAGTGGGCTGAAGGGCCAGTTGCTGTGCTGTTTGACTTGATGACTAAATAATAGAAGCCATTTACTTTCTTATTAGACATTTATCAGACTTAAAACAGATGTCGCTCTCATGTTAAGACATATTACAGATAAATGGTTAGAATCTCTGAAGCAATTTCCTTGATCTCCTGCAGTATGCATGGCAGTAGGTCTATGGAATCCTTGGAGAAGAGAAGTGAACAGCTGCTTATGTTGTTGCTCCAGATTTCCTGCCAAAGTTACAGGAGAAATTGAGAATCCCCTCCTACACCCACCTCATCTCACTCACTCCCATCATCTTCAGGCACAAGGAAAGGCAATTCCAGACCACAACTTGCCAGCTGCAAGACTCAAACACCTAATAGTCTGACACTCAAATTACTCATCAAGGCCAATATAAATTAGGAATCCGAGACTCTTGGCTGTAGAGCTGTCCATCAAAGAGAGCCATAGCAAGCCAATGATGCTGTTTTCTGCTCAAAGGTTTCAGGCAAAGCTGTCAAGTAAACTCATTATCCAGGCTAGCTCTGATCTGTGTCAGGTATATAGAGAACATAATTGTCAACATGCTCACCTACATTATTGATTTGTCCTCTGTGATGTTATATAGAAATAAAAGACAGCTTATTTCATAGTTACATTACATCAACTGACAGCTAGAAATATTGAATGATGCCAAAAATAACAAGGATGAGTTCCAATACAATAATTTCTGCTAAGTAAACAGTTATTATTTCAGAGAATGCATACTTCTTCAGGAAGTTTCCAGTTAACACTTTTTGTTGTCTTGATGCCTCTATCATAAGATTCAAGTTAAAAATTTCAAACACATTTTAGTCATAACTGCCCTGTATAGAAGATATTGAAGACTTTTTCAAGGAATAATCATACAGATATGTTTTTCGACAATAGTCTAAAACTTGCTGAATGAAAGACACTATGATGCTGGAGGAACTCAGCAGGCCAGGCAGCATCCGTGGAGAAAAGCAGGCGGCCAACATTTCGGGTCAGGACCCTTCTTCAGGTCCAAAGATAGGAAAAGGGGAAGCCCAATACACAGGAGGGAAAAGCAGAGCAGTGATAGGTGGACAAAAGAGGGGCGGCAGGGTGGGCACAAGGTGGTGATAGGTAGATGCAGGTAAGAGATAGCTTTGTTTCTCTAGTATTACTGCACATCTGCAGTCCTTTGTTTGTCTAGAACTTGCCTTTCAGTTGCAATATAATTTAAAATACCAGTCTAAATTAATATGTTCTGTTCCAATCTATTATCTTTTATCCTTATAGGGAATATTAGAGATTAGCATTCTTGCTTTTCCTTGCACCAAAAACAAAATTTGACTGTTAGGGGAGTAGAAGCAACTGGAACATTCAAGGTGGGGTTCAACTCCAGCATAATGGAGCTTCAGTACAATGATGAATTACACTTTCTTGGCAAAACTCTCCAGTATTCTTTGCGCTTTGTTAATTATTGCTTTGCCTCCACAGAAGGTTCTGCAGAACCTATTTCTTCCAGATGTCTTTCCCTACCCAACTTACTTGGTGTGATTTCCATTTTTCTCCATTTGCATCCATCTTCTTTAAAATGGTCACCACATGAGCCTACTTTCAACACTTTCCCTGCATTCACGGACAATGGCCATCGTGAAGTTCGCTCCTGGCACCTTAGGGTAAGGTGGTGGTGAAGTGATTAAGTCACCGGAGCAATAAAGTAGAAAACTAAACTCAAACCCCACTATAAGCAGCTGTGGAATTTAAAGTCAGTTAATAATCTAATATTAATAAGAAACTAGTCAGCAATAATGATGACCAAAAAACTATCGGTGTGTTGCAAAGATCTATTTGGTCCAGTAATATCCTTCAGGGGAGGGAGGAAGTCACCATCCTTGGTTGTCCTGGCTTGCATGTGTGACCTAAAGCCCACTAACATGGTGCACACTTCAATGATCTAAAGAGTGGTCCAGTTCATGAGCAATTTGGGAAGGGCAATAAATGTTGGCCTTATCAGCGATGAATTAAAAATAATTATCACTCATTGTTAGATTTCCTTGTAAAATTCTGCTGAGGATTTTGTTTTTGGCTCATTAAAAAATGTAACAATAGACCAAAATAAAACCCCACCAAACTATACTATTTCATTTCCTGAGAATACATACATGCCTACTGCCAGCATAACACTGAACATGAACAGCTGGGTGGGTGACCAACCCTCTGCAAATGGGACCAGGCCCAGCTGGCCGGGGTTGTGCTGCTGCCGCACCTGGGTGTGGGTGGGGCAAGTCAGTAACCCAGGGATCAGCTCACGGCGAACAGGATGAGTTCATCAGCAACAACACAACGGCAGTGATATCCCACTCGGACTTGCAACTAGGGTTTAAGTATTTGCCACTGTAATGAGGTCTCAATGTGTCAGTTCAACAGATCAACCCCAAATCGCTGATTTTTTCCCCCCTGGCAAAATGAAAGGAGAGGGCTTTTGTTTCGTAAACGAATCAAAGTCATGGCATGCAGAGGACGCACAGTGCAATGCTTCTCTGCAATCCAAGTAAAACTATACAGATTGTTACAGTAGTCACTTAAAGCACCAGAAATGTATTTTCTGGACTTACGATTGGCCTTCTTTCTATTTGATTTCGCAAGAATCAAGAAAATAAACAAACAAACATACTTTGAGAGGGACCCAGAAGAGAGTAGTTTCGAAAACAGCCTTTATCATTTGCCTTAATGTAAACTCTGAAACATCGAGAGAGAAAGAAGGTAAATAAATCTCTGCTTTCGGATGGACCCCAGGTGTTACAAGGCATCGGCATCTGCAATCAAATCGATTTCCATGGTGTACTTCCGAAGGTGCAATGTACAGGAATGGGAATGGCATTTTAAGGAAAAAACAGCAACCCCACCAGTCTGAAGGTAAACTGCACGCAAAGCGTCCAGGTGCACATAGTTTAGTTATCTGGAGAACTAAACGACAGAGTAACCTCCATTTCATGAAGTCGGTGCAACTTCTGATTTAAAGATCAGTAAACTGAAGCACAGTCATTATTTATAAGCTGCTGCACACGTGTGCTTTGAATGAAATTAAATGTTCAAACTGGTTACAACAGCTTCAAAACACAAGAGTACTTCAAAGTTAAACTTACCACTGTTTTTCTCCATGGTTGGTTAAGGGTCACAAATAAAAGAGCATGAAGACAGCAGAGTTACCAGCACACAGCAAAGAGCAACGCCGTCTCTGTCCTGTCGGGGACACTCGCTTGCTCAGACTCCAGGACAGTGAGCATCCTCCTGAAGTTTCTTTAGTCGCCCAAGTGCCACGGTTAGAGAGAAACACCCACCCGGGGTCCTAGCGCCCTCTACCAATCAAACAGACACATGGACAACTACTACTACTCAAGATTAAGATTTGAATTTAGAACATAGAACATTACAGCACAGTACAGGCCCTTCGGCCCACAATGTTGTCCCGACATTTTATCCTGCTCTAAGATCTATCTAACCCTTCCTTCCCACATAGCCCCCTATTTTTCTATCGTTCACGTGTCTATCTAAGAGTCTCTTAAATGTCCCTAACGTATCTGCCCCCACAACCTCTGCCGGCAGTGTGTTCCACGCACCCACCACTCTCTGTGTAAAAAAACCTACCCTTGACATCCCTCTTATACCTTCCCCCAATCACCTTAAAATTATGTCCCCTCGTGTTAGCCATTGTCGCCCTGGGAAAAAGTCTCTGACTGTCCACTCGATCTGTGCCTCTTATCTTGTACACCTCTATCAAGTCAACTCTCATCCTCCTTCTCTCCAAAGAGAAAAGCCCCAGCTTGCTCAACCTATCCTCATAAGACATGCTGTCCAATCCCGGCAACATCCTGGTAAATCTCCTCTGCACCCTCTCTAAACCTTCCACATTCTTTCTATAATGAGGTGACCAGAACTGAACTCAATACTCCAAGCGTGGTCTAACCAGAGTTCTATAGAGCTGCAGCATCACCTCGCTGCTCTTGAACTCAGTACCTTGACTAATGAAGGCCAACAATCCATATGCCTTCTTAACAACCCTATCGACCTGCGTGGCGACCTTGAGGGATCTATGGACGTGGACCCCAAGATGCCTCTATTCCTTCACACTGCTAAGCATCCTGCCATTAACCTTGTATTCTGCCTTCGAATTCGATCTCCAATTGTGGAAAAATTTATTCAGATGGATTTATTCCTTACACAGTAACAACTGGAATTGCATCTCTTACATTATGGAAATAATACTTAAGTGGTCCGTCAACTAAAACAAATGCATTACAATAAATATTACATTTTTTAATTTAGAAAAGTTTTGTCGGGTTTTATTTTTGTTTCAGTTGGGAGGTGTTTTTTCCTCCTCAGATATTATCATTGTTTGGCCAATTCTGGATTTTCTGCATCAACATCTGGTTTTCCATTAAATTGCAACTAAATTGGTAATAACTAAGGCCCTACCTAAATAATGATTTTACAGAAATTGTAGAGTCTGCACTTAGGGATTTACTGCAAATTTCTGGCATGTGCTGAGTGTTGACTTGCCCACTGCTTCACACACTGACTTTGTTCAGGACACCTGGTCCACAAAGGAGAATGAGACAAGCAGTGCAGATGAAGCAGTTGCATCTACAGAGGGAGCTTGTAAAAGGACCAGTGGGTATGAGCACACTCCAGTGACTGTCAGAGAATTGGACACACATTGAGTGACGTAGACTGTGTGCGAAGATTTTGAGGAGTCAGTTCACATTGCCACTGAGGGCCAGTGAGCAGACTGATGGATGTCCCCAGGGTTGGATTGGGCTGTGCTGGGGCCACGTCCCCACAGATTGAGTGTGAGTGGTCGCCTACCAACCCCCCCCCCCCAAACCTCCCCCCCCCGATTATCACAGCTCAATGCCTCCTTGCCCACTCCCTTGTCCTTCCTGAAGAACAATGGTTACTCTTAGGAAGGGCATCGGCTGATTCCCAACAGGGGCCACAAGCCAATATTAACAAGTATAAAATGTTTTCATTAAGTGCGGAAAATGTCTGTGGTTGAAGCAGTTTTTCCTTGGAGAAGTGAATGTGCCCAATGATTATTGCAAATTACTGTCATATATTAAAAAAAATTACTTCTCTGCAATTTTATTTATCTTGTCCACAGCTCAAATAATCTTTTTTATGTTCATCCTGCAACTTAGGTAGAGTTTCAGGAATGATAATAAATGACATCTGTGTGTTCAAAGTCATTCACCACAACTCACATTTTTACCAATCCTGAATTAACCAGTCCCATCACAATTAAACTTCCTTATTAAGTGTTCACAAAGAAATATAATGGTCTATGTATAATTACCCCCATTTAAAAAGCTGTAGTCTTAAAGTGAAAAGCCTAGGTGTATTACAAAATATATTGCCAACACAATGTTATCTGCGTAAAAAGAAAAAAAACAATTCTTTAAAGTTGGGTTCTGGGGCTGACTTTTTTTGGTGTTTTAGTAAAAACCTAAGGAAAATAAGCATAATTCATACAAAAAATGACTTAGAGAATGTCAAGCAAACAATTTAATGTTAGTGCAATTCACTCGACCGACTGTCAGGAATGAATTGACCTTTATCGTACAGATGCTGCTGAAAGCCAATGAGCAATGCAGATAAATCTGGAAAGCACATCAATTTAAAAATTCTTAAATGTGTAAGAACTTGAAGTGGAACTGCATATGCTCCTGTGTCAGGATATTTCTTCAGGAGTTCCTCAGAATATAGTCCTTGGCCCAACCATCTTCAGTTGCTTCATCAATGACTGTCCTTCACTCATAAGGTCAGAAGTAGGGGTGTTTACTGATGATTGTTCAATGTTCTGCACCATTCATAACTCCTCATATAATGAAGCAGTCCACATCCAAAGGAAGCAAGACCTGCACAATGTCCAGGCCTGGGCTGATGTGTGGCAAGTAACATTTGCAGCAAACAAGTGCCAGACAATAATGAAATCCAACAAGAGAAAATCTAACTATCACCCCCTGACATTCAACGGCATTACCATCACTGAATCTCACACTGAATATCCTGGGAGTTACTATTGCCCAGACTCTGAATTGGAGTAGCCAAATACACAACGTGGCTACAAGAGCAGATCAGAGGCTAGGAGCCCTGTGGAGTGTAATGGAATACTCTCCACTTGCCTGGATGAGTGCACCTTCAGCAACACTCAAGAAGCTTGACACCATACAGAACAATGCAGCCCATTTAAATAGGCATCCTATCTACAAACATTCACTCATTCCACCACCAGTACACAGTAGCAGCAGTTTGTACCATCTACAGGATGCACTGCAGCAACTCACTAAGACTCCTTAGACAGCACCTTCCAAATGCACAACCTCTACCAGCTAGAAGGACAAGGGCAGCAAAATTATGGGGAACACCACTGCCTGGAAGTTGTCCTCCAAGCCACACACTATTCTGACTTGGAAATATATCACCATTCCTTCATTATTATTGGGTCAAAATCCTGGAATTCTCTCCCTAAGAGCGTTGTGGGCATATCCACACCTTATGGACTGCAGCGGTTCAAGAAGGCAGCTCAGCACCACCTTCTCAAGGGTAAACAGGGATGGGAAATTAAACGCTGGCTCAGCCTATGAAGACCACATGCCTTGAATGAATAAAATAAGTTGGTGTGAGTCCTCTGGAGAGCAATATTTTAATGTATAACACATTGCAATTATACTTCAGTCAGTAGAACCGTGCCTTAAATGCAAGAACTATGTGGTAGGCCTGAAGTTGCACAGATACTTAGATTTTGCCTCCATGATCTTCCATCATTACTCACTTTATGGGTAGAATGGGTGGAAAGTGTGTGTGCATGTTTCCATTCCTGCAAGTATGGATAGGTGCAGTGTGTCAGAATTTCCAGCTTATGTATAGTTTCTGGCCTATTATGGCACAGGAGGGTCCATACAGCCTGTCAGATCCATGCCAACCCCCAGCAGAGTCATCCTATCGGCCCCATTCCCCTTACTCTCTCACATGCCCTCCAGCCTCCTTTTGGTTCTTATCTCCTTATCGACACTAATTTACAGCAGCCAGTTATCTTCAGCATGTGGAAGGAAACCAGAGCATCCAGAGGAAACCCATGCTCAAACTCCACACAAGCAGCACCCAAGGTCAGGGCTGAGCCCAGGTCCTGGAGTTATGAGGCAGCAGCTCTAACTGATGTACCACCATTTCCATTTCAGTCATTCTGTAACATTTCTACACAAAATAACTTAGAACCATAGAAACATAGAACAGCACAGCACAATACAGGCCTTTCGGCCCACCATGTTGTGCCGAACTTTAAACCACGCCTAAGACTATCTAACCCCTTCCTCCCACATATCCCACTATTTTAAATTCCTCCATATGCTTATCTAACAATCTCTTGAACTTGACCAACATATCTGCCTCCACCACTACCCCAGGCAGCGCATTCCATGCACCATCCACTCTCTGGGTGAAAAACCTCCCTGTGACATCTCCCTTGAACTCCCCACCCATTACCTTAAAGCCATGTCCTCTTGTTTTGAGCATTTGTGCCCTGGGAAAGAGGTGCTGGCTGTCTACTCTATCTATTCCTCTTAATATTTTGTATATCTCTATCATGTCTCCCCTCATCCTCCTTTTCTCCGAAGAGTAAAGCCCTAGCTCCCTTAGTCTATCCTCATAATTCATACTTTCCAATCCAGGCAGCATCCTGGTAAATCTCCTCTGCACCCTTTCCAATGCTTCCACATCCTTCCTATAATGAGGTGACCAGAATTGGACACAGTACTCCAAGGGTGGCCTAACCAGAGTTTTGTACAGCTACATCAATACCTCGCGGCTCTTAAACTCGATCCCACGACGACTTATGACATCTAACATCCCAGAAGCTTTCTTAACTACCCTATCTACCTGTGAGGCAACTTTCAGTGATCTGTGGATATGAACCCCCCAGATCCCTCTTCTCCTCCACACTGCCCAGAACCCTGCCATTAACCTTGTACTCCGCCTTGGAGTTTGTCCTTCCAAAGTGTACCACCTCACACTTCTCCGGATTGAACTGCATCTGCCACTTCTCAGCCCAGCTCTGCATCCCATCAATATCCCTCTGCAAGCATCGACAGTTCTCCACACTATCCACAACACCACCAACCTTTGTGTCATCTGCAAACGTGCTAACCCAGCCTTCCACCCCCTCATCCAAGTCATTAATAAATATCACGAAAAGTAGAGGTCCCAGAACCGACCCTTGTGGGACACCACTAGTCACAGCCCTCCAATCTGAATGCACTCCCTCCACCACAACCCTCTGCTTTCTACAGGCAAGCCAATTCTGAATCCACACGGCCAAGCCTCCCTGGATCCCTTGGCCTCTGACATTCTGAAGAAGCCTACCATGTGGAACCTTGTTAAACGCCTTACTAAAATCCACGTAGACCACATCTACTGCACTACCCTCATCAATCTTCCTGGCCACCTCCTCAAAGAACCCTATCAGGCTTGTGAGACATGATCTTCCCTTCACAAAGCCATGCTGGCTGAGCCTAATCAGTCCATGATTCTCTAAATGCTCATAGATCCTATCTCTTAGGATCCTTTCCAATAGCTTGCCCACCACAGATGTAAGGCTCACTGGTCTGTAATTCCCTGGACTATCCCTACTACCTTTCTTGAATAAGGAGACAACATTTGCCACCCTCCAATCCTCCGTGGACAACGAGGACTCAAAGATCCTAGCCAACGGTTCAGCAATCTCCCCTCTTGCCTTACGGAGCAGCCTGGGGAATATTCCATCAGGCACCGGGGACTTATGTGTCCTAATATTTTCTAACAGCTCCAACACATCCTCTCTCTTGATATATACATGCTCTAGAATGTTAACCTTACCAACACTGTCCTCAGCATCATCAAGGCCCTTCTCTTTGGTGAATACTGAAGAGAAGTATTCATTGAGAACCTCACCCACTTCCACAGCTTCCAGGCACATCTTCCCACTTTTGTCTCTAATCGGTCCTACCTTCACTCTTGTCATCCTTCTGCTCTTCCTGCACCTGACAAAAGCCTTGGATTTCTCCTTAACCCTACTCGCCAAAGCCTTTTCATGTCCCCTTCTTGCTCTCCTCAGCCCCTTCTTAAGTTCCTTCCTTGCTACTCTATATTCCTCATGAGCTCTATCTGATCCTTGCTGCTTACACCTTATGTATGCTGCCTTCTCCTTCCTAACTAGTTGTTCCACCTCTCTTGTCACCCATGGTTCCTTCACCCTGCCATTCTTTCTCTGCCTCACTGGGACAAATTTATCCCTAACATCCTGCAAGAGATCCCTGAACAATGACCACATCTCCATAGTACATTTCCCTTCAAAAATGTCATCCCAATTTACACTCTCAAGTTCTAGCCTTATAGCCTCATAATTTGCCCTTCCCTAATTAAATATCTTCCTGTCCTCTTTGCTCCTCTCCTTGTCCATGACAATGCTAAAGTTTAGGGAGCGGTGGTCACTGACCCCCAAATGCTCACCCACAGAGAGATCTGTCACCCGACCCGGTTCATTACCTAATACGAGATCTAATATGGCCTTCCCCCTGGTCGGCCTGTCAACATACTGTTACAGGAATCCGTCCTGGACACACTTAGCAAACTCTGCCCCGTCTAAACCTTTGGCACTAAGCAGGTGCCAATCAATATTTGGGAAGTTGAAATCTCCCGTGATAACAACCCTGTTATTCTTGCACCTTTCCAAAATCTGCCTCCCAATCTGCTCCTCAGTATCCCTGCTGCTACCGGGGGGCCTATAGAATACTCCCAGTAGAGTAACTGCTCCTTTCTTGTTCCTAACTCCCACCCATACTGACTCTAGAGAGGATCCTTCTACATTATCCACCCTTCCTGCAGCTGTAATAGCATCCCTGACCAGTAACGCCACCCCTCCTCCTCTTCACCCCACCCCTCTATCCCTTTTAAAACACTGAAATCCAGGAATATTCAATATCCATTCCTGCCCTGGTGACAGCCAAGTCTCTGCAAGAGCCACAATATCATAGTCCCATGTACTTATCCAAGCTCTCAGTTCATCACCCTTATTCCTGATACTTCTTGCATTTAAGTAAATGCACTTTAGCCCATCCACCTTTCTACTTTTATACCCTGTACATGCACCCGTCTACATCAATGGTAACTCAATGCAACAGCACTGCGTAATGAATTGACCTGTACGATCGGTTTGTAATACAAGCTTTTCACTGTACCTCGGTACAAGTGACAATAATAAACCAATACCAATACCAATACTCTGCTTCTACTTCCTCAAAGCCTCTCTACATGTTAGAATGACTTTTCCCCATCCACTTCTTCCTCTGACCTACCCCTCTGGTTCCCATCCCCCTCACAAACTAGTTTAAACCCTCCCGAACCACCCTAGCAAACCTGCCTGCAAGGATTTTGGCCCCCCTCTGGTTCAGGTGTAACCCGTCCTCTCTGTACAGGTCTCACCTTCCCCAGAAGAGATCCCAATGATCCAAAAATCTAAAACCTTCTCTCCTGCACCAACTCCTCAATTCATCTGCCATCTCCTCCTATTCCTACCTTCACTATCACTTGGCACTGGCAGCAATCCTGAGATTGCTACCCTTGAGGTCCTGTTCTTCAGCCTTCTGCCTCGCTCCCTAAACTCCCTCTTCCTACCTATGTCATTGGTACCAACATGTACCAAGACTTCTGGTTGTTCTCCCTCCCGCTCAAGAATGCTGTGGACCTGATCAGAGACATCCCAGACCCTGGCACCTGGGAGGCAACATACCATCCGGGATTCATGGTCACTTCTACAGAACTTCCTATCTGTTTCCCTGACTATCGAGTCCCCTATCACTACTGCCCTCCTCTTCTCCTCCCTTCCCTTCTGAGCAGCAGGACTGGTCCCAGTGCCAGAGACCTGGCTACTGCTGCTTGATCCCTGCAGGTCATTTCCCCTCAACAGCTTCCAAAGCGGAAAACCTGTTACTGAGGGGAACAGCCTCCGGGGTCCTCTGCACTATCTGCCTGTTCAATCATATTGTTCCTACATAGTAGAATTTTGTAACCCTCATCTGAAAATTGTGCACATTATCTCCAGAAAATTTTGCTTTTATTTACAATCAACATCATGTCTCATTCATAAGAAGAGAAGCATATGCAGTTACTGAAATAAAGGCTGGTATCTGGAAAAGGAAGCTTTTCAAAATGTCAGTTTTCTATTTGAGGTTTTCATTGAAAAATGAATTGCATCAGATTGACAAAAGGAAACAAAGTTTTATTATCAGCTCTATTTTGCATTTCATCATTATTCAATTTAATTTTTAATTGATTTTGGAGAAGAAATCTCGCAAACCTATTATTCTATCTCCATTATTCCACTCTATTATTGGCAATAATTTTATTGGTAGCTTTGCTCAGGGAAGGGATGTGGTGAAAAGATCCTGTCCAAATATCACCTCAAAATTTCAGTTCCCACATAGGAAATGTCCTTTGCATCAGTAAAATGGCTTGATGTTGACAAAACTGTTTGCCATTCATTAGTCTCTCTTCATGGTTGAGTCATGATGTTGCATCTTGGCAGACTGCTTAAGCATGGAGGACATCACTGCATGGTCCAAATCCATTTGAAAATGCACTTTCCAGTGCAGGTAATTGGGTACCGATTAATTTTGTTAATCCTTAGTTAATGTCAAGAGATGCTTGAACAAGTACCAATGATGCCATTGCTGCCCTGATTTGATTACTGTAGAATCACTGCTCCAGGACCTGGGTTCAACCCTGATCTTGGTTGCAGTTTGTGTGAAGTTTGAGCATAGGTTTTCTCTGGATGCTCTGGTTTCCAATGAAATTTTTGAAGGGGCCAAAAAGGAGGGGTGGATTTCAGGAGCTCACCTGCACACTCTTGTGTACGTTGCTAAAGTATCAATCCACAGATCAAGACATCAGCTGGAGCCACATTTGGTCTGCCATGTTGCTTTGTCTGTTGGACCCCACCACCCACTGAATGTTGGATTGGCTCTCCCCTTCTCTGCTGCTTGGATAGTGAAGACCTGCCATACTAATCCATTTTGCAAATGTCCACAGACTGCTGATAGTGCCACAAGTTTCAAGCTTTGACTTGCAAGTTTTATAACCCTTGTGATCTGGTCAGCAGATTTTCCCATGATGAGTAGCTCTCAATCACATAGAGAGAACAGTTTGTGAAAGGATGCGGAGAAGTTTTCAATGAAGGTATGCACAAGTCGACTTATATGGTGGGTTTTATGATAGAACAGCATAAGCAAGCTAGGAACCTTTGCTTGTCTATAATCCATTGCCCCTAATCCATAAAGAGTTAAGGAAATATTTTCAATTTGTAATTCAATTGATTTTGATTTCATAGTGCCAGTACATTGACAGCAACACTACAAGATCACCATGTTACTTTCTGGACTTTAAATATTGTTAATCCTTTTAATGTGGCTTTCATATCATCCCTCAGATTTATTAAAAATTAGGATTGGAAAATATAATGATCAATAACAATATCATATCATGTTGCACAATTCCATCTTCATTTGTGTATACTTATGGTCAAGAGTTCTGGGGGAATCCTGTTTATGACAGTGTTATTCAGATGGCCAAGGCTTTCTGGAGATGATACTAGCAACATTCCTCTGTAGTTATATCTGAGAGATCATCTTGACTCCCCACACCGGAGGATTCGGCTCTCTACGGACAGATTTATTCAAGACAAAATTGCGCTAGGTGCCACATGTACAGCAAATTTCCCCAAGGTTCAATATGTCTTATACTGTACTCATACTGCCTTGACTGCATTATCAGCCTGGAATCTTTCTAAATAGAAAGAAATGTCATTCCCTTAACATTAAGTCTGTTTGCAAATACTAGCAGTGCTTCCTGCAGGTCTGCACTTAGTTTGCTGGGTGGCAGTCATGGCTCATTTATCCTATGCTGGTCCTCTGTGCTGCCTTTATCCTAACCAGGCTATAAGGTTAGAGCTTAGCATGCAGGTAACAAAAGCAAGCATCTTCAGATAGCATTCGTGACTCCTGTCAGGAGCTTGGTTATAGCTGCAGAGTTGGCTAAAAACAGTAGAACCAATAATTGTAATTAAGTAGACATGTCATCAACATTTCTGGAGCTTATTACCTTAGCAGCAGCCCAGAGTAGGTTTACTAGTCTGTGGTGGTCTGCTGTGTTCTGAGACCAGATCTTAGCACAACCTGGGTGGCTAGAAAAGAAAGGAGGAGCAGGAGCAGAGGCATAGAGTGAGAGATGACCAAGATCGACATTGACCTCTGGAATCCATTGGTGATCCGATCTGTTATTCCTGAAGGAACCACAGAAAGCCAGACCCAGGCTTGCACCAAGCTTCCCTTTCTACCATCATCTTATTAATTTTTTAGATCTATTTTTATGTGTCTTGTAAATGAAACACCAGTACTACATCCAGAAAAAAAATCAATTCCATCTTTCTCTAATTGTTAACAGATATAGGTTTCCAGGAATGGTGCCTGGCTTGTGCTGAATCAATTAAATCTAAATTAGTGCAGTGCTGCTGATTCTGGTGTTTTCCACCCTTAGCTGGTGGTACAGAAATTTTTTGTGCTCTCTATTGTCCCTGTCACCTCTGCGTATCTCCCTCTTCTAATGTTGAGCATCCATTGAAGGCATATTGAATGGCTGCAGAGGATGACCTGGAGCAGCTCTGGGCCTTGAGGCAGACAGCACTTTTGGTGAGGGCTGGGATAATCTGACTCAGACAGCCGTCGTGCAGAGTGAATGGTTGGGGAGCAGGCATGCAGTTATTCTGAGACTGCACTTGAAATGGGCACCTTTGCACCTACCTGAAATTGGAGACCAATCAAATTGGTCGTGGGATTCCAAGGATGAACTAACTCTGTTCACCCCTGGTTTCTGCCCTCTTCCTTTCCAGTCCTGATGAAGGGTCTCAGCCCGAAACGTCGACTGTTTATTTCCCTCCATGGATGCTGCCTCTCCTGCTGAGTTCCTCCAGTACTTTTTGTGAATTGCTCCAGATAGATCCAGCATCTGCAGAATTTCTTGTGCCTCTGCACAGTCCATCTGTTGGTTACAGGACATAGCGGGATCTAAGCAGTTATTCCTGAAGGAACTGCTGAAGGGCAATCCAAAAATGCTGTCAGATAATCCAGAGCACTGATTTATAAGAGTGTAGTAAAATGAGCCTTCAACATTTTCTGGCCTGGTATTGGTCCTTTCCTGCCCTTCCTTGGTTAGGTTTCCCTCCTCTTTAACTGTACATGCCTGGATTAACTCGAAGGAGAAGCTATTGGATTTCCTGTCCCCACAGTGGCTGACCTATTGTCATTCTCATTTTGCACTGTCACTCATAGTAATGAAGCCTGATTATGAAAATTATTCATGTCGTCCCTAGGTCTCACTGTTGAGCTCATCCATCAAGCACACATTTGCACCATGGAAACAAAAAATCAGCCCCATTATGTCAGCTGTACAAATCACACTAGATGTTCAGATTTGCAGATTCCCAAAACTAATGGCCAACATTCTTTGAAGGGCACTGTTGCATTTTATATGGAAGGAGACTGAATATCTTATCTCAGGGAATAATGGTTAAAATTGTCAGGCAGCACAACCATAATGAACAAGTTCTGTTGAATTATATGGTATAGACAATTGACGTTGGTCAGGATTTAAATTTAGTAGACCAATAACCACCTTTCCCAATGATGTTATCTTGAGAGTTGTTTTGAAACTTTTTGCACCTAGATAATAATGGTAATATGGTGCCTTTTGAACCAACATGTCTCAGACACTGTAATTTTTCAAATTCAGTGACTAATGTTATGTTGGTAAATGCAGCACCCATCTGAGCCACCTACATTCCAGAGCTTGAGATGAATGTCTATTCATTCTTTTGCTTATTTTTGGTAGTACTGTTTTAAAAAGGAGTTTGGGCCGGGGGACTGAGTATTTTATGTAATTTTGACATTGGCAAGAGTGAAGCTATTCTGTTCAATTCCTGAAAACAAAACATTCTATACCCCTTCTAGAAGTTTAGCTGTTGACTTTATTTCTTTCTCATATGCCCAGTCATATTTAGTACAACGTCAGCATAATTCATTGCAATGAATTGTGCCTCAAATCCTACAGTACCAAGTCTGTCCATGTCCACTTCCAAACAATTCTTTAGTCAGTGAAATTGTCATTCTTGCGTTTGCCATCTTCATACCATAATTTCACATCCTTTGAATGACACTCTGCATAATTGGAAACTCATCTAGACTTTCCGGTACAAATCTACATAAAAACCCATTCAATTATTCTTTATGCTTGTTTTTAACACCCTCCATTTCCTCCACACTCATTCATGAATTGACCAAAATTCTCTTACTTGTATACAAATTTATTCCTGTTCTGTTTTTCCCCCTTCCCCCACCCCACTGATTCTGTAACTTCCTCCAGCACCCCCAGTCTTACTTGCACTCTTCACTACGCCAAGCCTCCACTACCTCTTTTTCCCATCTTTAAAATCACTAGTAGAGTATACAGCTACCTAGGTCTAACCTCTGGAATCCCTCCCAGACTCCTCTGTGTTGGTACCTTTTCCCATGATTAAAAGTGTCTTTAAATGTTACTGCATCTACAGTGTATTTCGCTCTGCCACTCATTTCTCCCTTGCTCAATCCCGACATCCAGTTGTTATAAAATAAATGGTAGTACACAATTCTAAGTTGCTCT
This sequence comes from Pristis pectinata, assembly GCF_009764475.1. Taxonomy (NCBI): domain Eukaryota; kingdom Metazoa; phylum Chordata; class Chondrichthyes; order Rhinopristiformes; family Pristidae; genus Pristis; species Pristis pectinata. The sequence goes on along the minus strand of NC_067408.1, from coordinate 40,025,667 downwards.
AAGCATCTACACCTTTTCATCATATAAGGCAATGATATCTTGAATAACTACTTCAATATTTCACTTGAAGAAATCCTGCTTGTTGGAAAGTCATTGTCGAATGAGGGAATGAATTAGTCTTTCACAACTCACAGATGAATGTCAGCTGGGCAACTCTGCTCATCCCATTTCATTAACTTCATGAGAACCGAATGGGTGGATCTTCTGATGATTGATTCTGGCTGGGGGCTCAGTAGTATGTGAAGGAGAAGCTAGATTAGTAGTCAGGGGTGGTTGGGGTTGGTAATTGTGGGGTGAGATTGGTTGTTGGGAGGCAGGTTTGGTCCTCGGAGGGGGCATGATTGGCAGTCTTGAAGGGGGGAAGCTGAGGGTGTTCAGTAGTTGGTGGATGGAGACCAATGAGTTTCTTTAATATTGGGAGGTGGGGGCCAATGGTTGGGAGCTTGTTGAGTGTTTGCGAGGGTTTCAACTTGGTTAACCGGCAGGGTTGGTGGTTGGGGTAGTTGGGGCAGTGAGTAGAACATTGCGATGCGTGTCGCCACCATGGAAGGAGCCCCAAGGACAGCCAGGTAAATAAAGGAACCTACACAAGGTTGGTTCCTTCTGCCAGCATGGCCTCTGCTCAGGGGGATATCCTTTATGTCACATATGAAGGCTTCACGGCCTGCCTCTGCATGAATGGCCCACAGGCAGTGTACAGATGTGCATTCAACATCATTAAATAAGATTGCACATGTCCAAGGTCCTTCTTACATAAGAGCATCGGACAAGAAGAGGACCCAGAACGAAAGCTGCATTTTATTTTTTATAGAAACTAAGTGACATTTACTCAGTTCTAAGCTTGAACCCCAGTCCTAAATATATCTTATCAAGCCAATTCAGTGTACCAGTATGATTAAAATATTCTGTATTTCATAAATATTTTTTCCTTTCTCTGCACTACTCTGGAGTTCTTCATGTATTAATCTTTTTGAAAGAATGAATTTGCAAGATCCCTTATTGAGCTCCTATTTATGCTGCAAAATTTGGTGATTTACTACATTATTTACTAAGATTTTAATTTTTTTGTTGCATTGGAAATCTAATGGAATATTCTTCTACATTGGGTTCTTGGCATCATTTATTTTGCCACTACTTTTTATCTGTCACGTATTAGCATTGTGCCCAATCATTTTTGCCACAAGTACTCCATTTAAATGGACATTTGACAATTATACACATTAATCAATAAATAAATCACCAGTTAAACGAAAACAAAAACAACAAAAATATATCTTTCACTCAAACAATTGAATTTTGCAAACATTCTGTCGCTATTAAGATGATTGATTGTGATGTATGTACATTGCATTCTACGATAAAATAATTTCATGATCAGTTTAGTAATTAAATCAATACAAATAAATAGAAAAGGTTTTAGTTCAAAACTTAGCTCAGCTATGTGTTAAGCTTTGTCTTTGTTTTCCACAATCATTTCAGGGCTGATGAAGAAGAGTTTTTATCTCTGAAGGAGGATGTTTTGACAACTCAAAAAGGAAATCAATCATTTCCAAGCTCAATTATCCTTCCCCAACTTTAAAACAAAAACAGCTCCATTATATTTCACATCTCAATTCACTCCAGCTCCCAGCAGGTGAAAGCTTTCCACTGGCCTTCTGGATGTCTATTGTTGGAATAACAGGGAACTGCCCAGACATCCTTCTTTGACATAGGTGCTGCTACCTCCTTAACAGAACAAAAGCTGAGCACAATAAAAAAGGAGCAAAATCTTGATCCCAAATTTCATGTAGTTTAGTGATTCTCCACCTTTGATCTGGGCTGGAATCCTGACCTCCCAATGTTCTCACACATGATTGAAGTGAAATAAACACAAAATCAGTCTAAACCAAATTTGCATCATTTATTTATCGAACAAAATGCAGCAATTATCAACGAACAAACAATTATGGGACTCTATATCAGCTGAGAAAAAAGGTTAATAATCATTAAAGTAAATGTCATCATTTACAGATGCGTTTATCTGTGATATCATCAAGGCTGCCATTTAGGACAAGAGCTACTTCAGTAATACATTTTATTGATAGTTCCCTCTTCTGTAGAGCTTTGACATTCAGCAATTCTATACGTATGGTAACTTAAATGTTTCAAAATAATACAATGCATAGAGAATGGATATGAAAATCTCATCTGAGCAAGAGAAGGAAATCAAACAAAAGATAAATGAGAAAAGAGATAGATATCAAATAATCCTAGTTTATTCAAAAATCCCAGTTTTGAATATAAATCATGGTCACTGCAATCTTACTCCCAAAAAACTTGATGATTAGTGGATTATATCACAAAAGTTGCAAAAAATAATGGAAATATGAGCCCACAGCTGACAGACATTTGCAGAACATCCATTAGATACATGTAGCTTTCTTAACATTATATGATATGAAAACACTACTAACAGATTGTGTGATTAAATGCTTGTATACTAGGGTAGGTAGCTTTTTTCTTTAACAGGATACTTATATTTGCTTAAAAGAGCCTTGCTTGCTTTTTCAGTTCATTTCTTTTCCATAATGCAAGTCGATCAAACTCTGCGAGTGTCATTCCAAACACACGGTAGAAATCTTCTGGTGATAAGTGACGCTGCAAAAAGACAAAGAAAACAATTGTAGAAAAGTCTACACATTGTTTTTAATGTACGCATTGTATCTAGATGTTTGTGCTAACCTAATATATTGTGTGCTATATTAAACATCAGGAAGCAGTGCAACTCTACTGTGATAACTGCACCCAACATATTAGGAAGTAGATATTTAACCTAATCCTAATCAACTTCATCTGTAATAAGTCAGCAGTTCTTTTCTGCTCTGAATTGCATTGAACTGATCTTGCGGAAACTCTTTTTCTCTGTTATTAGCCAATGAAATGTGAAAATATAAAGGTCACCAGCTGTCTACAAAATAATTAGTATACAAACCACTTCATACAAACTGGATCTCTAATTTATCAGATCAAGAGAAGTGATTTAGAAAAGCTAGGGCCAAATGATGCATCTACCCAGTTTGGGCATCATTTCCGCTATCAGACTGCTGATAGCAATGTGGGACATCTCTAAGGAAGCTCAGTAAAGGCTCTAACTATTAGTCAGAAGTGTGTTATGAATATGTTCAAATGGATGTGATGCACAGAACAAAACTCCCATGAAGAATGCAGTTTAAGGAACACAAATGGAAGAACATTAAGACATTACTCCATTACATTACTTTATCCCAAGACAGCAAATAATGAAAAAGAAGCAGGGAGAATCAATTCAAATGCTACCACTGGGAGTGAGGTATTGTGGAAGTAGACTGGAGGAATGTGAAATATGTTCAGCTTGTGTGAGTAAGTAATCCATGGGGTTTTTTACCTGAAACATTAACTGATAATATAAATTGGTTTATGTGTAGAGTTCTGTTAACAAAAAGCATTTTAGTTCCATACTTAACTCAAAGGTTACAATTCCACAAGCACAAGCAGCTTTCCTTATTTCATTTTTACATATTGATGTAAAACGGTTTTGCACATATAGATTTTTGTTTGTTGTGGTGTGGTTATGCACCTGGTTACATACAACTATATAGAAACAGCATGCCTACTGAGGTAATGCAGAGCCCCAATTGTTCCACATCACACACCTCTAATCTTGTCCTGTCGACATCTTTTGGCAACTTATTCCGACCTCTGGTGGTTACCATTAGCAGTTGAAATGGATAAATCTAGAAAGTAAACAACTAATTATATTAAATCACTTTAAACCTATTTGGCTTGGAATTTCAATAAGAACTACAGAAATTGGATTATAGACAACAGTGGAAAGGTTTATTAGCAGCACATTTCATAAAATAGTGAACACCCATGTGTATAAATGGAGTTAATGTCAGCATTTCTTTTACGTTTCCATCACAGAAGTTCTGAAGCGAACAATGTAATTCTTCAGTATTATAATGTGCTACAAGAAAGCAATCTGTCTCTTAAGTGTGGGGCATCAATATTTTAGCAGAAGAAACATTTGCCTAGAAAACATATGACTGGTAAAAAAGATCTTGTGACGTGGATACGGGAATCCTTAAAGGCGTAAAGGCAAGGGAAAAAAGGCCAGAAAAGAAAATGGGATTCTGGTTTTATACAGGACAGATAATATAAAAATGCAGGAGAATGATGCTGAATCCGTACAAGGTATTGATTAGGTCACTAAAGGGGTAGTGCATACACTTCTATATTTCATTATATGGGAGATGACAGAAGTCTTGGGAAAGGTAATGCAAACATTCACTGGGACAATAGCTGGAAAATGAATTATAATAAATAGTTACAAAATTGGGGCTTATCAAAGCAGGGAACATCAGAGGCAAAAGTTCAAAAGAAATAAAAGGGGCCATGAGAATAAATAGTGAAAGATTCCACTGATAGAGAAATTAGTAACAAGACTTAGAATTATCATGAGAAGGAGAAAAAGATAAATTAGATGTACAGAGTTATTTGTACTTGGACAAGTTTTGGATTATTTACTATTGCAGTAGAGACTATAATGCTATACTTAAAATGGAATTGACTAGTATTTGAAGGAATTATATGAAATTATACAGGGAAAGAGCAGAGAAATGAAACCACAGTACTGAGATGCAGTTCAATAAGCTACCTTGACACAGGCATCAGGGGCCAATGGCTATCATCTAAATGTACATTCAATTATTTTGGACCATAAGCATCAAAACTATCCTTACAACTTGAAAATTCTGCTTTATTTTAGATAGATGATGAACACCGACCTTGAATAACATAATTTCAGCACGTTCAAATAGAAGATTAGGGTTTGTTCTGATTAAATGTAAGCAATGAATTTACTTTGGTATTGTCACAGAGAATAACACTATTATTAGCCTTAATTCTCCACCAGCAATACAGGTCTCACAAATAACCAGTTTCATCATTCCAGGCATCAACAATGTAATGGACTACATTTTGTAGTAATGGCCATAAAACTATTGGCGTTCACCATCATTTACTGTGCAAAACTGAAAGCAACCTTGGGATTTCTGTGCAAGTATGTTATGGCGTAGAAACCCTGAAGATTTTGTCAATGATTCACTGCTCCCTTTGCATGCCATTCTATTCACAACATTCTCCAATGCAATCAAGAGAAATCACTTGACATGATTTTTAGGTATTTATGGAAACAAATCTCATACTTTGTTTTGCTCCTGTTGAGTTTTTAATGGGTCACTAAGCCATAATTGCTGCCTACCAAATTATCTGATTCTAAAAATATAGAGTTCCCTTGTGAACATTTCAAAATGTAAGCACATTTAATTCTTTTATAGGTTTATTTATATTTCTCACTCTAAATCATATGTGCAGATTAAAATTTTTATTTAACTCTCTCAATAGAATTTGAAACATTAATTAAGAATGTGCCCTTTGCTTCTTGGTATATGCTCAATGGAATTTTTTAATGTGAAATGTGATTCATAACTCAGCCAGCTTGATGATATTACAGCTATGGGACTTTAGACATCTTTTAGGCACTACATGTTAAGAGAATTACCATATAAATACACAGATGTATATAAGTGATGTATGAGAAACACCATCATTGAAAACTTCGTCTATTATGGGATTTTATGAAATTGTCTAACATTATCGTACAAGGTAATTTCTTTTTCTTGGAAAAATGCAAATCCACATCTATACATAAGATAGAAGACATCAGTAAGTGATCAAGTGCTACTTATAGGTACTGTGGCAGAATCAAGCAGCTATTTCACAAAGCATTTCTTTCTCTCACTCATTGTTGCTGCACCACAGCAATCCAAGGCCACAGGTTCAAAGCTGCAGTTCTTACCTTGTATTCTGTGAAAGAAAGAGAATAAATTTTATTTAATACAGAACAGTAAATAAAACCATGTCTGCACTACCAGAAATAACCAGGGCCTCTTCTACTCCCTAGGTTTAAAATTCATCATCATCACTATATACAGGTTCTCCCTAGCTTATGAATACCAGTACATATGAACACGTGTTTGGAAGACCGGCGGTATAGATTTGCCGGCTGCTGCAGGGCTGCAGGCATCTTCTGCTGTGTGGGAACTCGGTTTGCAGTCGCCTTTCCAACTTGTGAACAGTTCAGGTTACAGACAGTTCATAGGAACGGAACCTTGCCGTAACCCAAGGGCAACCTGTCCAGTTTCATGCATTGAAGGAAATGTTCACAGTGGAATACAGATGCTAAAAAGCAGCAATGTTACATATTATATAATCACCAACATTTTTAAGGTTGTGCAATTACAAACTTGTGCACTTTCCCATTCTCATAAAATTTGGGTGCAATGTTTTAAAATGTTCCTTGAACAATCCTGACAGTGGAGAAGTTCTCAGTTGCATTTTGCCATTTTGACTTAAGATTATGTAACAGTGAAGGGAAGGGGGAAATGTCTTTTCAATTGGTAATGGTGTGTGGGTCCATAATGTTGGCAATACTTTCAACAGATTAAAAGTGATTGTACAGTACAACATGAGTCCAGTTAAGCATTTTATTTTGATGCAGCCACTGAAACCACCTTACCTCTCATTCCCCAGTTAACGGCACTGTCATTGTCATATTGGAAAATGTCAGCACTCTGGGGCTAAAAGAAATTGAGTGAAAATAAAAATACCTGTCAGTTATTTGCAATCTTAGATACTGTTCTTCCAGCTATTTCTCAGAATCATAGATAATTATGTCCATGCCAGTCAAGAATAGATTTTAGATCAATCCTACTTCCCAACGCTTGCTCTATAGCGGGTTTATGGTTCTTCATATAGGCATCCAAGAGATTCCTTGAGTTTTTAGGCACTGAGTTCTAGCCCCTACACGTGTTGAGTGAAAAATATTTGAAGTTCCTTCCACTAATCTTTCTACCAGTTAACAAATCTATGCTCTCTGGTTCCTCATCTTTCTACTGAAGAAAGTAGGTCCTTACTTTGCTCAGGCCTCTTACAATTTTATACATCTCACTTAAATCTCCCCTCTGTCTCCTTTGTTCCAAAGAAAACAACCATGGCCTGGATGTCCCTCCTCAAAACTACAATTCTCCAATCAGGACAACATCCTCACAAATCTCGTCTTGCTGGTAAGAGCACATCCTTCCTGCAGTGTGGTCACTAGAATTGCATGCAGTACTCCAACTGCAGCATAACTGAATGCTTTGTACAGTTCTGGCACAACCTCTTTGCTTAGGTACAGATGCCACACACCAACATTTAAGTAAACCCAGTAATTTACAAGGGAAATGTGGCCAACGGAACCAGGTGACTTTAAGGGGAGCACAGGAACCATGGCCCCAGCTCTGAGATGGGGAGCTTGGGAAAAGGAGCCTTAGTGAGTTGTCGGGGAGCACAGGAACCACCATTGCATACAGCTCCCTCATTAATGAAATTCTGGTTGATTGTTTCCCTCTGCTTTCTGCTACAGAGCCTATTTTTAATCCAATTTGCCACTTTTACTTGGATCCCATTGACTTTTACATTCTGGATCTGCAGTGTGGGACTTCATCAAACTCCTTTCTAGAATCTATGCATACTGCATCAAGTACTCTACTAATCAACACTCTCTGTTATCTCCTCAATGAATTGTATTGTTAGTCAGATGACCTTTGCTTAGTATTCATGCTGACTGTCCTTGATTAACCTATGGTTCTCTAGGTCTTATGCTATCTCTCAGAACTTTTTCCAACAATTTTCCCACTACAGATGTTAGACTGAGTAGTCTGTTGTAACTTGTTCCATTCCTTCTCCCTTTTTAAACACATCAGCAACTTTTCACAATAACAAAAGGAAAAAAGAGCAGCAATAGATCACCAGGCCCCTCAAGCCTGCCCCACCATTCAATACGATTATGGCTGATCTTTGCTAACCTCATCTCCTCTTCTGTGCCAGTTCCCAATAACCCTCATTTCCTTGATCTTTTAAATATTTGTCTGTCTCCACCTTAAATATATCTAATGATCTGGGCTCCACCACCCTTGGGGGGGCAGAGAATTCCAGAGATTCACTAATCTCTTAGAGAAGAAATTTCTATGCACTTCACTTTCATACATCTGGCCCCTTATTTTGTAGCTATGTCCCCTTTTTTGTGAATCTCCAACTGGTGAAAACATCTCAGCATCTACCCTGTCAAGGTCCCTTAGGATCTCATATGTTTGAATAAGGTCACCACTCATTCTTTTAAGCTCCAAGGAATATAGACCCAAACTATCTAGCCTCTCTTGGTAGGGCAATCTTCTCATCCCAAGAATTAGCCTGGTGAATCTCTTTTGGACTGCCACCAATGCTGCTATATTGTTTTTTGGTAGGGGGACCAAAACTGTGCACTGTTTCCCAAGTGTGGCCTCAGCAACACCCTATGCAACTGTAACAGAACCTCCCTCTTCTTCAACTCCAACTTCTTTGCAACAAAGACCAACATTCCATTTGACTCCTTAACTACTTGTTGGACCTGCTTGCAAAATATTTGTGATTCATGCACTACAACACCTAGATCCCTCTGAACTTCAATCATTCCAGTCTCTCTCCATATAGATAATAATCCTCCTTTTGATTCCTCTTACCAAAGTACCTGACTTCACACTTCCCCACATTAAACTCCATTTGCAAGGTTTTTGCCCAGTCACTCAATCTATCTATATGCCATTACAGATTCACACTGCCCTCATCACAACATGTCCTTCCACTTATTTTTGTATTATCATCAAACTTTAAAACCTTACATTTCATTCCTTTCTTCAGGTCATTAATGCAAATAGTAAACAATTGATCCCTGGGATACTCCATTAGGGTTACATCCTTCCAGCCTGAAATGACCCATTTATTCTAACTCTTTGCTTTCTACATCACAACCAGTTTTTAGTCTATATTAACACATTTCCTCTAAGACCTTGGTCTCTTAATTTTTGCACCAGCCTCTTATTCAGCACTTGTCAAACGCCTTCTGGAAATCTAAATACTGGAAATCTACAGGTTCCCCTCCATCAACTGTTCGTGCCATATCCTCAAAAAATTCAAGCAAATTTGTCAAACATGATTTCCCTTTCAAAAAAACTATGTTAACTAGGTTTGATACTAAACGATTAATTATTTCCTCTTTGATTATTGACTCTAGCAGCTTGCCAACAAAAGATGTTAAACTAACTGACCTATAGTTCCCCATCTTCTGTCTTCCTCCCTTTCTGAAGAAAGGAATCACGTTGGCCGTTTTCCAATCTTCTGGTTAACTCCAGGAATTCAGCGAATTTTGAAAAATTTCAACCAATGTGTCCACTATGCAGCCACTTCCTTAAAACCCTTGGGTGCAGGCCATCGGGTTCTGGAGATATGTCGCCTTTAGTTCTGTGAGTTTTTCCAATAGTTTATCCCTTGTGATTGGTATTTTTGAGAAGTTCTTTACTGTTATTTCAAAACAGCCCACTTGTTATCTTAGGGATATTTACAATGTCCTCCAAGGTGACGACTGATGCAAAAAAATAGATTTAACACATCAGCCATTTTTTCGTTTCCTGTTAATTTACTAGCCTTGCTTTCTAGAGGTCCTACACTTGCCTTAGCTGCCTTCTTCCTGTTTATATATCCATAGAAACTCGAACTGTTTGTTTTGATATTACCCACAAGTTTTCTCTCAAAATCAATATTCTCCCTTCTTATGAGCTTTTTAGTCTTTTGCTGCTGGATGCTAAAAACTTCCCAGCCCTCCAGCCTATCAGTAGCCCCTGCCGCTTTTATGTTCTACTTTTCAATTTAGCATTATCCTTGACCGCTTTTGTTAACCACAGATTGTGCCTCTTCCTTATGGAATCCCTCTTTCTAATTGGGATAAATTCCTGCTTTGTGTTATGGACCATCTGTCACTGTTCCTCTAATAACCTGTCTCCTGATCTTCCCAGTCCACCTTTGACAACTCCACCTTCAAACAATTGTAATCACCCTTGTCTAAGAGAGTGGTTTTGGTCCTGTGGTGTCCACCTTCAAAATGCATCTGGAATTCTATCACATTGTGGGCACAGCTTCCTAGGTGTCTTTACCAATATGATTTCTTATTAATCCTTTCTCATATCTCATAACCAAATCTAATGCAACCTGTTCCTAGGTAGGTTCTGCAATATACTTTTCTACGAGGCAACTCTAACGCTCTCCCACAAATTCTTCAATGATACCCTTGTCAGTTCAGTTCGTCCAATCAATATGTAGACTAAAATCTCCCAGAATAATTGCAGTTCCCTCCAAACATGCCCTTGATATTTCCCCATTTATGCTCTGCCCTATCAAGAGGTCACATTTTGGGGGCTTATAGATGATCCCCACCTGTATCTTCTTTCCCTTGCTATTCACGATTTCAACCCGAACCAAATGTACATTACTAGTTATGTGCATGTATATCATGACTCAGAACCGCTCTGAAACCTTCCTTGATTAACAATGCTACCACTCACCTCTGTTCACATTTCCTGCTCCAACCTGTCACATCTTACTTGTCAACTTCCACATCACTATTCTCTACCACCACTCTTTCATTTCCTCCTGATTTATTAAATATCCTATTCTTGGAGCCCTCCCCCTTCCTATTTAGATTAAAGCTCAGTCTATAACTTAGTTATGTGATTTGCCAGGACCCTGGTCCCAGTATGATTCAGGTGGTGCCCATCCCAACAGAACAGCTTTCTTCTTCCCCAGTATTGTTGCCAGTGTCCCATGGGTTGGAACCCATTTCTCTCACATCATGCCTTGAGTCTTGCATTGAACTCTCTAATCCTATTTACCCTTTGCCAATTTGCATGTGACTCAGGTAATAATCTGAAGATTATCCCCTAGTGATTCTGCTTTTCAATTTTGCCCTGAGCTCTTTATAATCCCTCATCAGAAACTCCTTCATAGTCCCACCTATGTCATTGATGTTTGTGTGGCCATGGCAACAGGATCTTTCCCCTCCCACTCCAAGTTCCTTTCCTTCATGAGATGTCCTTAACCCTAGCACCAGGCAGGCAACACAACCTTTTGAACTCTCTGTCTTTGTGGCAGGGAACAGTGTCTGTTTCCGTAACTATGCCATTGCAGTCTTTCAGCACCACACCTCTGGCCAAAGAAAATTGGAAAATAGGCAGAGCCTGTGCTATATATTCCTTGCTTCTTTTAATAGCCTGGAATGCATTTTATCTTGGCCTCGTGACTTTGCACATCACATTATCTTCGAGGCAAATTACGCTGGACCCATAGCAAGTTTTCTTTTCCCATCCAACTGATGCAAGTGTACAATTACATATACATTTTAGATATAACCTACAATTTCCCCTATTAAAATAATGCTGTTACAACTGAATGGTATAAACTGATGACTCTGAGGTGAGCTGAATCTGAAATCTTAATATTAACCAAATACTTGGAGTGCAGGAAGTTACATGACAACAAACTATCTTCAAGAGAGAGGGGCGTGGGGACTATGCATTTATTCTGCATACACCCTCACCTTTTTGTTTACTTCTTTTTCAAGGGAGTAAATTCAGAGTAAGATAAATTGATTGAAATCTTACCCTGTGCATTCCATTTCTCATGTAGGCAGGAAGAGAAGCAGACTTGGAAATCAGTGGATCTGTGATATACAACATAACACTTCTATCAGCTAGCTACATGTATTACTGGTGGCAAAAGTAAAACCAAACTGTCTTGGTGAACCAATGAAAAAGGCCTGAAGCACATGAATGGAAAATACATTTCCTGATTTTTCTCAAGGTCTGAATTCCAACCCAACAGTGCCTTGAAGGGGTGTGCTTCTGTCAAACAAGCCTCCTTGTACATGTGAGTATCTACCGTAGCTCTGCCTAGAGCCACTAGATGGTGCTTAAAGTTAAAGAGTAGAATAATTCTGTGGCGACAGGCACGATAGATAGATGAGAAACTTGATAGTTTGGTCTTGGTTAAGATAGAAATGTCTTTGCTCACTCTAACAACCTACATATGCAGCCTAATACAATGCACTAGAATCTTATAGAAACAATGAAAGGTAATAATACAACTTTTTAAAAAAGGTAAAACATTCAGTATGTGAGCCTCATTTACTGCTTATAGAAAACTCTTGTATGTGTTCTTTATATAGAAGCTTATAATTGAACAGCAGAGCTTTCCCCACCCTCCATCATCGTTTATTTCCCCATCCCTTTACTGTGTCAAACAGATGCGTTTAATATCTGGGCAAGGCACACTGTGAAGAACAGCAGGCATAAGCAGAAACTGTAACGTGTGCAATACCAGATGGGGAGAAAAGATCCAGATATCAAATAAAGGGAGGCATCCAGACCAGAACTATATACAGCACAAGATAAAGACTGCAACAGCCAAGCACATTTATTTCATAATGTCAGAGCAACATTATAATTTAAAGTTAATGTAAAATGCTGTTTAAGTAAGTAATATGGGTGTTATATCATTTTATTAACTCCTAACCTCAGTAAAGAGAAATCAGTAAAACATAACCATGATATTAAAAAAGTCATAAAATGGATACACTGCAGTCAAGAAACTTCTTTAAATAAGCTACATAGAGGGCCAAAGGCATGGCAAATCATGGCTTTTGGATTTAGAAAAGTAAACCATTATGAGGAATATGTTATACATATCACAGAATTATACAATGAAATGCAATGTACTATTAAACCAAGCAAAGTAGTACAAGATTATGTGATGAAGTACACAACACCACTCTGTAATACTGTAGATCGATACAGTGCTCTCATCAGTGCCTCAAAGCAACAATGGAAGCATTCCATTATCAATTGCCCATGTTGTGCAACAACAATTAAAATTAGCTGCTCACTGATTCCAACCAGCTGTAACCCTCCCAGCACTGATATCATGAAGCACCTCCAAGAGCTTGGCATCAGGTGTTGAGAGATCATAAAACTAGTAGAATGAGTTGGTTGTGTAAAGCAGTGATTGCAGTTTGAAGATAGACTAAACTGTGACTGCAAAAGAGGTGCCCTAATCTAATCTGTCCTTGGAAATGGTAAAACTGAAATTCAATAGTAAACGGCTTTTAACTCACCGCTGTCACCCATGTGCATTCCTCGTGGAGCTGTAATCAGAGGATTCAATGCAAATTAGAATAAGGTAGTGGAATTGCTCCTCCTGGAATCTCACTCTTACCTAAATTGGTTCAAATGCTTCACCAAATGCTTCATCTAACTCAGCAAGGATGTCAACCAGAGAAAATAGATTTTTTAATCACAGTCTGAGATAGCGCTATTGATTGCAATTGAAATTACTGAAATGAACAGCCAGTGGAAAATTGTTGCCAACAATCTCCCGATGATTATTACCATTAGCAATTTCTTTTCTAACTGAAATACGGAAGGACTGATGTCTGTTTGAAAGACCAAAGTTGATGACATTACTAACAGGAATTAATCTAATTTGAGCAGATTTGAAAGCAAAATTCCTTTCTCCAACTAAATAATAAGGGAAGGGGCAAACAGCAATTTAACATGAAAATAAATGTACACAGGGTGTTCTTCTGGCTCAATGATTTTACTGTATAATGTCATCATGGGGGTTCTTGCTTTCACTTGTCTCAAACATAAATGTAACCATGTAATACAAGTTCTTCAATAAACGGTAGTGTAGTGGTTAGCATAACACTATTACAGCGCCAGCGACCTGAGTTCAATTCTGGCCACTGTCTGTAAGCAGTTTGTACATTCTCCCCGCGTCTGCGTGGGTTTCCTCTGGGTGCTCCGGTTTCCTCCCACATTCCAAAAATTGTACGGGTTAGGAAGCTGTGGGCATGCTACATTGGCGCCAGAAGCACGGCGACACTTGCGGGCTGCCCCCAGAACACTCTATGCAAAGATACATTTCACTGTGTGTTTCAATGTACATGTGACTAATAAAGAAACCTTATCTTATAAAGTTCCCGGCCCCCATCACCCTCTAGGTGAGGAAATCTTCCCTCATCTCTCCTCTAATCCTTTACCAATTATTTTGAAATCTTTGCCCCCTCAATTAAGGCAAATGACAAAAGACACATCTCCCCCTGTGTCACAAATTTTCCATGATTGTTTTAGTACAGTTCCGTATTTGAAGATTTTGCATCTTCCTAGATAACTAACTCCAATTCATTTAGGACTGAAATCAGGAGAAATTTCTCCATTCAGATGATGGTGAATCTCTGAAATTTTCTACCCTAGAGGAAAGTGGAAGCTCAGCCATCAATTACATTTAAAACTGAGGTCAATAGATTTTTGGATATTACAGGAACTGATGAATCAGAATCAGGTAGAAGATCAGTTGCGGTGAAAGGCAGAGCAGATTTGAGGAGCTGAATTGCCAATCCTGATCCTATTTCTTACGTTCTTATGGACTTTCCTATTTATCAACTTCCTCCATAAACTGCGTCATATTCGTCTGACAGACTGGTATAACTTCAGACACAGGGCCTGAATCTGGAAATACCACGGGCCAGAATGCACTGCCCCAGCCCACACCTCATGGTCACCGCCCTCACAAGCTCAGTAGCCACACTAAGTTCCCAACACTGTGCTAGAATGGCTGTTGTGGCTTTTCTGTAAAGTGCAGGGGCCCACAGGCAGCATCCAGGCTCAGGCAGTGGAAAGGAGGCCCTGTTCATGGTGGCCTGATGGCACCTGACCGCTCATGTGGTCATTACGCCTTTGCACAGTTTGCAAATGCCTCTGATAATTTGGAAACAGTTAAAAAAGAAATTTTAGATTATTCTGGAAAATTAAGACATAGTATATGTAAAAACACATGTAACTCCTGTCAATTAAGTATAACTATAAATATATATTAAAATGAAGAAAACCTAGAACTTACCTATACACTTATCTTTTTAGTAAAGGTTGACAACCTCAATCAAATATATTGGTCTGCACTAGATGCACCAGGCATGGATGAGATAAAGCTGTAGGCATATAGCTCCTTGGCTCAGCAACTTACAGTTCATCCAAGACACAACCATGAGTCCAGTGGCAAAGCGAGAGACCTGATGCACAAACATCTGGTCTCCTGACTTCTGCATTGTAGTACACCATTATAGAAGATTATTACACACTACCACATGCACTGCAGTTGCCTTTCAGTTCTCAATGAAACCAGCAGCTATCAGTCAGTGAATTTCTGCTAAATGTTCAGATCAGGGTGGCAAAACTGAACAATTTGCATTGATTGCGAAAGAAATATAAAAAAAATTTGTCTTTAAAAAAAATAAAAAAGCCTTGGTGTTTTTATATTTATTTTTCTTCTCTTACAGCCCTCGTTTACTTCTCTTCAAAATCTATTCCAAGATTTCAAGCCTTTGCAAAAACTGCTTACGCCAAATGTTAGGAAATATGTGAAAACAGATTGGGGCAGCAGGATAGTTGATTATTTTCATTCTCTAGTGAAAGTAACTTTGTTTCTGCTCACCTGTGCTCTCTGATAATACAATAGAACTACGTAAGGGATTGCGATGGAACTTTATGCAAAACCTGTAGTCCTGCCCATAAAATAATATAGCACGTTCACTCCAAAATTCACTGCCTCTTACTTAAAAAGAACAACTGAGCTACAGTGCAAAATATAGTTGCTATAAATCAGTGTCATTCTTATACTGTGTATTATTGCCGCATGTCTAATGTTGTGAATAAGATACGGGGAGTCCAAATCGCTCATGGCAACCAATCTTCAAACATCTGAGCTGTCAGGTTTATATTCCTTGTAACTAATTGATGTGCCAGCATCAAATGTATATTACCCATGTACATTAGTCAAAGGAACCAATCAGCAAGTGGACATAGTTCCATATGATTACTTGTGAAGTTAATTTGTTTTTCTAAAAAAAATTCTATTCAGCAATAACTCTTGCCATAGAATTGGAAAACCCTTCCTTATATCTTTGTGGTTTCTTTCAAGGCTGGAACAGTAAAGGAACAAACAAAGCCAAGATTTAACCAATATCCAATCAGCTAGAAGTCGTAAGACATAGTGATATAGTTTTGTTTAGTCCTTATAAGCACCCTTAGCTAGCTCTGAGCAGTCAAAGAATGCAACTGGAACCTTTCCAGCTCCTTCACTCAACTGCTCACTGTGCTCGCTTGCTGGGTACTGTTGGAGTTTCTCAACATCTTTAAAAACATATTGTGCAGCCTAGACCTCATTTGCGCTTTGCAGTCAGGGTGAAAATTACAATGTCCTTTTCACCAGTTCATTTTATTTGTACTTTAATAATAGTCCCTTAAAATCTGGATATTAAATGGGCAAATTTTGAATAAAACTGAAGTATTAACTAAATTTCTAGAAATGTAGATTTACTCAATTGCACCACAAGCATGGGCCTTTATTCTGGCCTAGATATGGACAAAGATTACAAGGTTGTCAGGAATTAGAGTCCATTAACGATTGATTGAGTTAGGGAGCCGTCAGGGGCTTGCTGAATCTACTGAAAGATGGTTTTGCTGTACTTACATCCATTAACTGGAGATTCATAGCCTACATTCTGTAGGTATTCCCTACTTGTTGTGGAGCTTCGTGTTGTCCAAGGGTCATTATCATAACTCCCTGATCTAGCTTTCATTTCCTCCTTCAGAATTAATCGATTAATGCCACTCTGTATCTAAAATAAGGGAAGCAAGAGAATCAAATTGTGCCTTTGCCAAAACAATAATTCTGCTATTTTAATTATCCCAGAGACAAAATTACATCGAGCTTGGGAACACACAGATAAAACAATGATTGTGACTTTATGACCAATTGATATGATTAGAGCAAATCGATAATGCACACTTTATTAATATCAATTAGCTTAAAATATAAATAGTTGGATTAAGTTAAAAGCAACGGCACAATATTATCACCCAAGTGAAAGCATATAAATAGCATAAACATTAAAAATACCAATTTATAATTATACCCATGGTCCAAAAGCACTTTATCCATTATACTAAAGCCCTTCATGAAAAGGGTTAACTCAGCTAAATGAAAACAAAATTTTTGCAGGCTGTTGACTTTTAAACCTTGCCATGGCAGGAGCACAATGACTTTCAGCAGCCATTATTTCTAATAACCAGAACTGCTGCAAATCCTGTCGGCCTCGAACCTCTGCCTGATAAGGAAGCACTGTCAGGTTCCAGGACTAATTGGGTGATCCTCTCTAAATAATTTGCATTCAAAAATAATGTACTGTGAATACAGAGAAGATGCTTGTGTTAACAACCAGCAGATGGCCATGAGATATAGTCAAAGAATTCAAAACCAGAAGGATTGCAACTGACAGTTGTTGGCACACACAGCTTTGAAATAGGCCAATGTGCTTTAATAAAGAGCCACTGCTACCCTGCATGAGAAGGCAAGTAAGTTGTAGTATATGTAAATAAATGTGACATTACTAGATAACATATGTGATTTGTATTGTACGCATGTACACAGTCCGAAGAACTTCAACTAAACTAGACAGAAATCCTGAAGGCTCCATGTTTCCCACATATCATTGTACATACTCTGCATGTCATAGAATTGTACGGCATAGAAAAGCCCATGCTACTCTTTTTGCCCATCTACCCCAATCCCATTTGCCTGCATTAGGTCCATATTCTTCAATGCCTTAACTATTTAAGTGTCTCTTAAAATATAATGACTGTATCTGACTCCATTATCTCTGGCAGCGAGCTCCAGATATCAACCACTCTTAGTGTAAGAAAACTTTCTGCTCAAATCCCTTATATAAATCCTTCCTCACACCTTAAACCTGTCCTCTTATTTTTGATACCACCTACCATGAAAAAAAGATTCTGACTATCCACCCTATCTATACCTCTTATAATTTTATATACCTCTATCAGGTCACCCTTCAGCCTCCTTTGCTCCAGGGAAAATAAACACAGCCTATCCAATGTCTCTCAATAACTATAGTCCTTCAGTCCAGGCAATACCCTGGTGAATCTCCGCTGCACTGTCTCCAGCACAAACACATACTTTTTTTATTACTTAACTATAGTCTGTGACTGATAGTGAGGGTAGGATGGAAAAGGATTGAAGCTGCTGCAGTGGTCAAACACTTCAAGTGGCAGTAGACTGCAGGCAGGGGAAGTTTGATTATGGGTGGCACAGTGGGGCAGTGGGTAGTGCTGCTGCCTCAAAGCTCCAGAGACCGGGGTTTGATCCTAACCCCTGGTGTTGGCTGTGTGGAGTTTGCACATTCTCCCTGAGTCTGCATGTATTTCACCCAGATGCTCTAGTGTTCTCCTATGTCCCAAAGATGCACTGGTTGGTAGGATAATTGGCTACTAGTAGATGGGTGGTGGGAGATTTGGGGGGTAAGTGGATGGGCATATGAGTGAAAATGGGTTACAAGGAAATAGATGGGGGAATGGGATTGCTCTCTGAGGCAGCATTGACTTGATGGGATATCAGAGACACTGTGGAGATAGATGGTTCCAACAATTATCTCACAAGAGGGGTGAGAATTTAAAATGGCACATGTAGGCCGCTGGATCACACTGCAAGGCATCCAAGAGAAGAGTGAGGAGGATCATGAGTTTGAACGTACTCCTGGAGGGAGCTGTCCTGTTGGTGAAGAAGTTGATATGGAACTTAACTGAAGAGGGCTAAGAGGTGATACCAAAGGCAGGTGGTAGATCAACACTTGCTGAGTCTCCAGCATCAAGTCATGCTACAACAGCCATGAAGATCAGAATTCACCAGCCAGTTAGTCAATTAAACCTTTGTAACTTTCACTCTTTCCTTTTCTTTAAAGAGGAAAAATAATTGAAAAGTATATGTGAACTCATTGCTTGATGTATTTAATCACGTGATTCATTGTGAACAATCTAAAAGGAATCTTAAACCAGGCATACCAAATAGAACTTTCCATGTTTCCAATATATTACTGTGCATATTCTGCATGTTTTCATAAAGAACCCACAGTGGCATAGATAGTACAGAAATGAATTACAGTATTGAGATGATACTTAGTCTCTTCTTAGCCCTGTACCAGTAGTAATGACAGTACCATGACCCAGCAGCAGCTTTTCAGTCATTTCAAGGACTGGTCACCTTTGATAGTTGCACTGTGGTCTTCATGTTATTAAAACAGTGCTGAACAATGCTGCATTTTACCATGTGGGAACTGAAAGTGAGATCTACAGTGTGATGTGAGCGTGCTGAAATTTGTACTTTGCTGTAGTGAAGGTAAATGCCTATCTGTTCTGACAACAATAATGTCAAAAACTAACTGACTTGTATCATCCCAAGAATTTCAATTAATATATTAGTTCCTAGCCTGTTGAATGCTGGATGAAATGACTGGGCATTTAGATGTTCTGGTTATTTACAATTTAGATTTCTTTTCTTTCATCAGTGTAGACCACAGTGAGTGCACCAACCATCTGTCTTCTCATTTTGTTACTGACAAAAATCATTTTATTTATGAATAAACAAAATACCTTGGGTTGACGACATTTGTAGAAGTGTACCCCAGGTGCAAAGCAGAATCTTAGAATAGCATGGGAAGAAAAAAATTGGTGTGTAGAAACACAAACAAGGTCAAGATGTCATTGATTCATATTTAGGATTTGACATCTAAACATTTTCAAATGTCAGCTTACAATTGATACATGCTGATTTTGAATTTATTAATTTTTTAATTCAATTATTTGAATATAATGAGAAAAAGTGCTTGGGATTGATTCAGAAAATGTTTAGACCAGAGATCTGCAACAATCTTTTAATTTATGCATCTACTTGATGTTTACATATGACAAAAATAATTTAAAAAGTATGTATGGACTTCTCTTTGATATGCATTGTCTAATCAACAACTGGGATTACCTACTGCCGTATCATTTTTTTATTTGTATAAACATATTTCCACTGGCAACTAATTGTATGAGATAAAGTTCATACCCTCTGAATACCCTGGTCCCAAATATTTTGCCCATCGTCCTCAGCACCAGAAGAAGATCTTCGACTCCATCTTGAGGCTGAAAAACAAGACAGATCTATCAAAACCAATCTTCAGTTATCAGTACATCAGCAGGTGAACCAAAGCAGAACATTTCCAGCTACCAGGCTGACCCTCCTGTCCTCTCAATTTTGCCATATTTTTCTATTCAACAATTGTCCAACTTCTCTTAAATTGTTGCCATAAGAATAGCACTGGGTGATCACTGAATCCTTAATCTGAATCGATAAACTATTTAATTCAGCCTTTTCTGGAAATCAGTTAGTTATGCTTACACTATATCTGTTCTCTGCATCGATTCAGAATGGCTCATTAATATATTTACTAACACTGCCTCATAGCTCCCTTCACTCTGCTCTGAGGAGAAAAACAACCTCTATTAATCTTTCAGTAGTTTTTGGAGCTATGCTCAATGTCAGATATCAATGTCCTCTTTATGCTTAAGCTCAAATGATATGGCTTTGTTTAATCTAAAATAAGCTTAGTTTTACCCCTGACCATGACATAAATTACTTGAAAGTGTACTTATCTTTGTGCATAGATGTTATGAAAAGCCTACTGTTTCCAAATAGTATTTGCATTACCTTTGGCTCAAATATACTCTCGTGATTTAGGCATTCAAACTATTATAATTAAAGTTCATTCTGCAATCCAAGCCACATGTTATCGTGATTAATTATGACTACAACTAATTATTTTGCTCTGCTGTAAATGCTTGTTATAAATGATTAAAAGAAAAACAATGGGAGGCAGCTGGCTCTCAAATGTATACATTTGACAAGTGTAGAGTGCTCTATTACAAAACAGAATTTAACATTACAACAGAATAATACGATTGATTGAAAGTTAGATGAAACACACTCTGAAAAACATAAATTTGATGAAAATTTGAACTGAATATTATTATTAAGAATCCAAAAGTGATATTTACACCAAAATCTCTGATTTTAAGCCTGTGTTGACCTCCTAAGGTGGTAATTTGTGTGCTTTTGCATCCATCTATTGTGGTTAAAATTTCATGAAATGGAATTTGATTTTTGTAACACAATATCATTTTGAACATACAAAGCGATATCTGGAATTGCACACAAGATTGCTGTCTACATTTAACTGCTAGATACCTTGGTTTCAATTGTATTTTCTTTCCAGTTTCAAATAACACTTAATGTAACAAAAATTGCCATGCTGGTCCTTCGTGGATCATTGACACTTCAGTGTGCCTCTGCACCTGTGAGAAAGTTTCATCATTTGTTCATCAATAACCTTTAAAAATTTCAGCTGTCCTGTTCAAAATTTCATCGTCAGCAATTCTAACTCCTCTGTTTGAGAGCTAAGTGCTTCACAGATGCAGGATAGGATTTCATTGGCACAATTTCTCCACATTGCATTTTTCTTATGCGTGTCACTTTTTTGATTAACACAAATAGAAGAAAGTCAACCCTATGACATTGTCCTGGCAGGTCTGGGCAGTACTCTTTAGCAGGCACCACCAGTATTTAGCAGATAACTTTGACTTGATTTAATTCATATTTCTATTTCAATAAGCTAGGAAAATCTGAATGCTCTTGTAGTTAAAAAAGCACAAGATGTGCATGGTATAGATTTCACCACAGCACATTCAGTACTAACACAGAGAAATGAACTCATTAACAAATTCTGTATGCTAAAATCAAGTTTACTTTCCACTCAATTTTAGCTTGCATTACTTAATTTATTTTAATGTTTGAAAGTTTATTTTGCTTCATATAATTTTTTGCCAATGAAGTAGCAATTGTGACACAAGAAGATGATGTAATGAAATCATATTTCCATTTTTTATTTTTAATAGACTATAGCCAATAGGAGTTATTTTTTATTTTCAGGTGGTATAGCAATAATTTTAGCTTCCCTCTTCACCACTCCAAAACAACAGATGTGGATTCTGATTGCACATGTTAGAGTTTCCACCAGCTTAATAATGCATTACCTTATTAAATAAAAACACATTAACATTTATCAATTCGTATGTCTACCTTTAGGTGAAGTTGGATAATGCCAATACTCTGAATCTGTCTGCTGGAAGATATCTGGAGAGTAAGCTGCAGGATATCTTGCAGACTGTACAATATCCTCGCTGGTTTTGCTTTTTGTTGCTATGTACACATATTCTGAGAAATAAATACACCAGAGTCAGCATATTATGTACTTCATTTGTTTCCATAATATTTCCATTTACATTTCCCCCTACTGTCTACCAATTAACCATCATTCTTTTGTTCTATTATTCTCTTTCTCTGAGGGATAATTCGTGGTATATTGATCTCATTCTCACTTCTTCACATTGATACAGAAATTGAAAAGCAATCAGGTGTAGGGCCCAGCTGATTTTCATTTTCCTACTGTTGCAAGGAAAGCTGAGGAGAAAGCTTGTCTCAGTTAGTATTAGTTGACCAAGCAAATTTACATTGAACTTATAACCTTCTTAATGCTACTTCAGGCAATAGCTTTCTCTACTAGATCATCTGTGGAGATACAAATGAATTTTCATTGCATTTTGTTTCATGTAAAAATAACAGAAGTCTAATTTCCAGCAAATGACACAAGTGCCAATGCAATGAAGTAGTGTTAAATTTTATACACTAGCTTCCATTGTCTATCCTGTACAAAGTGCTTCAGCAAAACTTTGTACAAACTGTATTCAAGAAAAAGTAAAAAAAAACTTAATAATATCACAGTTCAGTATATGCCAGTACATGTTCTGGTCAAAGCTACTCAGAACATACATGTCTTCATAATATATTCATCAAGCAATGGTGGTCATCAATGTACTTTCTGGCTCCACCAATAACGAACCATAAAATATTTATTAACTAAAATGAAATGGAAGTGCATTATCCAGTAAATCCCACTTGCATTAAACTGGCTGGATGCATGTTAGCACAACTGAAATAAGTGGTGTCTATTATATACTATAACTGCATTGTATATTATGTAGCTGGAACTGAATTTCAATTGTTATTTTATTGACTTGTCTAGAAATTAGATGAACAGCAGCAGATATAAAGGAGGGCTAATGGACAGCTACTCAAATTGGCAGTATGAAATTAGTGGTATCCTGCATGGATTTGTGTTGAGGTCTCAACTTAGATGATGGGATAGGGACCACATATCCAAGCTTGCTAATGGGTCAGAGATAGGAAGCATTGTAAGCTCTGTAAGTAGAAGTATTAAATTACAAAGAGATAACAGGGCCAATCTTACATCAGCAGCAATGCTGCTGGCTTATCATACACCTTGATAAAACCTGTTCTGGTGATCAACCCAGCAGGAACGTGCAGAAACTACTGGGAAGGTTCTTCATGGAAAGGCCCCATGCATCAAAAAAGCCTTTCTTATCATAAGGTGCAGCATGTGGGCAGGTCCTACCCACAAACCAACAAAGTTATGCTCCCAGAATTACCCAAGAATGTCAAATCTGAAAATCTTTTTTTAAATACCCAGAATGTTTCTGAAACATTCAAAAATGTTTCCACATGTCATGGACATTCAGAAACAATAAGAAGGATTAGTACTGATGGGTCCTTGATG
The DNA here is from genome assembly GCF_009764475.1 of Pristis pectinata. Lineage (NCBI taxonomy): Eukaryota > Metazoa > Chordata > Chondrichthyes > Rhinopristiformes > Pristidae > Pristis > Pristis pectinata. Next base: position 40,002,092 of record NC_067408.1, on the reverse strand, counting down.
GTTGGCAAGAACATACTGGGCTGAATGGCCTTTTTCTGTACTATATGACTCTATGAGTCTCTATCTTGAGGGCAAAACATTATTCCTTCTTGGTCTCATAGAAACTTATAGCACCTCATTTTGTACAATGTTTGACAAAATAAAATCTAGATACCAAATCAGAATGATCATTTTTATTGACCTCAGGTAAATGAGGAAATCCTGCAATTCAAATAACAGTTTGAACATTTCCTCTCTAGCAAGTGGCGCAGTCTAAGTCAAGAGCTGGATGTCATTTTCAACTGGATAACTAATTGTAGCCAGCGTCCTGCTGCTACTCTTGGTGCTGAGTTTCCATGAAATCAGTGTTATAGAGGCTGGTGGAGGAAAAGGAAAAGGAAGAATATGTAAACAAGAAAGAATGTTTTATGAGTGTGTTGGGGTGGAGATGACCACATTGCTCCTCCTCTTCCTCAACATCCATAAGCAATTGTAGTGCTTACCCTTTCAAGCCAGATCTCTTGTAAGGCTTTAGCAAACAGGTAGCTAAAATGTTAGAGTCCTATGCAAATTGAGAGACTCCACTTTGCAAAGGTTAATGAGTTTTTCATCTGTTTTGAGCAGGCACTTCACCTGGCCAGCAGAAGGTATTGGGAAAACTAGAAGTAAAATAGGGATGAAACTGTGAGTCTACCACCCCTATCTTAACACTGCCCTGCACACAGAATGTTAAAATCTCCTCCGAGAGTCTAGTACTGACATTTTAATAATTCTAATTTTAAAACAATTCACCTATCATCTTTAAAGCTTTCATATTACTATATGAACTCCAATACTTGTAGGATCACACCACATGTGGACGCATACAAGGCTCTCAATCAAGAACATGGATACAGTGGGCTCTCACTCCCATTGGAACAGTCAGATAACCAGTCTTGTGTTTGTTGGTTTACAATGTTTACTCTCTCAAACATAATGGTGGCAAATACAGTCTAATTATGATCGTGCTGATTAAACTTGAACACATTTAATTGCTTGACTTGGAAGATATACTTATTAATTATCCATTTCTGCACATAGCACCACTTCCAAGTGTTTGGATGTTTACTGAGATTTGATAGCCTTACAAATACTGCTTGTTTAACACAAATGTCACACAATGGTTCAGAGGCATTGCGAAGAGCAGGTGTAATTTCATTTTAAAGTCCATTAACTTAAGTTAATAATTAATTTATTAATTGCATGACTCCTAAAATTCTTATTTCAGTTTTAAGTTTCACGAAGATATCATTCTAAGTCTTTTTTTAAAATCAGTATGACCTGTTCTTCTGGGAACATTAACACCAGCAAATTTACTTATTAACAACAACATACGATATACAATGGGGACAACATAAAATATCTTATTTCAGCTGTGAGAAAACACTGATTAGTATGACATTTTCTGTCTCTGCCTGATAGGAAATGTCACTGGAACCAAGAATGAAACCTGCTGAATAACATTCCAATGTCAAACACTAAGTATTTACCAGAGCATTGATCAGAGTATCTTCCTAACCAAACGGGCTCAGGTTTTCAAAGTGAATACAGAGAATGTAATCACTAGGCAAGTCAAGCTGCTTATCTATGTCCTATTAATAACAGTTGTCAGAATTTATAACACTAGACATATTTCCCAGTGGATTGGGACATCACAGAGAAATAGGGTAAGCACACAGGCAAAATGTGAACTGCAAATACTGGGAAAGAATTGGAATAGAAATTACACACAGACCAAACAAACAAATATGATGCAGCTTCCATTAGGGAAGTTTCCACCATAAGTAGTTACTATTGTTCTACAATACAAAACAGGCCATTCTAACTCAACTCCCTATAAAGTGGGCAAATGATTCCTTGTGCAAACAGATACACATCTGACAGGAAAAGAAATAACTGCCCATTATCTGAGGTCAGGCTTTTCCTCATAACAAGCTAACATTTATAAAATCTCATTGAAGAGTAGTTCAAGTTGCAGATGTCTTCGCAACATAAGCAAACTAGTTCCTGTGCAAGCACACAAAAATATCAGAGAGGAAAAGAAATCACTGTCCATTGTCTGAGGGAAGGACTAAGAGAGAATGTAATGGCAGTTTGTTATGTGATCATTTCTCATAACACAGGATCCTTTCAAATTTGGTAATGTTATTTCTATCATCTTCACTCTCATATCAGTAACCATCAATGTTTAAAAAAAGACAAATAAAAAAGACAAAACAAAGCAAAAAATGTTAAGAACATTAACAATTCAATGACTGCTCTCATAAACCCCTTTTTATGCCTCCAGATAGTAACAGGACAAACAAGGAACTCCTCATGATATCCACAACCTTGAATGTTTCTGGCTATTCTGCTGGCTCGTAATCTTGGTCTCTGCTACCTGGGTGATTTTGGACTTAATTCTCAAAGCACATAAATATACATTGTGTAGCTATATAAAAATCTGGTGTAGCAGCTACATCGTCACTTGCCTACTGTCTAAATTTAAAAGCTATGAATTTCTCTTTTTAAAAAAAATTATTTTCTTCTTTGCTTTAGTGCCAGAGCCCTAGGGTATGTGAAGCTTTTCTACCAGAGTGTTCAGTGCTATTGATTAATTGCATTTATGTGAAATGTACATTTAAAATCTGCTGCCAAATCTTGTTCACAGTAGCAGAAATTTGGCACTTTAGGTTACTGAATCCAGTTGTAGTAAAGGTTAATTTAAATTGGAATGCTTAAAACATAAATCCTGCTCTAAAACTGTACCCAACAACATCCAAATATTGGGCTCCAAAGGCTTCAAAACGGTAGATAAGAAATGCCCACATACTCTAGCCAGAGGTGCACTAACCATCAGACTAATATGGTTATCGTCGCTTCACTTTTGTAAATAAGGGGTTGGGTACTGGATTAAGGTCCTCTTGCTAAAATTGTTTTGGCTTGAGGCAGCTTTTGCTGGTGTGCCCAGAGGTAGAAGCACATTGTTCTCTAGACACATGCTTTGTAAATTAAGTTGTATGTGGACCAACAGGAGGAGCATTTTCCAACATACATGAACAGTAAATCCTCTGTATTTTTGCAATCTGAACTAGCTCCTTATCCTGTCTGGAGAGATGACCTCTTATTTGAGTTCTAAGTTAAAAATGCGTCTTGAATTTAGCTTACCTAATGGCTCTGCTTGAACAAGCACAACTGACATTATAATAACTGACATACCAGGCAAAGGAAAGATCAAGTTAAGTGGCCTTTACCGATTTTTAATTAGTTTTCTTCTGATCAACTGCGTGCACTAATTTAACACTAATACAGCATAATGCTCAATGAAATTTTATGGAACAATTATAAGGAATAGAAATATTTCTTGAACAGTTGGATGTTCTCCTATAATGAATGTAATACTGAAGTGTCATGATTACCTTTGGAGCATTTGATACATTGTTTGGGAAAGATATTCAGAGCTTATCTATAAATATATTTCCATTATTCAAAACGTTCAGGTATTCAAGGCTGAGTTCTCATTGACCACTCATCCAGTGGCAATTGAATGTTCCTAGAACTCATGCCACTTTGGCTGAGTCATAGGAGGCATCATTAGAGCCCTTCAAGGGAGTAATACAATGAATTCCATGAGATGTTTCTTATTTAACGACAACTTCTGTAGTTAGATAATTTCTATGTTATCAATTAAGATGTTTTATAAAAATAGCATTAAAAAGCTATTCTCAATAAAGTAAATCCTCTTAGTATCTTTGTAACCATAATTGCATTCCTCTTAATGATATAAAATCAGAGACAGACTGTTGATTTAGAAGCTCTTATTTCTGTAAGAGGCGTACATTGAAATTCAGACACTGAACAAGTGTATGAAAGTAACCAAGTTTACTTACAGCATATTGATGAACCAAGGCCCAGTTAGCAGGCAGGAAAAGAGACAAGCATCAGAGTGAGGAACACAAGCAAAAGGGTAAAGAAGAAAAAAATATATACTGAAGAGTAAATACCCCTTTTGCAAGGTGGTACACAGGGTAACATAGTGCAAATTAATGTCTATTTTTATTTTACAGTTCCATACTGAACTGTAGGTTTTAATTTGTCTTATATCAGTTATAGAAAAGTAAAAAACCAAGCTTTTCCCATCACTATCACTCTAATGTATAGTTACAGTGACAAATGAGTGATTAAGAATTATTGCTTATTTCACCTGGGAAATATTTTTATTTTAAGTTACAGATTTCTAATACTTATTTAGATGATGGATTAATTCATAAAGATGCAGCCTCCTGCCATTATTTAGCATGAAAAAAAGGTTTAATAATGGAAAATTGACACATTAATGAATCTGTCAACTAAATTGGTGCCCAAACAACGGAATGATACAGGGTTGCTTCAGATGTAGTGAAATGATACTCGTCCACAAGATGAGGCGAGAAATTGCCTTCTCATAGCATTTATTTTTATCATATAGGCTGCAAACCAGATTGAATTGGTGACTGATGCAAAAAAAAATCAGGAGGAAAAAGCTGACAAACTTCCTCTGCTGGTTCAAAATGAAAAAGAAAGATCCAGATGTTGGTAGTCAGTTTGAAAAATTTCTATGAAACAGACAAAGCTAATAATTTCCTTTGGTGAAAATAAGTCCTAATAAAGTATATTAATCATAAGGATGTTCACTATTTTCTCTGAAATGGTCTGGAGTTGCATGGAATATTGATGCAGAATAATGTATGAAAAAGGAATCTACTTTTTCAAAATCCAGAAGAAAGGGATGTGGACTGAATATGTTATCTGAAAACTAAAGTACAGAGAAGTTCTCTACATCAGAGCCACTTGGTAGTAAATGAGGAATTATTCTTAAAGTTGAATTTAGCTCATCAGCTCTAGTTTAACTGGAATTTACCAAACTAACTCTATATTTTATAAATAATGCAAACATCAAAAGATTTATGTGTAAGAATCATGCAGATAGTACCATGTCGCTTATAGATAGGGGGCTTCCGGTAGATATTAGAAATTTCTCCACTTGCTGAAGAAAAAGAGAAGAAAGCAAGGATAGTGATTGTTAATACAACTTAACCTGCAAAATGCAATATAGTGCGTCATATAGAATAGTGATTTATACTGAAATAGCATTAATCAAGAAAATCTTACTTCAATGAGCTATTGGATCTTAATAATGCATAATAAATACATAAGATTTTATTTTAGTCCTGTTTCATAATTTATTTTACTTAAAGTATAAAATCAATGCTGGATCTGATACACATGTCAATTTGATACTTCTTGAATTGTGCTGATATCCAAAACTTTCAACACCATTAACAAAATCTATATTTTGTGGGTTAATTCATTTTACTTGCTACATTTCTGAGATTTTTTTTCATGTAATATGCCATGAAAGTGGCCTTATAAATAAAGGAAGCAAATCCAATGATCGTAACAGCATGTGGACATGATCCTGGAGCTTGGCATTGCATTGTAGTAATGGTGCTTGTTTGTACAATTATATACCATGCAACTTCCACTGAAAAGAAACTCACCAGAAAGCCAACAGACAAATAAATGATGCAAAGTATTGGCACATTCATGGCATAAACAAAATGCTGCATATTTGTTTGATAAAGCAACTCTGTCACCATTCAGAACTATATGAAGTAAGCTTACATCTGATCATTAACGACTATCATAATCCATAGGTTGTGTATCACATATTCAAAGGCAAAAATAGAGAACTACTAAGACGTTATTGTGAGGCAGTGATCCAAATGTAGATTTGACCCTTGAACACTAACATTCTATATAGATTTTCCAAACTTATTGTCAGTGTTGTTTTTACTCCAGAAAATGAATAAGTGAGCTATGCAAGTACCTTAATAATTTCCATCTGTTTAGCAGTATACCACTGACTTGTGTTCTAGCTTCCCAACTGCTGGGACCTGCTAGGGTAAAGCTACATTATTACCCTGCTCTGGAAGCATGGTAAAGTGCCAATGGGATGCACTTTCTTATTGCCTTTTGAAATGTTTTGACATAATGAATGAGACATACAGAAATGCAAAAGATGTCACATGCCTGGGACATGTGAAAATACCATGAATGTCATTAAGTACATGTAAAAAAACAGCCACTTACTTAATGCATCTGTATTTTCTTTAAGAATACAGCCTTATCTCTAAATGTAGGTGTTTTCAATTCAAGCCATGATCAGTCATGTGAAAATAGCTGCCTTGGTTCTTTAACAGTTATAGGTTTGACAATATATTTATTTCCAGCTAACATTATATATCTGGAAAGGTTAAGTAGTGGGCAACCATGGGAACCTTCTGTGCAACATAGCTGCGTTTGAGGAAAGGGTAAACACTGTTTTCTTCTAATTCAGAGTTCTATGAGAAAATATAAGTACCAAATGTACAGCAGAAGGATACTCTGTTTACAAGTCTTCCCATCTGAACTCTTTACCCATGACCTTCTCACATTTGCTATACATAATCATCTCCATTTCCAACTTCAATGCACTGTGTGCAAGAATTCTAAAGGATGAATGACGCAATACATTTTTCTTTTGAGAAATTATTGTACCTCTGCTCCGTAACTTTGTGCTCCCCAACTCCTTTTGACTGAGATTGGGAATTTATGATGACAGGAATATTTTAAAAGTTATTTTATGGGATGCTGGCAACTACGTGCCCTTGAGAAAGTAGAAGAATTGGCCTTCTTGAACTGTGGTTGTCTTGAACAGAAGTTAGCTCCACAGTGCTTGTAGGGAATTCCAGGATTTCGACCCAGCATTGATAAAGAAGTGATAATAAATTTCCAAGTGAGGAATGGGTGTGACTTGAAGGGGAACCTCACTGCAGTGGAATTTACTTGTGCCACTGCCCTTGCCATCTAGATTTGCACAGACCTTCCTCCTTGTGGAATTTTGTTTTGTCTGTATAGGTTGGTGAACAAACATATTTTTCTACCAAGTCACCACAGCATCTCTATGTATTTCTGCATTTGGCAAAGGTCTTGTGCATGTGGAATCTCACTCCAAGTAATTTACTGAGACGAACATGTAGTCATCTATTTATAGGCAGTGTTTAATAATTGATATGAAAATTTCTAACTCAGAAGCAAAATGGTTAAGGTTGTTTCCCACTGAGCCCAAATCTTCATGTCTCTGTGCAACAGCTATTGATTTTTGTTGTGTGCAATTTTACATTCGAAACTATCAGCTTAATGTAAAATAGAAATTATTTTATTTTGTCTAATGCATTCAAGCCATGCTGGTGAATGCGTAAGCTCCTACCTGGTATATGGAAATGTATAGGAGTCTGGACAGGACTTGGCTTGATGTCTAGCTGGCTATAATAAGGTGAACTCCGGCCGCTTTCAGTGCCTCCAAAGAATTGCAAAGAAAGCAGCAGAAACATGAATAAATAAATAAAGAGCAAAAGCTGTGAAGCAAACAAGAATGAGTAATCTGTTCAAAGTACCATGCTTTTCCAGCAAGGAGCTTGTACTGTCATGGAAGTTCCATTGATTTCTTTTCACAATTTGCAAAGTGCTCTGTTTACACTGTCAAGCCAGTCATACTTTCACACAAAGAATGACAGGCGCATTATCTATTCAGATTTATCCATGTTCTTTCATTTTTGAACATTAATTTGATGTCAATATATCATGAAATCAATCAAGAGATTTCAAATCTCAAGAGCTAATTCCAGAATCACTAAACTGAAAGACAATGGGATTTTCCCTCTAATTCCCTACTCCCCCAACTACTGGATCCCTCCCCTCCAATTTCACCCTGCCCTACCTTAGTAAGAGTTTTGTGTAAATGAACATCACTTGTGACCTCCTTGCCAGAAAATATGGTAAATTAAACTCTTGGTCAGATTGCTTGCATCTTGCCACACGAAGCGCCAATTGAAGGTTCTCACTTATCTAAGTTCTTGACCCCACAATCAACCTTCAGAAAGAAAGAATGCATTTTGAAATTTCTTCTTTCACCTTGTTAATCAAGTGGAATTTTCTGACAACCAGAAACTAAAATCATCTAAGCTGCATTGCAACATTTGTCAATTAACATTTGACATCACGATTCACATCTCCCTGGACTGGTAACAAAATCCAATTTCACAATCAAGAAATCTACCATTTCCACCATTTTCTGATTATATTGCATTGGTATGAAATGTATTCCTTATACTTAGATGTTTACTCAAAGTTAAGCGACTGTACCTACATAAAAATAAGATAGTTCTCATATTTAGTAGAATTATACATTGATAAGATTACTTTCTATTCAGGATTTTTTGGGGTGTGTCTAAGTTATAATTCAAAGATCTATGAGTTGGCATATAATATTCTGCCTCTGAAATTCAAGAATATGGCTGATGCCATATTATAGCATATTTACCATTCTGACTAGGAATGAATTTCTAGGCTTCAATATTTTACTCATTTATTTGCTTTTAGAATGCATGCAATATTTAAATGGTTCAATAACTTTTCACAATTTTCAAATTCTACAGCATGCCATTAAATCCTTTAGATGATATTTAAACTTCCACAATTATTTTCTGAGCCAGAGTTTACTCAAATACTATTAAGCAGTTCAAGGAATATTTCAAAAGGTATATTTTGCGGCAGCTTTTTATCTCTGGGAAACAAGATTCCATATCTATCCCATTCACTAATTCAAGGACCAGAACTGGACTTAATAAATATCATGCACATATTTTTGAATCCCTGATGTGCATTTGAGACGACATATCCACCGATAAAAAGAGCTTGTAATAATTGAAATGAATAGTGATATCCACAAACTGGATACATCAGGAAACTGAAATCAAAGCAGATGTGTCCAGAAGAGTGCAGACCCTCTTTTATAACACTACTTTTTAAGATATTCCATTTCTTTTTTTTCTCATCGACATTATTCGTATGTTCAATTGACACTGATTTTTACATAGTGTCTTATATTTACACTCAGAGCTGATTTGGCCCTGAAACTATGCAAAAGCAGTAATAATTTTCCAAAACCCTTCCCGAAGATCAAGTAGCTGGGATAGGGCCAGAAATCTTCCAGATACAGATGGATTATTTATGAAATAAAATCACTGCTCTGCCAAGAAAGATAAAAACTTCCATTTTAACTTAATTTCATTTTCCCTCTCTAACTCATGTTCATTGTGGGAATGGTTTCATGGCACTAATTGCCCTTTAGTACTTTACCAATGTCAAAACTCTTCACTAAATTGTGAGTGTTAGCAGGCTAGGCAATGATAGCAACATTCAGCAATTTGGACTGAGATTGTCTGACTTTGCTCTACCCTTTTTTAAGCAAAGGCTAATCATGACACAGCTACCATTACCCCTGCTGAGAATTACACAAAGTTAACGAGCAGTACTTTACTGAGAGGACATTTTTCATCTTTTTTGCTGTCACTGATGGAGCTGCAAGATATGAATGCAGTGTCAGAGACTATAGAATTTTGGTGTCGTGTTGTACATCAGCATATAACTCAAGCACCCTTAGTTTCTTTAATATAGCAAGACTTTAGTTGAAGAAAGCCAGAGAATGATGCTGCTGCTCTGATAAATTAATCAATTGATGCAGTTATATGATAAAACTTGATGATCCGTCACCACTTGGACTTTGGTTGTGCTAGACCGGCAGATTTATGGATTATTGGATGTTACTCCATTTTAATTTTTTTACATGTTACGTGGAGGTATAATACAATTTCCAGTGCACCGATGTTTAAAGGGAGTGGGAAGTATACAAGCACTCTGGATTCTGGTTCCGGTCGCAAACTTTTCCATGTTTCCGACCACTACTGTTCTGGAACCCAATTTTGGCTCGGGCTGCACATTAAAACCCAACTCTGCCCCCTTGGCTCACACTCTGAACTAATGAATGAGCCAGATGCCAAACTATCAGGATTTCTGAACAATTGGATGCTGCATTAAAGCACTTGTGGATTGCAACAGATCTCTGGCCTTTATCCCACTGATATCCCATGAGATCCCAACTTGGCATAATATCCCAAGTAGTCCCATGTGACTCAGTCAAATTAATTGTGCTGCTCTTTTAGGGTGCATTAATAAATATACACATGCATTTGCAATAAGATATTAACTTGGATGGTTATGAGAATTCTATTACTCACTTCAAAGATATTAACACCAGTAAGAATTTGAAAATAAATCTTTTAGAAATCACCCAAAAATGTGAATCAGTGATTGTGGAAAAAAAACATTTTTTTTCCTAGTAAACACATAATGGGACTACACAGAAGGTAAAAATAACAGCAGCAACAAAACTCTCAATGTGAAAGTAAAAATGAGCTCTACTTTTTGCCACTTCAAATTGATATTTGGTCATTTTGTAAATTATAAATGTAAGGAATGATAAATAGGCTGGAAAATAAACAAATTGTAAGATGACAGACAATGCAACATTTCAAAATATTACTCTGTGATGATTAATACTATAATAATGAACTTCTCTTGTCATTATTGTCATTAGTTAAATACTTTAGGTAAGACAGGGTTAATGTTTACACTGAACTACAACCACATTTTCATAGATTGCTCTGTGTTATGAATCAAACCTGGGATACAGGAAGGAGAACAATAACTTCTGCAGAGTTCCATTCCAACATTTTTAATTGTTCCTCATGACTACAAACAATGCTCCAATTTTGTAGAAAATAAAAATTGTAGACCACAACTATTCAAGCTTCCTTTTGAGAGCGTCAGGGAGATTTACCTGATTGCGATTACGGGTAGTCATACATACATAGAATGAATATAACAAGGCAAAATATAGCTAACTTTTTTTACCACCTGTTTAATTAGATGAGGATAAATTTTGTGTAAACAAATGTCACTGTAATCAAATAGAACTTTATTTTATAATAATATTTCATGAGATAGAAGATTATCTCAATAAGTTTCCTCCACTGAACATTGAGTCATGACATGTTTGTACATGAGTACCTTACAGTGTTCCATCTTTGAGTCAAGGAGGAGAATGTGTTTAATTAACCTAGAGCTGGCATTTTGAAACTGGATGACTAAGATGTTATAGTGAGAGAACTGGGGAATTGCTAAAGGGGATTAAGGAATTACTGCACTGTAATAATCTACATTTTCACAAGTGATTTTAATCATTATAATAAAACCTAAATATCTCGACACATAAATCACTAAAACCAGCAAAGCAGATTAATAAAGCCGTAAAGATGTAAGGCAATCACTGGTGATCTTTGCTAGAGTCAAAGAAATGAGAAATAGAGATGGAACTGCCCTTGATTAGATAATGGACATGCTGTACAGAGAAGAGCAAAGAAACAATGGTGATGACGCAAAAAAGATCCACAGAAATGTTACCACCTGTAAAGAAAGAGAAACAAAGGCCTGCAGATGCTGGAATCTAGATGAAACACACTATGATGCTGGAGGAACTCAGCAGGCCTGCTGAGCTCCTCCATCCTCCAACATCATTGTGTTTTCCACCTGTAAAACAAATGCGTAAACAGGGAAGATTGTATAGGAATGAGGCAACTTTTCTGGAAGGAGGACAGAGGGGTAATATGATAAAGATCTTAAAGAAAGAGCTTGATATGTGCAGAGGAAATATATTCCCTTGTGCTCGAATCCAAAGCCACATAATAAGAAGTAACTAATAATTCCAAAATGGAAATCAGACACTCCTCTGCCCAAAGGGTGGTATAAATATTGGACACGCTATCACAATTGTGAGTAGAAGCAAATAGTACAGTTCCAATTAAGGGAACCTAGCTGACTACTTGAGGGAGAAAGGAATAGAATGAAATGCTTTCCGGGTGAATCGGGGACAAAGGAGGCTTATATGGAACAAGAGCCCAGATTGGTAGAATTGTTTGTTTCTCTGTGTTGTACTCTGGATGTAAATAGTATAGATTTATAGAGGTATAAGCTTCAATCTTATTTATAGCACATGATACACCAGATGAAGTGATGCTTGGGGAACACACACACAATTCTACAGTTCATGATCTATGGAATATCTACTGCTTGTGTGTTTTAATTTGCAGCACATCTATGTTCCATAACTATGTTCAGTATTCCAGCTGAATGTTGTGATGCAGTGTGAAAGGCTCAGGAGAAGCACACGCTATATAACCAAAATAATCAGAGATACCTGAAAGTGGCTCTCACAAGACATTCACAAATGAACCAATTTTTCATGGGGCCCTGAAATATGCCAGGTTTATCAATACAGAAGAATATGGAATCAGTTCAAGGATAAAAGGCTCTGAGATTTTGTCCTCAGTAACTGTATTTATAGGGGAAAAATACCAAATGGAATGGAATAATTCTTCAGTCTCTCTTTCACCTCCTTTCAGAGATCATTGCAAGAGTTCATCTTCTTCCATCCACTTTAGACCATTCCACTTACTTACTGGTTCCAAGAAGACCAAGCTCTTTTCCCCAGTCTCTCTCTAATAAAGCAGTTAAAGGCTGGGTCAACTGAAAACTTCAGTGATTGGATTTTTTGTTAGATAATGGTATTAGAGATAGCAATCCAAGATTGGTAATTGGCAGTACAGAGAAGTGTGAATTTAATGAAAAGAACTGAGAGGTCAATGACCCATATTACACATTCCGATGTTCCTCATTAAAACTGCCAATAGTTACATCTGGATGTTGAATTTTCATGTACGACACTGAGAAGTATCCAATCCCCAACTGATATCTACAATGCCTATTTGATTCCAGTCAGTGGAAAGGAAAACAAAACTGAATTTCTGTTTGATTTTTCATTTCCAACCAAGGAAGACTGAGAGAACTGTAGTGCTAATGCTGTAAAGATAAGGTACTCCAGCACAGACTTAGGACCATTCTAGTGACTTTACTGGCTTATAAGTGCAGCCATTCACAAAATCAATTTGCTAAGCCTTTGATGGCATCTCAACAACTATTCTAAATAAATTTACATTTCCCTGGTGATTATTTCCCTTGGAGAGAATAACTGTTGCTTCAAATACTCTTTGGTTATTCATCAGAATATCTCTATGCTTGTTTTAATGAATATCTTGTACCATATTCAGCCATGATATCCTCTGCAGAACCCCATGCAAAAATGATGCTAAAATCCAAACGTTATATTCATGGCCATTGTGAACCAATGCTTGGCCTAACTAAACATGAAGCAAAGTGAGTGATTTCTAGTTGTGACAACATCAAAATTATATTCCTATTGCAGTTTCCCATTGAATCTGGCATGATAACATACAGTATATATGCAGTGATGGTGACATCAAAAATGCTTGAGTGCTTACATTTATTTTCTTGTCTGCAAGCAAGAAAATGGAACGCTTGGATGTTTTAAGAAACAAAATTACAATAAAGTTAGTTGGCCTTTCTTTAATATTTTCTTGTCCAGTCACTTATCAATTTGAGGAATATGCCACAGTTCACCTTCTATGGGATAAATTTTGCATGGGTGGGTTATTTATCTTCAAATACCTTGTGAAACCACAGTTCAATGTCATATATTTGACATGATCAATTTGCTTATTTAGCTGGAGTTAATAAATTTCCATCTATATACCTAACCATAGAAACGTTAACCCAGGTTTACCTTCCTTTGTTCTACATTTTCAAGTATTTCTTTCTCCAAGAGACAACACTGTGTGCATCTCATATAACTTATGAGATGCTAAAACACAATTACTGAACCTAAGATAATCTGGATAGACCCAGACTCCCACTGTACAGTCAAGCAATTTTGCAGTACAGTTCAATCAAAGGACAGGTGATATAAAAACAGTTCCTTGTGTTGAGTTTACTTTCCTTTAATAATAGAATATTGCTTCAGAATGTCACATCCAAAAATGAATTCACCAGATCAACCTACTGGTTCAAGGTCATTCATTACCTGGTCTGTGATAATGTTGAGGTGATCGAGGCATTGTGGGAGACATTCCCTGTCGACTGTAGGTGGGTGAGTCAATGTATCCAGGACTAGAAGATCTCCTCTGTCTTAGATCAAACCCGTCATACATGTCCTATCAAAAGTTAACAGGAACATCTTTAGTGTAATGTCATGCGATTTGCTGTTCTGGTAACAAGTTAGCAATTCAGTACATACGCTGCTTATAGTACAGTGATTAAGGAAATGGATGTTGGATTCCAGAGAGATAGGTTGAAAGAAATACTCATGAGGTAAATCTGATACATAGTAGCACATCATTTAAGTAAGATACATTACACAGATCATGTGACATTAATTTGGTTGTGTGGCTTTACCTTGAGCAGATCCTTTATTCTCCAAAATTTATTAAGGTTCATATGAGAAAAGTAAAGTAATAATCTTTGCATTGGGACTATTGTAGAAGCCAATGAGCTGAATAAACAGATGTATAAAACAATAATCTTGGTATATTTTGACGTGCAAAATTATTAGATAAGTTCTGGTTTTAAAGTGCTTAACACTGTAGAAACATTCCGCAATGGAGTCACACACAATTCTGATACCTAAAGCAATATAGTTTACAGGAGAAAATATTTTGCAACTCAGCCTTATTGTCCAAGATGAACCATTGCTAATTATTTGTTGCAATAAAGATTTCCTAGTTAGAACAGATGCACTGTTAATTTAAAAAAGCATCAGAATATTACTTTTGAGGCCTGTGATCTGTGTTCTACTGCAAGCCCCAAGGAATAGAATTACACTGTATTTTGAAGTGACAAGATAAGTGGTTCCATCTGTGATTCATATCTTCATTTTATCTGGTTAGCACAAAGGAATTACTTAGCAGAGTTGAGAAACCTTTTCACAGGAAGAGGGAAACAATTGAAGGTAAAATTAACACTCATGATAAATCCAAGCAGCCAATCAGCCTTCTTAGTTGAGATTTTGGTGGAAATGCCCTGCCTGTTCACTCAGCTAAGGAACATTGTGAGGTTCAAAGGCAAAATGGATTACAGATGGTATATAAGAATTATAAGAGGTGCATTAATTGTACCGAATGCCATCAGTCTAATATGTTGCACCGATCTAATTAGAGTGTCCATCCTTACCTTGTACAAATACTTATTGCTTTCTGTTAGATCAGAGACTAATATAATATTTAATGTACTCCAAACAGTGAGTATCCTAGATATTATACTGCAGCATACTCTTATTATCAGGAGATTATGTTCAAACTCTATAAAACACTGGCAAGGCTACAATTGGAGTATTACATCCAGTTCTGTAAGGACTGTAGGGAGGGGTAGAAAACACTTACTAGAATAATTTCAAAGACGAGGGAGTGCATCTATAAGTTTCAATTGGAATAGGTGGGATTGTTCTCCTTATAACAAAGGAAGTTGAAATAGAGGTCTTTACCTTTCTGTCTTTACCTCTCGTTGTCTTGGTGTAGCAGCCAGCATAATCAAAGACCCCACCCACCCAGGACGTTCTCTCTTCTCTCCTCAGGAGCCTGAGGGCACGTACCACCAGACTTAAGGACAGCTTCTACCCCACTGTGATAAGACTATTGAACAGTTCCCTTATACAATGAGATGGACTATGACCTCACGATCTACCTTGCTGTGACATTGAACCTTATTGCACTGCACTTTCTCTGTAGCTGTGACACTTTACTCTGTACTGTTGTTTTTTTTTACCTGTACTACATCAATGCACTCTGTACTAACTTGATGTAACTGCACTGTGTAATGAATTGACCTGTAAGATTGGTTTGTAAGACAAGTTTTTCACTGTATCTCGGTACAAGTGACAATAATAAACCAATACCAATACCAATAGGTGTTCAAAATCCTGAGGGGTTTAGATTGGGTAAATATAGAGATACCGTTTCCATTAGTGGATGGTTCAAGGACCAAGAGGCATAGACATGAAGCCCTGGGCAAAAGATTCAGGGGAGATGTAAGGGAATTTTCTTTTATAAACCATGAAAGCAATTGTGATCCAAAACTTGGTGACTATGAAGGTGATAGAAACAGAGTCAGAGCTTTCAAAAGGGAAGTGGATATGCATTTGAGGGAAAATAATGTGCAGTGCTATGTAGGGAGGAATGGGACTGACAGGATTGAGCTAACAATAGCCTGCACAGACTTAATGGGCTGTATCATCTTCTATCTTGTAATGATTCTATGATTCATGAAATTCTTAATAATAAAGTTATCATAGCATTTCAAATATACTGTATGTTGTCCTGAAAGCTACAGCTTTGCTTTATAGCAAATTAAAATGCAATCATATATTGTAATTTATGGATTAGAATTATATTATACATTTCATAATTCAAATCATGTAAAATATACTTGGGGGCACAGAGAGACAGGGATGAGGGTGATTAAATATTACAAATGTTGGAAAAATAGCTGCTGTCTATGGGTTTATCAATCCATTTTGTCTTCCATCAAAAACATCGATTGATCAGTGAGGCTCTTGAGAAAGCAAAATATTACTGCTTCCATCTGCTTTGCAAAATGTGCCATAATGTTTCATCCTGCTGGTCAGAATGCATTTCTCTTTGCTAAAAGGCACAGCAGGATCCCTCCAGTGCTGTTGTATTGCTGGATGAAATAGGTGTAATTCCCAGTTTGCAGTTCATTATCTGAAAAGTGATTGAAAGGCTGCCAGATGTTGGGGTAATTGCAAGTGTTCTGAACTATTTCTCCAGCTGAGGTACTGGACCTGAAGATTCAACATTGGATAAAATCAGCACCTAATTCCTTTATAAAATGAGACTGCAACCTTACATTTATCCAACGTTGAGGCTCGAAGGTATTTAATGAGTCTTGTTTGGACACTAAACAATTTTAGAGAATGTTTTAGCTGAAAAACTGTCAGTAGCAAGTAAAACACTCCATTGTCTTCTTTAATACTTTGATGTGAAAAGTGGAACTGTCAAGCGCTTAATGGAGCATTGACAATGCCTGAATATTCTTTAGGCTATAAATTCTTCGACACCCATGGCAGTGTCTTAATCTGTCACTGTGTGCCATGCTGTTGTACAAACTATTTGTGGGCCCATCACTTAAGAATTAAGTAGTGCTACTAAATGGCCCTTTCATACTATCTTTCAAGTGTTGTGCCATTACAGAGAGTAGAAGGGAAAATAGTAAGTTGAGAGACAGAGGCATTGCAGTTGAGGATTTAGTGAACCATGTTTAAGATGATTCCATTTTGGAGCCTGGAATATTTCAACAAATTAGTTTTCAATTGATCAATTTTCTCCATTGAAATCCAGTATTCTAGGTTTGGATTTTCTCGAATTTAGAGGAATGAGGGGTGACCTTATTCAAACATATAAGATTCCAAGGGGGCTTCACAGGGTAGAGATTGAGATTTTTCCTGTGTAGGAGAGTCCTGAACAAAGAGACATAGCTGCAAAATTAGGGGTCAGTGATTTAAAACAGTGAGGAGTGCAGAAATTTCTTCTCTCAGAGAGTTGTGAATCTCTGGAATTCTCTGCCCCTGAGGGTGGTGGTGGTCAGATCATTAGATATATTTAAGGTGGAGATAGATAAGTATTTGAAAGATCGAGGAATTGAGGGCTATGGGGAACTGGCACAGAAGAGGAATTGAGACCAGTGTAGATCAGCCCTGATGGGATTGAATGGCAGAGCAATCCTGAGGGGCAGAGTGGCCTTTTCCTGCACCTATTTTCTTGTGTTGTGTGCATCCAATTACCTTTGCTTGGAGTAAAGTAATTATTCAGGCACCTGGAGAAACTGACTGATTTTTTTTGATTCAGAATTAAAATGAGTGTGACATTGAGGCACCACTTATTAAAGGTTGGGCCTCTCCACACCAAGTGAGTTTCTCTACAATAAGTGCAAGACCCCAATTACGTATTAAACTAGCCTTCTGCCTCTTTCGTTGGATGTTCATTTTATCCATTTTGCTTTGAAACGTTTTAGACAAGAAGACAGCAGCTGACGGTAGATCCTATTTTCAGGCTCTTAGTGCACTGAAGAGAGCAAAAAGCTCTTTTATAGTTTTAGATGGATAGTCTGAAGCAATGATTACTCTTCGCTAACCAATATTCTCTATGGGACATTGTCACAGATGATTTGTTAAGAATTTTCTGAGACTGTTATCCTTTTGATGAGAAAACCAGATTGGCCTGCATTGTACTGGTCTTTTACCAGTGGTTCAGTGGAGAAACACCAGCAAAACCTTCTTCCTGGGTCAATCTGCCTCTAACCTCCACGACTGTGTATTAAAGCACAAACATCAGAGACGAGCTGGAGGTCTGGTGCCAGCACTTCTGACATGTTGCTCCAGTGCTGAACTCAGCACCAAGTCCAGGGGTGGAGCACAAACACTCTGAGCCCAGGGGACAGGTGCACTTCACACTCAAGATTGGGAGTTTAAAACTAAAGGACAAAGATTTAAGCTGAAAGGGGAATGATATAATAGGGACCTGAGGAGAAACATTTTCACATAGAGGGTGGTGGATAAATAGAGTGAACTGCCAGATGAAATTGTTGAGGCAGGTACAATTACAATGTTTAAAAGACAGTTAGACAGGTACATGGTTGGAAAAGATTTAGAGGGATTTGGACCAAACGCAGGCAAATGGGACTAGCTCAGATCAGCATCTTGGTTAGCATGGATGAGTTGGGCTGAAGGGCCTGTTTCTGTGTTGCCAGTGATGCTGGACATCTGTACCACAACCTCATTTACTTGACCTTGATTTAAAGATAAGTGTGGGTAAGTTTTTTTTCCACTTTATCTTCATGCTTTTAATTAATTTCATGCCAAGTAATCGTATTTAAATGTATTCTTTTTTTTAAATTTTATTTGACTTAAATAAAATTGTTTTTATGTAATTTGTTTTCTACCTGATTTGTTTTTTGGGGTTTCTCAGTATCATAGACACTTGAAACTCTTCAAAGGACTTTGAGAGCAACGAGCTCTCAAAGTTGGGTGGGGTGTCAGAATCTGACGTCTGAGATCTGGTTGTATTTGTGGCATGTTCTACTGAACGGGGTGGCTGCAGTGGGCAGGTTTCCAGGAATTTGAGCAGCATCTGTGGGGGCACAGGGATTGTCAGTGTTTCAGCTTGTGGCACGGCATCAAGACTTGTCCCTTTGTCTCCACAGATGCTGCTTAGCTTGCTGAGTTCCTCCAGCAGTTTGTTTTATTTTGCTCCAGAATTCAGCATCTGTAGTCTCTTGTTTCTCCAGGTTTCCAGGATGATTGGGCAGACAAGGCTGCAAAAAGTTAATGTGGATAAGGGAAAAATACTGAGGACGGGGAGGGAAGGAAGAAAGGCCAAGTGTGGCACAGTGGTGGGCAGGATCAAGGCTGATCTGGCCCAATAATACTGATCTCTCTTATCTGTTCACAAGCCTCTAAATACATTGCATCTTTATAACAAACAAAAAGATTGGAATTACCTGTGAGTATGGTGATAGCATTCCAAGAGACTATAGCAGAAAAATAATAAAAGATGACACTTAGGGCATGAACAAACCAAATATTACAGACATTACCTTAAAGGCAAATTTCACAGCTGAGTGTTAGGTGATGGATTACTAAATTATTTTGTTCCCTGGTACAATAGCTAATTGCTGTTGAATACATTATTTGTTTTACATAATTTCTTCACTCATCATGAGATCAGAGTCATCTACCACAAAAGAGTCAAAACATAGTTATTATCTGCTTTGGATGAGTAGATTGCTGAAGTAGCAGAAGTCATGCAAGAGGTTACTGAAAAATAAAGAATGTTTTCTTGGTAGAAAATCAGTTATGATATGACAGGTGAATGAATGTAGGTTAAAAGTGATGTAGAAATCACAATTACCATTCGTTTAAGATACATTTACTTAAGTGCAATTGAGTCTTTGACTTATTATACTGAGTATACTGACTAATATACAATTTAAGTCTAAAAAGTTTTTTTGCTGCTGGAAATATTTTAAAGAAAAAAGTAAATATATAAGAAGTTCAAGGAATTTCTTTGAAGCTTTTTCCACTTTTCTGCTATAACTCTCCTGGAAGTGTAATCCCAGTTTTCTGTGAAGTTCCATGAAATTTTTAGCTATTACTACAAGTGCTTAATGCAATTTTAAAAAAAGTTTAATTTGCACTAAAGTTTATCCAGTGTCCCATCATTAGATGCATTCTCAAATCGATATTACATTTGGATGTTAGATATTCTTAAGGAAAATATGAATAGTTAAAAAACTCTTAACCAATGCTTCATAAATTTGACAAAACATAAAAAGTAGATTAAAAAATGCTTCAAATTCAACCTGCCGGAACATTCAATTCTCTTTATAGATTTAATGAATAATGATGTTTACGTGAAATTAGTATTGATGTTTTTAAAATTTACAAGCTATTGTACAGATTTGCATTCAGGTGTCATTTTTTTTAACTGATGTGCTGCAGAATGCCATGAGCATGCAGAGGAGGAATTATTCATTCCTACTTTTCCCATCACATCAAGGTAAATGGGAACACAATGAGAGCAAGTCATACACTTAGGTTGTGTAATGTTTAGATCAAAAGGTCTTTAAATGGTGGGAAGGAATGACCATTTCATATGAAAAAAAATTGCGTATTTGCACAGTACCTCCCCGAAACTGTGTCTTTCAAGTCTGTCTTCTGATGCAGATTTTTGATATTGTTCATAGGAAACCAGATCAGGACGCTGAACATCATAGATAGTTTTAACTTTGGGAAGAGCGGCCAGATCCCTATAGTCAAGTATTTCATTATCCACCTTTGCCTGAGATGAGGATAGTGGAAAGAGGACAAGAGAAGGAATCAGAAGAAGTTGTTAGCTACAAAGATACAGACATTCAAAAGGAAACATTTCAAATTATTGATTCCTGAGTTAAAGTTATTAGTTCCTGAAACATACAGAATGAAAATATTAAATACTGCTTTATGCAAAGATAGGAGTGTTAGATTTTAATTACAGAACAGAGAGAATGAAGAAATTTGTCAGGGTGACCATGTCTCAGTGTACTAACTCCCACAGGTTAAAGAGACATTACGAAGTCTTGTTAAGCAAAGGAATTAGTACACTGAGTAATTAGCCCTTCTGAAGAAAAGTTACCTATAGCTTGTGATACCTTTTCTATACCATGGGAAATGCAATGATAATTATGTAATTGTAAATTAGTGAAATTGCAGAATGTGATCTTAGAAACACTTAAATCCCACATAATAAAACTGCATTTGACATTCCGCCATAATATTTTAACGGAATTGGTCACAGATGTCATATAGGGTAACAGACTCCTGAGAGAGCAGTTTTCCTCAGAAGCTCCCTTCAACGTCAGCGTCAAGGAAAGACCTCCGTAAATACTGCTTTCACACTAACAACAAGATCATAAACCTACAGATCACTGCTGTGGCTATGAGGCTAAGAGTTGGCCTTAAGAGCACAGCAATGGATAACTTGAGGCATTATAGTGCACTGCATAGATTTCACATAGACTGATTCCTTCACTTATTTTGTTCACCTCACCACCGACAAATTTCCAGAATGGGTACTAAAAAGGCCGTTTAGGCCTTTAATTAGCATACTTAGAGCCTAAATACTTGTTTTAGTTGCGTGTCATTGACACTTGGAAACTCATCTGAAGCAGCATTGAGGTTGTGCATCTTTTGGGCCCAAGGTATAGCCCTGCAAAATTGACCTTTTTCCCTCCTTCAGAACACAGGATACGCGTCCCAACTGCATCGCTTAGATTTCTGACTGGTGTTTCAGGAAATGTGTTTGATAACATCAGAAAGTTACAAGCAATTTGATCCTCTTAATGTTTATAAGGTCACTTTGTTAATAAGCTGCACCAGCAGATGTTGACAGATTTCCATTGGGCTGTTTACAGTAAAACTGGATGTGGAAAATGAACGAACATTGCATTAGTTTATGTTCCAGGTCTCATCATTGTTTTCCAAATGTTCTTTGAACTCCTGAGAAAGATTTATATTTCAAACCATTCTGCCTCACAGACTTCAGGACCAGCTTTCAGGCCATGCTTTGCATATACTTTGCTTGTCCTACAAATGAATTTTACAGCTCCAATGATTGAGGTTTGATCCTGACCTTGGATATTGTTTATGAGGAATTTAAACATTATCCAGGGTGCTCCAGTCTTCTCTCATGTGCCAAAGATATGCTGATAAGGTAATTGACCACTGTAAATTATCCCCTGTGTGGTTGGGTGGAAGGAGAATCAGGGAGAGGGGTAACTGACGGGCATATGATTGATTACAGGGAGTTAAATGAAGGCATGGAACTGATGGGAATGCTCTGAGAGCAAGCATGGACTCCATGGGCCAAATGGCCCCCTCCTATGTTGTGAGAAACAATGAAAAATACAAAATAATTTGTACAAGGTTTAGGGGAGCAGATATTGTTTTAAATGAGTTGATATAAAACCTACGTCTTCAAATAATCTGCAAGTACAGACTGGCAGAAAGATCCCATTTATTTAACAACTCTTAGCAGCCCATTTTGCAAATTAGAGTTTATTTTTAAAGCTTGGTTTTGCCACAGGGAAGTTTGTGACAGCTTAAATTGATTTTCCTTCAAAAGCTTCTGTGTCTGCTGAAAAGAATTGGACTATTAATGACTGGAGTAACTGCTTGAAGAGAGGTTAGAGCTCATGTTGACAGCAATGAAGGAGAGAAGGGTAGGAAGCTTACATCTGTTATATTAGCAAGCATGACAGAGAGTTGAGAAGTTGTGTCCAAGTCGGTTTATTTAAGTTGTTTTGGGAATCAAACCTTTCCCTACTGATGAGCCCAGTCTTATAAAGTACCGTCACTTAGATGCACATACAGTATATGGAGCAAGTTGATCTGACTTTTGGGGGAGGTGAGGAGTGGTTGTTGATGTTGAGATGACATCCTCAGACTCTGCTATTGAGCCTGTTTGGAAAAGTAGGATTTAATTTTATAAAACTGATCTTAAGTAGATTCCACTGCTATTTCCCTAAGATATTTATGAGTTTCCTCTGTGCACAGTCAGTGGCAGTTCCAGACAGCGGAAGGTACTTACACAGATGACTCGATTAGGAGATCCGGAAATGCTGGATCCGGGAGGAGAAATTGAGGCTTCCGAAGCACGCCTGTGCTGTAAAAATAAAGGAGTGTGATAAAATTCATCTTGACATGTTTTCATGCAACCATAATTGTCTTACACACAGCCAAAGCTTACAATCTTAACAGCCGTGTAGAAATTTTTCATTAAACTTTTATTATTTAAGTGCCCTCCAAAGACGATGCTGTGCTGGGGTATGTAATAACTCCTTGAAACCTGAGGCGCTAAGCTATGTTATTCGAGCAATCTCTTTTTGGGCTCCAGTTGTTCCTATTCTAGGCTTTCTGGCCTACATTGAAACCTCTCTGACCTCTTGACCCCTATTTATGTTACGGAGCTTTCCAGTCTGGCTAGTGAGCCAGCTCTATCATAGTTAAATATTGCTGTCCTCCATATAGCTTGAAAACTATAACATCAACAGAAAAAATACATTTCTCCAACCTATCATACTCCTACTCACCAATGCACAGCACTAATGCAAACCATATTTCTCTAACCTGTAGCCTAACAATGTTGTACTTGGTGTCAACAGAGCAGAAACTGCGGAGGTGTTATTTTGGCTTTTTGCTTTCACTGGAATTGCCAATCCACTTATAGAATATATTTCCTCAAACATAAACAAATGTGAGCATTAGGAATTCTTAGCATTTGCATCTGAAGTGACTCTGGACGCTACAGACCATCTGTATGATCTAGTCATGCATCAGTGATGATTTTGATAAAGGAAATGTCTAGGGCTGCCCAACTCACTACAACAAATCTTTTGGCCTTTCAAAAAAATTACCAAATTTTTTCTTATAACTCTTTAATTCTGCTCAGGTGGCCAGGAACAATGAGTTTTCTAAGGTAATGCCCCAGATGGTAGTTAATGGTAGGGTAATCCACCTGAACTTAAAGATACTCATTACTTGGAAAAGTTGTACAGACTCTCCAATGTACATCCACCTTTATAATGCCTACAATGATTGTTCAGGGCTTTGATATGTAAAAAAGAGGTTTTTTTTAAAAAGAGAACTACACTGCGGAATTATAAAAAATGGAGGTATGATTAGTAAGTTTGAAGATGACATAAAAATTGGTGGTGGTGTGGATAGCGAGGAAGGTTATTTAAGACTACAGCAGGATATAAATCAGATGGAAGGTTGTGCTGAGTGTTGGCAGATGGAATTTAATCCCAACAAGTGCAAGGTAATGCACTTTGGGAAGTCAAAAAGGGATGGGATATGTACAGTAAATGGTAGGGGGCTAAGGAATGTTGATGAAAAGAGGGAGGACCTTGGGGTTCAATGAGCATTTATTCGGATTCATGCACATGAATTGCAGCAGGTTGGTTTGCAGGTGCAACAGGTTATCAAGAAGGCAAATGGAATGTTGGCCTTCATTGCTAGAGGGATTGAATTTAAGAGCAGGGAGGTTATGCTGTGACTGTACAGGGTACTGGTGAGACCGCACCTGGGGTACTGTGAGCAGTTCGGGTCTCCTTACTTGAGGAAGGATAGACTGGCTTTAGAGGCTATGCAGAAGAGGTTCACCAGGTTGATTCCGGAGATGAGAGGGTTAGCCTATGAGGAAAAATTGAGTCGCCTGGGACTATACTCACTGGAATTCAGAAGAATGAGAGGGTATCTTATAGAAATGTATAAAATTATGAAAGGGATAGATAAGATAGAGGCTGGAAAGTTTTATCCACTGGTAGATGACACTAGAACTAGGGGACATAGCCTCAAGATCCAGGAGAATAGAATTAGGATGAAAATGAGGAGAAACTGCTTTTCCCAGAGAGTAGTGAATCTGTGGAATTCTCCACCCAGGGAAGCAGTAGAGGCTACCTCATTAAATATATTTAAGATACAGTTAGATAGATTTTTGCATAGCAGGGGAATTAAGGGTTATGGGGAAAAGGTAGGTAGGTGGATCTGAGTCCATGGCCAGATCAGCCATGATATTATTGAACGGTGGAGAAGGCTCGATGGGTCGGATGGCCTACTCCTGCTCCCATTTCTTATGTTCTTGTGTTAAGTCCATAGTTTTCTGAAAGCTGCCACACAGTAGATAGAGAGGTGAAGAAAGCATATGGCATGCTTGCCTTCATCGGTTGGGGCATGGAATGTAAAAGTTGGGATGTTATGTTACAACTTTACAAGACACTGTTTAGACTGCATTGGAGCACTGTGTGCATTTCTAGTTGCCATACTATGGGATGGATGTGATTGCACTGGAGAGAGTGCAGAGGAGATTCACAAGGATTCCATCTGAGTGATGGGATGTTAGTTATGGGGAGAGATTGGACAGGCTGGGTATGTTTTCCTTGAGCCTTCCAGGCTGAGAGGTGATCTGATAGAGGTATATAAACTTCTAAGAAGCATAGATAGGTAGATAGTCAGAATCTTTTTCCCATGGTAGAGGTATCAAAAACAAGAGGGCCTAAATTTAATGTGGGAGGAAGGAGTATTAAAGGGGATTTGAGGGGAAAGTTTTTTTACACAGAGAGTAGTTGATATCTGGAACTTGCTGCCGGAGATGGTGCTGGAGTTGGATACAATCATTACCTTTGAGAGACATTTAGACAGGCACTTGAACAGGCAAGGCATAGAAGAATATGGCCCTAAATTGGGTAAATGGAATTAATGTAGATGGGCAAAAAGGTCTGCAGAGAGGTGGTGGGCCAAAGGGCCCATTTCTGTGCTGTACAACTCCATGACTCTCAAAATTTCTGGAATACAAATCTTGGAAAAACATCAAAAGGTTAATTTGCAAAACCCAGAAAAATGTAACCTAGTGGAAAGTCTGGAAACCATGCAAGAAAGTGCCTAATGCAGCAGGTATAGTGAAGGTACAGTGAAGAATAGGAGGATGACTAGAGTGAGGGTAGGACTGATCAGGGATAAAAGAGGAAACATGTGCCTGGATTTGGAAGAGGTAGGGGAGGTCCTTAATGAATACTTTGCTTCAGTATTCGCCAATGAGGGAGACCTTGACATTTGTGAGGATGGCGTACAACAGACTGATACACTAGGGCATGTCGATGTGAGGAAAGAGGATGTGCTGGAACTTTTGGAAAACATTAGGATAGATAAATCACCGGGGCTTGATGTGGGATATATGCAAGGTTATTACGGGAAGCGAGGGAAGAGATTGCTGTGCCTTTGGCAATGACCTTTGCATCCTCACTGGCCACAGGAGTAGTGCCAGATGATTGGAGGGCGGCAAATGTTGTTCCTTTGTTCAAGAAAGGGAGTAGCGATAACCCTGGGAATTACAGGCCAGTGAGTCCTACTTTAGTGGTGGGCAAATTACTGGAGAAGATTCTTAGAGACAGGATTTATGGGCATTTGGAGAAGCATTGGCTGATTAGGGACAGTCAGCATGGCTTTGTGAGGGGCAGGTCATGCCTCAGGAGCCTGACTGAATTCTTTGAAGATGTGACAAAGTACATTGATGAAGGTAGAGCAGTGGATGTGGTATATGTGGATTTTAGTAAGGTGTTTGATAAAGTTCCTCATGGAAGGCTCATTCAGAAAGTCAGGAGGCATGGGATCCAGGGAAACTTGGCTGTGTGGATTCAGAATTGGCTCGTCCATAGAAGACAGAGGGTGGTGGTAGATGGAGCGTATTCTGCCTGGAGGTTGGTGACCAGTGGTGTTTGACAGGGATCTGTTCTGGGACCCCTGCTCTTTGTGATTTTTATAAATGACTTGGATGAGGACGTGGAAGGGTGGGTTCATAAGTTTGCTGATGACACGAAGGTTGATGGTGTTGGGGATAGTGTAGAAGGTTGTTGTAGATTACAACAGGACATTGATAGCATGCAGACCTGGGCTGAGAAGTGGCAGATGGAGTTCAACCCAGAAAAGTGTGAAGTGATACACTTTGGAAGATCGAATTTGAAGGCAGAATACAAGGTTAATGGCAGGACTCTTAGCAGTATGGAGGAACAGAGGGATCTTGGGGTCCACGTCCATAGATCCCTCAAGGTTGCTGTGCAGGTCGATAGGGTTGTTAAGAAGCCGTACGGTGCGTTGGCCTTCATTAGTTGGGGTATAGAGTTCAAGAGCTGCGAGTTAGTGTTGCAGCTCTAAAGAACTCTAGTTAGACCACATTTCGAGTGTTGTGTTCAGCTCTGGTCGCATCATTATAGGAAGGATGTGGAAGCTTTAGAGAGGGTGCAGAGGAGATTTACCAGGATGTTGCCTGGATTGGAGATCATATCTTATGAGGATAGGTTAAGTGAGCTAGGGCTTTTCTCTTTGGAGAGAAGGAGGATGAGAGATAACTTGATAGAGGTGTACAAGATGATAAGAGGCATTGATCAAGTGGACAGTCAGAGACTTTTTCCCAGGATGAAAATGGCTAACAAGAGGGGGCATAATTTTAAGGTGACTGAAGGAAGGTATAAGGGGGATGTCAGAGATACGTTTTTTACATAGAGAGTGGTGGGTGCGTGGAACGCACTGCCTGCAGAGGTTGTGGGGGCAGATACATTAGGGACATTTAAGAGACTCTTAGATAGGCACATGAATGATAGAAAAATGGAGGGCTATGTGGGAGGGAAGGGTTAGATAGATCTTAGAGCAGGATAAAATGTCGGCACAACATCGTGGACTGAAGGGCCTGTACTGAGCTGTAATTTTCTATGTTCTATGTATCAAGTACTTGTCGATTTCAATTGTGTTGTCATAAGGATGTGTTTGATTCCCTGAAATATCTGGCAGTTACCAGTGTTGTGAAAATTGTGCAGATGGGCTTCCTCAACATGTCTGGCTGCTGTGTCTACAGAAGATTAAAGTACTCATCAGTTCAGACAAGTGATACAAGAGGACTTACTTTTACTTGGCAGGGAAGAGAAATCATCAACAAATCATACTTTAACTATAGCTGTCTTTGATTATATTAGGACCCAGCTGTAAAGTTCTTCATTCCCCAAGCTGAATTAACATTTCACATACAAAGCATAGGTTCATCAAGAAAATGTTTCTGTCTTGCAGATGTCATTTTAGAAATTATTGGTTGGTCAATTCTGAACTAGTATTATATATTCTTTGTCCCTGTATATCAACTTGTCTATATATATCCATGTCAGGGAAATTACAAGTTATGACATTCAGGTTGTCAGCAAAATAAGCATTCATTTTTGTGGGTATGCTATACCTACCCGTAGCTTCTTTTCCATTCTAGCAGACTGTTTACAGAGGGGATGCCATACTTCACAGCCTGAAACAGAAAAGGAAACAAATCAAGCCTAATATGTGCCAATGCAACTGCAAATTATACAGTTTTGTCACTTTATGATGAGGCAGTAAACCAAAATGAATGGTGCCTTTCCCATCAGTTGAATACTCCACAGATTCATTTTGCAGGTTTCAGTTCAGCCTGAACAACAAGAATTAAGATGGGGCTCACATTAGCATAGTCTCTCATGACCATGTGGGACATTCCTGTATTGTTGGCCCTGGCGCAGAATCTGCACTTGGTATTGTGGAGGGATGATCTGCACATATGCAAACTGGATTGAGGTCATTTTCTAACATACGCTTAAATGAAATGGAATGGGGTTTATTTGTTTTCAAAATTATTAAAGATTTCGCTGGTATAATGTTGTTCCAACAAAGTCACAAGTTCCTTATTACTTTTTTAAATTCATAGGTCTTGCAGTGCAATTTTCACAGAAACTGATTGTAATATAATTCACCAGGAGTTGGTTTACGCAGCACAAAATGTTTTCGAAGTTCCAAATGATCACGTGTGCAAGAAACATTTGCAATTTCTGGACATGCTTTAACAAAGTTTGTGCCCCGCAGCTAACTTATGAAACCACATTCTGAATCTGTATGTCTGTGGGAAACTGGTTGGTGCAAGTATGAACAGGTTATAGAAACTGCAAAACCAAGGAAGAAATATTCATAAATAAAATGGAAATTACTTTAACAAATGCAAGATATGTAAATATATAAAATATAGAGGAATGTAAAAAGATTTAGATTTGATATTTCCAGTTAAAAATTCACACCATAATGTATGTTCATCTTGCTAATAAATTTCTTTAATAAATTTCTCCCTGGTTGAGGCAGATCATAAACAAGTGTTATTACAGCTCCACCAATGTGATCTTCTGCTATGGAGCTTCATTCAAAGCCTCTGGTAAATTATATGTCAACAATTTGCATTAATGAAGCATGTTAAGCATAGCATAGCATTTGTAGCAATTATCAAATACCTAGACTTGCAAAGAAATGTAAGAATGAGTACCCAAGTAATTTGGTAAATAGGTAGATTCCAAGGTAATGGTAAAGGGGGAAAACAGGCTGAAGGAAGGAATTTCAAAAATAAGGCTCAGGCAGCTGACAGCAATTTTGCAGTGATTAAAATTAGAGTTATGAATTAAAGAAGAAATGTTAACAGAACATAAGGCTGGAGGTAGCAGTTACAAAGAAAGAGAGGAGGAGCAGAGCCATAGAGGGATCTTTAAAGAATGAATGATGAGAATTTTAAAATGGAAGCATTGCTGAACCAATGGCTGAGGTTGGTCAGTTTGCATGGTGCTGAGTAGAGGACAGGACTTGGTGTGAATTAGGATCTGCATGCTAAAGTTTTGATGAGTTCAAATTTATGGAGGGTAGAAGATGTGAGGTTGAAGTTGAAGCCATTAGACTTCTTAAGTGTGATAATATCAAAGACATGGATGAAATGTTGGGAAACTGATCTGAAATAGAGGCAAAGACAGATGATGTTATAGATATGGAAGCACATTGCTTACAGATTGAGCAGATATGTGGTCAGTTAAAAGACTAAGGGTGATTTGGTTCAGCCACAAGGTCTGCCTAGAGAAAGAGATTAAGGTTCTGGTGTGTATCAAAGACAATGACTTCTGGCTTCCCAATAATTTGCATGCCTTCTTCAGCATTACCATGGAACATCCAGCAGTATGTCAGGCACAAATGGACAGGGATGAGATTCATAAAAAGTACTTTACTGATCCATGCAGGACAAGCAACCTTACCAAATTAGTTCTCTTTGACTTGGATAATAACTGTGAAAGGGACTAAATTCTAAAGCAAAATTCTCACCAAGTTGTCAGTATAAGAAGAACAAATGTCCTGAAAGCTCAGCAAGCACATCAGAAGGAAAAAACTGTGAGAAACAAGGGAAAGTTGCTCAATTGGCCAGCAGGTCCTTTCTTGATGACCAGATGCCAATTTGGTTTAATTAGGCCATTTAACAGGGTCAGTTGTGAGCAACTACCCTTGTCCATTACTGCCTACATATCTGTTGAGATGATGTAAGACACAGAGAGGCTGTATCAATAATCTGTATGTATACATCCATTGGAACGTCTGGACACCCTAACTTTCTGTATACTTTCAAGAAAACTTTCTGTTGTCCCTCTCCTCATCTTTTCCATTTCAGCAGTGATGATGAACAAGGAAAATGCTGTCATGGAACTCATTTAATACCCAACAATAAGATTCCCAAAATCTCATCAGCTTTGAAAGGACATGGTGGAGTTCTAAAC
Organism: Pristis pectinata; assembly: GCF_009764475.1. Classification (NCBI taxonomy): domain Eukaryota; kingdom Metazoa; phylum Chordata; class Chondrichthyes; order Rhinopristiformes; family Pristidae; genus Pristis; species Pristis pectinata. Next base: position 39,971,513 of record NC_067408.1, on the reverse strand, counting down.
AGGATCTGAATGGAATCTCAATAGGTGATGAAGCTGCATAATGAATATGTGACAACTAAAACACTGCTTTGCCTAGTAATGCAGAGATCCAGATCCAACAATGGACCACATCACCTGAACCTGCTCTTGATGCAAATTCGATAGATATCATTGAGATGAACTGTGGGAATACTTAGCAGAAGATTAAAGGGGCATCAAATATGGTATGGAAATGTTAGGAGGAAATAGAATTAGCAAAAAGCAAAGAGTCTTTACAACAACTTGCAATTGAAGTCTACGTTAATGAATTCTATCATCTTATCAAATATATTTTGAAATCAAAGCAAACTTTAAGATAAGAATGACTTTAAGAACAATATAAAAATAGAATTATGTTATATCACAGGTTAAGGTTTTCAGCACTTTCAAGTGACAGGTATAAAAATATTCCAGTGAGGGGTCATTTTTCATATACAAGGTAAGGAAACAAAGAATATGAACAGTCATCATTGTCAAGCTCAGCAATTCATACAATTCCCTGAAGGGAAGGAACAGCCACAGGCTGGTTTACAGTGAAATTTCACTCTAACCCCCCAATGTATGGAAGGATTCCAGCAAGATTTCAAAATCCATGTAACATTGCAACTTACGTTATTTAACTTTGACCAGTTACTCTTATTTAGGAACATTTTCCATGTTTCAACAGAACCAGAGCCATTTCTGACTTACTCATTTGGGTATTGAAACAATGAAATAAAACCTTTTTTCTATAAAGGGCATGTCATCATTCTCTCCATTTATCTAAATGGTGAAGAAAATAACCAGTGGTTCAGTGTTCAATTACTTATATCTTTCTTATCTGGATTTTCAGTGCACCTTTTCTAAGAATTCTAACAATCCAAATAAAATGTGATAAAACTGCATTTGGTGATCAGGCTCTGGAATTCCATTCAGAAAAAGTATTCTAATAAGGGCCCTGTGGTTAAATTTCCTGGGGCTGGCAGTAAATCTGCCTCGTTAACACCAGAGAGCAAAAATATTGCTCATCTCTTCCACTTGAACTGAAATACGAGAGGTAATTAAATGCTGCTGCTGTCACCCTCATACTAAATGTTCCACTATGGCAAGGAGTTATGATCTGGAGGCAATTAACAAATCCGAAAAAAGTTTGCACAATGTTCATTGCAGTAACTTGTTAGATAACGGCCCCCAAAATTATTCCAGCGGGAACTTAATGTACTAACTTGTGCACTGAAATCAACTTTCAGCTGAGTTTTCTATTGGACACCTAGTATCTCGACACTTGTTTATTGCAAGGTTCAAATATGGAAGGGAGAAGGATGTGCAGGGTGTGCCTATCCTACTTTCCCCTAACACTGACAGACTGCTCTGGGACCGCCAGAAATAGTCTGCTGATTCTTTATCACATTTTTCTTCTACCCCTAAAGCCCAGTTCCAGCCTGAACTGCCTGTTGGCTGTGGAGATTTTCCACCTCACAACAAGAAGAAGCTGCAGCAAAGAGTCAACTTGATGTTTATGGTTTAGGAGAAAATGCTGATATTCCACGCTAATTAAAAAAAAATCAGTCAGCTTGATTAAATGGAAAATTATGTAGCATCTCTTATGACCGAAGTGCTTCACAGGCAGTCAAGGGTATCTTAAGTGTACTCATCATGGGAATGTCAGTAATGTGGCAGCCAACTGTGCACTGCAAATTCCCAGAGTAAATAATATGTTTATGACCACATAACAGTTGTGTTGATTGAGGAATAAATATTGACCAGAGCATGGGATATAATTCTTCTACTTCAAAACATACCATTTGATCTTTTATAAAGCAGGTGAGACTTCAGCTGAACTAGCCACCCAAAAGATGACACCTCTGATGGCACACCAGATTGCAGACCTAGAATTTTGTGCTTATATCTCTGCAATGGGGAATTAAATGCACAATTTTCTACCTCAGAGGCAAGCGTGCTACCTCAACTGGAAGCAAAACCAGCAAAATGACTGTAAATTGAATTTGGCAATTTGTAAAACAAGATATACTATAATAACTACGATTGTAGTATTGTATACTGCAATACTACAACTTATACTACAATAACTGTTATTTGGTATGTTATTCCATTTTTTGGAATGTCATAAAAATATACATTATATAAATAAAAATTGTGTACTCCTTCTGGATGTTGTGCTAAAAGATCTGCAACACATCATCATACAGTGCATTCTTTCATTTAACATGAGAGGGCAAGGAAGAAGGGATGATAATTCAGCCAATGTTCAATGATTAAGATTGATATCAAATTGGGAAGACTTTTTTTCCTCACTGCAAAGTGAAATATTACATTTTGATTGATATATGCTATTCAATTTTTTAATTCAGTGTTATGATTCTGTACTTTCATATAACCAAATGTCAAGAGGCATATACGAAAGAGGGGAATGAAAATAAAATTAGCATGGCTGGCTATGGAATGGATGGATATATTGATTATCACTCAATAAGCAATTATTTCCTTTGGATGCCATAACAAATCCAATAATACTAACATATTAAATCACAAATGAGAAATTGTGCAATAGGGCATGGCTTCACACTTATATCAAGGCTTAAGAGTTACATTTCTAGAAAACACCAAGTCAGAAAGTGTAGATGACAATGAGAAGTGAGGTTGAGAAATGCATAATAAGTTTGACTAAAAATGTGTGGGAAGGTGAGGGAGAAGGTTGTCAGGTTAACTTTAATTTTGGAGAGGGAAGTGTATATTACACATCCCAGATTTATGAGTGATACATAAAGGGCAATGTTCCTCTGCAAGTATCATCCAAGAGTAATTAGTGGGGAGCACGTGGCAACAAGAGCTGTGAGCTCAGACTTCCTCTAATGCTTAATTTTAACTTTGCAGTTTATAGCAGGCCCCCAAGGTACCAGGACATGCAGTGTTGACACAAACCCGAAGAGGAGGAGGAAGTCTGGGCATATTCTTTCCTTTAACATAACTCCCCAGGTTAGAATCATGCACAGAGGAAGAGCCGATTCAGAAACTACTTTGAATTTTTCAAGTGATAAAATGCCATTAAGGGACAATAAGTGCTGACCACTAAAGTTATTTATCATCTATGCTGCTCAGTAAGCAATTACTACTGTTTCCTACCAATGCCATAACAAATCCAATACTATGGTAGTAAATCACACATGAGAAATTGTACAATGGGGAACATTGTGAGTACTTACTAGAAGACATGTTAAGAGTTCAGAGAAATGCTGAGTGGGTTGCCACAGGATTTGGTTTAGGAACAGCTTTGCATTGATATCAAGGCTTAAAAGTTATATTTTTGGATAATGGACTAAAACTTGTGACTCCCTTTGTATTGCCATGCCATGGCCAGATCAATTAGTTACTTAACATGGGGCATGGCAATCAGACCACCTCGACCCAGCACTGCACCGATCCTGCAATCGGTCTTGGAAGGTGGAGCCTCGTTTGAGAAGTAGGTGGAAGACAGTAGAGAAAACAAATATCTTTGTGAGGAACTGCAGTGCAGGGTACAAGACAGGGAGGCTTTCCCTTTTCTTCCAGATGGAAAAGATCAGTTGTGAATTGGACAATTGGGAAGGGTGTATTCTTTATCCTATGGTTAATAATTGTTTATTTCTTTCAACGATCTGTCACGTTTTGGTAAAAAAAATTCATTCATGGAATGTGGATTTTGCTGGCTATCCCTGCCTTGAACTGAGTGGCTTGCTAGGTTACTCGGAGGCAGCTAAGAGGCAAAATTGCTGTCAGCAGAATCCAGCCCATTGTGATTAGTGGCAGAATATTACATACTCCAACACGTTAACACCCGCCAACTTCAGGTAATCATTTGAAATGCTTACATTCTGTCTGATCTTGGTGGCAAGTTTCCTAAAGCTGTTTCTTCTACTGTAGATATATATTTCTATGACACTCTAGCAGACACTTGTCATAAAATATTCTAGGGAATTCAGAAGAAAGTCCTTTACCAAGAGACTGTTGTGAATTTGTAGGGAATTGTTGACGCAAATAATATAAAATATATTCAAAAGGAAGCCTAATAACCATGTGAGGAAGAAGAGAAAAAGAAGTGAACTTATGCTGAAAGAGTTGTACAAGGTCTGAGTGGACCATAAACAACAACAAAGGTTGGTCAGGTCGAATGGCCAAGTGTTGCGGTGTATATTCCATACAAGTCTCACATACCTGTTAGGTACATTTCTTCTCCCTCTGTGAACATCTGGTGGCATCTGACACACCTTGCACAAGTTGGGTGGTAATGCTTGCCTCCTGCCTGCAAAAAAAGTACACATTATAACAAAGTTTGCTGCTTAATTTCAAGAAAACTATGCTCAAGTCCCTATTGCAGATGTAGCTGATTTTCTTACCATACCTGATTTTCTTCCATGCATTCCACTTGGATGATGCTTTATGCTGTGATAACATGGGAAATATCTCCCTTTCTAAGTCATTTTATTTCCAAGGAATCAATCAAACTGCTCTTACAAGGCTGAGATGTTACTGATAGTAATAGTATGTCTATTCCACACCTCAAAGACCCAACTTCTTTTAATAGTCTGACACTCTGTCTCACTGTGAGTATCACCATAATGCCACAGGCAGAATTATCTTGCTTCTAGTTAGTTCACGCTGTCAATGGCAGCAATAGAGACAGGGCACAATTGGGAAGTAATGTAGCTTCTTCTATGCCTCAGAAACATGTCTAAGCATTTTGGTTGCCAGAAGAAGCAGCTATAGTCTGGAAAGAAACTGCTTATCTAATTTGATTAAAAAAATGAAGAAGGATATGATCTTTGAAGATGAACAAACACATACTCTTGGAATTTGCATTTGTTTAACTTAATGGGGTAAATCCAAAGCAGCTATCAGTAATCCAATGTGTCTTCACCAGCTGTGCTGCTTTCAGTCATCTCCAGCACAATCTCTTGAACTGATATGAATTTAAGGCTTTTCCAACTTAGTCTCAATGTAGTATACCCTAAAAGCTTTAGGTTACATGAGGTCTAGGTGAGCTCTTATTGAATGCTCAGCCACAATTATTGCCTCGCAAACTAATTGGGTCTAAAAAACTAAGTTTATGAATGTATTTTGCAAGTTCCTTACACTAATATTTCAAAATGTAAGGAATTTTAATATCAGAAAACATTACAAAAGTTTATTTCAAATTTTAATGAACTATAGTGTATGATGCAATCTATTTATCAGGGTCAGAAGTTTACTAAAAATGATTTTTGGATTCTGCTATGTGAAAACCCTTTCACTTCTTTGACAGCTCAATGTCGCGGCTGTTGGGTGTCAGAACTGATGACTGACAGCAGTGTGGACTGGAAATGGGAACATTTTCACAAGTGATACACAGGCATTGATGAATCACAACCAATTCTTTCTGAAGCTTGTCATTTAGAACGATTTACAACAGCCCACATGTTAACATACACATTTTAAACTTACCAATGTAACAACTGGATATCATTAAATGAACTAATAAATAACTCACTAATTTGGAAAATTTATGTGCAGTGGCACTCAATGAATTCAGTCAGTTGTCACATGTTTTGCTACAATATTAAAGACAGATAATGATCTATTAAATGTCAAACCAGAAAGGCCATCAAGGTTGAGTAAAATTGCTATTACATTCCACACCAGTAACTTTTCACCATACTTCTATAATAATATTATTACAAATTTGGGTCTACATTATTCTCTCAGTTCAATACCATCAGTATACTCGTTGCTACTCTTCTATGTAGCATACATCAAATTACAATGCAAGTCTTCTAAATTAATTTAGATTAAAGATCACATCTTGATATAATGAGAATGGTTTAAGGTTTATGGCAATAACTGCATTATGTTTTAGCACTATAGCGATAATTCTTAATAGTTATTCCAGAGGTTATGCATATTCAATAAACTGTTAACAGCAGCATGTCAATTAGAAAGACTTATGGTGGCCCACACATTAATGCACAGACTTTTAATTTAACACTGCAGCGATTGGGTAATATTACATGAACTAATAAATCACTGACCAATCTGTAAATTTCTGTGAGATGGTACTCAATGAATTCAGTCACTTGTCATATGTTTTGTTACATTATTAAAGGCAGATAATGATCTATAAAATGTTAACCTGGGAAGGCTATTAATTTCCAATGATATTGTAATTGCTATTCTACACCGGTAAGTCATCACCATACTCGTTACCAACAGGGTTAATTTATTCATTAGTGAAATCAGTCACATATCAAATATCTATGCCTGCACATATGTGCACCAAGCCCACACACACTTGCAAGACATTTCAAATTTGATAAAAGCTTTGACAATACAGCAACCTCTTTAGAAGACAGGCAGCATCTTTTACACCTTTGGCAGTTATCTCCATTTATTTGATTCACTTTTTACAGATGTAATCATTAACTGTTCAATCAAATAAGAGGTCAAGGAGTTACTCTCAATAAATGGAACCACTCTCTAAGGCCAATGACAGAGTTTCTGAGCAATAATCAGTTCATCTAAAAGTTATTCAATTTTATCAGCAAAATCTCTTGTAACAGAGTATATCCAAACTGAAGTCACACAATGCCATTATGGTGAGTCCCAGGAGACCAATGCTTAGAGCCCACTGAACTGGAGGTTGTAATCAGTCCAAGTATGGCGTCAAGGCTATAGATTACAAATGATGGCAACATGGCTCTTTATGAAAACAAACCGCTCTGGTGAATTGGTTGGAAAAAAATGTGAGATAATCTGTATGGAAATGAATTCTATCTTAAATCTGATGAGAAAAACTAACAAAAATTAAGTCATTGAGCGATAAACAGTTTCTGAAATTGATATTTTCTTATTCAGAGCAACAACCTTACCCCCAAACATTCCTCGCTCTTGGAGCTTATTTAGAAGTTTAGTAAAATTAGATTTTTCATTTTTTAAATAATTTCAACAGATAAAATGCTTATTTTTAAGCATTTATTTTGAATTTTTATTGATTTGAATTTGAGGTGTGGGAACAGATAATTTATCAATTACAACATAAAATGTTAAAAGCTTTATATCACCACCTCTCAAACTATTAGAAACAAGTTCATAAATCAAGTCTGCTCATTTTTTTACTGGTTTAAAATTCTATTAAATGCAACAAATTATCTGATTTTTTAATATTTATCCATTTTGTTTTCTTACAAATGCATGTTACACCCAGAAGTTCATTTGTGTGTAACATGCATTTGTAAGAAAATAAAATGGATAAATATTAAAAAATCAGGTATTTTGTTGCATTTAATAGAATTTTAAACCAGTGAAAAATGAGTGACTCCATCTTGTAAAGATGGTTGTTTATGATTTGATGAAATCAGCTGTCATGATTTATTTGGAAGAATTGAAATTAAAATTTATAATGTAACATGCAAACATTCAGGAAGTACTAAGCTTGGGCATGGTAAACTTTTACAGTTGCAGTGTTAAATTTGAAGTCTTTGTTAGCAATTTAAAATAAATGCACAGTACTGATTTGTGACGCAGATGAAGTTGTCACTAACAAATACAATAACGAAATCTTGATGTGAGCATTCAACATAACCAATTTAGACATAACCTGCATGATAAAATTTATTCTGCTTATTTGTCCAAGTAATGTTGTTTTAACTGCAATTTTAGGATAACATACAATATGCTGTGTGTCTTTTTAATTCATAACCTAGCTTGAAAAATGTTTCTTTGAAAGAGAGAGCTCTTGATGGTGAATTGTGAGCATGTTTTATATTTTCAGTCAGCAATCATCAGAAATCAAGTGAAAATACCTCAGATTCATTTAACTTTGATCTTTTAAAAATATGCACTGAGTTATGGCACATCCAGCATGGATGTCCAGGAATGTGTTCATCCCTCAATATTGGAGCTAGATGTGCTATATAGTGAAATACCATTGTATCTGCTTCTGAATGAATTTCGAGGTGTCAAACTTTAATTTAATTAGTGCCAGTTGGATCCAAACTCAAGTTGCCTGAGAAGAAAGCCAAATAGGTAAGTCATGATGATATTTTTGGACTTATCGAGCAAACTTACCTAGCTCACAATGGTTACAAATTCCAACTCTGACATTTCCCTTCTTTTTCTGTATCTGTCTCCATCTCAGGGGCCAGGCTAGTGATAAATATTCATTGCCATCCATCCCATACCTTGACTGTATTTCCTCCCACCATTCCTCTTCTTATGGCACTTCTTATATCCATCCAACTGCAGGAGGTGCAACACTTGTCCTATTATCTCTTCCTTTTTAATTACCAAGGGCCCAAGGAGTACTTCCAGCTGAAGAAGAGATTCACTTGCAGTGATTTCAAACCAATGTGTTGTATTCACTATTCACAAACACTGTCTCCTGTACACAGGAGAAACCAAAACCAGATTTTTTTTTGCAGAGAACCCATGTTCAGTCTGAAGGGGTGACAGAGCTCCCTGTTAGCTGCTATTTTAATTCTCCATCCCTCTTTCACTCTGAACTCTCTGTCGGTGACCTCCTGCACCCAACATTAACTTGAGGAACAGCAGCTCATCTTCCTTCTGGGCATGTTACAGCCTTCCAGACTCAGTGTCAGATTTGGCAGCTTCAAGTAATTTGCTTCCTCAGCATTAGGATTGGTTATATTTGCTGTGTTATCCACTTGTGATATTGGCTCAGCTTTTCTCTCTCCAAAAGCAGAGCCTATCCTGTCAGGCATGTCCCACAAACTTGGATTGTGCAGCTTCTATGTACTTTTGTTTTTATTCTCACTCTCTACCTGCCCCCACTTCCTAGCCTTGGTTCATTTTCTCTTTCTCCTACAGCTCCCATTAATCCACTGACTGGATGATATCTACAATTTATATGCATAGCAATCCCCCTCTCCCACTCTCTTCGCAACTTGAAACTAAACAGTTTTCTCTCTTTCCCAGTTCTGATGAAGAATTTTCTCCCTGAAAAAATAACTTCATTTCTCTTTCACAGATAAAACCATAAGACAAAGGAGCGGAATTAAGCCATTCAGCCCATCAAGTCTGCTCCGCCATTCAATCATGGCTGATTTATTTTTCCCCCTCAACCCCATTCTCCTGCCTTCTCCCCTTAACCTTTGACACCCTTACTAATCAAGAACCTGTCAACCTCCACTTTAAATACACCCTTGGCCTCCACAGCCATCTGTGGCAATGAATTCCACAAATTCACCACTTTCTGGCCAAAGAAATTCCTCCTCATCCCTGTTCTGAAGGGACATCCTTCTATTCTGAGACTGTGCTCTCTAGTCCTAGACTCTCCACTGCTGGAAACATCCTCTCCATGTCCACTCTATCCAGACCTTTCAATATTTGGTAGGTTTCAAAGAGATCCCCCCTCATCCTTCTAAACTCCAGTGAGTACAGGCCCAGAGCCATCAAACGCTCCTCATACGTTAACCCTTTTGTTCCTGGGATCATTCTTGTAAACCTCCACTTGACCCTCTCCAATGCCAGCACATCCTTCCTTAGATATGGGGCCCAAAACTGCTCACAATACTCCAAATGTGGTCCAACCAACGCCTTATAAAGCCTCAGCATTACATCCCTGCTTTTATATTCTAGTTCTCTCAAAATGAATGCTAATATTGCATTTGCCTTCCTTACTACCGACTCAGTGTGTAAGTTAACAAACAGGGAATCCTGCACCTCTGATTTCTGAATTTGCTCCCCATTTAGAAAATAGTCTATACTTTTATTCCTTCTACCAAAGTGCATGACTGTACACTTCCATGTGCTGTATTCCATCTGCCACTTCTTTGTCCATTCTTCCAACCTGTCCAAGTCCTTCTGCAGACTCCCTGCTTCCTCAACACTACCTACCCCTCCACCTATCTTTGTATCATCCGCAAACTTGGCCACAAAGCCATCAATTCTGTCATCCAGGTCATTAGCATACAACATGAAAAGTAGCAGACCCAACACCGACCCCAATACCTACTCATGCTAGTACCTTTCCTGTAATACCATGGGCTCCTATCTTGTTTCGCAACCTCATGTGTGGCACATTATTAAAGGCCTTCTGAAAATCCAAGTAAACAACATGCACTGACTCTCCTTTGTTTATCCTGCCTGTTGCTTCCTCACAGAATTCCAACAGATTTGTCAGGCAAGATCTCCCCTTAAGGAAACCATGCTGACTTTGGCCTAATCTATCATGTGATTCCAAGCACCCTCAAACCTTAAGCTTTATAATGGACGCTAACATCTCACCAACCACTGAAGTCAGGCTAACTGGCCTATAATTTCCTGTCTTTTGCCTCTCTCCCTTCTTAAAGAGTGGAGTGACATTTGCGATTTTCCAGTGCTCCAGAACCATTCCTGAATCTTGTGATTCTTGAAAGATCACTACCAATGACTCCACAATCTCTTCAGCTACCTCTTTCAGAATCCTGGTGTGTAGTCCATCTGGTCCAGGTGACTTACCTACCTTCAGAGCTTTCAGCTTCTCAAGCACCTTTTCCTTAGTAATTGCGACTACACTACCTTCTGTCCCCTAACTCTCTCGAATTTCAGTGAAGACTGACTTAAAATACTTATTCAGTTCATCTGCCATTGTTCTCCATTACTACCTCTCCAGCATCATTTTTCAGTGGTCTGATGTCCACTTTTGCCTCTCCTTTACTTTTTATATATGTGAAAAAACTTTTGGTATCCTCTTTTATATTACTGGCTAGCTTATCTTTGTATTTCAGCTTTTCTCCCCTTATTGCTTTTTTAGTTGCCTTCTGTTGGTTTTTAAAAGCTTCCCAATCCTCCAGCACTAATTTTGCAATATTGTCTGCCCTCTCTTTTGCTTTCATGCTGGCTTTGACTTCCCTTATCAGCCACAGTTGCCTCAGCCCCCTTTAGAATGCTTCTTCTTCTTTGGGATGAACTGATCCTGCATCTTCTGAATTACTCCTAGAAACTCCTGCCACTGCTGCTCTGCCATCATCCCCGCTAGGGTCCCCTTTCAATCAACGGCCAGCTCCTCTCTCATGCCTCTGTAGTTACCGTTACTCAACTGTAATACCGATACATCCAACTTTAGCTTCTCTCTCTCAAACTGCAGGGTGAATCCTATCACACTATGATCACTACCTCCTAAGGGTTCCTTTACCTTAAGGTCCTTAATCAAATATGCTACATTACACAACACCAAATCCAGAATTGCCTTTTCCCTAGTGGGGTTGACCACAAGCTGCTCTAAAAAGCCATCTCGTAGGCATTCTACAATTTCCTTCTCTTGGGATCCAGTACCAACCTGATTTTCCCAATCTACCTGCATATTGAAATCCCCCACGACCACCGTAACATTGCTCTTTCTGCATGCCTTTTCTATCTCTTGTTGTAATTTGTACCCCACATCCTGGCTACTATTTGGAGGCCTGTATATAATTCCCATCAGGGTCTTTTTAGCCTTGCAGTTTCTTAGCTCTACCCACAAGGATTCTACATCTTCTGATCCTATGTCATTTCATTCTAAGGATTTGATTTCATTTTTTACCAACAGAGCCACCCCACGCCCTCTGCCCACCTGCCTGTCTTTTTGATAGGATGTGTATCCTTGGATGTTTAGCTCCCAGCTGTGATCTTTTTTCAAACACGACTCTGTGATGCCCATAACATCACACCTGCCAATTTCTAACTGCGCTCTGAGCTCATCTACATTATTTCGTATACTGTGTGCATTCAAATATAACACTGTATTCACCACCCTTCTTCTCAGATTTGTTTCCATCTTGCCTGAAGTTAAATTCTTATCCATTTCCAAACTTTCTGTCGTATTCTTTATTCTGGAGACTTCGGTAACCTCTCCTGTACTCTCCTTCTCTTGTACTTTATCCATACTTTTCCAATCTGTTGAACCCACCCCCTACTATTTAGTTTAAAGCACTATCCACAGCCCTAGTTGTGCGATTCGCCAGGACCCTGGTCCCAGCATGGTTCAGGTGGAGCCCCTCCCATCGGACAGCTCCCTCCTTCCCCAATACTGATGCCAATGTCCCACGAATTCAAACCCACTTCTCCCACACCAATCTTTGAGCCACACATTTAACTCTCTGATCTTATTGACCTTGTGCCAATTTGCACGTGGCTCAGGTAGCAATCCAGAAATTATTACCTTATTGGTTGCTCCCTGACTTGCTAAGTGTTACCCAGAATTTTCAGTTTTCATTGCAGTTTTTCAACATCTGCAGTTGTTTTTGATTTTCGATTACAAGGTACATGTTTTACAGCATTTAGAAACTCCCAGATGATGTTCCTAACTGACTTATGGCTAGAGTTAGATTGAAACACTTTAAAATGTATGTAGTTTTTCTTAGTTGTCATATTGGAATCAGTGTTATTTGGTTTCATGATTGTTCCAATTATTTCCTTGTCATCGCAATTTCAGAGCCTTTCCAAACCATTCAAACTTCAAAGTCTGCTGCTTTAATTTCACAGATGTCATGAGTTGTAATGTTTTCCCAATTCAGAGTCATTACTCAGTACATTAAAATTTGCCAGGACTGACAATCTAATTCTTATTTTTTTATATACTAAGGAAAAATAATTCAGTTTCAAATGAACACAAACACTAAATACATTTTAAATTGGTAAAACTTGGCCCTGAAATTTCTTCTTCATTGCTGGTATTAAATGTATTTATGAGTATTGGTCACCTATTTTACTTGTGTTTGCATACTGAGTTTCACTGAGTTGCATGCATCATGCGGACAACAAGTTGGCAGGTCCATAGAGAACCACCACCTAGATGCAATGCATGCATCTGTGCATTCTGGTCATCGGCTCACTGCATTGTGCAAGTACTATATGCTTTGAAGCATGCCCAATCAGAGCTGTCACATCTAATTTGGCCCTATTTATTTGAATGGGTTACAACCTCCATTTAAAGAGGCATTTGTTCTTCTTAGACTTCATTTCAAATACTAATATTTTAATTCATTTAAGTCAAGTTAATTATTTTTATGTGATTTTAAGATTTTATATTAGTTACATATTTTTTAAACTTTAGTTATTTTCAACTGTTCCTAAATTTGTGAACAGTGTAAAGGTTTCCTGAAACACGAGCTATCAGAAGGCCATCGGGGAGGTCTATGGGCAGGATCTCAATGTGCGCTGCCTAAGGGCACACTCATTGTTGGCAGAACACTCCACCTTAGGGAATGGCCGTGGCAGAGTGGCTTCAAGGTCTCTAGAAGCTACACAATTGCAAAAGGTGAGCGTGACTGCAGGGGCGAGTGTGAATGGTGACTGCAACAAGAGGGCTCGTTCCAATGCAATCCAGCCTACTGATTTCAACATGGAGAGGCGAGTACAACTGCTGGTTGAAATCGCTGCTTGTGTTTACACTAGCAATCAAGTATTTTTCTAGTCCTTTATAATGGTGAAGCAATGACTATAACGGTAACAAAGAGCTGATAAATGGGCAGGGAATTCAAACTACTGAATATTAATCGAAGGGAACTGCAAAGTTTTAAGCACATAAATCAAAACTGCTCAATATCACAAATAGAATTATATCCTCCAGATATTTGCATCTGACAATAACTAATATTGAAGCAAAATGATAGTCAGCAAAGGAATTTCACCCACAAAATGAAGGTAATAATTCTTTCGAAACTCCTCCACATGTATAATGGGAAAACTGTATATTTTGCTTCAACTGAATAACAAGAATACAATAAATTTATACAGTCTTAAAGCGTTTGCATATTGTCCATTGTCCAAACATTGTCTTGGACTTTAAAATAAAATCTTGAATATGGAGGGCTAGTTGTTCAAGTCAAAACTTGGTGATGCCTTGAGAAAATCATCACATAGAAAATCACAATTAAGACTATGAGTGTTGTGGTCAAGAAATGAAGTCACCACTCTCCCCCCACTTCCTCCCCCCCCCCCAATTTCCTGGCACCTTTTTAGTGTTTTCCAAATATTAAATGCAAAGTTTCTCCAGGTTTGAACTGCCAGTACAGTCTCAATAGCTTTGTTGCCTTCTTTCTTTTGTTGTATTATTAAGATCATAAGAAATAGTATTAGAAGTAGGCTATTTGGCCCTTTGAATTGCTTCACCATTCATCAAAATTATGGCTGACCTACCTCAGCACAATTTGTCTGCACTATCCCCATATACCTGATTTCCATAACATCCAGAAACCTATTGTTCTCTGTTTTGAATGAACTCAATGACTGAGCCTCCACAGCCCCTGGGATAGAGAATTCCAAAGATTCACCATTCTGCAAAAAAAGCAGATTTTCCTCTGGAGTTTAATCTGGAAAAGTGTGAGGTGTTGCACTTTGGGAGGTCAAATGTACGAGGAGAGTGCAGGACCCTCATGAGCATTGATGCTCAGAGGAGTCTTGGAGTGCAAATCCATAGCTCCCTGAAAGTGGCCACACAAGCAGATAGGTAAAGGCGGTGTAGGGCATACTTGTCTTTATCAGTCAGGGGATTGAGTATAAGAGTTGCAAAGTCATGTTGCAGCTGCATAAAACTTTGGTTAGGTGTATTGTGTGCAGTACTGGCTGCTGCATTTCAGGAGGAATATGGAGGCTTTGGAGAGGGTGTAAAAAAGGATATTGCCTGGATTAGAGGGTATTAGCTCTAAGGAGAGGTTGAACAAATGGGGATTATATTCTCTGGAGCATCGGAGGCTGAGAAGAGACCTGACAGGAGTTTGTAAAATTATGAGAGGCAAAGATAGAGTAGACAGTCTTTTTCCCCACGGTGGAAAGATCAAATATCAGAGATTTATGGTGAGAGGGGGAAAGATTTGAGGGGCAAGTTTCTTTTAAATACAAGGAGTGGAATGCCTGGAACCCGCTGCCAGAGGAGGTGGTAGAAGCAGATACGATAGCAATGTTTTAGCGGTATTCAGGCAGGCACATGAACAGGCAGGAAATGAAGGGATAAAAACCATGTGCAGGCAGATGGGATTAGTTTAAATTGGCATCATGGTCAGGACAGAAATTGTGGGTCGACGGGCCTGTTCCTGTGCTGCACTGTTCTATGTTCCTCATTACAGTCCTATTGTTTATTCTCGATCTGCGAGCCCTGGTTTAAGACATTTCAGCCAGGGGAAGAAATACTGGAAACAAATGCAAATTAACTATTTGCAGTTTTGTAGAATATAAAGTATGTTGAATGATATAAAAACTTGAATTAATTCTGAAATAATTACCTTTTATTTAAACATTCAAAACAATACGTATATGTCTGCTGTTCTTCTGTCTAGACACACTGCACCATATGCTTGACAAACTCTTCAACATTCTAGTCATAAGCCAAATCTTTTGCCAGAGAAAAAGAAATCTTCTTCAGTTGCAATTCTACTTTTCTCAGCCAAGGTTAAGTAAGCATTAAATCGATGCCCAGAAAGACAAAAGAAAATTGAAATAAACCATCATTGCTATGGTTTCACTAAAATGGAAATCAAATGGTACTTATAAAATAACTGCTGCAATAAACAATATGATATTATCATGGCTTGCACCTAATGAGCAAGGTAGTGAAATAGCTTTATCATAAAAGTTAATGTGGAAGCTTCCATTGTTAATTAAATGCAATCTTTCCCTGTGTTAAAGAGGTGAAAAAAATTACAGGACCAATAATTGCATCAATTTAATTTTAAAGTATTATTCAGCCTGTAAACTCAGATAGAACATCTAATTCCATCTGAAGTGTGAAGTAATAATTATTTCTTGCTCATGTGCTGAAATGAAGAAATTAAGAGAGACTACATACCTCACTATGGGCAACTGGCTGCAATCATTTGCTGCTCACTCCTCTAAATACTAAACAGGATCCAGTTATTTGTAAACAGTCAACGTGAACTGAACATTTTAAAAAAGCACCAGAGCTAATTACAGTCCAAAAAGGTCAATTCAAACCACAATTACGAACTCACGCAAGCATAAAGCCGGTGGCAACAATTATCATCTGCTTGTGTGAGTCAGTTGTAAGTTGTTAAGAAATGATGCTGATCTCACAAAGCTGGTAAATTGTTCCAAGCAGCCCTAATCTTGGTGGATCAACACATAATTGTTCACAGGTTGAGGATATGGGTGGCCGTGTAGAGGTACACTTGTTTTTGGATATGTAAGCAGCATACAAATAGCATTGAAAGGGATAGCATGGTTAAGAGAAATTCCATAATAGGCTTTAAAAAAAAAGTGAGATGCCATTTGAAAACATTTAACTACATATCAGAAACATCAGCTATTTTTGGATATAGATTAAGCAACACGAGATTGAGAAATCACAAACAAATATGAGAGGAATGGAAATTCAAGGCTTGGGTGTGAACCTGGTGGAATATTCTGGAGAAGCAGCTGGATCCTCTTTAGTATTTAGAGGAGTAAGTAACAAATGATAGCTGCTAACCTGGATGCGGCAATGGTGTAGATTGGCTGTGAGGAGGCCTTCCATTTGTGGCATATCATACAACCAACCTAATACTTCTTTGGCTGTGTCTGGGGGGAAAGGCAGTGGGGGTTAGGTTTCATGCTGCAGCTGACTGGCGCTGTCACTCAATGTACCAGTTGTGAGATGCAACTTAAGTGTGCTTGCAATAAATAATACAAACTTGCTCCTAGCTCTCTTCAGAACCCTTCAAAACACTTGTAGCCAATTAACAAGTAATGGTGGCCTAAAGTCTGGCACGTGTATATTGCCATTCAGCTTTATTGGATGATGATAAACTTGCATGCCTCTAACACAGTACCATGCTGTTTAGGGTGCTTCTGCACTATCAGCCAGCATAAATAATAATGCCTTTTTACAATTTTTCCTGAGTGCTGGAGATTCGGTTTGCACTAATTGGCAAAATGAGCTACGTGCACTTCTATTCACTTGGGCATTTTCCATCACTTAAGTAACCTGACCCTGCTGCCATCCCCTCAATAATCTTCTTCCTTTACTTTATAAAACCTGAATTAAGGGATTTTCCATTTGGAAATCCATCAGGGCCAGTCATGATGCTGGGAGCAGAAAACAAATTGAAATAACAGTCCAGAAGATCATGAAAATCTAAATGCTAAAAGGCACAGAGAAAAAGGGGCACAAGATGGATAATATCTCTCACTGTTTCATATTTACTTCCAATATCGCCAGCGTCTACTTTTAAAGAGTGATAATCAGAAGCATCAGTTACAATTTGATCACAAGAATACGATACAGTACATTATATTCCCTAGGTATCATGAGTTGCCACCGTTTGCCTGCATACAATACACCCATGAACAAAAGGTGTGTTACATACCTTGTTATTCCGGTCAATTCATATGGTAAAATAATGTATATCAGGTGCTAAACACAGAAAAATTGGCCCTGGTAATTCTAATCAAATTGGCATCGTCCTTTTCATTTATTTAAATTAATGACAACAATTGCATACTGAATCAATGAGCTTCTTTTAAATCCAGCTCCATAGTAGAGATCGGCAGCAGTTGCACATGCTGGTTGCGAGGAACCTCTTCTGTCATTCTGTATGCAACTGGGAATTTTAACATAATTAGCTTGTTGGATTATTTTAATGAATTGTGGAAGTCATTAAATCTTTGTATGCAACATGTCCATGATGAGCATCAGGGAATAAAACATTTATGGTGTCCAGATAAAAGCACATGCATGCATTATCATATTGAGCTTTGCACTCCTAATTCAAATACTGCAAAGCTGCTTTTTAAAAAAAATAAGCAAGAGATTCATCTTTGCAGTCTTCACCTAATTTTTAAAAATCTAATTATAGGGAATTTATTCTCTGCCTTTTCAGCTCACAGTTCTTTTTTTGTTTTGGCTTCAAATAGAGAAGAAAAGCGATGTGATTTTAACTAGTTTTGGACAAACAAGTTATGAAGGACCTCACTCAGAACCTATCTACACTAATTCACATGTCAGAAGCTGGACTAATGAAAACCATTTACTTGCTTTTGGTTTCCTTTTCTCCAAGTCAAATACTGACCTTTGATTTAGTTGTACAATTTAGAAGACCAAGCCTGCTATTCCTATTCTGCTGGATCAGCACTGAAAGATTCCTTACATTAATTCCTGCTGTCTCCAACTCAGAAGATACATTTGTCTTCTATTTGCAACAGATAAGCAATAACTTAAGCACGTGTGTGTACATACAGATTCAAACATTGTCTGATTCTTGAGTAGTGCAACAGATTTTACTATACATGGCAAGCAACTACTGATTATTTGGGTATTTTAAAGAGTGGAATTAATAGCCAAGTAACAACTTTGATGGTATATTATAAGCAGAAATTAATTATTCTGTTTATATCATTAGAAAAATTATTAATTTGGTTTCTACATATAACTTTGTAACTATTTTTTATTCATTCACTGGATGCCAGCATTGATCATAAGGCGAGCATTTATTTCTCATTGCTAAATGGACTTGAGAATGTGATGGGGAGGTGCTTTCTTGAATTGCTGCAATGCATGTAGTGAAGATACACCCACAGTGTTGGTTGGTAGGGAGTTCCAGGATCTTCACTTAGTAATGATGAAGGAATGGCAATATATTTGCTGGTCAGAATGCGGTAAACCTTGGAGGGGTGTTTGAGGTGATGGCATTCTTGTGCATCTGCTTGTCCTCCTGTGTGGTAGAGATTGCAGGTTTGAGAAGCACTGTGAAGTTCCTAAAAGTTGAGGATAGGTTTTGATGTTGTGTAACAGTGTTAAAAATGTGATAGCAAATTGACCACCCATTTTGTATCTCTCCTGAAGTGAGAACATAACAATTAATCAAAATTAATATCAGGAGACTTAAGAACATAAAAACATATGAAATAGGAGCAGGAGTAGGCTATTTGGATCCATGAACTTGTTCTGCCATTCAATAATATCATGGCCAATCTCCAACCTCAAACACTGCTTTCCTGCCCTACTCCCTTAACCCTTGATTCCTCGAAAATCCAGAAATCTATCGATTTCTGTTTTGAATGCAGTCACTGGCTGACCCATCACATTTCTCCGGGGTAGAGAATTCTAAAGACGTATCAACTACTGGATAAAGAAATTCCTCCTCATTTCAATTCTACATAACCTATCCCTTATTTTGACGCCTAGCTCTAGAATCCTTGGTGAGGGGAAACATCCGACTGCCAAGTTGCTGTTTTCCATCTTACATTATCACATAAAGTCAAGATCAACCCCACTGATGAATTCTGAATACCCTGTGAAATTTTGCTGAAATAAAAATGTTGTATCTGGAAGACTAGAATTTTGCTCTGAACTCCCCATGATTTTCATAATCCCATAACCACACCCATTTCAACAAATCGTTTTGTTTACTAACTATTCCACCAGACCAAAGAAGTGCCTGTGCAGATAAAGGCAAACCTTTAAAAATGAGGCAGGAACGATAAAGAGACGTTATATTTCACAGTGAATCTGCAACAACAATGAATGTAATTCATGACACTGCACAACATGCCTCCAGTGTTGCTAAGGAATACCAATTGTGAAAATGCATTTAAATCACTGAAGCAGGCATGTGGAAAAAAACATTAAACCATTTCTGCAGCAATTTCAGAGGCATTTAAATTTGACTTTATTCAGGGTTATTCCATTAAACTATTCTTTGCTAATCTTGCAGTAGTAGCCATTTCCCGTTGCACCACTTCAAAGTGATGAGCTCCAAACTGCAGACAACAATGCTTCCTGAAGGTTTCTCTAGAAGTTTTAATTAAACTGACCCAGAATATTCCCCAGAGTCAGCACCAAGTCCACCGAACAGGCAGCATCCTGTTCAACCAATCTATGCCAATGGTTGCCCTAACATGGAACATACAGCCTTGAGTGCTGGCAGGATATTTAATCTCGAGTACATTACAATTCCACCTGGTCCTTCGCCAATCTCTGTGTATGCTGTTTCCAGGATCAGTCCCAGTCCCAGGACAGTGTCTATGAATGGGAAAGCTAGCTAATTTTCACCTTCTCAGGGTTGCTGCATCAGCTGTAGCATCATTATTGTTACCTCAGAAATGACCAGCTAACTTGGTAGTACTAAGAAAACAAACCTGTGATCATCTACACAATGCATTTATCAAACAAACAACTGTAGGAACTAATGGATGAATGGAATATAAAAGCTCTAATGTATTTTGCTAGCCTCTCTGTTGTATTAATCATAATATAGCTTTTCTTCAGTACACTACTGGGAAAGGAATTAGTGTTGACAGGATTATTTTATTGTAATATTATGAAACCTGAGTTTTTTCCTGAAAGGATCACACATACTTTGACTTTCTTACATCAGTAGCCTTATTCTCAGGAACACCAATATGCTCTTATCCCAATAAGATCTGAGGGATTTCAGTGCAGTTTACCTAATTTCTTCATAAATCTATCTCCCTAAAACATACTTTAGTTGTACATTAACGCCAATACATTGGCAACAAGAAATCCTACACTGTGTCCATATGAGAAATCAGGACTTGCATTAGTAAATCTCATGGTTATGCTTCGAGAGGTTGAAATATTTCACTGCACAAAACTGACTGTATTCAAGAATCATAAAATGTATAATAATTGGGTATTTGCTTGGAAAACCTTCATTTTAGCTGTTAGTAATTGAATGTAATTTTGGTTTTTTTTGGTGGTAATTGTTAGTTGACTTGAAATCATGTTGGGGGATTTGTTCTGTTCTTTTCACAAGACACGTGTGTGTGTCACTGTACAGGCCAAGATGTAATACCTAGCCTTAAATGTCTTTGAAGTAAATGGCTTACTTTATTATTTCAGGCACTCATGAGTCAACCACATTGCAGTAGGTTTTGAGTCACTATGAAGGCAGACTAGGGAACAGTGAACTTCCTGGCCACCATTAAAGATACCAGTTTTGTGCCAGAATTTATTTAATGAACAATCTAAAATTCTCAGATTTTGTGGTAAAATTGAAATCATAGGATCATAAATCCAGGCCCCTCGACTGCTAATCCACAATGTAACCTATTTATCTCTCGATTATTGACTTCTGGGGATACAAGATTGCTGCACAGATTAAGGGCTCATTAAATACACAGTTATAGCATTCTTAAATCACTTGGACTGGCCCTAGAGTTAAAAGTTAATTACCATGATGGCCACTGCCTAACATTATTAAACCTCCACAACAATCAGGTCAAGTAGTCAGCTGTTACTAGATTTAAAGGTGAATGTCTTATGCCCAACAGAAAGGGATGATCAGTCTTTCCAAGTGATACAGCAAATCATTTGCACTTCTGCCAATCTTGTTCATTGCATTTGGTGTTCACAATGTGATCTCTTCGACAGTGGAGAAACCAAATCCAAAGTGGTGACTGCTTTGTGGTGCACCTGATTTTAGTTTGCAGGGGCACCCCAAGCATCCTGCTGCCTGTGACTTTAATTCACCACCCCACTACCACTCTAATCCATTTGTGTGAGTCCTCCTGCACTGTTAAAACAAGGTCCAAATGCAAGCTTTAAGAACTGCACCTCATCCCCCGTCTGGGTACGTTGCCGCCTTTTCAATTTGATATCAAATTCTCTAACTTATGATAACTTTTTCTCTGTTTTGTTTCAGATTTCCAGCATCTGCAGTGGTTATGATTGTCATTACGGATGGCTTAATGGCTTGCTAACGATTAAATGGAGCTTGATATTTTCAGAAGAGATGACACTAAAATTTCACTTTCACTCGATCAATTTACTGTTTTTTGTGATTACTGCTGTGTCCAAGAATACACATAGGTTAAATGAAGTTAAGAATCCTTAATTCAACTAATTTATAATAATTATAACAAATAAATCTACTGCAAGAGATTTAAATACAGGTGACTCCCACGTTACCGCCATTCAGGTTACAGATTGGCCCTTATAGAATTCACAAATCACAACCCAAAATCTGAGATATGGAATAAAATTCGCTCTTACGGAATTTGTGAGGAAAAATGCAAAAAACAAAACATTTTGACTATTTTAATTTTTTTCAACTTGCACTTTTGACACAAGCGTAGATAATGTGATGGACTTTTTTTCATGTGGTAGGTTCATTTTGCTGTCCAGCAGATTTTTCCTCAAGAGTTTTCCATATTATTTATCCTCCAGATGTTTGAAACAGGGCCAGCAACTTAAGTGCAAGTTGTAAACCTAAACTGAAGGCTGGAAGGTCTCAAATTGAGACACAGAACACTGCAGATGCTGAAATCGGATAAGGAAGGTGATGTGGAACCATTGATTTGTGAACTCCTTATCCGTCTCTACCTATCAGCTACCTTCAGTTTAATTTTTGCTTTAGATTACTGCACCTGCATTCGCCTGTGCCTCCAAATGCAGCTGCTGGCCACTTAAGGGATTTGCTTTGGAAACTGACAAGGAAGAACTGAAGAACTGTTTAATGTTGCCAACTCGGTAAGTTGCTGTCATGATCACAACACAACTATTTAACCTTTCCAAATATTCTTGATTATGAATCATTTCTTCCATTGCTATTTGGACAGATGTGAGCTATCAGAATTCACCTGATAAACATATGCTACTTATGGATTATGGTTTATGGACTGTCAGGAGAGGAAAAAAAGGAATGACTAGTTATTAATCATCTCTTTCATATCAATTTTATGTGATGCTGCAAGCTGAAAAGAATTGTTCTGAAGTTTTATGGCAATACAAGCTGCTTGTAAGCCATTTTGTGGCCAAATGGGGAGTATGACTGATGTTTAACAGAAACCTTGATGACATATGCACATGGTCTGTGGCCGAGCAGTCAGCCTCACAGCAAATAAATGGCCGCATTAATCCTGATTATCTGACAAGGATCCTAGATGCAACAATGAATCAGATAGCCTTATTATCC
This sequence comes from Pristis pectinata, assembly GCF_009764475.1. NCBI lineage: Eukaryota > Metazoa > Chordata > Chondrichthyes > Rhinopristiformes > Pristidae > Pristis > Pristis pectinata. Next base: position 39,948,639 of record NC_067408.1, on the reverse strand, counting down.
TACGATCTTCCTGTCAGGTGTAAGAATACTTCTGCTTCTTTTGTCAGAACAAAAATTAAAAAGGCAGTCTGCATTTTACAGCAGTGGTTGGAGACTTTGCATGTGCAATATGGCTACTCTTACTGATTGCATACAAAGCATTCAAGGTCAAAGCCATCACCCAGTAGGGAATCACAGAGAATGTGAGACACTGGAATAATCAGAGATTGCAGCTGTCAGATTCCATATCAACTTTGTAAATATCAGCACAATAAATGAGATTGATGGGCTGAAAGATAAAGCAGATTCTGAATTTGATCAATCTGTTCCTTTTATTTTGTGAATACTTGTTAAAAAATGTAAGGAGGGAACACCAAATCCCCAGGTACTTCTAACAACAGCAAACATTTGGTGCACAGGAGAGTACTATAATTCCTGTAGGTCAAACCAGAAGTTTCAGTGTAATACTGTACCTTATAAACCAATCCAAACTACATTGATAGACATTGATCAACACTGTTACCAGTGAACCACAGTGCCTTCCTCTTTTTTGGTCTCCCACATAGTGGGCCTTGGCGGGGTTGGTGATGAGGGAGCACTTGGGTGCAAATGATGCAGAAAATTTTCAAGGGATTTGGACAAGTAAGTTAATTCATGAGCTGGACTTCATAGATTGGGGGCTGGTCAGGCTGGTGTCCTTTAAGTTCGGCTGAAGCAAGTTGCACATACATTGCAAAGAGTGGCCAGCACTATTCATGGACCACACATTAGCAATACAATTTAGTGGTAGTGACGTCAAAATGTGCATGAATGCCATTGTACAAATCTGGATGTCCCTGTGCCTAAGTTCGTCATACATACAAAGACTTGGAAGCAGTGTGATAAGCTACAGGAACAATCCAGTAAGTACCTAAATGCATTTAGTGAGAGGTGACCAAACCATTGTCTAAAACAAATGAATTTCTAAGTGAAGTTTTTTCCTGCTTCTCTAATAGAATTTAATCCACAAACTCCCCAAACCATTAGTGTTTCAAGTTACTCTCTCCATTGACGACAAAGCCTTTGAGCACCATGACAGTACATGCTAGATGTTGCATTCTGAACTCCTTCAATATCCCTCCACATTTTTGAAAACCTGCTCTAAACATAATGTCAGTGTTGCTGCTGCAGCTCATCCGACCACTTGCTTTCACTGTTCACTAATACTATTGGCATTTCCTTTCAGTTGCAAATATGGGCAGAGAAATGGCAGATGGAGTTTAATCAGGGCAAGTGTGAGGTGTTGCACTTTGGGAGATCAAATGTAAAAAGACAGTACATAATTAATAGCAGGACCCTTAACACCATTGATGTACAGAGGGATCTTAGGGTCCAAGTCCATTGCTCCCTGTAAGTGGCCATTGATAGGGGTGATAAAGGTGGTGTATGGCACACTTGCCTTTATTAGTGGAGGCATTAACTTCAGGAGTCAGGAAGTTATGTTGCAGCTTTATAAAGCTCTGATTAGGCTGCATCAGAAGTATTGCAATCAAATTCTGGTCGTCCAATTATAGGAAGGATGTGGTGGCTTTGGAGAGGTTACAGAAGAGGTTTACCAGGATGCTGCCTGGATTAGAGGGCAAATGCTATATGGAGAGATTGGAGAAACTAAGGTTGCTTTCTCTGGAGTGGTGGAGGCTGAGGGGAGACCTGATGTTTATAAAATTATGACAGGCATAGATAGAGTAGACTAGAGACAGCTGATATCTTTTTCTCAGGGTCAAAATGTCTAATACTAGAGGGCATGCATTTAAAGTGAGAGGGGGAAAGTTCAAAGGAGGTGAGCAGGGCAAGTTTTTTTTCACAGAGTGTGTTGGGTGCCTGGAATGTGCTGCCAGCAGTGGTGGTGGAGACAGATACGATAGAGGCATTTAAGAGGCTCTTAGGTAGGTGCATGAATATAAAGAGAATGGAGGGATAGGGACCATGTGCTGGTAGAAGGGATTAGTTTAATTAGGTATCATTAGCTTAATTAGTTCAGTACAGCATCATGGGCCGAAGGGCCCATTTCTATGCTGTACTGTTCTATGTTCTCCATCAAAGTACCAAGCAAATACTGATGGCTGCCGTATATGAGTTTTCTTTAACTTGTTCATGGGACATGCATGTTGCTGTCAATGCCATCATTTATTGTCTGTCACTAATCACTTCTGAACTCAACCAAGTGTCAATCACATTGGTGGGTCCAGAATAAAAACAGAAAATGCTGGAAACACTCAGCAGGTCAGGCTGCATCATGGAAAGGGGAACAGAGTTAATATTTCAGACATTTTATAAGTTCTGAGATGCTGAGTGTTTCTAGCATTTTTTGTTGTTGTTATTTTAGATTTCCAGCATCTGCAGTCTTTTTGATTTTCATTTAGTTGGTTGGGAGTCACATGTATGCCAACCCGAATATGGACTGCAGATTTCCTTCCTTCAAGGTCATTCGTGAACCAGATGGGTTAAGCTTTGTCCCACCTTCTCTAGTCTATTTTACATCAGTCTCTGCAACAAGCTTCTCCTTGATAATTTAACATCACACGTGCTCTCCAATAAAAGTTAAAATGAACAGACATTGCAATGAAACTCAACCTGAATGTTTAAAGTCCCTTCTGAATCTCGTACAATTCTTTGTTGTCTCTACAGAACTGGAATGTGTACATATGCATGACCCAGCATGTCACCAATCACCAGTCATTCCATTTAAAACCTACATGCTCATGACGTCCAGCACACCTCTGCACAAAAGAGATTTGGGGGCAGTTGAGGAAAAGAATTAAATACGTCTTGGAACCCTGATTTTTGTCTGTGAATGTTGACATGTAGACTCTGCTCTGCAAAGACTGTCTGCTTATACTAAATACTGGTTTAGATATATGATATACAATTTTGGATACTTCAAGGAGTTGTATACCACAGAAACAGGCCCTTCAGTTTATAATGTCCACACCAACCTTCTATTACCTATCTGCACATCCAATTTATTAGCATTTGGTCCATAACCTTCTATGCCTTGGCAATTCAAGTGGCCATCTAGATACTACTTAAATGTTGTGAGAGAACCTGCTTCCATCCCTCACTCAGGCAGTGTGTTCCAGATTCCAACCACTTTCTGGGTAAAAGAATTCTTCCTCTCATCTCCTCCAGACCTCTTTCAATAAACCCATGTCCTCTTGTTTCTGACACCTCTGTTGTGGGAAAAAGTTTCCCATTGTTTGCCCTGACTATGTCCCTAATGCTACTGTATACTTTAATTAGGTCCCCCCTCAGCCTCCTCCAAGAAAAACAAACTCAACCTCTCCAGTCTCCTCTCATAACTGAAATGCTCCATCCCAGGCAACATCCTGGCGATTCTCCTCTGCACCCTCTCCCAACATCCTGGTGATCAGAACTGTACAGAGTACCCCAGCTGTCGCCTAACCAATGTTTTCTAAAACTGTATGGCAGGCTCAAGGTTGGCAATTATTTCAGTTCTTCTTTAACTCTGTGCTTCTGTTCAATTCAATACTTTATTCTCCCAACAGACAACAAGCAAAGAGCAAACATTATTTTTCCTACCTGCCACTGAGTACCGGCCTGGTCTAAAGCCTTCGGGAGCCCCACATAGCCATATTTATGTAGGAGCTCTGTCAAATATATGTTCAGAAGGGAACCACAGGTGTCTTGGGGAACTACACCATTTTATGAGTGTTATTAACTTTAATGAAGAAAATGGGAAACTTTTTTTAAACCACTGTGTTACCAACCTACATAAGAAAATGGAGAAGCTTTCTTCTGATTGAATCTGCTAATGAAGCTATCAATTGATTTTATTATGCTCGAACCATGACTGGAGCTTACCTCCCACTATGTTTAAACTATTGCCGACACAGAGTAACCACAAGAAATACTGACAAATTATTTCTAGACTCTATACAAGGTACGGTGCATTACTGCAATGTAGATCTTGATTCAAAAGTACATTTGAACATGTACTATAATCCCATGCCATCAAGCAAAACCTTCCCTCCCAAGTGATTCACAGTGCAAAGATCTTCATGATTGGGAGTGAAACTGGAACTTGTTACACTTGATTTTTAATACATTTTTCACTGTGGAGAATAATAAAGCCAATAGATATGATGTTCAAATAAAACATGTCTCTTGGAGCCAATTAAAGCATTTTTCTCTTTTGTGGGTAAAGTCTAAACAGAAACCATATTTCAGAAGATGTTAATTAAAACCTAGTTACACAAAACATACTTTTAACTACACAATTGTGTGATGTTAAGTCTTTATATTATTGGTGGTGCAAAGCCATTGTGTGTTTCGGTTACCACAGAGAAATGAACTTCTGTCAAAATATTTCAGGCAGTGATCCAGCATATACTATTATGCCAAATAACTGTCAAATTAATCCTAAAGAAAGGTGAACCGCTCCACCCAAAGCTACTTCTTGAGCACGTGTTCCTCTCCACCTTAGAAAAATTAGCACATTACAAAGTAGTGAAGAGTTAACTTGACTACATTTTTCAAAAATAGCTTAATTTGTATCAGGCAATGGAAAATGAATCCCCACAGATATTTTCTTGACACAACCCTTCAACGAAATTGTTTAATTTCTTTGCATTATCCAAGATCTCTACACAAGTGAAATTGCTGCAAGATTTAGGGAGGTTATGGTAGAGTTTTATAAAAGATTGGTTAGACCACAACTGGAGTACTGAGTACAGTTCAGATATCATCCCTTGGATACATGATTGTACTGGAGAGGGTGCAGAGGAGATTCACCAAGATATTCCCTGGGATGGAGTGTTTCAGTTATGAAAGAAGACTGGAGAGGCTGGGTTTATTTTCCTTGGAGCAGAAGAGACTGAACATAGTTATATTTCACAAAATTAATCTCAGAGAAAATCTGTTGTGATTACTATCTGTAGAAAAATCAAAAACAGGTTTTTCCTGAAGGCATTTATGATTTTACTGATTGTTGCTTAGACTGTTCTCTCCTGTATTTGTGCATAAAGGTTTGCACTATGAGTGTAATTATCTCTTGATCTACAAATGCTAACTATGAAACACAAAATAATGCCCATAATCACGAGATTATAGTTCTGAAGAAGTTCACTTGGAAAATAAGTAAAAATACACACAAGAAACATCACAGGTGAGTGATTTAAAAAAAACCTTAAAGCCATTATTTCAGCATGAGAATTTTTAAAATGAATAGATGAATGCATTTCCTGTTTTCATTTCAGATCAACGGCATCTTACGTTTTGCTTTTATATGATAGATACGTTTCATAATCATGTTCTTTACTAGCATGACATTAAAAGCTAAACACACACTTCGGTTGTTCAAGTTATGGAAAGGTGGTACATAATATATTGAAAGCTGAGTTAGTGAGGTGTACATATTTTACTGTCACTATCCCATACTTGAGGTATTTAACCTTGTGAACTGGTTCATTCATTTGTGGACTTGTTGGCCACCCTGAAGTTATCTTATTAATGCCACCACTTCAGAACAATATGGTAATTAAGGGAATGAACCCTAGAGACCAGAATAAAAATCTACAGAAAAATAATTTCCATCTTGTGCATTAAAGATCCATCTATTCTTGTTATAGGACACTTACCTCCAGTACTCTTCCACTGATATATCTATCACAACTCTCACACTTAATGCCAAACCGAGAATGGTAATCCGTTTCACAGTAAGGAACACCATCCCTTAGAAAGAGAAAGAAAATCAATATTGAGTAATTTAAACTTAGCTAATGATCATACATTCCTCAGCTCTGGAGTTAGTTATAATTTTCATCAAAAGTAAGATGTACTGAAGCTCCATTTCAAAAATGTCATAGAACTATTCTTGGACAGTTGGAGTTAAGTCATTACATGACCCTATTTATTTGGCTCTGCAGTTTGAAAGTCAGCATTAAAAACTGAAATGAAGACTCCCCTACTAATATTGTAGGAAATGTGTCGCTGTTTTCAAAATTGTGACAAATTAAGGAGGTCCAAAGTTTCTGTTGCAATAATAAAATGCATCACAAGTCTCTAACTTTGGGTGGAATAAAATGGCTGGCTATTGAATGACAATACATTCCTAAAATCCAACATTTGCTTTCCTTAATAGCAAGAAAACATGAGAGTTTCAGCTTGTTTTTATATGCTAGTGAGATGTAGAGTTGGATTTTGAATTTTAGAAATATTCTGCATGGTTCACTAAGTGATCTCTCTTAATGAAGAAGGCGTTCAGGTGAATCAGAGCTGGGCACAGGTAGAAGGCAACTCAGCAATGTACGAATTTTTATCCCCATCTCCCTATTACTTTCCAAGGTTAATCTGTGATCTGAGTAAACATGTCTAAGTATGTATGAGTAGACATTTGTTAAAGGGTAAAATGAGGGAACATGCTGCGTTCTCTATCATTTTCACTGTTGGGTTGCTCTGTAAGGGGTAAGGAGAACTCTCTGTCATCCAAAAGGGATGTAGCATTTAATAGGGATAACCTGAAAGACACTTCAAACAAATGCTTGATAGGCGCAGATTCGTTTTAAATATTTTCAGATTAAAATTTTATAAATTCAATGCAACTTCTCAGTTTTATAGCAGTAATAACTCCAAATCAGTAAGTTATGGCTAAAGCCCTTCCTTCTGAGCCAGAAACACCTAATATAGACCCACATCAAGTTAGCTTCCCAAGCTAGCAGCACCATCTATAGTTTACTGACAAAGTGACAAAACATTAAGTATGGACCAATTAGTCTGTCATGCTGAAGTCCATTTGCATAACCAGGGAGTTAAAAGTCCACAATATATGCAAGAGTCAACAAGTATAATGAAAGGGAAGACAGGAGACACAAGAGACTGCAGATACTGGAATCTGGAGCGAAAAACAAATTGCTGGAGGAACTCAGTGGGCCAGGCAGCATCTGTGGAGGGAAATGGACAGTCGACATTTCAGTTTGAGACCATTCATCTGGACTGAAAGATCGAGGAGAGATAACCAGTATAAAGGTTTGAAGAGAAGGGTGGAGCAAGAGCTGACAAGCGATAGGCGGATCCAGGTAAAGAGGGGTGATGGGCAGATGGAGGAGGGAAGAGTGGAAATAGCGACAGAGCCTGGGAGGTGACAGGTGGGCTCCAGATGATGAAATCTGACAGGTAAGGAAGGTGGAGCATGGAACCAAATAAGGGAGGTGGGCAGATGGGAACAGTGGGGCGATAGGACACAGTGGCAAGGGAATCTTGTTCGTCAAATTTATTGGAGTTTTTTGAGGGAGTAGGGTAGATACCAGAGGGCATGCTATATTGGGATTTCCAGAAACCATCCAATTAGGTTGCAGACAGGAGGTTGTTATACATGAGTAAATGTCATGGCATTAAGAAAAGTAAATTAGGCTTAGTTAAATTGAGGATTGATTAACATTGGAGAGTAGATGTAAATGGGTCCTATTTGGGATGACAGATTGGTAGAATGCCACAGGGATCACCCATTTTATGACTTTGGTAAAGGATGGAATGTAATGGATGCAACTTTACTTCCATTACAAATCAAGGTGGGAAAATGAGCTGTGGGGAGAGCAATTTAGGTCATATTTACAGCATTTCCAAATTGGTATTGTTATTGGTTTATTATTGTCACTTGTACTGAGGTACAGTGAAAAACTTGTCTTGCATAACCTTCGTACAGATCAATTCATTGCACAGTGCATTGAGGTAGTACAGGGTAAAAACAATAGAATACAGAGTAAAGTGTCATGGCTACAGAGGAAGTGCAGTGCGGGTAGACAATAAGGTGCAAGGTCATAACAAGGTAGATTGTGAGGTCAAGAGTCCATCTCATCGTATAAGGGAACTGTTCAATAGTCTTATAACAGTGGGATAGAAGCTGTCCATGAGACTGGTGGTATGTGCTTTCAGGCTCCTGTATCTTCTGCCTGATGGGAGAGGGGAGAAGAGAGAAAGACCCGGATGGGTCGGGTCTTTGATTATGCTCGCTGCTTCACCAAGGCAGCGAGAAGTATAGACAGAGTCCATGGTAGGGAGGCTGGTTTCCATAATGTGCTGGGCTGTATCCACAACTCTCTGTAGTTTTTTGTGGTCCTGGGCAGATCAGTTGCCATACCAAGCCATGATGCATCCAGATAGGATGATTTCTATGGTGCATCGATAAAGGTTGGTGTCAAATGGGACATGCCAAATTTCTTTAGCCTCCTGAGGAAGTAGAGGCGCTGGTGAGCTTTCTGAGCCGTGGTGTCTACGTTGTTGGACCAGGACAGGCTATCGGTGATATTCACTCCTAGGAACCTGAAGCTCTCAACCCTCTCAACCTCGGTAACGTTGATGTATACAGGTGCATGTACACCACCCCCTTTCCTGAAGTCAATGACCAGCTCTTTTGTATTGCTGACATTGAGGGAAAGGTTGTTGTCATGACACCATGTCACTAAGCTCTCTATCTCCTTCCTGTACTCCAACTCATCGTTATTTGAGATACAGCCCACTACGGCAGTATCATCTGCAAACTTGCAGATGGAGTTAGAGCAGAATCTGGCCACGCAGTCATGAGTATATAAGGACTCCACTGAATTCCATTGATATATCCTCTTCCCAACTCAATCTCTATGCAGATTGCTGCCAAGCAGGGCTACATCATCACCCCAATACTTTTCTCAATTTTTCTTGCTGCAGTGCTGCACTCCGATTCCTGCAAGCTTTCCATTGGAGTGCCGCTAATCTGCAGGACAAATGGAAAAGTTGTTCAACTAATATTACCTACACTGGAGAACCAAGGTCACCCCAACCACAGTTATTGAGCTGTAGTATGCAGATGACACTTGAATGTATGCACATGGTTGACGTGTTCACTGAAGCATATAGGAGAATAGACCCTTCACTTAACATCTGCAAAATAAAGGTCTCAACCAACCCGCCCTATGGAGGGATACATGCAGCTGCTGGTGGTTCCATGCACAAGATGCTCTTGTCCTTCTTCGTGGTAGAGATCATTGTGGCAAGTTAAGGGATCAGCTTTTAAGACTATGATGGGGAGAAACTTAATCACTCAGCAGCCTGTGCAGTTTAGAAATCCTCAACCTCATAAGGCTGCTTCAGTAGCTGATCTTAATCAACAGTGAGTTTGAAAGATCTTCAGTATCCCAACATATGGTGGTAAGATGGGAAAGTGGTGCTGATGTAGAACTTTGGCCACAATCTTACTGAATATTGTGGTAGGCTTGAGGAGTTGTAACTACCATCATGCTCCTAAAAGTGCAGATGTGTTAGGAAGGTCTCATGACAACGCTTACATTTTATGAGCCACTATTACTTCAGCAGATTCACTGGCTATGTATCACTTTGCTCTTTGTGGGGCCTTGTGTGCATATTGACTGTTGAATTTCTCCTTATTACCACTGCCACTAAACATCAAGATTATTTCATGGTCTGGGAAAAGAAGCATTTTATTGTAAGTTCCTCCTTTTTTATACTTGATCGGGGGATTCTGCTGAAATATGATGAAGTGTCCTGTTAAAATTAATGATGAAGAGAATAACTAAAATAACAGCTAGTTTCTTAATAAAGCAGAGGCAGGTGAAGGAGTCACTACCAAGGAATAGCAGAAGATAGTTTCACATTCACGGTTTCCCATATATTCATTACTTTGAAAAAGTACTGTCAACATCTTCCACACGGAGAGTGGAAATTCTGAGGTGACAGGGCATTTTAATCCTAAGAATGGGTGGGTTAAAATTTTTAAAAACTCAAACCCCAAACTTTGATGTACATATAGTTAATACCCCCTTGATTTTGGCCTTGGATGATAATCTTTATTCTGAGATTACAGTTCAAATTGTAAAAACGAAAAACAGTCTATTGTTTAAACTTACATACGATGATTAACACTTGGGTGAGGTATTGCAGGAAAGTGATTTTTTATAAACTCATTGTGAATCAAAAGCTTCAGGAGAGGAACAAGAAACCCCAAGAAACACTGCCATCTTAATAATCTGTTAGTAGATTGAAGTTTGGTCATTATGCAAATTAATTATAGAGTAGAAATCAGCTCATCCAATTTGGATAGATGTTATTTAGTTAGGTAAAGAGCCTGGATCACTCTTCCCTTCATGTATCCTTGAAGAATCATACATACTTGCTGATATATTCTCCTGTCAGGACAACACCACAGGACTGACATTTGAAGCAGCTCACATGCCACTGCTTCTCCAGGGCCAGCAGAGACTGTCCATGTTTGATTTCATCTCCACAGCCAGCGCACTCTGGAATAAAAATAGAACAGAAACAAGTTGCTTATTAGTTGATGCCATGATAATAATGTCAAATGATATGATTTTAATTAAAATTGTAACAGTCCATCAAATATGGTACTTCATAAATAATCCTGAGCTATGTCAAATGAACCAATGGCAACATTTTCGTAATGAAAGAAAATTTTTCCTGCTTTATGATGGTGCTTGGCAGCATTTGCCTGAAGTGCTGATTAAACCAATTTCTGAATTTATCTAATTCAATATTTCCCTTGAGAATTCAGTCGTCGGGCATATATTGCAGACCTCACCTACATTCTAATCCATTCACCAACTGACGACATCTGTTTTCGAAGCTTAGAGTGAGAGATTGTAGATAAAATGTGCTTTTGATGAATGTAATGAATTTTACATTTCAACAGCTTTCCATTGACTGTATAGCATTCAGGGTCAAACTCTTTGCTGGACGATAGTATCACAGCATCTTTCGTTTTCATTCACTCACTAAAATAAGAGGATTATTTAAACTAATAAAATGCTTTTTATACAAATAACGTTACAAAGGGACATGTTACTTTTCTCTAGTGTGTCTACCACCACATAGGTAGGCAGCTTCTCACCGGGAGAGTCTCTCAAATATTCCACCCTTGCCTTTATTGTAATGCATACACAGAGAACTGTTGGTAAAATTGCATAGTTTTTAAAGACCTATCAATCAATATAACAAATGCAACATATATTACACCTCTCCTTTAATACAAGCAATTCTGACATAGTCTTTGTGTCCATTTCTATGGTTCTTGAAAACAGTTAGTGATTGAAATTAACAATAAGGATAGTTAATTAAATAACAGAGAAGTTTACAATGAGAGAGTAGCAGCTTACTTTCAGACAGGCAGATGAATTCTGCTGTTCTACACTGACAAATTTGTAATAACATACTGAGGTCACATGCTACAAATCCTAAAGTGGCACTAAACAATATGTTGCAAATAACATACAACAACATTCATATTTTCTCATTAGCCATGAGTTTTGATGAGAAGGCATTTGTTCACTGTGCATTGCCAATCATTCTTTAATTCAAGCAATTATCAGTCCTTGAATATTAACCAGGCTTATATCCCAGCAGGTAAACCAATGTTCAGTACACATCTTGAAAGACCCATGATTCAGGAAGGAGAGTCATGTCTATCTCTATCAACACAGTCACCACATTATGAAAATATGTGTCCAATAATAGATGTACAGCTGAAGGTTTGCGCTCCATGCCTGCACTTACGTTGGCCTTTTTGCCATACTATGCTACTCCCCTGGTTGCTGACACATTGACCACAATCAGGAGCAATCTCAAAATAAACTTGCAGAATCCACTAAGATGGGTCACTGGGAAGAACAGCAAGTCCCTGCATTCCCTCTGAGCTGCTTCCTCTCTGCTGCCAGGACTTCACTCCTAGGGGGGTGGAAGCATTATTTTCATTTTACACAAAATTGGGACAAGGTCGCTTCTAAAGGTCTGACATAAATTACTAAGGTGGAGTGGGAGCAACTCCCTGGAAATTCTTGGTTCTTATTGTAGACAGCTGGCAACAACACTAACACAGCTTGAAATTAAGCAGCTTAAACTAAAGATAATTTTGGCCAGCCAGGATGCTTATAAATATATTTTCAAGATACAGATTTACTAGCAAAGGTACTCAATCTACTGGAATATTAATGAAGTTCAGGGGGTGGAGGGGTTGGGGTGAGTTTCAAACCTCACGGCTTTAATGTGCTTGATAATTTTCATAATACTGTTGTCATTTCATTCTATTTGTTTGATCTAGGCTATTCATTTCAAATACTGAACACAAACTTTACACTGTAGGTCTAATACTACGACGTGGATGGGAAATGTCATTACTGGCCATGATGTGCAATACTCAATTCAGCTTCATCTGTTATATGACCACATTACTAAATGGCATCTGGAATACAAAAAATGAACCCTAAAGTTTAACGTTAATAGACCCTGTGGTACACTGAGTTCCCAATACCATTGTTGAGTAATTTAAATTCATATAAATATAAAAATCTATGAAGACGCTCCTATCACTAATGGTAATGAAGAAACTTCTTATTAGCTGGTTCAGTTGTGCCCTCCAGTAAAGAAATCTGCTACCCTTATCTGGTTAGGTCTATATGTGACTCCTGGCCTCCATAAAGTGGTTGACTCTTGCCACTGTTATTGCAGAGCTAGCAGTGACTGTCCACATTTGACTTTATCTCTAAGGTTCATTGTGAGCCATCAAATTGTGCGTCTTGGAGGTGTGGTATATCCATTGATAGATAGAGCTCAGTCACAGATCAGGCAAGGTCTCACTGAATGGCAGAAGCTTCAAAGGGCTAAATGGCCTAGTCCTATTCACAAGTAACTGAGGGAAAAACAAAGGCATAGAACCATCAGAGATCACCGAGTCACAATATTTCTGCTGAGGCAGAGGTTCAGTTATCAGGACAGCTCTAAGATTGGGAGTAATGGAAGTTACTTAGAGGCTTGTATTCTGTCACAAAAAAAAGTTCTCTTCAGGTCAGGAAAATTAAGGGGAAGATCAGGAAACCACAGTAGACACAGGTCACTGCATCATCTTGCACAAGACCAGTGATTCGATTAATCTGTTCATTGCCAGTTCTTGCTTGCACAAAACCTGGCTGCATTAACAGTCCTTGCTACATATTGCAACTTCCTTAATCTTGTATTAAAGAGCATTGAAGCTATCTAGCCTGCTTTTACATCATTGGCACATTGACAAGGAAGACCTGGGGACTGTCGGGGAAATATAATCGCAAATTAAGTGCCAAATGTAATAAAGGTGATGAAACAATCCCCAACACGATAATTAACTTCCATACATTTCTCCCCCTTCTCCCCCATGTGTTAATCCATGGTTACTTTCCAATAAGACGGCTTTCTAATAATCCCACAAGGTGATCCCCTGCTGACCTCAGCAAAGCTGGTGGAAAACTGCTGTTGCTCATAAGGGGACCCTTGAGCAACTTGTAGTGGGTGATTTCTGGCTGTTTGAGTGTATGAAGGCCTCTGCAGACTGCAGAAGCACAGCTACTGCCAGGGCAGACCAGCCAGCTGGCTTGCAACACCAGATCAGATACTATATTGGTTTAGATGGTGGCAAGGAAGATGATTTGCTGTCATCATAAGATATGGTAACAAATATATCCTCTTATTACACACAGACTTGGAATTCAATCTGTCTTAAGGAATTGCAACCTTAATTAAGAGGAAGATTCCCACTTTAGATCAGCCTTCAGAGGCTTGCCAGTAATTGCCGACAAGCAGTCCTTTCCTGATGTGATTTTGTGCACATAACCATATTGAAATGAATTCAGGGAGTTAAGTTTTCCCAAGGCTCTTGATAGCAATATTATGTACCCTCTATTCAGCAATTAGAGCTGCCTTTCCAGGGTAGATAAATAGACATGTTTTTATTCTTTTCAGTCATTATGCAGGGAATAGGAACTAATGCCTCATCCACAGACACTTCACAGACCTTTAACAGTAAAATACAAGAATATGAAGAGTGATTAACAACCGAAGATACAGGACAGTATTTCTTCGGTTCCAACGTGTTTGGTAACTTTAATCCAAAAAGGCATGATTGATTCGCATACTTGAAGATGCAACTCCTTCCCCACCTAAAGACCATGGGTTAGGAATCCTTCTGCTCTTAGATTCACTGAGCTAGTCTTTTGTGGAAACTCATGGCTATTTATCTTCAGCATATGGATTTCAATCACAATCTTTTCACAACTGTTGTGTTTGCATTCTCAGTGCCTGACATTGTTTTACTGTGGATTGCCCACTAAACACTTGTTAATAAAACAATACTGTATTCCTGTGTAACTTGTCCTGTACAACTTGATATTAAGGTTCTAGTTCTAAAAGGAACACCTACTACTGAGGCACACCATCACTTAAATTATTGTAGAGAAGAGGCTACATGGAATGTTGAATTGGACAGAAAATATGCCTGAAATTTCACAGGTACTAAGTTCAGTGTCTTCATTGATGAGATTGAGCGGTGAAGGTAAATGCTTTACCCCAGGGGTCCCAGGAACTCACTATGAGCTGAAATGAAGTGCTACTGGGAGAAGGTCTGAAAGGAGATTTGAGCCTTGAGCAGTCTCCAAGGTCTGAAGAGCAATGCCAGAAGAAATTCTATGACCCCATTCAAGGTCAAGATTAGCACCGTGATCCATCAAAATCCAGCAAATGCAACGCATACCAGATGACTTTAACCAACTCTGAAACATTGCTACCACTGTACCACTATAATGGAGAGGCACATTGACGATATTAGAAAATGGTGTTGTTGCTGCATTTCTAACAGTTTTATGATTGCTGGAGGAAATTGATGTCTATGCCTGGGACATTTTCTGCTCTCATTTGTCATGCTTGTAGCAAGAAATTGGATAGAAACCATGGTTTGGTTAAGCAAGTGTAGGGGATATCTGGTAAACCTCAAGTGAATATTCCTAGTGAGACAGTAGAAAAGGAATCCAAAAGCCATTGGTAATGAGGTGGGCTCTCATTGCAAGTTACTATTTTGCTGCCTGGGTATGCAGGCTCAAAAGAAAGTCCAAGCTGTGGTGTCAAGATGGGCCTTCACTTTGGACTTGTTCCTCCTGTCTGCCTGCTCCTCCTTCTTATGCTGGTTGCCATCAAGGGAGGATTGAGCGAGCCCTCAGGACAGCCTGGCTGTGGAGTATGAATCAGGAGAACTTGGCTTTAAAAGCCTTAGCTCCTGGATGCAGTTCAGCTTGGGGAGCTGGAGATAGCGATGTGGCTCCCAGTATATCCTTGCAGATAGCGTCTATGGGCAGTGTCCTCCTTCCTCTGCAATGACAACCTAACTGCGAGCTTCCTTCCTCATGTCTCAGACACAGCAGGACTACCACTGAAGAGATAATGATTGCAGTGATAACCGTGTAGCTCAGTCAGAATGTTTTTTGCAGCTTGGACTCCTGTCCATTGCACACTGGCAGTCTCTTAACAGCATGACATAACATGCTAAGTGAAAATCAGTGAAATAATCATTTAACCACCACAGCCGCTATGAATGCAGCCCTATGGAAAGCTGCTCCCTGGAAGTGACCCTTAATCTGAGATGGGGGTGCTAGAACCAAGTGTTGCATGCAGATTGATATCATTCACGTGCTAAAACCCTTGTGAGCTCCTTTAAACTTGGGGCAATTCTGCGGGCGGTGCAGATCAAATCTGTCTACTGTACTTGCATGATTTACAGCTGAAACATCAAAATTCATGTGACATGCAAAACATTGCTCCACATGGAAGATTTTCTCACCATTAACACTGACAGTTTCCTGCCTGTAAAAATCTCTAACTTGGACCAACTTGTCCCTCTAAATGCTACTTTTGTGTCTTCCAAAGCCATCTCTATGGGAAAGCTGTGGTACCATACCTACTGTAAGAACAATACAAATTGTGCTTGTTTTCCTTTATAAACACATTATAAAATCAAGAAAATGTACATTATCATTGATTAAATTATTACTTTAAATTACCATTGTTTTATGTTATAGTATAATATTAAATATTATTGTAAAGAACAATAAAAAATGAATTAAATTTATGCTCACATATTTGGTTTTGTAGTGCAGGATGGACAATCATTGAATCATTAGAGTGAACAATGCAGCACAGAAGGAGGCCATTTGAGCTGAGGTTAGCTTTATGATAGAGCCATCTAATTGGTTCCAGTCCCCTGCTCGTTCCCCATTGCCTGTTAATGTTTCCTTTTCAAGTCTTAATCCAAATTGACTTATGAAAGTTATTTTTGAATTTGCTTTTGCCACCCTTCAAACAGTGCATTCCAGATCATAACAACTTGCTGCATAGGAAAATGTTTCCTTATGTTGCCTTTGATTTTTTTTTTGCCAATTCCTCTAAATTTGTTTCCTCTGGTTATTAATCCTTCTGCCACTGGAAACAGCTTTTTCTTCTCTACTGTCACAAAACCATTTTGGATTTTGAACACATCTAATGAATCTTCCTTTAATCTTCTCTGCTTGAGGAAGAACAGTAACAATAACACAAGAAAACAGGAGCAGAAGTAGGCTACCAGGACCCTCAAGCCTTACCTGCCATTCAATTTGATCATGGCTAATCTACACTGTTTTATAATGGCTGAGCAGTCCAGAAGTTCTGTCATGTGTGCTACACATTGGAACTTTATCAAAAAAAAACCCAGTGGTTATCTGTGACCGGGTACATAATGCACTGTTAGTCCACTTTCAGATTCTTGTTCAGAGTCCTCTACGTTCATGACAAACAAACACAGAGAGGCTGCCAGTGGGATTAGGTAACATGCAACATTCCTTCTGATGTCATGTCACTTTCACAGAATTATTCTGCACATAGCAAGCTGCCAGGTAGTGTGGGCTTCATCAAGCCTATACTGGAGAGTATAGGTCTGTTTTGGCATTAATTAAAGGAGGAGTCCAAGATGTCCCCTTCTCTTCAAGTGTTTTTTTAATAACCTCTTCAACACCAACTCACTCCTTATAGCTGATGTCCTCAGACACTGAAATCATTTCCCGGATTGACTGCAGTAACCCTCCTGATTGACTCCCTGACCAACCTACTGTAATGATCTCCCTCACCCCCTGAATCCCCTGATCCCCAATCTTATCCCCAACACCACAATCCTCTCCCCTTCTGACTATAATCCTCTGCCCCTTACAAATCCTTTCTATCTCTTCTGCATTCCTTTACCCTCTTCACTCTATCTCCTCTTCAACCCCAAACCACTCAGTTCCCATGACCTTTTCTATCTCTGATCCTCTCTCTCTGTTCCCAACCCACTCCCCAACTGACTTTCTCCCCAAGGGTAGAAGCTCTTCATACACATTGAAGCATACAAACCAGTCGTATTGTGCCTGATGCCTTGAGCCTAGTTTGCAGAAGAACATCACTGCCAAGTGCCTGCACAAGACAGGTGCAGTTTCCCTGTGTATCTTCACTTTTACACCACACTAACACAGCATATCTTCCTTGATTTAGCTGCCTATATTAATAAAGCTGAGGATCCCATATGTTCCTTTAAACTTGTCTTATTGCCTTTGAAGACCTCTTCACATACACACATAGACTTCTCTGTTCCTGCACCCTCTTTAAAATTGTACTATTTGGCTTACATTATAAACAATGCATTACCTCACACTTCGTAACATTACATTTCATCTGTCATGTATCTCACCACTTCACCAGTCCTGAACTATTATTCTCATTGTTTACTCATTTACACCTAAAAATATTAAAATTTTGACCAATATATCCATTCAGGTCAGCAACATGCATCAAAAAGCACAAAACAAATGAAATGAAAAACTTGATTAAGGGAGTAAACAAAACAAACATCTTTGTAAGAGTTTCTAATGGAGAATAATTGCATTTCAATTAACGTTCATTTTTAGAACATGAAAGTTGAAAGCTTGTATTCTCATCTGTATGCATAATAAAGAGTTGGTTTGATGGAAATTATATCTAAGAACTTTAAGTATTAAGATAAGATTTTATATGATTTCTTTATTCATCACATGTACATCGAGACACACAGTGAAATACACTTTGCGTAGAATGTTCTGGGGGCAGCCCGCAAGTGTCACCATGCTTCTGGTGCCAACATAGCATGCCCACAACTTCCTAACCCATACATCTTTGGAATGTGGGAGGAAACTGCAGCACCCGGAGGAATCCCACGCAGACATGAGAAGAACGTACAAACTCCTTACAGACAGTGGCCAGAATTGAACCCAGGTCGCTGGCGCTGTAATAGCATCACACTAACTGCAACACATCTACTATTTCTAGTTCCTAACTAAAGAAGGGTGTGATCCAATGACCAATGCACAATTATTTTGTTCTTAAGAACTGTGCACTTAAAGATGTGACCACTTGGATAAACAGAGCACAGTTGCTGCAGTTGACAGGATTGTTAGAAGGTCTTGCATTTGTCTCACAAGGAGCTTGTTAGAAAAAGACAGCATGTAGTATAAACAGGAGGTCCAGCAAAATGAAAAACATTATGATACTGGAGGAACTCAGCAGGCCAGGCAGCATTCTTGGAGAAAAGCAGGCAGTCAAAGTTTCAGGTCAGGACCCTTCTTCAGGACTGAAGATAGGAAAAGGGAAGCCCAAATATATAGGAGGGAAAAGCAGAGCAGTGATAGGTGGACAAAAGAGGGGAGGCAAGATGGGCACAAGGTGGTGACAGGTAGATGCAGGTAAGGTGCAGGGGAGGAGGGGAGAGTGGATCCACCAGCGGATGGGTCAAAGGTAAGGAGGAAAAAAGGAGAGGGATGGGCTAGGAAAGGGAAGGAAAGAGGCATGGTTGGGGTGGCTGTGGGGGGTTGGGGGGGGATTACTTGAAGTGGGAGAACTTAATGTTCATGCTATTAGGCTGCAAATTTCCAAGACCGAAAATGAGGTGCTGTTCCTCCAGTTTGCGTTTGGAATTCTCCTGGCAGTGGAGGAGGCCGAGGACTGACATATCTGTGATGGAGTGGGAGGGGGAGTTGAAATGACTGGCAAAGGGGAAATGCAGATCGCGGTTACAGACAAAGCGCAGGTGTTCTGCGAAACAGTCACCTAGTCTGCGTTTGGTCTCACCGATGTAGAGGAGGCCACACTTGGAGCACCGAATGCAGTAGATGATATTAAGGGAGGTGCAGGTAAATCTGTCTCACCTGAAAGGATTGTTTGGGTCCCTGGATAGAAGTGATGGAGGTGGTGTAGAGGCAAGTGTTGCACTTATGGCAGGGGCAGTGGAAAGTTCCTGGGGTGGGAGCGGGATGGGTGGGGGGGGGTGGTGGTGGTAGAGGAGTGAACTAGGGAGTCGCAGAGAGAGCAGTCCCTGTGGAAGACAGAAAGGGGTGGGGAAGGGAAGATATGCTTGGTGGTGGGGTCCTGTTGGAGACAGCGGAAGTGGCAGAAAATGATGTGTTGAATACGGAGGTTGTTGGGATGAAATGTGCGGAAAGGGGGACCCTATCCTTGTTGGGTCTGGGAGGGGTAGGGGTGAGAGCAGAGGTGCATGGAAATGGCAGAGATGCAGGTGCGAGCTATCTTGACCACAGTAGGGGAGAAGCCACTGTTAGTAAAGAAGTTGGACACCTCGGGTGTCCTGGAGTGATAAGCCTCATCGTGGGACCAGATGTGGCGGAGGTGGAGAAATTGAGAAAAAGGGATAGCGTCCTTGCAAAGGACAGAGTGGGAGGAGCTGTAATCGAGGTAGCTATTGGCATCAGTGAGTTTGTAGAAGTCATCTCGGATGTCTCTGCTGTTTCCTGCACCTCTGCTCTCACTCCCACCCTTCTCAGACCCAACAGGGATAGGGTCCCCCTTGTCCTCACATTTCATCCTACTAGCCTACATATCCAACACATCATTCTCCGCCACTTCTGCCATCTCCAACAGAACCCCACCACCAAGCATATCCTCCCCTCCCCACCCCTTTCTGCCTTTCGCAGTGATTGCTCTCTCCGCGACTCCCCAGTTCACTCCTCCCCCCCCCCCCACCCATCCCGCTCCCAGCCCAGGAACTTTCCACTGCCCCACCATAGGTGTAACACCTGCCCCGACACCACCTCCATCACCTCCATCCAGGGACCTGAATAGTCCTTACAAGTGAGACAGAGATTTACTTGCACCTCCCTTAATATCATCTACTGCATTCGGTGCTCCAAGTGTGGCCTCCTCTACATTGGTGAGACCAAATGCAGGCTAGGTGACCGTTTCGCAGAACACCTGTGCTCCATCTGTAACCACAATCTGCATCTCCCTGTTGCCAGTCACTTCAACTCCAGCTCCCACTCCATCACTGATATGTCAGTCCTCGGCCTCCTCCACTGCCAGGAGAATTCCAAGTGCAAACTGGAGGAACAGCACCTCATTTTCCATCTTGGAACCTTGCAGTCTAACGGCATGAACATTGAATTCTCCCACTTTAAATAATCCCCACACCCACCCCAACCATGCCTCTTCTTTTCTTTTTCCTAGCCTCTCTTTTTTATCTACTACCCTTTTTCCCTCCTTTGACCCATCCCCCAGTGGATCTGCTCTCCCCTCCCCGCACCTGCCTACTACTATCTCTTACCTCCATCTATCTATCACCACCTTGTGCCCATCTCGCCTCCCCTCTTTTGTCCACCTATCACTGCTCTGCTTTTCCCTCCTATATATTGGGTTTCCCCTTTTCCTAGCTTCAGTCCTGAAGAAGGGTCCTGACCCGAAACGTTGACCGCCTGCTTTTCTCCATGGATGCTGCCTGGCCTGCTGAGTTCCTTCAGCATCATCGTGTTTTTCATCTTGATTCCAGCATCTGCATTCCCGTGTTTTTCTAAATCCAGCAAAATATGTGGAAGCTTGGTTTATGTGGAAAAACTAGGAGTTAGAATAGATTTTGTTGATCAGAGTAAAGAGATAGAAATGGTGCAAATCTGAGGATAGTCAGTCCACTTACATTCTCAGTAGTTATAGATTTAATAAGAGAAACTTATATTTACATTATGTCTTTACAACCTGGTACAACAGAAAGTACTGTACAACTAATATATTCTGAAGTGCAGAAATGATTGTTGCTTAAGCATTCGGAAAGGCAATGAACACATAGCAAGGCCTCACATATAGCAGTTATTTAATTGACCAAGTAAATTATGTGTTAACCTGTTTTGGTAGTGTTTACTGATAGAGACATTGGTGCCAAGAGACAAGATGTACTCTTCCATTTTCAGGTCAAAGGATATTTTATATCTTTCTAAGGAGGAAGGGATGTTTGTTCATCCACTGGTAAATGGCATTTCTAACCAAGTATTACTTCCTCAATGCTGCCTACATCAGCCTACATTTGGTATTCAAACTGTGAAGTGGGAATTGAATCCATTGCCTTCTGACCTCGATGTGGGTTTATGACCAACTTTCCAGCAGGCCACACATGTTAAGAAATCAAGGGTTTAAAAATTAATCCAACAACACGCAAGAATCTTGGCATCATCCAGTTTAAAGCAGCATTTCTGATTGTTCCCCATTCACCACTCTGACCATTCATTCCGTCTATCACCAGTGGGCAGTGGCTCCAGTGTGTACCATCTACAAAATACACTGCAGTTACTCAACTAAGCTACTTCAATAGGTCCCAATTCTGTGACCTCCACTACCAAACTAGATCGGGGGCTTTAGGTTCAGGACAATACCAACTCCTGCAGTTTCTCTTCCAAGTTACACATCATCCTGATTTGATATATATCACTGCTCCTCTGCAGTCACTGGGTCTAAACCCTGGAAACTTCTACCCAATAGAGCTGTGGGAGTGCCTTCACCAGAGGAATGCAATAATTTAAGATGCTGTCTCATCAGCACCTTCTCAAGGGGAATTAAGGATGGGTAATGAATCCTGGCCTAACCAGAGACAGCCAGACCCCCAACAAAAGTAGATGAACACTCCCCTCTTTGACTGCAGAGTTGGGTGACCTCCCTAATGCAACTGTGATTGGCACCAGTAGCATGAAAACATCCTGAGGCCAAGAAGTCACGAGTAGCTATGGACAAAGCAGTTGTGACACATGTGAGGTTGCATTTTTGATCGCAGGAGGTCACAGATCTCAATGAGTGCAAAAATGTAGTCTGAGTGTTGGCCCTTTAAATAGCAGGGAAACAGGATTCATAAAATCTGGTTGTTCTGTGAGTAAATAAGATCAGTAATTTTAAGATCAGTAATTTTTCAGTCTGGTGAGCTTGAAGATTTCACTGCAGATGAATTTTGCTTATTGCAGAAGTATTGATTTCATTTGTAGGTGGGAGAGGGGTGTGGTTATGCCGGAAGGAAGTGTGAGGGAGAACAAAAATACTGCCAAGGTATTTGGAGGTGAATTTCCCAGCAGGAGTTAAGACACCTAGAAACATGTGGAAAGCTCTACTCTGCATTAACCCAATTTTCAACAGGATCATTTTTATTTTGGAATTGTCCAAGTTTATGTCTAGCTCAGAGAGTGCTACTCTCATTACCCTTTTGTTCTGATAACTACTGAAATACTATCCTTATATTTTCCCCCTAAATTTAAATGCTATAATTGTTTCTTTAAAGCTTTAATGATCAAATGGAAGGTACACTTTATTCTCACAATCATTTTAAAAATTGGCTAGTGGGTGTGATTTAGCTATATTTAAATACTATGAGC
This sequence comes from Pristis pectinata, assembly GCF_009764475.1. Classification (NCBI taxonomy): domain Eukaryota; kingdom Metazoa; phylum Chordata; class Chondrichthyes; order Rhinopristiformes; family Pristidae; genus Pristis; species Pristis pectinata. Next base: position 39,926,131 of record NC_067408.1, on the reverse strand, counting down.
CAATAGTTACTGGTTTTAGAAATAATTTCTACGCAAATACATACACTGTTTAATTGCATGAAAGCTACCTATTGTAAGGTCATAAAATTGAAACATTGGTAGCAAAATTTTACTTACATTTATTCCAACATAACTGAAGTAATTTTTTTGCATCTTTCTTTGAAGAAATTACAGCTTGAATCAACTAATTATAGTTCTGCTTGAAAATAAAGCGTTTAGAAAATATGAATTAAAATTGCAAGTGACTACAGAGCATGGGCTTGTTTTGCAATAAAGAGAGGAACAACACAATTCTTTTTAGTTTTGTCTGAAGTGAGTCATTTGGTCTTGTTTTTAAGCAATAAAGGGAAAGAATTACTTCATGGCACTGTACCAAGTTGTTTTTAGTATTATAAAGCCAAAAGGAGGAATTGTATTTCTAAAAGTGGTCAAATTTAGTATTCACAATCATATCAAAACTATCAATGTTATTAATGACTAGTGCCATTTTCAATAACTTTAAATGGCCTACATAAATTATTGATTATATTTAGAACGTAATTTCTGATAACTTATGTTCCAATTCAGTTTTTTAAAACAAACCCTTTAGCTGTTGATGCAGTCAATAAGAACATTGGCCTTCCAATCAGCACAATAGGTCCAGACACTAACAAAATCTCTCCTAGATGGAAATTAAAGATTTTAAGTTAAAGGAGATTGTGCTACTTCACTGTGGCAACCATTTGACAAATACTAAAATTTAATACAGTCAGTTCCTCAAGTAAGCAATCAATCTCTGTCTCATGTTCTCTTTCTCTGTCCAGTTCAGTTTATAGGGATGACTAGCACATTAGAAAATGGAATAGGTGCACTGATACAGTAGGAGATGGCGTTCCAAAACTTGTATATAAGCTCTGAACTTGTCATCATTCTTCCTCCATTTAGTCAAGTTACTGGTGCTTTCCATTGAAGCAAATAACCACCTTACTGATGGATGAAAGAACACTTCACTACCGTAAACTGACAGCTTATTGAAGTTCTGCTCTGTTCAAATATTAATCATGGCTGAGATTCTAACTCTTCTATTGAGAGCAGCAATATGTTAGTCACATTGTAGCACACCTCCACAATGCTTTCCTTTAATTTTCAGAAGAATAAATTTCCAGTGATGCACATTTTTAATAAAAATTATTACCAGATAACATTCTAAAGTACCAATCCTTATAAAATTACCCAAGCATAGACAATGACTTACTCTGTTCACTAACTTCAAAGGAAAAGTGAAGGCTGGATTTTCCACCTTTATGCTATTTTTCCATTACAATTAAAGTAAAAAAGGTTAAGACCAACACAGTCTATTTTAAAAATGGCAGAATTGAGATAAAATAATGATCAAAAATAAGGAAAGCTATGAAAATCAGATTGTACATGTGTGATTTTTGTTAAAAGATGTGAACACTATTATAAACAGTTTACAGGTCTTCCCCAGCTTACGAGTACCCATACAGACAAATGAGCATTTGGGAGACTGGCAGGATGGATTTGCCAGATGCTGCAGGGCTGCAGGCAGCTTCTGCCACGTGGGAACTCGGTTCGCAGTCACATTTCCGACTTGTGAACTGTTCAGTTTACAAACCGTTCTCAGGAGCAGAACCTTGCCGTAACCTGTGGAGGACCTGTATACTCAAACTGCATAGGCACAAATTACATTTCATGAGAACTTATTTCACAGAGTTCAACAAATGTGGTTTAACATATGCAAATAAGTAACTAAAGTGGTTGAATTTTTACTGTTAACATAAAGTCTGAGCTTATATTGGCAGAAAACACATAATGTGGCCAAACTATATTATGATAATATAGACATATATTAGATATGCCTTTGTTTACGAAACTATCTATGTTGTTAGGGCACAGAGTATAATGTGCATTTGTACATGGGTCAATATCGAAAGCTGCACTCAAGTGGTTAAGACCATAGGTGGAAAACAATGGTTATGAAAAGAGCACCCTAATAATAGATAATCAAAGGGCTACAGGATAGGAGGAATTTAAACAGGCTCTCATTAGAAAAAGAGTACAAGGCAAACTAATGGGGCAAAAGGCCAACAACTGCCCTGATAGCGATGACCTGTGTTCTAGGGTTTTATAGGATGTGGCGGTAAAGATAACAAGTGCACTGATTGTCATCTATGAAAATTACCTGGATTCTGGAGAGCTCTCATTATATTGCAAAGCTGCAAATGCAACACATCAAGAAAGGAGAGACACAGAGAGCAGGGAACTATAGATCACTTAGCTGAGAACCTGCCATTGGAAATTGCCAGAACCCATGAATAGGGAGGAGATAGGGGGCTATTCGGAAAATCATATGTCAATCAAGCAGAGTCACAAGGCTTTACATGATAGCAACACCTTATACACACACTGTGTTGCTCCAAGGAGGACATTGACATACATTTACAGTACAAGGGAGTCAAGTATGAGTGGAGGCTAAGATTGGATCAGCCAAAACCTTATTGAATGGCGAGCAGGCTTGAGGGACAGATTGGCCCACCCCTGCTCCTGATTCTTATGTTCATATGAGCAGATATTTGAGGGCCCGTTGGAGTAAAATAATGTTTAAAACAATGAAGAATTTTGATTTAGTTTGTTGAGAAAGAAAATTTGAGAGTCAGTGAGGAAATATTATTAACTATTGCTGAAAGAGTGCAAAGAGAGGATTGGGACTTCTTATTGGCTGAATATCTGAGCATGGTATACCTTACATATGGACACAAAGTGAACTAAGATAAGGTATCTTTATTAGTCACATGTACATCGAAACACACAGTGAAATACATCTTTTGTGTAGAGTGTTCTGGGGGGCAGCCCGCAAGTGTCGCCACACTTCCGGTGCCAACATAGCTTGCCCACAACTTCCTAACCCGTATCTCTTTGGAATGTGGGAGGAAACTGGAGCACCCAGAGGAAACCCATGCACACACAGGGAGAACGTACAAACTCCTTACAGACAGTGGCCGTAATTGAAGCCGGGTTGCTGGTGCTGTAAAGTGTTACACTAACCGCTACACTACCGTGCCTGCCGTAACGGGTAATAAGGAAAGTTCCAAATGTGGCAGCCAATAAAATAATAATTTTTTGGTGTCTGTCCCTGGCATGGGAGTATTTAAACATTTGCATAACTGTATAGATGGATAATGAATGTCACATTTTTTAAAAGGAAATGCCTTGCAATGTTTCTTGTTGCCAGGACATAAACAATTCAGTCTTTGAACATAAAAGATCAAAACAAGAAATACTGCTAATGCAGCAAGCATCTTAATGAAGAGGAAGTGTGATAGTTCTCTCACAGAACTCAAATGAGGAAACAATGGCAACAGCTGTGTCCTGGCCCTGTTGAAGCACACCCTAGCAGTGCATGATCTCCATATGACCAGGAACATATCGGGGCTTCCCTTGGTTTTCAGTTGTCAGGCAATGCAGGAAAATCCTCTCGCCAAGATCAGCGTGGAAAGTTTCATTTAAAAACAAAACCAGTATTTTCCCCTGTACACAGGAACCTTAAAAGTAAACTAGGAATAAGGTTTTATAATTTATTGCGATGTTGCTGTTGGGAGCTAAAAACTTCGTGTAACCTTGCCTGTATTTCCATCCCAGGGCATGCATTGTATGGACTATAATAGTCTTTCCTTCACAAACTATACCTTTTTTTCAGATCTTCAAACAAAATAGACTTGGATAGGCAATTCAAACAAGTAAACTAATGAATCTACATACCTTAGTAGTTTCAATGATGTTCAAACTACTACTTGGATTTGTTTTAACATAAAAACAGCCAGAAGCTATCACATAGCTACCTTGTGTGTGCAACAAAATGTTGCCTGATTTCATATCTCTTGGCTGACCTTTATGATTGCAAACATAAGTGATCCAGCTTGTGCCGCAATTGACAAAGGAGGCTAATTACTGCATTCTTAATCATGGCTCCTGCTTTAGCAGAGCTCCCCTTTACTGCACTGTCACAGGTGTGTGTGCATGTAGTGGTGCCTGTGTTGGGGGGGGGGGGGTGGGGGGGTAGGTGGTGCGGTGCAGTTGGGGCATGTTCTAACCATCCTTGCGATACCCTATCCTCTGCCATTGATCCTTTCAAATACTAAGGGTTGCCAAGAGTAAAACAGTGACTATGTTTGGTTGAACAGTTCCTTGAAGGTGGTACCGCTCACCTACATCACAAATTCCATTCATCACCAGGGGCTGAACAGTGCAGAGGCAATCATCAGAACTGTACGTCTCTGGTGATGCATATTGGGATAAACAGCAAAAAGGAAACTGACCTGCATTTTATTTCTTCTACAGGTCTCTTTGTTTGTTGGATTTGTCTAGCTTGAATTGCTGTCATTAATCTACCAACTAGATAGCGTCATCAACAGCTTTTCACCACAGCAATCCTTGCCTCACCCAAACAAAGATATTCCTTTTGTCCTATCTATCTCTCCCTAACCCTCTCTGCAACTTAAAACTAATTTATTTTCTCTTTCCTGGATCTGATGAAAAATCTTTGACCTGAACTGTTAACTCTGTTGCTCTTTCTAGGTACTGCTTTACCTGCTGAGTATTTTCAGCAGTTTTTGCTTTTATTTTAGATTTCCAACATCTATCAATTTTTGCTTTTCATTCGTGGTGCTTCCCCTTTACTCCAGACCATAGGTGTTACTGGGACAGGTAACAGATCCAAGCAAATGTCTCCGCATGAGTGTAACTGGCTCTATTTCTAAGATGATGCTTTCTCCATTGTGTTGTCACATTGCACTCACCACAATAAACATGGCTAGAACACAAGTGGAAAATATCAGAAAGGGTGATGTACAGAGTCTACTTGAAATTTGGGAAGTATCACAGAGTCTGGAACACATTCCTGCAAATGATTGCAACACAGACCCAGACCACCCATTGAGATGGACTACAAATCTAAATGTCCTAAGAATTAGTTCTTATGAACTGCTTTAATGTTAGAATATTCATATTTTCATGCTTGTTTCTTCAACAACATATTTAAATCAATTTGCAATCCATGGTAGACCCAGTGATCATATTGATCCAAGTATTTCCCTTAAGTTAACAGTTCTATGTAACTGGAAATACAGAAGGGGAAAATGCTAAGTGGGATTGCAAGAAATACAAGATTTGTGATTAAGTCAGCCAAAATGAAAAAAAAGCAAACTTACGACTTGGTCCATGAATCTTTATCGGCTCAGAGGCTGTAACCAATGTATGAGAACACTGCTGACATACACAGTCCTTCCCACTGAAAGTAACACGGTCTCCAACTGGGAATGGCTTCCTATAACAATGACATTAGACACAAGTGAATGCAACTCCATCAGCATTGCTGGGATGCCACTCTTTTAAAGTATATTTACTTGTTCACAAAAGCATTCCACCTCAGATTCATATGAACGCAGTCTTTTCTTGTCATAAATACATTGTGTTATTTCATGACATAGTTTAAAAATTATTTTGTCATGTGTTTATTTCATTGAGTATGTGTGTAATTAACATGTAGTATCCTGTTCATAGAGCAATTAAAACTGTAGCAGTGTTTACTCTGCTCTGATGAAATCGGGTTGTTAGTCTTAAGGCAGAACTTGGCAGTAAAGTGGCATAATGATAAGCATACCAATCATACCATGCAATATATTATCAACTTGTTACCCTGCCATAAATCTGTACCTGTGAATCAACCATTTAATATAGAACACATCCATTTCACATCTCCATCATCACAAACAATAGGATCCACATCAGATGTCAGTCATTTTCTTTTAATAAGGCTTCCAGCCATGTCCATTTTCCATTTTTATCTACCAATGGAATCGCACTCTGAAAATATTAACTCTTTTAGTTCAGTCCAAAGACCCTTCAGATTGGGGTAAAATATATTCATCAAATTTATTTTTACCATTCCTGCTTCATTCATTGGGTCTAAATCCAGACTCAGCAGCACCGTGGGAGTACTTCCACCAGCAGACTGCATTGATTTCAAAAGGCAGCTCACCACCACTATCTCAAGAGTAATTAGGGGTAGGCAATAAATGTTGCCAGCAACACCCAAAAATGGAATGCAAAAAAACTTATTGAATATTAAGACATCTTTTAAAGACATTGAAAAGGAATTCAGAATCAGGTTTATTATCACTGAAATATGTCTTGCAATTTGTTGTTTTGTGGCAGCAGTGCAATGCAAGGCATAAAAATTGCTATAAGTTACAAAAATAAATAAGTGTTGCAAAAGAGGCATAATGAGGTAGTGTTCATGGACCATTCAAAATGGACGGCGGAGGGGAAGAAGCTGTTCCTGAAACATTGAATGTGGGTCTTCAGGCTCCTATATCTCCTCCCTGATGTTAGTAACATGAAGAGGGCATGTCCCAGGTGGTGAAGGTCCTTCATGATGGATGCCGCCTTCTTGAGGCACCGCCTCTTGAAGATGTCCTTAATGGTGTGGAGGGTTGTGCCCATGATGGAGCTGGCCGAGTCTACAACCCTTTGCAGCCTCTTTCAATCCTGCGCATTGGAGCCTCCATACCAGGCAGTGATGCAACCAGTCAGAATGCTCTCCACCGTACATCTGTAGAAATTTGCAAGAGTCTTTGGTGACATACCAAATCGCCTCAAACTCCTAATATCATAGAGCCACTGGTGTGCCTTCTTCGTGATTGGATCAGTGTGTTGGGCCCAAGATAGATCCTCTGAGATGTGGATGCCCAGGAATTTGAAGCTGCTCACCCTTTCCACCGCTGACCCCTCAATGAATACTGGTGTGTATTCTCCTGAACTCCCCTTCCTGAAGTCCACAATCAATTCCTTGGTCTTGCTGATGTTGACAGTGAGGTTGTTGTTGCGTTCCTGTATGCCTCCTCATCTCCATCTGAGATCCTGCCAACAACAGTGGTGTCATCGGTGAATTTATAGATGGCATTTGAGCTGTGCCTAGCCACACAGTCATGAGTGTAGAGAGAGTAGAGCAGTGGGCTAAGCACGCATCCTTGAGGTGCGCCCCTGTTGATTGTCAGGGAGAAGGAGATGTTACTACTGATCCGCACTGACTGTGGATTCCTGATAAGGAAGTCGAGGCTCCAGTTGCAGAGGGAGGTACAGGGGCCCAGGTTTTGAAGCTTGTTGATTAATTATGAGGGGATGATGGCATTGAACGCTGAGCTGTAATCGATAAACTGCAGCCTGACGTATGTTTTGCTGTTGAATTCTGTAATGTGATTGTGGTTATTGGAGGATGCAGCAAGTTTGAGCACAAGCCTCAAAATTAATTTCTTGTTATATGGCAAATAGGTTGTTTGCAAGTTCTGATAGGAGGATTTGAAGTCTATTAGCGAAGCATAAAGGCTGAAGATAATTTTCTAAGTTTCTGATTTTATGCTTAAATTAAAGCATTTGCAAACCTTAAGTGCAGGGAACCTCAGCTTAACTACAGGCAAAATCAAACAGTCTGGGCTTAGAATAGGTTTTCCTTCCAGCCCCTCATTTACTCTATCGAGTAGTAATCTATTCCTCAAGTCAAATTTAAGCTTTCCTTAAGATCTTAAAAACCTGTCAGCAGTACATGTTTTTACAAAGGAATTGCCCTTTATTTGATCTTCAGTGTTTTTATTGTTCTGATTCTTTTCTCACATGCTATATACATTTCACTTCCTCACCCTGCTTTAATACATCACAGGTTTGAGCTCTGCAGTTTGCAGGCCAGAAATTCTTTCCTGAAGCACATGACTGTTACCTACCATGTAATAGTTTTGGACAGAAAACTGGTTGTTAACTGGAATCTGTGACTATGCATGTGTAGCCCGGTGCTCTATACCATGATGTACTTTCATAAGAAGGATGCTTGCAGTTCGGCAGTAACGTCTATCAATGTGCAGCAATCAATATTCAGGTGCAATAAGCATTTCCTGAACAATGTGTCCTTCAAAGGCCTTATCCTGAGGGTAACGTAAATGGCCTGCCCTTCCTGGACTGTTGTTGGGCAGTTGATGACTAAAGTCTCCTGATATCATCCCTCCCTCAGGATGCTATCATTAAGGAAGAAATAGCAAGACATCTGGATAGAAGTGGTTCCATCAGACAGACACAGCATGGATTCAGCAAGGGCAGATCCTGTTTGACAAACTTACTGGAGTTCTTTGAGGATAAAATGAATGCAGTGGATAGAGGGGAACAGGTAATGTTGTATTCTTGGATCTCCAGAAGGTGGTCGATAAGGTGCCGCATAAAAGACTTATCCATAAGATAAAGATGTATGGAGTTGGGGATAATGTATTGGCATGGATAGAGGATTGGTTAACCATTAGAAGGCAGAGAGCTTGGATAAATGGGTGTTTCTCTGGTTGGCAATCAGTGGTGAGCGGGGTGCCGCAGGGGTCAGTGCTGGGCCTGCAACCGCTCACAATATACATTAACGATTTGGAAGAGGGGTCCGAGTGTAGCGTATCTAAGTTTGCTGATGACACTAAATTGAGTGGAAAAGCAAATTGTGCAGAGGATGCAGAGAGATATAGATTGGTTAAGTGAGTGGGCAAGGGTCTGGCAAGTGGAGTACAATGTTGGTAAATGTGAGGTCATCCACTTTGGAAGGAAAAATAGAAGATCAGCTTATTTTTTAAATGGTGAAAGGTTGCAGCATGCTGTTGTGCAGAGGGACTTGGGAGTGCTTGTGCTTGAATTGCAAAAGGTTGGTTTGCAGGTGCAACGGTTTATCAAGAAGGCAAATGGAATGTTGGCCTTCATTGCTAGAGGGGTTGAATTTAAGAGCAGGGAGGTAATGAGGCAACTGTACAGGGTACTGGTGAGACTGCACCTGGAGTACTGTGTGCAGTTCTGGTCTCCTTACTTAAGGATAGACTGGCTTTGGAGGTGGAGCAGAGGAGGTTCACCAGATTGATTCCGGAGGTGAGAGGTTTAGCCTATGAGGAGAGATTGAGTCGCCTGGGACTATACTCGCTGGAATTCAGAAGAATGAGAGGAGATATTATAGAAACATATAAAATAATGAAAGGGATAGATAAGATAGAGGTAGGAAGGTTGTTTCCACTGGTAGGTGAGACTAGAACTGGGGGACATAGCCTCAATATTCGGGGGAATAGATTTAAGATGGAGATGAGGAGAAACTGCTTTTCCCAGAGAGTAGTGAATCTGTGGAATTTTCTGCCCAGGGAAGCAGTGAAGTCTACCTCAGTAAATATATCTAAGACACAGTTAGATAGATCTTTGTATAGTAGGGGAATTAAGGGTTATGGGGCAAAGGCAGATAGGTGGATCTGAGTCCATGGCCAGATCAGCCATGATCTTATTGAATGGTGGAGCAGGCTCAATGGCCCAGATGACCTACTCCTGCTCCTAATTCTTATGTTCTTATGCTTCTCTTTGCTGGTCAGATCTATTGATCTCTGATAGCACAATGCCTCATTGGCTATTGGAGGAATGTGGCACTCACCCCCGTTATCAATCCAGGATCTGAAGGGAAGTCTGGGCTAAAATGGTCCCAGTATTAAATGGGAACTATGATCATGGAACAGCAAGCGATTGTGCAGAAAAATTCTTGTCTTCCAGAACTAAGCAGTAATACCACAGTTTTGTAGAAACCTAGGATTCATGGTTCTCATATGGGCAGTTCACTGTGCATAGTGTGCATTAGAAGATCACCAGTTTGCAACCTAGCACCAAACCAGAGCCGGTTCCCTGCTCAATTTCCATTTTTACATGCAAAGCAATTTCCAGATTTATTTCTCTTTAATTTCATTTACCTTCCAATTTATCTGAAGATTTCCATTGGTGATCACATGCAACTAGGCAACCCAAGTTTGTAAAAGGACCAACACCGAAAGAAAAATTGGACATAAACCCACCCACTCATGACTGGAGGTCATCTATGTTCCTATTTACAGGTGAATCCTAGTTTAATTTACACGAGAAATAAGCAAAAGCTTCAGCAAAATATTTAAAGAGGGGTCAATTGCTGTCCTTAAGAATGAATTTTGTGTCAGTAGGTGGTTTCCCCTCTACCTGCTCATAAATCATTGACAGTATAGGATGGGAGATGGACACCAACTTGTCAGTTCAAGTGATTCTTAAGCTGTGATCTGGACAAGTTGAATACAAGTTTGGGCCTAGGATTGCAAGCCTAATTATTTGATGCACTCTGCAACTGAATTTTATCTGAACATGATCACTAAATGTGATTGAGCATTGAGTAAAAAATTGCATTCATAGTTTTTCTAATTGAATCATTTTAATTTATGATTTGTTGTCTTTGTGCTGAAGTACATTAGTAAATTTGTCAAAATTGAATACCATTTGCAGTTCATCTTCCCTTTTAAATTTTGCTCATGGTTTGGATTTATGTTCCTTTTCTGAACAGTCTTTTAAAATATTTCTCATGCCTACTAGAAAACTGTAAAAAATTGAACATACACTAATTAAACTAGGATGAAAACTGGCAGCATACCACAGTAAATCATCATCCAGAAAGAAATGAAGAAAACAATACTGCCTCTCTTCACCAATGTTACTTTCTGTACAAACCTTTTAATGAGACAAAGAAGACAGAGCCGTGAGTAAGAGTCCAGAAGGAGCTTTTGTTACTTTAATAGGAGAGGTTGATCTAAATCCAAAACTGGGAGTCTGAAGTGAATTGTGTCTAATCAAAATCTTGTTTACTAAATAAATATGATTATGTCAAATTCTTTCCAGTTTGTAATTGGCAAATATATTGCAAGTTTAATTCTAAATTTCTAGGCTTTGTGCTGATAAATAAAACTTTGTAAATTCATCCATTTGTATAACTGCAAAGTATGCACATCACAATGTATATGCCCTTGTCGGTTAATGTCTACATTGAGGTAACACGCGGAGTATAGAGAGTAATGTGGGGAAACACAGAGGGCTCCAGAAGGCATGTCTGATTATTCATTGTTTTTTCTCAGTTTGTGTACATGCACACAAACACATGCATTATCAAATGCATCATGCAGTATTGTCACATTTCCTCTGCAATGCCTTCCTCTTTTGAAGAAAAAGAAATAGTGAAATAAATTCAACATTTGCAAGTTTGCAGAATTATCTGATTAGCCATAAGGAGGTTCTCTTAAATCTTCACAACTGTACAGTTGATCCTGGAGACTGAACAGATGTTGAACTGCATCCTGTATCTGGACTCAGTCAATATCTCACTTCTTGATGCTTTTCAGTATCAACTCTTCTTCAGCACTCACTTCAGGAGTATATACAAACTCAGAACCCTCCTGACTATTCTATTGGGTCTTTGTGCTGAGATCAATTGGTCTAAGTGAACCCTTGTGAATCTCCCACCTACTCTTATGAGGTAATTTTTGAAATTGTACACTCTGTAACCTCTGATAGCCCATTTCTCAACTCTAACCTATTGGGTGGTCTCAGTACTTCAACCTTACTGTATAATCTGAACGTCCCTCTTTGTAATGTGTAATAATGCTTATTTTGCTTCAACTGCTTCCTTTCACTTTCCCCTCCAGATTCAGCTGAACCAGAATCAGACACATCATGAATCTTCCATGGTTCATCACTTCTACAGGAATGTGTCATGGAGTGTAGTGTTGATCCATGGTTCAGAAGGATATCTGCAAGTCTATGCTTCACAGTGAGATCTCATTTGCTTTGCATGACTTGTTTTTTTTTCACAGTGCCTCCTTCACTGTATGTACTGACTTCCCAGTTTCTCTGTCTGATGCTGGATAATAAGGTAGTAGAAGCGATGTCTGACCCCATTTTATTTCACAGAACATTCAAGTTGAAATAACCAAGGTTGAGGACCATTGTCCAAGATAATCTCATCACGAGGTATTGTGGCATGTTCTTCATGGTGCATTCAGTGGTGGGGCATGTCCCCATGGTCATTAACTTCATATTGAAGGGGTCTCCAGCAGTACCAGGAAGTTGCCTGCACCATTTTTGTAATAGTCTATGTGGGCATGCTGTAATGGGCCCATGAGCCACTCCTACATCTGGCTCTCAATGGCTGCTGTCTGCAGATACAGCAAATAGTAGACCTTTCAACGATCTCTTCCAGATCCTAATCCATGCCAGGCCAATAGACAAATTCATGAGCTACTGTTATCATATTACCAATATTGAATATATTAACATTACCAATATTATATTAATTTGTAACTTGCACCTTGAATTTGAAATTGCTGCATTTTCAATTATTGCTGCTAATGGCATATATGACATTTATGCTTCACTCTTCATGTCACTTATCAGCTTCTAAATATTGTATAAGCCTCTCCTTTGTGGCTTTCATTGCTGCCCTGACATTATGAAACTTTATGACCTACATTTTTCTGGCCTGCAATCCTGGGTCCAACCTTGCACACTGAAGCTATACGTGGTTTATTTTTGCAGTGGGTTCATTTCCCTGCTTAAACTGACATATATGGCAAGTGATTTCCATTACCTCAAAAGTAAGTTCCTCTGCCTGTCCCATGTTTTGTGACAAGCCTACTCATGTAATTTGGACTCGTATCAGAATTCCTCCTTTGCTATAGCCATTTGCCCATATATTGCATTAACACTCAAATCATGCACCCTCTGGAATTCTTTAGTGTTTTTGGAAAGCACCTTCTTGATTTTGCATATATACTAAATGTTAAATCTTGTGCATTTAATAAGATAGATTGAATTTGCTTGTCTGTTAAATTGGACATGACTGCACTACTTGATTTGGGAAGGTTCCAAATTTATAGCTTTGAGACAGGTTCTTCAATACATCTACATAATCACTAATGGTCTCATCTACTCTTGCTTTCTGGTTCCAACTTTATAGCTTTTTATGGTCTCCAAAGGTGCTGGATTCTGTGATTCTTCAATCTCTCTGTCACGTCAACAAATGAAATAATTGTCTTGCAAGGTGCCAGGGTGGTTTGGCAAGTGGCATGGGTATCCTGCCTTTGTTTCCTTGCACTCGATTGTGGCTTCATTTTGAGTTGTAACCCTCAACTTCAGTAATATTGTTCACCCTGAAGAACAGCTTTAGTGGTTCTATTTGAGAACAAAAGAGGTTACTTGATTTAACATAAATACCAAAGTTCCCGATGTGGCTGAATTGGGTGTCAGCTGCCATCTTCTTTCATTCTCACTTCAATGATTACAAGGATTATATCTAACAATCTCTGCACTTGAATCTGAACCAGAGCCCTGTCATTTCAAAGCCTGCATGTTGAAAATATTGTGTCTAATTGTGTTGCTTCGACTTACCTTAACACTCAGGTTACTCAGGAATTCAATGACTTCAATACTTCAACAGCTTCAGTTCTTTTCCATTGCACTCTCATCACCAGTGCAATATATTTGCCCCTGTGGATTCCTAGTTTACAATGAAGTATCATGCAGAGTATGCAAAATAATATGCAGGAAACATGGGCAGATTTAGCAGATACATTTGGTTTACTCAAGGATCTTCTCAGACTACACACAATGGTTTAAATATACTGCATGTGTCATTATAAATATCCATTATCGCAAATAATTACCACTGATGTTAATATTTCTTCACATAATTTTGTTCTTTTCTGGGAAATGTTATTGTTTAATCACTGAAATCATGTATCATCAGTATTATAACCAAGGCACACCACTGTGCAAAAGAGATTGTTCTGGGAGCTATAACTAAATTTATCCAAAATTCTCAGTAGATTATTAAAACACCTGTGACTTCTGGAAGACATGTCTTTCAATTTAACTCTGTATAATTATTTTCGTTCTATGGCATGAAGTAAATGACACCACCCTTATCAAATAGGAAACTGGCATTATATTAAACATTAAACCACCCATCATTTCACTGATGCCAGCAATGTTTTGCACACACCTTTATTCTCAGTACATCAGATTGTTTGGATTTTGTTTGGTTAGTGCCAATGGCCAAGGAGTTAGCTCAGAATGCAACAGCATGGCTGATGTTGAAATGCTATTCGAGGAATAATTGTTATCCACATATGGTATCTACAATAAATGGCACAGATTTCATGCTAGAATAATATTGCCATAAAATCAATGTTATGTGACCAATGCCCTGACTGAGCTAAATCTGTTCCATCGCAAACAGGTGCAGCTGTTGCTGCTGGTTCTTGTGTCTGACACAGGCAGACAGCTGCACCAGGGGCAGGAACCCACTCAAGGCATCACAATGAATTTCTGACAAATATTGTGCCAAATACTTTTCCATGCAGTTAGCCAGTGAATCCTTTGATTCCACCATCATATTACTCTATATAAGTCTCTTTAAAAGTAATTGTAGAAAAGCCAAGATTTGTGCGCTGTGTTCTAAATCACCTCATTTTGATAAAGTTTAGATCAATCACAAATTCCTGAATTACATTACAGCAGCTTTTCCAATAAGCCAGTGAATTTGTGTTCTCCTAAATCCTATTGAAATGAATATGATTTTCGTAATGCTTGCAGAAAAAAATAGCAGATAATCACGATCTAACACTTCTAGCAGGAGAATGAGGGGCTGTTGTGAACATATTCTTGACAACCCAAAACTTACAGCTCTCGTGCTAAAATTAAAAGTGTATCCACAACAAAACAGTCGTGTAAGCAACAGCTGGAACAGAAGATTTATTTGGGAGGGAACGTCTGGAAGTGATTAAAGTAAAAACAGGTGGGAATGAAAGCATTAATTATAAAACATTATTGGAGGAACGCAATTCTCCACACCAGTTACATGTGTGTATTTAGGACACATAATTCATGACATGGCAGTTCTAAATGGTTAAATGTCCAAAGCACTCTTTGAACCAATGGACCATCACCTGTACCCACAGAACACAAAACAACTGATAAATGTAAGAAATCAAACTGAGTGTGAGAGAGGATGACATATCAATGATGGTGTTTTACAAGCTGCCAAGAAATAGTGGCATAATGTTAACAGTGTAGAGCCATTAATGTATTGTACAGGATACAAACATTTTTAGAGCAGGGAACTTTAGCAACCAATCTTTTGCCATTTTGTAAATAGCAGTATCCAGTTACCTAGAGAGTCTGAAGGAATGACTAATTCACTCTTCAGGTGTCGTGAGCATCTGCCTGAATTGAATGATGGACTGATTCAGATATATAACTGGAAACCCTGTACTTAAATTTGGACCCTTGAGAAACTGTTGCCTGCAAGTGTTTGAACTGCTGATATTTAATGTATACCCAGAAAAATATGGTATGAGCATTCACAAATTTCAAAGCAGCAATTTTTTCATTGTGCTTCCCATCAGCATTATGGAAAGTCTCTGGATAGTCATATCTGGCTGCTCTGGCCGAGTTTGGGAAGTCCAGCTGTCGGAGAGTAGCTGCAGCTGCACTCTGTCACTTCAAAGGCAGCAGTGGTACTGGAATAAGTGGAAATATAAGAGAGGACTACTGTAATGCAGGCAAGCAGCTGCTTGCTGCAACACAAGTTGGAGAAAACAAAACTCGGGTGCACACAAGGCCACCCAAGGCCACAGTCAATTTGTTTCTTTAATGGCCATCAGAGAATGTCCTTTCTGTAGAAGACAGCAACACACAACTTTCCCTATAAAATTGTCTACTGCTGTCCTCTCTTGATAGGTCATGAGCCTTTTCCATTGTGCCACGGACACTGTCATTGTCCATTTCATTACACTCTCACAACATATTCTACCTAAATATTCACAGAGCCATAACTATTATTTAAAATTGGTTCCAAATTGCTAATATTTAGCCTTTATTTCCTAACTTGAACTCTCAAATCACTATTTGCTGTTTAGACTGATGAACTGTTATATTCACGGTCTGTTACTATTTTTCAAATTACCTGCAGGCTGTGCAGACAAAGCACTTTGGATGGAATGTCCTTCCCAGAGCTGAGATCACCTCTCCCCCGATGAACTCCTTACAACTGTCACAGCGTGTGCCATAGAGCCGTTGATAATCCAGCGTGCAGATATACTCTCCATTCTTGTAGAAGAAGTTTGCTTGGGCCAAGTCGGAACCACAAACTGTAAAACAGACCAAATTACACCAAACTGATATAAAATGACACAATGTGGATCATATTAGATTTAAATGAAGGGGAAATAATGGTCAACTGGTAAATAGAACAGGTGATATATGGAAATGAGCAACCACTCCAGGTCCAAGGTCAGGAGGAGCCTTCACTCAGTGATAAGCAAGCAAATTGGCTTACAGACTTATAAGCAAAATGACTGAAAGCCTGTCTTATGATAAAGTTTTTGGCTAGAAGTTTGCACTGGATTGTGTGTTTTTTTCTTGGCACAACTTGGTTAAAGTAGTATTACCAGCACAATTTCAGTTCAGTACAAAGCAAATTTCTGCAATCTTCTGCTCTGGATTTCAAAAACCAGGCCACATTCACAAAGCAAGCCATGCCTTTAGGGTGAATTTATCAACATCACAGTGCCCTCATTTGCAAACTTTCTGAAAGGCTTAAAAGTTGAGCTGTTTTATTTTCATAAAAGGGCACTAAAAGTTACATTTTAAAATCCTTTAAACATGATTTTTGATTTAAATTACAAATAAACTGATGGTGGTGTTCTCTACACCATGGTTTTATATATAATTCTTTTAAGCAAATTTCAGTAATTTAATATTCAGAGGCAGTGGATTCATACAGTAATTATAAGTGCTTATTTTTGTGACAAGGGTTTCGACAAAACTAGTACCATGGCTTATGGAACAGCTGCCTGCCCTCAGAATGACAGAATTTGTGACCCCCACCTTGCCACATTGCCCTCAGCCTTGCTGTTGCCTATAAATCAGCGAGTTTAGATTACTTTCCGCACATGGTGGCACATAACTATCTAAAGTCAAATCAGCAGGAGCAGACTGCTTGATGTACTGATTTGCAGCCCTCTCTGTGTATCTCACCAGCTTTTCACCTGTTTGGTTGCAATAACTGTGGAGCACCATGCAGAACAATTAGGAAGGGAAAGGATGCATGAAAATCAAGCACTAAGAGTTTGCACAGGGTGACAGTTAATCGTTGTATAGTCTGGTTTTGATTAGATATCTAAATGCATTTTGCGCTGTTCAGTACCCAGCCTGTGAAGTACTCTTGCAATAACTGTAATTATATGCCCAGCAAAGATAGTTTCTGGCCATTTGCGTTTCCCATGATGTTGATGGTGGGGAATTGGGGAACAGTAACACGACAGTTACAGGAGTCAACAGGGTAGATGCAGCGAGGATGTTCCCCCTGGTTGAAGAGTCCAAAACTAGGAGTTATGGTCTCAAAATAAGGATAGGATGTTTAGGACTGAAATGAGAGGTATCCAGGTTGGCTTTAACTTCATTCAAAACAGAAATTGATATTTTTCTGGAGGTTAAGGGAACCATGGGATATGGGGATAATGCAGGAAAATTGATGAAGATCAGTCATGATCTTAATGATTGGAAGAGTAGACTTGAAGGGCCAGATGGCTTACCCTTGCTTGTAATTCTTATGCCTGTAAAATGGCAAAGCAAATTAAGTTGAAAAACATTCCAGGAAGCTTCACTGTTGCTTTGTTCAGTCCTAAATGGCTGGAACAAAGGGGCTAGGTGTGGTGGCTGCAGCAGCTGAACTTGGGAGGTAAATCTAATTTGTGCAGAAATGCAGCACAATATAACTCCTTTTGGGTAATGTTCCATAATGAGGGACAAGCTGCCTGACCTGCTGTAATTCTGCAGCACAGAAAAAAAAGTGATATATCAATATTAATGTAATTATTGGAGACAAAACATAGTCTTACAATTCATACTGTGGCCCTACAATAATTTGAAAGAGAAATATTTTTTTAAAAATTCCTTTACACTTAATAGGCATCACTATTGCCAAGCATGAAAGGTGAAGTAATTAACAATTTATCTTTTCTATGTCCAATACAATGCAAAGCAGTTGGTTAAAAAGACTCGAATGTAGGTAACAGGGAAGTGTATTCCTGCCTTCAAAATTACATCAGCTTGCCTTCGATTCCAAGTCAGAAAGATCAAGCCCCACTCCCGAAGACTGAGGAAGAAATTATCGGCTGACCTTCTGGTCTAACAATTGAGACAGTGCTGCATCATCTCACACAAGTTAAACTGAAGCTCAATGCACCCTGTCAAATCAACACAAAAGTTAACAAGACTAAATATATCTAACTATAATTATATAGGGCCTAAGTGAAGTGGCGCTCAGAGAATTGTACGTAGTTTTGGTCTTGATACCTAAAAAAGGATATACATGCCACAGAGGAAGTGCAATGATGATTCACCAGAAAGTTTCCTGAGATTTCAGAAAACAAAGGTGTTGCATCCGTTGTTCCAGCCAGTAATTACGCCTGAATCAACATCATTTAAAGCAGAAATTTTGTTGGCTGATATGTTGCTGGCTAAAGGAGATTGCTGTGCACAAATTGGCTGCTGCACATTCTATGCTGCCACAGTGCCCATCCTTGAAATGTAATTTATTGGCTGTAGAGTGCTTTGAGATGTCCTGAAGTTGTGAAACAGCCAACTTCTTTCATTCTTTTCCTCTCTCTTCCCCTTGTTCTTCCTTTCCCCCTCTCTCTGCAATCCATGCAGCTATGATTTAAAGTTACAAATACAATGGATGGAGCATTATGTGAGCACAGACTCCGGAGCCTTGTGATTTAAATCCAAAACAATTCTTCGAAAAGGAAGAGCAAAGCAATCACAGTGATCAAAAATGCAAAAAGCTACCTGAGACATCACTGACTCTCTAACACTGTTCCAGACTCTGGGAGGTCATTCTACTGACTGTTTTGACATCATAGTATCAACATGACAATCAACAAAATATTTCACTATGGATCTCTTGCAACTATAAGTAGTGTGTACACACCAAAAATTAGCAGCCAGAGGACAACAAGAGTTCTCTTTCCTGCATTATCTTTGTTTATCTTTAGATTCTCTCAGAGACTCTCTTCAGAGTCTCTCAAATATATTAATTTTTACTCATTTATTAATTAAAAAGCAACACTGCAGTGTTGTACATGTGTTGTTATATTGTACACTAGGATCTGTAATGTAAAATTATGGACCTGAGACTATCCAGAAGAGAATGCAATCTCTCTTGTTTAAAGTGTCAATTCAGGCAGATGAATTGAAGTCAGTGCTGGCATTTTATATTAAAAAGACGATAGCTTCAGTCATCAACTTTCAAAAAAATAACTCAATTAAAATGAACTTCTTGAAGCAATCAAGATGCTTTGTAGATATCAAAAGCAAGATAGCCCTCAAAGTCAGCAAATACAAAGAGCTCTGCTCTTGTATGACTCAGGATTTAGTGGCTGAAGGCACAATGCAGTTGCTGGAACAGCATTATTAAATAATAACTTTTCAAGGTACCAATATTTTTCATTTGGCCATTCTATTGAATGTCACGATGCCATCACTTGGAAGCAGAACAAGCTATTTGAATGGCAGTCGTGCTTATATTTCAGACTATCTCCTCTGGAAATAATCTCTTGTTGCAAGATTCTACAGTCAATAGCTGCACCCATTGTAAATTCTGTTTTTTTTAATCCTGCTTGAATTAGATTCCCATTCAGTATTGGAAATCTCACCCCAGAGACACAAGGACAAAATTATAAATTGACATTTCAATACAGAACAGACTGCGTATTGCAGAGTTGGAAGTACTGTCTTGAGGATTAAGTGTTAAAAGACCCTTCTGCCCTGTCAAATGGATGTAAAAGTTTCCATGACATTATTTCATAGATGGTACCTCACATAGGATCCAATAGAAGACACCTCCAGTAACAGGAGGCACTTTAGTACAGCACTGAAATGCCAAATGACACTGCATTTTGTACTTTGGAATGAAGAGTAAGAGTTGGAGTAAAATTTTTAAAATCTGGTCCAGAATGTGAGGTTTGATACCAAGAATGCACTTTCCTGTGTCTTACACTCATTATCATTCCGTTACCGAACTGCTTTGCAATGTATCTGATATAGAAAGGAAAACTCCCACAATAATTCATTTTAAATGTATCACAACTATGGTTATTCTTAAAATTTGAATACTTTTTTTCTTTAAATATGTCATTCAAATTATTAAGAGGTTAGAACAATCCAGGGTGTTGTAACCAGGTTCCACTCTTATCAAACTATCCATTTCTGCCCTCACATCATTGCTTTGACTTTTCCGCATAGATTTGTCCACAGAATGATAGAACTGTCGAGTTGTGTAGCATGGAAACAGGCTAGTCAGCACATCCCTTCCATACCAACCAGTGGGCACCTTTTTGTACTAACCCCTTTGCCTGCACTTGGTCCACAGGCCTCTATGCTAAGCGATTTAAGTGCTCATCCAGACACTTCTTAAATGCTGTCAGTGACCCTACTTCAACCACTCTCTCAGGCAGTTCATTCTAGATATTTATCACTCTCTGGTCCCCCTCATATCTCCTCTGAATCTCTTCCCTTTTACCCTAAACTTATGTCCTCTGGTTTAATCTACCTCTTTTGTGGGAAATAGTTTCCTGCAGTCTACCCTATCTATACCCCTCATAACCACTGTCACTGGTAGAATCTCAGATGGCAACGAGGAGGTGTACAGGAGAAATTAAGTGGTGTCGCAATGACAACCTCACACTCAAGGAATTGATTGTGGACTTTAGGAAGGGGAAGTTGGGAGAACACACACCAGTCCTCATTGAGGGGTCAGTGGTGGAAAGGGTGAGCAGCTTCAAGTTCCTGGGCATCAACGTCTTGTAGGATCAAGAGCCCAACATATTGATGCAATCATGAAGAAGGCACACCAGTGGCTCTGCTTTGTTAGGAGTTTGAGTACATTTGGTATGTCACCAAAGACTCTTACAAATTTCTATAGATGTATGGTGGAGAGCATTCTGACTGGTTGCACCACAGGCTGGTATGGAAGCTGCAATGCATAGGATTGCAAGAGACTGCAGAGGGTTGTAGACTCAGCCAGCTCCATCACAACTCTCCCCACCATCAAGGACATCATCAAGAGGTGGTGCCTCAAGAAGGCGCATCCATCACTAAGGACCTCACCATCCAGGACATGCCCTCTTCTTCTTACCACCATCGGGGAGAAAGTACAGGAGCCTGAAGACCCACACTCAATGATTCAGGAGCAGCTTCTTCCCCTCCGCCATCAGATTTCTGAACAGTCCATGAACCCATGAACACTACTTTTTTATTGCACTATTTGTTTATTTTTGTAATTTATAGTGATTTTATGTCTTTGTACTGCATTGCTGCTGCCAAACAACCCCAATTTGACATTATATAAGTCAGTGATAGTAAATCTAATTCTGAATTTTATATACCTCTGTCATATCCCCTCTTAACCTTCTCCGCTTCAGGCAGAAAAGACCTGGCAGCTGTAGTCTCTCCTCCCATGCAACATCCTGGTAAATCTTCTCTGCACTCTCTCCAGCACTATTACATATCTTCCTATACCATAGTAACTAGAACTGCATTCTTGCTGAGGTCTGACCAAGGTATAATAAAGTTGGAACATAACCTCCCTACTTGTGTCATCAATGCCCCAACTAATGAAGGCCAGTAATCCATATGACTTCCCAGTCACCTTGTCTACCTGCATTGCCACCTTCAAAGATCTATCAACTTGTACTCCGAGGTCCCTCTGTTCCTCAATACTCCCTAAGACCCCATTATTCATGATGTGTGTCCCAACCTCATTAGTGCTCCCAAAATGGATCACCTCACATTTGTCTGAATTAAACTCCATCTGCCATTTTTTGGTCCATTTCACCAACACATTGATATTTCTCTGCGACCTAAGACTACCTTCCATGCTATCAACAACTCCACCAGACTTCTTGTAATCTGTGAACTTAATGATCGTCTCCAACATTCACCTCTATGCCATTCATGTATGCTATATAGTAAATAACAAGGGTCCCAGCACTGATCCTTGTGGGATACCACTAGTTACCGGCATCCAATTGCAAGAACAACCCTCCACCATCACCCTCTATCTCCTATTGCCAAGCCAATTTGGGATCCTGTTTATCAACTTACACTGGATCCCATGGGTCCTAACCTTTTGAACCAGTCTCTCATGTGGGACCTTGTCAAAGGCTTTACTAAAGTCTATGTAAATCACATCTACTGCCCTGCCCTCATTGATACACAATGTTACCTGTTACAGTCAAATTGGTCGGACAGAAGCTGCCCTTCACAAAGACATGTTGGCTGTCTCTAATTAGTCCCCACCTTTCCAAGTGATTATTAATCCACTCCCTCAGAAGTTTTTTCCTGTATCTTCCCTGATACCGATATTAGGCTCACAGTTCTATAGTTTTCAGGCTTTTCCCTTTCTTGAAAAGGGGGACCATGTTTGCTATCCTCCAGTCATGTGGTCCAGCAAGGATCTCAAAATCTCAGCCAGAGCCCCAATCTTTTCCTTTGCCTTCCACAGCAATCTGGGTTAAATCCAATCTGGTTCTGGACCTGCCAAGGTATCAATTGCCTTCTCTTTATTAATGGAGACCTGGACTAGACTTTCACCTGTCCCTTTATTGAATTATCCAACAACAAAGTCTATTTCTTTTGTGAATATAAGCTATTCCAGTATAGATACAACATTGGCAGCCTGGGTCCTCTCAGCCATTCATAGAGTCATAAAGTCCATGCCGACCACGATTCCCATCTAAGCTTGTCCCATCTGGCCCATATCCCTTTGGATTTTGAGCCAGATCTTGCTGCATGTAACAACTGCAGCATGAACGATTACAAAAGGTTATTGAAACTAATAAGAATTTATATCTAACTTTCAGAATGAATATCAAGAATCAATATGATTACCTACATTGTTTTTGAAGACTAGCATCTTGCCCATTGATTATGAAACAGCAAAAAAATCTAATGTAACTTTCATTATTACAATGAGGCTAAAATGATGCTCTGTAGTCCTTTGCAATAAAGGGAATGCCCACTACCAGCTCATGCTTGTTTGTGTTCATTTATTTTAAATTAATAGCAAATCATTCTGTGCTTTTAGCTTGAAGCAAGAGAGCAGAAGTGGAAGTTTTATTCCTATATTGATGAGAGAAAAGACATTTTACAATCAGGACCTCAGTTTTGCTGTATCCATGGACCATCTCACCTGATGTTTCTTACCCCAGAGAGTTTATTAGGATATAAATATTCACAGTTCAAGCAACTGGCTGGAAACCACCAATAGTGTAACATCAGAAAAGGAATCCAAGGTTGACAAAGAAACCTGATGAAATACAATGCTGACACTGAATATTGGATTGCATTGTTGGTCTTAATTCAATGCAAGTCTTCAAATATTAATACATTAAAATATTTTCTATTGCTTGTCATGGTCTTCTATAATTTAAGTTGTCACAGGTTTACATATGCCAGTCCAAATTACTAGGATAGTCCATGAGTGAACATATTTATACTTGACAAATTCATTCAGAGAAATGGAAATGTGCTGCCATCAGGCCTGATGAATAAATTAAAACCAACACCCAATCTGCTTTTGAATTATGCTGTTCTAGTCTTCGGATAGCCCTGAAGCTAACAACTAGTTCCAAGATACAAGGGGCATTTGATTCTGCAACATTCATATCATTGCACTGGAATTTTAACCTCTTCTGACCACAGGCTGTCAGATTTTGTAAAGTTCTTTAAATGACAGTTAAACTGGAACTGCGCAGACAAGAGTTAACAATTTGTTCTGTGATTAATAGTGTGTAAACTGAGAAATAAATGATTTTCATGACAACAGAAACTCAGATTAAAATACCGAGTATCTGCAAAGCCAGTGGAACCACATTCACTGCCTCTGGGTATTTTGGAAACAAGCAAGGAATGCATTTGCCTCAACTAGCATGGTAATGTTTCCTCACTGTAGTTTACTAGAGTAGATTGACTACAGTGGTGTTTAGTTAACAAGGTTGTTACTTGAACAATTTTATGAATTTCATAAAACTCTGAGAAGTGGCATACTCTCAGCTAAGCCAGAACTTAAATTTCTTGGACCTTGACATAGATGCTAGTGTGTAGTGCATGTCACTGAATTAGATGGTTTGGAACACATATCTATGAAGGAGCCCACAGATTTTCATTCCATTAATGATGCTTCACTGTGCACAGTCAGGAAGGTCCTTCCTCATTTTTATCAGCTCATTTTAAATCTGACGCACACTCTATCATGATATGCGTTATGTTCCCCTTATATGTTCTCGAGTATCTCAATTTTATCGCAAAAAGACTTTAGAGACTAAATTCCATGATCATTAAAAAGGCACAGCAATCTCAGAAAGTTAGTAACCTGTGTCCATTGGTTGCAGTTTAGGTAGCTCACCAATTATGTGCTGCCTGTTCAAATCAATTATTTCAATGTGCAACCAGCATAAAGCATGCCTTTGATTGGCTGAATTCGTCACCTCGGGGCCAATGTCGTGCATGGCTAGTTCTAACATGGCATTTTGTCAGAAGTATTAACAAAAAAGGCAAAGAAAGGGAATAATTTTTTTAACCTGATAACCAAGCATTTTCAAAAGGTGATGCCACACAGCACAATGCTAAGTAGCCAAAGATTTCAGCCTGAAGTTTGGTCGTATAACACCAAACGTATGAAATTCATTTTTTATCTTGGTTGGAATACAACTATGTGGCTTCCAGTTTGAATTGTGCCACTCCAGATATTCTACCTGATTCTTCCTTGTGTGGATTGTTCTTCTTGCACACTGGGCATGAAGAAAAGGCCTTACCCTAGGTTGTGGTGAGTCAGTAGTACCTGATGCCTTGGCCACAGGAGCAACTACATTTACAAATGACAGGCCCACCACTGAGAAGCTTCATGGTGTGCCATACAGAAATGGATTAATGTGTCTCTGCAGGGGCTGAGGAGTTTCTAGGGTAGAGTTATGTTCCAGATGCAGACTAATGGTGTGTAATGGGTTGAACTGCACTGAAATCTTGCTGATTGTCCCCCTGGTTAACTACAGCCCCTGCATAGCAGTTTTTTTTTGTTTCAAAAATATATTTTATTCATAATGTATACCGTGAGTACAACCAGGACATGTCTCTTTCTAAGGTCATTGTACCATCAATCCAATACATTCTGATATAATGCATCAAAGCCACTCACGTTTCCTCTTTAAACAATGCATCCATGAAGAAACATTGTTAGGAGTATGTTCTAAGTCAATGCCCAGCAACTTAGTGTCCCGTGACTGCAGGACACTAGACCGTGGTCCCTCCTCACAGAACCTTTGCCTTGGCTGCACCGAGCTTCAATATGTCCCTCAGCATGTACTCCTGTACTCTGAAACGTGCCAGTCGGCAGCACTTGCTTGCCTTACACTGAAGTGTATATCATGATAGAGTGTGCGTCAGATTTAAAATGAGCTGATGAAAATGAGGAAGCACCTTCCTGACTGTGCACAGTGAAGCATCATTAATGGAATGAAAATCTGTGGGCTCCTTCACAGATATGTGTTCCAAACCATCTAATTCCGTGACATGCACTACACACTAGCATCTATGTCAAGATCCAAGAAATTTAAGTTCTGGCTTAGCTGAGAGTATGCCATGTCTCCTTACACTGGAAGGCCAACAAGTTTCAAGCAGACCAAAGTGTATCTTTCCCTGAGTTGATGATTTTCCAGCAGCAATTAATGTTTATCTAGCGTGTGTTCCAAGGAACAGCCCATCATGTACAGAGTTCTGTGTTATGCAGCACTTTCTGGACTCCTGCACCAAAGCATTGCAGAAGTGTAGAACATGCTAGAAGACACATATGACCTCTTGCTCCTCCAGTGGACTTGCCTTTGAGTCCAA
Organism: Pristis pectinata; assembly: GCF_009764475.1. Lineage (NCBI taxonomy): Eukaryota > Metazoa > Chordata > Chondrichthyes > Rhinopristiformes > Pristidae > Pristis > Pristis pectinata. Next base: position 39,900,286 of record NC_067408.1, on the reverse strand, counting down.
GGACATTCCATAACTAACTGAGCTGATAGGCCATATTCACTTTCATTGAACATGTTAGTAAAAATAAATGATGCATTTCTTTTATTTCAACAATTATTAATCTTTTAGTTAATTTACATATTAAAAGAGCTTTTGTAAAATTATCAGTTTCAATTTATTAATAAATTTTAAATTATTTAACTATTTCCAGATGTCTCTGAGGACCAGAGAAATTTAGAGACAGTGAGAAAGCCCTTTGACAACATAAGATGTCAGAAGGCCATCAAGATGGTCCAGGGGTCGGTCCTAAGCTTCTACCAGCCATGGTCCTTTCGTCTCTCGTGGGCCGCTCTTCCTCATGGAAGGACTACAGCAGTGATGGAAAGGACATTGAAAGTGGTATGGTCACAAAAGTCAAGTGCAACTGTGGGTCCAATGTGATCCAAACCATTGTCATAGTAAATAATGCAGTTAGAAATACAAGCATGAAATAACAGCACAGCAAACATACACCAGGAGTACCCTATGAGCTGTCAGTATGAAGTAAGCTATACTTTTGCAAGTAATGGGAAAATGGGTGGAGAAAGCAATGTAAGAACTGCTCCCATTTTACCTCCCATTCCACGTGATATGTTTAGGGTAAAATTATCAAAATCAGGTGAACATAAAGCCACCTTCTGGTTATGCAGCTGACACTAGACAATGGAAAAGAGGACTGGACATGATACATAAAGTGTAAGCAGTTTGCCAGTGCCTGTTTTACACTTCTGCTCAAACTGTGAGTTCTGCATTTTGTAGTAGATTTTGATTGTGTTTAATAATATTCAGGTGACGGTGAGCTGGTGGCCAGCTTTACATCTTTACTGATTTTTATTTGAATTGACTTCAATTAATTTGGCCTTGATAGTACTTCCTTAACATGAAACAGAATTGGCACTGCACTAGTGTTAAACATGCTTTGCAAATAAATGCTTAGGATGATGCAGAATGATGTCAGGCCTGGGTTGATAATTATTGATAATGTATTTAGATTTCTGAGAGTGAATTGAAGCAAAGTTTGAGTATGTTCTAAGTCAATGATCTTATCATATTTAAATATATGCAGGTGAAGTCACTCTGCTATTTGCGATTCCAGACAATCAACTTTGGCGAGATGCATATTCATCCCGTGGCTCGCAATCAAAATACAACTGCAGCCTTAAGCTTCTAGCATAATTGCAAATCAAATAACTGCAGATGCTGGAAAGCCGACATAGAAACGGAAAATTCTGCAAATACTCAAGCAATTCAGGCTGCATTTGTGGAAAGAGAAGCAGAATTAATCCTTTGAAGACTTGAAACATTAATTCTGTTTCTTTCCACAGATGCTGCCTTAATTGATGGGTATTTCCAACATGTTCTGTTGTTATGATCTTATTTCTAGCTTTGCACTCATCATAAAATAATAGGTCCAGGACTATCAGCACAAGGAATAAAGATTTGTAAGGTACTATTTGTTAAAAGTGTTACTTGGTTCGTATTGATTATTTTATTGCACACTTGTGATACCTCTTAAAGCCTATATTTTTCCATTATATTCCTCCTGTCTTGAGGAGCAGTAATGCTGCTGATGTACTGACCTACAGTCATTATCTGACACCTCAGCTTTGATCTGAGATACTGAGAATTAAGAGATCAGTTGACGGTGGTTACAACACAAAAGGCGCTGGAAGAATTCAGTGGGTCAGGCAGCATCTATGGAGGGAAATGGACAGTGGACATTTCAGGTCGAGACCCTTCATCTGGACTGGAAAGAAAGGGGGAGACAAAGGTGGAGGGAAGGGGTAAGAACTGGTGAATGACAGGTGGATCCAAGTGAGGGGGGGTAATATGCAGATGAGGGCAGGAATGATGTCAGAAGTTGGGAGGTAATAGGTGGAAATGACAAAGGACTGAAGATGATGGAATACAATAGGAAAGGGCTGTGGATCATGGAATAAAATGAGGGAGGTGGGGAGGGGAACCAGTGGGAGGAGTGTGTGGGTGACGGGCAGATGGAGAGAGAGAGGGAGGGGAAAGACGAGGGGTGATGGGGGCCAGTTGGATTAGGAGGAGAGAGAAAAAAAAAGGAAAAATAGGAGAAAAGAGACTCCAGTTGATGGTGATTGGTGTAGCTGCCAAGCTGAATCCTTTGCTTATACCAAACCTCCATGTGTTACACCAAAACACAATGAGATCCACGAGTAACAGAAATGAAAATCATGGATTATTTTTTACTCCTTTGACCACTATGACTGATCAGTTGCGACTTCCTGATTGTTGCTGACTACAAATCAGCCTGGCTGTGGAGCAGTAATTGGACACGAGGCTTCGTTGAGTCCCAAGCCTCAGTATCTGATGGAGCATTTATCACTTACACGTTAAAGTAAAAAAATAAGGCAGCAAAAAACTATACAGAAATATCACTTGGCTTTAGTGTTTTTTGTATTTGAAGGAACAAAGATACCACTGAGACATCTGGCAACCCTTCTTTGGAGAGAAAGTAGAGCCATGTATCATAAACTGTCATGGTGTTGTAAATAACTGAAGCCATGCGTTGACAGGATTTATGTCTTGCATTATGTGTTCACAGACAAAATGATTTGCTAGGCATATTTCTAGGAGGCTGTTTTGATTTGATTTCATGTAATCTGGCTATTCTTTATCAGTTTTTGCTTTATCCTCACTCCTCCCATCAATCCTCTATGTTGAGGTCTGTCTTCACTTGAAAAAGGTTAGTGACTTAACCATTGGATGATTAGAAAATAAATTGATTGTGCACATGTATGGTTCAGCAAACTATATTCCATACACTAGCACTTATAATATCATATCAGCAATCAGCACAGATTACTCTGTGTGTGTGTGTGTGTGCGCGCACATCAGGAACCATCACGCCACAGTGACACATGATCTGACGGTGATCATGATATGGGCAGCACGGTAGTGTAGCGGTTAGCGTAACGCTATTACAGTGCCAGCAACCCAGATTCAATACCGGCCACTGTCTGTAAGGAGTTGGTACCTTCTCCCCAGGTCTGCGTGGGTTTCCTCCGGGTGCTCCAGTTTCCTCCCACATTCCAAAGATGTACAGGTTAGGAGTTGTGGGCACACCATGTTGGCGCCGGAAGAGTGGCAACACTAGCGGGCTGCCCCTAGCACGTTCCCAGTAATGCAAAAAGATGCATTTCACTGTGTGTTTCAATGTACAAGTGACTAATAAATAAATATCTTATCTAAATATCTATCCATCTTCTCCTGAAGGAGGGTGTGAATAAAGTACCCCAATGTTGTCTAATTTCCAAGACCATGCAGTGTGGAGCAATGCAGGATGAATGTGTTAACAACCAAAGAGCTGGGAAAATTTTCAACAATTTCAAATAAATTTCCTATTTGAACTGTTTTAATGATTAAAGCATGGTTCATTCTTACAGATTAAACTCTGGAATCCAAGGGAGGGAGATAAACTGGATGGAGTACTGGATCAGTGGCAAAGAGCAACGTTAATAGTCAATGACTCTTTTGTGGGTGGAAAGCTGTTCTCGGGGAGGTTCTGCAAGGTTCTGAACAGATCCTTTGCTTTTAACTGTGCATATGTTTAAATCTACATCAGTGATATATAAGAGCCATGATCAAGAAGTTTGCAAATAAAGCAAAACCATTGTGTGTGGTTGATGTTGAGGAAGAAAATTGCAGACTGCAGGGATTATCAGGGCACAAAAATGGTAAATGGAGTTCATTTCAGGGAATTGTGAAGGAATGCATTAGGGGAGGCAAACAAGATAAGGAATACTCAGTAAATTGTAGCATGCTAAGAATTCTACAGGAATTGCAGGATCACAAAGTACATATCAACATGGTAGCAGTTCAGATTGATAAGGTGGTTTAGAAGTCATCGAACATAAGAAGAGGGAAGTTGTGCCAGAGCACAAGAAGAGACCGTGGCTTGGGTACAGCATTCACTTCCGCTCATGTACATTACAGGTAAGCTTACAAAAATATTGCCAAGACTGGAGAACTTTAGCCACTCGGGAAAAAAATTTTCCAGGCTGAGGGGAGATGTAATCAGGATTAATGGAATAATGAGAAGCTTAGAAAGAATGAATGGGAAGAATTTACATTTATTTTTAGCAGAGATCTGTAACCCACGGGCATAGATTTAAAGTAATTGATAGAAGGATTAGAGGAGTGTTGAGATTTCAACCCATCCCCAGATCACTCCCTGGAAAAGCAGAAGAGGCAGAAATGCACACTACATTTAGGTAGTACTTAGGAATGCACTTCAAGTCTCATAACCTACTAGACCAAGAGCTAGAAGGTGGGAGTAAGTTCTTAATCCTTTCTGCTGGCATGGACACAGTAGGTCAAATGGCATTCTTCTGTGCCATAAATTTACACAATTCTAAAACCTAGATTTTAATTGCTAGCAGGGAACAGCACTAGCAAGTTAACTTCTAGCACCCAGTGGCAGCTGATTTCAATAGCTGAGTTCCTTTTAACCATGATGCGAGACACTGGTGCAAAATTATAAATCGCAGATGCTGACCGGCGAGACCAGAAAAGAGATGGGTTCATGTTGTAGGATTCTATCATTCTTGGTTTATTATTCAGGAAAACAGTGATTACAATTGCACAAATGCACATTCTATTAATCTAAAAAGCATCCACTAGTTTTAAAGGAAAATGCTAATAACATCAGTTGAGGGAAAAAAAGCTGGTGTGAAAACAAAATGGATTGAAATTATCAACCAGAATTTTACTCTTTGATTTCACGAATCAACTGAACATTTCAGGAACATTGCATAGGCCTCAGTCAAAAGGTAATAGCACATAACTGAATGTTTGGAGTTACCTTAACTGCCAATCAGAGAATCTTATTAACACAACAGTGAGGGTCAATATCAATTTGCCCAACTAAGGGCATATCAATAATTTGCAATACAGTCAGAGAGAGAATAGCAAATGCCTCAAGACTTCCTCAAGAAAGGTTCATTTACTACTTGTCATATATTGCACAGAAGGAATGAGAGCACAGACTGTTGTTTTCAGAATCAGTGAAATGCAACACACTTATCTTTTTAATTGTTTTTACAGATGCATCAAATTGACTGTAATATGCTTTCAGCAACCATGGTTGACAGGAGCCTGATTGCATTGGTTTGTATGGTTTATTTGCTTGCATATGGTAAAATTTCAATTTAATAAGCCAAAACTATGTTCTTGTAGCATGGATCAGCCACATGTTGACTTTGGGGCTAGTTCAATGAATTATAGATTATTTTCTCAATAGTTTAATCCTTCAATGCAAATTCTGAGCTGGTGAATGGAGAGTACAGCTGAAATATATATTGGTGCTCACAGTGGCGCAATGAACTGTTCTGTGGCTACCAATGACCATTTTGTTTGGGGCTTGCCAAGAAAAAGTCAATAGCACCCAAAGTCCAAGGCATCTGGGTGCTACGATCTTTCCTTTCCACAGTGGAATAGGTGAAAGATAAATTCATGTCCAGCCGCTGACAACAGGAGACACAAGAGAAAGCAGATGCTGGAATCTGGAGCAAAAAAAAACAAACTGCTGGAAGAACTCTGGTGAACTGCTGGTGAACAGGACATAAATTAGTGTAAAAAGTGGGCAGTGGCCTTCTGGACCAGTTGATGTTTCTAAAGGACAGAGTTGACATTAATGAAAGTGTTGAAAAGGTTTAACCTGAAACTGACAAGGGCATTGATAAGGATTGTGTGTATCTGGTGAGAGAGAGACGGGTGAAATTATGTAGGTGGAAAATGTAATTGTGGTGCTGGATAGAATAAATGATTGATGTACAAAGTTGAGGCAGAAATGTGAAGGAGTGCATTTAAGATTCATTGCACGCAAGTCTTTTGAATCTCTAACTCCAGACACACAACACACCCATTAAGTAATCCACGTCAAATTCTAAGCTAGGAAGAAGTATTTGGACTTCGTGCTATAAACCATTTCCAACCACTCTTTGTATTTTGTCTTATTATAAAGTGGATGCCCATCAATTAGCTCCATAGACAATGACTATTTGTTCTGTATTTTAAATTCTGCTTTGTGTGCTCAGATATACTAAAGATATGCAGTCAGGGTAATGAGGACTTTCAGTTGCTCTTTCTATGAATGCAGAATCATGCTGACAAGTTACAGATCAGAATAAATGGCAAAAGTTCACAGGGAAACTCTACAAAATGATGACAGTGTACAATACCATAAAACACAAAATGCTGGAGGAACTCAGCAGGTCAGGCAGCATCGAGGAGGGAAATAAACAGTCGACGTTTCAAGTCGAGACCCTTCATCAGGACTGGAAAGGAAGAGGGCAGAACCCAGAATGAAAAGGTTGGGGGAGGGGAAGGAGCACAGGTTGGCAGGTGAGAAGCGAGTCCAGGTGAGAGGGGGAAGGTAGGTGGGTGGGGTGGGGGAAAGAAAGGGAACGATGCGAGAAGCTGGGAGGTGATAGGTGGAAGAGGCAAAGGGCTGAAGAAGAAGGAATCTGATAGGAGAGCACAGCAGACCAAAGAAAAAAAGGGAAGGAGGTGGGGAACCAGACGGAGGTGATGGGCAGGTTGGGAGGGTGAGGGAAGGGAAAGAGAAGGGGACGGGGGGGGGGCACAGGAATGAGGGAAAGCAAAAGGGGGGAGGAAGGGAAACAGAGGGGAATGGTTACCAGAAGTAAGAGAAATTGATGCTGAGTCTGTCACGTTGGAGACTACCAAGACGCAAAATGAGGTGTTGCTCCTCCAACCTGCGTCTGGTCTCAATGTGACAGTAGGGGAGGCCATGGATAAACATGTCAGTGGAATTGAAGCGGCTGACCACCGGGAGATCCTGGCTGTCTATCCACGGCTTATCTATTCCGGGTCCTGGATAGACAGCCAGGATCTCCCAGTGGTCAACCACTTCAATTCCACTTCCCATTCCCATACTAATATGTTTATCCACGGCCTCCTCTACTGCCACGTTGAGGCCAGACGCAGGTTGGAGGAGCAACACCTCATATTCCATCTTGGGAGTCTCCAACCTGACGGCATCAACATCGATTTCTCTACCTTCCACCAACTACTCCCTTCTGTTTTCCCTTTCCTCCTCATCCCCATTTGTTTTCCCTCATTCCTGTGCCCCCCTCTCCCCTTCTCTTTCCCCTCCCTCACTTTCCCAACCTGCCCATCACCTCCCTCTGGTTCCCCACCTCCTTCCCTTTTCTCCTTGGTCTACTGTCCTCTCCTACCAGATTCCTTCTCCTTCAGCCCTTTGCTTCTTCCACCTATCACTTCCCAGTTTCTCACATCACTCCCTTTCATTGCCCCTCCCCCACCCATCTACGATTCCCCCTCTCACCCGGACTCACCTCTCACCTGGCGGCTTGTGCTCCTCCCCCTCCCTTTTTATTCTGGCTTCTGTCCTGATGAAGGACCTCGACCCGAAACGTCCACTGTTTATTTTCCTCCATAGATGCTGCCTGACCTACTGAGTTCCTCCAGCATTTTGAGTGTGTTACTCCAGATTCCAGCATCCGCAGAATACCATACATCTGAATAGTAATTCATCAATGTTTCATCTCTCCAGCTCAAAATAGTTTACTTGGCTTTTTATTGTTTTCAATGTGAATTATCACAGTTCTATTTGTTGGAACTTCCAATGCAAAAATGGACTCCAACTTTCCTATATGACAAAACAGCCTCGCTCTAAAAGGCTATAAAATGCTTTGAGATATCCCAAGGCCATAAAAGACACCATATAAATGCATGTCATTATTTTTCTTCATGTAATATGTGGGGACAGTTTAAAGATTGGATTTTATAAACCCAAGTTTTAGTGAAGAGTCAGGACTCTACAAATTTTCCCCTGAACACCTGGGGGTGAGGGGAGGAGAATCTCAGAGACACAGCACCCAAAAATATGACAAGATAAATAGCAGTTTGTAGAAGTTGTGATAGCTTGAGAAATGTGATTGAAATTGTCATAAAGAGAGAAGCAAGACCAAGAGCCCCAATGAGATGATATAATAAATCTGGTATGGCCTAGAAAGCCAACATCATAACTTTATTACAGCAATTAATTATTGAGGGAACTTTTAAAATTGGTCTGGAGTTTCCATTTCAGCATTAGTTCAGAATCAGAATCAGATTTATTATCACTGACATATGATGTGAAATTTGTTGTTTTGCAGCAGCAGTACTGACATAAAAATCTATAAATTACAAAAATAAATAAATAGTGCAAAAAAAAGGAATAATGAGGTCGTGTTCATGGGTTCACGGTTACTTTTGCATAAATCAGCCTGATAGTTTAACTAGTGTAAACAATTGCTTGAACCATGTGTTTCTAATCTTTAGGCCTAATTTTAGATGTACCCTCAACAACTTATCTCCAAACATCTTCTCCAGGTGAATTAAGTCAACATGAGGACAACCTTCCAATTGCATGTGAAAGCATTAATTCAAGGAAGATTTTACACTCCATGTGCACAAACTGATATTGGCAAAATCCCAAGCTTAAAGAACTTTTCTAACATAGTGCAACTTTGACAATAATTTGGACTAGATTTAGCAATCATGCCAAAAAAAAAATCAATTTGACAGATTTGCTTGTAACAACTGGGGGACTCGCTCACAAAGGAAGCTCATGTATTCACTCTATTTTGCCTTGTTTGTCCGAGCTGCTGAGAGAACTGTGGACCTCTATTCTTCAGACCAGCCTTTTGATCTTGCTTACCAAGAGCCTTTGGGGACAATATTGGGCAAAGGTCCACTTTGGCTGCAATTGCAAACAAGTACAAATTGCACTAAAATTGTGTCTGTTTGGAGAAGTGCTTTACCCCCAATCTTCCACTCAAACACATTTCACAGTACGGTTACAGGATGGAAAGAGGCCATTCAGCCAATCAAGTCGGGGCCTGTAAGAGAGAATTCAGCTGGTCCCACTTCCCCACCCTTTCCTCCACAGGCTTACAAAGTCTTTCCTTGTAGAAACTTATCCAGCATTCCTTTGAATGCTACTATTGAATCTTCATACCCTACTGTCCCAGCAGCACATTCCAAATCCTAATCACTCAATTGGGTGGAAAATAAAAGTTCTTTTTATCACTTCTGTTTTTTTTATATTGCCCGGTGCAAGGTCCGATGTGAACTATTTGATCAAAATTAGCAGAAACTCCACCCAGGTTTGCTTTTAAAAAATTCCTGGATATTGTAGAGTATATTTGACAAGGTGGAACTTGACTAATGGAGCCAGAGAATGGATACAACACAAAATGATTATTAATCTCAGTGCCTCTCCAATCCTGTGAGTGATCAAATTGACAATGGCTTCTAACAATATAAAATCATTAGCTAACGTGACTGGACTGCTGTTATCATTTCCTTAACAAAACTATCCTTCCATGTCCAGCCTGAATTTTAAAGCTTTGAAGGAACCATTAGCAGCAACTCTCAATGGGTGATTAATTCCACCTGTGAGTGTGGCCAACATGTAGCAGGTTTTCTTCCAAGCATAATGGCTTTTTAAGTTATGCAAAAGATCACAGAAACTCAATTTAAACTGAACATAAATTCGGCTTAAAATTTTCATGATTATTTGCATTGATTGTGCCAGTCACAGGTGAAATATGACAAAATAAACACACCCTAATCAAACAGAAGCTCCAGGCCATGTGTAAGCACCTCTGTGTAAGCACATCCCCCCCATCAATGAAATTTTCTTGCACCACTAAAGACAAGAAAATAAACACCAAGTTGGACCAGTGCCCATAAGTGCAGTAGTTTTTTTTCCCTTTATTTAACCTCATGCTTGATTGAATGGATTTCTGAAATAATTGAGTGAACAAGCAGGATATGACCAGTTAGTCAGCACCATATCCTCATGAAGGTGCAGTCCACTGTGATTGTGGTACTCCCTTTCAAACTCTGGGATATGTTTTGAAGTGAACTCATATAATTGTAATAAAATCCTTGTTAATTGATTGGTCCTGAGATCATTCAAAGCTGGCGACTTTCTGTTTTAGATCTAAGCATCAATAGTTCATTGTGAACTATTTATATGTATCACAATATGATATGGTAATACTGCTCAACAGCTTGGTTCAACAGGTAACAGAGGAGCTATTTGTGGTGCTATGAAGAAGCAGAGGCAGCAGTTACATTCTCTCTCAAGTTACACTGTTGTTTCTGTTGAGGTGAAACCAGTACTGGCAGAAAGCCCCCAGCTATTTGTGCCAGTAGCTTCCACTTAGGAATGAAGTGATGGATAGCACTTTTTTCAAATTAGATGCCAACCACTGTTCCTGAAACTTTGCAGAGATCCTTTAGGTTCTGACAATTTTAATTTTCTCAATTCAGAGAATTCTTGGTTAGATCCAGAACATTCACTTCAGTTCCACTTTGTGTATCCTTTCCCCTCAGTATGAGTTAGGAAGTAACAGTCTATCAGTGTATGTCCCGATTGTCTGCTCTTTGTGCCAAACTAGACGAGCAGCCACCCCAGTCATGGTGGGGTGGGTAGGGATTGAGAGACAATGATAATGGATCCTAACACCATTGTTGTTTGATGACCATCTGTCCTTATCTCTCTGCTCCATTAAGCAAGAGATCTGATGGACCTGCTGCAATTTGCCTACCACCACAACAGGTCTACAACGGACACAATCTCACTGGCTCTCCACTCTGCTCTGGAGCACCTAGACAACAGCAAAACATATGTCAGGCTGCTGTTTATCGATTGCAGCTCAGCATTCAACACCATCATCCCCTCAGTATTAATCAACAAGCTTCAAAACCTGGGCCTTTGTACCTCTCTCTGCAACTGGATCCTCGACTTCCTTATTGAGAGACCACAGTCAGTGCAAATCGGTAATAACATCTACTCCTTGCTGACAATCAGCACCTCAAGGATGTGTGCTTAGCCTACTGCTCTTCTCTCTCGACACTCATGACTTACTCACTCTACACAAATTTCTAAAGATGTACAGTGGAAAGCATTCTGACTGGTTGCATCACTGCCTGGTATGGAGGCTCCAAAGTACAGGATCACAAGAGGCTGCAGAACATTGTAGACTCAGCCAGCTCCATCACGGGCACAACCCACCCCACCATCAAGGGCATCTTCAAGAGGTGGTGCCTCAAGAAGGCGGCATACATCACTAAGGACCCACACCATTCGGGACATGCCCTCTTCTCGTTCCTACCATCAGGGAGGAGGCACAGGAGCCTGAAGACCTGCACTCAACGATTCAGGAACAGATTCTGAATGGTCCATGAACCCTGCTTCGTTATTCTTTTTTTGCACTATTTATTTATTTTGTGATTTATAGTAATTTTATCTCTTTGCATTGTACTGCTGCCTCAAAACAACAAATTTCACAACATACGAGTCAGTGATAATAACCCTGATTCTGATGCGTCCTCACCAAATTATCTGTGATTGGCCAATTTATCACTTTTGAAAAGACCAGGGGACCATTCTACCATGTACAGTTTGAGATAACTATTCAATTAACTCTTCTCTTGGATCAGATCATTTTTAGGTTAACATTCTGAACTATATTTGTGAAATTAGACATGAAACAACAACTGTAAATCAAATCTAATGGTGTTCAGTACCAAGTGTTTTTCTTGAAAAAAACTTCCCCTTTCACACAGAAAGCTGAGCAAGAGATATTGCTATTGATTTTTAAATGACTTTGTTACAAATTTGAGCAAACGTTTGAAATTAACCACCTCCATCTTAAAATACTTATAGTTGTCTCAAATGTTGTTCACAGCACAAAAACAACAAATGATACAGTATCTACTTCAAACTTGGAGGCTTTTGCTAGAAAGACACAGAGGTGCTGAAGTCCTGCCTCAGCACTCTACGCAGAATGCTGGGGTGAAAATTATACACAAACTTCTACTGCCAGTGACACTTGCTCCCCTGTTGGCATAGTTTTGACATGCATTTTATAACTGCCTCCTGAACTAGTGCTTCAGAACAGACATCAACGTTCCTGGCAGTAGCTTCCTAGTAATTGGTAATTTTTCAGGACCTGGTGCAGTCTCTCCACAGTTTCATCTTCATTGTGATTGTATGAAACACCTGCACCTCCTATTGTTATTTGCTGGAACCTCACATTACCCTGAAATCAAAAGAACAGCAGTGCAGGTTAACCACCCCCCCCTTCCAATTTTACAGCTCTTCACTTTAACAAGTTAATCAAATGCACGAGATTGCTGCACACTCTAATCCATCATCACTTGAAACTTAAAGCACTGTCTACCTGCACTGCACTTTTTCTGTAACTGTAACAATATATTCTGCATTCTGTTCTTGCTTTTCCTTTTGTACTACCCTCAATGTACTTATGTTTGGAATAATCGGACGGCATGTAAAGCAAAGCTTTTCACTGTATCTCGGTACATGTGACAATAATAAACCAATTACCAAAATGCCAAAGACTAACTCGTCAAATATAAAAGCATAAGAAACAGGAGGAGACATAATCCATTCAGCCCATTGTGCCTGCTCCACCATTCAATCAGATCATGGTAGATCCTTGGCATCACCACTATTTTCTTACGCTAAACCCCTGAATTAACCCCATAAATCATGATTATCATGAAGAACATTATTGAGTTTAAACCCTTTAAATCCTCAGAGAATTACGAAGTAATTCAATTCTCCTTCAGGTAGCTATCTGAGCAGTCTGGCTTTCATTCTATAAAGTGAGTTCATAATGTCACAATATCAAGAAGAATTTATGTACTGTTTCATTACCTCCAACATCACAACAGCCCACTGCCTAGGAATCAACTTTGAAATGAAGCTAATTATTATATAAATAAAGAGGAGGTCATTACTTTTTACAAAAAAACACCAAGCTATAATTGATACCTGAGTTCACAGTAAAATTGGGATGGGTTTGAATAGGGGGAATATTCTTGTTACTTACTTGACTTTCTTATAGCTTTATCATATGAGACACATTTGGTCATTTCAGTAGCCAGAAGACTAATAAGATTATACTTTTAGCTGTGCAACACTGCATGGATGGGACTGACACAAAGAGGAAGGGACATGGAAAAACCCAGAGTGGCAGCCAATCTCCAGTTTACTAATTGTCCATGACACACCATGCAACATAATAGTCTTGCTATTCTTTCCAAGACCAAGTGATTTTCTTTCTTCCTTATTAGTGCACAAGTTGTGGTTCAGTGTCTGTTCTAACTTAGCCTACTTAGCTTAACATTAACTGTTCATCCCCAAATGGTTTGCTGAGCCATTTTAGAGGGTAATTAAGAGTCAAGCAGAAAAACAAAGGACTGCAGATGCTGGAATCATCTGCAGTCAAGCACATTGGTAGTTGGATGCAGGATCATATATAGACTGGACTAAGTAGCAATGGCAGATTTCTTTCCTTGCACAGCTTCTGGAGAAGGTCACAGGACTGCTCCTTAGACCTGTACTGGGGTCAAAGTAGGACCATTAGGAAATGGTTCAGTTCCAGTAAACTGGAAAATGGAATTCATTTCTACTAAAGAAAATTCCATTTAGTTGGTTTCATCAAATCATTTACTCTGAGCACATTTGGATTTTACAGTATTATGAAATGATGGTTAATCTAACTCATCAGAAAATTTAATTTTCTCAATAGCAATGAAAAGTTATTACAGAAAATAAATTTTAATTACTTTCTAATGTTATCTTGTTTGACCCATTAATGCAAATAGGCTAAAGTTTTCAGAACAGAACTCCATTCACTGAATGTCTTTTAATCAGCTCTGATTAACGGATTTCCGTTTTTGTTTTGGTTAATCTTTATCCTTGCAGATTTGGCATATAATGATACCATGTGACAGCTAATGCTTTCTCTCCAGATGTGTTGCTAGTTAATTTTCTGAAAACTCTTGCTATTTCCTTTGTGGGAAACCCTTCAGGGGTGGCATGGCGGTTAAAGTTACCAATTAAGTAATCCAGGGGCTTGGTCTAACAAACCTGAACTGAGAGTTCAAACCCTACTTCTGCAGCTGTGGAATTTGAATTTAGATTAATAATCCGGAATTTACATAAAGACTAGTGAGTATGAGCCTAGAGGATGGTAGTTAAAAACTATCGGGTTCACTGCTACCTTGCAGGGGAGAAAATTTGCTTTGCTTACTCTCCCTGCGATTCCAGATTTGCAGCAATGTTAACTATCTTCTGAGATGGCCTAGAAAACCACCCAGTTGTATCATATAGGCTAAATTAGAACAGACACTGAATCTCAAAACAGCAAAGTTGCCCCAGCCCAGTCAATCTTGCAAAATCCTCCCCATAAACCTTTGAAAATCGGTATCTAGATGAGGAGTGCTGTCCCATAGCCCAGTAAAACAACAGCCTGACATAGGAGTGCTCACAGAATCACCGCTTCAGACAATGTGCCAAATTCTCTTATCAGAATCCCTGGTACATCCTGTCTCAACTGCAAGATATGTCCACAAGAATTGAAGATACAGTAGTATTTAGGCAGGAGGAAGTAGCTCTGGGAATCCTCAAAATTGACTCTAAACCTTAGAGGTTTCATAGCATCAGATATTCAGATATTTCAGATATTTATTTATTAGTCACATGTACATCGATACACACAGTGAAATGCATCTTTTTGCATTACTGAGAATGTGCTGGGAGAAACCTGCAAGTGTCGCCACTCTTCTGGCGCCAACATAGCATGCCCACAGCTCCTAACCTGTAGGAATGTGGGAGGAAACCGGAGCACCCGGAGGAAACCCACGCAGATATGGGGAGAACATACGAAGTCCTTACAGACAGCGGAAAATGGGCAACAAAACCTCCTCCTGATGACCATCTACCCCAGCCTATGAATCAATGCTTCTCCATGTTGAACAATGCTTAAAAGCAGCATGCAAGATGCTCAATGTCTATCACCATCAAGAAAATTAGAAGTATTAAAACTATTCAAAGCATTAAACATAAATTAATTTAAAATCTAAATAATAGCTTAAAAATTACCGCTGTTTACCTTTTCAATTCAGTTTAACAACATGATTCATAAGAAGGAGTCGTGCAACATTTGCACTGAAAAGTCAAAGGTAGTGTTTCTCAAATTACACAACTGAGTTTCAGTGCTGTGTCCAGCAGCAGAGCGTAGGGTCAGCATCCGACCTCCAGCATCTTCCTGACTTCTGTACTGTACTGGAGCATGTGTGTGTGTGCAGAAGGCAGGATTACATGGACCCATGGAATTTTGCTAATCAATGGCGATAGATCCTTTTAACTCAATTTTTATTACCTTTCCCGTTCCCCAACACCCCTTTTCCTGTGGCACATCAGTCCCATTGCCAACAATCCCTCTCCCTGTTCTTTCCTCCTCTCCTTCCTTTTGTGGCGGTTAGCGTAACGCTATTACAGCACCAGCAACCTGGGTTCAATTCCCGCCGCTGCCTGTAAGGAGTTTGTACATTCTCCCCATGTCTGCGTGGGTTTCCTCCGGGTGCTCCGGTTTCCTCCCACATTCCAAAGTCATACGGGTTAGGAAATTGTGGGCAAGCTATGTTGGCGCCGGAAGCATGGCAACACTTGTGGGCTGCAAAAGATGCATTTCACTGTGTGTTTCAATGTACATGTGACTAATAAAGATCTTATCTTACCTTTCAGATTTTCTCCAGTCCACTGACAGTATTTGTCATGTGTCCCAGAATTTCCAACAAATCAGCTTACTGTCATTCATGACACAAGTGTGATTTAGATCTGGCTGGCAGAGCAGTTGAGGGGGAGGAGGTTCAGTGGGGGTTAAAAAAACAAGCTGCTCGAGGAACTCAGCGGGTCAGGCAGCATCTGTGGAGGGAAATGGACAGTCAACACTTCAGTTCGAGACTGCGAGCTGGTGGGCATGAGAGCGATGTGGAGAACAATGCCTAAAGAGTCATTCATGCCAGGTCTAACAGAATTAGAAAATCATTCATTCTGAAATATCAACTTAGAGGTAATGTTGAAAAGAAGCTCGATAGTGCACTGTTTCTCCCAACCCCATAAAAATAAGTAAAGACTTAAACTCAGGCTCATCAGCTGATCTGCCTGCTGAAACTCTGTACAACTATCAGTTCTAACATGGCAACTAGTATCTGCTGTACATCTTGGGATCCTGACTTTATCTTAAAAGGGGTTATCTGGAGTGTTAATTGCACTTAACCATTTTCAGCTTCACAAAGGGAATGGTTTCTGCATTGTTTGTAATTGGCAAATTGTGACCAATATTACACCCAGTGTTATTCCACCTTCCACAATCCACCCCCCACCCCCCCCACTCCACCCTCCCACTGTTTCTTATCAAGCACATTTGCATTTCACTGAGTGTTATGTCTATTGGGAACCCGATTAATTCTGCAACATTTTAAGATGCTATATGTATAAAATATTCCTTGATACAGGAGATATTTTTCCATATTGCTTGCTTCACCTCGGTCCTGTCTTTCAGGAGAGTTATTGAGTCATGTACTGCAAATGAAACCAAATCTGAAGGCAACAATGCCTGGGATAGAAGTTTGGAGAAAGTCATTCTCCCCTATTCTCAGTAAGGAGATTGACAATAGTTTTGTGGTTTGCTGCACTTGGATCGAACTGCCATTGGTAATAATACTGCTTCAGTAAACATTCACCCTGCGATAAAAATGACGATGTATCATTAAACCATTTTGATGGGCAGCACAGTTTTTGCTATTTAATTCCCTTGCACAGAAAATCAACAGTCAATGCAGACTTACTGCACCAAAGCTCTTTGCTGTCTGGACAAGGATTAGACAGAGTACTACGAAACACTGCTGGATGCTGATAAGGTTTATGCAAATAGTGAAAAAGAATCATTCTTGGCCTTATGAAAAGAGAACTCAAAAATCAGTCTCCACAAGCACTTCTGGTTTCATATACTTCAACACTATCATCTAAACTATTTTATTTGTAAGGCAAACAATTGCAGGAAAGCTTTTTTTTGGAAGATGTCTTCTGCTGATCAGGAATATTAAAGTATCCAGATGATGGTATATAGATGTTTTATGGCATGTTACATTCAAGGGTAGTGAAATTTTATTTTGTTTGCCAGCACTAAATGTGTGTGAAATTTTCAACCATCAGTTGTACTCATCTCCACACATTCAGTCAACTTTAACATGAACATGTGGAATAGAGGCAGGAGTAGGCCATCTATCTCCTCAAGCTTACTCTGCCATTAAGTAAGATCAAGCAAGATCAATATTTTCCTGCCTGTTCCCAATATCTTTTGATCTCTCTAAGTGTCCAGAAATGTATCAGTCTCAGCTTTAAATCTATTCAGTAACTGAGAATCCACAGCCCTCTGGAACAGAGAATTCCAAAGACTTACAATCCTCTGCGTAAAGAAGTTCCTCCTTATCTTTGTCCTAAATGGCTGACCCTTTATCCTGGGACTCTTGCTGCCAGGTTCTAGATTCTCTTGTTAGAGGATATATCCTGCCAATCTCTCTCAGAAATTTGTATGTCTCAATGAGTTCACCTCTCATTCTTCTAAACTCAAGTCAATATAGACCAGTCTTACTTGCTCTCTCCTCATAGGACCACACTCTTTTCTCAGAAATCAACCAATGAATCCACATTGCTCCAACAATAATACAAGTTTACCATTCTTTTGGTACAGAGGCCAAAACTTCAGCCAATGCTCAAAATGAAGTCTCACCGAAGTCATGTTCAATCTCAACAAACCATCTTCACTTTTGTTCTCCAACCCCAAAATACCATTTGCCTTTCTATTTGCTTAAATAGCTTTCAAATTGTTTATGCTGTATTTATTTTTTGCTGCATTTCAGAGCTGTATTGATATTCAGGTTATTTTGCAATAAAACATGAACACAACTCAGACTGAAGCCATAAACTAGGTCAGATTCATATTCAAGGCTACCAATTACAAAAGCAACTAGATATCAAACTGCACAAGACATTGGCCAAGCTGCTGTTGGAATGTGTCCATCCCAGAAGAGGAGTAATACTGGTTATTGGGGAAAAAAAGGCAAAATAGATGAATCACGATGATACTGGTGATGAGTGGACTTAGTTTTGCATGGTGCTATCTTAACTGGATCACAAAAGATTGAATGAAGGCACCAACATATATGCTAGAAGCATAAATGGATTTGAGGACATACATAGTTAAAGATCACTCCTACTTCAACGAATTATTAAATAGAGGACATAATTCAGAATCAAAATTGAATTACAAAAAAGAAATTAAAGGCATTCCGTTACCCAGGGACAAGTGAATACAGAAGTGCAGTTCATCACAAAATTTAAGAATCAGTTTAATAAAAAAAGATATTAAAGATAATTGAAAAGGAAGAGCATGTAAATAGGATTAGAGTATATTGTTTTAATGGTTTCTTATTGCACTAATTTTGATGATTCTGTAATTTCTGCTTTATCAAATTCTGTATAGTGTTCTCTTACACAGCTGTATCAATTTATCATAAGAAAAGTCAATGCAAGGAGAACTGATTGAGCATGCTGATGAGATTTTATACAAATAGTTAAAAAGAATCATGCTTCATGTTATGAGAAGAGAACTCAGTCTCCACAAGCAATCAGATTGTTCCAGTGTCCTTTGTTTTTATATATTTCAACACTATCATCTGAACTATTTTATTTATAAGATAAAATAATTGCAGAAAAGTATTTTGAATTATGTCTTCTGCTGATCAAGATTTAGTCATGCATGAATAAAATCTTCAGGAGTGCATCCAAGTCAGAAAGAGTGTCATCAAGAAGAGCTTGGATGTGGAATAAAGCCAGACATGGTACAAATATTTTTAATGAGTTCATGGAGCAGCCAGAATCTGATAATGGTTTACTGGACTCAATCCAATGTTCAGTGTACCTCAGCAATGAAGTCTGTGAAATAGTAATCACTATTGTGTTTACTTTGCACTCCTGACCTACATCTAGTCTTGTTTCCAGACCTTGCAGCTTACATTTGCTAAAATTACAGAATTATTGAGTGGTTATAGCACAGAATGAGGTCACTTGGTCCTTTGAATCCAGATGAGCATGGTGTAAGATCATCCAGTTAATTATATTCTCCCATCATTTTAGCCCTGCAAATTCTTTCCTTTCAGAAACTTACCCTGTCCCCTTTCAAATACTACAGCTGAACCTGCCTCCACTGCTATCTCTGGTAGTGCATTCCAATCCTTAACTGCTTACTGTGAGTGTGTGTATAAAAAAAAAATTCTTATGTCATTATTGGTGCTATTGCCGATCACTTTTATTCAATATCCCCTAGTTCTTCACCACTTTTCCAATGGGAAGAAACTTTCTCCATTTACTCAATCTACACCTTTCATGATTTTAAAAAGCTTTGCCAGATCTTCTGGCAACATTCTCTGTTCCAAGAAGAACAACCCCAGCATCTCAATTCTATGCACATAACTAAGGTCTCTTGGAGTCATAATAGGCCCTTTGGCTCAACTCGTCCTTGCTAGTCTCATTTGCCTGCATTTGGCCCATATCCTTCTAACCTTTTCCTATCCATGTACCTGTCCAAATGTCTCTTAAATGTTGTTATTGTACCTGCCTCTGGCAGCTCATTCCATATACTCATGACCCTCTGCATGAAGAAGTTGCCCCTCAGGTCCCTTTTAAATCTTTCCCCTCTCACAAACCTATGCTCTCCAGTTTTTCATTCCCCTTCCCTGGGAAAAAGGCTGTGTGCATTCACCCTATCTATGCCCCTCATTATCTTATACACCTCCAGTCTCCTACGCTTCAAGGAATAAATTCCTAGACTGCCCAACCTCTCCCTATAACTCAGGCCCTCAAGTCCTGGCAATATTCTCGTAAATCTTCTTTGCACTCTTTCCAACTTAATGACGTCTTTTATATAACAGGGTAACCATAGCTGTACACAATACTTCAGGTGTGGCCTCACCAACATTTTGTACAATTGCAACATATCGTCCCAACTCCTTTCCTCAATGGGAGTATCCCTGAAACTGATTTGGTAAATCTCTTCTGCACCCTCTCAAAATGCTTCACATCTTTCCTAAAGTGTTGTGCCCATTACAGGACACAATACTCGAATTGTGGACAAACCAGTGCTTTGTAACAGTTGTGGACAAACCAGTGCTTTGTAACAGTTTATCATGACTTCATTGACCTGCTACTCTCAACCCCTAATGAGTATTTTTAACCACTTTCTTAACCTTCCCTGTCACTTTCAATAAACAATGTCATATGCCCCCAGATCTCTCTGCTCTTGTCCCCTTTTAGAATTTGCACTCTAGACGTTGCCGCTTTTCATCCCTATGATCAAAATGCTGCGCTTCATATTTCACAGCACTAAGCTTCATGTGCCGGCTTTCCACCCACTCTACCGGTCCGTTTGCATCTCCTTGAAATTTATAACTTCAGAGTTCAAAATATTCCCAAGTTTCATGTTACCTACAAATTTGGAAATTCTGCCCTGTACACTCAGGTCCAAGTTTTTAAAAAGAGCTTTGGGGAACTCCACTGTAAGCTTCCCTCCAGATCGAGAAGCGAGCTTTCCCTGCTGCTCTGTTACCCGTTACTTAGCTGCTGACCATGCTACTGCCCCTTCTGTTCCACAGCCTTCAACCTTGATGACAAGCCTTTTATAGGGCACCTGATCAAACACTTCCTGGAAGTCCATATATACCACATCAATCACATTTCCCTCATTAACCCTCTCCATTCCTTTATCATAAAAAATCCACCAAGTTGGTTCAGCATGATTTGCCTTTAACAAATCCATGTTGGGTTTCTCTAATCTATCCACATAATCTCTAAATCTATACATGATTATTATTTCTATATCTTTCCTTATCACAGACATTAGAGTGGTCTGTAGTTATTGAGAGTATAATTATACCCTTTTGTGAACAAGAATGGAACACTGGTAATTTTCCATTTCTTAGACACCGTCCTAAATGCATGTGTATGTCTGGAAGATTATATCCAGAACCTCTGTCATTTCCATCCTTATTTCCCTCGGTGCTGCAAAGACTGAAATTAATTTTATTAGCAAATTATGGAGTTCAAACCAGTCAAGATCCCAAACATTCACTTCATAATGTTAAACATCACCATGCTCTCAGTTCTTGTATAGGTTAAAAGTTCACATTTTCATGGAATTACTATTCTGTATTTCAGCAGGACAGAGAAAAAGAACACTACAGGGGAAAATTTGATTTGTTTGTGCAGGCAAAACAGGCAGTATCAACACTGAGACAAAAGAGACTCTTACAAGTTTCTATAACTGTACAGTGGAGAGCATTCTGACTCAGACTCAGCCAGGTCCATCGCGGGCACAACCCTCCCCACCATCAAGGACATCTTCAAGAAGTGGTGCCTCAAGAAGGTGGCATCCATCACTAGGGACCCTCACGATCCTGGACATGCCCTTTTCTTGTTACTGCCATTGGGGAGGAGGTACAGGAGCCTGAGGACCCACACTCAATATTCAAAGACAGTTTAGAACATAGAACATTACAGCACAGTACAGGCCCTTCGGCCCACAATGTTGTGCTGACGTTTTATCCTGCTTTAAGATCTATCTAACCCTTCCCTCCCACATAGCCCTCCATTTTTTCTATCATTCATGTGGCTATCTAAGAGTCTCTCAAATGTCCCTAATGTATCTGCCTCCACCACCTCTGCCGGCAGTGCGTTCCACGCACCCACCACTCTCTGTGCTCTGACATCCCTTTCGAAAAATTATGCCCCCTTGTGTGAGTCATTTTTGCTCTGCGCAAAAATCTCTGAGTGTCCACTCAATCTATGCCACTTATTATCTTGTACACCTCTATCAAGTCACCTCTCATCCTCCTTCGCTCTGAAGAGAAAAGCCCTAGCTCACTCAACCTATCCTCGTAAGACTTGCTCTCCAATCCAGGCAGCTTCCTGGTAACTCTCCTCTGCACCCTCTCTAATGCTTCCACATCCTTCCTATAATGAGGCAACCAGAACTGAACACAATACTTCAAGTGTGGTCTAACCAGAGTTTTATAGAGCTGCAACATCACCTCACGGCTCTTGAACTCAATACCCCTACTAATGAAGGCCAACACACCATATGCCTTCTTAACAACCCTATGAACCTGCAGGGCAACCTTGAGGGATCTACGGACATGAACCCCAAGGTCCCTCTGTTCCTCCACATTGTTGAGAGTCCTGCCATTAACATTGTATTCTGCCTTCAAACTCGATCTTCCAAAGTGTATCACTTCACACTTTTCTGGGTTGAACTCCATCTGTCACTTCTCAGCCCAGCCCTGCATCCTGTTTCCCTCCACCATCAGATTTCTGAATGGTCCATGAACCCATGAACACTCCCCCGTTGTTCCTTTTTTTTTGCACAATTTATTTACTTTTGCAATTTATAGTAATTTTGTGTCTTTGCACTGTACTGCTGCTGCAAAACAACACACTTCACGTCATATAAGTCAGTGATAATAAATCTGATGCTGGAATCTGTAGGAAAAAACAATCTGCTGGAGGAATTCAGCTGGTTAAGCAGCATCTGTGGGGGGGGGAGGTGGGCAAGGATTTTTTTCCTCCACACCTCCCCCACCACAACAGATACTACTTGACCCGCTGAGTTCCTCTGGCAGATTGATTGCTGCTTCATTGTCAACATCTGCCCATTATTGATCCTATCTGATTCCAAGGACATCGGGAACCCCAATCAATCAATCAATCATATGGGGAAAAGGCGGGGGGGGGGGGGGGGTGTCTAAGTGAAGCCAAAATCAAAGAAGAGATTGCTTTAACATTTTCTTTCAAAGCGAAATACTGAATTGTACAAGAGAAGGGCTCACACTCAGACATTAACCTTTCCTTCTTTCTCAGCTATTTTCGAACAACAGGTTTTCTACTTTTTATGTAGCAAGACAGAATTTGGTCACTGACAAAATACGCATGTAGCTTTATGAGGTTTCAATTTTTAATTCAAAAATGCTATATTTGGAAATGGCAAAGTCTGAGACTCTGCTACCCTCCCCCCATTCCAGCCCTCTCCTATAACATGAACATGACATATTCTTGCCATTTGAAGACAATTTAAGAATCATTCCACTTTCCTTTTGTAAACCACATCAAAAATGCCAAATATGGTCATCATAGAACAGAACTGTGACCAACGATATGGCAACAATTTATCCGCCGTGATTAGACAATGACAATACAAGATTTATTACAGTCTTTACTCTGCATCAGTGACAGAATATTACAATCAATGTTTTTAAATGCAGTTGGTAATCATTTGAGCAGAAAGGAATGCTCTGCGCTTGAGGGGTTTTTGCAGTATTTTCATCCTATTCTCTCCATAAAGATAATGCACATGAAATACATGGCTTTGGTAATATTGTTTTGTCTGCTCTCAGGATACTTTTTTTTCAGACAAACTTTCTTAATAATCGACCACAATCTTGCTATTATTAGGAAAGAAGCACAGCAGTTAACCTCTGGAAAAAGTATAACGTTCATCTGGAGACCATGACTGCCCTTTCCCAGTAATTTCTTCCAGCTCTACAACCCTCAAAGATATCTGCCCTCCTCTAATTTTGGACATTTCCAATTTTAATCACTCCCATGAATGGTGACCAACCCTTCCTAACCTCTTGCATCCCTCCACTCCAATACCTCTTTCCTCCTTTAAGATAGCATAACACCTACCTATTTGATCAAGCTCAAACAAAACATAAAATGCTGGAAGTGCTCAGCAGGTCAAGAAGCATCATTGGGGAGGATCAGCATCAGATGAATGGTCTTGACTTGAAATGTGACTTCTGTTTCTCTTCCCACTGATGCTGCTGAGTGCATCCAGCAAGTTCTGCTCTGCTTCGGACTTCCAGCATCTACAGCTTCTCCCCCTGTTTAGACTGTGACCTTATCTATGCCCCTTTTGATTTTATATATAAGGTCACCCCTCAGTCTCCTATGCTGCAGGGAAAAAAGTCCCAGCCTATCCAGCCTCTCCTTATAACTTAAGCCCTCCAATCCTTATAACATCATTGTGAATCCTTTCTGCACTCTTTCCAGATTCTTGATGTCTTTCCTATAAGTGGGTGACCAGAACTGCACACAATACTCCAAGTATGCTCTCACTGATCACTTGTACAGTTGTAACATGATGTCCCAACTCTTGACCAATGAAGGCAAGCGTGCCAAGCACCTTCTTCACCACCTGTCTACCTGCGCTTCCACTTTCAAGGAGCTATGTACTTGTACCTCTAGGTCTCACTATTCTACAACAATCTCCAGGACCCTATCATTTACTCTGTAAGTCCTGCCCTGGTTTAACTTAATTATGACTAAATTATTGTTCCTGTTGTGTCGATATATGTTATAGGCCCATTTTAAAGACTGCAACTGAAATTCATTTAGTGTTAAATATCAACGTAGCTAGTTGCTATATTATAAAAAATGTAAAAACTACTGATAATAATCTTTAGAAAGTGCAAAGCAATTCAAAGTCTCTTCTGCATATATCCACAACAGTCTTTCCCAAACACATTGAATAAATGACCAAATAACCTACTTTTTAAATGGAGATCTTCCATGTACTTTCTTAAAAATGATCATTCTGTTTATATGAAAAGGAAACAAGGCCTTAGTTTTAACATCTTCTGTGGAAAAAATGGTATCCCCAATGGAAGTACAATTCTTAAGAGAGATTTGGAATATTGAGCCACTAATGAATTGTTAATCATGAATGCTGTTAAGCAACAGAGAACTAAAAGATAATTCACAAAGATTTTACCAAAGGAAAACTTTAACAAATGCACCATTTTGTACTGATGTTTTTGCTCAAATATTCTGAGTTGCAACATTTAATTCTTGAGAAGCTTAAAGTAGTGATATAAAGTGCACAATATGTGTTTTCATAATCATTACAGCACATGAGGGAGTTGTTTCAATCCACTAAACTCCAGTCATTTTTTTCCTTGGGGAATTGGTTTACTTGGCCATGTAGCTCTGGGGTAAACTGGAAAGCAATAGTAATGATGCCCCTTGCAGCCTTGCAGCCTTGCGGAAGGCAGTAATAGATGGAGCTACTGAAATTGCCAGTCTGTGTTTGAACATTTCTTTGGCATTGTTCCAGCCCAGATATTATGGCCCCAAGTCTCTTTAATGTGCTCTCAGTTACAGTAAAGCAGAATGCCGATGAGGATGACAACCCAGCAGACGGAAACACAGAAATATTGGGAATGCAGAGATCCAACCAAATGTAGGGCAAGGGGCTCATTTGGATTCTTTTACTCCAAGTTCCATATGATATACTGCCAGAACGGAGAGCACACAAATGATGAGAGAAAAAGTCTGTTTATTCACTGGGGTCTAATGAAGATGATTCCTGGCAATCAAGGAATTTGGGGTAATAAACAGGAGTAGGGGAAGGGGACAGTTGCCAAATAAGACAGAGAGGGAAGATAGAGGAGGGATTGGGGTTGAGCACGAGGTGTCAGGTCAGAGCAGATTTGGTTGGATGTCTACCAAAAAGCATTCTTGCTCCCCTGGCACACCAACAGTGAAGGTGAACCACTTACTTATTAGATGTAATGGAATCTTCCTCCCTACAGCTTTACTGAATCTGGGAACTGTTCAAGTCAGATTGCTTATAAAATCTAAAGCACAGGACCTAAGGTAAATACATTTTTGAATTTTCAGTTCAAATAATGGTGTGATTATCATCACTCTTTCATTATACAGTAAATCAGAAGGCAACCCGCTATTTGCACATGGCACAGTTCAGTATGGAACTCAGGAAGTTGCTGCTTGACTTGTCCTCACCTCCACAAGCCTAACTTAGCAGTTTCCACTGGCAGATTTGATTAAAAACACATGAAAGATGGGACGTTGCTATACCTACCGAATGTTTATCCTGTAAACATGCCAGAAAAGTTTCAAGTTTGCCAAATTTAAGCCAAACAATCTCACTGGCATTAAGAGTTTCTCTTAGCAACTGTGTAATCTCATTAATACAGATATTAATTATTATTGAATATTTATAAAAATTAAAACTACATAGTTTTAAATGACACATTGTCTCATTAAACCCATTTTAATCCTTCCTTACTTCCTTCGCTGTTTCTTTCAATATGTTTCTAAATTTGAACTGAATCTTCTAATGGATGCTTTCTGCTTAGGAATCTCCAGACCTCAGCAAGAATATATCAGTCTTTTTAGCTGATAAAAATACATCCCAGAAATTTACAGGCACCAGAGAAGTTTATTAATGAAGCTTGCATGTTATTGAATGGCCTTCAACACTTTCCTTACATGCTACATTGGAGGTATCTGTTAAATCTGGGATTAAGTCTCGGAGGCTGCAGTGAAGAGAGGGATAACAGTTGAGGGCAGAGATTGGATAAGGGCTTTAGGATTTGCGAGGGATGGTCTGCTGGTCTGGATTCTAAATTCAAGTGGGGGGAGGATGTGAGATCAATGGATGGCAAGTACCATTCAGGGATTGAGGACGTCCAAAGTAAAGAGGAAATAAGGGGAACTACCCGAGTGGGATCCCCAGACCTGTGATATAACCTGTTGAGGGAGCAATGCTATGAAAACACAGTTGCTCTGAGAGTTCCAAGCCAAGAGGCAGTGTGACCTAATTTCCTGGGTAACACTCAAAAGGGCTGTTGCAATGGAAATTGCACCATTGAAACAAGCACAATTCCAAACCAGCGGAATATCCAAAGTGGAACACGTTTAATCTGAACATCATTGCAACCAGGTAGAAAACAACTGAATTTCATACGTATCAGCCGAGCTGTTGCTTATCTTGTTAACATGGCTCCTTGCACAGGGTACTGCACTGAAGTGGATCTTTAATTATTTTAAGTTTCACACAAAAAAAACATGAAAATGTAGCAGGCGGCTGTAAGTGTGATGAATGTAGATTGCCATTCTTTTGCAGCCATCTGCACAGCTATTCCACCACCTGAGCCACTCGGCTCTGGCCCCAAACTCAGTGCAGTTAACCCACAAATATCAAAGCTAGAAGGGGTGGGCATTCCATTGCTGATGACTTTAAGCAATGCCTCCACCTATCCATCCCCAGAAACCACCCTGCCAGTTGTTTTAGAAGGAGGCATCTTTATCTGTAATGCGCTGCTTCATTAATAGCAAAATACACTTCTCTACACTTGGATAATTCCAGCCATGTTAATTTTAGTTATGTAAAAAAAATGTAACTAATGTTCTGAAATGTGTACCCAAATGAAGGATATGACATGGTCTACTCTAGAAACATATTTCACACTAATAAGACCTCATTTGCAATGCAAAAAATTGGTTACAATCTAGACCAAAATAAAATTTTGCTTTTCAGATAAACTCAAATGAAACAAACTTCTAAAGATTTATTTCTGTGATGTGCAGGGGTTTCAAAGTGGTTGAAGTGTTAGCTACCAGCAATTTAATTATCTTTACCCATACAGAAGTATCAATTTCCTCTCATGTCCTTGGCTAAGGCCAATTTGTTGAAGCTGAGAGGTTTATAGGAGCATTATCTCCTACTCCCCTATTCTATTTCCTCTTCCTTTTCTGGATAGATTTTAATTTGATAGTTCCCCACAATCCAGCACCTTTTTCAAAGGATTTGGGGTGGGGGTATGTGTGGAGTGTAGTGAAATGAAAAGTGCTTTCAGACACAAACCTCTTATCAAGCAAGTTAAAGGAGGTATACGCCTTGAAATTATGCAGTGGACAATAACATAAAACATTTATTGGGTTTGTCTGAAATCCTTCCTACAGCTATGTTCTCAGTGGTATTAACCTGTTTAACATAAGTGGATTAACACATCCATTAAAATAGCAGAGAGAGGAAACTCAATTGAGCATGTTAAGTATTCGCAAACTGTAAACCCATCGTGTAATTTCAAAGTCATTTTCTACAGTAGTTGTTTACATATAACTGTGTACAAGAGATCTTAAAATCTGCTGTGTACTTGGACAAAATTAGTTGCAGTTATAGTGGGTTTACTATTGTTCTCGTCTTATTGGCTCCTATGGTGTGAATTTTGTTCAGCTATGATAACAAACACAAAAGCTTGCCAGAACCACAATGTCCTGACAGCTGTTAAAGTTGGTCAATGCATTTTCCAAATGGGCAGCATAATCGACTGGCACCCTTTACTAGGATGCTGCCACAGGCTTGCACATTAGCTGGTGCCAAAAAAAATAAAATCCACAGCTTGTGTTGTGAATGCCAGTGAAGGGAATATGCAAAATCTGGACCCATAGGAACAAAATAAATAAAAGCACAAGAAGGCCATTCAGCCCTTTTTGCCTACTCCACTATTCCATAAGATCATGGTTGATTTTTAATCTCAGTGCCACTTCCCTGTTTAACCCAATATTCCTTGATTCCCTTAATATATAAAAATCTATCAATCTCTATCTTGAATATATTTGTAACTGTCTCCACAGCCCTCTTGGGTAGAGAAATCATAACATTCTTTATCCCGTGGATAAAAAAAATACATTTTCACCTCATCCTTTAGTTTGAGAGAATGCTCCTGGTTGTAAACCTCCCCCTCCCCTCCCCTCCAGCCAGATGAAGCTTCAGTTCTGCGTCTGTCCTGACAAGACCTGTGTGGATTCTTCGTGCTAATTAAATCATCTCTCATTCTTATGAACTTCAGAGAGTACAGACTCAGTCTGCTTCACCTCTCCTCATATGACAAACCCAGTACTCTAATCATATATCTTGCTGTCCCTCTATCACAAGTATATTCTTCCTTAGATAATATGACAAGACCTGAGCACAATATTCCAAGTGTGGTCTCACCAGGGCCCAATAATAATTGCAGAAGACGTCTTTACACCGGTATCAAATTTTCTTTCTACAAAGGCTACCATACCATTTGCCTTTCTAATTGTTTGCTGAACTTGCATGTCAGACAATATTTCCCTTTCATTAATCCATGAAGAGACATTATTTCCATTTCATAAATCCATGTTGACCCTTCCCAATACTATCCTAAGTACACTGTTACAACTTCCTTAATAATAGGTTTCAGAATTTTCTCTTCTACCAATATCAGGTTAACTGATGTATAATTCCTTGTTTTCTCTCTCCCACCTTTCATAAATAATGAGGTTTTATTTGCCACTTTCCAATCTGTGGGAACCATTCTGGAATCTATGAAGTTTTGGAAGATGACAGCCGGTACATCCACAATCTCCATAACCATCGCTTTCAAATCCTTAGAGGTCATGTCATCAGGGCCTGGGGTTTATTATCTTTATGCCCCATTATTTTCTCCAGTACTACTTTTACAAACGCTAATTCCATTTGTTTCCCCTTTGGATCTCTTACTCACTATTTCTGATTTTTTTTGTGTCTTTACTTCCCAAAACAGTTTCTCTGCATTTTCACTTTTCCCATTCTTTTTGTTTTTATCTATGCATAGAAGCTTTTCCAGTCTGCTTTTATGATAGTCACTGGATTATTCTTGTATTCTACTTACCCCTTCCTTACTACCATCTTGGTTCTACTTTGCTCGATTCTGAAATTTTCCCAAATCTCATGCCTAATGAATTTTTGACAACATTTTAAATATTTTCCATTGATCTAACATACTTGTTTACCACAACTCTTCCTGTTGGGTTTCGGGCATCAAAGGGAAATGCATTTGTTGTTAACAATGTGTTAATTCTTTAGCTGTTAGCTATGCTTATCTACTGCTGTATCTTCTAATGAAGTTTCCCAGTCTACTGGCCAACTGACACCTAAAGCCTTTGTGATTTGTCATAGTGTCATACAGCACAGAAACAAGCCCTCAAGCCCACTGTGTCCATGCCAACCAAGTAATTATTTATACAAATCTCATTTACCAGCATTCGGTCATAGCCCTCTATGTGTTAGCGATTCAGGCATTCATCTAGATACTTTGCTTTGTTTAATTTGATGACCCATAGTTTATGATTCAACTAAATCACTTGCAACCTTAATATAAACTTCTATCAAATGATCACTCTTTCCTCAAGTTCCCATTACCCTTTTCATTTGACAATAATAGATAATAGCCCATTCCTTAGCCGGTTCATCAACATACTGATCATGAAGACCATTTAATATATGGTCTATGAATTCATTCTCCATATTATTGCTGCTTAATTGGTCCACAAGGAATCATTGGATGGTAAATTTATGGAGGCAAGGGGATGTTTCTCACCTTGTCTACCAGTGGTAGACACTCTTGCCACAAATGGAGTGCCTGAATTGAAGAGGGAGATATACTTCAATGCAGGACACTATGTTCCCCATAACAAAAATTAAGGGTGGGTCCTTTTGGAACCCCTTTCTATAATTTGGTTGAATTACCTTAAAAAAATCCTTTTTGTGGGTCCAAACAACTTCTGTTTCAGCCTTGTAACAGGCCTATACACATGAACTCCCTATCTATTCCTATACCTTTGTCCCATATAACTGGATAAAATTATGCCTTTTCCAAAGTAATCATGGCATGTCATGGCACGTTGGTGTCTACCAAATCCATGTCTTGAATTAATCTGCAGTAATTCTGCAGAATTTCCATTGGAATAAACAGAGGGAATATGTAGAAAGGACCATAAGTTTGTGACCAATCAGATATAGAATGTTTTAGTCGAAAGGGAATTCTTCAAAAACAAAAGTACCTGGAACAAAAACAGGTTTGTTTTTAACAGTAATGAAGATGACTTGCTTTGTGGAATCTTCGAAAAGATAAAAGGCACTTACATTGGCAGGTAAAACATTTGACGTGGAAGTGGTTATTGTGTACCCGCACCACCTCTCCTTTGCATACTCCGCCACATCTATAGCAGCGGATACTTGCAGGCTCACCTCCATGGCTGTATGAATTCTGCTGATAGGGTACTGCTGAAACAAAACAAATAAATTCTGGTTAAGAACAGTCTCCCTACAGTATCTTCATTAGTTTAAATGCTGCAAATGTAGCAGCTTCATTATCTCTCACACCAATGGCCTCAATGATCCTTGATAATGATGTATTTCACCTTTTTGTTATCTGAGGGAAAAAAATAGTTAAATTTAACCAATTAAGGATTGCCAATGTGCAGAGCATGAAATCAGATATGATTTGGTCATTGAGTAGATAGTGGCAGGGGAGGCAAGTACCAGTCGCTTTGCCTGTGAGGGAGGGAAAACAAAAGTCATGCAACCTGAGCTGTTACAATGCAATTTAGTTCACCTGTTACACTGTATACTGAGCCATGGGTCCAGGTCCCTACTTCTAATCTTAAATGGGGATTAACAGTGTCTCAGTAACTCTAATATCAGCACTGGAGGTGAATATATTTACTACTTAAGAATTTGCAGTCTTTTTTCCCTCTACTGTGAATGTGTAATACTATGATCGCCTGAGAAAAATATAACTGAATATATTGCTTTTAAAACAAGCAAACAAAATTGGCTTCAAACAACATAAATATCAAAGATCCCAGAACATGCTAAGGCTGAACAATCCTTTAAAGAATTTACCAGATTCATGGTATCTGGTTCTCATTGTAATACCTGGGTAACAAAGTGTCATAAAGATCAAGAGTCTTGATGTTGTTTGATTTATCACCGTTTCTTATAATATTCCTGATGACAGCAAATGTTATTAGATGCACTGAACATAAAAACAATGTGAAGATGCTTGGAAATTGTAAACTAATGTGTATTACTGGAGAAAAATAACCCTTTCCAGTTCAATATTCGAAATTTTCAAGAATTGATGTGATGTTGTCTGATAAATCCAGCTGTAGAAATGTAGGTTAATTCCAGGCCAGGACTGCACCTGATTGTTCTTACTGTGAATTGAGGGAAAAGGACTGCAAGAAATCTCATCCACTTCAAAGGTCTAACAGCTGCAGAATCAGGGCAATGTTGTTTCAATAGAGCTCATGTTCTTGCACTTGTTGGGAGAGCACCCGGAATCCTTAAATTATTGCCCTCCTGCAATCTTCACCTGTTCTCTTAGTTCAGTGCTGCCAACACTTCAAGGTTATCTGTGAACGTTTAGGGATTAAAGATTAATCCCTTTGATACCGCGGGGTAAAATAACAAGAGTAATTTTGTTGATTAGATACGGAAATATTGATAATGAGAAAAATGATCAATTAGGTGAGACATCTGGAATCAGGATGCAAAATGATAAAAGCTCTGGAAACACGTCCAACCAGAGATGGCAATGTTATAATGGATAGGTGGCAAGGGCTCATGTAAAAATTTATTAGGATGCCTTTTGATACGGTAACAGGGTCCTGATGTTTGTGGACTTAACAAGAAGTGTCCTGGCACGAAATATCCACTTTTCTTCTGCAAGTCTACTCTGGCAAAGAAGTCGATCAGTGCCAGAGGAGATCAGAAACATAATATTAAAAATTGTTACTTTTTCCTTTTTGGACCATGCCATACAAGGAATGCTTAGACCTACCATGCTGTAAGCTCACCTCCCCCTACCTATCAAAAATTTCTCCACAAATTGCCCCAGTACCAATCCAATAGTTTCAGCAGAGGGCTTTCAGTACAACTCTCAGCTAACTTCCTACCCGCTGAGATTTAAGACCCATGAATTAAAATATTATTTTTGTTGCAGAGCGTAGATTATGCACAAAGATCAAAGTTCACTCACAGCTAAATTCTTAGATGTACCCCACCTTCCCAATGGAAATCAAGGGCAGTTAGTTTTATTCACACCTAAATGTTTTGGGGTCTCAGTTGTTTAACTCTAAATAGTACTTCCAATTGCAGCATTTACCAGTGATGACCTGAATTGGCTGGAAACTGTAGGAACATCACTTTTCCCAATCATGAAATGTTGCAGGAAAATTCTCAATAATGCATCTCTCATTAGAAATCCTGATGGCAACAACAGACATAGTTATCTTATGTTCACTATTTCTTTTCACTTCTTGCTGTTTTCCATTGTCATACTACCAATATCTCATAATTGTTGTTGACTACCCCAAAACTAATTCAAAACTGCCATTCTGATCTGATATGAGCTCAAAATTAATTACAGAAGTTGATTGAACTACACGACTGTGGGACTTTGCACTTCAAAGAATTGCTATGTTATACAGTGATGAGATCCAGAAGCCACTCAAGCTGTGGGGCACACTGGCCACACCCAAGATGACCACTGGTCAGAAGAACTCCAGAGATGCCAAGAAATCAAGGCTCACACCAGGATTAACAGGTACAGCTCCAACATGGAGAATAATTAATTGGTAGCCACTGATCCATCCACTGGGAAGGTGAATGAAGATATGCCCGGGAAAGAAAGCATGGTGAAGATAAACAATTCTCTAAAGGAAGCAAAGGCAGTAATGACTGTATAGACAGTGGACTCATCGTCATTAGCACAACTAGCTTGGTCCCATTCATCTGAATGAAGTCACAGTCTTCACTTAAAAGCTAAGCAACACACAAGGAGCTGGAGGAACTCAGCAGATCTATAGATGGAAGTGGACAGTCGATGTTTCGGTTTGAGACCCTTCATCTGGACTGGAGAGAAAGAGGGGAGATAGCCAATATAAAAAGGTGGGGGAGAAGGGGTGGAGCAAGAGCTGGTGGGTGTCAGGTAGATCCAGGTGAGTGGCAGGGGGGCGTGATAGGCAGATGGGTGAGGGAGGAGAGTAGGAAATGATGTAAGAAGCTGGGGGATGAGAGACGGAGGTGACAAAGGGCTGAAGGAGATGGAATCTGATAGGAGAGGACGGTGAAACATGGAATAAAGGGAAAGAGGTGAGGAGGGGAACTGGAGGGATCAAGAGGACGGGGGAGGGGAAAGAGATAGGGTGATGGGGCCAGTTGGATCAGAAGAGAAAAAGGGGGAAGGGGCAGAGGGGAGCAGTTACCAGAAGTTAGAGAATTTGATGTTCATGCTGTCAGGTTGGAGACTAGATGGAATATGAGGTGCTGTTCCTCTATTCTGCATCTAGCTAGATTTCCAGCACCTATAGTCTCTTGTGTCTCCACTTAAAAGGTAAGCTTTTGCTTATACATTTCAAGGTATATTTATGTTTTTGATTTATCAACAGCAGTTTAATGTGTTTTTAAATTCATTAAAGAAAATCTCTTCACAACAGTTTCTGATGATCAGAGACATTTGGAAACTGTCAAAAGGTCTTTGATGGGGTGAACTCCCGAAAAATCACCTGTGCTTGTGGGCGGGACTCTAGTTCCTATTACCTGTAGCCTGGTAGCCTCCTCAGCCTCCACTTCAAGGAAGTGTCGCAGTGACCATGCTGGGAATGTTTTGGGAGCCCACAGCTGTAAAATTTTAGTGCAGCCACGGGGTTAGCACAGGTAGCGACCGCAAGATGTGGATCTGGGTCAGGGCAATCCAGCCCATTGTTGTTTAGTTTACAAATGGGAATCTTTAATGAAGGATGTTTCACTGTCATTTCTGTCTAGTCTGAGTAATAGCACTTGCAGCAACATTAAAGAAACCAACATACACAACACTTATACAGTGGCATGCAAAAGTTTGGGCACCCCGGTCAAAATTTCTGTTACTGTGAATAGCTAAACGAGTAAAAGATGACCTGATTTCCAAAAGGCATAAAGTTAAAGATGACACATTTCTTTAATATTTGAAGTAAGATTACTTTTTTATTTCCATCTTTTACAGTTTCAAAATAACAAAAAAGGAAAAGGGCCCGAAGCAAAAGTTTGGGCACCCTGCATGGTCAATACTTGGTAACACCCCCTTTGGCAAGTATCACAGCTTGGAAATACTTTCTGTAGCCAGCTAAGAGTCTTTCAA
This sequence comes from Pristis pectinata, assembly GCF_009764475.1. Taxonomy (NCBI): domain Eukaryota; kingdom Metazoa; phylum Chordata; class Chondrichthyes; order Rhinopristiformes; family Pristidae; genus Pristis; species Pristis pectinata. The sequence continues at coordinate 39,865,492 of NC_067408.1, read as the reverse complement.
TTCTTGCTTGGGAGATTTTCGCCCATTCTTCCTTGTAAAAGGCTTCTAGTTCTGTGAGATTCTTAAGCCGTCTTGCATGCACTGCTCTTTTGAGGTCTGTCCACAGATTTTCAATGATGTTTAGGTCGGGGGACTGTGAGGGCCATGGCAAAACCTTCAGCTTGTGCCTCTTGAGGTAGTCCATTGTGGATTTTGAGGTGTCACTATCCTGTTGTAGAAGCCATCCTCTTTTCATCTTCAGCTTTTTTTTTACAGACGGTGTGATGTTTGCTTCCAGAATTTGCTGGTATTTAATTGAATTCATTCTTCCCTCTACCAGTGAAATGTTCCCCGAGCCACTGGCTGCAACACAAGCCCAAAGCATGATCGATCCACCCCCGTGCTTAACAGTTGGAGAGGTGTTCTTTTCATGAAATTCTGCACCCCTTTTTTCTCCAAACATACCTCTGCTGATTGCGGCCAAAAAGTTCTATTTTAACTTCATCAGTCCACAGGACTTGTTTCCAAAATGCATCAGGCTTGTTTAGATGGTCCTTTGCAAACTTCTGATGCTGAATTTTGTGGTGAGGATGCAGGAAAGTTTGGAGAACATAAGAATCTGAGTAAGGAAATCCAGAGAAGTATGGGGTTTTCAGCTTTAGGTGAAGGCTACCAAGAAGGAAATTAATACAGATATATAAAATAATAAGTGACTGTGAGAAACAGATCTTGATTACTAATACAATCTAAAATATGTGTTTGGGGCAAGGTTGCACAGGATTAAACTAGAAAAAGACAAAAAATGTACCTTATGTCAGGAAGTTCTTTACAAAAAATTATCAATTTATGTGAGAATGACTGATGGAACCAAGAGACAACCCAAATGATACAAAACAAGAGCAAGATAATGCAAAATCTAATGTAAAAGCAGACAATACTGGAAATACTTAGCAGGCAGGCAGTTTTATAAATAAAAGGTTAAAATTTCAAGTAAAACTTTACATCAGAACAATGGTGTAATGCGCATCGGAGGAATTATTGTAGATAGATGTTCGAGATATTCTCAGTCTGTATCAATCATGCCAACTAGTTTACACCACGGCAAATTTAAAAGCTCAAATATTAGGAGTCACCAGTTACACCAGCAGGGTTTAATCGTGTTCTTCATTAATTAGCCTAGCACTTACACATTTAGGTTTTTGATTACTTTTACAAGACAAGCATCAGGGCAACTGAGTTATAAGTGAAAAGGGAAAACAAATAGGTATCAACTTAACCAATCTGTTTAAAGGAATATGAATTAACTGTGCAAGCACGAAGAAAAATAGAAACAAGATTCAATTTTACAATTTTAAAATTCCATACAATTAAAATTGAAAGGAATGAGATTCCAGTTATAAAAGATAACTTTTCAGTGCCAAAGAAGTTAACTGCCAATAATTAACACATGCCACATCATTAAAAATGTTTAAGTCTGATTGCGAAATGTTTTAACTTTCTTTGGCGTTCAGTTCATATCTCCTGTGCATTATAATTGCAAGGTAAATAGCAGATGCCATCTTGTGAAGCTAACAATGGAATGGTAAAATCTAGGTGGCAGTTTACGGATTTTTGAGTTTAACAGTTCTCTGCTTGCCTGACATCGCTGTCCCATTACTCTCCTCCATTATTTTCACAGCAAACTGTGGCTCATCATGTTTGAGAGCAAAGTGAGTTCTTGGAGAATTCTCAGTAATTGCACTCCTACAATGTTTTAATGTAATCAGAAATAAGTATGTTAGTCCATCAACTTTAACTTTTCCTGTTGTACACACTACCATCTCTAATTAATGCAGTAGAACATTCCTCAGTGTACTAATCAGGGCATTGGCTTAACAATGAATTATTCACGATAGTCATTACAAATTTATTGCAGGACAAACAGGATGACATCTCCTGCAGTCAGAGTAATTGTGGTGTTTTCTAATTTTAAAATGTAATTCTTTCTTGTAGCAAGAGTAATGAACATTCTGTTTACTCACTAAATGTGAGAAAATATCACCATTGGGAAAACTTAATTTACACTGTGACTGAAAATTTGTATTTGTGGCTTTTGTTAAAATTGCAGAGTTCCTTGAATGGTGAAAGGGCATCGCACAAGTACAAAACCATATATTCAAAAACAATGTCGAATATTTTGCTGCATGTCGCATTATGACGAATATCTGAAATGATGCAAACACACAATGGAAGTGTGTAGTATTTGGAAATGATTTTCCTTTGACAGATATAAAGACCTGATGGTTTCTCTAAGAGATACGAGAGATATCTTTTATTAGTCACGTACATCAAAACACATAGTGAAATGCATCTTTTTGCATCGAGTGCTCTGGGGGCAGCCTGCAAGTGTCGCCACTCCTCCGGTGCCAACATAGCTTGCCCACAACTTCCTAACCCGTACATCTTTGGAATGTGGGAGGAAACTGGAGCATCCAGAGGAAACCCACGCAGACAGGGGAGAATGTACAAACTCCTACATGCAGTGGCTGGAATTGAACCCGGGCCGCTGGTGCTGTAATAGCGTTACACTAACCGCTACACTACCGTGCCTGCCCCAATTCTCTAACATTATTAATAACTGATAATAATTCTCTAACCTTATTAAAAAGTATTAATACCTATTGAAAGATTCCTGGAGTATCAAAATACTGACTGAAAATACTTATAATCATATAGATGGCTGAAGCAATTTCTCAGAAGTGATTACCATGGTGTTGGGTGGAAGCAGGGTTATCAGGCAACAGAAAAAGAGGAAGCAGCAAGTGAAGGTAATCAGAGGATAAGATTTATGGTGAGGCAGTATAGCTCAGGATAGTAGTTGAGACAGAAAACAACTATGGAAATGAAGAAGCTGGTTAATTCTATTACATCCAACTGTGAGCAATAAGGAATAAGAATTTGTATTGCTGGTAAAGTTACATGCAAAAATTATCTTGTCAACAAAAATCACTAGAGAAACAGTGTCACCTAAAATTAGGCTGCATTTTAAAATGATGTTAAGTACAAAAAAAAGAGTAATTTGTTCATATCTGAACAGCAGAGATTCAAAATTAGTTGTGTACCTCAGAAAGTAACAAATATACAATGAGGTTTCATTAACATTAAAGTATATGTTGAAACTTCACTGTTTATAAATTAACAAAGATAACCACTCACTCATTTATAAATTTTATGGAACAACAAAATTTGCACTTTTTTAAGCAATTTCCTCACCCCACAAAACCCAAAGTGCTCTAACAGGAATGAAATACATTTCAAGGATATATTGATGTTGAAGAGAGAAAAAATGTATTTATATATTATCCTTCATTACCTCTGAATGACCTTATCAGTTTAAAGCAAATTAAATACTTCTTGAAGTTGTAATGTAAGTAATATAGCTCCCAACTTGTACATAGCGATCTCACACAAAGAGGAATGTAATAAGGATGAGACAATCTGATTTAGTGATATTGGCTGAGGGGTAAGTATTCGTACTATGCTTTAGTCTTCATCCTCCTCTCATTGCTCCTTCTCTAACTGTGCAAGAAATAATCCACAGCTGAACAAATGAACTGTGTAAGTACTATGATTATTTTACTGTTTGTCACTGTCAAATGAATTTGCCCTGAAGTAAAAGGATGCAAATCAAATAAATGATTCTTTCTGATGAGCGGAAGGGAAATACCCGATCATGGACTCAATCAAGCAACCTCAAGCAGGCAATCAGTCACAAATAAAACTTCCAAAAGGTAATACTCTGCAATAATTTCCTTGACTTACTGAGGTTAAGCTCTGGATCTGTGCATATTTGGCCTGTGCAGTCCTTGGCCACAATTGAAAGTATTTAAAACCCTGAAATCAAAAACTGCAGATGCTGCAAATCTAAAATAAAAACTAAAAGTGCCTGAAACATTCTGCAGGTCAGGCAGCATCTGTGGAAAGAGAATCAGAGTTAACACTTCAGGTCGAAAGTCTTTCTTCAGGATTGGAAAGGAGAGAAAACAAGTTCCCAGTTCAAAGAATTTTCAACCTGAAACATCACTCTGATTCTCTTTCCACAGATATTGCCTGACTGCTGAATATTTCCAGCATCTGCAGTTTTATGATTTTCCACCTAGATTTTCTTTCATTTCATGGTAGAAAAAGCTCAGTCTGAATTTCCACCTTGCACCTCATCAAGGTGTTATCCTAAGTCTAGGCAGTACAGCAGTACACGTGACATTGGATTTTGTATTATTTTCTGCTTCAATGTACAGAATTGCAGAAAAGTTATAGAATGGAAGGAGACCATTTGGCCTGTTAAGTCTGTGCTGGATCTGTAGTATAGCAATCTACCCAGGCACACTCTTCTATCCTTTCCCTACTTCCCTACAAATTCTTTAATTTCAGATATTTATTCAGCTCTCTTTTGATACTGTTTGAATCTGCTCTCCCTGGAGTGCACTCCAGCCCATAATCACTTCTGTGTTTTTTCTAATGTCATTTTTGTTTCTTTTGTAAACCATCTTCATTCTCTGCCCCCAGTTCTCAACCCCTCTGCCAATGAAAACAGCTTCTCCCTATCTCCTCTGTCTGTACCCTTTACGATTTATGATTTTGGACATCAGAATTCCTCACAATCTCCTGTTCCAAGGAAAACAACCTGAGCTGCTCCAGTCTATCTACTAACTAAAATCTCTCTTGGAATTAATTTGGTAATTTTTTTTCATCATCATCCCCAAACCACTCACATCTTTCCTGAAGTGAGAAGCCCAGAACTGGACCAAATACACCAGCTGAGAATGAAGTAGTATTTTATGAAAGTTCATCATTACTTTCTTGCTTACTGTGCCACTTTTTATAAAACCCAGGATCCCGAATGTGTTGTTAACAATTTTCTGTAAATCTGTCCAGCTTTCAACAAACTATGCATTTCAGCCTCCTTATCAAGTGTGTTCTTGTACCCCTTTGAAGATTGTGCTCATGAATCTATATTGTCTCTTCAAAACTTCCTATTTCTCAGATTTCTGTCCATGCTACTATCTTATCTATATCTCCGTAAAGTCTTTTACTATCATCCTTAACAGTTTTAAAATATTTTTTACATTTCCATACTATACATAAGGAGGCCATTTTGGCCCATCGAATCTCTGCCAGCTCACAAAGCAATCCCATTCCCATGCTAATTATCCCTGTAATATTTTCTCCATATATTCCCAGCAACTCCCATCAGATTCTACCATGGTTCGCTATTCCTTTCGATTATATGTCACCTACAGATTTGCAAATTGCGCCCTAAAGTCCATGTCATTAATATATTAAGAAAAGCAGTTCTGGTATTGATGCCTTGAAAACTATACTTCACTCCAGTATAGGAAACAACCATTCACTACCACTCTCTATTTCCTGTTACTTAATCCATCTTCTTTCTGTGCTGCTACACCAACCTTTAGTCCATTGACTTCATATTTAATGACACTCCTCAGTGACACTTTATCAAATGCTTTTGGAAGTCCATATCTGCCACATCAACCACATTTCCCTTCTTGACCCTCTCCACTACTTCATTTAAAAAAAACTCCAGCAAGTTAGTTAGACATGATTTGCCTTTAAACAAATCCATGCTGGCTTTCTCTAATCAATCAACACTTGTCCAAGTGACTGTAATTTCCATTTCTGATTATCTTTTCCAGATCTTTCTTCACCTTTGAGATAAACCGAATGGTCTGTATTTCACAGGTTAAACACTTTTTTAAAACAAGTGTGTAACATTTCCAATATTTCAGTCCTCAAGCTCCTAAATCTAGAAATGCTTGAAAGATTATGGCCACAGCTTCAGTAATTTCCTCACTTCCCTTAGAATCCTAGGATGCATTCCTTATGTTCCAGGTGATCTATCCACTTTAAATGCAGCTGGACTTTCCAGTCCCACCTCTGCATCAATTTCGATCTCAGTTACATCTTCTTTTGAATCCAGCATCATCATCATCCTTCGTGAAGACCACTGTACTCATTTAATACCTGAGCAATAAGTAAATTTCCTTTTTGGTCCTCTTACAACTCTGTTCCTGTTCACATGCCTATAGAATATTTTTGGATTCCCTTTTATATTTTGTAAGGCAGGCATAGTAGTGTAGTGGTTAGCATAACACTATCACAGCGCCAGCGACCCGGGTTCAATTCTGGCCACTGTCTGCGTGGGTTTCCTCTGGGTGCTTCGGTTTCCTCCCACATTCCAAAGACGTACGGGTTAGAAAGTTGTGGGCATGCTATGTTGGCGCCGGAAGTGTGGCGACACTTGTGGGCTGCCCCCAGAACACTATGCAAGGGTGCATTTCACTGTGTGTTTTGATGTACATGTGACTAATAAAGAAATCTTAATCTTTTATTTGCTGCCAGTCTTTTCTCATGTCCTCCCTTTGCCTCTTTCATTTCCTTCTTGACTTTCCTTCTGAACTTCCTTGGAAACAGTCTGGTTCTCCTTTGTGTTAACAACCTGTCATATGCTTTTCTTCTCGATTCTATTTTACTTTTGCTCTTTTTGGTAATCCATAACACTCTGGCTTTAATTTCTCCACTCTTTTCCCTCATGGAAATGTACCTAGACTGCAGCTGAAGCATTTCTACTTTAGAGGCCTCAGATTGTTCAATTACAATTTTGCCTTCCCACATTTGGTTGCAGTTTAACCAGGCCATATTTTTCTTATCCCATTTGAAACTGGCACATCAACAATAGTCTTTTGTTTTTGGACTATACCCTTTTCCACAGATTTTGTAAGTCTTATGATATTATGAACCCATAAACACTAGCTCGTTACCCCTCTTTTGCACTATTTATTTATTTTTGTAACTTATAGTAATTTTTATGTCTTTATGTCTTGCACCGTACTGCTGCTGCAAAACACCAAATTTCACGACAGGTATCAGTGATAATAAACCTGATTTTGATTGCTGCTTCCTGCATGTTCCCCAGCTGAAACTTGTTCCATTTGGCCAGGGAGGGGGGTCCTTGATTTTGTTGGCTGCTTTCCCATGGCAGTGGGAAGTGTAAACAGAGTCATTGGAGGGGAGGCTGGTTAACAGATAATTAGGTAATTAACAGCCATCAATTAACCTTATAACCAGCATATATTTGCATTTTTCAGGAAACTGGAGTAGTTGAGGGAAACCCAACTGGTTACAGAGAGAACAATACCAGAGATCAGAATTGAACCTGGGTAAATAGAGCTGTGAGACAGCGGCACTATCTGAAGTGCCAATGTGCCACCCACTCTGACTGTTTCTTAATACTAAATAGATAGATTTTGTCCTTATTCATTTCAGGACATCCTCTCTCACCAGCACTGTATCGTTCTCCACAGACAATACTAACACTCCTCTTTCTCTGCCCTTCCCTATCTCTCATGAACACCTTGTAACCAGCAATGATTAGGACCTTTTCCCGCCTTTTTTGTTAAACCAGATTTCTCTCATTGGTGTGACTTCCAAATTCTACATGGTTAATTGCTTTTGCACTTTTTGTTCTGCTGCTAATCCTTTTTACAACTTTTGCCTTTGTTTCAATGTTTTCTTCCTGTGCCTATCCCCTTGACAAGTTAGTTTAAACCTCTCCCTCACACACCAGCAGACCTTTCTGTGGGACACTGGTTGCTGTTCCATCGAGGTCCAGTCCATCCAAATTATCTCATTATTTATGGTGTTGAATTTTCATGGTGACTTGAACCAGACTGAGTTCCTTTAAAATATACACTGTTGGTATTAGGTATCTGGTTGATGTATGGTAAGTATCAGTCATTGCCCCATTACATATGTGGCTAAATCATTATCATATTCATATAAACTGCTTTATATATTATCTCATTTTAACTAGTCAGTATGATTCATTCTTACTTTGTGTGTTAATTAAGAACTCAGAGCAGCTTCCAATGGTTTCACCAATAAAAGTATAATAATTATAACCTGGGAGGAAAACTAACACCGAATGTGATTAGCTAAATAGCTGAAAAGGATGGGAAGATCTAGCCTGGGGTTTGCTGCTGTCACTAATGATATGAGGGGCTTTAATCCCCATCATGTTTCAGCACTCTTCCAGTGCACTGCTGGGCACATTTTAAGGAAGATTAAATGTTTAGTTTAAATTTCATGATATTAATTAATAATTTCACTTACATTTTGTAGGTTGTTTCACAGATTGGAAAACTAGAAGCTGCAAGATTTTTTTTTAAGAGTCTGTCCTTATCAAGAACTATGTGAATAATATCTGGTCCTGACAAGAGTAGAGAAAGACACCATTGAAAGAGATCTAAAGAAAGGAATTGGCAGTCAACAAATTGAAAGCACTGACTGTGGATTTCCCAGCTTACTGGGCCCAGTCAAGCTGGCCGTGGCCAGGGGCTCTGCTGGGATCTATGACCCATTATATCTGTTGCATCTGTCACTCTCCTCCTTCACTGGTCTCCAAGTGCTGGAATTCCCCAGCATTATCCTTTCCTGATGTGAAGAGGGATTCTTGACTTGAAGATTTGGAAACAAAAGGCTTAATTCCTTATCTTGCATTCACTTTACTTGATTTTTTAAAAATATTTTATTGTTTCTTTAAAATTAATATTGCTGAAATAATTATTTTTTTCTTATTTGAATGAACATTGATCTTTTTAAGTATCCTCTAAGACAATGGGCTTTGATAGGAAATAAGGCTCTGACCCAGCCCTGCCTCCTTTCAAAGGCTGCCAGGGTATTTCAGGGGGAGGACCTCAGTACCCAACTCTAGGAATGGGAGCTCAGTGGAACCCAAACATCCGTACAAGGTTAGTAAGGCTGTGAGGACAGCATGAGGATCAATTTCTGGTAGTGTGCCAAAGTGAATACAATTCTGACCAATACATTCTAATGTTTTTCCAACTGCGTTTCCTTCAGCTGCACTCCAGAGAGCAGATACAAGCTCAAAAGTGCTGATGGAAACCCACAGCATCAGAGTTGTTGGGTTCTGGATCAGATGATAAGCCAAGGCCCAGTCTGACTTATTGTGAATGTAATAAATCTCCCAGTATTATGATTATGAATAATGAGTTCTCCAGATGTTTAGCCAGTTGGGAACATTGCAAGAATCAGAAATAAATCAGATAGTATTAAAACTGTTAATTGTTACAAGGCTCTATCAGTCTAGGCAATACTGTAATAGGTAAATGACAGGGAAACTCAATAAAAGATGGGGTTAAGAAGTTAGCTGTCAATATCCATCCTAACACAATTTCAAAAATCTTTAACATTCAACTTACTTGTTGGGGAAAGTGACTGAGAAAAGTCTAAATAATTTTTAATCGTTTCATCTCAAAAGTAATGTACTTTTAAATTCCCTTTTTTGGAAGGCAAATCTGTCCATTAAATATTATCCCTTCCAGCAAAGAAGTATATAATTCTTGTATATTTATTATATTCATGCTCCACATTAACATTGTCTCAGAAGTAGACTTCTCACTTTTGAATCAGAAGGTTCTGGGTTCAAGTTCCACTGCAAAAACTTGAGCATATAATCAAGGTTGACACTAGTTCTGTTCTGAAGTAATGTACTGTCAGTTATTCCAGCAAATTAAATTAGGCTGTGTCTGTCCTCTCATGTGGATCATAAAAGATTTCTTAGTGCTGCTTTGAGAAAAGCATCCAGTATCCAATGAGAATAAAAATCTCCAGTATCCTAGCAAACATTTGTCTAAATTGGATCAAGGATTAGAGAGATTATCTGGTCAATTATTTCACTGCTGTTTGTAGGACCAGTCCTTGCACATTTCCTACATCCTGCAATAGCTTTTTTTTAAATTACAAGATAAGCATTATTCATAATAAGAAAAAAAATATATACAAGAATAAACAGTGCAAAACCTTTACATTCGTGGATTTTTAAAAAATTTACTGCATGGTAACAGGCCCTTCTGGCCCAATGAGTCCGCGCCGCCCATTTTAAACCCAAATTAACCTACCCGTACGTCTTTGCAACGTGGGAGGAAACCGGAGCACCCGGAGGAAACCCACGCAGACATGGGAGAACGTACAAACTCCTTACAGACAGCGACGGGAATCAAACCTGATCGCTGGATAATGCAGTCAGTAGCGTTAATTTATTTTTTTTCAAACCCATAGCACCATTGCCACTCATGTGGCTCCCTGGGGTGATACACCAATACAATACTTAAGGGGCTTCCCCATCCGACCCAGCCCCTCTGTGTCCAGTAGCGGAAGGACACTAGACTGTGATCTTTGCATTAGCTGCACCAAGCTTCAGTGCATCCCTCAGCACGTACTCCAGCAGCCTGGATTGTGCCAGTCGGCAGCATTTCCCTCCGGACATCTCACAGTGCTGGCAGACCAACAAGTTTCGGGCAGACCAAAGGGCGTCTTTCACTGAGTTGATGATCTGCCAGCAGCAGTTGATGTACATCTTAGTGTGTGTCCCTGGGAACAGCCCGTAGATCAGAGAGTCCTGTGTTAGGCAGCTGCTCGGGATGAACCGTGACAAGGATCCTTGCATCTTTCTCCACACCCTCTTTGCGAACCCACAGCCTGCAAAGAGGTGGGCGACCATCTTGTCCCCAGCACAGTTATCCCGGGGGCAGTGCGCGTTGGGAGTGATGTTCTGAACGTACAGGAAGGATCTGACTGGGAGGGCCCCTCTCACAGCCAGCCAGGCAAGGTCTTAGTGCTTGATGGTGAGTTCTGGTGATGAGGCATCCCACCATATCCATCGAGTCCTTCTCCTGCAGCACCTGCAGGACATTCTGTGCTGACCACTGCCTGATGGACTTATGGTCAAAGGTGTTGGTCTGGAAGAACTTTTCCACAAAGGACAGGTAGTGCGGCAACGTCCAGCTGACTGGGACGTTGCATGGCAACGGAGCCAGGCCCATCCTTAGCAACACCGGGGACAGGTAGAACCTTGGCACGTGGTAACACTTGGTGCCCATGTGCTTTGGTTCCACACACAGCCTGATGCAGCCACACACGAATGTGGTCATCAGGATGAGGGTGACATTGGGTACACTTCTGGCCCCGTTGTCCAGGGATTTGTGCATCGCGGCCCATCAGACTCACTCCATCTTGTATCCCCAGATGAACTGGAAGACGGCATAGGTGATTTCCAAGCCAGAGGAGCAGGGGACAGGCCACACCTGCGCCAAGTACACAGCCCTGAGGGTACCTCACACCTGATGACCAAGTTCTTCCCAGTTATTGAGAGGGAGTGCCATTCCTACAGTCCCGATTTCTGTTTGACCTTCCCGATCTACTCCAGCCAATTCTTGTTACACACCTCAGTCCATCCAAAAGTTTTTTTTTGTTGCCTACCTTCAGAATATTGCTACAGGAGCAGGCCATTTAATGCCTCCTCCCCACCCTCCTATTTAATATCGTAGCTAATCCTTTACCTCATCTATATTCCAGCCTTATCCCTTGATTCCCTTAGTACCTGAAAATCTATCAGCCTCAGTCTTGAATATGCACAATAACTGCACACCCATTGCAATTTGGGATGGGGATTTGAAGAATTAACAACTCTCTGCCTTTTGATAAAATGTCCCTGCATCTCATTGTCAAATGACCAACCCCACCTCTTGAAATCAAGGATCCTCATTTGAGACTCTCCAGCATGAGGAAATAACCTTTTCAAATAAATCAAGTGTTTAATTGGTGTGAAGCACTTTGGGGCATCTTGACATTTTTAAAGCTGTCACAAATGTCTAAGTTCTTTATTTGGCTGAAATACCATAGGGAAGCAAACCAAGTGAAAAAAAAACATTTTTAACCATTACTTTTAGCTCAGAATAATAGATTAATTCAATGAAACTTATTATTATATCTGTAATTAGAAACCTTTACATGTAATGAAAGGCTTCACTGGTACAAGTAAATCTCTTAGCTGGCACCATAATCAGTGGAGGCGCTGAGTTCACAATAAGATAAGATTACACTTTTAACCTTATACTTGCAGAATAAATGCACCAAGAAAAGCGAAGCCTGGGATTAAGTATATATTTCTATATTTTTCTTCCCAAGGCTGAAATTTGAATATGTTAGCTGAATTCTCAAAACTTTCCTTTACTCACTTGAACAGGGACACAGACAATGCTGCATTAACCCAGATACTGAGAGTATGTTAAACTCAATTTTAACATAGTGTTGAGATTGAACATCACAGTTCTTAATCTGCAACAAATTATTTAATGATTGAATTTGCAATGCAAGTACCTGCAACACTTTGCTGTAGGCCTGCTCCAAATCCAGAAGCATCCAGGTAAAATACCAGAACAGGTCCAATGCTGGCCATTTACCATCAATGTGTATATGTCACACAATGTCCTGATAACCAAAAGTTGGCTAAATCCAATCTGGATAATTACCACCTCATGTGCATATTCTGAAACATCAGCAGAGTGACAGAAGCCGTTGTTGATAATGCTATCAAGTGGCACCTATTCAACAATAACTTGTTCACCAATTCTGAGTCTGGATTCCAGCCGGACAACTCAGCTCTGGTCCTCATTGTGGAATGGCACAAAATGGCTGTATTCCAAGGTGAGGTTACAGACCTTGAAATAAGGCAGTAAAGAGCTAAAGTATCAAAAACCTGATTATTTTCAATTCTTCAACAATGACTTCAGATCAGAAGTGGCAGTGTTTCATGATAACTGAATTGTGTTCTGTTTCAATCAGAATTCCTGGAATAAAGAGACAGTCCATGCCCATCAGAAGCAAGACCAGGAAATTACTTGAGACAAAGCTGATAGGTGGCAAGTAAAATCTGTGCCACGCATACTGGGCGGGGGCTATCTCCAACGAGAGGAAGCCTAACCACTTAGAGTATTACTATTAACAACATCCATTGACCAGACTCTTAACTGGAGTAGATACAAAATACTCTTGTTGCAAGAGCTGGTCAGAGGAACTGACCAGGTCTTGACTCCACCATACTCTCCACATGCCTAGATGTATGCAACTGTAATAGCATCCAAGAAGCTTAATATTATCCAGGATAAGGGAAGCTTTGGACCAACACCTTAAACATCCACTGCCTCCAGCATTAGATGACAGTGACCACAGTGTGCACCATCGATCAAAGACACCAGAGTGGTGCACTACAGCAACTATTCAACACCACCTTCCAAATTCACAATGTCTATCATATGCCACCAACAGGTTTCCCTCTAGGCCACTCACCATTTTAATTTTGAAATATCTTGCCATTTCTTCAACATCCCTGTCAAAATCCTGGAACTTGCTCATCTGCAACACAATCGGAGTATTTATACTGTGGACTGTGATGGTCCGTGAGGCCAGCTCACGAACGAACACCTTCTCAAGGGGCAATTAGAAATGGGTGATAAAGGAAACTATTACCTTTTTCACATCCCATAACCTGATACAGAAAAGTCCTGCTCTACCCAAAGAGCGAGTTCTTTATGTTCTATGGGCACACTTCACTGCCTTGTTTTGGAGTGAGGGATAGGTGTCTCTAGGAAGTGATCTAGTGATGTGGTCTGGCCACCCTCAATGGTCCAAGACATTTATAACTCTGTTGGATGCTTTTCAAAGATGAAGTTTGCTGCTGGATGTGTATCAATCACCAACATATCATGTGATTCATCAAAAATATATCTACAATTCTGAGGGGGGGAAGAACTATAGGAAAAATTTGTGTAGACTGTATCATTTTCTCGTAGTGACATACTGAATATTTCTTTTGGGTTAAATGACCCACATTGTGCATGAAGAAGTGCTTGGAAAATGCTTTTGTTTAATTATCTGGACATGAATCTTGAATCAGTTTTGCTGCCCTCACCATCACATGACATCATAGCTCCAGCTCCAGATTCTGAATTACATCACAGAGTGACCCTCACTTCAAATTAGTTTTTTTGAGATAAAACAGTTACAGCTGTCCCAAGATTGTGATGGCACTAATGAACAAATGCCAATCCGGTTCTCTTCAGTTTGCTGAATAGAACCTGAAGCTTAAAGTTATTCATTAGAATGGGCTGAATCATGGCTTGCCATAGTAATTCCAAAGAGATCAGCAGCTCTCAGGTAAGTAAGATCCCAACCTGTGTGGATCCTTTTAAGCTTGGGACATGCTGAGTGATAGATGTCAATGCAGATGTCATTCTGCTACTTCATTGGAATACCAGGTGGTCCATTCATTTGAAAATGGATTCCCATCCTCAAACTCAGCGATAAAAGTGACTTGTTACTTATTACTTGGTTTTATGAATGTTTCAACCATTTCTTAGTGTTTAAATGTATTTTATTTTTTTATTTAAGAATATTGTTATATTTATCCATTAACTTACAGCAATTATATGGTTTGTTTAATGATAATTAACATCAAATGCACCTAAACACTGTTAAAATAGCCTTGAAAGTTCTAACAAGAGACAAAGATTTGCCCAAATCAATAGTCCAGTAGCACTAAGACAGCAAATATTGTGCCTTGTCTTGTCATCCATGGAATCTCAGTGTGTATGACCCCTAATAGGGAAAGATATTGTGAAGGCATGATTTTACCTTATTGACCCACATGGCAATCAACACTCACTCATGTGGACTTGATGTCAGCAAGAAGCAAAAAATTATTGTAATTAATGATCATTTCAAACTTTGGCAGTTCTAATTCATGGCTTTCTTATCACAGAATCTTCAAGCATCCCACAACGACAGTCCAAGAGGAGGATGAAAACTATTCAGAGGAGATCAAGGGGCTCCCTTGGGGCACAAACACACCACTCATGCAGCCTATGCACCAGTTCAGTTACTCACATTTTCATGAGTCTGGTAAGGCTGATACAGTAATTGCTCAGGGCCTTGGTGGTGCTGAATTGGCAGATTTTCCAGACTACTGGATGTTATGAATTAATACCTCAACAGTTCTTTAATTCACTTTGTTTAGATATTACACAGTATAATAATAAATTATCCAGTGAACCACCTTATTGGAAAGGGAGTATGGCAAACCATTGGGACGTTCAACTAGCAGATTATCAGAATTTTACTGTATAACTCAGAAAGAGCATATGGCGGAGGCAGGTACAACAGCTCAATGTTTGTGTCAGACAATGCGGGATGTTCAAACTCTGCTCAGCTGGATGCGATGTTGGTTGTCTGTGGCTATCTTTGAACAAGACTTTTTTTTACAGCAAGCAGCAAAGAATGTGTGATTTATTTGTAGGTGACCCTGCCACACTGTTCACATCCTTAGGGAAATTGGAGAAGTCCACCTGGAAGATGAGTGACACGATCTTGCAGCTGGTTGTGATGATATTGTTGAACATACAAAGAGTTGACCCTTGCCTGGCAATTAAGCAAGGGTCCTCAAGAAGGGTTTGCACACCATGAATGTCGCTATATATAAGTTACAGAAACACTAATCCTGGCTGTTTATTGCCTTAATAACATATAGAAAAGTGTTCTCCAGCTTATTACTACCAGGAAAAGGCAGATTGGCATGTAAGAGATGGTTGCAAGAGACAGCATGAAAATGAGGGCTTGGATCAAAGAATCTCCACAGCTAGCTGATGCCCCTCTCTCAGTCAATACCACATAGGCTGCCTCATGCTTTGACTGCCGTGTCTTCTCCTGCACAGCTGCAGAATTGTCTCTAGCAGGGTCACCACAGGCTTTCAAGAACATGGGCAAAAAGCAACTCAACTCGGAACAAGAATCGGGGTTGGAGCCTCATATGTTGCACCATGGAGAAAAGCCAGGAGCAGGAAAGATTTGTAGTTACAGTGGGGATGCACACAGATGGGTTACAATGGTAAATTAATATTCCTGACCCACAGAAATATTTTTTACTTCTACCGCTTTACGATTTGGTTCGTTTTTGATTACTGCATGGTGGGTGGTCTTTCAAGTGATAAATGATCAGGCAGAAATTGGCACCATGCAGTAGGTTCAGTGAGAGGGAGGTCTGGCTTTTTGAGCACTGCTCTGTATCAGAGGAAAGGGAGTGACGCGAGTTTTGCATGCGGATGTCAGAAATGAATCTGGCAATAAAGGGCACCTCCCGATTAGGAATGTGTGCTGCTGCATGTACTGTATCTTGTTCTGCATCCTCTTTCTCCGCAGTTGTTTGAAGCACCGTGCGCTGTTACTTGTTCCTCCTGCGGTTCATGTGAGCATAAAAAACTATGAATTAGGAACAGGAGTAGGCCACTTGGTCCCTCAAGCTTGCTCTGCCATTGAACAAGATCATGGCTGATCTGATTGTAACCTCAGCTCCACACTCCTGCATACCATCTTTCACCTCATTGCTAATAAAGTATCTATCTACATCTGTCTTAAAAATATTCAGACTCAGCTTACACCAGCCTTTGAAGAAGAGAGTTCCAACAGTTCAGAGCCTGCTGAAAGAAAAAAAAATTACCTCATCTCTGTTTTAAGTGGGCCACCTCTTATTTTTAGATAGTGACCCCCCCCCCCCAAATCTAGATTGCCCCACAATAGAAAACATCCTCTCCATATCCATCCTGACACAAGATCCCTGAGGATCTTACACCCTTCTCACTCTTCTGGAATCCAGCAGATAGGTGTGTAGCTTGTCCAATCTTTCTCCACAAGGAAACACATCCATTCCTGGTATTAAATGAAAATCAAAAAATACTGCAGATGCTGGATATCCGAAAGAAAAACATAAAATACTGGAAAAATTCAGCAAGTCACGCAGCAACTGTGGAAAGATAAACAGTCAACGTCCCCAAAATAAGAAGGCAATGCTGTACAGAAGAACTACAGATGTGGTCTCACCAATGTTCTACATAACGGAAGCAACTAAATGCTGCACAATGTTGTGTTAGCATGAGTACTCCAACTACTCTGACTGGAGCACATTGGGATATTGACTCCAGTGTGTCTAGCAACCTGGAGTATATCTTCAATACCGCAAAAGACTTATTCAATGATATATTGGTACGTGGACGTTCATCCCCATTTGGTAATGCACTCCTTGGTGTATTGTGGCATCAGTGACTATGTAGCACGTATAGTCTGACTGAGGATGAACTTCTGGGCACTGACTGACCTATGGATTTTGTTGTACCACTTCAGCGTCTCATTGGTTTGCTTGCTCACAGATGTTGTCAGCCACATTTTAAGTGCGTCTTCCTCATCTACGAGCAGCAAGAAACCAAGCCTGTTTCAAGGAGTAAAGAAATCAGGGAGGAGGCACATGAGACTGCCAATGCTGGAATCTTGAGCAAAAAGCAATCTGCTGGAGGAACTCAGTGGGTCACGCACCACCTGTGGGGGTGGGGAGGAGAAGCTACCTCAGAAAAAAGCTTTGTGGCAGCACAGGGAATTTTGCACTCATCTGCGTAAAGGTTTAGGGCCGTGCCAAGCTGCACAGTAAACCCTTGCCAGTGATGAACAGAGGTCGACACATGTGTGCAGTCAGTGACACCCTGCAAAGGCAGGAAGCCAGATGGAGCTGCAAACCCAAGCAGACAGGATCTACAGGGAAAAATAACATTGTCAGGCTATCTTGAAAATAAGCCAGACCCATCCACTTTTAAGCAGGCAATTATAAGGAACTGTAACTACATCTGGCAGAGATCTGGAAGATTTCTTTGAAGTTGCTGGTGGTGGTGATGGTCCACCACTTAGCAAGCCTTGATATCCAGCAGGCTGCAAATGTCTGCCAATATCAAGCATCATTTGTCTTGAGGCACTCGGGTACTGGGACTTTGAGGATGCTGGTTCTTAGAACGTGGTGGATGTAGCCTCCAGAGAACTGTTCCGTTCCGCTGATCATCTCTCTCCTCTAAAGGCCAGGCTGCGTTGTTGCTGTGTGTCCAGCCCCCCACCGTTCAAGCAGCTGCAACTGGAACCTGTGCCCCTGCAGCTGCAGCTCCTGCTGTCGTTCATCTTGGTCCTCTTCCGAAGCCCAAAGTAACACGGAGACGTGCCACCCGCATTGATCCAATAAATTAGAGCTCCAAAGTAGAGATCAGACTACAGCTCTCCAAGGTTTACAAAATAACCCCTCAGCAGAAGTACTGTGAACAAAGACTTTCACCAAAGCAGAAAGGAAAACAGATGTGAGGTTACACCACTTTTTTGGCAACATTCCCTGTCAAGTCTTTGGCCTCTTCAAATCCTGGCTCTGTTTTCACTTTCGCTGCAAATTCCAAGCACAGGAAACCTGTAGCCCTACATCACAGTTAAACTGTAATGTCACCATAATTACTGATTTAGTGAATTGAATTTGACAACTTGCTTTTCCCAATGGGGTTGCTTGGTACAGTCCAATGTCTTGGAGCTAAACATAGAAGATGGCAATTGGAGGCACCTTCTCAACACACAGTTAATTTTCCAGAATATAACCCTCCACGCACAGCCATATGTGCTCCCAGAAATGAAAAATAACCTTCTTCAGGTTTGACCTTATGGGGTATTATAGATAGAGGATCCAAATAAGTTTTACGCCACATGTAACTTCCATACTTAACTTGGGAGTACATAAAAACACCAACCAACTGGATGTACATGGAGTACCTCATTCGCCCCAGCAACATCATAAAAATAAACTGAGTCCATAAAATAAACTGAGTCGATAGCTTGGGCACCTCTGATCATGTCTGATTAGTATCTCCTGGTTGAGGAGGAAAGAAAAGCAGAATTTAAATTTAGAGCAAAAAAAAGTTTGTATTATCAGTTTAACTTATTTTTAGAAAGCTTTGTACAGTACAACTTAGAAAAGAACCCTTTTGACATCTGAGTTCTATAAGCATAGTGTCCAACAGAACAGAAGGACAGTAGAATAGTACAACAAAAACTTTAAGTTTGCTCTTTGGTCATTGGATGCTTACGTCAAGTGGTGGCTACTTTATATTGTTGTGATGTTATAAATTAGAGACACCACCATGCAGCTTGCATTAATAATCTGATAAAATGTTGTTTTACTGTGCCAGATTAGTCAAGAACCATTGATTTAAGGAGAGCAAAGAGGAAGACCGACTGAAAGCTCTGGGTATGGTTGCAATGATTCTTGACCTCACAAGAGTGCACATGGGAATAATTATTATACCTGTGACCCTTGATAGTTGAATGACACTCTAGTCCTGGAACATGACCACAAAATCAAAGGCTTTCACTAGTTTGCTGCATCATAGGAGAGAAAAATCAATAATGATGCAGTGTGACCCCTACTGTTGGCAATTCAATAGTGAGAGGTTTAAGTTCATGTAATGTGACTCTGCAAAAGGGCACTTTCAAGATCAGCAAAGTGAACTGCGTCAGCGTTCTAGTCTGTAGATATTTCCATCTAGTTTTTGACAAACTTTTGAACTTCCTCATTTTAATTTACTAAGCAATACCTGGGTTACTCGGTTTTACCTGGATGAGCAAAAAGCAAAACTAACCTAATGAAATTCACTCAGTTTCAAGTTACTTCTCTACACCTGTCACTTAATCAAAAAATTAGCATTTTGACTTGTAATCTTAGGGGGAGATCTGTCAAACTGAAAGCCAGTTAACTTCTATCTGTCCAGGATGCCTGCCTGAAACATGCATTACATGCCTTGAATGTGCAAATAAGGTTTTTATGCCTGTTTAGCCTCTAATCAAATTTGTTGGAGGAATATTTGTCATGCACAGGTTTCATAGGTCTGCAATAGCCCAACCATAGGTTCCTAAATTGACTACTGGAGGCTACAGACGAACATCTGTTAACTGTCAGTTTGTTCTTGTCAATTTTACGCAGATAAGGCTTGAGGCCCAATTTCAAATTTAGGTGCTGTAGTCGGAGTGCTACAGGTTTAACTTTATTAAACTTTTTAAACTTAAATTTATATAGCACGGTAACAGGCCCTTCAGGCCCAACGAGCCCACGCAGCCCGATTACACTCATGTTAACCTACATCTTTGGAATGTGGGAGGAAACTGGAGCACCCGGAGGAAACCCACGCAGACAAAGGGAGAATGTACATGCTCCTTACAGACAGCAGCGGGAATTGAACCCCGATCACTGGCACTGTAATAGCATTACGCTAACTACTATGCTACCGTGCTGCCCAATTGTACCGTACCGTACAACCCTACAAATATCTCACAGCCAGTTAGAAGAACCTGCAATGGTTCTACAGGTGCTTTGCCGAAAGTTTATACAGATATAAATAATTTGGTTAAACCATCTTGCCAACTTGTTATTCCTTTTTTTTTTGCAGTATTTATTTATTTTGTAATTTATAGTAATTTTATGGCTTTGCAATATACTGCTGCTGCAAAACACACTTCATGTCATCTAAGTCAGTGATAATAAATCTGATTCTGATTACAGTAGAAGAAAGAAAGAATAAAGTGAATATTACTGACAAAGATCTTGAGGAGCAATAAGAATGCTGTATTGTTTCAGAATGGTAAGTAACAGACCTCTCAATCTCACTGTCATTTTGCAGGTTCACATGCTCATTTGAAATACTTGCAAACAGTGAAGGGCAGGCAGTAGTGAAAATTAGCAGTCCAAATTAGTTGGTTTGGATTTTCCAGGAACTCAAGGGAAAGTATTGATTGATAAACAAAATAATTGCTAGTGTGACCATGCTGCTGCATGATAAAACTTGACACAATGGGTCTGAAATTAAAACACCAACACCAGAAAAAGAACAAGCAGGCAGAATGTAAAATGGGTGAATAATCTGCTCTCACCAAAAATGAATTTCACCTCCACTACTTCTGTGAGTCGAGGCTCTCAGTTAACTACTTTAAGCATCCAACCACTGTGTGTCAGTCTTTTCTTCATGCACTGCAGACAATAACAGCTATGGCTTTCTCACTTTTGTGAAAAAAAACTTTTTTTAGGTTGGATTATTTCAGAATGCTGGTATGTTGTTCAAATCATTGTGGAATACTGTATTGCTATGCAGTAAGTAAAATATTTATAAAACTTGCAAAGTGTTCCCCTTTGCATTCTTTGCAACAAAATAATAACCGTACTATTGAACTAGTAGATCATTTATATCAGCCTTTTAGACATTTTTATTGATGTTCTGTCAAATTGATGGTTGTTATACTTCCCTGTTTTAAAATTTTCATTTTTCACATCTACAAATGTCACATGGCAACAGAAAACAATGGAAATTCATAGAAGTTAACTCATTCCTGGGCTTCTGACTATTGGATGTTGCAAAAGAACTTGGGAAAAGTATTGCTCAAACCACTTTCTGAACATTCTTTCGGTCTCTTCAATTGCCCAAGCATCTCTCTCTGTAAATGCACTATCCAGTTGCGTTTGCTGAAACAGGAAATCTACCTTGACTGTTGCTTCACCTGAAGTTGATGGAATGAGCTGGTTTGCTGTGAATTTCCATAATGCAATAAGATATAGAAGCAGAATCAGACCATTTGGCCCACTGAGTCTACTCCCCATTCAGTCATGGTTGATTTTTTTAACCTCATTCTCCCGCCTTCTTCCCATAACCCTTAACCCCCTTAACAATCAAGAACCTATCAATCTTTCCCTTAAATACATCCAATGATTTGGCCTTCACAGCCCTCTTTGGCAACAAATTCCATATATTCACCACCCTCTGAGTGAAGAAGTTCTGCCTCATCTCAGTTTTAAAGGGACATCCCTTTACTTTGAGGCTGTGCCCTCAGATCCTGGACTCTCCTACCAATGGAAACATCCTCTCCATATCCACTCTATCCAGGCCTTACAATATCTGTTAAGTTTCAATGAGATCCCCCTCATCCTTATGAACTTCATCAAGTACAGGACCAGAGACATCAAACACTCCTCATACGTTAAACCTTTCATTCTTGGGATCATTCTGGTGAAGCTCCTCTGGACCCTCTCCAGAGGCAGCACATCCTGAGATACGGGGCCCAAAATTGCTCACAATATTCATCCCCACCCTCAATCAATAGAGTTGAGAAAAACTCATCAATTTTGTTCTATCGAACAGTTTAGTTGCAAAATCAATTTACCTTTGAGAAAGGAAGCTGCATGCAGAATACACTCCCTGCAGTGGATTGGCACACCAACTACCAGCCTGCATGCTGAAATCCATCAGGACTGTTCCCAGTAAAATCAAAGTTTAAGGGCCTGGAGTTTTCACATTGATTGTTTAGGTGCAAATCCCTCAACCAGAGTAAAAGATTGCAGAATTTTAAGCAGCAATATCATTCAGTGCAAATAAAATTTCTAAAGCAAAAGGAATAGAGAAAAATACTTGCAGTATTTACTTCCATTTACTTACAAAATACTTACAGTAATGAATTACTTTCTAAAGTGAAGTCATTGTCATGAATAGCAGCAATTAGCACTGACGAAGCTCCTGCAAACAGCAAGGTGATAATAGCTGGATGTGTTTTAGTGAAATTGATTGAGGAACAAAAACAGGCCGGGACATTGGGGATAAACACCTTTGCTCATTATCAAAATACATCCATTTGACAGAGAAGGTGGAGTTTAATGTCTCATCCAAAAGACAAAAGGCATCAGACTAAATTTTTGTTCTCACATCTTTAAAATGGATATTAAACATGTAACCTTCTGCCTCAGAGGTACAAGTACTCCCTACCAAACTAAAAATATGCTTGTTTTAAAATTAATGCATTACAAGCTGACCCTACCTACAAAACCTGCCATCATCCCTAGATGAAATAGTCATCATAGGAATGCTGATTGCACTTATTTGCAGTTGAGGTATAAAAGTAAAATCCAGCATGAATCAAACTCAGCCCTGGACAATCCAAGCCTGAGGGTTTGTAGTTTATTGATACCTGCACTGACCTGAACTTGATGAACTTTGTAGTTCATTTGTAGTGAAGATTGGGCTTTGTAGATGAGGTCCCATTTGGTGGACTGAGGCAGCTCCAAAAACACTGAAAATTTTGGATGCAAGAAAACGCATACCTGTGTTTTGAAAAGGTTTGACTTTTTTTTACTGATTTTCATTCAAACTTACTGCTGTACTGCAATTTAACTAGCTTTATGCATATTTAAAAATAAATTTAAAGTCAGTCAAGATCAAGTCACTGAATGTTTGCTTCTGTGATGAACTTATTTTCAGCAGTTATACTCAAATTTCCATTATTTATTATTTTCAAACACATCAAAGGTTATTTTTAAAGCAACACTTACAAATAATTAGATCCGAAATTGCTAATCAATTGCATTGACTCATGCAAGATTTTGCGTTCAATGATATGCAAATTAGTTTGAGAGGAAATTAGGGGAAAGAAAAAACTAAACGGCAATAGCCTTGGATACAGTTTGCACTGGAACCGCTGACTGGGTTTAAAATGGAAACAAGACCCCATGTATTCTTCTACAAATCTGAAACTTTGCTTCAAGTGTGCACAGAATCTATAGCAATGTCTTTTTTTAATGGAATAACTTTTGAGTCATTCAGAATATGCTAATATGGCTTTTATATTACTAAACATAATCTAGAGATTTAAACTAATATCTATAGCAACAAGTTGAACTCAGTTAAAAAAAAGCTGTGGCCATGAAGCATCTGGATTGTTTGCAATTAAAACAGAAAATTCTGGATATATTCAGCAGGTCAATAAGCATTTTCTCTATGAAAAGAGAAAAAGAGTTAACATTGCAGGTAAAAGACCTGTCGTCGGACTGGAAAAGTGAAAAAAAACTATTTAGTTTTAATTTGCCGAGAGGTGTGGGGAAGGCTTGACGGAACAAAGGGAATATCTCTAATAGGGCCAGGCTAGGGTTGCTATAATGATAAACTGTTGATGAACTATCTGGTTGATTGGTTAATGAGGGAGGTTATAAAGAGACCCGCTGGCATAAGTGAGACACATTGCAAACACAAACCATTCTACCAATCAGACTGTGCCATCATCTTCTGCTATGTAACCCTCCACTCCCCTACATTACATCCCCATGCCCCCACCATCTCTAATTCTGACCTGCTCCTGCTTCTATGAATTTCTATAATCCTTCAACAGAAAAAAAATTTTTGTCACTCAATGTTCTGTTTTATCTATAATGTTTTTGATCCTACTGGTCTTGTGTCCAAACATCTGAAGATTATTTGAATAACTACCATGAAATAATTTCTTTGAAAACAAACTGGCCCAATTTAAGTCAATGCTTTCAATTTATCCGGAATGGAGTGGAAGTTTATATCCAAAATTATCAGTAAAAGTATAGACGTAGTTGATCAAATAATCTGCAGAATACTAGAATCCAATCTTTTCAAGTTAGGTTTGTGTCATCTGCAGAATACATGAAGTCAGCAATAAATAAGAATGAATTTAAATTTAGATTGTTATCCAAGCTCCAGTAGAAATTTACCAAAGATCTCATTTCCTGGAAAGTCTACCTTTGCTGATCAACTTACACTAGCATGATGTGAAATGGGTTTTGGCCACCTGAACACAACTTTGCATGTCATAACATCAACTTTTGTAGCATTAGGCCATCCCACTCTAATCCTATTGTTTTGAATTTAGATCCAAGCAGTTGTATGTCAATGTCAAACCTGCAAATTATCCCTTCCTTTTCCAAAGTTTTGTTGAATATAGCAGCAAGGTCTGCAAATCAACTTACAAATCCTCCCCAGGTTACAAGCAAGGTTCTGTTCCGTGGGACTGTTCGTAACCCTAAGAGTTTGCAAAATTGGAAATGCAGCCATGAACTGAGCTCCCACATGGTAGAAAAATGCCTGCAGCACAGCAGCAGCCAACAAATCTATCCCAAATGCTTGATCGTACGTATGGGCTGTACATAAGTCAGGGGCTCGTAAGCTGGGGAGAACCTGCACTTTTATAGCTAGGTATTATGGCCATCTTCACATTTTCTTATGGTTGAATTGTTAAATGAACAATTGAAATTTGAACAAGTAAGCATCTGGGTCAAATTTTTTTGTAACTTGCAAAGATCCTGGCATGTTGTCACCTCTGGGATTTTTTTTTAGAGAAACTGGTACATCAAATGACAATATATATGTAGAAATAGCAGAACTAACGCAAAAGACATCTGTTCCCCAGGAGTTCACATTTATCAAAAATAGCCTGCTAAGTTTTCAATGTGTTTGTAAATACTATATAATGTACTTGGAAAATTATTTCTTCTGCTGTCTGTGTATTTGGTTGAAAATCCAGTTGATGAATATCTGTAACATGAAAGCAAAATTCAAATGTTACAGGCATGGAGTAATAAGAAACAGGAGGAGGAGAAAAAGG
Source organism: Pristis pectinata (assembly GCF_009764475.1). Taxonomy (NCBI): domain Eukaryota; kingdom Metazoa; phylum Chordata; class Chondrichthyes; order Rhinopristiformes; family Pristidae; genus Pristis; species Pristis pectinata. Next base: position 39,840,316 of record NC_067408.1, on the reverse strand, counting down.
GCATTTGGCCTTTGGATCCTCCCTCCGTCCAACAAGATCTTGGTTGGTCTTTTACTTCAAATATCATTTTCCTGTCTTATCCCCATATCCTTTGATTCCTTTAACATCTAGAAATGCACCAATCTCTATTTTGAGATTAAAATAGACCAATGACCAAGCCTCCACAGCCCTCCAGGAGTAGAGATTTCCAAAGACTCACCATCCTCTGAATGAAGTAGTTTCTCCTGGCATCAGTAAATAATGGGCTATCACATAATTTGAGACTACGATCCCTAATTCTAGACACCTTAGTTCGGGGAAACACTCATCCCGTTGAGCCCTCAAAGAATTTTGTATGTTTCAATTAGCTCCATTTGCATTCTTCTAAACTGTAGAGAATAAAGGCCTAACTTACTCAATCTCTCCTCATTTGACAGACCCACCATGTCTGGTGAATTACTGTAGCACTCACTCTACAATAGTAAATATATATTTTTTTGAGATAAATTGTCCAAAATTGACACCACCCTCCAGGTGTGGTTTCATCAAGGCCCCACACAGCTGTATTTAGACTCTTTACTCTTAAATTCTAGTCTTCCTGCAATAAACACTAACATACTATTCACCTTCCTAATCACTTGCTGCACCTGCACATTACAGTTCAGTGACTTGTGTACAAGGACACACAGATCCCTATGAAAATTATCTTTTCTCAGTTACTCACCATTTAAAAGTACTCAGTTTTTCTGTTTTTTCCACTGAAGTGGATAATCTCACATTTTGCCACATTGTATTCTATTTGCCATATTGTTGCCCAGTTACTCAGCTTGTCTATATCCTCTCTTTGCATCCTCATTGCTACTCACATTCCCATTAACTTTTATATAATCAGCAAATTTGGAACTATTACATCTAACCTTCTCAGCTGAATCAATGACAGAGATTATAAAATGTTAGGGACCAAGCACTGATCCCTGTGGTATCCCAGTAGTCACAGCTTGCCAAACTAAGAAGAACCTGTTTATTCTGACTCCTTGTTTTCCACCTGTAAACGAACTCTCAACCCATGCTAAAATGTTACTCCCAATTCCATGTGTTGTGATCTTATTCATCAACCTCTTGTGAGGCACTTTAGTCAAAACCTTCTGCAAATCCAAATGTACCACATACACTAGTTCCCCCTTATACACTCTCCTTGATAGATCCTCAGAGAACTCCAATAAATTGGTTAAACACAATACCTGTATTTTCCTTTTGACATTCTAAAAAATGGGACTCCGATGGGCATCTTGGTCGGCATGGACAACTTGGCCCAAAGGGCCTTTTTCCATGCTGTATAATTCTATTACTCTGTTACTCTATAAGCTCTTGGGTTTTTCGCTAGTGAACTCTCACATTTATTAATTTCTTGGTCACCCTTTTTTGAATTCTAAAGCACTCAAATCCTAAAGTTTACTGCTTTTGCTGGCAATTTTATAAGCCTTTTCCTTTGGTTTAATACTGTTTTTAATTTCTCTAATAATCCTTGGTTAGACCACTTCCCTTGTATTTTTGTGTCTTAAAGGAATATATATTTGCTGTGCCTGTATGTCAGCATCCAATAATAAACTGCATAGTTTTAACAAGCTATTCCAAGCTGAAGGTATGAAAGCAAACATATTGCACTGTAACTGTTCAACAATACTGGGGAAGCTTAACATCATCCAAGGCAAACGAACTTGCTTGAGTGTCACCCTATTCCCATTGATCCACTCTGGCTACAGGGTGCACAATCTACTACTATACAGCAACTCACACAGGCTTTTATGGCTACAAGCCCATGACCTCCAACAGCTACCAGGATAAAGGCAGAAGGAGCAATTACTCCTCCAGGTCAAACACCATTCTGATTTGGAAACTTCTTGGCATTCTTTATCATCATTGCATTTAAATATAGAAACTCTATACCTAACAGCACCAGAGGAGAACCACCACAAGAAGACAGCTCCTTAGTATCTTCTGGGGGATAATTAAGGATGGGCCATACATGTTGGCATTGGTATAAACATACCACTGTAGATGAGACGGAAATGTATTTGGTATTGTTAAAATGCCAATGCAAACTGAGAATGGTGAAAAAAATGAGTCTTTTTGATACCTTCTTCTTATAATCCTGGTGGCAACCAATTCTATGAGCATGACTCATTCAAACCATTATTATTCAACAGATGAATGAACACATCATTACTCAGGGAAATGCTGGTCTTGGGTACACTTCTATGCTTCTATTTATTGACAATAAGAAGTGCAAACACAAAACACATTGCTCCTTTCCTTCACTAGATGAGAATTCAATGGAACAATGGAGAATACAATGACTTTTTGCATGTTTTATCAAATGTAGCTCCTGTTGTCATTAACAGCCACAGAAGTTGGATCTGTCAAGCTAAATGAAAACAATGCTGTCATTTGAGCTAACAAATAATGTGACTTTTTTATGTAACCCAAGAATAACTAGCATTAATATTGCACTTATAACATACAGAAGCATCCCACAGCTCTTCATAGGAGAATAACCAAACAGACATTGACACCAAGCAGGTAGATCTAAAGAGGCATATTAGAGCATGAGAGGTGCTAAAATTTCAAGCAGGTTTTCTGGTCGGTTAGGGTCTTAGTGACTAGCTTTAGGAAAAGTGGTAAATATAGAAGGCGGAATTAGAGAGATTCAGAATTTTCAAAGACTATTAGGGCTGTTGGCTGTTGCAGAGAAAGAGAGAGGTGAGACTCTGGAAGGATTTGAGGAAGAGAAGTTTTAAATTTAGGCATCAGTAGGCCCGCATCAAAAGTAAGTCAGCGAGGGATAATGGTTGAATGATACTACAAAGTAGTCAGAAGTGGTTGAAGAGTCTGGGCAACCTGGAGATGATACTACTGTAGCCAAGAATTTGGCATACAAAATAATTAGGTCAAATGCTGTCTGTAATAGCTGCCACAAGCTAAACTGGGAGTAATTCCTTCTGCAAGCAAGGTTATGTCAATACGGAATACGTAAATATAAAATGAGGTGGTATTTGCAAAGTTTCATTAATGTCCCACGCTTCATTATTAGCATTGCAGATTTATACCTTCAGTGCAGTATTAAAATTCGAAGCTGCAATAATCTGATGGATCATGGCCCTTTGCTTAATGACATGTTCTATGTTACTCTGTATAGCTGCTGGCCATCTGCCAGCCTCAATCAAAGTTGAATCTCAAGTGTTGGTAAGGAAGGGCAACACATTGGCACCACTTTGTTATTTTCAATAACAACGTTAGAGATGAAAATCTTGCAGTTTGTTTTACCTGTTGCATAATGAACAGACAAAAGGGAAATGTGAAGGATTCTGTTCACATGAGATGCTGAAATATGCTTGTGAATGCATTGAAACTGACAATCGTCTCTTTCTGTCAGTTGTACCGGGGTTTTTAGGGGAAGACTACAGATGAGAATGAGCCTGATTTTTGTATCCATTGTGTACAAAATGGGTATAGATCAGATGCATTACATTGTGAAATGAGTGAAAATCAGTACTGCCTAATTTTTGCCTACTTCTTTGACAGCACCCAAAAATACATTCTTGTAACTGCAGTAGATTATTTCTGAAATAGGGCGTACATTTTATTGGCTTATTAAATACTATGGTAGAATATAGTAGCCCCCTACAAGATTTACCAGATGTTGGGTGCTGGACAGCAAATAAAACCTATAATTTTAACCTTATCAAACCACTAACACCAATCCCAAGCCCTCAACACCACTGAAGGTTTTACACCATGTCTGATTCTCTATTCCATTAAGCTGCAGAAACAGTGCATGCAGCATTGCTGCACCTTCAAACAGCAACAATAACCAATATTTTTATAGTGCCTTCACCAGAGTGCTCCAGAAATTGAAGCTGATCAGAATCATATAAGGAGATATTGGATAGTTACAACAAGCATTAAGGTCAGACATTTAAAGATGAGAGCTTATAGGGAAACAATTCCAGAGTTTACGATTGAGGCAGTTGATAAGACAGAGTGAAGATTATCAGGGAAATACAAGAGAATTTGAAAACAAGAATGAGTTTCAATACCTCAGCATCATGTTCCCCCTCACCTGAGTGAATATTTGTCATTGTAGCTTGCTGGCAAATTCAACCCAAAATACTTTCCTGTCCCTCTGTTGAAATGGATGGTCAGTAAACATGCTCTGCCCAAATGTTAGAAATTAACATAGCTTTTGCAGCAATCCTCTTAGTCATCAGGTCTTGGCGGCTTAAATAAACAACTTATGGGTTCAACCGCATCAGAATGTCATTTAGCACAAGACATAAATTATCAAGTATTTCAATCAACCATTGGAAAAACATCTTACAGATCAAGCAAAATGCACAGCAAGAGCTATCAAGTATCTCACAACTGATTAAACTCAGAACATTTATGTTTACGATAAAATCTTGCCCACAAAAGGGGCAAGACAGAAAACATTTTCCCCCACTCATGGATTACACTACTGAACTGGATCCTTAGCTTCAATAACTTCAATAGCATCAAATTTTGGAAGCTGAGTACAACAGCCAGCCATTATTATATTCTACATTTAATGCAAGGGACTGAGGATGATTTTCCACACCAAGAGCATAAGACACGAGCACATACATATATAACTGCAATCATGTAGACCAGGGCGAATCCATGTCATGGAAAACTGACAAGAGCCAAAATGAAGAGGTAAAGTATGACAGATGTTTGATTAACTCATGACAGTCAGGGAAGGAAGTCTGCCTTCCTCACCCAATCTGGTCTATGTCTGACTCCAAACCACCAATGTAGTTGACTCTTAATTGCTCCCTCAATTCAGAGCCAATTAAGGAAGAGCAATATATGCTGGTATCACCAATGTGATCCACATCCTTTGAATGAATATATTTTAAAAATTGATCCAAATGGAAACCTAAATCATCAAATAAATAGCCAGATTCAACAATAAAACTGTTTACCTGTTTCAAAGGTACACTGAATGTTATATAGTGCCAGTAGATTATCTCAAATCCATAATAGCTCAGGATAGGTTTCCAAAGTCTTACCTTCATGTGAACACATGAGTAAAACAAAGTAGTATGCAACTTAAATCATGTTGAAATTAAAATTATAAGTTAAATTTTCCAGGATGGCACTGGTAACCTGATCAGTTCCGCCACCATCATTGTGTTTCTTACACCAGGGATCTAATATTGACATATCTGATATTGATATCTGATAATTCAGTAGGAACTGGACATCTCAATGACTTCAGCAGGAATCATGATCAATTTTGCTGGTCAGACCTCATTTAATTCTACTGGGCAAGGTGCCAGCACTAAATGCATTGCTTATAAGCAGCTTGCTGTTTGAGAGAGCAGATGATTATTATGGGCTTGTAGCAGCAACTTAATGAGGAATGCTCAAATCATTTAACACAGCAGCCCATTTCAGTAGCAAGCATATTTTGCAACAGCAAGGGGAACCCTGGAAATATCAAAATAACCAACAGATTGAAGAAAACGAGTCACAGAATCGTTTCTAATTTTCCCACACTTCTGCTCAGAATGCCTTTGAAATAATGCTTCAACCGGTAGGCTCCCAGGCTGTATGACCCATGGTTTGTGAGCAGTGTGAGGAAAGGATGGTGACAGTGCTGTCTAACATTAATGTGATGTTACCAGTCCCTGCATAGTCAGTTGACCCCAATTTTGAGTAAATCCATATTGACTTCCAGTGCCATCCCTGGTTCACTTAATCAATGTCATGACAGAAACAAAATTGACTGAGTTCCAGCCCTATGTCAATGGATTTCCCCCTGCCCCCGTGCCAATTTCCATCCCAGAACTACCTTATTTCTAGGCTAACAAGATGATAATTAGCACTAGGCATTAGAACATGATGTCACTTTGTCTTGCTTCAGCTAACATCACATCCATATGTAGTTGCTTTTTATTTCTACATTCAAGGTGGCATGAACCAAAAACTATGTGAAAACACATTTTGTTTCAATGTCATACTTAAATATAATAAAGACTGTTAGCGGAAGTTCAGTCAGGATGTGATTTTTTTCTAATCTAAGCAACTTTTATGGCTAAATTATACACATGACTTCTTTTTTGTAATTTTTTTTGAGACTGCAACCCATGCAAAGACTTATTCTAGAACATATCTTTAATATGTCATACAGGGGGATTAAAACCTTCACTGTTCTATTTGCATTACAATTCAGTGATACAAATATTTGAATTGATTATCAAAGCCTGGAATCACCTCACATTCATTTTGCCTCTTGTTGATGGTATATGAATCCTTAAAAGCATTAAAGAACTGATCCTGTAGAAACAGATTACAATCATTCCTTAAGTACGGCACGGTAGGCACGGTAGTGTAGCAGTTAGCATAATGCTGTTACAGCGCCTGTAAGGAGTTTGTATGTTCTCCCTGTGTGTCTGCGTGCGTTTCCTCCGTGTGCTCCAGTTTCCTCCCATATTTCAAAGACGTACAGGTTAGGAGCTGTGGGCATGCTATGTTGGTGCTGGAAGAGTGGCAACACTTGCAGGCTGCCCCCAGCACATTCTCAGTAACGCAAAAAGACCCATTTCACTGTGTTTTGATGTACATGTGACTAATAAATAAACATCTTATATCTTATCTTCTTATCTTATCTTAAATGTCTTCAGCATGCAGAATGCAACAGTCATGCCATTTCTGCCAATTAAAAGTTCTTATCCTATCAGTCCAAAGACATTAACATATTTCATCATAAATGTTTCTGTCGGACCAATCACAACAAAAATAGAGTTGTCAGCTACACAATAGCTGATGAAAGGAAACAAATTAGGGGATACGCTAACCAATAATATGTTATATTTGCTATTTAACATGTCTTTTTTTAAAATGAAGGAAGAGGGCAAAATACTAGCAGGACAAAAGAACTTAAAAAGTCAAAAGAATGAGATCAATGCATGCAAACAAGTAAAAACAAAAGTTACACAGAAAATAATTGGGTGTAAGTTAAGCAATTGTCTAGCATCTGATAGTTTCTACTCTGGAGCATTAAAGGAAACAATGGAGAAAGTACAGATTGAGTAGTCATTCATCTCAGAGAGTCTCTGGACTGGAGAAAGGTGTCAGTTAAGAACCAGTTTTGGGGAAGTCATTATAATTAATTATCCTTGAGCATTTGAGCTATGATGAACTGATTAGTGAGACTTACTATAAATTTGTTAATGGTAGGGCTTGTCTGATCAATCTAGGTTTTTTTGATGGGATCATTAAGCTGGTGGATAAAGGGCAATATTTGAAAGTCATCCCTAAGGATTTCTAAATGATATTGATAAAATTGCATGCAAGAAATGACCAAAAACAAATGTCCATGGCATTGGAAGTAAACTTGTAATGTGGGCTATGACAGATATATGATCTGAGGCTTATGTCAGGCCCACGTTTGGCACTAGGGCTATGAAAAATCTCCGAAAACTGTTTCGGACAGAGGTAGAGTGTTAGCTGGGGAACCAAATTTATGGTGGAGACCATACAATGGTTCAGTCTCCCAAATATTTACATTAGAAGAAACTTCTGCTCCCCACAAAACTTAAGGTCAGACAGTGGAGGGATCCTAAAAGATGGTGGCATGAATGACCTCATTGTCACCAGTGTACAAATGGAAAATGACACTGTGTTCTCAGAAGATGTTACTGAGGAGCAGCAGCAGTGTTTAAATGAGAAACTGGGGGCAAAGTATAAATCTTCAGGGTCACCAGAGGTGTGGGAGCAGAAGGAGAAGGCACAGCAAGTGATTTTCTGACTATGATCACATGACAAGAATGCTGTTTGATGGTGGAGCAGAAGAGAATGGTATGGTCAATCATCTCGAAGGCAGAGACAGGTTGAAAAGGGCAAGGAGGGAGGTGAGCTTTGTCACAATCAGAAAGTCCATCATGAGTGGCTTTGAAAAGAAAACGTTATGCTACAGTGGCATGCTAGAATCCTGATCTGAAATATTCAAACAATAATTCCTGGAAAAGATGGGTATAAATTTGATGGGATGCGACACACCTGTAAAGCGCTGCTCTTGGGGTTGGTGGAGGCAGGCATGCTCACGAGCTTTAAGAAGTATCTCGACAAGCACTTGAATTGTCAAGATACAGGTCAAGTGCTGATAAATAGGATCAGTGTAAATGGGTACTTGATGGTCAGCATGAACATGGTGGGCTGATGAGCCTGCTTCTGTGCTGTATGACCCTTTAACTATGACATTCAATTAGAAAGGAAGATTGAAGATGGACTGATGCTTTGCTTGACCAGTGGCAGTCAATGATGGCGGGTTATTTTGAGGAAGTGGTGCTAATAGCAGATTTGACAGAAGGTTGGGGGTAGTACAATTTCATCTAACCTGGGGACCAGGAAGGGAAGCTAGTCAGGAGTTTGGCAGGTATATAGTTGAGAGGATAAGAGTTAGATCTCATGGATTAAATAAGCTTGGAAAAAAAGATGCAAGTTCATGGTTAAGATTTGGTGGGTGGAAGTTGTGGTGCGGGAAGGGGGATCAGTGCAGCACAAAGCCATGGTAAGGCAGGAAAGCCGTAGTAGTAGCTTACCAGATTGCCTCAACTTAGTGTCGATGAAGTGCTTGACTTTGGAAATGAGGATGGAGGAGATGGGAGGGAGATGTCGAAGTCTATGGTTTGCAGCAAGGAGATCAGTTTGAGTTTCCACATACACAAATTACTGAAGGATACTGGGTAGGTGCAAAATGTCTTCAAAAAGCTAATGGAATGTTGGCCATTGTCTCATGGTGGCTTGAATTCAAGGAGGAGGAAGTGTCACTTCAGTTGTATACCACGTTTCTCAGACCCTATCTGGAATACAGTATTAGGTGTTGAGCATCACATTTCCATAATGATATATTGACCTTGAAGGTGGTACAGAAATTTGGAATTATACCCCTCCAAAATGCTAACAATTCTGGATCAATTGATTTTTTTTAATCAGACTTTTATTTGGGCATCAAGGAATATGGATCAATGGCATGTAAATGGAGATGAAGTATCGATCAACATGGTGAAATAATCTATAAGTACACAATCCCATAAACTTTCAAGCTGCACAAGCAAAGCAATTTCAATTCATTTACTTTACATGCAAAAATACTCAGCTTGGTTATCACTGAAAATAGTGGCAGTTGCTAAATAATTATGGATAAAAATAGAGTTACGGGTACCCTATAATTTTGGAATCAAGAAGTACAATAGCAATGCCATACTGAGACTGCAGTAATTGCCCTTAACTGGTTAAACCTGTCCTGTGTGTAGTCGCATGCCTTCCACTAAGACTTGCTCAGCAACACTAATTTACCCATGCCTGACGCTATAATGATCTATCAGTAACCTTGTAAAATATTTAATTACAGTTACACTCTACTATATAATGTAAGGTTAATACAATTTTGGAACAGAACATTGCAGGCATATAACTGAGCTATAAAATATGTAAATTACAAACAACCAAACATAAAATCAAATTGCTGTAAGTAAACAGTTCAGTTCAATACTTTCTAACTTCACCTTGGACTTCGTAGTGATAAAATTAATGCTAGTGATGGTGGAAAAATGGAACTACCATCAGAAAAACATCAGAGAGATGATGCCTGGCATACTTTGCCTTATGCCATAGGCAGGTTTCTTGATCAACATTCTTGGTTCATTAAGATGAGTTGTCTACCCATATTTGGGGTGTGGATTGGAAGCTTGTCAATCAGTGCAGATTACTGTGATCCCTTCAAGAGCTGCTCGTTACCTCAATTTATGTACCTTTCCATCAGACAGAGCTTGCCCGCAGATGGGTCTATTTCCATTGGGCAGAAGAGCAGCACAGTGGTGATGAGTGGATCCTGCTGCCTCATAACTGTACCAACCTGAATTCGATCAGGAACATTGGGTGCTGTCTGTGTAGAGTCTGCACATTCTCACTTTGAATGCATGAGTTTCTCTGAATGATCTAGTTTTCTCCCACATCCCAAACATGTGCTGGGAGCTTAACTGGCTGTTGATTAATTCTTCTTAGTATTACTCTTAAGAGTTGATAGTCATGTGAGAGAAAATAAGTTACAGGGAAATATGAGGTGGAATGGTACTGATAGGATTGCTCTGCTGGGAGCAGAGATTAACCTGATGGACTGAATGGCCTCTTTCTGTGCTGTAATAATATTATGTACCTAGCAAAAGACCCAATGGCTAGTACATATTTTCTGACTTTCAGTCTGCTAACAGTTTATCCCTGCTGAAAAAAAGGAACAAAAATCACTTCTTCAAATCTGAAAAGAGAATCAGAAATAATTATGTCCTTATAGCATGGAGACCGTCACCAGAACCAGTAAAAAGATTCTGTTGTGCAGCAGGAGCTATTGTGTATGGATATACACCTAGAGCTAATGTACATGCATTCCTTTCAATGTAATACACTAGCATAGATGACTAGCATATTACATTGAAAAGAATGTTGGTAAAACTGTTCGTGTATTCCTCAGGGATATTCCACTTAGCATAATATTCATGCAACTGTTGATTTTTTTTCAACTATTCTCTTCACTTTTAATGGAATTGGTCTGACAAACCTTTCACTGTCACTCACCTATTCATTCTCTTGAGAATGTATGACTTCTTTGTCCCCACCACCCCCAAATCTAAGTTTTGACATATCTAATGTATAATAAGCTTAACCATTTGCCCTCTGACATTAAATAAATTCTGGAAACCGTCAGTAGGTCAGGCAGCATCTGTGGGAAGAGAAACACAGTTAACATTTCAGGTTGTGAGTGTTTCCAGCATTTTCTGTTTTTACTTCAGATTTCCAGCATCTGAAGTTTTCTGATTATCATCAGATGTGACCAGACCAGATTAGGTTCTACCAGGCTTTGTTTTCTTCTCTGGGAAAACAAAATACCCAGTGTTATAGGTACTATGAACATTCAGCAGGACACTTCAATTTATTTGCTCTCCATCTCAATAACCTCCTTTATTCACCTCCTATGTTACTTCATTCCTTCCCATTTTCTCTAAGGCAGCTACTTTAAATCTGAACCTCTACTCCTCTCTAATTTCACCTCCATTTCCCCACTGAGATTGTTTTTATTCTTTACTCTCTCCTTCTCCCTGTACCCCATTCCCACTTAAACATCGTTCACTGAGCTTTCCTTCATTACCCAGTCCAGTCAACACTGTAAAGGTTCCCTCTCCTCAGGTATGTCCACCTTTCTTTCTTCCTTTCACTTCTTTCTTCCTTAAGGTACAAAAATAACTAGATCAAGATTATTTCTAAATCTGTCTTTTACATTGCTAGGCATTGAACTTGAACATTTATTTCAATAATATTAATCTATTTGGTACAGTTAAATTAACTTTAGATAATTGGATAATCTGTTCAGACAGAAAAGAGTAATGTACATAATGAGGTGATCAATCAAGCTGGAAGCATGAAACATGACGATCATCAAAAGTAATTTAAGATAGACGTGGTGCACACAGGTAAACAAAACCTGCAATTGTGACTGGAAAGGTGGTTTATACTGAAATATTTTATTAACTTTTATCCCAGTACAAGAAAATGTCATTTTTTTGTCAATTATAGGCATATTGTTTCCAAAAGTGACTCAAAAGCGATATGGGCCAAACACAGGCAAATGGGACTCGCTCAGGTGGGCAACACAATTGGCATGGATGAGTTGGGCTAAAGGGCCTACTTCAAAGCTGTAAAACTCCATGACTCAAAAGTTTAATCATTTATCTTGAACTATTTACTTCCAGTGTTCGCTGTTCTGTGTTAATGAAGAAGTTAGAAGTCTCATTCTGAAACCACTGACGGATGGAGCAGGCAAGAGAGGACAAGATCAGGGGCAGTTAAGCTCCATTCAGTGCTGCCTCCCCACTCACATCAATTAGTCTGCTTTAGTGACTAATGAACACTTGTCCTCATGACACATGGCACTTGCAGAATGGCACCCTAATAAAGTCTTATGTTAAAAAGCGGTACGGAATGAAAAGTTAACCGCTTTCCGTAAAATATCACTGAATGTCACAAGATAAAAATCTGCTTAATTGTATGAAAAGTTGATGAGGCGTAATTAAAACATAACTGGAAATTATTCTATCAGAAAGGAAAATAGCAGTATGTACAGAAAGTGATTAGGTCAACACATAACGATTAGCCATTGTTTTTGGCTGACATTTCATTGATAACAAAGAGAGAACTTTAAGCAGTTAAGGTAGACTACAATAAATAATGAGGAAATTTTAATATTTCCCATGTAAAAGTGGACATACCAGGGATTAATTGAAGAGGAAAAGTAGTCACAGAGTCAGTCAATACTGTTCAGCACATGTGAAGCTGGAATTAGGTCAGGTAGTGGATTAGAATTAGTATTTAAGGGCCTCCTCGGAATGATTAGTAAACTGGAGGTGAGTGAACCCCTGTGCTCAGCTACCTGGGATTATTTAATACCATAATCAGCAGCAAATTCAAAAATTTGACAAATTGTATAAAAATACCAAAGAGGGTCAGATGGAAAGTGGTAATGAACACAAAGCACTTTTCAGGTGGAATACAAGAAATATCAGAATTTTGGCAGTTTGTGGCCCTTGCATGTTCCTGACTTCATTTTTAGGACATAAGGTTTTCACCTAATCAGCAACCATTTCTCTCATCACAAGTGACTATTCTATAAAGAAAACAGGATAAAGGGAAGGATAGGATGTGGAAATGAATGTGATTTATCCTCAACTTTTCTTAACTATCCAAGGGAACCCTATTTTATTTGAAGTAATAAACTTCCAGAATGATTGGGCTGACAAATTACCAAACAGTATAATTTAGTAGAATGGAAACAGTCCTTTCTTAATACAGAATTTGGTACAAAACACTTGGGTTGACAAAGAACTATTCTTCTTGGGCAGTCCAACAGGTCAGGGACAGCTTGTTTCCACTCCAGTTGTGAAGCAGCTGATAAGGCCCGAACTCATTTCCTGTTATTAATGGACACTTAAATATCAAGTGCTCTCATTACTCAGAAGCCATTGTAAACTTCTGATCCCACTAAACAGCTGAAATTAATGGATTTGCTCAGGAAAATGAGTGTACCACTTGTAACTAAATGAGTTGTTTTGTTTTAATTAGGTTATGTACAATAATCCCCCATTAAGGTCACAAGGTAGTACGTTCTTTGCGCAAGTACTAGTATTTTTCAAAATTTGCTTAGTATGATAACACTGCACTCATGTTTTGGCAAAGGATAAAAATCATCAGCCAAGTTTCCACATCTGATGACCCTTGCTGACCACTGGAAAAGTGGCAGCATGTGAGGATGTAGTCATTTCTAACATCAAGTACTTTGCCAACATTATCAGGATGGGGATGGAGGATGGATGGGAACTATTATATAAAACAATATAAGTGTTTTTCTAATTTCTTCTGTATAAGCCTTATGAGCTGTTAGTTCAAAGTCAAGTTTATTGTCATATGCACAAGTACATATATGCACAGGTGCAATGAAAAACTTGCAGCAACATCACAAGCACATAGCATCATATAAGCAGCATTCACAAGATAAACATAAATTATACGCAATTTTTACAAGAAAAAAACACAATTAAAACAAAAATAAGTTCATTTTAGTGCAAAGCGATCAGGGTGGTAATAGTGTTGCTAAATTATAGTGATTATGGTTTTGCCGGTTGGCTCAAGAACCGTATGGTTGAAGGGAAGTAGCTGTTCTTGAACCTGGTTGTGTGGGACATCAGGCTTCAGTGCTCTATAGCACCACAGTTCTTGCTTTCATTGAGAATATATTCAAGGTTAAACTCCAAGCTCTTTTTCAGTAGCTGGAGGTCAGCCTTCACTGATCAATTGAGTAATGCAAGCTGAAACTTATCTCTTTATGTATTCATTAGAGATCTTGTAGCTTGTATCCATGTCATGTGTAAGACAATTCAGTATTGCTGTTTCCAATGTCTAGATGTACACCATCCAGTATTTTACCTTGTCATCTTTTAAGAGCAACTTTTATTATGCAGTGCATTGGTAGGTAAACTGAAATGCAAACAGAGGTCAAGTTCTTGTGAGCAAATGCACATTGTAATGATGTGTAATCCAATTTATATAATCTCAATTACGCAAGTAACTCAGTGGAGGACAAATCACAATGCAAAAGGTAGTTATTTATTTATAGAGTGATCACAGCTAAAAATTATTCTGTAGTATTTCTGAATAAGTTTTTTTTACTTTTCTGCACACTACCTACTTAATGCAGGTGCTCAGTTGCAAATGATTATTTTTGATTTGGATCTCCTTAAAGTATTGTGAACTCCGTAAGGCAATAAAGAGATATGTGACAAAATTGTCCCTTTAGACAATTTAAAAATATATATTTGTCAGTTGTCCTTCTAAAGGTAACAGAGCAAATTTTCCATTCCTGTGTTTGGTTTAGGTGTTTGGAGAAGAAGTGTTTTGGGTAATTTCATTTTGGCTACACCCAGCTTTGACTTCCTTGCCAATGGTTTCACTGGCTGGCTTCTCCCGCTCTGCGCACTGTTTCAGGACCATTCTGGAAAGAAAGGATAATCCCAAATTCTTTTCTGGAGTACAAACCATCTTTCCTTTAACAACAAGTGAGAGGAGCTCCTGCTCTTCATTATCTCGAGGACTAAGACCTTTTAATGAACTGTGTCCACTGCTTCCCTCCCATTCCCTGGGCAACTGGGACAAATTGTAATGTTTCCCCTTGGGCTGGTTCTGAATTTACACCTTCCTCTTCACTACCTCTTTTCCCCCACTTTTCAAAGTACTCCTTAAACCTCGAATCAAGCTTTTAGTCCGAGAGCACTGTCATTACCATTGATGTAATGCCTGTCCTTTATCTCCCCTTTCACTGCCCAGTGTGAAACAATGACTTACTTTAATCTCCTCTACACTGGGGAGGTCAACCTTGTGCAGTTTGAATGACCACTCTGAAGAATTCAATCTACTGTATAGGCATGAGCTCAATTTTCTGATCAACATATTATTAGGAAGTTAATTCTCCATCATATTCTCACTCTCACTTCTCTGTCCTCAGCCTCCTATACTAATGAAGCTCAAGAAACACAATTTGTCTTTTGACTAAGCACACTACAACCTTCTGGTATGAAAGATGCCTGTACATGGTCAAAGTCAGTATAACAAAGCCAAAGTCAAAGTCGAGTTCACTGTCATATGCACAAGTGCATGTATGCACAGGTGCAATGAAAAACTTACTTGCAGTAGCATCACAGGCACATAGCATCATATAAGCAGCATTCATAAGAAAAACAAAAATTATACGCAATTGTTACAAGAAAGAAAACAATTGGAACAAAAAAAAACAAAGTCCATTTTAATGCAAAGGGATCAAAATGGTCATAGTGTTGCTAAACTCTAGTGATTAGGGTTGTGCCTGTTGGTTCAAGAACCAAACGGTTGAAGGGAATTAGCTGTTCTTGAACCTTGTGGTGTGGGACTTCAGGCTTCTGTACCTCCTGCGCAGAGGAATGGATTAAGTTTCAGCAGGAAATAGGCAGAGGTAGGAGTGGCATCAGGCAATGTTATGGAAGTGGATATTGGACGTCTTAGTGATGACGCTGATATGGAGTGTGAAGTTCACCTCAGGGTTAAATATAACATCAATGTTGTGAATGGCCTGATTATGTTTCCGATAATTTATGCTTGGGACTTGAAACAAAGGTTTAAGTATTCTAAATATTTAGTTGGAGAAAATTTTGGCTCCTTCCCCCAGTGTTGGGGCAGTACAATGAAACTGCAAGTAGAGTTGTTTTTTCACAGCTTCCATGTTCTGGGTTCAAAGTCAAAGGTAAATTTGAGTTTACTGTCACATGCAATGAAAAGCTTACTTGCAGCAACATCACAGGCACATAGCACCATATAAGCGGCATTCACAAGCAATTAATCTTGACCTGTGTGGAGTTTGCACATCCTCCCTGTGACCACATGGGTTTCCTCTCATGCTTTGGTTTTGCCTCACATGTCAAAGATATGTGGGTTGGTAGATTAACTGGCCACTGTAAATTGGTCCTAACATGTAGGTGTGTAGTGGCAGTAGTAGAATCTGGGGAGAGTTGATGTGAATATGTAAAAGTGTGCTTTATGGTTGGCTGTAGGGATGACTCAGTGAGGGAGCCAGATGAGCAGAAACAGAAATAGGAGAGAAGGGTCAAGACAGGCTCCAACGGGTACAACTGGGGACATCAATATTTCTGTGGAAACTGTGTTGTCTGAGGCAGCATAAAGATAAGCAAAATGGAAGAGCCAAAAGCTGATCCTTGAGATAAGGTACTCGCAGTGGAAGAGAAACCATTGCTGTTGATTCTTTGGCTGTAACAGATTAGATTGCAATAGAACCAAGTCAGTGCACTGACCAATGGCAAGTGGGAGTGAGAGACAAGGCATTGGAACAGATTATGTGCTCAACCTGGAATAGGCTGCAGGTAAATTAAAGAGGGTGAAGAGGAATAGATCCTTCAGAATTAACCGGGAGAGAGATGGCATGTTATAGAAAGTCAAGGCCTTTATGCCCTTTGTCACAATCGTATATGATATCATTAATGGCTTTGACAGAAGTAGTTTTGGTACTATGTGAGGGACAGAAATCTGACTGGACAAGTTCAAATGAATTTCAGGATAAGGTGGGCAGAAAGTTAGATTGCGACAACACTTTTGAGGAGTTTGGGTGGAAAATGAGGTTGAAGCTGATGGTGGAGATTTAAAAGTCAGAGCTTGGATTTTTAGGGTGAAAGAGACTGCAGATGCTGGAATTTGAAAGTAAAAACAGGGTCTTGAGGCAAAACGTCGACTTATGCCTTTTGCCTCCACAGATGCTGCTTGACCTGTGAGTTGTTCAAATGTTCTGATTTTTTGCTTTGGATTTTTGGCAGAGGGTGACAATGGCAGGTTTGAAGAAGAGCATGCTTTTTAAATTGCAAAGGGAAAAGAACAATACGTGGGCTCAAACATTTTGAGGCAAGAATTGACTTATGTCTGTAGATTCTCATTGATTCAATGAATTAACTTTATGGGGAAGCCTATTTTTCAGTCTTGAAACTTCAGCCAAGAATGGTTAATAATTTTAGAAAAGTGGTCAGTGGCTTTTTCAAGATTATGATCAAAAGCAATATGCTTTTTTGCCAAAAATAGCAGATCCTGTAGTAATTCATGATTTTAAGTAACAAACAGATCTCACTTTGTTTATCAGTTAATAGAGGGGAGATTGAAATGATTACCTATATTCATAAGTCTACCCTTAACGTTTTGATATAATCTCAGTTTTTCTGATCTTTGTTGTTGAATTGCAGTAACTTTACTTTGACAAACAACTATCTTTGATCTTCATCTGTTATAATGCTTGCAATGATAGGTTTGAGGTGGAAGTTCTGTTATTTTTATGTCTAGACACTTTAAGTTGAGACCTAATCTTTCAGGTAGCATCAGTCTACCTCCGTCCTTGATACAACATGATACAATATTTTTGTCCTTGATCTCATTTTTTTCTTTATCATTTTGGAGTTATTTCTTGCATCGTAGAGACATTTAAATCAGTTATCCCTATTGCTGATTTTTACTGCTGCATCTGCAATGTTTCTGGTGGCGGTCATATATTTTGTTATTTGTGAGAGTTAAGGAAGCTAAAATCCACTACTCAGCTGTATTCTGAATATAGTATTGATTTTGACATTCAATATTTACTTTTTAAGCCTACCTGCACTTATAACCTCTCAAGTAACCATTCCCAACAATCAATTAAAAATTGGGAAATACCTGTATAATAACTAAAGGACCTATTTAATGACCAATCTAGAAAAGTCAGGGAAATATCTGATAGTTATCCATTCCAATAGGGAGCAATGAGAAACTGAAAAACTGTGAAAATTTTGTATCAAATAATGGTGTGGGTAAAAAGTAGAGCTGCTGCCTCACAGGTTCAATACTGACCTCAGGTGCAGGCAATGTGGAGTTTGCACATTCTCCCTGTGACCACATGGGTTTCCTCTAGGTGCTCTAGTTTCCTCCCACATTCTGAAAACATGTGGGTTGGCAGGTTCATTGGATATTGTAAAAAAAATTACCCCTTGTGTGTAAATTGAGCGGTGGGATCTCGGACGAGGTGATGGAAATGTGGGGAAGATAAAATAGGTTCAAGTAGGACTAGCGTAAATGGGTGCTTGATGGTTGGTGTGGACTCACGGGGCTGTATCTCTCTTTGACTGGATATATACTGTGTTTGAAATTGAATCATTATAACCTCTTAAAATAGAGCACTTCTGCAAAAATCAGAAAAAAATTGAAGATTATTTCTTTTGGCCATGGGAAAGAAACAGGGAGATGGAACCACCTGGATATCTTGCAATGAGACAGCACAGGCATGAAGGACTGAATGATCTCATTCTCTGTTGTGTCATTTTATGATGTCATTGTCTACCCCCACGCTCAAGTTATTTTCACTTTTTCCACATTTGGTTCCCTAGCAATTTTTCAAATACACACATGCATAGGCTTTGGTAGTCAATAGCTCTGATTATCATTTTTCTGGCAATGTTCATAAATGACCAAATTCATTGAATTAAAGTATGATTTGATCTCACATCCTGTGTTATGAGCCCAAGATTATAATCATAACAGAATCTTTACAAATGCACCTTGTTTTGCTTCTATCAGCATTATATTTTCTGCACTGATACTGGTTTGATGCAGCTGGAATTCCCATGGTTACAGTACACATGAATGAAGGATGATTCACCATCAATCTCTCCCATGCAGCACATAAACATGGACATTTATGTATATGTGAGATTTTCATATCTGGAGAAACATAGTTTGACATAAACTATATATGTATAACATATAGCACATAGAGCATAACACAGAGCCCTATCATGTCATCAGTTCTGCAACTCTTGATGTGTGTACTGTTGAGGAATGGGAATAAGTGGATAACTTTATATATGTTATGTAAAAGTGTTACAGCACAGGAGATTATTAGATCCACTGTCACTCTGTTCACTTGCTGATAAATTTGTCCATTTATTCCTATTCCCTACTGCTCAACATTGCAATATATTACATTAGATTTTGTTCAGAGGATAAATGCATGCTTGCCATAGACTTTCCATCGGCTTTTACATGACATGTTGCTGTCCATCAACCACCCAATAAGCCCAGCTCCTGCAACAAGGCACCTGGAACCTGTGGAATTTGGCAACGTAACTGTGTACCTCCTTAACCATTAGAATGACAAATTGTTGATTAGCAATGCATGGCCAGAATAGTGAGTTTCATGTCAAGCCAGTTACAGAAAATTAAGCAATGAGAGAGGAAAATTAAAAAAGGATAAGAAAAATAAAGCAAATGTTTCTCAAATTCTCCAACAAAATAATGGAAAGCTGAAGGAAAGAAAATCCACTCAGTACCAAAAAGATTTCTGGGCAGTAGCTAAGCCTTTCCATGTTATTAAATGGGTACTTGGACTAGAATAAACAAACGTTAACGTTTTAGATTCATCTTGTTTATTTGGGATAAGTACAAGAACATTAGGCTATTCAGTATATTTGATTGGTAAGTCGGTTGGTGGAATGCTGACAGTTTATAGTCATCTCTGGTGCCCTAAAGACCCCATCAAGACAGACCAGACAATCAACAACAACATGCATTGATGCACGGAGGGAAAAATTCATCTTTGGTCCCTGGTGTTACATACATGTGTTATACTCGCCTCTGAAAAATTATATCTATTGTGCAGAACTCAGCATAACTGGCAGCAATACCCAGCACAGTCTAACTACTAGTGACAGTGAAAGACTGAAATCTATTCATGTACTTCTACTTAAATCTTGTAGTAGGCTTCAGGTAAGCATCTAAAACTTCAATTTTTGAATTGTTTTAAAATTCAGACAATTGTTTCCATGTCTAATCTAGTTTTTTTAACAAGTCAACTATTTTCACAATTATCTTTCAAAGTCTCTTCCCCTGACTTGCCCAGGTGTTGCTGAAGTTCTTATCCTTGTTTTCAAATCCCTCCACTGTCTCTCTCTTCGCTTTCTCTGTAATCTTTTCTAACTCTGTAACCCACTGAGAACTCTGAATGCTTCTAGATTAGGCTTGTTGACGATACTCAAGTTCTTTTTTCTCTTCAGTTAGCAGTCATGCCTTTAGCTGTCAAAGGTCTGGGCTCTGGAATTCCCTTCCTAAACCTCTTTGCCTATCTCTCCATCTTCCTTTAAGGTGCTCCTTAAAACAAACTTCTACATAAGCTGTTAGACATCTGTATTAACACCTCTCTAAGTGGCCCAGTGACAGGTTTTGTCTGTTAATACTGATGTGGTACATTTTCCAACATTAAAGTCACTGTGAAATAAATTCATCTTTAGCCACTAGGATTGAAAATGTGCTTAAGTATCAGTGGCAAGTTAACTCAACTCCACACAATGAATGTAAATGAATAGAAGTGAACACAACTACCTGCTAATATTTGCACATTTGTCACAAGGGACCAAAGATGAATTTCTTCCACTACATCAAATCATGTTAACATCTTTGTTGAATTTTTATCTATTTCCTGGTCTGTCTTGATGAAGTTTCAGAGAACTGAAAATAATTGTAAGATGTAGAGATTATTGTTTCTTGGAAATGGTAAGTCTGGGAACAGTGGTTGCTACTTATGCCAGGAAGGCAGATCTTGAGAAATAAGTTGGTCAGCTTGCCTCTGCAGTGTTTACTTTTAAGTTATAACCTGTTTTGTGTATTTTATTGTCTGATTTACAAAGTTTTTACTCTATTTAAAGAATCACAAGACAATTGTTCCAAGGTTAAACAGCACACCACAACTATTCAAGTATAAAATCAATTCCATTTATAATGCCATTAAAGGTCATGTTTATAACCAATTCTATCACTACCAATCCTGTTTGGTGACAAATTGTCTACTATCATTTGAACTCATGATCACTTGAAGGTAAGTATTTATGCACTAAATTGTTAGTGAAATTACTTACGAAAAGGTTAAATGAAACCTGCTGCTTCTTTTATATGGCTTTTCATTTTGTTTTAAATAATACAGCTCCTAAGGGAACACTAAATACAATATTTATGAAAAATGGAAGAGCAGCCGGCAAGGAGTAAAGGGATCACTCAACCTCAAGTAGAAATCTGATGTTTCATTGTCATTACCAAACTGACTCGAAACACAGGTTGAGCTAATTACCCACCCAAGGACTGGAATGAAAAATGCTTAGGCAACTGCTACGAGTTATTGTCAAATTTCATTTCATTTGAGCGAAGAAGAAACAAAAGCAAGAATTGGGCAGAGTGAAGGTCAAAGTACACTTCCATTTAAATCTGTGCTCTGTCAGATTCCAATTCTGTACTGTTGTGCCTGATTTCAAGGTCATTGTTGACAAGGTTTGCCCAGAAGTTCATTGAAGTCAATGAAATGGATTTCTGAGGCATAGTGCAACATGCATTCACAATCATAAATGCATTTAGCATGACTGGGAGGGTTGGAATTTCAAGGTACACATGCTAGCCATTCTTGATAAAGCCAAACAGGAAATGATCCTATTTTCTCCCATCATGATTCCACAGAGGCTGAGGACATTATTTTGAGCTTGGTTCTTCAAATGAAATACTTAAATAAATGTCCAGGACTGTCTGCATGCAAATATATAATTCCTCACCGACATTTACAATTTCCCAATTTGATATCCAGAAATCATGGGAAAACGTCTATAAATTTGGAGCCAACTCAAACAGATATTGCCTTGAATCCATCTCTGCATAAAGGAAACACAGAGATCACTATATCACAAAGCAGATTTATTATATTTATTGTTTCATGGCAAAGGACCATAAATGGCAAGGCCACTATTTATTACCAATGAGAAGTTGGTGCTGAGCTGCTGCTTTGAACCACTGCACGATATTTAGCAAGTTTAAAACAATTGGAGATTTGATTTAGTGTGTTTTCTGAGTACTGCTACAGTTTGCTTTCTATACAGTACAGCAATTAAATACAATCACGAGATAGCAGGCAACCTGTACTAGAAATCATACTGGCTGTGGTGTGGTTCTGTTAATATTGACTTGATGCACAAACATAAAATCTTCCGTGATTCAGTTTAATTGGGCAGTATTATAGAAGATAATCATTTTTTGTTTGCATTAAAATACGTTTCTTGTGTTTAGAGTGGTAACATTGCATAGTTTTATTAATACAGCTAGAAATGGTTTATTTGTAAATTATGAACATTGTAACATGGGAATCCAGTGCTCTACCTATGAGCAACATGATTCAAAACCACAGACTTAAGACTTGTATTCAACCATTTACTACCTTCAAATGATAAGCACTAGTCATTTTCTTAATGAATTAGATATTATTTGATAGGAAATAAAGTCAGTCATGCACGCAAGAAAATGAATGCAATATGAAAAGTTTTTTCCAAGTAGGACTTTTTCCATTGGTAAAATCTCACCATGTGGACTCAGACATAAGGATAGTTTTGTGGGCAGGGCACACACTGAATCTGGAGCCAACATCAAAGATTACATTAAACTCAACAGTAAGTGGTTTGGGGTGTAACTCATTTGCATTAAAATTCCCCGATTTTGTTTGGGTTGATGTGGTTGATTCCACAGGAATTGCATCGATGGTGTAGGATAATCAAAGTGAAACTCTACCCCAATGTTTCCATCTGTACCATGTTATTTTATAATTATAAATTAAGCTGTAGGTTTTAGTTTATTTCTGTGGGACTTTTTTCACTGTTTTGCTTTGACTAAGAGTGGAATAAGCCATTACCATTGCCAGGCATGAGAAGTTGGACAGTGTGGCTGTAAACCCAGATAAAATCGTAAGAAATTTACACCTGCTGCAATTGCATCTTCTCCCAAATGCTACAACCAGTGGAGTCACCACCACTCAGTGCCTGAATTTAAAAAAAGGCAAAATAAAACAAAACTCTTCTTTCTTTTCTGCTTATTTCAGTGCTATTAATAACCACTCCTTGTAACTGATGTTTAAAATGGTACAGTTCAATAAGTGGTTAAGTGAGAAAAGTGCTTAACAGTGATTAAGATGTGAAAATGATAGATCTCTACAGAAAGAAATTTCTCTCAACTTTTCATTTCTTAGCTTTAAAGGCAATTTCAAATTAGTGAAGCTTCCTTACTGTTCCCCAAATAAAGAAAAAAGTCTTTCTCTATTCATAGAAATTCTTTGAAGTTTAAAAAACATATATTAAATTGTTTCCTTGCTTCTTTGTTTCAAAGGCAATAGTTCAAGTATCTTGCCATTCCTTGTAACTACATTTTCTCATCCAAGTATCAACCAAATGAATCTATTCCCTTCTCTCTTGAAGGCTCTGATATTCATTCCATAATGGAGTGCCTGTCCCTGGTTCTGAATATTGGATAACCTTTAAATCATCAAATACACAAGGATAAGTTTCCTTTCCAGTTTCTGTTCTGGATATGATGTGTGTTTTTAGTAAAGTAATGAAATACTAAGTGAAACCGAATATAGCAGTCTCTCACGGATCTTTAAGCTTGTGCAGTTTATAGATTTGTATTGCCATGTGCAACAAGATACATCATTTGCTGTGAAAGTAACAACTTTGGTTGTCTGTCCTTAGCCACCTAGTTCGACTGGTGTTTAAGGAAATACATCAAGTACACCAAAAGAAATAAAGAACACATGGCTTGACTTTTCAGTGCAATCTTGGAAGTGAACACAAGAAGCCCTGTGCAGCACAGTGGGGCTCAATCTGATATTCGAAAGAGTGCTTTCTCTGAGTATTTTTGGTTGTGTATGTGGCAAATGCATTGAGCTATACAGGAGCAGCTGTCAATGTTTGGCATTCTTTGAATGAACTTGGTGCCAAAAGAAATTTTTTTCTTGACCACTGTGACCCTCAAACTGCTGCATCATGTCTGTTTGTGGGCAACTTAAGACAAATTTCCTGCTGTTCCATACCCACTCCCAACAATCTGTCTTAAACTTTGGCTAAACTAATTATATTATGCTTAGTCCATGTCCTTGATAGTGTTACCGAGAGGGAGAAGTATGGATGATGGATTAAGAGGAAAGGATGCACCATGGGGCATATTGGGTGGGTGGAGAGGGGAAGCAGAGAAACATTTCAGAGGCATGAAGAGAGAAATGAAATTCTGTAGTTAATTCAAGTGTAATTATGAAGTCCTTTGGACATGAATGAGATCATGGTCTGAAATGTACTTACCTTCTGTCAGAAATTCTATTGAGAAGGGGCATTCAGGATGGCACTGAGAACTTCAAGTCCATGCCACAGGTGGAGCAGGAGGTGCTTGACTAAGTGATGGGGTGGGGTGTGGGGTGGCAAGGTTTGGGTGCAGGTGTAATATAGTTTAGGAGGTAATGTGCTCCTTCTGCCATTTACAGTGAGCTTCATTTGTGCTCCCAGCAAATGGACTTCAGGTTCTCAATACCATCCTGAATGCTCCTTCTCCACTTGAACACTATGGTCTGGGATTCTCACAATTTTATGGGGATATTACACATTTTCATGGAGAGTTTGAGAACATTCATGAATCATTTTCTCTTAACAGCTGATTTCTCCTTTCTATGATGGCGCTTGGAGTGTCTGTTTCGGGCTTCTGGTGTCCGGAATGGGAATGATGTAGCTTACCCATCTACTCACTGGAGTTGGCTGTGTGTAATTAGGGCATTTGTACTGGTAATGTTGGCCAGGGAGAGGATGACAACGTTGATTCACTTATCCTGCCTGTGGATTTGAAAGATTTTGCAGAGACACCATTGATGTCATCTCTCCAGTGCTTTGAGTTGCCTGCCATAGGCAGTCCATGTCTCAAAGTACAGGAGAACAGGCATCACTTTGCCAAGTAGACTATGAGCTTTGTGCCTTGTGTGATGTGTTGATCTTCATACACTCTTTTCCTCAAATAGCCAAAGATTTGTTGGTGCACTGAAAGTGACAGTGAATTTAATCAGTGAGTCCTGTCTTCATTGAGATATGGCTTCCATGATAATGGAAGGCAGTCCATATTTTCCAGTGTCTTGTTGATAACATTTATTGTTTGGGAGGGTGGGCAGTGTTGCGCACTGTGGACTGCTTTGTAGAGGACCATTGTTTTGCATTAGTTAAGTGGAAGACACATTCTCTCATACTCTTCAGTGCATGAGTTGGTGATGATTGGAGCTTGGCCTCTGAATAGGCACACATGTACACATTCTTTGCATAATGCAGCTGATGACTGATGTTGGTGTGATTATGGTTGTGATTTGGAAGTGATAAAGGTTGAGAAGTTTCCCTCTAGTCCTGTAGAGCAGCTGCATTCCAGCAGTGAGCTTGTTGGAGGTGAGTTGCATCAGTGCAGCAAAGAAGATGTGGAAGTGCTGGAGCCATTACACAGCCTTGCTTGATGCCAGTCTGCACCAAGATTGAGTCTCTTGTGGACCCGTAGGTTAGAATCCGAGCTTGTCTGCCGTCATGAAGCAAACATTAGAGGGAAAGGAATTTCTACAGGCAGCCAAGTTTGAGAAGGATACTCCAAAGTTCCCCTCAACTGACAGAGTTAAAGATCTTTTGCAAAGTCAGAAAATGCCATTTACAGAGGTTGGTGCTGCTCCTGCATTTCCCTTGGAGCTGATGCCCTGTGAAGATCATGTCCCTGTGGCTCTGGATGGATGGAATCCACACTGTGGTTCAGGGAGAAGTTCTTTGGCCACTGGGAGGAGATGGTTGAGGAGGACTCTTACAATGAATGACTTTCCTGTGGCAGACAACAGGCAAAGTCATTCATTGTCAGAGTCCTCCTCAAGCACCTCAACCTCCTCAATCTGTATTTACTGCAATTAGATTTCTCTCTATTTCTTTTGAAAATGGTCACTATTACGGTTTCTCTCATATCCTCTGGCATGTCCTCCTCTTCCCAGACATAGAAGATGAGGCTTGAATTTGCAAATGAAGTTCCTCACCATTAACTTTTAGTGCTTGTGCAGGGATACCATCTGCTTCTGAAGCTTTGTTGCTGACATACAGACTTTTCAACTTCTGTTGGTCTTGGGTAGTGGTGCGACTGGACTGGAGAGTTTGCTGTGGAACAGAGTTAAAGAGAAACACTAAGGACAGAATTACAGTGAGAAGGTCTTTGACTTGTTCCCTCCAGCAGGCGCAGACTGATCCGCTATCCTTCTTCATCACTTCTGATCCTCTGGCTCTCAGTGGGTTTGTCTTGACAGCACTGAAGAATCCTTCCATGCCACAGTTATAAGGGAGTTGCTAGACATCCTATGCTCTTTCCATCCATAATTTGCACTTTAGGTCATGATTTTTCTGTTGGACCTTGGTCTTCAGCTGCCTGTGCAGTTGCTCCCTTTTCCTGAGGCTTAGTGGAATTTCCAAACCAAGAGTGCTTTACATCAGCAGCTACTTAGCTCATGAATATCCTCCTCATCAAATCAATCCTAGTGTTTTCTGTTAGTGATGCCAAGGGTCTCTTCAGAGGTGCTTTTCATTGTAGACATCAGGGCAGATCAGACCCTACAGACACTCTGAGGCTTCTGTTGTTAGTGGTTGTTTGGTTGTCTATGAGGGCTGTCCAAGAAGAACTATGTTAACACTGATTTTCTCATGGCAACATTTCTGCTGCTGAACTTGTTTTGGGACAAGCCTGACGGAGATGAGAGAGCAGAATAGGGGGTGTTCAGTCCAACAGTCATCAGTCCTTGTCGTGGGCTGGGTAATGCAGACACATGGTGTTTTCTCACCCAGACAATGACATGCGTTGTGTATGTTGCCATGAAGTCTTAAGCTTGTCTCTGATGAAACAGTGTGTTGATTATGACAAGACCATGGTCCAGCCATTTTAGCAGGAGGAGTAAGCTCCCTCAACTTGCGCCTATCTAATCACATGTTTCTTGAAAACAAGAACTTTTCTTTTGACTGAAGTCTGACTTTGAACTAAATTAAATCGGATTCCTCAGCTTCCTCTCAGCCATATTCCATTTAGACACCGAATACATCTGACGGAGTGGATGGCCTCCCATACTGTATGTAATGAAAAAAAAATCTGCCTCGCTCATCCCTACTTCAAACCATGTGCAGCAAGAGAGGATTTCAGGACATTAATGCCGTCCAGTGCAGAGCAGAACTGCAGAGGCACTACGAACAAGGTGGGGATATACACCGTGCTCAAAAGGAAGATGAACACCAGCGAGCTATTATAAAAGGTTATTTAATGGTAAAAAATAAATCTGTTTTAACAGAAGCAAATAACTATTGCAATTTCAAGTGCACAGCGACTATTTCGAGTCTTGACAGAAGCATAATTATTGAATTTTAATAATAAGAGGAAAATATTTCGTTTGCGCTCTTGGGTGATTTCTACGGTGTTGCCTCCTGAAGGGAAACGGTTGAAAGGTACCGCTAATAATTTGAAGGGAGACAACTGAAAATGTGGAAATGGTTCTCACCGGCACGCAAACAAAAAGCATTTCAACCTGAGCCCCGGCAGATCTGTACAACCTCGATGAGTACTGTCCGTTCAACGGCATGTCGACTCCCAGCAACACATTTATTCACACACAGTGCCTTAAAAGAAAGACAATAAGAATCCAACGCAACGCGACATCTAATTTCTCAACCCGTAACCAAACACTCAAGGAAGAATGCAGCTATCGGAGATCAGTGCATTTTTAAATCTATTCCGAAATCCCTGTGCGGTCTTTGTTAAAGTCTGCAAGTCACCAGATGAGGGAAATTCCACCTGACTGCGAGACGGGGGAATGGCCATGGAACAGGGCAGACTGGCGCACTTACCGCTCGTGTTCATAACGCAAGCCTCCTTCTCTCTCCTCCGCACCGAGATCACCGATCACCTTACAAGTGTCAGGGTTCCCGATGCTGACAGTCTCGGGGCTAGATGATGGATAATAGTTCCCCCTGTGATCGTATCATCCGTTTTCAAAGGAGATATCGTTCCTGCGCCCGATTTTCCCCCAGCTCCAATTTCTGGCTGTCAAGGAGCCAGTGGGATCTTTCTCTGCAACAGTAAGGGTGATGCACAAGGTCAAAGACTTAAAGTAAACACACTGGGCTGGGCGTTCCCTCGGTTCTGGTGACGGTCCCGACTCTGATCACAACACCGACACGCAGCTTCTCACCAGCACTGATTTGGATACAACCTTCTGTTAATCCACCCACACACAATCCGCAAGGATGTGCTCAAGACACAATCCCACAAGTGACGGTCTGCAGCTCGCCTTGCCCCGCAGCTACGCTGACCCGACCGTTTCGCAGATGCACCGCAGTAGAATGGAGCTCCCCATCAGATGCGAGCGGTCTGCTGTGCACGGAGTCATTGCTGGCATCGCCGTGCCAAATCGTTGAAAAAAAAATCTTTTGAGTGAAGCTCGGGGAAAAATGTCAGCACAGGGGAGAGGCGGCGAGCAGCAAAATGCTGCCACCTGCTGCCTCTCGGTCTTAAAGCAACAGCGCTCACACTGGGCAGGGACGCACTCCAATACTCTGCCGGGCAGAGGTGGTACCACCCACCAGTTAGACACGTGGGCACCACGAATGGGTTAACTCAGCAAACTGGAGGAACAGCACCTCGTTTTCTGTCTCGGGACCTTACAGCCTAACGGCATGAACATCGAATTCTCCCACCTTAAGAGCACCCCCCCCACTTGCCTCTTTTCTACCCTTTCCTAGGCTATCTCTTCTTTTCTCCTTTTCCTCTCCTCCCCTCACCCCATGGGGCACCTGCCTCCTTATCGTTGACCCATCCACCCCCCCCCCCCCCGTGGATCTGCTCTCCCCTCCTCCCCCGCACCTGCCTATCACTATCTCTTACCTGCATCTACCTATCACCACCTTGTGCCCACCCCGCCTCCCCTCTTTTGTCCACCTATCACTGCTCTATTCCCCCCCCCCACCAATAGATTGGGCTTCCCCTTTTCCTATCTTCAGTCCTGAAGAAGGGTCCTGACCTGAACCGTTGACTGTTTTTCTCCACAGATATTGCCTGGCCTGCTGAGTTCCTCCAGCATCTTGTTTTTTTCAACTCGCCAGTTTTAGCATGCTGGTGTGAAATTTAAGTAATGGATGGTCACTAACCAACTGTAAGTAGTCATGAAATCAAGACAAGACTAAATGCCTGAGCCAAGAGATTTCCTTGGGCTCAAATGGGCCGGGTCCTTTCCAATTGTGGAAGGACACCAGCGTTACAGATAACATAAGAAGGAGCAGGAGTGGCTCATCCCACCACTTGACTCTGCTCCACCACTCATCAAGATCATGGCTGATCTTCTACCTCATTGCCATTTTCCTCCACTATCTCCATCTCACTTGATTTCCGTAATATCCAGAAAATTAGTGATCTCAGTTTAGAAAGAACGTAATGACTGAGCCTCAACAGCCCTGCAAGGTGGAGAATTCCAAAGATTCACCACCCTCTGAGTGAAGAAATTCCTCATCTTAGTCCTGAACAGTCTTCTCCTTACTCTGAGATTGTGCTTCCCCCCCACACCCCCACACAACCCCCCGCCCCCCGCCCCCCCCACCCCCTTATTCTAGACTCCTCAGCCTGGGGAAATACCCTTCCTGCATCCAGTCTGTCGAGCCCTGTCAGAATTTTGCAAGTTTCAATGTGATGTTGCAAGCACTAAAATAGCAACTTAACTTTATAGAGTGCCTTCCACACAGTAAAGACCTCCCTATATGTGTTCGCTGGAACTTGTTCAGAGAAGAACTGAAATACATCTTGCACTTATATAATGGAGTCACAAGAGAGACTGCAGATGCTGGTATCTGGAGCAAAAAAACAAATGGCCAGAGGAATTCAGCAGGTCAAGCAGTATTCGTGGAGGCAAAAAGAAAACTCAACTATCCCTTTGCCTCCAGAGATGGTGTTTGACCTGTAGAGTTCCTCCAGCAGTTTGTTTTTTACTCCTTGCATTTATATAAGATCCGTAACCTAATGGAGTGTTCCATGTAAAATTGTTGTACCAGTACTTGAGAAAGGAAGGAGTGAAAAATAGGGAACTACAGACCAGCTGGCCAGACATCAGTAGTGGGGAAAATGTTGGAATCTATTAGGAAGGAGGTGTAACAAGGCACTCAGAGAATAATAGGGTTGGGAAGAGTCAACTTGGATTTACGAAGGGGAAATCATATTTGACATCCCCTGTCAGAGGTTTTTGAGCTTCCCATTAACAGGATATATAAGAGCATACCAGTTGATGTGGTGTATTTGGCATTGAAATGATCTTCACTAAGATGCTTCACAAGGGCTTATTAAACAAAATTAGATCACACAGTGGAGACATGTCCTGATGCAGGGTTTTAACCCGAAATGTCAACATTTCCTTTTCCCCAACAGATGCTGCTCAACCCATTGAGCTCCGCCAACAGATTGTTTGTTACTCAGGATCACACAGTGCTGGGGGTAATATATCGGTGTGGATTGGGGATTGTTTAACAAATAGAAAATAAAGTCAGAACAAATGGATCATTTTCATGTTGGGAGGATGTGACTAGTCAGGTGACGTAGGGATCGGTGCCAGGGCCCAGCTTGTTCACAATATATGTCAA
This sequence comes from Pristis pectinata, assembly GCF_009764475.1. NCBI lineage: Eukaryota > Metazoa > Chordata > Chondrichthyes > Rhinopristiformes > Pristidae > Pristis > Pristis pectinata. Next base: position 39,809,645 of record NC_067408.1, on the reverse strand, counting down.
TGATTTGGATGAGGGGACCAAGTGTAATATATCCACCTTGTAATAGGTGGTAATGTGGGCTGTGAGACTTCAGGAGGATGCAGAAAGGTTATAAGTGGATGGAGACATGGCAGATGGAGTATAATGCAGAAAAATGTTGAGTCATCAGTTTGGTGGAGAAAATAAAAATGCAGCATATTCTTTTAAATGGCGTGAGATTGAATGGCATTGGTGTTCAGAGGGACCTTGGTGTCCTTGTACATGAATCATTAAAAGTAAATATACAGCTACATTAAGCAATTAGGAAGACAACTAGTTTATTGTGAGAATCTTTAAGTATATGTGTAGAAATGTCCTACCCGAAATATTTAGGGTCCTGTTAGTACCACATCCGGAATATTGTGTACCAGTCTGGTCTCCCTATCTAAGCAAAGATACTCATGAGATAGAAGGACTGCGATGGAGGTTCACGTGATTGATTCTTGAGGTGGCAGTTTCATTGCACAAAAAGAGGTTAAGTAGACTTGGCCTGTAATCTCAGGTTGAGAAGAAATGTACAACATTTTTATGGGGTTTGAAAGGGGATCATGTTTTCCCTGGCTGCAGAACTTATTTACAATAGATAGATACTGCAGATTCTACAATCAGGGGCCATGGTCTCATATTAAGAGGTAAGACATTCAGTATAAAGATGAGAAGAAATTACTTCAACCAGAAGGTAATGAATCTTTCGAATTTTCTATTCAAGACAGCTATGGAAACTTGGTCACTGAGTTTCTTCAAGACAGAAATCGATAGATTTTTAGATATTCAGGAAATTGACGGATTTGGGGTTGGTGATGTAAGTTAGAGTTGAGTTAAAAGAATGGCCACTGTGTGACATAGCAGGCAGGAGGAATGGCCTCTTCCTGCCTTCATTTCTTTATGTTCTTATGTTTAGTAGATAAGATAAGATATCTTTATTAGTCACATGTATATCGAAACACACAGTGAAGTACATCTTTTGCGCAGAGTGTTCTGGGCGCAGCCTGCAACTGTCACCACGCTTCCAGCACCAACATAGCAATCCCACAACTTCCTAACCTGTATGTCTTTGGAATATAGGGGGAAACTGAAGCACCCGGAGGAAACCCACGCAGACACAGGGAGAACGTACAAACTCCTTACAGACAGTGACCGGAATTGAACCTGGCTCACTGGCACTGTAATAGCTTTACGCTAACTGCTACACCACCGTTCCTGCTTCACTCTGAGGCACTGCTTCACACTATAGTGACATCCAACCTCAGAGTGATGCAGCAGGACCAATTTGCAAGCCTTGACTAATGAAGAAAGTTTAAGGGAGTGAGTTAAAGGAGGAGAAAGGTGAAGGGAGAGAGGTGGAGGGAGGGAAAATGTGGTGGAATGATAAAATATGAGAGAGCATAAAAGGTTAGAATCAAAGATTTAGTAGGCTTGTGAGGCAGGAGCATAAGAAATGGGAGCAGGAGTAAGTGCGCATCATTCGATATCACAGCTGACCTTTGGCCTGTACTTTCCAGTCTGATCTTCACGGCCTTTGATTCCCCTGTACTCAAAATCCTTCCACCTCAGTCTTCAAAACACTTGAAGGCTCAGCAACCACAGCTCTCCAGAAAGCAGATATTGCAGAGATGGCAATGGAGAGGAAGGTCGAGTGATTTTGAGTTAAAACATGGTTGAGGATTTTAAAATGGGACATTGTCTGGGTAGGAGCCATTGCTAGTCTGCAAGCACCATGTCAAAAGAGACAAGAGAGCAGGGGATCAAAAAGTTGATCCAAAAGGTTAGCTTGAAACAGTGCCTTTAAAGCAAAAGAATAGTCTATGCAAGGAATTCCGGAGTTTGGGGATTAAAAGCTGAAAACATTGATTACTATGGTAGATCAAAGGAAAATCTGTGAGCAGAAAAGTTAATCTATTATTGTGTCCATGATAATGTGTTGCTTTAATTTAATAAAGGTTTAAAGGTGTGAATGGTGACGGCATTTCCAGAAAAAAGTACTGATTTGGAAAAGGATTTTTTTTTCACCTCTTTCCCTCAATTCAGACTATTGACTATTAATGACATATGCAAGTCTGCAACAAAGCACTATAATTTATTAATGAGTCTCTTTTTCTGCTCATTTAAAAATGTGAATCTATTCTGAACATACTGAATAATTTTTAGGCAGTAAGCAAAAACTTGAAAGCTATCTATTCAATTAAATGTTGTGAAACATCCTGAACGTAATGGAAATTATCTCAGGGGAAAACAAAATGTCATGGCATTGAGTGTACTACAATGGTTTCAAACTTACTGTGAGCAATATTAGTGGATGAATGTGTTTTATTTTAAAGGTAAAATATTTGACCTTTTTCGTGGGTTTATATCTGCTTCTTTACCCCTCCTCCTTTAGGATACTTACCCAATCCTTTGGTCAAATGCCCTGCAATCTCTTTCTGTGGCAGATAATCAATATGTTTGTAATATCCTGGCTAAGCACCAGGAGAGGCACCATTATGATAGAACCACTGTATAAATACAAATTGCTGTTATGAAAGTAACATGCAACAATATTGCAGCAAATGCCTGCTAATATTATAATTTCTGGCTTGTGTTTCTTCCACTGCTCTAGTAAATTAAACAACATTGCATCATACTCAATGGATGGAATACTGTAACTTGCACAAACTCTCAATTTATTTACTCCGGCAGTAGGCTTGCTGTTTCCTGGCCTCAGCACTGACCTTCCTGCTTTCTGGCCATATTGGAAAATTCCCTGTTTCCCACAGCCCTGAGATATGAGAGGAAAATTGTAGCTTCCTTAAAACTGTTCAAAGTGCTTTTTCCTTCAGAAAGGACGCTCTTAACATCTGGATGTTCTTTTTAAATCAGGGCAAAAGAAAATAATACACAAGACAAAGAAAATCTTGAATAACCTGGACATTGATGAATGTTAAATATAAGTGTAAATTGTAGCAGTGCTTTCTCTTTTTGAATACAGATTACAAAACTACCACTGTTACAAATTCCACTTTTTAATCATACTTTTAGGTTTGGTGGATATCTTTAGGTACCCATTACTGGCCAGTTATTTTAAACACAAAATATATTTGTCCAGCAAAGTCTATGCTCTTCTTTTTCATAATTTCTCCTAAAACATTAATACTGTATCTATCGGACAATGTGGAATCTAGCCAACAAAATGAAAATTGTCCTGTTGATAACAAACTGGACAAATCCATTGCAACTAATTACTATCCAATCAATCTATCCCATCAGCAGCAGAGTGATGGAAGGTGTTGTCAATAGTGCCATCAAGTGGTACTTACCAATAACCTGCTTACTGATTCCCAATAATGGACCAAAGAACTGAAATGGTGGGGTGAAGTGGGAATGACTGCTCTTAACAACGAGGCAGCACTTGACTGAATGAGACATCAAATAGCCCTGGTAAAACTGAGGTCAAATTGTGTATGATGGTGGCACAGTGGTTAAATTACCAGACAAGTAATGCAGAAACCTGGACTAATAATCTGGAAACTGAAGCACAAGTCTCACCACAGCAACTGTGGAATTTAAATTTAATTAATAACTGGGAATTTGATGACCATGGAAACTGCTGGATTGTCATTAAAACCCACCTGATTCACCAACATCCTTCTGGTGAGGAATTCTATTATCCTTATCTGGTCTAGCCTACATGTGACTTGAGACCCATCTCATGTGGTTGACTATTAAGTGCCATCTGAAGTGGCCTAGCAAGCCACTTAGTTGTACCAGTATCACTACATTAAAACAGAGAAGGAATAAAACGGGACAGTCCACCTGGCATCAACCTAGACACTGAACTCTGAAAGCAAAGTCACTCCCCATCCAGAGAAACTTGCAAAGTGTCCCACAAACATCTGAGGATTGAAGACGCAAGAGATTGCAGATACTGGGATCTGAAGCAGCACATCTTCTATGGATGGTAATGGGCAGTCAACATTTCAGGCCCAGTCCCTTCATCTGGATCTGACCAAGCATGCAATTTTAGTTGCATCAGTCCAGATGAAGGGTCTCAACTTGAAATGTTGACTGCCCATTTCCCTCAATAGATGCTGCCTGACTTGCTGAGTTCCTCCAGAATCTTGTGTATTGATCTGGGTATTGGTGTCTAAATTGGGGGAGCTGTATCACAGATAAGGTATGCAACAGCCTGACACAGTCATACACACAGAATATACTTCACAAGTGTGCTAGATTCCTCCATCGCAATCCAACTTGCCCTGCCATCAGTGCAAATACACCAGAAGGGACAGCACAATGGTATACAGGTGGTGGGGTCAATCCTTGAAGCCCTCAACATTGACTCCAAACGCTATAAAGTTTCCAATCATTTATGGGCAAGGAAACGTCCTCCTGATTAACACCTACAGCACTTCCTCAGCTGTTGAATCAGTGCTACTCCTTGCTGTACAACACTTGAAAGAAGAAAGAGCACAGAATGTACTCTAGATGGGGACTTTAATGTCCATTGTCGAGAGTGGTGTGGTAGTAACACCACTGACCAAGGACATAGCTGCCATACTGGGTCAGTGATAGGTAGGGAGTGAACTAACGTGAGGTATAAACCTGCTTGATATCATCTTCACAGTGGAAGATACATCTGATCATGGCGTGACAAATGCATACTCCTTACGGAAAATAAATCCCATCTTCACACCGAGAACACACTCCATTGTGTTCTGTGGCATTATAAATATGCTGAATAGGATAGAATCAAAATGGATCGAACAGCTCAAAGCAGGACATCCTTGAGGCACTGTTGACCATCAGCAGCAGCGGAAATGTAATCTAATGGCCCAGCATATCGCTCACTCTACCACTTACTATCACGCAAGGGTACCAGCCCTGATTCAATGAGGTTTTGCAGAAGAACATACCAGGAGCAGCACCAGGCATACCTAAGTATGATGAGTTGCCAGCCTAGTGAACTATAACATGGGAGTATCTGCATGATAAACTGCAAAAGCAGCATGCAATAGACAAGAGCTAAGCGATCTCACAACAATGGATCAATTCGAAGTTCTGCAGTCCTACCTCATCTAGTTGTGAATGATAGTGGACAATTAAACAACCGACAGGAGAAGGAGGCTCCAAGAATATCCCCCATCCTCAACGAAAGTGAGCCACAGCACGTGAGTGCTAAAGAAAATACTGAAGCATTTACAACTACATTCAGCCAGAAGTGCCAAGTAAATGCTCCATCTCAGCTTCGTCTTGACATCCTCCATCACAGAAGCCAGTTTCCACCCAATTCAAGTCACCCCATGTGATATCAAGAAATTGCTGAGAGCACCAGACACATTAAAGACTATGGGACCAGACTACATCCCAGTTACAGTGCAGAAAACCTTTTCTCTAGGGCTAGCTGCACCTCTAGCTGAACCGTTCCAGTACAGTTACAACATTGGCATCTTCCCAGCAAGGTAGAAAATTGCTCAGGTATATCCCATTCACAAAAAGCAGGTCAAATCCAATCCAACTGGTTAGCTGGTTACTGCTTTCAATCATCAGCAATGTGACGGAAGCCAGACACGGACCATTGCTGAATTCCAGGGGTGAGATAACAGTGACTGCCCTTGACACCAAGATAGTATCAAGGCACTTTGATGCCGTCTTGGTGTCAAGGTTAACAGACATCAAAGGGAAAACACTCCAATGGTTGAAGTCATATCTCACGCTAAGGAAAATGGTTGTGGTTTTCAGAGGTTAGTCATCCCACACTCCGGATATCACTCCTGGAGATCCTTAGGGCAGGATCCTACAGTAGACTCAGCCATCTTCACCAGTGACCTTTCTTCCATCATAAGGTCAGAAGTGCGGATATGAGCTGACGTTCAATTCCATTCCAACTCCTCAGCAAATGAATCACCCCATGCCTGCATGCTCAAGGACTAGACCTGGGCTGATAAGTAGCAAGTAACATTCACACTACAAAAGTGCCAGGCATCAACCATTTCCTATAAGGAGGAATCTAACCACCTACCTTTGACATTCAATGGCATTATCATTGCTGAGTTCTAGACAATCAATCTTCTGTCACCATTGACCAGAAACTTAGCCACCTAAATACCATTGCTATAAGAGCAGGTCAGAGGCTGGGTATCCTGCAGTGAATGACTCATTACCTGAAACCTCAGTGCCTATCCACTATCTACAACACCTAAGTCAGAGCATGATGGAATACTCTTCACTTACCTCCATGGGTGCAGTTCTAGCAACACCTAACACCATCCAGGGCAAAGCAGTCAGCTTGATTGCTGCCCCGTCAACCACCATGAATGTTAATTTCCTCCAGCACTGGCTCACAGTGGCTGCAGTGTGCATCATTTACAAATTGCATTGCACTTACTCACCCAGGCTACACTGACAGTACCTCCCAAACCCACAACATCTTTTACCAAGAAGGGAAGTAGGAACATGGGAACACCACCACCTGAGATTCCCATTCAAGTTGCATTCCACCTCGACATGGAAGCATTACTCCAGTCCTTCATTGTTGTTAGGTCTAAACTTGGAACTCCCTACGAAACATTATTGAGGGAATACTTTCACCAGAAGGACAGCAGTGGTTCAAGGAGACAACTCATCACCATCTTTTCAAGAGCAAACAGGGATGACAATAAATGTTGGCCTGCAAGCAATAGACAGATTGCTAAAATGGAATAAATCAAAAATTATGCACATTATTATATTTTTCAATTAATTATGATAAAATCCAAAATCACTGGGAGGACCAGGTGTTGTTCCATTGTTGAAAGAGAAAGACAAAGAAGAATCAATTATTTCTTATCTGCACCAGAGTACCATCACCGTCAGATGTTTATCATTCACTCCCTCAAAAGAATATAAAAAATATAAGTTTCAAGAATCTGCAACTCTTTTCGTTCATCTTATACCAACTACTGTCAACTCTCAGCCATCAGCATCCATGGGGAATGGGGTGTGTCGGTTGCATGAGAATTGCTCGAAAAAGTTATTGTCCATCACACACTAGTTTTCTATGCATAAATCTTCAAATAAGTTGCCAAACAAAATGTCATCTCCTTTTAAATAACAATGTATTACATTGCAATTTTACATTTTAAGTCTCAACATTATTAATGTAAAATATAGCAAAAATAAATCAAATGAATGACTGTACTCATCATCACACGAAGTTCCAAACCAAATCTTCAGAGAATGTTGCTGCTAATCAGCCTACAACTGTATTGCCCTTATCATAAACATTAGTAAACTAAAAATGTCTTTTCACACTTATTTTGCAAACACTTGAAATAAAATTCACTGTTTGAGTTTATTTTCATAAAACAAAACAATCTTATGCAGGCTATGCACAGCCTTTTACTCGCTAAACCATCACTTCAACTAAAATCTCTTAATTCTAAATGTCAAAAGGGCGGTGCAATTTATTGGCTGTATTCTGGATATTTATTTCATCGGGTTCAATAGAACTTTCGAGAGTCGAAGTCGAAGGCTGAGGAGATTTAGCAGAAAAGCAATTTCACCGCTCAACAAGTTTAAAATCCTTCAGTAGTTATTTTCCAAAAGACTTTTTCCTCTGGCTCTCCTTCATCATCACTTTCTTCTTCTTGAACTTTAGGGTTATTATGATTCAAAGCTTTTTTTATGATTTCATCAGTATTTAATGTCGCTATAACAGAAGCATTCTTGTCAATTTCCAGCCACTCATCTAGTTCAATTCTTGAAAGTTTTTTCACTAGACTTTCCGCATCTGACAGTCCACTAATCCTATGATTTCTTCACACCCAGGCACCATCTGCTTGCCCTTACGCACACAAAATCCTTCAAAAGCTTCATCAGATGACCCTCCTTCAAACATGGCAAGAGTCCATAGTTTTCACCAATATCTTCACTGTGTTTCAATCTTCACCTTTTTCCATATGCAGGGCACATTAAAAGTTGCATCTTTGATGGAAAATTTTGACTGAAAATCTTGAATTGTCTCCATTTTCCCTTTTAAATTTTCCAGCCTTCTCATAAAGTCTCACCAGTATAACATTTTTATATATTGTATCCTGCTCTGATCTATAGGCTGAATTAAAATTGTCACATTGGCAGGGAGAAAAATAACTAAAAGATTTCCATTCACAGGTTTTCCTGCAGGAGGATGAGTGGGTCAGTTACCTAACAAAAGCACGACTTTACAGTCTTGAGGCAATCCTTTTCTTCATAAATGCTCTTTTATCCACGTGCAAAAACATGATGAAACCACAAAATAAATGTTTCTGCATTCAACCATGCACTACTTTGAGATTTATAATCAATGGGGAGATGAGGAATACCTTTAAAACATCTTGGTTTTGAATTCTTCCCCATAGCAAGGAATTCCTCTTAATGGGTTTCCGTGGCGTTCTCACACATAAGCACACTTAAGTGAATTTTGTTTTGTTTAAAACCATGCACAACTTTTCATTTCACCAGCTAAGGTTGTGTTTGGAATGTAGCACCACATTAACACTGCTCAACAGTGAGATCATGTTCAACAACTAAATCTTTAAAAGTCTCAGGAATTCCTCTGCTGCTTTCCTATTGGCAGATTTCTGTTTGCTGGAAGCAAATCCCAGTCTTCAAATCCCATGCTGAATTTTGAAGTAAGTGAGCTATCATTGAGAAAAGGCCCACAGCTCAGTGATTTTCATTTTTTCATATAACTCCTTTGCTTTTTCACTAACTCTGAGATACATGCGTCCACTGATCTCTTTAAAGAAAACCAGTCATATAAAATGTATTCAAAATTGTCAAGCTTCGCTGTATGCATAACATGGCACACTTCAACACTTTTAGCACTCTCTGAGTTCAGGAAGAACTCTTTAAGTTTTGCAATCTGTAATTTAATATCATAAATCATTGAGGCACCAATGTTCATGTGAACATTACAATTTTCTCCTTCTTCTAACCTTTTACACATTTCCATTTTCTGTTTCATTGTTAGAACAACACGACTCCACTTTGTACCCTTGCCGGCAGTATTCTTATCTGACGGAGTGGATAGATGGGGGAAATACAGTACAGTTTATGAAATGCAGTTGGAACCGTCTGCCACATGTAAAGACATATGAGGGACTGAGGGCAGGCTGCTGTGCTGCACGCATGTCAACAAAATTGTATTGGAACCTGGTGTGTGAAATTCAAATTTACATTACTGAAAAAAATTATGAAATTGCTTAATATTCTTTCAAATTTTTGTTGGTTGCATGAGAATTCCAGATGCATAAATACCAGATAAACAACAGTTTACTGGATATGCATATTTCATAGATGCTTGCATTTGGTAAATCACTTCCTTTGGTTCCAGTCTATTATATATATCCTGCCTAAAATATTTTAAGAATGTACGTCAATAGACATTTGAATAGATGTCAATAGGCCTCTTTCAAAGGCAAGTTAAATCACTTGAGCAACAAACAACCTGCTGGAGGAGTTCATCAGGTCGAGCAGCATCTGTGGGGGAAAGGAATTGTCAATGTTTCGGGCTGAAGTTCTGCATCAGGACTCATGTTTCCAAGTTAACTTAGTTGGCTTCATTAGAATAATGACAAAACAGGAAATGCCCAACAGAACCAAAAGCCTAGTCTAAACTGCAGAGCTAATGGGGGTGAATGATAGAATTGGACTAAATGAATAAGTCTTTCTCAAGGTGGTAGCAGCATAGTCAGCTGATAGGGCTCTTCTTTTGTTGTAGAACTCTGCACATTGCTGAACGACAGTTATTTCTTTAGGAAACTTTTCCCATTCTTTGTATTTTTTGTACATCCCTTGAACTATACTTTCATCAGCAAAGCTATCTTTGCCTAAAAAAACTTTTTGAATAATTGCCTTTATTTGGGGAATACATCAGCAAATGATTATGAGGCTGGGGTTATTTAATGATTGTGTGACAAAGAATCTATTTCTTCTTCTCATTTTTTACGCATTGGAAAAGACTATAATCAGGCATTTGCGGTGTCCAATTTAGTTTAAATTTTAACTGAGAAAGTTATGTCCAAGAAATTCTTAAAGTGCACCTTCACCTTTGAAGGATTACAGTAACCATGTTGCTTCCTTAGATCCACTGTTCTCCTTTGAGGCTGTTGCTTCTTCAAGCATTTGTGAACTTTTCAAAGAAATTGGAAAATGGTACCACTAAGTTAATAGTTTAGTTTAGTGTCAGTTTTTTGAGTGTAATTGTGAACAAGTGTTCTTATATGGTAATGAAAGTGTCTTGGAAACTCAAAAGAATGTTGTCATTTTGTTATCTTTTAATAGTCTTTGGGTAGTAATCAAAGTTATTTGAAATGGTTTGGGTGATTTTTATTTCCATATTTGGACCATGGAAACTGATGGGCACAGGGCACCATGGATCTTGGCCGTGTTTAGATTGTCAAGCAGCATAGTGGAAGTGTCATTGTGATATAATGAGGAGTAGGGAATGCCACTTTGGATAGAATTTCCACAAGGATTCTCTGATTATCTTTTGCAATTTTGGCAGAGAATCTATGGAACCTTTCTTGAAATAGAATAAACAGTTCTTAATTGTGACTCTTTGGGTGATAGGTCTTTGTATAATATCATTTTTGGCTTCAAGTTAGTGCTGGCTGAAATTTCTTCCTATAATGCATGAAGATTCAGCCTATGATGTAATTGTGGCGCCATCTGCTGGAATCAGTATTCATTGTCTTGATCAAAAAAACTTCCATGATATTGTTCCAATGCTAAATATTTGTATGTGTTAGTTATTTTTAACATAATTGTTAGCTTATCTATTTCATATAAGTTATTCCTATATTATAAAAGTTATACAAATCTGCTAAATATTTGTTCCCTTGTATTGATTGTTCCCTAAATCCTTTAAAAACTCCAGCCTTGTTTGTGGGAGAGCTAACTGAATCTCTCTTTTGTGTCTATTATTGCTGGTCCTCCTGTAAATGAGTTACACCAACAAACTAACCATATGTAGGCTGGTTATGACAACTCTGAGCAATTCCCATATATCAGTAGTATGATGATACCATCATGGTAAAAACTGTTAATGTTTAATGGCATCACGACACTACATCATTTTGTCATCAGTAAAATACAGGGCGTTGCAGCTGTAACAAGGCTATCAGCTTTCCTAAACTTAAAGATACTTAGTGACAGGCAGAACTTCCTTATCACCTTTAGTGATGGACAGTTCTTCCTTACCATCTTAGTGATAGACTTTCCTTACTTAACATCCATCTTTACACTGAAGTGGTTATGAGGCACAAGAGATCCAAGCAGCAGGATTTAATAGTCAATGTACAGTATCAAAATAGATTTGACTAAATTATCCTATCACTAAACTTTGCATAATTAACAGCAGCTAGGTAGTGATTACAGATGGGAGATTTATCCTGCCGGACACTGGATTTATGTATAGAGTATAATGCAAAGAATCCTCTGTAAAATATCTCAGAAGAGAAGCAATCACACTTGGCAGCCAGAATAATATGGTGCAGCATTAGAAGGAGCAATTGGTATGAGTTGTACATGGATTTATGGCCCGTTTTATAGGTTTTGGGTAAGTGTATACAAATGAAATACTAAAGGCAGCAATACATAACCCTGGGAATTTTCTGAGATGAACGTTGTTGAAATACAGTATTAAGAACATCGATCCTACTGCAATTCTAGTGCTGCATTACTAATGCTGCAGTCTAGGAAGGGTTTAAAAGTTAACTGGCTGCATATCTTATGGAAACAATCACAGATCAAATAATTGGACCAAACAAATTGGAAAAATAAGTGCAGAATTTTTCCTTCATCTAGGATCAATGAACAAGCTATACTGTGTCAAGCATCAGAACCTTTTCCTCATTGTCTGAGATTGGTGACTTAGTGGGACCATAAATAATCTTGAGCTTTCATGAGGTTAATATAAATCTTTTCTGAACTAGATTTTTTTTTTGTGGTTGGGAAATATATTGGATTTTGGAGTCAGAAAGTTCAGTGGACCCGTTTTGTGCAAGATGACCATTGTGTAGGGGAATGGGTAGAGTAAGGATCACACCATCCTAAGAGAATTGGTCATTACTGAGTGGTTTAGGGTTTGGATATACCATCACATGGTGCAATGTGTTTAATACACAGGAATTTTAGTAAAAAGCCAACTCAGTGCACAGTCTAGAAACAGGATTGATTAGTTCCCTTTTTTAATGTGCACATTCACAAGACGTCAACTTAAATCAGAGTAGATTGAGCTGGTGATCACTTCTTGTGAAATCATGCCCATTGCAAAAGTGGATGGGCCATTTCCCCATGGCATCAGCAGTGGCATGCCTGATATTTTTCTGGTGCCAAGTATACTCACCACGACATCATTATTCACATAGTGTATATTTCTGCCTTTGTCAACACAGGTTGAAGTTCAAAGGTTTAACCTACAATCTCCATCAAACCGTCATGGAACAACAAGGAAAACATTGCATTGTCTTTTTTTTGTTCTGCTATATCGGAAGAGAGAAGTGTTTCCCATGTGCCATATTTCTGCTTTATGCAGCAGAGCTATCTACTGACATGCAGCATCCGCTTAGTGGAGAACAGCTAGTAATCCACATGCAGAATCCCTTTGCTCCTGTTTAAGCGCAGGCACTTAGAGCAGCAATCTGCTCATCAGTGGCTTCTCTCTGCCAATGTGGACATCAAGCTCTTCCCTGGTGGTATATTGCCTTTCTTTTAGAGCTACATGCTGCTCCCTGTGGCGGAGAGCAGACATCCAGCTGGAGTAAGCTCGGACAGAAAGATTTCAGGTAGTTTCTGCCTGCGCCTCTGCACCAGCTGTCATTGTGAACCATTTGGCACTATCTGATAGGACTGTCACTCATTCCCAGCAGAAAAGTGTGCAGGACATCCAGGGTATTATTATTGGTTTATTATTGTCACTTGTACCGAGGTACGGTGAAAAACTTTCCTTGCATACCGATCGTACAGGTCAATTCATTACACAGTGCAGTTACATTGAGTTAGTACAGAGTGCATCGAGGTAGTACAGGTAAAAACAATAACAGTACAGAGTAACATGTCAGAGCTACAGAGAAAGTGCAGTGCAGGTAGACAAGGTAGATAAGGTGCAAGGTCACAATAAGGTAGATCGTGATGTCAGAGTCCATCTCATCATATAAGGGAACCATTCAATAGTCTTATCACAGTGCGATAGAAGCTGTCCTTAAGCCTGGTGGTATGTGCCCTCAGGCTCCTGTATCTTCTACCTGATGGAAGACAGTCGTGGCCTTTTGACTCCACACCCCCTCCTGCAAGGGCTTGAAGATGGACCCTTTCATGCTCTGTGTCATCTCCTGTATTCAGAGAAACAGACCTGACAGCACACTCCCCATCCTCTACAACTTTGTCATGAAAGCATCCAATTTCATCGTCCTCATCTCAGTCGTTTGAGGCAATACAGACGTTCAATACCATGTGGTGGGGGGTGAATTACAGAACTCCCTCCTGCACCCCCGCCCACCCCCTAGCTTACTCTTTCTGTGGTGGCTGTGGCTGTGTTATTGCTGTCTGACTGCTGGGGGAGTGTCCTTCTGGCAGTGGGTATGAAGCAAAGTGCCGGCAGCTGTACTATGTTGACTGAGGTTTGGTTAGGAACAATGTGGGCTCCATCACAGCACATGTTTCTGGGTGTAAGCCACACTTCCACTGCTTTAAATGTCTTCTTGGTTCACTTCATAATTTTTTGCAGAAGACCTGAAATGTCATAAATATGAAAAGCAAAGACATTGTTAATTCCAGTTTCCAGGTTATAGAACCTTTCAGCCAGTGAATCGAGAGATAGGTGTTGAGGTGGGATGGGTCTTTGTCAGCTGTCAAACAGTTTGGAGACTTTCTCCACCCCACCACCCTGCTTGCATCCACCACCCCGCCTGTATTCACCACCTCCTGTTCTTGTCTCCACATCCAGCCTGACCCTCAAACTTACCCAACTGAAATTCCCCATCTTCACCATCTCCCAACCCAACTTCACTATCAACCAGTGACTTCCTACTTTGTCTCCCCAATGGCAAGTGAAGAACTTGTTTTCACAGAAAGCATACACATTCCTATTCTTTTAACATTATTCCTTTGGGCCTCAGGATATTGGATAGCATTATTTTTCAGGGCGCCTTGCACAAAAGGTGTGGATCCTCTGGGCTGTAGAAATTTAATGTGCCTTTTTGGCCATGATGCAATTTCAAATGATAGCAACTTTTTTCCTAATAAAACTATCAGAGAAATGGAACTTATTGCTTCTCATTGTCTAAACTAACTTCAGGTAGAACTTAAAGACTTAATTTATGCATTAATGAAAAGAAAATGTTCCAAAGGCCTTTCACAGTGAATGGACCAAAAGCAATGAGAGCAGTACATTTCTGGATATTTATTGAAAGTTACAAAAATACACCAAAGTTTAAGGAGGTTTTTTGGTAATGAAGAGAGAAGCAGCAAGATAGTATCACCAGGGTGAGCACTAGAGAGTGTAGAAAAGCCCAGGGCAAGTTCAGTGGGGTGGGTGTGAGGATCAGGTGGAGTTCACCCCTCTGATTGATGGAGAAAATAAGTGGTTGGAAGCTCAGCTCGGGATCAGACAGAATGCTACCGCGGGTGGGATCAGGCTGAAGGCTTTGAATCTACCCAACTTGACCATTATCCACTTGTGCCCTCAGTTGCTTTGCACTAGAACCAAAGTGGGTTGGTAAATAAAAGGCAGACGTACCATAAAGCCTTAACACCTATTTCACCTGATAGAGTTAAACCTTATGGGATGAAACAAGGTTAGAAGTTGGCAGTGGATGAATTGAAGGTAGTTTTGTAGAACGGGCAAACAGAGCCTGAGGAAAGGTGAGATGAAAGATTTAACTAGGAAATACACTGGACTGTCCTCTGGTAATGTGGGATATTTGCTAAATAAGATTCTATTTTTAACTCAGCTTTAGTATCAGGGGATTCAGTATTTAACACTGTCAAAATTCTAAGCAATTTAACATTACAAATTCACACAGAGTTAGCTCGTACTGCTCCATATCCACTTAAACCATGGTGCCACTAGGAAGAAGCAACTGTATGCTCTTGGGATGTGCATTCAACACCTTTTTTGTGTGGCAAACTATGGGGAACAAATCACAGGAAGGTGTACATTATGAGGATGGACTGATTAAAGAGGCTGCTACTGCGAATATTTAATGTAACGAAAATATTTTAAAATTCATTTCTTGTTCCTTCCTGATTCAGCAGGTTGATTCAAGAGGTATTTGCAAACAAAGGAGGCACTGTACACATGTTAAATGTTATAAAAACTACTTTATTAGAGCTATATGAAGACCAAAACACAGAAAGGAAGAAGAATACTTACAATACAGAAGGAAGCAAAATAATATTTATCAACCAATCAATGAACTAATCTATATAACGCCAGAGGGAACCTCAGGTGTCCGACAGCCTTTCATGCAGCCTTCTGTCTGTGTCTTAGCACTGGTTGCGACCCAGCCTAAGGGAAGGTCCTGATTTGAACAACGAAGTTGCCCCTTTATATACCCCTCAAAGACTTAACATAACTTTTACTCCAGTACTTTTCCATTCCCTAGTGGTACCAGCCTGTACCTTCTTATCACTCATGACCTTTGGCCTAAACACCTAATTTAGAAAGAGAGACAACAGCTCTGTAAAGAAGAAAACATTCTTCCCCAGTATCTAATCTCAAGGATGTGCATCTGTATTCCCTTAGGTTCTCAAAACATTCCCACATTCTGAGCTGACACTATTTTGTGTTACACATTACTGCACATACTAAGGACGAATCAGAAATGACTTTTGGCTAATTTAACTCTTTCCTTACATTTAATTATGATTAAATTCAAGAAAAAAAGGGCAAGCGGCCAACTAATATTTCAATGTTGGGCAAAGTAATTGTACAGGTTAATGGAATATTATCTTAAGGGGACAAAGATACAAGGGGGAGGAAATGATGGTTCATTTCTACAGAGGCACCTAGAGTATAGGTCTATGAGAGGAACAGCTCAGATTTACTAGAGCTTGATTGTCTGAACTATGAGGGATAGCTGTATAAACAGTGATCAAGACACAAGATATTTGGGAAATTAGGATAGGTGGGGAAGGAGGTGATCAAAATGGGGATATGGATACCAGGGTAAGGGCTAATTGAGGCAGGTTCCAATCTGTCAGAATAGCATCCCATTGGGACATCGGACTTGGGCATGGAAATCAGACTGGGGAATGTGATAAGATCATGAATACAGAATATCGATTGGAAGGGGTATGATGGTGGTCTTAGTAATATCAACTGAGTCCATCTGTGCCACAGCAAATCAGTTGCTGAAATCATCATTCATACCCCTAGCCTGGACTGTTTCAGTTCATTCCTGCTCCAACCTTGCATCCACTGTTAACCTGACCTCACAGAAAATTTTACTACTTGTAAACTGACTCCCATCAAGCTTTTTTCTCTAAGCTAGCCCAGGGTTTTTGAAAGAAAAAGTACTGCAGATTTTGGAAATCTAAAATAAAAACAGAAAATGCTGGAAACCGTCAGCAAGTCAGGCAGCATCTGTGGAAATAGGAATAGATACTGCTTCATCAGAGTTTGATATTTGTTCCTGGCAGCGACTCTTCAATTTTAAAATGTTATCCATGTCTTCGAATCCAGCTTTGCCATTTCTAGCCTTAAATTTCTCCAGCTCTTGAGACTTCTGCTTTCCTCCAATTCTGGTCTCTTGCACATCTCTAATTTCACTTACTATTCTATCTTTAACTGGCTGGATGAAAAATTCTGGGCTTTCCTCCTAAATTTAACCCCTCTGTATCTCCTGCTCAACTTCTTATAAAGTTCTCCTTAAAACTTTCTTCTTCATCCAAGCTTTTGTTCACTGTCCTACTACATTCAGTTTTGCTTGATAATGTATCAATGATCTGCACTGAGGCATTTTAATAGTTCTTTATTGTTGCACCATTTAAGACAGCCATACTGTTCCTTGGTGGTGGAGGTTTTCTTTTCCTTTAACCAGTCCTCTTGTACTCCTACCATAGCAGGACATGCTGAGCTGGCAAGATGATTTTCACGAGGAGTTATGGAGATTGAGGTTGGTTAATGTCCTTTTAATTTTAGATTTCCCCTTTGAGAAAAACATAAAATTTAAAATCCTTGAGCATTGTTTGCAACATTAAGAAATTTGGATCACATTTTTGAAATAAAACCATAATGTATAATTATGCTATAAAATATGAAAAATGTACAGAACCAACCAGTTTATTAATTGAAATTTGCAGAAAATTCATTAGTTGTTTCACTTATTAAATAAAATATTAAAAGATTACAGCCTATTATACTATAATATTATCAACACCTTCAACATTATAACAGTATACATGAGGACTAATTAAAATTAAACATACAATTAAAAACTAATTGCCAGTTAATTGTAGTTTTGATCATTTTGTTAAACTATAATGGAATACCAGTATTGTTGAATAGAGAAAAAGACCTTGAGGAGGTCTGGGAATAGTGGGGTTAGAGAGAGGGAGGGCAGTGGTGAGATTCGGGGGAGGGAGGGGATTGGTGAGGTTGAGAGAGAAAGTGTAGGGCTTTTGAGAGAGGGGAAGTGGTAGGGCTGAGTGGGGGGGGTGGGTGGGGGTTGGAAGTGATGGCACTATGGAGAAGGAATGAACGTGGGGCAGGGATTTGTAGATATTGGGGCTGGGAGAGGGAAGGGAACTTTGGGGATGGAGAGGGGGGCAGAGCAAATGGCCGGATAGTGGACAGTGAATAAAACTGAGCTCTGGCTTTCAATTAGTGGAACCATGAGGACTCTTGTGCTGATGAGAATTCAGGGCTTTGCTGCATCTTAACATTTTCACTCCCTCTCTAACCTCACCTATTTTTTGTCACTCTTGCTCTCCACTCCCACATTTCTCTCTCTTGCCTTCTCCGTCCTGCCTGCTCTCTACCAACATTAATTACTGAACCATTGTCAACATCAGAATTCAATCCAGCCAGTGATGTTGCATGTTAATTGCCCATTACAGAATGCTAACTGTAATAAATCTGTGGAAGTGCATTTCTAACATTTTTATAATTATTAATGGCACTCACCAACCTCTCTTCTAGAAGGTGAAGAATTATATGTATGGAATCCGACTTCTTCAGTCAGTAATTGTTAGAAATCTTACAAATGTCAAAGGATGTTTCACTTTCTTTTCCTCCCTCTACTTCCTCTCTAAATCCAATCTTTATTTCCTTCCTGTCATCTCTTTTTCCATACACAATTTAGGACTTACCTACTCCAATTTACCCTTCTTTTCAGTCCTTATGCTGTTCATTCTCAATCCTTGAATCTCATTGATTAGGGATTACAGCTTTCATTTTGTTGCTTTCTGTGGTTGCAGACTCATTGCTAACCTTAATGCAAAATTTTCAGCTTGCATTTCCAGCAAATTCAAACTTAGAGGACAAAATATTTTATGGCAAAATGTACGGGCACAAATCTCTTAGGGCACAAAGCAAAGTGACCTGCAAAAATTGGTTCAATCCGTCCTTAGCTTTCTTTAGCCTTGTGGGAAGTCAGATGGCAGAGATGGAGCATACAGCTGACCTTCATTTGGTGACCCTGTTTCTAAATGTGAGTTCAGACTCATAGGATTAGGCGTTGCTGACAGTAGCAAAGACTCAGTTCGTTCAATTGGCCTTGAAGTAAGTTAACAAAAACAGCTTCTGATTTCTGTGGTATATGTCAGTTTAGAGCTTTGTTGGAGGCACGACTCCAGCCTTCAAATGTCTAGTGGTGTTACTTCCTTGGTTAGAGGACAAGGAAAATACCAGTGCACGGTAAACCCAACCTATTGATTTATGTTCACCCATTCAGGGAAGGCGCATCGTGAGTTGTCTAACTGTTTGGTTTGCCAGAAGGAAATGTTCTTATTAGTTGCTATTGCACTGTCCTTTAATTATCAGACTATTTATTTTGCTTATCAGAGAGTCACACTGATGAAATTTCATGTTCTTACCACCTTCCACATTATCACTATTTGGCACTTCAAATATTTTAATACCTCTTAATGGAGAACATTGGTGGATGCTGTGGATGCACTTTGATGCGCACGATTAATTTGGTGGCAGCATAACCCCAATTATACTTGTTCTCCAGTGATATCCTTGGATGCTACTCAGCTGCTATGGGTCATGACAACAGAATGGCTTTGGCTATATAAGAGGCATCCTAACTCTTGCCATTGTGGGGTCGAGTGTAGTATAGACATAGACTGGAAAATAAAGGTGTTTCAGCATTACTTGGAGCATTGGTTTGTGTAATCATTTCATGATGATGAACATGAATTGGATGTACTGAATCCTTTAACCATATAGACTTATGTGTAATTTACAAAGAACAGGCCTTTCTGCCTGACTGGTTTATGCACCATCAAACCTCCTCCCACCCTATGTTGTGGTATTCTTCTGTTTCCTTCTTCCTCTTGCAGTGATCCAGCTTTCACCTCAGCAACTCCCTACGACAGCATGTGACATGTTCTGTTCATAATAGCAACATTGTGCAATAGAGCATGTCATGATTGGTGACTACAATTCATGATTTCCTGAAAGTTTAACATTCCTAGCAGGCTGTAAATGCTTTAGTGATATCATGTTGCTGGTGGCTAACCACTGAGAAGGAGATTAAGGCCTGGAATTTCCCCTGACAGTCCATCTTGGAATCTAGTTCCGAAAATGCACTCATTATACATTAATTCTGCTGATGTCAGCTATGGTCAGATTTCCTGCATATCTCATTAAAGTGGGATAAATGAGCATTAACAATTGGAGCCCAAGTTTAGCATTGAACTTGGCACATACATATCCCTTCTTTAGAGAATGAAAATTAAATTTTCAACTCTTTTAATCATTCATGCCCATGAGGCAGAGTATCTAAAAGTCTGACATATATGGCAAGAAAAACGACTCTGTTTCCTGCTATACCTGAAAATCTAGTTGTAATTTGAAGAGTGTTTGGGTGAGCATGGTTGACAGATGAGGCTTTGTAAATTAGGAATGGGGCCAGTTTTCGTTCACTTGGAGGGATTGACAGAGCTTTGTAAGAGATTTTGAAGATTTGGACCTTTGGACCCACGTAATTCGTACAGGATACAGAGAGCAGGTGGAGAATAATACCTCTGTGGTAGTGACACATTATCTGTTCTATACCATACAATGACAACAAGCAAATACAACTGCAATTTTCAATTTTTCAGCCTATGATTTAGTGTGCCAGGTCCTGCGAGGATATTTCATAACGTCATAGAAAATCTCTAAAACATTAGGAGGTCATTTGATCCATTGCGTCTGTGCCAGTAGAAAAAGAGCTACCTAACCTAATCTCACCTTCCAGCACTGGTTTCAGATCCACATGTGCGCAGCAAGGTGCTATCTAAATATGATGAGGGTTTCTGCCTCTGCCACCCTATCAGGCACTGAGTTTCAGATCCCTAAAGCTTCCTGTTGTCTAAAGCTAAAGCTAACGCTGTGGGGCTGCACAGTGGTGCAGCTAGTACAGCTGCTGCCTCACAGTTTCAGTGGTCCAGGTTCAATCCTGACCTCTGGTATTGTCTGTGTGGAGTGTGCACATTCTATTTCTGATCACGTGATGATCTACTGGCTGCTCCAGTTTCCACCGGCATTCCAAAAATGTGTGGGTTGGTAAGTTAATTGGCCACTGTGAATTGTCCCTGATGAGCGGTAGAATCTGGAGCGACTTGATGGTTGGCATGGACGCGGTGGGCTGAAGGGCCTGTTTCCATGCTGTATCTCTCTATGACTCTATATATGGCTATATAATTAATATATATTGTATAAACAATGGACTGAGCACTGTGCCTGTAGAGCTCCACTGTTAAAAGGTTTCTAGTCACAAAAGCATTCATTAACCATTATACTGAGTCAAGTTTGGATCTAGTTTTGAAGACGTAGTATTTAAATCAAGTAGAAACCTACACAGAAGAGAAAGCCTCAAGAGAAAGCTGAAAAGAGAGCATATAGAAACAGAAGTAAAAGTGGTCTGGAACCTAAAATAAATGTTTAAGTAACCAACAAAGGACCATTACAAATGACACCAGACAACTTCTCTGACAGGAAAAGCATCTATCCCTTAATGGCTGCAGGCACTGTACTTTCCAAAAATTTGCATCTCCTGAAAATTAAAGTTTTCCAAAAAGAAACAGTTTTAATTATTCATTGAAGTTGATGAATACAGCTCTTCTACATGAAAAAGTCAAAGTTTCAAGTTAAAAAGTTCCAGGAAGCCACAGAGAAAATCCATACACCTCAATTGAAAATCAGGAGTTGCTACAGGAATTGACTCCGTTCAGATCAGAATGAAACACAATACATTGCTGGATGGGTTCAGAACAGTTTATCATCCAGATGGTATTAACTGTTCTATGTCGTATTGTCAAATTACTGAGGTCACTGATGTTCTCTGCTCAAGAGAATGTCTGCTTTTCCTTCAGCCAATACTATGAAGCTGGGTAGATGCAAGAATTGTGGATTTCCTAAAGGTTTGGAGAAGACTGGACTTGTGTAGCATTTTGGTGCCCCCTTCTGAATCTGTAACTGTTCATGAATCACAAGAGCTACCATTTCCTCCATGTACAAGTCATGGTTGGATCATGGGTTGTAGGCACTATCCCATCCTTCTTTGGCAACTGCTTTCTATCTACTATCCAGTGAGTGCAGCTGGTCACACCTATATTGAAAGCCACAGGACCACCTGAAGTCTCTTGGAGATTGCCCTCCGGGGTCCTTGTGGCAGCAGTCTGTTGCCAGGTGGTATTTCTCCTTCTGAAGAAGAGTAATCTGCTCCTTGTTGACAGCAAATTGTAGTAATGGGAGAGTAGTAATGGGAAACCTCTGTCTTCAGAATGCTGCCACAGTAGCTTCCCTTAGGCTCTGGCCGACCTGTGACCCACTACTTCTGAGTCCCTCCATCTTAAGCATACACCTCTAATCTGGCCTGTTCTACCCTCATAATGCTGGTTTCTGAGCTGGTGCTGGCAGTGTCAGGCATAAAGATATAATTAGTTCCTTTTCCCTCTCCTCCCAGGTACAGGTTCCTTCCTTTTGGTGGCTCAGTAACTTCTTGTTCATTCCTGAAGAGCAAATGGAAACACTATTTCAATGGGCATTTATGATGCCAGTGTGCAGATGAACCTGCCTAATGCATGTGCACCTCTCTCAGGGGACCTTCATTCTAATCTTTACTTTGTCACAGGAACAGTAAAGCTATTGCCAAAAGGATCACACTTCCCTCCCCTGCATCTACCTCTTTGCCATTTTATCAGGGGATTCAACAGAACACAACAATTGCAGCAGTTCTATGGCATAATCAATGCACTGGTTATAGGTGGTTAAGTACTGGCCTCCGTGTTAAGTTCAGTGCTTGCACATTGTAAATTGTCCTGATTACTTGTATGTCAGCAATGAACCTACAAAAATGTTCCATTACTTTTCTATACAGGTATTGATTTAAAACCACCAGCCCTGCTTCACTGAATTTGTGCGGATTAATGTTCCAATTCCAGAGCAAAAAAATACTAAGCATGTTAGTTTTGTGACTTTAATGATTTGGAAGGGTTACTGTTGATTCAGGCAGTGCCAGGGAAAGACTCTGATAAGGTTCCACATGGTAGGCTGCTATGGAAAGTTAGGTCACATGGGATCTAGGGTGAGCTCACTAAATGGATACACAATTGGCTTGAAAATAGGAAGCAGAGGGTGATGGTGATAGGTTGTTTATCAGACTGGGGGCTCATGACTAGTGATGTTCCTCAGGGGTCGGTGCTAGGCCCATTGTTATTTGTCATTTATATTGTTGATTTGGTTGAGGATGTACAAGGCATAGTTAGTAAGTTTGCAGATGACACTAAAATAGGTGGTGTCATTGACAGTGAAGACGGTTATCAGCATTTATGCAGGGATCTTGATCAGCTGGGTAAATGGGCCGAGGAATGACAAATGAAGTTTAATTCGGATAAATGCGAGGTGTTGTATTTTGGGAAGAAAAATTGGGGTAGGACTTTCATAGTGATTGGGAGGACCCTGGGGATTGTTGACGAACAGAGGGACCTAGGAGTACAAATACATGGTTCCCTGAAAGTGGCGTTGCAGGTAGACAGGGTGGTAAAGTAGGCTTTTGGCATGCTGGCCTTCATCAGTCAGGGCATTGAGTATAGAAGTTGGGATGTTATGTTGCAGTTGTGTTCAATTTTGGTTACCCTGCTGTAGGAAGGATGCCTGGAAAGAGTGTGGAGAAGATTTACAAGAATTTTGCCAGGACTCGAGGGACTGAGTTATGTTGAGCAGGTTGGGATTTTATTCATTGATGCGTAAAAGAATGAGGGGTGACCTTATAGAGGTGTAGAAAATCATGAGGGGCATAGATAGGATGAATGTGAACAGTGTTTTTCCCAGTGTTGGACAATCAAGAACTAGAGGACAATGTTAAGGGTGAGAGGGGAGAGATTTAATAGCAACTCAAGGGGAAACTTTTCCACCCAGAGGGTAGTCAATATGTGGAATGAGCTGCCAGAGAAAGTGGTTGAGGCAGGTACAGTTACAACATGTAAAAGGCACTTGGATAAGTACAAGGATAGGAAAGGTTTAGAGGGATATGGGCCAAACACAGGCAAATGGGACTAGATTATATGAGAATCTTGGTCAGCATGGACCAGTTGGGCCAAAGAGCCTGTTTCCTGCTGTATGACTATATGACTCTGACCGTCCTCCTCTATTGATTATCTATGGAAGCTGTTTTGAGTCTCTGCCCCTCCAAAGATTAAAAGTGGCTTTAAAACATTTTGATGCAAACAATGAAATGGCAATCATTAAACACTCCATGTGGCGCATGTGCCTTGCTGGAGCTTAAAACATATGCAAATGATTGTCTTTGCAGTGATTTGTTTTACCTGTGTGGAATTATCATGGTGCATCTGTCAGAACTGTATAAGTCGTTGCACTTCCAGGTTCTCACGTGTCATTAGTTTTGCTCGTAATGTGACAAGCTACAAACACAGTCTGAGCCAAGTGTGAAAGAAGACTGGTGTATTCTGAAGGTAGTAATGCCTTATAGTGCAAACTTTCAACATCCATTTCATCCAGCTGTCCATTTGATGTCCATCAAAAAATGGAGACTTCTTCTCTATTGATTGTCTATGGAAGCTGTTGTGAATTTCTGTCCCTCCAAAAGGTTAAAAATGGCTGTAAAACATTTTGATGCTAACATTGAAGTGGCAATTATTGAACACTCCATGTGGTGTTAAGCTGATATTTGCTTTATTAATAAATATTGAGGGTTTCAACTGTCACTGTTACCATAAGGTATATCTAACACCAACTTCTGAGGAGCATGTACAGTATACTGGGAAATGCATTTGTTATTGTAAGAGAAATTCTGGTCCTCTTGTCAGCGTGCTGTTGCAGTAGTTGCCAATAGATTTACCTTTGAAATGACTGGGATATTGTGAACTTACCAAGAGTTCTCCTTGACTGAAGAAGTGAGGTCTACTGCATTCTGAAGTAGGTGAATTTTTAACAGTGTGATAATTGATAATTACTATTGAACAACCTCCCTGGTTCTGAAAAAATACTTTGCAAATATGGCATCACAAATTTTTGTCAGAATATAATTGCTGGAGATTTAAAAAGATAAGCAAAATTAACTTTTTTTACTTTTTCTTTTATCTGACTCCCTTTAATCTGCATTTTCCTAATCTTAAACTGCCACTACTTGTTTATATTTCCTGCCTTTTTTCACTCTCTGATTCACACATTGCATGTTCTCGAGAGAATCCTTCATTCTGGTTGGTTGAAGAGACTTTCTGTTATCTGGCCTGTTCTCAGCAGAGGGAACTGCATTGAGCTAGATGTCAGATGTGTGGAAAGTCCAACTGGCAAATCCACAAAATATTTCTGGGAATTGTCAGCACTGTGAATGGTGAAAGTTGTTCCTTTAGTATTGAGAGCACAATGCAAGCCATTGTAATCCTGGCACTTGTTTCGATATCAGATTCCCTTAAAGTTTATATTGCCAGAGATCTTCCCCTTTAATATTTGAGCTCTTCTAAATTCCATAGGTGGGTAGATCAGTAACAACATTCTTGGGCTCAGGTAATTGGCAAAAATAGTCAAATGGGAAATTAGAATTTCTTCATAGGAAATTGTTGTAATCTGGAATCAACTGTTTGAAAGGGCAGAGGACTTGCGTTGAATGGTATAAATTAAACATGCCATAAAAATAAACATTTAAAGTTAAGTACTCTTTGAATGATGTGAAAACGAACCCCATCAAAAAAACAATATTACAGCATGAAACCTCATTACTTCAGGCTTTGGTTGTTGGAGATACTCTTTTTTAATATTAACTATTATTTTATCACTTTTTGGTACTCATCTTCAGCCAGAAGTGCTGGGTAGATGATCAATCTTCCTGACCTTCACTACCATCACAGAGGCTTCAGCCAATCCAAATATCTACATATCATCAAGAAATGGCATTTTGCAGTATCAACCTACTCCAAATCATCAGGAATCTTACAGAAAGAGTCATCAATGATGCCATATCATGGCAGTTGGTCACAGTAACATGCTCAGTGGTGATATTTTTGGGTTCCATTCAAAACTACTTGGCTCCATTGTAGCCTGTAAAATCAGCATGAGTTGATTCCTGTTTATTTATTCAGTTATGGTGACAAAGTATTCAGTTCTGCTTGCAACTTCTCAAATAATTAAGTGGTCCATGTCTACATGTAATAGGTCAGCATGGTAGTGTAGCGGTTAGCGTAATGCTTTACAGCGCCAGCGACCCAGGTTCAATTTTGGGCGCTGTCTGTAAGGAGTTTGTACGTTTCTCCTGTGTCTGCGTGGGTCTTTCCTCCAGGTGACTCCGGCTTCCTCCCACATTCACAAGACGTATGGGTTAGGAAGTGTTGGGCATGCTATGTTGGTGCCAGAAACATGGCGACACTTGTGGGCTGCACCCAGCACACTCTACGCAAAAAAGATTCATTTCACTGTGTGTTTCGATGTACATGTGACTAATAAAGATATCATTATCTTATCTTATCTTATCTTATCTTATCTTATACTGCATCCAGGCCTGAGATGATAAAAAGGGGAGATGGTCGGTGAAATGGGGAGAGTTACCTTTGACTTTTAACTAAACAAATTCATTCATATAGAAATAGTTACTTCACAAAGCTGAATGCTATCCGGGACAATGTTGTTCATTTGATCAGTACCAATAATTATAAATAACCACCTCATGAACTATTTTTGCATTAGATAATAGATTCTGTACAGTCTACCGTATGGAACACAGCAGCTTTCCATGGTTTCTTCAACAGCACCTTCCAAATTCACAACCGCTACCACCTCTGCCTGATGGACAAGATAGATGGTTGTTAATGACTTCATCTAGAGTGGCTGGCTGACAGAACGTGGGGCATCAGCTGCTCAATTCTTTCAGCAGAAGGCTTGGTCCATTTTGAACATTAATTCTTGTTCCTGTGTGCTGTGAATTGCAATGTTTTCATTGGCAGTCTGCCACCGCTGCTCGATCTGGACAACGTAACATAGAGTACTTCAAAGGATGATCAACAGTAGCAAGGTTTACAAGTGACAGACGATCCTGACTTGGGACATTTATTGCTGTTCCTTCAATATCATGAATCAGATTCCTGGAACTTTCAACTGAACAGCACTGTGAACAGCACTTTCAACTGAACAGCAAATACCCTCAAACTGATTATGGCAGTTCAAGATGGCGCCTTCCACCACTTGCTCAAGGACAATTAAACATAGACCTTACCATATCCAAATATTTAATGACATTAAAAGCAGGCTGTATTTACCAAATTGGCATCCCTTTGGATTGTTTTTGGTATCCAATGAAATATCAAACACTGGCAGATAAAATGGTTGGGACTCCTTTCACTCAAGATGGCTGGTCAGCTGCTTAAACCTTACAGCAGGAGGTTTGGTTCTTTTGTTTTTAAATCGTTTTGTCATTCTTTATGTAAGTAACAGGCTGTATTTCCCTTTAGGGCAGCCTGCACATC
Source organism: Pristis pectinata (assembly GCF_009764475.1). Classification (NCBI taxonomy): domain Eukaryota; kingdom Metazoa; phylum Chordata; class Chondrichthyes; order Rhinopristiformes; family Pristidae; genus Pristis; species Pristis pectinata. The sequence goes on along the minus strand of NC_067408.1, from coordinate 39,782,498 downwards.
TGCCAGCACTGGATTTAAGGTGTGGGTATGTGGTGATGGGATTTTGGTGTGGGTTGGGGAATGTTTCTTCTGATCCTCTGTAAATAATATATAAAATATTTCATGGATACTTCTTCTTCATTGCCCTGTTTTACTTAGCAGAGTGTCCCAGAGGCACATTCTGCCGAAGAAATTCCTGAATTAGAACTTAGAACATAAAACATTGCAGCACAATACAGGTCCTTCGGCCCACGATGTTGTGCCAATATTTTATCCTGCTCTAAGATCTATCTAACCCTTCTCTCCCACATAGCCCCCCATTTCTCTAACATTCATGTGTCTAAGAGTCTCTTAAATGTCCCTAATGTATCTGCCCCTACAACCTCTGCCGGCAGTACGTTCCACGCACCCACCACTCTCTGTGTAAAAAAAACTTACCCGGGACATCCCCCTTATATCTTCCTCCAATCACCTTAAAATTATTTTCCCTCGTGTTAGCCATTGTCGCCCTGGAAAAAGTCTCTGACTGTCCACTCAATCTATGCCTCTTATCATCTTGTACACCTCTATCAAGTCACCTCTCATCTTCCTTCTCTCCAAAGAGAAAAGCCCTAGCCACTCAACCTATCCTCAGGATTCGTTTGTATCAGGATTCGTTCTGCGCCATAAGACCCAGTTTAGTGAGACTGATTTAGGAAGGGTACCTGACTCCCCACTGGATGGCCCAAGTTAAATTAGCAACAGCATGATAAGTAGAGCATTTTCATCTTTATTCTGTTATCATGTCTTTTCCGCTGTCCAGAAAATCTCCTCTCATTCCTTTGAAATCGATTTGCATTGTGAAAATCCATATAATTTAAGATTATAAGTTGAGTTGTAGGACAGCTATTTCACATAATATGGGTTTTCTAATTATATTTTACTATTTTTGTTCATCAGGATCTCAAATGCAATTCTGAGAAAACCTTACATATTTATGAACTGATAAAATAACTTGCATGTGTATGTGGCAAACCGAATGCTGGAGTTTTATTAACCTTTTTAAAGCAATTGTATCTCTGTTTTCAATTTTCATTATGGATATGGCTATGGTTTGGAAAATGAATGCTGAACCTAACAACAGTCAAATGGGACGTTCAGCCTCAGAGCTCTATTTAAAATCCTTTTGGCAAATGTTTGGCTTGCAATATTGCAAACTTGTACCCCACTCAACTTTATAATCTCACATCCTGCCATCTTTGCTGACTCCTGTTCCGAAGCCTGCCAACCCTGGTAGTTTTAGAACTTTTCCAAATGCTTCAAACAGCAATATACCTCTGCATCCTCAGAAAGTGCAGTAAATATCATTCCTGAAGGTTTCTTGAACGATGCAGAGCCAAAACAATCTCTCTTTGCCTCCAGATCTTTTCTGGCCTTTGCCTGGAATAGTCCAACAGTCATCCATATTTGATTACTACTTTTCAATTTCAAATCATTTGTAAGTCATTCTGACTTTACTTAATTTTCCATCATACTGTCTGCTGTTTTATTCGGACAGGTCTAGAAATCCTACTATGTAGTGTAAATCATTTATGCATTTGACAACAGGATTTATAAGAACTGTTGCATTTTTGAGTGCATATTCTACCATATTTTGATGTGTAATCTTTTGATTTAAAATGAGCAGTAACATTCATTGGTGTAAAACACGCAACTGGCATCATTAAAAGAGCACAATGTTTATGAACACTGTAGGCAGGGTCTTGGCTGCACAGACAGACCTTCCTGGATGGTTCCTACTCTTCTGCAATACTAAAAGGCCTGACCTACTTGGATTGTCATGAGGTGTCTGGTGTGAAGAATCTTAAGGATTGGGTCATATCTCCTTGTGGTAAACTCCTCTTTTCCTTGGAAGAAGAGAGACTGAGGAAAATTGCAGGCAGTGGAGATGGGGAGAATAGTTGATATGAGAAGGGGAAGATGATCAAGTGGTCACAAACGTGCATCGTCCTGCACTCCCCAGCCCGACCATTAGAATCCACCTCCTTCCTATGTCTTCCACACATGTGAAAACACATGCAGAAAAAAATTCTAATTTTTGGGTATTTACTTATCAAGTTTGCAAATCAACTGGCTGAGGCTGGAACAGAACTGTTGCAACTTCCTAAGGATGAAAGAAGCGAAGGAGGACCTTCCGATGCATCATAATAAGAACATAAGAAATAGGAGCAGGAGTAGGCCATCTGGCCCATCAAGGCTGCTCCGCAATTCAATAAGATCATGGCTGATCTGGCCGTGGACCAGTCTACCTACCTCCCTTTTCCCCATAACCCTTAACTCCCCTACTATGCAAAAATCTATCTAACTGTGTCTTAAATATATTTAGTGAGTAGCCTCTACTGCTTTCTTGGGCAGAGAATTCCACAAATTCACTACTCTCTGGGAAAAGAAGTTCCTCCTCATCTCCGTCCTAAACCTACTCCCCCGAACCCTGAGGCTGTGTCCCCTAGTTCTAGTCTCACCTACCAGTGGAAAAAACTTTCCGGCCTCTATCGTATCTATCCCTTTGATAATTTAGTGTGTTTCTAGAAGATACCCTCTCATTCTTCTGAATTCAGTGACTATAGTCCCAGGCAAATCAATCTTCCAAAATGAGAGGGAATGTGCATTTTTCAAATATTTAAAGTGTGTGTTTGTGTGTGTGTGTGCTGTGCGCACGCGGTGAGCGTGTGTGTATGTGTGTGTTTGGAGAGTGGTGGGCAGGTGGGGATTGAATGGTGGTGAGATTTTTAAACAGAGATCAGTCAGAGTCCACCATGCACAGGTATTCAATCAGCGTAGTGCTTGATTCTCTTTTAAATGCACATCTGTTAAATTATTCTCATCTGGCTTGTGGGGATCCAAACCTCTGAGGATCTCATTGTTTCTTTTACTTTCTGCTGTGATGTCAGAATAAAATAATGACTGCAGTCATTTAGAAACCATTGGGACCATGCTGGCTCTTTCAAAGAGCTTTCTGCTATTTTCCATTCCCCTGTCTTTTCCATGTCTTTTTCTCTTTATCAAATGCTTATCCAGCTCTTTTAAGAACAATGATGGATCCTGCTTTTATTATTGGTTCTGGCAGGGTATTCATTGCAGTGAAGAGAAATCCTTCCAACACCTTCCCTGATCCATTTATTCCAATCTGAAAGTTCCCCACCCGCGCCCCCCCCCCCCCGTCCATGTGACTTACAGTGGGAACATTTTTTCCCAAATTGCTTTACCTTCTTATTTTATAAAGTTAACTTTCCTGACTTTGTTCTAATGTAAAGGTTACCAGACTTACCGGAGCCGCAGGGCAGCGTAGCAGTTAGCGCGACGCTATTACAGTGCCAGCGATTGGGGCTCGATTCTGTCGCTGTCTGTAAGGAGTTTGTACGTTCTCCCGTGTCGCGTGGGTTTCCTCCGGGTGCTCCGGTTTCCTCCCACATTGCAAAGACGTATGGGTAGGTTAATTTGGGTTTAAAATGGGCGGCGCGGACTCGTTGGGCCGGAAGGGCCTGTTACCACGCTGTAAATAAAAATTTAAATTAAAAAAAATTAAATTTAAAAAATTAAACTTCTATTTCACCTGATCACAAAGAAAATGTTTTCATTGAGAATAAGACCTTTTTTTTTCAAATTTGTGGGTGGGAAGGCTGGCATTTAATCCCATCACAAGCTTCCATTGAGCAGCTAGTGATATGCCTCTGCCTTCAGCCACTGCAGCTCCTATGGTTACGGTACTCCTACATTGCTGTTAAGAGTACAGTTGCATGATAGATTTTGAGATAGGTTCTGGTGGCAGGTGTCAGCTGGTAGCTTCAAAGTACTGAGTTCAGTCCTGACCTCCAATGCTCTCTGTAGGAAGTTTGCATGTCCTCCCTGGGACCCACCTAGACTTCCTCTGGGTACTCCAATTCCTCTCACATCCCAAAGACATGCTGTTTAGTAGTTAATTTGCCGCTGTAAATTACCCCTGGTGCAGGTGGGTGTTAGTTGATGAATATGTCAGTTGATGAATATATGAGAGGCAATAAGTTACCAGGAAATAAGTGAAAGAATGGGAATGATGGGATTCTTGATGTTGTAAGAAATATGAGAATATATGAGGTGAATCAAAGTTTAGTATAGCACTTTTAGTGCATCAATTTAGATTTACATTTATAAGTGTTAGCTCAGTGGTAGCATTTCCATCTGTCAGTCAAAGAGTCATGGGTTAAGTTCCCCTCCAGAATTTTAAATACCTCATTGACTCCAAAATACTTTGGAACTCCTGGGGATGTAAAAGATGCTCAGAATTTGCAAGCCCTTTCTTCCTTAAATGCTGCCCAATCAAATAAATATTCCTGTGCACAATGTTTTAAACTACTTCAAACAATCAGTCAAATGGTGCTGAAGCATCTGTGAAAAAAAACAAGCAGAAATTCTAGGCCAGTTTCATGATATCTGTGTCCTGCTGAAAAAACTCATCTTTCTAGTAGCGTCTTTAGTAAACAACTGCAGTGCAGCTGACTCACTGCGATTAGTTCATAGGCCAACTGATTTTTTCATATTTTGCCCAAACTAAATCCATTCTATAAGAAAGGTTAAAAGAAGGAGAACGTAAAGGAAGGAAAGATCATGAATAATTACTAATTGGTAATTAGTTTATTATTGTACAGAGCAGGCATCGTAGTGTAGCGTTAGCATAAAGCTATTACAGCGCCAGTGACCCGGATTAATTCCGGCTGCTGTCTGTAAGGAATTTGTACGTTCTCTCAGTGTCCCTCTGTGTGGGTTTCCTCTGGCTGCTTCGGTTTCCTCCCACATTCCAAAGATGTATGGGTTAGGAAGTTGTGGGCATGCTATGTTGGCGCCGGAAGCGTGGACGACACTTGCAGGCTGCCCCTGGAACACTGTATACAAAAGATGCATTTCACTGTGTGTTTCGATGTACTTGTGACTAATGAAGATATCTTATCTTACATGTACTGAGTTACAGTGAAAAACTTTGTTTTGCCTGCCATCCATACAGAACATTTCACAACCTCAGTACATTGAGGTAGTACAGGGAAAAGCAATAACAGAATGCAAAATATAGTGTTACAGTTACAGAGAAAGTGCAGTGCAGGCAGGCAATAAGGTGCAAGGCTGTGCAAAGGTAAATTGTGAGATCAAGAGTCTATCTTATCATACAAGAGGTCTTATAGCAGCAGATAGAAGCAGTCCTTTAGCCTGATGGTTTGTGTTTTCAGGCTTTTGTATCTTCTGCCCAATGGGAAGGGGGAGAAGAGAGAATGTTTGGTGTGAAAGGGGTCTTTGATTATGTTGGCTGCTTTTATGAGAAAATCAGCTATATTTAAAAGTATTTAAAAGACAATAGAATTGGTAATTAGTGCCTGCACTGTAGAAATATTCTGTCTCTAGCACCAAAATTTGATACTTTAATAAGAACAATTTTTAAAAAATAAACCATATATTTTAGTTGCAAGCAATTCAATAAGAGCACCAAAATTATAAATGCAAAAATAAAATTGCACAATAAATTTCCATTAAATCTTGAAAGCTATTTGTAAAACTAATACATTTTATGCATAAATAACTACATGGAAAATACATAATTTATTGTAAAATACAAACTTTACAGTTATTTCACAGATCTGGGCACAGTTGTTTTGCTCTTAATGCTTATTTATCTTTTGCTTGCGTGTCATGATGGAAAAGTTAATTTTAGACACTTTTCAATTCTATTACAAATATACAGTAGCTGATTTTATCAAACTCATTCATGGTTTACTAGTACAAGTAGAGAGCCTATTCAAGGTTTACATTTCTAACTTTTTTTTACATTCTCCAAAGCAAGATACTAAAACAATTGCAGCACCTCCATTGCTGCCCTTGCAGAGATCAATGGAGACCAAGAACAGAGTTTAATATATTCTTGATTTCCATGGCTCAGTCATTCATTGCTGTGTCCAGTTAATCCATCAGAAATATTACTTTTCCAAGTGAGTATGTTGATAGCCAATAATGCATCTATTTCACTCTGGTGATTTCAGGAGAAAGGTTTCAGCAAATTTTCATTACAATATTTCAGGTAAAGTAATGGTATAACAGTTGGATTTTGTTTACTCCATTTCTGGGAGATAGGAGAAAGTTCAACTCGGGAGAATAGGCTGACATTGGATTGGATCTGTACAGACAGACTGGAATTGTTGAACTGGAATTTTACCTCAAAGATGAAAATAAGCCCATACATCCTCCAGTTGTCCAATGTGCAATGATTAACTCATGACTTTACTGGACTTTACAATCAGAAACATAATACTGCACACTTCTTTTACATCCAAACTTTTGTAATGCCAATCTCAAGGCCCAACTTACCAACTGTTTTCTGAAAAATTCTATTTATTTATCCATTGCATTTCCATTATCCAATTGATAACTTTTCCAAACCAAATCATGAAATAAGTCAAAAAGAAGTTAGCTTCAGTAAATCAGCACTGGATGCCATGGTTAACCTGGGACCTTGGAATATGGATTCTAAAAGTAAGCCCAAGGGCAACGTTACCCTATTACGACTTACGTGGTTTATCTTGCTCCATTGTAGTAATCCAATCATTTGACTCCTGATAAATTAATGCCACATGGTCCTCATGGAATGTTTTACCACACTGAAAATATGGAAGTTTTATATTGGCTGCATGCCCCTCCCCCTAAAGTCTTTAAACTTAATAAAGATTAGAAAGTTGTGTTCAGCGTCTCCATATGTCTTCATTGAATTTCTTCAATAGATTAGGTTGCATACCTTTAGGGCCTAAACATTCTGACATACCTTTTCTAAGAAGTTCCTGGCACTTAATTTAATAAGACATGTAATAACTCATTCTCTCTACAGGTCATATAAAGTCTCCCAACTTGAAATGCTATCAAAACCATTCTGCCCAATAAAATACATAAACAAACTAGGGTAGAACTGCCAACATTTATGAAACTCCATTATGTTTCTCCTGTACACAGCACAATACCAGACTCAGCCCTTTCTACAAGTGATTCACCTATGGTACACTTTCTATGAATTTGATCACCTAACTCTATCCTTGTAATTTTTAGTCCTAGTTTTCTTAGATATTTACTCATTTTCTACTTAAAAAAAACAACTAAAATAACCACAAATGTTTTGGATGCCAATAGCTAAAATACTTAGTATTTAATTATACAATACTAAATTATGCTATAATGTGTCATCCTATTTGTTACTTTTGTATTTATGTTTTTGATTTCTGTCATTATAGTCTAAATTAAATAATGTGAGAGGTATGCTTCATTTCTTATTTTTAAAGACTTGGATTATGCCCTCAATGGAATACTTTTTCTTGTAAAATAAATCTCCCAAGCAGTAAAAAATGAATGCAGTCTGTCTTAAACCTACATTTTTGATATGGAAGTATTCCAAACAGCCTTATATAAATGCAGAATTATAGTTCCAAGTTCCCTGTGTTTCAAGTAACAAGGAGAGTTTTCTTCATAGGGTGATCGGGTTAAACAGCATGGAAGCAGGCCCCATACCCCAACTCGTCCATGCCAACCTTGGTGCCAGTTGAGCTAGTACTACTTCCCTGCATTTGGCTTATATCCTTCCAAACCTTACCTATCCATGTACATCTACCACTTCTTCTGGCAGCTCATTCCATATACCCACCACCCTCTGTGTGAAGAAGTTGCCCCTCAGGTCCCCTTTAAATCTTTCTCCTCTCACCTTAAACCCACGTCTTCTTCTTCAGACTCCCCTACTCTGGGAAGAAAACTGTTTCAGCTTATCTATGCCCTTTATTCACAAAAATACAATTTCATCTACTTTGATTTCAATAAGGAGTAAGGGACATTTTAGGTACAGGAATTCGCCAGCATAGCTAGTTTCTTACAAGTGTAGACAGCTGTTGACCATACTCATATGCTTATAAGGGCTTCTTTTAATAACCAGGATCTCTTGATCAACAGAAAAGGTTTCCACTCCCTCAATTTGCAGGTTATTGTGGATCATGAGAAAATAATCCTCGTAGAGAATGCTACTAATTCAGGAAGCACACATTACTTCTTCACCCTTGAAATATACACTGCTAAATAGTTTCAGCAGCCTGCACCCTCCAAAGGAATGAATACTGCTGGATAAGGACTTCCCTGTACTCTCCTGGCTTCTCAGTTATGTCCACTCTCCTATCACAACAGCTGAGCATTGATATATTGAAAGACAATGCCAGAAGTGTTATGGAAAATGCCATTAGTTCTTTCAAAAAATGAGATTCTGTTGCTTGCATCAGACCCAGGATGCCCATTGCAGGTGTGGAGACTTCATCATGGTGTGCTGCATGCTGTACAAGTTAGCCAACTGGCGGTAAAACACACGCCTAGCACCTGAGAGGCATGACCCACAGCTTGAGCAGCAGCAGGAGAGGAAGGCTTCCAGCACGAAGTCTCCTCTCCAGCAGGAGAGAGAAGAGAGACATTGTCCAGTGGGGTTAGAAGGGAATCCCACACGGAACCACTATTTTAAAAAGTATGACAAATCCTAGTCTTCATTGCCATCTAAATAACCCTCCCCACATCCAATTTTAACATTAGCATGAGCCCATGAATGAGAGAACACCTGATATTTAAGATTCCCTCAAATTGTGCTCTGCATGTCCACTACACTAAATATTACACATACACTTGCTAAAAAGTCTCTATTTCCCATTGAGGGTCCCTTGCAAAATCAATTGCGACCTCTGCACAAAATACAATTTCTTGGATCAGCTCCACTCTGCAGATCGAAACATAGGTCAAAATCTTGGTTTCTTTGTTCTGCTGCTTAATAATGCTGAATGGATACTTTCACTGACTAGTCACCACCTCCACCAAACTATTTGTTACAGTGCTGCTTGCCCCTCAACTGCATTTACTGTTCATGGTTTAATTTTACAGATGCCTTTGTGAAAATCATTCCTCTATTTTGTCTGTTTTTTTTGTCCACTGCAATACAATTCATTCTAATCTCTGCCACCACATGGATTTTAACACACACACTTTAGATTTTATATTCTGCATTGAATAATTCTAAAACATCCCCACTTGTTTTTGCATCATTGACAAAATTTTGAGGTAGAGTATCTAGCATGGGTAAAACCCAAATGTTAGGCAAGAAAATGCTACCATTGACCATTTTGTCAATGCCTATGTTTAAACTTCTTTCAAATTATTCCAACATGCAAAACAGAAAATGGGTATAAATTGGCATAAACAATTGTACAATGCAAGATTCTGTGATCATCTTTAATTTAAAAAAACTGCATTGGAATAAAGCCTTGGCAGAAAAACTGGAGCTGCCTCTAGACTGAATAAATCACATTGTAAGGGACATGTTAATTTTCAGGCCTTCAGGAAGATCTTACAAATTACGCTTTTTGTGTTCAAAAACACTAAAAGGTATGCTTAACAACATTTAGTTGTGGTTTTTGTTTTAGCTTTCTCAGAAACTAACTATGATGGACATTTTTCAAACAATCTTTTGCCAAAATTTGTACTCTAAAAATTGATTCTGCCAGTCATGCCAGATTTGGCATTGGCTGATGTGCAACTGAGTTGAGTGAAATGTTGGGGATCAAAACACTTTTCCCAATGAGAGCAGTGCTGAGAGTAGCATGTTCCAAAATAGGAAATTAAGGCTAATACGTAAACTCAATTCCTAATATTTGCTTCATTTTGCACCAGTAATATTTCAACAATTATGAATAATTATTCATTTAGATCTAAAGCACGTTTAAGAACTTAAAATAGAGAATGTTTCAATTTTTAATGTCACTGAGACTTGGGACATAGAATGCATGAAAAATAAATATAGAGCATTTCTCAGTAAGGACAATTAAAAAAACTTTAAAAAATACAATTAAACACAGTGTCTAAAATCTGGTCTAAACAAAAGGAATTCCTGGAAATTCATATACAAGTTGAAGGCAGTGCCACAATTTTAGGCAGAAATGAGTTCCAGTGCATGCACAGGCCAAGAAACTGCAATCAATAGTGAAGCAAAAATTGCTTGCTGCTAACTTTGAAGGAAGCTCCCGACAAGGATCCAATGATCTCTGTGGTGAGAACACCACCCTTTCTGGCACAAGCTGCTTCTTCATGGGCAGCCCCACGGGATCGAGGATGAGCTGCTTCAGCTTCAGTTCTGAGATGTGGAAAAACCTTGTGTGGGAATTCTTTCAATGTGGGATCACATGGTCTTGATGGAGCACAGTCTTGGTCCAATGATAAGTGGATCTGGGATGACTGGAGACCATGCTCTGCTGTATGGACTCAGCAAGTGGATACATTTAAACTCTTACCCTCTGTCACTCTCCCTCTCACATACTCACTCTCTCTCACTCACACAAACACACACGATCTAACCCACACTATATTCCTCAGGCCCCTCCCTCACAAACCCCACCCACCCACCCTGATCCTCTCCTTGCTTCAGATCCCCCATCCACAGTGTCCTTTAATTCCATCCCTTGGTTTTTCCACCTCCATCCATTCCCAGAGCGAGACTTCCCCCCACTGCCACTGCTTGCCCCCCAATTACTAATTGCCCTTCTGCCCACCACCTGCTTCCCCATGCAGCCCCACTGGTCCCAGCAGCCAGGCTGCCCAAATCCCGCAACCCAGCCCTAAATCCCAGTTTCTCCCAGAAAACCTTGGGATAACATGTGGCCACAGCCTGCCGCTGGTACTTTGTGGACTGGTTGGTCAGTCCCTGTGTGTGATTTCCCAACCAGCAGAGGCAGGTTCATTCTGTGGGAGTGGGATCTTCTCATTTGGACACTATCCTCACTCAGCATATGCAATGACCTAAATCCACTGACCCAAAACTCACGGGCCCTCTGTCTTCTGTGCTGCCCTGAAACCATGGAGCCATTCTCTCCTGTGATATACCTACAACTATGGGGCCTCATTCTCCCAAGCTGACCACAAATCTGCAGAACCTCCGGTACTGTGCCTAAACCCATGGAGTCACTCTCTCCTGTGTTTCCTAAACCCAGCGGGCCTTTCTCCCCTGCACTGTCCCTTTAACCACAGGGCCCATGTACACTGTTCTGTCCCTTTAACTCCAGGGCCTCAGTCCCCTGATCTGTCTCTTTAACCACAGGGCGTCTGTCTCAAAACCCACATGGCCTTTGTTACTGAAGCATCAATTCGACAAGACAGCAAAGTAGGTGGTCTGCCCATACTTCAGTAAGAAGTTAGTGGTTTGTCATTAATGTTCCATGTACAAGGGGAATAGAGGCTCAGTGACGGAGTATTCTCAAGAAGGAGCAATAGATTTTCTAAGAAACAGGTTGTTAAGATAGCAGAAAAGGAGTGCTGAGGTAAAAGATGAGCCATGTTGTCACTGAATGGCAGAGCAGAAATAAAGGGGCTAAAACGCCGTTTGCTGCTTTTATGGTAATGTGCAGTCATTCACATTAAAGCATTCCCCAGGAGGGAAACGACGGAAGCGAAACTTACCATTCTTAATCAACATTTCGAACATTAAACAGTGTGCTAAATAAAGACTGCATCATATAACATAGGTAGCTGAAAGACCACAAGGTTTTAAAGTATATTATTGTAAATTTTAAAATGCCCTATATTTTGATATCTTTATTTGAGGGTATTACAAAAAACAGCAACAATTACCGCTTAGGGCACTATTAAAAACCCATGCAACAAATTGCGGGATTTTCACGATATTTCAATGCAAGGGCGGGTTTTAACTTCGGTCATTTCGAGTGATTACCTTTTGGTGCCACTGGCGGCCAACAGCTCGTTCAGTCACCTCCAAGTGTGCATGTGGAGGCGTCCGGCTTTGCTGCCATTACTATAACAAAATTTGGGCCACTGCTGGTGACCCGGGAATATTTGCCAAGAAATACGCGCTCTGTGGTCAATGGAATGAATTTCAGAGGCAGTGCACGACGGGCGACACTGGGCCACTGACCAGCGATGAAAAATCTGACAATTGTGGTTAAAACTGTACCATATTTACCCCTCCCTCCCAAATTCAGCCGTCTTTAAGGTTGCATAATGATTTAGGCATGCAAGTGGGCGGAATATGGAGACAACTGAAGGAAGCATTTAAACTAAACTTTATTAAAGAGAACACTTGTTCCTTTTCACAAATAACTGTGTGTTGCAAGGGCTGCCACTATTGCGCTATCCAACAGTTAACGCAGCGAAGGCACAAGTCTGGGCAGTTCTAACTCGAGGTGAGATGACACGACTGCAGAGATGGTGTAATAACTGCTCCTGAATGTAAACGAGGTAGAAGATCATGTTGATTTTTTGAAAAAGATAAATTATGAAACCTCACAAGGAGTGCTTATCTGTGCACTTGTCTTCCGGTTTGCTGGAGCATTTAAAGTCGCCACCCTTCCCAATCCATCAGCCGGACTGTTCTGGGCAAAATAACGAAGGTCGTTTAAAGTTCCTCTGTTCTGAATCTCTCAGACTGCGGATCTGATACAACAGGAAGTTTGCTTCGATCACTGGACGCCAGGTTCCTCATTTACCTGTCGCCTGGAACGATTCCAACATCGCAGCACGCTCAGTGTATCTGCGGCTTTCGTTCAACCTTGCTACGAGTTACATGGCTCTAGCTGCCGCAGCGTTCCCCAGTTGTTTTGAGAAGGTCAACAGCCATCGACTGCAGAGAGTACATTAATCGTCACCCCACCAATCGAGTTTTTCAGTAATCAGCTCGAAGTGTACCGTTGTTTTGTTTTACAACCAACTGACTTTAAATTGTTTTGCCATTAATGTATTTACAGACCACTGCAATGTAAACCTATTAATTGTAAATCTTTTGAACAGGGACTGCCTTGGATCGCTTGAAAGCTCCACTGATGATGAGACCAAACTCCAACAGGTCAGTCCTATTTTCTTGCGAGATTTTATTCATTTTTAAAAAAAAGGGGTTTAGATGGACATTTTCACATTAATTTATTCCTGGAATACCACTGTCCCTCTGGAAGTGCTGGCTATTGGTGTCTTGTCCCATTAACCAGTTCTCAGGTCTAGCGTCACCGAGTTTTGGGGGTAATTAAAGGGGGGGGCGAATCATTCCCCAGTCCAATCTTGCCTTCACCAAGCTGTACACGGTCACCGGAGCGGCACCAGAAATGCTGGCTTTTTCCAAAGTTCTTTCATTGGGGAGATGATGCACATAACAAAGCCTCTTTGTTTGTTTTGATTTATTAATGTCTCATCTGGAATGTAAGAAAATAAGAGCAGGAGTCTGCCATCAGGCCTCTCGAATCTGCCCCACCATTCACTATCACCATGGCTAATCTTTGCTGGCCTCAACTCTTCTTCTGTGCCAGTTCCCCACAACCCTCAATTCTTTTCAAATATTTGTCTAAGGCCACCTTAAATATTTCTAATGATCTGTTTCCTTTTACCACCCTTGGGGAAGAGATTTCCAGACATTCACAACCTTTTGAGAGAAGAAATTTCTACATACCTCAGTATTAATTAACTGGCCCCTTATTTTGCAGTTATGTCCCCTTGTTTGTGACCCTCCCACTAGTGAAAACATTTCAATATCTACCCTGTCAAGCCCTCCCTTAGGATCTTTTATGCTTGAATAAGTTCACCCCTCATTTTTCTAAACTCTAAGAAATACAGACCCAAACTATCTAGCCTCTTTATAGGACAACCCTCTCATCCCAGCCTGGTGAATCTCCTTTGGACTGCCTACAATATACTGTATCCTTTTTTGGGTACAGAGACCAAACTCTGCACTGTAATCCAAGTGTGGCTTTGCCAATGCACTGTGCAGCTGTAACAAGACCTCCCTATTCTTAGCTCTGACCCCTTTGCAATAAAGGCTATTTGCCTTCTTAACTATTTGTTGGACCTGCCTGCCAACCTTTGCGATTCATTATGTGCACTAAAACACCATAGATCCCTCTAAGCTTCACTCATTCACAATCTCTTTCCATTTAGATAAATATAATTATTTTGAGGTAACTGTTTTGCTTGGCCATGTTGGGGGTGGGGGGGGGGGGTGAAATGTGGAGACTGGTGACAATTAGATAGCTCCTTCACAGCATGGGATCAGTAGGCTGTATGATCTCCTCCTTTGCTTTAAATCTGCAGCCTAGTAACTCGTACATGTAGGGCTGCACATACACGTTTCTAAGTCTTGTGATACAAAAAGAAGTAAATGTAATAACTTACAGATTGCATTGTGCTTCTAGAAATTGTACCAGAAACATCTGGTCATGAATGGCACATGTGCTAATAATGATAAACACAGCTTTCTGAGCATACCCTTGCCCTGGTTCTCCACACTATACTCTTCTCCTTTTGGGCCATTCCCCCCTCCCCCTCCGGAGTTGGATGCCTGATTGCCTGTGATTCTGGCCCCAATTACACCAAATCTCCCTGACTCCATTATCAATCTCCAAATTTGGCCCAACCCTTGACTGAGATCCTGAATCAATCCTCAATCACTGTCGTTCTCACCCAAAGCTGCTTCTGGTATCTCCACCTGTGTCAGATCTGTTCCGATGATGCCAACTTCCACGGGAATGCTTTTGAAGTGACTCCTTTTTCTTCATCCATAGTTTTGCCTCTATCGTAGCTGACAGGGCATTTGGGCATGAAAATAAAAAGAAACTGCAGATGCTGGAAATCGAAAATATAAACAGAAACCGCTGGGAGTACTCAGCAGGTCAAGCCACATCTGTGGGAAGAAGGCCCATTGTCAGAACTAGAGCCCCTTCATCTGCTCCATTTCTACCTTCACTCCCCTTCCTCCCAGCCATAGGGTGTGTAAAACTTGTGTGCTCACTAACCACCCCTCCTGCTTCCAGATCACCCTTTTCAATTTCCTCCAAAGTGAGGAATCTCCAAAGTGAGGCCATCTCTAGATGCATACAACTCCTCTTCTCATGGCACCCTCCCATGATACCCTTTTAGCTCTTCGCATCATCATTCAGGAACCCAAACACACCTTCCAGGTGAATTATCGTTACTTTTACTACTTCCAATTTAATATACTTCATTGAGTGCACACGTGTTCTAGAAAACCAAATGCAGATTGGATGACTGCTTTGCAGAATATGTTGTTTTAATCTCCAGGGTCTCCAACTATGCAATTGAAAAACTTTTCATTAGCCCTTATTTTTTTTCCCAAGTATTCATCAACCTTAACTATGCTTCTCTCTCCACAATGCTACCTGACCTGCTTTGTATTCTGAGCATTTTCTGTTTTGTTTCAAGCAAAAAATTATTTGTCATCCAGCAATGACAGTTTTCTCTTTGTTAATCTCAGCCACCACTTCTGGTTAATTTTGCATGAAATTAGCAAGTTTGGAGGGCTATTTCACTGCTTCAGTGATTCTTCATGGATTCCTGCTTTACCCATTATATATGAATAGAGGAAGGGCAATTGACTACATTGTGGTGGATTTTCTTAACACCTTCACTGCATTCGTATATGAGGGCTGTATACCATCATTGATTTGTCCAGATTTATCAAAGGTTAGGGCAGTACCATGGTTAAAAGCAAGTTAACTGGTCATCAATCTACTTGCTGGTTGTGGCACCTTGCTGTGAACAAATGATTGCTCCATTTGCTTATGTGATGACAATGACCACGTTTCAATAAGGAAAAGTCATTCATTGACTGAAATGTCCTTTGAGATGTCCTTGGAATGTGAAAGTTGTTTTATGAATTCAAGGTCTAATTTCTAGAACAGTGAATGCTGCATATCAATATTATATATACATTCTCTTGCAAATCTCAAGTCCTTTGTGTATCATGCATAGAGAGTCTGCAGCAGAGCCTGAATTAACTTTGCATTCTTCATCTTTTGATTTGTAGCATATTATCACTACGATCATCATCCTACACAGTGTACAAAATGTTATATTTGTTTGGGTGTTTTGCCAATTTTCTTTTGGAATTAAGGGGCAGGTAGGATTTATTTTTAGACTGAGAAAGCTTTATTCTGTGCTGCAAGGGATAATGGTATCTTTGTTGAATTTCAGTTCTGTGGATGATTTGAAACTGGAAAGCCTTGAAGTACATATGGCTTTGAAATAGTATCACATAAACCAATTTTATTTTAACAGTTTCTCTTTTTGTCTGATATCCTGGTGTCTTAGATCCCTAAATATGAACCTTAAATATTTGCATCTTTTCTTCCACCTGTTTAATTTTGCTTTGGGATTTTTTTTTGCCAACCCACTGAAGGGTTTTTTTTTTGCACACTAGTAGTGTATTTGTATAATCTAAATAAATCTGGTTTTCTGCTTTAATATGGATTGTGGTTTCTAAGCATTGTTATTTGTGCTAAAAGTGAACCTTGCCAATAAAATACAAGTAATATTTGATTTTTTTAATATATCCTAGTTAAATATTAATTTATATGATCGAGCTGAGTAACAGGAAATTTTCAATGACTTCAAGTGCCCTTGAGGAAAATTTGTTTGTACTCGCTGTCACAAAATACAGGTGTGGCCCTTCTTCAATTCATAATTAGAAATTTCCTTGATGTTGAACGATTTCAGAAACTGAATTACTGTGCTTCAAAGACAAATTGCAGGTTTTCTTTCCATGTTCTACTGTGCTGCGCTAGAAATATAATTCCTGCACTGTATTACTATGCAGGCACTTTTGAAAACCAAAACACCCTCTGCATGATATAAGGCATATCAGCCAGAATGTTTGCATTGAGTAATGGGTGAGTACCTCCATTTCATTCTACTGAGGTGAGCCACTTTGAATCTCCCCAAAATCTTGCCCTGAGGTGACACATTTATTTGAAGAAAAGTGTCAATAGCTTTGATTAAAACAGAATACAAAAATACCTGTCATGAGCAGATGTCATCTACCACAGGTGGAAATGTTTGACTCTTTCTCCACCCCTTCTATAAATGGACAAAAAATGGAACAAATCCGTATTGACGTGCATGGAACTTTGGCTTGACCTGTTTTTAATCCTGTAGTACCTTTTTATAGCTGTGTGTACCAGGGAGAGGAAAAGAGGAAAAATAGCAAGTTAGGATAAAATTGCCATTTCACTTGTTCCAGCTGCAAATGCTATTTGGCAGTGTACAAGCAGCATTTATGCCCAAGGGCAGAAGGGAAACTTTTGACCACACTGAATAAACATAGGGACACAGGGCTTCTTATGAGTAGTCAAATGGTTCAATGCCTACAAGCATTTAAAGAAAAATAAACTGTTAGTTAATGGCTTTATTTGGTTATTGGTTGTACTTCTGGAAAAATGCAAAACCTCAAGAAATCACAAAAACAGCACACATTTTGCAATAGGGGAGAAGTGGGCTTTGCACACTTGGATAATGGTGCTTCATCAGGGAAATATTTTGTATATCACATTATTGACGAAGACTTTTCAAAATATGCTTTCAAAGAAATATTCTAAAGTGTGAAGTTTGTGGAACAAGAATAATAAACCCGAGTTTTGATATGAATTGTTCCTATTCTGCTTCCACACCCACCAGATAAGGAATTTCAGAGGTGAGCACCAGTTTCATCTCTTCATAACTTCTATTGACATGGATCTGTGTTCATTATTCTGTTTGTTTCACATCTCCTATAAAATGGAGATTATGCTGAAGAAACTTTTCCACCTTGTATCTGCAACCTTCTGGCTGCTGGTCAAATATTCAACCACTTGTACACAAAATAGCTATAAGGAAATAATTTAAAATAGAGGAGATGACTATCTGCTTCTGACGCAGAAAAATGAGTGAACCTGATATTCTGACTAACCTACGCAGATCTGTTGCAAATAACAAAGAAAAACACCCCTCTTGGTATTTCTAATATCTTCTGTTTTATTTTGCAGAAATGAATTTCATGATTGATTAACACAATAGCTTCTAGTGCAAATTGATGGAAAAAAATGACTTTTGACATGAAGTTAGAACAAAGGCAATTTTGTGCATATTGTACAGAATTTTAGCTAAGTGACTACGACAACGGAAGATTTGAAGACAGACACACCAAGTTAAGTAATAACATTGGAAAAGCTGACTCTCTGCTTTAAATATATCAAGAATCCAGCTGCTGGCTCCTGGCACAGGGACAAAGTTTTAAAACTTCAAGTTTCACTAAGCATATGGATGATTTGTAATCAAATCCCCTTAAACCTTTATGGTGAATTGGCCTTATAAACATAGTACAGGGAGAAAACTTAAGTTGTATATTTCCTTCAGTCAATGGCCACTATTTATAAATGCCACTAATGCAGAAAATAGAACTCAAGGCATCTCATGGACTCAAAACTGCTGGTATTGCAAATAAAAAACACTGCAATTTAGATGTTGTGGATTCAGCTGAAGAGGAAAAAGGAACAAAGGGCTTCAACAATAGTTTGGAACCACTACCAGGAACTGCAAGATACACAGATCCTCTCAGTGACGGAACGCTAAACTGTAACACACAACTGAGTTGCACCAAAGCAGGGGAGGAGAGAGAGTGTGAATTTTTTAGCAGCAGACTTGTTGGGATTGAGGAAAACAGCACCAGTACAACCACTGCAGTAACTACAGGTAAGTGGCCAAATTTAACTCCATGAAATCTTTGAAAATGATAGAGAAATACTATTGCCTTGAAGAAAAGGACAGTTATCGGTTAATGGTAAAATTCCTTTGTATTTTGTTAGCAAGTATTGAGTCAATGTGAGTACCAATATGGCAAGATCTATTGATTTTTACAGATAAGCAACTGGATTGTATTTTTCATAAACATGATGGATATATAGATTAAGCACTGAACATAATGAAAAGAAAAATATATTTGTATAATGATTGTAGTAAGCATACAAATGATAACCAAATTCAGTTGATTTTACTTCAGTTACTAATAAGTTAGGCATATTTTGCAGGTTTAATATATTCAGCAATACATTTCTGATACTTGTAGCATTGCAGTGATTTATAAATAAACTATTCTTAAATCTTATTTTGAAAAGCAAAGATTCATTTTTGAGTATTTCTGGGTATTAAAATATTAATTTTTTGTTTTAGAATTTAGCTTTTGAATTAGATAAATATGTCAATACCGCCTATTGAAAATGACTCGTCAATGATGTTATTCCTGCTTATAGCAGACTGTATAGTAAGGCGAATTCAGGAACTTGTGTTTTAAATGGAAAACCTTGCTCAGAGAATGTAGGTCGGATAATCAGTGCTGAATAAGTCACAAATCTTAGCTGAATGAAAGTAAGAGCATGGTAGGCAGCTCTATTTTCACCATACAGGGCATGTGTAAGATTGCAGGATTTTAACCTCATCCAAAGGCCAAGGAATTTAATGTTTGAGGGCAGAACTGTATCATGTGTCCATAATCTTGGGTCCACTTTTCAAAGCATTATTGAGGGGGCTTGTGCCCTTGCTTACCACCACCCCTGACCCCAACTCTCACATGCCCCTGAAAAATGACATTCAATTAAGAATGTAATTGTTGATGGGATCTTCTTCAATGCTCAGTTATTTTCTGGGCTCCTTTTGCAATTTTGATATCAAATGTAGTGCAATTAGAATCAGAGAAACAATGGGATATATTTGATCCTCTGGATGTGCTTTTATGTTTGCTTTTGTTGACTTCGATGCTTGTTGAGATTGATTCACATCGATAAGAAGATGGGAAACAACTTAGCCTTTGTTTAATTATTGATTAGCAAAGGCAGAAAAAATAGGTTAATCAAAAGCTAACCATTCTTATTGTGTCTGTGATAACCCTCTTCTCTCTGAAAATTACTTTTTTTTATTGTTGATGTCTTTCTTAAACTGCCAAGACCTTTAAAATTACTTTTGGAGTACAAGATCTTCCTGATGCTTATGGGCTTTTCACTTCAGGAGAGAGACAAATGGGCAAAGCTTTTGATTTGCCTCCCATCGATTCAGCAGAGACCTCTGTTTTAATGTACTCGATGGCCCAGTGGAATCTCCCAACTTTTGTGTCAGAGGATAGCCCATGCTGCTGATGATTCAGGCAGAGCCATTTGGCATGGTAGGAGGTGCATCCATACTTTCTGGCCATCAGATTGGTCTATATCAGGTTTAGTCCTAAGTGTCTGGGCTTTGCTTTCTACTACTTCCTTTACTTGTTCTACAGGATCCTTCAGTAGTAAGTTCACTTGTCCCACTGTGTGCAATGGACTTGGATATAGCCTGTGAGAGATGCCTTCCTTTTGAGGTTTTTTTAAACTACCTCAAAAGTCAATTGGCCTCAGATTAGGTGTTAGGTACTATAAAGTGCAGTGGTCATCCAGAGGTCTGGACTAACAATCCAGAGACCTGTGTTCAAATCCCACCATGGGATCTATGGTATTTAAGTTTAGTTCATGGCCTGGAATTTTTTGTAGTCATTAATAATGACCACTGGGTGTTGTAATAACCCATATGGTCCACCAATCACATTCAGGGGAGGAAATGTGACTCCAGAGAACCTGGTTGACTGTGAAATGAACCATCAAGCTACTCATTTCAAGGGTAATTAGGGATGGACAATAATTGATGACCTTGTCAGTGATATTATAAATCCCAAAAAACATATTTTAAGCAAGGCAAAATGCGTGCTTATGAGCTTAATTTTCATTTTATAAAAGGATGTGAGTCATTTCAATCACCACTGAAGTATTTCACCTACAAAATATGGAGAGGAAAAACAAGATGGCAAATACTGATTTTCAGCATTTGATCTGACACATTTAAAATATTTTTGCGGTGTTATGTAATGTAATCTTCTGGCATCGACACAATTAGTGAACATGGGGGTGGGGCCTCACCAGCTGCCAAGGCCCCTTCAAGGCTGCAGTGGGTAGTTTATAGAGCTGTACAAGGCCTCATCTGTCAGCTGGGAACTGCCAAGAGACTGTACCCAGAAGTGTGTTGGTGGAAAGACTAAACTCTGATTACCGGTCATTGGAATACCTGGCCCATCATCTGAATGGACCAAGGTCTCTACTTTGCTTGTTGTTGCCTTTGTTGATATTACCTTAAAATTATTTCCCCCCAGAACTTGTCACATCTCCTCATACCAAAATAATATTTTCCTTTTTGTGGCTCTTGATTCTACCAGCACTGATAGCATTCTTTCAGACAAAAAGGTCTTTGTCTCATCTCTATTACATTTGGGGCAAAGTGGGGGTGGGGGGGGGTGCAGATGAAAGCAAGGAAAGATTTGCTGTTATTTATGAAAGGGGGCAAATCATAAATGCATTTGGAAATAATGGACTAGAAATTCGATAACTGGTTGAGGCCCCCTTGCTATGCATAGCCTTCTGGTTGTAAGTGGCCAGCTCTAATCTTGTAAGGGGCTAGGTAAATGAAAATTGATCGTTTCTGAAGTGGAAAGTGACCACAATCACTTCCAGATGACATTTGGGTAACTGTGGAAATTGGAATGGGTCCTTCCAGGCATGCATCTTGCTTGCAGTGATGACTTAATTCTATGTCCCAGGCACATAGATTGGCACAAGTCCTCTTGCAAAGTGCCTTTAGATTATTGCCCAGGAAATTAGCTGCACCACACTGAAGTGTGCCTATTGTTGGGTGCTCAGGAACATCTTGGTTCTAATTGCCACTATGTGAGCAGTAGCACAACATCCAATGTTTTGGGCCTCAGAGCCACTTGAATTTTGCTGCAGCAGTCTCCAGCCTGAAACCATCATTGGCACACTAACAAATCTTTCCCCAATACAATTAATTTCTAGGCAAGTGTGTTAACACTTTCAATGCACAGTAACCAACTGTTTTCATGTACATTACAGTCACTGTTAGTGGACCAATATTGCTGTGGATAGGAGAAACAAGATACTGGGATCCGGAGCAGAAAAACAAACTGCTGGAGGAACTCAGTGGGTCAAGCAGCATCTGTGGAGGCAAAGGAATGGTTGGTGTTTCAGGTTGTGACCCTGCATCAGGACTGAGAGTGTAGCGGGGAGATGGTCAGTATAAAAAGTGAGGGGAGGGGTGAGGCAGGGGCTGGCATGCGATAGATGGAACCAGGTGAGAAGAGACATGATGGGCAGACGGAGCTGGGGTTGGAGGGGGTGGAAATTAGGAGGCAGATAAGGAGGGGGAGGAAAAGGGAGCCAATGGAGCCCGGGGAGGGTGGAAGTAGAGACAGAGGCTGGAAGATGAGAAATGAAAACAACAAGAGGATGCAGATGCTGGAATCTGATAAGTAAGGAAGTTAAATGGAACCAGATAAGGGAGAGATGATGGGCAGATGGAACCAGTCGGGGTGGGGATAGGTGACCCAGTAGGTATAGTATGTGAGTGCCAGGCAGTTGGAGGAAGGGAATGAAACTGGGTGACAGGGGATGATATTAGTATTGGTTTAGTTTTGTCACTTGTACCGAGGTACAGTGAAAAACTTGTCTTGCATACCGTTCGTACAGATCAATTCATTACACAGTACATTGAGGCAGGACAGGGTAAAACAATAACAGAATACAGAGTAAAGTGTCACAGCTACAGGGAAGTGCAGTGCAGGTAGACAATAAGGTGTAAGGTCATAACAAGGTAGATTGTGAGGTCAAGAGTCCATCTCATCATATAAGGGAACCGTTCAATAGTCTTATCACAGTGGGATAGAAGCTGTCCTTGAGTCTGGTGATATGTGCCCTCAGACTCCTGTATCGTCTGCCTGATGGGAGAATGACCCAGGTGGGTGGGGTCTTTGATTATGCTGGCTGCTTCACCAAGGCAGTGACAGGTATAGACAGAGTCCATGGAGGGGAGGCTGGTGTCTGTGATGTGCTGAGCTGTGTCCACAACTCTCTGCAGTTTCTTGCGGTCCCAGGCAGAGCATTTGCTATACCGAGCCGTGATGCATCCAGATAGGATGCTTTCTATAGTGCATCGATAAAAGTTTGTGAGTGTCAAAGGGGACATGCCAAATTTCTTTAGTCCCCTGGGAAGTAGAGGTGCTGGTGAGCTTTCTTGGCCATGGCATTTACGTGGTTGGACCAGGACAGGCTATTGGTGATGCTCGCTCCTTGGAACTTGAAGCTCTCAACCCTCTCAACCTCAGCACCATTGATGTAGACAGGTGCATGTACACCACCCCCTTTCCTGAAGTGAATGACCAGCTCTTTTGTATTGCTGACACTGAGGGAAAGGTTGTTGTCATGACACCATGCCACTAAGCCCTCTATCTCCTTCCTGTACTCTGAATCATTGTTATTTGAGATATAACCCACTACGGTGGTATCACCTGTAAACTTGTAGGTGGAGTTGGAGGTGGATCTGGAAGGAGAGAGAAAGGAGCACGTTACCTGAAATTGGAAAATTTCAATGTTTATACCATTGGGTTCAAGACTACCCAGGTGGAATATGAGATGTTGTTCTTTTAGTTTGCTTTTGGCCTCCCCCTGATAGTGGAGTAATCCAAGGATGGACACGTCAATGGGGGAAGGGGAGCTGAAATGGCATGTCACTGGGAGTTTGGGATGGCCATTAACTGTGGGTAAGAATAGACCAATGAGTAGATAAAGCAAGTTATGAAACAAAACATATCTTTATCAGTCACATGTACATCAAAACAACACACAGTGAAATGCATCTTTTGCATAGAATGTTCTGGGGGCAGCCTGCAAGTGTCGCTATGCTTCAGGCACCAACATAGCATGCCTACAACTTCCTAACCCGTACATCTTTGGAATATGGGAGGAAACCGGAGCACCCAGAGGAAACACACGCAGACATGGGGAGAACATACAAACTTCTTACTGACAGTGGTCAGAATTGAACCCAGGTCGCTGGTACTGTAATAGCGTTACACTAGCCGCTACACCACTGTGCCTGCCCTGTAAAACTGTAAACAGGTGTAAATGTTAAAGAATAAATGCTCATAATATAACAAGTTGATAATTGGTTTATTCTACAGATAATCATTAAATCAATTTTCTAGTCTTTGGCTTTGATCTTGGAGACAAAAGCAGCATTGTAAGCAGTATAAATAAAACAAAAAAAAATCATGAGATTGTTCCATGGGCAACAGTGTGGCATATGGATTTTGATGTAGGTAGATGTGAGGTTCATAAAAGTGCTTTCTCTAGTGGTGACAAGTTGGGAACATTAGAAGTCTGAAAAGAAGTTCATGTACGTCATTAAAGCATTCTAGATGGGTACAGAAAATAATCAAGTTTAAAAGAAAGAAAGCCTTTCTATTCTAGAATACAGGAGGTTGCAGTTATGTAAAGCCCTGGTTAGACCTCACTGTACCGTGTTCAATTCTGCTTACCAAGAGTTAAGAAGGATATATATTGACCTTGGAACAAGAGTAGCATAGATTATTTAGAATGATAACTGCACTCCAAGGGTCAAATTACAACAAAACATTACACATACTATATTTGTGTCCTTTGAAATTTGTTGTGTTGAAATGACTGAGGTTTGAAAGAAATTGAAGGTAACTGAGACTAGGTGGAAACTATTTCCACTGTTTGAGCAGCCCTCAGATAAAGGTCATAGCCTAAAATTAGAAGCAAACTTTTCTGAAGTTGGAAAATACTTCCACAAGCAAAGCTTGGCGAAAATTTGGAACACCATTTCACAAATGGCATTTGATGCTAGGTCAATCGTTAGTTTTAAGTATGAGATTAACAGACTTCTGTAAACGAAAAGCATGAAAAATATAAGGCAGACACTAGTTCACAAATCAGCTGTGATCTTGCTATGTGGCATGAGTTTGAGGAGGTAAAAGACCTGATACTTATCACTGTCTCTCTTAATGTGGGGAAAAATATATTTCCCTACTAACCTCTTATCGTAAGGGCAGTGGGTTATTTTCAAACTTCCTTTATAGAAGGTCATCCCCTTTATTCCTTGGTGAGCAATCCTCCCACTTCTCTATCTGTGATTTTTTTTCCATGCCCCTTCCCCTCCCTCCCCCTCCCTCCTTTAAGTGTTGATGAAGCTGTGAATGATGATCAGTTTAGTGACCAGAAGCTGGTCATTCATTTCGGGAGAAATCTGCTGCTCCTTGTCACTGATGTGGCCAACTCAAGTCTGTTTCATAGAGTTATAGAGCAATACAGCACAGATACAGTCCCTTCGGCCCAATTAGTCCATACCAACTGTGGTGCCCATCCAGCTAGTCCCAATTTCCTGCGTTCAGCCCATATCCCTCTAATCCCCGCCCCTACATGTACCTATCCAAGTGTTTCTTAAATTATACTATTGTACCTGCCTCAACCACTTCCTCTGGCAGCTCGTTCCATATACTCACCACCCTCTGGAAAAAGTTGCCCCTCAAGTCCCCCTTAAATCTTTCCTCTCTCACCCTAAATCTATGTCCTGTAGTTTATGACTCCCCTACCCTGGGGAAAAGACTGCTACCATCTTATAAACCTCTATAAGATCACCCCTCATTTTCCTACGCTCCAAGGAATAAAGATCTTGCCTGCCCAACCTCTCCCTATAACTCAGGCACTCTAGTCATGGCAACATCCTCAAATCTTTTCTGCACTCTTTCTAGTTCAACCACTTCTTTCCAATAACAGGGTGAACAAAACTGGACACAGTACTCCAAAGTGTAGCCTCACCAACAACTTGTACAACTGCAACATAATGTCCCAACTCCTATACTCAGTGCCCTGACTGATGAAGGCCAGCATGCTAAATGCCCTTTTCACCATCCTGTCTACCTACGACGCTGCTTTCAACGAACTATGCACTTCTACTCCTGGGTCCCTCTGTTCCATTACACTCACTAGTGCCCTACCATTCATACACTGTTTTGACTTTCCAAAATGCATCACCTCACACTTGTCTGTATTGAAATCCATTTGCCAGTCTCAGCCCACTTCCCTTACTGATCAAGATCCCCCTGTAATCTATGATAACCTTCTTCACCATCAACAAATCTCCTAATTTTGTGTGTTCTGCAAACTTACTGATCAAGCCTTGTGCATTTGCATCCAAATCATTTATATAAATGACGAATAACAAGGGTCACAACACCAACACCTATGGCACACCACTAGTCACCGGTCTCCATTCTGAGAAACAACCTTCAACCACTACCCTCTGCTTCCTACCTCCCGGCCAATTTTGAATCCACCTAACTCGTTCTCCTTGGATTCCATGGGACCTAACCTTCCAGACCAGCCTGCCATGCGGGACCTTGTTGAAGGCCTTGCTAAAGTCCAAATAGATAACATCCACTGCCTTACCCTCATCTCCCTTTTTGGTTACCTCTTTTAAAAAAAACTCTTGAAAGGTTTGTCAAGCACAACTTTCCACGCACAAAGCCATGCTGACTCCTCCTAATCAGACTCTGTCTGTCCAAATGCTGGTAGATCCTGTCCCCCAGACTTCCCCACTGACTTCCCCGCTAACTTCCAGAAATGCTGGCCAGTACTGGGAATGTATCAGGCATAAGCTCTCTGTGCATTTCAGGGTGTCCAAATTGAATCAGAGAAAACTTGGCTCTGCACTGATTACCGACATGTTTCGCATTTCCTCTTTCACTGTCCATTACCTAACCAAATAGTGCACTTATCCATTTTAAAATCCATATGCCATTAAGTTGGCTTTCCACTTAATTGATTTAAATAACTCTGAATCTTGTTAGTCTTTTCAATACCAGTCACATCATCAGGTAGCCCAGTATCACCAGTAAATATTTCATATGGCTAATCATAGTTCACCCCCGCATTGTTTAAATAGTTCATAAAGTGTAGTGATCTCCTTGGAGTAAACCAATAATCACTGCCTCTCAGCCAAAAGCATTCTGTTGGTTGTCAATTTACAACAAAAAACATTGACTTTCAGTCCTGAAGGTAATTTATTATTCACATAGTTGGTTTTATTTTCTTTAAAAACGTGAAATAGTCTGGCAGAGATGTAGAATTTCTCAAGCAATCCCCATGCCTCCTAATTTAGTTCCCTCTTCAAATAATTTTGCTGACCTAAGAGTCTCTTTGAGTGAGACCTGACATTTAAATGTTGTAAAACTTCATCCATTGACACATCTCTGAAAATTACAGAGACCCTTTATAATTTTCTGATCTGCACTGTGGTTCTTTGGGAAATTTGGTGTTTTATTTCAATTATGGGTAATTTTGAACTACGGATTCATTTCTATTGGGAACTGGGCAGGGAGATTGAAGTTTTTCATTGATGCCAAGTAAGGTAAAGGGTAATGCAAGGTAAAAAAAAAATTAGTTTGAATATTAATGACATTGCATAGTTCCAGCCCAAGACTTTCATTGCATTAAAACCAATGAAAGTAATATCAGTCTTTTGCCAGGTGAGGTGCTATTCAAACAAATTCCAAAATTAAACATTTTATCTTTTTTTTATTTAAAATTGGGGGAAAAAAAGCCAAAAAACTTGCACCAGCATCTCAATTTGTTAAATGTTGATTACACAAGCAGTCACAGCAACTTTAATGTCAATAAAAGCCAGTCAACCTATCATAGCCGTCTACAAATTCCCTTCCCTGCTTCCATGTTAACTAATGTTGTTAATGATTCTCTGAATTCACGTGTTACTCCATTGCTTTTCAAATCTGTATTATTAATAGTTTCCCCAAATCAAACAATCCTTAACACCTCTGTTTTTACAAACTACCACTGTGTTTTTACAAACAACTGTCCTTTCTACTCTGAAGTCCTTGAGCATTCTGATGTATCCCATATCTGTGAGCAACCTTGTTCAAATGCTACATTTAAAAATCTATAATGGGGTTTCTATCTGCCATAATAGCAAAATAGCTCTTACCAGGGTCATAAATGACACCCTTTGGGAGTGCAACAAAAATAATCCATACCCCATCATGCTCCAACCTGTCTATAGCCTCTAATGTGGTTGACCTTCCAATCCTCTCCACTATCAGTAGGCTGGGTGGGGCCTTTGCCTTGTTCCATTCTCATCTGCCCACTTGTAGCAAGAGAATGGTTCCCATGTTGTCCCCACACACTCACCTCTGGTGCTCCCCCAAGAACTATGCTGGACACCTTCTATTTCTCATCAACGTAACATCTTTCAGTCACATCATCAGAGATGGCAGTAAATGTATAGTAACAACACTCTGCTCTAACTCGTTGCTTCTCTCCAATTCTCCACTATCTCTGAATTGTCAAATGGTTTGTTCAACAGCTAACACTAAATAAGATGAAATTTCTGCCAACTGAATATTGTAAGGAGTCCCTATCACAAAATCTGTTGACAGACCAGCAAATTTGTTCCTCTTCCTGGCACCCAAACCAAGATATTCACAATCTTGATTCCGAGGAGAACTGCTAACCACTGACATGTGCCTTTTGATTGTTCCAACATTTGACTCAGTTCTCATTTTTGCCCTCTATTAACTTGATGTCATCCAAAACTGTGTAGCCCATGTCCCAACTTGCATCGTTCCTGTACTCCCATGAATCCTCTGCTCACTGACTCACACAGGCTCCATTCAGCAGTTTTCATAACTTAGATAACCTCACCCCTCCCTACCGCTAATCTCCTTCAGACCTTCAAGCCTCATTCACATTTTCATTTTTAGTTGCTCCACCATTGGTAGCCCAAATTCACTGATGAGAATTCTTAGCTCTGGAACTCTCTCTAAACCTTTCTGCCTCCTTGCCAACTTTCCTCCTTGAAGACAGTTCTTAAAACGTGTACTGTAAAAGTTCCACTCAATGGTGGTTGCACGGTGGGTCTCCAACCATTTTGAATGTGAGCCAGCTGTTGCAAGTGTGTTTCTTGTGTGCTGTGGGGTAAAGGAAGATGAGGTGTCTGGGACAGAGATTGGATATGTGTGTTCAAAGTGAGTTAGAGGTCTGATTGGCAGCCAGGAAAAGTTTGTTTTGGGGATCAGTGGTCTACCAGTTCTTGGGATTGGAGTTCCGACATTGGAGACCCATTGATGCAACGGATTGGGTGTGTAGTTATTAAGGGCCTATTTGAGAGTGTGTGGAATTTGGCTGGCCAGAGACTAGAGGTGGGGGTGAGAAATTGGGAGACTTGAAGAATCTGGGGCTAGGAATGATCAAGGATTTGTAAGTTTGGAATCGTGAATTGGTGATCAGTGAGTCAGGGAATGGGGCCTGGTCTGTTCAGGTATTTGGGCACCATAGCCTGGGCTGACCAGAGAGGTGAAGAGGTGAAATGGTGTGTGCAGAGGGGGTATTGTTTTCATGGGAGATGGAGGAGGAGCATCTGAAGAATAATATATAAGTGGACCTTCCCTTGGTGGCATCCAAGTCTGAAACAACTCTATGAAAATGTGTTTGTCCCAGGAGTGGCTGATGATGGTCACTCAGAGAATAATATAAAACCTGATTAACCACCCCCCCCCAGTGTTTTTAAAAGGATCTGTAGCGCTAATTGAGCCATTTGATGCGTCTCTACTGTAGGGAAATTGCTCAGAATGCAAGAGTGACTCATCTCCATAAATAACCCCGAACTCCAGTGGGATATATATCTCTTCTAAGTGTGCTACAAATTCCAAGTTGGAGCTGTTACTATCTGTGATGTGCATTGGAATCCTCTGAGGTTGTGAAAAGCACAATATAGATCCTGGTCTTTCTTTATGTGTAAATGGCAGTTTGTAGAAATGTGCAGTTTTGCAACAGACAATTCAAATATCTTCATTTAGCTAATTAAAAGAGCAATTATTCTATGTGACCGGACTGAGTGCGATGGTGTGATATGTGAAATACATATAGGAAGATGTGAATTACTCTGCAGGCTATGACTTGCATTTTGTGCATTTGATAAAGTGTGTCTGTAGGGCTCAACTCCCATGGTAGCTTCTCAATAAAGTTTGTAAAATGGTCAGTAGTATCCATTTTCTCATCTGAATTTAGTGTGAGATGGTAAGATCATCCTGGTTCACATTAACTAGGCTAGAGGCCGAGGAAATGTTTTGGAGCAGGAATATCCATTGAAACTGCTTAAAGTGGAGAATGGAGAAAAGGAACAGCAATGTATGGGTTAGATCAAAATGATAATTGATGGGTGTGGATTAAGTGCTACATGGTGGAAAGAGAGGAGAAACTGACATCACAAGGTCCTGATGATTAGATAACTAGCAAGAAGTCAAGTTCAGGTGTGTAAGTGTACACGCATCAAGTACGTGACCTGGCAGGGTCTAAACAGTGAGCTAGAAATTGTTTTGTACATGGAAATGTGCACTAAAACAGCTTTGCACAGGGGATCCGATGGGACAGGCTTCACCTGAACTGTGCTGGGACCAGGATCCTGGCGAATCGCATAACTAGGGCTATGGATAGGGCTTTAAATTAAATTGTAGGGGGGTGGGTTCAACAGATTGGAAAAAGTACAGATAAAGTAAAAGGGAAGGAGAGTGCAGGAGAGGTTACTGAAGTCTCCAGAATAAAGAAGACAAAGTTTGGAAAGGGACAAGAATTTAACCAGGCAACATGGAGACAAATTTGAGAAGAAGAATGGTGAATACAGGACTGAAGGTGTTATATTTGAATGCACGTATATATGAAATAAGGTAGATGAGCTCATCGCACAGTTAGAAATTGGCAGATATGATGTTGTGGGCATCAGAGTTGTGGTTGAAAGAAGATCACAGCTGGGAGCTAACGTCCAAGGATACACATCCTATTAAAAGACAGGCAGGTGGGCAGAGGGGATGGGGTGGTTCTGTTGATTAAAAAATGAAATCAAATCCTTAGCAAGAAGTGACATAGGATCAGAAGATATAGAATCCTTGTGGGTAGAGTTAAGAAACTGCAGGGGTAAAAAGACTCTGATGGGAATTGTACATAGGCATCGAATAGTAGCCAGGATGTGGGGTACGAATTACAACAGGAGATAGAAAAAGCATGTAAAAAGGGCAATGTTACAGTTTGTGGGTGATTTCAATATGCAGGTAGATTGGGAAAATCAGGTTGGTACTGTATTCCAAGAGAAGGAATTTGTAGAATGCCTATGAGATGGCTTTTTAGAGCAGCTTGTGGTTGAGCCCACTAGGGAAAAGGCAATTCTGGATTTGGTGCTGTGTAATGAACCAGATTTGATAAGGGAGCTTAAGGTAAAGGAACCCTTAGGAGGCAGAGATCGTAATATTGATAGAATACACCTTGCAGTTTGAGAGGGAGAAGCTAAAATCGGATGTATCGATATTACATTTGAGTAACTGTAACTACAGAGGCATGAGAGAGGAGCTGGCCAAAGTTGTTTGGAAGGGGACCCTAGCAGGGATGATGGTAGAGCAGCAGTGGCAGGAGTTTCTAGGAGTAATTCAGAAGATGCAGGATCAGTTCATCCCAAAGAAGAAGAAGCATTCTAAAGGGAGAATGAGGCAACCGTGGCTGACAAGGGAAGTCAAAGACAGCATAAAAGCAAAAGAGAGGGCATACAATATTGCAAAAATTAGTGGGAAGCTAGAGGTTTGGGAAGCTTTTTAAAAACCAACAGAAGGCAACTAAGAAGCAGTAAGGGGAGTAGAGCTGAAATATGAAGGTAAGCTAGCCAATAGTATAAAAGAGGATACCAAAAGGTTTTTTCCAATATATAAAGAGTAAAAGAGAGGCAAGAGTGGACTTTGGACTGCTGGAAAATGACGCTGGAGGGATGGTAACGGGGAACAAAGAAATGGCGAACGAATTGAATGTATTTTGCATCAGTCTTCACTGTGGAAGACATCAGCAACATGCCAGAAATTTGAGAGAGTCAGGGGGCAGAAGTGAATGTAGTCACTATCACTAAGAAGAAGGTGCTTGGGAAACTGAAAGGTCTGAAGGTAGGTAAGTCACCTGGACCAGATCGACTACACTCGAGGGTTCTGAAAGAGATAGCTGAGGAGATTATGGAGGCATTAGTAGTGATCTTTCAAGAATCACTAGAGTCAGGAATGGTTCCGGAGGACTTCAAAATCGCAAATACCACTCCACTCTTTAAGAAGGGAGGGAGGCAAAAGACAGGAAATTATTGGCCAGTTAGCCTGACTTCAGTGGTTGGTAAGATATTTAGAGTCCATTATTAAGGATGAGGTTTCGGGGTACTTGGAAACTCATGATAAAATAGGCTGAAGTCAGCATGGTTTCCTTAAGGGGTGATCTTGCCTGACAAATCTGTTGGAATTCTTTGAGGAAGTAACAGGCAGGATAGACAAAGGAGAGTCAGTGGATGTTGTTTACTTGGATTTTCAGAAGGCCTTTGACAAGGTGCCGCACATGGTGCTGCTAAACAAGATAGGAGCCCATGGTATTACAGGAAAGGTACTAGCATGGATAGAAGATTGGCTCACTGGCAGAAGGCAAAGGGTCAGAATATAGGGGGCCTTTTCTGGTTGGCTGCTGGTGACTAGTGGTGTTCCGCAGGGGTCAGTGTCGGGTCCGCTACTTTTCGTGTTATATGTTAATGATATGGATGATGCAATTGATGGCTTTGTGGCCAAGTTTGCGGATAATACAAAGAGGTGGAGGGGCAGGTAGTGTTGAGGAAGCAGGGAGTCTGCAGAAGAACTTGGACAGGTTGGGAGTATGGGCAAAGAAGTGGCAGATGGAATACAGCGTAGGGAAGTGTATGGTCATGCACTTCGGTAGAAAGAAGAAAGGCATAGACTGTTTTCTGAACGGGGAGAGCAAATTCAGAAATCAGAGGTGCAAAGGGGCTTGGGAGTCCTAGTGTAGGATTCCCTGAAGGTTAACTTGCAGGTTGAGTCAGTAGTAAGGAAGGCAAATGCAATGTTTGCATTCATTTCAAGAGGACTAGAATATAAAAGCAAAGATGTAATGCTCAGGCTTTATAAGGCGAAGGTCAGACCACGTTTGGAGTATTATGAGCAGTTTTGGGCCCCATATCTAAGGAAGGATGTGTTGGCATTGGAGAGGGTCCAGAGGAGGTTTGCAAGAATGATCCCAGGAATGAAAGGTTAACGTATGAGGAGCGTTTGGTAGCTCTGGGCCTGTACTTGCTGGAGCTTAGAAGGATGAGGGGGGAATCTCATTGAAACCTACCAAATATTGAAAGGCCTGGATAGCATGGATATGGAGAGGATGTTTCCAGTAGTGGGAGAGTCTAGGACCAAGGGTACAGCCTCAGAATAGAAGGACATTCCTTTAGAACAGGGATGAGGAGGAATTTCTTTAGCCAGATGCTGGTGTATCTGTGGAATTAATTGTCACAGACAGCTGTGGAGGCCAAATCATTGGGTATATTTAAAGCGGAGGTTGATAGGTTCTTGATTAGTAAGGGCGTCAAAGGTTATGGGGAGAAGGCAGGAGAATGGGGTTGAGAGGGAAAAATAAATCGGCCATGATCGAATGGCGGAGCAGACTTGAAGGTGCAGAATTAGGCCATTCGGCCCCATGTCCTATGGATCCATGCCAGTTTTATCTGGAGGGCGGGGGAAGAAATGGGGGTAGGGGGAGGTTGTTTTCATTTGTACGTAGCAACATGCTTGTAGGTATTGCAATTCCCAGGCCTTTTAATGTTGATGAATAAAGTTGGTGTGCGTATAATTTTAGGAATAATCACAGTCTTCTGTGGTTTTACAGAGTGCCTTCTGTTAGGGCTGCTTTCCTGGTTGAGGCCCACCATGTATTCCAATACTGTGTTCATGGGACAGTGTTGCGGCAGCAATGTCAAATGTGCATGGGCTGACAATTGATGTCACCACTGCATGCCTAGTGGCCTATGCATCACAAGCACGGAAGCACACAAGTTGCTTCACCATTTTGCAATGTACATCTCAAGAAGTGCAACTGCATCTAATGATCAACTTTATCCTTCAATTGTATGGTGCATAAATAGCACACAACATGCAATTCATTCTCTAGAACAATAAGTCCGATCTCCTTCCAGAATTTAATAATGGGTCATCACGGCTGGTCTTTTCAAGGAGCCAATAGGAACTATGAAATTTGGGTGGACATCCTGAATAGAATACATCATTGTGAAAAGTACAGTGATAGTGTTGCAACCTTCTATTTGAAGCTTGCAGAACGTGCACTAAAGTCGTTGTGAGAAGTTCTTCTGGCATATTCAAGGACTGGGCTCCGAAAACACGTGACAGATGGAAGCAATGGTTGTAGAATGGGAAGAAATTAATCATGTATAGTCAGCTGAAGAACTGTATTATTAAAGTTGGATGGCAAAGTAAAAGGAAATCCTGAATGAATCCTCTGGAAGCAACGATCATTTTGTGATTGCACAAGCAGAGGAAAATCGATAAGCAGTGGAGAAACAATTGCCACTTGCTGATGTGATGTGCCATTGACTATGGCAGAGTGTGTGTGTGAGAGTGTTCCTCTGCAGCCATGCTCACCACAGAAGAAAGTTGTCAGGCCATCACATTGCATAGAGTTGGGGCACAAAGCAACCAATTGAAATGACGGATAGGTATGTGATTGTGAGGGATGTAGGGTGCATTGGCAGTGAGTTGGTGGAAAGAAGCCACTTAATATTACCCAGTTTTAAAGAGTCATTTTATCTTGATATGATGGTGGTTTAGTTTAATATTTTTATCTATGCTGAGGTAAACCAATATCTTGACTGCTGTATGAAGAGAAGCAAGAGTAATGTGAGCAGCACTGAAGTGCTGTGGAATAAACTTTGTGAAGTATGATTACCTTGGCTAAGGCACTAGAAAATGTGTTGGGGCAGTTGGTGACTAAATTGTACCCTTCAACTACTGTCATTGGGCTGAGTCAATTGGATGAAATCATTTTGCCTAAATCTCAGAAAGAAAATGAACTGTAAGTCTTGGGGTGGCAATTCCTTCTAACAGGATTCTAGTACTTTACTGAAACAATGCTGCAGTTTTGACTAGAAAGATTTATCCATGATGAAAATAGCATCAGTTTTCTCGTTCACTCTTGAATTGTAATTGTGTGTTCAGAGAGTAAGTGTATAATGAAAGGTATCTGTTGTTCTCGTAATCTCAGTCTGTTTTCCAGTGATAAGAAATGAAAGCTGGTGAGCACACTAGAAATGAAAGGTGAAAAGATAATTGACTTTCATTTTGACCTTTGAGTAAATGAGAAGTGCAAAGTATATTTGAAGCAACATCATAAATGATAAATTGAATATGTTATCAATTCATTTAAATTGGCTGTTTCACAATGAGAGATCATGGAAATTTTTAACATATGCATTGTATTTTATTAGTGTAGGAATATGGTAATTATGTACAATAATCATTATTTCATTGCAATGAGTGTAATTAACATTTGTTAAGTAAAACCAACATAATAACCATCCCTACATATTGCTGCATCACTTTTAACCTGCATAGGATTCTGCTGAGAATCTATTTGGGGGGTGTAGTGGGGGGGTGCGAAAGTTATAATGTTCACATCATAGACCTCATTGTGTTTTGTGCCATCAGTGACTTCCATAAGTCAACATTTCCTTGGTCTCTAGCCATACGCCCATTACCAATATCATCGTTTTGTGTTTGTCTCTTCTGTATTCTCTCCCGGGACCTTGATAATGTCCTTCTCTCTCAGAAATAAGATAAAATATTTATTTATTCGTCACATGTACGTCGAAACACACAGTGAAATGTGTCTTTTTGCACTACTGAGGATGTGCTGGGGGCAGCCTGCAAGTGTCGCCACTCTTCCAGTGCCAACATAGCCTGCCTACAGCTCTGAACCTGTATGCCTTTGGAATGTTGGGGGGAAACTGGAGCACCCAGAGGAAACCCACGCAGACACACAGAGGACGTACAAACTCCTTACAGACAGTGGCAGGAATTGAACCTGGGTCAGTGGCGCTGTAATAGCATTATGCTAACCGCTACACTATCATGCCTCCCCTCTCTTTTTATGTATGGAACAAATGGCTAAGACCTCTCAAATTTCCTCTTGCCACCACGTCCATCACTGAGAATCATTACCGCCATATTTTGAGAATCACATTTTCTTTTCTCCCATTCATGATTACTGCCTTTCAATTTCCTCAAGCAGCAATATCTCAAACTAGTTGCCAACAAGGCTTCCAGTCTCTTTTGTATTGCTGTTTTTTTTTTCAGAGGGCAAGTAATGAGGATGAAGTTGTTAACCAAATATTGTTTATTGAAGTTGGTCAATTGTCAACTACTAACAGTTACCAAAATCATACTACATGGGCCATATAGTTTCTAAAGGTACATGCACACTCTATATATAGTGCTGATGCTTTGTGTACCTCTGTTAGTCCTAATGCTCCTACACAATGCTGTACAGTGGATGCTGCTGGCTGATGAAAAGCTGCTGATATTCAGTACAGGAGAATGAAGGAGGAGTTTATGTAACTCCTATGGCTACAGGCTCAGTTTTTTGACCTTAACTTTTTGCATGTACAGGTGAATTCCCTGCTACCGGGAGAATTCCAAGCGCAAACTGGAGGAACAGCACCTCATTTTCCATCTTGGAATCCTGCAGCCTAACGGCATGAACATTAAATTCTTTCACTTTAAGTAATCCCCACTCCCCCACCACTTTTCTTCCCTTTCCTAGCCCATCTCTTTTTATACCGCCACTTTTTTTTAACTCTCCTTACCTTTGACCCACCCCCTGGTGGATCTGCTCTCCCCTCCTCCCCTGCACCTATCACTATCTCTCACCTGCATCTACCTATCACGACCTTGTGCCCACCTCGCCTCTCCTCTTTTGTCCACCTATCACTGCTCTGCTTTTCCCTCCTATATATTGGGCTTCCCCTTTTCCTATTTTCAGTCCTGAAGAAGGGTTCTGACCTGAAATGTTGACTGCCTGATTTTCTCCATGGATGCTGCCTGGCCTGCTGAGTTCCTCCAGCATCATAGTGTTTTTCACCAACATTGATCATTGTTGTTTCTTTTTTCCCAATGGAAGCTAAGCCAACAGCTATTGGGTATTGCATCATGGATGTATACTAATGTAGGTGTTCATAACTTCCATGCTGGAAAGGATGGGCTCCAAGCTCTGCACAAGGATTTACAGTGGTTTGGTGTTGAACTGTAATTCTTGACATTAGATGCAGGGTTTCTGCCTCCCAAGCACCATCAGGCTTTTCCTTACAGCCTGCCCCATCAAAGTCCTGACTTATAGCAGAACTGGTGCTCAAACCCACTCACCTGGAAGCCTGGACCTGTATAACGCTTGACCCTGCCCTGGCTGCAGATTGCTTCTCTTCAGTCTCTCACCAAATGCATCCTGCCTCTTGACGATCATCTAATTTAGTAAATGAGCTGGTGGCTGCAAGTATGAAATAAAGGGGTCAGTGTATCTTTATCTTCACCAGCTTTCTGTTCTTGCACCACGGCCACTGAAGTTCTTGGCCAGCTGAAAGGAAAAAGAGACCAGGCTGGAGATATTAGGGGAGGGAAGAATTAATTCTAAGATTAAGGGAGGAGCAGGACATGAAAAGAAGATAAAGTTTGCTAACACCAACATCCTCTATTCCTTCAGCACAACTGCTGGTTGTGGCCTTGTTTATAGCTGCTCCAGTGATGACAAGTGAACTATCATCTCTGCAACGAAGGTCATGCAGTGTGCCTGGCTCCTGTTGGTCAGCTGCTGCTGCCTCTAATTACATCCTGCCGTGCCTTTGAAAGAAGGTTGCAAAAGACCCACTGGCACACTATAGAGTGATGCGGGCCAGCTGGCAGTGTGTACAAGCCATGGGTGTAAAGCTTACAGCAGTGCTAAGTGTATGAATGTTGGCCAAACCTGTAAATGTTAGGCTTGGATATTGACTGACGAAGATAGTTGGTGGGTGAGTGATAAACAGGTGTATTGAAGCATGGTGGACTTGGTGGGATGTACATTTGAAGATGTATTCTCTGACCCTAATCATTTGTGTAATGTCATTGAATGTCTTCCCAGAATGCATCCAGGTGCCCGGTGTTTGACTATGATGTTGATTGTTGTGGCTTTCTGTTGTGATGTCTTTGAGTTTATCTGGAGGGGTGCCTGGGCCCCCATGGATGGATTATACTGTATCTCTCTTATTGCTTTCTATAATATAGTGCTATCCTTCTACGCCTCCCAAATAAAACAAGTCCTGGAATGTCTGGCAGTACCTGCTACAGCCTCATTGCACCTCCCCTTCGAGAGGCACAGACTGGTTCCTCAGGACATTAACTTCTTGCTGAGGAACTCAACACCACAGTTAGAGCTATCTGTGTGCAGCACTCATGTAATTTAGCAGGCACCACAGTCTGCTGGCATTAGAGACAACAGGTGCAGGTTAATTGCACTTCTCAATCCCCATTTTCAGAACTTGTACCATTTCGCACCCTATGTGTTTAAACATTGAAGAAAATTGCAAAATAATAAATTGTTAACGCTTTATCAATTTTTTTAAAAAGCATTTTTCTCTGTTGATCTCAATGTATGATAGAAGTCTATATAATAGAAGTTTTAGTGAAGGTATGTCAAAGTCAAGTTTATTGTCATATGCACAAGTTCAATGAAAAACTTGCAGCAGCATCACGGGCACATAGCAACATGTTAGCAACTTTCACAAGAAAAGCATAGATTAAATGTAAATTATACACAAGTTTTACAAGAGAACACAATTAGGGAAAAAAAGTACATTTTAGTGCAAAGTGGTCATCGTGTTGCTAAACTGTAACGATTAGGGTTTTGCTGGTTGGTTCAAGAACCGAATGGTTGAAGGATAAGAATAAGATTGGCTACCATATAAGCTCTTGGTAAGATCAATGCTGTTACTGTGTAACTGTAAACTCTGTTGTGCAATAAGCTGGTGTGTATGTAGTTTCCAGTAGTTACAAGTTGCCTTTCCCATTTCAAAGCTCAGAACGAAGTCAGTTGAATAGCATTGTTTTAAAAGCTGCCTTGTTTTACAAGGGAGTGGTACTGTATACAATTTTGATAAGCCTGTGATACGTGGAATGTTGTTCAAGTATCTGCAATTCATGAGTTTAAAAGAATAAAGAATGGTAGTGAAATGAAGGTAACTTGCACTGAGATGTCAATCCCAATGGCCTGAGGTAACCAGGAGGCTGTCCTTGGCTATAGGCTGAGGCAATGTTAAGGTGGGTGTGTCAGCAGGAACAGGTGTAATTATAGACAGTAGAAATAAAGCTATGCACAAGATAAGGTGGTGTTGTTTCCCAGCAATAATTAACTAGTTTGCTTAGGTTTGATCCTGCTCCATATTGGTGTGTGTTTTTGATTAGTATATAAACTTATTTGTTGTCCTTACTATTTGAACCTTGACCAATATAAGGTTATTGCTTTGATAATTTCAACCTTGGTTCTGCAGTTTTCTTGGTTTGAATCTTATTTACAGTTGCACAAGTTGGAATCAGTTCAGAATGAATGACCTCAAAATCCCAAATCACTCGGTCTCATGAATAAATGTTTGGCAATGTTTGTTTTATTGGATGGGAGATGAACTCAGTATTGCTTTAATCATGATGGCATTGCACACAAATTTACATAACTACTCCTACCCAGATTAAGCATTCTCATTTACTGAGGAAGAGTTTTTGACAGTATTTTAGGATCAAAAACTTGATTTTATTTTTAAGTAGAGATTGTGAAAGTCTGCCCAAACTACATTCCTTTCCCACTTCCAGTTACCCTAAAAAGGTAGAAGTGGAGTTCCTACTGGAATTATTGTCTTCCTCCTTGGGAAGATGCTTCAGCAATTGCATCAGGAAGGGAATTCCAAGATATAAAGGTATGGGAATATGTGCCCAAATCGCGGCACTGGATAACCTGGAGTGGAATTGTGAGCACTTGCACCATATTGTTTGAGACTTCTCTGGCATTTTTGCAGTTAACAACATACCACTTGCTTGGCAATGCATCCGTGATGCTGAAAGTTTACTCGTTCCACTGAAAGTTTACTCATTCCACTAAAAGAAGAGCATGGCTGCAGTGTGTACCATATAGAAAATCGATTCGAGCAACCTATCAAGGTTCCCTTAAAAAGTACCTGTCAGCATAGGTGCTGGGGAAGTGCCACAACTTGCACTCTGCTGCAAGAAGCCAAAGCTGGATGAGGTTCTTGAAAAATACTCCATAACCAACAGCAACTTTAAAACATTACATGGGCACCTTCC
The DNA here is from genome assembly GCF_009764475.1 of Pristis pectinata. Lineage (NCBI taxonomy): Eukaryota > Metazoa > Chordata > Chondrichthyes > Rhinopristiformes > Pristidae > Pristis > Pristis pectinata. The sequence continues at coordinate 39,742,501 of NC_067408.1, read as the reverse complement.
AATATATCCTGCAAATTCTGGGCAGGCACGGTAGTGTAGCAGTTAGCGTAACACTATTACAATGCCAGCGACTCGGGTTCAATTCCAGCCACTGTCTGCAAGGAGTTTGTACATTCTCCCCATGACTGCGTGGGTTTCCTCCGGGTACCCCGGTTTCCTCCTGCATTCTAATGAGGTACGGGTTAGGAAGTTGTGGGCATGCTATGTTGGCGCCAGAAGCATGGCGACACTTGCGGGCTGCCCCCAGAACATTCTACGCACTGTGTGTTTCGACGTACTTCTGACCAATAAAGAAATCTTATCTCTTATCTCTTTTATCCTTGCTCAGTATAGCCATCCCCTTCCTCAGCTCCTATCTTTTTCCCTTCCATATTTTCCTTGAAAACATTATAGACAGGAATGTTTAGTTCATCGCCTACCGCTGGAACAGGTCCACGGTGGATGCCATCTCCCTGGCCCTACACTCATCTGGACAGTAAAGACACCTATGTTAGACTATTGTATATTGACTACAGTTCCGCCTTCAATACTATAATTCTAAGTAAACTCATCTCCAAACTCCTATACCTGGGACACAACACCTCCCTTTGCAAATGGATCCTTGACCTCCTGACCAACAGACCATAGTTCAGTAAGGGTAGGCAGCAAAACCTCCACCATGATTATCCTCAATTGTGATGCCCCACAAGGCTGCATCCTCAGCCCCCTACTTTACTCCCTATACACTCACATCTGCGTAGCCCAATTCTGATCTCGCTCTGTTTACAAGTTTGTAGGTGACATCACCATAGTGGGCTGAATCTCAAACAATGATGAGTCAGAGTATTGGAAAGAGATAAAGAGCCTTGTAAGATGGTGACATGACAGCAACCCTTCCCTGAATGTCAGCAGAACAAAAGAGCTGGCCATTGACTTCAGGAAGGGGGGGCAGTGCACATGCTCCTGTTTACATCAACGGTGCTGAGGTCAAGAGGATTGGGAGCTCTTAGGAGTGAACATCACCAATAGCCTGTCCTGGTCCAGCCACATAAGTGCTATGGCCAAGAAAGCATATCGGCACCTCTACTTCCTCAGAAGGCTCAAGAAATTTGGCATGTCCCCTTTGATCCTCACCAATTTTTATCGATGCACCAGGAGGTACAGAAGCCTGAAGTCCCACACCACCAAGTTCAAGAACAGCTAATTCTCTTCAACCATTCAGTTCTTGAACCAACCAGCAAAAACCTAATCATTTAGAGTTTAGCAACACTATGACCACTTTGCACTAAAATGCACTTTGTTTTTGTTCTAATTGTGTTTTCTTATATAAAAAAATTGTGTATAATTTATACTTAATGTATGTCTTTTTTGTGAATGCTACTTATATGATGCTATGTGCCTGTGATGCTGCTGCAAGTAAGTTTTTCATTGCACCTGCACATACATGTACTTGTTCATATGACAATAAACTCCACTTCGACTTTGAGAAAGCATCCTATATGGATGCCTGGTATGGCAACTGCTATACTGGGACCACAAGAAACTGCAGAAAGTTGTGGACACAGCTCAGCACATCACAGAAACCAGCCTCCCCTTCATGGACTCTGCCTACACTTCTCGCTGCCTTGGTAAAGCAGCCAACATACTCACCCTGGACATTGTCTCTTCTCCTCCCTCCTAGCAGGCAGAAGATACAAAGGACTGAAAGCACATACCACCAGGCTCAAGGACAGCTTCTATTCCACTGTTATAAGTTATGGCCTTGCATCTTTTATAGTCTGTCTGCATTGCATTTTGTCAGAATCAAAATCAGGTTTATTATCATGTGTGAAATTTGTGGTTTTGCGGGAGCAGTACAGTGCAAAGATATAAAATTACTATAAATTACAAATTAAATAGTGCAAAACAAAAAAAAGAATAACAAGGTAGTGTTCATGGACTGTTCAGAAATCTGATAGTGGAGGGGAAGAAGCTGTTCCTAAGTCACTGAGTGTGGGTCTTCAGGCTTCTGTACCGCCTCCCCTATGGGAGTAACGAGAAGAGGAACATGTCCTGGATGGTGAGCGTCCTTAGTGATGGATGCTGCCTTCTTGAGGCACCATCTCTTGAAGGTGTCCTCGATGGTGAGGAGGATTGTGTCCATCATGGAGCTGGCTGAGTCTACAACCCTCTGTAGCCTCTTGCAATCCTGTGCATTGGAGCCTTCATACCAGGTTGTGATGCAACCAGTCAGAATGCTCTCCACCATATATCTATAGAAATTTGCAAGAGTCTTTCGTGACATACCAAATCTCCTCAAACTCCTAATGAAGTAGAGCCACTGGTATGCCTTCTGCGTGATTGCATCAATGTGTTGGGCCCAGGATAGATCCTCTGAGATGTTGACGTCCAGGAACTAGAAGCGGCTCACCCTCTGTAACTGTAACCCTTTACTCTGCCTTCTGTTATTCTTTTCCCTTGTACTACCTCAATGTATTGTTGTGATGAAATGATCTGTATGGATGGCATGCAAATAAAGTTTTTCACAGTACTTCACTACATGTGATAGTAATAAACCAATTTAATATTCTTACTCATGTTTAACCCAGATCTCATTTTAAAGTCACTATACTATCTGATCATGAGACAATTAGTTTGCTTAGCATGTGAACTGTACAACAGCCTCTCGTAGTACACTTGCATTTGAATATCATTCTAGTTTTGTCACTTTTTTCATTCCGTTCCTGCTTTTTTTTGTTCTCTGGCAATTTATCCTTCTTGGCTTTCTGGGTGCTTTGTCTATCTTCCCTGCTGCTACATTCTTGTGCTTCTTACTTTGCCACATTAGTCCAAAATGATCCACAGTATTAGTTAACTTACCCCCTCCCACACCGATTGAGGTATGTCCGTGCCCATTTGGATACAACACATTTGGCATGTTGAGGTTTTTTTTCTATCCTTTGAATTGGTACTAATACCCATATACTATATTTAAATAATGTACAAATAATCAGAAGAATGGCTTTGATAATGGATCCTGTATCTATTCCAGATCAGAATAAGCACGCACAGTTGATTTCTTTGTTCCTAAGCAAGTGTTTTGAGATGTTTGAAGGAATTTTAGTTGTCCTGCATTTTATCTGCAAGTATCTAGCTTAAAATAACCGAGAAACTTGTATTCATGAAATGGGAAAATGCCTTTGATGCTAACAAAACAATTTCCTTTTGCTAAACTTCACTGGGTTTCAGAAATGTATTCAGCTATCCTGCCTCTAAGACTTGTGTCTCAGACGTTACTCTAGAATAATAAAAAAAAATTGCTGACAACTGGTGCACCAGCTGGGAAAATTTGTGGAGCTAATCATCTACCAGACAAACGCAGGCTTTGTTCATTCTTGCCCCACAGCTGAAGGTAACTCTTATAGGAAAATGAACTCTTGAGTAATTATTTTTATGCTTACAACTGAAAATTGGTAATAGAGAGCAATATGTGGAATTGTATCTCAACAAGTCTGTGTCTTCAAGAGGGTGACAGAAAATTGAATAGGGAATTCCTATTTACTGCAGTAAACTAAGCTTGAATTCTATCTTCAAGCTTTCCAATAACCTTCATTAGGATGCATATGATGACAAGATGGCAAATACTGTTCCCATGTTAAAAATGTAAATTATGTTTAGCTGAAATTGGTAGGTTGCTCTATGTGGAATCGTGGCTGCAATGCTCAGACACTCAATTTACACTCTGGCCACTCCGTGACCAGTTTCTTCAGCAGAATGTCAAAGTTAGTTTCTGCAATAAATATCTTTTGATTGTGATCATTTATTTTCTTACAGAGAAAGAATCCCCTTTTGTATCTCTTAACTCTTCCGGCTACTGGTCCGATCTGCAGAGCCAGTCTGTTGAAACAGACGGAGAATCCACACATGGAGAAAAAATGGCAGTAGGTAAGAGTAGGCTGGAATTCTCTGTACAAATAACTTTAAATGATTGCTGGATGCAATCCCAGCCTTCAGAACTTCATAATAAATGAAAAATGTATTTAAGAACATTGCTATTAATCAACTTGACCTGCTGATGCAAAGGTTTTGACCATTTGGGATAATTATGATTACAAATATGTATTATCATTGAGTCAAGAATTGGTTAACAGTCAATATCATGGTGGAACCACAGCACTAGGTGGAGAGGGAGAAATTTGTTCTTGGTTGTGTGTACTAAAAAGCAACATAATAGTCAATGCAACCAAGTATTGGGAACAGAGTACAATACCATACCATGTGTGCTTTCTGCACGTGACTAAAGAAGAATTTCTAACCAGAAGTGTGCCTCTCATTGTATTTAAAAAATTGTTCATGGAAATTTGTGATCTAACTCCTTCACTGCAAACTCTTGTTAGTTATTAGAATCCAGTGTTCGGAACTTATAAGTAATGAGTTGACTCACTAAATATTTTTGATGTTTAAAAATCTTTGAACATTAGCAGTTCCTCCAAGCTGATAGGGAGTATAGAAATGTAGCTGTTGCAGAATGACTGAACAGAAATATTAGTGGCCAAATTGTGACTAATAAATATCTTAAAATATCTTCTGTTTGGTAATGGGAGGAATCCAGTGTCCATCCATGCCTGGCTCTCCCCGAAAGTACAAAAAAAAAGGGACATTTCCTTTTGGTGTTCTAACAATTGCTATCTGCTCCACTCAGATCCAACAAGTGGAAGGGGCTAAGTGGTGGGACCTTAACCTAACTAGTTCTGGATGTCCTTTGGACATTCGGTCAAAAAGATAAAGTGGAAAGAATGGTTCCATTGATCTACCTTGCTACAAGTACACGCAAACAGTCTCATTGCACCAAGAAAATCCACGAGCACTATTACTGGGCTCACCAACTTATGGATCTTGCTTCCATTTTATTATGCTTTACATACTCAGAATACTTGGGTAAACCGAACAGGAAAAATCAAGGTAATGTGAGACGAATGAAAAATTGAAAACATTTGCCAAGTCGAGGCCTTTTATTTTGCTGATGTACTATTCAGAAGATCATGAAGGACAAACACCTCAAGGATGCATTTTGTTCAGTCTGCAATGTTGATATGGAAGGAAAAGCCAATGAAAAATGCAGTAGTCACAAATAACCATACCTCCTCCAAGATTCAGATAACAGCTCAAAATATTTATGGTGCATGTAATTACCGAGAAAGTAATGTATTCAGCAATTTTCTTTTAGGTAAATGGGAGCGTCAGTCTGAATCGCAATCACTTGACCAGGACAGAGGTTGTGAAGAACATTCTCTGGGATCCTCTGTGAAACAAGAATTTCCTAAAGGTACCACAAACTATACGTTGAACACATTTATCCAACACAGCTCAATGTGTTTCACAGACTGGCAGTCAAAGTCAAGTTTATTGCCATATGCAAAAATACATGAATGCACAGGTGCTATGAAAAATTTACTTGCAGCAGCATCACAGGCACATAGCATCACATAAGCAGCATTCACAAGAAAAAACATACATTAAACATAAACATAAATTATGCACAATTCTTACAAGAAAGAACACAATTAGAACAAAGAAAAACAAAGTCCATTTCAGTGCAAAGTGGTCATAGTGTTGCTAAAGTGCAGTGATTAGGGTTGCGCCAGTTGGTTCAAGAACCGAATGGTTGAAGGACAGTATCTCCAGCATTATTATAAATGTATGAAAGAAAACCTTATCCAGCATTCAAAGAGGAGGAGATTCAGTGTAGCTAAGGGCAGAGAAAGGCTCTCATGATTATACAGAAGATATTCCTTCAGTGACAGGAATTAGACAGTGGAAGAAAAGAATCGTGTGGCAGCTTTTCATGAAGGAGACCTTCAGGCAGCATTGAAAGCAGTGAGGTAACAGCATTCTAATTTTATCCTTGGTTGTATTCAAACTCGATAAGAAACCCCATGCAGATTGGAGGCCAAAGCTTCCATAGCAGTCATCTGATATTCATGACTGATACCTGATTATGCCTTTCAGACATGGACATAAAAGAGTGAGAGTCAGTTCCCCAGCTTCTTCAATAAATATTCATACATCTTGTGGATAATTATTTCAGGATTATGTGCATATCTTTCACATTACACTGTCCCTTTCATATTGTTGACATCCAATTCTTGAAAAGGGAGAAATCCACCTGATTGTTTGTAGGCCCAATCATCACTTGTTCCCACTACAATTCCCCTGTTCCTCTCCTTGGCAACTGTCTGAGGCTGAACCAGTCTGTTCACAACTTTCATCCTTGACCTCAAGATGAATTTCTGATTATGTATCCATATCATCTCTTTTCCCTCAGCAATGTCTTATGACCTGTCTCTTACTCACTTCATCTGCACTTGATCCAGAGCTCTTCTATGTCTACTTCTCTCATCCAGTGCATTCAGGAACAGCTTCTCACGGTCTATGCAAGAATAACAGGATTGTTATCATGGGAGGCTTCAATTTCCCAAATATTGATTGGCACCTGCTTAGTACCAAAGGTTTAGACGGGGCAGAGTTTGTAAAGTGTGTTCAGGATGGATTCCTGTCCCAGTATGTTGACAGGCTGACTAGAGGGAATGCCATATTAGATCTAGTATTAGGTAATGAATTGGGTCAGGTGACAGATCTCTCAGTGGGTGAGCATTTGGGGGACAGTGATCACCGCTCCATAACCTTTAGCATTGTCATGGACAGGGATAGGAGCAGAGAGGACAGGAAGATATTTAATTGGGGAAGAGCAAATTATGAGGCTATAAGGCTAGAACTTTCAAGTGTGAATTGGGATGACATTTTTGAAGGGAAATGTACTATGGAGATGTGGTCGTTGTTCAGGGATCTCTTGCAGGAGGTTAGGGATAAATTTGTCCTGGTGAGGCAGAGAAGGAATGGCAGGGTGAAGGAACCATGGATGACAAGAGAGGTGGAACAACTAGTTAGGAGGAAGGCAGCAGCATATGTAAGGTTTAAGAAGCAAGGATCAGATAGGGCTCATGAGGAATATAGGGTAGCAAGAAAGGGACATGAAAAGGCCTTGGCGAGTAGAGTTAAGGAAAATCCCAAGGCTTTTTTCACTTATGTGAAGAGCAGAAAAATGACGAGGGTGAAGGTAGGACTGATTAGAGACAAAGGTGGGAAGATGTGCCTGGAAGCTGTGGAAGTGGGTGAGGTCCTCAATGAATACTTCTCTTCAGTATTCACCATGGAGAGGGGCCTTGATGACTCTGAGGACAGTGTTGGTAAGGTTAATGTTCTGGAGCATGTATATATCAGGAGAGAGGATGTGTTGGAGCTGTTAGAAAATATTAGGACAAATAAGTCCCCAGGGCCTGATGGAATATTCCCCAGTCTGCTCCTCGAGGTGAGGGAGGAAATTGCTGAACTGTTGGCTAGGATCTTTGAGTCCTCCTTGTCCACAGGTATTGGTACTGTAGGATTGGAGGGTGGTAAATGTTGTCCCTTTATTCAAAAAATGTAGTAGGGATAGTCCAGGGAATTATAGACCAGTGATCCTTATGTCTGTGGTGGGCAAGCTGTTGGAAAAGATTCTTAGAGATGGGATCTATGGGCATTTAGAGAATCATGGTCTGATCAGGGACAGCCAGCATGGCTTTGTGAAGGGAAGATCTTGCCTCACAAGCCTGATAGTGTTCTTTGAGGAGGTGACCAGGCAGATTGATGAGGGTAGTGCAGTAGATGTGGTCTACATGGATTTTTGTAAGGCATTTGACAAGGTTCCACATGGTAGGCTTCTTCAGAAGGTCAGAGGGTATGGGATCCAGGGAGGCTTGGCCGTGTGGATTCAGAATTGGCTTGCCTGTAGAAAGCAGAGGGTTGTGGTGGAGGGAGTGCATTCAGATTGGAGGGCTGTGACTAGTGGCGTCCCACAAGAATCGGTTCTGGGACCTCTACTTTTCGTGATATTTATTAATGACTTGGATGAGGGGGTGGAAGGGTGGGTTAGCAAGTTTGCAGACGACACAAAACTTTGTGGTGTTGTGGATAGTGTGGAGGACTGTCGAAGATTGCAGAGGGACATCGATAGGATGCAGAGCTGGGCTGACAAGTGGCAAATAGAGTTCAATCCGGAGAAGTGCGAGGTGGTACACTTTGGAAGGACAAACTCCAAGGCGGAGTACAAAGTTAATGGCAGGATTCTGGGGAGTGTGGAGGAGCAGAGGGATCTGGGGGTTCATATCCACAGATCTCTGCAAGTTGCCTCACAGGTGGATAGGGTAGTTAAGAAAGCTTATGGGATGTTAGCTTTCATAAGTTACGGGATCGAGTTTAAGCACCGCGAAGTAATGATGCAGCTCTACAAAACTCTGGTTAGACCACACTTAGAATACTGTGTCCAGTTCTGGTCGTCTCATTATAGGAAGGATGTGGAAGCGTTGGAAAGGGTGCAGAGGAGATTTACCAGGATGCTGCCTGATTTAGAGAGTATGTATTATGAGGAGAGACTAAGGGAGCTAGGGCTTTACTGTTTGGAGAGAAGGAGGATGAAGGGAGACATGATAGAGGTATACAAAATATTAAGAGGAATAGATAGAGTGGACAGCCAGCGCCTCTTTCCCAGGGCACCAATGCTCAATACAAGAGGCCATGGCTTTAAAGTAATGGGTGGGAAGTTCAAGGGAGATATCAGAGGACGGTTTTTTACCCAGAGAGTGGTTGGGGCATGGAATGCACTGCCTGGGGTGGTGGTGGAGGCAGGTACATTGGTCAAATTAAAGAGATTGCTAGATAAGCATATGGAGGAAGTTAAAATGGAGGGATATGTGGGGGGAAGGGTTTAGATAGATAGTTTTTAGGTGAGGTTTAAGGGTCAGCACAACATTGTGGGCCGAAGGGCCTGTATTGTGCTGTACTTTCTATGATTCTATTATTGCAAAGTTGAAGTCATTTAAAGTTCTGCTATCCCCATGTCTGAACTGACCCCAAATTCTGTTCATCTCTGTGCTCTCCAACCTACATTAGGAACGCTTTGGTTTTAGAATTCAAATTCTTGTTTTTAGATCCCTCCCAAGTCCTTGCTGTTCCTCGGCTCTGATCTTGTCCAATTCTATCACTCTCTAAGTAATCTGCTTTCTTCCTACTCTGGCCTTTTTGATCACCCCCGATCCCTTAAATCCTCAAATTCTCCCCACCTCTGCCTATATCTTTGCTTTTTTGTGTTCTTCACAATGTGTCTTTTTAAATAAGCAGTTACACCACTCCCTTATAGCTAATTATGTGAGAGATGAGGTAGTTAAAGGCATGCTGTGGGTCCTGACAGAAGGTTTTTGATCTGAAATGTTAAACATGTTTCTCTTTCTGCAGATGCTGCCTGACCTGCCGAGTGTTTCCAGCATTCTCTGTTCCTGTTTCAGATTTTCAGCATTTTGTTATGTCAAATCTTATTTATTGACTGTCCTGTGAAGTGCTTTAAGACGCTTTACTATGTTAATGGTACAATGTGAATACATTTTGTTGCATTGCCATAAATACATCTCCATTATGGCAATAATGAGAATCCTTGGAGATAAAGGCTTGATAAGTTCTGATTTTTTTTAATGGTGCAAATGCATGAGAAAATGTTTTGAGTAGATTTGAAGCAAACATCACTGTCAGTCTAATAAATAAAAGAATAATTGTACTGTGTGACTGCTCTGAATTGTTGGCCTGAAATTAGAAATACAGCAGACAAGACCTGAATAATTCCACAGGCTATGACTTGCATTCTGTGCATCAGGGGATAGTTCTTGGTTACATATAGAGCTCAACTCCCACAGCAGCTTTTTCATTGAGGCCTGGAGCGTAGTTGGTGGTATTGATTCTCTCCATTGTGTTTTCTTATAGAACAGCACAATGTTGTGTTGACCTAAATAAACCTTATCCTCATTCAATCTATCCTCCTCTCTATTTCACTTCCCATAACCTTCTATTTTTCTTTCATCCATGTGCCTATCTAATAGTCTCTTAAATGACCCTATTGTATCAGCCCCTACCACCAACTCTGGCAGTGCATTCCAGGCATTTACCACTCTCTGTGTAAAAAAAAAACTACCTCTGACATCTCCCCCGAACTTTCCTCCATGCACCTTAAGCTGGTGACCTCTAGCATTGGCCATTAATGTCATGGGGAAAAGATGCTGGCTGTCCACTCTGTCTATGCCTCTCCATAATCTTATACACCTCTATCAAGTCTCCTCTCATCCTCCGTTGCTCCAAAGAGAAAAGCCTTAACTGGCTCAACCTCTCCTCATAAGACATGCTCTCCAAGACATGCTCTCCAGAGCTTCCATGTCCTTCCTACAATGTGGTAACCAGAACTGAACACAATATTCCAAGTGTGGTCTAACCTGAGTCTTATAGAGTTGCAACATTACCTCTCAGCTCTTGAACTCAATCCCCCAGCTATTGAAGGCCAGTGCACCATACACCTTCTTAACTGCCCTATCCACTTGTGCGGCAGTTTTGAGGGTTCTATGTACTTGGACCCCAAGATCCCTCTATCCCTCCACACTGCTAAGAATCCTGCTATTAACCATGCTTTCTGCCTTCAAGTTTGTTCTTCCAAAGTGTATCACTTCACACTTCTTTGGATTGAACTCCATCTGCCACTTCTCTGCCCAGCTCTGCATCCTGTCTAAATCCCATTGCAGCCTACGACAACCTTCTTCACTATCTACCACACCACCAACCTTCGTGTCATCTGCAGACTTACCAACCCATCCCTCCACTTTCTCATCCAAGTTATTTATAAAAATCACAAAGAGCATGGATCCCAGAACAGATCCCTGCGGAACACCGCTAGTCACTAAACCTCCAGGTCGAATACTCCCCTCCTATAACCACCCTCTGCGTTCTGTGGGCAAACAAATTTTGAATCCACACAGCCAATTTTCCGGGGATCCCATACCTCCTGACTTTCTGAATGAGCCTACGATGGGGAACCTTGTCAAAAGCTTTGTTAAAGTCCATATATACCCCACTACCTTCATCAATTTGTCTTGTCACTTCCTCAAAAAAAAACTCCATTAGTTTCATGAGGCATGACCTGCCCTTCTCAAAGCCATGTCGTCTATCTCTAATAAGACTAGGCTTTTCCCAATGCTCATAGATCCTGTCCTTTGCAATGAGTATAGCAAGTGACGATCATCTTGCTTGATTAGCAGCTACTAATCTATTTCCTGCTCTACTCCCTTGTCCTTTAGCTTTTTGAGGTAGATTCAGGGTGCCATTTCTGACTCCAATATTTCCTGGAGCAAAAGTCCTTTGCTGAACTGCTGACTGGAAAAATTTCAAAATCCTATCTCAAAATGAAGATACCCTAGCGTGTTAGTTAGCAACAGTCCATTGCTCTAGTAGAGAGCAAGCATGGATATGAGGGGCTGATTGGCCTCTTTCTGTGCTGTAACCATTTTATGATTCTATGGTCCCACAGTATATAATACCTTCCAACCAAAAGCTGCATTTCCTGCTTTTTCCCTTGAGTTTGGAGCAGCCAGTTCAATTATGAAAACATAATGTGGCCGACCATGTAATTAAGCCAAATGCACTATTAATTAGTTGGTGGAAATTCAATCAACACTTAGTGTTTTATGATAACTTGTAAATTTCCTTCATTCTTTCAATTAGTACTTACATCACCACCTAATGTGGAGAAGTTTCATTCTTAACAATCCAGGGTTTGCGTTTGGCAGACTGACTTATTAAGATTCCCCGCCGGGAAAAATGATCTGCAACTAGCTTGATTGCTTTAGTGAACTCTGTGTGGCCACTTTCAAAATAATGGAATCGGGAGATAGGGTGAGGTGAGAACAAGCTCTTCCTGAAAAACTTCCGATAGAACTTTGACAGCTGGCTGAACCACATTCCCTGATAATTAAACTTTTTAAAAACTATTCAAAATATGTAGAAATGTTAAAAAATAAAACATCATAAAACTTATAAAATACAACTCAATTTTAAAAATATTACATGAACCAAAACTTGTACTTTGTTCTTCCTGACTTTTCCCTTCCATTGAAATCAATGGAGAAGTAGTTTCATTGCTACATCTAATGGTGCAAGTTGTTTGTACAATTTTCCCTCTCCATTCAGTCCACCATTGTAGGCTGTACCTTCAACAGCTGTTGCCTCACACACTGAAATTTATCCTCTGTAGCCCTCAATTAAAACTTTTTTAAAGCCTTTTCCCTTGAGCATCAGTACAGTGTCTTTAGCCATCACCAACAGCTGCCCAGAACCTTTGGGGTTTCTCAGTTTGCACAGGGAAAGGTCAGTGGTTTCAGGAACAAGTGTCAAAACTTTCCTGCAAATTCTGGGCTACTTCTGCTGCAAATTCTCTTCAGCATATCTGAGTTTGTTTCTCAACAATAAAATGCACCCTTGCCTCTCCAAGAGTATCTGAGTGCTGTGCTGTTGTACAGTAAATGGAAAATACAATTGAACAAAGACCAAAAGTAAAGAGTACCAATTAATTCGAGATGTGCAAACACATCTGAAAGAATTATTTCTTTTGGCCAATTGTGAAACATGGTTTAAAGACTAGGTTGTATTAAAAAAAGGAACTAAGTAAGTGTGTTAGAGAAAGCCGTATTACACTGGACTGACTTCTGTCTTTTTCCAGATGTGACATTATCATACAGTGTTATCAGACAAAACTCTGGACTTGTCGATCATGAGCTTCAAGAGGCAACGAGAAGGAGGCTGTGCATTCTAGAAAGTGAAACCAAAGATGTTGGGGTGCTTTTCAATGTAAGCCATCTATTGTATGGGGAAATATAGTTCGATTGCTGCTGAGTTAAGAAGAATCTGATACAACTGTATTAAAATTTGGCAATGGCATTCTCTTGGAGAGTTACAAGATAGTGGGGGGGGAGGGGGTGGGGTTCACATCATCACAGAAAGGAAAAGTTGTCATTTTTGGGATGAGAGCAGATTATGGTTTAATATCTTGACTATATGTTGTCCATGATACAGAGGAAGGCACTTTTTTTTAACTGCAACCTAAATAAAGGGGGAAAAGATCAAAATGAGCAGCCTTCGGTGAATTCTGTGATGAAAGAAATTGAATTCCTACAATATCCTGGAATTCTTTTAAAGTGTCTCACTGTTGTCCAAACAGACATAGTTGTAGGCAACATGACCAGTTCGTGTGTCCTTACTAACATCCCTTTTCCAACTTCCCCTTCTTATCCAAGATTCTTGATTTTTTAAAAATTAACTGCCAGGTCCATATGTATCTACCTTCCTTAAGTTGTTTGCATCACTCCTAAGCAAAACTCAGCTAGAGAAAGGTGTGGTACTTATCCTGACACACACACACACAAGTTGTGGTTAGTGCAAAAATCCATGTGCTCACAGGCTCACATTGGTTTCCACTCCTTCTTGAACCTGTAACTCTTCCAGCAGCACAAAGCATCCAACATTTCCAATCATTTGATCTGGCCTCTTAAATATCCATCCACCATTCATTCCAGCACTGGAGGCAGCGGTTCCAGCATCCATTGCCTCACACACTGAAATTTACTCTCTGACCTACTTTTCTTTCTCTTACTCAATTAGAGCTCAAAACATTTTTTGATCAAATTTTTGGCCACCACTTGCCATCCACTCCTTTGCTTCAGAATTTGATTTTGCTTTGCCACATCTTGTAAAATGCTTTGGAACATTTTTCTACCTTAAAGGGATAAAATGTAAGTAGTTTCCAACTGTCAGAACAATGGTGTGACAACTATGCTTTAAAATAAATAAAACACATTTATTAAAGTGCAGTTGCCGAAAGATGAAAGGTGGTATTTTGCTGTCACCAGTGGGATGTACAGGATTTTCGGGGGACATATTCTGGGATAAGCATGTGCACATGGCTCAGTAACTTTATATTGTAAGCCTGTGCCCTGCATATCCCTGATCCCCTGACATGCAACAGTGTTGTGTTGGGAAACCTGAGGCTGCAGCAGTATATACATACATGTAAAATTTTAACTTGAAATTTCATTTGGCATGATGGATAAAAATTGATCAGGACTTCATGTGAATGGGGGATCAGGGGAATGTTAGAGAAATGTTGTCTCATTATCTTAAGGTAATCCATGATATCTGAGCTACAGTGAAGTAATTGTGTAACTGATTGCATCATTCAATGTCTGTGTACAATTCTTGGTCAGGGTGTTTTACTGTAGAAGTACAGTAACCGAGCTCTCAGGAAGCAAAATAGAATTGCAGAGCTTGTGTTGAGAAGTATCCCCTAATCCCTCCTGGTTTATAAATTCCACTCTGCTGATGTTTTGAATTTTGCAGGAATTGTCATCGCGGCTGGTTTCAGTTCATGCAGAGAAGGACCTCTTTGTCCTCACCTTTAAGACTGTTGAAGAAATCTGGAAATTTACAACTTACCTTTCCCTAGGTATGGTGGTTTATTATTTTTGAGAAAAAATACATTTAACAAAATTACTTGTCAATGGTGTTCCATAGAATCCAAAGAGATGTAAATTGGTGCATTGGTGGGTCGGGGGAGGAGGGCTGTGAAAGGTCAAAAGCAAACAATTATTTCCTTTACACATGGTGCCATCATGTGTATCATTTCATTGTCTTCTATTACGTCTGTGCCAGTAAGCTACTAATGAACAAAATGTTAACTGCTGACTGTTAAAATTGCCACCTGATGCAGTTTTGCGAAGATTGATGATGTGGAGGCATTAATATTCTTCAGATGCATTCACATGTTTGGCCATTGCCAGGACTGTGGCTACTACTGTGATTTGGTTTGTGTAAATATTGCAAAATGTGTTCTCACTGAGGTATGCAAAAAGCATGTTAATGTGTGACAGGAGTAACATCAAATCAACATTTCTATTATTCAGTTCTTACCTGACACTTGCCATCAGTGAAAGAAAAATGAGCAAAATGGAATCAAACAATTTGCCTCCAACCTAACTTATATTTTACAGAGGAACTTTTTTCTATGCAGTAACAATCTTGCAGTTGAACTGATGTTGAACTGCACAAATAGGTCCTTGGTTTGTAAAATCATCTTTACCCCACTGTTGTTTTACTGCATACTCCACACTAAGAAACCTATTTTCTGTCCATTATTAATGGGGACTCTCATGTGCTGGTTGTGTTTTATTTTAGCAGGTGGTTAATATTCCCCTTGAAGTCTTGATGCAGATATAGAAGATCATTTCTCTGTAATTTGGGAGGTATCAAATATCCATTTTGGAAACTGAATCCACATTTGTATTATTCTTTGTTTAGCAAACACTAGACTGTTTATGCAACTTGTGACTTAACAAAACCAACACTGCCTTACACTATTGTAATTAAAAATATTGGCATTGTGTTGGGTTTTCAATCGGGCTCATTGCCTGAATAGCAATTGAGGAAGGCAAGGCAGGATCTGTGGAGAGAGGAAAGAGGTGAAGTTAGCATTTCATATTTATTGATGAGTGAGACATTAAACATTAAGCAAATCAATTCTTTTTATTTCTCTAGAGATACCACTTTTCTCGTAGTGCTTCCAACAGTATTTTTTTTGTTTCAGCTTTTTATTTATGTATGTAGTATTTTATTTTTTGATACATAAAGGTAGCATACAGGACAACAAATTTTATTATTCAAAGACGCTGGAACTTTTTCCATCAGGATGCCAAAGACTAACCTAAAAATGCCAGGATATGATGTAATTATTTAGCAAAGGGGTTGTGGTGTTATTGCTAATGTAGGGATTTTTCCAGACCCAGGATTCTCAGATCACTCTTGTACAATACTCATGCTGTGTAAAAGCCAACAGAAAATCCCTCTCAGCAGGTTAGCCAATGAATAATCCTTTTAACATTTAAAGTGCAGGATATTTTTGAACAGGTAATTGAACTAATCTGGTGTCCCTCACTGGCTGTCTGACTTACTGAATATTTCCAGCACTGAGACTGGAATTTTGCTGTGTGAGATTGGTCATCTGCACTTGCCGTGAAATTGCACCTTTGTCCTGCACTTGCATCATGTGCAACCAAAAATAAAGCAGCACTGCTGATCAAGCCTGTCCTTGTGGCCACAGGGTCTCCTGTAGTGTAATTGGATCAAGCAGATGGACTAAAAGTCAGCCCTATCTGCAAAATGCCCCTGAAAATCCTCGACCGACAGCGGGCATGTACCACTAGCTTTGTTGCATGTTAAAACTAATAAGACTTCTCCAAAAAAAAGAAAGAAAACAAATTATAAAATAATCACTCAAATTGTTCATATAAAAATATTATTACAAGCACAAATAATTCAAGAAATTATTCCTATCCTCCAGCCCATGGCTGTAAGCAATGGGTTTGAAAATACAATGGCAGGTCTAATCAGCCACAGGATCTAAGTGCTGAGCAATTCCAGGAAATTCCTGCTCCACTGCTGGCATAGTGCAACAAAGAAGTCGCTGACTGATTTCAGTCAATAAGTTCAGGATTTTCACATTTGTGCACTCGTCTGAACCTTTGCTAAATCATCATGGCAGAATTACTTGCAAAATCCAACAAAATCGATGCCCGTGTCAGTGATGTGTTATATTTTTTTTGTATCCACGGTTTTGATACTTTTTTTAAAAAAAACACAATTGGCATTATTTATGGGGCAATATGACCCTTAATATGCAAGTAGTTTGAACATCCCTGTGTGCAAGTATTAAGGGAGGTCAAAAATGGGATCTATGTTCACGTTTATCATCCAGAGATCGCCACATAAAGATAGATAGATATCTTAGTCATATGTACATTGAAACACACAGTGGAATGCATCTTTTGCATAGAGTGTTCTAGGGGCAGCCCGCAAGTGTCGCCACACTTCCGGTGCCAACATAGCATGCCCACAACTCCCTAACCTGTACGTCTTTGGAATGCGGGAGGAAACCGGAGCACCCGGAGGAAACTCACGCAGACACGGGGAGAACGTACAAACTCCTTACAGACAGGTGGGAATTGAACCCGGGCACTGGTGCTGTGAAGCGTTATGCTAACTGCTACAATAAAGTGTGCATTTGTTATGGGATGGACATTACAATTGTATAATCCAAGGAGGAATGGTTTTAAGGTCACATAGGAAAAATGGCTACTTAGTGTAACTGAGGGCCCATTAATTTGTACCAGAAGATGAACCAGTGCCCCCAGGAGACGGAAGACTTTCTTGGCTGACAACCCAAGTATTTTTTTGTTTTATTGATAAAGATTTCCAGACTCTTTCACAAAAAGGTTCATCATCTAACTCCATTATTATTAAAATTTATCTGTTCATTTAGGGTTTGTGGGTCGCTGTTTGGAGAACTTGCTCTTGGACCAACGGTTCTGGTTGAATGTCTCGCTTGTGGAAGATGTGAAGATTCAGGTTGAAGTGAACGAAGCACATTTGTCATTGATGTATTTGGATCTTCTGTTACAGGAAGGTAAGATGATGAAAGGTGGATGTGTGGAACCAGGAATTTGCATTAAACAGAAAAAAGTGAAAACCTACAGGGTTAAATAAATTAAATTAAATTTTGTTTTTCTTATCCATAAATCTACTTTTCAAATCTGGTTCCTTTGCCTAAATGTTTTCCAGAAATTTGGGATTTTCCGCTGATTCCCATCTTCAAAACAGGAAATTGTCTTTGGAAACCAAAAACACATTCTTGGAAGTGTGAAGGCATTGCTTCCTGATCTGACAACTCTGTAATGCCAAGACTAAAATGAACCAATTGGCACGACTTTAGATTATTACCCACTGTACAGTATATGTGAAGTAGCATCTGAAACAACCATTTCGCAGCAGTTCTGTGATGTTATAGCTTTGCACTAGTTGTAGTTGGCTTAGGAAGTAATTTATTGGCCAGAGAAATATGCGAAAACAAAATTGTCAATGACTTGCATTTAAAAAGTGCATTTTATATGGTAAATCATCCCCAGCCATTTCACAGGATTATTAATAACCAGAAGTTGAATCTGAGCCACACAGACTATTAAGACAGCTATCAAAAAGTTTGATCAGTGAGGTTGGATTTAAGGAGTACAAGATCACAAGACAAAGGGGCAGAAGTAGGCCATTCGGCCCATCGGGTCTGCTCCGCTACCTCACCATGAGCTAAACTAAACTATTCCCATCTAGCCCCAATTTCTGGCCTTTTCCCCATATCTCTTGATACCTTGACTAATTAGATACCTATCAATATCCTCCTTAAACACTCCCAATGATCGGGCCTCCATAGCTGTATGTGGCAAAGAATTCCATAAATCCACGACCCTCTGGCTAAAGAAATTTCTTCTCATTTCCGTTCTAAACGGGTGCCCTCTAATTCTAAGACTGTGCCCTCTAGTCCTGGACTCACCCACCAAGGGAATCAGCTTAGCCACATCTACTCTGTCCAGTCCTTTCAACATTCGAAATGTTTCTATGAGGTCCCCTCTCATTCTTCTGTACTCCAGTGAGTACAGTCCAAGAGCCGACAAATGCTCATCATATGTAAGCCCTTTCATTCCAGGAATCACCCTCGTAAATCTTCTTTGAACCCTCTCTAACATCAGTACATCCTTCCTAAGATAGGGGGCCCAAAACTGCACACAGTTTTCCAAATGAGGTCTCACTAGTGCCCCATAGAGCCTCATCAACACTTCCCTACTTTTATCCATCATACCTCTTGAAATGAATGCCAACATAGCATTCGCTTTTCTTACCGCCGATCCAACCTGGTGGTTAACCTTTAGGGTATCCTGCACGAGTACCCCCAGGTCCCTTTGCACTTCTGTACTTTGAATTTTCTCCCCATCTAGATAATAATCTGCCCGTTTACTACTTCTTCCAAAGTGTACAACCGCACATTTCTCAACATTGAATCTCATCTGCCATTTCTTTGCCCATGCCCCTAAACTATCCAAGTCTCTCTGCAACCTTCCTATTTCTTCAATACTCCCTACTCCTCCTTGGTGTCGTCTGCAAACTTAGCCACAAAACCATTTACTCCATAATCTAAATCATCGATGTACAATGTAAAAAGAAGCGGCCCCAACACCGACCCTTGTGGAACACCACTGGTAACCGGCAGCCAACCAGAACAGGATCCCTTTATTCCCACACTTTGCTTTCTGCCTATCAGCCAATGCTCCACCCATTCTAATATCCTTCCTGTACTTCCATGAGCTCTCATTTTATTAAGCATCCTAAGTAGCCTAAAGAAAGAAAGAAGAAGGAAGTGCAGAAAATTAAAAAGAAATTTGGAGCATGGGGTCTTGGCAGCTGAAGGCATAGTTGCCAATATAGAAATAGAGTAAAGTTTTCCGATGATTGCAAGTTGCATCAATACAGTGGGACTGTTGAATATCCCTCAGCATAGTCCATGTGCAGTCAGGTTGGAGAATTTCCCTCCAAGCACCTGTGTGGTGCTGTAGACTGCAATACAGATCCACCCCAGGCTATAGCAGGGTTCTCCTTCTGTAACCCGGACAGTTCGCAAGTTGGAAATACGGCTGCGAATCGAGTTCCCAGACAGCAGGAGATTCCTGCAGCCCCACAGCAGCCAGCAAATTTATCCTGCCAGTCTCCCAAACACTCGTTAGTATGTACGGGCTGTACGTACATCGGGGGTTAGTAACCTGGGGGAGGACCTCTATGAGGGTTTGTGGTCTGTGGAGATTAAAGGCACTCCACCTGGTGGTATAATTACTGTGCTGCAGAATACTAATAAGGAATGAGACGCAAGCAGAAGTAAATGTCCAACAGTGGCTGAATGTTTCACTGGCAGCTAATTTATGTAACTTCTATAACATTGATGCAGGATTTAAAGTGTCAGTTTTACTTCTGATTTGGTCTACCAGCAGAAACCTACCAGTGTTGTTTAAAAATACTTTGACTGGGCAATTCGTCACACAGTTGGCACAGTTTTGAATTTTAAGGTTTATCACAAAATCCCATAAAATTGATGGCTTGCCAGTACATTCTGAGTGTCTGGCCTGAAGTTACAGAATTCCAATAGGATGGATATTCTACTCTTGGGTCAAAGGGTTTAATGGGGTCTGAATCAAAGTGGGCTCCTGTCCTTGGGGTACAGTAATGGTCTGCATTCTGCAACTTAGGGGAAGGTTCCAAAAATTACGAGAGCAGTTTACCTTTGAGACTCTGGATTGAATTTTATTATTGCATCGATGTTTGTAAAAATCTAAATTGAAATAATGTGCATAAAACTGTTTTTACACAAGGAAGTTAATCGATTACAAAAGGGATTATCGTACTTGTATAGTAATGAGGCAGTACGCACTAAAGCTATCTTTGGAGAAGTAAAATATAGGGTCTGATGTTGTATTTACACTGATCTTTTTGTTTTGTTAAGCCGCAGTGTAAATTGCTGAGGTTTACCAGGCCTAACTGAAACCCTAGCAATGAGGAATGGTGTGGCCACTGTGCAGAACCGTGCAATGTACCCTGCTTGTGTGGAGGGATTTGCTGTCTCCATCCAAACCGGTGTCAGAATACCGTGTCACTACTTTCACTTGCTCTTAATATGGCTTTCCATGGGTTGGGTTATTTCATGTCCAAAAGGGTTTGCTGCTAAAGATTGCAAGAACAAGGTCAATTGTGTTAAAGACTGTACAGAAAGTTTGGTGTTTTTTGACTGAAAGTAAAGATATAACTTGCATCCTGCAGTGTTACTGAGTTGCACAGGAGTTATTTTGTTCTTATCTATAAAGTAAGAGTAAAATGGCCTTGTGTTTGCCTGCTGTTTGGCAAACCTTAATATAGAGCAGTAATTAACCCCTAGTTGCATGTGCCAAACTGCAGTCATATCATGTGTGAGTTGTACGCTGCTCAATGGAACTGAATTTTAGAACTTGGCAGATATAATTTAAATTTAAGACACAGGAAACCCAGCATCAAAATGAAGGTGGGAGCTGCTGGCCCCAGTAGATAATTGCTTCTAACAGCACTCTTTATGGGATGGAAGAAGGAGGAGCATTTTCCCACCCCCCTCCACCCCTGCCAAAGCACTTCTTCAAGTAAAATCAGTAGCCTCTATTATGACTTCCCTCTTCCCTGCCTCCAATTTTGTCCATGTAAACAGCAGTCTTTCACAAACCCCATTCCCACTGGATTATTATTCCCTTCCTTCCCCAATGAGCACCAATCTTTCTCATCTCCCTCCGATTGTTACTTCCATCTTTCCAAGGAGCTACTTTATTGTGTGTTTGGCACATGTGACTGAAGAAGAAAATCTTCCTCAATTTATTTGTTTTTATCGGTTTATTTGGAGGAACTTTAGTTGGTTTCATCATGTATTCATTTGTCTGATGTTCGCAGGGACATTAGGGGTAAATCTCAAGTGTGATAGCAAAATGGGAGACATGGCAAATCATGGGACAGAGAAAACCCACGAAATGTAATGACTGAAACTTGATGTTATTCCTTTGTGGTATTGTTCCTCTGCCTGCAAACCAAATTGATATGTTGATGTGCTGGCAAGGGTCCAACAGTCTGTGCTCTTTAATTATGGGTTCTGGGAATAAGGCATCCTTAAAATGATGCTTAATGGATGAAAGAAATTGACTGATGATCAAAGTGGGGGAGGGGCAAAGAGACGGTGAGATTGGGATTCAGAGGAAGTGAGTAGTTACCTAGTGGAAGTGTGGGGGTTTTTATGGGGAGTTCGATGATTGAGGGAGACATTGATCAGTAGAACAGAGACCAGTGATTTTTGGAAAGAGCTCCACTCCATCCATCCCATGAGGAATGATGTTAGAACAGCTGGCTTTTGGAGCCAGCAGCTCATGCCTTCCATTTTACTGCCAGGTTTCCTGTCTCCTTGGAAACCCAGCTGGCAACTTAAAAAAAGTCTAAAGTTTACAGATATTCCTGCTTTGAGGATGAATTATTTGTATGGCAAATTATATGCCACCTTAAAAAGAGCCAGGTGTATATTTGCAAAAGATTGATGACAAGCTCCCCATTTTTAAGTTTTTAACTTCACTCCCCAACTCCAGCCAACATTGTTGTGACAGAGTTAATATCAATTCACATCTCAATTGATATGAATGACTTGCCTTTTAAGATACTTCAAATGCTGACTTTTGACAACTTTATTGTATATGAGAGCATGCTAGGTTGCTGATTCTCCAGTGGGCCCCTTATCGATGGGAGCTGATGGAAAATTATAGGTTGCTGGCTTGAATTTTCCAAGCTTAATGGTCTTTGTAAATGATGTCGCCTGCCAGAGTGTCTGATTAGAGAATCTAACGTCATTTTTACTAAAGATCATTCTTTCTCCTCCTTATCTGTGTGAAGTACTTAATTTTTGCTTTACTATGAGCAAATGTAAGACTACACATTTGTTGCTTCTAAATCCTAGAAGCAAACTTGCATCCTATATTGTGCTGCAGTGCATATCAACACACTTTCACTCTGCAGAAGACATCCATTGCAATAATGTGCAATGTATTCTAATGTCTGTTTCCAGCAATAAAAATAACAAGACGTTGGAGCTTAACCCATATAGCAGTATCATGTCACACTTCCAGTAGTTTTGGTAGGTGAATCTCCCCCATTTATATTGTGAAGCAGGTTCAACAACAGTTGACCGCTTCACATTTGATATCTGTATGTACAGGCAGAAAACAATTACTCAACATGCAACTTTCACACACTTGCAGTGAATACAGAGTAATTTTACCAGTCCAGCTGGGTCCATTCTGACTGCTGAGATGAAGGTGTCTTCACGAGAACACAAGGCAATACCTGTCTATCCTCTCGCTGCCTTGCCAGCATAATCAAAGACCCCACCCACCTGGGTCATTCTCTCTTCTCCCTTCTCCCATCAGGCAGAAGATACAGGAGCTTGAGGGCACATACCACAGGCTCAAGGACAGCTTCTATCCCACTGTGATTAGACTAATGAATGGTTCCCTTATACGATGAGATGGACTCTTGACCTCACAATCTACCTTGTTATGACTTTGCATCTTATTGTCTACCTGCAATGCACTTCCCTGTAGCTGTGACACTTTACTATGTATTCTATTATTGTTTGAACCCTGTACTACCTCAATGCAATGTACGAACGGTATGCAAGACAAGTTTTTCACTGTACCTTGGTAGAAGTGACAATAATAAACCAATACCTATAGGAGCAGGAATAGGCTACTTGGCCCCTCAAACCACCATTCAATATGATCATAGCTGATCTATGCTGGCCTCAATTCTTCTTCTGCGTCAGTTTCTGATAGCTCTCAATTCCTTGATCAGGCTAGTGTGACAGTAGTACATGAGCCAGATTCGTTGAATGTTGTCACTGACAGCTCTTTGTATTGTCAGTGATGCCCAGTAACTGGAAACATTGTGGAAAAGATCTGATGAGTGAGAGAGTTGGTACATTTAACAACATTACAGGTGATTTGTTTACATCGATGGTCTACCTTATATTAAAGGCAACTTGTAGAGGACCATAAAACCCACAATGAAAGACTTTCAGATCTTACTTCTGGTGGCAATGCCACATATGCTTTCTTTTGCACATTGCAGCAGCCTATGCAAGGCTGATATAATACCTACCAAATGTTCCAGTGATGGACCTATTCATTGGCTCGCTTCACATTGATTCTTTACTAAGTCTTTTGCAGGCAAAATTAACTTTGTGTATTCATAGTAGATGGCAGTTGAATTAGAATCGTTAATTGGTTGACTTCCTCTGTTCTGTCTTCAGTGATGGAAAAAATTAATTTCAACAATATTGGCTCACAAATTGGTCACTGCCCTTCGTTTCCTGCAAGTCTACTACTTCATAATTTCGGTGCGAGCGATTGTGGCTGGTGTATTTTGAGTGACTAAACAGTTGAGGTTTAATTGGGAAAAGTCAGAGATAAAAATAAAATCAAGTTCTGGAGAAAGGAGGAAGGAGAGCCATTGGGAGGTAGGGAGAACAGATAGGGTGAGTGGAGAGCTGTAGAAATTGAATAACACAGTGTTGGTAGTGGCAGCTGATAGGAGGTGGTAAATGCTAGTGAATAACAAAGGATTATGGGTTTATATTTACATAATTATATGGAGTTGGAGCAGCTATTTCCTCATTGAATGGAGGAATAGGCTTGATGTCTAAGTTCCTATTCCTTTGTATTGAGACAACCTCTCTAATGCCACTGCGCTGTACACCAGAAAGCTGCTTAGGGATTCTCCTTTATCTGAGTTTAGCTCATCTCATTGCTAGTTTTTTTAAAATCTCTGCTACTGATGCTTTTTCTGTCTAACTTAACTCGAGCTTCTCCAGCTGTCTGAATCATTTCTGATTGCAAATCTTTCCTGCATATTAATGGCTGTGACGACACTGACCCCCTCTCTTTTGTGGCCATTCACCTGTTCCTGCAACTCTTAATTGCTCTTTCCTCTGTATGAAACCTTTTTAATTAACATCAGTGTTATCAACACCTTATAACTTGCTGGGACACACAACAAATATGTTGCTTTTGTTTTGGAGCATTGGTGGAGAAATTGGGTCAAGTTGTTGCAGAACCAACTTTGAGGATTTACAGGATGACTAAGTCTTAACAACACAATGCCAGACTGACATTCCCCAAGAGTAATTCTCCAACTTGTGTGTTATCCTTGACACCTTCCCACCTTCCACCTACCCCCCCCCCCCCCCCCCCACCTCCTCCTACATACTCCACTCCAATTGACCTGGGTATTGATTCAAATCTCCTCAGTCACAGATCGCAGCTTCCACCTTCTGATTCCAAAGTGCTAACCCAACTAATCTCCTGAAGCCCTCACTAGATGCCAAAATCTAGATTCACTCATCTCATCCGAGTCCCTTATCTATTCATTTACCTAACCCCGACACTGGTCCTGATTTCCCCCACCCACCCCTCCAGACTCTTACTGAGCCTGCCCAAGTCCTTGCTGACATATTTTGTTCCTAAGAATCTGTAAAGCAGCGGACACTACTACTTTATCACTACTCTATTTGTTGTATCCCAACTGGATCTGGGTGTCCCTGGCAAGGTCAGCATTCATTGCCCATCCTTAAATGCCCTTAAGAGTGTGTTGGTGAATCGTATTCAACTGCTGCAGTCCTTCTGGTGAAGAGACTCCGTAGTGCTTTTGGATGGAGAATTCCAGGGTTTAGGCTTGGAGATGATGAAGGATCAGTGAGATATTTCCAAGTCAGGATGGTGTGTGACTTGGAATAGAACATTCAGTTGGTGGTGTTCCTGTGCACCTTATCCTTATCCTTTTTTTGTGGTAGAGGTTGGTTTGGGAGATACTGTGGGTGTAGCTTGTGTGAGTCACTGTAGTGCATTTTGTAGATGGTGCACACTGCATCCACTGTGCGCCAGTGGTGGGAGGAATGAATGTCTTAAGTGGTTGAGGGATTGCTAATCAAGCAGACTGTTTTGCCTCCTGAGAGCTGTTGGTGCTGTGCTTGCGGTAATTTTAAGCTATTTTCAGTAAGTGAATTGGTTGCTGCTTTTCATTCCCAGAAGCCATGCATATCTGAAGTTACCAAGACAAAAGCGTGATTGGGGGAGAGAAAACTCAGGTCACCTGATGCTGGGACAGAACCAGAGTTTTACTGTTTCTAAAATTGTTATACTGGGTGTTCCAGATTGCTTGGTTGTACCTGGAGATTTGATATTTAATCTGATAAACATTAGTTCACTTAGAACCATTATGTGAGACTGGCTGCTTTCTTTTACTTTATCAGATTGATTTAGCCTGACCTTATCTTATTAGTACATTCTCTTCCTTGTTGATGGACATTAGATTTTACAAATGGCAGAAAGTATAATCCAATCCTAACAATTATTGATCTGCGCAAAACAAAACAATGCCACTGCCCCGCCTACTACAAATGCATTGCCCATTTAATGCATTAAGATATCCATCCAAGTGTCACCAGAAAATGAATTGCAGTTGAACAGTGGGTTCACTGTCAATACTGGAAATAAACTATTTTTGCTGGCAGTAGGCCAGTCCATCTGTCAGTTGCCAAACCATCCTTCTGTTGAGAAAAAGCATACCTTTCTGTTCTGTTGAAGGAGATTTGTCTCTCTTGAAAGAGGTTATATGTTGAAGTAGAGTACCACAAACGACAGATGGCCCTCCCTTACCTGCCGGTACCTCAATCAGTTGTAGAATAGTAATAAAGAAATTCTATTACTGTCAGAGGGTGGCCAAATTCACTGCCATCCTAAAATGCATATGTGAGTACTAAATAGTGCTCAGAAGCAAAACCCCTGGCTAATTTCAGCTGGCTCTCTAACGTAGTCCCCCAGTTAGAATATTTTTCCTCTGTCATTTTGGATGTTTAGAGCATATAGTAACAGCTAAATGTTCTGCTCTGTTTCCAAAATATGATTCTATTCAAGTTGATGGAACCAAACTTTGGATGTAGAATAGTGTGGTGCTGCCACTATACTACAGAAGTGCCCAAGAGACTGGATGCACTATCAATTCTGCCTGGGTCAAGGATGGAAGGAGAAGAAATCATGAATTTAAATAATCAATGGTTAGGTGGTATCATGCAGAAGATGGAAATGATCAAACTGGTTTTAGGATTAGCTACCTTTTTGGAGCTTACGGGTTGTTCCATCTGATAATATTACTTTGCTTCATATTGATTTTAATTATGTATACTGTCACCAAACATGATTATATAACAAAAAGTGAGAAGTAAAAGACTGCAAGGTGGCATGGGCTGGCAGAATGGGCAGATGTGGCAGATGGAAATTTAGTACTTAAAAGTGTGAACTGATGCACGTTTGCAAAGTGTGAACTGATGCACGTTTGCAAAGTGTGAAATGATGCACGTTTGCAAAGTGTGAACTGATGCACGTTTGCAAAGTGTGAAATGATGGATGTTTGCAGGTAAACAAGACAAGGCAATACAGGCTAAATGCCACAGCCCTGAAGGGTGTGTTGGAATAGAAGACCCGGGCATGTGTGCATACATTTTTTTCTGAAAGTAGCATGACCAGTTGAGAGAACGGTTTGTAAAGCATATGTGATTCTGAGCTTCATTAGTACAGGCACAAAGTACAAAAGCAGAGGAGCTGCATTGAACCTTTAATAAGACTTGGGTTAAGTCACAAATGGAATGTTGCATCCAGGTTTGGGCACCACCTTTCGGGTTGGATAGATATGTCCAAGAGAGCGTACAGAAGAAAGATACTAATGTTTCCAGGAAATAAGGATTCCAACTACAAGGTTAGACTGTTGAAGCTGAGTTTGTTCCCCTGAAGCTAAATTATGAAGAGATATGATAGGGGTATACAAGATCATGACAGTTTTAAGTAGAGCAAACAAAGAGAAACAGCTCCCCTTAGTGGATGGTTCAATGATGAGATTCAAAGTGATGGGAAAAAGACACAAAGATGATGTGAGGGAAAACTTTTTATACATTGGAAGTGAATGTGAACTTGATCTCTCTACCTGTGGGGTGGTTGAATTAGTCGGGGCTTTCAAAAAGAAATGGATAAGCAAATGAGAGAGAATAATTTGTAGGGCTATGGGGACGGAGCCAGGGTTGGAACTGAATAAACTGGCTTGCAAGGAGATGGCACATGCTCAGTGGGCTGATTGGCAGCCTCCTGTGCCATAACAATTTGATGACTTTGTTAAAAGACATTCCAAAACTATTATCTATTTCTGCATCAAGGTCACTTTTTCACCAGAGCCTTATCCAACATTCCAAAGAGTGAAGAGCAAGATCTGAACATCTGCAAGGAGGATCTCATCATGGTTAAAGATATCGGGAACGACTCAAAGTGGGAAGCAACTGCGCTCTCAACCAATGAAAAGGGCCTCATTCCAGTTTCTGCGCCACAAGCTCTTCTCTACCCATTTTACCAGTACGTCAAAATAACTCTTTCACACATATACTGTTTTCGTGGAAAGCTGATTTTCTGATGTTATGAAATTGATTTAGAGAACTAGGTTTAGGGTCTCTCCTTCCCTAAATTAAGATTATCCTCAAGTGGAGAATAATCATGTAAATCATCTTGTATATTAATGCCAAAATGTAATTGTGTTAGACTAACTAAGACACAGAATGAGGGCTTTCAGCTTATCTGGTCGAGGGTGGCATCCAGTAGAGCAGTCCTATTCCCTGTCTCGCTATTTCCCTGTACCTGTACCACTAACCTGTACAATGGAGTAATTTACAATAGCCAATTAACCTACCAACACGTCTTTGGGATGTGGGAGGAAACCCACACAGCCACGTGGAGAATATGCAAGCTCCACACGGACAACACCCAAAGTCAGGATGGAACCTGGGGCTGTGGAGTCCTGGAGCTTTTATAAATTGAAAAGTATATTAATACTTAAATACTTTTTACATCATATTTTCCTTTTCAACAAATATTACAGTTTTGACAGGGTTTGATAAAATTGTAAAGTATCTATTTGGCAATATTATAAAATCAGAATTAAGGCCAAACTATAATATCATATTTTGCAATGCTCAGAACATTTATTACTTGAAAAAGCTTCTGTTGTTTTATTGTTGTATGTGTTTATATCATGGATATTTGACACCCATGAGTTGCTGATTAGTTATAGTACGGTTGGATTTGATCGCAGGTGGTTCCTAAGGTCGAGACCGGGGAACTTTAGTGGCTATGAGGAATATAAACAACACCACTTCCCCCATTCAATTGGTAAGTAATTCTTTATTATCCTTGTAATAGATTTTCTGTTCTTTAATTCTTACTGATGGGTAAGGTTGGGGAGAATTTGAGGGGAAAGTTTTATTTTGTGGATAGAGTAGTTGATATCTGGAACTCTCTGCCAGAGGAGGTGCTGGAATTGGATACAATTACTTTCTTTAGGAGATATTCAGACAGGCATTTGAATATGCAAGGTACAGAAGGATATGGATCTAATGCGGGTAAATGACATCACTGTAGATGGGCAAAAGGTTCAGCATGGACATGATGGGCCGAAGGACTCTTTTCTGTTCTGTACAACTCAATGAATAATTTTGTGTTCATCAAATTTTCTTTCTTCACTTTGACATGTGGTGTGGAAAGGATGAGGCAGTGGATTTTAATTCAATTCGTGAGATGCTAAAACAAGGCATGAAACTAGCTATAAAGGAGCAAGGGATTTACTCGCTGGCTTCTTGCCCTACCTTTGCTGTCTGCAGTGTTAAATTGCAGGGGGCAAGGACAGCCTGAAGCGGGTGCAGGTGTACAATTTTTATGATATAACTGATGTGCCAAGGCATTGAGCAGTTCTCTGCCACGTGTGATAGAAGCTGGACTGAGGCCCAGAAATTTCTTTTATTACAGAAATTCAAACTTCCTTGTAGACCAGATGAAGCAGGGATGCTCTTTCGGGCCTCTGCAGCTAACTTTAGGTCTTCCTTGTAGAAGCTCATGCCTGCAGTTAATATTGACCCAATGCATTCAAACTCAATTTGAGTAGAACCTCTTACTAGGAGCATACAGGCACGCCACCCCCATCTGGTACAACTTTTGCTCAACCAGTGGGGTAAAGTTAGTTATGTGGAAAATTCCCTGAAGTATCTGGTTATTTTATCACTTGAGCCCACTATTTCTTTCTACTTTCTACTGTCTGTGAAGCATCAGCTATATACTTTAATGGCTGTTTTGGAGGAAGAACTGGACATTGGAACCTAAATAATATGCTACATAGGGATTTTAGGAAGTCAATATTTCATGAGTTGCTTTTGGTAGGTTAACTGTTTATGTTCTGG
Organism: Pristis pectinata; assembly: GCF_009764475.1. Classification (NCBI taxonomy): domain Eukaryota; kingdom Metazoa; phylum Chordata; class Chondrichthyes; order Rhinopristiformes; family Pristidae; genus Pristis; species Pristis pectinata. The sequence goes on along the minus strand of NC_067408.1, from coordinate 39,712,839 downwards.
TACTTTCCAAAGTTATGCCTGGATCTTCCATTGAAGATATAAGTGCAAGTGCTGGAAAAAACACATGAAGTATCATCTACTATTTAGTTACTTGGAAGATTAATTACCAAAACTGTGTGTGCAAATTTCTTTTATTTATGATAGAGAAAAATTTGCAGAAATACAAGGGCAGCATTTTAGCGTGGCTTATACAGTATAATCACAAAGGAGCATGTTCATAGAGTCAGTATTTCTATAACCCAGAATGACAGTTCAAGTGAATTACAGAACTTCCATCATTACTCATACAGCTTACTATTTACAATTAACCTCTGCCTTTTAGGTACTGGCACTTGTATCGCAACCATGGATTACAAAGAGGCTGAGGTGGATGAACTGTGTTTCAACAAAGGAGAAAAGATTCAAATAATTGGCTTCCTCCTTTCTAACCTGAAGTGGTTTTTGGGGAAGTCTTTATCTACTGGAGAAACTGGGTTTGTACCAGTAAAGCACATGAAGCCTGACCAATTCAAAACACTGTGAGTAAAGTGCTTCTGATTTAGAGTGTGAGATATGTCAGTCATTTAATTGAATCATATTCCAGACTGTTTGTAGGGCTGATTTTAAATTGCATGGTTAGAGGTCAATTCCTGTTTGCTATTATTTCCACGAAGTTTCTGTGGAGGTTAAACTATGATGAAGACACTATATAAATGCAATGCCATCTGAACATTGGACAGAAAATCAGTAGCAACATGTCTGTGACTTCCCAGCACGCACAGTCTGGTATAAGGGTGAAACTTCCCTCAGCCGTGTGTGTTTCTAAATGTTTCCCGCCTTTTTTTTAAAGAGAGTTTTAAAACTTTGAGGGCTTCCTTCTCCCTCTCACCTCCCACTTTCTGTTTTCTATCCTGGAAACTGCACAGCTCCCTACTTCAGATATCAAACACAGGTGACGTCGTTCTTGAATTCTCTGCATTGCTCTTGAGGGTTCACCGACAACAGTTTACTTTCAATTGCCCTTCCTCGGAAGTGCACACTTGGCAGTCCCCTTTTTAATGGATCAAGCTCAGACCACTGTGCTGTACTGCACCCTTCATGCAACAATGTGGTGGCCATTTCAACTCTGCTGCATCTGCCTCCTGAAGGGCTCTCCTTTAATATAAGCTCTCAACCTACATCTTCACAAGCAAATTCTTAAAGCTGTGACAAACAATTCTAACGCTTGAAGTCATAAACTAATGAGCTAGATAGTCTGACTCAACATGCACTGGAATTGCCTGGATTGTTGAAAGTGTCGACTGTCTTCCAGAGCAAGGCTGGGAGATTCTCTTGGGCTGCTGAACTTTATGGACACAGCAATGAACCTGCAGCATTGATGTCTGGTTGATGGATCAGCCACGGTGCTTGCTTCCTCCACTGAGCCACCATCCTTTTGACGTGAAAAGCTGGCGACAGCCTGTTGTGGGTCAATGTGTTAATCCACACCTGAGGGAGAGAATAGACAGTTTGTTTCACATTGCATTTGATTAACTATGTTGATCTTGAGCTGCCTTTCCTGCTTTTCCTGTTTTTTCCCTAGTTTTGAGAATAATGCAACCAGCCGAAGATAAGATGTGAGGTTTGATAATCTGTTTTACTTGACTTGTGTTTGGTACATTGCAAAATATTCCAAATGGCATGAAGCTGCTGCGGGTCAGCATCATTGCTGCTGACTTGTGACTTGTTTGATGATGGTATCTCTTGTCAGATCACACGCTTTCATCCTTTTCTCTGCCATTTATCACCAGGATAATGTCTGTGTACCAGTAAATGAAAATAAAACTGCAGATGCTGGAAACTGAAACAAAAACAGAAAATGCTAGGAACATTCAGCAGGTCAGGCAACATTTGTGGAAAGAAAAACTGTTGTCCTCTCTCTGTCCCACTTCCAAGCCATTTTTCTTTCCATTGATGTTGCCTGACCTGCTGAGAATTTGTTTTTGTCTCAGGTCCTCTCATCTCGCAGTCCATGTCTAGAGCAGGGCAGTTCTGAGGAACAAGTCTGGAGGATTCTGGCAAAGGTCCAAGCTGTTTCCATCTCCTACTCCAGTCCTAGCGCTCAGCCTTAGAATAAAGGGTAAGCTATTTAGGACTGAGATGAGAAATTTATTTATGCAGTGTGTGCTGAATTTTTGTAATTCTGTACCCCAGAGAGATGTGGATACTCAGTTGCTGAGTATATTCAAGGCTGTGACTAATAGATCTGCTAGAATTCAGGGAAATCTTGGGATCATTGTAAGAAAGTGGAATTGACAGATAAGATGTGTCATGTCTTGGCAGAGAAGGCTTGAGGGGATGTTCTTGACTCTCTGGCTTAGTAGAGCAAGTAGCATCGATCCCCTGATCTCTTGAGCAGGCTCACCAAGTCCATTTTGAGGTCTGAACCTCACCAACCCTAAAGGGTGTCTCGGGCCAGATTACTGGCTCCAAGCTGGTGCAATATCAGCCAACTATTAGGTATGCATGGTAAGAGGGTGTAGTGATCATTGGAAAGGGAAAGAATAGTTGTAGCTGAGATTATTGTTGTGGACCCTGAAAAAAGAATTATTAGCACTTACATTTTTGGTTCCCTTTCTCTTCCTTTCTCTAGGAGCGCATCCACCCTTTAGGCTGGTAAATGGTATTGAGGTCATACCTGTGTCTTAAAACTTTGATTTACTGGGGCGCTCTTATTTAATGTGATTGTGTGAAAGGTCTCCGTTAAAATGTTGGCAGGACAGAAATAAATTTAGCAAACTAACCATGTCAATTTTAACGTTAGTATCATTCATCTCCCCCAAGGGTCAATTAAAATATTTGTTTGAACTCCAGAGCAATGGCATGCGAGACATTTAAGTGCTATGCTAAATGTCATGACAAGATAATAAAGATTTCTATCTTTAGCAACTCTGATACAGAGTTCCATTTGCCAAGATTACATTTTTCAAGCTAAGATGTGTGTCATGATTTCATAACTGGAAATACTTACTCGGATTATAAATGCCAGGTTTTTCCTCCTTTTTAATTTGTTGGAAGGTGGTTGGCTTGGTGCTAAAGCTCATTGTTTTGCAGAAATAAATATTAACTGCCAATGTGGTTAATATCTAACTTTTAATCCACAGGGAAACACACCTTTTGTTTTTAAGTGATGAAGAAAAAACTTCTTTGAACATGTTCCGAAAACCTGATGAGCGACATTGCATCAATCTCCTGAACAAGCTCTCCCAAACTGATATCAACACTGTTTATCGTTTAGGTGTGTTTTCTTCCAACATTTTTTCTGCTTAACATTCAGTCACTAATTCCATCAATCCCTTTCTCTCTGTTCCAAACGTGTGATTTATTTTTGTAGCAAGGCACTCTTGACTATTATTCCTTTATGGTTCATGGGGGGAGAAAAAAGGGAGTGTGTTTTAAGGATGCAATATCTAAAAGAGCAGATATCAGAAATGGCCTGAAGAATTGAACCTTCAGGGGTGAGCTAAATGGTGTTCCTGACCACAGTCACTTTGGTTAGCATGCTCGGAGCTTTTTGGGTGGGAAGTCATCCTCACATGGCTGAAGTGTACAAGACCAAGTCTTGGGATTTGGTGTCCGGATCACCTGAGGAAGATTAAAGCAGGAAGTGGATGAGTTTGAGGCAGATTCAGTTCCTGTTTCAGGCTTTCCATTTCAATGTGTTTTTGTTTTGGGTGTTAAGAATCAGTCCAGTAAGTGTAAATAGGCTGCATGACTGTTGTGGTTATGTACCCATCAGTTAGCTAATACACCCCAACTTTCCTCCAAATCAAAAGATTGTGCTTAAGGTTGTACTCAAAATCAAAGCTGACAGTAGAATATAATACAGCAGATGCCATCAGCAGGCCCAGCCAGGTTCAGTGTAAAGAGAAAATAGTCATGTTTTAAATTATGGAGAAGAGGAAGGGGTGGCAAGTACCAAAGGGAACGTCTGTGATAGGTTGGAGACCAAAAAAAAACTGACTGACAAAGGGCAATGTTATTCTAATGACCATCAACAGCCTAGCCACCAGGACAACTCCATGTACTGTTTGTTGTTTCAGAGGCTCTTTCTAAAATGCTTTTCATGAAGCCTGGTACTTAACCTATCAATGTACATGACCTGCTGTGTGTATTTAGCTCTCAGGATCTCTCTAGAATTGAAGAAACGTTATCCACAAACAGAAGTGTGTAAATCTATTGTTTCTAATGTACCCCATGATGAGAGATTATTGCTAGGTGTGAGGTAAGCTGGCAGTTGTTTGTACCGTAAGGGTGAATTCCCAAATGGATTCCAAAAGGACAGCACAGACTTCTCAGCGGCTAAGACCTTGCCACATTAAAGCAGTCCCATTATAAGGAACGGGAAGAAACAGCACCTGGGAGTAGACCAATTTATTTGATTTAATTCTTAAATGTATTTATTGTTTTTTATATAATTCCTGATGCTTTTGGATGTTTGATAATGTCAAAGACATTCAGAAACATTAAAGTTCAGTGATATTTTGACAGCTGGTGAGGCCCCACCAGCTGTCAAAAGCATTCTCTGAGTGTGGCTGGCTACAGTGCAGGAAAAGGCCCTGTGCTGGATCATGACGTAGTGCTGACGTTAGCCTCCCAGCAGAATACTGCACATGAGACGATGGTACGAGAAACAGCATAGGTCAAATGCCGATCCTGGCGAGTACAAATGTAAGGAAATGCTCTGAATTAACCATGTAATATGTCGTTGCTTGTGCGACTTACTGCTAATCATTTTATCAAATGATATGTGTGAATAATTTCCAGATTTAGAATATTTGAACATGGAGTGAATGAGGATGAACAACACATTTGTACCACATTTCTCTGGTGAATATTTTAATGTAGATGTTTTCCCAATTTATTTTGGTTGTGACCATGTGTGGTGTGTATTCAGCAATACCAACAAGAGCCATTTCTGCTCTTGCATGTTTTGATTAAATTGTGAATATTTCTGAAGAACTAACTTTTTGCTGCTCTTCACATTTTCGTAGGGGAATTACTTCCTTCCACGTTTGAACAGCACTACCTGTCTGACCCAGCTGGACTTTGTCACAATGACAACATTCCTGATACGAACCCTTTTTTCTACAAGGAATTAGAACAATTCATTCCAGAAAAGCATCAACCTAAACATCCAAGGTTTTATACTGACCTTGGTCTCGAAGATATGAATGATCCTGAAGTCTTCAATCCCATGCTATTATTTCTAAACCAAGAGGAATACATTTCACATTTCAGACATTTCTATGACTTGAACTTTTCCTTCATAGGGTCCATCTTGTATGGAGTAACTGAAGAGAAGGAAGTTTTACAGTATTTGGAAATGGCAAGGGAGATGGCCAAAATGTACAACAAACATTGGGCATACTGCAGAATCTGTTTTCTGTTGGGAAGACTTTGTGCTAAACGACTCAGATTCTCACAGGCCAGAGTTTACTTTGAAGAAGCAATGACTCTGGTGCAAGGGACATTTTCCGACTTGTATCTGTTGACTGCCTTATATGTGAACTTGGCATCTGTGTATTTGAAGCTCAAAATGAAAGAGAAATCTCCCACCCTTGTGGAAAAGGCTGCAACTCTTCTCCTGTGCATCCCATCCCATATTTTCAGTTCAGAGAATGAGTTGGAGATACTTAACATTCTCCTTAAAAGAGCAATAATCGCCAATGATTATTACCTGGAGGCACGTACCTGTTTTCTAATAACAAAACTTTTTCTAGAAAGCGGAAAGTCTGAGGAGACTTTATCATTTGCTGAACATTTACAATTTCTTTCAAATAGTTTCAGTTTTCAAAGTAACATTGTCCCAATAGATGTGCATTTGATTTTAAGTTGCATATACAACAAAAAATGCTTACCACAGCTTGCACTGGCAGCTTTAAGATTTGCTCAACCTGGCTCAAGTAGCACATTGTTTGGTTCTTTGCAGAAAGCTGATTTTGCCATTGAAACAATTGTAAAGTTTAACACTCAAGGAACTTGTATTGGAGAAATCCCTCCACAGGCTGCACTTTACCTTCAAGAAGCTCTGGATCTTGCATCTAGCACTAGCGACATAAACATCCTGAGGGATTTGAACTTTGCATTGGCTAATTTATACCAACAACACAAGTTGTATAAAAGGGCAATTAATTACATGGCAAAATCTGCAGAAGTATCAAGCTGCATCAGTGATGGAGGAACTTTCAAAGCTCATCTTTCTCTTGCTTGGCTATATATTTTAAATAATCAGCCAATCATGGCATCAGAAATCTTGAATTCCCTTTTAGAATCATCGCTTAAGATGCACAACCCTATACAACAAGGAGTTGTTCATAACATGCTGGCACTCTCTCTAAGAAAGCACACCAGGCTAAAAGAAGCTCTGGAAAACTGCCATTATGCAATAATAACTGCAAAAGAAAGTGGCATAAAATGTAACCAAGCCATTGCTCATGCTAACTTTGGATCTTTGACTCTGTGTTGTAAAATTCTTCCACTGCCTGGATGCTACCTCAGGAAATCTTTAAATCTGTATTTACAAATGCAAGACTGCTGCTTGGAAGTGGGTTATGCGCAAGTTCTCTTGTGTTTGGGACAATACTACATAGACAGAGGCATGAGAAACGAAGGGAGGCTGCATTATGAGCTAGCACTTCTTTCTGCCATGAAAGCCAATAATGTTCATTGTAAGTTTATCTCTTTTTGCTATGTTACAGACTTGTGCATGTGGAATTTGCTTTTATGTTATTAAGAGAAAAACACATTTTACAGAAGAATTACGTATGCAGGAGTTGGTTTGGAGACTTGTTACTTTTATAATGCTTTGGGTGAAACTTGAACCAGAAAGTGATTTAGAATATTCTGTTGTACTTTTAGATATTAAAGGGATCAACAGCTATGGGGATCAGATAGGAACAAGATCATCCACCATCTTATTTGAATGGTTGAAAGAACTAAATGGGCCAAGTCGTCCCCTTCTGTCTCTATTTCTTATCTTTTTGATCTTCCTCAAGAACATGAGGATTGAGTTAGGGCAGGCATGGTAGTGTAGTGGTTAGCATAACGCTATTACAGCGCCAACAATCCGGGTTCAATTCCGGCCACTGTCTGTAAGGAGTTTGTACGTTTTCCACGTGTTTGCGTGGGTTTCCTCCCAAAGACGTACGTGTTAGGAAGTTGTGGGTATGCTTCGTTGGCGCCGGAAGCGTGGCGACACTTGCGGGCTACCCCCAGAACACTGTACTAAAAGATGCATTTCACTGTGTGTTTCGATGTACATGTGACTAATAAAGATATCTTGCCTAATAAAAAACAAAAGGAGACATTGACACCCAGGACTGAGCAGCAGAATGAATCTACATTGATAGGGATCCATTCACAGGCTCTGGATGATTCAAAGCATGTTGTAGACAGTTACATAATTCCAAAGTGTAGTCACTAGTGAAAGAATAACAAATAAGCAATCAAAGGAAAATAAGAGTAGTTTAAGGTTACCTTGGACAAGTAGGGATTGGAAAACAGATAAACTTGAAACAGAGGACTAATATGAGAAAACAAACTATAATGGATAACAGCGAGAATACAAGAAACCAAACAAAAAAAATTGAGCAGAAAAAAGATAAGTTAGGGACCTTATTAGAGGAGCAGGATTGAGAAACTATTTTTCAACATATCCCTAGAAAGAACTTTGTTGGAACATGCCGAAATCTGTTTCTATTACCATTTCTGGTAAAAAGAGAACTTTGCCTGCTTTTGATGTGGGTGATCTTTCTGTTTATCTGGCTGCTTTGAACCACAACAGCTCTTAATCCATTGATAAGGGGCTCTTGATGTTGCTAAACAGGGAACGTTGCTGAGTTACATAAAGCTGCAAGTTTATATAATTTGTTTTTCTTTATCCCTACCACATTGAGTTCTAATTTACTTTGAATATTTCCTTAGACCAATATCTACCATTACTCTTTAAGCTTCCTTCCTTGTTCTCACTGAAATATATTTTTTTTATTTAGACCAAATCCAGGCTATTGAACAACTCTGTAGCTTCTATGAAAAGGTTTTACATGATAAATTGAAATGCATTATTTATTATGAGCACTGGTTACTGCTTGCTCATAAATTAAAGGACAAGGAACAGGAGATGAAAATGCTGCCCATTCTAAGTCATCTTTACTTTTCATTTAACACAGAAAGGTAAGTGAAATGACTTGGAAGTCAATTACATCAATACCAAAAGACCAAAAAGCTCATTTAATCACAATTTACCAATCCATAGGCGGTCTACATTATTATGCTGCTTGTTGTCTTTTCATTGCAAATGATCATATTTAACTGATCTGTTAGAGGTGAATAGTAAAATAGTTTTAAATACAAAAGGAAAATGCTGATAACACTCACCATCTGTGAAGAAACAGCTAACATTTCAGATCAATGAACTTTCATTTTCAAAGATTCTGTTAATTTAGAATGAATTTATGCTACTTCATTATCTATAATGTATTTAAAAAATTAAGCAGATCTGCTGGCAGATAGTCCAGCCACTCTTCTAGGTTGAAGGTGCAGTCTTCTGCTCAATAGAGCGCGGGCCAGGGGACACCTGTGCTGCTTGTTTGCACTTCTCAGGGAGTCCACTGATGCAACACCACCTACTGTGGTTTTCCCAGCCTTCTGGCTTGGAAATCAGCCTGCTGAGTCTGTGTCAGGTTGGGCCTGCCACAAGTACAACAGTCCCGAGGCACGGTAGTGTAGCGGTTAGTGTAATGCTTTACAGAGCCAGCGACCCGGGTTCAATTCTGGCCATTGTCTGTAAGGAGCTGTACATCCTCCCTGTGTCTGCGTGGGTTTCCTCCGGGTGCTCCGGTTTCCTCCCACATTCCAAAGACATACAGGTTAGAAAGTTGTGAGCATGCTATGTTGGCACCGGAAGCATGGCGACATTTGCAGGCTTACCCCAGAATACTCTACACAAAAGATGCATTTCACTGTGTATTTCAATGTACATGTGACTAATAAAAATATCTTAACTTATCTGAATGGGAGCATTTGGCTGCAGGAGACGCCTTACTTTAGTCTGAGTGTGAGATATCTATTTCGGCCTTTTATTTTTGTTTACCTCACAGGTTCTAAGAGATGTTGTTGATTATCAAAGACATTCATAAACATTCAGTAACTGACAGCTTTTGCACTGCCTGAGCACAAGGTTAAGTCCTCACTGACTGTTAAAGTCATTCTGAGAGAGCAGCAGCTACTAACACTGAGTATGAGACCCTGTGCTGCACTTGGCTGGAAACTGGCTCCCTGCAGAGAGCTGCACCTTGGACCATTCAGGAAAGAACAGCATGATCCAGGGGGAGCAGAAGACCTGTCCCCATTATATCTGGGTTTCTCTTGCATCTTGTACGTCCACCATTCAGTAATAGTTGAAGTATTGGAAGTAAAAGAATTTCAAATGTTAGTTCCTACAGATCATCTCTAAGCTACACCAAACAGAGCCTGAAGAACTTTATTGATCTGGGAATGCACGGCAAGGAGGCAGAAGCCTGGCTGATGGCCGGTAAAACCTATTACATGATGGAACAAGACGAACTTGTTGAACTATACTTACAGGTACTAATTGCTTGCAGTTGAAGATGTTAGTACACAGATCGATTCAGCCACACTAACAACTAAAAATGACCCACTCCCCCCAGGCAAGACCACTGCACAATCTTGAAGTCCCAGCCTTGCTGAAATCTGACAGTCAAGTTGCTACATGGATGTCCGTGTAGCTCAACAGTTTAAGGCTTTGAGGTCAGGGTTGGGAGGCTGCCATCAAGTTGTATGCATTTGTGGGGTGATAGAATGGGCTTTGATGGAGGAAACAACATTAGTATTGACTGCAGCACCCACAAAAATAATCTGACACAGCTTTTGCAAGCCCCCTTGAGACACATTTTCTCTATAACTGGCTGGCGTATGCAGTTTTCAGGATTCCCAAATTTAAAATGTCAGCCAAAAGAGACCAGCACTTTGGAAACCCTTCTTTTGAAATGGACCTGACTGCATTACCAGTGCTAAAAGTGTAAAAAACAACCCAATGCAGTATACTCTAACACCCAGCAAAGGTGGTGAAAATTGAAGCCATTAAATCTTAAGGTTTCTCCTCCTACAGATGGACCAAATGTGAAGCACTTGGACTTAGTGCCTTAGGTCCTCAATTTGGCTTGGGTTCTGTCTAAAAGAAATACATCCTCATCGACAATTATTTGATTTATTCTTGTAGCCCCAAACGATTTCAAAACCTACAATATTTTATTGATTTGTATTTTTGATGAATCTTATGAATCAATTAGGCTGCTGTACAGACAGCTCAGAGAATGAAGAACACGCACTTTACCATGAAAATAAATGAAGAGGCTGGCGATGTATTTTACAATGGACCCAGAGAACGAGAGAAAGCAGTATCATTTTATAGGGTAAGTGGTGGAAAAATATCATTGAGAATTATAACAACAAATATTGTATTATGTCTGGATTGCACCCAAAGTGTACTCCATTGTTCAGCCACCTACTGTACATTGGAGAGACAGGGACAGGTCAGTGGGAGGTTCTCATTGGCATGGAGCGGCAGGCAGTCATAAGCACCACTTCTGACTTCATTCCAATGCAAACAATAGTTTTGACTTGGGCAGGAGGAAGGGTTGCCAGGCACTTTGCCTGTCCTTGATAATTATCCAATCAAACCAATGAGCAGGGGGATGATCTGAATCAATTAATTTTAACAACATTTAGTTCCTTTGAGTGTCAATGGCATTTCCTTGCTTTGGGCTCCAATGGATTTGCCCTTTGTGTTACATATTTGGGGTATAAAATCTTACTACTCAAGTAAGCTTTATTACCTTGCTACTTATAACAGATGTAGCTAAGAAGGAAACTTACAAATCCTCTCAACACTACAAAACGGTTATTAATGCTCCTAAGGCTACTTATTAAAGAGTTGGATCAGACCATCAGTGTGCTGCTGTCACTGCTGTTGGTTTAAAACAAATAGTGAAATTCTGCTGTTAAACACTGGTCAAAACATCCATGATAGCCAGACTTCTGAATATATACACAATTGTAAGCACAGTTCTGGCAAGAAATTCAGTCTGATACTGCTCCATTTTCTATTATTATTATGTGTTTGAGAATCACTGGAGTGGAACGTGATTATATAGAACAGTACAGCACAGGAACAGGCCCAATGGCTCACTACGTCTGTGCCAACCATGATGCCATCTAACTAATCCCATCTGCCTGCACATGGTCTCTATCCCACAATTCCCTGCCTATTCATGTCTGTCTAAATGCCTCTTAAAACAGTGCTATCATATCTGCTTCTATCACTTCCCTGGCCACTGTTCCAGGCACCTACCACTCTGATTTTTTCCAAAAGAAAACTTGCCTTGCACATCTCCTTTAAACTTTCCATCTAGTATTTGACATTTCCACCCTGGGAAGAAAACTGACTACCTACTCCATCTATGCTCTTATAAATTTTATATGCTTTTGTCAGGTCACCCCTCAGTCTTTGATACTCCAGAGAAAACATTCCAAGTTTGTCCAGCCTCTGTCACTAATACACGCCAATCCAAGCAACATCCTGGTGAGTCTCTTCTGCTCCCCCTCAAAAGCCTCCACACCCTTCCTATTAGTGTGGTGACCAGAACTGCACACAGTACTCCAAATGTGGCCTAACCAAAGTTTTATACAGCTGCAATATGACTTCTTGACTTTTATACTCAGTACCCGAACCGACGAAGGCAAGTATGCCATATGGAATGATGTAGAGCAATATAGGCCAAATGCAGCTCAGGTAATCACCTTGGTCAGTATGGACAAGTTGTGCCAAAGGGCCTGTTTCCATGCTCTATAATCTCCAGTGTAACTACATCTTTCCTAAAGTGTGGTAACCAGAACTGCACATGATGCACCGAGTGTAGTTTAACCAGTGTTTTGTAAAATTGTAGCCTAATGCCCGATTTTTATATTCTATGTCACAACTATGAAGGCAAGCCACATCTGTTGCCTTCTTTACCACCCTATTGATCTTTGTTATCAGTTTAAGGGAACTGTGGACTTGAACTTCAAGGTCCCTCTGTGCATCAATATTTCCTTTGCATCCTGCCATTTACAGTAAATGTCCCACCCTTGCCTGACATGAGTGACCCATAGCCCAACCAGCAATTTCTGGCTCCTGAAACACTGACCATCAGCTGAGGGCCAACATCCAGTCTTCACCCCAATATTCTTGCCTCTTCTACTCCATTTCCTCTGGCTCTGGTCCCAATCACACCTGCTTTCCATTGTATGTTCTGCACTCATACTGGCATAGTAGAAAGTCTTTCCCAGTACAAGACCAAATCAGTAGTGCTAAACAGGCCTTGGATGCTATTGACTTTCCATTCAGTAGATCCATTACCAAATGAGTCTTTGGTTTGCCACACATCATCAGTAATTATAGATGCTCATGAACTTCTAGGCTTTTTAACTTCATTGTGGAACTAATCTACAGTAAAATGTTAAGCTATGCACCAACCCCATCATATTAGAGACCACCAAAAACCTAGTAACACCACATCAGAAGTAATTCAGAAAGAGTTAAAATATCTAGGTTTCACAGGATTTATTGCTAAACTTGGGAATCAAAGAAGAAGAGACCTGGATTTTATGGGGAGACATTAGTGGAATGTTGAATTCTCAATCCAGAACTGGCAAAGTGCTGAGTGGCATGTGGGAGAGCCCAAGTGGACCTAAGATATATGCAGATTGGGAGGCTACTTTGTAGAACACCTGCATACAGTCTGCAAGAGCCACCCAAGCGTCCAGTTAGCTGTCACTTTAATTCACCACATCCTGCTCCCACTCTGATCTATCTTCTGCCTCCTGCACCCTTCCAACAAACGTAAACTCAAGAAATAACATCACATCCTCCAACAAGGTACATTACAGTCTTCTAGATTCTGTTATCATTTCAATGGCTTCAGTTAATCAGTGGCTTCAGCCTTTGTATTTCAGACTTCTGATAATTTCAAATAATTGTCTTATTTTGTTTACACCTCCTCCATATCTATTTTTTGTTATTTACTAAAGTCTTTATCATCCTGTTTCTCCCAGCTTTATCACCCATTTCATTACTTAGCCACTGAAATCTTCCACCCTATCACAACCCTTCCTTTGTGTTCACTTCAATGTGTTTTATCTCTAACTGATAAAGTTCTGTTTCCTTCTTCACAGATGCTGTACTGAGTATTTCCAGTATTCTTTGTTTTATTTTAGTTCCATTCCTGTCCTGAGCGGACAAGGTTCCTTTGGTCAACAAAAGCAAAAACAGCAGAAAACATTTTCTCAGTTGTGCAATCTTTGCTCTGCCAAAATTACTTCCATATTTGCCTTTGATAACATGTCAGTGCACTTTGAAGTGATTTGATTCAAGAGAAGCTCACTACAATGTTCTGAAAGACGTGGTAATATTCTATACAAGTGGAAATCTTTATTTGGTCCATTTCAGTTTTTGGGGTTCCTTTGTTGATAAGGTCTTGGAAAATGTGCTTAAGTGCAAAAACAAGCATTGTCCAGTAAGCTGGTGCAGGTGTATACCTAGCCTGGTTCGATATGAATTTCTGAATTATTCCATAGGATGGGGCAGTACCTCTTGCCAGGATGACAAATGACTTTGACGTAGAGCTCAGACTCTTCAACAAACTGACTGAACTTTGCATTTCACTGAACCATCTAGAGCGAGCCCTAGAATACGCGATTGCAGCTGTAAGACTCAGTATAAACACTGGTGAGTCATTTCTCATTTGTTAAGAGTAAGTTGAAACAAAAATGTTAATTTGCTTCTTAAAATTTATAATGCCTCACTTATATTTAAATAATAAAATTACTACTATTGTTTCATAAATCTAAGATAAATATCATTGGGAGTGTGGCCTGATGTAATACTGAGATACTTCTACTTGGAACTATCAGTCTAGTAGGCCTTTGGAGTAGTAGAGTCAAAGGTACTTAGTGTACAGCTTTGTTATGAAGTACCCAGAAAGTATGGCAGCACCCTTCAACCAGATTGGGTAGGTGTCACATAAGTAGTATCCTGGAATTAATGTAAATTGTTGCCAATGACTCCTGTTGTCATCAAGGCAGAGGTAAATGTACGTCAGTATGGTGTAGCAGTAATAGTGGTCAAAGCTATGTTTGTGATTCACCCATACTGGTAAGAAATTAAAATTCACTGCTGCAAAATATATGCCTGGAAATTCGAGGGCAACCTCATGGATGTGCTAAATGGACACCAAAGGACAGTACTGATCATTGGATCATCAGTAAAAACTTCAGCTGACCCTGAAGATTTTCCATTGTTGAATGTTGGATATTTTTGGCATCAAACTGTGTCACCTAGTTCTACAGCAGTTAGTAATGTGCTGTTCCTGGCTATGAAGCTGTAGATAGCACATTATGGGCACAAGGATAAACTCGTGGTTAAATTTCCAGTGCGAGGTAAAATATGCTGGATATAGCTGTTAACACATTTCACTCTGGGAATATAAAATTGATTTTCAGTTGTTTCATTCTGGAAAAAAAAACCTTATGCGCTTAAAGTTCTGGACAACAATTTCAAAAAGCAAATTTCCTCCTCAGAGTTTCAAGGCCACCTTTCCATTCTGGTGGGGTCCTGTTCTAGTCCTTGATATTTTGGCCTGGGAAAGTCAAAATCCTGATATGTAGATGTTTATCAAAAAAAACTACAGCTAAAATCCTGCAATGGATAAGGGAGTACATTGGGGCACACACTTCAGCCAAACATAATTTTAAAAGTCAGGACGATTGAAGTCCGATTTCCAACCCCCACTGCCTTTGAAACCTGGCTGCAGGATTTGTATTTCTCAAAAACTTATTTTTAACTTATAGCAAAATAACTGCCATTATTTCTTCAGATTTATATAAAGATTACTAGCACGTGCAGAGATATCCTACCAATATATTGTACAATTAGGTATAAGTAATAGAGCAGTTTGAAAAATATGCCAAGATAAGAAGTACTTCTAAAGCTCAGATTATCATAAATGTTTGCAGAATTAGATTAAAGGCAGTCTTGAACTTATTCAGTGGGGCATTTACAGCGTCAGTTTCCAAATCACAGATCTTGAGTGGCTGGTTATATATAAAAGTAAAATTGCTGAGACTTGCTATAACTTTGGCATACAAAGGGAATTGGGAGTAAAAACACCCACTGACAACAATATGAAAGAGCCCAACATTTGAGGCAAAACCATATTAAGGGGAGAAAGTAATTGCATTACAAGAAATTACTCTAGCGAGGGAAACTAGCAGACAGAGCGAGCCAAGTTCCTATCTTCTGCACTGAATTTCCTTTTTTTAAACTATAATTCTACAAAATTATAAACATGATTTACTTTTCTTGACATGACTATTTCAAAGATTTTTTTCATGTAATCATTAGGAGACCAACTGAAGGAACGTGTTGCTTTTCATCGACTAGCCACAGTGTACTATTCGTATCAGCAGTATGAGATGGCTGAAAATTACTACCTAAAGGCACTGTCTCTGAGTTCTCATTTATTCGTGTCTCCAAAGGAAGCAAAGTACTATATGAAAATTTACTTCAGACTGGGTGATATTACACTTCACAAACTCATGGTGGGAAAGCATTTCTTTATTAACTGGAACTTCTGCACTCATTTTTCAAACTGCCTTATGGGTTTGATATTCTCATAATAAGAATGTGGACCTAGTGTGGGTGAATGGGATTAGTACAGATGCGTACAATGGTCAGTGTGGACGTGGCGAGCTGAAAGGCCAGTTTCTGTGCTGTATGACTAAGAACCATAACATGTTTCAAGGTCGAATCAAAATTAAAGTCACCAAGTTTTATCATTGTTCTCAAAAAATATCCACAGGTAGGGTAAAAGATATGACAAATAAAGTTCCATAGCTAATCTTTTCACTTTTTTCATTGGTTATAAGTAACATGCTTTGGTGATTTATAGAATTGTTCTGCATGGAAACAGACCCTTTCGCCCAACTTGTTCATGCCGACTGAGGTGCTCGCATTTGGCCCATAGCTCTCTAAACTTTTCCTGTCCATAAACCTGAACAAATGTCTTTTTAATGTTGTAATTGTACCTGCTGCTACCACTTTCTCTGGCAGCTCATTCCATAAACCCACCAACCTGTGTGTCGAAAAACCCTTAGGGTCCCCTTTAAATCTTTCCCCCTCTCACCTTAAGCTTATGCCCTCTAGTTTTAGACTCCCATACCCTGGGAAAAAACACTGATCGTCTGCCTTATCTGTGCCCCTTATGATTTTTATAGACCTCAGCCTCCTTCACTCCAGGGGAAGCAGACCCAGACTATTCTCATAACTCAAGTCCTCCAGTCTTGGCAACATCCTTGTAAATCTTTTTCTGCACCCCCTCCAGCCTAATCAGATCCTTCCTATAGTGTGGTGACCAGAACTGCACACAATATTCCGGGTGCAGTCTCACCAACGTTTTGAACAGCTTGTAACATGAAGTCCTAACTCTTGTACTCAGAGCTCCATCCAATGAAGGTAAGTGTGCCATACGTCACCTTGTCTACCTGTGTCACCACTTTCAGGGAACTATGTACTTGAACCCCTAGGTGTCTCTGTTCCACAACACTCCTCGAGGCACTGTCATTTACTGTGTAAGTCCCGGTTTAGTTTTCCAAAATGCATCACTTTGCACTTGTCTGAGTTCAATTCCACCTGCCATTTCCATGCCCACTTTCCCAATTGATCTAGATCCTGTTGTAACCTTAGACCAACCTTCTTTGCTGTCCACCACACCACAAAATTTTGGCAAAGCCCCCAGGCAGGATATTGTTTCCCCTCCAGATCAGATTCAACTCATCCCTTCTTGTATAGGTCACCTCTGCCCCTGAAGGGTTCCCAATGGTCCAAGGATCTGAATGCTACCCTTCTGCTCCAGCTTCTCAGCCACACATTCATCTGCCCTATCCTCCTACCTTCACGCACCTGGCGCTGGGAGAAATCCTGAGATTACAACTCTTTAGGTCCTGCTTTGTAACCTTCTGCCTTACTCCCTATATTCACTCTGCAGGACCTCATATACTTGTATTGTTGGTACCAATTTGTACAACTACCTCTGGTTTCTCCACCCCCACCACCCCAAGAACATTTTGCAACAGATAGGAGACATCCTTGATCCTGGCACCCAGGAGGAAGCATACTATCCTGGAGTCTTGCTCGCAGCTACAGAATCTCCCGTCTGTCTTCCTGACTACTGTGTCTCCTATCACTAAAGCTCGTCTTGATTCCATCCTCCTCTGCTGTGCAGAGCTAGTCATGCCACAGTCCTGGCTGCTGCTCCTCTCCTCTGGAAGGCCAGCCCACAACAGTATCCAAAGCAGTACACTTGTTACTGAGGGGAATCCTGCACTCCCTGTCTACTTCCCTCCACCTTTCCTGGTGGTCACCCAACTATCTGCTGCTTGTACCTTTGGCGTGACCCCCTCACCAAAGTTCCTGGCTATGATGCCCTCAGTATCATGGATGCTCCCGAGTGAGTCCAACTGCAGCTGCAGCTGAACACGCTTAATATAGGTATAGTCACCAGGGACACTGGAAGTTTTCCCAAATCTCCCACATCCTGCAGGAGGAGCATACAACTGCCCTGACTGTCACTTCTAAACCACCAAGACTACAGAGGAACATGAAAGACCTTGCCTTATCTTACCACTGGTCAGTCAGTATTACCAATATTCAGCATTACAATGTTATCAAAAAAGCCCCTCAGAAAATGAAAATACTATGAATCTATGTGATTTATTATGATCATTACCTCAATCATAATCAAAGTATAGCTGTCATTTCAACAAAAATTATGTATAAAGGCAGGATTCCTCTGTTTTATCAAATTCACAAAGGAAGAAAAAGAAATGAATACAGCATGAATTTGTAAAATGAAGAAGAACACAAAACTAATGAAGAGTTCCCAGTTCAGTCACAGGTTGGTGGTATAGAAAGAGTGGTATAAATAAATAGCTGTGCATAACATAGCAAAATAGATCTTCTAAGAAATGAAAAAGTTTGACAAGTGAACTTGCAAAAATGATTTTTGATGAAGTACCGCACAGTAAACGTAATTCAAAGACTGAACCCAAAATGAAAAAGGCTAATAATTGCAAGGATGCAAAATTGGCTGCTTTACACACAGTCACCTCAATAAATTGAATTGTATTTGGACACTGTTGGTTGACAAAATAAACCTGGAAAACAAATGATCTCTTAAACTTACGAAAAATGAAGTGCCTGTCAAACAAACATTAAAAGATGTGCATAAGGTACCAGTCTGACATGCTAAAATAATTATCAATTTTGTGTATATTTAATGTTGTATATTAAGACTGATCTTTGACGTAATAGTGGTAAATTACAGAGTGTTTAATATTTCCTTTATTTAATACTCTACTCTAAAACCCATTTTCTTTTTCTTTAGGATGCTCATGATGCTGCTGGCTATTTCCAAATGGCCTTCGCTGCAGCTATTGAACTAGGAAGCAAAGAAGATTTGTTTAATATTTGTACTAAGCTTGCCAACATTTACAAGAACTACATTGTGAATGAAGATCTATGTTCTCAATTTGTTGAGAAAGCAAAGGCCCTCAGCAATAAGCTACATGAAACCAAACAGAGCTCATCACCAAACTAATGTGAAATTATTTAAAATGTAAACCAAACTCTCATGACACGTTAACTACCACATAAGTGTTTGAAAGTAACTTCCTAATGTAACATGCCCAGATACATTTACCTTTCTTTTGCATTCAAGAACTGAGGAAAAAGGTTGAAAACCCATAATAAAGGGCAGTTACAAGTTGAAATCAATGATTGGATAGAAAAAAAAGTCAGTATTAGCTAACCAGAGATGCTAATTGGATTAAGGGGAGGGAGGATTGACATTCACAGTAGTGAATTCAGTTTTGAGTTTCTGGTAAATATATCATGATGATCCACTTTTTTTTGTTCTACTTTGGTTTACCATAATGAATAAAATAGAAACATCTGGTAGTAACAAAACTTGCATTGCCAAAATTTGCAATGATAATAAAATTGAATTTAAAATTATTTTTCAATACTTAAGATATTAGACAACTGAAATAGATCAGCATAAATGTTGCATTATCAGCTGGAGCATTTCTAGTTATGGTGTCGAGCTCGATTATCTTTAGTTCATCCCAAGTTTTACATATATAAATTATTCTGAAATATCATGGGTTCTTATGATTATAAAATATACAACTACAAAATTCCAGATGGAGAAGTAGAAACAGTGAACTAGCATGAGTGAACCATCAGTGAAAGCTACTGGTATCTCAGTATTTTTATAATGCATGTGAAATTAAGCAGCTTCCTTCAACAAAAATAATGGACTTTGCGTAACATTCTACTAAATCACCTACTGTAAAAATTTGCCATTTCTAGAACACATTTGCAGCAGGTTTGAACTAACATAGCCCCGGGAACCTATTCCTGGCAAGGTGCTATATTTTATCTGCTTTTTACCTTCTGCTTTTCTGTCCAGAAAAATCCCCAAATGACTGCTTTCAGAATGTTTTATAAATTGAAGTGTAGTAATTTCTCTTTTCCTGCACTCTGTGGCATGTACTGAACATTTAAAGCATTCCCCAAAATTGGTGATTACCTTTTAAGTATCTCACTTTTTATATACTACTTAAAACATAGGTTGAGGTGGCAAAATGATGGTCTTACTCAGAATACACTGCATAAAAGTAGTAGTTTGTATTAATAATGAACAGGTATAATTAAGGAGCCTGAAGTGTCCTCAAACTACAAAACATATGGGTTAATTACTTGGTTAACAATATTGTCTTTCAGCTATGTTCTCAAAATTTAGAATGATTTGAATATGATTGCATCAGTAAATCATATTCCTTATGTCCTCTGTGGACTCTGTTGAACATTTGGAGATCAAAGGCTTCTACTATATTGGGCGTTATGCTCCTTTATAAATGGCAGGAGAGCTGTAAGCAAAAATGTCAGATGTAGAAAATGCAGTCTTTCCACAATAAGGTTTATTGCAGTCAATTATGAAGATTTTGATGTGCTAACATTTTAACAGAATTCCTGCTATGCAACTCATTTTGCTCATTAATCAGCACTTGTACCATTAAAAATGCACATAAGTACTCATCAATCTTATGTGACCTTTACAGAGATGAGTGTATAAGATGGAAGTACAATTTGCAGGGATGAAAATGATACAAAGCGATTAATGTAGCATTTTATATTGTTTGAGTAAGATTGGAAAGATGATTTGAATGTACCATAGCCTAACAGCAATGTGAACATATTTTTATATTAAAAGATTTTATGTAACAAAATGAAAACTTCTGTTCATATTTTTGTATTATAAAATGGGCTAAACATTGGAGTATTTTAATTGAAAGCACTTTTAACTTGGCGGAATACAATGTTAGTGTATTTCCGTAATGCCCAATACAGTTTAAAATATTTAGTGTAAAATTAATAAAGTGAATAATATTCTAAGAATATGTGGACTTGCTTTTGTCCCCACTTTTCAAGAGATGTTTTAGTTATACGATGGTTGCAATTTCAGAACAACACACGTGCAGCCACTCAGCAAGACAGACCACTGGGCTGAGTTATGGTGAGACAGCAGCAAAGAATCAATGTGCACGCCCATAACTTTGTTCACTGTCTGAATGACTTGAAAATTCACATAACTATCCCTCAATATTAAGACGGAATCTCTCTTCAACCTTAAAATCTGCAATATAACTTAATCCACAGTTAACAGCACTGAGTATGCAAGATTATCCAGTAAAACTGGTATTGTAACTTGGTAGTCAAATTATGTGTTGGCTAACCATCTATTCTGGATGTTTACATCCTATTATCTCCACAAATTGTTCCCAATTCTTATCAAGAAGTTCCATGCATATTTGTCTCCTGTAGTTTTTGTTTCTTAAGTTCTACATTGTAAATTATGTTTCAGCAACTAATTAATTAGAATTGTGACTGGAGCAAAGATTAAATTGTTATGCATCATCAGTACTATTGGCCAGACTGCTCCAACTGACCTGCTGCCCTTGTGTGCCCTATGCACTATTCCTGTGCTGCAATTAGTTTCTGCGGCTCTGTCATAGCAATCAACCTCCAGGACTGCCGGCTACAAAGTGAATGGGGTTTTGAGGGGGAACTAGAAGCTTCAGGTTTCTCTCAAAGGCTTTTTGAACTATTTTAATGTCTCTGATGATCGAAACACAAAGTTCAAATTGATTTAAATAAAAATGACTTAAAATAGCATGTTACCACAAATTAGTTAAATAATAAGAAGAAGAATAAAAAAAAAATAATCGTATACTTGAACTTGCCTTTTCAACCAAGGTCAGTGACTCCATTCAAATAACCTTATTTGAATGACTGACTGGTCCAGCGGCAGTGCAGTAGGTCAGATTGGTCACCATCCAACCTCTAACCTGTCTCTTGCATGTTTCAGTGCATCGGCATATTGCTTAGGAGGTCAAAGATTTTGATCTAATTACAATCAATCAAGGATTAATAATTTATTTCCAAGATTACATAGTGTGTAATTTGCAGAAGTTTGTGCGTTTCTGTGCTCTAGTTGTCTTTGACCCTCCAGGTAGGGGTCATGGATTTGGGACGTCTTAAGGTCACAGTTGTCCTCGGAAATAAATCTCTTTTTGTCCATGTTTGGACTTTATGTGGAATAAGATCTGGAACCAAGTGATCCTGGCAGAGCCGAGACTGAATAGTTAGTCTGTTATTGGTATGTGTCCCCTCATAGCACTATCAAAGATCTTCCTGTTTACTGACTGATAACTGGGGGTAAATTCTTGGGATAACAATAGGCTGGATTGGATTATTCTACATTCTGTGAACATCACTACCTTGTTTTTTTTAAATTTCGCTGTGCAAATGACAGTGTTGGAACCATAGAAACATGGGAAATGGGGGCAAGAGTAGGCTATTGGACCTTTAGAGGCTGCTCTGGCATTCAATGTAATCTGGCTGATCATTTTATCTCAATAACATATTCCTACTCTTTCATCATACCCCTTGGTGCTTTTCCCACATAGAAATGTATCAAATATGTCCTGCAATTTGGCCTCCATGGTGCAAATTCTGGCTGAAGAAATTCCTACTCATTTCACTTCTAAACTTCTTGCCATGCAATCTAAGGCCATGGCCGCTTTTTCTAGACACCACAGTCAGGGGAAACATCCTTCCTGCATCCAGTCTCTTCTGCCTCATCAGATTTCGTGGGATTCGTTTTGATCCCCTCTCATTCTTCTAAACTCTAGTGAATACAAACCGAGTTAACGTTAACTATTGCAGTCCCAGCGTCCCAGGAATCAATCTGGTGAACCCTCATTGCAATCCCTCTCTGGCAAGAATATCCTTTTAGTAATATGACCAAAACTGCACACAGGCCTTGTAGAATTAGGACCTCTATTGTTTGTGATATATATCAATGGGTTGGACAAAAATATAGAAGGGGTGATTAGTAGGTTTGCAGATGACACAAAAATAGGCAGAGCTGTGGATAGCGAGGAAGGTTGTCAAAGGATTCAGGAGGACCAGTTGGAAATGTGAACAGAGAAATGGCAGATGGAGATTAATCCAGACAAATTGAGGTGTTGCACTTTGGGAGGTCAAACGGAAAGTGGTGAGTAAATGGCAGGACCCTTAGGAGCATTGATGTACAGAAAAGGTCCAAGTTGTTAGCTCCCTGAAAGTGGCAACACAAGTAGATAGGGTGGTAAAGAAGGCATATGGCATGCCTTTATCGGTCGGGGAATAATGTTGCAGCTGTATAAAGCTTTAGTTTGGCTACATTTGGAGTATTGTATGCAGTCCTGGTCACTGTATTAAAGGAAGGATGTGGAGGCTTTGGAGAGGGTGCAGAAGTGGTTCACCAGGATATTACCTGGATTAAAGAGTATTAACTATAAGGAGAGGTTGGACAAACTTGGATTGTTTTTTCTGAAGCATCAGAGGGTGAGGGGTGTGCTGATAGAAATATATAAAATTATGAGATACATAGACAGGGTTGATAGAGTCTTTTTCCCAGGGTGAAAATATCAAATACTAGAGGACATAGCTTTTAGTTGAGAGGGTTAAGTTTAAAGGAGATTTAATTGGCAATTTTTTAGTTCCCCATTTTTCTGTTCCCCGCAGAGAGTGGTAGGTGCCTGGAACACGCTAGGAAGAGTAGGCTGAATTAAATTATCCACTTGGAACTTCTGGTTAAAAATGAATGCAACTTCTTCAATGACATTTAGATAGACTCATAAGCAGGCAGGGAATTGAGGCAGATGTGCAGCTTAAGTTGGTATCATTGGTCAACACAGACCTTGTGGGCCGTAGGTCCTGTTTTTTGTGGTGTACCATTTGATTTCCTACATAATTGTGGAAAAACTTCCTTGTTCCTGTATTTCCCAAATTTGGTGATTACAACATAGCATTTGGCTTCTTAACTCCTTGCATGTTTGCTTTTAGTGACTGATATAATAGAACACTCAATTTTCTTCATGGATCAATACTTTCCAATCCAGCACCATTTAACTAACTTGCCGCCTTTCTGTTTTTCTGACAAAGTAGATAAATTCCCATTCATCAATGTCATTACTGCATTTACCATTGTCTTTATCCAATAATTCAAACTACGTTGCCTTGAAAGCTTTTTGTTCCCTCATCAAAAGCATTGATATTATAAATAACTGAGACCCAAGCACTGATCCTAGTGATGCACAACTATTTACCACATGCCATCTCTGAAAAAGAACCATTTATTCCTACTCTGTTTCCTGTCTGTTGACCACTTTTCAATCTGTGCCCACACATTACTCCCAATACCATGTGCTTCAATTTTACACAATAACTTTTTATATGTGACTTTATCAAAAGCATCCACTGTTTTCTTTGCCTTATGTATTCTACACATTACATTCTCAAAACACCCCAGTAGATTTGTCAGACACAATTTTCCTCCCTGAAATTCATGATGGCTTTGCTTAATCCACATAATGTTTTCCAAGGACCTTGTTAGCTTTTCCTTTAGTATTGCCTTTAGCATTTTTCCCACCAATGAGGTTAGGCTAACCAATGTGTATCAGAATCAGAATCAGGTTTTTCGTCACTGATTTGTATGTCGTGAAATGTGTAGTTTTGTGGCAGCAAAAGTGTAGTTTCCTGTTTTTCTCTCCTTTTTTAAGTAGTGGTGTTACATTTGCCACCTTCCAATCTGTGGGACTTTTTCCATAATCTATAGACTTCTAGAAAACAATAATCAATGCATTCAATATTTACAGCCTACTTCCTTTAGTATTTTGGGATGCAAATCATCAGATCCTGGGAACCTATCATAGAAACATAGAAAACCTACAGCACAATTCAGGCCCTTCAGCCCTCAAATCTGTGCCGAACATGTCCCTACCTCAGAAATTACTAGGCTTACCCATAGCCCTCTATTTTTCTCAGCTCCATGTACCTATCCAAAAGTCTCTTAAAAGACCCTATCGTATCCGTCTCCACCACCATTGCCGGCAGCCCATTCCACGCACCCACCACTGAGTAAAAAACTTACCCCTGACATCTCCTCTGTACCTACTCCCCAGCACCTTAAACTTATATCCTCTTGTGGCAACCATTTCAGCCCCGGGAAAAAGCCTCTGACTATCCACACGATCAATGCCTCTCATCATCTTGTACACCTCTATCAGGTCTCCCCTCATCCTCCGTCGCTCCAAGGAGAAAAAAGCTGAGTTCCCTCAACCTGTTTTCATAAGGCATGCTCCCCAATCCAGGCAGCATCCTTGTAAATCTCCTCTGTACCCTTTCTATGGCTTCCACATCCTTCCCGTAATCAGGCGACCAGAATCGAGCACAGTACTCCAAGTGGGGTCTGACCAGGGTCCTATATAGCTGCAACATTACCTCTCGGCTCCTAAATTCAATTCCCCGATTGATGAAGGACAATACACCATATGTCTTCTTAACCACAGAGTCAACCTGTGCAGCTGCTTTGAGCGTCCTATAGACTCAGACCCCAAGATCCCTGATCCTCCACAGTGCCTAGAGTCCTACCATTAATACTATACTCTGCCATCATATTTGACCTACCAAAATGAACCACTTCACACTTCTCTGGGTTGAACTCCATCTGCCACTTCTCAGCCCAGTTTTGCATCCTTTCTATGTCCTGCTGTAACCTCTGACAGCCCTCCATACTATCCACAACACCTCCAACCTTTGTGTCATCCGCAAACTTACTAACCCATCCCTCCACTTCCTCATTCAAGTCGTTTATATAAAATCACGAAGAGTAAGGTCAACGCCATTGATTCCTCTAACTCTATTTTTTTTAAATAATATTTTAATTCCTTTTAATCCTTGCTTTCCTAGCATTTGTGGAAAGTGGTTTGTGTTCTCCTCGGTGAAGAGAGAAACAAAATAATTGTTTCATTGTTTTGCCATTTCCCTTTTCACCTTGATCAATTCCTCCCATTTCTGACTGACCTACACTTTTCTTTTGTGCATATTTTTAGATGCTTTTACGATCCACTTTTATGTTTCTTTCATGTTTACTCTATCTTTTTCTCTCTTAATCAATTTCTTTGTTCTTTGCTGAAATGCACCGAGGTATTATGGCTCGAAGTTCAACTCATCCTGGAGCACATTTTCAGCATCACGACTGGGATGTGGTCCCCAAAGTCTTAGTTGTAGCTAATGTGCTCACTTATATTTTGTTTTGGCATGTAGAGTGAATCAAACTGGCTGAAGACTGAATGCATTTTCTTCAGCCTTGCCTTTTGCACTCATCTGCTGGGCTCCATCATCATTGAGGATGGGGATGGTTTTGGAACTTTTTTCTTTCCAGAGGCAGTTTAATTGACCACCACTATTTGAGAGTGGGTGTGGCAGGAGTGCATATCTCTGACAATATCTATTGATTGTAGTATTGTATTGTCCCATCACATAGCATTTTCACTATTTAGCATGCGCGTGGTTTTGTCTTGTACATTCACCATTTTGCTACCTCATTTTTAGGGGTGTCTGGTGCTGTCACTGAACGGGCAAGATCATCTGACTCAATGGTAATGGTAGAGGGATGTACATGCTAGATTAATGAATTACAGGTTATGCTAGAATATAATTCTGCTGATGATGATTGCCAATAGCGCCACATACATACTAGTTTTGAGCTGCCAAATATGTTCTAAATCCATTACAGACAGTGTAGTTATAGTGCCATGTAACAGGATGAAGGGCAGATTCAGAGTAAGAATGGGAGTCCATTCTGGAAGGACTATAGTATGTTTTTCCCTTGTATTGGTACTCTCACCACCTTCTGCAGACCTTGGGACTCGGTCAACTCATCCTACTAAGGTGCTGTCAAGCCATGCTTGTAATAGACTTTGAGGCTCAGCTCTACGAAGTGTACATTTTGCCTTTGCTGTTCTCAATGCCTCTTCTAAGTGTTGTTCAACATGGATGAGTACTGATGCAATGGCTGAGAGAAGACATTTGGTGTTAATTGATGTATTTATCAAGTATGCTTCACATAGAAACTATTTTCTGTGTGGGCTTGATATGCTTCTCTTATCTCAGTTGTTAGAAGTATAGCACAGTCATTTGATAGTAAAGTGGGGTACGTTATAAATATAAATAAAAAAGATAAATAGCAGATTACAAGCACCAATGTAACATACACCAGTTAATAACTGACCAAATTCCTGATGTGTACATTGTATATAATTGTTTTCATTTCAGTGCTTGTCTACTCCGAATTGCCCTCTGCTAAAAGAAGACAATGAGGAGTCAATCACACTGGTGAGACTGGAGTTGTATATAACCAGATCAAGTAAGGATGACAGATTTCCATTTCAAATGGGCATTTGTAAACCAGAGAGGATTTTCAAATATCAGTCATTGAACGGAATGATGCTTTCATTAAGAAGGGCAACATTTATTCATTCATTCATTTATTTATTTATTTATTTATTTAAATAAAATGAAACATTTTGAAGTGGCTTAATGTATTCTAACAAAATTCAGAATCCTTTATGAATTATTTTTTGAATCACTTTTATTTTTAATTATCTAAATCCACTTAAATTGTTTTTTAAGTATGTCTGCATGTCAGAAAAACAGTGAAAGATACCACTGGCAGCATGAACTATCAAAGGCAGTCAGGGGTATGCTGGGTGTGTGCCTTTGGTTCTGCCACCTGAGGTGTGGTCAGTACTTGCAGCTGGCTTGACCTTATGGAACGACTTTGTGGAGTTAAGGGCTCCAACACAGTCATGGGATTAGCAAAAGAGGACAAGTGTGGGCAGTGGGTAAATCAAGCCCAAGCTCGCCAAATATCTATTATTTACTCTCTGTACTTTTTAGCACATTTCATTGTGCTTTAGTGAATGGGGGAGACAATTTTACACCATCAATACTATGTGTAAAATAGTAGAAAGAAATTTTAATTTTTATTTCTATACAAAATACATAGATAATTAATAAAAGTGGATGATTATTGATTTTGTGTCTTATCAATTTGTTGTTGTTTTGGACAATAAATTACTACATCTAATGTATTCCTTTTCCTTGAAAGGAATTATTTTTATTGAAATACAAGAAGAGCTGCATGTTTTGTGCTCTTTGAAATGCTGTCAATGATTGTGAGTCTGCTTCACTTCAGTTTTACAAGGGGATAAGAATATTAGTGACGATGTTCATTCTCTAAACATCGGAATTGGAATCAACGTCCTTTGTTCATGCAAAATGTAATAAATACCTTCTCTGATTTTTTACACCCTTTACCTCTACATCATGCCAGTATAAATAATTCTCCAACAACATTAAAACTTCTGGTCCAGGAACTGAATGGTGCCTAAAACAACATGTTGAAGGGCAGTATTCAGTGGGGCAACAGAAGTTTTGTTCAAGGACCAATCACTGCAAAATTCACAGTGCAGTAACAAATTAAATGAGCTCATGTCAGAGTCTGTGAAGTTCTGATGAGCGAAATTGGTAGACCTAATAAAGGCACATATGCTTTAAGAAAGTCATTATAATCTGAG
Source organism: Pristis pectinata (assembly GCF_009764475.1). Taxonomy (NCBI): domain Eukaryota; kingdom Metazoa; phylum Chordata; class Chondrichthyes; order Rhinopristiformes; family Pristidae; genus Pristis; species Pristis pectinata. Next base: position 39,684,672 of record NC_067408.1, on the reverse strand, counting down.
GTAGGCATGTATCAAAAGTGATAAAGCTCTTGGAATTCTTTTCTTCATTTTGTTTTGTTGACCTCAATGGTAACTGAGCTGGAGAGATAAAATGTGTTTTGCATTAGACAGCAGTTGTGAATTCTCCAAGCTAAACACGTCCAAAATTTTGATAAGTAGTCACATTATTTATGAATAAATGAAAAAAAAACGAATTTATTTGTGGCTCCGCTCATTGGGGAAAGAGCAAATTAGATCTAGGAATTCTGTCATGTAGTGTGATGATCTTATGCATCAGGCAAAGGAAGTTTTACCAAAAGCATAACTCCTAAACACTATTAGGCATTATGCATATCTTCTAAAATTTCAGTCCAGGTCCTCCATACACATTACATAAATGTGATGATGTCAGCTGGTAAATAATCTGTGACTGATATCACCTGCGTGATGTTCACTTATACATATGTAGTTCACAAACAGCATAGGCCATAAAAACTGAAATATTCTTTGTTAAAGCATTCTTTTCTACCTGGGTTGTTGTCTCAGAGCCTGAGTTGTAAATATTTCTTAATGTTATTTCTTCCTTCTTTACTCATCTACAGAGATGGCTTTCGCATCTAGCCGCTGCCTCATACCGCTCCACTGTGAAGCATCTCCTTAGCACCAATGTACTTATTCCTCACTTCAATTTTCTCCTGCTCTCTCTCCAGATCTACACCCCATCCCCATTTTCTACTCAGCCCACTCAGATCTTGCTTACCTTAATCTTTACCCTCAATTATCTTGTTTTTCTACCTGATCATCTGCTATTCACAACAGAATATTATGTCCTTGCCAAAAGTGCTTTATTTGCCCCCTCTCCCATCCAGTGCCTCCCCCACACATAAAAACATGATGATAAATTTCTCACCCTAGAATTCAATCTTTTTTATACCTTGTTGAATGGTTGTGAACTCCTTTTAGCCACTAGAGGGTGATAAAATAACACCATTGCTTAGCATAGCCCAACATGAATGAGTTCAGCAGTATCATGGGGTGAATTTGGACTCAGTAGGGCCCTTTTTTTTAAGAAGGTACTCTAATGACTCCTTAAAAGGTTTAAAAGAGCATACACACTTGTACACTGAATATCCATTGTAAACAAACAAATCAAACAGCTTATTCCATCAATCAGTGTGTAGAGCTGATTTTACCTCAGAACTCAAAGCTCCAGCTAAAACCTTCTCTTAAGCACACAGCACTGCGCATGTGTCAAACAACAGGAAAGACCCTTCATGAGAGCTTTCTGAAAGATTGTCAATTATAGCCTAACTGTTTACTAGTTGATATTTTTTCAGCTATTTCTATAATTTGCTGTTTTCTAGCATTGGTTCAACCTCCACAAATCCACCTGGAAGATGATGTGAATACTGAAGGTGTGAAAGATTTTCTAATGACTGACAGCTTCTGCAAAATGTACTCTGTCCTAGACATAAATACATAGATAGGCAATTCCTTGCAATATAGGATAACTGGCAGAATGAGTAAAGTGCTTTCAGAAATGCATATTGACTTTGTTTAAAGATTCAATGATTTTCCAAGTATTTTGTAACCAGCCGTTTCCCAATAATTAATTTCAGGCCATCTGTTCTGTAATTACCAGCTTTCTCTCTTACTTGAACAGTTTTACTACCTTCTAATCTCCTGAAACAATTTCAGATTTTAAGCAATTTTGTGGTAATGAATCTGCTTTCCCTGTACCCATTGCCTTTGAAGCCCAGGATATAGGTCTTGAGGTAAAGAGCGTTTATTGCCTTTTTGTTACAGTAATTTCTCCAGTACTTTCTCTCTAGTAATACAAATTTCATTCGGTTTCATATTTTCTCTTGGTTGTCACTTGGCTCCCACTATTTCTGCTACATTTGTTGTGTCTTTTAGTCTGTTTATGTAATATTTCAGCTGGTTTCTATTCCATATTATAAATTTACCCCTCTCTGCCTTTTAGTGAAGTATCTATATTTTTTATTGTCTTACTTATGAGCATTGAAGGTCTTTTTTTATTTCTTGTTATTTTACTCTCATATTCTGTATTCACCAACTTTATTCAATTTTTTTTTGTTCACCTTTGCTGGTTCTTAAATCTCCCAATTTTTGGGCAACATTATAGGCTTCTTCTTAGCTAGAGATGAGAGGAGAGAGTTCAGGTGATGGAAACTTTAGAACATGAAAGGAAAAGGACAAGTTGATGGGCAGTGCGGTAAACTAGATAATGAGAAGCAGTGTAGCAGAAAATGAAAGACCTAATAGGACAGTAGCAAACCAGGTTGAGGTAGGGAAAAATGGTTAGAAGTCAAAATTAATTACTGTTTACCTGAGCATATGAACCATTCCTAACATGATAAGTGAATTAGTGTCACAAATAGAGATAAATGAGTTAAAACTAATTGCCATTAGAGAGACATGGTTGCAAGGTGGGATTAGTTTGAATGAGTTTGAAGGTAGATAAGAAACTACAGATGGCAGAAATAGTAGCAAGAGGCTATGGACCCCTTAATGATATCAATACTGTTAGAGAATAAATTAAGGAAAAATGGGAGATTGTAATGCAAGGGTTTTGTAAACTTTGATCTTTGAATACACAGCAAATTAAATTGGCTGAGGTAGTCTCAAAGACAAGTTTATTGAATGAATTTAAGACAGTTTCTTAGGACCCCAAACTGGGGAGAGGCTAGTTTAGATCTGGCCATCTATAATAAGATAGGGTTAATTCGTAAATGATTCCTAAAATGTGATCATAGCATACATATACAGGTTCAAGTTGGACAAGATAATTTATGAAAGTAGATGGAAAGGTATGATGGTTGATGAGCTGTGCTGGATTTTTAAATGATATTTCATAATTCTGAATGAATATTCTTTCCACTAAAAAATAAATACTTCATGGAAAAGTGATCTATCTATTGCTAATGAAAGTTGTAAAGAAATAAGGAATAACATTAACTTGAAAGAAAAGCTTACAAAGTGACAGACTAAGGAATGGGAAAATTTTAGAAATCAGCAAAAACAAAATCACTAAAAATTTGGTTAAGTAGGAGAAAATAGCATAAAATTAGCAGGAAATATTAAAAGAAATTGTAAGAGCTTCTGTAAGTCTGTAAAATAGAAGGAAGTAGCAAAATTGAACTGATCCTGATCCCGTAGAAGCTGAGACAGAAGACAAGAAATGGCAGAAATATTAATCAAATTCCTAGTATCCGTTATTACAGTAAAGACACTAAAAACAAGCCAAAAATAACAGGTAACCAAGGGGAAAATGAAAGTGGGGAGCTTAGAGCCATTAAAAACACTAGAGAAAAAGTGGTAAGGAATAAATGGTAGGCTGACAAACTCTCTGAATATGATGTCCTGAATCCTAGATGTCAAAAAGAGATGGCTGAGAGAGAGCAGATACATTGCCTGAAATCTTCCAAAATTCTTTGGATTCTGGAAAGGTTTAGAAAAGTGGACCAGAAGAAGGAAAAAGAGAAAATACAGATTTACAAGTCCAGTTGGCCCAATGTCTGTCATCAGGAGAATGCCGTAATCTGTTATCAAGAAAGTGGTGCAGAGAAATGAGAATAATATAACAGGATTAAACAGAGTCAAATTGGTTTTATGAAATGGAAAGCATGTGAATTAAACTAACAAGGTAGATAAAGGAGAGCCTTTGAATGCAATGTATTTGGATTTTCAAGAGGCATTCGATAAAGTGCATGTAAAAGGTTAACACCCAAAATGAAGGCTCATGCAATTGAAGGTAACATATTAGCATGGATAGAGGTTTGGTTAATTGTCAGAAAGCAGAGTTGTGATAAATGGATCATTTATAGGTTGTGAAGTTCTAATTAGTGAAGTGCCTCAGTGATTAGTGCCGGGGCACAGCATTCACGATGTATATTAATGATTCTGATGAAAGGACAGAGTTTGTTGCATCAAAGTTTGGTCGAGAGAGCTCACACCTGCATCTTTGTCATTTCCAGCACTTCTGCCCTCACCCCCACCTCTCCCAGACCCAACGGGGATAGGGTGCCCCTTGTCCTCACATTTCACCCCACCAGCCTACGTATCCAACACATCATTCTCCGCCACTTCCGCCATCTCCAACGGGACCCCACCACCAAGCACATCTTCCCCTCCCCACCCCTTTCTGCCTTTCGCAGGGACTGTTCTCTCTGCGACTCCCTGGTTCAATCCTCCCTCCTCACCTATCCCACTCCAGGGACTTTCCACTGCCCCCGCCACAGGTGAAACACCTGCCCCTACACCACCTCCATCCAGGGACCTGAACAGTCCTTTCAGGTGAGACAGAGATTTACCTGCACTTCCCCTAATATCATCTACTGCATTCAGTGCTCCAAGTGTGGCCTCTACATTGGCGAGACCAAATTCAGACTAGGTGACCATTTCATAGAACACCTGTGCTCTGTCCGTAACCATGATCTGCATCTCCCCATTGCCAGTCACTTCAACTCTCCCTCCCACTCCATCACTGATAGATCAGTCCTCGGCCTCCTCCACTGCCAGGAGAAGTCCAAGTGCAAACTGGAGGAACAGCATCTCATTTTCCGTCTTGGGACCTTACAGCCTAACGGCATGAACATTGAATTCTCCCACTTTAAGTAAACCAATCCCCCCACCATGCCGTTTCTTTTCTTCCCTTTCCTTGCTTCTCTCTTTTTTCTCCTTGCCTATTTCTTTTTCTTCCTCTTCTCCCCTCCCTGCATGGGGCACCTGCCTCCATATCTTTGACCCATCCCCTGATGGATCTGCTCTCCCCTCCTACCCCGCATCTGCCTATTGCTATCTCTTATCTGCATCTACCTATCACCACCTTGTCCCCACCCCGCCTCCCCTCTTTTGTCCACCTATCACTGCTCTGTTTATCCCCCCTATATATTGGGTTTCCCCTTTCCCCATCTTCAGTCCTGAAGGAGGGTCCTGACCTGAAACGTTGACCGTCTGTTTTTCTCCATGGATGCTGCCTGGCCTGCTGAGTTCCTCCAGCATCTTGTTGTTTTTTCATTATTTAAATGGTGTTTGACTGTTAAATTTTGATATTCAGAAAGAACTTAGTGTCCTTGTGCAAGGAATACAAGTAGTTAGCATATTGGTACAACAAGTAATTAGGAAGGCAAGCAGAATGATGGTGTTTAATGCAAGGGAGATGGAAAACTAAAAGGAAATCTTCCTACAGTTGTACAGGGCTTGGCAAGACCATCCTCAGAGTACTGCATACAGGTTTGATCTCCTTATTTGAAGGTGGCACTTCAAAGATGCCCTATATTGATGCCCTGGAATGAAGGAATTTTTCTATGAGAAAAGATTGAGAAGAATGGGCCCACACTCCTGATCCTGATGAAGGGTCTTGGCCCGAAATGTCGACTGTTTATTTCCCTCCATAGACGCTGCCTGACCTGCTGAGTCCCTGCAGCACTTTTTGTGTATTGGGCCTACACTCTCTGCAGTTGAGAAGAATGAAAGGTGATCTCATTGAGAGTTGAATGATTCTGGGGGAGCTTGATTGGATAACTGGTGTGAGAGTGTTTCCCTTGGTGGAGCAGTTAAGTGATAAGAGGCACAGTTCAGAATAAGACTGAGCCAAAGAGGGATTCCTTTGCTTGTAGAAAAGTGAATCTTTGGAATTTTCTTTTGACAGCTGTGCACATTGTGTTATTAAGTAGATTCAAAATTAAAATAGACTTTCACATTCCAACAATATCAAAAGGATTCATCAGGAGAGTGGAGTTGAGGCTAAAGGTCAGATCAGCAATGATTTTATTGAATGACAAAGCAGGTTTGAGGTACTGTGTGACCTATTTTCTCCCCCTATTTTTCACGTTCTTATGTATTTGCAGTGCGTTTTACACCAAGCTGTTATTTTTCCATAGAAGGTACATCTGTTGTGAATTATGCAGCGTTTCTTCAAACTTACCATTTTTCATTGAACAGGAAGTTCCACTTCTACCTTGGTCAATTGCCTCTTCACACGTATATTATCATTTTTATTCAAGTACACGATTCTAGTTTCGGAATTAAATGCTAAAACTGAAATTCTAGTACACTGTGATCACTTTTATTAAACATACCTGATCATGAGATCAGTAATTAACCTTGTCTCATTATAAAATACAAGATCTAAAATAGCCTGTACCCTGGCTGATTCTATGATGCTTGAGGAAACTGTCTTGAATGCATTCTATGACCTTACACCCTACAATACTTTTGGCAGTTTGATTTGCTGCCTGTTTCTCATTCCTGTGGACTTTAGCAACCCTAATTTTTTTTCACCAAAGACTTCTGAAAATAGCTGATTTCCCGCTTTAAATAGCACTGGTGGGTTGTTCATGCTGCTGTACAGGGTCAAGAGAGGGTGATAGATGAAACAGTGAGTTCCAGAATGGGAGTGTCAGTGTCAAATCAGCTTTGCCCACTTACTGACATCACAACCTGCCTATTCTGCATACTTGCAATGGGTATTATCTATGTCAAGTTACCAATAACATTATCCAGTATGACTCAAGTTACAAGTGTGAGCGTGTTTATATTGGACACTGTTCACTCATATCACCAAAAACAGAAGTGAATTTTGTAGTCATCTTCGTGTCATAGAGTCATATTGTGTGGAAACAGGCCCTTTAGCCCAACTCGTCCACGTCGACTGTTGCCCAGCGAGTGAGTCCCATTTGCCCACGTTTTAACCAAAGCCCCCTAAACCTCTCCTATCCATGTATTTATCTGGATGGCTTCAAAATGTTGCTCATGTGTCTGCCTCAACCATCATTTCTGGCAGCTCATTCCAAATACACATCACCTTTTGCATGAAGAAGCTTCCCCTGATGTCCCTTTTAAATCTCTTGCCTCTAATATTAAACCTCTTGTTTTTAACAAGCCCTCCCTGGGAAAAAGACTATGTACTTTTACTCTGTTTATGTCCCTCATGAACTTGAATACTTCTGTCAGCTCACCCCTCAATCTCCTATGTTTCATGGAATAAAATCTTAGTCTACACAATCTCTCCTTGTAATTCAAGCCCCCAAGTACAGGCAACATCCTGGTAAATCTTTTCTGCACTCTTTTTATTTAATAATATCTTTCCTATAACGAAGTGACCAGAAATGTAGACAATACTCCAGGTGCTGCCTCACTAATGTATTGTACAACTACAATGTAATTTCCCAACTCCTATACTCAGTGCCTTGACTGATGAAGGCCAGCATGCCAAACACACCCTTCACCACCCTATATACCTGTGGCGCCACTTTCAGAGAGCTATGCACTTGCACTCCGAGGTCCCTCTGTTCCATAACACTGCCCAGGGCCCTACCATTCACTGTATAAGTCCTACCTTGGTTTGATCTTCCAAAATACAATACCTCTTATTTACAGTGGCATGCAAAAGTTTGGGCACAATGAGCAAAGGAATGTTTGGAGAAAAAAGGGTGCAGAATTTCTCCAAACATTCCTTTGCTCATTGAGGCCAAAAAGTTCTATTTTAACTTCATCAGTCCACAGGACTTGTTTCCAAAATGCATCAGGCTTGCTTAGATGTTCCTTTGCAAACTTCTGACGCTGAATTTTGTGGTGAGGATGCAGGAAAGTTTGGAGGAAAAAGGGTGCAGAATTTCATGGAAAGAACACCTCTCCAACTGTTAAGCACGGGGGTGGATCGATCATGCTTTGGGCTTGTGTTGCAGCCAGTGGCACGGGGAACATTTCACTGGTAGAGGGAAGAATGAATTCAATTAAATACCAGCAAATTCTGGAAGCAAACATCACGCCATCTGTAAAAAAGCTGAAGATGAAAAGAGGATGGCTTCTACAACAGGATAACTCAAAATCCACATTGGACTACCTCAAGAGGCACAAGCTGAAGGTTTTGCCATGGCCCTCACAGTCCCCTGACCTAAAAATCATTTAAAATCTATGGAAAGACCTCAAAAGAGCAGTGCATGCAAGACGGCCCAAGAATCTCATGGAACTAGAAGCCTTTTACAAGGAAGAATGGGCAAAAATCCCCCAAATAAGAATTGAAAGACTCTTAGCTGACTACAGAAAGCATTTACAAGCTGTGATACTTACCAAAGGGGGTGTTACTAAGTATTGATCATGCAGGGTGCCCAAACTTTTGCTTCGGGCCCTTTTCCTTTTTTGTTATTTTGAAACTGTAAAAGATGGAAATAAAGAAGTAATCTTGCTTAAAATATTAAAGAAATGCGTCATCTTTAACTTAATGCCTTTTGGAAATCAGGACATCTTTTACTCGCTTAGCTATTCACAGTAACAGAAATTTTGGCCAGGGGTGCCCACACTTTTGCATGTCACTGTATCTGGATTGAAAGCCATTTGCCAATCCTCAGCCAATATACCTCACTGATCAACATCCTCCTGTAATTTTTCATAACCTTCTACACTGCCTGCAACACCACCTATTTTAGCATCATCTGCAAACTTACTAACCATGACTTGTACATTCACATCCAAATCATGTATATAAATTAAAAACCACAAAAGTCCCGGCATTAACTCCTGTGGCACACCACTAGACACGGGCTGGCAGTCCAGGAAGCACCCCTTGACCGTCACCCTCTGCTTCCTACCTAAAGTCCATGTAGACAACATCCACTGCCCTATCCTCATCTACTGTTTGGTTACTTTCTCAAAGAACTCCAAGAGATTTGTCAGACACGACTTCCCATGCACAAAGCCGTGCTAATGTCCTGAATCAGACATTGTGTCTCCAAATGTTGATAGATCCTGTCCCTCAGAATCCCCTCCAGCAAATTACTCACCGCCAATGTCAGACTCATTGGCCTGTACTTTTCCTGGCTTGTTTTTTTTCTACCTTATTTAAACAATGGTACCACATTAGCCACTCTCCAGTCCCCCGGAACCTCATCTGTGGCCCGAGATGAAACAAAAATCTCGGCAAGGGCCTCCACAATTTCTTCTCTAGCTTCCCACAAGGTCCGAGAATGCACCAGGTCAGGCCCTGAGGATTTATCTTTAAGGCCTCCAGTACCTCCTCCCTGCTAATTTGTATGTGGTCCAAGACAACACCACTCATTTCCCCCATTTCCTGAGCTTCCATTGTTATCTCCACAGTGAAAACTGAAGAGAAATATTCATTAAAAATCTCTCCCATTTCGGCCTTGCTGATCGTTAAGGGGATTTATTCCCTCCCTAGCCACTTTTTTTCTCTTCATATACTTTTGGGATTTTGCTTCACCTTGCCTGCCAGATCTCTCTCATATCCTCTTTTTGCCCTCCTAACTTCTCTCTTAAGTGCACTCCTACACTTCTTGTAGTCATCAAGAGATTCACTAGTTCCCAATTGCTTATGTGCAGTGTATGCCTCCTCCTTTTTCTTAACCAGATCCTCAAAATTTCTCATCAACCAGGGTTCCCAAAACCTGCCAGCCTTGCCCTTCACCCTAACAGGAACATGCAGGCCCTGAACTCTTGACATAACACTTTTAAAGGCCTCCCACTTGACTTTTAAAAGCCTCCCACTCCCGCACTCATTTCCCTACAAACAATCTCATCTAATCAACTTCTACAAGGTCCCGCCTAACGGCTCCAAAATTTGCTCTGCTCCAGTTCAGGACCTTAACCTGGGAACCAGTTGTATCCTTCTCCATAACTATTTTAAAACTAATAGAATTATGGGCACTGGACCCAAAATGCTCACCGACAGACACTTCTGCCACCTGCCCTACCTCATTCCTCAGGAGGAAGTCCAGTGTTGCATCCTCTCCAGTAGGTCCCTCTATATATTGATCCAAGGAAGCTTTCTTGGACACATTTCACAAATCCCTCTCTATCCAAGCCTTTTACGCTATCGATGGTCCAGTCAATATTATGGAAGTTAAAATCTCCCACTAATACTATTGCATTATGTTTACAACTAACTGCCGTCTCTCTGCATATCTGCTCCTCCAATTCCTGCTGACTTTTGGGGGTCACATAATACAATCCCATCAGTGTGATCATCCCCTTCTTGTTTATATGTTCTACCCATAGAGCCTCACTGAATGACCCCAAAGAATATCCCCTCTAAAGACCATTGTTATGTTCTCTTTCATCTAGAAGGCAACATCCTCTCCTCTCTCATATGCACCCGTGTCACCATGTTGCATCTGTATCCTGGAACATTGAGCTGCCAGTCCTGCCCTTCCCTAAGCCACGTTTCTGTTGTTATTGTATTGCAACTAATAATAGTGTAGAAGGAGGGATGGCAATTCTCAGAAATTTTCCGTCATTTTCCCACTGGTTGAGGTTTTCTGGAGCTATTATTATCTGAACCTCAATAGAAGTTCAGTTCCTTTCTGAGTGACACATTATTAAAGAAAGTTAGAATGAAAGAATGTCAGAAAAGAAAAAAGGACCTGAAATTCTGTTTTTTGTGGATGAATTATAGCATGTATTAAAAAAAAACATTCTTTCCAGAGCCAACTTGCACTATTGTGCATAGTTACATAAAAAAAAGTAAATTTGTATCTAGTTTTCAAGGCCCACTAGCTGTCAGTTTATATTCCATGAGATGTCTACAATTTAAGGACATTTCAGTTATGGTTTGGTGTTTTTCTCCTCTGCATCATAGAAAGGTATCTCTTGTTCTAATCCCTGTCACAAGGTTATATTATTAATTAAACTGTGCAATTTTTTCCAAGGATGAAGTCATCTAGAATAGGTTCACCCTTGTATAATTGGATTGGTTAGTATATGGCTCTTGGAAGAACTTTATTGGCTTGGTTGAAAAGGACATTGAAGTGAAAATTTTGTTTGGGTGCTACTTGAATGAATTTAATTTAAAACCCAATCACTAAATGCAATTGTTTCCTTTGTGCATGAGAGTCATAAACTCCCAGAAACATGACTCATGTCCTCCCAGTTAAAGGCAAACAGAGAGGCTTAATGATGTCGGAGGGGGCAGGACACAAGACTTAAGGACAGCTTCATAGAAGCTCTTTCTCAGATTCAAGGCCTAAATGTAGTGCAAGCTATTCATATGAAACGAGTCTTAATTAGAGTTTGAAGCCCGTCTTAGCTTTAGCTGAAGGGATCTAGGCGTGGCTATTTTGCTGCCAGAGTCCTAGCTATTGGTTTTCTTGCAGAGAGGTCTTCTTTCAATATTTTCCTTGGTGTTCAATTCAATTTACACCCCCCCCCCCCGCTCTCTATCAATGTCTTTTCCACCTCTCCTCTCATGTTCTATCACCCCAAATCCAACCCCAGTTTTGATCCTCCAACCAATCTCATGATGGCATGTCCAGTATCCCCTCCACTAGTGTCCAATGGTGTGTCTGATCAGCTAGTTCCATGTTTGACCCTCACCTTGCCCCTGCACCTATATGACTCCCCCTACAATCTTGTTACCTTTCTGAATAGCACTCATGATCATCCTTGCTCTTCTTCTCCCCTTAATATCATCAATATACCTTCAAGATTTGGGACCAACTATGGATGTAGATCCCTGCTATTGCTAACAGCTCAGCATGAATATTGAATTCTCCCACTTTAGGCAATCCCCACCCCCCTTTTCAAACTCCAACCACCCCACCCCCCCACCCTGCTTCTTCTCTTCTTCCCTTTTTTAGCCTTTTTTTTCTTCTAGCTTCTTACCTTTTACCCATCCCCTGGTGGATCTGCTCTCCCCTCCTCCCCTGCACCTGCCTAGCACTATCTCTTACATGCATCTACCTATCACCACCTTATGCCCACCCTGCCTACACTCTTTTGTCCACCTATCACTGCTCTGCTTTTCCCTCCTACATATTGGGCTTCCCCTTTTCCTATCTTCAGTCCTGAAGGAGGGTCCTGACCTGAAACATTGACTGCCTGCTTTTCTCCACAGATACTGCCTGGCCTGCTGAGTTCCTCCAGCATCATCATGTTTTTCATTGCTAACAGCTCCTTGAATCTCATACATAATAGAATTTGGCGGCTAGGAACCCTCATTCAAAACTGGATCTGCCCACTGCCCACTGCCCACCACCATAGCCTACTCGACTACCTCCCTCAGCGTATTATTTTTCTCTCAGGATGTGTTGTGTCTTTGATACTCTCTTCCTCAAAGGATGATGGAGGCAGCAACTGTGTGTTTTTCAGGCAGAGATAAATACTTGGTAAACAGACGGTCGAAAGGTTACCATGGGTAGAAGGGAATGCAGAATAGAGATTAGAATCAGGTGGCCCAGTAGCATAGCGGTTAGCACGATGCTATGACACCACCAGCGATCGGTGTTCAATTCCCATCACTCTCTGTAAGCAGTTTGTACGTTCTCCCCCTGACTGTGTGGGTTTCTTCTGGGTGCTCCAGTTTCCTCCCACATTCTAAAGACATATGGGTAGGTTAACATGGGTTTAAGATGGGCGGCATGGACTCATTGGGCCAGAAGGGCCTGTTACCGTGCAGTATAAATAAAGTTTTAAAAGTAAAGTTTTAAGAATCCTATCATCCAAGTTCTTTCTTAGCAGAAAGTGGAGAAGCCTTGATGGGCTGATTGGCCAACTCCTGTTTCTAATTTGTTTTTTCTAATGTTGGCAGATCCAGAAGCTTTTCACTAGCTGCAATAGACCTATGTATTGGCAGCTGGAAGACTTAGCCTTATCAGGTTCAATATAATTGCAGCCAGTAAACCAGCTTGTATGCTTCTGATCAGTTAATTTGAAACTGGTTTTAAACTCTCTGTCCATCTGCTCAGTTTTCTAACTAATAACTAAAGCACTACCATGAGTGCAAATTGTTGGAGGGATTTTCTCAAAACAAATCACAGTGTTATGATATTATTGACTTCATCCCTCTTCATTGATTCTATAGGGGTTTGATATACTTCCTGATGGTTCCCTGAGGATGAAGATGATGCAACCTAGAAAGACAAGAATTTAAATAACAAACGTTCTATGTTCTATTGTAGGTGGGAGGGATTAGCTATGTTGGCACAACATTGGGAGCTGAAGGGCCTGTTCTGTGCTGTACTGTTTTATGTTCTAAATGCATCCCAGCAAAGAAAATCTCAAACTGGGCATATAGTCTGCCTCTGAAAGAATTTATTCATTTGATAAAAGAAGACCAATTCTTCCTGTCCACTAGCAAAACTATTCTGCACCATAAACAGCTTAAGACTTACAAGAACATAAGAAATAGGAGCAGGAGTAGGCCATTTGACCCTTTGAACCTGGTCCGCCATTCATCGAGATCATAGCTGATCTACTTCAGCAAAATTTTCCCACACAATCCCCATATCTGTTGATTTCCTTAATATCCAGACATTTACTGATGTTTGTTTTGAATGACTGAGCCTCTGCACCAGTCTAGGGTAAGGAATTCCAAAGGTTTACCATTCGCTGAGTAAAGAAATTTCTTCTCATATCTTTCCTAAATGGGCTACTCCTCATTCAATAACTGTGCTCCCTGGGTCTAACTCCTCAGTCAGGGAAAACATCCTCCCTGCATCTCACCTGTTAAATCCTTTAAGAAAGTTTCATTGAGATCACCTCTCATTTTCCTAAACTATAAAGAATACAGTCCAGTCCACTCAATCTCTCCTCATACAGCAAATCCACCGTCTCAGGAACTGGTCCAGAAAATCTTTACTGCACTTCACAGCAAGTTAGGAGACCAGAGCTGTACACAATGTATACAGAGAGTGAACCTGCAGAAAGTATCTGTCCCAGATGGTGTCCCTGGCTGTGTCCTTAGATGCTGTGCAGATCAGCTAGCAGGGGTATTTGCAGACATTTTTAACCTGTCCCTGCTTTAATCTGAAGTCCCTACCTGCTTTAAGAAGACCACTATCATCCTGGTACCTAAGAAAAACAAGGTAACATTCCTTAATGACTACTGCCCAGTGGCTCTGACATCCACCATCATGAAGTGCTTCGAGAGGCTGGTCAGAGTCTAGCCTCCTAGACAACCTCGACCCACTGCAATTCACCTACTGCCGAAACAGGTCTACAGCGGATGCCATCTCCCTGGCCCTACACTCATCTCTGGAGCATCTGGACAGTAAAGGCACCTACATTAGACTATTGTTTATTGACTATAGCTCCGCCTTCAATACTATAATTCCAAGCAAACTCATCACCAAACTCTGAGACCTGGGACTCAACACTTCCCTTTGCAACTGGAATCTTGACTTCCTGACCAACATACCGCAATCAGTGAGGACAGGCAGCAACACCTCCGCCATAATTATTCTCAACTCTGGTGCCCCACAAGGCTGCATCCTCAACCCCCTACTCTATTCCCTATACACTCATGACTGTGTGGCCAGATTCTGCTCTAACTCCATCTACAAGTTCACAGATGATACCACCATAGTGGGCTGCATCTCAAATAACAATGAGTCAGAGTACAGGAAGGAGATAGAGAGTCTAGTGACATGGTGTCATGACAACAACCTTTCCTTCAAAGTCAGCAAAACAAAGGAGCTGGTCATTGACTTTAGGAAGGGTGCACATGTTCCCGTTTACATCAACGGCGTTGAGGTTGAGAGGGTTGAGAGCTTCAAGTTCCTAGGAGTGAAATTCATCAATAGCCTGTCCTGGTCCAACGAGGTAGATGCCACGACCAAGAAAGCTCACCAGCGCCTCTACAGGCTAAAAAGAAATTGGCATGTCACCTTTGACCCTCACTATTTTTTATCAATGCATCACAGAAAGCATTCTATCCAGATGCATCACGGCTTGGTACGGCAACTGCTCTTCCCATGACTGCAAGAAACTGTAGAGAGTAGTGGACATAGCTCGGCACATCTCAGAAACCAGCCTCCCCTCCAAGGACTCTGTCTACACTTCTTGCTGCCTCGATAAAGCAGCCAACACAATCAAAGATCCCCTCCACCCCGGACATTCTCTCTTCTCCTTCCTCCCATCAGGCAGAAAATACAAAAGCCTGAAAGCATGTACCAGCAGGCTCAACAACAGCTTCTATCCCACTGTTTTGAAACTATTGAACGGTTCCCTTGTACGGTAGATGGACTCTTGACCTCACAATCTACCTCATTGTGACCTTGCACCCTATTGTCTACCTGCACTGCACTTTCTCTGTAACTTTAACACTTTATTCTGCATTCTGTCATTGTTTTATCTTGTACTACCTCAGTGTATTGTTGTAATGAATTGATCTGTACGAATGGTATGCAAGACAAGTTTTTCCACTGTGCCTTGGTACGTGTGACAATAATAAGCCAATTTATCAATACTTCACTGAGATCTCAACCTGTCACTGAACAGCTGCAATAAGATTTTCTAACTCCTATAATCAAACATCCTTGTAATAAAGGCTCCTAATTGCTTGCTGCACCTACGTGTTGGCCTTCAGTGATTCGTGCACAAGGACACCCAAGTCCCTTGAACATTAACACCAGCCAGTCCCTCACCACGTAACACATTCTCTGCTTTTCTGTTACATGCCTCAAAATGGATGAGCTCACATTTTTCTCACATTATATTCCATCCACCACATTCTCGCACACTCACTCAGATTATCCATATCTGATTGAAGCCTCTTTACATCCTTTTCTGTACTTACAATCCCATTTAGTATAGAATCATCAGCAAACTTCAAAATATGATATTTTGTCTCCTCAAGCCAAAGTACTGAGAGAAATTGTGACTAGCTGGGGCCCAAGCACTAATCACTGTGATGCCCCATTAATTACAGCCTACCAACATCAAAGGGATTTGTTTATTCCCAGTCTTTTCTTTCTGCCTAATAACTAATTCTCAATCAACATCAATCTATTATCTCCAACTTCCATGTGCTCTAGTGTCATTGACCAACATCTTGTCTGGGACATTAACGAAGGCCTACTGAAAATACAAATACACTGCATCCACTGGTTTCTCCCTTATCTATTCTGCTAGTCAGATCCTCAAAGAATTCCAACAGATTTGTCAAAAATGATTTTTTCCTCATAAATCCATGTTGACTCAGCTCAATCCTATTAATCCTTTAAAGCTGTTCTGTTATTACATCCCTCCTCATACATTCCAGAATTTTCTCTACCACTGACATGAGGCAAACAGGTCAATAGTTCCCTTTTCTCTCTCCCTCCTTTCTTAAATAGTGGAGTTACAGTTGCTAGAGGAATAATTCCAGAGTCTACAGAACCTTGGAAAATGATAACCAGAGCATCCACCATCTCTAAAGTTTCTGAGACAAAATTAAAACACAACCAAAATGGGGAAAAGCAAACAGCCTAGAGAGCGGGCAGCATCGGAGCGGGCAGTGGAGTGAGTGGGAGCAGAGTGTTCTGGGCTTTGGCTCAAGGGGCTTCGGCGTGAAGGGGCAAGGAGGGTAAGTAGCTGGTAAGTAGGTAAAGGCAAGGTTTAGCTTTTGGTCATTATAGATTTGTAGGTGGGACTAACTAGGGAAAAAAAAAGGTAGTCAGGTGGAGGACATGGTGGTGTGCTGCAGCTGTTTGATGTGGGAACTCGTGGACCTTGCTGCGGTGCAAGATGGCCACATCTGCAGTAAGTGCTTGAGGCTGGACGAACTTCGGCTCAGAGTTGATGAGCTGGAGTCGCAGCTACAAACACTGCGCAGCATAAGGGAGGGAGAGAGTTATGTAGACATGGTGCATCAGGTGACAGTCACCCCCCCTTAGGGTAGGTACATCTGAGGTTCAGGAGGCAGATAGAATGGTGACGGTCAGGGGAGGGAAGAGGAAGAAGTCAGGCAGGCAGACAGGACAGAGAGCCCCGGAGGCTGTTCCCCTCAGTAACAAGTTTTCTGCCTTGGAAGCTGTTGAGGGGGATGACCTGCAGGGGCCTAGCTGCAGTTACCAGGTCTCTGGCACTGGGACTGGTACTGCTGCTCAGAAGGGAAGGGTGGGAAAGAGACATGCGGTAGTGATAGGGGACTCGATAGTCAGGGAAACAGACAGGAGGTTCTGTGGCAGTGAGCATGAATCCCAGATGGTATGTTGCCTCCCAGGTGCCAGGGTCCGGGATGTCACTGATCGGGTCCACAGAATTCTTGAGTGGGAGGGAGAGCAACCAGAAGTTGTGGTCCATATTGGCACCAATGACATAGGTAGGAAGGGGGATGAGGTCCTGAAGAGTGAGTTCAGGGAGCTAGGCAGAAAATTGAGGAACAGGACCTCAAGGGTAGCAATCTCGGGATTGCTGCCAGTGCCACGTGATAGCGAAGGTAGGAATAGGAGGAGGTGGCAGACAAATGTGTGGCTGAGAAGTTGGTGCAGGAGGGAGGGTTTTAGATTTCTGGATCATTGGGATCTCTTCTCGGGAAGGTGGGACCTGTACAGAGAGGATGGGTTACACCCGAACCAGAAGGGGGCCAATATCCTTGCGGCGAGATTTGCTAGGGTGGTACAGGAGGGTTTAAACTAGTTTGTGAGGGGGAAGGGAACCGGAGGAGTAGGTCAGAGGAAGAAGGGAATGGGGAAAAGTTAGATCAAACAGGTAGAGAGGCTTTGGGGAAGGAGAAGCAGAATACAGGCTGTAAAAGTAGTAAGGTAGATGGACTGAAGTGTGTTTACTTAAATGCAAGAAGTGTCAGGAATAAGGGGGATGAACTGAGGGCTTGGATAAGTATGGGGGACTCTGATATCGTGGCTATTACTGAGACGTGGCTGACGTCAGGAGAGGAGTGGATATTGAATATTCCTGGTTTTCGGTGTTTTAAGAGGGATAGGGAAGGGGGGAGAAGAGGTGGAGGGGTGGCGATATTGGTCAGGGACACTGTTACGGCTGTGGAAAAGATGGATGTTGTAGAAGGATCATCTCTAGAGTCCGTATGGGTGGAGTTAAGGAACAAGAAAGGAGCAGTTATTCTACTAGGAGTATTCTATAGGCCCCCCGGTAGCAGTAGAGATATAGAGGAGCAGATTGGCAGGCAGTGTTTGGAGAGAAGCAGAAATAACAGGGTTGTTATAATGGGAGACTTCAACTTCCCAAATATAGACTGGAACCTGCTTAGTGCCAAAGGTTTAGATGGGACAGAATTTGTTAAGTGTGTCCAGGAGGGATTCCTGACGCAGTATGTTGACAGGCCGACCAGAGGGAATGCCATGTTAGATCTAGTTTTAGGAAATGAACCGGGACAGGTGAAGGATCTATTGGTGGGTGAGCATTTGGGGGACAGTGACCATTGCTCCATAACCTTTAAAATTGTCATGGACAGGGACAGGTGCAGAGAGGACAAGAGGTTTTTCAATTGGGGAAGGGCTAACTACGAGGCTATAAGGAGAGAACTTGGGAGTGTAAATTGGGATGTCCTTTTTGAAGGAAAATGTACCATGGGGATGTGGTCAATATTCAGGGATCTTATGCAGGATGTTAGGGATAAATATGTCCCAGTGAGGCAGAGAAGGAATGGCAGGGTGAAGGAACCGTGGGTGACGAGAGAGGTGGAACGACTCGTTAGGGAGAAGAAGGTAACATACGTGAGGTATGAGCAGCAAGGTTCAGACAGGGCCCGTGAGGAATATAGGGTAGCGAGGAAGGAACTTAAGAAAGGGCTGAGGAGAGCTAGAAGAGGACATGAAAAGGCTTTGGCTAGTAGGGTTAAGGAAAATCCCAAGGCCTTTTTCAAGTACGTGAAGGGTAGGAGGATGGCTAAGGTGAAGGTAGGTCCGATTAAGGACAAAGGTGGGAGAATTTGCCTGGAGGCGGCGGAAGTGGGAGAAGTTCTGAATGAGTACTTCTCTTCGGTATTCACCAGGGAGAGGGGTCTTGATGATGCGGAAGGGAGTGCTGGTAGGGGTAATGTTCTCGAGGTTGTTGATATCAAGAGAGAGGATGTGTTGAAGTTGTTAAATAATATTAAGACAGATAAATCTCCGGGGCCTGATGGGATTTTCCCCAGGCTGCTTCGAGAGGCTAGGGAGGAGATTGCTGAACCGCTGGTAAGGATCTTTGAGTCCTCGTTGTCTACGGGGGTGGTGCCGGAGGATTGGAGGATTGCGAATGTGGTCCCCTTGTTCAAAAAAGGTAATAGGGATAGTCCAGGGAATTATAGACCGGTGAGTCTCACGTCTGTGGTGGGTAAGCTGTTAGAAAGGATTCTAAGGGATAGGATTTATGAACACCTAGAGAATCATGGACTGATTAGGGTCAGCCAGCATGGCTTTGTGAAGGGAAGATCTTGCCTCACAAGCCTGATAGAGTTCTTTGAGGAGGTGACCAGGAAGATTGATGAGGGCAGTGTGGTGGATGTGGTTTACATGGATTTTAGTAAAGCATTTGATAAGGTTCCTCATGGTAGGCTTCTTCAGAAGGTCAGAGGCCAAGGGATCCAAGGAAGCTTGGCTGTGTGGATTAGGAATTGGCTTGCATGTAGAAAGCGGAGGGTTGTGGTGGAAGGAGTGCCCTCGGATTGGAAGGCAGTGACTAGTGGTGTCCCGCAGGGATCGGTTCTGGGACCTCTACTTTTTGTGATATTTATAGATGACTTAGATGAGGGGGTGGAGGGCTGGGTTAGTAAGTTTGCGGATGACACTAAGATAGGCGGTGTTGTGGATAGTGTGGAGGGCTGTCGGAGCTTACAGAGGGATATTGATAGGATGCAGAGCTGGGCTGACAAGTGGCAGATGGAGTTCAATCCGGAGAAGCGTGAGGTGGTACACTTTGGAAGGACAAACTCCAGGGCAGAGTACAGGGTAAACGGCAAGGTACTTGGCAGTGTGGAGGAACAGAGGGATCTGGGGGTTCATATTCACAGTTCGTTGAAAGTTGCCTCACAGGTGGAAAGAGCAGTTAAGAAGGCCAATGGGATGTTGGCTTTCATAAGTCGCGGGATTGAGTTTAAGAGCCGCGAGGTTATGATGCAGCTTTACAAAACTCTAGTTAGGCCACATTTAGAGTACTGTGTTCAGTTCTGGTCACCTCATTATAGAAAGGATGTGGAGGCATTGGAGAGGGTGCAGAGGAGATTTACTAGGATGCTGCCTGGATTGGAGGGTATTGAATATGAGGAGAGGCTTAAGGTGCTAGGGCTTTATTCACTGGAAAGGAGGAGGATGAGAGGAGACATGATAGAGGTATATAAAATATTGAGAGAAATAGATAGAGTAGACAGTCAGCGCCTCCTTCCCAGGGCACCAATGCTCAAGACGAGAGGTCATGGCTTTAAGGTTATGGGTGGGAGGTTCAGGGGAGATGTCAGAGGGAGGTTTTTCACCCAAAGAGTGGTTGGTGCATGGAATGCACTGCCTGGGGTGGTGGTGGAGGCAGATACATTGAACAGGTTCAAGAGCTTGTTGGATAGGCATATGGAGGAACGTGAGATAGAGGGATATGCGGGAGGAAGGGGTTAGGTAGTGTGAGGGTGGTCTGATGGACGGCACGACACGGTGGGCCGAAGGGCCTGTTTTGTGCTTTATGGTTCTGTGGTTCTGTAGTTCTGTGGGCTGATAAAATTGTCCTTGATATACAGCTTTAAAGAAATCTGAGGTTTAAGAAAAAGCTTGTATTTATCCTCTGATTGATATCATCTGCTAAACACTTTGACTGTGAGATAACTACTGTTTACAACATAATGAAACAGAATGCATTATGAACAACAAACATGTGGCCCCATAAGACTTGCATTTACCTATTTATTCATACCTAGAAATTGATCCTGAATTTTGGCATGGAAAGTACTATAGAGTAGCAACAGCATGCTGGATTGCGGCTTTGAAATCCAGTTCCAGTGACCTCAATGGAATGAATTTTGGAGACAGAGTACCAGGTGATATCACTACTGCTGGCAGGGGTGAATTGCTAGGTGCTAATATCTGTTTCTGCATGAGTGATTTGAGAGTGGTGGAAGACACTTTGGAGGGTACTTGGAATCTATGTGAACAGGACAGCAACTATTTATTTCCTGAACCACGGACTGAAATATTGTGGAATAAACAGTGCAGTGTTAACCAAGAATCTTATGTTAAAATGGTGAATTCAGAGTGATCAGCTAAAGCAAACAAAATAAAAATAGGAAAAAGAGGATTGCTTTAGGAGTGAGACAAAAGAAATTGTAAAGAAAAAATGCTTATTTGTAACAATTAATTTTAAGTGCCAGAGATTGATTGACAGTAATTAAAACACAAGAGTATTAAGAGGGGTTTAAAATTAGCCAGAAATGACAAGCTTCAACTTCCTGGGGCAAGTTTAGCTCCTATCCAAGATCAGAGTACAGGAATTTCATACTGCTCAATTTGCTTGATTCCCGAGGCAGGCATAAGGATCCTTTATTGTGAACCTAACAGTGGAGCAGCACATTGCAGATAACAACCACACAATTTTCCAATTTACCCACACATTTTTTCTTGTCCGAAATTATGAGGTTCACATACTAATAACATTAAGCACCGTCATGATGACAGTATATTCCGGCTCCCTCCAAGCCCTTTAAGGTTCCTGATTTAATGCAGAACATTCACAATTCAAACATACAATTTTGTTTCCTTGTTTCATCTCAATGTGTATTGGTTACCAATCTTGTCACAATCTTGTTTGGCTTTATTGAAAATGCAATTGACCTTCAAGTAAGAGTTAAGTAGGAGTTTATATGTTGGATAATCATTCAATCTCTCAAGGTGACAAGCATCAAATAAGGCACCAAACAAAATATCCATGAATTTCTGTTTGCTTGTAACTGCATGAATATGATGCATTTTAATGTGGATCTTCAACTAGCCAAAGATAGGTTTATGTCATTTTAAGCACCAGGACAAGTTCCCCAAAAATGACTTACTGGAGTTAGTTGTCAGGACAGGTATCAAGGCTGTGATAATCACTAATAAAGCAAAATATGCTGTCAATACCTAGCTTATTGAGCAGCATCTGTTGAGAGAAAAATTGAATTAATGATCTAGTGAAAGGTCATTAACCTGAAATGATAATTCCTTTTCTCTTTCTGTAAATGCTGCCCAATTTGTGAATATTTTCAGCAGCATTTCCTGTTTTATTTCAGACCTCCAGCATCTGTGAGAATTTGCTTTGGCTTTATGATAATCAATATTCAGCTCACTTGGCCTGAGTATGTTAGGCATGACAGGGTATGGTTGGTGCAAAAATGGCTGTACAGAAAATTGATGAATGACAGAGAAAGCGGGGCTTACAAAAGGACATAGGAAATTTACATGAAGTGGGTTCAGTGTGGCTGTTGACTCTCGAGGAAATCTTGCCTGCATTAGATAGCAATGATGTACTGAAGAAAGAGAAGGATTGAAGGGCTTTGACCTGCCACATAGTGCATTCTTGAAGAAAAAGCAGAAATCTTGGCAATGCCAGACCACCAACAGGAGAAACCTCCTCTTCCACCCACCTCAGTCCCAGGAAGGTTGTAACGTGAGGCTTGTGATCTGTCATATTAATAATCATATGGCTGAATATACATCCATTTACCATAAAGATACATTTACTTTTAAAACCCACATTGGTAATTATGAACAAGAAAGCATTTTGCCTTGTGCATGACATGTCCTAACAAAAACCTAATATTAACATGGCCATCAGCTTTGACTAAAGTCCTTGCTTATTTGTACATATTAAAATTCATCATCAGCATTCCTAGCACCTCATTGTAACATCTTTTCCTGAATAATTTCAAAAATAAACTTTGACCCTTACACTGTCCTTCACAGCAGCTTCAGGCACAATATTCACACACTGCCAGAGTGAGCAGATAATGAAGCTATGTTCTTGGTGACGGCATTGGGGATCAAAACACTCTTGCAGCCAATCAGAGCAATGATTTTAACTTTGTTCTATATATAACCAAATCTAATTTTAAATGAGTAAAACCTTTGACCATTCATGAATTTTGATTATTTCAACTATTACAAAATGAACTCCTAAAATGAAAGATCAAAATAATCCAAAGTAGGGAACTTTAGAAAGAAAAAATAATTACATTTCTCTGCATTTACTGTCTCACTGGTGAAATGCCAAACTTTAAAAAAAATGAGTTATGACATCTCATTGACCAAAAACTGGAATATGTGGTGCAATTTTGCAGGCCCTTACTACTAAAGTAGTATATACTGGTCAGGTACAGCAAACCTTTGTACACATCACAATACTTGCAAAGCCAGCTGACTTCTGAAGGAAAGATCATTACACAGTTCTGCTTGTTTATTAATTCCCATCCCTTTCTCTCTCGAATTAACCAAGTAACCCTGATAAATTTTCCTTTCCTTTCCTCTCCTTGGTTTAACACCAGCAATCAACAAGGATACAGGAAACTTACACTTTTTAAGTAAGAGAAGATATCTTACTCTTTCCACTGAAGTCAATTACTAAGGCGAAGACATTTAAAAACAATTGACTACATTAAAAAATGAAAACTAAAGACACATTAAAATACTAATAATGAATTAAAATCATTAAAATATAGTAAAACAGTTTAAGGATTTATATTTTTCCATTGGGTCCAGATTAGTTAATTGCCATATACACCATGGTGTAATGAAATTCTTTGCTCGTTGAAGCTCACAGAGTAAACAGTACGCATGGTATATAAATACAATAATACAATATAATAAATAGTAATGAGTGCAAAAACTACAGAGTGGAACAAAATCTAGTAGTGCAAGCTGAAGTAGTGCAAAAAGTGACAGAAAAGGAAGAGGTAGAATTAAGAGTTCGAGAATGTGGCAGCACCACTGGGGAGGGGATGTGAAAGAGAACTGCCTTTTGTGTGACAACCTCCTAACTGGAAAGCTGAAGGACTAGTTGCAAAATGCTTTCATGTCCTCTATTCAGCACCTTAGTGCTCCATTCCTCAGCACAAGGGCTAATACACTGGAAGGTCAGATTTACCAACATCTAGTCTCAGTTCATTTTGAGCTTCTATTTTCAGTGCTTATGTGGATGTCCAAGATGTAGCAGGCACTGATCAGTTAATAGCTGACAGTCTCCTAAAGAGCTGTTGGCTGATTAAGTGCCGCAGCAATTCCAGACATCCTTTTTCAGTGCTTTCCTTTCTCACTCTGCCACTTTAATCCAAATTGGGTAAAATAAAACATTCTGTGCAGAGGAATAATTCCATGAAAATAGAGCTTTAAAGGACATCTCAGTTCTACAGCTGTATAATTGAGGTCAGAGCAGGGATGTTTCAGATGTTTTCCTACATCATGATTTTCTTGAAAGTGACTCTTGGGTAAATGACTGGTTGCAACAATGCATTATGATTAGGAAAATTAACAGAGGAATTGCTCATCCAGATGTTTCTTACTACTTTCCCAGCTGTTACATTCAGAAGACAGGTGTAGTTAGTTGCAAACTGTCATCCGTCTTCCAGTTATTTATTATTATACCCATCATTTACAGTGGACAAATCTCCTGAAACACCTACATATAGTAGGAATTATATCCAAAATATTATCTTGCCCATTCCATCCATGTGTCATATGAAACAATATCTTGGAATCATTATAGAACAATGGGCCATCAGCTTATTGTGACTACTTGTAATTCTCTTTGTCTCATTCCCTGGATCCTTCCTGAAAACAGCAGTTTTTTTTTAAAAACTTCTAGTTCTCATCACATTCCTTTTTACAGGCCACAACTGAATTTCAGGCAGCAGATTCCAAATCATAACAACTGTGTGAAACGGTTTTTCCTCAAGTTTCTTTTAACTCTTTTGTCAATTGTCTTACCTTAGTGTATGGTGGTTCTTGATCCTTCTGCCAATGGGAACAGTACCTCGGCCCTTTGTGATTTTGGACTCAACTGAAAATTATTTATTCAACTCGTGGAAATATTTATTAAGTCAAATACCAAAATGCTTTTTAAATTGTTTTTTCAACCTGTCCTTCCAGCATTAAAGGATTGTCCCCGTGCGTGTCCAGGTTCCTTTGTTCATACACCACTTTAGAATATATTATTTCTCCTTTCTACCAAAATGTATCACTTCACTCACCTGCCATACCTCCATTCATTTCATTAGCCTGCCTATATCCCTTAAAGTTTATCACTATTTTCCTCATTGTTTATTAATTTCCAAATTTGTCACATTTACAAATTCTAAAATTGTTCCCTCTGCACCCAAATCCAGGTCATTAACATAGTTCAAGAAAATCAGTAGTCCTTTTTGATTGAATGACAGCACTTATTTGTATTTGATTCAGATTTGTGTCTTTTTTTTAAAACTCTGTTGAGTTAGCTGAGCTTCAACCCAATAAACCAGGATTTCCCACTCAGGTTACAACTCAGCACTCCCATTCCTTGATGCTGTAAGTTCTGATATGTGCAATTGGGAGGGCAGAATTGTCTACACTTTAATTCTCCAAGATTGTATAATTTGCTGAACTCATTCATGAATGACACCTATTTGATAATATATTAGAAGGTGATTGTCAACCATGGAATCCAATGATTACAAAGTAATAATGAGCAGAATAGTTTTTAGATAAAAAGACACCGAGCTTCTACATGTAGTGAAATCAAAAATTCTTTTAGGAAGAAAGTGTTAACAGATTTGCAAAAAACTTTGCAGAAGAAATATTTAAATACTAACCCCCTCCCCTCACCACCATTATTATCTTTATCCTTAAGATATCAAAAACAATTTTAATTGAGTCAAATTGGATAACAACACCATCAGTTTTAAGTAGTAGAAAGGGGAGGGAGTAGATAGAAGGAGAGATTGCCTTTGATAGTGTACATAACAAAATTATAACTACAATTCTTTAAAAACCAATAGTTAAAGATGGAAGAAAAGTAAACACATCCTAACAGAAAGATACAGCAACATCTATGAGGGAATGACAAAGGCTGGTTCCCCAAAACTGTTAAATTCAATAAAGGATTCTGAGGGCAGCAAGGTGTCAGATGGAAAATAAGGTGCTGATCCTTGAGCTTATGTAGGACAGCATTGGAGCAATACATGACGCCAAAGACAGAGAGGTCAGAGTGGGAATGAAACAGAGAACTAAAGGCATGGGCAACTGGAAGCTCAAGATTGCACTTGAGAACTGGACAGGAGTATCTTCTAAAGCCTGGTCCATTCGGTCTTCATGGGCGATCTCAGTTCCTGTTGTCCGTCTCTTTAGTTCTCTATCCCACTCTCAGTCTGACTTCAGTCAGAGCCCTGCTACATTATGCCAATAATGCCCAATGTAAGCTTGTGGAATAGCACCTCATCTTCCATCAGCGCACATTGCAGCATTCAGGATTCTGTAAACTTTACAATTTCAGGCAACCACCCTCTTTTTGTTCCCCTCCATAGATGTGGCTGTACCTCTCCATTTCAATTTGTCTCTCTTTTCCTCTTCTGTCTCTAACTGTTTGTTTTTAAAGCATTGTTACCTTGACAATTTAGGTCTGCATCTTATCACAGACAAGGCCCTGGGCTCTCTCCACTTCCCCCGTCTACAACTTAAAACATGCTTGCTTTCTCACTTTTCCACTTCTGATGAAGGGTTCTTTCTCTCTGCAAGGATGTTGTTTGATCTATTCAATGCTTCCAGCATTAGCTGTTTTTGTAAATTGGCAGTTTATAGCTCCATGTGCTCATCCAAGTACTTTATCAATGGAATGAACATTTCCGACTCAACCACCCTTTCAGCCAGTAAGTTCCAGTTCTCTCCATGCTCTTGATAAAAACAACTTCCCTCAAATTCATTTTAGTCTTTCTAACAATTACTTTAGTGCTGTCTTTTAGTTATCAATCTACCTGCCAAGGGAAATAGGTTCTTCCTATCAGTTATTTCATTTTATACATTAATTAAATCTCTTCTCAGTCTCCATTGTTCTAAAGAAATCAATCTGAGCCTAGCCAATCTTTTTTCATAGCTAAAATCCTCCAGTCCAATGATGTCACATCCTTCCTGTAATGTGTTGCCCAGAACAATTCACTGTCCTCCAGATGTGACCTGACAGTTTTAAACAGTTCCAATAAAGGAACCTAGTGCCGATCCCTGTAGAACTCAATTGCAAACACTCGTCTAGTTACAAAAGTATCATAAACCAATATCCTTTGTCTTCTGCCACTGAAGCAATTTTGGATCCAACTTGCATACTTATGTTGGATCATGTGGATTTTTACTTTTCTTGTCAGTTTACCAAATGACACCATCGAAAGTAATGCTAAAATCCATGTAGATTACATCAATCATGCCAGAGTCAATGATTCTTCACAAAACTCAACCCATTGGTCAGATGTGATTAAAAACAACAAATCCATGCCAACTTTCACCAACTAATCTATGCCCTTTTAAATGATATATCAGGGCCCACTATTTCACTATGTGGTTCCATGAAAGTGTTTTATCATCCCTCTACAGAATGTTTTTCTCTCTGATGCTTAAGTAAAATAAAACAAAATACACACGCCATGTAATTTTAGCACTGGAGGGTTTGCAAATTATATTTATGAGAAATGCAAATGCTCTGACTCATTTCATGCATTTCCAGAAGAACAATTTAAATGTCCTCTGGATACAATGTTCCAGCCATGCAGATAATAAAGCTTAATTAACCATCCACTGTCTTGCTGGGAAATTAATCCATGCAACACACTGAATTGCATGAAGAACGGAAGAAAATAAATACAGTCAATGCCTGAAGTCTAATTTGTGGTCTAATGAATACAGTTTGAATTTCTGAAGGCAAATTAATAAGTGTGTCAAGAATTATATCCAGTTAATGGTTCTTTAGCTTTTTGCTAACTGATTCTATTGAAAATGTGGCAGCTTCTTCTCAGTGAAACTCAGGTGGGCATGTCACGAGCACTACAGTAAACAACACAGAATGCATTAAATCTGCTGCTGATCTGTGCCTACATATAAGGTTTAGTGTCTATTGAAAGCTATAAAACTATGAAAGGTGAGGTCAGACAGAATTTAATGCTGTTTGTTGAAAGAAGTTTACGGAATTGAATCTTGCAGCTCGTGATTTTTTTCCCCATTAAATCATATTTAAAAATGATTGACTCTTGGAAAGCATTTCTATTTCAGGTGCAGTCAGTGATTCTCTCACAAACTGCACCCATTTGAAAAGTGTTTTTCCCCACAATTTTATATGTATATCAAGAAACAGAATTCTGCCATGAACCAGGTAGCAATCTAAAATGCAGTTTGTTATTAAAACTTTTTATTTCAAATTAAAGACTTGACACATTTAAGAGTTGTAACTTGCTGCTTTTTGATTAATACATCTGAAAACATCTTTATCACTAAACATAAATATTAAAAAAAAACAAATTATTGCCAATCCACCGCTCATTGTTAATTTGATTTTTAAATGAGTCACATTTGGGAATTTTTTGCTAAATATTCTCATAAAATTACTTCAAATGAATATAAAATATTATTTTCTGGCTAAATTGGAGGATAGTGGTAAGTTCATTACTATTATTTCTCAAAACAAAAGCTCTTACAATATTTCAACATGTACCTATTGGTGTCTAGATTCCAAAAGATTCAGCTTAAACTTTGAAGCCAGCTTGAGGACCCTAGTAGGAGTACCAAGAATGGAAAATCCCAATGATAATTAATTGAAGTTCAAAATGTAAAGAGTTTTGTGATCTTTTGTACAGTGTTTACTGACAATATGGGAAATGTGGGAAAAAAAACATGCATGCCAATGGAAACTCCAGGGCTGTATTTATTTATACATTTGACACTGGTCTAATGTCTGACATAATATTTTAAAGAGATTTTATATAGATGGAAGATAAGTGTTTCAGAATTCTTAAAACTATATAGAAATCCTTTCTATCTTATGAGTTTGCTGAATATTAATTGAAGCTGTTCTAATATTTTGGTTCAAAGAATCTGTGCAGCGTAATTTTAACCGCAATTTTACATGTTAATAATCGCTAATCAATAGCATTTGACAATGTGTGACTGCTCATACTCAGTTAACTGTTAGAATATAAAAGTAAGAGAAAGCCAAACTTTGGCATCCAATGCCTGATCCATTTTGCTGTCAATCACCCTATTATTGGATTCCCCTCGTGTCCATAAACCTACTGATTTCAACCACCCACAGCCCTCTGATGTGGAGAATTCCAAAGATTTAGAACCAACTACAGAGAAAAAAAATTCTTCATGTCTGTCCTAAATAGCCGCCCCCATTTTCCCCAAACTAGTTCTAAACTTTTCAGTTACAGGAGCACCCCCTTGGCATTTGTCCTGTCATTCATTTTCAGTAGCTTGTATCTTCTTCAACCCTTTTTCATAGGACTAATCCCTATCTCAAGAATCAATCTAGTGAATCTACAATGCACTGACTCCAAGAACTGCACACAGCAGCTATAGACTGACGATGGAGGATATCAATGAGAGAATAATATCCAATGAGGGAGAAAAAGTAGTAACAACTCAAGGAGTTGTGGATGCTGGAGAACAGATGAATCTATGCCATTGAGAGCCTTTTGATTTCCCTTTGTGTAATGATCTATAGTTTTTATATATGGAAATATGGGTAATAATGCCATCAATCAGTCACAACCTATAACTGAATATGTAACTGCAGTTACAAGAGACCTAAAGCATGTTAATAACTGACCTCACTAATAAAACAACTGACAAATGAATGGGTATTTTAAAGAATCATATTGTGATAAAGATATTGTATTCTGATTGTGATAAGTTCCTTGCATGGGGCCTAAAACAAACTATGAACAATGTAAACTTAATAGACAGATTTCAAATATTGTGACCCTTGATCATTTGTAGATTTTAGTATTATGATCCGAGTTGCGTGTAGAATCAAAATTTTGTGATCTCGAATTTCTGTGAAATTAGAACCACATTTTAAGAGATATTCAAGGACCAAGTCTTGAATAAGATAGTTTTTAAATGGGATTGGAGAGAACTCAAAGTAAGAGTCTTCAAATTTTACTGTCACAAACTGTTCTCCATTCCCCTAGCTCACTGAGGTACTGGGGACTTTGCCAAAGGAACAATGAAGTGTTTGCTATTTCATTCTCAGTCTTATCAGCTATTATTTATGATCATATATCTGACAGGCCAATTGAAATATTTTGGACTCAGATCAATTTAAATGAAGTAAATTAATTTTCTTCAAAATAAATTGAGGTGATTTCCCTGTGGCCAGATGTCATCATTCGTGTGATCAGCTACAATTTGCCTTGACTGTCAGTACACGACGTAACATCGAAAGATTTTCTGTTATTGGACTTTCTGTTCATAAACAACATGCAGCTACTGAAAATGGGGAACTTAGGTTGTTTAATTGGACAGTAGTTTAATCGCCCTACTCAAACATCAGAGCCTCTATTCCAGGATGTCATTTGTTTCCTCAATCCAAGCCTGTGGGAAAGCTTCCAATAATGACAAACCCTGGAACATCATCTTCCGGCTTTGCTGTCTCCATAGAATAGAAGATGAATTTGTTTGCCTTCACAAAGGGAGTTTCCTTGACCTGTTTGATGTAAAAATATGCTGTGAGTTGACTACAGTTGCTCATATCCCTTATTGGATTTGGGAACAACCACAAGGTGTAGAATTTTAGGGCCATGTTTTTGTTTGTAGCCGCAGCCATAGAATATATGACCTGGTAATTGTTTGCAATTGGTGCCACAACAGAGGGAAAGGTAAAGGAGCTCTGTTTATTTCAGCCCATATTTTCTTGGTTTCTTGTGTGAGGGGAGAAACAGAATTAATATTTCAGGCTAATGTCCCTTCATCAGAACTGAGAAAGGTTAAAAAGTAAACACATTTTAAGCTAAAGAGAAAGGGAATGGGTGGAGAAAACAAAGGGAATGTCATTGTTTGATTTCTAAATTTCCACAATCCTGATGAACCATCCCTCCCTCTGTCCCTCCCTCCCTCTCTCTCTCTCCCTCTCCCTCTCCACAGATTCTACATTCTATGTCAGATACTGCCAGACATAGAACACAGTACAGCACACAGAAACGGGCCTTTTGGCTCACAATGTCTGTGCCAACCATGATACCAATCCAATTCATGCCATCTGCCTGCACATTGTCTATATCCCTCTATTCCCTGCCTGTTTACGCACCTGTCTGAATCCCTCAAGTGTTGCTATTGTATCTGCTTTCACTACTTCCCCGGCAGCATGTTCCAGACAATGTTCTCTGTATAACAAAAAATTGCCTCATAGACCTCCTCCCTCTCCAGAGCTATGCCCTCTATTATGTGACATTTCTATCCTGGGAAAAAGAGTCTGACTGTATCCTATCTATGCCTCTCATAATTTTATATATTTCAATCAGGTCACTCCTCAGCCTCCGACACTCCAGAGAAAACAGTCCAAGTTTGTCCACCCTTCCTTATAGCTGAGAGGTCTAATCCAGTCAACATCCTGGTGAACCTCTTCTGCACCCTCTCCAAAGCCTCCACATCCTTCCTATAATGCAGCGGCCAAAACTGTACATGGGACTCCATATGTGGCCTAACCAAAGTTTTATACACCTGAACATGACTTGCCAACTTTTATACTCAACACTTGACAGACAGTTCCTTTGACATGCACAAGAAGCTGATTTAAGAAACAAAGGATTGCAGATGTTGAAACCTAGATGAAAAACATGATGATGCTGGAGGAACTCAGCAGGCCAGGCAGCATCTGTGGAGAAAAGCAGGCAGTCACCGTTTCGGGTCAGGACCCTTCTTCAGGACTGAAGATAGGAAAAGGGGAAGCTCAATATATAGGAGGGAAAGGCAAGAGCAGTGATAGGTGGACAAAAGAGGGGAGGCAGGATGGGCACAGGGTGGTGATAGGTAGATGCAGGTGAGAGATAGTGATAGGCAGGTGTGGGGGAGGAGGGGAGAGCAGATCCACCAGGAGGTGGGTTAAACGTAAGAAGGAAAAAAAGGTAGAAAAAGGAGGTTAGGAAAGGGAAAAAAAGAAGCATGGTGGAGGGGGGGGAGGGGCTGTGGGGAAGTGGTATGGGAATTACCTGAAGTGGGACAATTCAATGTTCATGCCGTTAGACTGCAAGGTTCCAAGGCGAAAAATGAGGTGCTGTTCCTCCAGTTTGCGCTTGGAATTCTCCTGGCAGTGAAGGAGGCTGAGGACTGACATATCAGTGATAGTACGGGAGGGGGATTTGAAGTGACTGGCAATGGAGAAATGCAGATCACTGTTACGAACAGAGCACAGGTGTTCTGCAAAACAGTCACCTAGTCTGCATTTGGTCTCACCAGTGTAGAAGAGACCACACTTGGGGCACCAAACGCAGTAGATGATATTAAAGGAAGTGCAGGTGAATCTCCATCTCACCTGAAAGGACTGTTTGGGTCTCTGGATGGAGGTGATGGACGTGGTATAGGGGCAGATGTTGCACCTATGGCAGGGGTAGTGGAAAGTTCCCGGGGTGGGAGCGGGGGATGGGGGGGGAGGGAAGGAGTGAACGAGGGAGTCGCAGAGGGAGCAATGGGGAGGACAAGGTACGCTTCGTGGTGGGGTCCAGTTGGAGATGGCGGAAGTGGTGGAGAATGATGTGTTGGATACGTAGGAGGCTGGGATGAAATGCGAGGACAAGGGGAACCATACCCGTTGGGTCTGGGACTGGTGGGAATAATAGCAGAGGTGCAGGAAATGGCAGAGATACGGGTCAAGCTCTCTCAACCGTAGTCATGGGGAAGCCCGGTTAGAAAAGAAGTTGGACATCTTGGATGTCCTAGAGTGGAAAGCCTCATCATGGGAGCAGATGCAGTGGAGGCAGAGAAATTGAGAAAAAGGGATAGCATCCTTGCAAAAGACAGGGTGAGAGGAGCTGTAATCAAGGTAGCTGGGGCATCAGTGAGTTTGTAGACGATGTCAGTGGATAAGGAATCTCCTGAGATGGAGACGGAAAGATCGAGGAAGGAGAGAGAGGTGTCAGAGATAGTCCAAGTGAATCGGAGAGCTGGGTGAAAATTAGTGGCAAAATTTATGAAACTGTCGAGTTCTGCATGGGTACAAGAGGTGGCACCAATGCAGTCATCAATATAGAGGAGAAAGAGTTGAGATATGGCACTGGAGTAGACTTGGAACAGAGACTGTTCAACATAGCCAACGAAAAGGCAGGCATAGCTGGGGCCCATGCGAGTGCCCATAAGCTACACCCTTGGTCTGTAGAAAGTGAGAGGAATCAAAAGTAAAGTTATTAAGGGTGAGGAGAAACTGATTTGCACATTTGTCAGTTACCCATTTGGACAGGCCACTTAGACGACTTAGCAGTTCGTATTAGAAATATGCTATTCTGCTTTAGTGTTTATCTGAGTTTGTGCATGTAAGTGACAAAGTGAGGGTGCTTATGCTGTAAGATGAAAGTTACAGTAAATGTGATGAGTTCATCCAAAACTTTCCTTTCTCTGTTTCAATACTTTTCAAATCCTGCAATATGCTTATATTGTATAGAGGAAAGACATTCAGCTCAATGGATTTCAGACTGAGAACAGTTGCAACCACTGTACAAAACTTTTAATTGTGGTATATCAATTTACAAACTTACCACATCTTTCTACTTTGGGTCTGGTATCTTAATGCATCACAAAAGGAAAGCACGATTCTTTAGAATGTGCTCTTGGTTAAATGTCTCAGCATTTCACTGATGGTATTGTCACAAAGCTTTATTGATCATATTTCTACATATTTCAAGTATTTTGAAAAACTTCTCATACTATAATGTGATAACATTTTATTTTCAAGTCTTTTATTTCCAAAAGCATTAGCAGGTTCTCCAAAATTAATGATAAGAGCTTGCATAGAAAGCAGCCCCGGGTGTTTGCATTCATTTGCATTTATTTGGATTGTCACTGCTTTGCAGTTTGCAGTTCTTTGTATTCTGGAATGTAATGAGATCTAATAATAAATTTTAGCTGGTGATTGATAGGAACTAATTGACACTTCTTCAAGATATGGCAAGTTTAATTAATGAGAGAAATGGACAGCACACATTATAAATTATTTCCCCATTAGTTCATAATGGCATCATAATCCTGCATGTCATATCTGCTGAATTCTATTCTATTGTCAAGTTAACCTAATTTGACAATAGAATTTACACTTCCCTGTAGCTGTGACACTTTACTGTGCAATGCACTTCCCTGTAGCTGTGACACTTTACTCTGTATTCTGTTATTGTTTTTACCCTGCACTACCTCTATGCACTGTACAAACAGTAAGCAAGACAAGTTTTACATTGTACCTCAGTACAAGTGACAATAATAAACCAATACCAATACCAAATACCAATTTGACAATAGAATTATAAAACTAATTTATAGTTATGTAAAGAACAGAGTCTGGATCTTCAGCTCCAGGCTATCTGCTATATTGGTGAAAAACGTGCTGGAGGTCTAATTCTGTCCACTTTAGCACACACATGCAAATGAGGTGAGAAAGTGTGGTGATATCATTGTTCCCACTTTTTCTCACCTGTATCAGTTCATGTTTTTGCACAATAGAGTTTGCTAAGTAATGGAGAAAATGCTGGAACTGGAAACTAGCAGTTAGATTGATGGGATTTGCAGAACCAACATTTAAATTCTATTGCATTTGAATGAAACAATTCTTGTTACATCTGCCTTATTGCTATTTACTGTTGTTTTTAACCATTTGTCATTCACTCTCTCTGCGTCAGGTAGCACTGAGGTTCCCTTGTACCTTTCGCTCTATAGAAAATGTAGAAGAGCGCAAAGCAATGCCAAGGTAGCCATGTGCATGGCAACCCAAAACCAGAGGATGGGAAATGCACCAAGCATCCTTTTATAATGCCAATGACGAGCTCACTTATGATGGGCTTCATGTAGATATACAAGGTGAAGCTCTGGCAGGTTCATTCCTCAATCCCACTGTTCGGAGACCAGAGTCACTCTATCCCAATCACAATACCTCACTACTTTTGCACTCTTACCACAGAATGCATGAAGGAGAAACAAACGATTAAACTTTAGAATTCAACTGGCACCAACAGTAAAATGTCAGTACATGAAGCATTAGTGATAAAGCTAGACAAACACTACCTTTGGGGAAAGTGTCTGGCAGTTGCTTTCATGAGAGCTGAGTTCAAAGAATGGGATGCAGATGCTGAGATAGGTTTTGAGGGATGCTGAAGAGAAATGATATAGACAATGAAATTAAATGTGTCCAGATGTGGAAGGCAAGATATGGGTTGCATTGAAATGAATAGCAAAGAATGTACTTTGCAACCAGCAGTGGGTGTTAATCCATTTCTTCAGACTGTAACACATTCCTGCACCAAGGGAGAGTTCCTCTTCTGACGCATCTGTGATGAAATCTCCTTGTAAGTATATTACTAGACTTTCCCTTCTAGGTAAGTAAATGGCTGAGAAGTGCTGCAAAGGTAAACTTAGTGATTTGTGCATCCTGCAGATAGTGTGCAGCGCAACCCCAGTGTACTAAATTCGCGCTTTGTTAACCAAGCTCTCTCCTTGATCAAGTCAACTTTTTTAAGCAGGCTTGCAGCTGCATCCATACAGGCAATTGGGCAGTATTTCATTTTATTCAAACCTGTCTGAGCCTTGTTGCCCTCCATCATCTGAAATCTCTGCTTTCTCTGGTAGTGCCTTGTGATTGAGAATGACTTGCCATGTTTTAGTTCTGAGGTGGCCATTGTGGGAACCACACATTCTGCCATGTGGGGGGAGATAAGTTGGTGCTTTGGGAAGCTGGTGAACTCTTTCCACCACTTGGGCTGGGTTTCTGCCTACTCCCACAGAATGTGCTTGATTCACAATGCCACCCCAAGTGCCCCAATACATTTAGAGTAGTCAAGGGCCAGAAATTCCCATGAGTCAGTGGGAATACTATACTTTTCCAAGGAAGCTACAAGAACATCCTCAAATCTTTTTCTCTGTCCACTTGGTAATCTCTCACTGTGGTAGTGCTTGGCATTGAGTAACTGTTTTTGGGAATTGGACGTTGGGTCTTAGACATGTGAGTAATGTGCCCTGCTCATCAGAGCTGGCTGAGTTTAAATAGGGCCTTGAGGCTTAGAATGTTAGCCTGGGAGAGGATGCTGACACTGGTCATCTTATCCCATCGGTGGATTTGAAGGATTTTGTGGACATAACATTGATATTATCTCTCTAGTGTTTTGAGTTGTCTGCCCAGTAATCCATGTCCTTTGTGCAGGGCTTGAGGTCTAAATCTTAACCACTCTTTCCCTCTAAGAAAATTGACTTAATCAAGGAGAGAGCTTGGTTAACAAAGCACACATTTAGTATACTGTGGCTGCAGTTCACACTATCTGCAGGGTGCACAGTGGCAAATTATCAAAGCCTGTGCTGGTGTGCAGAAGGCAATGGTTAATTGAATCATCAATGCTTTCCTTTATTGATAGGTGTCTCCTGAGATGTGTAAAGTAGCTTATGTTTCTAGCATCCCACCATGAACCTTTACTGTTGGAGAGCTGTGTTTTCCAGTGGGGACAGGTTGGAAAAGGACCCTTGTTTTCTGGATATTAAGTATAAGATCCATTCTCTCACACAAAATCAGAAATACTGAAAGAACTCAGCCAGTCGAGCAGCATCTGAGGAAAAAGAAACCAGTTAATGTTTCAGGTCAAAGAGAAGGTCGGATGGGCAATAGATGGAACAAAGGGAATTTCAATAATAGGGTAAAATGATGGCCTGCCATGGAATGAACAGTTAAGCTCCTTTGTCTGTGTAAATTGAGCTTAAATGTTTTTGTTTCAGATTCCAGCATCTGCGGTTTTATTTGTTTTCCATTGAGGTCCATTCCTTCGTGTGTTGAAGTGCAAGAGTCGATGATAACTCAGAGCTCAGCCTTCAAACATGTACATATGCAATTGTAGCTGGAAGTTTGGGTGAGCTGGGTTCTAGTGAGGAGATGATGTAGGTTGAAGATTTGTCTTGTATGTTCACTCCACTCCAGTGGGACACTTGTTGGAGGTGAGGTGCAGTATTACAGCAAGAAATTTTGAGAAATATCTTCATAACCTCAACTAATTATAGTCTCAAAAGAGAACACCACTTTGCTAATATTACTTACTTTCCTTTTTTTTCCATGTTCCTAATGAATTCTCTAAATGAGATTGACAAATCACAGGCATTTTTACCTAATGAGCAGCATTAAGGGACTGGTCCAGAGCAATAAACATTTCAATTAATGTTAAGTGGCAGCAAGAAAGCTGTTCACACCAATGCTATCCTTCTCGCAACCCTCCTCCTGCTGAAAGGGTGTGGGGAACTAAAATTGCTGTCTGTCCAGCTCCTTTTGAGGTGAATATAATTCAAACCATGGGATCTCATGGAAGATTTGGGAGCCTGCTTTCCTCCTAGTAATGGTGTGATGTCAGCACTGATGGCTGAGCAGAAAGAATACATTACTGATTATGAAATCACCCAAATTTCCACTTCAATTAGGAAAATGTCTTGCCAGTTCAAAGAAGTTGTGATGAAAGTAAATTGCACTATCCTGGGAATATCCAAGGAGGTGACCAGAAAATTCATCTAAGGTTGAAGTATTGAAATTGTTGAGGAACTTGGTGCTGGACATGGGCTGGAGAATAGATAATCCTTGATAGTTAAGCTCAGTAATTTTCTTGACTGAGTCCAGAAGGTGGTGCAGGGGTCTAAATGGTTGCTTTGAACAGTTCGCTGTCTGAATTCATAATGCTGATACATTCACATTGAATCATGTAATGTGCCTGACGCAATGCAAGTTAATCAGTTTTAAATGGAAGTAATGACTTGCAGCAGATGGACTGATTAATGTAACAGCATCATATACCACCTTTTCCAGACCTAGTGAGGAGTTAGTAAAAACTCCTTTGTGATAAAAGCTCACACACTTGTACTCACTTCTGATGTAAGCAAAAAGCAATGATCCACATCACTTCAAGCATAGAAATAGAACTTTAAAATATCATACTTGGTCAAAAACAAATTCATTATCTAGTTAAATAAACGCTAAATAAAACATATGTGTGTGATCTATTTCTTACATAAACAAATATTGGCATAGAATTCACAAAGGTCGTGGGGAAAGTTGTTGGGCTTCACCTTCATTATGCACAGTAACTTTAGGATTGCCACAGATTGAGAAACCTAAAGTTGTTTCCAGTGATTCAGCCCTCCTCCAGGACTGCACAGCTTACAGCCATTTCCAATCAAGGGAAATAACATGAATTATTGTAAATTTAAGATCTTTACAAACTAGACTGCTCTAAAATATCTAAAAAAATTCATAATTTTTTTTACACACGAGGTGCAAGTAATTTTCTTTAAATACTACTCTAATTAATGCTTAGCAAACATTCTGGCCTAAAGCTAATTTCTACAACTATATACTTCATATCACAAATATTGTTGTTTCAAAATATAATGGATTTTAATTTTTAGAACATAATTTGTGTGATATTTACCTTCTATCTTAATCATATGTGAATGTTCCAATCTTTTTAGAGATCTGCACATTATTTTAAAAAGTTAAGTAGTACTTTTTGATTGCTCCTTACGGGAATTCTTCAAAATGATTGCTTACTCAACCACAAAAACAAAACATTGGAAACACTCAGCAATCAGGCAGCATCTGTGGAATTAGAACCAGAGTTAATATTTCAGACTGAAGTTCTGATAAAGAGTCTCTGACACAAAATGTTAACTCTGTTTCACTTTCCACAGAAGCAGCCTGATCTGCTAATATTTCCAGCATTTCTTATATTTCAGATTTCCACCATCTGAGTTTTTTGATTTTCTTTTGTTTACTCAACCAACTTGATGACAAAAGTTTGCCTGAATTAATGCTTGACAACATTTGGGGTTGGAAACCCCTCTCTCCCACCACTTCCTCTAACTGCCCTCATCAGCAGGATCAGGATTTACCCAATTTCCTTTGCATGCTCTACCTTTTGAAGAGACACTTAGAGAGCGGATGTAAGCTTCGGGCATCAAACTTAGATGGCAGAGGGGTGGGGTGGTAAACAGTGGTGGAAAATGAAGACCTGGAAGAATGGCTGAGTCACTGAGTGGCATTGAGAGGTCATGATCAGCTGCTGAGGTTTGATAGAGGATTGAGTGTGAGGATCACACGTCGCGGATTTGTGGAACGTCAGAGTGATGACCACGTACGGGGTGGAAATCTCGGTGTGAACCACCTTCTGGGCATCAATGGTGGAGGGGTGGCAGTGGCTGCATAGATAGATTGCGGTGAACTTTTAAAAAGAATATTTATTGGGCTGCTGCATAAAACCTTAGCAACCACATTGCAAATTCTTTTTGGAAAACTAATTTTAATATTTATTTTATATACTATACATCTGATAAATCATACTTTGTAAGGCCTTACACAGAATAATGCAAAAATCCAAGAAATAAAACTGAATTGGTATAGAAGGTGAGAATGAACATGGATTGATCAGTAAACATTTCCTATAGATACAGACATGTGGTGCAATTAAAATAATTTACTAAATGACAATAACATTCTACACGGCAATACAAAATGTTGTAGTTTAAACCATGTTGTTCAGTAACTCATCATGATAATTGGGAATATCACTGGCCAGTGAGATGATTACCAACTGCATATGATCTTGGAGAAAGTGAACTTAGCCACTGGGTTTGCTCTTACGGGAATAAATGAAGTTAAGTCACTGCAGTTTATAATAAACAAGAT
The DNA here is from genome assembly GCF_009764475.1 of Pristis pectinata. Taxonomy (NCBI): domain Eukaryota; kingdom Metazoa; phylum Chordata; class Chondrichthyes; order Rhinopristiformes; family Pristidae; genus Pristis; species Pristis pectinata. The sequence goes on along the minus strand of NC_067408.1, from coordinate 39,645,135 downwards.
TCAGTCATATTTGACGAACTTCACTTTCTCAGCATTGCATCACATTTTTTTTGTTTCCATAGTAACCCCATTAAGCTTACAGTATGCCTCATTTTCCATCTAGTCAGCTTTTGGATCTAGGTCACATGCATGACTACATTAACAGGACACAACTTGTGTACCTACATTGACCAGATGGTTCACTGTATCTCTCTTCTTTCCATGTTGCATATTCTGCATAACTTATTACACTCTTTGATTATTTCATTGGTTTTATCACTCTGCACTTCCAATGACCCTGATCACACTTCGAAAAAGGATGCCCTTCCCTCTTCCAGCCAGATACCTTTCCTGTTTTGGCTTTATCTTATATCTCTGCTTAACCAGTGATGCTGTTATATGACCCTACAAACCTTAGTTTAAAATAGCAACAATTCTTTTCCCATATTTTGAAAGTAATGAATTAGTGGTTAAAATCCTGCACCTCACTCCGTGCTGAAAGAGATGAGGTTGGATAAATCTGTGAATTAAAGTTATAGTGCATTTCATCGATATGTTTAAATCTATATTTTATTTGCTTTATGTCTTTCAGGAAAAAGTGTGCACAAAGAACCTCTTATATTTCAATGAAAAATAAATTTATTTTTTAAATTGTTGCCTTTCTGCTTTATTTGCATCACATATGGGCTGATTGTGTTTTAATTGTACATGCATAAAATGTCTGTGCGTTGTGAATATGAAATAGTTCTCTGATTCCAATCCATTAGTGATCTCGGTGCTGAATATAACCAAACATTTTTCGACTTTTACTGGTATTGAGCAGAAGACTAAAAGGCCCTGGTTAAAATAATTTTATGTTCTGCTTCCCCCCCAAAAAAAAATCATGATTCACTCTCCATAAAAATTTACAAGAAAACAAAATGGGCTGTAAACAAATACTATGTCACATTGCATTTTAAATTTAAAGTTTTCAGTACATGTTGATGCTTCAGTAATTCTCATAATTTATTATTCCAAACATAGAACACGTAACAGGAAATTTAAAGTAAGGACTTAAAGACATACTCCCTTGAAAGTCGTTTTGATAACAGAGATAAAAATGGTGCAAATAATGCTGTTCAGATGAAAATAGGCTTAAACTAGACTAGAGAAATTTCTGCCCATTTCCAGGTCTCTGCGCCTCATGGGTAATTTGATTCCTTACTCATTGGCACTAAAAAACATCTTCCACATAAAGCTCCCAAGAATGATATCATCAATGATTTTCAACCTCACTGGTCTGAAAAAACAAGTTCTTATTTACCCACAGAATAATCAGCATTTACCAATACTGTTTCTTCTGAATCTTATTTAAAGGGCTAACACTCACACTATATCATTAGCTAGGCTGCTTCACAGCACTTCACAGTCTCACTGTTTACTCTACAAAGTGATAAGTGGATTCTGGTCAACTGCATGATGATATTAACAGGGCAATATTTGTGTACCTACAGTGATCAGATGGTTCACCGCATCTCACTACTTTCCATGTTGCATAACTTATTACACTCTTTGATTATTTAATTGGTTTTATCACTCCCAATAACTGGTACCTTTCTTACATCTACAATGGCTTTTCTGCACTCGGAAATGACTTCCAGTGGGTTTTTGTCTACAGCTAATGCAGGGTAGCATGGAGATACACCACTTGACCCATGGAAGTCAAAGTCACAGTCATTCACAACTTCCTCACCTCAGCATCATTTCAGATCATTGCCACTGGTCTCTGCCACAGCTTGCAGTTTGCTGTTCACTGCTGTATGTGACAGGTCCCTTAGCTCCACACTCAAGCAGAGAAGACTGCATCTACTTTTACTTCAGCCACAGGAGCCATCAGAACAGGTATGAGGATTTGCCAGCACTGTAGAATTCCTCAAAAGTGCAGGAATTCATAGGCTTCGATTGTATTACTCCCCTCAGAGATCTCCCTGGCAACCTTTTGCCAGGTGGACCTGGCTATAGCAAAGGAGGGAAAATTAACATTTCCTTCAGTGAGATCAGAAGCCTCCTGATCCTTTGGGAGACTTTTCCTTCCTTCTCCCATCACTGCATAATTTTTGAAACAGCAGCACTCTTCAGTAGCTGGAAGAATGCATCTTGTAACATAGAGACAAAGACATGGAGAGATACAGGATGGAAACAGGCCCTCCGACCCACTGAGTCCACACCGATCATTAACCATACATTTACACTAATCCTACATTATCCATTGAGAGTATCCAAAACTGGAATGCTTTTCTTGGAAATTCACAAGTTTATTACTCTGAAATAAAAATAATTAATATTGCAAAATAGAGAAAAGATAGATGTTTGTAGATGGAAAAAACTTCTATTGTAGTAATATATACTTTTAATAATCTATCCATAACAATACATATGTTTTGGAAGAAGAAAGACTACATCAAAATATTTTCTTTCCCTGGATTCAGAGGGCAAGGCATTGACCTGGTTCTGAACTTTCACATGTCCTGCTTTGAAGGAAATGTCCAAATATGCCTTCCTCTTTTGAGGTTCCCAGATTGATGAAGTGGAAACGTTTGACATGCGCTCAGTACTTTTACAAAAGGACATGGAGACATTGAACTAATTGAGGGTTCATAACAATGAACTAAGGTCAAACTAATGCAATCTGTCATAATTTGGACTCAACACCATGAAGATCTGCGTTCCAGTACACCTCTTGTTTATAAAAGTCAAGATTCATATTTGTTGAAAATGCTTGATCCATCTGATGGCCTGGATCGTTGGCAACATATTTTATATACATGACAAAGTCTGTACTAAAAAGTAAACACATCCACATTTTCTGACACTAAAATGCGTACAGTCAACTTGACCGCAAGTTCAAAGATGAAACATCTCGTTAAGAACGCAGCCATTTGTCTATTTAATATTAGCCAAAAGAGCTCAAAATGATATCTGACAAAGAAACGTCTTCTGAAAGTCTAATTTCAACAAACTGTGAAAGTTAAACATGATAAAAACTGGAGTCTGAAACCCAAGACATTTCATATTAAAAAAAAATGATTTTAAGACCTGTGGAAAATAACATGAACTTCCAGAGAGGTACAAATGAGACGTAAATTGCATTCCCATAAATAAAACCTAATAAAAGGATTTACACATACCTGCCATTTCTGTTGTTTTTTTTTCCCCAAAGGTCACCTGGATGAAGCTGCTGAGCATCTGGGGAGCTGGTGCTCCTCTCTCATTGATATCCCTGGTTTTGACATTTCATATTTCTGTTGAACTCCTCTCCTGTTCCCTCTGCAGTGGGGCAGCCTGCCATTTCTCAAGCCAGATGTCAGTCAGTTTCAAATTCCGTGCTAAGGCAGACTCCAAATTGTGCCAGTTTGTTGATTGCTGTTGACCTTTACATTAGTTTTTAAGGTTTTTTTTAGGTCAATCACATCTGTACACAAGCCTGCAATTTGTTCAATGGAATCAGATGTTTCACTCCAAACAGTGAGCCTGGACTATGGCTATCCTCACCATTTCATGTTCAGATCTTCACCCTTGAATCATTCTGGGCCTTTGATATTTTACAAGAAAATCCTTGGGAAGGGAACCTAGCAGTAAAAGAACTGAACAGATACTTCAGTGGATGAAACAATGTGCCTCCTCGAAATTCAGGCAGTAGCTAAATCTTAAAGTATAAGAAATATACAATTTCAATTTAACAATAAAATATCCCTTTTTTAAATAATATTCCTCATGCTGCTCAACCTGATTTTAAGAAGAAAATCAGAGCTCTCCTGAGCTGTGTGACAAAACTTGCAACTTTCCAATTTAGCACTCAAGATTCAAACTCCAGTTGCAACATCTCCTACTGGTGTCTTTGAGAAGTGCAATACTGGGAGTAGATGGTCCAGACCTGACTGCCAGCAGTGAGCCAATTATACTTTCCACTGACCTACATGATATGAATGAACTAACCTTTTACAGGCCTGCCATTGTGAATTTATTTTCCAACTCCCACAACACATTCAGAAGCAAACACAAATCAAGGAAACAATTAAAAAATAATAAAACTAAAGAAATAATCTTAAAAATTAAAACATGAAAATATTTGTAAATTCAGTTAATTTTTAAAAATAGAAATTACTAATTATTACCAAAATCCCGAGCAGCCATTCCTCTCCGTAATAGGTTCAGCAGGCATGTTCTCCAATGTTGAGAAACTGCCACAATTTCAAAACTCTGCAGCTATACTCTATGAATACTTCCAAATGAGAGAGTTCTTGGGAAATTGTCTACAGAGAGCAGCAGGCAGGTTCAAAACTTCTGTCCTGACCTGGAAATCTCACACTTGGTGGAACGTGCATGGAGAAATGCTGCCTGATTCTCAAAGAACAGCTTGTATTTCCTTGCATGTTCTGGCCCAATATCATTAGAAATTCACCATTAGAAATTATTTGCAGTATTTGTAAATGGAACACAATAATTGCCTCAGTTTCTAATCTAAATTTCAGTGAAAACATTTAATGGCATGTTTATTTTCCTTCTTATTCCTGTTTCATGCCCCCTAACAATTATAACTCTTTTTTTGGTTTAACGAATAGAGGTAAGTTCCAAAGGTTCTTTAATAACTTTAAAATTTAAAGTTATAAATGTTACACTCAGTTAAAGATCTTAACTCACAACATGCATCATTTTTTTGATAATTGGTATTGTTCATGCAAGAACACACAATAAGTATTCTTAAATGGGATCACATAGAATTTAGCCAATTGATACAAGCGCAATTCAAAATAGTAAAAAGCAAAACATGAAATAATCTTTGCCTGAAAAATTATCCTTGTTGGTTTATATAACCAAATCCTCTATAGAATAGATCAGTCGTGTCGTGGTTGCTCTCTGCCTCCAAAGCTCAGTTACTTTAGTTAATGGAGCTGAATTTCAATGGGAGGGAACAGCACACCCGGTGTTATCAATCGTGGTTAACTTATGAGACAGTAATCTCCCTATCTGGAGAATTTCTTTCCACATTTATGTTTGCAACATGCAGTCAGATCATGATATATTTACAAATTCAATTTCCATATTAAATGGCAGGAAATTAATCCCATTATCATTTTCAAAGTGTTGTAAAAACAAACTATTATTGTGGGTGACAGTGCTATGATTCCTCAGTCACCCCTTTTGCACTAAAATAACAGAAACGAAGAACATTTTGATTTTATCATTGCAATTGACTGATATAAAAAAGGTGCAAGGAATACCTAGTTCACCTTCTACCTGATCGTCACCCAGCATCAGACTCCCAAAGCAAGAGATTACCAGGCAGACAAAGGAAAAGATTCAAGGATATACTCAAAGTTATTAAAGCTAGAAAAATCTGCAATGTCCTCACTGATTCTTGGGAATCCCTGGTCCATGACTGCTCAAAGTGTAGAAGGAGCATTTGGGAGGGGATTCAGAATGTCGAATTTGAAGCCCTGCATAAGTGGGGGAAGGAGTGCGTCGCCCCATAAACCTCCCAGCTGCACTGTCAGTCAGCTCCTGCCCTGTCTTTGGAAGAGTCTGGAAGTCCCTCACTTTGCCATCATTTGTTATATCAGAACATACAAGGAAGCAATTCATCCTTGATCCCAAGGGACTACCTGAGAGGAAGAAGTCACAGGAAATTCCTTTGATAATGCTGTTGAACAATCTATCAATGAGTCCACAATAGGAGCAGACATGAAACAAGGACATTCCAAAGGTCAAGAGCAATAGAATTTATTTAGTAGGAAGAGAAGATAGGGATGCAAGAGTCACAGGTGGTTAAGCAACTGATATTGATGCTAATTTAAGATTAAAACTATGTAGCAGTGAAACAGTAGTTCTACACAGAAGCTAGTCCTTTGGATTGCTCAGATTGCTTTGCTTTATTTCCTTTGATGTGGTTAAATATTGCATTTTAAATTAAACTATCAGATGTCTACCTGGTGGCATATATCGTAAACAATTCAGCAAATTTATGTTCTAAATGCTGCAGAGGTGGATACATAATATCAGCCTTAATTTGAAAATTTCAAAAATAAATTTCATCATGTTGGTAAAGCAAACTTAAGTTGTTTTCTTTTTCAGTGCTGTGTAGCATGAAAACAATAATCCATTTCATTGATTCTTTATTCTGCAACTTGCGTCATATTCACACTCGTGTACACATTGAAAGAAATCAGAGCTTTGTGAAAAAGTGAAAAATGTCACTAGCAAATGTGGTCAATATGACAGAGTAAAATATATACCCATCAAGAGTTGAGCTATACATCATGAAAGAAAATGATAAACACAAGGTAAATATACAGGAGTAAGTGCAATATTGCACAATCTCTCCATTGGCAATAACAGCATTTTCAACTGGACCATCTTTCAATTTTGTTCTAAAATAATCTATTTTCAGTTCTATTTCAACAAGTAACCCATCACTTAAACTTACATCGGGACAAAGTAAGTGGGGAAAGATTTGGTGAATAGGGTATGATATGGGCCCTTGTGAAATTATCCATTTTGGCAGGTGAAAAAAGAGGGGAATGGGGAGAGATTGCAGAGCTGTGAGATTCAGAGGGATTTGGCTGTTTTAGCATATGATTCACCAGTCTAGTATGCAAATACAGGAAGTCATTAGAAAAGCTGTTCTGATTAAGCTCTACTGTTTTATTCATTCTCAATGTGTGGGGATTGCTGGAGAAAGATTCATCTATTGCCCTGCCTAGCTGCCCTGAAAACAGCAACGGGCCACCTTCTTGAATTTCTGTGGTTTATTACTTCAATTGGTTTAATGCAGTCGAATGGTTTGCTGGGCCTCTTTAGACTTAAAAGTCAACCGTGTTTGTGTAAAATTAGAGTCAGAATTAAGCAGTACAAGATAAAGATCAGCAGGTTTGTTTTCCCGAAGAATCATAACAGCATGGATTAAAGAATCATAGAACAGTTACAGCACAGACAGAGGATATTCAACTTACGGCTGATTCCTTATAAACCATTCCTGGCAATCCCAGACCTTATTCTTTCCTCATAGACCTGCAGATGATTCTCTCTTATCCATAAATCCCTGACTGATTCTGTTTTCACCACATAAGTGAACCTAATGTATTTTTATGAAAAGCTGTCTCCTTCATGGTTATGTTCATGAATATCAGACTTTTATTATCTCCAAATTCCTATATCTACATCTACATTGGAAAGTACTTGTGCAAAATTATGACAAAATTGTTGAATGTTCTTCCTCTGTCCTCATCCTCATACCCAAACCCTCTCAAATCTTGCCAAGTATGGTATTATTTCATTTTTGTAGTTGAATGTTTATATCCAAATTGAACGATATGAAATAGGTACATAGGAAGGAACAAAAATAATGTTCCAATTTGGTGATGTGAATTACAGATCAATGAAAATGATAAAATGGTGTAAAAGTGAAGTAAATGGAAATCCTTCTTAGAAAATCTGCTGTCCAGTTGTACATCTAACAGTATATTTGATCTGCATCTCAATACTCAATTTACCTGTGTACCTGATGCAGCACTTAACCAGTTACATATTCTGTGAGGGCAAATTTTATAATAGGGCACCGTTAATCTCAAGATGAGTCAACATATTTCTAAAATCTTACAAAAGCAAGTTATAGTTGCTTGTCATCCAAACACCCTACGATGTAATTCAGTGTCAAATTCTGTTGGATTAACATTCTTGTATAGCACCTCAAAATGCTTTACTGTGTCAGAGATGCCTCAAAATGTGGGTTTTAATGACTAATAACCCAGAGAATGCGAATTCTAACCTTCTACCATCAGCCGTGCATTTGAATTCCAGTTTTTGAAAAACAGTTGGAAATTTTTCAAAAGTGGGCATTTGTAAAAAGGTCCATGGTGTTGTCGGATTGTCTCAAAGTGTTAACTCTGTTAGAAAAATCCTTTTGGAAGAAAAACATGTTGGTTCCTGTCTCACACCAGTCCTTCTCTGAAATGCCTTAACAAAGCCAAAGCCAAAGCCAATCAAACTGCTTTCCTTCATCACATGGACAACAGCTGTTCAAGACACATCACCCACCTTTCAAAGCAACTAGGAAAGAGCAATAAATACTAGGCTTACAGAAAATTATTTTTGAAAAGGGCAAAACGTTAAAAAGGGAAACGTTGCAACGTTTTAAGAAGAATTGCAAACATTCTGTTTGTAACATTGGTTGTCCACCACACAAAGGAGAATTCTTTCCCTATTTATTACGGAGTCTTAAAAGGCCTTTGAACCACACGAACAGACAATTATCATTTATCATTTTGACAGAGGGGCACCATCTTTGATTAAGCTGACCTCTCTCAGTACTATACTATTGTATTCTCATGTGTGAGATTTGAAATACAAAATCAATTAAATTGTAGCCCTCACCTGAAAATGATATCCTTTAATTCCTACCATCCTTACAAAATAGACAGCACTAATACTTATCACTTCACAGGCAGAGTTCTTAGAACTTACTGCATGGAGCACACTATAATTGAACAAGATATCAATACTCATTTTGCCAGCAATGGTGACTCACAAAGATAAAGCATTTCTCTTGGCAATGAGAACAATTGAATTTTTGGTATTATGATCTAAATTATACAGAATTACCTCAACAAATAATTGTTTGAATTAATATGCTCCATATTCTCAATATAGATCATCAAATATCTGAAGAATGCAACCCCAATCACGACTGTATTATGAAAATGATAATAGCTATAATCAGGAATCTTATGTATGTCATGATGAGAGCTATGATCAAAAATGTTGCAATTCTTTGATTATAGGAGTGCTGCCAAAGGTTTTTGAAGACTGCTATTATTGTACCATTGGGATAAACCAAGTAATTACAGGCCTGTTAGTTTGACTTCATTGGAGGGCAAATGATTAAAATCTATTCTAAGGCACAGGGGACATGTTAATGAAGTTTGCAGATATTACAACAATTGGCCAGATGATTGACAATGAGGTAGAAAGCTTTAGACTGCACAGGATGCAGATGATCATAGAACAGTACAGCACAGAAGACTTGGGCAGAAAAATAGCAAATGGAATTTAATCCAGACAACTGCGAGGGTGTGCATTATATTGATAAATATATTGAGTAATATGGCAGAACAGAGGGACCTTGAAATGTGTGTCCACATTTAAAGGTGGTAAGACAGGTCAACAAAATAGGTAAAAATACTTGCAGGATAATTTTGTTTATTAACTGAAGCACAGAATATAAGAGTAGGGAGATTAAGCTAGTGTAGAACACCAATTTGGCCTCAAAAACTGAGTACTGCATTTAGTTTGGTCGCCAGACTACAGAAAAGATGTCATTGCAGAGGAGAAGTGTAGAGGAGATTTGTCAGCATGGCGGAGGTCTGAAACCCAATGTATGAAAGGGTGGTAGAGGCAGAATTCAATAATACACGTTTAAACACGAGTACCGAGGAGAACATAAAGAGGCTTCAGGGGGATACAGAGGAATGATTGAGCAAGAACATGGAAGGTCGAAGTTAATGTAGAAAAATGTGGTGTTATCCCCTTTGGTACACAAAACAGAAACACACTGTATTTTTTAAATGATGAAAGCTTGTGTAATGATGATGTTCAAAATATCCTAGGTTCCATGTTTACATGTCACGGAAAGCCAATATGTAGGTGAAACAAGATATTTGGGTGGCAAATGGTACAACGGTCTTTATTACATGATGGTTTGAGTACAGGAATAAATATTCTCTACTGGAATTACTTAGGGTTTTGTTGAAACTGCACTTGGATTATCATGTATAGTTTTGGTCTCTTTAACCACAAAAATGATTCCAGTAATGGCGAGGGATAGTGTAGGAAATTGGCACTGAGGCAGAAAATCAGCTGCAACCTTGAGGAATGGCTCAAAGGTCTGATTGGCCTATTCCTGCTCCAAGAACATTCCTTCTTATGTTCTTATTTTCTTTTGTAGAGCTGTGACCTGCAGGGCTATGTCTAGTGCTGGAGACACGCTTTCTCAACTGGCACAGACACAATGAGCCAAATGGCCTCCTTCTGGGTTGTAAATTTGCTACAATTCTATGAGGCCTGTTAGTTTAACTCAGTTGATCATACACATCTCTGCCTCAGTAAATTGTGGATTTAAGCTTTAATCTAAGTCCGGTGCATGTAATCTAATCTGGGGGTCTGCTGCGGGTTGCCAGGGGGTCTGCGAGCAAGCCAAGAAAAAATGGAAAAGCGACCTGTTACAAAGACATAGCTTACTTGCTTGCTCCAGTTTTCCACTATTCAGAAAATCAGCCATGCCTATCCTATCTGTTACAGGCGACAATCTTAGAGACTTAGACAGTGTTCCCTTCTGGTAAACTGCCGCTTAATATTTGATTTGTGTAGTCAGAGTAGTCAGTAGTGTTCACTACTCACTACTATTCTGTTGTGCACTGTAGTGTTAGTGAGACTGAGTGACGTTGTTGGTGTGCCTTAATAATACTGCTTATTACCATGCATTTACACCATAGTGATGCCACTGTTAAACGAAAAGTGCGCAAGCATGTAAATTTTAGATTAGTTTTGATAATTTTGTTTATCAGTAATAGTAACTAAACTGTCCAGCATGTATTGCTGAGTATGGAGAAATTTATGAAGAGAAACCGGAAGATTCTGATGACAAAGGGGATAAGGGTGACCGAAAGAGATAACAACGCAAGTGGAATCCAGAATACATTTCATATGGCTTCATCGCAGTGGGGACAAATGCGGACCAACCCCTCTGTCTTGTGTGTTTGCAAACACTGTCCAACGATGCAATGAAACCAGTGAAATTGAAGCGCCATTTAACAACAGTGCATCCAGATATTGCCAGTAAGCCAAAGGAATATTTTGAGCGGCAAAAGGAGCTGTACCTCAAGCAGAAAAGCAAAATGACAGCCTGCGCCACTGTAAGTGAGAAGGCTCTTCGTGCATCATATTTGGTAGCATTACAAATAGCACGTTCCAGAAAGCCTCACACAATTGGAAAAGAGCTTATACTACCTGCAGCAGTAGATATGTGCGAAGTTGTACTGGGAAAAGAATCCAGTTAAAAACTGAAGCCATTCCACTGTCTGATAACACAGTAAGCAGAAGAATTGGCGATATGGCGGAAGGTATACAGAGCCAGCTGATAGCACGTCTTCAGCAAGTCAGATTTGCGATTCAGCTTGATGAAAGTACTGATGTTGCCAGTGCTGCACAGTTGTTGGTTTATGTTTGATATTGCTTGGAAGGAGAGGCTTTGGAAGACATTTGTTTTGCAAGGCGCTCCCAGGGCGTACAACCGGTGAAGAACTTTTCTGTGTGCTTGACACTTTTTTTGTACAATCGGCGTTGGCGTGGACACAGTGTATTGGAGTATGCACAGATGATGCTGCCGCAATGACGGGACGGAAGTCGGGTCTAGTCACATGAGTGAAAGAAGTAGCTCCACATGTAGCAGCAACCCACTGCATGATTCACCGTGAGGCTTTGGCTGCAAAGGGTATGGATGAAAATCTTGCGGATATGTTTTCCACGTGCATTAAAATCATTAACTTTATAAAAGCCAGGCCGCTCAATCATCATTTGTTTGAAAACATATGCCGTGAAATGGAAGCCGAGCATAAGCATTTGTTGCTACATACAGAAGTCAGATGGCTGTCACGAGACCACGTTGTGCAGCGTGTATATGAATTATGAGGTGAACTACTCATTTTTCTAAATGAGCATAACAGATCATTGGCACAGTTCTTGACTGCCAGATTAGCTTATCTTGCAGATATTTTCAACATTTTGAACAGCTTAAATCTGTCATTGCAAGGACCTGGCTCAAATGTTCTGAAAACACATGACAAAATCAATGCCTTCTAGAAAAAACTCCGTATCTGGAAGGGGAGATGCGAGCAAGGCGTCTATGATATGTTTCCATTGCTGGCTGACTTTCTGACAGTGAACGAGACTAAGACAGAGGCCATTGTGAGCACCATTTTGAACCATATTCAACAGCTATCACATTATTTCCATGAGTATTTCGGCGACGATGACATGAGCATGTTTGATTGGATTCGAAATCCGTTTGAATGTATGCTTACTGATGTGAACAAGAAGAATTGGCTGAACTGTCATCTGACAGGACTTTGCGCTTGCAGTTCAACCGAATGTCACTGTTGTTGTTCTGGATAGCATGTTCCCAGGAATATCCACTGTTGTCCGGCAAAGCTGTCAATGTTCTGTTACCATTTGCAACCACTTACTTGTGTGAAATAGCATTTTCTGCAGTCACTGCCATGAAAACCAAATACAGATCAAGACTGAATATTGAGGATGACATACGCGTATGTTTGTCACACATACCACCACGTTTGGACAAACTCTGCAGTGCAAAACAGGCACAACCTTCACATTGAACTGAACACTGAAAGACACCACTGGTAATTATCGGTGATTGAAATAGCCACTATTTCAATAGGGCCTATGTGGAGTAATTTAAGTGTTGTATGCATGAATTATCGATTGTTTGATTTTGTGGGCTTTGGGAGATCCGCCATCTAACAAGGACATGTTCTGGGAATCTGCAGCATGAAAAAGCTTGAAAACCACTGATCTAATCAACAGTCCATACAATATAGCAATAGTGTCATATGATTCAGTAAAAACAACACACTGAGGTTAAACCAGCTACGCCCATGGTTGCATTAGTCATTTCATTACGTCATTCAGAGAAGAACATGAAAGGGAGAGATTTGGTTAACAAACGGGAGTTTCTTCAGGCACCAAATAGAAACACTGGACATGTACTGCCCCAATCATATATCTTCTCTGTTGTGTCTGGTCCTTCAGTAATATTATTTAGTAAGGCAAGTGATAAGGGTGGAGCATTTAATTAGACATCCTTTAATGAACACAAGCACACCAGAAAATAAGAGCAGGAGAGGCCACTCAGTCCCTCAAGTGTGTTGTGACAAGGGAAGGCAAATAACATCCAACCAATTGCAGAAGTTGACACAACAATGTATTAAAAGTTGTACCACAAGTTACACATAGATCTTAAAGGTACAGTATATGTGCACTCAACGTACACTGCACCTTCTTGCTCATGGAGGACCTCATTGGACAGTCAACAGTTAAACCCACCCCTTACCTGGTCTTGGTGAGTAGCTTCTGGTTTACACAAACTTCTACCACCTTCCTTTGTCCACCTGCCTGAAGTGGATGGTAAGTTGGCCTGTGGTGATTAAATGAGAATCAGAGATAAAAATTTACTTTCGCTACGGTGAATGAATTTTGAGTTTACATCAAAAGTCTCATTTTGTTAATTCAATCCCAGTCTGATAGTTTGAAGACTTGTGATTGCCCTTTTTGTGTTTATTTCCAGTACTCTGCTCCTAGCCCATCTGAGGCAGAGCCCATCCCAATTACACAGTGACCGAGATTATTCTGCTCCAAGCTGCTATTGTTAGCATTTTGGCAGACACTGCAGCAGTCTTTATTCTTATCCTCATATCAACTGCAATGTACTTGTGAAACATAATCAGTTTTTGCAGATCCCATTTACCACCTCAGTTGGGTTCCTCATACTCTGCACAATATTGGACAAGGCTACCCCCTGTTGAATCTAGTCCTCTCTCTGGGTGAGCACTTGTCAAGCTGCAAAGTGACCAGATAATCCTCACTTGTACTTAGGTTTGGAAGGTCTCCAACACTCATTCCATCTCAATGACTCTACGGGAAAGGAATTCAAGCCATGGAAACAGGCCCCTCGGCCCATCAACCACCAATTTAAACTAATACTACACAAAGCTCATTTTTTTAATAGTCAAGTACAGGCAATAACTTCTGGCATTTCTTTGTATTATTTACGTTTACTATATACTGTAGCATTTTTCTTTTGACACTAACATACACCAAGCACCAAAGCACTGGTCAGAATTTTAAATCCTTAATGCCTCAAAGATACATGAATCACTGCATAAGATGGAGACAAAATGCAGCACCTCCTACTCTATCTACACTAAGTTACAACTTTCAGCAAATTACATAGGGCAGCAAAGATGAGCCAGGGAACTGCAGGCTGGTGAGTCTGACATCAGTGGTGTGTAAGCTACCAGAGGGGATTTTGAGGGACTGGATCTCCCAGCTTTTGGATAGACAAGGTCTGATTAGGGATAGTCAGCATGGCTTTGTGCATGGGAGGTCATGTCTAACAAATCAGTTAGAGTTTTTCAAAGAGGTGACCAAAAGGATAGATGAGGGCAGGGTAGTGGCATTGTCTATATGGACTTTGACAAGGTCCCGCATGGTAAGCTAGTTTGGAAGTTGAGATTGCAAGGGATCCAGGAAGAGCTAGCTCACTGAATTTATAATTGGCTTGATGGTGAGAAGCAGAGGATGATGGTGGAAGGATACTTCTTGTACTGGAAGCCTGTGACTAGTGGTGTGCCATAGGGATCAGTGCTGGAACCTTTGTTGTTCATTATTTATATAAATGATTTGTATGAGAATGTACAAGGCATGATTAGTAACTTTGTGGATGATACTAACATAAGTGGTATTTAGACAGTGTAGAAAATTGTCAAAAATTACAGGGGGGTCTTGATCAGCTGGGTAAGTGGGCTGAGGATTGGCAAATGGCTTTCAATTCAGATTAGTGCAAGGTGTAGCATTTTGGGAAGTCAAGCCAGGTTAGGACTTATATAGTGAATGGCAGTACCTTGGGGAGTGTTGTGGAACAGAGGGACCAAGGAGTACAGGTACATGGTTCGTTGAAACTATGTACCTGAAGTAGTTTCAGATACAGGTACACAGTTTCAGCATCACAGGTAGACAGGTTGGTGAAGAAGGCATTTGGCACACTGGCCTGCATCAGTCAGGGCATTAGAAGTTGGGACATTATGCTGCGATTGTACAAGACCGTACTTGGACCATTGCACACAGTTTTGGCCACCCTGTTATAGGAAAGACGTCATTAAGCTGGAACGAGAGAAAAGAAGATTTATGAGAATGTTGCCAGGACTTGAGGACTTGAGTTATACGGAGAGGTTAGTCAGGCTAGGACTTTATTCCCTGGAACGTAGGAGACCTTATGGAAGTGTACAAAATCATGAGGGGCACTGATAGGATGAATGCACAAAACCTTTATCCCAAGAATCTAGAGGGTGTCGATTTAAGGTTAGAGGAGAAACATTTAAAAGGGACCTGAGGGGCAACTTCTTCATTCAGAGGGTGGTGCAGATCTGGAACAAGCTGCCAGAGCAAGTAGTTAAGGCAAGTACAATAACGACATTTAAAAGATGTTTGAAAAGGTGCATAGATAGAAAAGGTTTAGAGTGATATGGGCCAAACGCAGGCAAATGAGACTTACTTCGATGGGCACCTTGGTCAGCCTGGACAAGTTAGGCTGAAGGGCCTGTTTCCGTGCTGTATGACTCTGTGACTCTACGGGTCTAAATTCTCAAGTTTACATTCTATTTGTGAATTCACTCCATTAGTGACAACTTTGTGACTGATGTTTGTTATTCCAAACAAAGGATAAGCCACTTTGAAAACACTTCATTCTGCCTATCCTTTATTCCATCAAGAGAAAAGCAACTGAGAACTAATATAATGTAATATAATCAAATATAATCCTTGTTTATTAATTTTAAATTAAAGATATGCTAAGTTTCAATTTAGAACTTTTGCTAGACTGTTTTTGCAAACATGTGATCGTGTTTTGTGCAAACTCTCAAAGAAAGACTGTGTGCACTTATTTGACGGCTGCACCTAATACTCTATTCTGTGAGTAAACATATCTTTGCAAATGTCTGCAACATATTGGCATTTATTTTCAAAGAAAATTCTTCTAATGAGTTCCTCTAGATTGTTGCCCAAGATTCTTCTAACATCTGGCGGTATCCAAAGGATGATTATTTCAGATGGTGTATGATAGGTGAGTTTCGGCTCTGAGAAGCCTTTTTCATTGACTTGCTGTGTGTCCTATATGATGGATGGTCATCTGAGATTAAACATGTGAAGTTGAAGTGTCAATGTAAGAATATTTGTTTTTATCACATTATCTCTCTTTTTGCTGGTGACTTTAGGTGCACAAAGTTTTGGGATTGAATTCTGGTACTAAATAGTTGAGAGTTTCCCAGCTCTCTTGTCTGGTAGATATTCATTCTGTCTTTCCAGTTATCTTCGGGGTATTTTCCTCTGAGGAGACTAATTGTGAACTACTGTTGGTCATAAGACCGTAAAATCATAAGACCATAAGATACAGGAGCAGAACTAGGCTATTCAGCCCACTGAGTCTGCTATGCCATTCAATCATGGCTGATTTTTTTCAACCCCATTATCTCGCCTTCTGCCCATAACCCTTAACCCCCTTACCAATCAAGAACCTATCAAACTCTGCCTTAAATACATCCAATGACTTGGCCTCCACAGGCCTCTGTGGATCTCATCTGTGGATCTCCGCTTTTGACTGGCATTCTGTGGTCTCTTCTTCCTCAAGGAAATATAGAAGACAAAAATGAGTATTGGTATGCATTGATCAGATGGTTGGAGAACATTATTGTCGATGACTAGGAGCGGGAGATATGACATTATGTAATGATGTGGTTGAATAGCAGTGGGGGGTTGTACTGATGGTAATCTAAGGAAATGCATAAATGGAGAGGGAAAAGCACCCTTTAACATGAACTGGCATAAGAGCTGATGTACTGAAGTAGACTTAAGATAGCAGATCAAAGCTGTCGGAGTAATACAAACATCAGGATATAGGTGACTGTGACACTGCACTTTTCTGATTTGATTAAGACTTTAAATGACATATTGCTCTGAATCCAGGAGCAGGAACCACATTCCTATTGCTGGCCTTGTGGCCATCTCCAGTTTTTCTTTCTTTCGATCACTTTGAGACATCTTTTTGCTAGCAATGTATGTACATCTGTGTGGCTATTACTATCCTCTGCATGAAATCCAGTGACAAGCCATAGAATCTATAGCTTATTTCAACTCCATATTCCATCTTCTTTGTCCTATTCAGTGAACTGAAAAATTTGTCAAATGTCATGTTTACAATGTCCCTTTAAATAGTGGAACTGAAATTAAGTCATGCATGTCATCGATAGCCCTGCTCAACCTAATTGGTTGGCAGATCTGGAAATAATCTGTTTATACAGTAGCTGTTCAAAAGCTACTCACAAATGTGCTTTAAAAGCAGCCAGATTCCCTGCTTGCTATTGGCTTCAAGTACACTGGAGCAGTAAAATCTATCCTTAGATCTCCTCAGCTGAGACTTTCACACCTTTCAGAGCTCCAAATGCATCCCATCTAACTGCTATAACATATGACTTCCCTTCAATCATTCCTCTGTGCTCTGCTATTTGGAACAGAGGACACAGACTGACGAGTTCCTACTCTCTTTATGGAACATTTGATTTCCCAGCTATTTTCTCCCAGGTGCTCAATATTTGTATACCAAGGATCACTTGCTTTACAACATCATTACATGCATTATTGACTTATGCTTAAAAGTGCAACAAGGAACTTAGCACTAACTGACAATTGTTCATGCTACCTGGACATTACAAAATGATTGCATTTCAAGAATACATCATGATCTCTCTAGCACTCTATGATGGTCTGAATTCTTGAAAGATCCATAATAGAAAAGAGTGCTTCTTTCTTTACTTGTTTTTATAGTGGTTAGACAACAATTCTAAACAATTCAGTAATCACTGTCATTGAAATTATTCTTTGAAATTATTCCAGTTTTGTTTGTCTAGAAATTGAGTCCCTGTGTGTCTCCTTTTATGCACACATTTTGTACATACTTCAGCGCAATGCCAACCATTTCCAATGGAAGGCCTGCTCACTGGGAAATTGGACTAGGTACTTCTGGGCACAAGTCACTTTAGCATAGCTTGCATTTTTCCAGAGTCATTCATGCAGGTGATGATGTTATTAACATGTGTGACACTCATCTCTGCCATTTTGACCGAAATCAGAGCAATAATGAACATTCATCACTTTTGTATACAACTCCGAGTAAAGCAAGGAGCAATCCCAATCGCCAGTTGTGAATTAAAGAGATCTATCTGGAGGTCAATGAGTTGCTCTCTGCATTTGCGTCCCTGAATTTTCAATGCTGGGCATACTTATTACGTTATTGCTGAGTCCCACAGTACAGATCTCCAGAATCACACCTCGTACAAATGTGTGGTGAACTCTGCCTGAATAATGAGCCCATGTCTCACAGAGGAGTCACTTGTAGCACAGGTTTTAATCTTTGAGGATGATCACTGGTAGAGAGGGTGGTATGTCCATACACATGGATGACATGTGTCACGTTTGTTCCCTTACTTCCATGGCAGTATTTTACGCTGCTGTACTGTGGCTGCCATGGAGAGAGTTTTTTCAGGTTTTGATGCACTTCCCATAATTCCTAGCAGCAAAGATGTGGGAGCCATGCTCTGTACAAGCAGTGGCTGTCGGGAAACATGTAAGTCCACATTTTAGCACAGCAACCAAGGTAAAAGTCACCCTAATGATTTCTTAAAGATAAATTCTCCCAGTTTCATGATCTTTGTGACCCTCTAAATGGGCATTAGCATTAACAGCACAATGGTTTAACATACAAAAGAGTAAACCCAACTTCTCACATCGGATATTTTAGCTGGAGAACCAGATTTTATAAGTCTTTGCTCGTGGAAGTGTGCATCACTACTGTTCATCTTTGGGTTTTTGTATAGATCTTTATTTTTGCAGGTGCCACTGTCTTGCCTGTTTCCTTTCTGTAATAGGAACTGTGCAAGTGTTCACACATGTTCTTTAACATATCGCTATATGACATAATTTTCGACTCAGTGGAAAAGTAAAACGGATGGTGGATCTGATCACATCAATTTCCCACTGGGCTAGGTTAAAATTTCCTTGCCACCATTTATGTTAGAGAAACTCTAATTTTTGTCACTTGTGAGGCAATATTTTATATAGACACAAACCAAAGCAATAAATTAAATGTAATATAGCTCACTCATTGAATTGATAATACTAAAAATAATGAGAAACTTACATTTTAACAATCATATGTCACCAAATATCTCAAAGTCCAAAAAGAATTTCTGTGTCATTACCATATAATAGCTCTGAACTAAATTCTTTAATGGAGTTTAAAAAAAAATGAGAAATCTACCTGTAAAGACGGCAATGCTTTTGTTTGGTAATAGTTTCACAAGAGTAGATAGCATAGAAATATTTGATCCAAGCCCATCACTGATATGTCAGTTAGGCAAAGGAAAACGACACAGTCGTTGCAGAAAATGTACAGCAATGTGAATAAGGTGTTAGTAACTCCAGATGCACAGAAAACAGAAATCTGACCAACACTTTTGTAATGCTATGGAGGTTCCAGTATCAAAGCTAATGATTTAACTAAACATTTTGTGTGAGTGCCCCCCGATAGAGAGATGTGATTCAGTTTTACTTCATTTATTGCCTTCCAGAATTTGGCTTATATTAAATAATCATAAAATATCTTGCATTCCTTTCTGAGAAATAGCCGTCCACAACTGGTTTACATTCAGTGCCTGTGAGCTGTTGGTTTTCCTTACTAATAGATTTGCTGAGCATTAACTCTTATTCTTCAATGCTGTCACATAAATAGAAGACAGAACAGTACAGCATAGGAACAGGTCCACAATGTCTGTGTCAACTATTATGCCAGCCTAAACTAATCCCATCTGCCTGCACATGGTCCCCATTCCTCCATTCCCTGCCTGTTCATGTGCCTGTTAAATGCCTCTTAAACATGTTATTGTATCTGCCTCCACCATTTCCCCTGGCAGTGCGTTCTAGGCACCTATTACTCTGTGTAAAAAAGCTTAACTCGCAAATCTCCTTTAAACCTAGCCCTTCTCACCTTAAATCTATGCCCAGTGGTATTTGGCATTTCCACCCTGGGGAAAAGTCTCTGACTATCTGCTTTATCTAAGCCTCTCATTATTTTATATACTCCTATCAAGCCGTCCCTCAACCTCCAAAATTCTGGAGAAAACAATCCAAGTCTGTCTCGCCTCTCCTTACAGCTAATAGTCTCTAATCCAGACAACATTCCAGTAAACCTCTTTTGCACCCTCTCCAAGGACTCCACATCCTTCTTGTAATGCAGCAACCAGAACTGCACACAAGACTCCAAATGTGGCCTAACCAAAGTATTTATACAGCTTCAACATGGCTTCCCAGTTTTTATATTCAACACCTCAGTCAATGAAGACATGTATGCTGTATGCCTTCTTTATCACCCTATCTACCTGTGTTGCCACTTTTGGGGAGCTATGGACTTCACCCCAAGATCCCTCTGTATATCAATGCTCTTAAGGATCCTGCCATTTACTGTATACTTTCCTCGTGCATTTGACCTCCCAAAGAGCAACACCTCACACTTGTTTGGACTAAACTCCATCTGCCATTTATCTGCCCATATTTCCAGCTGGTCTATATCCTGCTGAATCCTTTGACAACATTCCTCACTATCCACAACTCCACCAATTTTTGTATCATTTGCAAACTAACTAAGACTTGCCCACTGGCATTTTTGTCCAAATATATATATATTTAAGCTAGAAGCTATATTTAAGCTATATATATTTAAGCTAGTCCCAGCACTGATCCCTACTGAACACCACAGGTCACAGTCCTCCAGTCAGAATAACACCATCCACCACTACCTTCTGTCTTCTATGGCCAAGCCAATTTTGAATCCAATTTACCAAGTCTCCTTGGATCCCATGCACCATAATCTTCTGGCTCAGCCTACATGAGTAACATTGACAAAAGCTTTACTAAAGTCCATGTGTACAATATCCACTGCCCTGCCCTCATCAATCATCTTCGCCACCTCCTCAAAAAACTCAGTCAAGTTTGTAAGAGATAACCTCCCCCATACAAAGCCATGCTAACTATCCCTGATATGTCTATGCTTTTCCAATAGGAGTAGATCCTATCCCTAAGACTCTTCTCCAATAATTTCCTTACCACTGACGTAGGGTAAATTATGCTAATATATGAGACAAACAATAACCAGCAATACATTGTTTCCTTCTATAATATAAAATACCTGAAACAAATCTATGACATAAATCTCTCACGTTGATGTCAGTAGTGTTTAATACAAGTTTCAAAATACAAATCAATAGTCTCCTGACTAAACGGAGAACAAATGCATATGAGCTTATGAGAAAAGAAAGAAATGGAAAGGTGTGATCTTAAATCTGCATTTATATTTCATAACTATCAGGGAAAGTTTTTCTGTTTACCCATATTATTGTTTCACACAGAAATTTTATTTTCTTCATCACTGTTTTGTCTGAGATTTATGATTTAAACTGAACTGTTTATTTTATTTTAACAAGATATATTGGTGTTAAATAGTTGGAATGAAAATATGAGTTTTTGAGTGCAAAATTCCACAGTAAAATATGGATTGACATATAAACTTTCCATTTTAGATTAAGGAATTTATCAGAATGAAATAATATTGTGGTAAATTTTGAAACAGCCTCAGCACCGTCAGTCCAAAATATACCTGGCATCTCTCGACTATGTAAAGATTACCTGCAACTCTCCATTCTTTTGATGCTGGCCCCTGCCCCAGCTCCAGCTCCAGCTACCCTACTTCTCTCTACCCAACATTCTGGTCATGCCTGCTATCATCAGAACCCCATATGCCAGAATGTCCTCTTTAAACATCCTTTGCCTCTGCAACGTTCTCTCCTCTCTTTATGGTATTTTTGAAACTCATTCTTTTCACCAAGTGTGTAACCAACTCTCCTATTATGTCCTGTATTCGCTTGGGCCTTTATTTTTACATTACACCTCTATAAAGCATATTTCTACTTCGAAATGGTAGAATTTCATCTTGCAAATGTACAAATATACTAGTGTTTGAATGCTGTACTCTTGTTTCCTAAATTTGGTTTCAATAACTTCAATGCAGTGGGGTTTCAGAAACAGAGTATAACATGCAAATACTGTTATGTCACATGTTCAGCACATATAATTGAGGACACATTTCTACACCACTTTCAGGGAAAAATAAATTGTAATTATTTTGTATTCTTAGAAGGCTATTTTCAAAGTGCTTGCAGGTGAAAACATAATTTCCTAATGGTTTATTCTGACGTATTACACAATACAATGTGATGCAATGACTGTGGGAAGTAAGTAACCAGAGAAAGATGGAAAAGAGGCAGGTTTGATTGATATCAGAAAGTAGCTTGTTTCATCAAAAAAAAAGAAAATATTTTCTGGATCTGTGAGGAATGATAGAAATAAATAAAAACACTGGAAGTTCAAATACTTCTCCCTCCCACTTCTAGCTTAATATCTCTGTAATCATCCATTGAAGCTCAACTCCAACTCAAAGAGCACACTTAGTGTTTTGATTGGAACTTTACAGTTTTACAGCTTCAACATTTACATCAACAACTATAAACTAACTCTGTTGTTCCAATTTTCTCAAACAACAGATGCTGAAAATTGCTCTGCTATTGCCACTTATATCTCTTTTGGATACACCTTTTGTTTGTATACTCCTGTCCTTTCAATCACAGACCTTCTTCCCCTTTGTTCTTTCCTGCAATTTCCTTTTCCTGGCTCTGTACTTGTTCATAATCTGTTACACCTTTAACTTCTCCTAGTTCAAATGAAAGATCATTGACTCCATGTTTTTCTGTACAGTTGCTCTATGACTTATGGAGTACTTCCAACATTTTCCAGCATTTTTTTAAACAGAGAAACACCATTGGCTTAAGTTCAGTATAGTATTTTTCCATATTAAGGCAAATTGTTTCACTGTTTTCTGAAGATTTTGGACTTTTATGCACATTGCTATTAGGGAGTATCACACAATCACCCTCTCCTTTGTGTTGAGTCAGCTCTGTAATTAGCATTGAAGTTGGCTGGAAAACAGTATGCTGTGATAAACAAGAGCCCTAGTAGAGAAAATAAATGAACTGTCTTGTTGCGTTTTGAAAGTGATTAACATTTTTTGTGCAATTATATGCCAGAGGACCAACACCCAAGAAACAAGATGAATCAGATACAAGACATGACTGAAATGAAATGAGGAATTTACATCACTGCTGGCTTTAAAGCCTGTGCTGTTGTCAGGTTTCTTCCTAATTCAGAGAAATGTAATTCAGAAAATATTCAACAATAATTATTGCAAAGATCGCCTCTTACAAAAGAGAGATAGTTGGTTTATATTAGAATAATGCTGATACTAGTGATGTCGGAATGATATCTGAGTAACAAAAACAGACCAAAAGTAAAAACAGAAAATGGTGGAGTCTTTGGTAAAAGAACAATTATCATTGAGCTGAAATGTTTACTCTGTTTCTCTGTCTACATGTGCTGCCTGACCTGCTTAATGTTCCTAACATTTTCTGTCTTTATTTCAGTTTTCCAGCAAATGCAGTTTTTTTTTTCCTTTTCATATCAGATTAAATACAAAAGATAACATAGGTAAGAAATATACTTAAGAAAGAAAGTGCTAAGAGCACAAATGCATGCAACTACAATTTAGCAATACTGTGCGATTTGCAAATTAGATTTATTTGTGACTCAGTCTGGTGTATAAAAACTAACATAGCTTAGTAGATCTCAGTCTCAGCATTCCAACACGCTGAGTGCAATACGGTCTGGTAGACAACAGACAGTCATGAAGTTTCAGCATCAACTTGCCAATGTATTTTTTCAATTAGCTACTCCAGTAACAAATTAGATTTCCCAACCAATTGGATGGAGTGAGCATTAAAACAAAGTACATGATGCACTTTTCTCACCGTTATTTAATCAAATGTTGCAAGCATGACACTTGATGGATGCTGGAATTAGTTGCACAAAAACTGGAGAGTAAGCCTGAGAGTAAGAGAGTAGCAAGCCTGCATCACTACCCCATGATTCTTAGCTTTAAGTCAAGCTAAGGGGGTAGGTAGCCCTGGCCTGCAGGCCTCTGCTGTTGGTTGGTGTAACCCTCAAGACTTGCAAAGATTTACCAAATTATCTGCAATTTTTACCATATCTGTTCCAGGGTTTCCCAAAGAACCTCCCAAGGCACCTTCCACACTGTCACTCCAGAAAATAGCAATGAGGTTGCAGCTCTTATTGGCACATTTTCTGATCAATTCTTCAGCCCTTTGCAATGTGGCTATGATTTGGCCTTATTTTTAATGGTGAGTTCCTAAAACTTTAATAAACATGTACGCATTAAGTTCAAACCTCCTGTAATAATCAATCTTACTGAGCAATTATGATATAAAAAGAGGATTTCTCACTTACAATCTGAAACATTCAGTCTAAATGTGGTAGTTGGTTGATTGGAGGTTGCTTCTAACCTGTTGTCACTTGCAGCACATCTGATTTCTGAACTGCCCACAGACCCACATGCATATAATTGCCTATGTATTTGGTTATTTGATCCAACATTTTTCCACTAATATTAATGATCTACATGTGGACTTCTGAACTGCCCACAGACCCACTTGCACATAGTTGCCCAAGTATTCACAACACAGAGCCAGGCAATTTGATCCAACATATTTCTGATAATGTTAATGATCTACATGAGCTTCCTTCCATATTTTGTCTTCTAGTTGACGAACACCAGATGGGGAAAGAAAAGAAGAATTATCGAGACAATATAATTCTTCTTTTCTTTCCCCATCTGGTGTTCATCAACTTTTTCTCAAATGTAACTATGAGCTGTAGTAGTGACTTCCACATTCTAATCACCCTCTGAGTAAACAAATGGCCCTCGAATTCCCTCTTTGATTTATTGGAGACTATCTTATATTTATAGGTCCTTGTTCTGCCATAATCTGTAAATGGAAATGTCTTCCTTACACTCAACCAAATAAACCTCTTTCGTTATCTTAATGATCTTTATCAGGCCAGCCCTTTGTATTTTCCCTTCTAGAGAAAATAGCTTGCCAAGATTTCCTGAAAGGCATACACTCTCAATTCTTGATTGCATTTTCTCCAGTTCATCAAACTATACAGAACATACAATATGGAACACAGAATGTATCGCAGTACAGCACAGGAACAAGCTCTTTGACCCATGGTGTCTGTACTGACAATGATGCCAATCCAAATTAATCCCATCAGTTCGCACATGATCTATATCCCTCCATTTCTTGCCTGTTAATACGCCTGTCTAAGTTCCTCTTAAACAATATAATCCAAATTGCAACAACTTAACAAATCAAATAAGTTTGTTCCAACATCGTTCCATTGTTTACATATGCATGGTTAATGCTTCAGCTGCAAACATACCAAGTGAGTGCATCAATTCTATACGGTTGCCTTCTCCTTTTACTGGCACCTCATCTGACATCACAGATCCAGCTGTGCTGCACTCACAGCTGGAAGTCCTCTCCCCAACCCATTTTACTTCCAGGAATCATACGCCTCATGATATTCTGGAAATCGAGGTGAACAATTCTCTTACCTGTTTTACCGATCAAGATTGAATCCAATGTCAAAAATGGATACTTTCGTGTTATGTGTAAATTAATACCTTCAAACGATTTGTAAAGTTTCCAAAGGCTTGCATGACTGAACAAGAGAAGTTCATCAGCAGAAAGAGCATGCCAGTAAAAGAGCAACCAGAATCAGCAGTCTTCACTAGATGGTTTTAAGAATGCCAGCATTTTTTTCCTGCCATGTATTATATTATTTATAATGGAATATCTTATAAAACAACTGTTTAATTTGTATTTTATTAATGCTCAAAAATATATGTTTATCAAAGAAGTGTACTGTGGTATTTGTGGAATTAAATATACACTGGCTTCTTTTGTTCCAAGTTGTTGACTGATATGGTTGTGGAAATGCTACATTTGATATGCTTGGGAGTGGATGGGTTAGTGAGAGTTCCTGACCACGTTTCCTGTTACATTTTCTTGGGAGCTGGATAAGACGAGATTGACTCATGCATTTCAGAATCCCCATAGCCTCCTTGTTATGTTCAATACACAGCTCTTGGCACTATGGATGACTGCAATTCATAACTATGTTTTTTGGTATGAGAACATGTGGAGGGTAAAATAAAATGCTGCATTGAAGAGCCACAATTACTTATATTACAGTAGTTTACAAATACAATATAATAATGGGGAAATTGAGCTCTGTAATATGATTTTCTCTTTTGCACAGTTTTGGAATAGCCTTTCTGAAAAAGCACCATACCATTTCAGTGAGATTTTTAAAGATGGAGCTAAACGCTTATCTACTAAGAATTAGAGTTGATTGTAATTGGGTTCAGATTGGGATAATAAAATGCTGCATGTAATGTGAATATGATGCTTTCTGGGGTCATTGAAATATTGTTCCAAGGATGATGGCTTGTGTGGGATGTATAGGGTACAATGTAGGAATGAATAGAAATTTTGTAATTGTTGTTTGATTTGCTTTGGTGGGGTGGAGTAGCTTTCCTCAGAAAATAAGCTGAATGAAGTCCATTCTATTACAAACGATGTTTGGGAAGAATGAACTTTATGGCCAAAGGATAATTTCTCATGTGCTTTCTTGTATTACTTTCAGCTCAACTTAAATCCTTTCTCATTCTGAAGGATAATCAGAGGTCAGCATTTGCATAATACATATTTACTTTTAATTATAAATGTTTGTCTCAAAATTGACTGAGGTAATAGTGAAATTAAAAGTCACAATATTGCAAAAAATGTCAATACTCCAATTTACAACAAAATAAAATTGTTTCAATCATGAAACTGAACATTTTATGGTATTTTGGATCATGGGATATGCTAATGCTTATTTTACAAGTCAATAGAGGTCAGAGTGTCCTAAGTCTATACAATTTGTGTTTCACACCCCTTATGAAACCTGGCTATATGAAGTTCATAGTTCCTATGCAGTATATGTGGTTATTTTTGCGTGAGTACCACAGCCAAAAAAAGCAACACATGAAGTAAGCTTGAGTTCAATTATAGTTCACCGAATGGTCACAGGATCACAAGCTCTTAGTGAAAGGTCCTCAGCACCAGTGTGCTGTCAGTTAGGACTGCAGTATGGTGCATTTTCCACTTTATCAACCTGTCAACAACATTTAATCTGCCGGGCAATGGCATTTTATCCTGACACCGAAGATAGCTGTATTTAAAGCGCATTAGGCTGGCAATTATTTTATGCCACTCCGTTTTTCAGAAGTGAACTGTCGAAGGGTTGGGTTGCTCCATAGGTACCCAGCGTGCTTCACAGAGCATACTGAAATACAAGGTTTAGGCTGGATGTAGGAACATTTAGAGACATTGATCTACCTCAGTTTCTGATATTTATTGTTATATAATCAACTTGTTCAGCAGCACACAGCAGAAATAATCAGGCAGGCTCCAACCTCAATCCACATTAGTTTCAATTTGTCATTTTAGCTTTTAACTACTCATGTATTTTATGGATTCACACTACTGGGAAAACATGCTATTGCTGAACTATTTTACTTTTCTGCTCTGGACGAAGTTTAATACAATCATGAGGTCTATGAAAGTTCTGGAATTCAAATGGACTCACAGAGGAAGGCTGAATGGTGCTGAATAAACAGGATGGTGAAGAACACTGTCCAGGAGATCTTGTCCACAGTTGTTCTTCAGGGAGCGCTTCTACCTGACCTTCACAGAGGAGTAATGAGTCAGGCACCTATCCTTGTAAGCAGGCTACCACCAAGCTACATTACCTTCTGCAGCCAAAACTGTAGCTTCAACCAGGACATGGACTGCCAGTAACTCTCTTTGAAAGAGTCATTAGATCCCAGTTTGACCTTGTTAGCTACTCAGAAACCAAAAAAATCAGAGTAAGTCATTGTCTTTCCTGAGGGGGTGCCCTAAGAAGAAGAATGGTCTTAACTTTTATGCCACAAACTCTTTCCATGCTGAGAAGGTGACATAGAAGATAGGTCCAACATTGCTTTTCCCATTGTATCAAGTAATATCAGAGCTTTTCTTTGAAGAAGAATGTAAAACAGAATGAGAGAGTACTGATCCTGATTGCTTTGCACTTTGGGATGCAAGCTGCCATAGATCACATCTACTTTGGCCTTCACTCTCATTATCAAAAACCTGGCACTGAAGCTTTGCAAATCTATTTTGAATTTCCTGGCAGACATCATAGTTTGTTCACCTTTATTCCATTTAGGTCATCAAATATTAGGTTGATTACTTGGATGCCAGGGACATTACATTTCTGGACATTGATCCAGATTCTTGGGTTCAGCGAGCCATAGTCACAGATTCATAGAATCATACGGCACAGAAACAGGTCCTGCAGCCCACCATGTCTGTGCCTACCATTGTACTTATCTATACTAGTCCCATTTACCCATATTAGTCACACCACCACACTGTCTCCAAGACTATAAATAATCGTGCTGTTGGCATGCTCACTTCCAGCTTTTAGAGTAAGAAATTTTACACCAATCACCCTGAAATCAGACTGAGACCATATTAGAGGATAAAAAAGAAATATTCTGCAAGGATTTAGTTTGGTGTGCAATAGAATTCTGTAAAGGGGCACTAACTTCAGCAGTAGCGCAGTGGCACATCATTGTTATCTCAAAGTAGCATCAACCACAACGTTTGCACTGCTCCTGTGAGGGTACTATGACATATTTCATTCACTGTAAGTAGCTTTGAGATGATCGGAACAGGATGTGAGAGGTTCTACGTAAATGAATCTCTTGTTTTTTTATTGACAGGACTTTTCTCATTTAGAAAGCAACTCCAACAACGAGCTCAAATTTTGAATTGCCTTGAAAGCAGCCTTTTGAATTTGCAGTGAACGTATTGACAAATCTGTGCTGGCTTGGCCTTGTAAACGTTATGGTTGATACTAATTTGAGATAAAATGGATGTGCAACTCCACTGCCACTCATGCTTAAAGACAGTGTCCCTTTACAGAGTTCTACTGCACAGCAATTTAAATCCTTACAAAACACTTCTCTTTCAGCCTGTTATATAGATTCAGGATGATTGGTGTAAGATTTTTCACTCCAAAAGCTGTAAGTAAAATGAGGAAACAACAGTGCAAAACTGGATAGTAATTTGAATGATTTAACACTAATAACTTCTGTCAGTAAAGCAATAGCAATCAATAATGCTGGCAACATGCAGAAGGTTCTTTTCAAGTTGGCCAAGGAAGGGGAGAAAACAAATTCGTTGGTTATGTTACCTTCAAATTGTGCAAATAATAATTGATGCTTGCATTGAATTAAGTATGGACGATTATAAAGTGAATTTAGTAAATTTGATTTACAAGTTTGTTTATTTCACTTCTGTGCTGATTTCCACTTGAATTTATGGAAAATTAAATGGTTGCATAGAAATATGCAGCATCTCTGGTTGAAAAGCAGACAATATAGCTCAACAGATCCACTTCAGTTATTATGATCATTCATGCCTTGCCCCCCCCTTGTCCCCCAATCCTATTCACATATTCTGCTAGTCCCTTCTTTCTTGAAAGATACATTAGGAAGCTGTTTTTTCATATACATTTTATGTTGGATATTATATTATGACGTGATGCTGGATCACGATGTAGCACTGTAAGCGGTAGCTCAGTTGATGGCCTTTGTCTCAGAAACCCTTCCAGAAGCCAGAGCACAAAAGTTCACGCTTCAGTGTAAGAGGTACCATCTTTCAAATGAATTAAACTAAGGTGGACACGGTAGTGTAGCCATTAGCGTAACACTATTACAGCACTAACAACCCGGATTCAATTCCGGCCGCTGCCTGTAAGGAGTTTGTACGTCCTCCCCGTGTCTGCGTGGGTTTCCTCCGGGTGCTCCAGTTTCCTCCCACGTTCCAAAGATGTATGGGTTAGGAAGTTGTGGGCATGCTATGTTGGCACTGGAAGTGTGGCGACACTTGCGGGCTGCCCCCAGAACACTCTATGCATAAGAAATATATCACTGTGTGTTTTGATGTACATGTGACGAATAAAGATATCTTAAAGATCTATTGGCACTATTTTAAGGAAGAGCAGGGGAGTTATCAGTGGTGTCCTGACCAATATTCACCTGTCAACCAACGTAACTGATTGTGTGGTCATTATCATTTTGCTGTTTGAAGTGGTGCCAAATTGACTGGCATGTTTCCTGTATGATAATAGTAACTGCTCTTGAAGAGAGTACTTCATTGATTGTAAAGCAATGTGGACATCCTAAGACCATGAAAGCTGCTATTAAAATGCCAGTCTCTTATTCACTCTATCAGTGATTAAAGGAAACATTACACAGAAACCATTAGAAAACTTGGTAAAACTTGCGCACTTGTGGTGCAAGTTTAACATAGCTTCTTGCTTTTAATTTCTATCCTACTAGAAATAAATACCAAGACTTTGCTTCCTTTTTTAAACATGTGCCTTTTTAACCTATGTTTCCTTTTTAGAGATTTCTGTGTCTAACACAGGGTATTTCTTCTCTGCTAACCCATTGGAATAATTATTTTCTATGGATAAGCAGTCTTCTTTATCTTCCTTCCAAGATATATCACTAACAATGTAAAACCAGATTTTCATGGAGAACTTCTCTTGGCATTAGTTTCTTAAAACTCCACATTTTCCAGAATAACAATAATTCATGTCCTCTGGTACAGTTTTCATAATTCTTGTCAAAATAGTAAATAGACCCTATTAGAAATTGTTCTGTAAGAATTCATGGGTACTGCAGGCCACTTACAGAAGAATTTTATCTATTCAACTACATCTTTAGAACAGTTTTTTTTTGAGGAATGACTTGTTTGCCAGACAATGAGAAGACTTAAAAATGCAGTCTACTGCCATTGTTGTCAGAGAATTTAGTCTGAGACAGTATAAATGAGGTGTGAAATTTGTCATGTTGAGGAAAATGTGTTAAATAAAATATTAATTTGGTCCATTAACCACAGCTACAAGAACCAAGTGCCTGCCTGTGCTACTGTGAAACCATATGAATGTCGCTATGGATGTAACATATAGGATTGATTTCATCAATAACTAAAGTTTTCTTGAAGCTAAAATATCATGGCACAAATTTGCTGTTTGTCAGTCCCTTTGGCTCCAACAGGTTGTAACGAGAAAACTGTTTTGTGTGAGCTGAATGAAGTTCACGGATGAATTACCCACCATTGCAAGTTTCAAAGTGGAGCATCTTAGAGAGTTGTTAGTACGTACAGCCATTTTCTACTAAAAATGGCCAGGGTATATAAAGTCAAACATGATAAATCGAGGTCTCTTTCTGATGCTTTTATCTTTAATCAGCTTGCCTGTATCTAGTTCTTGAACCAATGTCCAATTGTTCATGAGATGATAACTCCTGGCTCTGAGAACAACGCCAATTCCTCCAGAACCTTTGAGGAAAGTATAAAATAGTTACTTTTTAAAGGTTAGCTTTTAGGGCTCTTCTGTCCCCTCCCTATTCCTTTTGTCATGGGCTAAGGTAAAGGTCATTACCATTCCTCACACAGACCAGCAAGTTAAAAAAAAATGACAGTCTGATCCAAATGATATTAAACAACCTGGCATGCATACATAAAGAAAAGATTCAGTTAGTTATGGACAGGTAATCCTGCTGCCTGTCCAGCAAAGGAAATGAATTGGAGGCTATTGGCTCTTAACAGTACCAGGGCAAGGTTCAAATGGTATCTCAAATGGCCTAGCAAGTCTCCCAGTTGTACCAATATAGCTATGTTCAAACAGAGGAAGGATGGAACTGAATGGACCACCTGGTGCAGACTTAGGTACAAATTTGGGTATGGCAAAATCGCTCCCAACCCTGTCGTATTTTGCACATTATGATTCAAATGCACGTTTTTCAGATTTGTACTCTTCTGTTTATATATTATAAATGTATGCAGAATATAATTACACATATTTACATGCATTATCTGACAATGGGATAGCTGCTGGAAAGTGTTACCTGAATACTAGATTTTGAAGCATATTTTATTATGACACAGTGGACCAGCAGTTAGTGCCGTTGCTGCACAACTTCAGTGACCCAGCTTCAATCCCAAACTTGGTTGCTGTCTGAGAGGAGTTTGCCTGTTCTCCCTTTTACTATATGTTTGTCCTCTGGGCAGTTTAGTATCAGTCCACATGTCGAAAATGTGCAGTTTTGTAAGTTAGGTGGGTGGTAGGAGAATGAGGGGGTTTTAATGGAGAGAATAGGTTACAGGGAAATAAGTGGGGGAATAGGTCTGATGGGACTACTCTGAGAGCTGGCATAAATTGAATGGGACAATTGTCATAAGGAAATATAAAAATATAAATACATGACAAGTGCTGGTGTTTGTATGCAGCTGTTTCAATCTGTGATATGGTACCAAAGGTCATACTAATGATGTTAACAGAGTTATGACCCCCTCCTATGTTATTGAGGAGAGAAAACCTGTTATATTCCTGAAGGTTGAGGTAGTTTGTTCAGAGAGTGGTTCTGTCACACAGACCAAGAAGATGGCATACTCAATCAACGGTTGTGATTCGTTAGATGTCAGTCATGTGTTTCCCTTGATTTAAAGCTTGGGGGAGTTCAGTTAACATTCCTACATCTAATTGGAGGTAGAAATTCCTATTGCAATTGTGCATGTGTAGTTTGATTATCAGACAAAGATAGGCTTGAACTTAACAGAGAACTGGAGAACTTTAAAAAACCAATTATCTTTGGACCTGCTCCATGAAAAGTTGCAAAGCAACTGTAGTATGAAAATGTTTTAAATGAAACAAGTCAAGCATTTTGCAGATTAAGTGAAACCATTTATTTTAATCAAAAATATATAATTAGTTTTGATCGCACAACTGGTTGCAGGTTAATTGATAATTGCTGCAATTGGATTTCACTAACATCTGATTCATTTATCAAATCAAGTTCAAGTTCAAGTTATACTTTTTTGTCATGCACCCATATGTTATAAAAACACATGGAGGAACGAAATGTCGTTTCCCCCAGACTCACACAACAGAGGATATACATAGAACAGAGGACATACAATAAACACAGACAGAAAAATCGTGCAAGTACAAATAGTGCAAAAAACGGTATATACAGAATACAAAATTATACGTCCAAGTTGCAATTTTGGGATATGTTGTCAAATTATAGAAGATAAGATAAGATAAGATCTTTATTAGTCACATGTACATCAAAACACACTGTGAAATACATCTTTTGCGTAGGGATTTTGGGGAGCAGCCCGCAAGTGTCGCCACGCTTCTGGCGCCAACATAGTATGCCCATAACTTCCTAACCTGTACGTCTTTGGAATGTGGGAGGAAACCGCAGCACCCAGAGGAAACTCATACAGACACGGGGAGAACGTACAAACTCCTTACAGACAGTGGCCGGATTTGAACCCAGGTCTCTGGCGCTGTAAAGCATTATGCTAACCACTATGCTACAATAGAAATGAACAATAAATTGCCTTGGGATGTAAACATTCAGTTTCAGTTCATTGATTTTACTGGTATATGTTCTGTTATGTGAAATATTGCAATCCTGAATCTAAAGTCAACAGTAATAATTTTTGCACCATGTTAAAAACAAAAACAGAAAATGATGGAACTCAGCAGGTCAGGCAGCATCAATGGGGAGAGAAACAGAGTTGATGTTTCAGGTCAAGGACCCTTCATTGGAATATGAAAAGTAAGAAAACAAGCATTGCAATGATGGGTAGGGTGCAGAAAACAGAAGGATAGAGCAAGGTTATCAAGGTATCAATTGATTTAAAAACCAGCAGTTAGAAAGAGAAGAGAAAAAAAGAATCCACTTGAAACAAAGAAGTACAGCCATATCTGTGGAGAGAGGAATAAGATACAGTACCTTTGTTAGTCACACATACATCGAAACACACAGTGAAATACACCTTTTGTATAGTGTGTTCTGGGGCAGACCGCAACAGTTAAAATTAATATTAAGACCCAAGGGTTGCAAGGTTCCCAGATGGAAAATGAGGTGCCAACTAACTCCTGGATGTCAGATTCAGGTTTTGTAAACAAGCTGTTAGTGAGCCATATGCTGAAACATGTCTTCACAATGCTTGTGATGCTTGTTTCAACAGTAGCACTCTTGTGCAGCCAGCATGGGTTTGGTGCTGTCTGCGTGGAGTTTGCACATTCTCTCTGTGACTGCATGGGTTTCCTCCAGGTGCTCCAGTACAACTCACATTCCAAAGAATTGTGGGTTGGTAGGTTAATTGACCACTGTAAATTGCCCCTAGTGTGTAGGGAAATGACAGAACCTGGGGGGTGGGAGGGGGGTAGTTGATGAAGATGTGGGGAGAATGAAAAGATTGAAGTATTGTAAATGGGTGGTTGGTGCAGACTTGGTGGGCCGAAGGGCCTGTTTCCATGTTGTATCTAACTCTAAAATGGCTAAAAGGGCATTTGAAACTGAAATGACGTGGCTTATGCCCAGAATGAAACACAGCTGCCAACAATGCCTCACACAATCACAGATGAGTCTGTGCCCACCATTAAACACCCATTTACACAATTCCCATTTAAAAAAAAAATTCTCCCCACATTCCCATCAACTCCCCCACAGATCTTCCCACTGCCCCACACACTAGGGGGAATTTAGAGTGGCCAATTATCCTACTGACCTGCATGCCTTTGGATGTGGGAGGAAACCAGGGGAAACCCACACAGTCACAGGAAACATGTGCAAACTCCACACAAACAGAACCTGAGGTCAGGACTGAAATGGGTCCTTGCGCTGAGAGGCAATGGCTCTACCCACTGCGCTATTGTGGTACCTCTGGCTGGGAGCCCACCAACTCAACCAAGTTGATACCCTAAGTTAAAGGGCATCAACCCTGCCTGCGATATTTCCATTCTAGGTACTGCCTCAGTTATTACTGCTCCCTTTTGTATTCTCATTTACAAAGGTATGAGGAGAGACTTGGCCAAGAGAGACTGGGGAACTTCATTAAAAGAAAATGTTTTTTTACTCAGAGTGGTGGATGCCTGGAATGCGTTGCCTGATAGGGTGGTGGAGGCAAGTTCATTGGGGGCTTTTAAGAGGGGCTTGGATGGGCACATGAATGAGAGGAAAATGGAGGGATATGGGCATTCTGTAGGTAGGAGGGGTTAGCTATGTCGGCACAACATTGTGGGCCGAAGGGCCTGTTCTGTGCTGTACTGTTCTATGTTCTAAGAAGAATGTCCACTGTTAAAGGTACACGCCCCATGACAACCACATAGCACCAACATACATTAGAGATGTGAAAGAGAGTGAGAGGGATGACAGGAAGGATGCTTCGTGTATTGGAGGAACCAGGAATCCCACCAGGGTTGCCGTCAGAAAGGCCTAGCACCAAGCTCCATGAGCTGGCACCAGTTCAGGCAGGACCCTTTAAGTAATGTTGAAACAAGAATCACAAGCATTGTAAAGACCTGCTTCAGCATATGGCTCACAAGCAGCTTGTATATAAAACTGGATGTGGCATCCAGGAGTGAGTCAGGATTATCTAAGCCCCAGAAAGGAAGTCACAGATTTAATTCGACATGCAGTAACTCTTTGATTTTTCTTTGCCCTTCATCTTACATTACAAGATCTAATTTCCGAACAATGTATGTTATTCTAAAACAATTTTAGCCACTTACGCAGAAACTATCATTTCAGCCTTGGAGTATTTATCTCAAATTCTATAATGAATTGTTTTCTAATCATATAATTATATATTAATTAGCTACTTATCAAAAGGATGTGACTTTGCAAACCATCTTTTTGTTAAAATGATTCATGTGTTTGTGCTTCCAATTTCTGTTGCTTGATAGCATATAAATTATTGTAAACATCAAGCAAGTCTTGAACACCCAAGAACTGAAAAATATATTTGTAGTGTTCAAAATGTTTGATAATTAAACATTATATTAGAAAAAATATAATAAATGAAAAATATTATACATGATCATAATATTTCACCATTGTTGTGTGTTAACCTGAAAGCTACTTAACACAGGGTAGAAGGCTCCACAACAGCAGAGGGCTATAGTTCATGACAGTTCACATCAAACTTCACTGAAAATGTGCAAGGTGTTGCACTTGAACAAGTTCATTGTTAATGGCCTTCCACAGTCGATCTATTGCAAGGTCTTGCAGCAGCCAGCAAACTTGGCAGCTATCCTTAAAGGGAAATACCCCCATGATACAAGCAGCACTCTTCCAGTTACTGGGAAACGGTGCAGCTTGAAGAATATGCGCTGCAAGGAGAGGAGGGTTTAGGAGAGTGTCCTGTGGGGTTTGGGGTCTTGCAGAGGCTGGTGAAGAACAAACTGGCAGAAGGGATGTTCCTTGTCCATTGGGGCCAAGGAGACCTTCCAGAATTATGGCCAAGTGCTCCTACAAGATGCTGTCAGGAAGACCTGTGGCATGCCTAAGTTTTGGGAAAGGCTGCAATGCTTGTGACCCAATCTATATATTTCTGTGGGCTGAAGGAAAGGTGGATAATATCTTCTCTCATTGTGTATGGAGTTTTGGTGATTTCCTGAATGACTAGTTAACTGTGAAATGTGACAGAGATCAGTGGCAAAAGCCTGGAATGGTCCTGAGAGTAGAAAGCTGAGGGAGACTGTGACCTTGGATTCTATAGACAAAGCAGTCCTGGCACATGTTCATGCCTATATTTCATGTTACAGTAAGTGATAAATTTTAGTGAAGACAACAAAATTTGACCGTTGGCCCTTTCTATATCTTGGTTTTGGGGAAATAGGGATAAAGAAAGCAGGTTGTTTGCAAATTAACCAGAACTGTTGGTTTCATATCATTGAGGCTGAAAATCACCTTGAAGATGATTCTTTTGGTGTTGTACTATTATTAATATCATTTGGGGAAGTTTTAAACGAGTAAATAAAGGTGTTAGGGCAAATAAAAATTCCATCGAAAAAGTCAGGGGTTAAATTTCCCAATGGGTGCTAAAACACCCAAAAGTGGGCACATTAATGCTGTACTCTGGATTAAGCCATTTTTTGACTGCACATTTATGGTTTTTAACTATTGTGCAAAGTGAATTCTTGGCCATTAACTCTATTTTGACCTCCATAGATGCTGCCTTACCTATTGAGCGTCAATAGAATTTTCTGCTGGTATTTCAGATATCCAGCAACAGCAGAACTTTGTTTTTGTGTGTAGTACTTACATTATTTCTTCAATTTGCTGGTGCACTAATATGTGTTTTTGAACATTTTCTTTATTTGTCTAAAATTAGGAAAATCTATGTGGTGATCTGGCTGAATTAGTTGTATTTACTTTGCATTGTCTAATATTTTGTTGAAGTTAAATGATACCTGATATTTGTGGCCTTAAAGAACATCACAAAAAAAATGAAGAGATGCCGCAGAAAGCAGAATTAGTAACTAGAATAGGGAGAAGGGGAAAAAAGATGCTCAAGAGGTCCACCCCAAAAGTCTTCAGAGAGTAATTCAGCTTCAGCAACAAGCATTCCAGGAAACATCTTCACTTCACAAAAGATTGCAGTTTCACTGCAACACTTAAACCTGTAATGTTTTTGCTGCAAGGTGAGACATAGACCATCAGATGCTGCATTACGCTGAGTTCCATACAAACTGTAGAAACACTTGGCAGGTCAGGCAGCATTAATGGGGAGAGAAACAGAGTCAACAGTTTGGATCAACTCTACTCTCTCCTTATAATGCTGATGGGCCTGCTGAGTGTTCCCAGCATTTTCTGTTTTTGTTTAAGATTTCCAGCATCCGCATTTTTTTGCACCACAGATATGCTTCTGGTGGTGTTGATTCAATCCACATTATAAAGGATATGCTCCAAGAACTGTGCAATTGCTGTGCAAATTATGGCTTTCTGGAAAGCTTTCTAATGTTCCAACCATTTGGTTGTGGTACACTCATTGAGGCTTTTTCTATCATCTACACTATTACATTTTTATCTGACTTCTCCACAGCAAAATTAATACTCAACAACATTGGTGAGTTGCCCACAGTAACACCTGTTCCCAAACATCTCCTACCCTGGCCCCTGCACATTTCTGCCTTATTCTAACCTCATAGGAATCCCTCTCTAACCTACCATCTGCTGCAAACATATCTGAGCTGCTAGCTGAGAGTGTAGGATTGAATAATAGTGTCTTTCAATTCGATATGGTCTCACTCCCTTCCTCGTCTGACTGGAAAGGTTCTCTTTTTCAATTCTCTGAAACTAAAAAGAGGAAAAGAAATGACAGTAATTCCATCTGCAGTATAGAAATCAGAAATGTTTGTGAAATGAGTGAGACCAGGGAAATAAGATTAGGCTCATAATGCTTGCTAGAAATATTCTTCTTCATCATTAATATTTGAACATCATATATACCTTAAAGTTTAAAAATAATCTGAAATTAGATTACATTTTAAATTATTCAGTGTGAAAACGGACTTGAATGCCTAACAACAATGACATTAGGGAAAAAGTCAAAATATCAGTAAACCTTGCTGACTGCCAATACAGTGTTAGCTAAAATTAAACTGTACTGTAGCTGGCACCAAAATATCATGGCAGATATGATATAAATATAACAATCAGAAAGAAAAAGACCTTAAACAAAAAAAAATTATCTAGTAAGTGGCAGATATGGTGAGTTAGCCATTGTAAAAAAGTATTACTTACGGTAACCTCACGGATAACTAAAAACCTTTTAAAATAAGCTAACTAATAATTATGTATATTTAAACTAAATATTATCATAGGTTGAAAAGGATGAGATGTTGAGAACAAAGCTGAATTAATATAAAAACTATATTGAATGTTTCCCTTGAAAAAGGAAGATTGCACTGCATACCGAAAAGATACTGAAATGAAAAAAAGATTGTTATTTACAAATGGAAGAATTACAAAGCAAGAAAATAAGTTTAGCATTGCTTAGAATTGAAAGATACTTTTAATTTGAAACTGTTCTCATTCCATCCTTGAAATTTTTAAGGGTGAATACAGAGTAATGATAATGCCATTGAATGTTACTCTCTCTTGTTGGAGATGGTCATTGCGTGGAACTTTTATGGCATGTGTTACTTATCACTTATCATCCCATCCCTAAATACTATCCAGGTCTTACTGTATGCAAGCATGGACTGTTTCATTTGCTGAGAAGTTGCAAATGGAATCAAACATCGTACATTCATTGTGAACATACTCAGTTCTGACCTTGACGGAAGAACATTATGAATGAAGTAATTGAAAGTGGTTGGGCCTAGGAGACTGCCCTGAGGAGATCCCGCAATGATGCCTTGAGGTACGATAGATGTTCTCTGGCAACCACAACCTTTGTCAAGGTGTGACTCCAATCACTGTATTGTTTACCTCTCAATGCCCATGATATCACCAGGGCACCTTGTTGCCATAATCAGTCAAATGCTGCTGGGATGTCCATGATAGCCTCTGGAATTCTGCTCTTTGTTTCATTTGGAGCAATGGCATGATGGGTTCTAGAGGGTGCGGTCTTGTCACAACCTAAACTGGTGAGCTAGGTATTGGTAAACGAGTGATTCTTGATATTATCATTGACACATTCCATCACTTTGTTGAGGACTGACAGCTCTGGTTTGGATTTGTCCTGCTTTTTGTGAACAGGAAATAAATGGGCAATTTTCCACATTGTCAGCTGCTTGTTGTAATTGTATTGAACAGCTTGGCAGGAAGTGCAGCTGGTTCTGGAGTGCAGGTCTTCAGTACCACAGCCTGGATGTTGTCCTTTTCCATTGTCTTTGCTGTGTTAAGTGTTCCTAGCCAGCTAAGTGCCCTTGTGGAGTGAACTAAATTGGCTAGAGACTCTATGCTATGATGCTGGGGACCTCAGTGAGAAGCCAAGATGGATTATCCACTTGGTTCTCCTAACTGATTATGTTTGTGAATGATTCAGCCTTCTCTTTAGCACTCACTGGACCATTAAAGATGGGACTATTCTTGGAGTTCCTCCTACCATTAGCGGTTTAATTGACTACTACCAACTACAGTTAGATGTGGTAGGATTGCAGAGCTTTTACTTGATCTGTTGGTTGTTGGCTTGCTTAAACCTACCTATCGTATGCTGCTTTTGCTGTTCAGCATGCATGAAGTCTTGTGTTGCAGCTTCACCATGTTGGCTCCTCAGTTTTAGGTAATGACTGGTCCTCCTCTCATCATGCCCTTCTGCTGTCCCCATTGAACTTCGGTTGATCCTGTGGCTTGATAGTAAAGATAAAATAAAGGATTTGTTGGCCCACGGGGTTACAGTTTGTGGTGATGTACACTTCCGCAACAACTGATGGTCAACAGCACCTCAGGGATGTTTGGTTTTGAGTTGCCTGATCTGTTATAAATAGCACACAGCACAATGGAGGGAAAGAAAGAGCACAAGATAAGGTGTATGATTGGGTGGTTGGCGGGAGAAATCAAATGATAAAAGGGATAATGGGGTAAGGCCATAGGGTGGCTACAGAACAAGTCGTGAAAGATGAGGCTAAAAGAGATGTAAGTGGGAATTGTGAAATATTTATCATCAATGAGTCCAAAATTCAAAGTCCTAGAAATTCTATTGCTCATTGCAATATTCATTTGTGCCACGAGAACAAAACTTATTGAAAAACTGATTGCACTGAACTTGCTATGTGTATCCTAAGGTTCACCAGTTCTCTTCTGAACTTCTGTGGAAATTATGTATTATTGCATGGAGGGACCCATGTCAGAGATAGTCACAGTCAAGAAGCAGATGCTTCTAGCCACAATCTGTAAACATTAAAGTTTAGCAGATGTGACAAAACTATTCATCCATATAAACTCTGGCTCCAAGATAGTGATTTATAACTGAAGTAAATTGTATTTTCCGAGCTGCACTTCACACTCCATAACTATTGTTTTAACTTGCTGAGCAGTAAAATATGAATTAATGCTTAACCCAAATAGCAGAGGAAAGTTACTAGAAAAGCACGGTGGATGACAGATGCAATTTAATGCGGAGGAATGATGTAATTTTTAGAAAGGAAAATGAGGAATGGGAGCATAAATTAAAAACCAAGATGTTGAAGCTCTTGGAGAGAGTAGAGACAGATCCAAGTATTGATCAAAGTCATAAAAATTGCTATTAGCATTTTGAGCTTTAAAAAGGGATTTTGTATACAGGAGCTGGTGAAGCAAAATTAATATTTGGGCAGGATTACCAAGATGAGTTACACCAAATCACCAGTCCATTTCTGACCTCAATAAGGAGGGGATTGAGGTTGAGCTGTAAAATGGGGTTCTGGTTTGCTGCTGTTTATTTTGTGTACCGATTTCATCTAGGCAAATTTATAAAAGATAATTGTTAAGAATTTAGAATTTTGGGTGTTTCATTTTAGTGAACTTATTAATATTTTCAAATCCATAATCCATATTTTTAATTTAATGCAAATCCAGAGGAAGTGAGAATAATAGACTTGAAATATTGGGAATATTTGTACTCTAAGAGTTATGGTTGTTCAGATTTAATGAAAGCTTTAGAATTTGTCAAACGTTCTTTTTGAGAAAGAAAATATTATTTCCACTGAGCAATTGAAGCAGGCCTATGAGTTTTGTTTTATAGAGAAGGGTAGGAAAATGTTTCTAGCAGATATCATAGGGACTCAGCAGGGCAGTGAAATTCATTTTAGATGCTGAAAACCAAGGTGAAACATACACTCACCTCCACACCTGATATGTCTGCTATATGTTTTTTGCTTTATGCATCGAAGGTAAGTGATCCTTGGATGCAAAGCAGGGATAAATCATGTTTATTATCTTTATGGAATTCCAGTCTGACAGTCATTTACCAAATTTAATGCTAGGAGCTGACTTAATCAAATCTCGTGTCAAGATTCTACACTTCACAGTCTTGAAACTTCCAAAGCAGATATTGCCCTTGTTATTTAAAGTAAGTTTTTCTTTTTATGCTGAGATGCTTACCATGGGCAATCTCCCATTAACTGAGAATAAAACAATGCCAAAAAGTTAGGAA
Organism: Pristis pectinata; assembly: GCF_009764475.1. Lineage (NCBI taxonomy): Eukaryota > Metazoa > Chordata > Chondrichthyes > Rhinopristiformes > Pristidae > Pristis > Pristis pectinata. The sequence continues at coordinate 39,603,145 of NC_067408.1, read as the reverse complement.
CATTAGTTTAATAACACTGACAGAGATTTTAAATGCAGGTTAACCATATCACCAGATCATCCCTTCACTCATTTGATTTACTTAGTCATAACTATTTCAGTGGAAGAACAGAAAACTAACAAAAATTTGTAGAATTCAATGCTTTTCTTGTGAGTATAAATTTTATTTAATTAATGCATCATCTATTACCTTAGTAGAGGATTAATCTTGGTTAATAAGAAATAATCTTAAAACAAGTCATGAAGAGTTGAACTGCTTAAAATGCAGCTTCTTTGCACATCGAGAAACAGCTCAGTTCTCTATGCCTAAACCTTTGCAAAAAGGAGATGCTGTGGGTGGTCAACTAATACCTTACCACCCAGGCCTCGTATCTAGCTCACTCATCAGGAAGAAAATCTTGTGTGTCTAAATGCTGTATGTATCACAACAGAAAATTGCTCCTAATTTATCATTAATTTCACTAAATAGCCACTGTTGTTCAAAGTGCTACTGATTGATTGCTGTAGAAAATTGAAATATATCAAATTGGCTCAGTGGGAAATGTCCCTGAGTTTGGAATTGAGCTTCACTGTGAAGACAGTGTATCAGGAAATTTATTGGTTTTCATCCATGTTTTCCGCGTGATACTGAAAATGGAAAGTCTTCAACTCCCAACTTTTATTAAAGCACAAAATCCCAAATTATGCTAGCAAATGTTGATCACAGAGGGATGTCCATTGCATTTATGCAATTTATTAGTAACCTCTCACTCTTATATGTTTCATGCCAGCCTGAAAAATGGAAAACCTGTGGCCCATATTTTGCATTGAGAATAATGAATGACCATATCCATGGTGTAAAATGGACAGCAAATTCTGCCATTAGCAATTACACGTGGAAATCTGGAAAATGCAGTTCAACTTATTCACCCTTCCTACTGCTGTTCTATAACAGTGCCTCCCTGAAAGACTTAAGAATAAAATCAATTTAAAAGCAGGATTATAGTACTTGCATACCAGATACCAACAAAACTAGCCAAAAACTAGTGCTGGCGCACTCAGGTGTAAGTGAATTTTTAACAGTGTCATCATGAATGATCATAGAAGTCAGTGATCAGGCCATTACATTAGTGGGTCTTGCATCTAATTCCATCAGAACTTAATTAGTTTTGGAGTTTTTTAAAATAATAAATAATAGAGACATAACAGTGTAAAAGTTATGTGCATTGTACAACCTTCTTAGGAAATTCCTTCATAAAATGGATTCTGGATTTCCCAGATAGTTGATGGAGAAAACAATTTACTTTCCAGGTGCTCTATGCATCTGATACATTCATGCGTGAAGATGCCTGAACATGCACAGTGGGCATTTAACAACAGGTAGCATACATGTAGATGCCTCTTCCATTAATTTCATGTGAGTATGCATGGTCTCTGGACAGCATGGCCCAATATAACTGAAGCAGGCTTTCACAGCACAAATGGTCCATATGATCATAATTTGAAGGAAGTTATCCAAGAAAGTTCCAAGCCATGGAATCCTTGGTGGAAGCCCTTTAAAGGCAGGCCTACTTTAAGTCAAAAAATATCCCCCATGGTACTTCTCCCCATATCTCAATCATGACCCCAAACCCCTTTTCCCAACACCTAATTATGTCTTACACCATGCCCCAATAGACTCCTAAATCTCAATCCCCTCCTCATCGAGGACCCAAAACTCCCACCTTCCTTGTCCCCACCCCATCGCAACCCTTCTTTCTCCTGACAAAACACCTGCCACAACCTCCAAACAAAAGAAAAACCTTTCGTGCACTGAGTAATGGTGGAAGGAGGGAGGAAAACTCTTTGAGCACATTAATGGTTTAAGGCCAAGTCTAGTGCACACATATCTTGCAACTGTAAGCAATAGAATACTGCCAAACAGGGTAGTTAAAGCAAACACATTTTAGTCCATGGTACACCACCAATTTAATGAGCCTTGCAGAAAACATTTCTTGATCAGATTATTTTTATTACTCTTTTGTCTGTCTCTTTGCTTTCACCCTCCTGTAAACCAGTTCTTAATCTCAACTTTATTTTGCATTCTACACATGATTTCAATCTGATTTTAAATGGTTGGTTTGTACATGTTGGCTTAGACATTGTGGGGGAAGGGGGAATTAAATTGGTTAAACCTGAAAAATGATGCAGGGATTTTAATGAGTAATTAACCCATCCTCTTTGTGTGTAAAGTAGGCATCTTGGCAACCTTGTGCTACTTGCTAATTATAATGATTTCTGCATGCAGCCATTTGCATGCTCTTCAGTACCTGTCCTTAGCAACAGAGAGCCTAAATTTATTACCAACTTGAACTATTTAAAGCAAGCTTGTAGCACTTAAAAGAGAACTATATCTCTTAAGGGGATGTTTGATATTCTGGCATTGATCGTGTGGATAGTCAGAGGCTTTATCCCAGGGCTGAAATGGTTGCCACAAGAGGACACAGGTTTAAGGTGCTGGGGAGTAGATATAGAGGAGATGTCAGGGGTGAGTTTTTTACTCAGAGAGTGGTGGGTGCGTGGAATGGGCTGTCGGCAACGGTGGTGGAGGCAAATACGATAGGGTCTTTTAAGAGACTTTTGGATAGGTACATGGAGCTTAGAAAGATAGAGGGCTATGTGTAAGCCTAGTAATTTCTAAGGTAGGTACATGTTCGGCACAGCTTTGTGGGCTGAAAGGCCTGAATTGTGCTGTAGGTTTTCTATGTTCTATGTTCTATCTGAATCTGACCTGGGAAAGGGAGCAGAATGACCTGAGATGGGAGACAATAAGCATGGTTTTTGCATTGGAGATGTTAATGGAAAGGGCAGATAAGGAGGGAAGATGACTCCTCAAGCAAGTGGAAGAGGTAGAAGGCATCCTAGTTGTATGACGATAAGGCAGCAGGATTAACTGACGATGGAGATCATTATCAAGGATTTATCCCAACAGTTAGATGTAGTTTAGTGACTTTACATGAGTGAATGAGGTCAGTGAGTATGTCTTCAAATACTGCATCCTTCCCCTGTATCATTAGCTTCAGTTTATTCTCAATTCCCCTTGGCCTTGTCGCAATTAATCAATTTGGACTCTGTTTTAACATTGACTTGCATCATCTCACCCTCCCACCTATTGTTGTTAGCATCAACACGGAAATCTCAGCTCGCACATACCAATAGATGTTCAACCATAACAAGCAACTCACCAAAATGTGTTTAAGGAGCACACTGACTTTCTTGTAAGGGAAGCTAAAGTATATAAAGAGACAAATGGTGGAGTATAGCTGTGCTTTTTGGAGAACAAATGTAGCTGTTTTACTGCCTATATTCCTGGCAGCCTATACTACACAACAGCTACATATAGAATGACACGTGGCAGAGTTAATGAGGCACAGGCACAGTAATTTGCCTAAACTTAATGACTCCCTTAACTACACAGAAATCTTCAATCATACTACTTTTTTTCTGGCATGAAGCAATGAAATGTCAGGATCGCTCTGCATTGACAGCCTAGTAACTTCTCTTGTCCACCTTGTATATGTCAGAATGTTGGCAACCCGTTCCACTTGGGAGCAATGGCTTAACCAGATATCGAAGTGTTTCTGAACGTGGGTCTGTTCATGCCCCAACCTGTATAACAGGTATATGTGGGCTAAATGAGTAGGGAGCTCACAACTTGCAGGAAATTCCAGGCTGGTATCTCAGGTTACAGCCTGAAAAGAAACAACTGGATAAACAGCTCATCTCTGTGGTCTTCACAGCCACAAGCTCTGCTTTTCATGCCTTGCTCTGAGCTTAGAGTTATGGCCATATCTGTTGGCCAATTTCAGTGACAATCCTCTTCAGTGACAAGCAGGCAACTCAAACATTGGTTGTTCCTGGGGTTCAGAGATAAGGATCATTTCTTTCACATGGCATGACCTCCTCTGTATGCCCTCAGTTCGCTACCCCAGTCATGCTGTTTTGCAAAGTGAATGAAGTTATCAAAAAGTCCTTCAGAACATATTGCACAATATCCCTGTGGACAGCTGCAACTGAAAACAACCTTAGAAAGCGGCAAACATTTGCAGAATCACAGCATCAATCAGAATATGTCAAGCAGAAATTAACCTGTATAAAATAGTTGATCCCTTTAAATCATACTGGTGGGGTTGGGGTGGAGAGGGTTTCCTCTTGTTATTGAATAGATATCCAGTGTATGTTTAAGGGAGGATACTAACAGGAGCACTGGCCCCAAAACAACAGTGTGGCATCAAATCAGTGCAATATGCTGTTTGGCATATTGCTGTGCATCCTTCTGGTAGATACTCCCCTCACAATAAGTCACAACAAGGCCTCACCAAAATGGTGCACCTATAGTGCCCAATAATTGGGTGCTACAGGTCCAAATGTTGTGCCACAAATCTTTATAATTTTCTCACAAGCTGTAATAATATTGCACACTGCAATACTAGCCTGCACTTTATTTGTGGGTTGTGAATCACAGACTGAGAGAAGATAGTTCTGTGTGTGTGTGTGTGTGTGTGTGTGTGTGTGTGTGTGTGTGTGTGTGTGTTTTGTTTCAATCATTATCTTATTTGAAGTATGTTGGGCTTTAGCTGGGATCAGAAAAAAAAATTTGTCATGATTCTCAAGACTGCTCATTATGAAATTTGCACCTTGAAATTACAAATTAACATTGGTCATAGAATTTTCAGCCATCACTTCCATGTCAGTAGTGAATAAACATGGAGCAATACACTGATAAGCTGCCAATATTCTTCCATGCACTTGTCATAAATCAAGAATATAAAATATCTTTGAATGTTATCAATGAGACAGAAGCTGAGTTATGGATTAAGATCACACGTAACATTCAAACATTTTATGTGCATATAAATTACATGGTGTTGATTAAAGCTGACAGCCTTTTTACAATTTTTTTTAGGTTATCCTGTGAGAAGGCTGTCACTCAGTCACATAACCGACTGCACAGGTGTCAGTATTTCAAAAGGATTTTAGTTTGGCAAACAGCCTGAATTCACAATTATTTAAAGATGTCTTACCTGTGTGTGGCCGTCTTAACTGAATGCGGGAACATCTGTCACATTGCTAACTAATTATATTCTTCAGGAATTGGCAACAGAGCAATAACTTAAAATAAAACTGAAAAGGACAAGTAATGCAAGGAGGTTGAATATGCATTGAAATACAAACAATAAAAAACTGAAGTAAAACCTATCTGGTCCAAATTCTGGTATATAAATTAATCAACATTTTTTAAATGTACCAGAACCAGTCCAACAAGTCCAAATTCTAAAGAACTTAAATGCTGGTTTGCAAACACAAGGCAGCTGATTTTAGTGAATATTTATGTTTCTCTGGTATTGGATTACAGTAGTTATTTTTACTGAGACATGTCAGATGATAAACTAGGTGATACTGATTATACACTTTAAGACTTGGTTGTGTTAGACCAGAACCACCAGACACAGCAAACAAGTTTTAGCAGAAAGGCTTAGTCTTTCAGTTTCACGTTATGATAGCCAATTTATCAAGTTAATGATGTGATGCCAAAATATAATAGTCCAAGATACAGTACCAAAGCACTATCGTAAATTATAGATGAATGATGAGCTTCTATTGAAGCCCAAGGATGTTGAAGAGATTAAAAGAAAGCTTCAATTTACTCAAGAAAGAACATGCATTTATATAGTGCTTTTTGTGACCTCTGGATGTTTCATAAAGGTTTCATATTCTGCCTCATTATAACTATAAGACAAGCCAAAGCATTTTGTAACTAATAGATTATTTTGAAGGTGTTGTAAAGGTTGGTCCAATTAAAAAATTTGGATTCAGTATAATTCTATAAATAGTTTACACTGAAGTACCTAGACACACTATCCCTAGTTGACAGTACTAAAGAAGTAACATAGTAGCAGTAGCATTTGTACTCTACCTTGGAAATTTAGTTCTAAATTAGAACCAAACTTTGGAGGCAGTGTTCAAGAAGCTATGCTATCAAATAGGGATGGATTTCTAGCTAATATTTCCATGGCGTTAGCGTGTATATTGAATATTAGGCAAATTCACAGCCTGTCTCCAGAAAGTGCCACCAGATCTTCTATTTCCATTTGACCACACATCAGGTATCAAATTAATGTTTTGTGTAAATATAGTGGATTCAACAATGCAGCTTTCTTGGGTTGGTCTAGATTGTATGTTCATCTGATTGTTCCAAATATCAGATTTGTTGTGGATAACTACTGGGGTTTAGTGATGTCAGTCCCATTAACCATCTCCCATCTCTAATGGTCCAAATTTGAAATTCACTGCCTAATTTCCATGTAAGCAATACAACAAGCTCAAGGGATACAACATTGCAAGTCCGTGGTATATTGACTGAATATTATAATTTCACACTTGCATCTGAATCTCTTTCTCCAACACGTTAGGGTCTCCTACTCACATTGTTACAACCCTATACAGGTCCTTCCTGAGTTATAAACACCTGACTTATGGAAACCTAATACATACGAACAAGCTCCCATAAATATTATTAAATTCAAAGAAGAACTAGTCTTGAAAATAAAATCTGTTTACATGCAACCTCCCTGCAGTAATCAGAAACCTTTGTCTCTTGAGAACACAGGCTGCCAGTTTCACCACGGGAGACAACTTAAGAGTTGCTTTGGAAATTAACAAGTAATCGCTTTTATTGATACTTGTGCAACAATATTCTACGAAACAATGTAACATACACTGGTACTTCAAGCCCATTGAAACCAGCCATTGAGTGTGGGACATCCTGATTCTGTACCATTGTACCTAGGCAGGAGAAGACAATTAATAAATGTTCATGTTAATTGGTCCTCAACAACACCATTCATTATAGTACTATGGAGGTATGGTTATCGTATCGAGTGATTTTGTGTATTTTCTAACTTAAGGACAAAATCAACTTATGAACATTTGTAAAAATGGAACCCATTTGTAGCTTGGGAATGGCATGTAATTGCGAGCCATGTTCATTGGCCTGAGACCCTCACCTTAAGCCTCTTTTTTTTTAAACCAAAATGCCTTATCAGTTGTGAACATCTGGGGTATATACACAGCTCTGCAAAGACAGCAGAACATCCTTCATTTTCCTATAAGTTGCATGACATTGGTGAATTTGCAGGTGAACTGCCAACTAACTCCCTGCAGAAGGTTAGAGCCAGAACTTGAAAGCTTGGTACCACTTTCAGTTTGAGATCTACATTCCTGAAATGCCAGTCAGATCTTTGACCCGGATTGGAACAATACAAACAGTGGCATTCCATTTCTACAAGTGGTAAATTATGAGAGGGTTTTTACTGTTGTGTTTTAAATTTTCAATTACTCATTTTCATTTATATATTTTCTTAGTTAATCCATTATATTTTTATCTATTTATTTCTCTTCTCTACTTGATATGATATTGAATTCACTCATTCAATCTTATACTCCTATCTCTGTTTTCTATCAGTCAATTTCACATTCCTTCAATCTGATTGATTAATGAGGTATATAGTTCATGAATATATGGCATGTAAAATAAACTCAATGTGTAAAAGCTACATCTAACTAATGGCAGACATGTAGATATAACAAAATTATGGCCTTTTGATAACAATACAGGAAATAAATAAGAAATTGTTAACATTGCAAATCTATGGCACTATATAACATATTACTCATGTTCCAGGGGTTTCAGGTTGAACATTCATGCTCCTAAAGGACTCAATTGTCATGCAACCAGTATGTTTTGTTTTATGTTATTATATCTCACATTGTGAAACAGAGGAAAATATTAATAACAGAAGTGGTGTGCTTACAGCATCTTTTGCTTTAAGCTCAGCTATTCACCTTGGCATTCTGCTCTGGGTTGAAGCCCATGTGTTGAATTTGAGCCAGTACTACTGCATTCTTTGGAGAGTGCTGCATTACCAGATGTGCTAAACTGGGTCCTTGCCTGCCTGTTGTATTACTGGCTTTGTCCCAGTGAATTGGTCAACAGTCTTACCTGAGCTAAAGAGCAAGTGAAAAGGGTTTACTCCTGTTTGTAAGATGGCTGTCATATGCTTCCAGCTCTCCATTAATCCCCTCCCCTCATCAAAGTTTTGCTGCCATGTTTGACTGAGACTCTTGATTGCTTCTTAAACAGCTTCTCCTACCACCACTAGACAATGGTCTTCTTGGACCCCTCGGCCTTGATTGTTTGTCCAACTACTCCCCAACCTTCACCCGTCTTCACTCATGAACTGATCCTATCAATGTCCCAAATTAATCCTCATAGACCCAACACTCAAGCACCCCACACCACAACCCTAAATCTGACCGCCCTATTTAGCCTCCTCTCCTAGCCTCCCTCAGCTGCCACTTCATGATTTGCATCATTCCTGTTTTCCCCTGCTAATTGTGCAATGGCAGAGGAAAGGCCTTTTTTTTGCATACTTACACGTACAAAGCCTGTTCTGTTATGTAAAATGACTTGGGCCTTGTGTGTTTTTGAATATTGCTGTGGGGCAGGGATGCAGGGGGAATACATGGACCAACCAATGCACCCCTATACTGCATCAAATTAAAGAGCATCTTGAAGCCTCGAAGAACATTTTGGCCACTGTTCCCAATTATTGGGGATGTGGGCATCACTGGAAAGACCAACTTTTATTACCCATTCCTCGTTGCCTCAAAGAGTGTGCTGGTGAATCTCCTCCTTGAATTGTAGCAATAAATTGCCAATGAATGCACCTGTGATATTTAATGTATGAAAGCAAACTACACATTGTGACACGTTACACTATTCACACTAAATTTCATCTGATACTTATATATTTTGATGTAAACATAAAAGAATTTCTTGAACTGAATTATGAACATAATTAAAAGTGCTTTTTTATTTGCTCTAAATGCCACCCTAACAAACAGAAAACAAGGCTGTGTATAGTACGTGCATTCATTCCACTTTCCAGGTGTGTATAGTAGGTGCATTCATTCCAAGATCCAGCAGGAAGTCCTTCATAAATACAGCAATGCTCCAGCATTTTTGGGCCTTTGGTGGTGCCAGAGTGACAGATATTCTGCACTATAGGATACTACTCCTATTAATACCCAAACATACTTTTATTTCACTTCTTTTTTTACATTTTGCACACTAGTATATAATACATTTTTCAGTGAACTTGATGACTTTAAAGGGTGCAGGACATTTGGATCTTAGCTCTGGCTACAAACTTACCCTTGTTCCTGGCTCTGGCAACTCAGCCAGCTCACACTCTGGACCCCGGGCTCTGGCTTCACACCCTGCTTGTGCTCTGGACCTCTGGCTAATATTCTGGATTAATGAGTGAGCCAGATGCCAGTGTAACCATAAAAGTGACTAATGTTACTTGTGGTCACTGATGTTGTCCTAGTTTCTGAACTAAAGCTTTAAGAGTTGCCCTTTGACTATAGGCTACCATTACATTTGTATCTGGCATAGGGTGAAGTTCCCAGCACTGCTGGCTGACATCTCCATAGAAGTCACAACCCTACACTCCAAATCAATCATAATACTTTGGCCCAACAGTTTTGAATGTATCATTTCATCTCTTCAATTACATCCCAACCTGAATATTAGTGCATGATCCAGAAACCCTCCAAAGCTACAGTAACTTGATAAATCTTGAGTCTGATGATATAATTATTCAGTCTCTCCCAGCACAAGCTCTCCACAATCTCAAACAGGTTGAAGTGGTTCTCCATTTTCACATCATGTGACCACAAGTGACATCAGTCACTGTTATGGATATACTGGGATCTGGCTCATTCCATAATCCGGAATGTTAAGATATATATAATTTATTTATTTATTAGTCACATGCACATCGAAACACACAGCAAAATGCGTCTTTTTGTGTTACTGAGAATGCGCTAGGGACAGCCTGCAAGTGTCGTCACTCTTCCAGCACCAATTTAGCATGCCCACAGCTCCTAACCTGCATGTCTTTGGAAATGTGGGAGGAAACCGGAGCACCCGGAGGAAACCCACACAGACATGGGGAGAACGTACAAACTCCTTCCAGACAGTGACGGGAATTGAACCCAGGTAGCTGGCGCTGCAATAGCATTATGCTAACCACTACACTACCGTGCCACCCAAAGGTCCAGAGCACAAACAGGGTGTGAAGCCAGAGCCTGGGGTCCAGAGTGTGAGATGGCTGAGTTGCCAAAGCCAGGATTCAGGAACAAGGGTAGATTTGTAGCCAGAGCTAAGATCCAGATTTCCTGCACCCTTTAAAGTCATCAGGTTCACTGAAAAATTTATTATATACTTGCGTGCAACATGTAAAAAAAAAGGGAAATAAAACTGTGTTTGGGTTTAGGAGTAGCATCTAATAGTACATAATAAATTTTTCAGTGAACCTGATGACTTTAAAGGGTGCAGGAAATCTGGATCTTAGCTCTGGCTACAAACCTACTCTTGTTCCTAAGATATCTGCAACTTTCTGCAAAGATATTAGAACATTGAACAGTTTAGCACATTAATGGGCCCTTCAGCCACCATGTCTGCACCAACCATGATGCCAATCTAAACTAATCCCATCCGTCTAAAGATGGTCTTTTTCACGGTATTCCCTGCTTGTTCATGCATGTGTCTAAATGCCTCTTAAATGTTGCTATTGTATCTGCTTCTACCACCTCTCCTGGCAGCATGTTCCAGGCATCTACCACGCTCTGCGTTAAAAAAAGCCTGCCCAGAAAATCTCCTATAAAACTTTAATCCTTTCACCTTAAATCTATGCCCTCTAGTATTGGACATTTCCATTCCTGGGAAAAAGACATTGACTATTTACCCAGTCTTTTCCTCTCATAATTTTATGTACTTCTATCAGGCCACCCCTCAAACTCCGACGCTGCAGATGTGTCTCCACTCAGCTAACACTTTCCAATCCACGCAACATCCCAATGAACTGCTTCTGCACCCTTTCCAAAGCCTCCACATCCTTCTTTTGGTGCGGTGAGCAGAACAGCACACAACGTTCCAAATGTGGCCTAACCAAAGTTTTCTACAGACAGACCCAGGAATCCCAACTTTTATACTCAATGCCCTGACCAATGAAGGCAAATACCTTAAATTCTTAATTAATCCACATTAATTCTCCCCTCCTCCCATCTGGTTCCATCTGCATTTTATTGTCTGCCTCCACTTATCACCCACCTGCCTGTCTCCCAGTTCCACCCCTCCCTCTCCCCTACCTATCTGCCCGTCAGCATTCAATGCTCCTCAGTCCACCAATCAGCTCCTGGATGAAAAACACGATGATGCTGGAGGAACTCAGCAGGCCGGGAAGCATCCATGGAGAAAAGCAGGCAGTCAGTCAACGTTTCAGATCAGGTCCCTTCTTCAGGACTATGACAAGAAAGTCCTGAAGAAGGGTCCTGACCCGAAACGTTGACTGCCTGTTTTTCTCCACGGACACTGCCTGGCCTGCTGAGTTCCTCCAGCATCATCGTGTTTTTCATCTAGATTCCAGCAGCTGCAGTCCTGTGTTTCTCTAATCAGCCACTGGACCTTTTCCTCTCACTCTCCCTCTTCTCCTTATACTAGCTATTGTCCCTCTTCATGCTCAGTCCTGATGCAGGATTTCAACCCAAAACATCGACAGTTCCTTTCTTCTCATAGATTCTGCTCAAGCTACTGATTTTCTCCACCGGATTGTTTGTTGCTCCAGATTCCAGCATCTGCAGTCTCTTGTGTCTCCAAGGCAAGTATGCTGTATACTGTATCTTCTTTACCACCCTATCCATTTGTGTTGTAAATTTCAGGCAGCTATGGATTTGTACTCCCAAATACTTCTGTACAACAATGCTCCTTGGGGTCCTGCCATTTATTGTATACTTTCCTCTTACATTTGACTTCCCATAGTGCATCACCTCACACTTGTTTGGATTAAACTATTATATTGGTAAGAGTGCAAAATACACTTCCGAGCCAATTTCCGCAAGTAAAGTTGCTTTTGTCTATTCTTTCACCTCAGCATTCAGCGCCTGTACATTTTCAGTGCTCTCTTCTAGCTCAAGATTGTTATTAAAAAAATACCTCTATCCTCTCCACGCAGTATGTATGAAAGATTCACACGTCTTGCAGTCAGGAGTCTCCATCGAAACTGACAGGAGATTGAACCTTCAAGACCTGTTTTCTGATTTTTTTTAAAGCTGATTTTGTTTGTAACCCTAGATTTTTCAAAGTCAGATGAAAGCAAAAAAAACTGCAGATGCTGGAATCCAGGTCAGGCAGCATCTGTCAAAAGAGCAATGTTTCAGGCCAAAGAACCTTTGCTGAAAGTTTCAGAGTTCAGAAGCAAAGAAAACCTTTCTTAATAGGCACAATGCTCATTTGTTTTTTTGGCTTTTTTTTAACCCTTTTGATTGTCATTACTGATGATAATGCATCCTAAGGTCAACCATGGATATTGCTAGAGTTCTGGTAAGTTCAACTCACAATTACTATCACAGGAGACATGGCTTTATTCATCTCTAACAACTAGGAACTATCTCAAACTGTCTCTTACAGTGTATATGTATGCAATGATGTTACAATTTCTTCTGATCACATGATTAATCTTAATGACTATACACAAGTACACCACTTACACAAATTAGAGAAGCTCAAGAAGGTGGCTCCCACCACCCCCTCAGGGACATTTACCAATGGGCAATTAATTCTGCCTTTGCCTGTGGTACTCACTTCTCATGAATTACCAAACAAAAAATCACAGCTATATTCAAAGAGCATCACAAAATTGTCTATTGCGTAACTAATGCTTTTTACCACAATATATCATCAAGTTGTCTGTGCAAAAACAGATTGACATTTAAATGACCACATTTTCATCAGTGGAAGAATTCATTAATGTGGACTTTTTATTCTAAAAGTATTTTGCTAAAAAATCATGAATCACTATCTTCATAGATGATAAACATTTTGTTTTTTTTCCCCTGGCATAAAGTGCTTTCTTTTGAGAAACATATTACCTACTAACTCAGAAAAATACCAAGTTAATTCAATCTACTTAAGCCACCCTATTGATTCAAGAGATAAGCTCAGATATTACTGTTTGCATTATCAGCAGACAGGCTGTTAACCTTATCATGTGATGGTCCTTTACTCAGTAATGTATTTTCCTCACAACAAAGTCTGACATTTTGCAATAAACTGGCAGAAAGTTGAGGAAATTCAACAGCAGGCCTATAAACACAATCCTTAGCTGCTGGAGATTTTTCTCACCATCCCCTGTTCAACTTGGTATGGTGCTTGGCTACTCTTGAGTGCCCTGGTGCACAGACATGATAAAGGGCCATAAACAACACCCACCTTCTCTGTTCCCTTCCAATGTCTCTGCCAATCTCAGGCATTGCCAGTTGGGCATTGTTGTGCCAAAGTTAAGCAGGATTGTTCACAGATCTGGTAGAAATAAGCCTTGAACATGCAATGCTGCACACAACACACTTTAGTGCTAAGTTTCAACAAATCATACTTATGATAACTGCCCATTTAACTGCAGTGCCCATTCCAGTCGGGCCACAGTGTCAGTGGCGACCTAACCTGTGGTGAGCCCAAATCCAAGAGACCTTGCCACCAGCGTGCTCACTCTTTTATACGCTAGCTACTTCTCTCCACCCCTACCTGGGTCGATCCTTTGACCAGGTTGGCCCATCACGTGACCATTGCCTTGGGCACTGTAGGCTTATGTCTGCAGAGACAATACCTTGGTTACCTAGCATCCAGGTCACCCTTGCCCTGCGAACACACATATTTGATCCAAGCAATTGTACCTTGCACTCTCTGGCCAACATTTCAGGATTCTTACTACAGGGATCCATTAGTTTTTCCTTTTAAAAATTCTCAGAAGCCTTTGGGGAGTACATTTCCTTGCAACAGGTTCTGTACTCACTCCTACTCTTTGTAATGCTGCCGTGGATGTACCTTTATAAGGCTGCTTTATCACCACCTTGACAGAAGCATGCTTTACTACATAAAAGCAATCCTGCTTGGAGCCAGAGACATTCTGAAACATTCATGTTTTTGGCAATTTTGGCAACCATCTGTGTTGTGCCTTGTAGTCGGCTATTGGCTTCCTTCAATATTTTTGTGAAAGGGACTTTGCCTGTCACTGCCACTTGGTAGAATTTATGTCTGTAAGACTCTGCCTTCTCAGGGCCTCACCAATGAGAACTGGAACCAACAAACAATCTGCTGGAGGAACTCAGCAGGTCCAGCAGCATCTGTGGGGGGAAAGGAATTGTCAATGTTTCAGTTGAAACCCTGCATCAGCACCGAGGGTGGAGAGGGGAGATGGCCAGTATAAAGAAGAGGAGACTGGTGAGACAGGAGTCTGAGGTGATTGGTGGACTGGGGCAGGGTGGTGGTGGTGAAAGATGATGGGCAGATTGCGTCAGGTAGGGGGGAGGAGAGGGGGTGGAGTTGGGAAAACTGGGACCATTTGGTAAGGAGGCTTTAACCATAGGATCTTCTGTGTGTAAATGCAGATTCAGGTAGATGAATGGTAAAGTTGGGCAGCCATGAAATTCTGGACATTAAAACTTAGCTTGGAATATAGAGTTGGAGAACAGTTCTGAATACAATTTTACACTAAGAAACCTTACTTCATTCCTTTTCAGATTAAGGTGTGTTGTGCAAATTACTGTTGCCATGAGCTGGTGCAATTCACCATGCATTCAGCTTCTGCTGGATAGCTAAGACATGGTAGAGTAAGATCCTCTATGGTTTGGCATCTGGCTCAGCAGGTGCTGGTTGCTGCACTCCTTCGAACACACTGGGGCTCTGGTCCCCACAATCCCTTTGACACACCGGCATTCTGGTTCCCCTGCTCCCCCTGATACATTAGAGCCCCAGTTCCTATGCTCCCTTTAAACTCCTTGGGGCCCTGTATTCTATGCTCCAGTTAAATTTAGTAGGGCCTTGGTCCTCACACTGCCTTTAAGTTCACTGGGGCCTTGTTTCCCATGCTCCCTTGAAATTTACCAGGTTCACTGGAAAATTTATTATACTATTGTACTGTGTAACATCTAAAAAAATGAATTAAAAGTATGCTGGAGTATTAGTTGGATTAACATCCAGTAGTCTGGATAACCTGTCAGTCCAGCACCAAAGCCCCAGATTTGCCAGATTAACAGAGTTTTCCTGTATTGCTTTTCAGCAACAAAACGTTTACTGTTCACCATTAGTGATTACTGCCTTTTTAAAAAACTTACAATTACGAGTTTTATTTACATGATTGTTGAACTGAAGTCTTAAGTTTTTGATGCCAGCCCATTGCAATTGTTTGTCAGGAATTTTTGATGAACAATTGTCAAAGTATTCACGGATGAAAATGAATGTTGGTATAGTGGACAGTGAAGAGTGTTATCTAAGATTATAATGGGATCTAGATCAACTAGTAGGCCAAAGAATGGCAGATGGAATTTAACATGGAGAGGTGTGAGGTATTGCACTATGTTCAGTTAAACCAGGGTAGGACTTACAGAGTAGATAGCAGGGCTCTGGAGAGTGCTATAGAACAGAGGGGCCTTGTGACACAAGTCCATAGTTTCATGAAAATGGTGACACAGGTAGACAGGGCTGTGAAGCAGGCATTTGGCACACTTGCCTTCATTGGCCAGGGCAACAATGTGTAGGAGTTGGGACGTCATGTTACAACCATACAGGTAATTGGTGAGACCACACTTGGAGTATGTGTGCAGTTCTGTTCGCCCAGCTAGAGAAAGGATGTCATTAAGCCGGAAAGGCTGCAGAAAATATTCGCAAGGATATTACTGGGACTGGAGGGTTTGAGTTATAAGGAGAGGCTGGAGCTTTTTTTCCCTGGAGAGTAGGAGGCTGACAGGTGACATAGAGAAGTATATACAATTATGAGGGGCATAGATAAGGTGAATGGTCATCGTCTTTTTCCCAGGGTAGGGGAGTCTAAAACTAGAGGGCATAGGTTTAAGGTGAGAGGGGAAAGATTTAAAAGGGACCTGAAGGGCTACTTTTTCCACGCAGAGAGTGGTGGGTATATGGAGATAAGATTTCTTTATTAGTCACATGTACATCGAAACACACAGTGAAAATACATCTTTGCATAGAGTGTTCAGGGGGCAGCCCGCAAGTGTCACCATGCTTCCGGCACCAACATAGCATGCCCACAACTTCCTAACCCGTACGACTTTGGAATGTGGGAGGAATCTGGAGCACCCGGAGGAAACCCACCCAGACATGGGGGGAACATACAAACTCCCTACAGACAGCGGCGGAATTGAACCCGGGCTGCTGGTGCTGTAATAGCGCTACGCTAACCGCTACACTACCATTCCTGCCGAGGAGCTGCCAGGGGAAGCTGCAGAGGCAGGTACAATTACAACATTTGAAAGACATTTGAACAGGTATATGTGTAGGAAATGTTGAGGGGGATATGGACCAAAGACAGACAAATGGGACTAGTTCAGGTGGACAACTTGGTTTGGGATGGATGGGTTGTGCCAAAGGGCTTGTTTCTGTGCTGTATAAGTCCATGACTCTATGAACGGTAACTGAAAAATACCCAAGGAGGAGATGAGCATTACAAATCAACAGGACAAAATAGGCTTAAGAAAGAAAATCCACAGAAAAAGCAAACCCGATGTTGGCCCCATCCTGTGATGACACAAGTATTTTCCCAACAGACATTATTGGTCAGCAATTAGAGGTTTTGGCTGTTTTGAATTATATCCTACTTTTTTTTTCTATCTTGAAATACAGAAATAAAATCTTCTGATCTTAAACCTCAACTTGATAATACAGCATCGGGATCAGCTGTGGAATTCTCAGATTTTGCATGGGTTGTTTTCACTCAATAAACCATTAAAAAAAGCCTCATATTTTTGAAAGCTGACTTTATCCAAGTTCTAATCCTAGCAAAGAGGTTTGAAATTTGCCTTGATTTTTTCTTTTGTTTTCTTAATGGGACATGCACTTTTAATGCTTTAACAATGTGTTTACCAAGTTGCACTCCGTATAATCTATTTTTATCAAAGATAAAACAAGTGTCTGGAAAAGCTGGATACAAAGAGCAATCAAGCTACATAGCAAGATTTTGAGGTTACCTTAACATTATTCAGATAGTCATTATCCTTCACCTTTGTGGTTGAAATACCAATTTGAAATAAGAAAAGATTTATTTCACTTTATATTCAAAACTATCATCCTGCTAATATACAGACTTTCAAAAATTATTTTTGAATCCAAGATGTACAAACAGCTCTGTCAGAATATCTCCACAGCCTCCAATTCTCAAATTAAACATTTTACAATTACAAAGTAAACTGGCATCTTAGAGGAAAAAACCAAAGAATTCAATTCAAACGAATGTGAAAATATCAAATAATTTAAATGATTTTAATTCTTGTTACTGTGCTTGTTATTGCTGTTCAGGTAATGACTTGGTATTATCAAATGTAGGAGGAAATACTTGGACCAGTTAATATCCAACTTGGCAGTGTATTCTGACTCGATCATTATACCTCAGTACAGATCCACAGTGTCTCTTCTCCATTCCATTTTGATTTGTTCAGGCACATACTAATTATCTAATGAAACATTCATGACATTGGTTTATGTTACAGGGTAATAAATAAGAGTCACATTCTGCAGTTTGTGTGTTATAGACAAAATAATATTGCCCAGTAAAAGAAAAGATATAAACGGAGGCAAGTGATTTTCTGAGAGCTGTATTCACAAAATTCTGGAAAATGAACTAAGATATAAACTCATATCAAATAGGTTTATGTCACACCATGGGGAAGATACTATTTATGAGTATAAAATTTGTCACCGTCAATCCTAGTTGAAGGCTTGTCAGTTTTCCCAGGTTATCTTGGCCTCCTAACAATTTATGCCTTTCCTTTGCTAAATTGAACTTCACTTAAAGGCTCTCCTGAGGGTAAGACTACAGACACCAAGGTGATTTGAAACCGATGAGTAAATTACCTGGTGGGGGATAATTCTGAATTTTTTCAGAGGTCATGTTTTGGTCATCATCCTCCAGTTATTTATATCACTTGTGCTTTGACCTTACTCTGAAAAATGTTCAGTGCTTTGACCCTCATACATGAACTGGCTATCCAATTTGATCTTTGATCATTAGAAATTGAGCTGTCAAAAATGACCTAAAATTACTTCAGAACTGTGCATTTAAAATAGCTTGCTAATAAATATAGGATGCATTCTGATCTGATTTTTTTTATACCTTATGAAATGGATCTGGATATATCAAAACAAAAGCCTATGTCACACTTTTTTACTTATGACTTTTATAATGGTTTGATGATGGGTTTGTAAATTGGTTTGTATGAACCTTTGGCATCAAAAGAACTCCAAAGATTGGTCTCATCTTATGGAGTATGTTTAGATAAACTCACTGGTGATATCTATATGTGTGGCGACTCACCGTTTAGTCGGGCGAACCGGCTCGGCAGTCGGGTCGCGCGGCGTCGGAGCGACGAGACCCAAGATGGCGGCGGGCCTCGTCTTTCCCGAGCGACGGGGAGAACCCGCGCGCGGGAAAGTCTTGATGACGTAGTACTTACGTCATTGCCGGTTGCTTTGGGCGGGAACAGTCTCCCTTAAAGGGCCCGCGCAAGGCGGGAAAATAAACCACTTCTTGTTCGACAATCCTCCGACTAGCGTCTTGTTTTATTTCGCGGTAGCAACCGCTACATATGTTTCTTTTTCTGAATGAATGGGATAAAAATAATCATTTCTATTAAATTCAAAGGATGATAAACAAATCAGGAAGAAAGATACAAAAAAATAAGCTTTTAAGAAGTAGACAGAAAAAAATAAGATTGCTCTATAACAATCACAAAACCAGTAAAATGGCTTTTTGGAAGTTGATGTAAATCATTAGATGCATACCGTATTTGAAATGGCAGCAATATTTAGATTTGATGGGTAAGTAAGTTAATTCCAACACCATAAGAGTGCAGGGTTTTGCTTCTGTATAAATCAGTTCCTTGTTGAAGTAACAGAAGGATTGATGTTGTGAGCATAAACTCTCAAAAGGCATTTGACAAAATACCACAAATAGATCAGTTGGCAAAAGTAAAACCCATGGGATTAAAAGGGCAATGGTAGTGTGAGCACAAGATCAGTTAATGGCAGGAAGCAGCAAAAGTGGTTAACATTTTACATTCAGACTGGAGAAATATCTACATTAGTATTCCACGAATTGGTAAAAGGACCATTGCTGTTTGTAAGATAAGATATCTTTATTAGTCACATGTACATCGAAACACACAGTGAAATACATCTTTTTGCGTAGTGTTCTGGGGGCAGCCCGCAAGTGTCGCCACGCTTCCGGCGCCAACATAGCATGCCCACAACTTCCTAACCTGTACGTCTTTGGAATGTGGGAGGAAACCGGAGCACCCAGAAGAAACCCACTCAGACACGGGGAGAATGTACAAACTCCTTACAGATCGTGGCCAGATTTGAACCCGGATCGCTGGCGCTGTAAAGCGTTACGCTAAATGCTACACTACCGTGCCTGCCCCAAAAAATTACACCGGTTACTCCAGCCAGACCCATTGCTCCCGTAGTCGGCAGGATATAACCACAATCTGCATTCAAGTATAAAGGTATAATTTCAAAGTTTGCCGATGGTACAAAATTACAAAATAAATCATGAGAAGGATAGTATCAAACTGCTGGAAAGTATAGACAGATTGGTGAAATGGTCAGAAACAGAGCAGATGAAATTTGACACGTTAAGGGAGGAGACACATTTTGGCAGGTGGAATAAGTAAAAGGTACAATCTTGAAATAGATGCAGGCACAGAGAGACCCTGAACTATAAGGGCACACACCTTTGAAGGTGGAAGAATAAGCTATTGAGAAAGCATATGAGATGGACTTTATTAACTGGGAAATATGGTACAAAGACAAGGAAGGTACTTAGCTTTTAAGTAGCAGCACCAATATTGCACAATGATTTTAATTGACTATTAATGCATAAATGCAACAATTTAATCATGCTCACATGATTATAAACAATAAACTGCTATTTCTCCAACAGCTACATATTATTTAGCCACATGATATTACACAACGCATGGGGAATCTTTTGCTGGATGATTCCCTCATGAATAATGGTCAGCACCATGAAACTTGTCCATATTCAGCAGCAAATTCAAGTCTGACACAACTGAATCATGAAATACTTGGAGCACTGAAAGTATGCATTTGTGTCTGTGTAGTTTCTTAGCTACATTAATTCAAAACTACCAGAAAACTAATCTCAATAATCGGCTTGCCCCATTATCCTAGGTTTCCCGGTGCTTTTAAGCAGTTCATGGCATAAAGTGAGCTACTTAGTGTAAGGGATGGTTGTAGAGCAATCTTATTTTTCTGTCTAGTTCTTATGGGCTTGTTTTTTGTAAGTTTCTTTGTGATTTATCATCTTATGAATTTAATTCATCTACACCAATCAGCAAATGAATAATCATTGCCTTTAATCTAAATAGGACACACCACTGACCTTAACTGAGTAAATGGATAAGATAAGGATAAGGGAGATATAAAAGCTTGCTGAAAAGAAGACCAAAATAAGACCATAAGACATAGGAGCAGAATTAAGCCATTCGGCCCATCAAATCTTTTCTGCTATTCAATTGAGGCTGATTTATTTTTCCCTTTCAACCTCATTCTCCTGCCTTTCCCCAGTAACCTTTGACACCCTTACCAATCAAGAACCTCTCAACCTCCACTTTAAATATACCCAATGACTTGGCCTCCACAGCTGTCTGTTGTAATACATTCCACAGCTTCACCACTCTCTGGCTAAAGAAATTCTGCCTCATCTCTATTCTAAAGGAGCATCCTTCTATTTTGAGGACATGCCCTCTGGTCCCAAACTCTCCCACTACTGGAAACATCTTCTCCACGTCCACTCTATCCAGGCCTTTCAATATTTCGTAGGTTTCAATGAGATCCCCTGTCATCCTTCTAAACTCCAGCAAGTAAAGGCCCACAGCCATGAAACACTCCTCGTATGTGGAAGCAATGTTTTCTTGATCCAGTTATTAGAGAAAATTCATACAGAAAATTGACAAATTTTTTCAGGGTCTCCCAGGGGTAGGTTGTCCATGAATCTTTTAGAAAAATGTATTATTAGTGAGGGTGACATATATCTTGTGATCTTGTGATTTAACAAAGAACCATTGAATGGGGAATAATGGGAAATGCAATTATCTGCTATAGCGATGGCCGTTTCTATTTTTATCTTGTCAACCAAACTCACTAATAGCTTCATACACAGAAGTAAAGAGAAAGCTAGAGTACATTTTTTTTTATAAACTGGGAGCTATATTTGAAATATATTCTGTTCAAAAGAATTTCAGTGTACACAAAGCTGCTAGTGCATCAAAATAGAGGTGAATTTAATACATTCTAACATACATTAGATAAATTCAATGTAACTGAATAGGCTGTTCAATCTATTGTGCTCTAAAAGCAAGTCAGTGAAAACCACGTATAAATCAGTCTTTTTTTTCCCCAGGTTTCAAAACAATAGAATGTTCTACCTACCCTGGACCCAAGTTACAGATTAACTCTGACCTCCAGATTTTGAAACTCAACTTTATCTGGATACCTGGATATCTGGATTATTTATTGATTTCAACTTTACGTTTCTTCCTACATTTGCCCTTGTAAAAGTAGCTTGAATGATGTACCTTTAGTTCCTCAAGTGAATAACGTGATAGTGGAACTGGTGAACAGCAAATAGCTGAACAAACACAATTTAATTTTTTGATGTGTCTTTTATATATTAAAATGTTCCACAGTGCTTCATAGGAGCATTAACAAGAAAAAAATTGCACTGAATCATATAAAGAGATATAATGGAAAATGACTAAAACTTGACAACAGAAGGAGATTTTAAGGAGCTTCTGAATGGAGGAAAATGGGTGGAGAGGCATTGAGGTTTATGTAAGGAGTTCTAGAGCTTAGGGTCTTGAGAAGGAAGACGTTATTGCTAAATATGGAATGACGTATATGGGCTGCTTAAGATGTGAGAATCAGAGGAACAGGGGAAATCTCAGGGAAATGTGGGAATTATGGAGGTTAAATACATAGGGGGGAGCAAGCCCAAGGACTAATTTGAAAACAAAAATGGTATTTTTAAATTCACAGTGTCTCCAGACGGGAGTACAGCAAACACAACGGAGATGACTGAATGGAACTTGGTGAGAGTTTGGATGCAAGCAGAAAAGTTTTGAGTGAGTTCAAGGTGATGCAGGGTGAGGAAGGTTCGAGAGGCTGACCAGGAGATCACTGGATAGTTGACAAGAGGTAATAAGATGCAGGAACAAAAAACTAATCAGAAAGGTGACAATGGATTAAAAAAAAATACAAAAAAAATAACCATTCTTTGCAAGCTCATGTTTCAAAAGAAAATCCACATGAAAATCTAATTGGAGCACTGACTTCTCTGAAGAGGTAATAATTAGTCTACTTAGCTGAAGCGCTTGTAGGCTAATATCAAACCACAAATGATTCTTGCCAAGATAAAAATGTTATGCTGGAACTCCAGATAATAGATTTTACCCAAGCGGTTGAAAGGGCATCAGTTCAGTCATGCTTAATTTGTTTTCCAATGTAGTCTTGTTTCAAAATACGATGAATAAAGCAGGTAGCAAAACGTTTCCACTAAGAATAATGTGATAGAATATTGGATTTCTTGCCGGTGATGGTGATATGCTGAAAATCTTTAATAAAAAGTACACATGCAGGCATGATTGCTAAAAGTTTTTTTTTATCTGTCATTTTGTAATGGCACATCAACTGTCCTGATCTCATACCAGTTTTCTCACGACTTGATAGAATGGTTTGACTGATCTAAACTTTACAGTTTAAAATCATAAGTATGTGAAATTATGATGTGCAGAAATTAGTGCAAAATTGACAAATACATTTTCTGATGTAGGAGCTAATAACCTTTCAGTTCAAACAGTATATAAAGGAATTGCAGATGAGCATACTTTTGAATTTTGAATTCTCTGCACCCTCTGATGGGACTAGACTTTATTAAAATTGTTACTCCTCAGTACTATCATATTTCAAAGTTTTGGTTATTCTTTGAAAATATGATACAGTTAAGCAGAGAAAAGCATTTGTTCCTTAACAGATTACTAAATAATAAATTTAATTACTCTTTATTAATAAATATATACAAATGTAAATAATGCAGATGGCTGGGTGAAACCTGAGTCATTGACATTGTAAAACTGTTTTAGAAGACCAATTCCTCCTTACCGTAGCTCATTGGAATCATTTGTCAGAAAGTCATACACTGTCAATAATGTGGTCTGAAAAGAATTAATAATATCTTCCTACTTGAAATTGGGAGCAAAAATCCATTATCCGTCTTGTGCTCAACAATTCATGCATAAAACAATCCATTGCTGATGAGAAGACTGAAAGTGTTGGTGTTGGGTTTAAAGGAACTTAATTAATACAACAGAGAAGATTTGTTTTTTGATTTACTTTACAGCATCAACACTGATTTACCTATTAATCACTGTCAGTAGAAAACAAATCTGCTCCAATGTTTAGCTTTAATGCAGACCTAGATTTTGAATTTGAGGACTGAACTCATTTGATTTTATATAATTATTACTTTGACATGTGAATTATTGTAATGGATTGTAATACATTAAAGAAAAGGAAATCATTTATTCTTCTGTCACTGAATGATTGATATTATTAAATAAAAGCAGACACCTTTCTGCATTGTCAGTGATCCTGCACTAGAACATGGGAGCATACAGGTCCTGGAAAGACTTTTACAGTTTAATTGGAGAGTCTTTCCTTTTGAATGAATTTTTGCTTCAGGACTAAAGCACAACTTGGATATCTCAAATCAAACCTTATCTGTGTGCACAGCTACACAATCAGGTGCTTTCAGAGTATCATTAAATTTCAAATGCTCCCGAGTCACATGTCTATTGTTAACTTCATACCTTGTTTCAATGATTAATCTCCTGCTTTTTCTCCTTAACTTTTGAAAACTAGCCGGTTTGGTCCTGCAGTTACAGGTCATCTTCCAGTCTCAACCAAGTTCAGTTTCTGCATTTAGCATATGTAACAGAGCAAAATACTGCAAGACACTTCAAAAATGATATAATTGATTTTGAACTGCAAAAATTAGATGTAAGGGCAGATGACCAAAGGTTTGCTGAAAGTGGTGGGTTTCAAGAGACATTTTTTGAAGGCAGAATAGTAGAGAGGCCAAGAAGTTTAAGGAATTTCATAACTCATGACCTTCACTACTGAAGGTGCAGGTACAGGTAGTGGAGTAATTAAACTCAGGAATGATTCTGAGATCAGAATTAGAGAAATACAGTTATCGTGGAGGGATATAGAGGTGGAGAAGATGACAGAGGTAGGGATGGGCAAGAAAATGGAGAAATTTAAAAACAGGAGTGAGAACTTTGAAATCAAGGGATCACTTAATTGGTGGGTCAAAAAGCACAGGGTGCTGGATGAATGGGACAATATGGTTTATGACCTGGGCAGCAAAGTTTGAGATAATCTCAAGTTAATGGAAAACAGAGCAGTGGAGGTTGGGCAATT
The DNA here is from genome assembly GCF_009764475.1 of Pristis pectinata. Lineage (NCBI taxonomy): Eukaryota > Metazoa > Chordata > Chondrichthyes > Rhinopristiformes > Pristidae > Pristis > Pristis pectinata. The sequence continues at coordinate 39,578,494 of NC_067408.1, read as the reverse complement.
TTGCAAGAGGCTAATCTAGAGGCCACAAAAACAATGAAGGATTTAAGATGCAGATAAACTGGGCCAGGGGTGATGAGGTCAATGTTATGGAGGTGGAAATCTGTGGTCTCTGTTTTGATGAAGAAATATGATCTGAAGCTCATTCCATCACCAAATCAAACACAAATGTGATGACAAACAACATCAATTGTGAGGTGACCACATCTAACTTCAATCCTTTCCTTGACTACTGTTCCTGTGTGTGCTGTCCAGGATCAGTTACTAATGCCAATGGAAAGTGTTAATTGCGGGTGCTGGGCTGGAGAGTCCTGTATATGGTCCATCAATCAAACTTACCACTTGCCCACACCATCTCAGTACAGATGGGAAGATCAGGTTGAGCTGCTTCTCTAACCCCAAGAATCCTCTAGTGAGGGGAATGGGCCACTAGCAGCCTGTGCTGTCAAAGGCTTTTACTTTAAGTTCCTCTGCCAATGAGGACTATTTAAACATAAGTTTTTGTTAATTATTTCAAACATTAAGATGTAATAAATTTAAATAAAATATCTTAAAATACCAGACATTAATTATAAATAATAAAATAACGTAAAATAAAAATAAACAAACCATCTGCCAGCAATCCCAGTTAAATAAATGGGGTTGCACTGCTTTCTCCAGCCTTGGACCCTCTAGTCTGCTAATGGATAGGGAGGACAGATGCCCCATCAACTTGTTCCTCCCTTCAGCAGTTCAATGCTGAATGATTCATCAGCAGGTGTGAAAATCAGAGACAAGTTGACTTGGAAGGAGAATATCACCTGTGATTCTCAACCAAACAGCATTAATCAGCAGGACATTGATATACTTAGATGATCCTGAATGACCTTCAGATCACATATCTTCATGCAATTTTGCTTGGGGCAGTGTGCAATGTGTCCATTGTCTGACTATCTCAAATCCCGGACCTTCAGTCCAATTATGCACAGTAACTGCAAAGCCGTGAGAAGAGTGTGAACTTTTAAGAGAAACCTCCTGCTGCTTCAAGTAGTTGGGTATCATGCCATTCCAGGTGGATATCCAGACAACAATTATTGTGGTTGCTACCCTCCCCAACTCCTCCCCAAAGAAAAGGACTTACCAGTGAGATGGAAGACATCAGGATCACTAACAATGACTCCAGGGCTCATTCTTTTGCAGACTCAGATAGAGCTGGGCTCTCCACTGAATGCATGTTTCTGCATCTGAGGTCCAAATTATTTTTGAAGGGTGTATTCATGTTATAATATTGCAACAGCAATATCAATTGCCTTTTACATGCTAATTGGTTACTGCTTTGTCCGCGGTGGTCTTTATCCATAAATGCATCTTATGCATAGAGAATTGTGATATGAAATACTACAGCATGCAAAGATCAGGGATCGATTTTCAAATCGAGTGTAATAACATACTGATTGGTTCACAACAGGAACTGTAGGTGGGCATCAAGAATTTAACCATTTAATCACCAATAATAATTTCTAGACTGTAATCACTTATTACTGTTTCCATAAAATCGAATAAAGGTGTTCGTTAATTCTTCTCAATTGTTGAACTCTTAATAAAAAAAACTAAGTGGATAGCTATAACTTAGGTGAAATGATTCTCATATCATGCCTTCTGTTAACTTGGAAAGATATTTCTTTTTTCACTCAATCACCACAAATTCTTTTTGAATAAAATCTGTTATTCTCAAACCTTTTGGAAGTAAGTGAACTTCTTAGATAGAAATAAAATGACATTTGAAGTTGCTTTTGTTTCTTTTTCAGTATTTGTGACCACAGCTAACCTCAGTCCTTCCTTTGCTGACAGTTCACATGTATGTGATACATCTAGGAACGGTTACTGGATGGCAAGGAAAAGTGTGAACCCTGTATGATGGTTGGGTAATCTTGGATAGCGCCCATCACTTAAATTCACCACTGACCAAAACAACCTGATCCAGATAGGGAGGACCAGCTGAGCTGGTTCTCAATCCACAGGAATCCTCTGGTAAGGGAAGTAGACAACAAGCAGGGCCCAGAATCATCACGGATTATCCCACTGTCTTCCATCTCACTGGTAAGTCCTCCCCTTTTGGGTAGAGTTTCACAATGGTAGCAACCAATGGGTATCATGTCATTGTCTGAAATGTCTACCTACAATGGCATGATACCCCAATACTTGAAGCAGCAGGAGGTTTCTCTTAAATGTTTACACACCGTTCACAACTTTACAGCTAATTGCATAATTGGGCTGAAAGGTCAGGATTGGAGATATTTACACAATGAATGCATTGCACATTGGCCCAAGTAAAAACGAATGAATACCATTTTACTGAATATTTTCAAGCACGGAAGATTTCTAACTCCACTTGTTTACTCCAACAGTGAGCAAAGCAATTTAGAACAAGAAAAGGCAACATGTATTTTTGTATTCAACCCATGTTCATTTCAAAAGCTAAAATAACTGAGAACAGACTGATTTTCTCTTCCAGTCATGAAAAATATTGAAAGTTTATTCCAAATAAGGAACATAATAAAACCATATTTCTAGTCAGGAACACTGACTACTATCCTGGTCATAAAACTGCTCCCATTGTCATCAGTTACTGCGTAAATGGGCCTATTTCATAGACTATCAAGTGGAAGATCATTCATCTCTCTGAGGAAAATATGTTGAGCTGGAAGGAAGTATTTCAGTGCTTTATCTTTTAAAGTGAACTCAGCATGAATGAAAGATTCAAAATGCTTTTCTTTGAAATAAAAAGTGATATTTAGTTTTCCTTACAGTTTTAATAATTTTTTTGAAATAAAAATCATAAGCAAATTCTTCTCCACTTTCAAATGGAACAACTGTTGTTTCAGCACTAAGCATGTTCATTAGGCAGGAATTTCCCATGTCAAACACACAAACTCATCTTTAGCATGTGTCATGCTGTTTGCAAATTTGGGGTGGGCAGTAGCACATAAAGTAGCCAGATCATGATATCAACCTTCAACCATTACTGATTTCACTAACCAGGCCAAATTGTTTCAACGTTGGCAGAGAGAACCCAGAATTTAGCAACAGATCACACTGCAATCATGCAAGTAATTAAGGATTTCTTTAAATGGCAAGTTTGTTGGTGGTTGGTGACAAGAGCCCATGACACTTGGGGGAAGGGGTGTGGTAATGTGGATAGAGGACTGACTAACAGGAAACAGAATGAGATAAATGGGTCATTTTCAGATTGGCCATCTCTAATAAGATAAGATAAGATTTCTTTATTAGTCACATGTACATCGAAACACAGTGAAATACATCTTTTGCATGGAGTGTTCTGGGGGCAGCCCACAAGTGTCGCCATGCTTCCGGCGCCAACATAGCATGCCCACAACTTCCTAACCCGTATGTCTTTGGAATGTGGGAGGAAACCGGAGTACCTGGAGGAAACCCACGCAGACACGGGGAGAACGTACAAACTCCTTACAGACAGTGGCTGGAATTGAACCCAGGTCACTGGCACTGTAATAGCGTTATGCTAACCACTACAATACCATGCCTGCTGAGGACTCAACTATTTACTAACTATATTAATAACTTAGGTTAGTGTACTGGAGGTAAATTGTTGAGAAAACAGACAGGTGTTAAACTAGATATAAGGAGTGAGCAAAAGGTCTGCAAAGGGCTTTAGACAGGATGGAGAGTATTGTGAAGAAATAAGGTTTTTCACTTGATGGCAAGATGAGAATATTATTTAAATGGAGAGACACTCCAGAAAGCTGTGAAATTTGGTGAGCCCTGCAAAGGTGGTAAGATTGTGAGAATGTAGTGGTAAATATTGATGTTAGATCCAAATTCTGATTGCTAGAGGTTGTTGATAGGTAAGGGAGATGTATGGCACAGGCTAGTGTCTAACCCTAGGTTAGTGAGAGGAGTTCTTAGTGTACACCGACCTATATCATGCCTGCACCATCCTTAAATTTCTAGCAGCACTATATCAGTATCCCTTTTATTTGACTCCCTACATTCACCTTGTTTACTACTTTCTCCCACTTCCCAGGAAGACCACCTCCATCCTTTCCTTCACATTATCAACCAAAGGCCTTCCAAGCTGAAAATCAGGGTTCTTGTTTTCTGTAATCAGCCATGGCTTCCAGTAATTTCACTTCCAATGCCGGTGAAATTACTTCCACCATTAGTTGCAAGCAAAAACAACTTCTGAAAAGCACCAGCTGCTGTATAAAATTGCACTCCCTGTATGGATAATAGACAACAATATTAGCACTGGTTGGTTGGTGATATTTTAATAAAGTTGCAATATGAATTCAGCATTAAATTAGCACCGAGTCAAATTAACACTGATTAGTAGTGTATTGTATAGCCTTTGCCTGTTTGACAACATCATCCAATATAACCTCCAATCTTTATTTCAAACCTAGCATTTCCAATACTTCATATGTCTTATATCTGTTTTATGCTTGTTTTCTTTTAAATTGTAAAAATTTTCTTTTTGTTCCAGCATATGATTAGATGCGATTTGAAGTTTATTAATACAATTTACAAACCACAGGCATCATTGAAAAGGAAAAAAATAATTTGTTGCTGCTATCTAATAGAAATATGAAATGCCAGCAATATATTTATTAGTGATAAATTTGGTCAATAGCACTGAACTAGAAGTCAAATTGTCAAAGTCATCTCATATTGATAGACTGACCATATCTGAATTTGTTACTTTGGATCAGTTTAATATTACTGTCAATACTTTGCTGCATGACATCTTTTGAAAAAGTGCAATTGAAAATAAAAACATTCTAGATGCTGGAAATCTGAAGTAAGACAAAAAATATTAGAAATATTCAACAGGTCAGTCAGCTTCTGTGGAAAAGAATTAATATTTCAAGTTGAAGGCCCTTTTTCAAATTGAAAACCAATTGAGTTTTAAATTGCAGAGAGGGTGGGGTAGGACTGGAGAGGACGGGGCAGGATTAGAGAGGGCAAAAGTAATCTCTCTCAGAGTGGGTGGTCAGGATTGCCCAGGTGATTCCATTGTTTACAGAGCAGTCCGACTGATAGATTGAGGGTAGTTAAAGAGAGAAAACAAAGGGTGCATTAGAGCTGTGAAATTTAGGTCAGGGATGTTGCTGAAACCTGACATCAAAAGGAGGATGTTGGAAATAGCCAGCAGATTAGACAGCACCTGTGAAGAGAAAAATATTCAAATGGATAACCTTACAGCAGAACTGATAAGAACAGAAAAAGAAAGTTAGCTGGAATTGTTGAAGTCAGTATCAAGACCCGAAGGCTGCAATGTACCCAGGTGGAGGATGAGTTTCAGGTTCTCAGGCTTATGCTATGCCTTGTTTGAACAGACAAATAGGTCAGAGTGAGTGTGGGATTTCCCGTACAATGCAGGAGATGCAACACCTGCTCTTTTACATCTTCCCTTTTCACCCTCCAGGGACCCAAAATGTTCTTCATGGGAAGCAGCAATTCACTTGCATTTCTTCCATTGTATCTGGTGGTTAGTAATATGTTCCCCTCTAAAATGGCAAAACCAAAGCAGGTTGGGTGACCACTTTGCACAGCACCTCTGTTCAATCCATAGGGGCATCCTGAGCTTCCAGTGTCTGCCACTTTAGTTTTCAGTCTCATTCCCACCCTGACTTAGCTGCCTGCTTTTGTTTGAAACAATGTACTTCATCCAATGGTCAAAATGTCAGTTTCCTTCGTACTGCATTCCCAATGTGAACTGAGCACTTCATTTGTAGTTTGTTAACTTGCGAAGCAGAATTAAAGCAGCGACACACATCTTTTATACATTTATATGCCAGTCATTAGTGGTGGTAGCCATCTTCTACCAGGAGGAATAACAAGATACTTGAATATAAGACAGAAGTCTACGTAAAATAGAAACAATTAATTGTATTTGCAAAGATTTGCCTTGTCTACGAAAAGCTTGTTGTTATTCTCCAAATGACCCTTCTTTCTCTTTTGCTTATTTATGTGGAGGCCCGGTTTTTTCTCTCATTCAGAATTTCCTGAAATTATCACCTAATTCTTGTAACTGTAAAATACGTGGAAGGATTACTTAATTTTAAACAAGAGGTTAGAAATTTGAGCGAGAGCTATCTTGACCACTTTGAAAGTGCTCACCTGTTAATTGCTGCTTTGTTTAGATTCTACAATCGGTAAAACAGATTTTCACACGAGCTTGCAATGATAGTTTAGGGGACATGACTGATTAGTTTTATTATGGAGTGTCAGGAAGGAAAATTTAATGTTTGTCTATCTTCTATCATGACATACTTATGTTGAAGAGGTTATACGTACAAACTAATAAATAAAGCATCACTTCTAAGCTGATTATACTGGTGTTTACTTTGATGAGTTAATAAAGTTTGCCTAACTGTCCAAGTCATTTGATAGGGAGCTTATGCCAGTGTCTTTTCCAACATGCATGCCTTGGTCTACATCACGAGACAGCTTTTTATCTTCTCTTTGTGGAATGTATATTGTAGCCAAGATATACATGATATGTCTAATTAATAAGAGTAAACACATTTGAAGCACAATTCATCTGCTGCAAGCTTGCATGCTAAGACCCAGAGAGCTTTTAACTCCAAGACCTAATTATATTTGAAGATCAGACTCTTGTCCAAAGCTGGCAGGAGTTATATCTAATAGGTTGAAGAACTAATTTTGGCAATAGAAGACAACCACTGGGATCTATGGAAACAATCATTAGTGATAAATTGGTTTGCGGAATCCAGGTTTAGATCCCCTTCAGGGAAGAGGAAGTGGGAGCAGCTTGAAGGGGAGTCATGAAATGTGGCCACCAAGGAAAAAAGAAAAAAATGTTTGCCCCACTGACCCTTGCTGCCATTTTAGTCTTAGAATTGTACAGCAAGAAACAGGCCCTTCGACCCACTGCATCAATGCTGACTTTTTTGCCCATCTACAGTAATCCCATTTGCTGGCATTAGGACTGTATCCTTTCAAGATTTGCCTCTTTAAATGTCTGTATAGATGCCTCTTAAACGTGGTGAATGCATCCAATCCCATCTCCCCTGGTGGTGCGTTCCAGATGTCATCCACTCCGCGTTAAAAAAAATCTTATTCCCTAAGCTCCCCTTTAAATCACCTACCTCTCACCTTAACACTATGCCCTCTTGCATTTGATACCCCTACCATGGCAAAAAGATTTTGAATATTTACCCCATCTATGCCTCTCATAGTTTTATATACCTCTATCTTACATACTGTTATCTATTCTATTCACTCCTCAGTCTCCTTTGCTACAGGGAAAACAAGCCCAGGAGAAACAAAGGACTGCAGATGCTGGAATCTAGATGAAACACTATGATGCTGGAGGAACTCAGCAGGCCAGGCAGCATCCGTGGAGAAAAGCAGGTGGTCAACATTTCAGGTCAGTACCCTTCTTCAGGACTGAAGATAGGAAAAGGGGAAGCCCAATATATAGGAGGGAAAAGCAGACCAGTGATAGGTGGACAAAAGAGGGGAGGCAGGGTGGGCACAAGGTGGTGATAGGTAGATGCAGGTAAGAGATAACGATAGGCAGGTGTGGGGAGGAGGGGAGAGCAGATCCACCAGAGGATGTCAAAGGTGAGGAGAAAAAGGAAAAAAAAAGGGTAGAAAAAAGAGAGATAGACTAGGAAAGGGAAGAAGAGAAGAAGCATGATGGGGCATTGTGGGGAAGGGGGTGGGGATTACTTAAAGTGGGAGAATTCAATGTTCACCCAGTTAGGCTGCAAGGTTCCAAGAAGGAAAATAAGGTACTGTTCCTTCAGTTTGTGCTTAGAATTCTCCTGGCAGTGGAGGAGGCCGAGGACTGACATGTTAGTGATAGTGTGGGAGGGGGAGTTGAAGTGACTGGCAATGGGAAGATGCAGATCACAGATACGGACAGAGTGCAGGTGTTCTGCAAAACGATCACCGAGTCTGCATTTGGTCTCGCCAATCTAGAGGACGCCACACTTGGAGCACCAAAAGCAGTAGAACAATCTCTCCCCGTAATTAATCCTGGTGAATCTCCACTGCACTCTCTCCAGCACATCAGGTTTTGCTAGTGGTGGAACCACTGCTGTTCCCTGCTAACACCCCAGAATGAGATAACAAATTCTGTCAACATTACTGTGAGACAACTCATCTAGTTAGGTGCAGGAGCACTTTCTACCTGCATTTTAAGATCATAGTCAGTCAGAAAGGTAAGGAAAAGGAGTGTGTATGTTCTCAGCTTCAGTTTAAATCTCCTCTCTACTATTCCCACTATCCTCCACCACATCACCCTCCCCTGGCCCTGCCAGCTTTCATCAGGTGAGTTGTCAAATTGAAGTCACCACGATACACCGGCTGCTCATACTTGGCATTGGTCTGTGCTCTTGGACGTGAAAGGGGTTGGACTGGCGATCAAGCCTTTATAAATGTAGCTTGCTCCAAAGGGGATCCAATCATCTCCAGTGTCTTCACTACAAAACTTTCAGGAGTTCTACTGATTCATCTAATTAATGGAGTTCTACTCAAACTTTAAAAATTGCCTTAAAATTTCCACACCAACTGAACTTTACAGATCTAAGGAACATAGACTTTTGGGGCATATTTGTTGAAAGCTACTGCTTTTTGAGGATTGGGTGATTTATACAAGTTGCCCTGGGCACAAGAGAAACTGGTGAATAAAACTGCTAAAAGTGAAACCTACTTTTATGATACTAAACAGAAGTTCAGAGAAATGAATGACAAATATTTTAATTTCAAGGTGTAAAAACTCAGAGGTAGTATTTCTAATGTGGGTTTGGGGGGTTCTTCCAACTGTCCTTTGTAACCCTAGTGTAAGATTTGTAACATTTTTCCTGTTTCCTTGAGGTTTCCATCAATCATCCTCCCAAGTTTTGTAGTTGATCAGATGGTCCCCTGTGGAAATTTAATCTCCTATGAAATCATTGGTACGAGTTGCTGTTTTTATATCTGTGATTTTAAATCACTCAAATTAAGCCATCACAGGAAAGAAGTGCAGTTCCACATAAATCAATAACCAATCATCTGTGTGACAAAACAAAAAATGGTATTTTACTCAGCATCACAACAGGCCTCAGAACAAAAATATCGCAATGTTCTTTTCCAAATACACAGTGCACTGGCAAACATTTTGATGTTGCCAAAGAATATTCAAAGTATATAGTTAGTGACACTTGCTGTTCATTATGCTTATGTTTGCTCACAAAGTTTCTATTGGATCTTATATTTGAGCTTGGTGATTTAGGGTACTGTGAAAGGGGTGGGAACAAACAGAAGCATAGGTTCCCAACCAATCATCAATGAATCATAGGTAATGTGAAGTTATGGACATGGACACACTTAATGTTAAGGATCCATAATTGTATTCCTCCACACCCCAGCAGATTTAAACACTGCACACACCCCTTTATTGATTAAAAATTTTCAAGAGCATGCCACAGGGGGTATATTACATATAATCGTCGGGTATCTTGTGGTATTTCTTTGCTCTGCGCTGCTTCTCGCACCAAGGCAAGTAAAGGAGTAGAACTACCAATAAACATATTTTTATTTAAGGTAGTCAATGCTTAACATCAGTAATTGTAAATAAAATGTTATACCACATGATACCCAGTGCTTAAAGGAGCATTTGTATATCTATGTTAATCAATCAAACTAAAGAATTCTTTCTGGGACAGGAAGCTGGAGTTTTAACATGGGGAGGTATGTGGGTTTGGGTGCCGGTTGTTCAAGTTAAGCTGAACAAGAAATAAAATGGAAGGCCATCAGAAAGCCAGCTCCAACCATCTGACTTAACACTTGGGTTTTGCACAGGTTCTCAGGAGAAATGGTTTGCCTGTAAATATTTCCTAACAGCTCACTTCGAGAGATATTTCATCACATTTTGTTTATCTTTGCTCCCAGGATTACTGAAATCTGCCAATGAAAAGAAAACAGTCTGAGACCATGACAACTGAAGGGGCTCATCAGAATCTATGGGACCTATTGCAGGAAATATTCAGTACTCACAACTGCTTTCTTACCTACTGATGGAAAAGGATGTGTCCACACTACCCTTGCTACATTTCCACAGTTTTCTGAATCACATTATTGGCTGCCTTGGACTGGACCTCAAATGTGGAGCAATGAGCAGCACCAACTTTTGGAGAAGCTGCAGCCAACAGAGAGGTGAGGAGCAGAGTTTGCAGGACTGGATCTGCAGGCACAGGCTGACCTACCATAATACCCCACAGCAGATCTTCAGGGTCATCTCTGCAAGGAAACCTGTGGAGCAAGATAAAATAGACGAGGAGGAATCGGCAGTAGAGTAGTGCAGTTAGAAGAGCTGCTGCCTCACAGCTCCAGTGACCCGGTTCAATCCTGGCCTCCAACGCTGTCTGTGTGAAGTTTGCAAGTTTCCTCTGGGTGTTTCAGTTTCCTCCCACATCAAAGCTGTGTGGGTTTTAGGTTAATTGGTCACTGTAAATTTTCCCCAGTGTTTAGGTGAGTGGGAGAATTGAGGGAAGGTTAATAAAATGGGATTAGTGTAACCTGGGTGCTTGATTGTTGGGGCAGGCTCTTTAGTCCACAGTTCTACATTGTACGATTCTCTGTAATGAAGTTATGCAGCACCTGCTCTCCATTTTACTTCTAGAATGCCCTTATTAATAGAAAGTTCAATTAGGTTGCACCAGTGACTCAATGTTTGATCTTCTATCTTTCACATCCCCAACCCACCCACTGTTCCTCAAAGGTACAAACACTGTAAAGTTTCGAAAGGGGTAATTATATGATTTCTTTTATCTGTGTATTTACATTCACTGGAAGTTGCTGTTCAATTTACTCAATAATAGTGGGAACAGATAACTTCAGCCTGAATTTTATACAAATTCTAGCCCATTTTGAAGTATTTTAACCATTGTTTAAGAGCTATTAAAGTTGCTCAGTGCTCTCGTCCTCACTTTCAGATCCAGCAGCCTCTATGGATTATCTTCCTCCATTACCGTAGCCTGTAAAATAATCCTTTACAATCCCTAGGTGTTGTTACGTTAATGGATATTTGGAATAGCAGAGAAAATTCTGGTTTGAAGGAAATAAGATCTTGCTATAAATGAGAAATATCTGAGTTCAATAGCTAAACTATCAAGATAGAGGATTGGTTTGGCAACAATTCATTCCTTGTATTGTGAAGTTTATTTTGATTCTGCTTTCAATTTTAGTAACAAATGTTTCAGATCATGAAGTACAAAAATCAAAAAACAGTCAATTCATCTGACTTGGATTCCCTCTAATTCCATTAAAATTGGTTAATTTCCAGTTTTTGATCTTTATCTTTGACAACTTGAGCTTGCACATTCAGATACAAACACTGCAAACATAACCAAGCGCTATCCCAAATTATTTGGCTTGTGTATCCTTTCCTTCTGTTTAATCACTTTCTTGTATCCTAATACCTTCACCCTTTATTCAATTACAATGGACTTTCTTTCATTCACAGACATATGCAAATTTACCCATTCCCTCCTTAGAAGCCTTGCCCACTGTTTCATTGCCTGTGGATATTCAACATTGAAGTAAAACCCATTGTTGAATTCCTCAGAATTTATTTGAATTTCCCAAGAATATGGAGCCTCTTGTCTATACAATCACTCCTGCTACAAATAGCTGCATTTTAACTGCTCCTTCCTGGTGTATTCAGTACGCAACAGCAGGAGTAATCCTGTAACTACTTGTCCTTTAATCTAGAACCTGGCCTGCTAAATTACTTTTCTGTTCTTTCTTTTGTTACGAGTTTGTGATAAATGACTTCTGGCCACTTTCCTTATCCCAGTGGGGACCACCTCAGGAATAATGATCTCAGCATTTTATGGCTTTGAATAATAATGTAAAAGTACAAAGAGCAATCCAAAATTTAAAAAAATACTTTGTAGGAAGGTTATTTTTAGTAAATTGAGGAGTGGTCTGGTCTGGATAAAGCAGAGTCAAATATTGATATGCAGAAATACAATGAATGATATTCAGAGAAGAGATGGTTCAGCAGCAGTTCAGGTATTTCTCATAATTAGGATGTGGTGGGGCAGTGCTGGAGAAGAAAGGAGGAGGCCAACCAGTGCTAGAGCTCCAAAGACACTGAAAGAGTGGAAAAGAAACATGAAGCATAGGAATAGGCTGAATGACAAACATCAGCTTAACTATATGGAGAGTTCCTGGCTGAATATTAAAAGATAAAACAGAGAAGAAGTAACAACCAAGATAAAAAGGCAAAGAAACAGTACAAGAAAGTGAACCCAGAAATTTTCCATAGTCATCCCACCAGTAAAGTGATTCTCAATGGAAAAGTGAAGCTGATTACATTTCAAAATAAAGATCTACTGGCAGAGATGTTTCAGTATTAAATGAATGCTTCTCATCAGTAATTACTGTTGCCAAAGCCAAGATAAATGAGGCTGAAAGGAAAGTGGATGAGGTAAATTAAGTAAAGAGTAAGTACTACAAAGTATTATAAATGCATGACTATATTTCAACTCTTGATCAAGAGAGAGGACAAATCTGGTAACTAGAGATAATCAGTTAACATGAGGATGGGCGAAACTTTATAAAACAATAATCTGGGGAATATAGACATCTTGCAGGTGAGCATTAATGACCAAGAACCAAAGTGGGTTTATTGAGGGCAAATTATGTTTGACCAACATAAATGAGTTACTTACTGAGTTAACTAAGAAGATAAATAAGTGATGATTTTAAAAGATTTTAACATATTAGGCTTGTCAGCAAAACTGAAGCCCTTGTAATAAAAGGGGTAGTAATAGTGTTAATTTTTTTGAAAAAAAAGGATAGGTTAAAGGATAGAGCATTGAGTTCCGATTGAAAGCCTTCAGGAATGTCCTTTGAGGCTTAGTACCGATATATGTGATTTTTAATGTTTTGTTGATGTAGGTGCAGTGCTCAATTCTGAAATTTATTATGATAACATGAAACCCATAACTGCAAGAGAACTTCAAGAGGACACTGGCTGGTGAAATAGACCGACCATAAGCAGATAAGTGGACCCGAGGGTGCGAAGGTGGGCTGGAGCCCAAGCGGACCTGAAAGAGTGAATCAACAGGAGGGATGGACGGAGCAACTAACCAAGGGACACGCAAAGGTAATGGGCCACAGGCTGAAGCCGGAAGAGCAGGGTGATTGGAAGTAGACTGCAAAGGTGCAGGGCGACGAGCTGGCACACCAGGTCGAGTTAAGCATGAAGCAGCCTATTTTGAAGGAGAGGGCACAGAGGTATCGGGCGGCGGGGGAAAGCGCAAAGGCAGCAGGCTGATCTGGACTGGATCTGGCAAACTGCGTGCGGACCGGGCAGGGTGGAGCTGAGGTGGACCTGAAAGGGCGGAGGCCAAGCGGACTGTGGAGGGTGAATGGAGCGAAGGAGCCATGAACCAAGGAATGCGCAAAAGTAGTGGGGTGCAGGTTGAAGGAGGAAGAGCAGGGTGATTGGAAATAGTCTGGGAGGACACAGCCAGGTGAAGCAGAAATCATGAGGGTAAATGGGATTACTGTAGATGGGTATAAAGGCGGTAGAGACATGGTGGGTTAGGGCCTGCTTCTTTGATCTATAGCGCCATGATATATCTTTGGTTGGACAATACAAGTTAAGTGGCATAATTTTAAATGGGCGCAAGATAGACCTTTAAAGAGGTGGCAAAACAGGCTAGCGTAGACTTGTCATAGACAGGCAGACATAGACATAGGCTTGTCACTGATTGTAACCATTGGGTTTTGAGGTTCCTTACGTTCTACATGTTTTTTTTTCATTAATAGGAAATGAGCATCGCTGGCAAGGTCAGAATTTATCATCTTTGAACTGAATATACTGTAGGCCATTTGAGGGCAGATGATAGTCATTCTCATTACCGAGAGTCTGGAGTCCAATGTCCCCCCAAAACAGCTATGGTAACCATAATAAATTGACAGAGCAGATGAGTTTACACAAAAATCTAGTAGTTTAATAGTCATCAGTATTTATACCATCTTCTTAGTTAAGACTAATTTTTAAAATTCAGCAACTTACAGTTACTGCTGTACTGTATATTTATCAAAAATAACCTCAGACAAATGCATGCATCACTGAACTACAACACCCATCTGGTGGGGAATTGAATTCATGCCTCCAGATCATTAGCCCAATCTTCTTGATTACTTGTTCAGCATAATTATTATGTATAATATTACAATATCGTGCATAACTATATTGTTCACCATACCAAATGGTGCTTCTGACAAGAGTTATTTAGGTGTGATAAGGTGGTTTATTTTGGCTCCACATTAAAAAGGTAAATACGAATAATTGCTTAAGTCTTACCTTGAGAAAGATATCACCTTCATTTATGTTAGCATTGCAGTTTTCTGTACAGTGGAAGTAATGATTTGTATCTGCGTATCACTAAAATTCCATTCCATGATTGTTATCTATATTTGATACTCAACCCCATTCCCATTTTTATTGAGTTTATCCAATGCAGAAAGCAGGCTGCATGATAAGAGTTGAAAGTCAGGCATGCAAAGAAGCTGCTTTATGACGTCTGTACTGCAGGGTAAAAGTGAAATATAATTCCACATCTTGCACTGATTGGAAATGCTGCCTTCACTGCTTTCATCACATCACTCACACTCTGCCCCATAGTGCTGCCTCTGGTACTTAACTACTTCCGTACACACTCCCAATTTGACAAGTTTTGGTGTTCAAATAATTAAAGTTGCTCTCAGACCAACAGAAAATTGTCTTTTTCTCCCCAGCAGCACCTTTATCATTGCAAATTGCTGCCCCATTTCCAAAGCCCCCTGCTTCTCCAAAGTCGAACATGAAGTTGCCTTTAAAATCGGTGCCTTTCACTCCTTGAGCTCTGTGTTTGAGCTTCTTCAATCAGGTTTCTACTTGTCCTTAATGCCCTTTATCAACATCACAAATGACATGCTTTGTGACTCTGATTAGGCCTAATAATTTGTCCCCACTCTTCTTGATCTGCCATTGACACAATTGGTCACATTATCTTCCTCCAAAACTACTCTGCCATTGTCCATTTGGCTAATACTGGTCCATCCTCAGGCCAGATTGGACTGGACCTGATCTCTCCCATCTGTGGCTACACCTAGCTCCCAATGCCCTGCCAGCTCCATTGCTGCAGCCATTCTGTGAGACAGTGGTCCACAAGCATCACATAGACCCAAGGCAGTAGAAACTAAGGCACTGTTTATGGACAATGCTGCTGGCCTTCTGACACTTCTCCATCTTAGAAATCAATTCCAAAAGAGTTACAGTAAAATTAAAATCATAGATTCATTTGAAACAACATTCAATTTACATAATTATGCTGAAAAATTTGCTTCTGTAGTCCTTTTATCAATCACATTAGTTAGAGGATTCCAAGATAATGACTAGCTAATGACCCAGAATAAGGATGTATATCCAACAATTCTGTAATACTGTTTACTGTAACAATAATGAAAGTAATACTACCCATACAAACATTACTGCTCTTATCTTTTTGTATATGCATACATATACACACATACATACCTGTATATGGACACACACACACGTAACGATCACATTGGAGGAACAGAACTCAATTGCCTGCAGATAATACCAGCACCAGTAATTGAGAGGATAGATAGAAACTAGAGTGGTAGGAAGAGTAACGAAGCAAAATGTTGGCCTGAGTTACTTATGTTAAAGCTGTGCTTGGTTATCATGGGATATTTTCTCATTCTCTGTTCAGTTGCTGTCTAAAATTTCCTGTGCATTTGTACAGGTTGCTATTTAGGAATTATGTACATGAACATAGGCTGCTTCATAAAATCTGTAAAGGAGTTAAATGTTTTAGAATCATTGTTAATTAGTCTTTCTTCTGACTCTATGGTTGCAGAACAGAGACAGATAAAGTGCACTAGATGATTGGAAGGTGACAGGCCAATGTTCTGTTCAAGGGCTTGCCACTGGTGCAGGAGGCCCAAGAATCGCACGCTATTGAATAGTCCTTAAACTAGAAGTCCTTTCCCTTCCATACTTTACCACAGTGGAGAATGCAAAGGACATCATTCGAGTCTGGGGAATGAGTTATTGGTAGGAGGGGAGATGCCCATGGATGATTTGGGGATCAAAAGGGGAGTTGTTGGACCAGGATCAGTGGGAGGGGTCAGGGCATTATCTTTAGGGTCAGAGAGAGTCAGTTTTGGTAGAGGGGTGAGGTCAGAGAGATTGGTAGGAATATTGGGCTGGGATTGATCTAAAAAAAATTGGGTCAGCATCAGGGGAGGGATCAGCATAGAGTATGGGATGAGTGATGGGTACAGCACAGTTGGGTTGGTAGAAGGGTCAGGCCATGGTTCAGAAAGAGGGTTGTGTGGCACATTGGTGAGGGGCAGTGCATTTGGTATTGCGGCAAATGTTGGCTGTGGACGTTCAGGTTGTCTTGGGGTGATGTTGGGCTGGCAGATTGGTCGGGGAGCATGCTTGGTTGGGCACACAACAGTAGTTGGCGAGATGGAGTGAGGTTAATTGATGGTGGGACATTGGGGCGTTGCAAATCATAACCAAGTGTCTAATAGGAGAACTGAATTCATGTATTACTTAAATGGACGTACCTGAAGGAGCCATCCAATACTGGAATCCAAAGACAGATACATGCTGAAGCTGGTGCCCTTTAAGTAATTCTGAAGAACTTACTAGTCGTTCTGTTCCTGTGAAGAAAAGTCCTTATGCCTAGGTATACCATGTATGCCATTGTACGGCACTGCAAAGGCTCATGCTCCTCTATCCATTAGCAGATTAGACACACACAAGACCTAGAAGAAAAATTGCAGATCATGTAATTCGCATCTCTAAAAAGTAAGGAAAAATCATTTTTCACTGAAATTCAATCACATAGCATAATAAAAAGTGGCAATGCACAATCCAATCTTAGGCACTTATCTTCTGACTTTTCATGAACAAGCCCACAGCACTATTGCTTGCATTTGTGGTATCTAGCACAAGTCAATCCTGCTTCCAAAAATAGAAATCTGTATCTTTAGCTTTACTACGTTGCAAATAGAAGACGACATTAAGGTACCAACCTTCAATCTTCCCTTCTCGAAGTAATCAGTAATTGAATCAAGAGTATGTCTACTTACCATGTGACTGTTTTATTTTCTCAAAAGTACACTTACGTGCTTACATTTCTAACTCTGGAAAAATAAGTGATAGTTTTCATGGTCCAAATGATGGTAAATGGAAGAGCTGAACTAAAGGAGAACTTCCAACCTTCCATTTTCAATATATTGCAATTGATTCAAAATCAGATTTGAAAGTATTAAAGAAAAGATGAAAGCCAAATGGTGCTCTAAATCAAATACTGTTTGGTCTCATTACTTCAAGGATCAACAAAGACTAAAATACGGTTTGCAATAGTTCCATCTTCTTTGGCAATGTGGATGTTAATTGTACTTGAATAATGAGAAAGACAAACTAGAAACTCTTGATAGTTATATTTAATGAAAAAATTATGATGTACAGCATGTGCATTATTTTAATCTTGATACTGGCATAGAAAACCCAACAGGAATATAGATGCAAGGATGATGGTTTCTGTTAGATCAGACACCAGGGAGCTTCACACACAATTTACATTACTATGTGCCTAAATGATTTTCTGATTAAGTAAAAAGCAAATTACTGCAGGTTCTAAGAAAATGGAAATAAAAATTGAAAACATGGAAATATGCAGCACAATATTTCTGAAGAGAGAACCAGATTTAATGTTGCAGTTTTCATCAGAACCAGAGAAAGTTACAGATATAGAAATGAAGATTGCTGGAAATACTCAGGAGGTTTAGCCAGCGTCTGTGAAGATAGAATCAACGTTAGTGTTTCAGTTCAATGATTTTTTATCAGAAATAGTGCAAGTTGGACATGTTTTAAGATGTAGCAGAGGGGAGAGGTGGAAAGAGTCAAAGGAATATTTGTGATAGGATATGATACAACTGGTGTTGTTGCTGGGTGAGAGGTTGATGAAGGATTGTTTATAGAGGTTGATCAGTCTGAGAAGAGTGTGAATGTTTGGAGATAAGGATAGAGGAGAAATGTAAAAGAAAAAGCATGCTAGAATTATAGGATCAAAAACACCACAGTTGCTGGAAATATGACATCCCCCAGAGGTCAGGCAGCATCTACGGAGGGAGAAAAACTAAGTTAACTTTACAGGTTAATGACCTTTCACCAAAACTGCCCAACTCTGAAACAAACTGGAAAATTGAGTAATCCGAAATTGTTGAATTCACCACTGAATCCTGAGGTTACATGTATTTCTCAGATAAAGGATATAATGTTCATGAGATTGGTCTGCATAGCACATGTATTTCTGTTGCCTAAACTGCAGAAGAGCAAGGACAAAGGGGATAAGAAAGGTTCTGGGCCAAGAAGTCTACACTGCCAGTATCCGTCAAGAGCAGAAATCATAGAGACTGAATGACGACTGACCCAAAGTGAGGATTTGATTGAATGATTCTATTAAAGATTGACATAATGGGCTCCTTGTGTGCATCATCCTATGGCAGAAAGAGTTAAAGTAGTTTTTCTTGGCAGAGCTTTCAACTAGGGAAACAGTACAACCATCAGTATTTAATCATAAAAATTAACTAAAAGGTTTTAAGAAACAGATTGGTTTGAACTAGGAAATGTGCTGGAGTTGCAATGTATATTTAACCTGTACCAGTTTAATCTGGTGGAAGACCCCTCAGTACCCATTCATACCTTATTACACTGTCACTAAACATTCATAGAGCCTGACTGGGAAGTGGCCAGCCCAGATGAAATCAGCTAATGCTGATTGAACCATGTCCAAAGAAATTCAATAAACACCCAAGAGAGAAAGCTTAGGAAATCTGCCTTTATATTTCTCTTTTACCCTAATATGTTTTATTCAAGGTTTTTCTTGAGGATCTCAGGGTTCTGGGCTCATCCACAGGCTTCAGGTGGCACAGTTACTGGCACCTGAAGTTGGAGATAGGAGGAGTGGGGCTGTAGCAGTCAAAAGGTTAGCCCTGACCTCACCTCCTGCAGAGCACGAGCAGCCTGCAGCTGGAGAGTGGGAGGGGAGGGTGAGACTGCGACTGCCTGTGTAAGTAGAGAGGGAAAAGGAGGGGGGGGGGGAGAAAGAAAGAAAGAGAGGGGGGGCAGCAGAAAGAAAGACAAGAAGGAAGATGGAGCCAAGAGGGAATGGGAAGTCTGAAAGGGGTCAGATAAGGAAGATTGAAGCAAGTGAACTGAAGGAAGGAGGGTGCAATGGAAGGAGGCCAAGAAAAAGGGTATGCATGTGTGAGACCAGAGCAGTAGGTTCCATCCCCATGTGTATGTGTGCTAAATCTGATCAGTAAAGCTTGATCTCCAGTCACTATTCAACCATTCTGTGCTCTGTCAAACCATACAAAGGCCACCCCTTCTTAAAAGAAGTCACACTAACATTCATCTTCTACCCTCAAGAATTGGAATAGAACCAAGTCATCTTCCATCCCAAGAGACTGCCTCAGAAAAAGGGGGGGGGGGGGGGGGGGGAAGAAAATCACATTCCTATTATTAATTATATCCTTCTGATCAACTGAATTGTAAATTTTGAAATAGTACACATGCATTTTCATTATTCCAAACTACCCAGAATAGACAACTGAGGCAGATAGTTTTTTTTCCACAAAAAGAACTTGGGGCTTGAACAAAACAGATTGGCATCTTGACTAGAGGTAGGTGGTGAAGAGAGCAGTAGGGAAGTTGTGAGAAGCATGGCCGAGTTCATTAGTGGAATACAGAGCAACAGTCTTCACTTTTTTTTTATCATCAGGGCTACCCTGCCTCTTTCCTCCCCCATTTTGTCTATCTCTTCTAAAAGAAAAGCCTGAAATATTTAATTTTCAACCTTGGTTACTTTGCAACCATGTCCCCGAAATGACTGATAAATAGTACCCATTTATTTCTACTTGAGCTATTGATTCACCTCCCTTGTTACAAATGCTACATGTACTCAGATAAAACACCTTCAAATTTTGTCATCTCACACATTTACCATGAACTATTCATTCCCAACACAGTCTGGTCATCATTTGCTGCACTATTATTCAGTCACCATAATCCTAACCTCAGTTAAATACTTCACTTACCAAAGTACACACACCACAGGAACGGCACTCACTCTGTGCTTTTAGCTGAGACCTCTGATGTGGTTTTGCAGGTGCCACCACTTTCAAGTCAACGAACTTCAATTAATCAGTTCCACCTGGTTTCCTAATTACCTGGGAAACTAAAGGCTACTTGTTTACCATTTGATATCACTGCAGATTAAAACTATGAGATTAAAGAACGTAGCTGAAAATCTAAACAAGTACATTTTTGAAATGAAAATAAAACGATCCCTTTCCTCTCCAAACTCCACAGGACTCAGAGAACACAGTGCTAAAAAGACACTGCTTTTTGCTGGCACCACAGATTTAGATTAAGTAATTCTAAATATTCATAAATAACTGCTTCCACAGGTATTGAAGGATTTGTGTTCATTGCTCCAAGGATCAATATTCTGTTGCTGAGTTACTGGCATTGGTCAGGACTTCATTGTGTAACAGAGTGGAGCACATGAAGTCTTCTATCTTCCACTCCAAATCCACGCCAACACCTTGTCTGTCTGTGCTGACAATTATCACTACTCATGCACCTATCAAGACATTTCAAAATCCGGCTGATCAAAGAAAATAAACAATCCTTATCCCCTAGGGCCTCACCAATGTCCCTCCCACTCATATAAAGTTGCACAAGCACTTCTTAACCAATTCATCATTTAGCATGGTAACTTCAATCTAACTAAAGCCTGGACACCACGTGGAACTCACAACTAGTTACAAACATCTGGTGAAAGATTTGATGCAGGATATTTCTGGTTTTGATCTTCCACATGGGTGATGGGAATCTCTGAACTACAACCACATCAACAATGGCAGATGATGGTCCTAGCCCTTGCACTTGTCCAACAGTTTTGAGGTCTCTGGATACTTGATGCACAGAAGGAAAGAACAACCAGTTCACAGTGGGGCTGTGGTCACGAGGAATAGTCTATGGAAGATGTAATGACTCATTGTTAGGACCATAATGCTGCTGAAGTATTACTTTCTTCGGCCACTGACATAATTATGAGGCTTCAAATTCAAATGTATAATTTTCATTGCTGTTCTCCAGCTACAACAGCTGTAAGAAAGAAGAGAGCATTTGGATGAAAGGAAAGTCAATGGGACTGATATAAAATCAGCTGATTTAATAGGATGGCTGAAAGAACGGAAAGAGACAATAACCCCATTTCTTATGTTTATCATAAATATAATAATCCTTGAATCAACCTTGCAAATAAACCACAATCTAGATTAAAATACTTAATACATGGAACACAAGAAATACAAAATAAATAATTCATATAAATGTTGGAACAGGTACAAGTTGGCCAGCTGGGCAATTCTATATCTACTGAATAAATTCTATCTGAATAACAATATCATAATCTTATGATCCACATGTTTTAATGAATTAACTAAAACAGAGA
Source organism: Pristis pectinata (assembly GCF_009764475.1). NCBI lineage: Eukaryota > Metazoa > Chordata > Chondrichthyes > Rhinopristiformes > Pristidae > Pristis > Pristis pectinata. Next base: position 39,556,895 of record NC_067408.1, on the reverse strand, counting down.
TATACTTTAATGGTGACTATGAACTACTGGATAGCCACAGAAGTACATTTGGTTCATTAACATCTTTCAGGGAGGAAATCTGTCATCCCTATTTGGCATTGGTGTAATTTCAAATCTACAGTGACATAACTGATTCTTAACTGCCCTCTGAAATGCCTAGAAAGCTTTTGATTGTAAAACAATCGTGGCCATGGAAATATATTACCATTCCTTCCTGGAATTAAATCCTAGAACTTCATATTGAGCTACGCTATAGGAGTACTTTTACCAGAAGATTGCAGCAGTTAAAGAAGATAGTTCACCACGACCTTCTCAAGGATGGGCAACAGATCCTTTGCTTGCAATTGATGTCCACACCCCAAAAAATGAACACCATCACCACTAAATCAACACCATCATGACTCTGACAATGTCCTTCTTCAGCAGGGTCAAAATCCTGGAATGCTATTGTGGGAGTGGCATTGCCTTAAAAATTGTAGTGGCTTCAGGAGATAGTCAACTATCATCTTTTCAGAGCCAGCAGAAGAAACGAGAGCCTGCAGTCCCCAGACTCTGAGGAAAATACTCTGCCATGAGATGAACACTTTCAGACAATAAGGGTCAAGGTATAGGGCAACGAAAAGTGGTCACAGAAAGGCAATGAGCCAAACTGTACACAATTGACATTGATTTATTCCAATTTAAACAAAGTACAATGACGCTCAGAAGAAAATAGACTTGGAAATTGAATTAAACTTTGCGTTGAATTAAATTCTCAAAAACTTATTCAGGGAACCACGTAATATCAAAAGCCCTGTGACTATATTAATGTTACTTTTTGAATTGCAAAGCTGAAACTTAGCCTGAATAGAAGATCTATTGAATTAAAGTCAGACAAAAAAAATGGAAATGTTTACGGCAAATGAACAGTAATCAAAGTGAGAACAGGAAAGACCATGCAGGCTCTGCAAAATGTAAAGCTAAAATGCTTATCATATTATGCATGAGACTGGAGATAGTATGACCTTTTGTAGCACAAAAGCACAAAATAACCATAAAGTATATTTAAGAACTACCATTCTTTCTCATTAAAGAAAGTCTGGGAAGTAACATTGAGCTCTGAAACACAAATACGGCATTGTATGCTACAGGAAAGTATAAGTTTTGATTTACCCATTCCACTGGGTTACTGATTTTGGAGTAAAACATGTAGATATTGAATAATCTCAATGGGATCTCCTGATAATTATAGGGAAACTGAATAGGGTATGTTTATCTGGCCACTGGCTCTTGCTTCACAATAGCCAGCCAACAAACTATTGATGTCAGCCTTTCTTTTGCCCACCAGCAGTAAGAAGGCTGTATTGAAGAACAGGGCTAATTCATCTCTGAAAAGTATAAATCAAACAATTTCCTAATGTTCAGTACGATAATCAATCTATTCAAATAAATATTTCAGAATGTGGCTCTGCTTGATGCTAGAAGATATCACATAAAAAAATACTAATTAGTAATTAGTGAAATGTTATTCACAAATCGAATATCAGTAACTTGAACCAAATTATATAATGGGGTAGATTTTCACTTTTAATGATGGGCGTTAAGTTTCACCTAGACCCACTGCAAAAAGGACTTTATTTTAGCAGAAAAAGGAGGAACGTGCTATCATAGGTAGCGAATGTTGTACTTATATCCCTGACGAGTCTGCCATTATTACGTCCCTCTCTGAGCACATCGCTAGAGAACTTAACAGCATTAGACAAGTAGGGCAGGACCTGCATGTGTTCACTAAAGGGTCTAAATGGCAACGGCCATTCAGAGGCCTGTTTAGTAGCATATGGGATGCGATATTGCATTATGGCTTAATGGTAGTACTTATTATTATTGTAATCATTATAGTACGCTATCTCTTTCCGTTATTAGCACAGTATTGTACTCGATCACTTGCTTTATAGAATTGTTTATCATGGAATGATAAAGAGGAGGGAATGTGAAAGATAGCTGGAAATGCAAGGGTTAACGATTGGCAGTGTAAGGGTTAATAGTATGCTTTTTAGTATGGTTCTCACTGTGAAAGGATTTTCAAGGTAAAGAATGATTTCATTATGGTGTGATTTAGTTATGTCTAGTTTAAATAGCAGGTGCACGTGGGAAAAAGTAGTTTTTATACCTATATCTTGTTATGTTCGAAACTTTATGTAAACAATTGCCTGTGTAAGAGTAGTTTCTCACCTAGTGTTCCCACGAAAAAGGGTATAAAAATATGCTGTAGCCGAGCCTTCTTTGAGTGGGTCTCGGTATAGAGTTAGAGTTACACGGTTACTCTGTCTCTGTATTTTTCTCACTCCTGCTAGCGAAAGCTAATAAAGCATTTATAGTAAGTTCTTTGGTTCTGCTGCTGTCTGATACTCTCCAGAAGCATGGGTCGACTTTGACAGATCTGGTAAGGAAATTTACATGTCAGTAACAGAGCACACCTGTGAAGGAAACTAAAATGATTTTGTCTGGCTACATGCAAACTTTTTTGCCATGTTTTTCCTTCTGTGTTTGCCCTAGCAGCTGCTCACAACTACAGGTCACAACAAGGATCAACAGCATCACTAATGCAGCAGACTCAAGCAACTTCACTAATGGTTTGCATAAGTCAGTGATGAATCCACCTAATCACTTAAGTGCAGAAGGCAGAATTTATAAAAAAGAAACTGCGAAACCCCGCACAAATCATAATTTTCAACAATGCATGTTGTAACTATGATTAGCATCAAATATCACAGCCTGCTCAAATGGACTTTAATTATTCCTACAAGGTGTTCCACCCATACTTTAAGAACACAACAAACAAGTGTCCACTGGAAAGGCTGTGGCAATAAATTTGCACAGAATATGTTGCACTCTTATTATGTCAGTGAAATAAAATTTGTGCCCTTGGGTAATCTGGAAAGATATTTAATCAAGATTTTTCTTAGTAGGGCCTCCTGAGCAAACTCATTTCTGTATCTATTGAAGTAATAATTGCTTTAAATGTTGTATAAAATGGGTAAAATCTGTTGATGTGCCACCAAAATGCAGTTCAACATTTTCTGGCTGAAAACCGTATCAAAGGTCCAAAGGTTGGGGATGGTCAGTTGGGGTGGGGGGCAGGGGGGGTGGTGGGAAGGGTGGGGGGTACTGCAAGTGTGGGGAAGGAAAAACACATGATTAAGTTACTGTGATAAATCCCTGATACTTCACAAAAATACCTGTTGCAAAGTCAGTTGGTGCATCCAGCCAAACAAATTATCAAAGTATGATATCAAAGCACAGGGGAAAATGCTGTAAATTCAGAGATTCAGACCTTTAGCACCTCCTCAAGAACATTGGCTTTAGGATATACCAATGAATGGAGATCCTTGGCAGCATTGTTGCCAGAAATGTCACTTGTGCAAACTAGTGAATAGTGCAGAGAATTTCATCGCTTCCACCCACAAGACTCTAAACATATACTGCAAAAGTTTTAAGGACTGATCATTCTTCCTTTTCATTCTTGGCCACTATGAGAATCCAGATACTCTAAGAGAATGACATACTATCATCCATTAACACTGCACTCTAATTAAAGAGGATCTAGTTCAGTATCTCATGCTAGCACTACCCATCTCCATTATAACAGGCTGATTGATGTCCATTGCACTTTGCAACATATAATATTCGACATATTACCGTGCACAATGTTTATACTGAGGGACTGGAACCCTTTTCTTTAGGGGTACTCATTGGAGTCTTTTATGGCTTCTTGTAAACCAATGTGGCTACTACACCCTGAATATATCATAATTTTTGAAACTTTACAGCAACCCACAATACACTCACACTACTGATGGCATACTGCTGAGATTTTCATGTCACTCACCTCATGCTTATGTGCCTGTACTATGGTCTTGTTTACACTTCACTGATCAACAATAGCAGCCTAGGATGACCCACTTTGAGAAAAGACTAAGTCCTAAGGTTACTGTCATTACCACTGAAAAAGAATAGTAAGTTTATAAGCTGTAGGTCTCCATGCCTCACATCCCTTGTGCCTTAACATTCTGGACCTACCATGTGGGACCTTGTCAGAAAACTTACAGAAGTCCATGTAAACCACATCTTCCATGCTGCCTTCATCAAGTTTCTTGGTTACCTCTCAATCAGATTTGTAAGACATGATCTCTCCTGCACAAAATCATGCTGACTCCTGATCAGTCCCTGCCTTTCCAAGTGAACATAAATCCTGTCACTCAGAAGCTTCTCCAACAACTTCCTCACTATTGATGTTAAGTCTCATCAGCCTGTAGTTTCCAGGCTTACTCCTACTGCCCTTGCTGAGGGCGACGACATTCGCTGTCCTCCAGTCGTTGCTAACTCACCATGGCTAACAAAGGTGCAAAAATCTCCATCAGAGCCCCAGCAATCTCCTCCTTTGCTTCCCTTGACATCCTGGGGTAGATTCCTTTGGGTCCTGAGGATTCATCCATCCTAATGCGTGCCAATATTTCTAACACTTCTTCCTTCCCAAAACAAACATGCTCCAAACAGAATATCAGCGTATCCTTCCCTTAACTCTCCAGCCTCCACATCCTTCTCCTTGGTGAATACCAAAAAGAAGTATTCATTTAGGACCTCATTCATATCCCTGGTTCCACACACTCTTTTTGTCCCTAAGGGGACATACTCTTTTCTTAGCTATCCTCTATACTTATAAGAGATTTTAGAATTCTCCTTAAACCTACTTGCCAAGGCCATTTCATGGCTCCTTTTTGCCCTCCTAATTTCTTTCTTAAGTTCTGTTACTTCCCCAATAAACCTCAAAGGAATTGTTCGATAACAATTTCCTTTAGCTGACATACACTTTTTTTTCCTTATACATTCTTCAATATCCTTCATTAACAAAGGTTCCCTAAGCTTAAGATCTTCACTTCTTACCCTTACAGGGACATGCTGATCTGAACTCTTACTATCTCGCTTTTAAATGCCTTCCAATTATCAGATGTTGTTTCTCCCTCTCCCTCTAACAGCTGCTTCTGCCAGGTCCTGTGTTACACTTGAAATATGCCTTCCCAGGGTTTAGGGCCCTAACTTCAGGGCCAACCTGATCTTTTTCCATGACTATCTTGAAGATATGCTCATTGTTCACTCAGAGTTCCTGCAGACACTTCTATTGCTTGTCCTCGTTCCCTAAGATAAGGTCTAGTACAATCCCCTTCCTAGTAGGACTGCTTCAAAAACCCTCTTGAATGTATTTTACAAATTCCACCCCATCTAAACCCATTGCACAAAGGAAATCCCAGTCAATATTGGGAAAGTTAAAATTCTCCACTACTACCAACTCTATTGCTTTTACACCCTTCTGCAATCTACCTACATATTTGTTCGAATTCCTGCTGACTATTGGGAGGGCTAAAGTATTATCCCCATCAAAGTGATAGCCCCGTTCTTATTCCTAAATTCAACTCATATAGCCTCATTAACTGATCCTTCCTGATATCCTCTGATATCCTCTCTGAATACTGTAGTATCGTTCTCCCTGACCAACAGTGCAACAACCCCTCCCCTTTTGCAACCCCTCTGTCACACCTGAAACATTTGTACCCCGGAACATTTGAACTGCCAGTTCTACCCTTCTATCAACCACCTTTCCATGATTTAAACCATATCATAATCCCACGTGCTGATCCACATTCTCAGTTTACAGTATCCATTTTACCTGTGAGGCTCCTTACATTAAAGTAAATGCATTTAAGCCTACTGACCCTTTCATGCTTCCCTCTTCTCAATAGACTTGCTTGTTCTATTTTCTAGATATGAGTCAGCCTCCTGCTACACTGTCATTCTGGGTTCCACACCCCTGCCACACTAGATTAAACCCTCCTGAGTAGCAGCAACGAACCTCCCTGTAGGGTTATTGGTCCCTCTCCTGTTCAGGTGCAACCCATCCTTCTTGTATAGGTCACCCCTGCCCCAGAAGAGATCCCAATGATCCAAAAGCCTGAAGCCCTCTCCCTTTACATCAGTTCTTTAGCCACACATTCAGTTGTCCTATCATTCTACTTCTATTCTCTCAGCACATGGCACTGACAGTGATCCTGAGACTACACCCCTCCTTTTCAACTTTCTGCCCAACTCCCTAAATTCCCTTTGCAGGACCCCATCCCTCTTCTTACCTGTGTTGCTAGTACCAAGAAGCACTACGTCCTCTGGCTGCTCTCTTCCTTGACTCTGGCACCAGGGAGGCACCAGATCACCCTGGAATCTCATTCTCGACCACAGAAATGCCTGTCTGTCCCCCCTACTATTGAATTTCCTGTCACTACTACTTGTCTTCACTTTGTTCTTCTCTGCTATTCAACAGAGCCAAGTGTGGTGCCACCAGTTTGGCTGAAAGGCCATCCCCTTCCCTCCAACAGTATCAAAAGCATACCTGTTACAGAGGGGAATAACGACAGGGACCTCCTGTACAGCCTGCCTGCCCTTTCTGGTGGTCACTCATCCAGCTGAACCTGCACTGTGACCACCTTACAGTAGCTCCTGTCTATGACACTCTCTGCCTCCTCAATGAGATCAGCTGCAGCTCCAACCAATGTCTCAGGTCTGAAAAGAGCTGCAGCTGGACACGATTCCCGTAAACATAGTCGTCAGGGACATTTGACTTCTCCCTGATCTCCCACATCTCACAGTAGAACCTGATTGCCATGACTAGTCCTTCTAACTACTGATGTACCGTATTGCTACTCAACCTTCTCGCCAATGCCCCTGTTGTCAAAGCCTCTGCACTTTGACCTTAACCACAACACTTTGACTCAGACACAGCTGTTCTCAAAAAGCTGCTCCAATATTACAGATTCTTCTTAATTTCCTTGGTAAGTTCCTGGTGTGGTCTATGCTGCCTGCATCTTCTATAAGGCTGAATGAGAGGTAACATCTGAATAACATGACTGGAAGGAATTTTGGGGGCCATTCTGGGATAAAGTAAGATGAGTAGAACAGTTTTGCTTATCCATAATCATGTTATGATCTCCATGTGTATGGTACACATACAGTACCAGTCCCAAGGGAAAGGAAGAGACCATTTGAATGTCATTAGCACATTGATGCACTTCTTGTACCAGTTCCAGTTCAGTTACTACTCAGAATAATTCAAACTGAAGTTATACTGCAGAACCTACAGTGTCTTCACTAGAGTACAGACATTTTCAAAATACAGTTCACTTGAATATTTTTACAAGTTGCAGCTAGCAATAAAAAAAATTTGTTTTTGCATAAAATTTGTGCATAATTTTATGTACCATTTTTCCATCATATTTTGCTGGGCAAATCAGTTCTGCTCGCTTACCAATTATATTCACTAATTACCATTTGCATCACAATTCATGCAAATGTATATGGAGCATGTAAACACCTTGTAAAAGATCATTACCTGAAAAAGAATGCAAAATTAACTATATCCCTTAAGAACTAGTTTCCCTGTCAATGATTGGAATAAAAATGATTATGTTACATATTATTTTGGCACCCTTCTGGCACTATCTTTTTCTAGTGATTATTATCACAACAAATTGCTTTGGAAGAGGCACATCTGTTATTATATGAGGAATTCTTGACAACATCTACCATCATCAATGAAAGGGCAAGATATTTATTTTTTGGTGATGTTGGCTGAATGACAACCAATATATTCAAAGAACTGCTTTAATACATGGGGTCTTTGACAATCACCTGTCTGGAAAGATCATGGTTTTAGTTTAATACACACTTGGAAGTCCTCAGGTAATGCAATCCTCTCTCTACACTGCAGTGAAGTTTTGACCTAAGTAATGCTTCTTGGAATGATCCTTTTACTGCAGTAATTCCAACCAAGTCAAGCAGACATGCCTGGTCCTCAGTGACCTAGTTGCTTTAAATAGAAATTCTTTCTTATACTGTTAAAGTAATTTCCATTCTGCAAGAGACTTTATCACTGTGCAGATTTTCCTGGCAGGCATGTGTAAAACCAGCTGAGATGCAAATTCAGAATTGCCGAGTGAATTTGGATATGACAAGAACAGACCTCTCAAATGTTTTGGAAGGTTCAGGAGTGGAAATACCTGAGTTTTGTGCTGCTCTTCCATGTGACCCTCAGCTTTGTATTTATAATATAAAATGAAGAACATGGCTGGAAATACACAGTCGGGCATGCATCGTCAATGCAGAGAGCAGTAAAGTTAATCTAACACCAATGACTTTGTTGGAACTGAGGACAAAAGGTTGCCATGCAATGGGTTTTATGCAGACACAGTGTCAGGGATGGGGAGAGGGAAAAAAGAGAAAGTCTGATCAGCTGGAAAGCAATAAAGGTTAAATGACAACACGTAAAGGGGGATTATATCAGAAAAAAGATGGGCTCAGAAGAGGTTTTTATCATTTTGAATGATTTATCTCTATTTTTTGGCAATTTTGATAAACAATTATCAACCTGAAATGTTAACTTTGATCCTCTCTCTGCAGATGTTGACTGATTGGTGTGTTTCCAGCATTCTCAACTTGTTTTCAGACTTCCAACACTTGCATTTGTTTTGGCATTTTGTTAGGCTTCCCAGTTCTACATTAAACTACACCATATTGTGATAGTTTAAATCTTAGTCATCTTCATCTACTCACAGATTCTGTTTCCTATATTAATTTAAGAATATTTTTCACATTAAGCATTGTTGCAAAGTGATTGGAGCTTCTCAACCACACTCAGCCTGCCATTAAAAGATGATTCTCAGGATCAGTGGATTGCGGTTTGCATTAATAGGGAGGCCTGCTGTGTTTCATGCTGAGACCCCTGACTCCAGGTTATGGTAATATTTAGATTGTGAGGTGCGCTGATAGTCTGTTGTCCATCCGCAATTTGCAGGTACTACAATTATAGTCAAGATTGTAGTTCAAACTAAAGTAGGGACTGCTCCCATTCAGAAAGTCAATTTATTGTTGATGCATTTTATTTAGAGATCAAATTGATGTTATTTGATGAAATGGAAAGCAGGATGGGCAGGATTGTGTTAAACCAGTATAATTTTGATTTACATCTATTTCAAGCTTTATATTTGACCTGTATTAAACATAATTAAATCAGGCATTAAACATCAAATCAGGCAATTAGCTTTGAAAGAAGTACATCTCGCACCAGGCTCTGCCTGTGACTTCCTCTCTCCTATAGGTGTCACCTTCGAGTCAATGGACTTGGTTGCAAAACTCAATTTACAATTACATTTGCAGTGTTCAAAAAGAGCTCTGCCATATGTGTTAGTTTAGTTGGTCGATCCATTCATATTGAGCAATGTAAAATTAGAAATGAAAAAAATATAGATGGAACGGCAAATTAGAATTTTAACAAATCTGGAAAAATAAAAAGATTTAATATGAGGCAAAGATTTCCTAGCTAAATGGGAGAAAGCTTAGAATGCCTACCTCCAGCCTTTTCCATGTTTTACTTATCTTTTCCACAGTTGTCTTTTCTATATTTTCAGATGCGGTCAAAAAAGAAACTACTCAATAACCAATTATTCTTTCTTGCTGAATACTTTAAACTTGAAATATTTCAACACACTTTAAAAAAAATGACATGCGATTGTACCTTTGCCACTGAGCTACTCTGGATATTGGATGCCTTCAAGCGCTGAGTGGATAATGCGGTGAAATCAATGTGAGATGGTTAAGGAATATATTCAGAATGCTGTTTATTAGATTAAGCATAAAGATTGAAGCACTGCTTTGTTAAAATGCTGCTGAATAAAATTATTTGTTGGAAGAAATAAAGTGTGTAATTCAGTGCAATAAACTGAATACACTGTCAAGTGAGATGTCTCAGATTTTGGGGAATTCTTAAAGGAACTGATTTTAAAACATACATCTACTTCTGACGCTTTACCATTCAGGTGAACCCTTCTGCACTTATAAATAGTTCTGCAGACCCTGGAAGTTGGACCACTTCAGGATCTCCCTGCTGGTCAATAGTTGATGTTGCAGTTACTGTGAAAGACCACATAGATAGTTAATACTTCAATGCATTAGTGTCAATATTTCCGTTAGCCTTTTCTGCTGGATTTTTATCTGCCGAGTTCTGCTTGCGAACTCATGAGAACGCAATCTTCCCGTCTTTACAAGTGTTTGAACTGGTGTTGAGTTTGAATTTATTACAAAGTATCAGTACACAAATATTCATTGGGCACTCAGCTACTGGATCCACCTAATGATGTGCATTTTCTCCAAATTTTACTCCAAGATATAATCAAAAAAGTCACTACGAACAGTCTCAGGTACTTTATGTGATTGGATGGTCATAGCAATTGAATACATAGCGCAAGCAGGGATCTGCTCTGCTAGAAACAAACTGCTCAAAGTTAAATGATTTAAATATATATTTATTTATACACGAAGAACAGCCAACATTTATTCCAAATAATAAATATCCAAAATGTTTCATTTCTCACTTATTAGGATTCATATGAAAGACCAAAATAGCTTTATGTTTTGCTTTCACGTTGTGCGAAAATATATCGACCAGGACATCAAGTAAACATTGAACTGCCCCATGCCTATTCAACGCTGAAACAACGAGCTGTATTGCACATTTACCCACAAATATCCGCTCCAAGCGGTAAGGAACAAGAACATCCCAAGACCCTGACACAGGAACAAAATAGCGCCACAGGAGACCAAGACCGAGTAGAATAGCTTTTCAACTAACATGGGCGGAAAGTTAACCATTCACCATGAAAGCTCCAAAGCTTTCAGGTAAATTCTGGTGACGGCGTGCTGTCAAGGCCGGGTCCGGTAAGACCACAGCCCAGAGTCTCGTAACATGCGAAACTATTCAGAAATAAAGCTGCAGATTGCTAGGCAATGCAAACCTATCTCCACTTAACGCCAAAACGAAAGGAGCTTGGAGTTGATCTGAATGTGCAACGTTACAACGTACAACTAAATATCACCACAGTCCACACACGGACAACAAATACTAGCGCACAGATGCACAAACATATGGACACACCGAACCACCAACGCGCACGTTTGTTTTGCATTTTGTGAAAATTCGTGGAGAAATGAAGGATTCCCTACTTCTGTCCATAATTGTAAGCATGAGGTTCATAAAAATGCGGTATATCTAAACAACTGAATAAAACACTGACACTGGTTCATCCCGCGAACGCACGCAAATACCGCCCGCTTCCTTTCTCCCAAACACACAGAACTGGTCAGTGAGCATCACAGACCACGGCGATACCCCTTCTTCTGATGCCGATCACAGCTACATGTAGTGACTGACACTTTCAACTCCCGAGATTCGAAGGAACCTCGCTCAACGCGCGCCGCACAATGTATTGCACTCTTATTGCATCTTTGCAAGTTTTGCCAAGTTGCTCACAGCTCAGATAAACGATGCACCCGATTATCATTCAACAGAGAGCAGGGCGAAGAATAATGCTCTAGTGATGGGCACGTTGCTGGTTGTAAACGTTTAGACATTCACTGTTAATGCTCACGTTCAACACTCATCTAACTGTCTCCTGCTACCATGAGCTGACTATAGTTCATATAACCTCTCCTATAGTTATCACCACAGTGCATTGCATTGTCTTTACAGAACAATAATGAGGTAGGTGAACGCATGAAAAAGTACAGCGGAATATGGTCAGGACACACGTGTTTACTGAACTATAATTTTACAAAGTTACTTTGTCCCACTGTCTTCGTGAAGCATTCAGCTTTATATCACCGAATCCAGCAGCTTTCGGTCGTTCCCGTTAGTGTCGGGGCTGCAATTCGGCGAGGTGCCCGCGACGGACGCGGAGCCTTCGAAGCTGCAGTGCAGCGGGCAGCCGTTCTCGGCTCGCTCGTCGCTTTGCAGCGCGGTGGCACAGCCGCCGTGCTGTGTCGAGGGCAGAGTGTCCCTGCAGCCCCACAGCACCGTCCTGAAGGCGTGCCTGAAGTCCGAGCTGCGGCAGTAAATCACCGGGTTGAAGGCAGAGTTGGAGTAGCCAACCCAGTTCAGGAAAGTAAAGACCGGGCTGGAAATGCTGTCCTTGAAGATAACGTTGACGATATTTACAACGAAGAAAGGCAGCCAGCAGAGGGTGAAAATGCCCATTATAATCCCCAGGGTCTTCAGAGCTTTGTGCTCTTTCAGATTCAGGAATCGAGACGTCCTTTTATGCCCCTGTTTGGCAACCTTCCCATTCGGTGCCGGGGCAAGGTTCACGTTGTTGTTGTGATAGTGAAATCGTCCCTGACATTTGTTGATTTTCTTCAGCTGCTGCCTCGCTTCCTGGAAGACCCTGGCGTACAGAAAGATCATGACTAGCAGGGGGAAGTAAAAGGAGACGATGGACGAGGTGATGGCGAATTCTTTGTTGGTGAGGAACTCGCAGCACTTGGGATCCTCGTAGCACTTCAGTGACTCCGTGTCGTCCAGCCGCCACCAACCCATGTAGATGGGCAGGAAGGAGGTGAGAGCCGCCACCAGCCACACCGCCAGCACCGCCAGCCGCGCCTTGCCCTTGGTCAGTAGTACTTGGTAGCGGAAAGGCGACGTTATGGCCAGGTAGCGATCCAAGGCGATCACGCACAGTGTGCCGATGCTGGCCGTCACGCAGAGCACATCTAAAGAAGTCCAAAAGTCACACCAGAAGTTTTCAAAGTACCACGCCCCCGTGATGTTGCGAACCCCCCCGAAAGGAACAACCACCAGTCCCATCACCAGGTCTGCGCAGGCCAGAGAGGTGATAAAATAATTGGTGACAGTCTGCAGTCTCTGGAACCTAGCGATTGCAGTTATCACCAATACGTTTCCAAAGACGATTGCTACCACGATCACTGACATAACGATGCTTACTATAATCTTAAGGCCGGGACTCAGTTCCTTCCTCGCTGGAGCGCTCTCGGTCCCCGGCGCTGCGCTGGCGTTGAGCAATTCGGCGGTCAGTGGGTAATATGTACTTTCCTCGGTGCCAGTGGCCTGTGATCCCATCTTAATGGTAGGCAAAGCGAGGCAGAAGCAGGCAGAAGCTCTTTGGTCTCCTGTCAACGCTCATTCACGTGTGCTGCCGCCTGCCACCCGGTCCCGTCTCTCTGGTGCATATCTAGAGATGTGGTTAGGAAAACGAATTGAAAGCTCTGGTTTCTGCACTTATAGCCGCACGGGGGACGTCATGTTCTTTTACAACCAATCACAATGTGTGTGTAACTTCAAACGCCAAAGTCTTCACAGACATTCTGTCAGGAAACTATTTACTAGTAAGTGTTCAAAGGGGTCGGAATTATCCCGGTCAATTCTGCCACTGGCTCTTCGCATTCACAAAGTTTAGATTCAACAAGTTGGATAAAATTAAATATTTCCAAACTGTTTTGCTACACTCGTCATTTGGATTCTCTCAATTCACAAATCACACTCCTTTTCTAATAAGCATTCCCTTCAGAAATTGGTCCCAAAACATTAATATATAACTCCCATCAAGTTTAAGCAGCGACTGGAGGGCGCACAGACATACCCAAGGGCGGCGAAGTCAGGCGTTTGTTCTGTGAAGGTCTCTCCAGCTGTCAACGTGTTTCAGTATCTGGAGGTTACTCGGGTTAGTGGTGGGTAAGCGAGACCGTCTGACTTTAATTTCGGTCACTGCTCTTGCTTTTCAAGCGGGTGGGTTTTATTTTCTGCCTGCAAAGTTCCCATTCCAGAATGTCGAGTGCCTGCTTGGATTAGCAGTGGAGAGGGAGCCAAGGCGAGCACTGGGTTGCTGCCCTCACTCTCTGGAGAGTCACATGCTCACTGTGCAGGGCTATTGCCACGGGAAGGTCACATTCCATTAATATTGCTCAGGTCAAACAACGGACGCAAACAACAAAAAGGCGGCAAACTGGTCAGTGTCGGCATACCGGGCTTCAGTCGAACATCTAAAGTCAGAGGCCAGCTTCGCCAATCTTACAAATGCAACTACAATTTAAAATCCCTGCAGAAAGTGATGTCCTCCCCAAAATAAATCCAAATCTCTTCAGATTTCGACTCTGGGAGTTTGTTGATACGACATTGAGTTTGCCCACTTAAATTTTGTGTCCGTTGTGATAAGCGCTTTCGGGCGCTTTACTGAATTGTATAAATTTAGATGCTATTTGTTGTTAGGACATAATTATGTTATTTCAGGGCATTTCCAACATTGATGACGTTCAGTTAATGCACTACACACATTTACTACGAAAGCTGGTCTCCCAGTTTCTGATCTCGTTTTAATTTGCAAGAAGTGAATCGGTCCATTACTTAAGAGTCAGAGAGAGATACAGCAAAGAAACAGGCCCTTCGGCCCGTCAAGCCATCGCCGACCATTAGCCATCCATTTACACGGATTTCTCATCAAACCCCCTCCCCTATATTCGACCACGCACCTACAAAGGAGGGGCGATTGATAGTGGCCAATTAACCTACCTCGCCGCATATCTTTGGGATGTGGGAGGAAACCGGAGCACCCGGAGGAAACCCACATGGTCTCAGGGTACAACTCCACACAGATAGTACCCGAGGTGCCGCAATAAAAGCGGTTCAGAGTGCAATGGGCACATATTGTATTTATGTTCAAAAGAAGCCGTGTTTTTAAAATATATTTGCTCTAATGATGTACGTAAAGCCATGCTAGTTGACGATTCCCAATGACAGTGGATCCTTCAGCATTTTCATAAAATGCTGCAAATAATTTATTTTAAAAAGACCCCACTTGTAGTTTGAAGGAGCATACTGCAGACTTTAAACAATAGCATGAACAATATTCCTGTCAATTTGGTTGAACTTGTAAAATTATCACCTCTGACTCAGAATGCTTTGAATCTAAACCCTGGTTCAGAATATCAAGTTGCATCAGGGACATCTGCCACTGACCCTGTATTGAGGGAGGTGGGAGATGCATCGTTTGGATGGCAGGGTAAACTGCCGTTTGTTTGGTTACGAGTATTTGTTACATGATATGGAGACGGACAGGGAACTCTCGAGTGACCTGATCCACATTACTCTCCCTACGTCGGCAGAAACAGATTAACCAATCAGTCATCTTATTGCTTATTTAATACCAATCTCGGCACTGTAGATTAATTAATTCTAATTAAAAAGTGTTTGGAATTTCTACGAGCCTGAACTCTGTTGAATAAACTGATCACAATATTTTTCTGTGGTTGAGAAATGCCTTTCGATGCGAATCCACCAAGTGCGGCCGTTTTTGCATTCAGCTCATTTTATTCCTGGGGGTTACCAAATATTATCCCATCCATATGTTAATCACCGGGTGACCAGAAGCTTCCCGTTGTTAGTCTATACATTTCTTGTTAGTTTCAACCTATATCATTGTCCGTTATTGGCAATCTAATTTAATATTCAGAAATTACTCTGTCCGTACAATTTACGGTTCTGCATTCCCACCTTATTCCAGGCATCTCATTTCAAAACAGGTGTCAGAATCATACTAATAATTAATCATTTTAATAGCAGAGGAAATCAGACACGTTCATGTTTTGTTAAAGGATTCCAGAAGTAATTGTCGTCTTTTAAAAATCATAACATAGGAATAATTTCGGTGGAGGCTCGACAACAGTTGGACTACAAAGTTTGTTATTTGTTATTATTTTTTAAATCACTGGAACAGATCATTTCCTCTTGAGTACTGAGTATCCGTTGCACTTAGCAAGTTTTAGAACGTATAAAACGCCTCCTCTTTCGACTGACAATGAAATCAATATCTGACGTGTCGCCAGAGGAAAAAAATCATTAACCAAGAGTCCTAGGGATCAACCGAAGAATTCAAGTGATGTCACATCCAAAGAAGCCCGTGACACCAGTCACATTCACAGCATTGCTAGCTGGTATTTTAACACCACCTCTCTCCCTAGCTCTTCGTATGAGGGCACCATAATTCCTCTGAAAAGCCCATGTTGATTCGAAAGAGGGACGTTCCCTGTGAAATTAAAACCCTGAAATATTACAGGCCACATAGGGGAGGGCATTTGTCCATATTTTCTGGGGTAATTTGTGAAGAGAAGAAATGAAGCGCGTTTCAGAATTAATATGTCTTTGTATAAATAAGTGAATTATAAAGTGACCCAATCTCATGATGCATCTGTAAAGTCCAGCCCCACTGCATAAAGATTGTACAATACAAACGGCTTGAACGCACTATGTTAATCATCACTAGCAAAGTTTAGCCTACCGTACAGTGCATGAGGTCTGAGGATTTTATCGACAATGTAAATGGCTGGCTATATTTATTCCAGAGATACGAGAGACTGCAGATTCTGGAATCTGGAGCAAAAAATAAACTGCTGGAAGAACTCAGCGAGTCCAGCAGCTTCTGCGGAGGCAAAGGGATGGTCAACGTTTCGGGTCGAGATCTTGCATCAGAACCGTATACAGGGTCTAGACCGGAACCGTCGACCATCTCTTTGCCTCCACAGATGCTGCTGGACCAGCTGAGTTCTTCCAGTTGTTTATTTTTGCATTTATTCCTGTTTACCCTAAACAGAAGAAGCATCTGAATAGGAGATTAGGACCATTGTTTTTACTCCACGTATACCTGCTTCAGTGACGGCAATATTTAACCATCTGGAGAATTAACAATTCGCCAGGTCTTTAATTCATAACGCTTCAAACGCATGGAATTATGAACGATGAAATTACGAACAAAAAAATCAAAACATGCTATTCAAAATCCCCACGCATATCGTGTTTAACGAGTGCCCATAAATACGTGCAAAATTTCCAGCGTTCACAACAGATATCGTAAAACTCCTTCATATGGTTATGTTCTTCAGCACGCGTGCATCCTATTATTAATGAAGGATATGAAGCCATTGCACCGATTCGTGAATAATAAATTACTGTAGTTTACTCGAGCTGATTCGCAGAAGGAGCAGAAATGTTCTGCGATATTAGTAGATCAATTAGTGGTTATCTATAGTCTAGGCTAAGCATAACGGACTGACGTCCGCGAAGTAACTGATGACACTTTTGATAAGTCCTTCAGAGAAAAGATCAAATGCTGGTGCATTCTCATTTGCGCGCAAGGTACTTCGCATTTACAAAATGGACTATATCACAAAAAATGTCTTACTGTTTTTTGTTGAAATCAGCATATTTCATGGTGGTAGGCAAATTCATAGGTTGTTTAAGACATCCATGGCATATTCTGCTTGCACCTGAAAGTGCTTAGAACAAAAAGGAAGTCAACAGAACCATTTTAATTTAGGCCATTTAAATTAAGATAGATTTCTGAGTATAGTTTTGGCTACCAAACTAATAAAGAATTCCAAAGCTTTCAAATTTGAGTCATGTGGAGAGATTGTTCTCATTAAACCAGAAATGGTTAAAGGAAGATTTAGATTCTTTTGATCTAAAGAAGAGAGAAATTGTTTTCTCTTATGTGGGCCACCAGCCAAAGGTTACAGTTCTAAAACAATTGCCAAAGGAATTTCTTCCAAGGTGGCTCCTCAGGATCCAGGATGACTTGCTTCCAGTCCAGTTCTGGGTGTTTTGAGGAGACCAGTAAGGGACCTGCAGATTCTGCCATAGATGGGGAAGCAAGTAGTTTAGGAGGTGGTGTGCTCCTTCAGCTATAAATGCTGCTCCCAACACATGGACTAGGGCTCCTCTGTGTCATGTTAAATGTTCTTCACTTTGAACAATCATGGCCCATTATTCGCAGGATTAATTAATGATGTCACAGCCTCTTTCAAGGTGGTTTGGAGGACATACTTGAGTCTTTTCCTCTGCCCAGCTCACAATCTCTTGCTATTTCAATGCTTGAAATAGAGCATCTGTTGTGGGAACATAGCATTGGGCATGCAAACAACTTGGCCTGTCCTGACTGAGTATAATTAGGGCCACATTGTGGAGGATGTTGGCCTAGAAGAGGATGCTGACATTGATTTACTACTCTTATTAGTGGAGCTGGAGGATGCTGTGGAGACTTGATTTGCCATATCTCTCCAGTGCTTTGAGGTGCCCACTGTAAGTAATTCGAGTCTCTCAAGCATAGAGTGGGGGCAGGAATCATTGGTGCTCAATAGATCTTAACTTTGTGCTGGGTTTCAGGTCTTGATCTTCAAGCACTTTTCCTCAGACTGTCAAAGACATTACTAGCTGATTCATCATCAGTATTTGCCTTCATTGTGAATGGTTTGCAAGAAATGGGAAATGTTTCCCACCATCTCATTGTGGACCATTATTTTCAGAGGACACCATGGTGGATTGGAGCAGGTTGGCTGAGGGTATCTTTCTGCAGATGTTAAGTTTAAAAAGAAGACTCCGTGTGGCTTATTTGTTCTGAAAACAGAGATGAGTTATCGCTCGTGTGTGTGTGTGTGTGTGTGTGTGTGTGTGTGTGTGTGTGTGTGTGTGTGTGTGTGTGTGGTTTTATCTGACTACTACTAGTGGGAGCGGAGAAAGCGACTATAACTGGAATGTGCTGGCAATTACACAGACTGTCAGACTGAGAGGGGGAGAGAGAGAGAGAGAGAGAGAGAGAGAGAGAGAGAGAGTGTGTTGGTGGCACTGACTGCCAGCCTCTGTCTCTATGAGTGAATCACAATCGTTGTGATTGTCACTATACAATCCATGTATGGATTTTTGGAGCAACCTGTGGAGTCCACTTTGTCATTAACATGTACCAGGAATCAGGTATATCTGTGGATGGCCATGTATTGATCGAAGTGGCAGATATCTCTGACTATAAGCAATAGAGTTCTTTGGTGATTGAGATGTCGTATTGTCCCATCATGGAACTTGTGGATTTCGTAAGCTACTTCTCTCTATTTTCTCTACATTCTACTGTGGTTTTCAGAAGCCTTCACTCATCATTTTTCTCCATTACTTGTTGGACTGAACTTTAAGAACTGTTCCTAGACTTGGGGTTTGGGAACTTGCCACGCACACTTCGGGTTTATTTTGGGGTCAATGTCTGATATCTAACATTTTGATTTCTCTTATTATTACAAGTAGTTATTGATAAATAGATTCTAACATTTAAACATGGCTTGTTGTGTTTCTATTGTTGCTGCTATGTAACAGTTATGGAAACACAAACTGTCATCCTTGATTTATCAGCAGTATGAGACACTGCTGATTTTCTAGTGAGAATATCAGAAATTCTTCCAAAATCCCATACTTTGAACTTTTACTGGTTCAGAATCCATTCAGCTCACTGATCTATTCCTTTGAGTCATTAAACTGTAGCTTTTCCTCAAGTTCAATGCTGGCACCTCTCTTTAAAACCTGTATATGAATGGCCTTCTTGTAAAATCTTGTTTACACTGATGACAGTGTTTTTGTTGCTCAAACGCATGGCTTTTCAAATATGGAACTTTCACTCAAAGGTAATATGAAACTGACACCAGGCTACTCCTTAAAACGACACCTCATATCAAATTCCTCAAGCACTTTCTCAGGTGCTTTATAGCTGCACAAAACCTGCCAAAAACATGAGCTCAATTTCATTATGAAAGATCAGTTTATCAAATTTCAAACCCAACATGGTTAATTTTGGAGAGCCCTTAAATTTATGAATCACAACTCCAGGAAAATATTTTCAAAACAAGAAATAATCTACTTGCCAAACTTGCAGGCTCCTTTATATGCCAATGCGTCAATGGTACGTTTATTTACCTTGGGATTGTTATTCAGTTGCAAAATTCTGCAACACTATTTTAACCTGTTCATTGCACAATACACTTGTGGACCAACTACATCCTACGATATACTTTGAGGCAGGAACACAACGTCTCAATGGCTACCACTTCTCAATAATGTGGGTCTTCTTCATCCTGCACAATTCTGAGTATCTTGAGACGACCAGTTAGGGACCTGCAGACACTGCCACGGGAGGGGGTGGGGAGCAAGGAGCTGGGTAGTTTAGAAGGTGGTGTGCTCTCTCAGCTATTAATGCTGTTCCCTACACATGGACTTGAACTTCACTGTGTCATGTTAAATGCTCCTTCTTCACTTTGAGTGATCATGGCCCACTGGTTCCCAGGATTAAATGAGGATGTTACAGCCTTTTCAAGGTGGTTTGAAGGACATACTTGAATCTTATCCTCTGCTCACCTGGTAATCTCTTGCCACTTCAGTGCTTGGAATAGAGCATCTATTGTGGGAACAAAGTATCGGGCATGCAAACAACTTGGCCTGTCCTGACTGAGTATAATTAGGGTCACATTGTGGAGGATGTTGGCCTGGAAGAAGATGCTGACGTTGATTTACTAATCTGATCAGTGAAGCTGGGAGGATGCTGTGGAGACTTGATTTACCACATGTCTCCAGTACTTTGAGATGCCCACTGTAAGTAATTCAAGTCTCTCAAGCATAGAGTGGGGCATGAATCATGGCTGCTCAATAGATCATGAGCTTTGTGCTGGGTTTCAGGTCTTGATCTTCTAGCACTTTTCATCAGACTGCCAAAGGCCTTACTGGCCTTGTGGGATGTTGTGCAGGAACACAACATCCCAATGGCTCCCACTTCTCTATAATGCAGCTCTCTTTCATCCCACACAATTGCTGAAGTAAATTTACTCACAAGACTCCTCAATAATCGGACCCTAGTACAATAAGATGGACTCCTGACCTCACAATCTACCTCGTTATGGCCTTGCACCTTATTGTTTGCCTGCACTGCACTTTCTCTGCAGCTATAACACTTTATTCTGCATTCTGTTATTGCTTTCCCTTGTACTATCTCAATGCACTGTTGTAATGAAATATTCTGAATGGATAGCACACAGAAGAAAGTTTTCCACTGTACCTTAGTACATGTGACTATAATAAACCAAGTTAGCAATTTACATTGTCAGTGCCCTGGAACATACTCCACCTCCTAAAAGCTCAGTTCCTGTAAAGACATCCAATATGATCCACCCTTTACAAAACATTTGACCTTTCCCTATTTGCAAAGTCACGAAAAATGATCAGGACATAATGTAAGAAATAAGAGGAGTGGGTCATTCAGTCTCTTCTGCCTGCCCTGCTATTAAATATGATCGTGACTGATCGTTTTTACTTCAGTGCCAATTTCCTTCACTAACTCTATGTCCCCTGATTCCCTTAACAACTAAAAATCTAGCCATCTCTGCCTTAAGTTTACACAGTGACTGAGCCCCCACTGCCCTCTCAGGTAGAAAGTTCCAAAGGTTCATCTCATTCCAGGTGAAGAAAATTCTCATCATCTCTGTCCTGAATGTCTAGTCCTTTACCTTGTGACTCTTTGGTTCCAGAAAACCCCATCCGGGGAATTATCTACACAGTCAGACACCTAAAAATATTTGTATGTTTCAATTAAGTCACCTCAAGATCGAAAAGCCAAGCCTGCTTAATCTCTCTGCCTATCACAAACCTCCCACCCTAGGAATTAATCTGGTAAACTTCTTCTGTACTCTCTCTTTCATAAGTGTATCCTTCCTTAGTTAGGGAGCCAAAACCTGCAACAGTAGTCCAGGTGTGGTTTCACCAGGGTTCTACCAAGACAACCAGAACTAGTAATGCCATTAAAAGGCACTTCCCAATTCTTTTTAAACTGGTCAGAGTCAGGTTGTCTCTTTGTCAAACCAACAAATGAGTTTATAGACAATCTCAAACCATTCCCAACATTGCCGATTCATGCCTTCTTCTGGCCTTTGGGTTTTTCACACTAACAATGTCATCACCATAAAATGGTGAAAATAAAATGCCAAACTAAATGGACTAAATAAATGGATATGTGTTCTTACTGTTTACTGGGGCTCCTCAACAACTTCCTCTGGATATTCTGTTTGTATACAGATGGTTCACACAATTCATATCCAAGTTTAATGCCAAGTTCACAAAAACAGTACAACTTAACGATCTTAAAAAACTTTCAATGAAATTTTGATGGAATACCAGCCTTAGATAGATTGAGAAATTGTACTTTGATTTATGAAAACAAAAGGTTAGTTCTCATCTTGATCTTAGATTACAATATTACTGTATAATGGTCACATTACTGTTTATCTGATACTTAGTGATTTTTTTCCCCAAAATATACTTTATTCATAATATAGGCAATCAGAATGTATCTTTCCCTACATTTGTTGTACCATAAATCCATAACATTCTCTCACAATGTGTGAACACCACTCATGCTTCTTACTTAAACAATACATCGATGAAGTGTTTGAAAAGCTGTTACTCAGGACCCAGCCCGTCAGTGACCAGTGGTAGCAGGACCCAAGACTGTGGTCCATCCCGACAGAGCCTTTGCAGTGGCTACACTGATCTTCAGAACGTACCTCAGCATGTACTTATGCACTTTGGAATGTGCCAGTCAGCAGCTTTCAACTTTGAACATCTTACACTAGAAGACCAACAAGTTTCAGGCAGCCCAGAGCTGATGATCTTCCATCAGCAGTTGATGCCTGTCACAGTATGCACCCCTGGGAACAGCATGTAGAGCACAGAATCCTGTGTTATGCAGCTGTTCAGGACAAGCTTTAACAAGGACCATTACATCCCTCTCCAGAACTTCTTGGCAAACATGCAGTTCACAAGGAGGTGGCCGATTGTTTCATCTAGACCACAGGCGTCTCAAGGGCATCTTGTGGTTCAATCCGAAATGGTCTACCCCTTATTCTGAGACCATGACAATTTTAGATTTTCCACCTCAAGAAACATCCTCCTGCATCTATCCAAGAAATTTGCACATCACTTACTTACTCAGTGATAGACAAAGGAATGGTATTAGTTTCCAAGTAGAACTCTTTAAAATAACCTAGCCTTTGCTTTTCAGTGCTATGGTGATACAATATCTTTTCACAGTTCCTTACTCATTTTTATCAGTTAATTCATTTAACTACTTATTTTAATCTAATTTTACTTTGTATCTACATTTGTGAACAGACATCACAGTTTTTGCATGTGTGCTATTTTCATTATATGCAAAACATGAACCTTGGATATTTTCAAACAGATTGTAGCAACTGATTGTCTTATCCTTGCCACATAACAAAACAGTGTACCCTTTTGAAACATGAGAGGGTGACAGATGTATAAAATTACAAGGAACCTATTTAGAGTAAATAGGTACAACCTACTTTTGATGGCAGAGGAGTCAAAAACCAGGAGTCATGGATTTAAAGTAATTGGCAGAAGAATTGGAGAGGAAATGAGTAAAAGTAATTTCACCCAGAGTGTGGCAAGGGTGTGGAACATACTGTTGAAAGGGACAGAAACCCTCACTACATTTGAAGACCACTTGGATGTTTACTTGAAAAGCTGTGACCCGCATAGTTACAGACTTTGTGCAGGAAGATGAGATTAAGCTGTGCAGTTCTTTCTTGAATATATAAGAGGGCCAAGTGCCCTCCTTCTGTGCTTTAACTTTTTTTTATTCGAGTAACATTCAAAATCTTACATCACTTTTAGCTTTTCCACTGTTTTGACTTTTGCAGCAGGTTTTCCCATTTTTTTTTTATTTTCACAGTTTTAATAGAAAACACTTGTGTAAAGTTACACTGTAACTGGCTGCTGATTGCTTATGAGTTAGATTCTCAAAAATTCTTTGAGATTTCTATTATCAGTTTTCTGTCCAATTGCTTTTTTCTCATCAAGTAGGTGACTTCAGATATAGAACATAGAACATAGAGCAGTACAGCACAATACAGGCCCTTTGGCCCACAATATTGTGCCAACCTTTAAACCTCACCTAAGACTATCTAACCCCTTCCTCCCACATATCTCTCTATTTTAAATTCCTCCATATGCTTATCTAGTAATCTCTTGAATTTGACCAATGTACCTGCCTCCACCACTGCCCCAGGCAGCACATTCCATGCCCCAACCAATCTCTGGGTAAAAAACCTTCCTCTGACATCTCCCTTGAACTTCCCACCCATTACCTTAAAGCCATGCCCTCTTGTATTGAGCATTGGTGCCCTGGGAAAGAAGCGCTGGCTGTCCACTCTATCTATTCCTCTTAATATTTTGTACACCTCTATCATGTCTCCTCTCATCCTCCTTTTCTCCAAAGAGTAAAGCCCTAGCTTTCTTAGTCTCTCTTCATAATGCATTCTCTCTAAACCAGGCAGCATCCTGGTAAATCTCCTCTGCACCCTTTCCAACACTTCCACATCCTTCCTCTAATGAGGCGACCAGAACTGTACTCTAAGTGTGGTCTAACCAGAGTTTTGTAGAGCTGCATCATTACCTCGCAGCTCTTAAACTCGATCCCTCGACTTATGAAAGCTAACATCCCATAAGCTTTCTTAACTACCTTATCCATGGGTGAGGCAACTTTCAGGGATCTGTGGATACGGACCCCCAGATCCCTCTGCTCCTCCACACTACCAAGAATCCTGCTATTAACTTCGTACTTTGTCTTGGAGTTTGTCCTTCCAAAGTGTACCACCTCACACTTCTCCGGACTGAACTCCATCTGCCACTTCTCAGCCCAGCTCTGCATTCTATCAATCTTCATCTTCATCTGCAATCTTCGACAGTCCTCTACACTATCCACTACACCACTGACCTTTGTGTCATCTGCAAACTTACCAACCCACCCTTCTAACCCCTCATCCAAGTCATTAATAAAAATCATGAAAAGCAGAGGTCCCAGAACCGATCCTTGTGGGACACCGCTAGTCACAGTCCTCCAATCTGAATGCACTCCCTCCACCACAACCCTCTACTTTCTACAGGCAAGCCAGTTCTGAATCCACATGGCCAAGCTTCCCTGGATCCCATGCCCTCTGACCTTCTGAAGAAGCCTACCATGTGGAACCTTGTCAAATGCCTTACTAAAATCCATGTAGACCACATCTACTGCACTACCCTCATCAATCTGTCTGGTCACCTCCTCAAAGAACACTATTAGGCTTGTGAGATATGATCTGCCCTTCACAAAGCCATGCTGGCTGTCCCTGATCAGATCATGATTCTCTAAATGCCCATAGATCCGATCTCTAAGAATCCTTTCCAACAGCTTGCCCACCACAGACGTAAGGCTCACTGGTCTATAATTCCCTGGACTATCCCTACTACCTTTTTTGAATAAGAGGATGACATTTGCCACCCTCCAGTCCTCTGGTACCATTCCTATGGAAAACGAGGACTCAAAGATCCTAGCCAAAGGATTCTTGCCTCGCTGAGCAGCCTGAGGAATATTCCGTCAGGCCCCGGGGACTTTTCTGTCCTAATATTTTCTAACAGCTCCAACACATCCTCTCTCTTGATATCAACATGGTCTAGAACATTGACGTTACCAACACTGACCTCAGCATCATCAAGACCCCTCTCCGTGGTGAATACTGAAGAGAAGTATTCATTGAGGACCTCACCCACTTCCACAGCTTCCAGGCACATCTTCCCACCTTTATCCCTAGTCAGCCCTACTTTTACTCCCGTCATCCTTCTGCTCTTCACATAAGTGAGAAATGCCTTGGGGTTTTCCTTAACCCTACTCGCCAAGGCCTTTTCATGTCCCCTTCTTGCTCTCCTCAGCCCCTTCCTAATTTCCTTCCTTGCTACCCTATATTCCTCAAGAGACCTATCTGACCGTTGCTGCCTAAACCTTATGTATGCTGCCTTCTTCCTCCTAACTAGATGTCCTACCTCTCTTGTCAACAATGGTTCCTTCACCCTGCCATTCTTTCTCTGCCTCACTGGGACAAATTTATCCCTAACATCCTGCAAGAGATCCCTGACCAATGATCACATCTCCATAGTACATTTCCCTTCAAAAATGTCATCCCAATTCACACTCGCAAGTTTTAGCCTTATAGCCTCATAATTTGCCCTTCCCTAATTAAATATTTTCCTGTCCTCTTTGCTCCTATCCTTGTCCATGACAATGCTAAAGATTAGGGAGTGGTGGTCACTGTCCCCCAAATGCTCACCCACCGAGAGATCTGTCACCTGACCCGGTTCATTATCTAATATGATCTAATATGGTATTCCCTGTCAACATACTGTGACAGGAATCCATCCTGGACACACTCAACAAAATCTGCCCTGTCTAAATCTTTGGTATGAAACAGGTGCCAATTAATATTTGGGAAGTTGAAGTCTCCCATGATAACAACCATGTTATTCTTGCACCTTTCCAAAATCTGCCTCCCGATCTGCTCCTCTGTATCCTTGCTGCTACCAGGGTGCCTATAAAATACTTCCAGTAGAGTAACTGCTCCTTTCTTGTTCCTAACTTCCACTCATACTGGCTCTAGACAGCATCCTTCTACATTATCCACCCTTTCTGCAGCTGTAATACTACCCCTGACCAGTATCACCACCCCTCCTACTCTTCTCCCCCCGCCCTATCCCCTTTAAAACACTGAAATCCAGGAATATTCAATATCCATTCCTGCCCCGGTGACAGCCAAGGCTCTGCAAGAGCCACAATATCATAGTTCTATGCATTTATCCAAGCTGTCAGTTCATCACCTTATTCCTGATGCTTCTAGCATTTAAGTAAATGCACTTTAGCCCATCCACCTTACTACTTTTATACCCTATACTCTGCTTCTCCTTTCTCAAAGCCTCTCTATATGTTAGATCTGGCTTTACTCCATGAACTTCTTCCACTGACCTATCTGTCCGGTTCCCATCCCCCTTGCAAACTAGTTTAAACCCACCCGAACCACACAAGCAAACCTGCCTGCAAGGGTATTGGTCCCCCTCGAGTTCAGGTGTAACCCAATCTGTACAGGTCCCACCTTCCCCAGAAGAGATCCCAATGATCCAAAAATCTAAAACCTTGCCCCCTGCACCAACTTCTCAGCCATGCATTCATCTGCCATCTCCTCCTATTCTTACCTTCACTATCATGTGGCACTGGCAGCAATCCTGAGATTGCTACCCTTGAGGTCCTGTTCTTCAGCCTTCTGCCCAGCTCCCTAAACTCACTTTTCAGGACCTCATCCCTCTTTCTACCTATGTAGTTGGTACCAACATGTACCACGACTTCTGGCTGCTTTCCCTCCCACACAAGAATGCTGTGGACCTGATCAGAGACATCCCGGACCCTGGTACCTGGGAGGCAACATACCATCTGGGATTCTCGCTCATGTCCACAGAACCTCCTGTCTGTTCCCCTGACTATCGAGTTCCCTATCACTATTGCCATCCTCTTCTCCTCCCTTCCCTTCTGAGCAGCAGGACCAGTTCCAGTGCCAGATACCTGGCTACTGCTGCTTGATCCCTGCAGGTCATCCCCCTCAACAGCATCCAAAGCGGAAAACCTGTTTTTGAGGGGAACAGCTTCCAGGGTCCTCTGTTCTGTCTGCCTGTTCCCTTTCTCTTTCTCTCCCCTGACAGTCACCCATCTATCTGCCTCCTGGACCCCAGAAGTACCTGCTCTAAGGGGGGGGGGGGTGACTGCCTCCCGATGCACATCATCTACATAACTCTCTCCCTCCCTGATACTTTGCAGTGTTTGAAGCTGCGACTCCAGCTCATCAACTCTGAGCCAAAGTTCCTCCAGCCTCAAGCACTTACTGCAGATGTGGTCACCGTGCACCACAGCAGGGTCCACTAGCTCCCACATCATGCAGCTGTAGCACATCGCCTTGCCCTCCATCTGAACTATTTTTTTCTTACCTAGCTGTAGTCCACTTAAGAGTTCTAATAATAACAGTAAACCTTACCTTTACTAACCAGCTACTCACCAGTGTTGTTGCAGATGACTTCCGCCTCTTGATACTGAAGCCTGTTGTGCCAAAGACACTCACTCTGACTCTGTCCATTCCGACAATGGCCGCTCCAAAATGGTCGCTCTGCTTGACACGACCTCCTTTTTATTGGCCCTTCTAAATTAGCCCAGACCCGTGAGGGACCCACTGCTCCTTGGTCTCTCAGCTCCTGATTCACTCCTAAGTAAATGCCGAAGCCTGTTGTGCCAAAGACACTCACTCTGACTCTGTCCACTCCAACAATGGCTGCTCCAAACTGATAGATATGATAGATAAATAATAGATAAATGATTCATTATCGCTCCAGATATCAAACATTTTCCTGTGTAAGACATATTCTTTGATTCCTTGCTTTGTTTTTTGGTTTGATTTTTACAATCGAGCTTCTTGTCTTTCATCAATGCAACATGGCGGCTTCCATTTTATCCATTCTGGTCTTCCACTGTGCAATATAAATAGGTTACACAATTTCTTCCCTTCAATAGGAAACCAGCTTTAAAATGCTAATTCACTCACCGTTCTGTTAGTTAAGTGCTCTGCTTCTGGCTGTTATATACACTATTGATGCTGAACTGCCAATTCTGACTGTTCACTTATGCATGCCATCTGCTTCACATTATTCTACCCACCTGGTCCTCTCTCTATACTGTGAAGGATAGAGTAAGGGACGGAGAGTACTAACAAGGCATTATCTAACACAGAATATCATTTCCTACACATGAATTTTGGCCACCACCTGTGCAGTTGTAAGACCTCCAACCATCAACCAATGGTCATTAGTATCTTCAGTGAAATTTGCCCCCTGTGATTCAGAACAGAGCTACAACCCTAACTAGGCATCCTCCCAACCACTATCAGCACGTTCGACTAACTGCTGGCTCATTCATTGACTGATTAAAGAACCAAAACAAAAGGGAAGAGGAGATGAAACAACACCAAAATATTTAAAATTAATAAAGAGTGAACAAAAAAAATCTTAAAAAGAGAACCAGCCATACAAAAACATCAGAGGGAATGGAAGCTTGCCTTAGAGAAACAAACAAATCTTGATGTATTTCATGTCTACCTTCTAATATTTGAAAATATTCACTCACACTTTAAATACTTCCCTGCTAAGAAAAGAAACTGAAATCATTTTCTTATCAGCCACTCATCCCACTTCCAATTTACCCCACTCTATTTTTATTTCCTTGCTCCACATGCCATTTCCAATGGCACTGTATTGTTTCCACTGGGAGGAGGGTTTGAGGCCACATTGGTGGGTCACTTATCTGGTCCTAGATCTCTGCTGCCAGAGCTGGCATCATAGACATGCCTTTGACAGCGTGATTTCTCAATGTTTGCATGCAGAGGGAAAGACCAGCCCTGCTCTTAAAATTTAGTTAGATAGACACAAAGTAAATTAAGATTTTTTTAGAAATCAAATGCAAAGCAAATATCCTTCAATTTCCTTTGATGTTTTTGTGTTTCTGGTTCCCACAATTACTTTTATTTTGCTTTCTTCTCTATTCATTTTAAATAATTCTATGGAATTTAATCTTTCCCCTTCTCGGTTGGTCTATAATTAGTTAAAGCATGAGCTGGAAGAAACTGGGATGCCTTAATAGTAGTTGAAAAGCTGTATGGTTAGAGCCGTCGCCCACTCTTGAATGGCAGGGGTTAATTTTGCTGAGGATAACAATCAGCCTTATTTAAGCAGAAACAAACCACAATCAGTGAAACACAACCTTAAGAACTATTTACAACATGAGGGTCTCCCGATTTAACTAGGAAAGATAATGGTGAGTCTTGAACTTCTAATGAAGGTATTCTCACTGTTGTTGGGTAAGAAGAAATGCTGAAAGAAAGACAAAGTATTTCCATGTCAGGATGGTGTGTGACATGGAAGGGAATTTGCAGGTTGTGCTGTACACTGCTCCGACTGCCCTTATTCCTCCAGATGGGAACAGGTTTGGAAGGTGTTGCCAAGAAAACATCAGAGATACAAAAATTTGAAAACACATTCCACCAGACTCAAGGAAAATTTCTATCTCACTGTTATCAGACTCCCGAATTGATCTCTCATACACTAAAGATGAACTCTTGACCTCCCAATCTTCCTCATCATAGCCCTTGCACTTTATTTGTCTACCTGCACTGCACTTTTTCTGTAGCTGCAACTCTATATTCTGCAATCTGTTTTCTTTTTACTATCTCAATGTACTTATGTATGACATGATCTGCCTGGTCGGCACACAAACAAAGTTTTTCACAGTATCTCGGTACTCATGACAATAATAATAAACTGAAACTGAGCAAGTAGTTACACCTTGCAGAGAGTACACACTGAATCTACAGAACACTGCTGATGGCGAAATTGACTCTCTCTTGGGTGGTAACTGGGGTCACAGCAAATGGCTACAAGAACAGCTCCTGAACGGTCTCGGCCCAGGCAAGTTCAGAAGGTGCCATCACATTCCTTGCACGTGTCTTGTGGTTGGTGGAAAGATTTTGGGAATCAGAATATGAATCACTGCCTCAAGATAATCAGATTCTGATCTATTCTCAGAGCTGCAGTCCACCACGTGTTTGTGAGGAGTTCTTAGCATAACATAGAACATAGAGCATAGAATATAGAACAGCACAGCGCAGTATGGGCCCTTCAGCCCACAATGTTGTGCTGATCTATATCGACCTTATCCCCATTCAATCTATCCCCCTCTCTACTGGGTTCAAAGCAACTGCCACACCCATATCCAATGCTTTGTTGCATTGCATATTCTTAAAACTTAGCAGTTTAACGTAGAACCTTAGTAATGTTGGTGTCGTACTATCCCTGGTCAGCTAAGCTCTGAAATACTTTTCATTCTCCCACCATACACTTGTTAGTTGCTGATCTGTTCAATTGGACACATGTTATTTTTCTCCACAGGCTCTATATTACTCGAAATGTCATGGTGTTCCTTATTTGCAACTGGAGAAACTTTAATTCTTTTCCATTCCTTCCAATAATTATTTTTGGATGTAATAAACCTTGAAGGGAACCAATGTGCCAATATGATAATTGAGAATGTTGTTCTTTATGTATAAGTCTTTAATAGGCATTGTTATTTGGGGATTATAACATTGTTGCATGAATTAATTCACTGATTAACAAAGTGTTTCCATGAGCATTTGGTTATTTTTGAAGTCAAAAGCAATAATGTAATGAAATCATTCTTATTTCTTCCAAATAACAATTCTCTAAATTATTCTATAGAGTCATTGAACACTACAGCCAGAAACAGGCTCTTCAGCCCATCTAGTCCATGCCGGCCTGGTTTTCTGCCTAGTCCCATCTACCTGCCCTCCATACTTCTCTCATCCATGCACCTATCCAAACTTCTCTTAAATATTACAATTGAACCTGCATCCACCACTTCTGCTGGCAGCTCATTCCACACTCACATCACCCTCTGAGTGAAGTCGTTCCCTCTCAGATTCCCCTTAAATATTTCACCTTTCACCCTAAACCTATGACCTCTAGTTCTCATCTCACCCAACCTGAGTGGAAAAAGCCTGCATGCATTCACCCTATCTATACCCCTCATAATTTTATATACCTCTATAAGATCTCCCCTCATTCTCCTGCGCTCCAGGGAATAAAGTCCTAACTTATTCAACCTTTCCCTATAACTCAGGTCCTCAAGTCCTGGCAACATCCTTGTAAATTTTCTCTGCACTCTTTCAAGCTTATTGATATCTTTCCTGAACTGCTCACACACTCCAAATTTGGCCTCACCAACATCTTATACAACTTCAACATAACATCCCAACTCCTGTACTCAAGGCCTTGATTAATGAAGGCCAATGTGCCAAAAGCTCTCTTTACGACCCTATCTACCTGTGATGGCACTTTCAAGAAATTATGGATCTGTATTCCCAGGTCCCTTTGTTCTGCTGCACGTCTCAGTGCCCTACCATTCACTGAGTAAGTTTTACCCTGGTTTGTCCTCCAAAGTGCATCACCTCACACTTGTCTGCATTAAATTCCATCTGCCATTTTTCAGACTATTTTCCCAGCAAGTCCAGATCACTTTGCAAGCTTTGATAGCCTTCCTCGCTGTCCACTACGTGCCCAATCTTGGTGTCATCCGCAAAGTTGCTGATCCAGTTTACCACATTATCATCTAAACCATTAATATAGATGATAAACAACAATGGACCCAGCACCGACCCCTGCAGCACACCACTAGTCATAGGCCTCTAATCAGAGACAACCATCTACTACCACTCTCTAGTTTCTCCCGCTAAGCCAGTGTTGAATCCAATTGACCACTTCATCCTGAATGCCAAGCAACTTAACCTTCTGGACCAGCATCCCATGCGGGACTTTGTCAAAGGTCTTGCTAAAGTCCATGTAGACAATGTCCACTGCATTCCCTTCATAAATCTTCCTGGTAACCTCCTTGAGAAACTCTGTAAGATGACCTGCCACACATAAACCCACGTTGACTGTCTCTAATCAGTCCCTGTCTATCCAAATACTTATATATCCTGTCCCTCAGAATATCTTCCAATAATTTACCCATGATTGATGTCAGGCTCACTATCCTATAATTTCCCAGCTTATTCTAAGAGCCTTTCTTAAACAACAGAACAACATTAGCTATCCTCTAGTCCTCTAGCACCTCATCCATGACTAAGGATGTTTTAAATATCTCTGCCAGGGCCCCTGCAATTTCTGCACTAGCCTCCCACAAGATCTGAGGGGACACCTCGTCAGGCCCTGGAGATTTATCCACCCTAATTCTCCTCAAGACAACAATCATCTCCTGTTCCGTAATCTGGATATGGTCCATGACTTCACTACTCTTTTGCCTCAGTTCTATAGACTCTGTGTCTGTCTCCTGAGTAAATACAGACAGAAAAAATTCATTTAAAATCTCCCCCATCTCTTTCAGCTCCACGCATAGATGACCACACTGAACTTCAAGAGGACTAATTTTGTCCCTTCTATTCTTTTGCTCTTAATATCCTTTTGCTCTTAATATTAGAAACCCTTGGGATTCTCTTTCACCTTGTCTACCAGAGCAACCTCATTTCCTCTTTTAGCCCTCCTGATTTCTCTCTTCAGTGTTCTCTTGCATTTCTTATGCTCCTCAGGTGCCTCATTTGATCCTAACTGCCTATACCCGATATGTGCCTCCTTTTTTTGTTTACCAGGGCCTCAATATCCCTCGATAACCAAGGTTTCCTAAGCCTGTTAGCCTTGCCTTTTATTTTAACAGGAACACCAGATTTCTTTAGCCTCCTGAGGAAGTAGAGGCGCTGGTGAGCTTTCTTGGCCATGGCATCTACTTGATTTGACCAGGACAGGCTGTTGGTGATGTTCACTCCCAGGAACTTGAAGCTCTCAACCCTCTTGACCTCAGCACCATTGATATAGACAGGTGCATGTACACTGCCCCCATTCCTGAAGTCAATGACCAACTCTTTTGTTTTGTTGACATTGAGGGAAAGGTTGTTGTCATGACACCATTCCACTAAGCTCTCTATCTCCTTCCTGTACTCCGCCTCATTGCTGTTTGAGATACGGACTACAATGGTGGTATCATCTGCAAACTTGGAGATGGAGTTAGAGCAGAATCTGGCCACACAGTCATGAGTGTATAGGGAGTAGAGGGCTGAGGACGCACCCTTGTGGGGCACCAATGTTGAGAATAATTGTGTCGGAGATATTGCTGCCTATCCTCACTGATTGCAGTCTGTTTGTTAGAAAGTCAAGGATCCAGTTACAGAGGGAGGTGTTGAGTCCTAGGTCTCGGAGTTTGGTGACAAGCTTGCTTGGAATTATTGTATTGAAGGCAGAGCTGTAGTCAATAAACAAAAGTCTAACGTATGTGTCTTTACTGTCCAGATGCTCCAGAGCCCCCTTTGACTCTCACCAACTTTTACCAATGCACCATAGAAAGCATCCTATCTGGATGTATCATGGCTTGGTACGGCAACTGCTCTGCCTAGGACCGCAAGAAACTGCAGAGAGTTGTGGACACAGCCCAGCACATCACGGACACCAGCCTCTCCTCCTTGGACTCTTTTACCTCTCATTGTCTTGGCGAAGCAGCCAACATAATCAAAGACCCCACCCACCCAAGACATTCTCTCTTCTCTTCCATCAGGTAGAAGATACAGGAGCCTGAGGGCATGTACCACCAGACTTAAGGACAGCTTCTACCTCACTGTGATAAGACTATTGAACGGTTCCCTTACACAATGAGATGGACTATGACTTCACGATCTATCTTGTTGTGATGTTGCACCTTATTGCATTGCACTTTCTCTGTAGCTGTGACACCTTACTCTGTACTGTTATTATTTTTACCTGTACTACATCAATGCACTTTGTACTAACTCAATGTAACTGCACTGTGTAATGAATTGACCTGTACGATCGGTATGCAAGACAAGTTTTTCACTGTACCTCGGTACAAGTGACAATAATAAACCAATACCAATACCAATACCAATTCTGTACTCTCAGCATTTCACTCCTGAAGGCCTCCTACTTACCAAGCATCTCTTTGCCGGAAAACAACCTATCCCAATCCACGCCTGCCAGATCCCTTCTGATGCCATCAAAATTGGCCTTTCTCCAGTTTAGAATCTTAACCCTAGGACCAGTCAGATCCTTCTCCATAATTATCTTGAAACTAATGGAATTATGATCACTAGATCCAAAGTGTTCCCCTGCACTCACTTCTGTCACCTTCCCTGTCTCATTCCCTAAGAGGAGATCCAGTATTGTGCTCTTTCTAGTTGGGACCTCTACATACTGATTAAAGAAATTTTCCTGAACACAATTGACAAACTCTATCCCATCTAGTCCTTTTACAGTATGAGAGTCCCAGTCAAAATGTGGAAAGTTAAAATCACCTGCTATCACAACTTTATGTTTCCTGCAACTGTCTGCCATCTCTCTACAAATTTGTCCTCCAAATCCCACTGATTATTGGGAGGTCTATAATATTGTCCCATTAATGTGGTCGTCCCTTATTTATTTCTCAGTTCCACCCAAATTGCCTCAGTAGTCAAACCTTCCAGTATGTCCTCTGTGAGCACTGCCGTGACATTTTACCTGATCAGTAATGCCGCCTCTCCCCCTTTAATACCTCCCCCCTATCATGCCTAAAACAACAGAACCCTGGAACATTGAGCTGCCAGTCCTGCCCCTCCTGCAACCAAGTCTCACTAATGGCTACAACATCATAATTCCACATACGGATCTATGCTCTAAGTTCATCTGCCTTACCTGCAATACTCCTTGCGTTGAAATAGGCACAACTCAGAACATTAGTCCTACCATGCTTGACCTTTTGGTTTCCATCTTTGCCTGTAGTCTTAATGTCTACTTTCCCCACATACTTTCCATTTGCTGTCCTGTCACATTGGTTCCCACCCCCCTGCAATTCTAGATTAACCCTCCCCCCCCCCACCCCCCAAGAAGTACCAGCAAACCTTTCCACGAGGATAGTGGTCCCCCTCCAGTTCAGGTGCAAACCATCCTGTTTGTACAGATCCCACCTGCCATGGAAGAGAGCCCAATGATACAAAAATCTGAAAATCTATGCAATCAACATTGAGAGAAATAATTTTTGCTGGTCTTTTCCCAATGAGATATAGGATTTCTTAAAAATTACCAACACTGCCGCAGATAAATTCAGTGAGAATAAACCACTGAACTAGCTTTTGAGAGTTGTGCAAAAAAAAGGCAGTTGAGAATGTTGTGGAAATAGAGAAAGCACTTTGTTAAGTGCCCTTTAGTGATTAGAAAGCAGTGGGAAATAGAAAAACTGCACAGGAGTGGTAAGAAAAGAGGAGTACCAATTTGAGTGGCAATAAGTTAGCTGATCAGAACAAGTTGGTTCATCCTTTGCAGGTCATTAGGTTCAGAGATTTATGGAGTTAGACAGCACAGAAACAGACCTTTCAGCCCAACTCGTCCATTCTGTACAAGATACTGACTTAAGCGAATCCCATTTGCCTGTGTTTGGCCCATACCCTCTGAAACTTTCCTTCCTTGCTACACCAGTAACTTACAGGAACACTCAACATTAAAGTACCTTCATTGGCATAAAGTCACTGCATGTATACATGTAATATGTTGCAAATATTTTATTCTAGTTTTAATAGTCTTAATAAGTTTTGGTTCTAGACTTTGTTTAGTCAATTAATGTAATGAATAATGTCTTAATTACTGTTAAATACTCCAGAACTAAAAAATGCTTCTACAAATGTATTACTTCAGATTTTGATTAATGTTAAGAATTTAAAAAATACACAAATATAAAATTTGTTTCATTTCATTTGTTTCTTTATGTCCTTTATCTTCATATGTGATCCTCTTGCCTCATTTTCTTTCTGTATGTGTTTTATTATTGATTTAAATATTCTGACTAAGAGTTCCAGATTCTGATCTCAGCTGGATTTTTTCAATCAGATCAGATAAGAAAGCAAACATTTTCTTGTGCTGTTCTTGCAGGTCCTAAATCCACCAAAGAGGCTGCTGTACTGAAGTGGATCTATAATCACAGCAAATTCCAGTAAAAACATCCAAAGTCCATGAGAATTTGTATGTTCAATGAATAGCTGGCATTATTTGAAGGCTGCTGACTATAAAATCTGAGCCATTTAATTAAAATAAACATGTCACTGGAGTACTGTGACAATATCTGTTGATGAGTAGTATTTGTATACTTATTTAAGTATCACAAACAATTGTTGATAATTTTCTATTTTGTGTGGATTCAAAGTACCTTCAGTTTGTAACTGATAATATGATGGCATTAGATGATAATGAAGTTTCAGCGGATTGAAATGGATAGCAAATTGTTTCTGGGAACATTACAACTTTCTCCATTCATCTGAATATTTTTATAGTGTCCAGATCTGGGAACTATTGAATGTGATTGCTACTAAAAGCAGCTGCATCATATTTTTGTGGCTGAAACTCTGCTTCTGTCACATTCTTCTCCATTTCTTTCTTTTTCTTAACCTCCTCTCCTGCTATTGCTGCACAATGTCCTTTCTTCATCTTGCAAGCAGGTACACTCTACCTTGCATTGTGGACAACTTCATTGCATTGCAACATCTGTGATTGTTTTGGAGACCTTCACTGAGCTGTTCAGAAACATTTATATGGCCTGGAGAGCAGATTTCTTAATTTAAAATCAAAGAATTCTTCATTCTCCTGTTAATCTGGTTGAAGAATGCATTTTAATATACAATTATTCCCCAATTATTTGAGAGTTCTGAGCAGGCCCTTCTTTGTAGCTCCAGACAATAGTCATAATGTTTCAGTAGTTTATATTCTGTGCATGCTTTTGAATCATTTTGGGGATTGTGGAAGTGCTACTTGATAAAGGTGTCATTGTTGCTACCTGTTTGTAGGCATGGCTCATTTATGATGAGACACCACCTGCCTCATAGATTCTTGACTGTTATTATATTAGCAAACAACTAAATTACTTATGGTATCGTACTTCCACAGACCAGCCTTACCCTCTAATTCTGCGAGCAAGGTTTTGTTTGTTTCACATCAAATTCCAACACAATCAGCCTAACTACAACAAAGGGTCAGGAGTTAGACCCCAAATCACGTAAAGACTGTGCTTTCCATTATAGTTTGAGATGAAATTTGCCTAAATCAGGCTCTGCACACAAAACTGGAGTCAATTACTATTCACACCAACCCCCATAACCACCCCCACCCCCCCAGACTCCTGTCACTAATCGTGCTACACGCACCACATTGAAATCGCAAGATTTCACCAAACGTTCTGGTTCAGGGAGGCTCTCAAATTAGTCTTACCATCTTGAGCACACAGGTTCAGTGACAGTTCCATAAAATATCAACCAGTTACTAAAAGGCAGCGACTGGTCAATGGTCTCAACAACATTTATTTTTTGGTGGTAAACTCATTTTGAGCCTTATTGAACAAGTGCACCACATTGCCACACTTAATAGTATCATGGAATGCTTTTCAACTGAAAAATAAACAATTACAGTATATACACTGCTTAACTGTGCTGAGTCATAGATGATTTTATATTTGTGATTCTGATAATTAATTTTAACAGAACTTGAAGCTTAACCTAATGGATGTAATTTCAAGTGCATTTTAGCCAACATTTTCTTATTGCACCTAAAATGAAAACTCTACCAAAAGTATGTCTTGCACTCCTTTTCTCTCCACCCTTTATTTGGAATCAGGTCAAACAGATTTGTGCAAAACCACACTATATGCTATTTAGTGTTTTGAATAGGATTATGAACATGGGATATGAGCCAAATGTAGGGAAATGGGACGAGCTCAAATAGACAACTTGGTCAGCTTGGACAAGTTGGGCCAAAGGGCCTTTTTCTCTGTTGTATAACTCCGTGACTCTGTGACTGTATGTTCTTATGGTTTATGATGAAATAGGATAGATCATAAGTATATCAGCATCTCTTTCTTAGAAACCAAAGAATAGCTAGTGTTAAAACAATTTCATTAAACAAAGAATTTATAAAGACAGACAAAGCATTTCTTTTTTTGCGTATCCTCTCCTTGAGAGACAACCTGTTCCAGCCCGTTCAAAATGAAGAATGTATTATAACATAGTTGGTCACATGAAACAATTTTTAAAGGGATACACATTGAACATTACATCAGCCACATTCTGAAACACAAAAAAGAAAAAAATATTTCCAAATGACTGTTCAATCTCTGTAAGCTTTAATTTGGGATAAATTTCTCCAAATGCTTGGGTTGAAGGGCTATTTTTCCAGATGTAGTCCTAACTGGATACTGGTCTCCCAGGACCTGTCACTGAACTATGATGCGAAACAATCCGACCCAGATTTTGCCCATGTTCTGTCTTTGACTTGATAAGGGTGAAACATTTCCTTTTGGTTGGTTCACTGAGTCATAGAGGTGGATGGGACAGAAACAGGCCTTTCAGCCCACCAAGTCCATTGTGACCTTTTGCCCATCTACATTAATCCTATTTGCCTGTATCACAAGATCACAAGACAAAGGAGTAGAAGTAGGCCATTCGGCCCATCGAGTCTGCTCCACCACTTCACCATGAGCTGAACTATTCTCCCATCTAGCCCCAATTCCCAGCCTTTTCCCCATATCCCTTGATACCTTGACTAATTAGATACCTATCAATCTCCTCCTTAAACACCCCCAATGATCAGGCCTCCACAGCTGTATGTGCAACGAATTCCATAAATCCATGACCCTCTAGCTAAAGAAACTTCTCCTCATTTCTGTTCTAAATGGGTACCCTCTAATTCTAAGACTGTGCCCTCTAGTCCTGGACTCACCCACCAAGGGAAACAACTTAACCACATCTACTCTGTCCAGTCCTTTCAACATTCGAAATGTTTCTATGAGGTCCCCTCTCATTCTTCTGTACTCCAGTGAGTACAGTCCAAGAACCGACAAACGCTCCTCATATTTAAGCCCTTTCATTCCAGGAATCATCCTCTTAAATTTTCTCTGAACCCTCTCCAACATCAGTGCACCCTTCCTAAGATAGGGGGCCCAAAACTGCACACAGTATTCCAAATGAGGCTTCACCAGTGCCCCATAGAGCCTCATCAACACATCCTTACTTTTATACGTTATTCCTCTCGAAATGAATGCCAACATAGCATTCTCTTTCCTTACTGCCGATCCGACCTGGTGGTTAACCTTTAGGATATCCTGTATGAGTACCCCCAGGTCCCTTTGCAGTTCTAAATTTTGAATTTTCTCCCCATCTAGATAATAATCTGCATGTTTATTTCTTCTTCCAAAGTGTACAACTGCACATTTCTCAACATTGTGTGGTTTAAACAGTGCTTTGTCAAGTTGTAACATAATGTCCCAGCTTTTATATTCTACTCTCTAACTTATGAAGGCAAGCATGCCACATGCCTTCTTCACTACCCTATCTACTTCTGCTTTGCCACTTTTAGGGAACTATGGTCTTGAACTCCAAGGTCCCTCTGTTCATCAACATTCCTTAGTGCATTACCATTTACTGGAGATATCCTACCCCCATTTAACTTCCCAAAGTGCATCACCTCACACTTGTTGGGATTAAATTCCATCTATCAACACTCTGCAGAATTTTCTATCTGATCTCTATCCCGCTGCAACTTTAGACAACCTTCCTTGTTAACACCACCAACTTTCATGTTATTGAAAGATAAAGGTAAGGTAGGCTGAGTGGTAAAATCCTGCAATAGTAATCTTATTAATAAACACAGTTCTATTCCTTACTGCCTCATTGATCTAGCTTCTCCTTAATGAATTCCCTTTGACAGGGCAAAGTAAGTTTCCGCACATATTTGATATTGTTGAAATGAAATCCAAGAAACAGAGATGTGAATCCATATTATTTTGGTTTTGCACAAGCTTTTTTA
This sequence comes from Pristis pectinata, assembly GCF_009764475.1. Lineage (NCBI taxonomy): Eukaryota > Metazoa > Chordata > Chondrichthyes > Rhinopristiformes > Pristidae > Pristis > Pristis pectinata. The sequence continues at coordinate 39,516,805 of NC_067408.1, read as the reverse complement.
TCTTAATAATGAAAGATTTATTTCACTAATATACAATTTCTCAATTATTATCTTCATTTGCAATTTCTGAAATTGCAATTATTTTAAACATCAGCATCTTCCAATACTTGTTCAGTTTATAAAATTCATTTTACAAGTTTGATGTATCATGGAAAATTTTCTGCAAAATTTAACTGAATTTGCTGCTAAGAACTTGTATTTTATTTTCAGGATACACATACATGGAAACATAGTACTTGGTCCTCAGAGCTGATGAGGGTATTCATCTTCAATACCTTCAATAAAAAGAAGTGACCCTGATGCCATATTCCTTGTTTCCATATCTCTATGGTCTCCTTGATTCTTCTACCTGGTCTATTCCTAAAGGTGAGTGAGTTCCTGCCTCAATCACGGACAGCTTCACAACCCTCTCAGTGAATATGCATGACGGTTCAAAGTGTATGACCTTGAAAGGAGAATCAAAGGGCATGCAACAAATTTTGAATAATTTTACAAATATATTTGTAAGGTAGTTAAATTATAAGGATATCTATAGAAAAATAGCCAATGCAAAATTTATAATCAATATCTGAATCTGATTTGGCACTTTTACTGCAATTAGAATATGTCGACAAAGGTTGGGCTTGGCAAGGACAAAACTTTGAATTATTTTCGCTTTATAGCAGAGGAAATTATGCAACAACAGTTAGGGAACTCTTGTCATGAAAAGAAATTGTACATTTTAAATGACATCTTCATGATATTCCTGACTGAAAACTGATTTTCATGAACTGCAAAACTCTCAGAATTTTGGTTCTCCATTCACAGTACGAGAATAATTTGCTTTTATATAAGGTCATTGTTTCAAGGAGCTTCTAGGCACAGAAATGAAAGACACACAACTGATGAACCAGGCAGCAAAGGTTCATTAAAATAAGAGAGAACCTGGCAAAAGAAATTTGGGAGCATCTACTTGCATGTCAGTCTACATCTGCACAGTGGGGAGCATTCAAATGATAAATAGCAAGGGTTCAAGGACAGCATGTAAAAGCCAGGGTAACAAGTATAAGGATTTCTGGAGGTTGATGGATATTGAGGGTTGGATAAAGAGAAAAAAGGAAGCATATGAGAGGTATACGGAACTAATGATGGGGGAGGCCAGTCAAGAGTATAAAAAGTGCTGGGACGAACTTAAAAATGAAATTAGGAAGGCTAAGAGGGGTCATGAGAAATCACTGGCAGACAGGATCAAGGTAAATCTGAAGGCATTCAATAAGTTTATTATAGGCCAAAATATAACCAGGGAAAAGGTATGGCCCAATGCCAATGAGAAGCATAGATAAGGTAGACAGCCAGAATCTTTTTCCCAGGGTGGAAGTGTCAAATACTCGAAGGCATAGCTTTAAGGTGAGAGGGGGGAAATTTAAAGAGTTCTTTTACACAGAGAGTGGGTAGGTGCCTGTAACACGTTGCCAGAGGTGGTAGTGGAAGCAGATAAGATTGTTGCGTTACAGAGGTTTACCCACAGGCACATGAATATGGAAGGAATGGAGGGGCATGGATCACGTACAGGCAGAAGGGATTAGTTTAATTTGGCATCATGTTCGGCACAGACATTGTGGGCCAAAGACCCTATTCCTGTGCTGTACTGTTCGATGTTCTATTAGGGTCAATGTGGGCAATCTGTGCCTGAAGCCAGAAGGTATAGATGAGGTCCTAAACAAATACTTTTTATTGGTATTAGCATAGGAAACAGACTAAGTAGTTGGAGAATTCAGTGAACGGGTCGGTGAAAATCTAGCGCAGGTCTCCATCAATAAAGAGGAGGTAGTCAATGCCTCAGTGGAGTTGTGAATGATATGGAACATCTGCAGAGAGGTATCAATGTGTTAGTGAAATGGGCTGAACAATGACAGTTTAATCCAGACAAATGTGAGGTGATCCATTTTGGCAATACTAATGAGGCTCGGACATACACCATGAATGGTTGGGTCTTTGGGACTATTGAGGAACAGAGGGACCTTGGAGTGAAGTCCATGTATCCTTAAAGATGACGACACAAGTAGATAACATGGTGAGGAAGGCAACATGGGATACTAGCTTTCATTAGTCAAGGCATTGAATACAGAAGTAGGAAAGTTATTTTTCAACTTTATAAAACCTTGGTCTGTCATCAGTGAAAACACTGCATGCAGTTCTGGTCACCATTGTACAGGGAGGATGTGATAGCATTGGAGAGGGAGCAGAGGAGGTTCACCAAGATGTTGCCTTATGCTCCAAGGTGGAGTAGTTCAGTTATAAGGAGAGACTGGAGAAGCTGGGTCTGTTCTCCATGGAGCAGTGAAGGTTAAAAGGTGATATGACTGATGTACATAAAATTAAGAGGGGGAATAAATAGGGTAAACTGCAGGAAACTTTTCCCCAAATCAGAGGTAGATAAAGCTACAGGACATAAATGTAGTGTAAGGGGGAAGAGATTCTGAGGGGATATGAGCGGGTCCTTCTCCACCCAGAGGGTGATAAGAACCTGGAAACCACTGCCTGAGAGAATGGCTGAAGCTAAGTCATTGACAGCATTTAAGAAGTGTCAGATGAGCACCTAGGCATTGAAGGCTATGGAACAAGTGCTGGGAGATGGGATTAATATGGAAGAGTGCTCAATGGTTGACATGGTCAAGTTGGGATGAATTGCCTGTTTCCATGCTGAATGGTTCTATGAGTGTATAACTGGTTAGGAATCAACATAAGATTTTAGCCAAAGGTACATGAATGGAAAGCTGCGGGATACATTTCTGCTTAGTTTTCCATAGCAAAACACCATCTTTCACAATGATGGTTCAGTTAACAAATGTGGCAAAAACTGAATATTTATTACCACAACAAAATTATAAGAAGAAATTAACATTTCGTAATCAATTATCACCATGTATTTTATATCAGTATATAAATTGAAACAAAACATTTTGAATTTATATAACTACTTTCAGATAACATGCAGGTGGAGTAATAAAAAGATAATTGACAGACAATTTCCATTCACTGAAAGACCATTAAATAGGACACATCTCCTCAACATTATTTGGTTGCCTTCTGAAAAGTTGAATGCACTACCTCTAATGTATAACAAAAAGCAGATTGCTGCTAAGGTAATGCTGCTGGGACATTTGATAAGCAGCTAATCATGTACTCACTAATGGTAATCCATAAAAGTATCCAGGGACTGACAGTAGCAACTAAGAAGACTTTTTAAGTCTAAACTCAGAAAAAGACCTTTTGAAACATCAGTCACACTATACTAATAAGATACATTCTAACATACGTTAGCAGATGTAGCAAGTTTTGTGAGTGCTAACCATTACATGTTAATCCTATGTAATCATTCACATAACATTCACAATTAACTGAAAACCTTTCTGTGATCCCCTTAAGCAAAGAATTCAAAGGTGATAGTTCATCTTGACATCCTTCTGTGATACCAATGAACATAAATACCAATTTTCAGCCAATTTAATTCACTCAACATGTCATCAAGGAAAGTCTGTACACACTGATCACAACAAAGTTTATAGTTTCCAACAACAACCTGTCTGTACTGCTGAAGGATGGGCCCTTGAACTAGTCAGTCGCAAGAATGATTAAAAATCTGTTCCCAGGCCAACTTTTCTCCAGCACCTAATCCTTCAGAGGCTGAAAGAAACATATCACAGTCAATTAGACTAATTATTATTATTTTGATTATTTCAATGGAACTGAATTTTGGAATTAGAATGCAATATGCTGATCTAACAATGTATTGCATTTACTACCACCAACCTGGGATGAATTTCAGAGATATCTAACAAGAGTTGCTTTTGTTTTTTATTCTTCATTCTATCCTGGAGTTATGGGTTTATTCATACAAGTCCTTGAAAGCAATGTCTCACCTCTTGCAACAAATGAACCAAATTCTTTCCTTTGTGTGGGCACCTTTCTCCCCAAACATACCTCCCACCCTCCCCCCCTCCACTACCAACAGCTTTTGTGCCACCCACACCAGACAAGATTATTGAAAAGAGCATCTGTACTTGTTTTCTCCCTCTATTCATCAAATTGTAAAAATCTGATAATTACTTAATTTAATTCACTTTTCTGAATGAATGTGGTAGGAGTTTTATGTTTCTACTTCAGTCAAAGCCTTATTCCCCAGATTTGCAATAACAAAGCACCTGCTGCAAACAGCCTGAAAGTAAATTTCCAACAACTTCCAATAATAGCACATATTGTGCCTACAGTTAATGAAGTGGCAATATCAATGACTGGGGGCTCACAATTTTTAGAAATCACATTATGTAAGTGGCATATGGCTTCAGGCAGTTGAAAAGATGCAGTTTTAATGCTTAGTATGATTGAGTAACAATAATGAAAGACTCCTCTGCTCTAAGTCTATTTAATTCTATGGGTTTTGGACTGGGACTGACTAACAGGTCACACATTTGATTACTTCCCTTTTAAACAGAACGTTGTGAATTTGAGAACAAATCAATTTTTGAGTGTGCTGATTTTTATTATCTCATGAGAGCCACCAATGTAGCAATCCTTCAAAAAAAGGTGCTCTGCTTTAAAAGGGGAAAATAAACAATCCTGAGATAGAAGTTCATCCTTGATTGTTTATGTTAAACTTGGAAAAATAGTAGCATTAAATCATTGTACTTCACTTTGCGAATTCTGATCCATTGACTGTTAGAGATAACCATGGAAATAGCATACTAGGATAGATAATACTTGGCCTAACATCCTCTTCTAATGGGGCCAACCTGAAAGGATTTGTGCATTGTTTTAGGATGTATCTGCCTTGCAATTCATCCCTCATCAGTAGTGCTAAATATGTACATAATCATGTCAACATAACATTGTCTCTCTTAAATTTATTCTTTTGACTTTATTGTAACACATTTTAGAGGAAGCGTAAATTGTACCGATGTATCTATTGGTTTTGGGCTAACCAGCTGGAGATGCTTTCTGGGTCATCACCTTTTTACCTTTAACTTAGTGACGAAAGATCGAGGAGGAATTCTGAAACACACCAGGAGAATTTCGAAGAATGTTTGTCAAAACTGGACACTATATCAATGTTTATTCCAGAAGTTTTACTCAAAAAGAGTAAATTGCCCTGCTTTTGTGCAATCTTTAAAATAGCCATCAGTGGAAGGGGAAGGCTTGGTAATGGGAATCTTGCCAGGGATCCCTGTTGATCAACAAACAGAAGGAGGAGTGGTGCGAAATTATAAAGAAGGCAAAGGGAGACAGGTTGTTCAGGAAAGCAAGATGTAGTCCACCCTCTCTTTAGCTTCAGGATCACCCTTCTATACCAGGCTCACCTCTGCCAACTCTGAGACCTTTTGTGCTCACTCTCTTTCTCTCTCCCTCCCTTTCTCCCTCTCACACCCAGTCCCTGAAGCTCACCACTATGTGTCCCAGCCAGTGCTCTTCATAGTTTCAGTGAAACCAGATATGAGACACCCACATATGCACTAGAATGATAAACCTGTTTTGCAGCTCACGACAACATCCAATGACAGCAAATATTATTGGAATAAATATTGCATGGCAAATCCAGATATTCATAATTGGAATCAGAATCAGGTTTATTATCACTGACTTATATGTTATGAAATTTGCTGTTTTTGCAGCAGCAGTACAGTGCAAAGACACAAACTAACCATAAATTACAAAATAAATAAATAGTACAAATAAAAGGAATAACTAGGTAGCGTTCATGGGTTCATGGACTGTTCAGAAATCTGATGGCAGAGGGGAAGAAGCTGTTCCAAAATCACTGAGTGTGGGTCTTCAGGTTCCTGTACCACCTCCCCGAGGGTAGTAACGAGAAGAGAGCATGTCCTGGATGGTGAGGGTCTTTAGTGATGGATGCCACCTTCTTGAGGCACCACCTCTTGGAAGACGTCCTCGATGGTGGGGAGATTTGTGCCCGTGATGGAGCTGGCTGAGTCTATAATCCTCCGCAGCCTCTTGCAATCCTGTGCATCGGAGCTTCCATATCAGGCTGCAATGCAACCAGTTAGAATGCTCTGCATCATACAGCTATAGAAACTTGCAAGAGTCTTCGGTGACATACCAAATCTCCTCAAACTCCTAACAAAGTAGAGCCGCTGGCGTGCCTTCTTCATTATTACATCACTGTACTGGGCCCAGGATAGATTCTCCGAGATGTTGACGCCCAGGAACTTAAAGCTGCTCACCCTTTTCACTGCTGACCCCTCAATGAAGACTGGTGTGTGTTCTCCTGACTTCGCCTTCCTGAAGTCCGCAATCAATTCCTTGGTCTTGCTAACGTTGAGTGCAAGGTTGTTGTAGTGACACCACTCAACCAGCTGATCTATCTCACTCCTGTAAGCCTCCTCTTTGCCATTTGAGATTCTACCAACAACAGTAGTGTCATCAGCAAATTTATAGATGGCGTTTGAGCTGTGCTTGGCCGCACAGTCATGAGTGTAGAGAGAGTAGACAGTGGGCTAAGCACGCATCCTTGAGGTGTGCCTGTGTTGATTGTCAGCGGAGAGGAGATGTTATTACCAATCCGCACTAACTGTGGTCTCCCGATAAGGAAGTCGAGGATCCAGTTACAGAGGGAGCTCCAGAGGCCCAGGTTTTGAAGCTTGTTGATTAATACTGAGGGGATGATGGTATTGAATGCTAAGCTGTAATTGATAAACAGCAGCCTGACATATGTATTGTTGTTGTCTAGGTACTCCAAAGCAGAGTGAAGAGCCAGTGAGATTGCATCCGCTGTAGACCTGTTGTGGTGGTCGGCAAATTGCAGCGGGTCCAGGTCCTTGCTCAGGCAGGAGTTAATTTTAGCCATAACCAAACTCTCAAAGCATTTCATCACAGTAGATGTGAGTGCCACTGGGCGATAGTTGTTGAGGCAGCTCACCCTGCTCTTCTTGGGCACCAGTATGATTGCTGCCCTTTTGAAGCAGGTGGCAACCTCAGATGGCAGCAGTGAGGGGTTGAAGATGTCCTTGAACACCACAGCCAGTTGGTTGGCACAGGTTTTCAGTACCTGGCCAGGTATACCGTTGGGCCTGACGCCTTGCGAGGATTCACCCTCTTGAAGGATGTTCTGACGTCAGCCTCTGAGACAGAGGTCACAGGGTCACTGGATGCTGTGGAGATTCACACAGGTGTAGTGTTATTCTCCCTTTCAACACATGCAATAACAGTGTTGAACACATTGGGGGAGTGAAGCATCACTGCCATTTATGCTGTTAGGTTCCGCCTTATAGGAAGTAATGGCATGCAAATCCTGCCACATCTGTCATGCATCCAATAGTGTCTCTAACTTCACACTGAATTGCCTTTTTGCTCTCACGATGGCCTTCCATAGGTCGTATCTGGACTTCTTGTAGGATTCTGGACCGCCGGCCTTGAATGATCTAGCCCTGAGCAGACTGTAAATCTCCTGGTTCATCCAGGCTTCTGGTTTGGGAAAACTTGGTATGTTCGTGAAGGCACACATTCATCCACACAGGACTTGATGAAGTCTGTGACAGCTGTGGCATATTCATTCAGGTCCACAGAAGAACCCCTGAATACGGACCAGTCCACTGATTTAAAGCAGCCCTGTAAACACTCCACTTCCCTTGACCATACCTTCACTGTCCTCACCACTGGTGCTGTGGTCCTCAGTCTCTGCCGATATACTGGGAGTAAATGATCGGACTTGCCAAAGTGCAAACGTGGGATGGCATGGTAAGTATTCTTGATGCTGGTGTAACAGTGATCGAGTGTGTTGGCTCCTCTGGCTCTGCAGGTGACATGTTGGTGGTAGTTGGTCAGACACTTACTCAAGCTAGCCTGGTTGAGGTCCCCCGTGATGATGAAGAAGGCATCAGGGTGTGCTGTCTCATGTCTGTTGATCACGGTGCTGTGTATTAGCATATATAATAAAACATGCAAATTGTCATGCAAATAATAATGTACAATAATAGACACGTATTATTAGCACTTGATCCATTTCCTCCTGTTCTCACTCTTTGCCATAATTATCCCTCTTGATTTTCACACCTATTTGCCAAGCAAATTTATTGCACCTCTAGAGGTAAGCAATCCAGGTCTTTATAACCACTAGATGTAGGATAAAGCTCTTTCTCTGTCACTACAACATCTACCAATGTGGGGCTGTCTTTACTCATCATCTATAGACTTGTTTGAATGATATTTCCTTTTAGGGCTAAATTTGAAAGGGTGCTTTTATTCCATCAAACTGAGCTGGATTTAGAAGCAAATACCAAAAATGAACCATCAAAGTTCAATGTGATGGCAACAACAGACAAATATCTTTTTTGTTTGTGTTTTAATCTTTGTGCTTCTATGTTCTGTGAATTGTTTTTGGATCATCAGCTTCCTTTTGAATGAATAACATGACGTCTAATTTGATGTGTACAGTAAGCTTTATAATCTATTTATATCTCTGAGCTCATGCAGAGAATCTTTGATACTTGGCAAATGGGTGTGATGATCCCTACTGCCAGCCCATTAACTATGTTGTTTGTCCATGAACCTGCTTTCTGGGCAATTAAATAAAATAAATGAGTTGTAAAAGTATTATTACCTAGGCATAAGAAATTCATTCTTGATTGGAAGTATTAACTGTACCCTATGGTGTATGCAGCACTACTAGGTGGGGATGAGTTATGCAGCCTAGAAATTTGGAAGCATGGGGCTGTTTAAGCATTTGGTGCATGTAAATTGATTTTTAATGAATAGTCTATGATTATGATCATTTCTGTGTTGAATTATGCCATTCTGAATACTATCACTTGGCATTTAGGTCACAAATTGTGCTTACACCAATGACATGCATTAAATGTGCTCCTAATGATGTCATTCCCCGTGCAAAGCTCCTTCAATGAGGAAATCGTTCCAGGTGGCTCTGAGGTGCACTTGCTTTTGAGCGTTCTCAGAACAATGCTTTTATAGCTCTGGTACACTTGCAGCAGTGTAATTTAAAGAGATCCACACTGAGCAGTTTCCAACCTACCACTGGACCTGATTCAGTTGGCTCTCTCGAATTTATTTACTTATCTGCTCTCCACAGAGCTACCATACACCCCACGACTTTACTGAGCCCCAAATTTTCCTCCCTGAAATCACAACTCCAGGGTGTCTTCCAGGACATGACCATCCCCTCCTACCCTCACAAGTACCACTCCTTCAACACCAAGCCCCAATCCTACAGCTAGAATTTCTCCACTCTTTGCAATCTCTCAATCCCTCAGCCTCAATTTGCGATTTTGATTCATGGCTTTGATCACTCAACTCACCCTCACCCCTCCACCACTAACAAACTTAACCACCATACCGCAATCATTACGCCACTTCCCCGTTCCTGAATCATGGCCCCAAAATGTCCCCAGATTCTGATACAATGACCTCATGGATGAATATCTGGCCCTTCTTCCTTACAAACTCCTGGAACTAATCTCTCTCCTGTACTGATCTGCGATGGTGTTTTCCTTCATGTATTCTCTAATGGCAGACAGCTAACAGGAAAGTGTGCAAATGTAATTCAGAAACACCCGGAGATTTGGGCCTTGGGCACCACCGAATCGTTAAGTGGTGATCTCATGGCCAAAAGGTTTGATGTGCTGCACAACAACAGATTAATACAGCCCTGTGGGTGCAAATGAATTTCCAGGTTGTAACCTGTGTGTAAAGCTAATTACTTAATTCATTGTCTGCATTCTTCAGCAACAGGCCAATATTGTCAGTGGTTGACATCAGTTATCGTTAATTTCTTATAGTTAACAGATAGATGGATAGATAGATAGATAGATAGATAGATAGATAGATAGATAGATAGATAGATAGATAGATAGATAGATAGATAGATAGATAGATAGATAGATAGATAGATAGATATCAGTCGTATGTACATTGAAACATACCATGAAATGCATCCTTTTGCGTTACTGATAATGTGCTGGGGGCAGCCCACAAGTGTTGCCACTCTTCTGGTGCCAACATAGCATACCCACAGCTCCTAACCCATACGTCTTTGGAATGGGAGAGGAAACCAGAGCACCTGGAGGAAACCCACGCAGACATGAGGAGAACGTACAAAACTCCTTACAGACAGCGGCGGAATTGAACCCAGGTCGGTGTCGCTGTAATAGTGTTATGCTAACCACTACACTACCATGAGAAGAAGGGGAGCTTACACGAGCTCTTCTACCAAAGCTGATTGGGGAAGCTGATTGGGGAAGTAGTGAAGAATGGCACAACATGAGAGAGAGTGGGATCCACAGTATTCAGACGCTCTACAAAGCAGAATACATCCCGTGATCCACAGACACTCGACTGTCAACTGCGTCTCTCTTCCCTTTTATCAGTAAGCAGTGGGAATTTGTCTTCCCACCACTGCTGCTCTACTAGTGTTCTCACAGATGGCCTTCAGCCAAGTAACTCATTCTGGTGCTGCCTATGTGAGGATCATAGAGACTGAAGTTGAGCCTTCTAGACCCAGAGGTGCTCACGATCATCCTCCAAAGCTGTCTGCAGTCTCATCCGGGGAAAGTCAGCTCGTTTTGGAGTAGCACTGCAGATCAGACCCAGGACAAACAATAGCACAAGGTTAAAAGGCTCAGGTAGCATTCCATGTTTATAAATGGAATTATTCCATCCTACATATAATACAACATTGGTTGCGGAAACTTTTACTTCTACGTTGTGGTCATGCAGAAACTGTGATGGGCAGTGATGGGGAAGCTAAGGTGTAGGTTACTCGATGAATGGTAGATTGGCACTTTGATTATCAAAATCGTGAATCAATGAAATCGTTAAAGATAGATTGAGCAGAAGAGAACTGTCTTTCCTTCTAATTCCCCCCTCTTTCTCCTGTCTCTCCTCCTGCTCTGCTCCTCCTGTTTTACCTGTACTACCTCAATGCACTCTGTACTAACTCAATGTAACTGCACTGTGTAATGAATTGACCTGTACGATAGGTATGCAAGACAAGTTTTTCACTGTACCTGGGTACAAGTGACAATAATAAACCAATACCAATACCAATACCTCTTCTCAAACACTCATAGTCTATCTGATGGCAAGGACTGTCCTCTTCATGTCAAGATTGAGGAGCATACAGCAGACGTCCATACATCTTGACATCTGTTCGACGGTGTACTGCAGGGCAATGCCAGAGTGATTCAGGCAACAAAGGCTTTGCTTCAATACACCAGTTGCCTGCACTATCACAGTTTCTGTAGCAGTATGGCTTTCCCTGTATGGATGCTGCATGTGTGTGCATGATTGGTATGCTGGAGTCTTCAGAGAGTAGTACATGATCCAGTAACTAGTCTTTACTTCATGATGGTTGTGAGAATGCAGCTGGCATTGTGTTTAACTATTCAGTCTATACCAAACAGTTATCAAACAAAAATGAGGCAGGGACTTCAGTTATGAACACAGCAGTTGGCAGAGGTCAGCTTGGACATCCTTTGGAAGTCTAGACGTCACATTGATGGCTTGTCATGAGCATTCAGTAAGGAGATTGCTACCAGAACTCACTGGGCAGATATGGCTCCCTTGCTGAAAGCTCTTGTTGCCCCTCCTCATCCTCCCTTTCCCAGCAGCTTAGTTTGCTCTGTGTGCCCTCTGGCCACTCTCTCATCTGTGCTGAATTGCAGGGTAATTACATGCTAATAGATACGTTCAGCATAGTGCCCTTTTGCAGTTTCCATACCACTTCCTGTAAGCTCTGCTACTTGAATCAGCTCCCAAAAGTACGAAACACTTTTAAAATTAGAGCAACAGCAAGAAGAAAAAAAATCAATCAGCAACAGAATGGTTAATAGTTGATGGAGACACAAGAGACTGTAGATGCTGGAATCTGGAGCAAAATACCAACTGTTGGAGCAATTCAGTGGGTCAAACAGCATGTGTGAAGGCAAAGGGGTAGTGAACATTTTGAGTCAAGACCCTGCATCAGAACTCAGAGTGTACGGGGGAGATAGTCAGTATAAAGAGAGGGATGAGGCAGGGGCTGGCAGGCAATGCAGAGGGCAGGCATGATAGTGTAGCGGTTAGCATAACGCTATTACAGCGCCAGCAACCCGGGTTCAATTCCGGCCGCTGTCTGTAAGGAGTTTGTACGTTCTCCCCGTGTCTGTATGGGTTCCTCCCGGGTGCTCCAGTTTCTCCCACATTTCAAAAGGTGTACAGGTTGGGAAGTTGTGGGTATGCTATGTTGGCGACAGAAGCATGGTGACACTTGTGGGCTGCCCACAGAACACTCTACGCAAAAAAAAAGATGCATTTCACTGTGTGTTTCGATGTACTTGTGACTAATAAAGATATCTTATGTGGAACCTAATGAGGAGGGAGATGGTGGGCAGATGGATCCGAAGGGAAGGAGGAGGGGTGGAATCAGCACACAGTGAATGTTGGGTAATAGATAGAGAGATAGAGACAGATAAGGAAAGAGAAAAAGAAAGGGGGGGGGAGGGCAGATGCAGCCAGGTGGAGGGAGGGGAAGGTGGACATAGAGACAGAGATTGGAAGGTGATATATGGAAACAAGAGGCTGCAGATGCTGGAATCTGATAAGTAAGGAAGGTGCTAAGTGGAACCAGATAAGGGAGGGATGATGGATAGATAGTACCAGTTGGGGAAGAGGGTAGGAGACCCAGTAGGTATAGTGGGTGGGTGCTGGGCAGCTGGAACCAGGTGGGGAGGAATTGAAACTGGGTGATGTGGGGGAGAGGGGTACTGGAGGCAGAGGGAAAGGAGTATGGGGAGTGTGGGTTATCTGAAGCTGGAAAATTCAATGTTCATTCCATTGGGTTGTAGACTCCTCAGGCAGAATATGAGGTGCTGCTCTTCATCTCCCTTCTCTCCTGGTTCTACCTATCATCTGCCAGTCCCTGCCTCACCCCTCCACCTCACTTCTTTACACTGGCTATCTCCCCTCCACACTGTCAGTCTGAAACGTTGACCATCCTTCTGCCTTCACAAATGCTGCTTGACCCACTGAGTTCATTTTTTTTTCAGCTAGTAGTTGGTGATCACTTTAAATTGCACTGGTGGAGGTAATTTCCCACTGGTCAATGTGTCTTCAGTCATTTGTGTTTAAGAGTAAGGGTTGTGTTTTGAGCTCCAAGAAATGGTTACAAACCTGCAATGTCTTAAATAAGTAGAGACTCAGCCTTGCAAAAGTTAATGAGATCATATTAATTAAATAAATAACATTGATCGTGAAGTTTAAATGTTGTTGTGAAAATTTGAAAGGATGCAGATGGTAAAAAAATAATTTCCTTCGAGAGATTCCAGCATAAAATGAGAGTAAAGACCTCAGCCCATTATGCAGCAGACCACAAAATTGCAGCTGACTAGGAAAGGCGTATTAAGCTTGCTTCACAACTTGCCCTTTACTTACTTGCCCTTACTGCTGCTAATTGATGAACAGTTTCATGGAGAACTTTTTTTATCATGTGGGAACAGAGTTACGACATTCTGAAGCCATTTCACTTAAAGGAAGGGAATTTTCACTCCACTACTCAGGACTTGATTCAAATTTGGGTCCAGGAGGTGAAAGGTGCTTTAACTCTTCCACCTGGACGTGTGGGATATTTACAATTCTCCACCACAGAAATCTGTGTGATTATATACATGAGTATGTGCAATAAAAACTCTTCTGCAAAATAGTGTCTAAATTGGATAAACTTGTGTCAATGTCACTTCATTTCATTTGTAATTTTTTTACATTTTTGTCAGATGATTCTATATATTGACATCTTGGAAAATCATTTTGTAAGTTCAGTTATTTCTCTTGTTTATTGATTTTGAGTCAGCAATGACAATGTGAGCAGGTGTATGAAGAAACAGCAACAATATTAGAGATGACTTTGTTGCTTTTCTAAATTGTCTGGTCAGGCTGCACTAGATTAATTATCTGCATAACACTGCATTAATTCTAATATTCTTCCTCATATACCATAATCATATTGATCATATTATTGATTCCCTGATAGTCACAGAGTTGTAGAAGGTACAGCAATGGAAATAGGCCATTCAGCCCAACTTGTTCATGCTGACTGGTGGGCACCCTTTCATGTTAACCCCAGCTTCCAGCATTTAGTCTTCAAATCAAGCTTGCAAAATGGTTACCCGAAGATGGAACATGGGGCACAAAGTAACGGTTCTTAGTCATGGAAACATGGGGCATGGAAACAGGCCCTTCAGCCCAACTCGTCTATGCCAACAAAGATACCCATATAAGCTAGTCCTGATTGCCAACATTTGGCCCACATCCCTCTAAACCTTTCCTATTCATGTGTCTGTCCAAGCGTCTTTTAAATGTTGTTATTGTGCCTGTCTTAACCACTTTCTCTGGCAGCTTGTTCTATATACGTACCACCATCTGTGTGAGGAAGTTGCCCCTCAGATCCCTTTTGAACCTTTTCCCTTTCACCTTAAATTTGTGCCCTCTTGTTTTTGATTCCATTTTCCTGGGGAAATGACTGTGTGCATTCACCCTATCTATGCTCCTCATGATTTTACACACCTCCATCCAATCACCCCTCAGTCTCCTACATTCCAAGGAATAAAGTCCGAGCCTATACTCAGGCCCTCGAGTCCTGGCAACATTCTTTTTTGCACTCTTTCCAGCTTAAAGACATCTTTCCTATAACAGGGTAACCAAAACTGTACATTCTACTCCAATGTGGCCTCACCAACGTCTTGGACAACTGCAGCATAACGTCCCGACATTGAAACTTGTCTTTTATCTAAGGAGGATCTGAAATTGGGGAAGTATGCATGGTATTGGCTTACGCTGGAATTTTCAGCCTGTAGCTCTAACTAGTCAAGGACACAAGCATTAATGAACAGGGATGCATAAGAAGTAAGAATTGATGAACTGCAAAGCACTTGGAGGGTTGAATACTAAGTGCTGGAAGCAATAATAGAGATATGGCTGTGTAAAGTCACGGGAGGATTTAAAAAAGGATGAATATTTGAAATAAGTCTAAAATATTCATCCAGACTCAGATTCAGTACAGATTCATGGCACAATGGTAATGGGTGATGAAACCTTTCAGTGAGTTAGGATTTGGGCAACAAACTTTTAGATGAGCTCATGTACACAGCAAGTGAAAGATGTTATGTGCCAGGAAACCACCAAACAATCGAACAATTACATTACCAGATGTCTGGTGTGAACCCAGATTCTGGTCCATGCAAGTAGCCGTTCGTTGACTATTGATTCAGACAGATGACTAATAGTTCATGTATTGGATGTTGAAGAGGAAGTTGCTGTGAGATTAGAATTTAGGCAGAATAAAATAAAATAAATATTCCATATGTTCATTTGAGGTTTGAGAATAATGAAACATGTGCACATAAAACAGAAAACTATTCCGTTCTCTATTTCTGATATATTTCTTTTCAATAAGTGCAAAACTTGACCAATAATTGTTGTTTATTTTGTAGGATTATTATCTGTAACCTGAAGTAATGTTTAAAATTTTGTTGAATTAAAGGCAAGAGAAATATGGATTGAAATAATCTTTATAAGAACAATGAGTTGCATATCATGTTTTGAACATGTGACGGTGTGTCTTAATTACTAATTATCCCATTGTTTAAAAAATGCAGAAATATAAGGATGGTTTCCAGAACATTGTTTAGATATTGTCAATACCAAACATTTTTCACACCAAACATTTTTCTTTCTGCTCTACCCCACCCTTCCTTCCACTTTGCTTTCCCTTAGCCAATTCAGAATAATCAGAGCTCCCCAATATGTGAGATTCAACACGTTTTACATTGACCCCTGGACTCAGTTATAACTTAAAACTACTTAATCCTTTAGTGAACAGGATCAGTTAAATCCGTAGAAAATGTGGCATGCAGGTAGATGTAAATTAAAGCTTAACATGATGAAATCCAGTCATGTGAAATTAGACACATAACAAACCAACTACTTTCAGTGTAAGTTTAATACCTAATCTTGCCATTTATCTCAGATATATGAAACTGCACAGAGGGTAATGTAAAATGGGGGTAAGGTACAGACTGCAACTTCCAGATTTTGGAAATAATCTGGAACTGATTCGGAAATGCACACTTAATGAAGTGTAAATCAGCTCAACATGAAGTCTAGTGTCTTCTTTTTGTTGTTTAGCAAAGTGCATTATGAAATCAGCAGTGTTATGTGCCATGGAGATGTTGGCTGTGAAGCTGACTGATAACATTAAACAGGTTGTTCTCCATCTGTGGATAATCTTCCACCATTTGTAATTGCAAGGTCTGAGTGTTAGGCAGCTTTGTGGTTGTTTTAACATTTGCAAACTGAGATCAGCTTTGTACTCATCCAATGTCCATGCCTGCATAAATTTTGGACAATCTATTGGAAGAAATATATCTCCTTTATTTTATCTCCCTAGCTCAGCTATGTTAAAACAAATTGTAACTCTTTAACTTTGTCCTGTATCAAAATGTGTGGATTGTTATGATTTAGTAATGTACAGACAAATATCTTAACACATTTGGACACACAACTCTCAAATGATTAGCCTTTATTCTTCATGGTGTACACAAAGAGGTAAATGTCCATATTTTGTACTCAGTGGTGAAGGTTCAGGATTTCACCATTCATCATGTTTACAAATGCCCACAGATTTTTGTTTCTGCAGAAATTGTTTAGACCAGGAATTTACAATTTTTACGGCTTATTTCCAGGATAGTATTCTCTGACTTGTGATGTATTTTTAAAATTTATTTTGAAGGGCATTGCTAACAAGACCAGCATTCATTTCTCAATCCTGATTGCCCTTGAAGTGGCAGTGAGCTGCCTACTTGAGCCAGTACAGTCCTTCTGGTGAAGATACTCCCACAGTGCTGTGGTGGAAATTCCAGTGATGATGAAGAACTGGTAATATATCTCCAAATCAGGATGGTCTGAGAGTTGGTTGGGAACCCACAGGTAATGATGTCCCACTGAACCTCATGCTTTTGCCCTTCTTGATGAAAGACGTTCCAGATTTGGAAGGTGATCATAGAGTCACAGTGTTATACAGCATAGAAACAGGCCCTTCACTTCACCCATGCTGACCTTTCTGCCCACCTACACTCATTCCTCTTGCCCATATTAGTCCATATCCTTCTATGCTTTGCATGTCAGGATAGCTTGGATACGTAACTGCAGCATATTTTAGACATGGTACACACTGCAGCCAGTGGTGGAGGAAGTAAATGTTTAGGGTTATTGATGGGATGCCAATTAAGCAGGCTTTTTTTTGTCATGGATAGTGCTGAGCTTGTTGAGAGACATTAGTGCTGCACTCATCCAAGCAAGTATTGAGTACTTAGTTATGCTCTAGACATGTGCTTTGTGGGTAGTGGAAAGACCTTGGGTTGTTAACAGATGAGTCAAGAGCCACAGGCCACCAAGCCTTTGACTTGCTCTTGTAGCCTTAGACTTGCTCTTGTAGCCTTAATATTTCTGTGGCTGGTCGAGTTATGCTCTGGGTAGTGATGATCCCCAAGTTATTGATGATGGGGGACATGCCATTGAATATGAGAGATGTGATTAATCTCTCTATTTTCTGAGACAGTCATTGTCTGCTACTGTTGTGCTGTGAACATTATTTGCCACTTATCAGTCCATGCTTAAATGTTGTCTCCTCTAGCAGGCATGGACTGCCTCTTTGTGGGCTCAGACAACTACAGCATGACTCTTCAACACTCATTGAGTCATATTGTCTCAATACATTAGACATTAGAATATTAATACAAAATACAAACATAAACAGAGAGTGAAATAAAGACATGGTTAAAAATAGTGTGTGGAATCATGCTAGCTGTGGTCAACATAACCGAATGGAATTGCTGGCATTCAGCCAATCAAATTAAAGTAAGTCCTGGACTTCTGCACATGCACCGTCAAGGATTACTGATTGATTTTGTGAGTGGGGTAAATCTAACAGTTTATCCCACTGATCAACCCTACATGGAGTTCCGTGATGGGATCCTGTACTGCTGGGATTCCCCAGCAATATGCTGAAGAATTGCCACTTGGGCTCTGCACCAGGTTGGACCTGGCACAGAATCTGAGAGCCATTTGATTTCAGTAGGCTTGCAGAGCACAGTTTTAGCAGGCAATAGGTAAATATTGGATGTGCCAACAACGGACAGCAATTCCGGTCAGGAGCAGTGGGTCAGCATGATCTCGCCCACTGGATTGAGAGAGGGGGATAAAAATGAAACATCTTTGACATTTCCTATAAATAACTAAATCCTGAAGGAATTAAATTAAATTTTCACTCCAAGGAAATGGTATTTGACAATGATCATCATGCCATTTAAAAATGTACCAGTTTTAACTGCTTTTGATATGCTCAGTAGGTGCTTGGTGGATGAGTACAACATCACATCCTTATAATTGATGTCAATGCTTGAGTCATTCACCAGGGAACCAGTGCATCGAAGCTTGAGAGAGGACGGGGAAACCCAATACCAACTTCTGAATATAAGTATTAACGTGGACATCAAAAGTGGCTGACTAACTGCCTCTGTGTAGTGACTGATTACTATAAGCCTATTACTCTATTGCTAGAATAAAATCCAAGGAAACAGATGAACTCACAAAGTTACTTTGTTTATCTGGTGAGGACATTACAAAAAATATGATCGATCCATTGGAATACTAAGGTGTTGACATATTTATTCACAGATGCAACCTTACTGAAGGATTAATGATGAGATGCATTCCTATCTCAGTTTTACATTATCTGATGATGCCATTGTTTTCATTGCACTGGAAGGGAAAGTACGGCATTGGCCCAGTGTTTTCCATGTTGTTTATATCTACAACACAAAATGATAGCTCTGCCTACGCAAGACATTTAATTGCCCAAAGATTGGACTTTGATACACAAGTCTGGCAAAACCTATGTATCCAACTCAGATCCAAATCACTTTCATGTCCTCTGTGGGCTAGTAAAGCCGGTTAATTTAAGTGCAAACTGAGGAAGTAGAAAATCTATATAAAATTATCACTCACTCCAATCAAGCGATAACCTTCTAATGAACCTGACAGTGAATGATGTGGTTGAGCAGACAGGGATTGCGTTATTTGAACATTGCAGCCATCTACAATTTATTTGATTACTGCTCCAGGGCTTCCTTTATGGGATTATTTTACAAATGAGTAAATCATTTCATCCCTCCTGCAGCTCTGCTGACCTACAACTGGTGGAGCACAATTGCCAGTGGTTATTTACTGTTTGGAGGATTACCGACTCAATCTACAATGTCACCAAACAACAATAGACAAGATAAGATTTCTTTATTAGTCACATGTACATCAAAACACATAGTGACGTGCATCTTTGCGTAGAGCATTCTGGGGTCAGCCCGCAAGTGTCGCCATGCTCCCGGTGCCAACATAGCATGCCCACAACTTCCTAGCCTGTCCGTCTTTGGAATGTGGGAGTAAACCGGAGCACCCGGAGGAAACACACGCAGTCACAGGGAGAACATACAAACTCCTTACAGAGACCTGCCAGAACTGAATCTGGGCCACTGGCACTGTAATAGCGTTATGCTAACCACTACACCACTGTGCCTGCTTGGTAGTACAGTAATTCCATCACTGTTCTAAATGCAAGACCCAAGGAAATCATCAAAGATAAAACAATGCTCTACATAGCTGCCATAAATGAAAATCAAATAAATGAATGAGTGAAAATCAGAAATAAAAACTTACAGCAGGTCAGGTAGCATCTATGGAATGGGAAATATAGTTAATGATTCAAGTCAAAAGCTGCCCACTAGAATTGGAAGAGTGAGGAAACATATTAGTTTAAGGTGACTTTTTTTTCCTATCTTTCTCAGTTCTGAAAAGCTTGGAAACTGATTTTAAGCCAAAAAACTGTGATCTAATGAGTGATTCTGGCATTTTCTGTTTTTACCTTAGATCTCCACTCTAGTGTTTCCAGCATTCATGTCTCTTGATAGGATGAAGCTAGTCCAACTTCTTACATTCTGATGCCATAAAACATCAGTTTTGATATCAATTCAGATCTGAACTAATTTGATTAGATTGCCTTTTGTGTATTGTCTTCACATGGAGATAAAAAGATATACCATCAACCATGTTGATACTTTGCCAAGAATGCCAGTTTGTTGGCTTGTGGAGAACGGGTATAATTGCCACTTACTTTGGCCAATTCTTTGAAATGTTTCTGTAAATGAATGAGGGTGATAAAATTTATTTATTAACTGAGGCAACCAAGATAACTATATGACCAGAATTTTGAAATGATTTGAAAACCAAGTATTGGGCCAATCTATACTGAACTCAAGTTGTCCTTTGCACCAGTTCCCCATAACCCTCAACAGTGACTACAGTTCAAATGTAATTCCTCAGCCATAAAGCACTTTGGAATATCCTGAGATTGTGAAGTGGTATAAATGCAAATGGTTTGATTTCCTTTTAATGTACATATCTCCACTTCAGCTTGTGAATGAATTGCTATTTTGGCCAATTATTAATAATGAATTGTATTGAAACCACCTCAAATCCCTCAAATAATCGAATGACACAAGGATAGTGTTTCACCTAAGCAGCAGAAAGTAAATTAAAGCTTAACAGCTGTCCAGCAATTTATCACTGAATAATAAATTTCATTAGGACAGGCAATATTATGTGTCCTTTACTTAAAATGTGATTTAATTTGCACAGTGGAGCAACAAAACAAAGAAGGTTAGACATAGGTGGAGGAACAAATGGGTCTTGGGGTCTATGTCCAATGATCCCTCAAGGTTGCCGCACAAGTCAATAGGGTTGTTAAGAAGACGTATGGTGTGTTGGCCTTCATTAGTAGGGGTATTGAGTTCAAGAGCTGCTAGGTAATGTTGCAGCTCTACAGAACTCTGGTTAGACCACACTTGGAGTATTATGTTCAGTTCTGGTTGCCTCATTATAGGAAGGTCATGGAAGCTTTAGAGAGGGTGCAGAGGAGATTTACCAGGATGCTGCCTGAATTGGAGAGCATGTCTTATGAAGATAGGTTGAGTGAGCTAGGGTTTTTCTCTTTGGAGAGAAGGAGGATGAGAGGTGACTTGATAGAGATGTACAAGATAATAAGAGGCATAGGTCGAGTGGACAGACAGAAACTTTCCCAAGGCGAGAATGACTAACACGAGGGGGCATAATTTTAAGGTGATTGGAGAAAGGTATAAGGGGGATATCAGAGGTAAGGTTTTTTTTAAACACACAGAGACTGGTGGGTACCTGGAACACACTGCCAGCAGAGGTTGTGGGGGCAGATACATTAAGGACATTTAAGAGACTCTTAGATAGCCACATGAATGATAGAGAAATGGATGGCTATGTGGGAGGGAAGGGTTAGATGGATATTAGAGCAGGATAAAATGTCGGCACAACATCATGGGCTGAAGGGCCTGTACTGTGCTGTAATGTTCAATGTTCTATAGAAAATGGGAAATTCATCCCAATTGGAAATGCTAAATTTGCAAAGTAGTATTGGTAGTCCATTTTACTCTGTCTCTGAAATCCAGTTACTTTGAAACTAAATTTCTTGGTATAAATTTCTTGTGCAAGCAATATTTTGTTATGTATGTCTTCAAGAAATATGGATTTATGTGTTCTTAATTTTCAAAATGCATATCCATTTGAGTTACTGCAGTCAGTCAGCTGCCTGAGTTGCCTTGGCTTTTCGTCAAATACAGACGCATTGTCCTGTTGCTTCCTGATTTGATACTTAATTTTCTTTGCTGCCTGTGGGCATGACTGTTCAAGAACAAACACTTTAAAGTAGAATAAATAATGAAAGGAAGTGAAACTTGGAAAGACAGATTCAGAAGCAGGGATAAGGGAAAAATTTCTTACTGTAGATGAGGATGAGATATCATTGAAAAGAAAGAGAATTTAGCAGGCAAAAATAAACAAGAAGCAGTGTGTGTGTGCACGCACGATTGTGTGCAGAGGCTTGCTCCTGATATCATTGGCCTTGAAATGTATGTATCAAAATGCTGCCCCTTCCAAAAGATTAAATGAGAAAAAAAATAAAGCCTGGGGTCCAAAGACTGTAAGATAAATTAGTTTTGAATCTTGAAAGAACCATATCAAGATTCAAGAATTCTTTATTTGTCATTGTACTGTTGCAACAACAACACAACGAGATTATGATGGCACACCCTTGCCTAATAAAAACCAAAACAGTAAATTAATAAGAACAATTATAACTATAAAATAAAACAAACATACTTACACAAATATAAAGTATAAAAAAATAAAAAGGCAGTGTGCAAATGAACCATGATAATAATAATAATGATAATCAACAGCATATCAGTATCAATATATTAAATAACACCATGATGAGTCCAGCCAGTAAAGAGGGGAAGACATAATATGTGTATGTATGTGTGTATAGGAGGTGTCAGTCCATGTTCAACAATTTAACAGCTCTGGGAAAAAAGCTGTGTTTCAGTCTTGTAGTGTGTGCACGTATTGTCCTGTATCGCCTACCAGAGGGGAGTAATTTAAAAAGGTAGTGAGCAGGGTGAGCTGGTTCTCGAATGATGTTTAAAGCCCTGCTCCGACATCGAGCCTGGTAGATGTCCTCCATCACTGGTAACTGAGTCCCAATGATCTTTTGGGCCATCTTGATGACCCTCTGCAGAGCCTTCTGCTCCTTCCTAGTGCAGCTGGCATACCAAGCAGTAATGCTGTATGTCAGGATGCTCCCCACTGCACACCGGTAGAAGTTTACCAGAATGTTCTGAGACAGTCTGGTTCTCCTCAATTTCCTCAAAAAATAGAGGACACAAGTAAAGGGAGGCAGTGTTTGAGTGAGTTTCAAATGAGTTTCCTAAATTTTTTGACGGCTGCATGTCATTTTTGTTATATTTCTTGACCAGCCTGATTGGCAGACAGTTTCTGGGTGATAAGGTTTACTGGAAAGATTGTTGGACCTGGAAGCAACACTCCTCTGGCTCCTGGCTCACAAATGGAACCACAAAAGGTCACAGAATCTATTTGGGTTTTGCCCCCCCACATCTCACTTCACCTGCTGGACTTCCTGAACCCTGCAAAGTCCCTGCTCTCTACATTTAAAAATAAGATCACCATTAAAATATTTGATAACCAACCTGTCTCCTGAAAGTGGTTTGTTTTCCTGTCTTCATCCTCCCTCTGTTGTCATAAGTGGGTGGGTTTGAGGCTGGTTTTGATTTCATTTCATATTTCTGGCATTTCAATCTCTTGTCAAAATTAAACCCAACCATATGGTGGAGATAAAAAGTTCCCCTCCTGGAGTCACTTTATTTATGAGTCAAAGTAGGAGTTCAGCTCACTTACTTTATTGTGAGAGACATGTTATTTTAGATTGAGTAAGAAACTATGTTGTCATGCACAAGTATACTTGTTTGAAAGTGTTTTATCACATCACTCACAGGTGCACTATGTACTTTGTAAGAAATGCACATTGCATCATTCAGCTAGCACAAGGTATGGAGTCTGGAAGAATAGACTCAAGTCTGGAAAGCAAGTTAACAGACAGTGCTTTGATGAATAACAGGATCTCCATGACAATAGTTTATCAATAGATATGGCCATGTTTCCACATCATTTCCAGATATATTTTCATAAAATATTGCTTTTGCTTCAGTTTTAAACCATGAAACTGAAAAATAACCATAAAATTATGAGACGTACTTCGATATGGGCACTTTAGAAGAATGCTATTAGCCAGAGTACATGTTTGATTAGGCTGCCAGAGACCACAGAGATGATGCACCACCTTAAAAAAACACGCAGCACCAGACATCACTTCTACAGCAGATGCACTGAACAAACTACCAACACCATTGGTAAAGGTAAGTGCAATTGCACCACATAATACCTGGGAATTGATCCTCTCTTGTCTCATTTAACTTCAATGCATTTGTCGCGAAACACCAAACTTAGATAATAAAGTAAAAATCATACACATGTGTGTTTTAGAACATTTCACAAAACCTTATTTTGTACTCACCCATTTTGTGTCATCCAGTGAGTAAATTTATATTGGGATGTGCATAGTAGCTACTTGCATCCTTTGCAATTTGAATTATCATAATTTCAGATATTAGTATGAAGCAGATCAAGTCAAGCCAGTTCCACTAAAAAATCCATCCAAAAACTTATTGTCAGAAGATGAGTTCATGATGGTGGAAGAACTGAAAAATTCCATTTTATTTATCAGTATATAGAATTTGTTCTTTTACCTATAATGTACTTAATTTTAAATTTTGTATTTTCAGATAATAAATAGCAATACTGCTTTTAACAGTATTTGAGATGGAGTCAAGACAGTTGGAACTTCTGAAATGTCCAAGTTACTGCAACAATGCAACTCCAGTCTGCCCTTCGCTCAGTTGAAGAATAAGAACATCCATTTGGAACTGGATGAGAAATGTGACGTGGATTGTTGAAATAAACATACTTCCTTTGAACTATTTATGGCATCAAAGAAGGGCAATGTGTTAAATAACTATTTTCCTTTGTTCCTTCGTTTCTTAATAACTGTCACTAAGGATCATTTGTCTTTTAGTCAGTCACATAATCTTCCGATTACAATAAAGCTGAAAAATGAAATTTAGAAGTCAATTGAAAGCCTCAGAGCATTAATGGTTTGTCATTTATCTAAGGGCAGCTGTGGAAAACAAACTAATTTCAGTGAATTTCGGTTCTTGATAATTTTCTTTTAACTTTTGTATTGCAGTCAAGTTGCTGTGCACAGTGCACCCCTAATGTAGATACTGAGAAACATTTGTCTGTCATCATGAATTGAATAAGTGCATGTCTATGCACGCAAGTACACACATACAAACACATCAGTATTTCTCTTGTCCATGTGATATATTCAGGTTTTCACTTTTAATAATCCATGAAAGAGCTTCAACATTTTTCTCATTTTCCCTGCTACTGTATGCCACCTCAGGAATTGTGTTGAATTGCAAACTTAGGTGTTTTAAGTTTTATGCCTTAGGTTTGAAGATTCCCAGAAGTAAGATGTGCCAAACAGCTTAATAATCAGTTCAATGAAACTAATGGTACCCAGAGAGATGCAGTTCCAACTTTAATAATAAAAAAAGGATTATTAATATATTTCCAAATTGAAATTGACTTTCACCATCTTTATTAGAATTAATCTGCAATAAAGCTGTGTTCAGTCAAGTATTTGTTTCTTTGTAGTAGGAAATCAATATACGTTTTCTAAACCCCTAAGTTGTGTCATATGATGTGGAAAATTTGCCTTAGAGACTTGGTAAAAAATGAAATGATCTCACTGTTGACTAGCACAGAAGTGTGAAGACTAGAATGCCTAATTGGAAGGAAATATGAGAGGGACATTTAATTCTGCGCTGAAAAAGAACTTGTGATTTATGCTTTTTAGAATCAAACAAAATGGGCTTTTTTGAATTGCAAATACAATATTGAACTCGTGAAAACTAATTACAAAATAGATACAAGTCATATTGTCGAACATTAATACAAAGCACTTCTATTAGATGAATAGAACTTATTTTGTATGTTAAGTATGTTCTAAAGACTTTGCTTGGAAATCAGAGAATCGGAGTAATACACAAAAAAACAGAGCCTTTGGCCCACCAAGTCCATACTATTATGCAGCCACTTGCACTAATCCTAATTTATTGTCTCCATATTTTCATTGATTCCCCTCAGATTCCACCATACATCTTCACATGAGGGACAATGTACAGTAGCCAATTACCCTACCATCTAGGATATCTTTAGAATGTAGGGGGAAATTGCAGCAGCCAGAGGAAACCCACCCAGTTACAGGGAGAGCATGCAGACTCCACACAGACAGCACCAGAGATTAGGTTTAAACCGAGGTCATTGAAGCTTATGAGGCAGTGGCTCTACCAGCTATGCCACTGTACTAAGTTTTCAGTGGTTAGATAAGCATCTATTGCTAATGAGAAAGGACTCCAACAGTCGCAACAATTGTGATGTGATGATATTTACACATTGCATTGATGTATGGCAAGATATTTTTATAACTGAGAGACTTTTTGTTCTGGGCCCTCCATCTGTCAAATGAACTAACAATACATGGCTGGATGCCAGTGTTCTTTGAACAATCCTGAAACTGTCAAGCCTAATCACCCCTCCCCCCAATTGCCAAGATTAGCCCTGACTATTGAATGATTCCCTCAACTGTCCATCCCAGGTCCACCTGTGGATGCTACACCCCCAAATGCTGACCCTCCACATGCCCCCAGCCCCCCGAACAACGGCCAATCTCATCCCTGCTGACTCATTGCCATTTGATCTTACTCCTGCCTGCTGGTTCTTCCCCTCCTGTTGATCCTACATCCCTCTTTCCCCATGGATCACTCTGTCTCATTCTCAATCCTAATAGTTTATGAAGTGAGATCAGTTGTTGGCTCCAAATCACCTGTTGCCCTTGTCGTTATTCTTAGTTCACATTTCCAAGGTAAATTGCAGCACAATTTATTGTTGTTAGATAGTTCCTCCATGTTTCTGAGCTTGTTATCTTGATATGCAGGAGTTTTGTTTATTCTTTGGGATAAAAATATGAAATATAAAAATGTTTATAAATTATGCCATGAGCAAAATTGCACTTTGTTATGATGCAGATTTCTATTGCCAATTGTTTTAATATAATGACAATACCACTTGCACATGAAGCTATTGTGTGAAGAGTGCAGCTATTTCCTTCAAGTGAGTCAGGCAAAGAGCTCACAAGGATTGCAATGACATTTATGCTAATTATATGAGGTGGGAATCAGAATGATTGAATGCAATGACCATTTCCAGCCCCTGTTAAAGTTTGCTATGTCATATTTTAATGTGGAAGCAAATGTAAAGTTAAATATTTTCTGAGGAGAAGAATAGGTATGTAGATAATGGCCTCCACTTGACTAATAAATAATTCAGAAGTATTTAATTTGGAATGTCAATCTTAGGACCTAAATTTGTCTGCCAGCTGTTGGAAGGTCTCATCATTTATGTTTATCCATTCTTCAAATGTACATGTCACTGGAATTTCAAGCTGCTCTGAGAAGGCTGCGGTGGTTTGATACAATTGAATGAGTTGCTAGATATCTTCAGAAGGCAGTTTGAAATTAACCACAGAGTGTGCAGTTAATTACAGGGCAGACTGAAAAAAGATGCAGTTTTTCTTGCTTTGAGGACTTCTTGGACAACCTGGTAATTCATGGTCATTTCTTATTGTCATTAGCTTTTTGATATTTAAACAAAAACTAAATTTAATATTCCAGCAAGAGAGCTGCTATACCAGTTGCATGCGTGGAGATTTATATGTTACTTTCAAACTTTCAAGTGAACTAGGGTGGGGGCTATGTTTACTAGGACTGCAGGGATGTTTGTGCTAATTCTGGCCTACTGGGCATTCAGGGTGACTGACTGTAGTGACCACTTCCGGGCCCTGGTTAAATGGGTTTTGTCATGTGTCATATTTAATCCAGCTGGACTGACTGGTGATTTTATCATTGACGATATTTGAAGTGTCTATTTTGTAAGCATTGCCATTTAAATAATACAATTTCTCACAAGAAAAGTGATAGCCTAATTAGCTTAACACTTTAATTTGCAAACCTGTGCCAGATTTAAGAGTCAGCCAGCAAGTAACTGCAAAGGCAGTTATTACACTCAGCAGGGGACAAATGCAAATTAAAAAAAAATCTAATGAGAAAATGATGTTCACAATTCTGTACATGACACACTGCTCTCTGAAATTCATTTTAACTGGCTGCTGATTCGATGGATCACCTTTTCTGGGAGAAGGCATCTGGTGCTACCACTTTATTAGAATTCACCAACTCAGCAGGCTAAAAAAATTAAGTTTCTTGAACAATCCTTTTTTCTTTAAACCCCTGAAACCCTGAACTGCTATCTTACATGAAGCTAACTACATTCTTAAAAGAATTCTGCCTTGGTTTTACTGGCCTCTCTGTGCTGAACAGGTGGAATTCTGTTGCCAGTACAGTGAGTGAGATTAATTTCTGATTCCTTCCTTTTCTGGGGCCTGTTCACTGGCTCAGGAGTCATGTCTGCTACTCTCTTGCTACCTGGGTGTGGAACCCAACCAGACCGTCCTGGCACTTATTGCTGTTGATATTGTACAAATTAGAGGCCTTTCTAAATTTTAATCTACTCCCATGTTTGCTACTCCATCAATTTAAGAAGCTTTTGAGATGCACTTTTAACTTGGTTGGTGGCATTTTTAACCTAGTTTTATATCATTACAAAAAGGCTAGAAATCCACAAAGCTGACACTAACTTATAAAATTATCTCTCTGTTTTGACAAGTGTTTTAATTTATTCACACATATGACTGTATATGGACCTGCTACTCACATAGATTTGTAAAACTTCTGCTGTGATTCATAGTCTTTCCACTGTCTCTTCTCTCCCCAGATCCTGTCATCATTAATGTCCTGTCAATGGGTTGAGATAAATCAGCATTTTCTTACTATCTGGCACGCTGCAATATTCTGTTGGGTCTGATATCACCATAGTCATTATTAAATGTCTTGCAGTTTGGAAATAAGAACTAAGTTAAATAAGGAAATAAATAAATACAAATATTAGAGTCCTGACCTTGGAACAAGCGAGTGTAAAAGACAAATACGAAATATTGCATTTGAATACTTCATCAGAAGCCATGATTTGTACTGGCCATTGTCTCTGAGAGTCACTGGGAATTAATTTCTGATGATTGTACTGTATTCCAAACTCTGTTATGATTTATATTCATCATTTGATAGAATACCTTAGCTTAATATATTTGTTACTCTTACTTGAAGAATATAAAATATTTACTAAAGAATCCATTGTGTGCTGATTTTCTAGGATGTTTTTGAAGAGACCATAAAAAGAGGAAGTTTTATTACTTTTACAACTTCATTTCTCTTATGCAGTTTGTAAAGTTCAAGGAATATTTTGAGCAGATCTTGAGCTTGTCCAGATTAGTTCTCTGGGTTCCAAGTTGGCTGATGAGTTCAACGTGGAACGCATAGACTCTGCCACAGACTCTTGATGGGGCAGGTGGATGGGTAGCTTAGGAAGTGCTGCATCCCTGTCTTTTTCTTTAAAAAAAACTGTGTTTCTGCCTGCTCCAAAGAAAAAAAATCAGGCTCTCAGATGGTCGATCTCCATTTCGATCAGTCACAGGCTAGGAATCCTCACGAGTCTAGAGGATGTTTTTTTTAAATAAAAAGATTTGAGAACAACCTTTCAATATTTCCTCTACATTTCTGTTAATCTCTGGCTGTGCCAGATCCTGGAATGGAGTACCTATTTTGGGAGATGCAGACATTGTGGCTCTTCCAATGAAGTCACCCATGTCTAATCAGAATCTTTGGACATAATGTCCTGGGAATAGATTGACATTGGTTTCCTGATCTTGCCTGCACATTTAGAGGGAGGATTTTGCAGTGACAACACTTACAATGCTTTGAGGTGTAGGTAGTTCAAAGTCTGAAGGGCAAGGATTACTGCAGTGATTGGGTTTGTGTTGGATTTCAGGTCTTGATCTTCAAAACACTTTTTCTCAAACAGCTAAAAGCTTCCCAGGCACATTGGAAGCAGTTCTGGATTTCATGGTTGACAGTTTCCATCATTGAGGTGTAGCTTCTGAGATATGGAAGATGTCCATGTTTTCCTGGGTCTGATTACGGGAATTTATTGTTGGATGGTGGTGTTGTGCATTGGAGTAGGTTGGTAGAGAACCTTTGTATTGCTGATATTTAGTGCAAGGTCCATTCCCTCCTATGGTTCAGCAAACAAGTCTACAATGCCTTGTAGTTCAACCTCCAAAGGCACACATACACATGGTCATCCGTGTATTACAAGTCAGTCACCAAGGTTGGAATGAGCTTGGTTCTGGAGTGGAGGGAGCATAGGTCCAACCAAAATCTCATCAAATCAAAAGCAACTCGCCAATAAGCAATTCATACACAGATTCTTCAACATTCTTGACCATTTATGGCTAAAACCCAAGAGCCCAGCCCATTGGTAGCTAAGAACACAGGAGAGCTTTTCAAGGACAGAAGGGTAATCAGTGTGAGAGGAGCACTTGGCAAAACTTTTCAACTGAGACTCTGGCATTGATACAGGTGTCTTTGACTTCATCATACAGCACACTGTCTAGTCTATTTGCTTGATTGATGTTAACTGAGATAGTGGAGAATCTTTCCCATATTTGGTAGCCCACAGAAACACATACATCTCCATTTTATATCTGCTACATGATATCATGCAAACCATGATACTAACTAGTAGTGTGTATATCAGTTAGTCTTCCCAAATAATGGACTCAATCAGCTCACCATTTGGCCTCGAATATTGCTCACTCACTGCCAGCTACCCTTCACTTCAGCCATAGGACTTCCTCTTTGGTCCACTTCTCAACTCCATTGGCTTTAGTGTGAAAGACTATGGTTCTTATCCTCCCTGTTGAGATCTGTGTGCTGCCTATGAGAGTGCAAGTTTCACGGTTTGATTTGCAAGCTTTAGAAACCTTGTGATCTGGTCAGTGAGTTTTTTTCTGTAGTCTGAACTATTTGCAAAGTGAGCACATGAAGAAAGCAGCTTATAAAAAGATGCAGCCAATTTTCAGAGAAGTTACTCCCCAAATATCAAGTCTACCAAAGGGACAAGCAACTTAAATACAGTTGTAACATAGGTACTGCATTTTATAGGAGTACGTTTTGGATTTTATTAAAAATAACGAAAAACAATAAAATTAACCCAAATATCAGGTATTTTATTTTTGGCTCTGGTTTCCTATTTGATTCCTTTCCTTCAGGTCCCTCAGCAGCAATCTGATAGTGGGAGCAGAGAGAAAATTGGTCTGAGAGAGCAGCAGTAATGGCATCAAAGCTGATACCTGAAATGGTGGATTGCCTCATGAGGAAGTGTTGGGTAGGATTGGTTTGTATCAATTGGAATGTAGAAGAGTGAGAGGAGATTTGATTGAAATATATAAAATCTGAGGTGTCTTGCTGGGGCAGATATGGAGAGGATGATTCTTCTAAATGGAGAATCCAGAAACAGCGGGTATCTGTTTAAAAATAAGAGGTCACCTATTTCAGGTGGAGATGAGATTTTAAAAAAAGCTCGCGCATTATTCTCTTCCTCAAAATGTGATGGAAGTGAAATTGTTGAATATTTAAGGTAGAGGTTAATAAATTCTTGATCAGCAAGGGTGTGATAGAGATAAATGGAAACGCAGAGATGAAGTTACGATTAGATCATCTTATTAAATGGCAGAGCAGACTCGAGAGGCCATGGCACCTCCTGCTCTTTATCCCTTTGTTCATATCAAGACTAGAGTGAGTGAGAAGAACTGGAACCGTGACCTTGGCTCCATGTCAACAAAGCAGAGATTAAAATTAGCAATAGTGTAAAGGATCAAATGTAGTATTCAAAAGAAGTCAAGTTGCTTCTCCAAATAAACATTGTTGGGAAATAATCTGGAAAGCAGCAGTCGGACAGAAATCAGAAACGAGTCAGACAGCAAGCAAACTGAAGCACATTTACAAAGCATGTCTCACTTTTATGTTTATCTTGGGAAAGCACCTGTCTGTGTTGAAATAATACTTGAATTCACAAGTTAATATTAAATACGCTGTTTGAGGAACAAGCGGTTATAATCAGTTCCAACACCTGGAGTCCAGCAGGGATACATACACCATGGTATTTAGTTTCCCATACTATTCTGATTCCATTTTGTTGGCTGCTGAATACATTCTGTCATTTGTGCAGACGTTGCTTGAGGGAGGCACAAGGCTTTCTCATCTCCAACATTCCTGGTATTCTTCCTTCCCAATATTTCAATGCAGGACGTGAGAACTGTGGGAGGTTTTTTTCCCTCCCAATGTTGCTTCCCTTAATTTCATAGACAGAATTAATCCACAGAAAGCATGATTAATATTGGCATAAAGACTTTTTGTCTTGACAAGTTTTCAGTTGGCTACCAAAGGAATAGAAACAAATAACATGTTATTCAAAAATAAATGGAAGGAGTGTGAAGAAAATTAGAAAAGGGGGTGAATTCCAGCCAGGTTCTAGAATACATGAAATTGCTGTTGACATGAATAGCGATCTTTTGCAAGCCTCTTTAGCTTGAGATATAACAAAAGTAGTGTGTTCCATTGCTGAATTTGATCCAATAAGATCTCCCATTCCCTACGCTAGAAATATGACTCTCTATTACTCCTTCTGGAAAGCATGCAATTACTGCTCCTGAAAGTTGTTATGTTCCTCTGTTGATTAAAAAGATGACTTAAAGCTTCTGCAGCTTAAGATCTGCAGTTGTATGCAAATTTTAATAATCAGTCCCAGGACAATCTGTGCCCGCAGGTCACCCTGAAACATAAATAAGGCTAATGCATGGTTTCGGTTCAAATCAGCTCTGATCCTGACAGAACCAAGCCCAGTAACAAAAGAGGAATGTGAAATCAATCCCACTAAGTTTATAGAGATGCAGTTTAATGTCAGCAGGCATTCAGTTAGATTCAAAGATTGTTAAGATAAATGCAAGTTTCTTTTAAATAAACATGCATTATTAGAAGGCTGGAGATGAGAAAGTCTTATGTCTCACTCATCCAATGCCTGCACAAGTGACAGAACAGATACAGCAGCCAACAAAATGGAGTCAGAATAGAATGAGAAATTAATTGCCATAGTGCATGCATCCTTGCTGGACTCCATGTTTGGAAGTGATTACAACTTCAATGCTTAACACATTTGTGCAGAATTACAGGCAGTTATGTAGGGATATATCAGAAGTCATGTGGAGATGGTGCTCGTGCTACCCTACAAGATCTGGGTCAATATTTCAAGACCCTGCTTTTCTTTGCCCTGTACCTCTGTTCAACAAATATTGACAACTGCTTTACATATATCCAAAGCCAATTGATGTTTAATTTAAGCTCTTAATTTTGTACTTGTGCAAACTGGACTGAAATAAAATAAGAGCATTATTTGAGCTCTTGTGGTCTAATGCAATGGTCACACAGGTTCCATCAATCAGAGAAAAACTGTTCTATTCATGTTATTTCTGCTAGAACTTGATATTAATTTTCTCATATGAAGTTGGATGAAATTTTTCTTTGTGGATTTAACAAATCCTGACTTTGAGTATACTGCTACTTACAGGAGTTTTCTCCCGTAAAAATATAAATAATTAGAAACAGAAGTAGGTTGCTCATTTTGTTAAGACTGCTTGCCAATCAGTAAGCTCATGGCTGGTCCTTTATCTCAAGACCACTGTCCTGATTGATCCCTATATCCCGTGATAACCAAAAACCTTTCGATCCTTGCACTGAATTTCATCTTCGAGCATCTGTAGTAATAAGAACCATGAATGATCATTATCTTGCCTGTGGATTTTTCAAGTCAATTCTTCATTAAGTGACAACATGGCTTACCTTTGAAGTAAAGGTAACTTAACACTAATACTTCAAGCTAATATATTTCATGGGAGATAAGTATAATTACACTGAGCATGTTATTGAATCACACTATTCATAACATCATGGAGAAACAAGAGACTACTGGAGCAACACACAAAAAGCTGGAGGAACTCAGTGGGTCAGGCAACATCTATGGAGGGAAATGGACCAGTGACATTTTGAGTCAGGACTGGAAAGAAAGAGGGGAGATAGCCAGCATAAAAAGGTAGGGGGAGGGTGTGGAGTAGGAGCTGGCAGGCGATAGGTGGATTCAGGTGAGGGGGGTGATAAGGCAGCTGAGGGAGGGGTGAGAGTGGGAATGATGTAAGAAACTGAACGTGATAGATGGAAGTAACAAAGGGTTGAAGGAGATGGAATATGATAGGAGAGGACAGTGGACCATGGAATACAGGGAAGGAGGTGAGGAGGGGAACCAGAGGGAGGAGCGTGTGGGTGATAGGTAGATGGGTGATGGGGGCTGGCGAGATAAGGGAAGAAAAGAGGGGACAGAGGGGAGTGGTTACCGGAAGTTGGAGAAATCGATGTTCATACTGTCGGGTTGGAGACTACCAAGGTGGAATACATGGTGCTGTTCCTCTAATCTGCATCTAGCTTCAAATTGGTAGTAGAGGAGGCCATGGACAGACATGTTGGTGTGGGTTTGGGAAGTGGAGTTAAAGTGGCTGGCCACGGCGAGATCCTGGCTGGTATGGCGGATGGAGCAAAGGGGCTCGATGCTTGATAACGGGGCTCGATGCTTCATAACATCATGTTGGCAATACCAGAAGATAAATTAGAATTTAGCTCTAGTGCATGCTTCGCAGCAAATTGAGGCATAATAATAATGAAACATGGGATTTGATAGGGAGCTTACTGCAGGTTCATGCAAAGAAGGGCTTTTTTTTTTAAAGCAATTAGTTATTCAACCAATTTTTGCATTAACACTTCCAATTTATTTGTTTCAAGGTGTCAATGAATTGCATTAGTAATTAAGAACTCCCCAAGGAAAACTTAATGAGCAAAAGTTGGCATAAACAGGACAACTTTGTGCATCACATGTCAACAAAGTTGTAGCAGGGGACTGATTGGATAACATTATTGCTATTTTAAATTGTGGTATGACCCAATTACATGTTGAATGAGTCCTGTACTGACCACAAAGTTTCTGGAATATTTAACTTTGAATTAGTCATGGAAGAAGATAAGGTACATCTTTGAATAAATTCAGATAAAAAAAAT
Source organism: Pristis pectinata (assembly GCF_009764475.1). Classification (NCBI taxonomy): domain Eukaryota; kingdom Metazoa; phylum Chordata; class Chondrichthyes; order Rhinopristiformes; family Pristidae; genus Pristis; species Pristis pectinata. Next base: position 39,482,039 of record NC_067408.1, on the reverse strand, counting down.
CAATCCATTTTTGAACATTGCCTGTCAAACCTTAAGACAATAAGTCTGGCCAGGACTCACCTTGTTCTGCACCTCCCCAGTCTATAATCAACCACCTATTGGCCAGGAAATAATTGGCACAGTATAATTGGAGAGTAAGCCAAGCACCCCCACTAAAACTTGTCTACACTTACCACTGATTTAAATTTGATGCAGTGACGCCAGTAAGAAAATTAGGCCTGGCCAACCCTGTGCTTTAGGCCAGCTTAAACCAGTTTATCCCATTATTGGATAATTGAGGTGACAATCTCTGAACCTGGAGCTACTCATTTTAAGATTAGGTGAAACAAATCCTCAAGTATGTTCAACAGGTTGGAAAGGCTGTGACTCACTATCATAACTGCATTAAAACTCATGGCAGGCAGAGGCTTAGCTGTGTGAGCATAAAACAATATGATGATTTTAATTGGTCATTTTAAATAGCTTCAGGTGGGATAAGAATAAATCAGTATAATTTGAAATACCTCTGATCAAGGGTGGTATATGGCAGATATGAGTCTTTTATTCTTTTAGATGTTGCTGAGTATACCAAATATTTTCCATTTTAAAAACTATTAAGGTATGAGGATAGATAGATAGATATCTTTATTCGTCACATGTACACCAAAACACACAGTGAAATGCATCTTTTGCGTAGAGTGTTCTGGGCAGCCTGCAAGTGTCGCCACGCTTCTGGAGCCAACATAGCATACCCTCAACTTCCTAACCCATACACCTTTGGAATGCAGGAGGAAACTGGAGCACCCGGGGGAAACCCACACAGAACAGAGTTGGTGACCATGGTGGATGAATGCATGATACATTGACCAAGCATTTGCTTTTTAATGGTGACATTAATCCAATGAAACTAAATGAGTTAATGCATGTTAATACAGCATACAGAAAAGTCACCTATAATTGTATTAATTTTTCATCAACAATTGGAATCGTACGCTTCCTATGGTGAAATGTCACTCCCACCAGCAGTGCCTAGCTTATTGAATGAATTTTATTTCAATCCTTTGGCCACTGTATTTGTTTACTATTTCACTAAAACACGGAAGAGAGTATCTTATCTACCATGTTCCATTTGCTGAAGTCAGTGCATAGTAAAATCATGTAGCATGCAAAATGGACGACTGATCTGATTGTATCAGTTTCTTTGGTTTCCACTGGGTATGACCTGCCAGCTGCCTACTAGAGGCCCCAAAAGGAGCCAAAAAAATTAAACCCCTACCTTTGGCATAGCTTCACTTGACAGATTAATAATGAAAAAGCCTTCGATTAAAAAAAACACATTCTTATGTCGTCAGTTCTGCTCATCTATATTCAAAGGTTATTGAAGGGGATTCGAAAAAGGTCTGCTCATATCGTATGGAAATATTGAATAAATGGATTCCAAACTTCCTCAAATTTAAGCGAAGGACCAACAGTACCACTCCTAATTTTTTTCTAAGTTTAAACATGTTATAGTTTAAGAAAACCATTGAAGTATAGTAGGGGGTATAGGGTCCTTCCATTTAAATAGAATGGATCTCTTGGCCATTAATATAACAAAAGCAAGCATACAACAAGCAGAAGCGGATAAGTGGCCAGAATCCATCATTGGTAACCCAAAAATTGCAGTAATAGGATGGGGTTGTAGATCAATATTCAATACAGTTGAAATAATATTAAAAATGTCTTTCCAATATTTTTCCAGAAGAGAATAAGTATGTGTTTTGTTTTAATCGAAGAAATATCAGTCCAGTTTTTTTTTCTTTGATGTTTTTGGTTTGCTTTTGTTTAATATTATACTTTTTTTTGATTTGGGGGTTTTCTCTTCAGATACTTAAATTTCCTTTCAATTTTTTTTCCCATCATGTACACTTAGCAAGAGTGCGGGAGGTCTAGATTACAATCACATACTCCTTTTGAGTATAAATGTTAACTGTTGTTATTGTTATCCTGATCTCTTTGTATCTTATGTATAATTATTAATGTTATGTACATCAATTTGAATTAATTTGAAATTCAATAAAAAGATTGAAAAAGAAAGAAAGAAAAAGCCTTGTTAACAATTAAACACATCAGTTGAAACTTATCCTCTTGGTTCAACATCCTAACAGCAGACCTCAAACCACAGTACAAACTTAACCTTTTGCAGTTTCCTACTCCACCTATAATTAGATTTTACATAATCTCTATTCTAATCACCTGATATTCATTGTCTTTCAGCATGGCGGGATTCAGACTTTTATAAATATTTATCTGATAAAGAATTTTCTAATTTCACTCCTGAAAGTCATATTTCTAATTTTCCAATTGTGCTTCTTTATCAAAGTTCGGTAAATGAGGTCATCCAAAACTCTGCTTCCTCTGTCTCAATGTGCACCCAGTCACTTGGAAAAATAGTAACTCTGTATCCACATTATCAAATCTTGTCTCCATTTTAAACACCTCAACTTGATCTTCCCTCTGGTTTCAAAGATCAAAGGAATACTATGCTATATTAACAGAAACATGGCTGAGAGAAGGGCAAGACTGGCAGCTCAATATTCCAGGATACAGATGCCACAGGCATGACAGAGGTACAGGTAAGCAAGGAGGGGGCATTGCCTTTTTGATAAGGGAGGATGTAACAGCAGTGCTTAGAGATGACGTTCTTGGGGATCATCCAGTGAGGCCATATGGGTAGAACTTAGAAATCAGAGGGGGAGGGTCATGCAAGTGGGGCTGTATTATAGACCCCCCCCAGTAATCAACAGGAACTTGAGGAGCAGATGTGTAGAGAAATTGTTCATATTTGTAAGAATTATAAGGTTGTATTAGTAGGAGATTTTCATTTCCCTGGCAATGACTGGGCCATCCAGATGTGTTAAGGTCCTGGACGGGTGGAATTTGTGAAATGTGTTGAGGAAAGTTTCCTGAGTCAAAATATAGAGGACAAAACTTGGGAGGATGCAATATTGGACCTCCTCTTAGGTAACAAGGCAGGGCAAGTAACTGAAGTGGCAGTCAGGAAACACTTTGGCTATAGTGACCATAAGTCTTATTAGTTTTAAGATAGTGGTGGAAAAGGATAGGACAGATCTACAGGTTACAGTCCTAAACTGGAGCAGGGCTAATTTTGGGGGAATTAGACAGTATCTAGCAGAGGTCAATTGGGTTTGAAGGGAAACAAATGTATAGCAAGTGGGAGGCTTTTAAGAGTGTGATATCATGTGTCCAGGAGCAGCATGTTCCTGTTAGGGTGAAGGGCAAACCTGGCAAGTTTAGGGAACCTTGGCTGACAAGAGATATTAAGAAAAAGAAGGAAGCATACATTATGTTTAGGAGGTCAGGATCGAGCAAATCCCTTGATAACTACAAAGAGATTAGTAATGCTCTTAACAGGGAAATCAGGAGGGCAAAGAGAGGGTATGAGATTGATCTGGCAGGTAAAGTTAAGGAAAATCCCAAGAGGTTCTATAGCTACATTTAGAGTAAAAGGGTGGCTAGGGGAGAGAGTAGGTCCCCTTAGAGATCAGCAGGGCCCCCTATGTCTTAGGCTGCAAGAGGTGGGTGAGATTTTTAACGAATATTTCTCCTTGGTGTTTACTGAGAAGAAAATCATGGTTACTCAAGAGGTAAGGTAAACAAGTGGAGATGTTTTGGAGGACATTCATATTACAAGGGAGGAGGCATTTGCAGCCTAACAGAGCATTAATTTGGATAAGTCCCCAGGGCCTGACCAAGTACATCCTCAGACTTCGTGGGAGGCTAGAGAAGAGATTGTGGAGGCCCTTGTGAAGATATTTGCTTCATCGTTAGCCGCTGGTTAAGTTCCCGAAGAATGGAAGGTGGCTAATATTGTTCCATTGTTTAGAAAGGGTAGGGAGGACAAACCAGGGAACTACAGATCGGTCAGCCTGATATCAGTAGTGGGGAAGTTACTGGAGGGAATTCTGAGGGACAGAATCTACCAGCATTTGGATAGACAGAGTCTGATTCGGAGGAGCCTGCATGACTTTGTACGTGGGAGGTCTTGAAAAACCTCTTAGAGTTTTTTTTTGTAGAGGTAACCAAAAAGGTAGATGAGGGTGGGGCAGTGGATGTTGTCTATTTGGACTTTAGCAAGGCCTTTGACAAGGTCCAGCATGGTAGGCTGGTCTGGAAGTTTAGGTCACATAGAATCCAGGGATAGCTAGTTAGGTGGATTCAAAATTGCCTCGGAGGTAGGAAGCAGAGGGTGGTGGTTGAAGGGTGTTTCTCAGAATGGAGACCCGTGACTAGTGGTGTGCCGCAGGGTTGGTGTTGGGACCCTTGTTATTCATTATTTATATAAATGATTTAAATGCGAATGCACGAAGTTTGATCAGTAAGTTTGCGGATGACATGAAATTAGGAGGTGTTGCTGATAGTAAAGAAGGTTATCATAGATTACAGGGGGATCTTGATCAGTTAGGGAAGTGGGCTATGAGTGGCAAATGGATTTCAATGCAGTTAAGTGTGAGGTGACACATTGTGGAAAATCAAACCAGTGTAGGACTTGTACTTTGAACAGTAGGGCACGAGGCAGTGCAATGGAATGGAGGGACTTTGGAGTACAAATGCATAGTTCCTCGAAAGCAGCATCACTGGTAGACAGGGTGGTGAAAAAGGTATTTAGCATGTTGGCCTTCATCAGTCAAGGCATTGAGTATAGGAGTTGGGACATTATGTTGCAGTTGTATAAGTCATTGGTGAGGCTGCACTTGGAGTACTGTGTCCAGTTTTGGTCACCCTGTTATAGGAAGGATGTGGTTACACTGGAAAGAATGCAGAAAAGATTTACGAGAATGTTGCCATGACTAGAGGGCCTGAGTTATAGGGGGAGGTTGGCCAGGCTAGGTCTTTATTCCATGGAATGTAGGAGAATGAGGGGTGATCGTATAGAAATGTTTAAAATTATGAGTGGCATAGATAAGGTGGATGGTAACAGTCTTTTCCCCAGGGTAGGGAAGTCCACAACTAGGGGGCCTAGATTTACAGCGAGAGGGGAAAGATTTAAAAGGCACCCGAGGGGCAAGTTTTTTTTACTCAGAGGGAGGTGAGTATATGAAATGAGCTGTCAGAGGAAGTGGTTGACACATGTACAACTGAATCAATTAAGAAGCACTTGGATGGGTGCATGCAGGGGCGGGGCTTAGAGGAATATGAGCTGAATGCAGGAAATTGGGGCTAGCTGGGTGGGCACCGTAGTCGGCATGGACTCGTTGGGCCGTAGAGCCTGTATCTGTGCTCTATTACCATGTGACTCTACGCTCCATGAGTGTATGCCAAGCATGAGCAGCCTAATCTCATGATTCAATTGTTAATGACTTTGATTAATCTCCACTGTACCCCCACCCAGACCAACATATCTTTTCTGTCAGTGGGCACGTTGGCTTGAAATTTGAAATCAACTTAGGAACAATTTTCTTCAAGTTAATTTGCTCATGTGAAACAGTACTATTCCACTGCTTTTTTTCTATTATCAACTCAGAATAATTTATTGCACAATGAACTGCTTTGGTGCCAGAACAGAGCCATGTAGCACCTGTCAACAACAATAACAAAAACTTGCATTTATAGAGTGACAGTAACTTGGTTTGATATCCTAGAGCACTGTACAGGAATGTTATAAGACAAAATTTGACACCAGGACGTAGAAGGAGATGTTGGGGCAGATTGGATGGAAAGGCCACAGAAAGGTTTCACAAGGATATTCCTGAGACTGGAGGGCTTGAGTTATAAGGAGAGACTGGATAGTTTGGGGCTTTTTTCCCTGGAGAATAGGAGGCTGAGGTGTGACCTTATAGAACATGGAACATAGAACATTACAGCACAGTACAGGCCCTTCGGTCCACAATGTTGTGCTGACATTTTATCCTGCTCAAAGATCTATCTAACCCTTCCCTCCCACATAGCCTCCCATTTCTCTATCATTCATGTGTCTATCTATGAGTCTCTTAAATGTCCCTAATATGTCTGGCCCCACAACCTCTGCCAGCAGTGCATTCCAAGCACCCACCACTCTCTGTGCAAAAAAACTTACCCCTGACATCCCCCTTATATCTTCCTCTAATCACCTTAAAATTATGTCCCCTCGTATTAGCCATTGTTGCCTGGGAAAAAGTCTCTGACTGTCCACTCGATCTATGCTCTTGTCATCTTGTACACCTCTATCAAGTCACCTTTCATCCTCTGAGTGTCCAAAGAGAAAAGACCTAGCTCACTTAACCTATCCTCATAAGACATGCTCTCCAATCCAGGCAGCATCCTGGTAAATCTCCTCTGCACCCTCTCTAAAGCTTTCACATCCTTCCTATAATGAGGCGACCAGAACTGAACGCAATACTCCAAGTGTGGTCTAATCAGAGTTCTATAGAGCTGCAACATATATAGAGGTTTATAAAATCATGAGGTGCATAGATAGGGTGAATGGCCAGTCTTGTTCCCAGTGTAGGGGAATCTAAAACTAGAGGGTATAGGTTTAAGGTGAGAGGGAAAAGATTTAAAGGGGACCTGAGGGGCAAGGTTTTCACACTAAAGGTGGTGGGTATGTGGAACGGACAGTCAGAGGAAGCAGTAGAGGTGAGAACAATTGCAATGTTTAAAAGGACTTTAGACAGCTACATGGATAGGAAACGGTTAAAGGGATATGAGCCAAAGGCAGGTAAATAGGACTAGCTCAGGTTGGCAACTTGGTCAGCATGGACGAGTTGGGTTGAAGGGCCTGTCTCCATGTTGTATAACTCTGATTCTATTACTCTACGACTCTATTTCCAAAATCTTGGCCAAGAAATTGGTGGAGATGGTGCAGAGGTGTTGGAAGAGGGTTTGGCAGTGCTGTCAGAAGTTATTGACAGATAGATAATGACAAAAGGTTTAGTTTACCTTTGTCATAAGTTCTTAGGGCATAATTTGTGACCTTAAGAACCACTTTGGTGATGTTGCAGAGGCGGAAACCTGATTGGAAGGACTCAAACACGAGAGTTACTGGAAGGATGAGTGTAGATTTGGGAACTGATGGCATGTTTGTGTAGTTTGGAGAGGAAAGAAGTTGGGAGGTCAAACAGACATGGATAGAGAGGTCAGTGGGTCTTTTTGAGTTAGAGCAGTATTGCTAGTTTTGGGGAGGGTGAAAAACACAACAGGAGAGAGAAACATTTACAATTTTAGCTAAAACAAAGTAGAAATCAGAGAGGAAAGATAGTCGTCATGTATACAAGGCTCTTGTCTTTGATTGTTGAAGTCTAAATAATTCAACAAATATTAAAGTGAGCAAACTTTATTCGTGGCAACTGGTCTTCAACTGAACAGCAAGCATGATGCAAATAATGCAACAAGATACAATCATGTGACACAGACACTTAAAGGAGCAACAACTTGCCGGGCTTAAGATATATTTCCATTATCAGCTGATGGACATGTATCACAGTGAGTGGTCAGTAATGTAGTGATACTGTTGGGGTCAAAAGGCAAAGTTTCAAGTCTCATGGGCAAATTAAACTCAAAGTGAGCACAAATAAAAATGGGAGAGAAACAATAAAAGGTTGGGGTACCAGGAACATGGCATGGAGAAACCTTGGTGGCTGTGGAAAGAAAAGGAAGTGGCAGAAGAAGTGGACTGAATGTTCCCAAACTTGTATACAATTTGCTCACTCTAGTTGAAGAAGAGTGGAAAAAACAGTGGAAAGAAGAGGTGGTTTGCAGTGAAAAAGTTAAGGCTACATTAGCATAGAACTTAAGTCACTGAGCTAGTAATTGAAAGGCCTGATTAATGATCCTGATCCTGAGTATCCTCAGCATACTGGTTGGGAATTAAACATTCGAGTTAAAAATCTAGCAGCGGTAATGGTGAATGTGGAATTACTGAATTGTAATAAAACCCTTCTAGTTCAATAATGTTTTCAGGGAAAGAAATCTGCTGTCCTTAGGGAAAGAAATCTGCTAATTCCTTGAGCTGCAGACACACAGCAATGTAAGTGACCCTGAACTGCCCTCTGAAGTGATGAGTTATTCAGTTCAAAGGCAATTAAGGATAGGTGATAAAATTTGACAGCGATGTCCATATCCTAAGAACAAATAAACAAAAAAACATACCAATATGACCCAATTTACATTTCTTTTCATTCTTGTTATTTTATAGTCATCAAAAAGGAATTGAGTCTTCAGGCTTATCATAAATCCTTCCTGCTAGTACAATTTCAATACAGATAGAAGAAATTAACATATTTGTATACACTGCCAAAATCTATCTCTGAATCAAATCTTTGCCTGGCTGCAATTTCATTGGTATGAAATGCTTTAATCTCTAGATTTGTTTAAAGTTATGAGTAAATATGAACAATGAGCCATTTATCAGCGAAAACAAAATGTGATGCAATGTTGGTAGTTATTTTTCTGGAAAAAAAGACCCTTTAGAATATCGCTAAGAACTTTATAGCCAATAAATTATTTCTGGTGTAATTACTATTGCAATGAAGGAAACCCTCAGTCAGCTGTACACAGCAAGCTTCTGTAAACAGCAATAAAATAATAACCAAACTAAATGATAAACATTGGTAAGGACACTGCTCTTCTTCAGAAGGGTGCCATGAGACCACTGAAGTCACCTAGGCAAACAGTCAGTACCTGGATATAATATCCAATTCAAAAGTTGGTACCCTCTCAGAACTGTATTTGATTGTCAGCTGCAATTTGGAAGGGTCTGGACAGGTCATGATCCTAATCCCTTTGTCCTCAGAGGCAAAAATCTATACCAACTGAATCACAATATTAGCATTCTTCATCTGGTGAAACAAAGAGGATGTGGCAAGATATTTTATTGATTATCATAAAATAATTTGCCTGGACATTCAATGGAGAGGACAGTCAATTCATTTCTCATTTTAGGTTTCCAGAATTGTTATAAATTGGATAGGGCATTGGACTCCAAAGGTACATGTAGCTATTAGTCATCCCTGAACAGTCATGATGCATTCTTGCTGAAGCAATCCAACATTGCAGATCATTTTGTTCCAAGTAGCAGAAGGAAATACTGGTTTGTGGGACACAAGAGCAACTTCCTTTAAACTTTTCTCATGGTTTCTATAAAAACCTCCACCAATGAGTGTGGGAGTATTTCGGGTACAGTCAGATGACCAGCAATTACATCACAGACCAAGCCATTTGAAAATGTATTCAGCTTCCTCTGTGATTTGCTCCAAAGCATTATTGGATGTTCCATTACCACAGGGATGGCCTATTGTCACAGGTGGCCATTACCACATTCCAACATTGACATTGATCAATAAGTCTTTTGAGTACTGGTATTCATTATGGAACAAGTGAAAGGCTATGTTAGTATTGGGGATTTAGTGGAAATAGCGTAACTGTTGCTAATTAATAATGTTATGTAGCATTCCAAAAAAAATAAATTTACCACATATTGGCCCAGAAATACTGAGCCATCCATAGTCAGCACCAACCTACTTGCTAAGGACTAACTTGCCAGTTGTCAATTTGGTATTGTCTGCTTGTACTCCCAAGCAGGCCTGAGTGAGGTCCCACAAGACACAGGAAGGAGGGGAAGCAATAGAGCAGATTGACCCTTGTGCAGGAAACAGTGCAATAAAACTTTTATTGCCATCTAGGCCGTCAAACTCCTTAAATATTTTGAGTTTAGGAAGATCAAGGTTGTTGTCATGACACCATTCCACTAAGCTGTCTGTCTCCCTCCTGTACTCCGACTCATCGCTGTTTGCGATACTGCAAATAAGTCGAGTTTATTGTCATGTGCACAAGTAGTGAGACCCAGGTACAATGAAAAACTTGCTTACAGCAGCATCACAGGCACGTAGGTACAGACAACACACAGAATATAAATTATACATTACTTATACATCATATTATACCATACAGTAATAAAAAAGACTATGCAAAAGCAAAAATAATGTGTGTCAGGTACTAGATATTAGTGAGGGGGGTAGGGTGGAAGTTTTAAAGCAACAGGCAAGAAGTGTAAGTGATTTGAGTGGAATCACTACTTCATTTTACTCTTTTGCAAGATCCATCTCCTAGGCCAAAGTAACAATCATCTTGTACTTTGCACCTTAATGGGTGTCAGTGATAGAATGTAAGGCCACAAAATGCTCTCTGCATGCTGTTTTGAGGTAGCAGTTATACTCTGAAAGCCCAGAATAAAGCCCAGTCTCTGTACCACACACCCTCCCCCTTCTGCCAACTTACTTCCATCTGCCCATCATCTCCTCCCCTTCTGGTTCCACCTATCATCTACCAGCCTCTATCCCAACCCCACTGTACTGCTATATACTGGCAATCTTTCCTTTTTCCTCTCATTCCTGATGCAGGATCTTGACCTGAAACATCAACTCAAGATGCTGATTGAGCCAAAGAGTTCTTCCAGGATTCTGTTTTCTGTCCCAGAATAGAGGACTCGTTTCAGAACTGTCCCTGAAGCTCCCTGCCAGACATTCTCTGTTTCCTGTGCTACAAATCCACTGGTGATTGAGTTAGAATGTCATCATGGCACATCTGTCATCGACCTCTTTCATTCTTTCTATAACAAATGCTGACTGGATTTGGCACTGGCACCGGCTGAGAAAATCTCGGAGGACTGTAGTTCCTAATATGGACTTTCCACAGCTATGAAGACATGGAAAAAGACACTTAGTAGTTAAAGGGCACTTGGACAGATACATTGAATGGAAAGGCTTCAAGGTATATGAGCCAAACATGGACAAATGGGACTAGATTTGATAGGCACCTTGGTCAGCATGGATGAGTTGGGGTGAAGGACCTGTTTCCATGCTGTATTACTCTATGACTCTATGAGCTACCTAGGTGTTATGTATCTCTTGAGCTCATTTGTGAAGGTGCAGTAGTAGCGTGGTTAAATTACTGGACAAGTATTCAGACATCCGGACCATTGATCCTTTGATATGAGTTTGAATCCCACCATGGCAACCGGGGAACTTAATTCAAGTCATTTGATAAATCTGGAATTTAAAGTCCCTAACCACAACATTACAGGACTTTTTAAAAAATACAGTTTGATTCAGTAATAACTTTAGGGGAGGAAATCTGCTATCCTTACTTAGTCTAGCCCACATGTAACACAGAAAGGTGTTTGACTCTTAACTGCCTCTTCAGTTCAGGACAATTAGGGATGAAAGCTGGTATTGCCAGCAATAGTCACATCTGGTGAATCAATAAATTAAAATAGGTGATCACTGAGTGAAAACCCAAGTGCCCTAGTCACCCAATCCAAGTGCAAATATTTCTGTTCATGGATTGCCGTACTTCCAGCGATGGTGCTCCTCCAGGAGATGCCCTTTCTGAGGAATTATCCATATGGATGTTGAGTGTTTGTAGGCGCATGTGGGCAAAAGAAAGGGATATGATTTAATTGTGGGAAAATCACAACCTTAGAAAGTATACTCAGTTTTCTCTAAGTTCAGTCATAGCAGGAATCAAATCAGCATAAGTGGGTCAAATATATTTATAATTCGATCACCTGCTATCTACAAATTGTATCTTTGACTCTTTGACAGAGAGGGTGGGGGGGGTGGGGAAAGATGGAGATAGACATCAATTACATCCAGATCTTCTTCATCTGCTACCAAGAGCTGGATTATTTGTGACAAACCACTACCTTCTCCTTATGTTTTTTACCCTCTTCTTCTAGGTTTGGAAAGACGCACCCACGAGTTAGTGGAGGCATTCACCCAATAGATACTATGAGACAACTGATCACATTGCATAAAGTCAATACATTACACCCGATGTTATGGAGGGGTTGGGTTCCTATGAAAACCATCTGTTTCATGACATTCCATCACCTGAACCCTTGATAGAAATTGACAAAATTTGTTGTTTCTTTTGCATTTTGTGCTAACTTAATTTTTTTTCACACATAAATTCTGTGAGAGCAAATATTTGCTCCAATTCTCAAACCTTTTGGTAGTGATTTGTGAATTTCATAAGGGTGAAACCCTTATTGGTTCACCAGATGTGACTATTGCTGGCAATACCAGCTTTCATCCCTAATTGTCCTGAACTGAAGAGGCAGTTAAGAGTCAAACACCTTTCTGTGTTACATGTGGGCCAGACTCAGTAAGCATGGCAGATTTCCACCCCTAAAATTATTACTGAATCAAACTGTCTTTTAAAAAAATGTCCTGTATTGTATCCCATGGGGATACACTGTACTGTGGCATAGTGGATGGATAAATGGGGAGTCAATGAAGCACAAGGAAGGAGAAGGCAGGGTGCTGCTGAAAATGGTGTGTGTTTAGAAGTTATTTCATGGAGTATAGTTAGCAGAGTGAAAGAGGGAGGAGTGTACTCATTATTTATGACGATAGTATGAGTGAATTGAAGTTGTCATGTGGTGTTTCAAGTATCCTCAAAAGAAGATACTAAAAGCTTTCACAGGTATATAAAGAGTAAAAGGCAGGCAAAAGTAGATATAGGACTGATAGAAAACGACACTGGAGAAATTGTAATGGGAGGCAAGGAGATGGCAGAGGAACTGAATGAGTATTTTGCATCAGTGTTCACTGAGGAAGACATCAGCAGTATACTGGACACTCAAGGGTGTCAGGGAAGAGAAGTTTGTGCAGTCACAATTACAACAGAGAAGGTACTCAGGAAGCTGAATGGTCTAAGGGTAGATAAATCTCCCGGACCAGATGGAATGCACCCTCATGTTCTGAAGGAAGTAGCTGTAGAGATTGCGGAGGCTTTAGTAATGATCTTTCAAGAATCAATAGATTCTGGCATGGTTCTGGAGGACTGGAAAATTGCAAATGTCATTCCGCTATTTAAGAAGGGTGCGAGGCAGCAAAAAGGATATTATAGACCTGTTAGCCTGACATCGGTGGTTGGGAAATTGTTGGAGTCAATTGTCAAGGATGAGGTTACAGAGTACCTGGAGGCACATGACAAGATAGGCCAAACTCAGCATGGTTTCCTTAAAGGAAAATCCTGCCTGACAAACCTATTGCAATTTTTTGAGGAAATTACAAGCGGACTAGACAAAGGAGATGCAGTGGATGTTGTGTATTTGGATTTTCAGAAGGCCTTTGACAAGGTGCCGCACATGAGGCTGCTAAACAAGATAAGAGCCAATGGAATTACAGGAAAGTTATGAGCATGGATAGATCATTGGCCAATTGGCAGGAAACAGAGAGTGGGAATAAAGGGATCCTATTCTGGTTGGCTGCCGGTTACCAGTGGTGTTCCACAGGGGTCCATGTTGGGGCTGCTTCTTTTTACGTTGTATATCAACGATTTGGATTATGAAATAAATGGCTTTGTGGCTAAGTTTGCCGATGATACAAAGGTAGGTGGAGGGGCGGGTAGTGCTGAGGAAACAGAGAGTCTGCAGAGAGACTTGGATAGACTAAGAGAATGGGCAAAGAAGTGGCAAATGAAATACAATGTTGGAACATGTAGGGTCATGCACTTTGGTAGAAGGAATAAACGGGCACATTATTATTTAAATGGGGAGAAAATTCAAAATTCAGAGATGCAAAGGGACTTGGGAGTCCTCGTGCAGGATACCCTAAAAGTTAACCTCCAGGTTGAGTCAGTGGTGAAGAAGGCAAATGCAATGTTGGCATTAATTTCTAGAGGAATAGAATAGAAGAGCAGGGATGTGATGTTGAGGCTCTACAAGGCATTGGTAAGACCTCACTTGGAATACTGTGTGTAGTTTTGGGCTCTTTATTTAAGAAAGGATGTGCTGACATTGGAGAGGGTTCAGAGAAGATTCACTAGAATGATTCCAGGAATGAGAAGGTTAACATATGAGGAACGTTTGACGGCTCTTGGGCTGTACTCCTTGGAGTTCAGAAGAATGAGGGGGGACCTCATAGAAACATTTCGAATGTTAAAAGGCCTGGACAGACTAGATGTGGCAAAGTTGTTTCCCATGGTAGGGGAGTCTAGTACAAGAGGGCACGACTTCAGGATTGAAGGGCACCCATTCAGAATAGAGATGCGGAGAAATTTCTTTAGCCAGAGAGTGATGAATCTGTGGAATTTGTTGCCATGGGCGGCTGTGGAGGCAAAGTCATTGGGTGTATTTAAGGCAGAGATTGATAGGTATCTGAGTAGCCAGGGCATCAAAGGTTATGGTGAGAAAGCAGGGGAGTGGGGCTAAATGGGAGAATGGATCAGCTCATGATAGAATGGCAGAGCAGACTCGATGGGCCAAATGGCTGACTTCTGCTACTTTGTCTTATGGTCTTATGGTTATAGTGTAGCTGCAGCAAAAAAGGTGAATAAAGGGCAAAAGAAACTCACTTTTTTGCCTCTCATGCTTGCACAAAGAGGAAACGCAATTATGCACAAACAAGAAGGAAACATATAGAATAGTATTTGGCATCACAATATTCCATCACTTTTTTATTAGGCAGATCCGTTAACCAAGTAACAGCTCATGAGCAACCGATAGTAGTTTAAGGTTGCAAATCAACAATACCTACAATGGTTTGTCCTTCTTTCAGAGTTATCCTCATGTTAATAGTAGTTGGTACTTGATCACAGATATTAATATTACATCAAAAGGAAAACATTGAAGATGTTGAAAACTTGAAAAAGAAATATAAAATGCTGGAAGTGCCCAGTAGTCAGGCAGCATCTGTGGAGGGAGAAAGGGAATTAACTTTGTGGGTCAGTGACCTCTCATTACAGGTAAAGCAAATTAGGTTGAAATATGAATACAGCTCACAAGCTGTGAGCATAGAAGGCAGAGGGACAATTTTGGGGACGGAATCTGAATTCAATTTATCAGGTGGAAAACTCAGTTCTCAAATTAATTTTACCAATTAATTTTGACTTTCATGGTTCATGCTATAACCCATTACTTATAGTAATTGGCAGGTAAGAGATTCCCTTTTAGTTTCTATCCCATGTAATCTTGGTGAAGTAATCTTTCCAGTTAGTAACACCAACACATAGAACTTACATTTTTGTGTGAGCTCAGGTGTATTGGAAGGTGCAGCACATAGATGGAAATTGGAATTGAACAGGATGGGAAGTTGCATAGTCAATGGGAAACACTCAACACTAATTGCACATTGTTGAAGTTTCTGTTTGGTTCAACTAAATGCAGGAGGAATATATAGTTACCATCAGGGGATGGAAGAACTCCAAAACTAACCTCAGGAAGGTGTTGTTGAAGATACCCAAGGAAGTAAGCAGCAATAGTGTCAAGTCCAGGTCTTCGATGCAGTGTCAGGGAAAATAGTATAATGCACTAATTGGCTCAGAACAAGTGAGTACACCTGCAAATTCGGCCTGCTTAAATAACCCCTCCTCACTTTCCCTCTGCCTTGCTGATTATACTCCACCACACCATTCCTCACATTGACGAGAATATGAATAGCATGCACCTGTGCTTTCTATACACATCACCAGCTCCATGCACCATTGCTAAACTTCCCAAACTTTTCATGGTGTGTGGTATCAGTTTCTCTGTCAGGCTTATTGATTGCAGCACATCAGGTTGGCACCTCATTTTCACACACTTATGGTCTGTTATTTCATCCCTCGTGGAAAGAATACAAGTTGCAAGGCAGTAACGTTACTTTTGAGACATAACTCCATTATATGAATTACTACTTTATCTTCAAGACTATTCAATTGTTAAATATAAAGTGCCTTGAGAGAAACACATTGACTTTTTGGACCTCATATATAAAAGTCCTCCAGGGCCTTCAGATAATTTTCATAAACTGACAATTAGTACATGATAACATAGCCTACTTAGCTATCAATTCAGTTTGGCTTTCATGGCTATCCCATTTTTCTTGACATTATTTTCTCTTATAGCCACCAGTGAGACCAATTATCACTCTCTGCTCTGTTTTCTGAGTCTGGAATATAGTCTGCAGATCTTTAAACACTCCAAAGTACTTGAGCTCTCTGAGAAGGAGTTCATTTTATTTTGGATTCATTATTAGAGTGAGAGAGTCATAGAGTAATACAGCACTGAAACAGGCCCTTCAGCCCAAATGGTCCATGCCAACCACAGATCCTCCCTGCTAGTCCTAGTTGCCTGTGTTTGGCCCATAACCCTCCAAGACCCTCCCCTCCATGTATCTATCCAAATGCCTCTTAAATGTTGCAATTGTACCCATCTTGACCACTTCCTCTGGCAGCTCATTCCAGGTACTCACTACCCTCTGTGTAAAGAAGTTACCTCTCAGGTCTCTTTTAAATCTCTCCCCTCTTAGCTTGTACCTGTGCCCTCTAGTTTTGGACTCCCCAACCCTAGGGAAAAGACCATGACCGTCCATCTTGTCCATACCCTTCATGATTTTATAAACTTCTATGAGGTCACCATTTATTCTCCTACACTCCAAGGAATAAAGATCCAGTGTGGCCAACCTCTCCCTATAACTTAGGCCCTCAAGTCCAGGCAGCATCCTTGTAAATCTCTTCTGCACCCTCTCCAGCCTGACAATGTCTTTCCAATAACAGGGCAATGAAAACCATACACAATACTCCAAGTGCGGCCTCACCAACAACATATCACTGCAACATAATGTCCCTCCTCCTAAACTCGATGCCCTGACTGATGAAGGCCAGCATGCTAAATGCCTTGTTCACCACCCTGTCTACTTGCGCAGCCGCTTTCAGCAAACTGTGCACTTGTACTCCCAGGTGCCTCTCTTCCACAACCCTCGTCAGTGCCCTGCCATTCACTGTACAAGTCCTACTGGGGTCTGAATGTCCAAAATGCATCACCTCACACTTATTTAAGTTGAAATCCATTTGCTATTCCTCAGCCCATCTCCCAACCTGATCAAAATCTCTTTGCAATTTATTGTAACCTGCTTCACTGTCAAGAAGACCCCCTAATTTAGTATCATCAGCAAACTTGCTAATCATGCCATGTACATTCATATCCAAATGATTTACATAAATAATGAATAACCAAGGTCCCAACACTGACTCCTGGGGCACCCCACTAATCACAGGCCTCCAGTCAGAGAATCGACCTTCATCCATCACCCTCTGCTTCCTATCATTGAACCAATTCTGAATCCACCTCGCTAGCTCCCCCTGAATCCCATGAGACCTAACTTTCCAAAACAGCCTGCCATGTGGGATAGGGAGGAGGGGAGAAGAGGAGGAGGGGTGGCATCACTGGTCAGGTATTCTATTACAGCTGCAGAAATAGTGGATAATGTAGAAGGATCCTCTCTAGAGTCAGTATGGGTGGAAGTTAGGAACAAAAAAGGAGCAGTTACTCTACTGGGAGTATTCTATAGGCCTTCCTATAGAAGCAAGGATACAGAGGAGCAGATTGGGAGGCAGATTTTGGAAAGGTGCAAAAATAACAGGGTTGCTATCATGGGAGACATCAACTTCCCAAATAATGATTGGCACCTGCTTAGTACAAAAGGTTTAGACGGGGCAGAATCTGTTAAGTGCGTCCAGGACGGATTCCTGTCACAGTATGTTGACAGACCGACTAGACGGAATGCCATATTAGATCTAGTATTTCAAACGATATCATGTTTAAACTTGAAAAAAATTAGGAGTGGTACTGTTGATCCTTCGCTTAAATTTGAAGATATTTGGAGTCCATTTATTCAATATTTTCACATGATGTAGATCCCCTTTCAATAACTTTCCAACTTGGAGGAACGGACTTGACGACATAATATTGCTCTGTTTCTACTGAGAAATTTTAGCAGTTTTTTTTTCTTTTTTTTGTTGTTTGTTTTTCTTTTAAAAAGTTTTTTTGTTTAGTTTATATTGTTTATAATTTTTTTTATTGATTTGTTTTTTTAAATTTATATAGTAAATCTTTTTCTTTCCTTTCTTTTATATTATATTCATTTACTAAGAGATCGTTGGAGCTACAGATTTTTTTTATATTTTATTGTTCTTTATGATTGTATATGCTATGATTGTTATCCTGATCTCTTTGTATTACATATATAAATATTGATGCTATATATCAATCTGTATTAATTTGAAAACTAATAAAAAGATTGAAAAAGAAAGAAAAGATCTAGTATTAGGTAATGAACTGGGTCAGGTGACAGATCTGTCAGTGGTGAGCATTTAGGAGACAATGACCACCACTCCTTAACCTTTAGCATTGTCATGGACAAGGATAGGAGCAAAGAGGACAGGAAGATATTTAATTGGGGAAGGGCAAATTATGAGGCTATAAGGTTAGAGTGTAAATTGGGATGACATTTTTGAAGGGAAATGTACTATGGAGATGTGGTTGTTGTTCAGGGATCTCTTGCAGGATGTTAGGGATAAATTTGTCCCGGTGAGGCAGAGAAGGAATGGCAGGGTGAAGGAACCATGGGTGACAAGAGAGGTGGAACAACTAGTTAGGAAGAAGAAGGCAGCATACATAAGGTGTAGGCAGCAAGGGTCAGATAGGGCTCATGAGGAATATAGGGTAGAACCATAGAACCATAGAACAATACAGCACAATACAGCCCCTTCAGCCCACCATGTTGTGCTATCTTAAATTCCTCCATATGCTTATCTAACAGTCTCTTGAACTTGACCAACATATCAGCCTCCACCACCACCCCAGGCAGCGCATTCCATGCACCAACCACTCCCTGGGTGAAAAACCTCCCTCTGACATCTCCCTTGAACTTCCCACCCATTACTTTAAAGCCATGTGCTCTTGTTTTGAGCATTGGTGCCCTGGGAAAGAGGCACTGGCTGTCCACTCTATCTATTCCTCTTAATATCTTGTATACCTCTATCATGTCTCCTCTCATCCTCCTTCTCTCCAATGAGTAAAGCCCTAGCTCCTTTAGTCTCTATGGTTCTATGGTTCTATAAGTCCCTGGGGCCTGACAGAATATTCCCAGGCTGCTCCGCGAGGTGAGGGAGGAGATTGCTGAACTGTTGGCTAGGATCTTTGAGTCCTCATTGTCCACGGGAATGGTACCGGAGGATTGGAAGGTGGCAAATGTTGTCCTCTTATTCAAAAAAGGTAGTAGGGATAGTCCAGAGAATTATAGACCAGTGAGCCTTACGTCTGTGGTGGGCAAGCTGTTGGAAAGGATTCTTAGAGATAGGATCTATGGGCATTTAGAGAATCATGGTCTGATCAGGAACAGCCAGCATGGCTTTGTGAAGGGCAGATCATGTCTCACAAGCCTGATAGTGTTCTTTGAGGAGGTGACCAGGTAGATTGATGAGGGTAGTGCAGTAGATGTGGTCTACATGGATTTTAGTAAGGCATTTGACAAGGTTCCACATGGTAGGCTTCTTCAGAAGGTCAGAGGGCATTGGATCCAGGGATGCTTGGCAGTGTGGATTCAGAATTGGCTTGCCTGTAGAAAGCAGAGGGTTGTGGTGGAGGGAGTGCATTCAGATTGGAGGGCTGTGACTAGCGGTGTCCCAAAAGGATTGGTTCTGGGACCTCTACTTTTTGTGATATCTATTAATGACTTGGATGAAGGGGTAGAAGGGTGGGTTGGCAAGTTTGCAGATGACACAAAATTTGGTGGTGTTGTGGATAGTGTGGAGGACTGTCAAAGATTACAGAGGGACATTGATAGGATACAGAGCTGGGCTGAGAAGTGGCAGATGGAGTTCAATTTGGAGAAGTGTGAGGTGGTACACTTTGGAAGGACAAACTCCAAGGCGGAGTACAAAGTTAATGGCAGGATTCTGGGGAGTGTGGAGGAGCAGAGGGATCTGGGGGTTCATATCCACAGATCCCTGAAAGTTGCCTCACAGGCGGATAGGGTAGTTAAGAAAGCTTATGGGATGTTAGCATTCATAAGTCATGGGATCGAGTTTAAGAGCCGTGAGGTAATGATGCAGCTCTACAAAACTCTGGTTAGACTACACTTAGAGTACTGTGTCCATTTCTGGTCGCCTCATTATAGGAAGGATGTGGAAGTGTTGGAAAAGGTGCAGAGGAGATTTACCAGGATGCTGCCTGATTTAGAGAGTATGCATTACGAGGAGAGACTATGGGAGCTAGGGCTTTACTCTTATGAGAGAAGGAGGATGACAGGAGACATGACAGAAGTATACAAAATATTAAGAGGAATAGATAGAGTAGACAGCCAGCGCCTCTTTCCCAGGGCACCAATGCTCAATGCATGGCTTTAAAGTAATGAGTGGGAAGTTCAAGGGAGATATCAGAGGCAGGTATTTTACCCAGAGAGTGGTTGGGGCATGGAATGCACTGCCTGGGGTAGTGGTGGAGGCAGGTACGTTGGTCAAGTTCAAGAGATTGTTAGATAAGCATATGGAGGAATTTAAAATAGAGGGATATGTGGGAGGAAGGGGTTAGATAGTCTTAGGTGAGGTTTAAAGGTCGGCACAACATTGTGGGCCAAAGGGCCTGTAGTGTGCTGTACTGTTCTATTATTCTATGATTCTATGTGACACATTGTCAAAGGCCTTGCTAAAGTCCACACAGACAACTTCCATTGCCCTACCTTCATTACTGGCCTGTAGTTCCCTGCCCTGTCCTTGCTACCCTTCTTGAACAATAGAACAACATTAGCCACCCTCCAGTCATCATGAACTTTGCCAGTGGCTAACAATGAAGCAAATGTCTCTGCAAGGCCCTCTATGATTTCTTCCCTGGCCTCCCATAAGTCTGGGGGTGCCCTTGGTCAGGCCCTGGGGATTTTCTCACCTTAATGCGCTTCAAGGCTACATATACCTCCTTCCTCATAACATGCATATGATCCAAGACCTCATTACTTATTACCCTAATTTCTTTGGCATCCATGATATTCCCCTTAGCAAGCATCAAGGAGAAAGAGACATTTAAAAATCTCAGCCATCTTCTGCAGTTCCACACATAGGTGGCCCTAATGGTCTTTAAGAGGAGCTAGTCTCTCCGTAATCACCCTTTTATTGTTAATATAACTGAAGAAACTCTTGGGATTATCTTTAACTCTGCCTGCCATATCCAACTCATGCTCTCTTTTTGCCCTCCTGATTCCCCTCTTAAGCCTGGTCTTAAACGTTTTATATTCATCGAGGGATTCATTCATACCCAGCTGCCTCAATGCGGTGTACACTTCCTTCTTTTTTCCTGACCAGAGCCTCAATACCTCTCATCAGCCAGGGTTCCCTGAACTTGGCATGTCTACCCTTCACCCTCACAGGAACATACTGCCCCTGGACTCTTGATATGACTCTTTTAAAAGCCTCCCACTTGCCAACTATTCCTTTGCCTTTAAACAGAATCACCCAGTCAACCCCAGCTAGATCCTGCTTAATGCCCTCAAACTTGGCCCTGCTCCAGTTCAGGACTTTAACCTGTGGACCTGTTCTATCTTTTTCCATAACTATTTTAAAAGTAATAGAATTGTGGTCACTGGACCCAAAGTGCTCTGTAACTTCCACTTCAGTTACTTGGCGCACCTCGTTCCCTAAGAGGAGGTCCAGTGTTGCTCCTTCCTGAATAGGTTCCTTTATATATTGTGTGATGAACCTGTCTTGGACAAATTCTGCCCATCCAGGCCCTTTGCAATCTGGGTGGCCCAGTCAACACCAGGAAAATTGAAATCTCCTACTAGCACTACCCTGCCATTCTCACACCTACATGCAATTTCTTGACACATCTGCTCCTCAAGTTCCTGCTGACTATTGGGGGCTCTATAATATAGCCCTACAAAGGTGACCATCCCCTTCTTATTTCTAAGTTCTACCCAAATGGCTTCGTTAGATGATCCCTTAAGAATGTCCTCTCTAAGCACTGCTGTTATGTCCTCTCTTGTCAAAAAGGCCACACCCCCTCCACTCTTACCTGTACCTCTGTAAAGCCTGAAGCATCGGTATCCCAGAACATTGAGCTGCCAGTCCTGCCCTTCTCTCAGTCACATGTCTGTTATGGCCACAATATCCCAGTCCCTAGAGGCAATCCAAGCCCTCAGTTAATCTGTTTTACCTGTTAAATTACGTTCATTGAAATAGATGCAATTTAAAGCATCTATTTGCCTATCTGCCTATCTGCCTTTTTACTGTAAACATGGCTATCCTGATTGCTAGGCTTACACGCTTTGATTGCTGCACGTAAACCCGTCTTCTCACTGACTTCGCTCTCTCGAGTAACACCCCCCTGCCAATCTAGTTTGTGAACCTCACAGAAAGAGATTTCAACACATAAATCAATTGCTTGACATATTGAAATGTTAATATATTTGCATCATGATAACCTCCTTACAATGGGGACAATGGCTGAATGTTATTCACATAAATGAAGTAGATGGTATAACCCATTACTTGTTTCACAATGGCTGGCAGCGAATGTAACCCCTCAAATGCTATCTTGCATGACTCCATCGAAGTAACTCTTCGTAATCTGGAAATTTTAACACCAAGTTTACCCTTTAACCACAGGTTTTACATTTATTTGGGAATCAGGGAAAAATATAAAGTGGGTAAGGAATGCAGAGATATTCAGATTAATTAAAATAGATCTATTAGAATGAGAAAAAATTAAAAACACAAGCACTTAAATGAATACCAAAGGCCCAGATAGTTGATAGAAATTTCAGCATATCATTTAATTACCCAATGTAAGTAACAGGATTTTCTAAATTTCTATATATGTGATGCAAACACAGAAGCTCAAAGGTGACTGCAGGGTATCTGACAACACTCCTGTGTGGGATTACACATTAGGTGCAATGAGCGAATGGAAAACTGTTCAGCATTGCCTACATATGCTTCAAGTTGCCAGAGAACCTTGTGCCAAATGCTGCACAGTTGATCACTTAATCTTGGTTTGAATGAAAGGGGATCTGGAAGTTGGTCAGGTAAGTGTTTTTTTAAAAGACTTTTCAATAGGTTCACTTTGTATAAATTCTTTTTCGGCATTATGCATCAGAGCACATGTTTTGGATTAATTCCAGGGTGAATTGCACCATGCTGGAACTTCAAATGAAAATAGAGTTGTTTAGAGTGGAAATGGGCCTTTTGGTTCACCCAGCATTCCATATTTTATTCTCCCAATGTTCCCATCAACTCAGATTCTACCACCAACATACAAGAGAGATTACTTACAGTGGCAAATTAACCTACCAACTACTTGTCTCTGGGATGTGAGGGGAAACCAAGGACACCTATGCGGTCACAAGGGGAATGTGCAAATTCCACACTTGAGCACTGGAAGTCAGGATTAAACCCAGGTCACTGGACCTATGAGTCAACAATTCTACTAGCTGTGCCACTGTGTCGCTTTGTTTATTATCACCTTGTGAATCTGACATGACTTCCAAGCCAGGTGCATTCCCCATGCAAAATTACATTTGAAGCATTGCTAGGGAAATCAGTGCAAACTGTTCTAAGCAATGCCAATCATTCTGCACTCCTAGTGCTCCTTCATCCAGGTAGGGACCCTCAGTACTGAGCCCTCTCCTCCACCAAGACCCCAACTTCAGGCACTAACCTGCTGGCTGAACATCTGAGCTGCTGTACTCAGCTTAGCATGAATCAAGATTCGAGGTGGCCTGATGTATGCTCCACAATGACCGTCAGGAGGAATCAGCTGCAGAGCAGGAGGACGCTTCAGGAGGAGTAAGAGGAAAAGGAAAGGATATGGCCAACCCAGACAGCACCCTTCTGCCTTGGCTATCCATGATCAACTGCAGTAAACACAACCGCAATTCCTCATTCAGTTATAATCCCCATCTTCATTTCCCTCAGCTGCTGACCATTGCAGTGCCAAAATGAAAGTCACCATTATGTCAATATTGGAAGCCAAATACCATACAAACATCAATGTGTTGACTATGTGCATTCCCTTAGTACCTGCCATCTGTGTGCCTGTTCTCATGCTTCTTTTAAACACTACCTCAGAGGCTGTAACACAGTTGGTTGAAGACTGCTGACTTACAGGGGAGGAAGCCACAGATGAACTTGAAGATAACCTCCAGCATATTTGGGCACAGAAGGCCTGATGTTCTCTTGTGTCTTCAGGATTCTGAACTGGCTGGCTGACAGACATATCAAGAGCTCTGGTGGACTAACAAAGGTGGCATCATGAATGCTGTCATGTTGAGAGAGGACAGCAGGATATCTAAGGCCTCTGAGTTTAACTCCAGCAATTGGTCAGTTCATCTATTTCCTCATACATGCCATCTGCATGTGTGTCTGGAAGAACCCCAGCCCCTTTTGGAATCAATGCATTTCTCCTCCCACTTCTCCTCCACCGAATCCTTCAGTGTGATCTTGGAAAATGGTGGTGTCCACTCTTTCATGTTGTGCACTGAGTGCTTTTGGCTTTTTGCAATTTGATAACCACTGTCTGCTTTTTCCACAATACAATTCTGCAAAGAAGTGCAAGCTGGCTTTATGCAGTTCAGGCTAGCTTCAACAGGTTCTCACCACTCAGGAGGTTGAGGTTTCTGCTGAGGTACTGTTAGTAACGACGGGATGTAGAAGAGATTACAATGAGCTGGCAGCATGAATTTAGTGTGCTACCTGCACCAGGTTTATTGGGCTAGGGTTACTGGTGCATTATGATCCCCATTCTTGCTTTTGGCATTATCCAATTTAACCTCCAAATTATTTTATTTTACTGGAAGTTTAGCTTTGCATCAATAGGACTGTAGCCACCATTTAAATTTTATACATACAATATTGGCATTGACTTCAGTAATGCATAAGCTGAATTTTGAAACAATCCTTCTGGGAGCTTTGAATTCCCAAAGGCCAAAGCCAAGATTTCTTGGTGAAATTGTAATAGTTGAAGGGCAGTGGATATACACTTCCACCCATACATTGACCTTGGCTGATTTGTTGGGTCTGCTACTCAAACAAAAATGCCCACAGCTTCCTGCTGTAGAAAGTACATGTAGTAGGGGAGAAATAATGAAACTAAGAAAACTGGCTGGGTTTAAAAGCCAGCAGCCATTCGATAGGGATGTGACAGCAATTACTGCAATGCAGAGATGTGAGAAATTCCAACTGCCAACAGACCTTCAGGGAAAAATGCTTCATATTTTAGTGAAGCAGAACTGATAAATTTCTGTAAAGTAGGAAGGCATGACTATTTGGTAGTAGAGCAAGAGGGTATGTTAGACCACAGAGAGGATGCATTGAAGGGAAGTTGTAAGTGCCACCTCTTAATCTCAAGATTACCAACACAATGCAGAAAAAACCTGTAAAGCTTTGATCAGTGGCCAGGCATATTCCTTGTCACCCAAGTGAAGGTCATACAGCCAGTATCTAATACATTGCCATCATGATACAATAGTGGAATTTCATGCTTCAATGGAGATGTCAACAATGTTAAACCTTAATTGACAATGCAGTGGCAATAAACTGAAAAGAGCTGGATCACAGTCTCACCACATGTAACCCACTTAACCTTCATTTTTCAGTCCTCTGAATACCAGTTATTCATCTTAGTAGAGGCTTGGCATCACATGTTACCATTCCAATTCTCTGATGACTTAAGCATGACATTCATATATACTCTGCATTAATCTTTCTGTTTGTCTGCCTGTTTGTATTATTTACTTATGGGAGGTGGCTTCTGCTGGCAGGGCCAGGATATAGTACTCATAGTCTAACTGCCCTTGAAGCAAGTGATGAGTTACATTTTTGAACCACTGTAGTATTTCAGACAATGATACTTTCAGGGTGGTGGAAATGGTACAACAGTGTGCCATTTTCTCCAGGTGTGGAGATGCTTGAGTGTTGTTCGAACTGCCACTCATGCACGCAAATGGGAAATATTTCATCACACTTCTGACCTGTGCCTTGAAGAAGTTGGATAGGCTTTGGGGTGTCAGAAGGTGAAGCATTTGTTGCAGGTACCCAACCTCTCAACTGCTCCTTTAGCCAGAATATTCATATGGCTTATCTAGTTAAGTGTTTACTTGATAGTTATTCCCAGGATTTTGACCATAGGGAAATGGTGATGACAGTGCCATTGGATGTCAAAGGTAAATTAAAGAAAGTCATTGCCTGACACATGTGGTAGACTATAACTTGCCACTTATCAGCCCAAACAGTGTCCAAGGCAGGCAACCAGCAATCTTGAAGTGAACGGAAGATCAGACATGCTATTTTGTTGGTCTTTAGAATAGCATTATAGCAGTAGTATTAGCGAGGGGTTTCACTTTGCACCAATATTTTGTCATGTGAGTCCAGGGTCAGAGCCCACTCTACTTCCAGTGCAATGGGAAGAGTGAATTTCTCTTCTGAGTCAGGCCTGACATCAGATTTTCATTCCAGCTTTGTTATGTTAGAAGCAATGGGTCCATCATCAGAATAAATCAAGACACAGATATAAACCTGAAGTAATTTATTTGCCAAGCAGCACACTTGCATTTCAGTGCTGAGAACTTAAGATGCTGCAAACTTTATGTCTGTTTTACTGTTACTTTGGTTGAGAAGCAGGCACAACACAGTAATTGTCTAATAGGATCATGACATGCACATAATGCTACAGAGTAGACAGCATGTCCCATGCTTAAAGATACCTTGCACTCCATCTTTTGTAAAGCAACAATGAAATACAAAAAATATATCAATACACATTTAATTAACAATTAGATGTTTAATCTAGTATTCACATTTTTAGATATTTCTGATCTCCTCATAGAGTGAAATCCATTGTTGAACTGGACACACAAGAGACTGCGGATGCTGGAATCTAGAGCAACAAACAATCTGCTGGAAGAACTCAGTGGGTCAAGAAGCATCTGCAGGAGGAAAGGAATTATCAATGTTTCGGAGCAGATTGAAATGGAAGGAAATTGTGAGAATAGAGCTCTTCAGGTAAACTATGGCACACTCTTGTAGACTTCAACTCATCTTACATTCAGTAATTGTATAAGAATACAGGAGTTTCACTGCAATTTAAGTAGCAACAGATCTGTACCAAGAGATTGTCATTCTTTTCTTTACAAAAGTTGACATGTACTCCCTGCAAGGATCTGATCAGCCATGTCCAGGACTCAAAAGGAGATTTTGGTGGCAAATACTGCAATTTTTCTGAGTGATTCAAGGTAAAAACAGAAAATGCCGGAAACCCTAAGCAGATCAGCCAAACTCTGTGGAGACAGTAACAAAGTCAACATTTCTGGTCAATGAACCTTCATCAGAACATTGACTCTGTTGCTGTCTTCACAGATGCTGCCTAATTTGTTGAATGGTTTTCGCATTTTCTGTTTTTGTTTCAGATTTCTAACATTTCCAGTTTTTTTCTTCAGTGAGTTGAGTTTGCTTTCAAACAAGGTAAGTAAACAAAACTTCTTGCATTCTATACTGAACTTTCTATACTGTGTCTTCAGTATGAAATTCAGCCAAGACCTCTTTTGTCACATGACACCTCATCCCAATGATTGTTAAATGGTTTCAGATCCTGTAAGATGGTCAATGTCCATCCATCCCTTCAATGTCTCTTCATTAGACCTTCTTCTGCATGGAGTCTGAATCTTTATTAATCTTGCCTGTTATTTCAGAAGCAGGTACTGGAAAGTCCTGCATTCCAAGGACAGCAGGAAACTGGCAATGAAGCCAAGAATGGATCAGCCATGATTGCATTGAACAGCAGAGCAGACTCGAGGAGCTTATTGGCTCACTCTTGCTCCTATTCTTATGTGAAGCTTTTTTTTAAAATAGGACTACAGGAAATTAATCAGATTTAAACAGAAGTTGAAATGAGGAACTTTAATCAGGCTTAGAAGGATGATGTAATATGTGTATATGAAGTCAATCAACCGAAACAGGGAAGATACTTTTGCCTGGAAATTGCACCAGATAGGTCCAACATATTGTGGACTATGCATTAAAAAATCTGTGACTTATTGTGTCGATCACTAAGTCTGTAAATTTTCAATGCCTGTGATGCCTGCTTCAGCATAACTTAAATGGCCCTGCCTGAGCATGTCCCAGCCCAATGCTGGGAACCCATCTCTAAGTACAGTGAGTTCTCTGCAAGTACTGTATTTCCCTGGCTCTTCCTTGAATATTGCTTCCCCCCTCCCCCCATCTCCACATCTCAACATCTCAGTGGCTGTGCGGGTACCACCCCTGCCTCACAGTTCCAACACCCTGGGTTCAGTTCAGACCTTTGGAGTTCGCATATTGTTCCTGTAACCACATGGGTTTCCTCTGAGTGCTCCAGTTTGTTCGCACATCCCATAGATGTGACGGTTGGTAGGATAATTGGTCGTTGTAAATCCTTCCTGGTGTTTAGGTGGGTGATAGGAGAATTGGTGGTGGGGGTGGGATGGTTAATGTGTATGTGTGAGAGAATAGTTACAGGGAAGTAAGTACAGGTGTGGGCATGATGGGGAGAGTCTCAGAGCTGGATAGCTTCAATGGGCTGAAGGGCCTCCCATGTTGAAAGGAAATAAAATATAAATCTCCTTCCCACACCATCATAACACCCACATCTCAAATCTCTTGTCCAACACCCCCATCCACCAGCTTCCTATCATTTCCTCTATACGTAGCTGCCCAAACTACCAATCCACTCTCCACTCATCCACCCATTCTCCCCCACCAGTATAATCCTCCCCCAATTATAATTCCCCCTCCCCCAGTGATCCCCAAGAGGCCTACGGTTGCCAAACCCTCTCTTCCCAATGTCACCTTGTCCCTCCTCATCAAGCCTTATCCTTCCTATCCTGACCTCCCTTTCCCCATTATACTCCCATTCTGCCTAGGTCTAGCCCCATCCTCTGTTTTGTCTGCTTTCCTTTACACACCCTACAGTGCCAAAACAGGTAGGGCCTTTCATAAGTAGGGCCTTTTCAACACTACATTAATCAAAATTTTAGTTAAATTGTTTCACTCAAATCCTGTTCCTTACATTAATTTACAATGACTCTCGTAGGGACCACAAAAATTAATTTATAGAATGCTCCAAATTTGTTTCCTTTTTTATGTAAATGTAAATTGCATTTTGTGTGTACTGTCTCAGGATAAAGGACGTCTTTCATCTGAACAACATGACTGCTCCATCTTAGTTGGTTCTTGATAACGTAGGCTTCAATGCTTGTTGTTTTTGCTTCATTTAGCACGCTGACGTTGGTTCTTCTATCTTCCCAGATGATATTTAAGATATTTCGAAGACAGCGTTGATGGAACTTTTCAAGTGCCTTCAGTTGTCGTTGGTATGTTGTCCAAGTTTCTGATGCATACAGGAGTGTTGGGATCACCACTGCTTTGTACACTAACATCTTAGTGTCTGTTCAGATGTCACGATCATGAAAGACTCTTGTTCGGAGACGTCCAAAAGCTGTTCCAGTGCATTTAAGACGATGTTGGATCTCATCATTAAGGTTGACATTGGAGGAGAGGTAACTTCTAAGATATGGAAAGTGGTCCACATTTTCCAGGGTTGTTTTGCCAAGCTGGATTGATGGTTCTATCCGATTTGTCTCAATTGACGGTTGGTAGATGATCTGAGTCTTGTCAAGAACCAACTAAGATGGAGCGGTCATGTTGTTTGGATGAAAGATGAACGTCTGCCGAAACAAATCTTCTACTCCCAGCTTAAAGTAGGCAAACGTAAACGAGGCGGACAACAGAAGAAATTCAAAGACGTCTTAAAAGCCAACATGAAGAAATGTAACATCGACATCAACGATTGGGAAACCAACGCCAAGAACAGGAAACCCTGGCAAACCATCATCCGAGAAGGAACAGCAACCTTCGAAGCCAACAGATGTGCAGAATTAGAGGAAAAGAGAAGAAAATGGAAAGAGAGGCAGCAACAACCAAAGCCCGATCTGCCATCTGGAACTACCTGTCCTGAATGCGGAAGAACTTTCAGAACCAAGATTGGACTCATAAGCCACTTGAGAGCCCATAAATAGACCAACTGAATGAAGACCATCATCCTTGACCTTGAGGGATAGCCACGACCGAAAGGGCATCTGATGCAGATGTTGAAAGATAGAGGAGCTGATGAAACTGAAGCCACAGATGAGAAATTCTACCATGTGGCACAATGTTCATGCAGGTGTGGTAAGTGAATTTCTACTTAAAAAGCTCTCATTAAAGGAAATCAAGGACTAATTGCATGGATGGCTAAATCCAAGATTTTCCTTTCAAGTGCTCCATGCAGCTAATGTGCATCCAGTAATGTAGACTGCAGTGGAATCATTGCACTACTTCCTTGACCTTCCATTACATACGTAGGGGCCTTGGACTTGAGCAAGATGTATGAGCTGTGTTCTGGATAAGTTAAAGGAGACCTGCCAGATTATTCGGCTCCTGGAACCTGCTTCACATCAGCATTCTCTCAGTTAAAAATTTATCTTGGCTGTTCCTCCAATCACCCCACCCCTTCTGCCCTCAAACTATTTACACAGCTAACAGAAGCACCCTCCCTACCCTCAAACCAGGTTATTGATTGCAGCCCTTAGCAGGCAATCACAAAGTTCCCCCCTTGATGGCTTGACACAGTTAAACCTTTGAGGTTCCACTTTCCCCCCACAACTAATGCTCCATGCCATTTTGCCTCTTCAGATCTCTGCCCCAAATGGCCTCAGCATATCCTGCTGCATATCTACTTTCCTTTACACACGGAGGAAATGCCTCACAGCCTGTTAATGATGTGAGGCTTTATTTTTTTAACTCACAATGCCATGAGCGTCATGCACTGAGTTTTTGGAACCAAATTTTGGTCTTGGAAATTTTGGAACCAAAGGCCCTCCAAAAAGTCATTTGTTGGCTTACTGCTGCCACTTTAACACAACACAAAATTTCGAAGATGAGGATTCCCAAAATGCCCCCTTATTATTGGAACTTATGTATTTAGATCTTGCTCTACATATGTCTGTGGAATTAAATATAAATCACAGTTTTCCCTTAAAAAACAATCCCACATTTAAGGATGAAATTTAATTCACAGGGATCACAGGGAATTGACTTGTTGACAGCTCAGAATTCATTAAAAAGCAAAGGTCTCTGAATGCAAAAAACAAACTACAGGAGCAACTCAGATTGTCAGGTAGTATCTGTGGAGAGAAGTGGACAATCGAGGGTCTTGACCCAAAATGTCAACTGTCTATTTCCCTCCACAGATGTTGCCTGACCCCCTGAGTTCCTCCAGTAGTTTGCTTTTTTCTCGTGCTTCCAGCATCTGTAATCTCTTGGGTCCCTGACAGATTTCTGTTTTATGTGTGTTTTGAAGATTTTATTATGGAACGTTAGCAATCCTTTTATCTTTTTAATTGTTGTTGGCCGACTTTTAAGTCACCCAATTTAATCCTTCAGTTTAAAGATCTGAGATTTGCATGATTTCCATACTGAGCTTTAAGACTTGCATGCAGTTATGCTTCAGAACAATTAAGTTTTTATATGTCAAAAGCCCTTACACTTTTGAAGATTTTGTTACATTTTAAAGCCTATTTGGCTTGGATTGCGGCAAAACAGTAGTTTCCAATGCATATGTTACTAAAATAGCCTCCTTTGTCCCATTAGAAGATTCAGAATTCCATGAAAATGAGTCCACGGTGCCATCATGAGATGGTGAGTGGGTGGACATTAGTTTGAGTAATGAAGAAGCTGATATTGTTTTCCCATGATCCAAACCACAGATACTTCAAATATACAAGTGCTTCAATTGCAATCCATCGTCAGGATATCAGCTTTAATATGTTTTTGGCAGCAATTAAAAAGATATGTTACATCAGTGGACATTTCCAGTTTCCCAATTTTTATTTTAGGTATTCATAAGTAATCTATTTGCTTCACTGAATTATGTGCAGCTTTTGAAGATAATTCTCATAAATTTCTTTGCCTTTAGGGGATGGAATTATTAAGATAATTTTGTGTGATAACTTAGAACTGTCAAGTTACTGAACTGCAACTGGAATAATTCCATGAAACTTGAGTGTTGCAAGTCAAATTTTCATTAGCTTGTTTTACATTGTAAAATATGCGTTCACTGTGTTTTGGAGGCATTCTGCAAATGAGTACATGGTGTGATCTCTTACACAACAAAGCGTTATTATTCCAACAATGTTTAGTCAGTTGGTTTAGAATAAGATGAGAAATGTCTGAATCTTTGGAAAGCTATTCATAGAGTTTGGATGCTGTTTCTTTCTCTCAATATTTATATTAAAAATTATCACAACCTTCTCCGTGAATTATTACAGTCCTATTCTGTGCAACTTTTCTTCATTGTTTTTAAGACTTTAAGGCCACCCATACCATTCCCAACCTAATGTAGTTTGTAAGCCAAAATAAAGAGCAGAGATCAAATTGATTTGGAGATGCTGATAGAATTGAGGCACTTCCTCACATGGAGAATAGAATTAATTAATTTATAGGTTATTTATAAATGTTGAGATTCTGAAACAGTGGGGACTGGGAGTGTGAGTGACAAGTGGCCAAATGAGAGAAGGGGTGGACACCAGGAGGGAGGGTTTTTCAGGGTTCCGAGTACTGGCCCTCAATTCGGCTCCATTGATGGTGCCTTGTTGTACAGCACGTGGATTTCATAGTTGACTAAGTGCATAACGACACACACCTGAACCCCATCAGGGGCCTAGCATTAGTACCCGGGTTTCTCTAGCACTAGGTACCAGAATACTGGTCAATCTTTGGGTATACTTTGTCTCCTGGCTGCTCAGAGTTGTCAGCTCTAGAGCAGTCCTGGTTTCACTGTTCCTCTTAGGATATCCAGTTTTTGTGTTGGGACTCCACCTCAGATCCCCGAGGCAAGATTCCTTCCAGTTGCTGCCTGTGTCTGGTTCTGAGAAGGCATCCTGAATCCAGTCTTATACCAGTGTGCCGCACTTGGGTTCTCTGCTAGCTTGCTCCTTGCTCAACATTGTGACAGGGTTGGGTTTTTGGAAGAAATTGTGGATGGGGAGATAAGATAAATAAGTTCTGGAGGATCACTTATGCAACTCTCAGATCTGCATTCAGATTCTCATCTTACCTTCCTTGTTGCTAGTGTGAAGCCTCTGATGGTTAGCCACTTTGGGGCTTTAGCTGTCTAAGCACAATTACAGGCAATAGCATTTATGTGCAATTATGAGTGGCTTCAAATAATAATAAATTAATAGCATGGCTAGGACTATTGTGATGCATTGAGAGGTCTAAATATATGATAAACATCTATCTGTGGATTGAGATGCTGCCTATCCTGCTGAGTACTCCCAGAACTTTCTGCTTTTAAGACTAGATTTCCTATATCTCCAAAACTTTGCTTTGCAAACAAATACAAAGCCAAAACATTACTCCTCAGTTGAGACAAAGGGAATCAAATTGAAACATTTTGGAATTCTCTTCAGTTTCCCTCAGCTGAATGTGTATGTCTGTGGTGATTATTTGCAGTTTCTCTTTTGCTAATGCAAGGACTTCTCAGGGCAGAGTTTCACAGAAACTATTGGATTCTTGCCTAAATTGCCTCAGGTTTAAGTTCCCATTGCAGGCAAGCTCTATTCCGTGCACTTTACAAGCTTCCATGCACTTTGCTCAGGGGTCACTCGCAGTACTCACGGACAGGAAAGCTGGCTGTCTTTTCCCTCCCTGACCCAGGGGACTGAGGACAATTATAAAACTACTGCTGTTGAGCCAGCTAAGACCATCTAACAGACATAAAGATTGAATCTAGGATTTTCATAATTTGTATGATCTTGTTTTTTCCTGTTTCAGTATGATTAGTCACTGGGAGGTGAAGGTGGTGGTGATAGTTTATTATTTGATGTTTAGCAAATCCTCCAACACAAGGTAACTATTTCGTGACTGACAAATAGAATGGTAAAGCTATGCATGAGAAGATATGATTCCTGCTTGTTGTATATCTATGTAAAATCTGATGCATGTGTTACATTGATATATAAGTAGACTTATATACCAGATTTTATAGTAATTATCACATGGGAATTATTTGCATCCACTTTGTATAAGTTATCTAAATATGGTGCTTTTATTGTTTTCACAAAGTGTCCTGATGGGCAAATTACTGGAGAAGATTCTTAGAGACAGGATTTATGGGCATTTGGAGAAGCATAGATGGATTAGGAACGCTCAGCATGCCTTTGTGAGGGGCAGGTCATGCCTCACGAGCTTGACTGAATTCTTTGAGGATGTGCCAAAGCACGTTGATGAAGGTAGATCAGTGGATGTGGTGTACATGGATTTTAGTAAAGCATTTGATAAGATTCCTCATGAAAGGCTCATTCTGAAAGTCAGGAGACATGGGATCCAGGGAAATTTGGCTGTGTGGATTCAGAATTGGCTCACCCATAGAAGGCAGAGGGTGGTGGTAGATGGAGCACATTCTGCCTGGAGGTCGGTGACCAGTGGTGTTCTGCAGGGATCTGTTCTGGGACCCCTGCTCTTTGTGATTTTTTTTTATAAATGACTTGGATGAGGATGTGGAATGGTGGGTTAGTAAGTCCACAGGTGACACAAGGATTGGTGGTGTTGTGGACGGTATAGAAGATTGCTGTAGATTCTAACAGGACATTGATAGGATGAAGAATTGGGTTGAGAAGTGGCAGATAGAGTTCAACCCGGATAAGTGTGAGGTGATACACTTTGGAAGATCAAATTTGAAGGCAGAATACAAGGTTAATGGCAAGAATCTTAGCAGTGTGGAGGAGAAGAAGGATCTTGGGGTCCATGTCCATAGATCCCTCAAGGTTGATGCACAGATCGATAGGGTTGTTAAGAAGGCGTATGGTGTGTTGGCCTCTATTAGTCAGGGTATTGAGTTCAAGAGCCACGAGGTAATGTTGCAGCTCTATAGAACTCTGGTTAGACCACACTTGGAGTATTATGTTCAGTTCTGGTCGCCTCATTATAGGAAGGATGTGGAAGCTTTAGAGAGGCTGCAGAGGAGATTTACCAGGATGATGCCTGGATTGGAGGGTATGTCTTATGAACATAGGTTGAGTGAGCTAGGGCTTTTCTCTTTGGAGAGAAGGAGGATGAGAGGTGACTTGTTAGCAGTGTACAAGATGATAAGAGGCATAGATCGAGTGGACTTATTCACAGGGTGAAAATGGCTGACGCGGGGGGCATAAATTTAAGGTGATTGGAGGAAGGTATAAGGGGGATGTCAGAGGTAAGTTTTTTTACACAGAGCATGGAACACACTGCCGGCAGAGGCTGTGGGGGCAGATACATTAGGGACATTTAAGGGACTCTTAGATAGACACGTGAATGATCGAAAAATGGAGGCCTATGTGGGAGAGAAAGGTTACATAGCTATTGGAGCAGGATAAAATGTCAGCACAACATCGTGGACCGAAGAGCTTGTAGTGTGCTGTTATGTTCCATGTTTACAGGACAATTTCATTACAGTACCAGCATTATTTTAATAACTTCTGTCAACACTGGGCAAACACTTGTGTAGAAATAAACACCTTATGGAAACTAATTATGTGTTTTTATTTCAGAAGACCTGTTAATAAGCTACATACCTCTTTTGATTTGAGAGCAAAAACTTAAATGGATAGTCTTTGTTTAACAATGTAACCTTGCACTTTCCATTGTTTCTAGAGAACTTTCTTATTTAATCCAGAATATCTATTGCATGGTTTACTATTATAATCATTGCACAAGCACATAATTATTATCTTCATCAATTTTATTATAATTATTGAACAAGTGAATTTGTATAATAGAAATTATTTCATGGTCATTTTCTGATTTTAATAAATAAGGTGCCACCGAAGTTTGGGGTTGGCTGAATGTTTTGCTGCAACACATTCTGAAGCAGGGCCACATGAAGGATAAGCAGTGGAACAGGATCATCCAACAAATCTCTATTTTAGGTCTGGAGAATATATTATGATTTTAAAGGGCCATTATCATCATGGTAAGAAGTATGTAAGGTACTTCCCCATGCAAAAGAAAGTGTAATGACTGAATGGGATCAGGTCTGATTCAAATCCATGCTTCCTGTATTGCTTTGTTTTAAACAAAGATGTGAAAAGAAAGAGTCCCCCTGTGAGGCAGAAGCAACTTTAAAATATTCAAGCCCTCCATCCCCATTTAATAACCCATCAAAAATGTTTGCAAATTCTGTGGGAAAGATTTTAACAGAAGGAAATAAAAATAACTTTCAGCACTGTTGTGATATCAAATAACTTCTGGAGATAATAACATGTTTTGTTTGTGTTATAACCCTCTCCTGGATGTTGAATTTGGAATTGAGCCACTGGTAAAGATATACTTGCCCATAGGCATTTTACAGCTATGGAGGGCGCCATTATCTCTGATAAGATAAAAACTCCGTGGTGTAAATTAAGGGGGAAAAAAAGTGGACACTGATGCAAAGATTACATTCACGCATTAGCTTCCATTCACTGCTAGTGTTGCCATGGTCTAAATCTACTCTGATGCCTGGAAACACCAGTATGGTTATAGATGTCTAAGTTTTTGTTGTTGGTTCAAAATGTTTACTTACAATATAATAGTTTTGTTGACAGTACTGTAATTGAAATTCTTCCTGAATTATCATCAACCACTTATATTTTAGTGAGGTATTTCTACACAAGTGCAAAAGTAATCTAGGACCAGCAACAGAAATTTTCTCATAGCTATTTCTCTGTTTAGAGGTCATTCAATACAAAAGCTTCATTTTTTTAATTTAGGTGGCCACGCAGTCCATGCAAGGTTGATTAGTTCAAATAAAACTGGTATTTGACTTGTCTTTCAAGTTCACCATCCTGATGTAATAAGGAGCTACACCTTTTTTTTACTTTAGATTAGGCAATTTACTTTTGGTAGCAGGATACATAGCAACCTGCATCCATTAGCACCTTTAATTATCCTAAAACTTTTCACACTGGCTTGAGGAAATACAGACAGTCAGCAAAGAAGGTCACATAAAGCGTAACCAAAGGCTTGACCAACGTAATGGGCTTCAATGGTGACCTTTAATTAGAAGAGGAAGTAGATAGGTGCAGGAACTTAGATTGGACCTATTAGAAATAGGGTCCTGTCTACATAAAACTATGGTTCCTGGTTGAAAGGAGAAAATGTCATAATTTTTATATAATAAACAAAAGGCATTGAAGGAGAGATTTGGTTTGGAATAATTATGTCAGGATAAAAGTTTGAATCATATGAAGAAACAAGAGGTATCTTAACACAGGAAATGTTGGAAACACACTCAGGTTAGGCAGCATCTGTGGAAAAAGAAACTGTTAATGCTTCAGATCAAGGACCCTTCATCAGAAATGGGTAAGTGGGAAAACAAGTTAGTTTCAAGTTGCAGAGAGGGTGGGCAGGGTTGGATAGGCTGAAGAGAATATCTCCAAAGGTTTGGGCTTGTGTTGCCATGGTGATGGGTCATTTACTATGCTGTCAGGTTGATAGATTAATGAAGGCAATTCCAGCATTTTGTACTTTTATTTTCAGCATATTAAGCTTTTAATTTTTCAGGTGGCATCTAAACATGGCTGTAATAAATATGTCCACAATAGAAATCATCCTGTCT
Organism: Pristis pectinata; assembly: GCF_009764475.1. NCBI lineage: Eukaryota > Metazoa > Chordata > Chondrichthyes > Rhinopristiformes > Pristidae > Pristis > Pristis pectinata. Next base: position 39,444,622 of record NC_067408.1, on the reverse strand, counting down.
CTCAAGTCTATCCCACTGGTGTAGAAATAGAATACCAGGGATATTTACAGGTTTATGGTATTGACAGGAAAATCAAAGTGATGGAACTTGATCCATAATTAAAAATGTTGAATCACATTTAATAAAACAAAACTTGACTTATTTAGCCAGCTTAAATCAATGAAGATAATTATAAATGGATAGGGCTACATAGTATAATTCCATTCAAAACATTTCCAGTACTCGAGTTTTATAGAAAAAAAAGGCAAACTGACTTTTCAGCCAGCTTAAATTAGTGATCATAATGATAATGATTTGCTGTTTTTCAGCAATCTGACTGTTGCATATCTGGGGTCAGTTGAACTGATAGTAAGCAAATAATTACCAAAATATAGAGATGCAATATAAAGGACCTGTTCCAAATTGAAAATGCTAAGGATACGGATGTGGTGAATTCAACTCTAAACTGAGTTGGTGAGGTTTGGGGATAATGATGAGGGGATGGGGCTGCAGGGCCATTTTAGACCAACTGTTATAAAATGGATCCAAATATGGACTGTACAAAAATGTTTGGCACACAACTTTGCTCCCATTAATGACTACTAATATTCAAACATACATGGGGTTGATAAACCAGAAAACTGCTTGTATTGCACTGGTGGACAACAGATTAGAAGAACAGTATATGTTGTCTCTTTCACTCTTGTCCATGGAAAGTGAGCTGTCTGGCTAGCAAACATGGCCACATACCTGAATGGCTTGGAGATTGAGGGAGAAGATGTAGGGGTTTGTGGATGTGGCACTGGAGGCCCTGATGGAAAGGATCCAGAGAGGTTGCCATATCCCCACAAAGGAGAAGGCACCACCTCAATCTTCAGTCCCACTCCCTCAACACTGATCCTGCTCTGCCTGGCTTCACATCCACCTCCGTTGATCTTCCAGACCAAGTGGGTTCGTTAGAAAGATGCTCATGATAAGCATTCTTGATGAGCATTCCTTTTCACCTGGTGACTTCTATAAGGTGTTGAACAGAGCAGCACAGCACATTTTAAACATCACCTGTGTTTACTCCTCAAAAACAAGTTGTTGGGAGAATTCACTGGGACAGACTCCTGTTACCAAAATGCCATGCAACCTTTTTTTTAAAGTGGGCAAGCTGGCATTTTGAAAGGACACTGGTTGTTCTGAACATCTTGGTAAAGGTTTGAAAACAGTGCAGACAGCATTTTGGTGCAGTAGTTCCAATTCCAGTGACCCGAGTTTGCTCCCGATCTCCACTGCTGTTTGTGTAGAGTTTGCAGGTCCTCCCTATGATCGTTTCTTCCCACATCCCAAAGGTGTGTTGGTTGGTAGATTAATTGGGGAAAGTAATTGACCCCTAGTGTAGATAAGTTGTAGAAGAATCAGAGGGGAGTTGATGGACGTGTGTGAGGAAATAAGTGGGGAGAATGAGACAGATGGGAATGCCATGAGAGCTGGCATAGACTTTATGAGTTGAATGGCTTCCTTTTATGTTATAAGTAGACACGGACTGAACCCACATTTACAACATAATATCCCATCCTTGCCTGGCCCTTTTATTTCTTGCTTCCTAAAGCTGAATCATAAAATATTTACAACACAGGAGGCCATGTAGTTCATCATATCTGAGCTGGTTGAAAAAGAGCTATCCAACTAATCCCACTTTCCAGGATTTGGTCTGTAGATCAGCAGGACACATGCAAATAGTTTATAAATTGATAAGGCTTTCTGCCTCTGTCACCATTTCAAGACATTCCCTACCATCCTCTTGGTGAAAAATTCTTTCCTCTTCATTCCTTTAATTTTTCTATCAAATAATTTTTTTAACCCATCTGCTAAGAGAAATTGGACCCTCCTTTCTAGTCCATGCAGGCCCTTGAAAAATTTATACACTTCAATTGTTTCCCCATAGTCTCTTCTGTCCCGGTGAAATTATCCAGTATTTCCTCACAACTATCAAACAGTTTTCCAATCCTGGCAACATCTCCATAAATCTCTCTGCACACTCTCCAGTGCAATCTCACCTTTCCAGAATTTCAAAGCTTTTCTAACTATTTTAGGACCTTGTTGTCTGAAGTTATTAAATATTGACAAAATGTTGTTTTTAATGCTATTGGCAATCAGACCAATATTTTTCACATGGCAGCTGACTGAAAATGTATTTTATTCTGCTCCATACATTAAATTTTAGGCTGCCCAGGCAAGAGTGGTTTGAAAGTTTCAAAGATGGTCAGTACATTGAAGCCAACCATCATGGGTCCAGCCTGGTTATAGTCCTATCAGCAACATTCAAAATAAATCAAACTTATCACATCACTGTTTTATCGGAGCTTTAAACCTTTCAGTTTATGCAGTCTCTTACTGACCTCAGGATGTTACACTGTGTTTTATAAACAAGGGATTACTTTTGGAAATGTTGCCCCAGATGTAGTACCAAAACCTGCAAATGACTCTCTGTGCCTAGCAATGTCTCTCAAACTACAATGTGACACCTGTTTAGAGAGAGCAAATCAATGTCTTTAAAGAAAGTGGAGATCGTGAGCCAGCAGGGACTTGGTGCGCTGAATGGTCCTCTTCTCTGCAGATATAAGGTATCATAGTTTGTACCTGCCTAGAATTTGGAGTGCATACTGTCACGTGCATACTGGAGTGTACCTGCCTAGAATTTGGAGTGCATATTGTGCTGTGCATGCAGGACCACATTTCTATAATTTTTGTGCACACATGTCTGGTCCACTCTGTCCACCTTTGTACAGTGGCAGCATCATAATATCTGCATGAAGGGTGGCCAACCGTACTCACATAAATGGGGCTAGGCAGCTGCACAGGTGACAACACAGGAGACACTTTGTGGTCCACAATTCTAGAAGTGCAAACTGCAGACAGGCCCTGAGAAAACCAAGGCTCTATGAATTTACAAGCTTTCAAAGAGAAAGCAACAAGAAACTATGTGTCTTGCTGGATCATCACATGGACCAGTCATGAACATACACAAAGTTCAGCTTGTAACATGGAGGGGTAGAAAGGGAAAGTATCCTAATGTCAGCTATTATGGAACTTCTGAAAAATGATTTTTAATAAATAAAAAATACAGCATTTCTTATTCTGTGATGAAAAATCTTAACCTGAGTTTGAGAGATTATGGTAACCCTAATGTCAGCTGTTACATTAACGTTACTGTAATCTTTCAATCTCAGATTAAGAATTTTCATTGCAGAATAAGAAATGCTATATATTTATTCTTTACTAAAAATCATTTTTCAGAAGTTCTGCACAGCTGACTCATTGCAAACAAAGGCAGACAAAAGGAGACACAAGTCTTTGCAGCCCTTGAGAAGCTTTTTAAAGGGACCTGCCTGAAAAAACCATGGTCTGCTGCCAGGATCAGTGGGGCAGGAGATTGCTGAGACTGAAAAAAAGTGGAGTATTGGATTAGCAGTTTTTGTTCATTAACTCCAGTACTGACTTTCCCAGGCAAATGCAACTTTTTTGTACAAAAATGCCCATAGTGTAATATAATTGATATTAATGTTCAACCTCTTATATTTTATTTCAGGCTACAAAACATACTGATGCTGGCATTTTCTGCAGCAGCAAAAGGATAAAACTATTTCCTAGTGCTTTTACATCACTTTCTCAGTTGTTGAAGCTGCCTCGTTAATAATGGAAAATACGAGTTTCCAATAAGTTTTCTGGACAAAGTAGTTTCACTGTTTTACTAAATCTACATAATGCATCATTCCAGAAGAAAACATTGTTTCTTCCTGTAATAAAGTCACACACAATACGACATCATTCATCAAAGTCAAAATTGAACTTGCGCTCTGTTTATGTATTTTTTAATGTTGTGGGCATAGAAACCTGAAGATAAGCTCAGATGCAATGTTTTCTGGCAGGAAGTCTTACTCAGCAAAAGAACACTTCCCACACATTTAATGACTGCAAGGACCACACAACAAATGTTTAACTGTAATTTTGTTTAACTACTTTAGACTTAGCAAGTGTTGGTGGAGAAAGGAACTAAATCAAACCTGTGACACATATTTGGAGGCATTCTATTGTCTCAGAAGGAAAACATACAAATATGATTTTTTGCATTTTTATAGTGTATATATTGCACTGTTTCCTGAATTTTACTTTCTGCCTCTCATTAAGTTTAAAAAAAATCCCTTATTTTGCTGTAAAGACAGTCAAAAATTGCCAATTCAAGTCCTCATAGCAGCATATTGAGAAAAGCTTTCAATAATAATTATCATGCCTTGGGTTAATCTCATTGGCTGCAATCTACTGGAGTGCATACTTATATATAGGCTTCTTCTAATCTTGCAACTGGAGGTGCATGACAACTCTTGATGTTTTGAAGATATGTTTTATTCCCTTATATTTTCTATGAAATGTAAGTGAATTGAAATGCCTCCAGGCTATCAGGAATGGAGTTACACTACCTCAAAAATCTCAGAAAAACACACACAGTCTGATACCTATTAATAATACTACCTGTATTGGCATCCCAGGTTGCCCAGATGGATACCCAGGTTAGAACACAGTACAGGCAACCCCCGCGTTACAACTGTTCAGGTAACAGAAATTCACTCTTACAAAATTCACAAATTACTACCCAAAAATTTGAGATACAGAATAAACTTTGCTCTTACAGAATTCATGTGGGGACAAAAAAAAACAATTTTTTTTCAACTTATCTTTCTTGGTGCATGCTCCAGTCACACAGCATCACATTACGGAAAACTGCAATACGGACTGCTTTCTAGGAACGCAATCCCTCCACTATATTAAGGGGGTCATCTGCAATTCAATCTTGTGTATGTCAATGCCTTATGTCAGAGATAGGACAGCAGTGCTATTTTTTAATGCCTGAAACTGAACAAAGTTGTAGGGCCAACCAGTTAATACAGGCAGGGAAAAGCTCCAATAATCAAAAATGACCACTTGTGACAGCAATAACTTGCATTTGTGTATTGCCTTTAAAATAGGTCATACAAAAACGTGTAATCAAATAAAATTATTGTGCACAAAATATTGTGCCACACAATACAATTTCTAGGTAATTCAGATGGAGAAATTATTAATTCTTTTCAGACCTCTCGCTTTGGGTGTTAGGTTGAGAATTCATCTACACTTGAAAACATATATTGAACCAGCGCTGTGTGTGGGCACTCACCAGTTTTGTGCAAGGCATTGAAAGGGAATTATTCCGATGTGCATGTTGTGCAATGTTGTCTGTGTGTCAGAATCAGCACTACGGGGTCTCGTACATGCAAGACACACAAAATGTTCAGTAGAAACCACAGCACCTTACTCTGCATTCCCAGCCTGGCAGGAAATTCCAAAGCTGACACTTTAACGAGTGGGGCTGCATTGGGGCTGATTTGTGCTCGGGCAGTAAGGGCATGAGCGAGAGATGGTAATGGTTGAGAACATAGGACATAGAACAGTACAGCACAGAACAGGCCCTTCGGCCCACAATGTTGTGCCAACATTGCTATTCCCTCCTACCTACAGAATGCCCATATCCCTCTATTTTCCTCTCATTCATGTGCCCATTCAAGCCCCTCTTAAAAGCCCCCAATGAATTTGCCTCCACCACCCTATCAGGCAACACATTCCAGGCATCCACCACTCTCTGAGTAAAAAACTTACCCCTCATGTCTCTTCTGAACCTACCCCCTTTCACCCTAAATGCATACCCTCTGGTATTGGATCACTCAATAATGGGAAAAAGATATTGCTTGTCCACCCTATCCATGCCCCTCATAATTTGACACACTTCCAACAGATCACTCCTCAGCCTCTGCCGCTCCAGAGAAAAGACCCCAAGTTCGTCCAGCCTCTCCTGATAGCACATGCCCTCTAATCCAGGCAGCATCCTAGTAGGCCTCCTCTGCACCCTCTCTAAAGCCTCAACATCTTTCCTATAGTGAGGTGACTAGAATTTCATGCAATACTCTAAATGTGGCCTAACCAGAGTTCTATAGAGATGCATCATAACTTCTTGACTCCTGTACTCAATACCTCGATCCATGAAAGCAAGCATTCCATAAGCCTTCTTAACCACCCTGTCTACCTGTGTAGCCACTTTCAATGAGACATGGACTTGCACCCCAAGGTCTCTGCTCTTCAACACTGTTAAGGGTTTTGCCTTTAAGAGTGTACTGCCTCTTGACATTAGTCCCACCAAGGTGCAACACCTCACATTTATCCGGGTTAAACTCCATCTGTCATTTCTCTGCCCACATCTGCAACTGATGTATATCACGTCACCAGTCTCCTACACTATTCACAACTCCACCAATCTTGGTATCATCTGCAAACTTACTAACCCACCCATCAACATACTCATCCAGGTCATTTTTTATGTACATAACAAACAGCAGAGGTCCCAGCACAGATCCCTGTGGAACACCACTACTCACAGGCCTCCAGCCCAAGTAAGTCCCTTCAACCACTACCCTCTGTCTTCTATGGACAAGCCAGTTCTGGATCCACACAGCCAATTCTCCACTGACCCCATGCATCCAAACTTTCTTGATTAACCTATTATGTGGGACCTTGTCAAGTGCCTTACTGAAGTCCATATAGATGACATCCACAGCTCTACCTTCATCAATCTCTCTTGTCACCTTGTCAATAAACCCAACCAGGTTAGTAAGACATGACTTGTCCCGCACAAAGCCATGTTGGCTTTCCCTAATCAAGTCATTGGATTCCAGATGCTCATATATCCTATCTCTAAGAATTTTTTCCAGCAATTTCCCTATAACTGATGTGAGACTCACCGGCCTATAGTTCTCGGATTTTCCCTTTCTTAAATAGAGGAACAACATTAGCCACTCACCAGTCCTCCGGGACCTCACCCGTGGTCAAAGAGGACACAAGGATACTAGTCAAGGCACCAGCAATTTCCTCTCTCACCTCCCTCAGTACCCTGGGCCCCAGGGAGTAATCCACCTTAATACTGTTTAGGAGACCTAACACTATCTTCTCCTTGACCTCAAGATACCCTAACATGTTTACGCCCTCAGTTCCAATTTCTGAGTCCTGCATGTCCCTTTCCTGGGTAAATACTCATTCAGAACCTCACCCACATTCGCTGCATCCAAAGCTAGATTCCCTTCTTTATCCTTAAGTGACCTACCCTTTCCCTCGTTATCCTCTTATTTCTTACATAGGTATAGAACGCCTTTGAATTTCCCTTAATCCTACTTGCTAAGGACTTTTCATGGCCCGTCCTGGCTTTCCTAATTCCTTTCTTGAGTTCATTTCTAGGACCTTTATAGTCCTCACTGCTCTATCTAATCCTAACTTCCGAAGCTCTACATACTTGTCCTTTTTCTTCTTGACTAATTTCATCACTCCTCTGGACGTCTAGTGTTCCCTTATTTTGCAATTCATGTCCTTCCTTCTAATTGGGATAAAAGGAAAAGAAGAACTTGCCTTCAACAAGGATGACATTGGGACTGTCTGATGGAATATTAATTGCTGGATTCTTTGGTCATAGCTCAGTTATAGACAGGCTGCTTACATGATTCAGGAGCAGCACTTAACACAAGATCAAATTGGCATTAACATTCTCCCATCGGTAACAAAGAACAGGAGGAAAGAAGATTTCCTCCTGCTATCAATGGTCTGGACCAGAACCTCCACACTGGCATGAGGACTAGTTGCCTCCTCTGAAGATTTTTTTGTTTTCTGCAGATATGGAGCCGCTCCCTTTGGAGAACGCTGGCTGCCTGCTGACATCAGTGAAGCTCAGTTTTCTCCTCAAACAACCACATTGCTGAGGAATAATGAGAATAATGCTGAGTGCATGCAAAAAGCATCTCAGCACCCTATTTCACACGAGCCTTCTAATTATGTTATTCAAGTATTGACAACAAAGAAACTGGAAACTAAGCTAGAATCTGGCCTCAGGATTTAAAAATTACACCCTAGAATTTTTTTTTGCACTGATTTTCCAACAATAAAGTTGCTTCAGTAACATCCCAAATGCAGTTTTGAAGAAGTCAAAAGAAAACATGAAATTTGTTAGAATCCATTCCAAAGCAGCATTGTTTGGATCCTTCATGCAATGCCACACTATTTCAGGGAGAGTGGGCATTACTGGAAAACGTTCTTGACTTAGTAAGATGTTTCTTTGCTGTTCTGAACTCAGGAAGCAACTTTTTAAGTATCACACCACAAACAAGCATTGCTTTTTCAACTGCCAGCAAGTTTTGCCAGTGAATGCTTGCTCTAATGATAGGAGAAGGGTAGCTGATACCCACCTGCCCCCTGCCCCAACATCCCAACACATAAAACGTTGCTGCAAGTTCAAAGAAGCTCTATCAGCAAAGTGGGGTGGGGGGGGTTCTATTTTTGGAAGTGGCATTTGGCTGCACAGCAGTGCTCCCAAATGAATAGTAAATTTTAGAAGGGAAGCATGTTATTGCAAACACCTTGCTTGCACTTCCTACCATTGGCCCCCATTGCATAATGAAGCAGCTTCTGTATGCACTATTCTTCAGAAGCCTTTGCAGTTTCTTTTGCATCCATGTGGGAACTCTGCCACCGACTCCTATCATTGGAGCATGCACTCAATCCCTGGCAACACTTCCCAGCAGCTGAAGAGGGCTGGTTGAATGGTGCTGTGACCCTTTGACTATCTCCCGCAGGCAGAGAAGGTGGAGCAGGTTGTCAGTGCCAAGTCTTTAGTAAGATGTCTTTTTACTGTTTCAAACTCACTTCTCATCTGATGAAGATGGGGTCACTGCAGGTCTCATAGAATATCTTCTAGATTTCTAAAAATTACCTGGAATTATCTGGACTGACTACATTGGGTCAGTCAATTTATGAGTTGTTTTGCAGAGGATTGTGTTGCCTTCAGTCATTGAATGCGGGAGAAATGAATCTAACACTTTAATATAATTTATTTTGAGAATTCAGCATGACTAAAATTGTTTTCTTTGTGTATGAATAGTAATATTAACATCAAATATTGCAGCAACTCATGTCAGAACAAAAAACGTGTGTGTAAGAGCTATAGATAAACAGATAAACAGACACTAGATAAAAAGTCCTAGGATATATGAAATTCTCTTAACTGGAAAAGCTCCTCCAACTATGAAGCTGGTGAAAAATTCTATTGACATTTGTGTGCAATGCAATAAATTGTGTAAAACCTGAATGTGGTTGGCTTCCACTTCAGCCCAAGTCTATTTAAGCAGATATGATGGGAAATTTAACTAAATTATTCAATCTGATATGTCCTGAAATGATCCTAAAGTTGAACTTTATTTGAAAAAAACTGACTACTGCACATAGAAGTATGAAACTATTAATATAAAATCTCTATAAAGTATTAGAATCTCACATGGCAAATATCTTGTATGTTCTAGAAATTGTGCATCATGTACCAATAAATCACAACCTTATCTGATGGTTTCCACTGTTAACCAAGGCCTTGGCACTTTAAAATTATACTTTAAAAATTCTTAAGGAGCTTAAAATGTTCTTTTCTAGCATTTTAAAACCAAGTAGCTATGTTAAATCAAACAGACTTGGCACACTCCTTCCTTGCTAAATGAAAAGCTATAATGTAAAAGCCACAATCAGATAAAGATTCATTTCCATCACTTTATCTTGGTGTTTTTATCCTAACAATTATTTTCCCATAAATGGGAATTAATGAAATTCTATTGCAGTATATATTTTTAAATTGATACCACAAAATACATCAGAAGAATAAAAACACTTTTTGATCAACTCTATATAACTTAAAGGAATTGTTCCTTTTAACAGTTTGAAGAAAATTATCTTACATACCAAAAGAAGCCTACTGAACTAATTGCAGTTTTTCTTTGTGCTGTAATTGGGATGGGTCACAGGAGCAACTAGACACAATGAATCTGTGCTCAAGAATACATCTGGGTACTATATATCAGTTGAAATCAGTTGAATTGGAACCTGCCCCATTTTTCTTCCACACATTAAACCGTAAAGAAAGTTTGGCTGTCCCCTTCACTGATATGCAGTGTGACCCTCATGCCTTGTTGATGTTCAGTATGTATTAGAATATACAACCGAGGAATAGTTTGCTTCTGTATCCAATACATGTGATGGTGACGGTTCTTAGGAAATGGTGCATTTGAATTTATATTTAACGACATCAAGCGTTCCCACTATCGACAATCCATACTCCAAATGTAGTGAGAAGATTGACTGGAATTTCATTCCTGTTAGCAGCACGAAATGCATCATTTGGTAGCAGCTGCATATTCTACTCTGATTATGAAATTGGGGTGAATTTCTGAAGGACAATGAAATGTGCAGCTGCTATTCTATTGTCCATTTCATGCTATCAACTGCGTATTAATCTCTAGGCAACTTCAGAGTATTCTTACAGTACACCAGCAGAACATTTCTGTTTCCTGTGTTGAAATTAACAAATGCTGAATAAATATGGTTAATTAGATAATGGTTTTGGACTTCTGAATTAAGGTTCACTATCCATAGTTATTTTACTTATGACTTTAAAGGAAGAAAGAGGAAATAGACTACATATACAAACAGAATGATTTATTCAACTTGCATTGAAAGCCCTTGAAATTAGTGCTCTCTTACAAATTTTCTGTTAAGTACAGCTGACTTCCATAAACTCTTTGAAAACCTTTGGAATAAATTGTGAATTAAGTGTGGCTTCTAATGTAAAAAGTTATCTTAAAATGGAAGACTGATCCCCACACATAAACTTTGCATTCTGGACCTCAAATCAAAGGGTTTAAAAGTAACTACCATTTAATAACATCTGAGTTTACTGTATGCATTAAACGTACCAAAAGTTCTGAGATTTAGTGATGCTGCCATTTTGGATCATCTCCAATAGAAATTCAGAAATAGAATACACATTTACCATTTATCAAAGAGAGGAGACTTTCTGTCTGGATTGGATTGAACTCAGGACCCAGGGCCAGAAAGATACAGTACACCACCCAATCCTTTATCCTGAGCTTTCTGACCTATTTTAAAGAAATAGGTTGGTTTGTGATTTTTCCATTCTAAAGTAAATCTTTAATGGGATTTTAACCCACTGTGGTAATTGCAATTAATACTTACTACTGATTGTTCTACTTCATCTTACATTTAAGGCACACATGTAAATGATTTTACTCTGTGTTATGTTTTATGCAATATTTTACAATGTGCATGAAGCAAAATATTATTTCTGATAAGCACAGTAATACAAAAAACAATGAGAGTGAAAAGAAGTTTTCTTTATATATTTCCATTTACAACTTTAGAATGCCCTGAAATGCTTCAGAACTTAATGACTATTTTTAAAAATTCAGCCATATATTTTATTCTTGCCCAAATTTGTACACAGCAAGACTCCAAAACAGCAATGAAATAAATGACTAGTTAATCTATTTTACTGATATTGGTGGAAGAATATATGTTGGCCAAAAACTGGGAAAGCTTGCAGCTTTTCCCTGAATGGTATCATGAGATCTATTATGTATCACTAAAAGGGCAGACTTAGATTAATGTCTCATCTGAAATACAAGGCTGCCAGGATTACAGTAAGCTACGCCATGTCAATGTAATCATGTTTTTGGATTGTTTGAGGGGAAATTGTTTGCCGCCATGCCAAGGCCTGATTCAAAAATGATTTCATTTCTTAATTCAAACAAATGTAGGATTAGCCACAGAATTATAATTAATTTCCAATGTATTGATGCAAGATTTAGTACAAGGAAGGTTACAGAGCTAGCATGCAAAGGTAACACTTTGTGGATTCAGGTCTCTGTGACTGAAGGTTAAATAATACAAGTCTTACTTATCACATGCCATGATAAAATGGCATTATTAGTGACATAGATACAAGTATAATGTGCGTCTAATAAATTAAGATTGTGCAGGCATTTGCTTTGTATCATGCTTCATGGTGAATGGCAAAACGTAAAGACTTAAAATTACTCTATGCATGCAAAGGTTTGCTCATAACTAGCTTGGTTGTGGGCCTACCACTTGAAAGTTCAATGCCACATGAGGTCATAGGTTTCACACCTTCATTTCCTGTATGCAACAGTGTGATATTTAAAAAGGAAATTGGAAAAGTCCAGTGCTCTACCACATCTCTGAGATCTTGAGAAGGGTGGGAGGAGGGGAATGGATCAGAAGAGGAAACAGAAAAGGCACGTGAAAAAGCAATGTTACAGTGATCATGGGGAACTTCAATATGCGGGTAGACTGGGAAAATCAGATTGGTAGTGGACAGCAAGAAAAGGAATTTGTGGAATGTCCACAAGATGACTTTTTAGAGCAGCTTGTGGCAGAGCCCACTAGGGAACAGGCAATTCTGGATTTGTTGTTGTGTAATGAGGCAGACTTGATCAGGGAGCTTAAGATGAAGGAACCCTTCGGAGGCAATGACCATAATATGATAGAATTCACCCTGCAGTTTGAGAGAGAGGAGCTGAAATCTGATGTAATAGTATTACAGTTGAGTAAAGGTAACCACAGAGGCATGAGGGAGGAGCTGTCCAGAGTTAATTGGAAGGGAACCCTATCAGAGAAGACAGTGGAACTACAATGGGAGTAATTCACGAAGCACAGCAGAAATTCATCCCAAGGAGGAAGAAACACAATGAGGGGAGGATAAATCAACCGTGGCTGACAAGGTAAGTCAGGGACAGCATAAAAGCGAAAGAGAAGGCCTACAATATGGCAAAGAGTAGTGGGAAGCCAGAGGATTTGGAAGCCTTTAATAGCCAACAGAGGACAACCATAAAAGCTATAAGGGAGGAAAAGATGAAAAACGAGGGTAAACTAGCCAATAATATAAAAGAAGATTCCAGAAGTCTTTTTAGATACATAAAGGGTAAGAAAAAGGCAAGAGTGGACATTGGACCACTTAAAAATAATGCTGGAGAAGTAGTAATGGGGAATAGGGAAATGGTGGAGGAGCTGCATTAGTACTTTGTGTCGGTCTTCACAGTGGAAGACATGAGTAACATGCCAGAAATTCAAGAGAGTCAGGAGGCAGAGGTGAGTGTAGTGGCCATTACTAAGGAGAAGGTGCTGGGAATGCTGAAAAGCCTGAAGGTGGATAAATCACCTGGACTAGATGGACTACACCCCAAAGTTATGAAAGAAGTGGCTGAAGAGATTGTGAAGGCATTAGTAGTGATCTTTCAAGAATCATTGGAGTCAGGAAGGTCCCAGAGGACTGGAAAATTGCAAATGTGACACCGCTGTTTAAGAAGGGAGGGAGGCAAAAGACAGGAAATTATAGTCCGGTTAGCCTGACCTTGGTAGTTGGTAAGGTTTTAGAATCCATTATTAAGGATGAAATTTTGGAGTACTTGGAAGTATGTGATAAAATAAGATGAAGGCAGCATGGTTTCAATAAGAGGAGATCTTGCCTGACAGATCTGTTAGAGTTCTTTGAGGAGGTAACAAGCAGGTTAGACAAAGGAGAGTCAGTGGATGTTATTTACATGGATTTTCAGAAGTCCTTTGACAAGATGCTGCACACAAGATTGCTGAACAAGTTAAGAGCCCATGGTGTTAGAGGGAAGGGACTGGCATGGATAGAAGATTCGCTGATTGGCAGAAGTCAGAGAGTGGAGATAAAGGGATCCTTTACAGGATGGCTGCAGGTGACCAGTAGAGTTCCACAGGGGTCAGTGTTGGGACCGCAACTTTTCACTTTATACAATAATGATCTGGATGAAGGAACTGGTGACATTGTGGCCAAGTTTGCAGATGATACAAAGATAGGTGGAGGAACAGGTAGTGTCACAGACGCAGGGAGTTTGCAAAAGGACTTTGACAGGTTGGGAGAGTGGACAAAGAAGTGGCAGGTGGAATACAGCATAGGGAAGTGTAGTATTATGTTCTATGCTAGGAAGAATAAAGGTGTAGACTATTTTCTCAATGGGGAGAAAATTCAGAAATGTTCTTTCTTTCTTTCTTTCTTTCTTTCTTTCTTTCTTTCTTTCTTTCGAGTCGGAAGAGGTAGGGAGGTCCTTAATGAATACTTTGCTTCAGTATTCACCAGAGAGAGAGACATTGACATTTGTGAGGATGGTGTACGACAGACTGATATGCTAGGGTATGTCGATGTGAAGAAAGAGGATGTGCTGGAACTATTGAAAAACATTAGGATAGATAAGTCACTGGGGCCAGTCGGGATATATCCAAGGTTATTACAGGAAGCTAGGGAAGAGATTGCTGAGCCTTTGGTGACGATCTTTGCATCCTCACTGGCCACAGAAGTAGTGCCAGATGATTGGAGGGTGGCAAATGTTGTTCCTTTGTTTAAGAAAAGGAGTAGGGATAACCCTGGGAATTGAAGACCAGTGAGTCTCACTTCAGTGGTGGGCAAATTACTGGAGAAGATTCTTAGAGACAGGATTTATGGGCATTTGGAGAAGCATAGGCTGATTAAGGACACTCAGCATGGCTATGAGAGGGGCAGGTCGTGCCTCACGAGCCTGATTGAATTCTTTGAGACAAAGCACATTGATGAAGGTAGAGCAGTGGATGTGGTGAACATGGATTTTAGTAAGGTGTTTAATAAGGTTCCTCATGGAAGGTTTATTCAGAAAGTCAGGAGACATGGGATCCAGGGAAACTTGGCTGTGTGGATTCAGAATTGGCTCGTCCATGGAAGACCATTAGAGACATTTAACAGACTCTTAGACAGACACATGAATGATAGAAAAGTAGGGGGCTTTGTGGGAGGGAAGGGTCAGATAGATCTAAGAGCAGGATAAAATGTCGGCACGACATTGTGGGCTGAAGGGCCTGTACTGTGCTGTAGTGTTCTGTGTAGAGGTGCAAAGACACTTGAGAGTCCATAGACGGTGGTTGTAGATGGAGTGTATTCTGCCTGGAGGTCGGTGACCAGTTGTGTTCTGCAGGGATCTGTTCTGGGACCCCTGCTCTTTGTGATTTTTATCAATGACTTGGATGAGGATGTGGAAGGGTGGGTTAGTAAATTTGCTGATGATACAAATGTTGGTGGTGTTGTGGATAGTATAGAGGGTTGCTGGAGATTACAACAGGACATTGATAGGATGCAGAGCTGGGCTGAGAAGTGGCAGATGGAGTTCAACCCGGATCAGTGTGAAGTGATGCACTTTGGAAGATCGAATTTGAAGGCAGAATACAGGGTTAATGGCAGGACTCTTTGCAGTGTGGAGGAACAGAAGGATCTTGGGGTCCACGTCCATAGATCCCTCAAGGTTGCCGCGCAGGTTGATAGGGTTGTTAAGATGGCACATGGAGTGTTGGCCTTCATTAGACAGGGTATTGAGTTCAAGAGCTGCGAGGTGATGTTGCAGCTCTATAGAACTCTGACCAGACCACATTTGGAGTATTATGTTCAGTTCTGGTTGCCTCATTATAGGAAGGATGTGGAAGTTTTAGAGGATGCAGAGGAGACTTACCAGGATGTTGCCTGGATTGGAGAGCATGTCTTATGAGGACAGGTTGAGCAAGCTAGTGCTTTTCTCTTTGGAGCGAAGGAGGATGAGAGGTGACTTGATAGAGGTCTACAAGATGATAAGAGGCATAGATTGAGTGGACAGTCAGGGACTTTTTCCTAGGGTGACAATGGCTAAAACAAGAGGATATAATTTTAAGGTGATTGGAGGAAGGTATAAGAGGGATGTCAGGGGTAAGTTTTTTATACAGAGTGGTGGGTGCATGGAACACACTGCCTGCAGAGGTTGTGGGGGCAGATACATTAGGGACATTTAACAGACTCTTAGACAGACACACGAATGATAGAAAAGTAGGGGGCTTTGTGGGAGGGAAGGGTTAGATAGATCTTAGAGCAGGACAAAATGTCGGCACGGCATTTTGGGCTGAAGGGCCTGTACTGTGCTGTAGTGTTCTATGTAGAGGTGCAAAGAAACTTGAGAGTCCAACTTCAGGATTCTCTCAAAGTTAAACTGCAGGTTGAGCCAATAGTAAAGAAGGCAAATGCACTGTTAACATTCATTTTGAGAGAACTAGAATATAAAAGCAAGGATGTAATCCTGAGGCTTTATAAGGTGTTGGTCAGACCATATTTGGAATATTGTGAGCAGTTTTGAGCCCCATATCTAAGGAAGGATTTGCTGGTGCTGGAGAGGGTCCAGATGAGGTTCACAAGAATGATCCCGGGAATGAAAGGCTTAACATATGAAAAGCATTTGATAGCTCTGGGCCTCTACTCGATGGAGTTCAGAAGGATGGGGGGAGGGGGTAAATCTCTCATTGAAACCTACTGAATACTGAAAGTCTTGTATAGAGTGGGTGTGGAGAGGATGTTTCCATTAGTAGGAGAGTCTAGGATCTGAGGGCACAGCCTCAGGATAAAGTGATGCCTCTTTAAAACTGAGATGAGGAGGAATTTTTTCAGCATGAGGGTGGTGAATATGCGGAATTTGTTGCCAAAGAGGGCTGTGGAGGCCAAGTTATTGGGTGTATTTAAGGCAGAGATTGATAGGCTCTTGATTGGTAACAGAGTTAAGAGTTATGTGGGAAGGCGGGAGAATGGGATTGAAAAAGTCAGCCATGATTGAATGGCAGAGCAGACTCAATGGGCCAAATAGACTAATTCTGCTCCTATATCTTATGGTCTAAGAGGAGGGTAAGGGCAAGAGTCGACTGTCGGTAGCAGTGACTGGAGAGTGGGTTGGAATCAGTGATTGGATGATCGTTGGTTGATGGGTAGATGGGTATTTAGGGAGGCTGGGCGATAGTAATTGAAGGGCAATAAGCTGGGGTCTTGAGCTGGAAGGTAGGAAGAAGGGAAGTTCCCAAAGCAGACCTGGGTAGTATATTGCTTTAGCAGACCTATCTGAGATGGGTTGTCAGTACAAGGGTGGAGCCTGCTCAGGATGGTCCACTTTATGTCACGTAGTTGCAGACATCCCTGGTATGTTAAAAACCTACATCTGCATGAATGGCCTTCAAACAGCACAAGCAGCACCAAAATAAATGTAAGCTCCAAAAGTGGCATCCAAACATTGTGTTTGAATATTTTTAAGTTACTGCAATATCAGATAAAGCTTCCTCTGTCAGTTTGGCAGATCTAGCTATAGATGGTTAGCAAATTTATTGCAACTCCATGAATATTTATTTTCTACTGTTGTGCTCCATTTCTAATGTCTGTATATTTCTGACAGCCTATATCATGATCAAGGATGCAACTGGTGATATTTGAGGAATGAAACTTATGCCTTAGTCCCAGCGTTAATGATTGTTGCTAATGAGCAGTTGTTGCAGGTGAGAGTTCTTTGTACAATATGTAAATATTGTAAAGCAAATATGTAGACATTTAAAAATAAAAGCAATTTTGGTAAACAGAATGCATGAATATATTTGAATGTAAATGAGTCACGATAATATGCAACATAATCACATCAGCAGTATTGTGAAGTAAATACATGAATTAATTGTTGTTAGTCTACAATAAAGTACATGTCTTTGTTCTGAATCTCCAGGTGTCTCCTGAATATTATTACAATTAGCATTCATCAGCATCACAAGGCAGATTCACAGGTTATCCCCAAAAAGGCTGCAACAGGCTAGAGAAGAATAAACTGGACAGATTATGACAAGGTTCTGTTCCTAAGAACTGTTCATAACACAAACAAGTTGGAAATGCAGTCACCCAGCAATATATTTAAATAAAATCATTAGCCAACCAAGGGCAACATATAGTTAAGCAAGGGTGTTTAACTTAACCATTGATATTGCCAAGATTTCAGTTCCCACATGGCAGAAGATGCCTGTAGCTCCACAACAGCTGGAAAATCCATCCCGCCAGTTTTCCAATCGCTTGTTTGTATGCACAGGCTATAGATAAGTTGGCTGTTCATGTGCTGGGGAGGACCTGCATTTTGTCACTTTCCTCCAGTCCCATTCTTCTCCAGCTGGAAGAGCAGTCAGAAAACGTGCATCTACAATTCCACTACTGCATAAGTATTCACACTTGAGTCTTTCAAAGAAGGTTAGGGCTTACTAAACAAGTAATAAATTTGAAGGCTGGATTAAAAGCTTTTTTATTAATGTGAACCTTTGGCAAATCAGTCAAAGGTCTGTTCTTCATCATCCTTTGATACCATGAAGATATAAAAGATGTCTGTGGAACTGTGATCATTTGGATTTACTGTTCTGTATAAAATTAGCTGGATGCCAAGACAAGTGACAAACATCATAAACATAAGTGTGGATTTAGAAAGATCTGCAACTCTAGTTACAAAGTGTAAAATCATGTATGGTATTTAGAAAACTTACAAAAGGAGCAGGAGAAGCTTTCGGAAACTAATGAATTCGGAAATAAACTTACAAAAAACAATTGGCATGTAAAAAAAAACAGGTGCAACTCGAGCTCTGTGACTGATTTAGATTCCAAAATTTGGGCTATTTCTCTGCAGAAAGCAAGATCCAAAGCCTTTGACAATGCCGATGAAATCTAATTACAAACAGAACCTACAGTATGACATTAGCATGTTAACGAACGTTCCATCCATGCCGACAAACACTGTTGTTTCAGAGAGAAAAGCTAACAGGCAATTTTCTGGCAGATTTAAAATTTCTGAAGCATCTGCAATCCTGAAGGAAGGCAGATTTATTTTTCAGGGGAATCTGAGTCTGTACACCCAAAGAAGTTCAATTTTTTACCCTGTATTTTGTAGTATTTTAGATTTCCAATTTGGAAGTTAAAATATGCAGATATTTTAAGGATAAAAGCAAACAAGTTATTGCATGTAACATCTCTGGGTGTTTCTCCTTCATCCTAATTCTCTAATGAAGGTTTCAATGATGTCATAAGACAAATAATATTTGGTCTGCAGCTAAAATATGGATAATCAGAAGCCTTTTGTTAAACGTAAGGGTCTGTCTGAATGATTCATATGCAATCAAAATAAACTGCATCTGGACTTTGCTGTCAATGGAAAAAAATGGTGAGAAAGATCAAAATGCCCTAATGAAAGTTTATTGATCTAAAAGGTTAGCTCTTGTTTCATAAGAACATGAGAAATAGGAGCAGGAGTAGGCCATCTGGCCTGTTGAGCCTGCTTCACCATTCAATAAGATCATAGCTGATCTGGCCATGGACTCAGATCCACCTACCTGTCTTTTCCCCAATAACCCTTAATTCCCCTCCTATGCAAAAATTTATCCAACTATGTTTTAAATATATTTAATGAGGTAGCCTCTATTGCTTCCGTGGGCAGAGAATTCCATAGATTTACTACTCTCTGGGAAAAGCATTTCCTCCTCATCTCCATCCTAAATCTACTACCCCCCCCCCCCCACCCCGGATCTTGAGACTATGTCCCCTAGTAATAATCTCACCTACCAGTGGAAATAACTTTCCTGCCTCTATCTTCTAGTCAATTTCCTTTGTTTTACTTCAAATGCCCTCTTTCCATGCTTAGTGTCTGTCTGGAAGGTTTTGTTCCATCTGCAGTTGACAATTTTGTTTGGTTATCCTTGGGTATATTCACATACAACCTACGTTCAGGAGTAAAATACAGAGTCCATGATGAGGCAGGTTGGAGATTATCTGGAGGGACATGACCTGGTGATTCTTTTTGTCTCCTGATGCTCTCTACTCTTTTGAGCATCCATTCATTCATATGGATTTTATCCAGAGAACTTTGACTGACAGTAATCTCAAATACTAACAGTAACTAGCTTGCCCTTTCTCTGAGTCAAAACAGCTCTGCACTGGAAAGTTTTCATGTATTGCCAACAATGCCCTCCGCCACTCAGTCAGTGCCCTTCATGATGTCTGATTCTACACTTGCACAAGTGCATGTGAGTCCATGCAAGGCCATCTCTGGCTTCACGATATCTGAGTTATCTGCTTAAGTCACAGAGCTGCAACGTGTAGGAAAATGTAAAGGCATGCAATTGCCCAAGGGCTCATACGCAAGGATTTTTGGTAATGTCGGGGTGTCCAATGTCCATCAATCAAAGAGCAGACAATTCTTCTATTTAAAACTTGGAAAGAGCAACAATATTGCCTCAGTTCCCTCACCATCATTTCCATCCTCCTCCCAATCAATAGTCTGATGAAGAATAGGCACTGAAAGCTATTGTGCAGGTTTTAGTAAGATTTAGGAAGCTATATGGTATGTTAGCCTTTATTGCAAGAGAATTTGAGCATAAGACCAGGGCCTTGATGAGACTATACTTGGTGTAGTATGTACAATTTGGTATAGTGTGTACAATCCTTACCTCAGGCAGGTAGCAAAGTTTCAACAGATGCATCCTGAGATGGTGGGTCTGTCTTAGAACAGTACAGCACAGGAACAGGCCGTTAGGCTCATGAGGTCTGTGCCAAGCATGAGGAGAGATTCATTAGCACAGGCCTCATCATGTGTTGAGAAGAATGAGAGATGAGTGGATGTGTCGTAGGTGCCTGGAATGCACTGCCAGGGGTGGTAGTGGAAGCAGATACAATAGTGGCATTCAAGAAGCTTTTGGACAGGCACATGTGCAGGCAGGAGAGATTAGCTTAAGTTGACATCATGCTCGGCACAGACGTTACAGACTGAAGGGCCTGTTCCGGTGTTGTACGGTCCTGTGTTCTGTGTTCTAGCTCACTGAAGGGAAGAAAGAATGGAAAAAGCAGATTATTATTCCAAACAGAGTGAGACGACAAAACGTTACCATCCAAAAGGATTTGAGTGTTCAAGTTCATGAAACACATGCAGGTACCGCAACTAGTTAGGAAGGCTAATGGAATGTTGGCATTTATTGCAAAGGGGATGGAATATAAAAATAGGGATGGATTGATTTAACTTTTCAGGGTGCTGGTGAGACTGCACCTGGAGTACTGTGTACAGTGTTAGTTTCATATTTAATAAAGAATATGCTTGCTGCAAAATGACAATGATAAAAATGTTCACTAGGTTGACAAAGTGATTGATGTATGATGAAAGGTTGAGCAGTTTGGGCCTATACTCATTCAAAGTTAGAAGAATGAAAGGCAGTCTTATTGAATCATTCTTAGGGGAATTGACAGAGTGGATCTGAAAGAATGTTTCCGGGGGCTTAATTTCAGAATAACAAGTCATCCATTTAAGAAAGAGATGAAGAGGAATTTTTTTCTCTCAAAGGTCTGTGACACGTTGGAATTCTCTACCTTTGAGAGCAGTGGAGGTGGATTCATTGAATTTATTCAAGGCAGTGACTGACAGACATTTGAAGTACAACAGTGTCTAGGGATATAAGGAGAGAGCAGGAAAGTGGTGTTGTGGCCAATATTGGGTCAACCACGAACTTCTTAATTGGTAGAGCAGGCTTGAGAGGCCAATTAGTCCACCCCAGCTCCTGCTTCTTATGTAAGCTGGCTACAATCTTGCAATATAACTTGTCTGTGCTAGTATTGCATTTAGTTTGTTAGCACTCTGTCGTGCCTTGGAAAAGTTTCATTATGTTTCATTAATAAATGTAGCTTTTGTGGTTTTTTGGAAGTTAAATGCCAAATCAGCCAAATCATCTATGGAAAGGAAAATAGAGCGAACTAAAGAAAGATGGGATAAAGAGGAAGATAAAAGGTAATTAAATGTTAATTAAACATATTATTGTGAAACTGCTACAGGACCTGGCCAATTCAGCATGCCTCTCGATTTCTGCATTTCATCAGATTAATCTGAATTTAGGAAGTTGCCCATTCATTCAATATTTTTCAGGATTGATAGTTACATTTATTTTTATTGTAAATTTCAGGCTGTTAATTTCCAGATATTTTCTTAGTAGTGGATTCTCAGAGTGACATGATCAATAGTTTTTAAGTTTGATAACTAATGGGTAAGGAGTGAAACTATGAAAAAGACAAATTTCAAATAAATTCTAAAAATTACCATCCATCACAGTAAGTAGGTAGTGAATTAATATTTCATTTATTACTGAATCCAAGCTAATGTATAGTCAGAAATGATATATTTATAACTGTGATATTTGATTTTATTTGCAATGAAATATTACATTTAATATAATTTATTTTGCATACAGCTGATCTAAATTTAAATGCTTATTGGTTGCTTTCAAATTTTTTATTTCTATTCTCTTTTTATTCATTTTTCAGGCTCTGGGTTTGGTTGGCAGGACAGCTTTCATTGCCCAGGCCCAGTTGCCCTGAGAAGATAGTGATGACCCATCCTTCTGGTAAAGTTACTCCCAAAGTTCTGTTGAGGAAGGAATTCCAGGATTTGTGTCAGTGATGTTAAACAAATGGGAATATATTTCCAAGTCAGGATAGCATGCGACAGAGATAAAGATGCAGGTGGTGGTATTCCCCTGTGCCTGAAAAATTTGTAATTTGTGGTGCGAGGGGTCATGAGTTTGGGAGTGCTGATTAAATAGCCTAGGTCAGTACCTGCAATGCATTTTGAATACTGTAGCCAGAGTGCGCCATTGGTAGAGGGAATAAATGTTTTGGGTGGTGGGTGGGGAACCAACCAAGCAAATTGCTATGTCTTGAATGGTGCTGAGCTGCTTGAGTGTTGTTGGAGCTCCACTTATATAGGCAAGTGCAGAGTATTTCATCACACTAGTAGATGAAAGTCTTTTGGGTGTCAGAAGGAGAGTCACTCACCTCAGGATGACAGCCCTTTAATCTATTCTTGTAACCACCATGCTTATGTGGCTGAACCAGTTGAGTTTCTGATCAATGTTGACCCCCAAGGATGTTGATGGTAATGATGCAATTGAATGTCAAGGATAGATGATTAGACTTGATCTTGTTGCAGATGGTTATTGCCTACAATTTTTTAGAACATATGTTACAAGCCACTTCTCAGGCCATGCCTGAATGATTTGTTGAATTCAGCATGAACCGCTTCATTTGCTGAGAAGTTGGAAGTGGAACTAAATATTGTGCAACCATTGGCAAACATCTCCATTTCTGACTTTCTGATGAAATGAAAGTCACTGACGAAGCAGCTGTAGAAAGTTGTACCCGGAGCACTGACCTGAACGCCTACACCGATAACGTATGTAGACAGACAACACATTGACGATGTGATCAATAGGAATATCAAAGACAGCATTTTAAATCTCACCATAAGGTCTACACTTTTTTCCATTAAGCTATTTTGCCCTGACCACCTACTCAAAATAAACAACATGGAAAACTTTGAAATCTTGTTCAATGTTGGCCAACTTTAACGCTAGTCCTGTCCCCCAAGTCTTCAGTCTCACACCCCCATCCACCTCCTACCCATCACCAAAACTGTTTGCACCTACATGGGACCATTCAGCTTTGCTGATACCTTATCCCTATTTTTGTTTTTTTTTTGGTTTTTTCGTTTTGGTTGCATCTACTGAGATACACTGAAAATCTCACTTTTGCATGCCATCCAAAAAGATCATTTCAAACATAAGAACATTAAGGTTGTACAAAAGGAAAAACAATGACAATGTAGAATATAGTTTTGCAGTTGTAGAGAGTGCAGTGCAGGTAGACAAATAATGTCCAAGGGCCATGATGAGGTAGATTGAGAGATCAAGAGATCTCGTGTTTTCAAGTACTTGTTGGGGAGAAATTGGAAGTGGGGAGAAGAGAGAATGACCGGGTGGGAGAGGTCTTTGATTATGTTGGCTGCTTTCCTGAGGCAGTGGGAAATATAGAAAGAGTCAATGGAGGGGAGACAGGTTTTCGTGATACACTGAGCTGTGTTCACAACTCTCCACAATCTCTTGCAGTCTTGGGCAAAGCAGTTGCCATACCAAGCTGTGATGCATCCGGATAGGATGTTTTTTTCTGCTGCATATGTAAAAACAGGTGAGGGTCATCGGGGACATGTCAAATTTCCTTAGCCTTCTGAGGAAATAGAGGTGTTGGTGTGCTTTCTACGTCATAGCATCTACATGGTGGAAATCTGACCCATACTCTTGTTGCCCTCAACATTTTTCCAATTTTCTTGCAACTGACTTCTATTGATGTCAAATTGTTCAAAACTCAGCTCCCTTTAATACTTCCTTGCACTAAATACTTATGATGCATCATTCCCACTTTTTCTGACATACACTAAATGCCTGTCACTCATTATTCTGTATTAAATATACTTCCTTGTTTTCAAATCCTTCAATGGTATTGTCCCATCTTGTCACTACGATCTCCACAGCCTTCCACCTTCTGTTCTGCAATATTGGCTAGTTACATATCCCTGCCTCCCTTTATTCCATCAGATGTGCTCCCATTTTTAAATTAAACAAACAGCTACAATTATTATTTAAGTTGTTTGTTAGTCTAAATCCACTTCAAGCTTTGAGTTAAAGATCTTTGAACTGCATTTCCCACCTTTTATAGTTGGAAAACATGTCTCCCCAAAGTATACTTCCATAATCTAGTCATGGAGCAATGTTATTAATTCTCTTATTTCCCAGTTACTCCATCTCTTTTATTCCATTACTGCTCCAAATTCATCCCTAGCCACTGTTTTGCTGTCAAAACATCTATAAAAGATGTTTGATAGCTTTGATTCCTATCTTTTGCAATATTTGAATGTGCCCTTTGAAACCTGGTATTTTTAAACCTGCTTTGCACTTTCCTATACTACTATGTTTTGCAGTTTGTTTTCCTCAGTTCCATTTTAATTGATCTTTTCTTCCATTTCGCACTTGCTCCTCAGTCCTTCATAGTCCGATCTTAATGTGAAATATGGAACTTTTACACCAATTGTTATTTGAAAATGTTGCACAGTGCAGTAAATGATTTGTTTCTCATTAAATAAATACATTTTCAATGTAATACGAAGCAACTTTGCTTGTAGCTCCGTACAATCAATTCTTTATTGAAGAGATTTACTTTGGAACATTATAGTGCCTTGTAGTGTAGTCCACTGAATGTGCAATATTCTTCATGTCAAAATTATTGACTTTGCATACAACCAAAGAAAACATTTGTAAAGTACAAGCAAATATTAATTAGTGAGAGTTGTTTAAGTAATAGGTTTACAAAAGATGAGAAGACATCTGAAGAGTTGCTTGGTATGTGCTTAATTTTTTTATTATGTCCACCTTTAAATATGTCCAAGTCACAATCCAGTCTCCAAGCTATTAGAAGCACATGGCTATCTGTTTAATTCAGTAATTATATTGCCAGTTGCCTTATCTTATAATTGCCCACAATTCTGTTGTCATAGTTTTTAAAACAAAGATTTGAACATTCTGGCCATCAGCTTCCATTCAAAACCGTGAATGAGGTCTGTTCTGTTCTCTTCAGAATAGTTTACCAAGGAATATTGTAAGGATTAGATTCATAGAGTTATACAGCATGGAAACAGGCCTTTAAGCCCAACTCATCCATGCTGACCAAGGTACCTACCTGAGCATGAAGAGAGGGGAAGAAGGAGGATAAAGAATGGGGTAAAAGGAAAACAGCAGGAAAAGAGAAATAATTTTGTTTTTATATATTGGTCCATGATCGAATGCTCCAGTATACTATAACCACAAAGAGAAAGCTCAAGTAAGGATTGAGTCAAAGGGTAAAACCAAACATCTGTAGAAAATACAATAATTTGAGGACCTTGGTGAAGCAAGGGAGAAACATTTGGTTCTGTTTATTTCAACTTCATGCCTAACAAGATCCTTGTAGGTGTGATCATGGCAGAAGTGAACTACAACTGCCTGGTCAAGTTACCAAATTAGATGGCAATCCAAAATAAGAACAGAAAATCCTGGAAATACTCAGCAAGTTGAGCCACATCAAAGGAGAGAGAAACAGAGTCAACAATACAGTAAATTTAATTGCAAACTTCTGTTTATTTTATCTTTATTTGATTGAAAATCTATTTTCTTCAAAACCAAACTGAGGAAACATCCATTTCTGTGACATTTTGCTTCTCTATAAATTTTTGAGTCAGTGTTGTTCCCCCAATGCACAGGACAAAGCCATTCTTTTGGGCAATTCCAACGAAACTTGTCCATGATAGCCTGTGAGCAATCTTTAGTGGGCATTCCTGGGACGACCTGTTCTCCCCAGTGCAGCATCTGACAGAGACCCTCGTCAGGTAAATCCCTTGCCTGCATTTCCTGCACTGCTCCCAATCATTCCCAAAACTGATCTCCCTGGTAACCTCAGCTCAATGTTACCTCATTTCAGTGCAGAATGGCTCCTACACAGCCCTGATGTATAGAATGTCCTCGTGGATTTGCATCACATTGCCCAGGATGTTAAAGTCAGTTTCTGTGAATATGAAGGTTCACTGCCTTCCTTGTTGAGAATCCAATCTGAATCTCCAAATGGTTGTTTAAGCCTTGCAGCCCAATTGTCACTTCGTGAAGCATCATTTGCAAAGTTCTTGATATTATTTGACTGACATGTACCCTTCGCATCCTCGGAAGCAAGGAGCTGTGAATCTAAAACACACGCATGGTCTTGCACTAGGACAAAATTTGAAAACGGGTTCTAGCAGCACTGATTTGAATAGGCATGGTTTACCCACACAGTTCCTCTCCAACAAATCTGTTTAAGGATGGAACAATTTCGAGTCCACTTATATTCCCTGCATAAGATTTTCTTGATAATCAGTCTCATGAAGCCCTTTGGGATGTTTTACAGGTATTTGCATGTTGCTTTTGTTGGAGAAAATAGATTTAGACTTCCTTCATGAATTCAAGGCCTGCATGAAGTTTCTAGCATTAACACCAAGAAAAATTGATGCACACGTTGCCATTCAGTTGTTACTGACAACAGTAGGTTTTCAGAATGTAATTTAAATTAAAATTATTGTTTAAACCAGGGAGCATTTAGGGCCATAAAATATTCTGCACAGCAAAAAACCTATCATCCCAATATTGTTTGCATCAGATCTCATTCCACATTAGACTGTTCAGCTGTAAATACATTTTTCTTTTTGTTTCAATAGTCTTCAATACTTTTCCTCAATATTGATCTAATTCATTCATGAATCTCATAGTTGGACAGACTTGAGCTGCAACATACAGCAATGCTTTCCTTCATATATTATGCATAACAACACCTTCACACCTTCACATCTCTCTCATGTTTCCTATTTATTCCTCCATCCTCCAATATCAGCCATCCTGATCTTGTGAGTATGGTCTGAAATATTAAATTCTTCCTTATTGATACCTTCACCACTAATTTTAACCTACAAAGTCTATATCTTATCCAATGTCCTTTCTAAAATTGGGTAAATAAAACTGTGCACAATATTCTAATGTTGATTTAATCAGACATGTACAGATTCATTAGGTGGATTTGAGCTAAGCTCAAACACAGCCCTCACCAGATTCTTCACTCTTTCCAATCCCACCAAGAAGCATATTTTCTCCTTCTTGTTCCTTCGTATTTTACTGACAGTGATTTCACTAATTCTTTCATTATCCTACTTCTAGTAAGCACTTTCTTCTGCGGATATAAACATTGTTCATTTGTATCCTCCAGGACTAAGTATTCCATCTGCTTGATACAATATTTCCTACCATTCATATTGCAGTTGTTATGTTTCCAGTATTCCATGCATTTGAGAGCAAAGGCAAATTATGTGATGGTTTCACTGAAGATCATTCTGTCTCCATATGTAGCCTTAACTTGCCTGCACTTCAACAAAGCTCAGAGTGCATCTGGTGCAGAATAATGTTACTATATTCCTGATTTTTCTTTACAACAGATGCTTCTTATTGTTCAAAGGAGGTTAGAGAGAAGCTGAGGAAGGAGATGAAGAAGAGGTTAATGTTTAGCTCTTCTTCCGTTGCCTCCGCCTCCGCGCCGACTTCTTCGGCAGGGATTCCCCCCCTCTGCCCCCCCACTGATGACCTCTTCTCCCGCCTTAAGCCTTTCTCCTCCTCTTGTGCACCCCGCTCTGGTCTTCTGCCTGCTCTGGATCTTTTCATCTCTAACTTCTGATGGGACATTAACCATCTCAACTTCACCACTCCCCTCACCTACTCGAACCTCACCCCCTCTGAACGCACTGCCCTCCACTCTCTCCACACCAATCCTAACCTCACCATCAAACCAACAGACAAGGGTGGTGCTGTTGTAATCTGGCAGACTGACCTCTACCTTGCAGAGGACAGACGGCAGCTCTCAGACACCTCCTCTTACTTACCCCTGAACCAGGACCCCACTGAGAGGCATCAGGCCACTGTCTCGCATGCCATCACTGACCTCATCACCTCCAGAGATCTCCCCTCTACAGCCTCCAACCTCATTGTTCCCCAACCCTGCACTGTCCATTTCTACCTCCTACCCAATATTCACAAACCAAACTGCCCCAGTAGGCCCATTGTTTCTGCCTGCTTCTGCCCCACTGAACTCGTATCCTCTTATCTCGACTCCATCTTGTCCCCCTTGGTTCAGCCCCTTCCCACCTACATCCGTGACACTTCTCATGCTCTCCACCACTTCAACAACTTTCAGTTCCCTGGCCCTGACTGTCTCACTTTCACTATGAACATCTCATCCCTGTACATTTTGTTCCCATTCAGAAAGGCCTCAGGCCTCTCTGCTTCTTTCTGGATAACAGACCCAACCAGTTCCCCTCACCACCACCCTCCTTGTCTGGCAGAACTGGTGCTCACCCTCAACAACTTCTCTTCCAGCTCCTCCCACTTTCTCCAGGCCGAAGGTGTAGCCATGGGCATTCTCATGGGCCCCAGTTATGCCTGCCTTTTCATTGGCTACGTGGAACAATCCATGCCCAAACCTACACCGGCAACGGTCCCCAACTCTCCGCTCCATTGACGACCGCATTGGTGCCACTTCCTGAACCCATGCTGAGCTCATCAATTTCATCAACTTTGCCTCCAACTTCCACCCTGCCCTAAATGTACTTGGTCCATCTCTGACACCTCTCTCCCCTTTCTTGATCTCTCTGTATCCATCTTGGAAGACAGATTATCCACCAATATCTTCTACAAACCCACTGACTCCCACAGTTACCTCGACTACACCTCTTCCCACCCTGTCACTTGCAAGGATGCCGTCCGCTTCTCCCAGTTCCTCTGTCTCTGCCACATCTGTTCTCATGATGAGGCTTTCCATTGCAGGATGTCCAAGAAAAAGGGGTTTCTTCCCCACTGCTATTGATACAGCCCTCATCCGCATTCTCTTCTCTTTCCCGCATGTCTGCCCTCACCCCATCTCCCCCTCCCTCAAGACATAACAGGGATAGGGTTGCCCTTGTCCTCACCTACCACCCCACAAACCACCACATCTAAAACATCATTCTCTGCAACATCCACCATCTCTAACAGAATCCCACCACCAGGCACATCTTCCCCTCCCTTCCTCTCTCCACATTCCGCAGGAATTACTCTCTCCACAACTCTCTTGTCCACTCATCCTTCCCCACCAATCCCCTTCCAGGCACTTATCCCTGAAACCATGCTAAGCATTATACCTGCCCCTACTCTTCCTCCCTTGCCACCATTCAGGGCTCTAAGCAGTTCCTCCAGGTGAGCCAGTCCTCTGCATGTGAATCCATCAGTGTCACTTACTGCATCTGGTGCTCCCGGTGCGGCCTCCTCGGCATCGGTGAGACCCGGCACAGATCGGGGGATCGCTTCATCGAGCAACTTCGCTCTGTCCGCTGTAACAGCCAGGATCTCCTAGTGGCCAGCCATTTTAATTCCACTTCCCATTCCCATACTGACGTGTCTATCCACGACCTCCTCCACTGCCGAGTTGAGGCTAGATACAGATTAGAGGAACAGCACCACATATTCCGCCTTGGTAGTCTCCAACCTGACAGCATGAACATCGATTTCTCCAACTTCCGGTAACCACTCCGCTCTACCCCACTTTGTTTTTCCTTCTCCCACCGGCCCCATCACCCCTTCTCTTTCCCCTCCCCCACCCTCTTGATCTGCCCATCACCCTCACACTCCTCCTTCCAGTTCCCTTCTCAGCTCCTTCCCTTTATTCCACGGTCTACTGTCCTCTCCTATTAGATTCCACCTTCTTCAGCCCTTTGTCACTTTCACTTTACATCTCCCAGCTTCTTGCATCCCCACTCGCTCTCCCTCCCTCACCTGCCTATCTTCCCCCTCTCACCTGGATCCACCTATCGCCCACCAGCTCTTGCTTCACCCCTTCTCCCCACCCTTTTATACTGGCTCCTCCCCTCTTTCTTTCCAGTTCTGGTGAAGGGTCTCGACCCAAAATGTCGACTGTCTATTTCCCTCCACAGATGCTGCCTGACCCGCTGAGTTCCTCCAGTGGTTTGTGTGTTGCTCCAGGTTAATGTTTAAAATGTTTAGGTTGATGAACTCTTATTCAACTGATTGAATAAATGTACCTCCATTTGCCTAAGAAAGATGTAGAGACACTTTTAGCAAGCCCCTTCCCTACACTGAATCCCTATCCACCATTTCATTGAAACTCTTTTACATCATTAAACATTCTTTTTAAAGTAATTAAACCGGTCATTAACTCTTTTCTGTTCTCTAACAGTTAATTCTCCAGCTTTTTCTTCTCCGCCCCTTTCTCTCTGTTTCCATTGATCTTCAGTCTTAATGAATGATATCTACCAAATAGGTCCGTTATCGATGTATCAGTCCTTATCTTGAAGTTATGGCTTGCTTTTACTTTGTTTTCCAAGCTTTTTTGTTGCTTTACTTTTGGTACTTGGAGATTCAATCTTTTAAATCGCATCAATGTATTGGTTACGTGGGTTGTTCAGGGAAATAAGTGGATTTTAATCTGCAGTGGATGTGAGGAGTGATGAGATGAAGTTTGCTTGGGAAGGTAGAATGAAGGGGTGATGTGTGCAATTGGATGTAAGCATAATAACATTTCCTGATCTGCTTGGATTATCGAAATGCTTCCTGCACTGAATTCAAGAGTGTGGCACAAATGTGCTCCTGCTCCCAGACACCCCCCAGTCACAACTCTTTTATAACAGTTGTCAGTTTCTTCCTTCAGTATTCAAGGGAAGCATCATGAAAACTAGGATTCAGACTGATGCTCTGGACCATGTCTTCTTCTCCTACTACAAACTGCCAACTCTTCTAAATGTCATCTTAAGCAGTGGAATTGGGATTGTGTCATGTGGGTCCTCATCAGCACCATGTAACAACACCAAAGCCACTAATAAAAAAAAGGTCATAATGCCTGCATTAAAATGCATTTATGTGTCTGTACAACTTTGTTCCAGGCTATGTATGCAATATCTGAACCCTCACTTCCAAGATGACTCTGAGCTATTATCAGGGCCAATGTGTCTGCCACTGTACTTGTTTGGCTGTGTTCCACTAGAACTGCTCACCAACCCTTCACTTTACGTTTGTGCGTCAAGCAAATTGTTTTTGAAATAATCAAGGAAGATTGTTTTTCAAAGTAATTCAATGCCATCAAGGACATGAAAATTTCATTTGTGAAAGTTGGACCTTCTCCTTGTGAGGTGAGAGGTAGGAGAATCAGGAATAGTTGGAGAGAGAATGGATTGTGGGGGAATGAGATTGATGTAATTGCTCTGAGGGCCAGTTAGAATTGATGGGCTGAATGGTCTCCTTCTATGGGATGAGAAAATATAAAATATGATTCCTATTGCCATTCACAAACCTAAAAAACAAGCTCGCAAAAGCTGACAAAACCGACAAAAAAGCTGAGATGATCACAGTCACTCTCAAAATAAGAACAATATGCTGTTTCCTATATGATATTGCTGTTATTTTAAGACAGTGATCCCTGGTTTTGGATACCTCAGCCCTGCCTCTACCCTGTCAAACCCCTTGAGAATTTTGTATATTTCAATGAGATTACTTCTCATTCTTCCAAACTCAAAAGGGTATTGTTTCTGCTGAATATCTCCTCATAGGATAAACCCTCCTCTGCACCCATTTCCCAACCCAAGAATCAATCAAGTAAACCTTTGTTGCACTTCCCCTATATCATTCCTTAGATTAGAAAACTAGACCTGTACATGACATAGGTCCTCTGGAGCCCTATATAATTACAGAAAGATGTGTCTGGTAA
Source organism: Pristis pectinata (assembly GCF_009764475.1). Lineage (NCBI taxonomy): Eukaryota > Metazoa > Chordata > Chondrichthyes > Rhinopristiformes > Pristidae > Pristis > Pristis pectinata. The sequence goes on along the minus strand of NC_067408.1, from coordinate 39,412,659 downwards.
GCCTTATTACAATAATGGTCAACATACCATTTGCCTTTCTAATTGCTTGCTGTATCTGTATTTAATTTTCAATGAATTGTGTACAAGGACACCCAGATCCCTCTGCATGACTTTCAGTTTCTCTCCATTTCTGAAACACTCCATCTCTCTTATTTCTACTGATGTTGATGACCTCATCTCTTTCCACATATGTCAAGTGCCACCGTTGAATCATGGAATGGCGATAACACAGGACAAGGCCATTGTGTCGGTGCCATCTCTGTTCCAGACAACTCACTAGTTCCACCCTCTGAACATTTTTCTGTAGCCTTATAAAGTTTGTTTCATCATCTATTTATCCAATCATCATCTCTTAAGGCCCAATGCAATCTGGTTCCACCACATTTCCAAGCAATACATTCCAGATTCCAACCACGTGCTATATAAAAAAAATATTTTTTTTTCTCTCTCATGTCACCCTTAACTCTCTTCTCCTTTACTTATACCTTTGACCACAGGTCCTCCACTCACCCATTAAAGGGAAAGGCTTCTCACTAAGCAATCTGTCCAGATCCTGACGACTTTATATACTATTATCAAATCTCCCCTCAGCCTTATCTGTAAAGAAAATAGATCAGAGAACTTGTCTATCGTTGTGCCTGTAATCCCTCGTCCTGGGAACCATTCTCATAAATCTCCTCTCGACTCTTTCCTGCACCCTCACATTCTTGCTGTCATGTGACAACCGGAATTGAACACAATACTCCACTTGAGGCCAGACCTATGTTTTATAAAAGTTCAACATAATTTCCTGCTTTTTATATTCTCTGCCTCTGTTGACAAAGCCCAGAAATGTGTATGCCTTATTAACCACTTTCTCAACTTGCCCTGCCGCTCTCAATGATTTGTGCACACATACTCCTGATCCTTCTGCACCCCTTTTAAAACAGCATCCTGTATTCTATATTGCTTTTCCTCATTCTTCCTACCAAATTGCATCAACTCATATTTCTCCGTGGTAAACTTTATCTACCATCTGTGTGCCCAGTCCACCAGCCTGTTTGCATCCTGCTGCAATCTAGCACTAACTTCTTCACACTTCATATTACTGCCAAGTTTTGTGTCATCCACAAATTTAGAAATTATGGTTTAATTCTGCTTTTTTGATCTATATTAATGATATGATGGTTTCAACACCGATACCTAGGGGATATCAATATTCATAGTCTAAAAAACAGCCATTCACTACGGCCTTCAGTTACCTGTTACTTAGCCAACTTTGTATCCATTTTATCGATATCTCTATTATGCCTTGTCCTTGCCCATTCATTAACCTGTTCCCTTGAAGTCTTTCTGCATTCCCCAGAACCAGCCAGCTCAGTATTAAAGGGTTAGACATGAGGGAAAAAAAACAAAAATATTGCGACAGCTTCAGCAGATATATTAATGATTGAAATACTAAATACTTTCAAGCCAAGATCTTTGTCTTAGGAGCTTATAGAGATGAACTATAAATGTCAGTGCAAAGGAGATAAACAAAACTGCTAGTTCCTTCTATATGAATGAGTAGGCTAATTTCAATTGGTTTTCAAGTGAGTGGCTGTGGCTGAATTTAACTTGAGAGACAGCTGGATGGTTTAGCAAAGACACTAAAACTGTCCAGTGTTAAAAATATTGTTGAATAAATCAAATGAATCTGAAAGTTTTTCACTAGCACAGGAGCTGATTTTCAAAGAACCCCTGGCAGTGTGTGTTAATCGCTGATTTTTAGAAGTACTCATAATCTGCTTTGAATCTAGTTTCAGTTAAAGTATATTGTTTTAATATTCTCTACATTGCTGAATATAAACATGATGGAGCCTTTATAATTTGAAACTAGGCTTGTCTATATCTATCACCTATACACCAATTTCCAGCAGAAATTACAGGCTGAGGATCAAGCCCCACATAGTCCAGGTACTGAGATCCCAGTAAAACCAATATTGTCACTGAAGATCTCATCACAAAGCAGTTCTCCTGTGATGTTTATAAGTTGCAAAGATATGATCCAACAGCCCTGCCATTAAAAAGAGAAAAAGATAGCCACTGATCTACTTCTGTTGAATAAAAGTCTTTAAGTCTTTAAACTTCAAATTTTCTTGTTATCTTTCTTTCAGTCCTACCCCAGTGCCCTCTGCACTAATGGCAGAATATATGGACGAGTAGACTTACTGAGTCTTTTTTCCCCAGAGTTATGTGACACATGAATAATTCTGATTTCTCTTGATGCAATTGTTCCACTGGAGGAACCTTCTGATTTTAATATTTTCTTTAGCAATATTTCAACTGAAGTTGGTATTAAGTTAGGAGATGTAAGGAAGGTACATGATTTAAACAAATACTATTTTACTTTTGTTTTTAAATATTTCTAATAGATGTTTTAATTAACTTTATTTTTCAATCTATTGAAATTACTTGCATTAATTTTATTTGTCTTTGCATACCAGAGACATTTGTAAACTGGAAAAAAATGTTTCACAGCTTTGACAAAGGCAAAGCTCTGCCCATCAGCTTTCACTTCTCTCGAATCTTGTAAGGTCAGTCAGGGATCACAACACCATCAAAGGTTAACTCACTGCTGAGATCTTGCCTGCCACCATGAAGATGCAGAACGCCGACAAGATCATCCCTCAACATCAAGGCAGGTAGGTGTGGACGAGAGTATACACGCCAATTTTGGGTAGCAGGCTGGCTCCAGGAAGTCCTGGCTGACTATAAGAGCCATTTTGAAACTGTAATTTGGTTATGAGACTCAGATAAAATAATTAATAATTGATTATAATGTTTTATTAGAACTACCATGCAGTAGTGAATAAGTTTTCAGCTATATAGGTCCCTGGTCAGACTCCACTTGGAGTATTGTGCTCAGTTCTGGTCACCTCACTACAGGAAAGATGTGGAAGCCATAGAGATGGTGCAGAGGAGATTTACAAGGATGCTGCCTGGAATGTGGAGCATGCCTTATGAAAGCAGGTTGAGGGAACTCAGCCTTTTCTCCTTGGAGAGATGGAGGATGAGGAGGGACCTGATAGAGGTGTATAAGATGATGAGAGGTATTGATAGGGTAGATAGTCAGAGGCTTTTCCCCAGTGCTGAATTGGTGGCCACAAGAGGACATAGGTTTAAGGTGCTGGGGAGTAGATATAGAGGAGATGTCAGGGGTAAGTTTTTTACTCAGAGAGTGGTGAGTGCGTGGAATGGGCTGCCGGAAATGGTGGTGGAGGCTGATATGATAGGGTCTTTCAAGAGACTGTTAGATAGGTATATGGAGCTGAGCGAGATAGAGGGCTATGGGTAAGCCTAGTAATTTCTAGGATAGGGACATGTTCAGCACAGCTTTGTGGGCCGGAGGGCCTGAATTGTGCTGTAATTGTTCTATGTTCTATGTTCTAAATATTCCATTGTTTAATTTTTATAAAGTTGAGGATATGGAGTTATGACTTAGAAGTATTTTGCAATGATCTTCTCACAGAGGGTGGTGAATCTCTGAAATTCTCTACCCTGGAGTGTTGTGAAGGCTAGATCATTGAGGGTACTTAAAGAGAAAGAAGCTAACATTTTGAAAGATTGGGGAATTGAGGGCTATGGTCAAATAATTATCTCAGGAACGGTATTGCAAAATATCTCAGCAATGGCTGTCATGGAAAAGCTTAAAGATATTATTTCTGAAGATGAACAGACCACATTGCAAGGATAGTGGAATTGTTAAATAGAAGATGAGAGGCTAACCTAAAGATCATTGAAATTGTAATAAAGGCAATGTTGAGGGTTTCAGCAGTGGATGGACTGAGCAAAAAGCAGATATGGGGGGATGTTATGGTGAAGGACAAAATATATGGACCAAATATATAGTTAGAATTTCACCTCAAGCTTAAATGTGATGCCAAGACTGTGAGCAGTAGCCTGGTTCTAGCCACAATAAGCTGCCTGAGAAAAAAAGTAAAGGCTCAAGATCAAAGGAAAAAAAGACTGCAGGGAAACCAAGCAATATAAGCTGAGGAAAGAGTATCGATCAGTTCTGTGCTGCCACTCTTTCCACTCAATCTATTTCTAAGCAGATCTTGCTTTTCTCCCAATGTTGCCTGATGGAAAAATATTTAAAATTTCAGTCATAAATGCATTAACAACATATTTCCATTCAATTCCCTGCAGGCGGTGTAATTATACAACAGAGCCATTAGTTATACTTCTTACATTCGCTGTCATAAATATATACAACAGTATAATTTAAAACACCTTTACAAAACTTGGAATATGAAGTTTTACTTGAGGTTGAAATATTATCCATCAAATTTAGCAATCAAAGTATTAATCTAGACCATTTTAATTGAACAGAAGTTAATCAACAAATTACATTTGAAAAGCCAAGTGGGTTTAGTTAGTGAATAATATCACCACAGAAGCTAAAAACAATTCACATTGATAAAGCCTGTTTAATAAAATGTGTCAAATAAAATCTGAAATTGAGCAACAAAAAGGGACATTAGACCAAGTGAGCAAATGTTTGGCCAACAAGCAATGTCTTTTTCCCATTATTGAATGATCCAATACCAAAGGGCATGCATTTAATGTGAGAGGGGGTAGGTTCAGAATAGACACGAGGGATACGTTTTTTTACTCAGACTAGTGGATGCCTGGAATGCATTGCCTGATGGGGTGGTGGAGGCAAATTCATTGGGGGTTTTTAAGAGGGGCTGGGATGGGCACATGAATGAGAGGAAAATGGAGGGATATGGGCATTCTGTAGATAGAAGGGGTTAGCTATGTCGGCTCAACATTGTGGGCTGAAGGGCCTGTTCTGTGCTGTACTGTTCTATATTCTATGTTCTAAGTTCTGTTTGAAGGAGTGTCTTAAAAGAACGAGAAAGAGGTAAGAGTTGGGGAGATTTAGTTGGGGAATTCCAGAGCTTAGGACCTAATAGTTAAATGATTAAAATTGGGAATGCATAGGAGTCCAGAATTGAAGGAGTACAATGATCTTTGAAGGCCATAGAGGTGAAAGAGATTACAGGGAAAGGAATGGGAGAGCCCCTGAAGAGGAGCACTGATGCTACTCAGAATGAAAATCAAAACCTGCAGATGTCTGAAATAAAATCATAAAATGCCGGTAACATTCAGCAGGACAGGCTGCATCCGTGGAAAGAGAAATAGAGCTAATACTTACCTTGGCATACACGCTGCCTGAACGACTGAGCATTGTCAAATACCCAGCATTTTCTGTATACCCTGCAATAAGCTAATTATGCATAGACAGCTGAGATAAAGGGTAACTAAATTCACAGGAAACCAAATGGAAGATAATTGACAGGAAGGGACAGGAAGCTGAATCAAATATGGAAAAGGTTACCTCAATGCACAGATTAAGAGATCATGAAATGTGGGCTGATAACAATTATCAGAAGAATTTGTTTTGAGGTTCTCCAGAAATTTCATTTACAAATCAAGAAACATTGTGCAGGATTCACAGGCTAAAACGGACCATTGGTAGCAAATGTTGGAAATTTGAAACGTTATCGGAAAATACTGCAATCATAGGAGTTCAGTCAGTATTCATGGGACATGTTATTGTTTCAGGTCTGGTACTTCTTCAAAACTAAAAAATGAAAGTTGAAAACTTTTACCATTGTCATAACAAAGAGAAGGAGGAGTGATTACACAGAAAATGACTGATGGATATACTGTATCAGAGTTACAATGCGGAAAATTAAGAAAAAGGATTTTGCCAAAGAACTGATGTGACCTTTACAAATCTTTCCATATTTGCACTCATGTGGCTACATGTGAGTATATATCTGTGCAAGTAGACCAAGAAATCCATCCCCAATCCATACCATTAAATGCTCCATACAGTTATGCTACTCTGCTTTACACTGGCTCTGAATGTACTGACTTGCCTAGCACAATTGGTGCTTCTGATAAAGGACGAACTTCAAGACATGGCAAATGATCACTGTAGGCAAACCACTGTATGCAATTCCTTGCTCAGGATTATGCTTACCTTTCTTCTGAGATCCAATCACTTGTTATTATTGAGATCTTGATGGAATAACGTTGATCATTTCCTTCCGTGACTTGAAAGTTGAATGAATAACTAATCACACAGTATTTGATCTTCTTTCTATTGGGCTATGTCTCAAGAGGTGTTTCGTTCCCTTTTTCCCCTAATTACCAAGCCTAAATTTGTTTTCTCTCCCTCCCCCCCCCTCCCCCCACTCTTTGGAACTTTCCCTATTGCTATGGCTGTTCACAGCTGGTGAAGAGATGCCAAAAACATGATAGTTTGGCTCAGTGCTGAAACTTACTCAACTTTCCACTGCAGAGGTAGCGGCAAGCTATTTTGTTTTTGTTATCGATGCCAGCTAAAATATCAACTGGAGGAGGAATATTCCCATTTGGTCACTAAATGATGAGTAGGTATGGAGCACTGCTTATACTCAATGCCATATATTTGAGTCCATTGAAGTGAATGGGAATGAAACAGTGGCTGATATTCACAGATGCACTTAGTAGCAGTCACTAGTAGCAAATGTCTTCCCCCAATATTATTCATGCATTCGGCACATACTGTAAAAAACATTTCACTGTTTAAGATTTGTGTGGCCTAGATCAAAACATTAATTTTCAAGGTCAGTCTCAAAATATCTGATTTGCTGCTCTGTTGCCATTCAAAGTGCTACAAGAAGGCAAGAAGGACAGTGCATTGCCATTCCAGAAATCATTATGCATTTCTTATTGTTATGGTTGATGCTAGCAGATTGTTTCCATCTGGAATGCCGGGCTAAAATATTCTGTCCTTGGTTTCCCATCAGCTTTGAAAACAGGAAAAGAGAATAGCAACATAACATGAAAATGGATTGAGATACTGTCTTTAATTTAGTCAAATGTCCCAAGGCAATGAACAGCTCAAATCCCCATTTTATTAATATAATTGTGCCCAAAGATTCTGCAAACATCAAGGGGTATATTTACATAAATCTCTGAAGGTGAGCATGTTGGTTGAAGAGTCAAGAAGGACAAACTGGACCCTAAGTTCTGAACTTTGAGGTAATTAACATAAAAACAAAGAAGTTCTAGTGAATTTGTGTGGAAGTTTGCTTTTGCAGTTCTGGACACAGCAAAAATTCTGACATCCGGTGGGATTCAAATGTTCCTTCACAGCCAACAGGGTATTATTAGAACAGAGCACTGTGCCCTGGGCTTTGCAAGTGATCAAGTCTGCCTAACCTCTAGTTCCTCAATCTCCCCACCAAATCCATCCATTCCATCCCATTCAGCGGTTCATGCTTCTTTTATTTACTTCCAGAGCATGCTGGCACAGACTTATTTTTAAATACACTTAGAGACAACATATTAGTGGCAAATAAATTAACACTGAATTTCTTGAAGTGATGAGATATATTATTTTTTCACCTTAGAATACCTTCTCATTCAAGTCTACACAGCAAACAGGTGCTAAAAATGACCCTTTCCCAGTTCTTCCTGCTACTTATTTCCTTGATGAATGATTGAGGGATGAGGGAGAAGTGGTATAAGAGAAGGATTAGATATGCAAATACCCTCATCAATGCCAGTGACTGCAACTTCAGAGATGACCCAACAATGTCCAGTGCTGTTGCTTCATGCATGTTAAATTACACAAGGAGAATGGCTTCTCTGGGTTTTTGTTATAGTCTGATCTTTCATGCCCCGGTGAAATGAGTGGAGGAAGTTTGTGGTATAATTGGTTATTGGTTTATTATTATCACTTGTACCGAAAAACTTGTCTTGTATACTGTTCATACAGATCAATTCATTACACAGTGCATTGAGGTAGTACAGGGTAAAAACAATAACAGAATACAGAGTAAAGTGTCACAGCTACAGGGAAGTGCATTGCAGGTAGACAATAAGGTGCAAGGTCATCGGGAGACTGCCAGTCCTGTAAGAAGATTTAAAGAACATTATTAGTAATACTTAGTGACATAGAATTTAAATTTAAAAGAGTAGAACGATTATAGTAAAAGTAATGAGCAGGTCTGCAGAGAGCAGCTTGCAATGAGTTGCCACAGTCTGGCGCCATGTTGTTAGGTTATGACATTTGAAGATGAAATCACTCACCTTGATATCTTGATGTCAATTTGCTAAAATTCCAGTTGCTAAATGTCCCTGACCTGGCTTCACTTTAAATTGAGATCATTTATTCTGAATTTCAACACTAAAGGGCTTTTTTTTTCTTTCTTTATAATCCCAAATTAGTTCATAATTTTAAACTACTCAATCTTCAGAATCAATGGGATACATACATCAAGATTATTCGCATGTATTCCATTTAAGCCTTGATATTATTCTTGTGAATCTGCATTGCATTCGTTCTAAAGTAAATATATTCTTTACTTTACAGAGGTGTAATGCCTGCTAAAATTAGTTGTCCAAATGGGGTTCCGCCAGAGAAACCTTTTCCCCTTCGTGTTCTCTTTGAGATACAGACCAACATTCTACCAGCCTTTGATCATTTTCTGCACCCCTGTATTAGTTTTACGAAGAGTAAATACATAGACACCCAAACCTTCATGGTTTCTACTTTCTTAACATTAGAAAAATATCTTAATTTGCCTTTTTTTTACCCAAAATGATAGAACAAAGCATTTTAGCATTACTCCTTCAGAGCAGCTTCTTATGGTTTCTGCAACAAAACAACTCTGTCTTCTTCCCTTCCACTCAATTGCCTGTGCTCTTTCAGAATATTTCTGGATCATATTCATGTGCAGTGTTGCTTTTGAACACCACTGCAGGAGTTACAAGAAAAATAACATTAATTTCCAGTTGAACAGAAATGACATATTGTTATTCCATCTTCTTAGAATTCTTGCTGATTTGTGTGTACAAAGCAAACCAGTGCTAAAGCTGACACCATCCCTAATTATTACCGGGGTAGGCTATCATTTTCCTGATACTTGTTTTTCAGCAGGTTCTTCCTTGCTTTTATATCTGTTCTTTTCTTTCTCATTCTTACATCTACAAGAACATAAGAAACAGGAATAGGAGTAGGCTTGTCAGCCCCTTCAAGACTTTCAGTAAGATCAAGGCTGACCCATTCTAGTCCTCAACAGCACCCTCCTGCTCTCTTCCCACATCTGTTGTTGTTTAAACGTCTGTCAATCTCCAACTTGTCTATGCTCAATGATTCCACTTCTTCAACTCTCTGGGATAGAGGCCAACGATTCATGACCATCTGAAGGAAGAAGTTCATCTCCGTTCCTATCTAAAATGAGCGACTCCTTATTCTGAAATTATGTCCCCTGGTGCTTGACCTGTCCTCTAGGGGAAACATCCTCTCAGCATCCACCCTCTTATATGTTTTTAAATAACAACACCTCTCATTCTTCTATACTCCAAAGAGCCCAACCTGCTCAACCATTCGACATACATCAGGCCCTTTTGTCCAAGGAATCAATTTAGAGAAGCTCCTCTGCTCTGCCATCAATACAAGCACTTTTTTATTTTAATATGGAGACCAAAACTGTATGACTACTCCAGGTACAATGCAGCCAATGCACTGTATAGTTGCATCAAAATTTCCCTTCCTTTATGCACCATAGTGCTTGACGGACCCAATATGAGGTCAATTATTTTCTGTCACTTTAATATCTGTGTTTACATTTGCAGATCAGAACGAAATACAAAACCAAAGAGAATCAGTAAACGTCAACCAATTCATGGAACTGTAATCCTCAAAACCAATACCAAATCACAGAAGGACAGGAAGAGCATAGCTTGGAGGACTGATATCAGGAAGCACACCAGAGACATGCTCAGAAAGAATGGCAACAGATAGTCTAGAAAGAACTCAGGTCTTAACCATGAACTGGATGCAATATTGCAAGAATTTTAATGACTTTATGCTCAATTACATCAAAATCAATGGTCATATGCAAACCCCAAATGCCCTATTCCTCCAAAGCATTATGTGATGTTGTATATGAATTACTTCCATAACTGTAAATTCAGTTTTTTATTGAACTCACAAAGATGTACGTTATGTATGTTTTGCAGAGAGAGTGCATTGGTAATCCAAGTACTTTAGCATAACAGGTTATTGGAAATATTGTTTATCAAAGTGTTGAGGCAGCTTTTTCTGGTCTTGGCTTCTAGGAATTAGATAGATCAAGGAACAGGCAGGTCTTTTAACTGGTAGCTTGGATGGTTTCCTTCAAGGTCTGAGTCCCTCCGATAACTAAGTGCAGCGACTCACCGTCCGAGCAAGCGAACCGGCTCGGCGGTCGGGTCGCGAGTCGTCGGAGCGGCGAGGCCTAAGATGGCGTTGGGCCTTCGTCTTCCCCAAGCGATGGGGAGAACCCGCGTGCGGGAAAAGTTTGATGACATAGCGCATACATCATTTCCGTTTTTGGTGGGCGGGAACCGTTCCTCTTAAAAGGCCTGCACAAGCCTGGGAAATAAATCAGTTTTTGTTCTGCAGCCCACCAACTAGTGTCTTGCTTTCACATTGCGGTAGCAGCCGCTACATAAGAGATATTTTTAACAGCTTCTCTTCATTTTACAGTTTACAATTAGACAAATTTTGCCTAGAAATTCAGAGCTACATGATTGAAAATGAATATGTTCTGGAACAAAATGTAATGACAACTATTTTTAGATCATTTCACATTTGACTTGAAGTTTAACAGGGCATTTCCTGGTATGAGTCATGTGTGGCATTTGTTATAATGTGCAGCTCGGCTGCACATCAAGTGCTTTATTCCTGGATGATGTTATTCCCAGAACGTCCAGTGTCAGTCACTTTCAGAACTATGATTTAAGAGCACTGCACTGGATTAGCATTATAACACTTCTTACCTCCTAACCTTTGTCCCGAAACCTTGGTAAAATCTCCACACCAGCCAATATCCCCAACCCAATTATTCCAAGCCCTGACCCCACCAATCCACTGAAATCTTTAGACTCCCCAAACTCCAGTAAATCAATTACCAGCCACTCTTCCCTACAAGGCTCTGATCTTGAGACCACCTCCCCCTGCAAATGAGACTGAACTGCATCCCCCAAGTTCTGAAGGAGCCTTCAACCTTGCCTCTCCACCTCCCTCCTCCACACCAGGCCTCAATTCTGAACCACTGTTTCCATTACCCAAAACTTCAGTCATAATTGAAGTTGAGAGAGGTGGGCCAACAACCCAAGCAATTCTTGGTGTGCCAGGCAGTGACTACATAGTCTACCATGAATGGGGTTCAGCAAGTTCTAGGCTAATAACCACTGCAGGACGTTTCAGACAGTGTGTAATACAAATCTGTTCAGCATTATATCAACATTCAAAAACTGGCCTAAAAGCAATGATTACCAAGTTAATGCAATTTATTAGCACCCTGGAAATTTGTCGCAGCAACAAAGATATTGAAGTGAGAGTTACAACATTCATGGTTAAAGCACGGAGTGACTCTAAAAATAGAGCAAAACTAATAGTTTTAGTAACCTAGGAGACTGATAATGCACTTTTCAGCTTCATCAGCATTACTCCACTTCTGCATTATGTATTCCCAAGTAAAAGATCTGAGTTCTTCACTGAACACTGAATAGCATAACAAGGCGCACTTGTTCTTCTTGACCACTGTACAGATATTGTATTTAAAAGTCAGTCACATCCTCAGAAATATATTCAATAGGGCTGAAAGTCATCTTACATTTGAAGTACCTGAACATTGCTCCATTTTATATCAGCCAAGCCAGAGACTCGGCCGGCTTGGTCATTAGTGGTGGTACTCAGCCTCTCCCTTCATATTGGATACAATGTTAAACAAGCTCATTAAGTTAGAAGTTGCCAGTAACATCTGTTTTCTGAAACCTAATTTATACCTTTTTGGTCTTCAAAAGCTATGCTGCTTATTTTTATATAAGGGGAGATGATACAGTCAAAAATGCTAACTTGACCAGTCCTGCCACACTCCTGATTCCAGCTTCTACCCTCTAAATCACTGGCATCTAAATTTGTTTACCCTATGGAATCCTTGACGTAAACAACACTTACTGAGCAATCATGTTCTTCACCCTGGAGAACAATGGGACAGTGATACAGAGATTAAGCTACTGGCTAACAATCTGAAGACCTGAACGATTGGTCCAGAAACATAGGATCAAGTCCCACCACAGCAGATGGGGAATTTAAATTTAGGTAACTAAATAATCTGGAATTTTAAAAAATCTCCTGTCACAAACGATAATGATGAAACTAATGTAAAAATCTACCCATCTCACTAATGTCTTTCAGGTAATGAAATCTGCCATCCTTATCTACTCTGGCTAATGTATGACCTCTGAAATGACCCAGCAAGCCATACAGTTGTATCAAAAAGTGCTATGTTTAAACAAAAAACCTTAAGCATGGATATCGGATCCAACCCAGTCAACCTCGCACAATCCAACTCACAAATGTATGAGGATTGGTGTTCAAATAGAGGCAGTTGTTCCACAGACTGATCAAGCAACAGCCTAAGATGATCACAACTGCAGAATGATAACTTTCATCCCAATATCCCTGACTTTTCTATGATCACTAAGTTGATCCAGTACCACCAGACACACTAGAAGGTGGCAGCATAATGGTAAACAGGCAGGAGACACAGGTTTTGAGGGTCGTCAATACTAACTTCAGATTCCACGAAGTCTCATATCCATCAGCTGATGAACTAATATTCCTCCATGTAGAACAACACTTATGAAAAGCAGCAAGAGTAACAAGACAGAGACATACTCTGGCTGGAGGACTTCAATACCCATCGCCAAGTACAAGCACAAGGTGGCAGAAGTCTGAAGGATATAGATGCTTCATTTGCTGAACATGAGGGAAATCCAACTTTACCTTGCCCTTATGAGTGCATCTGCTCATTAGACTATGAGAAGATGTGACCACTTTGAGGGACTACTTCACAGCAAAGAATTTTCCATGTGCAGTCCAATATAAAGACTGCCACTTGAAGCCAATAAAACATACCCTTCACATGGATTTGGGGTCAAGTGAATACTGAGGTTACCAGCAACAGAGGGAAAATTGGTACAATGGAAATTTTAATTTTTCTTTATCTTTATAGTGACAATGCTATTTCCAGCCACAGGGGAGAGGATTGGACAATTCCTCTGTCAATCAAGCTTGATAACTCCACCGATGCAAATAACTGGCCTTGTTCACATAATTTGTAGGTAACTATCCAAGCAATCATTGAGTTTTTCTCGAGAAGTGACCCAGATTTTTTAAAATAGAATTTGCTTTCATTTCTGATGTAGCTTCTGTGTTCTCAGCTCTTTAAATAGACCCTGTTTCCTGAGCAAAATTACTTAGTTTGCTGTGTACAGACTGTGGTGAGCCCAGTCATGTGGTCTGTCTTACCTCCAAAATAACTAGTCATCACAGTGTTAACAATAGACACCCTGTTACTTGTATTCACTGGGAGTGTGGGCAATCATTGACATGTAATGGCAGTACTTAATTGTCATTGAGAGGGTGGTGAGCTATGTTCTTGTCCCATTCCAATTCTTGCAGTGAAGGTACACACACAGGATATAAGGAAGGGATTTACAGAACTTTGACTCAGTGTGAAGGGAGACAAGCATATATATTAACAAATCAGGATAGTACGTCATTTGCAATTGGTGTTATCTCCTCGTAATTGTTGCCCTCATCCTTCATAGTAGATGTTGCAGCTTTTCCAGGTGCTGCCAAACAAGCTGTGGCAAGTGTTAGGGAATTGTCAGACATGGGACATCTTTTAGGGGTTACGGAATAGGGATAGCAGGTATTAATTCAAACAAGAAGCAACCAGTCTTCAAAAAAAACCTGTTCAAATGTAAAGGATAGGAAGGATATCAGTAGGATTGAAAGAGTGCAGAGAAGATTTACTAGTATGTTGCCGGGTCTTCAGGAGTTGAGTTACAGGGAAGGATTGGACAGGTTAGGACTTTATTCCTCGGACTGTAGAAGAATGAGAGGAGATTTAATAGAGGTTTACAAAATTATGAGGGGTATAGACAGAGTAAATGCGAGTAGGCTCTTTCCACTTAGATTAGGAGAGATAAGTAGGAGAGGATATGGCTATAGGGTGAAAGGGGAAAGGTTTAGGGAGAACATCTTCATTCAGAGAGTGGTGGGAGTGTGGAACAAGCTGCCATCTGACGTGATAAATGTAGGCTCACTCTTAAGTTTTAAGAATAAATTGGATAGGTACATGGATGGGAGAGGTCTGGAGGGTTATGGACTGGGTGCAGGTCAATGGGACTAGCGGAATAAAGTTTCGGCACTGACTAGAAGGGCCGAATGGCCTGTTTTCTATGCTGTAGTGTTCTATGGTTCTATAGTAAAAGAAGTAAAATAAAATAAAGCATAAAATATAATGTAAAATCAGTTTTGAAATTAAAAGATGTCTACAGAGTACAGGTTTTTAACCCACAGTGGGGGGCTGGCTGCTCGAGATATGGTTTGTAACGTGATGTGGCCATGAGACGTTCTCATCTGCCTCAGCCAAACATAATACAGTGAGCTATGTTAATTAGCCTACATCAAACAAGGCATCAAACTAAGTTATTTCGCACCCTTCTTCCAGAGATCAAGGAGGGCTGGGAGACCAGACTAAATGTTGTCACTTAGTGTATCAAACATGGTCATGGAACATTTGCTCTATTGATAACTGGGATATCTGTATACTCAAGAGAGTCAGCCCTCAAGGCATTAATCTCGGGTGTCTGATTCTCTGTCATCAGTAGTTTTAGACCTTCCATGTGAATTAGTTTGTCCCACCAAAGGTGTTTGAACCTTCAGAAGTGTCTTATCAGTTACAATGTGCTCCCACTGTAAATATGTACTTCAGTGGAACCATTTGTCAGACCAAAATATTGAAGTAAACCATGTCATTATAGTTATTGAAATTGTATTGAATCACCTGCTGTTACCTTTGATCTTAAGGGTATAAAAATGCAATGTACTTTGAGTTTGGGAGACTCTGCTGAGAGGGTCTCCAAGAGAATGTCTGCTTGTTGTGATGAACAAAGACACGAGTGGCATCGGTGCTGTGTTTTTTATATAAGGTAACTCTAATGATTGATCCGAACACGAATGTAAAGGTTTGCACTGTTTTATTGTTGTATATAGTTTGTCTTGAATAAAGTTTATTTTGGAATAAAAAAAACTTTCATATTCACCAGTTTCTCCAGTGACTTAGTCTCAGTCATAACACTTGGGGGCTGTAAAAAACACATTTCACTTTTGACGACTCCCAAGACCAGTGTCTCCTGCCTGTTTACCATCATGCCGTCACCTCTAGTGTGTCTGCTGGTACTGGATCAACTTATCCAAATTGAATAGATTACATCTCAGACTTGATATGTGCCTTGTAGATTGCAGAAAGGCTTTGCAAAGTCATATGTTGAAACTCATGCTACAATTTTCCCACCCAACATTGTTCTCTTGCAGACATTGTAGTTAATTACTTGGCTATTTAGCTTTCTGATCAATGGTGATGGTGAGGCATTTGGTGCAGGCAGTGTTATTAGATGTCGAAGGCAAATAATTTGATGTGTTAGGAACGATTAGTTCTTGTATTTCTATGGCATGAATGTAATTTGTCACTTACTAGTTCTATCTGACTTTTCTTGCTGCATGCAGGCATGGACTCCCTCATTTCCTGTGCCATATTGATAGTACTTTGGTTCCTTATCTGAAAATAGGAGGTGATTAAACATGCTTTTCAGCATGCACAGAAAAGGCTTTTTGTTTTCCCCTCCTGCACTAATTGCTCTCCTACCCTTCTTCTCTTCGTTTTCCACAGTGAAGTACTGTGGATAAGGATTGCTCCTAAATAATGTCAAGATTTTGTAGAATACGGCAGGCAATGGCAAAATGTGAATCCATCTCTGGATTGTATTATAGTGCTTTCAAAGCCCATTCCAGGCTTGGAATCTGTGCTAAAGAACCAGGTGTTGACTCGACAGATTTGCAGAAAGCTCTGTGGCTCTCTTTGTATAGACATTTGCTATGATTGCTAAAGTTCTGGTATCTCAGAAGCCAGGAGTACAGGGATAGCTCTCAACACCACCACCACCCACCCCCCAACCCAGTGGTAACCCATTGGTCTGAAAGGTTAACTTCAACATTGAGAGCACTACTTCAGCCAGGCACGGTAGTGTAGCGGTTAGCGTAATGTTATTACAGCGCCAGCAACCCGGGTTCAATTCCCGCTGCTGTCTGTAAGGAGTTTGTACATTCTCCCTGTGTCTGCATGGGTTTCCTCCGGGTGCTCTGGTTTCCTCCCACATTCCAAAAACCTACAGGTTAGGAAGTTGTGGGCATGCTATGTTGGTGCCGGAAGCATGGCGACACTTGCGGGCTGTCCCCAGAACACTATGCAAAAAGATGTATTTCACTGTGTGTTTCAATGTACATGTGACTAATAAAGATATCTTATAAAAAAATGAAAATGTATTCTTTCTCAGTTGAATCCATCCGAACTATGGGAAAATTATGAAATTTTGTTCAAAAAAGAGAACTTATCTCGAACATAATCTGTAAAAGAGGGCTCTTCGAAGAAATCCTCTGTTCCACTGTTACTCTTGGAATCTGGCCTTCTGATATAGCTGTTGAAGTATGTAACAAAATCCTTTGATATACAAACAAAGCATAATGAAGTTGAACTGGGGAATGCTTTATAAAAACGTGTATATGCTTCAGTCACAGTAAGAATTCTTCAAGTGGTCCACTTTTAAGTACCCTTTATTTTATTTGATACTAAAATGCAACTATTGACTTCCAAGGGGTTAATAACGTATAAGGCAACTGTTAATGTTAGTGTGGGAAATATTATTTTTTCAGTTCATAAGTAATATTTATGCGAGTGTCTATCAAAACAATTCATCTGCACTTCTTATGCTGATCAATTTACTCTCATGAAACATACGTTCAGTGTTATATTTCAATAAGGGGAATTCATGTTTTGAATTTATGTAACACTGGAAATGTTTGCCACACAGTTATAAATGAGGAAAATTCATAAATATTCTGTTTATGGCTTCATATTAAATTAGTAACATTCTCGCATCTGAGTTAGAAGGTTGAGGGTTAAAGCCCTACTGTAGCATCTGGAAGTATAAACTGGATGGTTATTCCAGTGTATTGCTGATGGATTATTGTATTGCCATTAGTGTTGTCCTTTAAAATCCGGTGTCAGATTAAACTTCTGTTGAATGTCGTATGGCACTATTCAAAACAGGAAACTTTCCTGTTGGCCTGGTCAACATTCCTCGCTCATCTGATACAAAAAAAAATACAAGCCAATTGATCATTGACCTTCTTGCATTAACTTGAGAGAAGAAAAAACACTGTATTTGCCTCCATAAACATAACTGTTGCACTTAAATAATCAAATGAATTTGAAATATTTTCTGAGAAATTGGAATTAAATCATCTGAAGTCTAGGAACTGACACCAGTATGCAAGACTGCAAAATGTAAATCAGTTTGCACAAGAAAAACAATTTATTGATGTATTTTTCAGAACTGAAATCTTTGCTCTTAATGAACAATGATGCTGAATAATGCTTCCAGTTTACAGGGCAAGTGCTATATTGTGGTTGCTAATGCAGATTTTTAAAGAAATCTTCTTTGTGCCATACATTAAAGATCTCAGGACAAAACATTAAACATACTTTATCTATGACATCTTCCTGAATTTTCATACTTATCAGTACCAGACAAATACAAGGAGATAATATTCACAGTTATCTTCCTGACTGGGCTACATTGCAATATGCTCCTGTCAGTAATGTCATTTTGATTTTGTAAAATGTTTTAAATCAGTCATATTTCTATGGTTAATACAAGAATGATCAGATCCAATTCAAAAAGCTCAAAGGTTACTTTTTGTTCAATTATATTATTACATGTAGTCCTTCATTGAATGGTGAAGTGGGATTGTGTTCAACATGGGAAACAAAGGACTGCAGATGCTGGAATCTAGATGAAAAGCACTATGATGCTGGAGGAACTCAGCAGGCCAGGCAGCATTGGTGGAGAAAAGCAGGTGGTCACCGTTTCGGGTCAGGACCCTTCTTCAGGACTGAAGATAGGAAAAGGGGAAGCCCAATGTCTAGGAGGGAAAGCAGAGCAGTGATAGGTGGAGTGGGCACAAGGTGGTGATAGGTAGATGCAGATAAGAGATAGTGATAGGCAGGAGTGGGGGAGGAGGGGAGAGCAGATCCTCTGGGGGATGGTCAAAGGTAAGGAGGGAAAAAGGGGGGCTTAGAAAAAAGAGAGTGGCTAGGAAAGGGAAGAAAAGAAAAGGCGTGTTTGGGGGTGGGGATTACTTAAAGTGGGAGAATCCAATGTTCATGCCATTAGGCTGCAAGGTTCCAAGACAGAAACATGTGTATTATTTCAAAGAGATGGCCAGAAACAGAAGGTTCTCAATACTAAAGCCTCTGATCCTCAAACATGTACTATTTCTTGGACATTTCTTCGGAAAATATCCAGAAATTCTGTTAATTCTGTCTTCATTGAAATTATGGATATCTGAGTTGGAAAACTGAATCTTTTTCCACTTCAGCTACTTTCCAATACCCAGGTGCTTCAAATGCCATTTTCAGGTCCTCCTGTGGGGTTTAAGCTTCTGCGATTTGCTCATTTGACCCCATGACCTGGACATGTTACATCCGGACTAACATTCTCAAACTGATCCAACAAGTGCCTCAGTTCCAATTTCACCAAGCCACACAATGATGAGATGAGCAGAAATTTCTTTCTCTGACAAAGGATCGCCACTCATCATCCCTGTACTCCTCAGCATCATCCTCGTCTCATCCCAAACTTAGTGGCAAAACTGTATGTCCTTGTAGTAAAAAACTCCTGAGAGTTCACATTCATATTATCAAGAATTACATTTACTTAATACGGCTACATAGCTAGGAGATTGCACACAGGTCATCTGTACGCTCCTTTGTATTTACTTTTTCTATCTTTCCCTCTTTCCCCTCCCTTTTAGTTAATTTCAAGGCAAAGAGATAATAGGGAATAATTGGATCGGATCACTCACCTGTATTAAATTGGAAATAGGTCTATTATTATTGCTGAATCTGCTTTCCCCGTGGTTATTCAGTTTAATCTTTGATTTTAAATGAATTAAATAATTCTTTGGGCTAATGCAGAATAAGGTTTCAGAGTAGTATTGATAATTTAGTGTGCAATAACATTGAAGTCGAGGGAGGTTTTTATGATAAGAAAGTGTCCAATAGTAATTGGTTTGAGATAAGCCAGGTTCATTTCACTAGGAACCCCCAAGTCAACACACAGAGAAAGAAATGTTCACTTCATTCATCAAGACTGAATTTAGAACCTGGATTCCAGATGTGCTCGAATTTATTATATAACTTCTCATTTTTCAATAACAAACCACTGGAGATAGAGAAAATGTGAAGTATTATTAATTATGGTTCAATCTTGATAAAATAAGGTAATGTTATAAAAGTGTGTAGCAATGATTTTTTGAAAGGAATAGAGAACATACATAGATTTGCATTAGATTGATATCATAGAAAGAAATGGCATTTCCATTTGATTTTGAATAAAGGAAGTAATATATGCTGAAGTGTGCTAATCATCAATAAACAAACCACTAATGTTTCAGCCTGTCACTTCCTGGTTTAATTCCTGGCTTTAGGTTTGTTATTCCAGTTCATTTCAGGAAGAGAACTTTCTGTTCATTACTGAAGGGTGTCTTATCTTTCCAAGCAGAGGGACTTTACTGAGCCAGAAAGCCACTGGTCATTAATCATGATCCATTACTCACAAAGATTCAGATAAAGCTCGTGAGGTCATCGAACACTCTTCCTCTGCCAGAACACAAAGAGCTCAGTGCTGTACTTATTTCTTCCTTGTATGAGCTAATTTTTTAAAAAAATTCTGGTGTCTCATTTACACTTCAAGATTCTACTGGAAATCAATGTATTATGGACAGAATTTGGTATTGTAAACTTGGCATTGTGTTACAGGGTTTTGGTTTGGCATGAAATGAAGTACTTGGGCATGATATAAGAGAGTGATCAACTGCTTTGCTTTGCATTCAAGGTTAATTTGCTATTATTAAAAACTTTGAAAAACATATCCTTCAATGCTGCAAATATTAAACTCTGAATAGAATCTTCCCAATGGTTTGGCAAAAGGATCTTTCCTGTTACTCATTGAGCCATATAGGACGTCATTGCTGATGTTTTTATTTTAACGTTGCTAGCTTCCATTTCTGACTTCATAATAAAACAAACATTGCAACCCTCTTATCAAATTAACACATCAATCAGCAAAGTTAACTAGAAGCTGAGCCAACACAGTAGGATGTAAGTCAGAGGAAGTTGTGGCCAAACTGCCTTGTGTTCTAATCAGACCGCAACTTGGGCACAACCGTCAGTTCCAATCGCTGAGTCAAATGGGGCACATTCAACTGTGAACAGAACTACAGAATATTTCTCAGACATAATTTGAAGTGTGTGTTTGCATATATGCGTATGTGTGTGTGTGTGTGGGTCTATGTCCCTTGTACATGTCTGTGTGTATGGTGAGGGACGTGCGGATAGAGCCATAACACAAGTGCTGCAAAGTGGGTGACCCACCGGCTCACTCTGTGAATCCGAGACACTGACTTGTATCAACTTAGTGATGCAGCCGAGTCTGATCAGATCGGCTTCCTGGCCAGCAGATGCACCAGTTTGCTGGAAGAAGGCTGCAGTTAGAGACTCAATTATTTTAATAAGTAAAAAGAATTTTCCCTTGGATTGGGTCCTGGCAGTTAGATTAGTGTGGTGGTAGGTGAATGTAATGGGTGGAATGAAGGAACATTGGTCACCATGAGGGATGTGGATACTCATAGCAAAGAAGGCCCAAGGCATCATTGTGAGATATAGAGGAACATACTTGGCCTACAAGGTTAACTACCTTATTGACATATTATAAAATAAGACATATTATAAGATGGGACTTCTCTGACCTGTGAGTTCCTCCTGACAAGATTAATTTGACCAGGACACAGCTTTTCAGGTAAAATTGCAGATTTGATCCTAATAATGTCAGCAGGGTCCAAAGCATGTCTCTCAGTAAGAGCGTTGCAGTTTGGTGAAATGTACTGCTTGCTTACTCAGAGCAGCCAATCAAAATTGAAACAAAGCTAGAAGGCAGCAAGATTAGAGGGTGTAAGCTGGCCTCATTTTAATGCAGCCACGTTCCCCATCCCTCTTTCCCCTCCCCCGGTATCCCCCTAATCCCTGCCACGTGGCTAGTGACAGAAGGGCGCTGTGTCTGGAGTTCAATGGGCTGATCTGTGAGGAAAGATGAGTGAGATTTAGGTTTCCAAAAGGGGTAAATGATGCCCGAGAGATAATCTTGTCAAAGTTGGTGTCAAGTAAAGGAATAGAAGCAGCAAATCCTGAACATTTCTTTAAATTGCATTATCAGAATGGAATAAATGGCAGGGAGTCAAGCTCATGAAAAGTGAAATAGGATAGTAACAAGAAAAGAGAAAATTAGACTTTCAGATGAAGACAAAATACTCATATCATTTAAAATGAAATGTGATGCTGACCTGAGGGGATGCTGAATGGATGAGCAATGATCAAAAGGCCTGACTCTCTTTTAGTTGTACCATGTTTGAGTCTTTTAGATCAAATGCAAATGTGCTGTAATTCCTATTTACTGGGCACACTTGACTTCAATTATTCATTCATGTACTTGAACTTAGGTCACAGAAATTATATTCCAAAGACCTTTCTAATGGGATTTTGTGATATATTTCACAGGATTATTATTTTTATTTTCCATTTTAACACATCTTTACTCCGCTCAAGAACGCCACTTTCATACATCATTCTAGATAGCCAGAAGACTCCACAGCTACAGACTGTAATGCATATCCATGCTAGTCTGTTGAAAGTACACTGTATTGGATTAATTTTCATTAAAGATATATTTGCAAGAATTTGGTGTTCACTTAAATCAGCAAAAAGAAAGGTTTTATCTGTTTTTGCCTTGTATTGATTGTTACATTTTTCCATCTTCCTGATATCCTATTAAAATAATGAATGGCAAGGTTTTCTTAGTAATTAAGTAGGTTGTATTCCAGTCAAGATTAACGTTTCTGTCTGTTCTACAACTTAAGCTTGTAATTGAGTTCAAAAAAATGGAAGTGTGAAATTGAAACAACTTAGAAAGAAGAAGTGATGGGGATGAACTTGAAGGAAGCCCAGGCCAATAAATATGAAAATTCAACAAAAATAATCTTTCTACAGTAATTGGCCTTATACTTTTTTATGACTGTTAACAATAAATTCACTAGGTCCCAGTCTGATGAGGTAAAATGGAAGATATTGGTTGACTAATTTATGTTTTCCTCAACTTCTAGAAGTTAAGAAAATCCCATGACTAAACTACATACTCCTGTGAGTACTAAACTCGATCTTGGACATACTCCCTCTTCTAGATCTTAGACATTCTTTCATGGCTAATTTTGGATAAATATCAGTGAGGCAGTCTGATGGAATATCATTATTGGTATTTCTGTCACTATCCAAATATTATCAGTGCTATTTGCACAACCATCATCTTATCTTCACTAAGAAAATGATTCATATTGTTTCTTTTCATCTGACCAGAAATTCATCCTGACATCATAGACTGTCTCTTTCCACAATGAGTGTAGACTCCAGCTTTCAAAACAGAAAGATCTTTAATTCCATACCAGATAAATTTGGCTCAAGTTGATCAAAATGGTTTGTTCAGATCTCTTACTTGGACAACTACAACAGAAGCCTGATATGATAAATAGTATTTCATATTATTTTATGTTAATGCCTCGTTTCATCAAGCAGCAATAGAAATGGAGAATTAGTGCCCTCATCTGGTATGAGCAGTTGAATATCATCTGCCCCTTGTAACATTAATAAGTTCAAATCATGGTATTTTCATTAATTGATTTTTTCTGATGTACTTCTTTCAAACAATTCTTTGTTGTATTTTATATATCTTTCAATGTGTTTATTAGGTTTGGATAAAGTAACGAATAGATGAGGTATTTGATGGAACACACCTGACGTTATAGTGCATATTCCATGAGGATCTGTTCCAGAAAAATAACATTATGGATCAGCAAACAACTAGATTCCAGTTTTCATAATTCAATCTATTCCCCATTATTTGTAACTGCATCCCCTCCATTCAGTGGATACATCATCACACCTGCTAATCATTTCCCACTTAGTCCCCTGCCAAGCTTGCTTGATTACCTCAGTAAGACTTTCCTCTTTTTCTAAATGAGCAGTGCATTTGTTACCCACCCACCTTCCACCACACTTTCACTTTCAATAGAGTCCTGGAAAATAATTCCTACAAAGCCATAAATTTCCTCCTTCAGGATCCTAAAATGTATTATGTCTTGATGTTTACTTCTCTTTAACCTAACTTGTTTATCAAAACTAATTAATTTTATAACATCATGCTCAATCATTTCAGGATTAACCCCTCCCTGATATCCTTCTGTTTAGTCAAGAATAACTCAGAGAAATGAGTAAATGATGAATTGGTTTTCGCCAGCAATCACTGGCCATCACTGGATGCTCTTGCAAATTTGCCTGATCCAGATGCACAGGGTCATTGTAGTTGGCATGAAGCCTCCTAGAATTTGATGACAAGTTTGTGTGTTGAGGCAGGACCTCAAATAACACGACTCCAAAACTACTCTCACAGCTTTGGCAGCTAGCCAAGCCCAAACTCCACCTTTGCAAATTGTCAATATTTTAAATATTTTTAAATGTTTCTTACTTTCAAAAGCATTTAAGAAGCTTTGATAATGAAATAATTTTGAAAAATTAATACGTAATTGATTATTTTACAAATAATAAAGTTAACAAGATTTAAAAAGATGAAAAACACTATGATGCCGGAGGAGCTCAGCAGGCCAGGCAGCAGCCACAGTCAACGTTTCAGGTCAGGATCCTTCTTCAGGACTGAAGATAGAAAAAGGGGAAGCCCAATATATAGGAGGGAAAAGAAGAGCAGTGATAGGTGGACAAAAGAGGGGAGGTGGGGTGGGCACAAGGTGGTGATAGGTAGATTCAGGTAAGAGATAGTGATAGGCAGGTGTGAGGGAGGAGGGGAGAGCAGATCCACTGGAGGATGGGTCAAAGGAAACAAGGGGTAGAAAAAAAGAGAGATAGACTAGGAAAGGGACGAAGAAGCATGGTTGGGGGGGCTGTCGGTTGTGGGGACGACGTGGGGATTACCTAAAGTGGGGGAATTCAATGTTCATCCCATTAGGCTGCAAGGTTCCAAGACGGAAAATGAGGTGCTGTTCCTCCAGTTTACTCTTGGAATTTTCCTGGCAGTGGAGGAGGCCAAGGACTGACATATCTGTGAAAGTGTGGGAAGGGAAGTTGCCATGGGGAGAAGCAGATCACGGTTATGGACAGAGTGCAGACGCTCTGCGAAATGGTCACCTAGTCTCCGTTTGGTCTCACTAATGTAGAGGAACACTGAATGCAGTAGATGATATTAAGGGAGGTGCAGTTGAATCTCTGTCTCAACTGAAAGGACTCTTTTGGTCCCTGGATGGAGATGATAGAGGTGGTGTAGAGGCAGGTGTTGCACCTATGGTGGAGGCAGTGGAAAGTTCCTGGGGTGGGAGCGGGATGGATGGCGATGGAGGAGTGAACTAGGGAGTAGCGGAGAGAGTGGTCCCTGCAAAAGGCAGAAAGGGATGGGGAGGGGAAGATATGCTTAGTAGTGGGGTCCCATTGGAAGTAGCAGAGAATGATGTGTTGGATACGTAGGCTGGTAGGATGAAATGTGAGGACAAGGGGGACCCTATCCCTGTTGGGTCTGAGAGGGGTGGGGGTGAGAGCAAAGGTGCGGGAAATGGCAGAGATATGGGTGCAAGCTCCTTCAACCACAGTCAGGGGGATACCTCAGTTAGAAAAGAAGTTGGACATCTCGGATGTCCTGGATCGGAAAGCCTCATCATGGGAGTAGATGCGGCGGAGGCAGAGGAATTGAGAAAAAGGGATAGCGTCCTTGCAAGAGACAGGGTGGGAGGAGCTGTAATCAAGGTAGCTGTGGACGTCCATGGGTTTATAGAAGATGTCGGTGGATGAGGAATCTCCTGAGATGGAGATGGAAAGATCAAGGAGGGAGAGAGAAGTGTCAGAGATAGTCCAACTGAATTGGAAAGCAGGGTGAAAATTGGTGGCAAAATTTATGAAACTGTCGAGTTCTGCATGGGTACAAGAGGTGGCACCAATGCAGTCACCAATATAGCGGAGAAAGAGTTGAGGAATAGGGCCAGACTAGGCTTGGAACAGAGACTGTTCAACGTAGCCAACAAAGAGGCAGGCATAGCTGGGGCCCATGTGGGTGCCCATAGCTACACCCTTGGTCTGTAGAAAGTGAGAGGAATCGAAAGTGAAGTTGTTTAGGGTGAGGACGTTCATCCAGGCAGAAGAGAGTGCTAGTGGAAGGGGACCGGTTCTGTCCATGGTGAGGATAAGGCTGTGCGTGCTGGAGAACTTAAAGCTACGAAAGAGTTGGAGAGCATGTGATGTGTCACGGACGTAGGTGGGAAGGGATTGGACCAGGGGGAGCAGGATAGTGTCCAAGTACAAGGATACGAGTTCCATAGGGCAAGAGCATGCGGAGACAATAGGCCTGCCCAGATAGTCCTTCTTGTGAATTTTGGGGAGGAGATAGAAGTGGGAAGTCCTAGGTTGCAGGACTATTACGTTGGTAGCTGTGGGAGAGAGATCTCCCGGAAAGATGGTTAAGGAATTAAAAGCATTGAAGCAAACAAAGTTATTAAGGAATGGAGTGGCACCATGATGCTGTAGATGATACAGTTGCCTCACAGCTCCAGTGACCCAGGTTCAATTCTGACTTATGGTGCCATCTGTGTGGAGTTTGCATGTTCTCCCTGTGACTGTGCAACTTCTCCAAGGCACTCTTTTTCTCCCCCACTTACTGAAGACATGCTGGTCGTAGTTGCTAACTGACCATTGTAAATTACGATTCGTGTAGGTAGCTGGTTGGAGAATCAGGGATGTGAATAACCACGTGTAAGAAAGGTTGCAGTGAAATAAGTGGGGAAATGGGGTTTTGGATTGGGCTGACAGCTGGCATAGACTTGATGGACCAAATAGCCTCCTCCAATGTTGTTTTTAAATAAGGAAAGGAATGTATCTTCTCCTTTTCTTTCTTCCTTGTGGCTCAGCACAGAAATCAGTGGAATTGTTGTAACAGGCCTAACCTGGCACAGGTTACCTGGCTACAAGAGCAGATCCTCAGTGTAAACACTGCTGAGTTTTAGCAAGGTGGAGCTCTGCCTCTGACTGCAATAGGAAATCCAGCAGCAGGAAATAGTTGGTGGTGTTTGACCTACAAATCTATTCCTTCTGTACTCACACAGTAACAGCTGGAACTTCGTGTATATTCAGGCCACTATCTTCAGGAAGTCTAACAACTTTATAATTTGGCATCCGGTTATCATAAATGCCCCTCTTTGTTCTTACAATTCCTATTTCACTAATAACTTTTAAAATGTGTTACTGTTACCTTCAATATTTTTCAACATAAAACTTTACCCAATTATAATTTTCTTATATTCATTAACTCTGTAGGATTAAAATAAATCTTCATTTTTTTCCATTGCCATTTAAGGAGAGATTGAATGGACTGGATAGATTGGGCCTGTATTCTCTGGAGTTTTGAAGAATGAGAGATCCCACTGTTACAAAACATGATTCTTTCAGGACTCAGCAGGCTGGTAGCAGGGAGGATATTTCCTCTGGCTAAGTCTAGGTCACAGTCTCAGAATAAGCAGAAGGTCATTAAGGACTGAGAAGAGGAGAAATTTCTCTACCCTAGGGGGTCATGGAGGCTCGATCACTGAGGTCATTCAAAACTGATATTGATAGAGGTCTGGATCTTAATTGAATCAAAGAATGAGGAGATAATGCAGGAACATGGGGCTAAGGTGGAAGATCAGCCATGATCATGATGAATGGTGGAGCAGTCTTGAAGGTCCAAGTGGGCTAGCCTTTTATGTTCCTGCTTTTTGTGTCCTTCAGCTCTTATGTTTGTTATTATTATTATTATAATACACTCTGTAGGTTTGTTTCAGTTGTAATTGGTGTCTAAACTTCTTTACCAGGGCAAGAAAAAAGTACTTCAGAAGAATACTGAATACATTGCTGGAAATATGAAAATAATTCTGAAAATGCTGGAAAAACTTAACAGGCCAAGTAGCATCCATGGAGAGAGAAACAGAGTTAATGTCTTAAATCTAAAATCTTCATTACAAGTGTTTGGGACGACACTCTTGCCAATGACCATTGCAGTTATCTGTTACCATTGATATCTGATTGCTTTGCTTGTTCTCCTTATGAATAAAAAAACTCCTTTCTGTCTCCACCAGTGCAGTAAAAACCCTGACTAAAAGAATAGATTCCATCTCTCTTTCCAGGTCAAATTCAATTGCACCTATTGCAGCCAAAATGCTGTTGCCCTTCATGTAAAGCAAGCTAGGTTTAAATAAGCAGAGCAATCAATAGGCCAAAAACTGCAGATGCTGGGAATCTGATATAAAAACAGAAAATACTGGAAACACCCAGCAGGTCAGGCAACATATGTGGAGAGAGAATAGAGATAATATTTCAGATTAAAGACCTTTCATTAGAATTGGGAAAAGTTAGAAAACAAGCATGTTTCAGCTTTTAATGAAATTAGGTTTTAAACAAAGGCAATGTCTGTGATCGGGTGAGAGCGAGGGTGTGTCAAGAGTTTTCAGGAGTGTGCTAATGATGTCTGGAGACCACAGGGAGCATTTTAATATTTACTAAAATGCCTCCAGAATATTAATATTTACTGGTACTCCTTGTGTAGAAATGCAAAATCTTGCTATGGGTTGCTATTTAATTGGCATTTTGCAAGCGAGACATGAACTCATGCTATAGAGGGTCTTCACCTTGCACTGAAACAAGTGCCACAGTTGGAGGATATTGATTTTGCAGTAATCTAGCTACATTCTCAGGAGATTTGTTTCCAAAGTAAAAGTTATAATCACCATATAAAATGATAGAACAATATCCTTTGCCTGCAAAAAAATATTTCATCTCTTTTGGTGCACTGAAATCATGTGTATTGGTAATGCCAAAAGGGGTTGCTGTGAGAAGATCAATGAACTGTTTAAGTGAAAATCAAGTGTGTAACTGAGTTTGTGTGTTTTTCATGCTTTTCAGCTTCTAAAGGCATTCGCCCTGACAAGCCAGACAGCAGAAAAGTACATTGCAGCTGCCAGGGAAAAAAAGAGGCATTGTAAGAGAGGGAGAGCTGTCAGAATTCCAAAGCAGGACACTTAAGTACTTACAGCTGAAGTAGATGCCAGAAGGGAGGTCAAAGGTACCTGGGCTTCCAGGACACCTGCAGGACCAACACAAGTAGAATCTGGTAGGAGGTGGTTTGAATCATTTCCTTCAGAAGTGGGAATCTCCAGACAACGGAACAATATTGGAAGAAACTTCACGAAATATCTCAAGCTAGGTTCTACACCTTTATAAGTAAAGCTAATTCTTACTGACCTACATAGCCCACACACCACATGCTCTTAGCCCCTTACCAGCCCCATAGACACTTGTCCTCTGCCACCTCCCACACATAGATCAAGCCTCTAAGTGTAGTGTAATGAAAGGTTATGCAATGTCATTCTTCTCCTTTTAGGCTAGAACAACAAGAATGGTGACACAGTGGCAGTGTGTGGTTTTAATCCTGACATCAGTTGACATCAGGTGTAGTTTGTATGGAGTCTGCACGTTTTCCCTGTGGGTTTCAACCAGGTGCCCTAGTTTCGTCCCGCATCACGAAGACGTGATGATTGGTTGGTTGATTGGCTATTCTAAATGTCTCCTAATGTGTAGCTGAGTGGTAGAATCTGGTGGGGGGGGGGGGTGGAGGTGGGGGGGGGGAGTTGATGAGAATGTGGGAAGAATAAAAAATGGGATTAATGTAGAATTTGTATAAATAGTGGTCAATAGCCAGTGCAGACTGTGGGCCTACAGGCCTGTTCCCATGCTCTATCTCTCTGTGACTCGATGACTCTTTGACCAAGAGGGATGGTATTTCGCAAATGGTGGTGGTACTTGCTGGAAAAAGGTGAAGGCTTATTAATCATAGCTTGTCTGTTTGAGGAAGTGTATATTATGGGGTAACCAACACAGGAGAGAGAGAAACAAATGCTGGAACTGTGAGATAAAGAATTCAGCTGTTGTTGGAAACCTGAAATAAAGGAAAATCCTGGAAAGATCCAATAGGTGAGGAAGCATCTGTGAAGAAAGAAAAACTGAATAGATGTTACAGGCTGATGGCTTTTCTAAGTAAGTGTCCAATTCTGATAAACCGGAAAGGCTAGTTATCTGAAATCATTGAATTCAGTGTTGAGTCCCGAGGGCTGTACTTTTCCTCGAGCTAGTGTTGACCTTTGTTGGAACAGTGAAGGAGGCCAAAAGAGAGGTCAAAGTGAGAGTCGGTCAGCGGTCATCCTTGCAGTCTGAGTTAAAGTATTCCGTGAAGCAGTCACGCAATCTGTGATCAGTTTCTCCAATAGGAGCACAGAATTCAATACGTTAAACTGGAAGAGGTATAAACGAATTGCTGCTTTACCTGAAAGGTCCCTCTAAAGTCAGAAGGGAAATGTTGGATGTCGCATCGCATCACATGCAGTTGCTTGGTAGGGTGCCGTGAGAAAGGACATAGGAGTTGGGAGTCTGAATGCTTAAATGGGAACAGTGAAGACATTTTTAGAGATGGCATCTCATTGAAGGTAGTGAAAATAACAGAGAATGATCCAGTAAATGTGAAGGCTGGTGGGATAGAAGGTGAGAACACATTAAGGGTGGGATTCCTCTTGTACTCACATTCTCTTCCCCCTTCAGCATTCTGAAGAGACCTTTCCTTCCATAATTTCCTGCTTCACTTTTCTATCTCCACCAACATCCCTTGCCGTTCTCAGAAGCTTCCCATGAAAATACAGAAGATGCAACACTTGCCTTTTTACTTATTTCCTGCAACAAAAGGATATAAACACTTCCTCTAGCTGAAACAATGACTCACTAGCACCTCCTCTGTGGCATGGTGCTCATGATATGATGTCTTTTGCACTGGAGAAATACAATGTAGCATGCTTGACCCTACTTTACAGAACACTTATGTTTTATCCTTAAAGGTGAGTTTCCAGTTGACTGTCAATTTAATTCTCCATCCCATTCCAGCTATGACCCCTTCCTCTCTCTATGGCTTCAATGAAATCCAGTGTATGCTCAAGATACAGCACCATAGCTTCCACCTGACATGTTACATCCTCAGGATTCCACAATGAATTTCAGATTTCAGATATCTGATTTCAGATATCCATGCCTTCCCAATTTGTATCAGAACCAGTCAGTTCTGATAACAAATCAGCAATATATATCCCACAATTGCCAATTGCTAGTTTCCAGCTTTCTCTTTTATTTCAGCTTCTACTACAGTCTGTATCTTATAATGCCAGCATTTGTTTCTCTCTCTTCTGTCCTGATTGTCACCCTTTAACTCCATCTACAAGTTTGCAGATGATACCACCATAGTGGGCATTATTTCAAATAACAATGAGTCAGAGTACATGAAGGAGATGGAGAGCTTATTAACATGGTGTCATGACAACAACCTTTCCCTCAATTACAGCAAAACAAAAGAGCCGATCATTGACTTCAGGAAGTGGGGCGGTGTACATGCTCCTGTCTACATCAACGGTACTGAGGTCAAGAGGGTTGAGAGCTTCAAGTCCCTAGGAGTGAACATCACCAATAACCTGTCCTGGTCCAACCATGCAGACAGAACAGACAAGGAAGCTCACCAGCGCCTCTACTTCCTCAGGAGGCTAAAGAAATTTGGCATGTCCCCGTCGACCCTTACCAAATTTTATTGATGCACCATAGAAGGCATCGTATCTGGATGTATCACGGCTTGGAATGGCAACTGCTCTGCCCATGATCACAAGAAACTGGAGAGACTTGTGGACACAGCTCAACACATCATGGAAACCAGTCTCCCCTCCATGGACTCTGTCTATACTTCTCGCTGACTCAGTAAAGCAGCCAGCAAAATCAAAGAACCCACCCACCCTGGACATTCTCTCTTCTCCCCTCTCCCATTGGGCAGAAATACAAAAGCCTGAAAGCACATACCACCAGGCTCAAGGACTGTTGTAAGTCTATTGTACGGTTCCTTAGTACCATAAGATAGACACTTAACCTCACAATCTACCTCATTATGACCTTGCACCTTATTGTCTACCTGCACTGCACTTTCTCTATAGCTGTTACACTTTATTCTGCATTCTGTTATTGTTTTACCTTGTAAATGCACTGTGTAATGAATTGGTCTGTATGAATGGTATGCAAAATAAGCTTTTCACTGTACCTCAGTACATGTGACAATAATAAAGCAATTCCAATTTCAATATGGCCATTTCCAGACAAATCAGCTACAATTAACAGGTCTCCTTCACTCTCTCTCAGCTGCGACCACAACAATTTGCATCATGTAGTTTCTCTATAATCTTGCAGGCATTGCCTTTGTTCTCTTCACCCTTCCCATTTCTCTGCAACTTAAAACATGCTTGCTTTCTGATTCTGATGGAAGATCTGAAATGTTAACTCTGTTTCTCTCTGCATAGTTGCTGCCTTGACCCTGAGTATTTCCAGCATTTTCAGTTTTTTTTTATTTTGAATAATGCAAAGTGGCTTTAAGCATGCAATTTACTCATAGTACTGTGCACCTTCTGCTGCTGTCTGCAGTTCATCAACAACGTGGGAAGTGAAGGCTTAAAGCAGAAATTATAATTAGCAGGCAGCAGGAAGTTGATGTTCTGTCTATGTTATACTTAAAGGTCAAAAACTAATTGTTCAACACCATTTCTGTACTCATTTCCAGGGCTAACCTGTTGTTAACAGATCAAGAATTTTAAGGACTTGATCGACTACAATTAAAGGCTTACTTACTCTGCAACTTGTAGATAAATTTTCATACTACTAGTGTCGCTTCACACTACAGATAATAGATAAGTGGAACATGTCAAATTAGTGAAGTAATTAGCAGTTCTGTAAAATGGCACACCCTACTCTTTCCCTCAAATGTGCTCATCATAGCTTACCAGAAAATTTGGTTTTAGGTATGGTCCTCAATTCCATTTATGTTTTATAAGAGCCCTTTGTAAAGTATCCTGCAAACTCAGTTAAAAAGTCTAGTTCTAAAACAGACATAATCATGCTAAGTAATTTAAGATGTAAATATTTATGGAGATATGACTGAGAATAAAAATAAACTTTATAGTCGCCAAGAATTAGATTGCTAATACACAGCAGTCTCATACGTGGTCCTCCATCAAGTATCCTTAGAAAGAGACAACTGTTCTTAACAATGAATAGTTTGTTATAATTTAACAACAGATTAGGTTTCAGAATTAATGCAGAGGGGCTTTTTAAATTCAGATTGTAGTGACTAAATGTAGTGACCCAGGTATTTCACTGTGTTGCAAGCTGCTGGAGCTCGCCGGTAACCTGCTATACTCCTGCTTGGAGGTAGTCTCTGGCTATGAAGTTCTTGAAGTAAGCCAGCAACCAGCTGATCAACCAGGTCCTGAATTGTCAATTATTAACGCATGATACATAAGAATTACGAGCCAAATTCAATTTGGAAATGTGAGGTGAATAAAATGAGATTAGTGTGGTTTGGTGCTTCATAGTCAGCTTAGACTTGGCAGGCCAAAGGGCTTGCTTCTGCGCTGTATGACTCTACAATGCCAGGCTTTTTAGTGGTGGAATTGGATGCTATGAATGGAGCAGCAATTCTGAAAGAAGATGAGCAATACTTTTAAAGTAAAAATAAATCACTTTATCCCCTGTCACAAGGGAACATGACCAACACCAGCTGAATACTTTTTTTTTATTAATTTGTGGTGTAGCAGGGTCAAAGACTGGTCGGAAAGGACACAGGAGCAAGGCTGCATTTACCAGCCTGTGATGAAGCTGATGGTGGGATTGAACAAAACCTGTGTGGACATGAGAGTTAATGTAAGTTTTCTGCACCTCAGTGCCATCTGTAATAAGGGAAATGACATCCCTCTAACCTCCCACGCACTGATTCAAAGTAGGAGCAATCTGCTCTGCATCTAGCCTGTGCTAAGTCTGCCCTGAGAACACTTAGAACATAGAATAGTACAGCACAGGAACAGTTGCTATGACTCACGATGTCTGCCAACCAAAGTGCCAATTTAAACTAATTCCATCCGCCTGCACATGGTCTATATCCCCCCAATTCCCTGCCTGTTCATGTGCCTGTCTAAATGCCTCTTAAATGGTGCTACTGTATCTGCTTCTACCACATCCCCCGTCAACGGGTTCCAGGCACCTACCACTCTTTGTATGAAAAAGCTTGCCTCGGAAATCTCCTTGAATCTTCCCCCTCTCACCTTAAAACTATGTCCTTTATTATTTGACATTTCCATCTTGGGAAAAACACTCTTTCTACCTATGCCTCTCAATTTTATATACTTCTATCAGGTGGCCTTCAGCCTCCAACACCCCAGAGAAAACAATCCAAGTTTGTCCAACCTCTCCTTATACCTAATACACTCTTATCTAGGCAACATCCTCTGAACCTCTTCTACACCCTCTCCAATAGCCTCCACATCCTTCCTGTAATGTGATGACCAGAATGGCACATGGTACTCCAAATGCAACCTAACCAAAGTTTTATACAACTGCATAGAGAGAAACAAAGGACTGCAGATGCTGGAATCTAGATGGATACTTAGGCTGGTGGGATGAAATGTGAGGACAAGGGGGACCCTATCCCTGTTGGGTCTGAGAGGGGTGGGGGTGAGAGTGGAGATGTGGGAAATGGCAGGGTTACGGGTGTGAGCTCTTTCGACCACAGTCAGGGGGAAGCCCTGGTTAGGAAAGAAGTTGGACATCTCGGATGTCCTGGATTGGAAAGCCTCATCATGGGAGCAGATGCAGTGGAGGTGGAGAAATTGAGAAGGGATAACATCCCTGCAAGGGACAGGGTGGGAGGAGCTGTAATCAAGGTAGCTGTGGGCATCAGTGGGTTTGTAGAATATGTCGGTGGATAAAGAATCTCCTGAGACGGAGGGATGCGTAGGCTGGAAGGATGAAATGTGAGGACAAGGGGGACCCTATCCCTGTTGGGTCTGGGAGATACATAGGCTGGTGGGATGAAATGTGAGGACAAGTGGGACCCTACCCCTGTTGGGTCTGGGACCTGCAACCTGACTTGCTGACTTTCATATTCAATGCCCTAATAAATTAAAGCAAGTATGCGATACACCTTCTTTACCACCCTGTCTAGTTGCATTGTTATTCCCAATGCTCCTCAGGGCTCTGACATTTACCGTATATCACCTTACATTTGACCTTCTTTGGTGCAACACCACACACTGGTCTGGTTCTAGACACTTTGAAGATGCTGTAACAGTGAGATCCAATGAGCCATTACTTCACTTCTCCGACATTACTGAATTGGTGATGGAGTTATTTGACATGTTCCATATGGACAGACCAAGTATAAAATGTCAAGGTATTGAAAAATAGATGATGATTGGTGCATTAAGTTCATACAAATACTTTGGTTTCCCAAAAGAAAAAATGTGTCCTCTAATTGGCTTCACTTCTTCTGATAATGGTGCCTGTCAACAACATTGCATCAACAGAAGGTCTTCTTCAGAAAATGACCATGTTAATGGTGTATTTGATCCAGAGCCAAATTACTTCACCACAGATGAGTTTAGTGCAATTGCTTTATTATTCACACAAAGCTGTTAATCTCGGCAAAGCTGTACTGAGGATATTAGGTGTTACATTTACTGGAGATAGGTGCCACTTTCCAAAGTTGTTCCTACTCTGCATCCGCAGAACCTTGAATAGAGAATTTCAAAGATCTATGATCCTCTGAGATAAGAAATACTGTCTCATTGTCACCTGAATTGAGTGACCCCATATTTTAAAAATGGGTATAAATTTGTATTTCTCACAAATATTTGGCCCATCAGTCTATGTCAGCTCTAAGTATCAATCCAGTCAATCCCATTCTCCCACTTATTTCTTGTACCAATTCCCTTTCACATTGCCATCAACTCCAGTCTAATTCCCCTTTTGCAGTTTAACTCCCTCTAAATAATAATTTGCTTCTTCATTCTTCTGTCCAGATTGGATAATCTCACAAATTGTCTCACTATACTCTGTCAATTTTTTGCCCAATTAACCCATCTATATTCCTTTGCTGGCTTTTTGTGTCCTCCTCACAGCATGCTAGCCTGTATTTTTGTACCAATAGTAAATTTGACAGTAGTACAATTGGCCCCCTTCGCCTAAGTCACCAATTATAGCTTATAAACAGTTGAGGCCCTACCACTGATCCCTGTGGCAACCCACTAATGACTGATTGCCAATCCAAAAGATCTATTTATCACAGTTCTGTTTTTTGTTATTTAGCTACTCCCAGCCCCCAGTCATTCCAATATATTACCCCCAATCCTATGTGCTGTTATGCTGTGCCATCTAATAAGATGTTTTGTGAGTTATGTGAACTACGTCCATGGAACAAGATGTCACTTGGTTCAGTTCAGATGGATCAATGATCAGATTGATCTGGGTCCCAGCTGCAATACCAATGCAGTCAATGATTTAGACTTTTCATTGACAAGTTCATTCACTTCACCCCAAAGTAAGTGGACAGGTCAATACCGATGTCGGACAACATACCAGGAAGGGTGGTTGGCTAGATGACTTCCTGTAGAGTTTTCACTTAAACCAAGTTACAGGTCCTCCCCAATTTATGGACAGCCCATACATCCAAACGAGCCTTTGGGAGATCAGCCAGATGAGATTTGCCGGTTGCTGCAGGGCTGCAGGCAACTATTCTTGACACTAGCTGTAACTTTTCCACATTGCACCCAAGAAGAATACATTCTAGTTAACATGTTGGTGTCCATTTTGAGAATCCTATCTGGAAACACACTATCCGGACCAGCAGTAGTGTCCTTTTTAAAAGGGTCAATAGCATTTAAAACCTCGTCTGCAATAGAATCCTTCAGAAGAATAGCGTCATTAGCCTGAGATAGGCTCAGGCTAAATGTGTTAATATCAGCTTTATTACAAAGAACAGCAAACCAAGATTTAAAATGCTTCTTCAGACTATCCATTCCTATGGGACAACCCACCTCTGCAGGTATCTTCTGCCATGTGGAAACTTGGTTTCCAGCCACATTTTCAAGTTCAGGTTACAAACAGTTCTCAGGAACAATTCTACCATAACCTGGGGAGGACTGATAAAAACGTTCGAGGAAATATTATTGGTGCTCTTGTGTAAATATTGTTATATTTCCAAAAAGGAAGATGTTGGATTGAGATGTATGTGTACTTGTGTTTTAGCCTGCAATAAAAAGATAGGATGTTTAAATACTGTTTTGTTTCAAATATTTTCAAGTGTGATATTCAGTAACTTAAACAGTCTGGATAAAAGCCAAACTCCAATCAGAGTTTCTGCAGCTGCCAAATTGATAATATATTTACATCCAACCCTTTAATGATACAGATTAACAATGACACACAACACCAAAAACATCTTATATTTGGTGAACTAAAGCATTCGGAATGTTCTAGTTAGATTGAAGAATGTTTATGCTTTTTTAGTCATTCATGGGAGCTTAAGTTTCCCAAGAGTTTGATAAAACAAACTCTTTGGGGGATATATTGTAATTAACGTAACGCACTTGTCATCTGGGCTGACATTTATCAGCGAATGCTGATGCTTCTTTCTTTTTATTTCATCTAAAGTGCCAACATCAAAGCTCTTGGTTTCTGAAAGCAAAGTTTCTGGGCAGCAGCCAAACCAGAGTGGGTGAAGGTAAACCTAATGAGCAGTCAGGAGCAAGGATTTTTCTTTAGCAAACTCCAGCAGACCCTATGAGGGCACTAGTTAGAACTCTCAGTGCTAGATACAAATGGCTGGACCATTCAGAAGTTTACTTGAAAATTTTCATCCAAGTCCCACATGTATAAAATTCTGATGTACATTTTGAAACGACCTACTGACCATTTCAGACAGTCATGCTGCTCTCCCATTTACACAGCGTGCTTCCAAAGGCCAAGAGAGGCTGAAGCTCATCGGTACCCTTTCCACAAATAATGGAAGTAATTAATGAGAAAACCATAAAAGACAAATCAAATAAAGAAGTAGGAAACTGATTCTGGGACAAGTCTAGAAGCTATTGAACTCACAATTTGCAGATGTTTAATGACTGGTGAAGGGCAGGTGCTACTGAAATAGATGTGAAGTGGGCAAGGAAGCAAAAATTATGGGATAGGTCATAAACATTTTGGTAGGTCATGTATCTGCGTACTAGGCATGAAAATTGGTGGATTTGTGTCACTATCAGCAGACTGCAACAGTAATTTTTTTTATCAGATTAATGATTGAAAAATCAACCCCTTTGTCTTCCTTCACTTCATAGCCCAGCAATTCAATTGGGCCATGCAACATTTTATTTTCCATGTGAAATGATTTTATTAGCATTGCAATTGCTATGAGCTTAGGTACTTTGGATATTTGCTAAATACATACAGTATGCTTCTGCATTTGCAGAGCAGCCCACCATGTACAGGATGCATACACACTTGCAGGCTGCAGGGCATGTGTGTCACGAACTTTCATAAAGAGTAGATGTTGAGATGATGGTTCTCTGGCTAGTGTGTCTAAAACTATGGTTCACAGTCAAAATAAATAGTTGGCCACAGGACTGAGATGAGAAGAACATTCTTCACCAAGGTGGTAATGAATTTTGGAAATTCTCTACCCAAGAGAGCTGAGGAGGCCCAGTCACTGAGTATATTCAAGACAGAAAACAATCTACTTTGATATTTTGATCCTCTGATCTCCTGCCTGTCCTCTTCCCAAATCTTCTCATAACCTCCCTTTTGATCTCTTATTTCCAATCTTTTTGCCTACCACTTTAGTATTCTCTCTGATCCACTCCAATCTTCTTTCCCTCCCTTCCCCAATTATAGGCTCATCCCAACCTTCTCAATTACTTCCTGAAATCCCCTCCTCTAACCATTCCTCTCAGGATATTCTCCCCATCCCTCCAAGATCCCCCTCTTTGTTAATCTCCCCATTTGCTGTCAGCTTCTCTCTCACTTTCGCCTCTCTGCCACACCTCCCCCCTCACCAACCCCCACTCCCAGCCCTTTGCCATTTTGGGAGATTGAAGAGAAATTCTAGTGTACAATTTGATATGTAACTCTGTTGAATGATGTTTGTACAGTCTTTCCACAATTTAAACAAAAATTAAATTTTAATGACAGCCAATTATCACATTTGTATTTTGTTACCCAAAAATTTATCATGGTCATTCATGTAAACTAATTGCCAGGAATCTGATGTTTTAACACCTACTGGACAAGTTAAGCAAAATAAAGGAGGATAAAGCCATTCAAACAGTTTCTTCTCCCATTCTAATTTGTTTTTTTAAAGCTCGTTGAGGGTAGTGGAAACTGAAAAATTATTGGAAGTTAGGTTAAGACCAGTTACCAAGTAGCTTAATGAACTTGCATGGAGCAGAAACAAACTGACCTTTAATAACAGATAAAGTGTATTTATCTTTTCTCTATTAAGATAATAAAGGGATAAGGTCACTAGTGTTACCCAGTTACATGACTCATTTTCAGAGGAATAACACAAATAGTCTGGGTTTTACTAGTGAATATGATCCAGAGATTAAATAAGCCACCAATATACATTAGAAGCCCATAGAGTCGCACAGTTATCTCAGCTATAATTCCTTCCAACTCACTCTCCCCATTTCCTATAAGGACTTCATTCCATTCTCCAATTTCTCTGTCTCCATTGTGTCTGCCTTGATGTTAAACTTCCTACACAGGTATCTTCCTTTTCCTTAAGTGTATCATACCAATACACGCACACTGGTGATCATGCATGTGGAGGTGGATCGCAACAAGGGTAAGATGCACACACAACAACCTGGGTACAAACGATCAAGGAGGAAACAATACGATGCCTGCCACCCCTTGACTCAGTGCAGGCACAGCTCTACACTATCAGGAATCTATTTAGGACATTCCTAACCCTGTGGAATGCACACTCTTACCAATGGTCTCTTCAGTGTTGTTTCACAATTCCTTGGAGCAATCAAGAGAGAGAGAACCATGCAAATGTGACACTCTTTATAGTGCTGGAGGGCTGGATTGTCCAGCCCAGGTAGTTCAAACAAACCAATGGCCCAAGGCCAGGTGCGAAGGTGTTTACAGAGGCCAATGGTCAAGTGTGGACTAATGGATGGGTGGAGCCAGACCTTGATTGACAGTGATGTGTCTTTCGACCAGGTGATCAGTGGTGTCACGTGACAGCCATGACCCTTCACAATACAACCACCCACTTACACTAATCCTACATAATTTCATTTTAATTTTTCCACATTCTCATCAACTCCACCCAGATTCTGCCACTCTCCTACACACTAGGTGTTATTTACACTGGCTACTTAACCTACCAACTGGCACATCTTTGTGATGTGGCAGGAAACTGGAACACTGGGGGAAAACATACACGGTCATAAGGAGAACATGCAATCTCTACACAGACAGCGCCTGAGGTTGGGATTGAACCGGGTCCCTGAAACTGCGAGGCCCCAGCTCAACTAGCTGCACCATTGTGCCATGTGGCTTCCACTCTGCCATAGCTAACTGAGCCCTCAGCTACATCTCATCGATTTCCCTCACTTCTGCTCTCACCCTGTCTTCTCACTGTTCGAACAGGATAGAGTTCTGGTTTTCACCTTTCACTTCCCAGACTCTGCATTCCAAGGATCATGCTTTGTAATTTTCAACCCTTCAGAGTGATACAACCACCAGGCACATTTTCCCTTTCCCTCCTCCTTCCCTTTCAGCATTCCAAAGGGACAATTTCCTTTGGAAATTTCTTGCCCAACTTGCATCTCCATCAATCACTCCCCTTCTCATAGCACTTTCCCATGCAGCCTGAGGAGATGCAACATCTCGCCCCTTCCTACCGTACAGGGACGCAAACAGGCCTTGCAGAGGAAGCGGTGATTCACGAGAGCTTCTTCCAATCCAATCTACTGCACTTGATGTTCACAATGTGGTCTCCTTAACTGCGTTTCCGCTTTAATTCTCCATCCCACTTCCACTCCCACCTATCTGTCTGTGGTCTCCTGCATGGTCCAATGAGGCCCAATGCAAGCTTGATTTACGGCATCCCATCCTCCATCTTAGAATATTACAGCTTCTGTGTGTACCAGGCAGGAACTGTAGTGTAGCGGTTAGCATAACGCTTTACAGCGCCAGAGACCCGGGTTCAATTCCAGCCACTGTCTGTAAGGAGTTTGTACGTTCTCCCCATGTCTGCATGGGTTTCCTCCGGGCTACGTTGGCGCCGGAAGCGTGGCAACACTTGCAGGCTGCTCACAGAACACTCTACGCAAAAAGATGCATTTCACTATGTGTTTTGATGTACATATGACTAATAAAGATATCTTATCTTATCAATATAGAATTCAACAATTTCAGATAACTCGTTTGTTCAGTTTACATTGGAACTTGCCAGATCTGTAACATTAACTCTGTTTTTTCCTCTCCAAGGACTCTGCCTGATCTGCTGGCCATTTCCAAACTTCTCGTTTTGCTTTTGGGTCCCAGCAACAGCTCCAACCTGCAGTTCACAGCTTTAATATGTCCCTTTGTTTGGAGACACAAGCAACCGAAGATGTTGGAATCTGGAGCAAGATATGAAAATAAACTGCTGGAAGTGCTCAGCAGGTCAAACGGCATCTGTGAAGGCAAAGGGGTGGCTCTACAGTTGGACTCAGAGTGTAAAGTGGAAGATAAGCAGCATACGGAAGGGAAAGGGAGGGGTGAGACAGAGTCTGATAGGTGATAGGTGGAACCAGGTGAGGTGGGATGATGGGAAGATGAAGCCAGGTGGTGGCAGGAGAGTTGAGAGAGGCTGGTAAGTGATAGGTGAAAACGGATGAGAGGGGTGGAGGAGATTAAGCAGATGGAGCCAGGTGGAGGAGATGAGGGGAGAAGGAGGGTAGAAACAGTGGCTGGTAGGTGATAGGTGGAACCCAATAAGGGAGGGATGATGAGCAGATGGCACCAGGTGGAGGAGGCGGAGGGGAGAGGACAGGTCAACCAAGGGAAAATATGTGGATAGGTATGTGGGTGATGGAACCAGGTCGGGGACGGTGATGGATCTAGGTAATGGGGAGGGGGCAGGGTTGAAAAAGATGAACAAAGGAAGGGAGAACCCAGGTGTTGGTAGAAGTGGGAAAGAAACACAGGGAAGTGGGTTACCTGAAATTGGAAAATTCAGTGTCGATACCATTGAGCTGTAGGCTACTGAAGTGGAAAATGAGGTGCTGTTTTCCTAGTTTGCATTGTTCATCTTGTCTGAGGAAAGGTGGGATGAGAACACAGAACAGAGATAGAACACCCTCGGTCCTCACCTTTCACCTACTAGCTTCCTCGTCCAGCATTTCATCCTTTCTGTCAACTGCAATGGGATCCCACCACCAATTACATTTCCCCCCACCCGCTTTCTGCTTTGTGCAGGGACCACTCTCTCATGACTCCCTGATCCAGTCATCCCTTCCCACTCACCCCTTACTGTCCCCTGGCACTATCCTCTGTAACTATAGGAAGTGCAACACTTGTCCCTACACCTCCTCCCTCGCCACCATCCAGGGACTAGACAGCCCTTCCAGGTGAGGCAGAGTTTCCACACGCACCTCCTCCAACCTGGTCTATTGCATTCAGTGCTCACGATGCGGCTTCCTTTACATCAGCAAGATCAAGAATAGACTAGATGACCACTTTGCATAGTACCTGTGTTCTTTCCACAGCCAGCCATATTGAGCTTCCGGCTGCAAGTCTTTCCAACTCCCTTTCCTATTTCCACACTGACCTGTCTGTCCTTGACCTTCCCCACTGCCACAATGAGGCCGAACGCAAACTAAAAGAGAAAACACCTCATATTCTTTTTGGGTAGCCTACAATACAATGGTACAAACATTGAGTTTTCCAATTTCAGGTAACCCACACCCGCATTCCAACTCCCGCCAGTCCACTCAGATTCTCCTTCCCTTCATTCACCTTTTCCATTCTTCCCCCACTTGTTACCAAGACTCATTACCCTCCCCCATCTTGTTCCATCTGCCCATCAACCTGGTTTATTCTCCCTTGGTTCACCTTTCCTATCCCCTCACCCCTCCCCTCCATCTCCTTCTGCTCATCACACCCCCATCCCACCCATCCGCATCCATCTTTCACCCACCAACCTCTGCCTCACTCTTCCTTCTCACTTCTACAACCTGGTTATCTCCCCTCTACACCCACAGCCCTGATGCAGGGTCTCGACCAGAAACATTGACCATCCCTTTGCCTCCACAAATGCCGCTTAAACTGCTGAGTTCTTTCAGCACTTTCTTTTGATTTTGTATGTTCCTTTATTTCTCTCTCTCCTCTCTCTCTTTCACTTTCTCTCTCTCTGTCCTTCTCTCTCTCTCTCTCTCTCTCTCAACTTAACATTAATTTGTTTTCTCACTTTCCCTGTTCTGCTGCATGATCCCGTGAATGCTGCCTGACCTGCTGAGTGTTTTCAGCTCTTTCTTATAAAATAAATCTGACTATTAAACAGACATAAATTAATCTGGTTAAATTGAATTAAAAAGTGGAGAAACCACAGGAGATTATAGCAGTTCAGTTAATTTGAACTTTAAAAATTATAACAATTAGGTTAAATGAGTAAAGAAGTTTAAACTGTGCAGGTGTTGAAATGGAATGACTCTACTTTGACAGTTAATTAATGACCAAATATTAGAGTTTATGCAAAAATAAAATGAGGAAACACAGTATCAAAAATGAAGTGATAACCAAATGGTAGAGACAGGAGTTTGCTGAACAGAGATACTGATTGACAGCTTGTGTTCTTTCCTTTAAAAGTGCCAGTGGTTAGCATGACATGGATGGTAATTGCTCTGTTTATCATTTGTGAAGTACATAAATCTATTTGGATCCAACCCCCGAGGTAATCTTAACAAAATATGATGTTCCAGTTGGATCGCCCAGCGTTTGCAAAACAATATGAAATATTTGCCATTGGAGGTTTCCTTATAATAAAATGTGTGCAGTGATGTGTGGTAGTGTTTATGATGAAAAACATGATGAGCAGCAAAAGTAAAATGGAAATAACAATTTGACTCTGGTGTGGCTTTACCAATAATAAATTCATCACTTAACAAAGTCATATCATTATTTGTCTAAGTATAGTAGTCTAACATATTTGCTCAAAATAATTCTGAGTAGGTTATTTAATAAAGCATTAGAAATAGGTAGAAATATAGATTTGATGCATGATATGTGCAAATATATTATTACATCAGAAAGTAAATGGCATCTGACATTGAAAACAAAATGGAGGAAAGTATGCACAGCTCTAGTCCTTGTCGTCCAGTTACCACAGCAGATTTGCATTTATAGTGTACTTTCGAGCCACAAATTACTGTAATTGCAAACTGAATGTGGAAAGGTGCTGTTTTGACCTGCCTTAGAATGACAAAACGTGTTACCTGGTTGTGAGTTTTCAATAATCGTGATTTTGAAGGTTGCACAGCAGATAGGATGCCCAGTTGCTACAGACAAAGCTACTTAAAGCTAATTTACGCAGAGCTAATGTTTCCTGTTACCAGTACAAGTCAGTCTTCATTGGTGACAGGAAGCAAAGGATTAGACTGCTGTTCATAAATGAAGTAAAATAAGTCCCAGCCATAGGACAATAATTACTTCCTTATGGTTCAGCAAATTAACACCACAGTTGGAAGGTTTCCATGATTTTTTAGTCTGTATTTGTTTTATCGCCTATATGCAGAAGTTGAAAGCTATTTAAGAACATGATGCAATATCAATCAGTAGTTAAATATGACTCATGAGGTGCCCAATGTCTCAGAAAGAGGTCTCCTAACCTTTTAATTTTTCAAGCTGCTATAAATGTGCAAAGAAACATAGGAAAATATTTATTCACATGAATGTTTATGACAACAAACAATTTCAAATGCTATTTCCTCAAATTCCCAAAATGAAAAGAATCTATCTGCACCCCAGATGTACAAGATATATTCC
This sequence comes from Pristis pectinata, assembly GCF_009764475.1. NCBI lineage: Eukaryota > Metazoa > Chordata > Chondrichthyes > Rhinopristiformes > Pristidae > Pristis > Pristis pectinata. Next base: position 39,368,329 of record NC_067408.1, on the reverse strand, counting down.
ACTACAGAACTGGGAATACATTACAAACCAAAGGAATTTTATTCTTCTCTCATGTTAAATGGAACTGATAATACACAAGTTCCTCTAACTTACTAGATCCAAAATTGAAAAAAACATCCAGATTTTTTGATGCTTTTTTTACCCAGGCTGCAAGCCTTGACTTTTTTTTGAGCTTGAAGTGTTTTTCTAAGACTTGATGTAATCCTCTCAATCTGATCGCATTTACCAGGCAAAAAGATTGGAATTTAAAATTTAACTGTTTAGTTCTGATTAGTTTTCAACTGAACAGATAAGAACAGCTTTCCTAAAAAGGATGATATTCAAGAAGAATAGGAATGTCTGCATGATTTGAATCCTTCCACAATTCCGGTAGAATTTTTTCCAAGGTGTTTGCTCTATGGATGGACTCGGAACACAAGATTTCCTGTGCTAATATTACAAGTGCTGGAATGCTCTTTCTATACTGGAGAGAAAAAGTTTGCTACATTTTTGTACAGTGATGCAATAGAAGTAACCACGTTCATGAGCAAAATCATTTTGATTATTAATTTTCATGAATCAGCTAACCCTTCAGAAACCCATGGTTAAAATTAGAACAGTGATGGAGGGCATTCACAAGTCTTCAAAACAGGGATGTCAGAGGTAGTACTCATTGAAGAATGACTACTGTTCAATGGAAATCCTAGAGAAAACTCCTTATTACTGAAGTTCCAACTACAGCACATGAAGGTGTGGTTGTTATTGGACACCAATCATCTCTTCCCCAGGATACTACTGCAGGATTCAGTCAGGCCATAGTCCTAGGACTAACTATCCTTTACTGCTTCGTCAGATCCCTTCCCTCTATCATAAGATTTCTTTATTAGTCACATCAAACACACAGTGAAATGCATCTTTGCATAAAATGTGCTGGGGGCAGCCCGCAAGTATCGCCACTCTTCCGGCATCAACACAACATGTCCACAACTTCCTAACCTGTGCGTCTTTGGAATGTGGGAAGAAACCAGAGCACCTTGAGGAAACCCACGCAGTCACCGGGAGAACATACAAACTCCTTACAGACAGCGGCTGGAATTGAACCTGGGTCGCTGGCGCTTTAACAGTGTTATTCTAACCACTACACTACTGTGCCTGCCCATTTATTCTGAAGTGAAAATGTTCATTGTTTGTACAATATTGTAATCCTATCTAAAATTGTTCAATTAATGAAATATGCCATGCTCACCTGGAGCTGGACCAGGCCAACATTTAATTTTAGGCTGTTAAGTGTCAAGTAACATTTAATTCAGAGAAGCACTGGGCAAAGACAATCTTAAACACAATAGAGCTTTCCAGCTTCCCACTCACACTCAGCTGCAGTATAATTGGCAAATTGTCCGCTCGTGCCTGATTTTCATTCCATTAAAAATAAATATATCGTAACTCTCTAATTTTCTGCAGTTGCATTTTTTTAGTAAAATAATACTGATTGTACCACTTTCAATTCACTATTTCTAGTACATTTAAAAATCAGTAATTTGTGATGAGGGAAAGTTAAGCCACAGATTCTGATTGTGATAAATTCCTGGACAATTAGTTGCTCCTGAGCCTCCCACTGAAATAAATCTAACAAGATATTGAATTGTTATCACAACATAGTTTTGTTGTATCTGTATAGGCTTGGTAACTCTACTATTGGGATGTTAATATTGACATGACTTATGGTCCTGATACATCACTTAAACCAGGAGCATTGAAAATAAACAATGGTGTTATGGAGTCTCACAACCACAGGTAGTAACATGTTGCCATACAATTTTTTAGAATTTTTTAAACTGCTTTAGCAGTATTTTTATGCAAGTCTTTCTGCCCAATCCTTGTCAAATGTATAATGCAAATATTTAGGGCTGATATAAATGAAAGTAGATAAATCTTGATTTTTATTTAATCCAGCAATCCTACCTTTTTGTGAAAGTAGATGAAAGATACTGGTTCATTACTCCATGGCTCAAGAACGTTTATACACCTCTCAAACCTACCCAACCATTTACTGATAACTTCTCAATGGTCAATGCAACAAATCTCAAACTCAACATAGCATACAATATCCTCCTCTTCTACTTCTCCTTTTAGATACTGTATACTGTATATTACTTTTATTTTTTTTATTTATGCCTTTGTTTTCTTAATCACTTTTTTCCTTTTGCTTGCTTTATTTTATTATCTTTATACTTTATTCTGCGTACTATTATTGTTTTCCTTTTGTACCTTGATGTACTTACATGGAAAGATCTGTCTGGATGGCATGCAAACAAAGCTGTTCACTATATCTCGGTACATGTGACAATCATGAACCAAATCCCAATTCCCAATTTTTCTCTACTTTGACACCAATTGTCCCTATTTTCTGCATGTTTCTCTATCCTTTGTTCATTGGTTGAACAAATGAAAGGATGTGGTAATCATGAGTTTCATTATCAGTTTCCATTTCCACTAAAATGTGTACGGAGTTACAGAGTAAAGAAAATAAAGGTTATTATAAAAGTCCAATCAAAATGGTTTCCACAAAATAAGCCACTCCAGGAATTTCTGGTCCTCTATTCTGCTATGTCACTGACACATATTTAGGAGTGTGTATAATGGAAACTGCACTAATTTGTAGACTTCATGTTCATGTTTTCATTTGGAAGAAATGAAGGAGATGAAATGAAGGTACAGATGTAAACATTGTGATCTAATTCATTATGTATTTAAAATGTAAATTCATCATTAACCATCATTAAGGCTAAATCTTTCTTCACAAATCATCTTGCCGTCTCATTGAGATCTAACTGAGAAACCTTTACTGAAGAAAAGATGCAGAAAATGTAGCAAATGCTAAAGCATTGAACAAAAATCTGTTATGCCATAAATTTTATTGTAAGGTGGCAACATTGCGAATGAATCACTTCCTGCAGATTAACGTACATTAATGATTAGAAGTGTAGATGTGCCAGCAGAATTGATGGGCAATGCATTTGCAAAATCACTGTGTTGTCTGTACCAGGCTCTCAACTGTAATAAGTATTTCATTCTTGTACTTCGTGATTATGTGCATTTATTCAACAACAGATTCTTATTGCCTGCCAGAGAAAAAAAAGTTGTATAGGTAACTGGCTGAAATTCCTTTGAACACTGGCAAGTAGCATTTGAGATAATAATAATAAAATCCATTCATTCTTTAGTATAAGTATTTCTGCCTTTTGGAAAATGATGGCTTAGGATGTCAGTTCTGGTATTTGTTACACTCTGCAATTATATAAAGAATAAACTGCAGATATTAACTATATTGATTTCATTTAATTACCAAATCCCCAGCCTCTTGTGGCTTGTTTTACCACTTAAACATTGAATTTATATGTAATTTATCCCAGGTGCTCATTATTCTTGATGTATGATATCAGATCTCTAAAATTCAGATCATAAATTGAAAAATATTAATACTTTATACCATGGTCTAATTAGGGACAGTCAGTATGGCTTTGTGCGGAGCAAGTCATGTCTTATTCACTTGATTGAATTTTTCGAGGAGGTAATGAAGGTGATTGATAAAGATAGAGCTGTGGATGTTGTCAACATGGGTTTTAGTAAGGCATTTGCAAAGGTCCCTCATGGGAAGCTCATCCAGAAGATTAAGATGCATAGAATTCATGGTTAATTGGTCATTTGGATTCAGAATTGGCTTGCCCATAGAAGACAGAGGGTAGTGGTTGATGGAACTTATTCTTGCTGGAGGTCCATGACTAGTGGTGTTCCATAGGGATCCATACTGGGATCTCTGCTGTTTGTGATATTTACTGTATATAAGTGACCTGGATGAAAATGTAGGTGGGTAAGTTAGTAATTTCGCAGATGATACTAAAATTGCTGGTGTTGTGGATCATGTAGAATATTGCCAAAGGATACAGCAGGATTTAGATCAGTTGCAGATATGGGCAGAGAAATGGCAGATGGAGTTTAATCTGGCCATTTGTGAGGTGTTGCAATTTGGGAGATCTAATGTAAAGGGACAATACACTGTTAATGACAAGACCCTTAACAGTGTTGATGTACAGAGGGATCTTGGGGTCCAAGTCCATAGCTCCCTGAAAGTGGCTGCACAGGTTGATCGGGAGGTAAAGAAGATAGATGGCATGCTTGCCTTTATTAGTCGAGGCATTGAGTTCAAGAGTCAGGAGGTTATGTTGCAGCTTTATAAAACTCTGGTTAGGCCGCATTTGGAGTATTGCATTCAATCTGGTCGCCCCATTATAGGAAGGATGTGGAGGCTTTAGAGAGGGTGGAGAAGAGGTTTACCAGGACGCTGTCTGGATTAGAGGGCATATGATATAAGGAGAGGTTGGACAAACTTGGGTTGTTTTCTCTGGAGCGGTGGAGGCTGAGGGGAAGTGTGATTGAGGTTTATAAGATTATGAGAGGCATAGATAGAGTAGACAGCCAGAATCTTTTTCCCAGGGTCAAAATGTCTAATACAAGAGGGCATGCATTTAAGGTGAGAAAGGGTAATTTCAAAGGAGATGTGCAGGGCAAGTTTACATAGAGGGTTGTCAGAGCCTAGAATGCGCTGCCAGGGGTGATGATGAAGGTAAATATGATAGAGACGTCCAAGAGGCTCTTAGATAGGCACATGAATATGCAGAGAATGGAGGGATATGGATACTGTGTAGGCAGAAGGGATTGGTTTAATTAAGCATTTAATTACCAGTTTAATTATTTCAGCACAACATAGTGGGCGGAAGGGCCTGTTTCTGTGCTGTAATGTTCTATGTTCTATTTAGGAGTCAAATGATGCCCTCTTTTACTTATCATATGCCCAAACCTGTCCCAAGGGAATTTGTATTATGGCAAAAACTCAGATAAGTTTTAAAGATGCATAAAATAGTCAAATTGACTGAATCCTTGGAGTTATTTAATGCCAAATTTGAGTTTCACTTCCTCTTAGGCTCATCAAGTGTTCTCAACTCAGCTCTGTGAGTCATGTCCACTCACTCTCAAAGATTATACTTGGCTACAACATGGTTTCGTAGAAGTCTTGAACCTTGTAATGTGTATAAATTGTCAGAGAAAGCCTGCTCCCTTGCTGGACTCCCTATCTATCTTGTCACTTTCTGTTCTTGTTTTTGTTTCTTCCCCTTGGCAAAAGTTCCAAGGACCCAGGTTTGGTCCTGGCCTGAGTTTGCAAATTCTCCCGTGTTTCCTTCCACATTCCAAGGACATGACGGTGGATAAATTGGCCACTGTAAATGATCCCCAGTGTAGATAAGGGGCAAAAGAACCAAAAGGGAACTGATAATCATGTGAGAGAGTTTACATGGCAAGGTAATAAGGAGGGGGAAGGGAAGTGGGAGTAATATTTGGAACTGGATAGATCTGATAGGCTGAATGTCCTCTTTCTGTGTCATGGTAAGTAAATATACAGGAACTGGGCTGTTTTTTGCCTTAATAACATAATGCAGCAAAGTAAAAGTCAAAGTCAAGTTTATTGTCATATGCACAAGTACATGTATGCACAGATGCAATGAAAAACTTACTTGCAGCATCACAGGCACATTGTATTATATAAGCAGCATTCACAAGAAAAGCATAAATTATGCACAATTTTTACAAGAAAGAACACAATTAGAACAAAAAAATACAAGTCCACTTTAGTGCAAGGTGATCAAAGTGGCCATAGTGTCACTAAACTGCAGTGATTAGAGTTGTGTTAGGGTTAGTGAGGATGAAACTGCAATTCAGGTCCAGTGGATCAGATGGAGACTGATGTGATAACCAAGATCTAGATATGTGACAACTGAAGTTTGAGAGAGAGAAATGAATAATTCCAATGAATATTTTGAAAATGAGTTGCATAAAAGTTCAGAATCAAGCCATAGAGCAAATGCTTGCTGAAGAGGTTAGAGTGGGAAAGAAACGTTATGCAAGTCCCCTAATTAAGAGAAATAAGCAGCCTGCAGTAATGGGTCACACAAGTTGTAGTCAAATATTTGGTGGTCATCTGAAAATTCTTGGTATGCATATGTTTGCTAAAACATGGACTTCTTGTTCCACCTGGAATGAAATATATTTTGCATGCAGCTCAATAGACATTTTGTAGTGTTGTTTTATTCTTTCACAGGATATAGGCATTGCTGGTAAGATAAACGCTTGTTGCCCATCCCTAATTGCCCATGATTGAATGGCCTGATAGGGCCACCTATTTTTCTGTGGGTCTGGAGTCATACATAGGTCTCTCGAGGTAAGAGTAGCAGATTTCCATCCCTGATAATTTTTCATGAAGTAATAAAAGAAAATGCTGGAAAAGCTCATCAGCTCAGGCAGCATCTGTGGAAAGAGAAAGAGTCGATGTCTGTGTACCAAGACCCAAACTTAATGTGGTGATGACTGCCAGCATTAAGCCATTTTGACTTGCCCTATCACAGACATTTTCTTTATTCTACACATCCTCCCTACCTTCTCTCCTGCTGAAAACTAACTTGTATCTCTCTCTTTCCCAGTTCTGATGAAGGGTTGTGGACCCAAAATGTTGACTGTTTTTCTTTCCACAGATGCTGTCTGACCTGCTGAGTTTTTCCGGCATTTTCTGTTCTTATTTCAGATTTCCAGCAACTGCGCTTTTTGATAACCTTTAATGAGTTTTTTGTGAAAATCAAGTATTTCTTTGTTACCATTAAAATTATCAGTTTATTTTCAAATTTCAGATATATTTAGTTAACAAACTAAATTCCCAGTTTCCCATTGTGAGAAATAGCATGCACCTTGATGAAAAGTCATTGACCTGAAACATTTACTTGTTCCTCTCTCTCCTGGCAGCTTGGCAGCATTTTCTCTATTTACTTCAGATTTCTGTCATCCACAGTATTTTGTTTTTATAATAATGTAGTTACAAAGCGGAGCTGGATAAAAATGAGTGCTTGCCAGCCAGGTGAAGCAGTGACAACATAGCATCAACATGGAAGGAACCCCAAGTGGTCAGGACTTCCTTTTAAAAATAAGAACAGGCTGGACAGGTCACAGATGGACAGAGAACTCAAGGAAAAAAATAAATAAACTAAAAAGCAAATACATTCACTTACATCAGAATTGTTGGCCTTGGAAAGCATGAACATCATATAAAATATATGGCGACAAGGAGGCTTACAGGAGTGAAAAGGATCTGCCGGTTGAGTGGTGTCGCAACAACAACCTCGCACTCAATATTAGCAAGACCAAGGAACTGATTGTGGACTTCAGGAAGGGGAAGTCGTGAGAACACACACCAGTCCTCACTGAGAAGTCAGTGGTGGAAAGGGTGAGCAACTTCAATTCCTTGGCATCGAAACCTCAGAGGATCTATTCTGGCCTCAAAACATGGATCCATTCATGAAGAAAGCACGCCAGTGGCTCTAATTCGTTAGGAGTTTGAGGAAATTTGGTATGTCACCAAAGACTCTTGTAAATTTCTATAGATGTACCATGGAGAGCATTCTGACTGGTTGCATCACACCCTGGTATGAAGACTCCAATGTGCAGGATCGCAAGAGGCTGCAGAATGTTGTAGACTCAGCCAGCTCCATCACGGGCACAATCCTCCTCACCATCGAGGACATCTTCAAGAGGCAGTGCCTGAAGAAGGCAGCATCCATCATTAAGGACCCTCACCATCCAGGTCATGTCCTCTTCTTGTTACTACTATTAAGGAGGAGGTACAGGACCCTGAAGAACCAAACTCAGTGATTCAGGAACAGCTTCTTCTCCTCCGCCATCAGATTTCTGAACGGTCCATGAACACATGAACACTACCTCATTTTTCCTTTTTTTTGCACTATTTATTTACTTCTTTAATTTACAGATTTTTATGTCTTTGCACTGTACTGCTGCCGCAAAACATCACATTTCACATCATATGTCAGTGATAATAAATCAGATTCTGATTTTGATTCTGATAAATTCTGCCGCAATTCAAAATTAAAGTAGTTGAGTACCATTGACTGTTGTGAGGATCAACATAGCAATGGGGAAGAGGAGAGTTAGATGTTACTGCCACTCATTTGCACTTGGATTTAACCTGGTCTTACTTAGCAGTCAGGGCATTCAGAGAGTCACAGATTTATAGTAGTTCCATATTCAATTCAGCACATAATTTTCATTGAGACTGCCACAAAAGTGATTTATTCTCCCTTCAGTTTCACATAAAAGTTCGTGGCTATATCTCTCCATAGATTAGTCAAAGTGACATGTTGTAATAATATTATTATGCCACCCAGAATAAGCTATTGTTTTATAGCCTTTTAATAAGTTCTATTTTTCTCTGGTGGGTTATTAAAGCTAATATACTAAATGTGGTGACTCACAGAATTTAGTTAAGTCAATTTTCTTCGGAAGAGAATAAATGAATGTGATCTTACGAAAAAAGCACAGTTTTTGTGTGTTGAATAGAAATTAAATTCTGTTTTTGGCAGATTTTTTTTATTTCTCTCATTTGTAGAATTGCTACTGGTTGTGAGCATCAGTGTCAGAATGATGACGAACTTTTCTCATTGCTAACAGCAACCCTCATGATCTCCATAACTTATATCAATGCCAGAGCTTAATCTGGACAACTTAACGGCTTATGTTGTCTAACAACATAAAATTGGATCTAAATACGTGTAATGTCAATATGTGACAATCTGATGATGCATCATATCTTGCCAAGATTAGCTTGATTATTTTTTAATGATCTATCTGAAACTAAAAGCTACTCATGAGATATTAATTGTTTGCGTGGAGTGGACAAAGGAGATCAATAACAGCACATTGCATTTTTATACTTTGCTGACTGCTTCAAGAAACAATCCAAATTTACAAATCTGGTACAGCTCCCCAATCAACACTGTTGTTCGATACTTTTTCAAGGATGCTTTTTTGTGAGACAATTTAGCAGAGATGGAAAATTGGTAAAATGGGAAATAATTTTGTTTGAGTTAATCAGTCATTAGTTTGAAGCTGAGACCCCTGGACCATTAAAATCAGACTGTTTTATCTGTAATGAGTTTTATCAGGTAAATGGTATTCTGCAGATTGGTTCACACTTACGTGTCAGTTCCTGCAAAATTTATATTTTGGGTTGTCTTTTCCTCAATGTTAACTCCATCATGATCCATATGGATTTTGGCCCAAAAATTTAATTGCTTAGTAATTTGGTTTTGAGTGCAAGGTGACTGAATTTTGATGTTTCCCAGTATAAATCGCAGAAACTGTGTTTTTCTGTGTGAATCGGCCACTTTATAACATTTAACCCAAAGCATCCAGGAGTGCGCAGGACATCTGGGACCTAGGACTTGCACAGAATGATGTGATTCTTTGTGCAATGCTCATCAGAATCATTTGCAGCTGAAATTGGGTCATACTTTCCTACTTTAAGCACTGACAGGTTGTCGAGGCACTTCATCCACTATAGCTGTGCAACTTAAAGAGCTACTCACCCACGTACTTTTGCAATGTGCTGCACTTGGAAGGCTGTCAGAGAAAACAGAAGGCCAACCAAAGCTCTCTCAGTAACTCTTGGTCTAGTGCTCCGGCATATCTTTAATTGTTCCTTCCCTGACTTCAGTGCTTCTGTGATGGTCCCCCTAGCTGTGCTGCTCAGTCTGGAGAAGTAGAGTGGGAGGTTGATGTATGGCAATGAAGACATGTTGTTAGGGTGCATCTTATTCTTGCAGGAGATAATAAAGGGGGAATGATAGGTTGCTTATGCACCATGTAGTTTTGGTATTCAATGGACTAGATCCTGTGATAAAGTTTCCTGTGTAACTCAAGCACTACAAATTGTGCAGTAGACCTCACGTCCAACGACTTCTGCAAACCATAGATAATGTCTACAGTAAAATCTGCAACCAGCTCTCACTTAGTTGACTGTGTAAACAGGATTCCAAAGAGACCATTCTTTCTACAGTGTCCGGATTCATTCATCCACCCAGTTTCTCTTGATACTTTCCCATTCAACCAGAGGAGAGACAATGTCTTCTCTTTTATCTCTTCCCTCCCACCATTCTGCAACCCAAACACTTTTGCAAGGTGAAGCAGTGATTCACATGAACCTCCTCCAATTTATTGTATTGCATTCAGTGCATGAATGGCATGTGAAACTGTAGGTCATCCTTGTGAGGCATCACTCTGCCTTCAGATGGCAACACCGAGCGCCTGGATGACATCTCTGCTTCTAATAAATGGTAGTTAGCTCTGAAGTAATAACAAGCAGAACTCTGACAATCCACTGGGGCATGAAGACCTTGGGTGACCTTTGTGAGTGCCTCAATAGAGGCAGAAACCTACTCCATCAGCTGCTGCGCTGTAAGAGCATCAATGCTACAGGGACTGAGGTGCCAAACATTTTCTGACTGGAAAGAGCATCCTCCTGGCTCTGCAGAAAGTTCTGTAGAGATTAAAGTTCGAGAGTCTCCAGTGTTCCTTGAAACACCTTGCAGGCTGAAAGGTGTGTCAGGCATTTTGACATGCATCCACATCAGCTTTCATACTATGTTCCACTGCTGAAGTCCTCATTGGGTCTTGGAAGAATGCCCAATCTCTTCCTCAGGGAAACTGCACCCTATTTTCCCTATTCCCTTTGTGTAAATGCAAGCTGTTCACGCCAAAAGAAATACATTACACCAACCAGCCTGTTCAATCCTCACGGTGCCAGTGTCTAAGCTGATGGTTGGTGGAAGCCTCATTGTCATCCTTCTCATCTTTGCCCTCGCCTCCTGCTCTTTCGAGTGCTGTTCCTGTGCTGAGCTGGCGGTGAGGGGTATCTCCTGCAATGCTAAAGACAGAACCAAGTGGCATGGTTATTGTGGTAAAATACTGGTGTTAAAGACAGCCCCAGAGACATGTAGATACACTGTAGGCTAGTTAAAATCTTGCCTACCTTCTGCACTCATGACATCCACAGTTCCAGCAGAAATGATAGACAAGGAATCCAATTCCCATGAAGAAGAGGAATGTGACCCCATCACTCCTGCTGACAATTCTTTCAGGCAAGCTTATCCTACAAAACAGAGAAGAAAAAAGCAAATTGCAATCTTCAGATAATTGCCTTTGTGAGTGTGATAAGAAGAGATGTGTGACCACCAGCAAAATATGAGGAGTGTGTGTGTGTGTGTGTGTGTGTGTGTGTGTGTGTGTGTGTGTGTGTGTGTGTGTGTGTGTGTGTGTGTGTGTGTATGCATGTCCATACATCAGATGCACTGCACGTCCCATTCCTATGAATTGTTCCTGCTTCAAGGTAATGGAATTTCTTCCTGCCCTGCTCTGTGGTATGGAGGTGCTCTCTTGCAGTGATTTGACCTCCCAATTTCTTTTCATTTCAGATCTGTGAGCCCTTCTGACACCCCGACCGTATTTGCATCATCCTCATCACCTTAATTACAAGAATATAAACAATTATGTCAGTGAAGAGGAAAACCAAGTCCCTCTCCAGCAATCTATCCCTTGAACCCATTTCAACTGTGCACATTCCGACATTTCCAACAGTGATGTGGTTCAGTGCATGGGTGTCCTTTAGCATGTCAGTGTGAGACCTCTCCAAGACTTTGTTCCCTGGTCACTCAGTATTCGCTCTCTCCCTTTGTATCTAAAGGGCACTCAATCCACAAGCTATATTTATAAAGAAGTTACAAGTAGATATTGTTGAAATAACTGGTAAAATGACTGGATCATTTTAACATATCAGGGTAGGTTTTTAAGCCAATTAAAAATTTTAAAACAGTGGTCAGCCTATTTTGTATCATAATAAATTGTCAAATAATGTAGAAAATTATGAGCTTCTCATACTGAATCATACTGGATGGGTATTTTTATACAATGGCTAAAGCCAGTGGGAAGGGCCAGGAATCAGATTATGGGGAGAAAATGGAGGACAGAAAAATAACTTTTCTCATCAACACATGTAAATGCATTACATCCTGAAATGCAGATCAAGCCATTGTAATGCCATGAAAGGTTTTATGCATTACTGAATGGAAGCATTTCTAATTTATAAAAACATTTACCCTGTGATCAAGTGTGGTATAAGGACTTGTTTTAAAGTTTTGGTCAAGAGGTACTGGGGGATTAGGGAGGAACATTTCTACACAGTGAGTGATAATGACATGGAAATTGTGAAAGAGGATTGGGAGGTAGAGATGACAAAAAATTTAAAAGGAGATTGGGTGGGCATTTTAGAGAAATGAACTTGAAGGGGTGTAGGGGTAGGGAATGGAATTGATTTGATATCTCTACAGAGAGCTGGCAAGGACTCAATGAGCCAAATAGCCTCTTTCTGCGCCATAATGATACTGAGACTTTATGAGAAACACAGAATAATTTTGCTCTACGGTAAAGAGTATAGTGTAGGCGATACCTAAAACTAAACAGCACAAAAATTAAAAATCCCTCAATCTGCCATTTTGATTTTTATCTTGTTTTTACCACCCTCATTTCTTTCATTATGAAATTATTAGTGTGCCTATTAAATGCCTTTCCTCAGATCCCAATTTCAGCACATTTAAAACTCAACAATTTTCTACTTAGCAACATTACCGATAACCTATCAAAATGCTGAAATTTTTCTTTAATACATTGTATCAGGATATGCCAGAATTCAAAAAAGTCCAGCTCTCTGACCTGAAAGATGAACTTAACAATGGAATAAGAGCCACAGGCAATCTGTTCAGCACTGCTGCATAATCCTATTAAGTAGCTATGTATCAAGTGTGATCAATAAATTTTACCAAATAAATCTATGGGTCTCCAGAGGCAGGTCACTGCTGCTATGTGTTAAATAGACATTATAGACTGATTTAGGTGGTGACTCACTCACATTAGGAACAACTCGAAGGAAATCCATGAGAGCTGTAAATTAATACAACAAATAAATGATCCAAGCATAAATCTTCAAAAAATCCAGCTGGAAAGAGATGAAGTTCAAATCATAACTATTGCTGAGCCATGAAACACAAGTAGTTGTCCTAATATCTACAAATTTGCTTTTAAATACTTTTGAGTGGGATTGAGTAGATAAGATATCTTTATTAGTCACATGTGCATCGCAACACACAATGAAATGCATCCTTTGCGTAGTGTTCTGGGGGCAGCCCGCAAGTGTCGCCACTCTTCCGGTGCCAACATAGCATGCCCACAACTTCCTAACCCTTAAATCTTTGGAATGTGGGAGGAAACCAGAGCACCCAGAGGAAATCCACACAGACACGGGGAGAACGTACAAACCCCTTACAGACAGCGGCGGGAATTGAAGCTGGATCACTGGTGCTGTAATAGCGTTATGCAACCGCTACACTACCATGCCTGCCCTGACAGTACCGTGCCTGTTACTTACAGATATTTCCCTTGCTTATATATTAAATAATTATAATCTAGAGTTACTGGGATAAAGTAAAGTTATTCTGTTAATTTGCCTTAGGAATTTGAGAAGACTGAGCAACTTGCAAAGCAAGGTTCCAATCAGTGCAACAATCTGCTGTAAGATTAAGAACTCAGCAGGTCAGGCAGCATCTGTGGGAGGAAAGGAACTGGCAACATTCCGGGTCAAAGCCCTGCATCAGGACTGAGAGTGGAGAGGTGAGCTGGCCAGTATAAAGAGGAGAAGGGGAGCGGCGAGAAAGGATTTTGAGGTAATTGGTGGACTGAGGAGGGGTGTAAGGTGACAGGCAGGTAGTGCCAGGTAGGGGGTGAGCAGGGGTGGAGCTGGAAGACAGGTAAATGATAGATGGAGGCAGAGAAAAAAAACAGAAAAAAATAAACAGATGAAGCAAAGGTGGGGGGAGGGGATTGTGATAATAGGAGATAGCTGCTGGAGGGAGATAAGCAGGAACACAAAGCGCTACCAGCACTAGATTCTGATCAGTAAAGGAGGTGAAAATGGGAAACATTAGGGGAGAAGTGAATGGCTGCTGGAACCAGATTGGTGGGGGGTGGGGGGAACCTGTGTGTGAAGCGGGTGGATGGAACCAGGAGGGGGAGGGGACGAAGATGGGTGGAGGGGCTAGGCGGTGTGTTGGAAAGGGGACAAAAGTAGGACAGGAGGAGGAGCAGAAGGGGGGAAGGGGGAAGAAAAATTGGGGGTTACCTAAAATTGGAAAACTCAATATTCATGCCATTGGGTTGTAGACTAACCAGGGGGAATATAAGGTGTTGCTCCTCCATTTTCCATTGGGCTTCGTCCTGGCAGTAGAGAAGGCCAAGGATGGACAGGTCAGTGTGGGAGTGGGTAGGGGAGATGAATTGGTCTACCACTGGGAGTTCGGGATGGCCATTGCGGAGTGAGCGTAGGTGTTCTGCGAAACAATCACCCAGTCTGTGCTTGGTCTCGCCGATGTAGAGGAGGCCACGTCGGGAGCACCGAATGCAGTCGACAAGGTTGGAGGAGAAGCATGTGAACCTTTGCCTAACCTGGAAGGAGTGTTTAGGTCCAATCAGTCCAATACTGATTATCAATGTAGGTCATTATTAAAGCTGAAAAATGTGTCTCTCCACCACTTTAACCCATTAAATGTTTCAGATGTGTGATTTTGCAACTGATGTTTCTATAGAAACAAATGCTTTCACTTACATTGTGCCACAGTTTGAATGAATATAATCTTGCTCTAGGTTACTCATAGATTGATCAAATCACTGCTTGGCTATCACTTATTTATAAATTGCCTTGCTTTAGAGGATCAATAATTTTCAATTAATACAGAGATGTAAGGTTTTACTTTCCCCACTTGCCTTCTTAATCACTGACACATTCTGGGTCTACACGAGATATATTGTTTCATTCAGCATCCTTACCCGTAACTGAGTAAAATAACATTACTTGACGGACATAATATTGAACTACCTAACTGTAAGAGAAAATGCATCTCATAAATGTGACTATGTGTTTTTCCTGCGTCTTACAAAAAGATCACTGATTAGCACTCTCATGAATCAAATTCTATTGTAAAACAAGAAATTAAGAAATTTAGCAAAGTTAGTTCATAATTTCACCTAGATTCAATGTACAAATCAGTATTCACTGAAATTACTGGATCTAATTGTAGCAAGCAAAAGTTTCTGGCATTCTGAATTTTACAATTGAAACTAACTTCGAATGGGCTTATGTTCTAACTCAGCACTGAGCTATCCTTGTCAAAATTTGGTTAATCGAACTCCCCATCAAAGCAACCAGTGGTCTCATGGTCACACTGAGAGGAATTTTAACTTCCCAGCAAGATGGGAGCAGGGGAGTAACTACCAGCAGGAAGGAGACCCAAGATTTTCTGTGGCAGTTTTGCCAGAGCTCCTTTAACACAGCTGCTCTATTAACAGAGGTTTTGGCATTCCCTGCAACCAGGCCGAGCAGGTGTGATGACAATGCACAGAAGCAATTTCAGCTCCAACTGCTTAAAGATAACTGCAAGCAGGAAATACAGTGGAATCTGGAGTTGATTAGGAATTTGTGAATAAGGAGGAACAAAACTACCTGTGCAGGGTCTCAGTTGCTGTGTCTCAGGATGTCATTTCAGCTGGTGGGAAAGAGTTACAGATGACTGGAACAAGACTTGTGACCTGTTAGGTGTAGATAAGAACACTTGAAAATAGAAGCAGGAGTAGGCTACTCAAGCCCACTCTGTCATTCAATGTGATCATGGCTGGTCCATGCTGGCCTCGACTACTCTTCAGCACATGTCCCTAGACCCCTGAGTTCCCCAATTTTTCATGAAAGTTTATCTACCTCCACCTTAAATAATTCTAGTGATCTAGCCTCCGCACCTCTGAAGAAGTGAATTCCAGAGATTCACTACTGTCTATGAAATTGTCTATGCATCTCCATTTTAAATGACCAGGCCCTTATCTTGTAACTATGGGTGTCAGTATTGCCACTGTCCTCAACATCTTTTATAATGGAATCTTTCCAGGGCTCTTCTGGAGACATTTGCATGCTTTCTAAGTCGGTAGCACATAAATGCATGAGGGAGCTGACAGCTGTCTTCTTCCCCAGGGCCAGAGCAGCTAATTATATCAACTTTACTATCAATGAGATAGGCCTTTTGCTGCTTTGGATGGCTTCTGTGCACCCCATATGCTAGGTGGTGCCTCCAACTAGCTGTACCTCTTCACTTCTCCCTTTCTTCCAATACAATTGCAGATCTTTAAGGAACTGCCGCTGGTTCCAGAAGCTCTGGCTAATGTTGATTGTGGTGCTCATATGGGATGCTATGCAACTTCCATATAGATTTTGCCACTACATGTTACAAAAAGGCTTGTGCAAGCCTCACTCATTTATCCCTGAATTTTCCACTCAGGTCCTATATTAGGATTTTAAGAAGTCAACTGCAATTTTAAGGAATTTGACAGTGTTATCTGGTTGACCCATTGGATGTTTAAAAGTTATTCTAGTCAATATAGCATCAAGTACACTTCCAGTCTCGATCAGGCCCTACAGGTCATGGTGTGAAAGTCAAAGGCCTAACACCAACATATGATTTGAGGGCACATACCACCATGCTCAAGGACAGCTTCTATCTCACTGTGATAAGACTATTGAACGGTTCCCTTCTATGAAGAGGTGGACTCTTGACCTCACAATCTACCTTGTTATGACCTTGCTCCTTATTGTCTACCTGCAATGCATTTCCCTGTAGATGTGACACTTTATCTGTAATCTGTTATTGTTTTTACCTGTACTACCTCAATGCACTCTGTACTAACTCAATGTATCTGCACTGTGTAATGAATTGATCTGTACGAATGGTATGCAAGACAAGTTTTTCACTGTACCTTGGTACAAGTGACAATAATAAACCAATACCAAAATGTTTCTGACTCCAAAGCTGGAAGCTATGAGTTGATATCTTCCATGAATTTATCAGTAAGGAACATGGTACAAACCACTATGAACTAATTCTTGCTTATTGTGGTTAAAGGGCCACCCAGATTCCAGGACCATAGATCTTTCAAGCCTCTATTCATTCACTCTCAGTACAAGCACATGTGTAGTGAAGATCAATTGGAAGAATCTCCACAAATACATTAGGTTTTGCACCTTTTAGATACAATGATAATATATGTCAGGTGATTGGCAGCCAGTCAGATGTGATCATGGTGAGGTTAGGTGACCAGGTAACTATCTGGGATCTCCCATTCAAAATTAGAGACAAAAGGCAATTTGTGTTTCAATGGTGACAAATACCTTTAGTCTAAAATATCCTGTGGTTCTAATGTCGAGACCATTCAACCACTGTTTCCCTCTGACAATGGCTTTTCTTGGCCACCTGGCACATTGCACACTTCTCTGGGGTGCCTGGATCTCCCTTATTTTGATCTCATCAGTATGCCATGACTTGAAGTTTCCATGTATCTCTCCAGGAGTTGATTGGAAGCCATTGGTGAATCAATCATTGTTGGCATAAATACCAGTTTAGTTTCCAGGACCATTTTTATCAAGTGGGTGTCAACTGTGTAATCTCACAGCTGCTAATCTAATAGAGAGCAGTCTTTGCTCACACAGCTGCAGTTATGATTTAAAGCTGGATCACTGCTTGTACACATCAATACATTCAAAAGAAATCATCTTAAGGCTACTATTTTCTTGTATCAATGGTTTGTACATTAACTTTGTACTCTCTGATATGGCTCTCTACTCCCTAATAATGCTATAGAATTTGAAGCACATGTCTTGCCTTAATATTGCATCATTTCGGCATCTTAATGGTTATAGTTCTGAACTAACAACCTTAATACTGAATGCATGATGAAGTTTGCAATGAAAATCGCAGACTTCCTGATTCCCACAGTTAGTCCCCAATTTTCATTAAATGTTTTATTTTCCATGGAAATTCAATTGAATGTGGACAAAAAGATGGTGCAATGCAATCCAAATTCTAGTTTGTATTTTTTTGTTTTGGTCAATGTACTTTGTGCCAACCATGACTCTGAAATGCTATTTTTAAATATGTTTGTTATGATATCAATATGTGCTTGCATTTTTGAATGACAGATGAATTGCTCAATATAACATCAGTGATAAGTTTCAATTGCTTTCCTCTGTAAATAAAAACTGCAAGGAACAACTTGCTTCAATATAGGACAAGAAGAGATTGAGAATAGTGCCAGAAAGCTTGGTCAAAGAAGTAAGTTTTAAGGGATACCTTAAAGGAAGAAAGTAAAACAGATAGGATCACAACACACAATCTGCTGGAGGCATTGAACGGGTCAAGCAGCACCTGTGGGAGTAAAGGGATTGCCAACGTTTCGCGTTGAAACCTGGCTAACCTACTATGATGTGGAAAAAAAACTATCTCGTGGAAAATGACCTCCTATTTTCAAAATAACAAGCAAAGGAGAAACTGTAAGGTTTGGGAAAATACATGCTTTTTTTTACATCTTCTTGCTCGCAGAAAAATATTGGTAAACATTATCAAGGCAAAGAGATAGATTTTCATCTGGTCAACCAGATATAAAATTGGCATAAAAATGCTGGAAATATACAGCAGGCCAGACAGCATCTATAGACAGAGAAACAGAGTTAATGGTTTAGGTCAAAGACACTTCATCAGAACTTGGAAAAGAGAAGACAAGTTAGTATCAAGCTTCAAGGAGTGTGTGGAAGGATTGGTCCATAATTTTCATTCTCAATTGGCATTCTCAATTGGCAACCTGTTGTAGAAATGGTTTTCACTTCTGGCATTAGAGGTGCAGTTTTTATTATAGGTCTAATTAGATCCTGAATAGGAAATCAAGCAAACCAAAGCTGAGGCCAAAGGGGAAATAATTGAAAGATGCTGGGAATAAAGAGTGATGAGAGTAGAAGATAAATAGATAACTTTAGGACAAGTGAGGAATTAGACACAGAGGCTTGAAGGAAAACAGATACACACTTGCATTCTTAGCAGGAGGCCGTGGAGCTGGATTGCAAAATAAACCTAAGTGTGCCAAACCAGCATGAACCAGCTTAATAAACCATGGCAAGAATAATGGATGTTATCAGGTACCCTGTTTTATGAAAAGTAAACCAGCAACGAGTCTTAATTTCTCCTTACAGTGCCTTGATTAATAGATATACTGTTTAATGCAATGGTTAAGACATTTAAAAACTTTGCTAAATAAGTCCACAAAAAATATTGGCCTAAAGGAACAAAAGCTTTGATACAGGCAGACTGGTTTTAATTAAATGTAATTAATCTAATCAGAATTTAAGTGCAATGAAACATTTTAGCTGAAAATGTGCCCATTTAGTAATAACTAAAATACCCAGTTTGAGAAGAATCATTGGGTTTTTTTAGACAATAGCTATCCACTTTAATGAGGGTAGAGAGAGACTAAATAGGGAGAAACTGTCCTGGTTGATAGATGTTGATAGACAATAAGAAAGAAGGCAGGAGGTCGTTACGATCAGGAATGCAATGCCATGGCTAAAAGTGCAGTCAAATTTTATTGTATGTTTTAAAAGGGAACTGGATCATCACTGAAGGAAAGAATTTGTGGGGCAATGGTGAAAGGGACAGGTTAGATTATTCTTTGAGCTGGTTACAGATTCATTGGGCGAAATGGCCTCCTTCCATACTGTGATTCTGTCGATTATTGTCTCAGACTCAGGAATTGAGTAATTTAACCACTACAGGCCTCTATCCTCAAAACTATGACACCACATATGTTGTAAATGGCTGTGATACGGATAGTAGGTTGAGTATACCCCAGTGTAATGTTGAAATTTACATTAATTTCCCATCTATCAGTCATAAACCTGTATTTTTATATCATTTCTTAACAGAAGATTGAGCCCCTCGTTTAAATATGGTTTATAAAAATAATGCAAGGATTGGACTGACATTACCAGCAATTACAACACATCATTCCAGTGGCTGGATGGAACTAATTTCTGAATATGAACTTTATTTTTTGAAAAAGACTTTGTAAAACTGAAGCAAATGGAGCCAGTATTATGATGAAAGGTTACCGACCTTAAGTGTTAACCGTTTCTCTCGACGGAAGCTGCCAGCCTTGCTGAGTATTTTGCAGCAATTTCTGTTTTTATTCTTGACTTCCAGCACCAACAGTAATTTGCTTTTGCACTGATCTACCATGCAAATTCTGCTGAGGTAATTGAAAAGTCAGAACACATTGGAGGCCTGGGTAAGGGAGTTGTTACTTAATGCCAGCATTGACTTGTAGGCAGCACCAGTTGCTGGGAGGCAGCCACATCCATGAATAGGTGTCTCCTGCTTCCAAACTCCTCAAACAAACTCTTCGTAACCTGAGTAAGTCAAGCTTTGTGATATCCAGGGTGGAACCTGATACACAACACCTTGGGAATAATTCATGTTTTAATGGACATAATTCTGCATGAGCTTGATGACAAATATTGCTAACCTTTACAATGAAGATATTTAGAAGTGAAATAACCAAATTCAGGTTGTGTGAATTATTTGCTCCCACTTCCCCGGATTGCCCACAACCCCAATCCTGACATACATGCAGACTTGCATGCATAAACACACACATACATGCGTAGTTATTCACACATATGTATATACGCACCCAGGTCTGCTGCTGAGAGTGCAGCCTGAACTGTCTTTTTAAAGATTGCACCAAAGCAATTGAGGTGATCCAGGAAGTTTTCTGTATCTGTCTTTGAGGCCATATTTCTTTAAGGCAACAGCAATATAAGACATTTATAGGAAATTTTAAACCATTATTGAAATGAGTGCATTATCTACTTTAAATCTCTCTTACTAGTTTGACAAGGTTCCAATTCATTCAATTAAAATTGGCTAATTTCTATTTAGTACCTTTAAATTGAACTCATCTTTTTCTTTATCTATTTTCAAGCAATATCTGATTAATTTTGCGCAACTAGAACTTCGTCAGTTAGTGATGAGGCTTCATTGTAGAATTTTAATTACATTTCATTAACACACTTCTACAAATGAATGCAATATGCCGCACTTCATAACACGTCTATTCATTTAAAAAGATTCGTGAATCATAGCATTATACAGATTAGAATATTCAAGTTGTTGATCTCTTATTCATGTGGTGCAAATATACAAGATCCTTGACATTAACTCAATAATAAACAGAATTTTAAAAAAATTGAAGGAAGTAAGAACAAATCTTTAATTGTAGTTCTTTATGTTACATAAATGCACATTAATATCAATATCAATGGAAGTTGCTGTGTTGGATTTCTCGCACTGGATAATTTATCCCAGGAAATGTACTAAATCTAATCTTAAAAAATTGTACAGCCAAGACTCTGCATCCAACTCCAACTTTAATCACTAATAGTGTTCATTATAGGCAATCCATCTGGAGGGAAGGAAATCCAATGACATTGTACCAGCTGTAGTGTTCATGATAGTCAATTTGTGTCTACAATCACATGACTCAGTTCCCATTTAAATGTAAAAAGTATTACCATTTGTAGTCCAGTTACAGATTTGGTTGGACTTTAAGCCCCAGAAAAAGAAAGCCTACAGTGGCAATATCTAAAACCATGGAACGGACTTGAGAGTCAACTCATCCCCAGTAAGATCTTCTGAAACCTTCTTTGAATTCCACTCGATGGCACCCAAGTGTCTTTACATACTTCTCCTCAAAACTTCATGCATTGCAAGAGGAAGAGGGGTCTAAGACTGAATGCTTTTCTGATGGAAGAAGCAAAAATGATCTTCAAATTGGTGTGTTGGTGGTTGTGTGTTCCTGCCACATGTTAGTCAATGACTGCATGAGATACTTTGCCAAAAGGAGACCTGGATGCCAGAACACATTTGACCACAGCATCTGACCTTGGTTTGCTGAGAATATCTATAATGAGTGATACTTACTTCTGCCTGTAAGCTCACATATCTCAATTATTACTTCATGAGGGAGGAGCAACTATCCGTTGCATTGTCAACAGTCACTTTGAAATATCCTTAGTCCAAGCAGCATGTTTGACATCAGTCGGAGCTCACCTAACCTCAGGGCTTTGCAGAAATTATGAGACAATAAAAATTCTGCTCCTCATCCCCGAAGAAAATCAAATCTTAGCAGAGAATGTCAGGTATACTGAAGCTTTGAGGAACATGCTACTTCATTGCCAGCAATGTTCTCTTATTCCCTTTCCCTCCCGCCCCCACAAACATAAAGGATTACCACCGTCTGCTCCTTCTCTCCCTTCCACATGTACATAATGGTGCAATATTTTGTGAGGTGGTGGGAGGTTCTCACCAGATTTTCCTGCTTCCGTACAGATTTAGCACCACTTGTTGGAGCTGCCATGTGGGTATGGCTTATCCCTCTAAATAAAGGGACTACACAAATATACGGTATCAATGAAACTTATTAAGTTGGTCGGATGTAACTTCTGTTTTGTAGACTCTCAACAATTAATTTATAGATGCATAAATATTCAGCAGATTTTTCCTTCACGGTCAAATCTTGAAACTTCCCTGTTCTAACATAAGCCTAACTAGTTTACAACTAATTAAACTCCTCACAAGGTTTCCTTTCAAGTAATGTGCTGCATCTGTTTTCTCATCCTTAAATCATGTAGCACCACATTTTATCTAAGAAATCTCTGAATACATTTCTGAACAATTAATTTTCAGTTCTCTAAAGAGTCCTAGAATGAACCTATCCAATCCAACTGCTCTGTTCACTCAGATCAAACTTCAATATTTGGTCATGATTTCTGTAGTAATTCCCACTGTCAGTTATTCCAGTACTTTAGAATACCTTGTTGCTTTTGTTCCTTCTCCACCTGCTTCTACACAACTAAAATATTTTTTTCAGCATATCTCATACCTTCAACTATTCTAAAATCCTTTTTCATTTCATGCTCTTATCCTTTCCATTTGCTCTGATGTACACGAGTGATTTCTTATCGTTGTCTAATTTCACTGCTTCGCTACTTAATATTTCCTTATATTGGCTCTTACTCCTCTTTGTTTCAGACAACTTAAAACTATTTGAATGCTTTCACAATATTCCTAATAGGTTTAAATACATTCCCTGTCGTCCACCTATTTTTCTTTCTGGGGATTCTTGTTATTTGTATCAATACAATATTCTGAATTTCTCTTTGCTTGCTCTACTTGACAATCATTTAACAATGTCCCGGTGTGCACCTCCTAAAATCTGTCTTCACAGATTAAATACACCAGTGCTATCTTTCCCTTTTTTTCTCTGTTTCTGCCACAAATTTAATGACCCTGTGATTATTATTTCCTTGCTGTCTTTCTGCCTTAATTCCTGTAATAATCTCCTTATATTCAATGAGCTACATGCTGTGCACAGCCTCATTTCTTATTCCTGATTAAATCTGGGTTGTTTGGTATAGCAATCCTTTACCCACATATAAAGTTCCATACATTTTCAACCATTGCATCATCAAGACTCTATTCAATATCTACATAATTAAAGTCATCTTCTTTTAAAACAAACCCTTTCTAGGGCATCTACCTTACCTCACTGTGAAATAACTCATCAGATTCATATGCCTATTCTGTGGCAGATTCCTACCAGCAGTTTCCCTCATATTATCCACAAAGTTTGGAGTTGGGATTAGGTTGGGAGTGTGGTGTTGGGAATCAGGGAAATGGTGGTGGGGGAGGGCGGTGGCCGCTTGGAGTAGAAATTTGTCTCAGGCTGTGGTGTAAAATGTGCAGCATCTGCATCTGGGCAGTGCTACGTCTGTCCTGACAACGCTTTAAACGTTGAACAGTACAGCACAGGAACAGGCCCTTCAGGCCACAGTGTTGTCCCAAACTAATTAAACTAGCAACTAAACTAATCCTTTCTGCCTACACAACCTCCATATCCCTCCATTCTCTGCACATTCACATGCTCATCTTAGAGCCTTTTAAACACCTCTATCGTATTTGCTTCCATTACTTCCTCTGGCGGTGCATTCCAAGCACCCACCACTCTCTGTGTAAAAAACCTTGCCCCCTACATCTCCTTTGAACTTACCCCCCCCCCCCCACCTTAAATGCATGCCGTCTAGTCTTAGTGATTTTGGCCCTGGGAAAAAGATATTATCTTTCTATCATATCTATGCCTCTCATCATCTTATAAACTTCTATCAGGTCTCTCCTCAGCCTCTGCTGTTGCAGAGGAAACAACTCAAGTTTGTCCAACCTCTCCTTATAGCACATGCCCTCTAATCCAGGTAGCATCCTGGTAAACCTCTTCTGCACCCTCTCCAAAGCCTCCACAACCTTCCTATAATGGGGCGACTAGAACTGAATGCAATGTTCCAGATGCAGCCTAACTAGAGTTTTATAAAGCCGCAGCATAACTTCCTGACTCTTGAACTCAGTACCTCGACTGATAAGAGCAAGCATGCTATACTCTTTCTTTACCTTCCTATCAACCTATGCAGCCACTTTCAGGGAACTATGGACTTGGACCCCAAGATCCCTCTGTACATCAACACTGTTACGGGTCCTGCCATTAACTGTGTACTGTCCCTTTTTGCTTGATCTCCCAAAGTGCAATAACTCACACTTGGCTGGACTATACTCCATCTGCCATTTGTCTGCCCAAACCTGCAACTGATCTATACCATGCTGTATCCTTTGGCAATCTCCTACATGATCCACAATACCACCAATCTTTGTATCATCTTGGATCCTACTAACCCACCCAGCCACATTTTCATACAAGTCATTTATATATATCACAAACAGCAGAGGTCCCAGTACAGATCCCTGTGGAACACCACTAGTCACAGACCTCCAGCCAGAATAAGTCCCATCGACCAATACCCTTCATCTTCTATGGGCAAGCCAATCTGAATCCACACAGCCAAGTCACCATGGACTCCGTGCATCTTAAATTCCACGCATCTTCCATGCATCAATTGGGCCAGATGTAGTGCTTGTTCTTTATTTTCACTATCTAAGTATCTTGAAGCAATTCTACTTTTCTACATCACATCCATTCCTGAACATATTCTAATCTTCCAATATAATAAGCACTCCCCCACCACAATGTACACAATTTGGCGAGATCAAAGTAAAAAATGATGAGTTTGGAGGGAGCTACCTAAGAAGCAACAAATGAAAACTCCACACTAAATAACATGGCCTTTAACCAGTTCACCTACAATGTAGACACTATTACCTATCCTTCAGCATTTGTGGCTTAGATATTTATGTCAAATATTTTGAAAATAATCAGTATAAATCACAGTCAAAGCATTTTAATGTAATATATTCTTACAGTATGCCATAGAAGAAATCTTGCTGAAGGATTGCGGTGCACTGTACTTAATGTGTGTTTGAAGTAGAAGTAGCTGTTGGAAGTGCTGCTGAAAACATTGGGATGAAGTAGTGTAATGGGCAAATGGAAGATAGAAATGAGTATTTGTTTCCAATGAACAAAATAAACAAAAATAATGTAGGCAGCTAGGAAGGAACCTTGTGTAGCAGAGTAAAATGTGCTAACATTTGTTCTGGTCAGTTAGAATCAGAAGATCAATCAATTAATGTTAGATTATCCCACTAAAGTGAACAATAAAATATGGTTATTCTTCTTATTCATGAAGATTTTGAAATGAAGTGAAGTGACTGAACTTCAATTATAATTATTGATCTATACTTTAATTGCTGGTCAAAATATAAAGTGGATTATATTTTGTAACCGGTCTATTTTTTCACCAAAATATCCACCAGCTAAAACATTGCAAAAGCCCTCAAAGCAAGCTGATTTGAATGCTTTGATTTTCAACTCAAATGACAAGAAGGCAATCATATTTACAGCCCCTACCCCATGATCTGGCATTGTATGGTTGGTACATTGGGCAGGAGAGTACACCGCAGATCTTAAGATACAAAGATTTAAGTGAGCAAATATGAGCTAATGTGACCACATAGCTTGGCACATTCAACTAACACTAAGGCTTAACAAGTGTAGAAAGAAATGATTCTGTTCTCCTTCATAATTATTCATTTATAGAATATTGCATTTGAACAGAAGGGAAGTGGATTTTCACCATCCACCCTGACAGCCTCCAAGGCAGCTGAACCTGTGATCACAGTGAGATCAGTCTTCCAGAGAATTAACACGAGGAAAGCACCTGGCCCAGGTGGTGTCCCTGGCCATGTGCTCAGATCTTGTGCTGATCAGCTGGCAGAAGTATTTGCAGACATAATTAACCTCTCCCTGCTTCAATCTCAGGTTCCCACCTGTTTTAAGAAGACCACTATCATCCCGGTACCAAAGAAAAACAAGGTAACATGCCTCAATGACTACTGACCAGTAGCTCTGACATCCACCATCATGAAGTGCTTTGAGAGGTTGATCATGGCACGCATCAGCTCCAGCCTCCCAGACAACCTGAACCCATTGCAATTCACCTATCACCGAAACAGTTCTACAATGGATGCCATTTCCCTGGCCCTACACTCAGCTCTGGAGCATCTGGATAGTAAAGATACCTACATTAGACTGTTGTTTATTAACTACAGCTCTGCCTTCAATACAATAATCCCAAGCAAGCTTGTCACCAGACTCCGAGACCTAGGGCTCAACACCTCCCTCTGTAACTGGATCCTTGACTTTCTAACAAACAGACCACAATCAGTGAGGATAGGCAGCAATATCTCCAGCACAATTATTCTCAACACTGGTGCCCCACAAGGCTATGTCCTCAACCCTCTACTCTGCTCCCTACACACTCATGACTGTGTGGCCAGATTCTGCTCTAACTCCATCTACAAGTTTGCAGATGATACCACCGTTGTAGGCCGTATCTCAAACAGTGATGAGTCGGAGTACAGGAAGCAGATAGAGAGCTTAGTGGAATGGTATCATGACAACAACCTTTCCCTCAATGTCAACAAAACAAAAGAGCTGGTCATTGACTTCAGGAAAGGGGGCGGTGTCCATGCACCTGTCTACATCAATGGTGCTGAGGTAGAGAGGATTGAGAGCTTCAAGTTCCTGGGATTGAGCATCGCCAATAGCCTGTCCTGGTCAAATCATGTAGATGCCAAAGCCAAGAAAGTTCACCAGCGCCTCTACTTCCTCAGGAGGCTAAAGAAATTCCGTATGTTCTCTTTGACACTCACCAACTTTTATCGATGCAACATAGAAAGCATCCTATCTGGATGTATCACGGCTTGGTATGGCAACTGCTCTGCCCAGGACCACAAGAAACTGCAGAGAGTTGTGGACACAGCGCAATGCATCATGGACACCAGCCTCCCCTCCTTGGATTCTGTCTTTACCTCTTGTTGTCTTGGTGAAGCAGCCAGCATCATCAAAGACGCCACCCACCCAGGACATTCTCTCTTTTCTCCTCTTCCATCGAGTGGAAGATACAGGAGCCTGAGGGCACGTACCACCAGACTTAAAGACAGCTTCTACCCCACTGTGATAAGAGTATTGAACGGTTCCCTTATACAATGAGATGGACTACGACCTCACGATCTACCTTATTGTGACCTTACACCTTATTGCACTGCACTTTATCTGTAGCTGTGACATTTTACACTGTACTGTTATTGTTTTTACCTGTACTACCTCAATGCACTCTGTACTAACTCAATGTAACTGCACTGTGTAATGAATTGACCTGTATGATCGGTTTGCAAAACAAGTTTTTCACTGTACCTCGGTACAAGTGACAATAATAAACCAATACCAATACCAATACCAATATTAATTTTGTTTTTATTTGCAACGTTGGCATTGCTGGCAGAGCCACCATTTTATTGCCAAAAACTAACTGTCCTTGAGAAAGAGTTGTGAACTGTTTTCTTGAACCACTACAATTTTTCTGGTGAAGGTACTTTCACGGTGCTATTGGGCAGGGAGTTCCAGGATTTAAACTCCAACACAATGATAGGGGATAGTGATATATTTCCAAGTCAGGGCAGTGTGTGACTTGGAGAGAAACTTGAAGGTGGTGACGTTCCCTTGCTTCTTACTGTCTTTGTACTTTTCAATGGTATATGTCATGGTTTAAGAGGTATTGTCAGAATAATGAAATGTACTTATGGAATATAAGATCAACTGTTCAATTTAATGATTTAACAATGATCAACTTATCGAATCATGGAAGGATAGAAATCTCAAATATAAATGCAGGCTATTCACTCATTGCATCTATGCTTGCCAAAAATGGACTTCCCAGCTGTTATGTGATAGCCCTCAGGTCATGATTCACCAAATGGCCATTCTTAAGATATATGAGATAAGATAAGATATCTTTATTAGTCACATATACATCAAAACACACTGTGAACTACATCTTTTTGCGTAGTGCTCTGGGGGCAGCCTGCAAGTGTCGCCACACTTCCGGCACCAACATAGCATGCCCACAGCTTCCTAACCTGTACATTTTTGGAATGTGGGAGGAAATCGGAGCACCTGGAGGAAACCCATGCAGACACAGGGTGAACGTACAAACTCCTCACAGACAGTGGCCGGATTTGAACCTGGGTCACTGGCGCGGTAAAGCATTACGAAATGTGCTGGGGGTTTCTGTCTCCTAAACCAAGTTCCAGACAACACATTGAGTGAATTTTGTTCTCAAATCTTCCATGATCTTGATACTAATCAAATCTTTGTTTTATTGATCTCTCTCCTAAGGGAAATAGATCCTTCCTACTTACCTTGTCTATGTTCTTCATAATGTTATATACTTCAATTAAATCTCTCCTCAGTCCCCTTTATTCCAAAGAAATTGATTGAGAGTGGCACAGTAGTGCAACAAGGAGAGCCGCTGCATCACAGTGCCAGAGACCTTGGTTCAATCATGACTTCAGATGCAGTCTGTGTGGAGTTTGCAAGTTTTCCCTGTGACTGCATGGGTTTCTTCAGTGTGCTCTGCTTTCCTCGCAAATCCCAAAGACACACGAGTTGGTACTGTAAATTGGTCACTGTAAATTGCCTTTACTGTGTAGGTGAGTGGTAGAATCTGGGAGGAGTTGATGAGAATGTAGGGAGAATAAAAAATAGGATTAATGTGGATTAATGTAAATGGGTGGTGGTGACTGGCATGGATTCAATAGTTTCTGTGCTGTGTCTCTCTATGATTTTAAAACAACCCCAGACTCGACAATCTCATGTCATAACTACATTTTTTTTTAAATCCCAGCAACATACTCATAAATCTCCTCATACTGTCACATCCTTCCTCTAGTGTGACCAAAACTGTACACTGTGCTGACCCAATGTTTTATATAGCTCTTTTGTTTATTTCCTTTGACATAAATTTTTTATAATGAAAATCTTATTTTTATTTGATGGCCTGGCTAATAAATGAAGCACTTTCTATTGAAATTAATTGCACAGCTACAAATTTCTATTTCAGTAAACTACTTCAATATGCCAAATTGCACCGCTGGAATTCTCACTTCTTGCACTCACATCGAGCTGGGGAGTAACTTCCTTCTTATCAATGTCACAGTTCACAGCAGAAGAGTAGAACATTAGTTGTTAGGCCCTTCTATAATAATGTTGGATGAGACTTCTTACCTTTTCTTTTGTGCTGCCTTCTCTATCAATTTTAGCCCAAGCCCACACCCACACCCCCAAAGCCCCCACCCATCTATGTCAATGTGTGTCTGCGTGAGGAATACAGGCAGGCGAGTCATCCTGAATGGAATCAAAGCAAAAGTCCTTGGCAGAGGGCTAAGGACAGCAGTCTGGATCACCATGCTCTAAACCACTACTCAGTCATGGTGTGTCATCAATCAGTTTGCAAACACTTTAACACAAACAGAGCTGCTCTGTTAGGAGTGTTAATTCTTAGAAGCAGCTTCCTTTTTAAGCAAAAATAGTTTTGGAAGAGAAGCAGAAATTGCTGCAAGTGAACAATGAGCCCATAAGCATGTGTACATGGAAAGGATAGATTAATATTTCAGCTAAAAGCTTACATTGCAGTCCTGTGAGAAAACATCTATGATGGTATTTTTGAAATTTGGAAAAAACATGGCATTGGTATCCGCTCCAACAAGACTTTGTAACTGAATAAAAATTAACAAACTGCAGATGCTGGAAGTCTGAAATAAAACCAGAAAATGCTGGAGACACTCAGCTGGTGATGCAATATAGTGGAAAGAAAAACAGACTTAACAATGCAAACCAAAGTCCCTTCATCTGAACTGGGATAGAGAGAAAAAAGATTTTTAAGTTGCAGAGAGGGTGTGGGTGTGGAGGGAGTGCAGATGGATAGGACAAAGGGAATACCTCTGATGGGGAAGATCACAAGTTGTCATGATAAACTATTGATAAAGGCATCTGGCTGATGGGAGGGTGTGCGTTGTGTGTGTGTGCGTGTGCGTGTGTGTGTGTGTGTGTGTGTGTGTGTGTGTGTGTGTGTGTGTGTGTGTGTGTGTGTGTGTGTGTGTGTGTGTGTGTGTGTATGTGAGAGAGAGAGAAAGACTAAAGAACACTTTAAAATGTGAAATGCAGTTCAGAACTGTATGAAATGCCAAGCAGAGCAGAGCTTTACTAGATAAAGGAAAACTGAGTAAATATTACAGATGTCATAGTAGAACCATTGCCTCATTGTGCTAAAGAGGCAGTTCCTTGGGGCCAAGGATGTCTTGAATCCAGTCCTGTGGGTCCTGAGATCTTTGAAGAGGATTGTGCTTCCCTTCCATTTACCTGGTTCACTGGAAAGTTTTAAACTGTGTAATATGCATTAAAAAATGAGATGTTAACAGAAATAACTTCAAATCATCCAGAAAATCTGCCTGTCCGGCACCACCAAAATCCTAGGCAAGCTGGATAAATGGAGTTTTACGGTAGTGTGGATGGGTACTTGTTGGTCAGCATGGACATGTGGGCTGAAGCACCTGTTTCTGTGCTGTATGACATCATGATTCCATAACAAGTTTAAGCCATTAATGATTACATCTTCAATAGGTACAGTTACTGGGCTCAAATATAACTGATCTGGCCCATATCCTGAACTACTAAACCCAATCTGTCAATCCCCTCATTGTAAACCTTGCCCCCATCCCTCGGCCTCTTCCTCACAGCTCACAATCTTCTCCCACACAACACAAAATCAGTACTTCCTCATTTCCTCCTCACACTTTGCATTATCATAGTGTGCTATAGTGCAGGGAAAAGCGTTTTGTTATTTCAATCTGTAGTGTTTACATTGGTGACATTGTGGATTGCATTGAAGGACAAAGTTTTGATGGTGCATCTTTCCTCTTGGATCAGATGCCAAGCAGAGCTAAACAAGTTGAAGATCTTAAAGTTATTTCAATTTAATGTATGGAATACAGTTTGAATCTGTATGAATCTGATAGCAAGTTTGCTGTAATTTCAAATGCTTTGAGCTTGCTGTTGTTTTTCATAAAGTTAATAATTCTTCAGTAAAGAGTTTGCCAATTTGAGAATACCTGAGCATCCTGCTCTACCCCCTTTGGTTCTCATTCACTGAAGCCTCTCTGTTCTGCTCACTGAGCAGCAAGGAGTCAGACAATTGAATCATTATTGAACAATGACAAGACTATTTGCTGTTCCAGAGGGAATAATTGTTGCTGTGGTAACATTGGTCCAGCAAAGAACGCTCCTGGACTTCAAACTCTGATGACATGCTTCCATCCATTTTCTAACCTTAAAATCTCTTCCAGATTTTTCCCTACAGTGCATGAAATAGCTTGGAGGTTGCAGTCAATAGGTATCACATCAGAGACTATTAGTTCCACTGATACCTACTCTGACCAAAATGAGAGCAATTTGAGTCCACTGTCAAGTATGTGGCAACAGAGTACATAGAAAATCATTATTTGATTAGGTTGCTGCAACTTAGCTTGAAGAAAAGGATGACCTTAGCCTGTGGTAATATAACTTTACCTGAGGTTGAGCAATCATAGTAAACTTAATGTGGAGATTAACAAGATAACCTCTCTTTCAAACCTCTACGTTTCAAATTCAATCTGACCCCAGAGACTCGTTACCATCTCAGGAATCAATGTCCCTAAATGCGGGATACTTGACTGCAAAATTTGTGGTAGTGGGGGACTGTGCTGTCCCCTGATATTCAATGTAAAGATAGACTTACACATACACTGGCATAGATGTGATTGCAGTATACTGTGTATTACCATTTTGTGTTTCTTCTTCATCTATGTGGTACCGTGTGTTTCATGAATCTTACCACCTTCTGTCTCGTCAGTCAGTATTTTATTATAACATAATAGCAGGAAGAAAAAAGCCAAACTGCCTACAATCCAATGGGACTCCACCTCTGGTGACTACCCTGGTCACCCTGTCTGACTCCAGAAAAACTGAGAGGTCTCATTTATTATAAAATCCTGCCACCCATTATCATCTGTAGGTTCTGCAGTCCATTATGTTACATTAAGCTTCACTCTCCCACTTCTCCTGGACTGAGCAAATGGGAATTTAGCCGGAGCTACCTCCCTGTTCTTTATCTGTATGGTACCTATATTAACACTTTGATGCAATTTCAATGTTACATATTCACAATGGGGTTACACTTGAATTGGGAAAGCACTAATTCTGATGTAGTGAGATTTCAGATAGGAAAATATAAACTCCAAGACTTCCCATTACCTCTTCACTTTGAAGTGCACTGTCTTTGCTGTTCTTGTATGTGATAACCTGAGTTAACCATACCATTATAACAGATGAAATGTCAATCTGCAAACAAACCATCACATCAGGGTTTCAATTGAAATAGCTCTGCTTTTATTTGCTTTTTGAAATGCATTTTTTGTGACTTGTAGGTAACAACTATTTGATCACTTAGCATTTCCACTGACCCTGGGTGTGAATCCATGTATTCTGGATTCCCAGGTTGTTACTGTCTGACTAATTTCATAGTTTTTGTGGATAGTCAGAAAACACAAGTTGTCAGAGAAGAAGGTTGGCAACTTGTTAAGAAGAAACATATAAACCCCTTCCATTCAGAAGCAGAACCTATGGTTTTCTCATGGCTTACTGAGAAAACAATGAGTAAACCATGGGTTCAGTTAATGGTAATTGTTAACTTTCTGGGCACGCACATCACAAATTACCTTAACTGGACAACTACCCAGCCCCATTGATGTAGGTACAGGTTGTCACTTATTTCTCTAGATCAAAGCTGATCCTAGGGACTCACTCGAACCTCAAGGGTCAATTTGCCAATGATCCAATGAAACATGACTTTTAGTAACTGCAAGATCACTCTTTCTGACCGCAGGAAGGATGAGAAGTCATGGACATGGACAGCCACCAGAGAAACTAAACAGTTGAACAAGGAAGTGGCATTTTTTACTGTATCTATCAGATAAATAGATCCTTAGCCACTGTGGGAAGGCTCACTGCTCACACATCACTTTCTTTTCCCACACCACTACCATGCATTGTCACATTTCCTTTCATCTGTTATGATGTTCAACAGCCTATGTATATAATGGTTGTACTCCTTGACATATTTAAATAGGACTTTGACATATTTCTAAGAATGTTGTCATAAGGAAGCAATTCCCACTCTTCCATGTATAATCTTGACTCCTCAAGCAACATAATTCTACAAAGCCCTAGATTCTTTTCATCATACAAACTTCAAATGCCCATAAGAATGCCCAAAAGACTTCTTGTGCTGGCTAATATTTTACAGAGAATAAAATAGCCACTGTCACAAGGCACTGTGTGTTGGACAAATTCTACAGAAGTTAAATGCACAACACTCCAGAGTAAATACATAACAGGGTCAATACTGACAGGTATTCAAAAGGTGTAGACATCTACAGACAATCAACCCATTAGAAATGAATTCCCAAAAGGATGAGCAGTAAATCTTAGTAACACATATTTAAGGTGTGAAGGAGTGAAAGAAGCACCATTTCAAGCACATCATCTTTGGACAATGTATTGAGGATCTTGTGTGCTTTGACTGTTCTCACAAAGTGTACCATTAGCAAATTAGTTCTGTAATATACCTGCATGTTATCTTATAACAAGTATAGATAATGATAGTTACACTTTGCAATTTTCTCCTCAGATTTTATATACTGCACATTTACACCCTCATTCAATCTCTTCCTGTTCAGAACCTTAGAGGATATATTTCATTCATGACATCTTCTGGCATCAACCCACATACTTTGATATCCCCCTTCAGCTAAGCTGATAAAGATTATTTAGAATGAGCAAACTATTGACAGATCTCATTATTTATATTGCTTAGAGAGCTTCTGGCTAAAATTTGAGCTGCACTTTGGAAGCCATAAATCTTGAGCAACGTGGTTTTATTAGGAATGAATTCTTGCTTGAATATGATGGATAGTTTACAAATACAAATTCTTCTGCTGTGGACTCTTTTGTGGTTTGCCTGCATCTGAGGCAAAGAAAGTTTTTGATCAAGTTGAATGACAATGTGTGCTTTATTCTTCAGGCAATATTGATGCTTCCTTCATCAAAATAAATTGTTGTACTTGAACATAAATATTTTATAGCAATTTTCAGTACTACCTTTTTGCCCCCTAAGTTTAGTATTACACAGTTCTTTATCTTTGCCATTTGTTTCAGTCATAACAATTATGAATAGCTTCTGTTAATATGTATTTTATAAAACAGCAGGGTTTTCTTCCATATAAGGGTTAAAAGATGATTGTTCTTTACTGGTTTCAAAAGAAATTACAAAATATCTTCCACTGAAATCGGATTAGATAAACTCACTAAAGCACAGACATTAGAAGTGAATCATTCCATTCAAACCATTGTGGATTTTTGTTAAAGCTATTCAGAAGTCATTACTCCCCCATCTTCCCCACCAAACCCCCATAACCATGCATCAACCACTTCAGATATTTATCTATTCTCCTCTTAAAAGATGCCCCACAAAAGATATTTTATGTTTCTTTAGTTGAAAGAAAATTTGTAAACCCCTGATTTGTGATTTACTAGCAATTTAAAGTGTTAACTTGTTAAAAATGGTAACAACATTTCTTACTTCATCCATCAAAATCATTTTTATTTCTGAAAACTTCTATATTCTCTCTGCTCCAACGAAAATAGTGCTCTATCTCAAATTTCTCTTCACGTGGCTCTCATCATCCTGGTTAATCTATTTCTACAATCTCTATACTTGGTATTTAAAATTGTTTCTATGCCAGGTGCCCCAAACTGCACAGAATACTTGAATTGTGAATTGATGAATTCTTTATATAATTTTATAATTATTTCATAACAATTTAGCTTCCAGTTGAGGTGTGTTATCTATTGTAACACCGAAAGATGTCTGCCTTAGTTTGGCAATATCATTCACACAATTATACAGCATGGAAACAGCCCCTCAGCCCACTGCATCTACGCCAATCATTAAGCATCATTGTACACCAATCCTATGCTAACACCAGTTTTTTCTCTTGCATCGCCATTAACTCTCCCTCCTCCAATTCCCCTGCCACCCTCCTACACTAAGGGCAATTAACAGTAGCCAACTAATCTCCCACCCAGCATGTCTTTGTCATGCGGGAGGAAACAAGAGCGCTCGGGGAAACCCATGCAGTCACAGCAAGGATGGTCAAATTCCACATGGAAGCACTCAAGGTCAAAAATCAAACCTGGGCCTCTGGAGCAGCTCTAGTACCTGCACCACTGTGCTCTTTTCACCTTCCCGATCTTGCATGATACCAGACTCCAGAGATTTACTGTTTGTAATGTTTTCAGAATGCACTGAAGGACAGCAAATGTATGCCAAGAGGTAGAGGTTTATTTATATATAGTCTATTTATTTGTTGGATCTTTGAGTTGTTGTTGCAAAATGAATGTTCATTATCTTGTCCAATAGGATCACAACACAAACATATTGAGAAGACAGCATTTTACATGCTTATAGATACT
Organism: Pristis pectinata; assembly: GCF_009764475.1. Classification (NCBI taxonomy): domain Eukaryota; kingdom Metazoa; phylum Chordata; class Chondrichthyes; order Rhinopristiformes; family Pristidae; genus Pristis; species Pristis pectinata. The sequence goes on along the minus strand of NC_067408.1, from coordinate 39,332,518 downwards.
TTACACTCACTCTCTTTTTGTTAATGCAACTGTTCAATACTGGGTCGTGTCTGCAATTTCAGGTACAATGACTGGAATGTCCTCATCAAGTGCATGTAACATATGCTTCACGCTTTCACCTCCAACATCAGCATATTCATACAGTATTTGCAGCAGGGCATCCATATTGTTGGAGGTCTTGTTCTCAATTGTATTGTCATCTTGCAATAGAAGGACTATGGATTTTTCTATGCTTGTTATAGACATCACTGATGTAGAACCCAATCTCTCTAGTAATGACTAAAAGCTGTTATTAGTGTGGTAAAAACTGACAAAATTTCTTGATTCCGAACAATATTCCAAGTCCCCCCTTGTTGTTATAGAAAAGCACTGGGTTGGCCTTGTGCATCCTTTATTACATGACTCTTAATGCACCTATACCTCAACTTGATACATCTCACATCGACTTCAACTCACATATAATACCTGTATCAATAACAAGAAATTCATTGGTTAATCTTGCATTCATCATATGCACCATTGTTCCTTGCTCTACATTTGTTTCATCCTTCTTGAACAATTGGTGCAATGGTATGAAGATAATTGCAAGATCTGAAAGGAATTGCACATTATACTGCAGCAGCCCTAGGAATGACCTTGGCTCGGCTATATTTTGAAGCTTTAGCACATTGGTAATACTTTCCAATATTTCCTTCTCTGGTCATAGGCCATTGGCAAAAAATGTGTACACGTTCTCATTGCAAAAATGGGCATTTGCTTCACGTCAATTTCACATTGTGCTTATGTAATCCTCTAAACCACCATAATCAAAAGATAGTCTTCTGTCTTCATGGCCACCGATAAATCATCTTCGGTGAGATGGATATGGATACATCGTGATATAGGCCAGTGGCAGATGTGGGCAGAGAAATGGCAGATGGAGCTTAACCAGGATAAATGTGAGGTGTTGCATCTTGGTAGGACTAACGTCAAGAGGCAGTGTACTCTTAAGGGCAAGACCCTTAACAGCAGAGAGACCTTGGGGTGCAAGTCCATGACTCATTGAAAGTGGCTACACAGGTAGACAGGGTGGTTAAGAAGTCCTATGGAATGCTTGCATTTATTAATCGAGGTATTGAGTATAAGAGTCAAGAAGTTATGATGCATCTCCATAGAACTCTGGTTAGGCCACATTTAAAGTATTGCGTGCAATTCTGGTCACCTCACTATAGGAAGGATGTCATGCTTTAGAGAGGGTGCAGAGCAATTTTTCTAGGATGCTGCCTGGATCAGAGGACATGTGCTATCAGGAGAGGCTGGACAAACTTGGGCTTTTTTCTCTGGAGTGGCGGAGGCTGAGGGGTGATCTGTTGGAACTGTATAAAATTATGAGGGGCATAGATAGGGTGGACTTGATATCTTTTTCCCATTATTGAGCGATCCAATACCAGAGGGCATGCATTTAAGGTGAGAGGGGGTAGGTTCAGAACAGACGTGAGGGGTAAGTTTTTTACTGAGAGAGTAGTGGATACCTGGAATGTGTTGCCTGATAGGGTGGTGGAGGCAAATTCACTGGAGGCTTTTAAGAGGGGCTTGGATGGGCACATGAATGAGAGGAAAATAGAGGGCTATGGGCATTCTGTAGATAGGAGGGATTAGCTATGTCGGCACAACATTGTGGGCCAAAGGGCCTGTTCTGTGCTGTACTGTTCTATGTCCTATGTTCTATCTTTGTATCAAACAATAATTCACTTCTTGCAAGATTTTATTCATTGTGACCAGGAAAATCTTGATTGAACATGTGATTTGACAGAGAAACATTGTGTATGAGTAAAGCCCTTTGTATACATTGACGGGCAGGTACAGCTGTCTATGTCTAACAATGTTCAATTGTTGGTAGGCATAGGTGAGTTTCAGTTTTGTGAACACTGTCAGTCCTGCCACTCCACATGTAGATCTTGTGAAGTGGGTAGCAGATAATGTTCACCATCTGCAGCTTGATTTAGAGTGACTTTGTAGTTTCCACAGAGGTGAGATGAAAATTAGTGGTGTTGTAGATAGTGAAAAAGGTTGTTTAAACCTGCTGCATGATATAGATCAACTGGAAAGTTGGGCAGAGCAATGGTAAATGGAATTTAATACTGACAAATGTAAGGTGATGTATTTTGAGAAGGAAAACAAGGGTAGAACATATACAGTAAATGAAAGGATGCTAGGGTATGCAGATGATCTGAGGGACCTTGGGGTACAACTTCATAGATCCCTGAAAGGGGCAGCATAGGTAGATAAGTGGGTTAAGAAAGCATATGGGATGATTGCCTTCACTGTGTTTCTTTCAATATTCTGGGATAACTGCCATCAGCCCCTGGGGACATATCCAATTTCTCCAAGGATTTTCAAAATCAACCTTTATTGTTTCCAAATATTAGGCTTCCTTGGTTTGGATCCAATGTGATAATTAATCTAAGACACTATAAATCTTGCAGCCAACCTTTCACAGTTGTGCCTGAATTAAAAGGTCTACAACACACAGACAATGCCTATGGTAAACTACTCCTCACATGTGTGAACATTAGCACTGTCATTTTGCACTCTTTCAGAGAGAGAAGAGAAGGTTGGAAGGGTATAGGGCAGCCAGCTGGAGGTCGTGGGGGAAGGTGTTTGGAGTGAGCGCGACTTTGGAAATGAACACAGATTATGGTGGATGATTGAGGAGGATGGAAAACAGTGAGGGGAAGGGAGGGGTTGAGAGGAGAGCCCTGGGGAGGGATGGATAAATGATCAGGGATGTAGGTGGGTAATTTGGGTATTTGGCTGGGGGGGGGTGGTGGAGTGGGCAGAGGAAATAATTGGGGGTTCTCTCAGAGGATGATTGTCCATGAGAAAGTGAGTGGGAGGGGAGGGGCAAGGTGTTGACAGGGGTTGGTCCCTGAAGAAATGATCAAGTAAGTGGCTGAGTGGATGCCAAGGATAGTCCAAGAAAAAAGTTCAGTGAGGGATTCAGACAGAGATATAAAGGGTCATGAGAACAACAGCATGATGTAAGGTGTGGAGAAGGGGTGTAGATGTAATGGACATGGGGGCAATCGTTGAGGAAGAATTCAAAGAATTTAATTTGAGGAAGATCTACACTTTGACTCCCTAGCAAGTGTTTATGTAGTTGAGGCCAAATCAAAACTCAGTCCTTCTGTTACGTTCTGCTTCAGTTTTTAAGGCATGATTCATATGAAGTTATTCTTTGTCATTCTATGTGTGAAGTTATTCTATGATGCCCAGTAGTCTATACTCTTTCTCACATGCACAAAAGGCATGGTTTAAATATCTAGAACTGTGATGTACAAAATGATGATGATGTTGATAAAAGTCACTCATCAAGTTTTGCAAGTTTATTGATGCAATATAGAAAGTATCTTAAATGGATGCATCACAGCTTGGTATGGCAACTGCTCTGCCCAGGACTGCAAGAAACTGCAGAGAATTGTGGACACAGCTCAGCACATCATGGAAACCAGCCTCCCCTCCATGGACTCTGTCTTTACCTCTCGCTGCCTTGGCGAAGCAGCCAGCATAATCAAAAACCCCAGCCACCCAGGTCATTCTCTCTTCTCCCCTCTCCCATCAGGCAGAAGATACAGGGGCCTGAGGGCAGATACCACCAGGCTCAAGGACAGCTTCTAGCCCATGGTGATAACACCATTGAACGGTTTCCTTATACGATGAAATGGACTCTTGACATCAGGCAGAGGATACAGGAGCCTGAGGGCACATACCACCAGGCTCAAGGACAGCTTCTATCCCATTGGGGTATAAGTATTGGTTTATTATTGTCACTTGTATCGAGGTACAGTGAAAAACTTGTCTTGCATACCGATCATACAGGTCAATTCATTACACAGTGCAGTTACATTGAGTTAGTACAGAGTGTATTGAGGTAGTACAGGTAAAAACAATAACTGTACAGAGTAAAGTGTCACAGCTACAGAGAAAGTGCAGTGCAATAAGGTGCAAGGTCATAACAGAGTAAGTCGTGAGGTCAGAGTCCATCTCATCATATAATTCAATAGTCTTATCACAGTGGGATAGAAGCTGTCCTTAAGCCTGGTGGTATGTGCCCTCAGGCTCCTGTATCTTCTACCTGATGGAAGAGGAGAGAAGAGACAATGACCCAGGTGGTGGGGTCTTTGATTATGCTGGCTGCTTCGCCAAGGCAGCGAGAGGTAAAGACAGAGTCCAAGGAGGGGAGGCTGGTTTCCATGACGCATTAGACTGTGTCCACAACTCTCTGCAGTTTCTTGCGGTCCTGGGCAGAGCAGTTGCCGTACCAAGCCGTGATGCATCCAGATAGGATGCTTTCTATGTTGCATCGATAAAAGTTGGTGAGTGTCAAAGGAGACATACCAAATTGCTTTAGCCTCCTGAGGAAGTAGAGACGCTGGTGAGCTTTCTTGGCCGTGGCATCTAGGTGATTTGACCAGGACAGGCTATTGATGATGTTCACTCGCAGGAACTTGAAGCTCTCAACCCTCTCGACCTCAGCACCATTGATGTAGACGGGTGCATGTACACCGCCCCCTTTCCTGAAGTCAATGACCAGCTCTTTTGTTTTGTTGACATTTGAGGGAAAGGTTGTTGTCATGACACCATGCCATTAAGTCCTCCATCTCCTTCCTGTACTCAGACTCATCGTTGTTTGAGATATGACCTACAATGGTGGTATCATCTGCAAACTTGTAGGTGGAGTTAGAGCAGAATCTGGCCACACAGTCATGAGTGTATAGGGAGTAGAGTAAAGGGCTGAGGACGCAGCCTTGTGGGGCACCAGTGTTGAGAATAATCGTGCTGGAGGTATTGCTGCCTATCCTCACTGATTGCAGTCTGTTGGTTAGAAAGTCAAGGATCCAGTTACAGAGGGAGGTGTTGAGTCCTATGTCTCAGAGTTTGGTGACAAGTTTGCTTGGGATTATTGTATTGAAGGCAGAGCTGTAGTCAATAAACAATAGTCTAATGTAGGTGCCTTTACTGTCCAAATGCTCCAGAGCTGAGTGTAGGGAGATGGTGTCCACTGTAGACCTGTTTCAGTGATAGGCGAATTGCAATGGGTCCAGGTTGTCTGGTAGGCTGGAGTTGATGCGTACCATGACTAGTCTCTCAAATCATTTCATGATGGTGGATGTCAGAGCCACTGGTCGGTAGTCATTGAGGCATGTTACCTTGCTTTTCTTCGGTACCAGGATGATAGTGGTCTTCTTAAAACAGGTGGGAACCTGAGATTGAAGCAGGGAGAGGTTAAATATGTCTGCAAATACTTCTGCCAGCTTATCAGCACAAGATCTGAGCACATGGCTAGGGACACCATCTAGGCCAGATGCTTTCCTCATGTTCATTCCCTGGAGGTCTGATCTTACATCCTCAACGGTGATCACGGGTTCAGTTGCATTGGCGGCTGTCAGGGTAGGTGGTGACAATCCACTTCCCTTCTGTTCAAAACGCACATAGAATGCGTTAAGCTCATCAAGAAGGGATGTGCTATTGTTAACTATGCAGCCCGTCTTTGTCTTGTAGCCTGTTATGGCATGTAAGCCCTGCCATAACTGACGGCTGGTCAGGGACTCTATTTTGAGTCGGTATTGCCTCTTGGCATTCCTGATTGCTTTCCGAAGGTCGTATCTCGATTTCTTGTGCAGGTGAGGATCACCAGATTTGTGTGCAGCAGTCCTCGACTTCAGTAGGGAGTGGATCTCCCAGTTCATCCGTGGTTTCCTGTTTGGGATCACCAGTATTGTCCTCTTTGGTACACAGTCCTCAACACACTTGCTGATAAAGTCCGTGAAGGTGGTGGCATACTCATCAAGGCTGGCAGCTGAGTCTTTGAACATGGACCAGTCCACTGTCGCAAAGCAGTCACGCAGAAGCTCATCTGTTTCCTCAGACCAGCACTGCATGAGTCTCTGTACCGGATCCTCCCGTTTCGGTTTCTGTTTGTATGCAGGGAGAAGGAGCACAGCCTGGTGGTCTGATTTCCCAAAGTGAGGGTGAGGGGTGGGTAGGAAGGCATCTTTGATGGTTGTATAGCAGTGGTCAAGGGTGTTAGTGCCCCTGGTGGAGCAGGAGATGTGCTGGTAGCATTTTGGTAACACACTCTTTTGGTTGGCCTGGTTGAAGTGGCCTGCAATAACGAAGAGGGCCTCAGGGTATCCTGTCTTAAGGTTGTTGACCACAGAGTATAGCTCATTGAGTGCAGGCTTCATGTCCATCTGTGGTGGGATGTAGACTGCCATGAGGATAGCTGAAGTGAACTCCCTTGGCGGATGGAATGGTTGACATTTCGCCATTAGATATTCCGGGCTGGGTGAGCAGGAGCGCGCCAGGACTGTCACGTCCGAGCACCACAAGTTATTGATTAAGAAGCAGACCCCTCCGCCCTTAACTTTGCCTGAGGACGCTGTACGGTCCATTCAATGGATTCTGAAGCCCTCAGGTTGAATGGCACAGTCAGGTGAAGCAGGTGTAAGCCACGTTTCGGTGAGACATAGCACAGAGCACACAGCAGTGGCAAGACTATCGAATAGTTCCCTTATATGAATGAGGTGGACTCTTGACCTCACAAACTACCTTGTTATGACCTTGCACCTTATTGTCCACCTGCACTGCACTTCCTCTGCAGCTGTGACACTTTACTCTGTATTCTGTTATTGTTTTTACCCTGTACTACCTCAATGCACTGTGTAATGAATTGACCTGTACGATCAGTATGCAAGACAGATTTTTCACTGTACCTCGGTACAAGTGACGATAATAAACCAATACTAGTACCAAGAGGATTTCAAGGTCATCAACTTCCAGTTGTTTTACACCTGATTATAGATTTCAACTCTTATCCTCAGACAAAGTACCTTTGTCTTGCCTTTCCCTACTTCTGTAAAAACATGTCAAGTGCCATGTACATCACAGGAAGGTCACTGTCTTCAACCTTTCTCATGGGATGATAATGTGTGCGAATCCTTTCATGTTTTCTCAAGTCATTGAATAGAAAAACTACCTAGAGTACAGCAGGTTACATATTTCCGTGAAAACTTAATTGTTCTTCAGATTATGTGCTTTTGTCTATGACTGAACAAATGTATAAAGAGTGATAGGACCTTGATTTAATGCATAATACAATATATCATTTTATTTTCAGAGTTCTGTTCTAATGGAGAAATGAAACAATAATCACTATGAAGAAATTATATTTCATAATGTCATCATGGTCTCAAATACCAATATTTATATTATACAATCTTTGCATTTGTATTTAAAATAATTACAAAGTGTGTACTCTTCTTATCTTATAAAATGAATATTTATTGTTAAATCGCACCTTAACTTAAAAACTGGAACTCAAAGCACACAGAGACATTCAACAATATTAAAAGAATTTGATAATTTTGGCAGCTGGTTAAGTCACGGCAGCTTAGCCAGCTGTCAATTTTATTCATAGAATTTTTGAGAGAGGAATTTGTTCTGGCCTCCATATTTGACAGATTTATGTCACAGAAACCCTGTCAATACATAGCACCTCACTGATAAGTACCAGCATAATTTTGTCCAAAAAGATATGAAAACCATATGCAGTAGGTGCCCTTAACTGACCAGAAAATTTAGCCTTTGCTCACCTTACATATGGGAATTAGGAACAAAAGCTGATTTTACACTTAGTCTATTCGATTTGAAATGCCATGCAAATCATTCTGGGTCTTCTGGATTTGGACTTCTTATAAAGTTGCAGAGGGAATACCATCAGACGGCATTGCCTTTATAATTGTTATTAAATAAACTGATTCTCAGAAAGTACAGGAATATTCCCCTGCCCTCACAAAATGCCATTTGATCCACTCGACCTACCTTAAGGCTACTTTCAGACAGGAACGGGATCCAGAATTGATGTCCTCAAATGGACAAACTGCTTGTGGTATCCTGGAAGCTATTGATATCTTACCCAAGGGAAGTTAATATGTCTAAGGGATCAGATTCAGACCAGCAACATTGCTGCCTTCATGCTCAAAACAGAGTGATGCAAATCATTCTTCTTTGAGCATTAATCCTTTGTATTTTGCCATGTTTGTAGTCAGGCAGGAATTAAAGAAAGCCCTTGTGAATGTTGTGTATCTGATGCTAGGTTCCTTTGATGCTGCTGCAAGTTTTTCATTGCACCTGTACATAAAAGTACTTGTGCATATGACAATAAACATGACTTTGACTTTGACTTAGATAGTTCTGGACATATTTCTCATTCTTGGCTCATTGTCTTTTATTCCTCTTGGTTGTTTAACATTACCTGATTAGTAAATGACTGCAGTATGCATTTCAATCATTTTTCTGATTTGCCTGCCTGCTTCAATATTGCTAATTTTGTGCTTGGGTTACAATATGTGCCCACACCAGCAATCTTCTTTCTTAATGGACTCCAGTGTGAAAAAATCTAGGGATCAATTTTAACTGTTCCCATTTGACAGGAAAATGATGGCACAAGCCCATTTTGCAAACCTCCCAATTTCACTTCCCATTAAAATTAAATTTGTTACTACTGAGCCATTTAAGTTTATTAACTAGAACTGTACGTGAAACTTTTACTCATCTAAAGGCTGGGAGACAGCTGTTAGCTAGAACCTAACTGTCTTTAGCTCATTCCATGTTGACTGAAGGGACAATGTTTTCTGAACCCATCGGTTTAATCTCATTTTGTGTAATGTATTTCCCAAATGGAATAGAGTTTCTCACTGTTTAGGCAATATTTGGGTGACCAGTGGGTGGGGTAACTTTGTGGATGAAAGGTGATGAAAATATTGATGGTCGCATCGTAAGTGTATTTTATTGACCAGGCATTGAAATTGCTAATTCAAGCTCCTAATTAGCAATTTCAATGCCTGGTCAATAAAATACACTTACGATGCGACCATCAATATTTTCACCTGAGACCTCTGGTACTTAATGTTTGATGAAATATCCCATTCACCCATCGACGATATGCTAACTGTATTATACGGTGTCTCCCTCCACTCATTCCTCAGTTTTTAAGTTTTCAGTTTCTGTGGCCCATTATGTTCTTGCTCCTTTATCTACATGATGTCTTCCTGTTCAACAACCCTTTGGGAATGTTATGTTCTTCTAAATTTGGCCTCATCTTACTCCCCAACAGTTACGCTCTGCCTTCAGCTTGACAGATGAAGGCTCTGTAATTCCTTCCTTAAATTAATTTACTTTATCCCTTCTCTTTTCCTTTAAGGTTTAGTTTAAGAACTTCTTCCTTTTTTTTCACCTTTCCTAATGACTCATTCTTTGGTTCTGTATTCATTCTGGTCAACTTTTGTTCATCTGTCCTAATGACTCACTCTTTGTTTCTGCATTAATTCTGTTTGATTTTTTTTCAGGATTTTAAAATAACATTATTAACATTATTTTAAAAAAAGTAAAAAGTAAGAAAAATGGAAATGTTGCTCTTAGTGTCCATTAGGCCCTTCAGCCCCTTTAAAACCATCTGGCCACCGAAAACATCAAGCTTACCCACAGACTGCACGCTCCCCATCCAGGGACACCTGGAACAGTGTTGCGTACCAGCAACAATAGAAACACAACGAGCCATGTTTAAATGTTAGACTCTATTTATTAGTGACTACTTTTCATAATAAGAAAAATAAAAATGTTTGATATCAGACATTGACCAAAGTAAACCAAAGTGTGCGTGTGGCAAGTTCCCAAACCCCAAGTCTAGGAGCAGTTCTCAAAGTTCAGTTCCATCAGTCATGAAGCAAGATGATGAGCGAAAGCTTCCGAAAACACACGTTAGAATGTAGAGAGAAGGAGTTTACGAATTCCACAAGTTCCACAATGGAACTAATACAACACTACAATCGCTGAAGATCTCCGTTGCTTTTAGTCAGAAATATCTGCCACTCCGAGGGCACTCCTGGTACAGGTTAACGACAAAGTGGACTCCACAGATTGCTCTACAAATCCATGGATGGATTGTAAAGTCTCTCTCTCTCTCTATCTCTCTCTCTCTCTCTCTCTCTCTCTCTCTCTCTCTCCTCTCTCTCTCTCTCTCTCTCTCTCTCTCTCTCTCTCTCTCTCTCTCTCTCTCTCTCTCCTCCCCCCCCCTCTGTCCGAGACACATCTGCAGTTGCCAGCACCCCAAAATGACTCCAAAATGACTCAGTCCAATTATAGAAGCTTTTTCGCTCCCACCCGCATTAGTCAGACTAAACCACACATACTACTGTTCAGATGCCTTAAAGGGACCCTCATCAAGTAGCAACCTGGCTCATAACAACAGATATACCCTTGGCAGAAGGGCAGGCAGAAAGGATAGATGGATGTTCCAAATTGCATTGATGCTTATTATTTCATGATTGACTGCTGCTTCAAAAACTGGGCACCCTGATCATTATTAAATCTGGAAATTTGTCATTGTGGTTAAGTCTTGTGCTACTATTCTTGATTCTGAATGTTGGACCCGAGGAAATACATTGTTGTTACTCATCGTTGCTTGGTCAAAATCTAGATCTTCCTACCTAACAAAACAGTGTGAGTACATCTTTAAGAAACCATTAACAGTGATATTAACAAACTAGGAATAAGTTTTTAAAATTCACCAAAATTATTTGATTGTAACCAGAAGATAAAAGAGAATAAATTAATTGTTGCTTTTTTTTCAGTATTTTAAAATAACTTAACATGATTTTTAAAAAGGTAAAAATTAAAACACAGACATTTTTCCCATCACAAATTTCACTCCAAAGCTTTCCTACTACTATGGGCATTTGGCAAAAATTGAAATTGCAAGTTTGTCATTCTGATGAAAGATGCGACTTGGAAGATCAGAAATTCAGCTTTGATCACATGCAATACAGATACAGCAGCACATTGTACTCTGCTCTGGCAAAAACCATGGACAAAACATTTGATGTCCTGCTGCATTTTTAGTGTTTAACATGTCTTGCAGCCATTGGTGAAATTTTGGACATTGAGATCTGTCCTGGAAAATATATGTTAGTGAAACGCATCAAGCAGCGAGGCAAATAGAACAGATGTTGAACCTTTCAAAAACATCTGATGCTGGAATAGATTCCGTGTCACGCCACCCACCATCACAGTAAGCATTAGAAAGTCATAAGAATTCTCCAGGAAAGCACATTCTTGGAGGTATTTCAAGGATTGACTGGAAGTATTATTGGCATTGTTCACAGTAAAATGTAGAGGTGTAAGAAAGTAAAAAAAGGACTAATTATCAGAAGGTAAAAAACTGATGAGATCATGTATTTGCTCCACCAGCATTGTTTCCATACTCAAAAATCAAACATTTATCCTAACTTCAAGTGACGCCTTGCTTAAGTACCCACTCTGATATTCTAGCAACCTTGAATTATATTCTAATATTCTTTTCTGAATTCCAATCGCAAACTTGTTGCAAGCTCTGTTTAAAATAAAATAAAGGAATTTCATTCAACATCAAATTCTCCAACTTGAGGTAACATTTTTTTTCTGTCTGCATCAAAACTAGCCATTTCTGCCTGTTATCATTTTGACTCAGTGTTTCCTTTTCTACAGGTATAGTCTGGTCTGCTGGATGAATCTTAAAGTTTCATTGTTAACAAGACATGACACAGACAAAGAAGCATAAGGTGTTGCTAACTGCTGCTTTAACTGTGCCTATTAATTCATTTAGTTTCATCCTACCAGAGATGTTGTTTTATTCATCCTTCCCCCCACCCTCAGTGCTACTGAAAACTAACTTGATTTTTATTCCCTTTCCCAGTTATGACCTGAAATGTTAACTGTTTATCTAGCTGATGCGGCCTGACCTGCTGTATCAGAGAAACAAAGGACAGCAGACACTGGAATCTAGATGAAAAATATTATGATGCTGGACGAACTAAGCAGGCCAGGCAGCATCCACGGAGAAAAGCAGGTGGATAACGTTTCAGGTCAGGACCCTCCTTCAGAACTCTCTGAATTTAGTTTTGTTGCTATAGATATTGTGAGAGGCAAGACAGCTTTCATTCTATTAACACTTTAGTTTGTGTAACACTCAACCAAGCCAATGCAAGAGCGAGGTCAATACTAAGCAGTTCTAATCTAGCCATTTCTATTGAATGGAAATAGATAAGTTAAACGTGGTATGTACTTTCTTACAAAAGTAATAGTTTGGATAATCATTTTCAGAAGAAAATATTATGGTTTGCATATAGATGCCAGATGAAATTTAATGCTGAGAAATGTGAAGTATTACATTTTAGTCAGACAAATAAGAAGAGGCAGTCAGTATAAACTAAATATTTTAAAATATGGCTCTCCATTTCCAAGGAGTTCTGGAAGCATGGTCCCGATAGTTTAATATTAAAATTAATGGATGGCAGTTGATCTTAAGGATATTATAATATTATTAATGGATTTTAATTTTAAAAGAAAAGAACAAAAGGAAAATGATATCTGGAGTTTTTGCAGAACATCATTTCCCTGATATTTGTATCCATAATCCAATTCACATTGTACACTGCCAGCTCATTATCTCCCTCTTCTATCCTCCTGGCTCACACAGCCTACCTCTTTCTTCTCTCTGTTCTCTTCCATCTGGAATTTTTATACAGTCTGATTGTTCTAATAGTGTGTTATAAAATAAATCAGGAAAAAGAATCTGCGATACAGACAACTATTCTTTGATATGTACTTTTTGGTGTCGCTTACAAGCTGCCTCCTTTTAAGTTATATTGATAAGCTCATTGAGATACAATACAGGCAATTTTCAAAGTAACTACTTTTCAGAGATGTGCTCATCCAGCTAACATTTCAGTTTTGCCAATATATTGGGTGGAAGGGGGAAACATATATTCATTGAACATAAACCATAGTACAAAACAGGAATAGGCCCTTTGGGCCACGAAATCTGTGCCGCCCATGATGCCAAATTAAACTAATCCCATCTGCCTGCACATGGTCTACATCCCTCCATTCCCTGCCATGTGTTTGTCTAAATGCCTCTTAAATGTTGCAACCACCTCCCCTGGCAGCACATTCCAGGCATCTTCCACTCTCTGTGTAAAGAAATTTGCCTCGTAAATCTCCTTTAGATTTTTTCCTTCTCACCTTAAGCTATGGCCTCCAGCATTTGACATTTCCTTCAAGTTGTTTTCATTGAATGTTATTTTTTACAGTGATTTGCATTTGAATTTAGTCATCATGCAAAATGATACAACTAACTGAGCTGAACAGAAAGCATTAATGGTGATTGCAATGGTAACACGACATAAAATATTTCCTTAGCTCTTGTGTTGTTTCTTTCTATAACATAACACAATTTTCCTTTGGCTAATAGAATGAACCAGTAAACAACTTCTCATTCATCCATTTTGTGAAACATGCTATACTGTATATCTAAACATATTTACCCAATGCTTTCCCTACATCACCATTGTCTCTGTTTTTTAGTACTTAACAAGAAATCATAAAAGAACAAGAATTCTTTTGTTTTAGCAAGTGCTAAAAGTGATACTCATTAGATGATGATTTACATGCAAGTTTAGAAATATATTGTTGTGCTTTGATATGACCCATGTTGTGAGGAGTTCTATTACTGAACAAAGATGAAACCTGTCTCACATTTCTCGGTATTGTACAGAAGTTACTTGCTCTGTCCCACCCACCCCTCCCTCTCTTCACCTCTGTCCCCTGGTGTTTGATGTACTTCGCTCTATTGACAAGTTCTTTGCTGAGAAACCTGTTGAAAAACAATGTAAACAGATGTGCTGTGGCTAATGTCTGCTCATTGTATAAACTCCTGAATATTCTAACCCCTTGTTCCCAGCCCCACTCTGGAGAAAGTGACTGGACCTTAGTTGCCAATCTGGATTGAGCAAAAACATTTAACTTCCACTGGATTCTCCTGTAGCACAAAACATTGCAGACAAATTTACAGCTATTCTGGACCTACACGGCAACTGTAAGTAACTTTAGAAGTTGTAGATGTTATATAAAATAAATATGAAGTGGTTTATGTCCATAGGTTCTTGAGCAGGACCAGTCATTGCTAGCTGAAGGTAAAGGATATGAACACAAAACTATTATACTACTTTAGATTTCTGCCCAATTTTGATGCTTGCTCCATTGCCTCTATACATTTTTAAGTATAGTCCTAATGGTGGTCAGCAAACTTCAAACCAGCTAACTTTGATCTAATACATTGGAACTTACAACTTCAGAGAAGAAATAAGTTTGGAGCCATTGAATAAATTTTCATTTCTTCGCAGGATATGTAATGAGTGGTCAATCCAGATTCAACTGCATTTTCTCACCAAAAAGTTCTGCCCAACAAGGTGGTTTTAACCATGTACACCTCAAACTGAATGAGATCCAAGAAAAGAAAGTAGACATCCACACTTCCCTGTTTACCAGTATCTTTTTTATTTAGAATAGTTGATTCATTGATGAGCACTGACAACTGTAATGAGGATGACACAAGCTCATCAGTGAGTTCCTTTTTCATTTTGGCTAGCGTGTTGTTTGAAGCAGATGTCACACAGCAATGTCTGTACACATAATTCCTATCTTAACGTCTTCAGCCGCATTTGGATTGATTGGTTAATTGAATATTGTGAGATTGTAAACAATCCTGTAAACCATTTCAGTGGCTACAGCTGTAGCCCCTTCCCCTCTACAGCCTTTCTACAATATACTGTCTCTCTGTTCTGCAATTTCACATGTCTAATGAAGGCATTTTCTCCTTTCATACCTCTGGATGTAACTTGATAACTACATCATGAAAAGGACTTGTTTTTTATACAAGTTGTACAAGCAATCATGCGTGATCTAGTGAAGGCACTTTAGCAGATTATGTTTCATGGCCAGTCTGAGATGCCATTTAGTCTACACTATAAAGCTTCTTCTTGTACTTCAGCTGGCACTTTCACTCTTTGACACAGTTCTATGGTTTCCAAACATCAGGCAAAATTAGTTCACCTTTTTCCCACATCCTTCTAACCTATCTCCTTTCTTCTAATCACAGTTTCTGCCTGAAGTGCACATCTTCAGAACCTTACTGTATGTTCACAGACATTTTTTTCAATTATTTTGTATTTATGTTTCCTCGTTGTCAACAACTGAACTAAACAGTCTCTTTTCAACACAGTCTTATCCTACCACAGGTAAATATTTTCAACAGTTCACCCTATAATCTAATAGAAAGAGTCGGTTTTTTGCATTTGCATTTCACCATAACTTGCAACAGTCCATAACGTTTGCACTGTATCTCTTTTAAAGCATTTATGGACAAGTTTTGACTGTGGAAATATAATAAGTTAGCACAATTCATCATTACTAAAATGGAAATCAGACAGCAATTTATCGGACTGCATCTGCACAATTAGATGCAGACATCAGGAATCTTGTGCCCAGGTAGCATAGTTCCTCCAGAGGCTGGCATTTGTATACTGGTATCTTGCTGAGAGATTTGGTACTGGAGTAGATGAAGTGTCATGAAGTTACATTCAATAAATATGTCAGAAAAATTTAGAGCTCGTCCATTGCAGCTCAAGTAATTTTCAGTGCTCCCATGAATGTTAATTATGTGTTAATTATTGATATTCAACTTTTCTAAGACAAAGAATGAGCCTTCACAAGAATAGAGATTTTACATATTATTGGAGACTTCAAAAATTAAAGAAATCACATGCTATCTATTTTTTCTCTTAATCTATCTTACTTCCTTTCTCTTTATTTTGATTTCTGTACATTTGATATTGTATTTAATATTCTAAACATTTTTGATTTCAGAGCTGACCCTTGCCTTCAGTAATTCTTCAATGTGATTACCTAAGAATCTTTCCAGCATTTTTTGTTTTGAAGGATAACACATCCAGTATTCAAATAGTAATTAGTCTACCTGGCTTGAAAGAAAGTCCACGAATGTAAGTTGCTAGCACTCTGCTGACTGTAATTGCTATGTAATTGGCGATAATTTGTTCGACTGGAATAAATAGTCAATAAGGACGGCTGATGGAAAAATGGAATTAAACTGAATTAGCACAGTATGTTCCTGTTAAAACAAATGAAGCCTAATTTTCTCTTCCTCTGACATGAAAACTATGCTTGCTGCAAGATTTATAGTATTTACACTGAACTTGCATACAGCAAAGCAATGTAATTTTTACTTTAGGTTGGAACTAACAATTGGTTTGTGAAGCTAATTAATCAAGTTATCTTGGAAATTAGATAAACACATATTAAACCAGGGTCTATCCTTAAAAGGTGAATTTAATTTGCACCAAGGGGAACATTTCAGAACAGCAAGAACATATAGATGGAAACAGTGTAAGGTTTTGGTGATTCTGAGGTAAACTTGTTAATGTAGAAAACTATCAGTACAAGAGGCAGACCAGGACAGTTCTTAAGGAAGGAAGGGAGCACCGGGAGCACCTTGGCAGTAAACATGTAGAAACCAAACATGCATAAGAATTGCATTGAATTTACACACAGAAACAAAACATTTAGCCCGACTACATACTGCTGTTGGATATGCCTACATGACATCTCTTCCACTATAATTCATTTAATGCTATCAACATATAGTTCCAATTCAAAGATACTGTTTCAATTGGACAAGGAACGGTATAAGTTCTTAAACTGACCTGATAAAGCTGAAAACATTTCATTTTCCCAAATGATACCCTTTGCCCTGTTTCTCAACATCTCCCCCACCTCAAATTTACAATTTGAGTTGAAATTGAACTTGCATAACATTATTGGATTTACGAGTAATTCTGGAGCAACTAAAATGTGACCTTGGGTGCTGTCATGTGATTACTCATGGAGAAGGAAGGAGGAAGTTCAGCTATTAAATATAAAGCCTTGAATATTATTGGTAAGGCTCTGTTCCTACTATATTTGCTGGCATGTTTCTAGAAATAAGAGAAGATTCATACAGGGATTTGAAATGAGCAGAAACAGGATATTAAAAATCTAAGTGGGAGTAAATGAACTCATTCAAAACATAAACCAAGGTGATCTCCTACATCACACAAACTAAAAGATTTGAATGATTTCAAAATCAGAATCTTCTGAAAACTGAATTATTTCTAGATGAATAACATACTTAAACAGCTAGATTCAGTGTAAGGTAAAGCACTTCAATAGCCTCAATAAAACCTCAACAAACATATAAAATTACCCACAAGACAAAATGTCCCAACGAATTGCTGTCAGAGTAACAGTGAGACTAATGGTGCTTGCTGTTAATTTTGCATAATTGTCACAGCAACAAGTCGAGGATAAGTGTCTGATTATATATGGAGATCAAAATTTGCCCCTCTGCCATTAGTTGCACAAAAATGGTATCTTGCTGGCTTCCCAGTCAACTGAATTGAGTGGTGTGAAACATCTGTACTTCATTCCTTTTGTGTTTTAGTTTCTAGAGATTTGATAATGAGATGAGCAGAATTGAACCAGATGGATTCTTACAACAATCTGGTGGTTTCATATTTATTATGACTGATGATAGATTTTTGTTCCAACTTCATTCAACTACTTCTCAACAGAGATTTCAAATATATGCCTTTGTATGACTACTTCAGGCCCCTGGATACTAGTCCAGGAATTTAACTTCTAGCTAACATATTCTTGCTACCCTCTACCTCCTACATTCCAGGGACTACAACTTAAGTTTGAGAAGCCTCTCCTTGACCTAATAAATTTGGTGCAAGAGCAATTTTTTTTTCAAAATTAGGAAAATAGCTAAAAATAACAAAATGAAAAGATTTCATAATCCTTTTATATTATCTCAACAATGGGCAAATCTAAGATAAGATAAGATATCTTTACTCATCACATGTATATCAAAACACACAGTGAAATGTATTTTTTTGTGTAGAGTGTTCTAGGAGCAGCCCGCAAGTGTCACCATGCTTCTGGCGCCAATAGAGCATGCCCACAACTTCCAAACCTGTATGTCTTTAGAATGTGGGAGGAAACCAGAGCACCCTTAGGAAACCCACATAGACACGGGAAGAACGTACAAGCTCCTTACAGGACAGTGGCCGGAATTGAAACCGGGTCGCTGGCGCTGTAATAGCGTTACGCTAACTGCTACACTACCGTGCTTGCTGTACCTTCAAACCACTGAAAAATCTTTAGCATAAGTAAGCAATCCAGCCCTTTGAGACCGCCCAACTATACATCAGGATCCTGGTTAATTTTCTACCTCTTCTGCCACAGTGCCATTTTCCTGCCCTATCCTCACATCCCTAAATCCCTTAATATCCAGAAATCTATTGATCTCTTCTGAATTAACTCAATGACTGAGTATCCACAGCCCATCAGGGGGAGAGAATTCCAGAGATTCACTGCCCTCTGCGTGAAAAAATGTCTCCCACATTATCTCACATTTGTTCAGAAGTATTACTTTAGTGCACACTGATCTTGTCTTTTTTTTCAAAATGAAGTTAATTAGTTGCTCCTTATTCATTCTCTTAAAACAAACTTCAGTCCCTCCATCCACCCAGCCATTAAACGTTAATTCAAAATAATTGGAGGTAATTCAAATTTTCAGAGACAATTCCCAGAGAATTTCCAATGGAAAGGCTAACTACCTGAACTCTTCCAACATGTAGAATGAAAGTACTAATATCAAAAGTACAACACCTCAGTATTTTATAATGCAATAGATGTTCACTTTATGGCAGTTCTATGAATATGTGCATAACAATGCTAATTATTAATTACAATTATTCGTTTTAGTATTAATCATTTTAAAAATCAACTATTTGGCACAAACAGAAAGCTGGAAATGGTCTGGAAGCAAAATACTGCAGAAGTTGGAAATATTAAATGAAACAAATACATAGGAAAGCAGGCAAGATCTGTAGAGAGTGAAACAGTTAACATTTTCAGTCAATGATCTTTCATCTTTCAAAAGTTAGGCAAGCTATAATAAGCAGGGAACAGGAGAGTGGTGGAGAGATTGCAAAGAAAGATCAATGATCTGTGATAGTTTGGAAGGCAGGAGAGATTCAGTGACAAAAGGGGTGAAAGATCAGGTGAAGGATGATGGGGAAGGCTTTAGTGACAACAAAAGTAGGTCTGAGGAGTTGCAAATAGAAAAAGGAGAAAATATTTGAAATTACCAGCAGAGAGAAAGATATAACTGTGAATGCTGGAAACGTGGGATAGTAAAACTGGAACTGCTCATCATCTGAAACTACTGAGTCTGGAAGGCTGCATCTGATCAGAAGATGAGGTGCTTTTCTGTACATTCTTACACTGAGCTTCATTGGAACGGCATCAGAGGCCAAAGACAGTGTTAATGTGGAACCTGGATAAAGAATTGAAAGAGGAAAATACTCAGAGGTCAGGCAGAATCTGTAGAGAGAGAAAAGATTCTAATGGTTCAGATCAATAACTTTTCATCAGTATCCACCAACGTAGCAAAACATCCAAACATGCAGCTAACAGACCCTGTCCAATAAATTCAAATGGAAGGAAAGCAAGGATCCAGGCCCAAAAAGGAGATCCAACTCAGAAAATAAATTGAATAAAAATTACAGTATGCAAATATATTAGTATATGAAATAAGGTAGATGAGTTAGAAATTGGCAGATATGACATTGTGTGCACCACAGAGTCATGGTTGAAAGAAGATCACAGCTGGGAGCTAAACATCCAAGGATACACATCCCATCGAAAAGACAGGCAGGTGGGCAGAGGGCGTGGGGTGGCTCTGTTGGTAAAAGATGAAATCAAATCCTTAGAAAGAAGTGACATAGGATCAGAAGATATAGAATCCTTGTGGGTAGAGTTAAGAAACTGCAAGGGTAAAAAGACCCTGTTGGGAGTTATATACAGGCCTCCAAATAGTAGCCAGGATGTGGGGTACAAATTACAACAGGAGATAGAAAAGGTATGTAAAAAGGGAAATGTTATGGTGGTCATAGGGGATTTCAATATGCAGGTACATTGGGAAAATCAGGTTGGTACTGGATCCCAAGAGAAGGAATTTGTAGAATGCCTACAAGGTGGCTTTTTAGAGCAGCTTGTGGTCAAGCCCACTAGGGAAAAGGCAATTCTGGATTTGGTGTTGTGCAATGAACCAGATTTGATTCCAGAGCTTAAGGTAAACGAACCCTTAGTAGACAGTGATTGTAATATGGTAGAATTCACCCTGCAGTTTAAGAGGGAGAAGATAAAATCGGATGTATCAGTATTACAGTTGAGTAACGGTAACTACAGAGGCATGAGAGGGGAGCTGGCCATAGTTGATTGGAAGGCGACCCTAGCAGGGACGACAGGAGTTTGTGGGAGAAATTCGGAAGACACAGGATCATTTCATCCCAAAGAAGAAGAAGCATTCTAAAGGGAGGATGAGGCAACCGTGGCTGACAAGGGAAGTCAAAGACAGCATAAAGACAAAAGAGAGGGCATACAATATTGCAAAAATTATTGGGATGCCAGAGGATTAGGAAGCTTTTAAGAACCAGCAGAAGGCAACTAAAAAGCAGTAAGGGGAGAAAAGATGAAATATGAAGGTAAGCTAGTCAATAATATAAAAGAGGATACCAAAAGTTTTTCAGATATATAAAGAGTAAAAGAGAGGCAAGAGTGGACATAGGCCCGCTGGAAAATGACGTTGGAGAGGTAGTAATGGGGAGCAAAGAAATGGTGGACAAACTGAATAAGTACTTTGTGTCAGCCTTCACTGTGGAAGACATCAGCAACGTGCCAGAAATTTGAGAGTGGTGAGTGCCATCACTATTACTAAGGAGAAGGTGCTAGGGAAGCTGAAAGATCTGAAGGTGGATAGGTCACGTGGACCAGATGGACTACACCCCAGGGTTCTGAAAGAGGTAGCTGAAGAGATTGTGGAGGCATTAGCAGTGATCTTTCAAGAATCACTAGATTTAGGAATGTTTCCGGAGGACTGGAAAATTGCAAATGCCACTCCATTCTTTAAGAAGGGAGGGAGGCTAAAGACAGGAAATTATAGGCCAGTTAGCCTGACTTCAGTGGTTGGTAAGATATTGGAGTCCATTATTAAGGATGAGGTTTCGGGGTACTTGGAAGCTCATGATAAAATAGGCCAAAGTCAGCATGGTTTCCTTAAGGGGAGATCTAGCCTGACATATCTGTTGGAATTCTTTGAGGAAGTAACAGGCAGGATAGACAAAGGAGAATCAGTGGATGTTGTTTTCTTGGATTTTCTGAAGGCCTTTGGCAAGGTGCCTCACATGAGACTGCTAAACAAGATAGGAAGTTTACAAGAATGATCCTGGAAATGAAAGGGTTAACACATGAGGAGCGCTTGATGGTTCTGGGCCTATGTTCATTGGAGTTTAGAAGGATGAGGGGAGATCTCATTGAAATCTCCTGAATATTGAAAGGCCTGGAAGAGTGGACATTGAGAGGATGTTTCCAGTAGTGGGAGAGTCTAGGACCAGAAGGCACAGCCTCTGAATCAAAGGACATCCCTTTAGAACAGAGATGAGGAGGAATTTCTTCAGCCAGAGGGTGGTGAATCTGTGGAATTCATTGCCACAGATGGCTGTGGAGGCCAAGTCATTGGGTATATTTAAAGCGGAAGTTGATAGGTTCATGATTAGTAAAGGTATCAAGGGTTATGGAGAGAAGGCAGGAGAATGGGGTTGAGAGGGAAATATAAATCAGCCATGATCGAATAGTGGAGCAGACTCGATGGGCTGAATGGCCTAATTCTGCTACTATGTCTTATGGTCTTATGATCTACAAACTTTGTAGTATAAACCATTTGCAAGTACTGGAGGAGAATCTTTCCCTAGATTACCATACAAATGTATTCTGCAATGTCATGCCATGGGAAAGTGCATTTGATAGAATTAATAACATGAGTTGATGTGAATGTTTTAATATTGCAATCTCTGAAATGCATTAGCCTGCTTATTTTTCATTGATTAATGTCTCTGTTAACATGGCAGAAAGAAAGGCATCAAACATTTTGCACAATAGCATCATTCACAACAAGATGTAAGTTTTAATCTGCTGCATAGTCATACACAGCAGGCAAACATGGAACAATGAAAAGGAAGAACAGATAACATCACAGGTTTCAGCTGCTCTTATGTTTCTACACTTTCTCCTCAAACCTCCACACAGATAAAGGTAAACTCAACATAAATAATAATCTCTATAATCATTGCAATGAATCGCATTATTAATACAGACTATATCTGTAATGCAAGCAATTTGGTTAAAATATTTCAAATATATCCACTTTTTCCATTGCAACGGTAAAACCACAATTAAAGATTTTAATTTCTGGCATGTTAAAGTCACCATTGGCCACATTGTTTATATGCAACTATCTATTGATTGTCGTCTGTTGAGTGTCTGAATTTAATGAGTGAGGGAAGAAGGAATGTTTAAAAATGTCCCTAATAGTGAAAGATACCACATGGACACAAAAGCAGTGGTGACACCTATATCCACCAGTAGTTAATGTGAAATGGTATAAATAATTAACAAGATGAATGAAATTATATGAGCTTATATTTAGACACACAAGGATGATTTCCAAAACCATCCTGGCCCAACAAAGCACCCTAACAAGGCTGATAAAAAATTGCACTCAAGCTCATAATGAGTTAAAATATTCAGAAATGTTCAGTCATTACTAACTCTCACTTCTCCCTAGCTCGTAATGATTGTCTCAGGACAGATAATGACCATAATTTCCCTCAAAACTAATGTACAAATAAAGCAATTACACATGGGTAAGTTATTTGGTTCTAAAAGTCATACATAATTTCAACAGTAATAATAGACATCCAGTTAATTAAACGCAGTGTTCAAAAGACTCACATGGCGTCCAATGAATCACATGGCCTGCTTTTGCACCTATCAGGAAATTATCAGGAAATCCTAATGTTTTAATGTAAATTTTTGTGGTTAGAATGCCTTGTTGAGAGGATTTCTGTGCCTCTGTAATTAGAACCAATTGTGAAGTCGTGAAGCAATAGTTATGCTTCCATATCTTTAGGAAGAAGGTTAAATATCTCTTCTCATTCTTTCTCTCCCCGCTCCCCCCCCTCCCCTCCCCTTCAGGCAGAAGATACAAAAGCCTGAAATCATGTACCACCAGGCTCAAGGACAGCTTCCATCCTGCTGTTATATTACTATTGAATGGTCCCTTAGTATGATAAAATGGATTCTTGACCTTTCAATCTACCTCGTTATGACCTTGCACTTTATTGTCTACCTCTACTGCGCTTTATCTGTAACTGTAACACTTTATTCTGCATTCTGTTAGTGTTTTACCTAGTACTCCCTCAATGCACTACTGTCATGAATTGATCTGTATAAATGGTATACAAGACAAGTTTTTTTACTATGCCTTGGGACATGTGACAATAATTAACCAATTTACAATTTACCAATTTATCTAAATAATTCCATTTGTCATATTATCTTAAAACCTTCTTCACATACATACACACACGTAAGTGACCAAGGAACTTTTTAAGAAAAACTGCATGACAATCATGGCAGGAATGACAAATTTTGAAGTACTGCGTTCAGATGCTGTTGGGAAAAACAAAGTATTTTTTAAAATTATTAAACCTGGCACTTTATGCTCTGGTTATACTTGATGCTACAAATACTAACCATGAACAAATTCAGATCTTCATTTATCTTTGCACCGACCCTGTTCTGGAAATGACATGCTTCTCCTCCTCTGTGTAACCATGGTGATGAACCCTCACCAAGTCAACAGTGGCAGGAGTGCCAATTATTGATGTTGGCTGCTTGAGAAAAGAAAATGCTTAGACTGATTGAGAGTTGTAAAAGGCTTTTGATAAATGGACTTGTTAGCAGATTGAAGGTCATGAGATTAAGTGGCCATGTGAAGCATCTGCCATACTTCAATTGGTGACATTCTCACCTCCAGGTCAGAAATTGCAGGTACATTGTCAGAGTTGCTATTGTTAGGGATATTTGAGACACCTTGAAGGAGTTATGAACTAGGGGAAGTGGCTAGCTAATTCAAACACGAACCAATTTTCAAAAAAACTTCACGATTTAACTTCCACTGATACTATAAGGTCATAGAAACCAGTTATTGGGTGTAGGACATTCTGTACCATTGTAACTATGCAGGGGAAGAAAATAAATGAATGTTCATGGTTATTGACCCTCATTGAAACCCTCATGATGAAATCAGGGAAGGCATTAAGTGGCCATCTCCTGTATTTACACATCATCTTCATATTCCACCTTGGGAGTCTCCAACCTGATGGCCTCAACATCGATTTCTCTAACTTCTGGTAACCCCACCATATGAAGTTGGTTCAGAGATAGAGAGCTGAAAATAATGAAATGGGGAAGGGAGTGGTTTGGGTTGGAAGGAGGTATAAAGCAGTGTCATCCTGAGGTTAATTTAAGGATCACTGTTTTTCTGATGTATGTTAAACCAAGCATAAACAACAGGCGCACACCACCTTTCATCATCAATGTCTGCCTTAAGGAGCTGACTGTAGAATGGTAATTTAAGGACCTGGATTTGCATACAATGGACATAATTTCAAACTTTGCAAATAGCATAAAGTTCAGAGAAGTACCTTGTAAGTTAATAGAGGCATTAATCAATTAAAAATAAACAAGACTTGGATGAGGATGTGGAAGGATGGGTTTCGTAAGTTTGCTGATGATACAAAGGTTGGTGGTATTATGGATAGTGTGGAAGGATGTTGATAGAATGCAGACCTGGGCTGAGAAGTAGCAGATGGAGTTCAACCCGGAAAAGTGTGAAGTGATGCACTTCTGGAGATTGAATTTTAAGGCAGAATAGAAGGTTAATGGCAGGACTCTTAGAAGTTTGGAGGAACAAAGGGATCTTGGGGTCCACATTCATAGATCCCTCAAGGTTGCCGAGCAGGTTGATAGGGTTGTTAAGAAAGTGTATGGTGTATTGGCCTTTATTAGTCAGGGTATTGAGTTCAAGAGCTGCGAGGTAATGTTGCAGTTCTATAGAACTCTGGTTAGACCACACTTGGAGTATTGTGTTCAGTTCTGGTCGCCTCATTATAGGAAGGATGTGGAAGCTTTAGAGAGGGTGCAGAGGAGATTTACCAGGATGCTGCCTGGATTGGAGAGCATGACTTATGAGGATAGGTTGAGTGAGCAAGGGCTTTTCTCTTTGGACACTCAGAGGATGAAAGGTGACTTGATAGAGGTGTACAAGATGACAAGAGCATAGATCGAGTGGACAGTCAGAGACTTTTTCCCAGGCGACAATGGCTAACACAAGGGGGCATAATTTTAAGGTGATTGGAGGAAGGTATAAGGGGGATGTCAGAGGTAAGTTTTTTACACAGATAGTGGTGGGTGCATGGCAGATACATTAAGGACACTTAAGGGAATCTTAGATAGCCACATGAATGATAGAAAAATAGGGAGCTATGTGGGAGGGAAGGGTTAGATAGATCTTAGAGCAGGATGAAATGTTGGCACAACATCATGGGCCAAAGGGCCTGTACTCTGCTGTCATGTTCTATGTTCTATGTTCTAAGATCCTCTCTACACTCCCAGGTAGATACAATTCAGCCCATTGTGCTCCTTATTTCATTTAATTTCTAGCTTTACCTCATGATATGTTTGCCCTGTCTGCCTTTGGGAGGAAGGGTTCATGTGCAAGGCATACACATCAAAATCACCCAGGGAGTTTCTTTTGCTCCCACTGGAAATGGATATTGGAGGGTAAGAAAAAAACAAGACAAGTGCAAATACAGTAGAATGGCATCTTATTTTGAGGCATTTTGCACCAATTCTAGACCTCCTAAGAAGTTGATAAATCAGAATCAGATTCACTATCACTGACACGAGGTGAAATTTGTTGTTTTGCGGCAGCAATAGAGTGCAAAGTCATAAAATCTATCAATTACAAAAATAAATAAATAGTGAAAAAAAAGGAAAAATGAGGTAAAGTTCAGGAGCTCATGGATCGCCTTCTTTATTGTTGTGTGCTTATTCTTTTCACTAGATCTGTTTTGATTCAAAAATTGTTCAGCAGAATGGAAAGAAGTATTGTTCTCCACATACACAAAACAAAATCTTTTCTGACCTGTATGCAACATTATAGCATTCCTTCATTGAATAATAATCATACTAATTTGTTTAGTGCTACGAGCTGTTGCAAATTTTATAGTACTCTGAGTGAGAAGATTGTAGGTTCAGCTTTCACTCCAGAGATTTGAGTCTGAAAACCAGCGCAGTGCTGTAATTTTAAAGGGTGAGGCATTATACAATGAATCTTCTCCTCTCTCAGCAAGGTATAAAAGATCCCACAGCGCTTACTTCAAAGAATTGCCCCAGTGCTCTGACTCATTGAGATCAAGGATGACTTAATTCCACTCCAGTTTTGTGGGGTGTGAGGAGACTAATGAAGCCACAGACTCTTCCACAGATGCACCAGAAGGTGTCTGATTGGAAGGATGAGTTAGGGATGAGTAAGGTGTTGTGCTCATTCTGCTGCTTATGCTGGGTCTCTGACACATGGACTTAAGATCCTTAACACCATTGCAGTTGTGCTTTCTTCACCTTCAATGTTCGTGGGCAGGAGTTCCCAAGAGTCAGTAGAGATGTAGCATTCTTTTCCAGAAAGATTTCAGAACACCATTGAACTCTTTCCTCCATCTGCCTGATAATCTCTTTCCATGACACAGCTCGAAATAATGTGTCTTCTTGGGATTCTAATGTCAGGCAAGCAAGCGATGTATCCTGCCCAGTGTAGCCAACTCAGTGCAATTAGGGCCTTAACTCCAGGGATGTTGGCCTGGGAGAGGATGCTGACACTGATTTGCTTATCCTTCCAGTCAATCTGGAGGATTTTGCAAAGACAGCATTGATGGTATCGTTCCAGTGCCTTGAGTTGCCTGCTGTAGGCAGTACAAGTCTCAGAAGTAAATAGGACAGGAACGACTGCTGCTTCGTAGACCATATGTTTTGTGCTGGGTTTGAAAACCTGATCTTCAAAAATCCTTCTCCTCAGTCAGCCAAATCCTGTACTGGTGCACTGCAGCCAATGGTGAATGTCATCATCAATGTCTGCCTTTGCTGAGATGTGGCCATTTTCTTGACACTGTTGTGTGTTTCTTCTCCTACATTACAACAATGACAGTATTTCACCGGCTGTAAAACACTTCAAGATATCCTGCTAAAAACATTAAAAGCCCAAGCTTTTATTTCTTTAAGGTCAATCCATTTTTTTGTATTTTGTTGGCATTGCACACTTTAAACATAATTGTGTTTGTTCAAAATTTTCAGGAATATTTATTCTGTGGAGCTAGTATTTTTGTTCATTCATGCAGTACCTGTTTGAATTTGCTGTTTCTTCATTGTCCTTACTTGCCTGAGCTTCCTTTCTCTATTGTTTCTTTGACACGTTGAATGTTTACAAAACTGTTCAGACCTGGGATGAATTAATTATTAAAGCTCTGACAAAATGGAACTTCAGAGAAATTTAAATTTAATTTTTATGACAAGTAAAAGTAGTATGTTGTGGTCTTTGATAAAAGGAGACAAATTGAAATTAACAGTTGTTTGTGGCAGTTAATCACGTGCAGGTGAAATAAAGTATTAGTGTCATGTGAAGGCATTCTGATGCTTCATACTTCTGTGAAAAACTCCATCGTTAACATTTATTATCATTTTATACATTAATATGCTACATATGTATTACTTAAAAGTAAAATAGATCATAAACAGGAGTGAGAGATATTTTTGTTACATACTGTATCTTGTGAAGTTGCTTCCTATGATCTATTTGAATGCTGTTAGTACAAAGGCTGTTGTATTGCACTTTCCATTATTTTAATCTTGGCAATATGCCAAATTACTAGATCCATTCGCTTCAGGGGGGGTTAGGGATGGTCTTCCACACAGGCAGTGTAGCATTGCACAACAGAAAGTGTTGATTCCTGAAGAATGTATTGCAGCTGCAGTTATTCTTCCAAGACATTAGTCTGAGCCCTATCACAAGTAAATATATCCTCCCTTCCAATGAAAATTAACTCATTTTAAACTTTATTTAGTCTAACGCTGCAGCTGCAAAAATAAAAATCCTTTCACATTTGAGACTTTCCTGACTGAATCTTGATTTCCCTGTTACATTTTCAAACATCCTTGTGCCATTCTGTTTGTTCCTTCTTCAGTTTATGTATACATACTATTAATTAATGCCTTTTTGAAGTTAGAAAAGCTTAGAAAAACATTTGAACTTAACCAACAGTTTTGGATGCAGAATTCTCTGACTTTGTCCTATCTTATCTACAGTTCCTGACAACTGGCCAGCTTTTCCTTTCTCATATTTTGCCTGCTCAGAGTTTGTGTCGAGCACTACAAAGAAAGAATTCTTTGTAAAATGTAAACACCTCAAACTGAAATGAAAAAAAATCAATTCAGCAAGCAAGCAATTTGAGTAAATTCTTGAGTAATTTGTTGCATTTTGTGGAAGAATGATTTATTGTGTTTGACACTGCCAGAGATAGAATATATCCACCTTTATTTATCTGTGCTCTAGAAGATGAAGAATGTTGAGGACTGGTAGTAGAACTCTTCCTATTTCAAGCACATTTGGTTGTTGAAAAGTACTGTCAAACTTGTCCTATCCTGACAGTCTTCCTCAACCTCAGCATCATGGTGTAGAAGTATCTGTTCCTATAACAGTATAACATCTTCTTGCACAAGACATCCTCTGACCTTTTTTAATATTGCTGAATGTGTGCAATTGAGCTGTCAGATTCCTCACAGCTGGGTATATAGGTCTGCTCTCTTTGTTCCTGATCATAATGAAGCTGAAGATAATCTTCTGCCAGGGCTTTGAAAAAGCTCCTTAAATGCCAAATTGTACTTTATCAATTGCCTGACTAAATACCAAAGGGAATATCATTGTTGCCAACTACAAAAGTAGTTGAGACATTGACCTGAATAAGCTAGAAGTTTGTCAGGAAAAATCAAAGATAAAAAAGGCACAAAAATCCATTAACCATCCATATTTAATATAACAAAGGAAAGGGTCTGTTGAGAAATTAGAAAAGTGCCATATTTGTCTTCAACAACCAACATATTTGGTTTTCTATCAGCAGCACAGTAACGTAGTGGTTAGGATGATGCTATTACAGCGCCAGCGATCGGGGTTCGATTCCCGTCGCTGTCTGTAAGGAGTTTATACGTTCTCCCGTGTCTGTGTGGGTTTCCTCCGGGTGCTCCGGTTTCCTCCCACATTCGAAAGATGTACAGGTAGGTTAATTTGGGGGTTTAAAATGGGCGGCGTGGACTCGTTGGGCTGAAAGGGCCTGTTACCACGCTGTAAATTAAATTTAAATTAATCACTAATATTTTTCCTTGGAAAGTTACTTTCCTTCGTCTGGTCAACAATTTTAAGTGCTTATTACAGCCTTTTGAGGCCATATAGATCCATTGATAGCAAGCTTGCCACCCATTTATACATCAAAACTACAGTGGATTTTCCCGTACTCCCATCTACAGGGAATATATGCAGGTCCTCAGAACACTAAGTTTTGCAAAGCATCTCAGTTACAACAAGGTTTCCACTTGAAATGATGTCATTGCCTGTTAATTTTATGATGCATTGACTGGTTGAGGGATGTATATTGTTGAATGTCTGAGACAGAACATCAAAGCTGAGGTTGGGGGTAGTAACAATGTATTTATAAATCTAAGGAGTTTTGGCAAATGACAGCAGGGGCCAATAGAGCCAGTAGCATTTGATTGTTAATGATTAAATTGGGTGTCCTCCATATTCACGCATATTTGTGTCCTATGCTTAAGAGAATGGCAAATAAAAAATAATGAATAACATTATAGTAACATGCACTGAAATATCCGCATTGCATATCTGCATTTCTGCACTACACTGATGCAATCGCAAAGAAGGCATGCCAGCGGCTTTACTTCATTAGGAGTTTGAGGAGTTTTCATATGTCACCAAAGATTTTTGCAAATTTCTATAGATGTACAGTGGAGAGCATCACCGCCTGGTATGGAGGCTCCAACGCGCAGGATCGAAAGAGGCTGCAGAGGGTTGTAGACTCAGCCAGCTCTGTCACGGGCACAACCCTCCCCGCCATCAATGACATCTTCAAGAGGCGGTGCCTCAAGAAGGTGGCATCCATCACCAAGTGCCTTCACCACCCGGGACATGCACTCTTCATGTTACAACCATTGGGGAGGAGGTAAAGGAGCCTGAAGACCCACACTCAATGTTTCAGGAACAGCTTCTTGCCCTCCACCATCAGATTTCTGAACGGTCCATGAACCCATAAACGCTACCTCATTATTCCTCGTTTGCACTATTTATTTATTTTTGTAACTTATAGTAATTCTATGTCTTCATGTCTTGCACTGTCCTGCTGCTGCATAACAGCACATTTCATGACATATGTCAGTGATGATAAACCTGATTTTGATTCTGATTCTGATTTGATGAGAAAGAAAGCCTATAAAGTAATATAATTTTGATATAAGTTTTATCCCTATTATAAATTCCCAGTTTTCTTTTCTGTGTTTGTAGACTGTGTCAGAGCTGCATTCAATCTCCCCTTTATTATTAATTCGACATGCTAGACTTGTTTGTAAACCATGTCATTTTGTTATCTTAAAGATAGCATGATGATCCTTTCTAGCCCACTTTCAGCTCAACCAAATGTCAAAATGAAAAATGATAGCCCCATTATTAAATTTTAATATACTGTATTAGATTGCCTTCAAATATTTCCTGAAATCTTGCCAAGATGCTGCAATACCTATATTAGTGGCACTTCTACAATACATTCAAGCAAGATACTGTTTGATAAAATGGTTTTTAAAATGAGATTTCACATTATGTATACTTCGTTTTTCAGACAGGAAGTCTATTAATGGGTGTTTGATCATCTTTTTGATAACATTAGCTGGCATTGAACTAGTTCACAGGGAGTCATACATGGTTGTCATCATTTCCTCTGACGCAACTTAGCAGCCAACGTACATGCTGCAAGCAGGAACTTTCTATCTTTCTATCTTTTGGATACACCTATTGCACGGCACAAGTACCTCATTCGTGACCTGAAAGAACACAAGTTCCTGAAGTTGACGTCTTTCAAAGCTAGGGGATAAGCTCAACGGAAACCATACTATTGATGGGTAATGTGGCCAACTGCTCCACAAATAGAAGATACTGGATGACCCTTGATGCAGCTGTAGCCATGACTCCCAAACTGGCATTTCCTTTAACAGACTGGGGGCTCTGGTTCTCATGCTCCCTTTAAATTCAACTGGGCCCTGCTTCTTGAACCCCCTCAAAACTCACCTGTTCTGTTTTCCACTCTCCTTTGAAACTCACCTGGTTCTCTGGAAAATGTATTATTCCACTGCATAACATCTAAAAAAAGTGAAGTGAAACTGTGCTGGAGTATTAATAGGAATGACATCCAATATTCCAGAAAAACTGCTAGTCCATCAACAACCAAGTCACGAATGTGACAAATTGACAGATTTTTACTGCACTGTATCTTTTACAAGCATCTCAGTGTTTTTGAATATTTCTAAGACATGCAGTTTTATAAAAAGGATTTTTATTTTATTACCTATTTTCTGGTACGATTTAAGAAGTGGGAGAACCGGGTCTGCAATACCAGCCTAATAATTGTTTTACTATCTTTCAAGGATGTTCACACTGTTTTGCAAGCAACATCTCTCATTCTCACCCTGCCCCTGCACTGTTTGTAAAGGCCCTATAAAGGTCACAGTCTTGAAAGCAAAGTTCCCAGAAAAAGCATTGTTGCAAGTTCCTGTATTTGATGTCTTTCAAAGCTAGGGGATAAGTGCAGTTTACTTTATGGATTTGTTGCAAGTTCTCACAGTTCTCAGTTGAAAGTTCTTGAAGGACATACCACAATGCAAACAACACTCTTCCAACTGCATGGGTGTGTTGCTACTTAATGAAGAGAAGCGGAAAAGAAGGGTGAGGAATGAGAGAAGGCTGTTGTACCACATTGCACTATCTTTTCATTTCCTCTTCCCTCACCTTCTTTGCTATTATCAGCAAACTTTGACACTGTACCTGTTCATCTTAGCCATTGGTATAGATTGCAAAGAGCCGTCAGCTAATCCTTGTGGCACCCCTCCAGTGTCAGTTAATGTAGGTCAACAAACACAGGGATAATGGTCAAATGGGATGTTGCAAGTCAGAACAGCACAATCAGTTTTGACTGACCTCCAGCTTATGTAGGGTAGAATATGAGAGAGTTACAAAACATATGTAGGAGTATCTGAGCCAAGAGGCAAAAAAGCATGAGAAATACATGGCCTAAAATGCACTTCCGATAATATTTTGTGTTTATCCTGCATATACTAACATAACAGAATGGAAGTTCAGAACTCTGGGGCAAAGATAAACTAGAACTGTATCTGGCTTGTCTCATGAAATGTGGATATGAATGTGTAATACTTTTTTCAAATCTAAGTAAGCCTATATCCAAATTGGAATTCCATTGGACACAGAAATTTCCTTTCTCAATCACAGCTGTCCCTGTTCAATAGAAAAAGCACATGACTTGTAGTCTCTCCAATATTATTCTTTATCCCTCTCTTGCTCTCTCCCTCTCTCCCCCTCTCCCCTCTTTCTAAAGTCGCACACAGCCTTTATATTTTAGGCTGCATTTAGTTACAATGGTTGAGCCAGCAAGAATGGGTGGGATTGCATCATTCCCCCATTTGTGAAGCGTGATGACCACACTGTTGTCGATAACAGAATGATTTTATGCACAGAATTTATAGGTAACTGTCCATCATTGACTGCAATTTTTGGAAGAAATTACCTTGCTTTTTATTGGGAATAAGAGCTGTAGTTTGTTTCCTCTGCCTTTTCAATAGACTATTTCCTGAGTAAATAGACTTTGCTGTATGGTTTACTGTGAGCCATATACCTACTCTATCTCCAGCTCATTGGCTGATATAGGGTTGGCAATAAACACTCTGCTTACTTTATTGTGCCTGGCCAGATTCCTAATACGATTCCATGATGTGACAATATAATATCAAATATAGGAAAGACATCATGAAAATCTGATTCTTTGATTTTAAAATTACTTGAATGTCTAGTATTACAATGCCTTACCAAATTCTCCTCCATATCTCTAGGCAAACATTTAGTGTGTTGTGATGGATTAGGTGGATACTGCAACAAAATGTATGTGTGATTTATTTTTCATCGTGGTTTCATAGTCCTGGACTTTTCTGTTAATAGGAAAGGGACAGCACTCATGGTTCATTGCACTCACATTGCCCTGCAAATGTTCCGTGGGACTTTCAACTGAGATTTGCTAAAATGGAGATCTGGAAATATCCCTGCTGATACAGGGATCTGAGTCTCAAGCAAATAAGGAAAGCAATGGTATTTCCCCTCAACCAATCAGATTGAAGGACCCTTATTGTGTTACACAGGATCTAATATCAGGAAGTGTAAATTGGAATGTTTAAATCAGTGTCATACCCACAGAAAAGGAGGAAAAAGGGGAGGGAAGGAAGGATACAAGACAGCGTCAAAAAGAAAATAAAACAATTTTTAAGAATTTTAACAGTCATATCATTAAAAGATAAAGAAATTTTCAGCTCTGGCAAGGTTACCTGTTGTTTTGCTATTAAAAATTCAATCATATGTGAATGAACAAGCCTAATGCTTTCTGATATAATTGCTGAGTATATCAATCTCATTCCATTGCATGTCCGTGAATTCTGAGTCTCCAGGTAAATTACCATATTGAATCTCATAGTCATGCTGGTAGTCTGTGACAGAGGGTAAGTAATATGAGGCAGACTTGATTAATGGGGCTTGGGAATATGTTTATTGGTGGTATAGTTGAATGAGCTGATCATGTAAAAGCCATCCAGAAAATTGCTGTCTACATTGCTTCCTTTTTCCCTCTTCCCCTCCTCATCTTTGTTTTATCCTTCCTCCTGAACCTCCTCCACAGCTGCTTATAGAGTGTAGCTGCTGGCAAGGATCGTGGCCTCATGAAGGCAAGACTGCACAGTATTTATTTAACATATCTCAGAGACCTAATCTGCAAAATAACACAGAGCTCCATTTAACTATTTGCAGCAGCAGAAGCAATGTTTGAGCATGCTTTTGATCTATTCTATCATATTTTGAGTGACTGCATGGCACTTTCTCAATGCACATGGTCCACATGTGCATAAATTATAAAGCTTTCTCATCAGTGAACAGCTTGTTGCCCTGTCACTGTCCACTGTCCATTCTATGCATCTCGCTGGCCATCTTCACAAAGCCACACATTCAATCCTCTTGCTACTTTGTGGCAAGACAATGAAGTGTACTGATCCAGTTGATCCATGCAACAGAGGAAGACATACTGCAAATGTCTCCAGTTCTAGTCTGGAAGGAAGGCAAAATATTAAAATTCGTTGCTGAGGTGACCTTGGTGGACATTGGCACAATAGTCCCAATACTGCAGTGCAATTGGAACTGCAATAAGAGTAAATAGCATATTTCCATTCAAACCTTCTTACTGAAGCTCAGACATTGTTGCTGAGTTTTCCTTGGTGTAAATAGCCTCTTCTTTAAAGCCCTGTTTTTGTTCTCCACCTTCGACCAGCTTAAACTATTCTGAGTGCCCTCTGCTCTTTCTCCTGGCCAAGGGGAATATCATCTAATTTACCTGAGTTTGAGAGTAACTGTTTTACGCAGAACCCTGAAGGAAAGACTGCATTGTTCAGCAGCCACCACACAACGCCAGCAGTCTTTAGCAACTTTCAAGAACTGCAGAAAGGACAAAAGGCGAAGGGAACCGGAGGAGTAGGTCAGAGGAAGAAGGGGATAGGAAAAAGTCAGATCTGACAGGTAGAGAGGCTTTGAGGAAGGAGAAGCAGAGTACAGGCTATAAAAGTAGCAAGGTGGATGGGCTAAAGTGCATTTACTTAAATGCAAGAAGCATCAGGAATAAGGGAGATGAACTGAGAGCTTGGATAAGTATATGGGACTACGATATTGTGGCTACTACAGAGACATGGCTGACATCAGGGCAGGAATGGATATTGAATATTCCTGGTTTTCAGTGTTTTAAAAGGGATAGGGACGGGGGGAGAAGAGGAGGAGGGGTGGCGATACTGGTCAGGGACACTGTTACAGCTGCAGAAAGGGTAGATAATGTAGAAGGATCCTCTCTAGAGTCAATATGGGTGGAAGTTAGGAACAAGAAAGGGGCAGTTACCCTCCTGGGAGTATTGTATGGGCCCCCGGTAACAGTAGGGATACTGAGGAGCAGATTGGGAGGCAGTTTTTGGAAAGATGCGAAAATAATAGGGTTATTATAATGGGAGACTTCAACTTTCCAAATATTGATTGGCACCTACTTAGTGCCAAAGGTTTAGACGGGGCAGAGTTTGTTAAGTGTGTCCAGGACGGATTCCTGACACAGTATGTTGACAGGCTGACTAGAGGGAATGCCATATTAGATCTAGTTTTGGGTAATGAACCGGGACAGGTGACAGATCTATTGGAGGGTGAGCATTTGGGGGACAGTGACCATTGCTCCATAACCTTTAGAATTGTCATGGACAGGGATAGGAGCAAAGAGGATGGGAAGCTATTTAATTGGGGAAAGGCGAATTATGAGGCTATAAGGCGAGAACTTGAGAGAGCATATTGGGATGACATTTTTGAAGGGAAATGTACTATGGAGATGTGGTCAATGTTCAGGGATCTTTTGCAGGATGTTAGGGATAAATTTGTTCCAGTGAGGCAGAGAAGGAATGGCAGGGTGAAGGAACCGTGGGTGACGAGAGAGGTGGAACAACTAGTTAGGAAGAAGAAGGCAGCATACATAAGGTTTAAGCAGCAAGGATCAGACAGGGCTCATGAGGAATATAGAGTAGCAAGGAAGGAACTTAAGAAAGGGCTGAGGAGAGCGAGAAGGGGTCATGAAAAGGCTTTGGCGAGTAGGGTTAAAGAGAATCCCAAGGCTTTTTTCTCATATGTGAAGAGCAGAAGGATGGCTAGAGTAAAGGTAGGTCCGATTAAAGACAAAGGTGGGAAGGTGTTCCTGGAAGCTGTGGAAGTGGGTGAGGTTGTCAATGAATACTTCTCTTCAGTATTCACCAAGGAGAGGGGTCTTGATGATGCTGAGGACAGTGTTGGTAAGGGTAATATTCCAGAGTATGTAGATATCAAGAGAGAGGATGTGTTGGAGTTGTTAGAAAATATTAGGACAGATAAGTCCCCAGGGCCTGACAGAATATTCCCCAGGCTGCTTTGTGAGGCAAGGGAGGAGATGCTGAACTGTTGGTTAGGATCTTTGAATCCTCATTATCCACGGGGATGGTACCGGAGGATTGGAGGGTGGCGAATGTTGTCCCCTTATTCAAGAAAGGTAGTAGGGAATAGTCCAGGGAATTACAGACCAGTGAGCCTTACATCTGTGGTGGGTAAGCTGTTAGAAAGGATTCTAAGAGATAGGATCTATGAGCATTTAGAGAATCATAGACTGATTAGGGACAGTTGACATGGCTTTGTAAAGGGAAGATCTTGCCTCACAAGCCTGATAGGGTTCTTTGAGGAGGTGACCAGGAAGGTTGATGAGGATAGTGCAGTGGATGTGGTCTACATGGATCTTAGTAAGGCGTTTGATAAGGTTCCACATGGTAGGCTTCTTCAGAAGGTCAGAGGCCAAGGGATCCAGGGAGGCTTGGCTGTGTGGATTCAGAATTGGCTTGCCTGTAGAAAGCAGAGGGTTATGGTGGAGGGAGTGCATTCGGATTGGAGGGTTGTGACTAGTGGTGTCCCACAGGGATCGGTTCCGGGACCTCTACTTTTTGTGATATTTATTAATGACTTAGATGAGGGGGTGGAAGGCTGGGTTAGCAAGTTTGCAGATGACACAAAGATCGGTGGTCTAGTGGATAGTGTGGAGGGCTGTCGAAGCTTACAGAGGGATATTGATAGGGTGCAGAGCTGGGCTGACAAGTGGCAGATGGATTTCAATCCAGAGAAGTGTGAGGTAGTACACTTTGGAAGGACAAACTCCAAGGCAGAGTACAAGGTAAATGGCAGGATTCTGGGCAGTGTAGAGGAGCAGAGGGATCTGGGGGTTCATATCCACAGATCACTGAAAGTCGCCTCACAGGTAGATAGGGTAGTTAAGAAAGCTTATGGGATGTTAGCTTTCATAAGTCGTGGGATCGAGTTTAAGAGCTGCGAAGTAATGATGCAGCTTTACAAAACTCTGATTAGGCCACACTTAGAGAACTGTGTCCAGTTCTGGTCGCCTCATTATAGGAAGGATGTGGAGGCGTTGGAAAGGGTGCAGAGGAGATTTACCAGGATGCTGCCTGGATTAGAGAGTATGGATTATGAGGAGAGACTAAAGGAGCTAGGGCTTTACTCATTGGAGAGAAGGAGGATGTGGGGAGACGTGATAGAGGTATACAAAATATTAAGAGGAATAGATAGAGTGGACAGCCAGCGCCTCTTTCTCAGGGCACCAATGCTCAAAACAAGAGGACATGGCTTTACGGTAATGGGTGGGAAGTTCAAGGGAGATGTCAGAGGGAGGTTTTTCACCCAGAGAGTGGTTGGTGCATGGAATGCGCTGCCTGGGGTGGTGGTGGAGGCTGATACATTGGTCAAGTTCAAGGGATTGTTAGATAAGCATATGGAGGAATTTAAGATAGAGGGGTATGTGGGAGGAAGGGGTTAGATAGTCTTAGGTGTGGTTTGAAGGGCGGCACAACATGGTGGGCCGAAGGGCCTGTATTGTGCTGTATTGTTCTATGGTTCTATGGTTCTACTTGTGCAACCCTTGGGTACAAACCATTCACAAACCATTCAGTAACTAGCCTGCAAATAGTTGATGATCCTTTTAAATGTGCTGGCAGGAGTCTTTATTCTGATGAACAAATTTTAAGTTGTGCTTGGCAAAGATTGTGTTGGAACATTAAGCTGGTCTCAAATCAGCTAATGCTTGACAGATGTATGTACAATAGGGAGACTATAACATCAGACTAGTTGACATTATGGTGTCAACACATGGTTGACAATGCTGTCAGGCATTAGGAGTGCAGTTTGTTCACCTATGGTTATTATTGAAAATATGACATATTCAGGTTGTCCTTGGGAATTAATTCACTTACCACGATCCCCAACCAACAGGCACTATTGAATCAAATATTGCACCCTGTGTACAAAAGGGACTTGAATGACCTTCATCCCAATGACAAATATTCAGAAAAAAATGTCAAAGTGAACATTGCAGCTGATTTCTTTAAGAATTATCTGTGCAGGTCAATAAGAAATTTTAAAAGTTACTGACTTTGAAGATCAGGAGTAGAGAAAGTAAATTGATAAATAGGTAATGACCCAACAACTGGCACAGAATCTATTGGGCAAATTACAACAAAAGGACAATAGGATGCTTTGTAACTGCAATATTTCAGCTAATTATTGTTGTATGATTTGGAATATTCAAGACTGTTATTAACTTTTCATTTGTTACCATTCTTTTCGTAGATTGCATTTTCTGCTGTTTAATAGCTTAATGCCATAAGTTTTATTCATTACTTCTGCAGACATTGCCTGAAAGAGCAGGTAAATTTCAAATATTATCTTTCCACCTGACATTTTAGTACTTCTTTTTGTGAAATATCAATTTGAAGCCAAATGCAAATAATCTCAAACAACTACTCCTGACAAGGATTTCTAGTTTCAATATATTTTTCCAGTATTTTATCTTACACAGCAGCTTAAGTTCAGAAGTAATATCCCTAGTACTTTTATAAAATGTTGCACCAGGCCTGTAACATATATAATAATGGATATGACCACTCTCGGTATCTTGCAATATATGATTCACTGTGCACGTTTGCAGAAGCTGTCTGTCTTGGAAGATGGAAACTACCATCAGAAATATTGCTTTTCACAAAGAAATAGCTTTTCTTTGTTTACTTACTATGACAGAAAAGGAGGCCATTCAGCCCATTAAGTCCACACTGCCTCCTACTTCAGCAATCCCATAAATCCAATTTCATCTTTTCTTATTTCCAGGTAACTCTACAAACTATTTTCTTTCTCTTTCCCTCTCTCTCTCTCTCTCTCTCTCTCTCTCTCTCTCTCTCTCTCTCTCTGTTTCCCTTTCTCTGTATCTCTGTATCTCTCTATCTCTCTCTCTACCTCTACCTCCGTCTCTCTGTATCTCTCTCTGTATTTCTCCTTCTGTCTCTGTATCTTTCTCTGTATCTCTCTCTGTTTCTGTATCTCTCTCCATCTGTATCTCTCTCTCTCTCTCTCTCTCTCTCTCTCTCTCTCTGTATCTCGCTACGTCTGAGATTGAACACTGAACAAGGGGCATAATCTTTCTCAATCAAGATAACTTATGTAGATTGTTTGACAAGCAGTGAGTTATGTGACCCAATCAAAATGGAGCAAACAAAGTCACCAAATCCGTGAGATTATAAGGTAATTGTACTACCGAAACATTGGAGACACTGAAAGAACACCAAACCATATATTGAGTTGGCTATAATGGATAAACCAGAACAGATGAAAAGTAAGATGAAAAATATTGAATCTCATTGGTCACAAGCGGAGGGAATTGTAACCTACCATAAATCCCTCACATGAGACTCTGGAGAATGGATTAGATGCATTACAAGTACATTACAACCCATCTAAAATAAAACAGTTGATCATTACACATGGCAGGAGCAAGAACAATCTTTTGACATTTTCTTGACAGCGCTGCAACTATTAACAGATATCTGCAGTTCTGAAGACCTGAAAGACTCGCTCATTGGGGGCTGGTTTGGTTATGGAATCCAGGGTCCAGTTTCAGTGAATAGCTGTGGTATAAGTTAATTAATTCTGGAAAAAATACACATAGCCATTCAAAGCTAAGAAGCGGCCCTGTGCCAGGCTAGCTGTCAGATTGTCATCCGAAGAATTTAATTGCAGCAAAGTGTGAAGAGGAAAAATGGTAGGGTAGAGAAAGTATAATCAAGAGGGATTAGATGTTGCAAAAATTGTAGATGGACAAAAGAGCATCTAAAAAAAGAAATACGCTGTGTAGATGGGAACGTTTGGATTAATATGGATTGGAAAATCATTTCTAGAAACAGTGCACAATGAAGGGAGGAGGGTGTTGAAAGTCCATGGAATGGATGAGCTGAGTTATGCAGGGACAGGCACAGGATCAGAGTCAGTTGAACACAATGTATATGGTGCTAAAGGTCAGTTTTGTGAAAGGATTACCTACTAGATCTACCTACACCAAGATGTTGAGACAGTGTAGTTAAAATCGATGAGTCGCATTGTCGATGTACGACAAGACTACCCTAAAGCTTGCTGGGAGTTACTGTTTGAAGTTGGTGAACTGAAAGGATCAAGAGAACTATGATGTGGATTTCATTGTGGTAGACCAAAGAGATCTCACACCCACACTTGTAAGGAGTGCAATACAGCAGATAAGACTGAGAAAAATGCCATTTGGAATCAACAAAGCACTAGAGGACTTTCAGCAAAGATTGGATGTTGCAGTTTAAGGTCTCAGTGAGGTGAAGACCATCAAAGGTGACATTTTAGTCTTTGGAGAAGGAGCAACAGTGGAAGAAACACGGTTAGATAATGATCAAAAACCAACAGCCCAGATGTGCAGATGAAGGAAAAAAGCAAATGAATTTGAAGGAGCAAACATTCAAAGTGAAGAAAGTCTTCTTCATGGGTCACTTGATCATCAGAGAAGATCCAAAGCCAGTTCCAGCTAAAGTCAAGCAATGCGGAACCCAATGGATGTTCCTGCTGTACAATGCTATCTGAGGTGCGGCATGGTAGCGTAGCGGTTAGCACGATGCTATTATGGCGCCAGCGATCGGGGTTCGATTCCCGTCGCTGTCTGTAAGGAGTTTGTACGTTCTCCCGTGTCTGCGCGGGTTTCCTCCGGGTGCTCCGGTTTCGCCCCACATTGCAAAGACGTACGGGTAGGTTAATTTGGGTTTAAAATGGGCGGCGTGGACTCGTTGGGCCAGAAGGGCCTGTTACCACACTGTAAATAAAATTTTTTAAAAATTTAAAATTTAAAAAAAATTATCAGAGCAAGTTCCTGAGACCAAGAAGGATGTGGAATAGTACTGGTGGAATGATCCTGAGTAAATGGCGCCATCAATTAAGGAGACAGTTATCGCAGAACACGTGTTGTGATACCTTGATGATGAAATACAGCAAACTATACAAGCTGTTGCCCCAGAAAATGATTGTGAAGCAACATTCATGAAAGAGGGTGAAACAACAATTCACACAAGCAGTACCAACAGATAGGCAAACCTAGTGCACACACAGATTGAGAAGGCTGTGATTGCTGTGATTGTTGTCTAAGAGAAAATTCAACAAAACGTACAGTATGCTACAGAACTGAAGATGTGCACAGTGACCACAAACCACTCAAGATAATTGCTGTTAGGCAGTTCCATTGGGCACCAAAGGTATAGAATATGATGCAAAAATAGCCAGAGAAATGATGAGGAAGATGGGTCAACACAATCAGACCACTTGGATATTGAGGAATACCCAATAGCCAAGGGATGATGAGCAGTCCTTTAAGAGACTTATAAGAAAACACGCTAAAGTTCCTGCACCAAAAACAGAAAAGCTGCTTGTCCCAGTAGTTAAAAAAAATATACAAAGACAACTTGAGGCACCCGAAAGAAAACAGCCATACTACCTCAACAGAGATGCCACAGAGGTGCTAAAGGAGACACAGTGAGAATGAAGCCTTTATCAGACCAATACCAGGCACGGCAAGAAGCAGTGGCGACTTGACGCACATAATAGTTTAGTTCACAGAAAGTCACAATGGAGGAGACCATTACCAATATCAGGGCAACCAGAGCCATCTCAGGATTGCCACCAGAGATGCATGCTTGATGGAAGCAAATATGGGGATACTGGAGGGTGTACCCTAACACTGCAATGCAAGAACACCAGACGACATGTGGAAGGACACTCAATCAGCCCAAGCATCTGGAAGAACCTGTGCCAAAAACAAATATCATGGACATCAGGCAGTTATTTTGTATTTGATTGTCCCTTTTTGAGTTTCATTCTTAAAGGAGGGAAGTAACATTGAGTGTTTATGTAATATTGGCTGTTTACTCCTTTAAGAATTATAACATGTGACCAACTATTCATTGTAGATTGCTCCAAACGTTTCAATGTAGTGACTTCCAAGAGCTGTCTGACTCTGTACACAAACACTTCTGGCAGAAATGCAGCTTTATACAATGTATATTATTTTATAAATGAAGTATGATTGTGGAAGTACTTTTTCTCAATCAGTTACTGAGGCACTGAAGGATAAGGCAATCCTCCAGTGCCTTAATAACTGAATGAGAAAAAGATATCGAGACAAGCCCTTTTACATTTCTAAACATTTTGCTTAATAGTGGAAAGTTTTCACTGTAAACTTGAAAAATTGTTTTCGTTGTAATGTTTTTTTCCATATATGGAATTTTTTCTCATGGATGATAATTTACAAGAAATCTATCCACTTTTGAATACACTGGATCTTTTCCCTATTTCACACAATAGCAAAAACTACCCACTTGTAGCATAAGATTTCTTAAAACATGATCATTATCTTGTCAAAAATAATTGCAGCTGTCTTCCTAATGAAGCCTTTTGTGTAAGGTTATGCAGTGTTATGCTTAACCCATATCACTGTTCTGTTAAAGTGGTGTCTCAGATGAATAGTGGACTCATTCCAGTAGCAGTTTAGAATACAGCAATAATACTAATGGACTTTGTTCACCATTGAAATCCTAGAATTCTTGGTGAGTAGTATTTGGATTTTGTAATATTAATTTCATGTGGCTTATTGGCCATACCTTGAGATAGTCAAGAGAAGAATGCAGGAGCAATAGTGGCAAATTTATTCTAAATTAAGGTTTAACCACATTGAAGGTTCCAGTGACCAAGATATTATTGAAGTTTAGATATACTGGTAAATTCACAAATCCTGGGCTTCCCATGCAGAGCCAAGATAAATGAAGTGTGGAGA
Source organism: Pristis pectinata (assembly GCF_009764475.1). NCBI lineage: Eukaryota > Metazoa > Chordata > Chondrichthyes > Rhinopristiformes > Pristidae > Pristis > Pristis pectinata. The sequence goes on along the minus strand of NC_067408.1, from coordinate 39,289,430 downwards.
CACAACGTAACTGCTAATTCTTCAGTCAATGTATACTTAGAGCACCACAGCCTTATTATCTATTACATTATCCCTTCTGCATACATGCACAATGGGCCCTGAATTTCCTTAGGGGTTCTAACAGTTTCCTCCAGAAGTTTAGTGTGAGACCTGTCAACTAACATGCCGAGTCATTAGATGGTCATTTATGCCATGTTCCTTGGAGTTTTTGCTGATCTCTGGCTTTACACTCAATGGAACCCTGCAGTGGTTCAGCCCCACTTTCACAGTCACAGCTTCTATTTGTATTCATTTTTAATCATTCTACCTTTTAAGCATAACCTACTTGCTATGTATTTCCCACTCCAATCATAAATTATGTGCTATCCTCATTCAAAAGAACATCATTTTATCCCCTAATATATTGAATAAATAAGGTCATCTGAAATAAATCTTAATGATGTTATTTAATGAATATGAATAAAATGCTTTCCTTGATTTTGCATTCCTTGACCTTAAGACTGCTATCTGATTAATGGATTGGCTGCAAGTCATCTTCAGGTATTTCACCTTTTTTGGAAGGCCACATGCAGCATTACTTATTGATTCACTTTAAGTTCAATTAGGTTCCCTTGAGCTTTTATTTTATGGTATTATGTCATTCATTAAAAGTATACGATTGTGAAATTACCTATTAATAAAAGCAAAGTATAATTTTGATGAAGATAAACTTCTTATTACCCATAGTTTAGTCCAAAAGCACTTTTCTAATTATATTGAACATGACTTGTAAATCTCTACTGGAAGCAAGCAAGCAGACCTGGAAGAGATCCTTGAAATCCAAAGTGGCATATATTTTCTAGAAGGTTTGCAGCTTGGAATTTTTGATTATCACTGGATGTTGAGCTTGAGCTGTAATCATTTTTTTCCCTGGCACAACCGCACAGGGCTATCATAAGAAATGGAAACCCTGAGATTCAAGTCAAATCATGGGTTGAAGGGCCCTAAGGCATCCAAAGATTTGGAGATTTTGACCAGCTCAGAAAGACATATGAAGCCTTGAAGACAAAATAGATTGCAGATGTTGGAATCTGGACCATAAACAGAACACTGCAAGAACTCAGCAGGTCAAGCAGCATCTATGGTGGCAAAAGGTGTAAGTCGATGCCTTAGGCGGAGACCCTGCGGAGCTCCAGCCAAAGCCAGGATCAAACCTAGATCCATGAAGCTCTGAGGCAACAGCACTAAATGCTGCACCACTGTGCCATACTGATGAGTTTGTGGGACCAAAACTTCTCAAAGAGTTTTCCTGTAATAACTCACAATGGATCTTGTTTGTCTGAGCAAGCCACAGTGGTATCAGCTCATCAATGGACTATCTCATGCACCAAGTTTAGCAGTGTCACTGTGCAAGCAAAGGAGCTGCCCTAAGTGACTAAATCAGAAACCTCAGAATATATGATGGATCTGGAGGACTGTTCAGCTGGTACAACGAACAAATGCATATCTTTAAAGAGAATAGTATCTTGGAGGTTGAAAGAACGCGAGCTTACAATGATGGGACATGTAAACAGTAATATTTGTGATGGAGAGAGGGCCTGAAGTATGTGCAAATGACAAACCTAGCAAGATAAAAGATGTCTTGTTTAAAGATGTGCAGAAACAGGAAAATTTCTTCAATCTAAAGCCATTAGTATAGGTGAGAGGTATAAATGCAGGACAATGAGCCAAAATCTGAGAAAATGACAATTAATGAGTGAATTCTTTCATTAAATAACTTATCCTCATGTTGTGATTTTGGTCCCTTTCTGGATTATGGCTGATGTCATTGGTTTGTCTGTGCAATGGTAAATGAATGAACTCAGTCAAAGTTTGTAAGCACATGAAACCTGACATTCAAAACTGCATGTAATATTGCTAAGTTAACAGATAGAGCATTCAAGAATGCTAGAGCATTTTGTCCACCGGTAACTATTGTCCATGATTTGAGAAGCATCGCAAAGTCCAACACTATGACACCAAGTCTAATGTTCAGTCAGTTGCCATAGTTGCAATGGCCACATTCACATCAGTCTTGTCAGTTGAAGTGTTTCAATTGCCAAAAGAAAGGTCACATCTCGACAACAGCAGAAACAAAGCTAAGGAAAGCAACAAATGCAATACATCACAACAACAAAATAGAGGACCTCATAGTTTACCAATTCATTTGGATAAAGAGAAAGTGGGATTGTAGAATATCTATGTGTCTTAATCAATAATAGCAGTAAACAGACAAACATTTGAGGAAAGGTATTGATTAACAACCAGTACACTGATATTGCTGAAGACTGTTCAATGATGTGTCAAGAAACATTTGAGCAAATTTACCCAGATGCCATTGATAGAACACACCATCACATTAAAAGTCTACTCTGATGAGGTATTACGGATATTAGGATAAAAGATTGCAAAGTGCAACACAATGAACACTGAGTACAATTATCATCATTGTAGAAAGCTATGGAAACAGACCTGCTTTGACAGAGAAGGCAGCTCAATCTCAAGTGGATGAATATTTTCAGCAATGACATTTCAAATTTGTACGTTGAAATGCTGTTGGAAAAGTATGACAGTGTATTCAAAGACAACTATGCTAGCACATATGCATCAGACCAGAGGCAGTGCCAACTTATTGCAAGCCCAGAAGCATTATTAAAGGTCATCAGCAGTATCTAAGGTACCTTAATTACACATTGGGTTAGTCAATGGGGCCAAGTCTACATCCACATTTTCTAGGTCACAATAATATCTTAAAAGGAGTGGATCGTTGCTAATGTAACCAAGATGATCTACTGATTACCCGAACATAGAAGAAGAAAGTCTTTTGATTTTGGAGGGAGTTCAGGGGATTATGTGGATACAATATGAAGTTGAAGCCAAGCAAACGTGTTTTTTTTGCAGCAAGAGTTCATGTGTTCTGGTTTGAAGGTTGATGCAGATAGGCTAAAACCAGGGAGGGAAAAAGTAGATGCCATCAAAGTCTTAAAATGATGCAGTGTTAGGTGTGATTCCTCGAGATATATTCTGAATTGTGTTCCTTCAGCAAGTTGAAGCAATAACAGTGACATCATTGATTGACATCAAAAATGATTTGACATCATAGTTATCTGAGTTCTCTGACCCTTATTTGAATTCACTGAAGCCCCCACTTGCTTCTGGTAAATTGCAGCAAAATTCTGGACAGGCCTGATCTTCAGTGGAAAGCTAGTGCTTTGTTTTTTAATTTTTATATCACTATCAGCCCTTTTGCACATCCAAGTGTGAGTGAGATAAAAAGTGTGATGTATTTTGGGCCTGTTGTAAGGGCACTGTTGTTTCAAGGCTGCTGCCTCTGTGGGTATTCTGAAATGCAGAGATCTTCAAATGCTTACATTGTTGACAGAAGTTTGCAGAGTCTCTGTCTCTGAGACAGAATTGTATTAAATAGTCATGCCTTTTGCAGTTTCACCAAACAAACTCATCTCCAAGCTCCTAAACCTGGGACTCAGCACCTCCCTTTGCAACTGGGTCCTTGACTTCCTGACCAACATACCACAATCGGTAAGGATAGGCAGCTACATCTCCGCCATGATTATCTTCAACAATGGTGCCCTCCACGGCTGCATCCTCAGCCCCTACCTTTACTCTTTATACTGTACATTCATGACTGCATGGCCAGATTCTGTTCTAGTTCCATCCACAAGTTTGCAGATGACACCACCGTAGTGGGCCGTTTCTCAAATAATGATGGGTTGCAGTACAGGAAGAAGGTGGAAAGCCTAGTGGCATGGTGTCATGACAACAACCTTTCCCTCAATGTCAGCAAAACCAAAGAGCTGGTTGTTGAATTCAGGAAGGGGGGGGCAGTGCACATGCTCCTGTTTACCTCAACGGTGCTGAGGTCAAGAGGTTTGAGAGCTTCAAGTTCCTTAGAGTGAACATCACCAATAGCTTGTCCTGGTCCAACCACGTAGATGCCATGGCCAAGAAAGCTCACCAGTGCCTCTACTTCCTCAGGAGGCTAAATAAATTTCACATGTCTTCTTTGATGTTCACCAATTTTTATCAATGCACCATAGAAAGTATCCTATCCAGATGCATCACGGCTTGGTACAGCAACTTCTCTGCCCGTGACTGCAAGAAACTGCAGAGGGTTGTGGACACAGCTCAGCACATCACAAGAACCAGTCTCCCCTCCATGGACTCTGCCTACAGTTCTCACTGCTTCAATAAACCAGCCAACATAATGAAAGACCCTACCCACCCTCTCTTCTCCCCCCTGCCATCAGGCAGAAGATATAAAAGTACACACCACCAGGCTCAAGGACAGCTTCTATCCCACTGTTATAAGACAATTGAATGGTCCCCTAGTATGATAATATGGACTCTTGACTTCACAATCTCCCTCATTATGGCCTTGCACTTTATTGTGTGCCTGCACTGCTCTTTCTCTGTAACTATAACACTTTATTCTGCATTCTGTTAATTTTTTCCCTTGTACGACCTCAATGCTCTGATGTACTGAAGTGATCTGTATGGATGGCATGCAAAACAAAGTTTTTTACTGTACCTCAGAACATGTGACAATAATAAACCAATTTACCAATTTTCCAATTTGCTTTTTCATGATTCAGATAACCTTTATTTGAAAAGTAATGGCATAAATAAGACATTACATTTTGTTACATACTGGGAATAATAAATCTGATGCATCTGTAAGTAACAACTTAATGAGGTAATAGGCATGAATGGGTCTGTAGAAGGTCATAAACAATAAATTTTCAGTGTTGAAGTCTAAGATGTAAAAGTTAGGAAAATAGCTGAGTACTGATTGGTGTGGTATGGTCAACAAAATACCAATAAACTTACATTCATATAGCATCTTTAATATAGTAAAATATTCTAAAGTACTTAACAGGTGCATTAATAAACAAAATCTCATGGTCAATGTGGTAGGTTGAAAGGAGATTCTCAAAGGAGGTAAGAAATGTAGAGATATGACAATGTTTTAGATGGAATTCTGGATCTCATAGAATATATGTGCATCTTACTTTTCTCCCTTGCATTAATATGTACTTAAATATTGGATTTTAAGTATTATGGCATAATGAAGATCTTCCAAACACTCCATTGACTAATGGAAAAAGCTGAAAGGATAACATTAAAATTTAATGAGATCCTGCTCTCAGAAACTACAGGAACTTTAAACAGAGCAGTATGTTATAAAATTACCCTCAACAGGCAAGATGTTGATGAGTGTAGCCCTTCAGGTTCGGGAAATGGTCAACTGATCACCATCAAAGCTCAGATGAACATATCAATGTGGTCATGAACACTAGTATGATCAAATTCCACTGGAAGGTTAAAAAGGTAAGAATGTACTTTTGACCTGCCTTCTTCAAAACTGGTCATTCATCATTCTGATGCAACTATCAAAATTGATTAGCACATTGGAAGACTATTCATCTCAGAGGATTTAAATGTAAAAGGTTCTTGTTTGCCCTCCTGTCAGCTGGCAAATAACCGATATGTTGGGTCAAGCACTCTGTCAGGCCTCTTCATTTCAGGCAGTGAACAGAACTCAGTTCATAAACCTAGTCCAGTCAGAGAGAGTCAATCGATGCTGGACTTGACAAGAAGCAACAGAGCAATTTAATGCTGAAGTTGTAAGGTTACTAAATGTCATGCATTCAAGAGGTAAAGTTTGTAAAAATGTATTGTCAGAATATGTAATTTCATGCTTCCATGCACACTGTAAGACTTGTGTTTAGTGGCGAGCATTTTGTCAGTTAGATAAGCCAGTGCAGGAAGAACAAGGAAGACAGCTACCAATTTACAGAAACAAGACCATTGTGCAATTTCCCAGGCAAATTAGGTAGTAAGAGTACACCTATCTCCTTAAACAGTGTGCAATCTCATCTTTGAACAACTTATAGAACATAGAACACTACAGCACAGTACAGGCCCTTCGGCCCACAATGTAGTGCCAACATTTTATCCTGCTCTAAGATCTATCTAACCTTTCCCTCCCACATAGCCCCCCATTTCTCTATCATTCATGTGTCTTAAAGTATATCAAATATTCAATTTAAGCTATCTCTGCAACAGCTGACCAACAACTACAGTAGAGTGTACTGCTGCCAAGAGTGGTTGGTGCTATACCAAATTTAACCTGCTGGGAAATAAGCAAGGAATGACTACATTCTCATTCTATATATTTTTAATAATGCAAATGTCTGCCAAGTCATCTGTCATATTTTTGTAACGGTATTAGTTAACTAAGATTGTGATTAATTTGTAATAACTACAGTACTTTATCTAACATATTTTTTTAATCTTTATCAACAGGAGTTTTGATTATTCTTCTCTATTTGTTCTTTAATTTTGTGTTTATTCCACTCTGGGGATATAAATTGAGCAAATGTCCATGTTAAATGGATAACCATATTAATCTTGGGCATAAACATTAATTTATACCTTTGTGTTATATTGAGGAAGTAAGAATGGCCCATTATTTTCATATTTTTGACATAGAAGGATACTCAGTCCACCTATGCCAGTTCTCAAAGCAATCCAATCAGTTATATTCCCCCATCAATTTTCCTGTAATACATTCTCTCACATATGTCCGCCAATGATTCCCAATTCTCCTACCACCCATCCACACGGGGTAATTTACAGTAGCCAATTAACCTACCAGTGTGTCTTTGAGATGTGGGCAGCACATTGATGCAGCTGGTAGAGCTGTTGTCTCACAGCTCCAGCAAGCAAGGTTCAATCTGACCTCCGGTGCTGTCTGTATGGAGTTTGCATGTTCTTCCTGTGATCATGTGGGTTTCTCCTAGGTGCTCTGGTTTCCTCCCACATTCAAAAATTGTGCATTTGATAGGATGGCTGGCCATTGTATATTATCCCTAATGTGTAGGTTAGTGGTAGAACCTGGGAGGATTTGATGGGAATGTGGGGAGAATAAAAATGAAATCAGTGTAGAATTAGTGCCATTGGGTGCTTGATGGTTGGCATGAACTTGGTGAGTCAAAAGACGTGTTTCCATGCTGTACGACTCTATGACTCAGAGTATCCGGAGGAAACCCACACAGGAAGAACGAGCAAACTCCTCACCACAGATCTGAACTGAACCCAGATCACTGGAGCTGTGAGACAGCAGCACTACCTTCAGCACCACTGTGCCATCCATTACATTTGATGTGCTCAGACTGAAATTTGAATATTTCCAGTTGTCGCTGAGGATTTCAAACACAACTTAAAGGTGGGTTCCTCTTTCACTGTTCAGTTGTTGCTAAAGATCTGAGGAGAACTTATAAGAAACAGGAGATTTCTGGGACACTTTATTGAGACTTTATAAACATCTCTAATAATATTTATTCAGGAAATTGAGGACTTCAACTGAGGAGAATGGGTGTTTTGTTTTCTACTGGACATATTATTGGACTATTGGAAAGGAGGTGGGCAGCTGCCAGTGCTGTCTCTTGTTCTGGACAAGAGAGGAAGAGGTGATGGCAGGCACAGAAAGACGCAATACTGCCAGAAAGAGAAACAGGAAGGATTGGAGGCTTCACCCTATGAGTACAGAAGACCCATCCTTCTCTGGTTCTCCTTCATCAGGACCTTCAAAGCTGTATCCATTCCCCTTATCTGTCTCCAAGCCATCTTGAAACTTTCCAGGGTGTATCAGTGGAAGTGCTGTGTGAAGCCAAGATATGCTATTCCACAATGGTCAGTTCTAACAATGGTTCAGATATCTGTTTTAGCACTAACAGATATATTTACATTTACATCCAGAAAAATCATCACCTAGCTCCAAAATTATAGACTATACTTGATTTTTCAACAGGGGTGTTTTATTAGTGCAGCACTATGCGGTGTTGGTTTTCTTCCTACCAGCACAATGACTTTCTAAAGATTTTTCATAGGTCGGTCTCCATTTATAGCTCCATATTTTGGAATTATTTATCTTACTTTAGTGTGGACAAAATCATGGCAATCTCAGCAGATTTACTTTAACTAGCACCTATTTCAGTACATTCCACAATAACAATGTTCCTATTGCAATGTAAAAAACATTGGATAGTTTGTTGTTCTGTAATTATCAAGAGAATCTTCCAAGAAGCAAACTAATTAGTGATTAACATGCCTAGAAATTCATGCCCTGCCAGGAGTATTGAATGTATTATATAGTCACATTAGCATGTCATGAATTTTGGAGGCAGAGTATTATGCACTAGTACACAATGCGCCACATTTGACACAACCAACTGGGAATGAAATTTGAGAGAACCTTTTCACACCAGTAGTTTCCCAAAAAATGATATTCTCTGACTTTGAGGAAAACAATTCAGAGTCTGGGTCCAGTTCTCTTTCTTTGGCTTAAAAGGAAGCCAGAGTTTGAACTTTCATTCTCTTTCCCAGTCTTTGTGATTGAAGTGGTTTGTTAAGCTGTCAATCAAACTACTGTCTCATCTTCCAAGATGGGCTTGAATAGTATTCATTATTGCATTGGACTATAAATAAAACTGCATCACTGAGATATGTTAACTCATTCAAAATAAGACTTTAGATTGGTTTAACTCTTTTATAAGTGAATCAACCCCTTTAGCTGATGTGGACATGAGTAAAAATTAAATTGAAAGAAATATCTTAATTCAAATGAAGTGTCCTGAAAGGCAATAAATGTGTTTACAAATTTGCAAGTATTTGAGTCCAATTTAAGAAGCAGAATGCTGCTCCTAAAACAAAGAGTATGAATAAACAAGTCCTTCTCAGATTGCCAGTTGAGACTAGTCAGGTACCACAGAAATCAGTGCTTGGGCCCCAACTAGTTGCAATCAATATGAATGATTTGCCTGTGAAATTCCTTTATCATGTCACTCCTCAGCCTCCTTTGCACCAAGGAAAACAGATCAGTTTATCCAAATTCTCTTTCTCACTTAAGCCCTCAAATCCAGGCAACATTCTGATGATTTTTTTCTGCACCCTCTCTAGCTTAATAACTGTAGTGTGCTGACCAGAACTGCACACAATGCTCCAAGTACAGCCTAACCAACACTTGGTACAACTGTAACATGATGTCCCAACTCTTGTTCTCAGTGCCTCAGCCAATGAAGACAAGCATGCAATATGCCTTCTTCACTACCTTGTCTACCTATGTTGCCACTTTCGGGAAACCATGTTCTTGTATCCCAAGGTCTCTCTATTCAAACACTCCCCTGGGCCCTGCCATTCACTGTGTATGTCCTACCCTGGTTTAACTTCCCAAATTGCATCACTTCACACTTATCTGAGTTAAATTCCATTTGCCATTCCTTTGCCTTCTTTCTGAGTTGATCCTGTTGTAGCCTTAGACCACCTTCTTTGCTGTCCACCATACAGCTAATTCAGTATTTATGCGGCTGGTCTAGATAATGTGCAAGATAAGACCTGATGAGCAGTATGAGAAATGGAATGAACCACTAAATTAGGAAGTACACCCAACTGCATGCTACATTTCCTCACATTAGTAATGTTTTGAGTTCCATAGCTTTAATGGGCTCAGAGATTTCAAATCTGCTTGTATTCTGATCCTGTGTGGATACTTGTAGAGATATTATTTGAAATAAGTAAAGCTAGTCATTTCCACTACATACCGAGATATTTGCTCTTAAAACTTACTTAATTTCTTCCTTTATCAAAGCCAACAGTTCATTTTTCAGAATCCAGATTTACGAATGTATACAATAACTACAGTAGAGTAATAAAAAACTTCAAAAAACATTTGCTCCACTGAGTATGTATGGCATCCCATAGCTTCATTGAACCGATGTCAAAATGCACTATTGTCCAGAACTCACCAAGAATTCATCCTCTCTTCAGTTCACACCCTCCCAAAATGTAGTATTTATTTTCAGTGTTAAATCCTGCAGATGATAGATTAAGAACCATGTTACATCTGTTTCAAAGGAAGAGCACATAAGATTGTAATAGAAAATGTAATAAGCAATTAAAACAGAATAGGTTGGAAAACCCTGGCAGGTCAGGCAGCATCTGTGGAGAAACAGAGTTTCAGGTCAATGTTCTTTCAGCAACTTCCAGTGAAATGTCATCAAGCTGAGATGTTAATTCTGTTTCTCTCTCCACAAATACTGCCTGACCTGCTGAGCTTTTCCAGCAATTTCTTTTTTATTTCAGATTTCCAACATCTGTAGTTTCTTTTTTTTATTGTTGTAACAAAAAATGCTAAGATTCCAATAAAATTGAGTAAATGGAATTTGAAGTGAATGTGAAAGTTTGATACCAATTTATAGGAAGGGTTGTAAATTTCCCAGACTGACAATATGATTCATCGTAAGATATTTCTCAGGATAGGGTCAATTTCAGCATTAAACTATTGATTTGAATTTATCAGAGCTGTTAGATATAATACAAACTTCATCCTTTCACAGAGAGAATTTTACTCGATCATTTTGTCCATTGCAATGTGTCTTTACTGTTTTTTTATGAAATGTACTGGAACTGTCAGTATGACACCCGCTATACCAATTGTATCTCTGTACTAAATAAAGCAAAGGTGCAGTGTAAACGTTGGTGACTGGAATATTTTCCAATTCCACAGTCTCATCTTCAATCTGTTCAAGTGCTCTGTAACTGAAATACATTGGTCATTTTGATTTTGCCACTAGATTCCCTATTCTGCAGCAGTGAAAATCTCCCCAGCAGTGCAATGGAACAAATACAGCATTTTGCCATTGTACATAGTCAGCTCCATATAATCACATATCTCTTGACTGTAGACAGGACATCAGTTTGCAATAACAACAACTATTAACAACGTGGCTCTGACATAGAAAATTGTCCCAATCTGATATCACAGGAGCAAAAACAAAAAACTATATAACTTGATTCAAATTGGGAAATAGTACATAGGTGGAAAAAGTAATAAAGAAAATAAAGGGTCAAAGAGTTTTATGGTGGGAATACCTGAGCTTGGGGCCTTGTTAGCTGAAAACACTGTCAACAAAGATGGAACAAGTAAAATCAAGCATGCTCAAGTGTCCAGAAATGGAACAGACATCTCAGAGGTTGTAGAGCTTGTGATTAGTGTAATCGGAATAAAGTACCACTCCACCAGTATGATGACATTATTTTTGCTGCATGCTTTCAACTAGTGCCTGATTGTAAATGATACAAAAAAAAGGATGTCTGTGCCTCTGTTGTCACTAGATCTTCATAGGCAGCTTTCTCCAAGTTGTGACTACAAAACACAGAACAAGATGCAATAAAATACACCAGTCATATCAGAATATTGTGAATCTTAAAGAAAGATAATTTTCATAAATGCTCAATGTCAGCTAAATAGGTTCCAATGCATTCAATTCAACATTTCTTGATTGTGTGACACATTGAAGGTAGGAAACAACTGAGTCCTAGTTTGTTCTCATTGAAGTTGTCCTTCCTTAATACCACTCCATATGTTTTTATCATGATATTTAAATGAAGAAAAGGTTCATTAATATCAATTAGTCCTATTCCCCTGCCTGCTCCCATAACCTAACAAGCTTTTCTCCATCAAGATTTTACCCTGTTGAAAGCTATTTTTCAATCTGTTTCCTCCACCATTTTAGATAGTGCATCCAAGGTCAAAACAACCTAGTGTGCAATACTGTTCTCTTCATTTATCCTCTTTATTTCCCATTTGCCTCAAATTGCCAACCCTTCTACTGGTGAAAACAGTATCTTCTTATTTTCTGTGTCAAAGTTACGGACTACACACTCAATAAAAAGAGGATCTATTGATTTTAACATAACAAAGAAACATCTACTCTGTATAAATGAATGCAATTGAGCTGTTTTGCTGATAACATTTTAAAGTATACAAGTTGGTACTACTATCAACTTTAGATTATGGAGATTTTCTGTTTCCTCAATAAAATTTAGGTGCTTATGCTGTCTAAAGGTAATTAGGTAATTCAATCTTCACAGTTAATCAACAAAATTTGTTGAAACCTAATAAGGAGTAAATTTCTAAACCTGATGAACGCTAACAATTTGTGTGCAAAACTAACAATATTTTAACTAAGTCATCTGTAATCCTCATTGAGACTTCATACTTCTATTTTCTAAAGTTTGTGTGTGAACGATTTAACACCAGATCGGTAGTTTTTTTAATATATATATATATAATTGGTACCAATTTAGAGAAGTGATCTGAAAAGGGCATGATCATTTTTGGATAAAATTCAGTACCCGAGCCAGGACTCTACCCTAAAAATAAGTTCCCTTTACTGCCTATTTAGTATGTGTGTCAAGTATTTTGTGTCAAGTAATTTCAGACAAGATAATAGAAGTTTAGCTTTCAATTGTTTCTTAAGAGGAACTTCAAATTGTGAACCTGTAAGTATGAAGTTTGAGAGGGTAGAGAAGTTATATTCAGATCATTCCAATCAATGAAAGATGACACCAAATACTTAATGAATAATGACCATTTTTAATGACCAAATACAAAAATCCAAATGCCTTCATACTTTCAATTGTTAACAGTTTAGAAATACTATGTTTCAAACAGCTCATTCCAGCCAACAATTATGTAGAACCCCTGCCATTTTTGCACATTGGCTTCTGTAGTCTGGCACCAAAAATCAAGCCCTCTGAAGTTTTTTTTTTGCCCAAGCACACCTTTCGAGAAAGTTTTTAAGTTTCCTTCCTTTTATTTGGATATAGTCAAGAATACATCCCAAACACTTTAACTAAACAATAAAATATGTAAAATGAAAGCATCAACTTTCCCATTGATACAAAGTTACAAACAATGGTAATACCTCTACATCTCACATTCTTCCTCAGAAAGTAATCAAATATTCTAGAAATCTCTTGTAGCATTTGTTAAAGCTTATTGATACCATTGTACAGGAACATTATGTTCCATACAAAAGTGATATAATACAATTCAGTCTAAGGGTGAAGGCAGCAGAACTCTTCAGCAAGAGATCGGCTGACTCATTATGATTTATGAAATATACATATAATTAGTGCATTCTCTATGTTTTGGTTTTAGTTCATGAAATACTCAATTAAAATAATAAATTGGTCTTATATCGCAATAAACAAATGTATACCTGTTCTTAGCCACGCACAAAAAAGTGTTCACAGGAGAGCCATCAGAAACCTCCAAAATGGTCGCTGTGGAGTTGTATTTGATGTTTGCAGATTACCGTACTGAAGATTTAAATCCTTATAGACTTCACCTACTCCCAGCCCTAAAAGCAGCGGTAAGTGTGAACATCAGTCCCTCCTTTTTCATTGTCAATAGTCAAAAGCTTGATGCATGTGATTTAAAAGAACACAAAATTGATTTCTACAGTGACAAATGAGATCATGTGTGCTTAATTATTTTTAAACTTCAATATTTTTATTACTCTCAATTAAAATCATATTTGTACCAATTCATTTGAGTATATTTGAGGATAAGTGGGAAATAATTTCAAATATATGAATGTGTAAAAATGATGGTGGTGAGTGATTATCATGCAAAGTTTACTGTTTGGAATTGGTAAATGTTCATCCATGGGGTTCCTTCATGACTTAAGCTACAACCTAGTTGAGCAGTTCTGTGAAGCAAAAGAAGACCAACGTATTTTTTTTCATTTAGGAGAGGCTAGAATTCAGAAATCAAATCAACATTCCAACCTATTGAGCGGAATAGATCTTACTTCATGTTGTGGCATTACCTGGGTGAGGAGCCATGGCCATTTATTTTTTTGAAAATAGTCATGTTATAAATCAAACCTGAATTTTGAACATTGTGACCAAGTCATAGGTCATAGAGTCATACAGCATGGAAATGGGCCCTTCAGCCCAACTAGTCCATGCCAACCAAGATTCCCATCTAAGCTCATCCCATTTGCCTGCGTTTGGACAATATCCCTCTAAACCTTTCCTATCCATGTACCTGTCCAAGTGCCTTTTAAATGTTGTTAATGCACCTGCCTTAACCACTTCCTCTGGCAGCTGATTCCATATACCAACCACCCTCTGGGTGGAAAAAGTTGACCCTCAGATTCCTATTAAATCTCTCCCCTCTCACCTTAAACCTATGCCCGCTAGTTCTTGATTCCCCAACCCTGTGCACATTCACCCTATCTATGTCCCTCATGATCTTATACACCTGTATAAGATCACCCCTCATTCTCCTACGCTCCAATGAATAAAGTCGTAACTCGCTCAACCTCTCTCTATAACGCAGTCCCTTGAGTCCCAGCAACATCCTCATAAATTTCCATTGCACTCTTTCCAGCTTAATGGCATCTTTCCTATAGCAGGGTGACCAAAACTGAACACAATATTCCAAATGTGGCCTCACCAACGTCTTGTACAAAAGGACGGGTCTACAGGTCAGGTTGATAAGGTGGTTAAAAAGTCTTAGCACATAGAACATAGAACAGTAGAGCACAGGAATAGGCCCTTTAGCCCACGATGTCTATGCCGAACACAATGCCAAATCAAACTAAATCTCTTCAGGAGAAACAAAGGACTGCAGATGCTGGAATCTAGATGAAAACACGATGATGCTGGAGGAACTCAGCAGGCCAGACAGCATCTGTGAAGAAAAGCAGGCGGTCAACGTTTCGGGTCAGGACCCTTCTTCAGGAGTGAAGGTAGGAAAAGGGGAAGCCCAATGTATAGGAGGGAAAAGCAGAGCAGTGATAGGTGGACAAAAGAGGGGAGGCAGGGTAGGCACAAGGTGGTGATGGGTCTCTTCTGCTTGCACATGATCCATATCTGTCCATTCTCTGATATCCCTCCATTCCCTAAATATGCCTTGCCTTCCTTTATGAGCTAAAGCATAGAAAATAAGATTTGAGAGGTTATGTTGGAATTAAAGACTACTCTTGTCAGTACACAATTTAAATAGTGTTTACAGTTCTGGTCACCACATTATATGAAAAATGTGATTGCACTGGAGAAGGTGCAAAGTAGATTTATAAGGGTGTTGGCCAGACTAGAAAGACTCGATAGGCTGAATTTGTTTCCTCTGGACCAGAGGAGGTTGAGGGACGGTTTAATTAAAGAACATAAAATTATGAGGGCCACGATGGAGTAAGAGGAAGAACCTACCACGTCTTATGAGGATAGGTTGAGCAAGCTAGGGCTTTTCTCGTTGGAGAGAAGGAGGATGAGAGGTGACTTGATAGAGGTCTACAAGATGATAAGAGGCATAGATCGAGTGGACAGTCAGAGACTTTTTCCCAGGGTGACAACGGCTAACACGAGGGGGCATAATTTTAAGGTGATTGGAGGAAGGTATAAGGGGGATGTCAGGGGTACATTTTTTACACAGAGAGTGGTGGGTGCGTGGAATGCACTGCTGGCAGAGGTTGTGGGGGCAGACACATAGGGGACATTTAAGAAACTCTTAGATAGACACATGAATGATAGAAAAATAGGGGGCTATGTGGGAGGGAAGGGTTAGATAGATCTTAGAGCAGGATAAAATGTTGGCACAACATTGTGGGCCAAAGGGTCTGTACTGTGTTGTAGCATTCAATGTTCTATGTTCTATTTCCCCTGGCTGTGAGGTCAAAAACTAGAAGTATAGATTCCAAGTGATTCGCAGCAGGGTTATAGGTGAGATGAAGAAAGATTTTTAGAGGCAAAGGCCCTCATCATATTTATGAAGTGCCTTCATGTGCACTTGAATAATCTAAAGGGGCAATGACCCAATTGAGATTGGGCTGGATAGTTTTAATTTGACCGGCTCAGACTTGATAGGCTGAATGGTTTCCTTCTATGTCATAAATTTCCAGTGATGTCATGCATATGAGGAGGTTGTGGAGCTGTGGACCAAGAGCTAGAAGGTGGAATTAGACTGCATTGTTTTCTTTTTGTCATCAATTTTGTGTGAATCTGTGACTTTAACCTTGTCTCTCTGACTCAGTTTGTCTATCTCCTATATACAAAGCAATTATTTTCTTCTTGTATACCTAATTAATTGGGGCGATTGGTAATGTTCATAATTAATGACTGGTTGTGAGGAGAAGTTCAATAACATGTTTAGGAATTTCTTCTTCCAGAGGGTGGTAAATCATTGGAATTCTCTAGCCTGGAGAGTTGTGGAGGCTGGATCTCTGGAGGTATTTATAGAGAAGTTATATTTACTTTTTTGAAAAATGAAGGAATTAAGAACTATGGGGAATTGCACAGAAGTGAAGTTGCAGCCATGATCATATTGAATGATGGGGTGAGAGTCTGGATGGCCTAATCCTATTTCTAATTCCTTGTGTTCTTGTTAGTCAAGCTCTCTGTTGACAAATATTGACTAGCGTGGAATTCTAGGAGTTTCCAGTGCATCAGATCTTGCACTCTGCTACTGAGCTCAACACGGAATCCAGAGATGTAGCACAAGTTTTTTTGCATGTGGTCTCTCATCTCTATAGGGACAGCTGGCATATGTCACATGACCCCCCCCCCCCCCCCAATTTGAATGAGTTAATTGAAAAGGCAATTGCAAGAAAACTGATTAGGTAACGGTTAGCATAATGCTACTGAAGCACCAGCGACCCGGGTTCAATTCCGGCCACTGTCTGTAAGGAGTTTGTATGTTCTCCCCGTATGTCTGTGTGGGTTTCCTCCGGGTGCTCCGGTTTCCTCCCACATTCCAGAGATGTACGGGTTAGGAAGTTGTGGGCATGCTATGTTGGCGCCGGAAGCGTGGCAACATTTGCGGGCTGTCCCCAGAATACTCTATGCAAAAGATGCATTTCACTGTGTGTTTTGATGTACATGTGACTAACAAGGATATCTTATCTTTTCTTGTCTTACCTTATCAATCTAACATTCTAATTGATTTCTAGCACTTTACAGTGTTTTAAGTTTTCTTTTGAATTTATTTTGTAAAATTGTCACTTTGAAATTTTTTTAATGTATTGTGTCACTTGTAAAGGGTTAGATTGAGTATAATCTGGCCTAGTGTAATACTTTACAAACAATTAACCAACCACATAAAACTACAGGAAAAGAGGTTCATTCTAAAATTCCTGAATAATTCATTTATTTAGAGTTCATACAACATTCATACCTGTTATTCATCTCTGGCCGCCTTCTTTGGTGAAGCTTCTGTTTAACGGTATGTGAATTAAGCTCAGTTTGTTTAGATACAGATTTGCAGCTTGAAGTTCATTCACACAGTTCAACCTTTCTCCATCCAAACTGAAGAAATGTCATCTGAAATATCTAAATGTAGTTGAGGTCCTTTGTGTGCAGGCACCTGATTCTGTATGTATGATGTGTATATGCACAGAATCTGCCACCAATATGCACCAACATCAGTGTGCAATGCATGTTTTATCGTACAATTGTGCAGGACGTTCAGACAAACAATGGTCTTAACAGGAGAGTTGAAGCTTGATATTGCATTACCTGGAAGGGCCATTCTTACTTGGTCTGTGGCTGGGGAGATCAAGGTATTGATAATCTAGTCTTGCTTTAAGAACATTATTTAACGTTCATTCCCAATCTGCCCCTTCCATCCCTTGCTGCTGATAACATTCAGGCTTCCCCATCACATTTCCAAATGCCCCTACTCCAAGCCACTTGGTATCCAACCCTTCCTCACCACTGGTCCAGGCTCAAGCATGTCTCTGAAACCCACCGTCTCCCACCTCCACCACCACTATTTGTCCCATCCCTCAATTTCCTGACACCTTCACCGTCTCTCCAGGTCCATCCTGCCCCTTAGTCCACCCTGATGCTTTATCATATCACCTGTCCCCCACCTCCTTGTAATTTTCAACTTACCTATTTTCCTTCACCACTGGGGAAGAAAGGTCATTGTGCATCTTATTGCAAGTGAGCCCTTACTATCAAGTATCAAGCCTTGGGCTTTGTACACAATGGAATATTGCTCTTTTTTAAGCTTGGTGGAATGGGTTGGATGCACACAAAAGAACCGGTGTGACCTCTCCATCTGTATTGTGCAGGTTTAATGTGCCTCTTAAGGCAATAATGAATTTCTGGACTTTACTCTTGGGACTATGAGTTTAAGAGTTCTGGAAAACACCAAATTCATCTTCAAGTCAACTTCCCAGCAATGCCCCACATAGCAGAGTAAATCCTGCATTGATCCAAATTAAAAGAATATTGCCATCCTGTATGTGGAAAAAATTGATCATAATCGTGTATTTGAAACCCTGGCTTTAGTTCAGCAGAAATAGTTACTCATTCGGGGAAATTAAGTCTCTTAACTACAATAAAACTGTTGGGTGGAAAGATTAGGAATTAGTGTCAGTGACAGAGGGATTGTGAAAACAAAAAAGAGCCTTTGAAAACAACAGCTAAAAAAAATAACACAATTATGGAGGAGATAAAGAAGAAGCAGGTAATGGTCTGAATTTTATAATCAAGAATGATTTAATACTCTTTGTTATAATTAACTACTTAACCACAACCTTTCCATGGCCTCTTACATTTCAGTTGTAGCAATCAGAGTGTCAAAATAGCATAGCACTCTCTACAGTGAAGTGGGGACCCAGGAGAACTAAACAAAGAGTAGCAAGTCTTCTCAGCTTCTGAAGACAGAATTGGAGATGGTGATGGTCATTAATTAGTCATTGTGAAAGCTCTGAAAAGGTCAGAAGAATGCAAAGAGGTAAGTCATAATATTAGTCAATGTGCAACACTGCTCTGGTACCATTGCTTTAAGTAGATCAATGTTCCAACCAATAGCTTCTCTTAAACTTGTAATGTGGAATATGTGTTCAGTAGCAGAATGGGGCCCTGCACCATCCACCATTACTTATTTGTTGGCTGCTGGCTGACCTTTTCCAGCAGTTCCAATTGATCAATTGTTTTTTAAGGTTGGTTTAAAGTGCAATAATCTGCAGGCAATATTGTGGCATGTGCTGAAGGTCTTCTTGCTGTCTCTGGCTTCTGTACAGTGAAAATTAAAGAAAGTCCAGGTACTGGAGATCTGAAATAAAAACCGAAAATGCTGGAAACAGTTTCTCTTTCCACAGATACTATCCGATTTGTTACACTTCCAGCACTTTCTTTTTATATTTCTGTGCAAGGAATTTGCTCCCAGATATTTTCTCCATGTAACAAGGCATAAAACTGAGAATGAACACCAGAGCAGAACATACTCCTGGAAGAGAAAGAGGAGGTGGAGAGAAGGATCTACAATAGGAAACCCATGATTTCTAGGAAGAAACTCTCCCATCTGAATCTCAGTGAGAAACAATGTTTCAAATGTGTGCAATCTATGAGTAGATCTCCAAATGCCAATTCCTACCAATGGCACCAATATTCAAGGACAATGCTCAGTTCAACATATCCTTGACAGTGTGGAGAAATGAGGAATCTTGGGTCCACATCCACAGATCCCTCGAGGTTGCCATGCGAGTTGATAGGATTGTTAAGAAGGCGTATGGTGTGTTGGCCTTCATTAGTCGGGGTATTGAGTTCTAGAGCCGCAAGGTAATGTTGCAGTTCTATAGAACTCTGGTTAGACCACACTTGGAGTATTATGTTCAGTTCTGGTTGCCTCATTATAGGAAGGATGTGGAAGCTTTGGAGAGGGTGCAGAGGAGATTTACCAGGATGCTGCCTGGACTGGAGAGCATGTTTTATGAGGATAGGTTGAGTGAGCTAGGGCTTTTCTCTTTGGAGAGAAGGAGGATGAGAGGTGACTTGATAGAGGTCTACAAGATGATAAGAGGCATAGATCAAGTGGACAGTCAGAGATGTTTTCCCAGGGTGACAATGGCTAACACGAGGGGGCATAATTTTAAGGTGATTGTAGGAAGGTATAAGGAGGATATCAGAGGTAAGTTTTTTGTACAGACAGTAGTGGGTGCATGGAACACACTGCTGGCAAAGGTTGTGGGGCAGATACATTAGAGACATTTAGGAGACCCTTAGATAGCCACATGAATGATAGATAAATGTGGGGCTATGTGGGAGGGAAGGGTTAGATAGATCTTAGAGCAGGATAAAATGTCGGCACAACATGGTGGGCTGAAGGGCCTGTACTGTGCTGTCATGTTCTATGTTCTTGACAGATACCTATCAACCATCTCAAATGATTAAGATTCACATCTAATACATATAGGCTTAACTGCACCCTCACAAGCTCCCTCACACATAGTCCATTTTGCTATATACCACCAGCTATTCAACCAGGGCACCCACATCACCCAAAATGATTGCACTACAATCAGTGACATAGTCTCCTTTGCATGACAGTTATCATATGCCAAGGTGGTGTTGCAAACCACCTGATCATATGATAACTGTGGTGCAAACCAAAAAAACACAGAAACTATTAACCCAAAATTGGGCCCCACCCCACAACTGGGTGCTTTGATGCCCATTGCCATGAACAGGTTACCTCTTGCTGAGGTACAAGATAGACTCGTTGTATCTGAAGATGGTAAGTGTGAGGTACATGCTTACACTATCTCTTCCTCCTTTTCATCTGGTGGATGTGTACTCAGGTGCAGGAAGGATATAATAGGAAAAGGAAGATACGAAGGTGCTGCTATTTACACAAAGTTTTCAACTTCGCCACTGGTTATGACCTCAACAAATCATATCCCATCAGTACCAGCAGTGTCTCCTCCATGATATTTAAACCATATGTGGGAGTCTATCCACGTATGGTGAATTATTGTTTTGTCTGATTGTGCACAGCCTTATTCTGCAAGACAGCAAAGTGAGCCAACAACTGTACTACAATCTTCTTGGTTGAACAGATGAATAGGTGGCAGTGTGTGCAAGCAGAGTGAGAATGCAACGGTGCTAAGTGTGTGAGGGTGTGTAAGATCATCCAAATGTTCAGTATGAGTGCTGATTCATAGGGATTGTTGCTAAGTGTTGAGGATGTATTGAACTGATCAATGTCTGAAGCTTCTAATGCAATTAGTTGGAAATGGGATCAGAAGAAGTGTTTGCTAACCTTGTCCATTGATGTGACACCATTGAACTTCTTGTAGGACCTCATCCAAGTTCTAGGGACTTGTCTCATGGCAATAATCTCCAAAGCTCTCACTGTCTTCAGAACACATGTCTGGATGGCCCCTTGGCCCTACTCTCCTCCTTTCCACCTTGTCTACTAAGGGATTCAGTGCAGCATCCAAAGACCGTGGGACCTGCTCTTTCCCATATTATTGTATTTCTGGGCTTAGCTGCAAATGTAAAACACTTTGCAGCACCATGTACAACCCTGAAGCACTCTGTGTTTAAGAAGTGCTAGTTAGCTTTTAACTAGTTGTAGCCACTCACGATATTGACTTCACTGAAGCATATAACTAATAAACAGTACAGGACAAATGCTAAATCACAATAATAATCAGGACAGAGCCTGAAGTTGGATCCTGCCTGCATTCTGATCAATGTTTCTGGGAGAGTTGTGCATTTTGTTCCATTTCCTTATTTTTGAGGTTAATGAACCTAGCTCTTACAGAATCTAAACAAGAAAATTTAAATCAGAATATTTCATTCAATGTAAATTCATAAGCAGAAAGAGAAATAAAGAAAGGAAAGTAAAACTGGGGTTATGACAGAGAGGAAAAAGTCTAAGAAAAATAACTGGAGAAAGTTTTTATTAGTCTCCAACAAAATTTAAAATTTTAATGAATGAGACTTTTCCAGCATCATTTTTTTCTGGTGTTTAAACAGTGCTAGCAATTCCCATAATGCTCTCTCTCAAAGCTTTTGAAAATTTGTGATATTCATAAACATCATTTGTAAAACACAGCGGGCACCCTGGTATAAAGATAATACATCTGAACTCTGGAGAGAGGAGGAAAGCTTCTTCAAAGTGGGCATCCTTTGAAGAAACTGCAGTGGAGCAGTAAAATGGAGACACAAGAAATTGCAGATGCTAGAATTAATGGAGACACAAGAGACATTCTGACCCATGCTGGCAAACAAATACAAGTGTTGGTGTTGATCTTACAGTTGAAGTCAGGGTCAGCCTCACAGTCAGAAACTTTGCCACGGGGTCCATGCGGATTGTTTCTGCTGAGTTATGTCACTTATAACATTTTGCCACCCATTGCTGTGTTGCAGAAGTGAAGATTGACAAAGTGGGGCACCTTCCAGGTATTGTTCAAAGCTACTGTTCCAGTCACACGTGGAAGGCTACATTGTAAAACTCCCAAAAGTGCTGGCATTCATCAAGGGCACTTGTACGGTGCAGACACCTCCTTGGCAACTTCCTCCTCGCATTAAGGGCCACTTTTAATATCTGAGGACTTCTTCCCTTTTCTTATCTGATCTACATGGAATCACAGAATTTGAAGGATTTCTTCTGGTATTTCTGGCCATTCAATTTTGAGGACAAACCTGCTGAAACACCTGTGGTAACTGTAATCCCACATTGTGTCAGTCCATTTAAGGTATGTTTAATGACTACCCATGACTGCTGAAACGATGTGCCTGACCCTTCAAATAAAGTGTAATTGTAACCTCAAAGTTCATAGTGTCTAGTGCTTCAGAGAATGAGTCTGGTCAGATCAATATGGTTGAAAATCTCACTGGAAGGAAATATTGTGAATTAGTGACATCAATTGTTTGACTGGACATCACGAAAACGGGACCAGGATATGCAAATTTCTCACACTAAAAAGTTTATTCTTATGACAACTGGCACCAATCAAACAGAAACATGCATAAAATTGGTTAAGCCCACACATTAGTGAAATTTTCTTCCATACAATACCAATTTTTGTGGTGTTCTGTGGATAAACTTCTACATCTACAATTCTAAAAGTAAATTTCATTGCTAGACAGGTCATTAGGCATTACTTAAGAATTAAAAATGTTGTTAGTCATTTATCAGCCCTATTTCTGGGGTGTTTCATGTACATCCAGTGGATGTACCATATTTTCATAGCTTTAATGCAAGGTTCTATTGGTGGTTGGCAGACGTGCGGAGCAAGTCAAACAGCAGCTTCATCATTTCCACAATTAACTCCTCATGATTAGACGTTGGAAATTATTGTCCGGTTTGTACTTTAATAATGCTGAGCTTCACTGTTATTCTTGTCAGATGATCCAGACTAATGTCTGTTGGCTCCTCAATTTCATAGCCTTCTAAAGGCAGCATTTTTAAAATGGCAGATGCAATCACTATGCAATGAGTTCTTAACCATGTCAGATTTAATAGCCAAGTCCAAAGTCATTCCCCCTGTGATTAAATTAAAATGTTAATATAGTTTGGAGTGATATCCTTGGAGAAAAGGAAGCACATGTACCATAACATTAATTAACTAGGTGCTGACTGGCATTTCTTTCACTATACCTTGTCACTTGGTTTGTCCACAGCTATTTCCTCTTCAACGAATAAATAATTGCCTGTGCTACACTGCCTGAAATCCTTGCAAATTGCAGGGTGAAGCATGTATATGTGGTGAGTCATAGCCGCATACAGACAGAAATTGTGTTCCCACTCTACTGATGGCAATTAACTTCTAATCTATCCAAAATAGCAGTTTTGATATGGACCTTTTCTCCTCAGTTTTGAGCTTTTACTTTTTATCTGTGAGGCCCTGAGAACATAACAAAATCACAGGCACTTTAATCCAACTTTACAAATTATAAAAATTAAGTTGTCAAGATTTTAATTCAGAAGATCATAACTGCAATACTGGAGGCACGTAAAGATTCAATGTTGAGATCTCTCTGAGAATGGCCAGTATACATGGACTTCAGAGAGATATTCCTTTATTATTTTACAGAATGACATTATATCAGGAACTCAATGCCTTGTTGAGGAATCAATTTTTTTGATAACCAGCCTACTTGTATCATGCATCATCAATTTATTACTGAGTTTTTTATCCATGGGAGACTGCTTGTGTATTAATCTATCATCTTAAGATCAACTTGTACCAGATATTAAATTTCAAGCATTGTTTTTTTGCAGTGCATCTTAATCATCTGTCATGTAGCTCTCTACAATACAATGGAAATCTATTACAGTGTATTTAAATTCCCTTGCATAATAATATGGCAATCTGTTTTCCAACCCCTTTTTCAATGGGACAAGAATAAGTTAGGCGTCATAGGCTAATTATTTCCATTTCACTTGTCATTAGGATGATTTTCTGTTTGTTGAATAATCACCATGAAAAACATATTTTGTAACTTCTTTGTGTGTATCAATGAGAGTTTTTCATTTAATGAGATTACAGATTTTGACAGGGTTATTGGCAGTGATTTAGTTCGGAATATTGCTGAAGTTATCAGTGCTCACTGGTGTAATGGAAAAAAAATAATTGTAGTCATGGTCTAAATCATAAAACTCCCCGAGAACACTCTTGGGGCTTCATTAGAAGGACTGCAGTGGCTCAAGAAGGAAGCTCAATGTCATATTCTCAAGGGCAGTTAGGGACAAGAAATGGAGACTGACCTTGCCAGCAATGTCCACATCCCATAAGTGAATATTCTTTCTTTTAAAACTTATAGTTCATAGAAGTGCAATTCAAGGAGGAAATCAGGATGTTGCTGCCTGATGTCCTCCTGCATAAGATGCAACATTCTGCCACCAATAGATTTAGCTCTAAAATGGAGGAGGGCATGAGGCTGCAGTGCCTACACATGGGTTGCCTGTTAAACACAGCTGGAAGGGTTAGAAATGTTGTTTTCAGGTAAAAGTAATTTTTTATTGGCATGATACATGAATTACTTCCAAGTAATCTCTCTGCAAGTGAAAATTTAATTTTACAGGTATGGATTTCCATCTTTCAGATTGTAATTAATATTGGAGATGTGTTATAAAAGGTAGAAATTAAAATCATTATCATTTTATTGTTCCTTTCTATCTTTTTTATCTCTATACCTCTCTCCCACATCCCCTTTCTCAATCTCTAGCTTAATCCTATGGTTGTAATTGTCAAATACTCAACATTGTTCCTTCACTGTTAACCTTAACTGCAGGCCACTAAATTCTTTGTTGTAAACTATAGAAAAAACTGAAAAGACTCAGCAGGTCAGGCAACGTCAGGGGAAGAGAAACAGGGTCAATGTTTGTATCAAGGACCCTTCATCAGAACTGGAAAAGTGAGAATACAAACGTGTTCTAAGTAGCAGGAAGGGTGAGGAGAACAGGGGAATATCTACAATAGGGTGCAGGCCAAAGTTGTCAAGATAACAATTAGTTTAATAAATGGCAGTTGAAGACAGAAGAAAAATATGAAACAAATTCAAAGAGAAAGATACAGTGACATCCACAGAGAGAGATAAAAGCTGGGTGACCTGAAATAGTTAAATTTAATATTAAGTTCTAAAGTTTCCTCAGACCATGATCAGAGATGAGATGATGTTCTTTGCACCTAGATGAGGAACGTTGGAGCAACATAGGAGGCCAGAGACAAGCCTGAGTGAGAGAACAATAGAAATTAAAGTGATAAGAGGCTGGATGCTTAAGGTTTTCCTTGCAAAGTGAACAGACAACATTTTCTGGCTTTCTTTTTGGATCTCCAACATCTGCAATTTATTGCTAGAACTTCTTTGTTGAATTGCACATTTCCATGGGTTATAGTATTTTAAGATTTACAAATGGCAATCTCAAGAAGTTCTCTCTATCCTTGCATCAGCAAGCTAGAAATATATTGCCAGGAGATGTAGTTCAAGCAGAAAGATTATGGAAATGGAGTTTGGTCAAAGTTTAGGAAAGAAAAATCCTGAAATCATATATTTTTTGAATCACTTTTTTTTTGAATATCATTCTATTTGAGATATTTCATTAAAAGCCATAATTGAACTTGGTCAAATTTCTTCAACAACACCGTTTACCGTTTAAAATTGAGATTTTTACATTAAGTATAAGTCCAGTACATTTTGGTTTCATTGATTTGTGATTAAATTTGAGATGCTCGAATTTTGATCTCTAATGAAATAGATTTCAATTGGAATTCTTATTCCTAATCAAGTAGATTTCCCCATTAGATTCATTCACCTTTGTACTGTTGTTCAATTAAAACATGTTCACTGATCCAATTTCTATCTCTATGGGGTAGAATACCCATTAACTTGTAAATCACCATCCGATGAATGATTGTTGACCAGAATGTTAAACCTCCTTCACTTTCCACAAATGCTAGCTGAGTTGCTGAGCATCTCCAATATTTTTAGGTTTTTATTTCAGATTTCTACTGTATTTAGCTTTTGTGAAAATTCAATACCATAAATAGTTTAAAGAGGCAATAATGGTAAGGATTTTTTTCAGTTTCAAAAGCCAGAAAATTACATTCCAATTGTTTCCCTGCTTTCTTCAAATCATGTGAAAGGCGAAAAACCAGATCTTTTGAACTATGTGGACAATCCTGGATGTGTTCTGAATTCTTCAAAAGGTTAGAAACCATTTAATGTTTGTGTTGAATAAATTGCTCTGAGAATTACATTGTTGCTAATAAATCAACACCAGGAAAAATCCAAGTATTTGTATACTTAGCTATTCCATGCATGCTCAGAACTTAAAGACATTGTCCCTGAAGTAGATGATAAGAGGAATCATTAAACTGTTAAATTAAGTTCCTTGTCTGAGTTTAATTCATGGAAATAATGCCAATTTATGCAAAATCTATTGAAGGCTATCCTTCAAGTATTGAAAATACCAACTGATCTGTGACTGGATCAGTTCAAATGCTTCTCAGCATATATAGAATGCACAGGGGAAGAGAGGATTAACATTTGTACTATTAACAGTGCAAATATACCAGTGCAAAATATTCTTACAATTCAGATTGTATTGGTAAGTGACATGACATTTCACAACTCCCATCAACACCACCCTTCTTGATAATCTGACTTGATCCTTCCCCACCTGAACTATTACCCCTAGACTCCAACTGCCCACCGGCTCACAATACCCACCATTCCCCAGCCTCCTCTTCCATTTGATTTTTATATATACAAAGTCTTTGAATATATGTTTGGTCTCCCAAATCTATAACCCCTTTTCCTGCCACTCCAGGATGTCCATAAATCAGCATTATTGCTTCACATCCTCTGTGAGCTCTTAACAGCCTTCATGGTGTTTACACATATCCTTCTCCAACTCCTTTCCTCCATTGCCCAGCTCTTTGTAATTCATCTCTTTCCAATCATGGCCTAATTATCACCAGCAATGGTTTCTCTACCCAGCCACACACCAAAACTACAAACCCTTAACCTTTCCTCGTGGATATTTCATCAGCAACTTCTGAAGATATGGGTTCTGCTTCTGCATATTTGCTAGCAGCACCCTGCTCTGCCACCTGCATCAGTTCAACACTGTTTCTGGGTCTCACCCCATCAGAGGTATAGCCTTCGTTCTGCCCTTCCCTCCCCTACCTTCTCTGTAACAGAAAACTAGCATCTTCTTTCTTTCTCAGTTCTGACAAATGGTCTCAGATCTGAAACTTTGACTCTATTTCTCTTTCTACCTCACCAGCTGAGTGTTTCCAGCATTTTCTGGTTTTATTTCAGATTTCCAGCAAATGCATTTGTTTGTATTTTCATTTACTGCTTCTGTATTACCCAGTCGTGGATGAGCTCCAACTTACTCCAACTAAACAACCCATTGTGTTTGATCCCCATTACAATCTTTGAACACTTCCCTCAATTCCCCTCCATGGTAATTGTTTCAGGTTGTATCAGAGGCTTCATAATCTCTGCAACTAGCTCACCCCAATAGATCCTTTGATGCACTCAATCACCAAGATCACTGTCTTCTGTATTAACCCGCTCCTCTCTCTCTCTGCTGTTACCCAGCTAGAGACATCACCTTCATTCTTGCCCTTGTCATCATCGGACTCAAAAATCCCAATTCTCCCTTGCCCCAACATGCATTATCCATGCTAAGTGAATGTTAGCTCATCCAAACACTGCTTCCTTTCCTCCATCCACTATCTAGATTTTACTAACTCCCTCTCCTTAAACACCACTGATTTTAAAACTTCCATTTCAGAGATCAAATCCCTCTATGAAGATGGACAGAGAGTTTTGACTGTTATGTGGTGTTTCCTGAGAGGTTACTTGACAGGATTGAAATGGGGAGGAAATTGCACTTTACAGAGTAGAATTAGCATCTCTGTAAGTCTTTGGGAACTAGAACTGACAGGTTACTGTGTGAAAATTCAATAGAATGTACAGCAAAAGGAATCAATTCACAGCACTGAGATATGAACCAAATACACACTGGTAGTTAATGGGAATTAGCTACCAAAAGACCAAAGATGTAACAATACCTGTTAAGCATAATGGGGCACCAGAGAAGTTCACTGGCTTTGCCATCCTTTCAAATTGACAGAGTCATATTAAAGTTTCAGATAAAAAGATAAAACCAAAGGGAAACTACATTGCCTATATGTCTCAAGTATTTGCACAAAATCACCAAAGCCACAGAAGGTGATAAACTCTACTCATAAAATGATTTAAGCGACACCATATACAAATCATGGAAAATATTTTTGAGAAGAGTGCAATAAAGTAACACAACAGTTTCAGCTTTACAGAAATATGCTGTAAGGTAAACTGATGCATCCTGTCTTTTCTCTGATGGGACTGCCAGACTACAGCCCACATGCCGAGAATGTCAATTGGTTGAATTAACTCTAAAGTTTTCAAAGGGAGAACAAAGCATCATGAACAATTTTAGCTTATTTTCCTTCTAAAAAAAACTAATTTCTAAACCAGCAGGACACTTTATTTGAAACATTTTTGCCTTGTACTGAGTTTTTTTTAACATTGTCTGGAGTGATCCATGACTGGTTTCAGAATGTTGTATCAGACAAAAACCTATTATAACTACACAGTACATTAATCTCAACACTTTGATATTTCTGTCATTTTTAAAAATTATTTTAATAATGCATCTGCCTGGCATGTTTCTAAGTTGCATTATTAATAAATATCCTGCCACATCAGGTGGTCTAGTCATGATTTAATTTATTCTTTTATATAAGTGGCTGAACTATTGCAGTAAGTTTCTTTAAGTTTCATTTTTGTAACACTAATGTGTGTTATATAGCACAGCTTAAAATTGGAGCTCTGAATGTGATAGCTTCCCTTCATTGACATTGCACTTTATATGAAATATCTGTTTGAAACAGTGCTTACCTAGATAGTTGAAACCCAAGTGCTTGGTTCAAGCACTAAGTTAATGCATGTTAGCTTTTGGTCTTGATATCTGCTCATGTAAATCATATAATTATCACAAGTTGCTTTCTGAATACTTAACTTATTGTTCATTGTCCAGTACTTTCTGATGTAATCAACTACTCCTTCTACTCAGGTTCTACCTCCCTCCTTTCATCAATGCCCAATCTTTTTTTTCTGTTCTTCCTATCTAATATCATCCCAGATACAATCTCACAATGTTCTCTAGAGCTCTGAATTGTGTAACTTAGGTAAATGGTGCAATATGGCTTGTGTGTCCTTT
This sequence comes from Pristis pectinata, assembly GCF_009764475.1. NCBI lineage: Eukaryota > Metazoa > Chordata > Chondrichthyes > Rhinopristiformes > Pristidae > Pristis > Pristis pectinata. Next base: position 39,260,017 of record NC_067408.1, on the reverse strand, counting down.
CGGAATTGTACCATGTGACCAGCATGTTGCTCTCCATGGTGGTGTTTAAATGGCAAGGAAAGGCTGGGACTCTCTCTCTCTCTCTCTCTCTCTCTCTCTCTCTCTCTCTCTCTCTCTCTCTCTCTCTCCTTCTCTCCTTTTTTCCCTCTCTCCCTCTCTCTCTCGCCTCTCTGTCTCTTAATATAAATTACACTGAGTTATCACTAGATCAAGTTCTACTTCTCAAAGCAGATAATAATTCTGATATGAGACTCTCCCAGGCTGAAACTATCCATAGTAAAAAAATTACTAGAGTCAGCATTTTATGGATAAGACCCTGAGCCGATTCACAACATTTATTTTTTTCTCATTTTCTTGTAAATTAGTTATAACAGATGCTATAAGTGTTGTACAAGAAATAATGTTCAACTAATCTTCACAGATAAATTATCAGAAAAAGAATGAAAAGGTAAAGAACCATTTTTTTACAGTAATCTGATGTGCTGAATAAATTCTATGAACAATGTACTCTCTAGTTTATGAATGCTCTCACTAAGTACATGATTAAATCCATGCACTTTTATAGTAGTTATCTAGCAGAGCTAATGAGAAAAAGTGAGTCAGAGAAACCATTATTTTAGAAATCCATTTCCTGGCTCATCAGCTTTTATATAACAAGTCCAGTTCTTTCCACAAAGGTCAGGTATATGCAGAGATATAAAGAAATACACCAAAGAAATCTGTCATTTTCACAGAAGTCCAGTATAGCTGGGAGAGAAATCTGGCATTTCAAAGGTTAGATCTAATCTCAGAGATGATCTTGTGGTCTTTTATTTCAATGACAATCAGGTACCTCAGGCACTGGGATTTTCCAGCATTCCTACTGCAACTGTTTTCCCATGTGTACAGCTCACCCAGGTATATTTTGTGAGGACATGGAATTTATTTCTAACTTGACAAAGTGTTAGAGATTGGTAGACATGGGACATCTTTTAGGAGTTATGAGATAGATGTAGCAGCCAGCTAATACAAACAGAAACCAAAATAAAAACATTCATGGTGTAGCATCTATTGAAACTAGCTGTTGGATGTGGGACATTCTGATTCTGCACGATTGCAACTATGCAGGGAAGACAAAAAATGTATGTTTATGTCATTGAAACTCCCAGGATGAGATCAGGGAAGGTATTGAATGGCCATCTGCTGAGTGGTCCTGTCAGCTGAGATGTGGTCCCATTGTAAATATGACATTCAATGGGACCATCTGTTGGACTCAAAATATTGAAGTAAATGGTGTCATTGCTGCTATTGAAATTGTATTGAATCACCTGCTGTTATCTTTGCTCTTAAGAGCATAAAAACTCAGTGTATTTTTAATTCAGTAAGACTCTATGTTTCTCACAGGAGACAATGTTCCACCGGCCCTCCGCCAGAATGCCTGCTTCTTGTGCTGAATAAAGTCCTTTTACATCTACAATTCCAGTCTCCATGTGGCTCATTCACTGTCACAACACCAAGAGTGAGGACTCTCCCACCTGGAGGAGACAGCTGCTCCTGCCACGCTCTCCTTATGTTTGCTCTGGTACTTAACTCATTGACGGGAATGACAGGTCTCATCTAGGATGAACCCCTCCACTGTGTGGCCTTTCTCCCTTATGCAGCCATAACCATAGCATGTGTTTCCATTGTCTGGGTGTGTGTGCCTTTAAATGCTGATGTCCATATTAAATAGACATACAGAAAGTTGTTGCAAATGCCTTTCAATTGAAGCTACCCTTGTCCAGTCTGCTTTCATGGATGATTTAGTGTGTGAACCATTCCAATTTTACACTATTTTGCAGTTGATTTGATGGGGTATTTGTGCCATATTCAGCATGAATGAAGCACACCAAAGAAATATTGAATCCAGTTTCTTGGCATTTATCTCTAAAGTTTTACTCCATCATGCAGCTGTTAACTGCAGTAAGAATACTTGTGTGGGTTTTTTGTGGCAACAGTATACAAAATGTAAATAAATGTATGAATAGGTATACTTCATGTGACAATATAAAACTGATACAGAGGAATTTACTTGTGCACAACTAAACACATAAATTATTTAAATTTCTTTGTTTAAGTAGAAAACATGCTGCAAGTGTAAATCGAATATGTCACAGCCTATGTTGTAATTATAATAAACTTCTCCACACATCACTCTGATGTACTAAATTCACGTGTGGAGAAATTTATATCTCATTTCTGGGCAGAACACATCCCTAAAATACACCATCAAGGTTCATTCTGGTAATTTATAATAGACTGTATACCCATTGGTGTCTTGCTGTCTTTCTGTTTTCTTTTGCCTATCCACTGTTTTGCACTGTAATGCCTCAGACACAGTTATTGTATTCACTTCAGATTAAAAGAAAGTAAGTGCCTGGCTGTTCTATATAAGAAATGAGTTTAGTTAGTATTTTGTGCCAGTTGTGTTTCCAACATTTGAAAATCACAATGAAAGTCCTAAATTTAATAAATTATAAAGCAAAGGGATGAAGAAGCTTGACTTTGGTTTAAGTATTTATTTTATATTGATCTAAGTCAACAAAGGACTAGTCAAGAACTAAACCATTAACACTCCAATCTGCTGCGCTTGCCACGGGAGAATCATGTTGTATGTCTGCTGCCACAAAGCCGGAATCCAGTAAATCTTGCTTCAATTTCAGTCATTCAATCACATTTTTCAGCTGAAAACTAGAACAGTTCTTGGGGACACCAATTTCAGATGGTTTGCATGGAAGTTCTTTGGTCTGTTCAATTTTGCTTAAGGAGGTGAATATTTATTTTGTCAAGAAAATCCATAATGTGGGGAAAAATGTAACTTCCCATCAAGCTGATTGTAGACCTGAAACCTTATGAAATCCAGATACTGGATTTGCACATAGGCCAGAGATGAACAATCACATTGGCTTGCACAACCTGAAATGGAATTGACTGACTTGAAAAATCCTATAATACAAAGTGTCGGCAGTGAGTATTTAAAATTCAGCTGATTTTATTTGAAGGTTTTTCCAGTATTAAATTTGAGTATAAAATGTTTTTGGTAGCATACTGAAGCAATTAATCTTTTTTGGTTTAGCATCTAGATTTTACCAATACTAGATTTTTATTCCAGATATCTCTAATGAATTAATTTAAGTTCTCCATCTGCTGTTGGGGGATTCATATTTATATCTACATACTGTTAATCTGGACCTCTAATACTAGTCCAGTAACTTTGTCACTTTCCTACCCTATTCCATGAAGCCGCTATACTTAATGTACCCTTTATACTCTGTCACAAAATTTTTGTTAAGGTCAGTTGAACTGAATTTCTAAAGTGCAGAATAATCTACATACGGTGGTTATATGCTGTATTTCATGCATGCGACCAAAGCCAAATTTCTACCACATCATGTTTCCACATATGTCAATTTCAAATGCTCCTAGATCAGTTATGGTACTTACAGAGGTACATCCCAAAATCCACTTCAACTTAATAATTATAAAAGTGCTTTTATCCAGTTCTACACTTCAATATTATAACATTAAATTATAATAGCAAGAAATGTGCAGTAGCATTGCATTCTGTTAATTGATGTCACTTCTGTTAGAGGAATTACTATAATTATTTGAATGTTTCCAAAAATTCTACAATTAAAGGAAAACAAATATACAGTAGAACCCTTCTTTTAAGACCATCTAATGAGATCACCTCTCTTATGCAAACAGAAAACTTGAATAGAAACCATTCCCATTAATTCTCAATGAGAGACCAGATCCGGAATATGATAAGAATATTAAAAATTAGGAAGAAGTAACCATTTGGCACTTCAAGCCTGCTCTACCATTCATTGAGATCATGACTAATTTTCTATCTCAGCACCATTTTTCTGTATTGTCCCCTTATGCTGATTTTAATGGGTTCTACTGTCCATCCTATAATCCTTGATTCCCTTAATATCCAAAAAAATCTACCAATCTATGTTTTGCTCAGCAATGAGTCTCCATATGACTCTGTCTAGTGTTTGACAGACTGCACAAAAGGTATGCAACAGCAGATACTAATCAACAATAACTTGTATGACGTGATTTTCAACCTGAAGGCAAATGAAGGTCCCCATTCCCCAGTTGGTTGCATTAATGACAATGAACATCAGTTTTCTACATTACTGAAGATGGAAAATTTTGACTTGTTTACAAAAAAGATACAATATGTAATGCAACTGGGAAATGGAAGGAATAATGTAAGTGGTGAAGGCAAAAAGTTAAGGCAGATATAGCTGGATCTTTCTTTGCAAATACATGTTACTGACTATTTGTATTTTTATGACTTAATGCATCAAAATTTAAAGCTGCTGAAAGAACAAGAAATTGAGGACCTCTCCTTGTGGCGTGTTTATTAGCCATTAACCCCATTGTCCCAAACAGTTTGACCAAATGGGTCGATTCCTCATTCCACCCATTGCCTGTGATGTTTGGGTCCCTATAGTTGGATTGGTTATGTCTATTAAGCCCAGCAGGTGGCAGAGCTGGTTAAGTATTGGGAGCTAGACCAGCAGGGTAGTGGCGGTTTTGGTTGGCAGTTTGCTAAACCAATCGTCCACGCAGCAAGTCAGGGAAAGGGCAGGAATGAAGTCTCTGTATTTTTTCTTTTTTGGCACAAACCATGAATGTATAAAAACCTAAAAGTGGAAATTGTCATAGACAACTTGTTTTTTTCTCCCCCAGTCAGTTCAATGAATACTGACTTGCAAATTAATGTAAGGCTCATATTAAGAACTCAAATGCATAATTTATTATTCTTACTGTTACAAAGAATGAAAGAGCTTAAATTTCATTGCAAGACCATTCTGCTGTCATGTAGTTCATATGAAAGAATGCAGTTTGTTAGTTTATAATTAGTCTTACTTCACTACTACGCTTTTAATCTGAAAGATAGGAGAAACATGCCTTCCACATATGAAAAACCATGGTATTCCAAATAAAAAGTTTAATTGATAATGGCTCCAAGGTCACACCGTCCTGTATATACTTAATAGATGGTAGTGTTACTTTCCAATTGGTTGAAAACAGATGTGTCAAGAAACAGGGATCATGCTGAATGGGAAGTCCGCCAAAAGGTTTGAGTTCAATATCAAGAAGTGTGGAAGAGTCCAGCTCTAACTTGAAACAAGGCTTTGTGTGAAGCTTGAAGGTTATCCTTTCCAGCATGGAATGGTGGTCAACTGCATTCACACACCAGTAAACCCTCCTCTGTTAAGAGGTCTGCTGGCAAGTGTCACAGTCTCTGTTGCAGCACACATGTATCAGAAATAGGAGCAAATGTAGGTCATGTAACCCCTTGAGCTACTCTCCCACTAAGCTAATTCATGGATGATCTGATCTTGGCCTCATTTCCACCTTCTTCCCAATCCCCATAACTCTTGAGCCCTGCAGTCCAAAAAACTCAACCTTGAACATATTTAATAATTCAGCATCCACAGAATTCCAAATTATTTTGTTGAATTCATCAAAAGGAAAATCAAGTTCATAATCTATGTGCTGAACTTCTCTTTTAGGGATAATTTGTCTGAATGCAATGATTTTCTTGCATTTCTTACCACTGCTCGAGCTGTGCCAGTCTTTCTTAATGCAAGGAGTGTCAACAACATCAAGTTCATGGTCACCCATGAACTTCCAAAATAGAAATGAACTTGCCACAAGTTGTGTTATTATGTGTTATTATGTAGTTATAATAAAGAACTACAGTTCCCAGCAGGCAATGCAAGGGGTCACATGGGGGAAACAGGAAGTGGCTGGGAAGAGCGGGAAAAGCCAGCCAGCCTGGTGTTGTAAGTCTGTACATTCTGTTGTTTTGTTGTTTTAATAAATGTTCCGATGTTAAACCCACGCCAAGTTTGTCTCATGATGAAGAACAAACATAACACAAGTGACCCAAACGTCTTCAGCTCACAGAGAGGGCCTGCTCAATCCCACAAGCAACTCCCCCGAAAACATTTCTGAGACAATTATTGGGCCAGCCTCCAGTCGGCTAATCAGCATTGGTACAATTAGGGAAGAGTGCACAGGACACACTAGTCTAGAACTTTATTCATGCAGTTCCAGACAAAATTGGATTAATCTGGAGTAAATTATTTCTGGTGACTTAGTGCCTGTTGGAAGATTTGTCTCTTCATTTATCAGTGGAATCATCCTTCTCCTAAGTACTTTTTACCCTGGCATACAATTCCCCCAAATTACTTCAATGATGCATCATGCAAGAGTGACCCACAGTCAGAGTAAGGGAAAAGGTTATTATGAGATTAAATAAATATACAATTCCAATGATTGAAAACATAACACCAAAATTATATGCTTTCATTATTAGAAATACTGACATGGTAACAGAAGTCATTGGTTAACACTATTATAAAGAAACATCTTGTGGAAAGAACTAGTTTGAATTCAGCTGATGGAATAGTAGTTTTTCAACACAGAGGCTAATGCCAGACACAAATTCTGCTTCGGAGGCACTCGAATGAAGACTTCAGTTTGCAGCCTACAGAAGGAGGTAAATGAGTGATCACAATAAAATGGTAATGAATTGGTCGGTTTGAAAAAAGACTTGAAAGCAACACCAGAAGGCCTGGAGGAGTCCAGCTCGACTGCAAAGTTTGAACCAGAACCCGGACCACATTCCTTCCTGCGCCACTTCAACACTTCAGGTCCCAACAATCATGCACTGTCTGACGCCCCAGTGTCTCCGTTTTTATTGCTACTCAAACAGAACCATCCAATATCTGAGTGTTGTAGTGGACACGCAGGCTGCTGCTATCATGGCTGTGAGGCAACAGTCTTCAAAATGGCTTTAATGTTGATGTGGTGCTCCAGCACTCGATGCTCCAACAGACTTAAGGATTGCTTACCTGCCGCTCAAAAATGATTCCAACTGTTGCTTTGATCTTGACACGCTGCCAGTGATCTTGCTGTTGCCAATCAGCATGCTAGCCCAGACTGCTGACGTACATGGTGAAGGTACAGTTCAAAGAAGAGCCTTCAAGGCCCCAAGTCTTTCTCCAAGACCATCAAAAATTTCCACCACTACAAGTCAGCACCCTCTCACTAGCCAAGACGTGGGACCCCGCATAGGACCACTGGAACAGGCAAAGGCACACAGAAGGCAGAGACTAAGGGACAGGACAGAGGTAAATGGTTTACAACTGCGTTTTGTGTTATGGTTAGAAATATGGATATGGTTTGGATGTCAACTCATTGTGGGTTTTTCATTTTTCATTGAGGCAAGGTAAGATGGGGACCATACTAAAAGATAAAGAGGGATTATGCTCACAGAAGGTGCTGTTGGATCAGTTAACCCCATAATGCCTGGCTAGAATACAGTTTTCATTTTGCCCCACCCGACCCCTCCACTTCTTCTTCCTTCTCCCCCTGTCCCCCTTCTCCTCCTCCTCTTCCACCTTCTGCACCGTAGCCATTGGCCAAGACTAAACTGCTGTATTATCAAGTTAAGGAACATGTAACAAATTTGGAAAGTCCCTCTGCTGTGTCCTGCAAGGTAAAAGTTGATCTTCATTTTTGATTTCCAGTGGGATAGAGTTGACCTTTGAAGCAATTTTATAGATTAATATATCAGGGGTAATGACTTAAATGGTTGATCTTTGGAAGAAATGCGTTGGAAAAACACCAAAAGAAGCTTTACAACATTATAAATGCAAATTGCCATTGTTTGAGAAACTAACAATTGAAGCAATGGCAAAACATCAGTAACCCAAAGCACTTCATTTTCAAAAAAAGACACAAGGACTTAAAAGAAAATTGTTGAACTTCCTCTATTTTTCAAAGCCAATAACTTTGACCTTTCACCTAGTATTCAGCTATCCAGAAACCTGCATGGAGCTTTTGAGAGTGTTCAAATTGCAGCTTGCCTCCCTTTTAGCATCAGAACTACTTTGTTGCTTAGCGATCGGAAATGTGACATAATTGCTAGCAGCAGGTCAGCACAGAGAGAATAATTCACACATATGCTCGGTAAAATAATGTTCTTTTTCTTGAAGCTTCCTTTGTAATAAATGACCAACAGTCAGGTAGTCATGTGTATTCCAGGCAGAGCAGTCAAAGTGCACCTCATGACAGTAGTTACCTGCAAATGGCAAGCGCCATGCACCGCTGCTAGCCTGAAGAATAAGCTACACTCCTTTCCCCATTGTTCCTAGTTAATTTACTCAGCAGACTCCACAAGCAATTTTTCGGGATTCTCTTCTTTGCTTAATGTGAACAAAGCTTTCCACTGACCCTCTATTACAAGGTGGGAAATGATTTTTGCTTTGTTTATGATGGAGTTAAGAGAAATGTATTAATAAGTTTGAAATAATTCTATTAATTCTAAAAATAAGTCTATTTTTTCAGACTGCTTTAGTTGCTAGTCAGGTACAAGCACATAGACCTGCAGTTTGATTACAATGTGCTGGCTGAGGGGATTGATGAGTGGCACTGATTGTCTGCTGATTCCAGTTCTGCGATGGTCATAGATCTTTCATCAAAATTGCTGGGTCCTTTCTTTAAAAAATCCTCCAATTTATACTGTGATACCATCAAGGTAACAAAGTAAGATTAAAAAAAACTTGGTGTGAATACACAGCTGTCTCATTTGGCTCTAAAGTTTGCAAAAATTAGAAATAGATGTGTACTCAATCCATTTTTAAGCCTTTATACCACTCATAATTGACAAAGAAATTGTAAAATGTGAACAGCTTGGAATTTGTCTTTGATCATGGGCATTGAATAAATAGCTATGGAAGCATTTGTCCCTCCTACTCCACTGGCAAACCAACAAAAATATGGTTCTCAACAGAAAGAAAAAGCTCCAGCTCGGTCACTGTACATTTATTGTGCCAGAGGTCCAAATCAGATCCTTTATTTGAAGCCCTATTAAGAAAGAGATTTTCAAACAACGAGAAAAAGAGTCAAATGCTCAAAATCTCCTTGAAAAATGCAAAATCCCACTTACTCCTGTGAATCTCTGGTCCATGACTGGTCAAAGTGGACAAGGATTACTTGGGATGGTATTGAGAAACTTGAGAACATAGAAGCCCTGTGTACATGGCAGAAGGAGACCACTACCTCACAAACAACCCACTCATCAGATGAGGTTTTCCATCCCGATCTGTGGAAGAGTCTGCAGTTCCTACATTTGCCTTACTCATCATCTCAGAATCCCAGTAAACCAGAAGGAAGTCAGTCTTCCTTGTTGCCAGGTGACTGTCTAAGAAGATGAAAAAGAAAATAAATGACATCAATTTAATCATTTGATTAAGGCAGCTGAAAGAATAATCTAAAAAATTAAAAAACTTGTTGTGAATACACAGCTGTCTCATCTGGCTTGAAAGTTTTTAAACCTTTGTACTATTTATAATTGAGGAAGAAAGTGTAAAATGTGAACAGCCTGGGATATATCATTGGATGCGTGCATTGAAAAATAAATGTAAAAGCATTTGTCCATCCTACTCCACTTCCAAAAGCAGGTTCACAGAAACAAGTTCTGGAAGCATGTAAAACTACTACCTAACAGCATAGAAACATAGGAAAATGGCCATTCAGACCTCCAAGCCTGTTCCACTATACAATATGATCATGGTTGTACCTTTATCTCAATATCTTATTCCCACTCTCTCCCCAGACACCTACAATGTTTATTGTGTCCAGAAATCTACCCATCTCCTTCTTAAATATAGTCAGTGACTTGGCTTCTGCAGACTTCTTATGTATATTAAAAATAGCTGGGACCCAGCACTGATCCCTGCGGTACCCACTTGTCACCACCTGCCACCCAAAAAAAGACTCATTCATTCTTACTCTCTGTTTCCTGCCAGTCAATTAATTTTCAATTCATGACAGTATATTCCCCAATCTCAATTGTTTTAAACTTGCACATTAACCCTTAATGCAAGACTCTATCAAATACCTTCTGAAAATCCAAATACACCCTTATCTACTGGTTCTCCTTTATTTATTCTGTTGGTCACATCTTCAAGAAGCTCAGTTTGGTTTTCCAAACACAATTTCCCGTTCATAAACCCATGTTGACTGTCTAATCCTAGTGTTATTTACTGAACGTCCTTCTATCACAACCTTTTGAATAGACTCTAGCATTTTTATCTATTATTGATGTTGGGTTAATCAGTCCATGGCACCCTGTTTTCTCTCTCTCTCTATTTTTATATAATGGGTTACATTTGCCACCTTCCAATCTGTAGAAATTTGCATGAAGATAACCACCTCATCTATGTCCACCTCTTTTACTACTGTATGATGTAGTTCATCAAGCCCTAGGAGTCTATATTGGAGATCTAGTGTGTGCAACTGAAGATGAATTTCTACCCTGCATATTTTTTGAGTGGCAGGTTTTATTTTATTTTTGCATGCATCTTGAAAGCCAGTTGTGTACACTCAGTTGAAATATAAAACCCAGCCATCTCCAAGTTTAATCTGCACCTTTATCTCTTGAATTGTGTGTTTGGGCCTCAGAAAAAAAAACCTTTCATTTTGATTAATTTCTTTTTAAATATCCTTCTAACTGTAACACTGTGTTGCAAACAAGATGATTCCTTCATTCCGGCATTTGAACTATATCAGAGCCACAGTTTTCTTTACTAATTCCCACTAATATATGTCCTATTTTCCAATTTCAATCTCTTCTGTAAATTTATCTGCTTGCAGCTCAGCAGTGACACTGTTGGACAGTCAAAGGATAGCAGCAGAAGAAATTCCTGCTTTTGTTTTCCACTGTTCTGTAGTTGCTAGAATGTTAGTACACAATGTACACCCTAAGCTTATTGTGACAAAATAATTTCCTTTGTCGGAGTGAAATCCTTTCAGATAGGAACTCACCACTTTTCAGAATTGAAAAGGAGGCAATCATGAGTCACAGGTCCAAGTCTTTTACTTGGCACATGTTTTGTCTTCAGTATGAATCCTATTGAAGCTCAGTCCCAAGCCCTGGTACCCGGAGCAAGATCTTGTTGCAGTCAGAAAAATGAATCAGAAAATAGAACAAAATTGAACAATTGAACAAAATAGAACAAAATAGAAAATAGAACAGAACTTGTTTACAAGACAGGATCGAAGAAATGACAAACAAACCCTTACGTGGATCTAATGGTGAGGAAAATGACGAGACCTCTTAACGATAAAGTATAAAATGCCAACGATAAAGGACCAATGTCACTATCTGACCCTCAGAGCATGCCCAGAGAGTAAGAATGCTCAGTTCCTCACTTTCAGTAACTGTATGGAGAATATAATGTTTATATGCACAAAAAAATATTTAATTTTGTGAATTGTCATTATGTTTTTGTTAAGGAAATGTAATTGGACACATAGACGTTGTAAAACAATGCCTACTTAGCAGAAATGGGAATGTCAACTCCAACTAGTGCTCCTGGAGTTTCAACAACAACAACTGCAAGGCTCGTGGGACATCCTGCTGGAAATAACAGTCCCTCGATTGCATTGTTGGCAGATCTACATTTCAGGTCCATGATAGAGGCAGAAATCCGACAGAAGTGCGAAACACAAGCAGGAATCAGACTGTCACTGCAGCTAAGGAACTAGTCAAACCAGTCTGTCAGTCACAAATTTAGCCATGACAGTTGTAAGTAAATCAAAATTTATTTTGAGTGCAAACATTCAACAAAGAGAGATGGTAGCTGATTCTTACAGTGGAATCCAATACAGAAGCACAGTCCAGAACTTTGGAATGTAAATTTGAAAGAAGATTCTGTGTTCATATAAAACTTGTAAAAGAACAAAGCCACGACAGCCAAATCTTACAACGGGTGAAGAAGTGTGTGTCAGGGAAATCCAGGATTTGGGAAGTGAAGGGCGAATTCAAGTCATGATATTGAGTTTGACAAAGAGCACATTGAAGCACAGGGAACAAATAGAGTTGGGGTGCTGGCTGGTAGCTTTAAACTAGAATCTCAGTTTTAGCTAAAATGCAAGCTGAGGAATGTTCAGCAGTGAGAGAGAGGAATTTAGGAGCGAAGGATACTCAGTAAGAAGCTCCACAGTCCAGAAGCCGCCTTGAGCTTTTGCCTCTTTCATTATTTTGCTCCCTAGCCTGACTAAAGAAATTATAGCAATGACTTATCCAGGGATTAGAATAATGTCCTTTTACCACTTGGTTCTGAAATCAAACCTAGAACAGACTCCCATGTTTGCTGCCTACAAATATCCTACACAAAGTGAAGATAGACAATTTCAACCCAATTTTACGTTAATGAAAACATATGAATAAACATTGTCTAGAAAAATAAAATAATAAGAAGAATGGAGATGTGAAAAATTCCAAAGATGCATTTTTAAGTTAAGTAATTTTTATTGTTTTAAAAACATTCCTCAGACAAAAATAACACAATGCTATTTCTACATATGATCCTTTATATAAGTATTTTACAAGTATTTAATAATACTATAATGGAACACTCTCTCATTTTTTGTCATAACACTGTTCACTTTGAATATATACATTAGTTTTGCACAAACAAAATCATAATTGCCACACAGTTCAAAGGTGATTATAATGTGATAGTGAGATGTTAGACACAAGTTCATAATGTAAACTCCACTCTTCCAGTTAAGCGTAGACTCTGTCTACACTTCTTGCTGCCTTGGTAAAGCAACCAGCATAATCAAAGACCCCACCCACCCTGGACACTGGCTCTTCTCCCCCCACCCAGTGGGCAGAAGATACAAAAGCCTGAAAGCACATACCACCAAAGACAGCTTCTATCCCACTGTTATAAGACTATTGAATGTTTCCCTAGTACAATAAGATGGACTCTTGACCTCACAATCTACCTCATTATGGTCTTGCACCTTATTATCTACCTGCACTGCACTTTGTCTGTAACTATAACACTTTATTCTGCACTTTGTTATTATTTTACCTTGTACTACCTCAATGCACTGTTGGAATGAATTGATCTGTAGGAACGGTATGCAAGACAAGTTTTTCACTGTACCTTGGTACATAGGACCAATATAAACCAATTTACCAATTATCCAAGATCTCAACTTCCATGGATATTAAAGACAAATGAGTTCCCCTTCTAACAGATCCAAACAGGACACTGTAGAGAAGAAATAGGAACAGAGCTTTTCATTTTTCACAGGCCTATGTTTGAATGCAGCATAATAGTATAAAGGAATTGATTAATCTCACAATATTTTACAGAGAAAGGCTGCAGGAGATACATAAATACGAGAATCTGCAGCCACTTGTCTCCACTTATCACCTCCCAGCCTCTCCTTCGTCCCCCACCCTTCCCTTCCCCCAAATGGCTCTATCTGCTCATCAACCCCTCCTCAGCTGGTTCCACATTGCCAGTTCCTGCCTCAGTCCTCTACTTCATCTATTTATACAGGCTCTGGCTCCCTCCCCTCTACGCTCTCAGTCCCAATGCAGGGTCTCGACCTGAAATATGGACAATCCCTTTGCCATCACAGAAGCTGCCTGACCCACTGAATTCCTCCAGCAGTTTGTTTTTCGTTCCGGATTCCAGCACCTGCAGTTTCTTTGTGTCTCCATTGTAATGGTATTGGCTGCTAACCTATCCCATGAGATGAATGTAAAAAAATCAAAGAGGGGTTAGGAAGAATCAGATATGGACTGACTGAAAGTGAAAACAGAATGGAACTTGGCAGCAAAGGCAATGAAGTTTTTGAGTTTGTGCATGTGCAGGTAGCAACACTGATATAATCATGAGTGTACTCATAAAAAAGTTGAGGGAGAGCGCATGAGTAGGACTGAAACAATGACTGCTCCATGTATCCCACAAAGGGACAGCTTATCATGGGCTTGTGTGAACTCCTGTAGCTACATCTTTTGAGTTGGAGAAAGTGAGTGGAGTAAAGAGGAGTTCAGCTAACTGGTTGGGCCTCCGTTCAAGGATTAAGTGGAGGTCCCTCAGACTGCCCTTGTGTGGGATTGGGTGCCCATTGGTGAAGATGAACCACTTTGGGGGCCATAAAACTGGAAACTGTCAAGGGGACACTGTGTAAGTGGAAAGGAACGGGGCAGGAAAAAAGAAGGCAGTAATGTAAGGAAAGAGTAAGTTCTGTGGGACAAGGGCAGGCTGAAAAAATGGGTTTACCAGGACAGTCCTCCTTTCAATCATGGTGAGGAGGTACATATGGGTTGTTTAAGATTCAAATTATGAAGCTGGACACTGTTCAGGGAGAATTGGGGAGGGGAGCAATCTCCCAATGAAATGAGGTCGGTGACTGTCCAAGAGACAAGATCCCAACGATCAGTGGTGGGGTCCAATGGGAGGTTTCAGGAGGTGAAGGTGAGCATTCAACCTCTGTGAGGTAGGGTTCAGTTTGCCAAAGCACAACAGGCACTGCCCTTGTCTGCAAGTCTGATGACAGTGTTAAGATTGGTCCTTAGTGAGTGGAGTGCTGTAAGTTCAGAGGGGGTTGGTTTGAGTATGCAAAGGAGTGAGAAAATTGAGAATATTCATGTTACATCAGCAGTTGTATAGATCTAAGAAGGAGGTGCCCAGATGGATTGGAAATTCTGGACTTGGGAGAAAGAGTCTGCAATCTGAAATGAAGTCTCCTGGCTAAAAGATAGGTATGGAGATGAATGCACAAGAGGAGAAGTCCAATGGCATGCCAGGCTTGGAGTTCCTAAAATACAGGCATGGGAGGATTACGCTGAAACCTCTGCTGAGGATTGGTTATTTGGGATCCGGCAGGGGAAGACAAGAGGGACAGTGAAAACACGGCAAATGGTGGGATTAGGGGGAGAGAGAGAGAGTCAATGGAAAGAGAAGGGGTGGAAACACAAGTATTAGAACTTAAGAGCTTTTGAAGTTCGTGGTCTTTAATATCTAAAGCAAGGAGATGAATGTGGTTAAGGATAAAGTGGAACTGCAGACCAGGAAAACTTTGAGATAAAGGGAACAGATGTAGTTGCAGAGGGAGGCCAAGAGCATGCATGCAACAAAGCATAATACTAAACATAGCTCTCAAGATGTGATAAGAACTGGGTAACTTGATCACCCCTGTGATTATGGGTGGTCATAACTGCTTTGGTTATGTGTAAAAGTTTTAAAAAATGTTTCAATGATTAAGTGATAGATATCACTGTAAGTGGCAAGAAATTCTTTAAGTTATTGTTTTGAGTTTCAAGATCAAAGTATTTTTAACAATCCATCTGAGCTTGCTCCTGATTATAATCATTGGCAGATACAGGGCTGTTTTGGCTCACTGTAACTGTTTGATCAATTTAAATTCAGTCTGTTGGCCAAAAAATATATTCGCTCTTTGATGGGTCTATTTATCATAGTTATTCTGGGAAATGTTGATGCTCTTAGTTTCAGATTAATTTCCAGAAACAATGCTATCCCAATGAATGCTGCTCCGGCCACTCTTGATCTCTTCTAAATTACACTGTGCATGGGTAACATCATATAGATCTGTAAATATGACACACTCAAACCAGCAACTCATGATGGCATTTTTGAACTTTGATTGCAAGGTATTTGCAATACCAGAAATGTAGAGAAATATAAGTGAACCATGTTCTGATGGAAGCAGAGCTGGAAATGTTTGTGTCTGGGAGTTAGGATTAAGTCACGTCCAATAGGTTTCCACCAACCTGCTTCTGCAGTCAGCTCATCAAGTTTACATTGTATTGAGGGTCAGTGATATGGAGCTTTATATTTCCACCTTTTCAAGTTAGATTACATTCAGGATAGGTTGGTCGAGGAATTATATGATTCAGCTACTGCCAGTAATTAGAAGAGCAAAGCAAAGGGAAGTATTTCTGACCATCAAAGCCTGGAACGTTTCCTTAGTGACATCTGCAGTTGGGAAACAAACTCTTGCAACTCTTTTGGCAGCTATTCTTATTTCACACTGCGCACACCAAGCCAGACCACAAGCAAGCTTTATTTCCCTTCATCCCACATCCATTCTGAGGTCTTCACAGGAACAGGTGTGATATTCCCAATGGAAATCTCTTTATTCCATTTGCTTTGTGTGAGTTAACAATTTGGCAAATTGCATAATCACACACATTATCGTATCCGAAAAGCTGGATTATTTTCAAAAGATTGAAGCCACAACCAGCCATGATTCTGAAATAGATGCTTCCCTCACATTTCAATCCAAGAAGATAAATAAGCAGATTAGTTAGCTACAACAGTAAAATTGACAAGAGTCTGATTCGTTTTAATGTAAACTTTAACGTTTAACATTTGCATCAGTTTTCGGTAGGCTACAGTGGTGACTAAAAATTTGTCCTCTGTTGTATGAGCTAATGACTGATGTGGTCACACTTTCACATAAAACTCTTCTGAAATTCAGCTCTAGTGAAGCAAATGGAACTATATTTCAGAAGTGGCGTTCAATGCCCACATCATTACAACATCATTTCCTAGAAATTGAAGTTAACTCTTTATTGATGCCATATTTAGAATTAACACCAAACTGGATGACTTGCAAAAAATTAGGAAAATTGGGGAAAAGATTGTTAAAGCAAACCATGAGCTTGATTCTCCAGCTGATTCAGACATAAAGATTTGACCTGCGCAGTTCTCGACCAGAGTTTGTAGCTGTTGCATCATTGCATCTATAAAGTATAGAAGGTAGTCAAATCCTTAAAGGAACTCTCTCCATGTCAGTCATGGAGCAGCTGCAGAAAAAGCTGAACATTGGGGAGGGGCAGCCCCAGTTCCCCCACCCCATGATCATCTATACAGATCCAAGCCTGATTGTGCAGGTGGCCTCATGCAAATGGAAGGCATTAATTCATCACTTTAGCAGAGATCACAGTATGTATGTCTTCTGTGCATTATGTAGAATAACTGCAATAAGTAGTGAGAAACCCAACAATGCTGTTGGAAATACACTGAGCAACAAAAACTGAGGGCTAGTAGATGCAGAGAACTATCTACAATCAATGGAGAACCCTTTAATTCACATTGTCAATATGGTCTGGGGTTTGCTTTTTTTTGTAAATTATAAACAAAAGTTGAAGGTCGCACCTTGAAAATCTAATTCCTATTGATAATTGCTGAAATGGACGCAGCTAGTCATATGATGTCATTCAGTGCATGTCTAAAATGAAGAAAATATCGAACCCACTAGATATAATAAGTGTCCAGTCCAATTTCCTAATGGGTGGTATTTCAATCAGGAATGTATAGTATAGAGTCATAGAGTCATACAGCACAGGAATGGGCCCTTCACCCCAAGTGGTCCATGCCGACCAAGGTTCCCATCTAAGTTAGTCCCATTTGCTCACGTTTGGCCCGTATCCCTTTAAACCTTTTCTATCCATGTACCTGTCCAAGTACCTTTTAAATGTTGTTCATGTACCTGCCTCAACCACTTCCTCTGGCAGCTCATTCCATATACTGACCACTCTCTGGGTGAAAATATTGCCCCTCAGGTTCCTATTGAACCTCTCCCCTCTCATCTTAAACCATCTAACCTGCGGAAAATGACACCTGCACTATTTGTGCACTTAAAATGGGCATTAATTTTCTTAATTTATTCAATTTTCAAGATCCGCTTGTCACCGGCAATGTCAGCATTTACTGCCTATCACCAATTCCCCTTTAGGAAGCGGTAGTGATCACCTCCTTGAACTGCTGCAGTCCTGATGAAGGATTCCCACAGTGCAGTTGAGTGAGCAGTTCCAAAACTTAGACCCAGTAGCAAGGAAGGAACAGCAAAATATTTACAAGTCAGGATGATGTGTGACTTGGAGGGGAACTTGCTAGAAATGGTGTAACCTTGCAGACTTTGTCCTTCACGGTGGTAGAGGTCATAGGTTTGGGGGGTGCTGTCGGAGTAATCTAGGTGAGCAACTGCAATGTATTTTGTGGATAATATATACTGCAGCAACATGTCAGTGTAAGGAATGAACATTTAATGTGGTGGTGGAAATGGGCTCCCAGAAAGTGAGCTGCTTTGGCATGGATGGGTCAAATAAGATAAGATATCTTTATTAATCACACGTACATCGAAACACACAATGAAATGCATCTTTTGCACGGAGTGTTCTGGGGGCAGCCCACAAGTGTCACCACGCTTCCGGCGCCAACATAGCATGCCCACAACTTCCTAGACCGTACGTGCTTGGAATGTGGGAGGAAACCAGAGCACCTGGAGGAAACTCACACAGACACTGGGAGAATGTACAAACTCCTTACAGACACTGGCAAAGGGTGATCCTGATGAAGGGTCTCGACCCGAAACGTCGACTGTTTATTTCCCTCCACAGATGCTGCCTGACCTGCTGAGTTCCTCCAGCATATGTGTGGTTTGCCATTTTAACTCATCTGTTATGATCCTCTGCTACTGTCCACAGCATCATTTACTATATTTCCATGTTTTGTGCCACTTGCAAACTTTGAAAGTTAGAGAAGAGTTGGTTGTTGGTCATAATACAAGGAGCTTACCAGAAGGACTAGCATCAAGCTGCAGCACTTCAGCTGCCAAGGGAGCATACTGACCTAGGATGCTTCAGGCTGTTCTACAGTCATTGAGGAAGACTGAATTTGATGGCTGTGGAAATGGAGCCATCTGGAAACAAAGATGTAAGATATGCCCTTCACCCGACATCACTAACTCTCATGCAAAGGAGATTGAAGAACCATGTTGCAACTGTTCAGGACATTGGTGAGACCATACCTAGATCAGTGAGTACTGTTTAGCTCTCCTTATTTATGGAGTGATACATTTGCATTGGAGGATGATTAGGTTTATCCTATATTGTTTAGAAGAATGGAAGTTGATCTTATTGAAGTACATAAGATTCTGAAGGGGATACAGAAAGTAGTTGCTGATATGATGTTTCCTCTCATGGGGGAATCTGGAATTCAGGAGTATAATTTCAGATTGGGGGTTGCCCGTTTAAGACAGTTGAGAAGGAACTTCTGTCAGAGGGTTATGAATAGTTGCAGTTCTCTACTCAGGAGAGCTGTAGAGGCTAAATCAGTGAACACATTCACAACCAAGATATTTGGTTTACAGCAGAGTGAAGGATTGTGGAAAACAGGCAGTAAAGTGGAAGTGAAATTAATATCAGATCAGCCATGGACTTATTCAATGGTGGAGATAATCCAAAGAACTTCTTCTCCTGTTTTTATTTTTTATGTTCTTATGATCTTAAATGTAAAGTCCTCCACATAAAGGCCTGATCTCAAAACTGCTGGGCAGGTCATTGTGCATTAACACATGGATGAGGTCCATTGCTGCTGAAGTATCTCATAGCTTCTGAAGTCAATGTAAAGATTGTTCTTCTCTCATGCTGCTATTTGTACCCTTTAAGTCTGATCTCAATGAGCAATGCTTCTTGGAAATAACAATGTGTGATCACACAGTCCCTCAAATGTGATGGAACAGTCACAAGCAAAGTCAGGATCTCATTCACTAATTAGGAGCATTCACAAGCCTCGAGCCAGCAAGAAAATGCCCTTACCCTACCCACTAATCATGAATCTCATTAAAGATGCACATGCATACGTAATCTATATAAAATGTCTCTCCAAAAGCACTCAAATTTAAATGCCCCCACACATAACAGTCCATTAAAATTCCTTAAAAGAACACAGGCTCACATTATTAAAGGCCACTTGAGCAAATTATCAGGCAGCTGCCATGAAGCTATCTTGTAGGAAGAGTTAGCACTCTCAGGAGGTGGGAGATAAATGTAGGGAGGTATGTGCAGCAATAGAGCTGGATCATGTCTCTAGTTCAGGGATATTATAAAGAAAATAATATATAAAATAAATGATTTTTTAAAAAGAATTGTAATCCTCCTTTGCATCCTGTCCTTATTCATAATTATAAATTTCATTTCATAATATAATTAAACCTGAACATTAGGGTTCAATTTGTTTACAACTGTAAAAGTGCTCTTTACTTCAGTGATATTCAGTCAGTTGATTTCAGAGTCGGCAAGACTGAGCTCAGGATGTCACTGTAATATAATATTCCAAAGGAACGAAGAGGCTCTGCTGGTTTACCTGAATTGTAATTGTAGCCTCAATATCACTGTAAGCTGAGGAAAATCTTGTTCTCCTTCCATCTTCTGGAAACTAATTTATATTTAAATTACTATGTGCAAATAATCTAAAAAAATTCATGGATTTAAAGGGGTATTGCAAACTTAAATTATGTGCACATTTAGCAAAAGATGGGCTCCTGTATTTGATACCCATATAAATTACTCTCTCTATATATTAACTGATAAGAAAGGTCTCAGTCTAAAATTATTTGGTTTGTAAAATTTTAGTTCAGGTAGAGGAGCAGAAAGACCAAGAGATTCACAAATGCAATTTCTTAAAAGTAGGTAGGCAAGCTGATAAAAGAAAAACAAATCTCATTAGATCATACAAAGGACAAAAAAAGGAGACAAAAATAAACCTACATAAATCATGAAGTAGGTTGCAGTTAGAATAGTGTGTCAATAATTTGATGCTTTATTATAGCAAGGATGTCAAAGGATACAGAAGAGATTTACACTTTAAAGTGGCTGCAGCACATTGCAGTTTGCCTCATTCCATTCACTTTAATGAAATTGAATTTCAGAAGCAGAATAAAATGCACAGCCATCACTATAAATGTAGTTTGGAAATACTGACTGGGTAGTGTTTTTTTGATGAAGTTTTAAAGAAAATGCAATCTAAACCTCTATTAAGTAAATGGGAGAAAACTGCCATTAATTTTATGATCATCACCAAAAGAATGTAAGGAAAAGCTACAAAATATTGTTTGCAGAGTCAGTTTTTATGATGTGGAATTATATGCCAGAAACCAATGGTGGAATCAAAATCAAGAACAGTTTAGAGAGGGAAGTAGACAAGTATTTTGAAAACTGATTAAAGAGTGGAGGACAAGAGTGTGAAAGTAATAGCCTAGTAATTCCAAAGGACTGGCATGTGTGAATGGCCATTTTCTGCTCTGTGAGATGGCACAATTCATTTAGAGTAATGAGTAATAATTATTTCTTTAAGTTTCCGGGTGAATAAATCCCCATGTTACTCTAACAAGCATGAAAAGCTACTTGGCTTGAGTAATATTGCCATTCGGCAGATTGGAATCATTTTCTTATGAATCTATATTACTTCAAAACACCTAAACTGAACAATAGGGAAATGGATTGAAACCTTGTGGTCAATGTAACTACAAATTACACAATGACTCTGCCCTTTTTGGCATTTCACGATGAAATTGGAATTAGAATTGATTTATTATTGTCACACACACTGAGGTACAGTGAAAAACTTATCTTGCATACCGTTCAGCCAGAATCAATTCATTGAGATGAATTGTGCAATCTCACAGTGCAGAAAATGACCATTGACACATGCCAGTTCTTTGGAAAAACTGGGCTATTACTTTACACTCTTGTCCTCCACTCTTTTATTAGTTTTCACACAGTGCATTGAGGTAGTACAAGGTAAAAAATAACAGAATGCGGAAAAAAGTGTAACAGTTACAGAGAAAGTGCAGTGCAGGCAGACATCAAGGTGCAAGTCATAACAAGGTAGATTTTGAGGTTAAGAGTCCATCTTATTGTACTAGGAAACCTTTCAATAGTCTTATAACAGCAGGGTAGAAACTGTCCTAGAGCCTGGTGGTACATATTTTCAGGCTTTTGTATCTTCTGCCTGATGGGAGAGGGGAGAAGAGACAATATCCAGGGTGGGTGGGGTCTTTGATTATGCTGGCTGCTATACCAAGGCAGCGAGAAGTATAGACCATGGAGGGGAGGCTGGTTTCCATGATGTGCTGAGCTATGTCCACAACCCTCTGCAGTTTCTTGTGGTCCCAGACAGAGCAGTTGCCATACCAAGCCGTGATGTGTCCAGATAGGATGCTTTCTGTGGTACATCGATAAAAATTGGTGAGGGTCGACAGAGACATGCCAAATTTCTTTAGCCTCCTGAGGAAGTAGAGGCACTGGTGAACTTTCTTGGCCAATGGCATCTACGTGGTTGGAACTAGGAACTTGAAGCTCTCAACCCTCTTGACCTCAGCACCATTGATGCAGACAGGAGCATATGCACTGCCTCCCTTCCTGAAGTCAATGGCCAGCTTTTTTTGTTTTGCTGATATTGAGGGAAAGGTTGTTGTCATGACACCATGTTACTCAGCTCTCTGTCTCCTTCCTGTACTCTGACTCATCGTTATTTGAGATACAGCCCACTACGGTGGTATCATCTACAAACTTGTAGATGGAGTTGGAGCAGAATCTGGCCACACAGTCCTGAGTATATAGAGAGTAGAGTAGGGGCTGAGGACGCAGCCTTGTGGTGCATCAGTGCTGAGAATAATTGTGGCGGAGGTGTTGCTGCCTGTCCTTACTGATTGCAGTCTGTTGGTCAGGAAGTCAAGGATCCAGTTGCAAAGGGAGGTGTTGAGTCCCAGGTCTTGGAGTTTGTGATAAGTTTGCTTGAACTTATAGTATTGAAGGCGAAGCTATAGTCAGTAAACAATAGTCTAAGGTGGGTATCTTTGCTGTCCAGATGCTCCAGAGATGAGTAAATGGCCAGGGAGATGATGTCTGTCGTTTTGTCGGTAGGCAAATTGCACTGGGTGGATGTTGTCTGGGAGGCTGGATTTAATACGTGCCATGACCAGCCTCTCAAAGGATGTCAGAGCCACCAGCAGTAATCATTAAGGCACGTTACCTTGTTTTTCTTAGGTACCAGGATGATAGTGGTCTTCTTAAAGCAGGTGGGAACCTTAGATTGAAGCAGGGAGAGGTTAAAAATGTCTGTAAATACCACCGTCAGCTGATCTGCACAGGATCTAAGGACATGGCCAGCGACTCCATCTGGGCCAAATGCTTTCCATGGGTTCTCTTTCCGTAAGATTGATTTTATGTCTGCAACAGTGACCATGGGTTCAGGTGCATTGGAGGCTGTCGGGATGGGTGGTGACATACCAATTCCCTTCTGTTCAAAACATGCATAGAATGCATTAAGCTCATCGGGAAGGGATGTGCTGTTGTCGGTGATGCTGCCTGACTTCATTTTATAGCCTATTACAACTGACGGCTAGTCTGGGACTCGATTTTGGACTGGTATTGTCTCTTGGCATCTCTGATAGCTGTACAGAGGTTGCATCTCAATTTCTTGTATAGGTCAGGGTCACCTGATTTGAACGCCACAGTCCTAGACTTCAGTAGGGGGTGGATCTCCTGGTTCATCTATGATTTCTTGTCTGGGAACACCTGGATTGTCCTTTTCGGTACACAGTCCTCAACATACTTGCTGATAACGTCCGTGACGGTGGTGACATACTCATCTAGGCTGGCAGCTGAGTCTTTGAACATGGACCAGTCTACTGACTCAAAGCAGTCATGTAGAAGCTCATCTGCTTCCTCAGACCAGTACTCATGACTTCCTGCTATCTGCCGATAAATAGAAATTTAAAAATCTTATTGGAAGGAGAAACACAATTGCCCAGAGGATCCTTGTGGACTCTGCAGCTGAATTGCAGAAAACTCATCTTGGAACTAACTGTAATATTGTCAAAAGGCATTAAGGTGTTTATGTGTCTATGCACTGTTTTGAAAAATATTATTATAGACTATCTTTCTCTTTCACTCTTTCACACTCTAGAATCAATTGAAAAATTGTCTTTACTCAACTGTATTGTGTTGACAAAATTTCTCAATCTGAGTGACAAAAACAAGAAAATGTCTACTTCACTAACAAAAATATATTCATAGCTTTTCTAAGAATAATGAAAAGAATAGCATCATTTTAATAGGGAGTCATTGGCAATGCAAGAGAATTATTCCATTGCATTGAATTATCTGTCTTACATTAGAAATATCTATCAAGATGAATGGGTTCTAGTACCATACATGGAACTTTGCCACTTTGTTCAATGTTTCCATGGTCTCTTCAATAATATTGGAACTTTTCCTCTGATATAATTCTCTAACTAAACTATGAACCATATGAAATTTAGCACAAGATAATGCATTCAATTAAATTCTTTTGACAACTATTTATAAGAGATAAATAAGCTCACAAACAATGAACTCAACACATCAAAAGTAATCAGAGTAAGTATAATAATAAATTGTTTGGAAGTAGCTTACCCACCAAACTAATGTTTAACCAATCTGTCCCAAGGATGACAATGTCAATTAACAGATTAGCATCAGAGTTCTAAGTAAACATTCATTGGCACATTAATTCTGCTGACTTTAATTCAACTTTTAACCAATTAAAAAATTAATTACATGAAATCATGTCTGGCTTTGTATTCCATTTCTAACTCCAATGTAACACTTGTAACAGATGGGCCTGCATTTGTTTGTAAATCATGGATCAAACCTTCATTAGTATGTCACTAAATTAATCAGTACTGCACATCCCACCAATGTCCCAGTTTTATCTTCGTAACATCTCTTGCCTTGATGTTTGCCTCCTCCAGGTGATGTTCTCTGAAGACCTCTTCCCAACAGTGGTCTGTAATTATTTCCCCCTGACTTCACCCACCCTCTATTCCAAGTTACTCTAGTTAAATATTGTGCTCTGAGTTCCATATATACAGTAATATTACATTCTGATAAATTAAATTCTAGGATTTGCTCAGGAAGTTAAGCATCATTCATTGTTGTTATTGAAGATTAATTTGTTAATTCTAAAATCATATTGGCCTCTTTTCCAGCAGCAAGTGTATATCCACATGACATACAGAAAGCCTTGGAAATCTGGTAAGCATTAGTCACTCTTTTATGTCATGTGGCTTGGATTAATAGTAATTTTTAAGCTCTACTCCTTGTCAGGACAGCAAGCTGAATTGTCTCAGATTTTTTTGTGTCAGACCTTCTTTGTAGGATGGATAATATGAGACATATTAGCATTTGGGATCAGCCTGCCAAAGACTCAGCTTTGAAGCCTAAGATTAATATAAGGTGTCAAATATTGGTATTATCTTCCATTAGATACTAGATAAACAAACAGATACCACAACCATATAAATAAAGCTTTTAAGTTTGGCAGGTGGTTGAAGCAGATCTAGAACCCAAACAATCAATCTAACCCAGTTCAATTCAATTGAAGTTTATTTATCTACCATGGTTGTGTCTTTAAGTACAAATATAAGCAAACCAGTTGCAGGGAGTTCTGCACTTTCTCATTCTTTGCATCACAGTCTCTCCCAACTTGCTATTTATCTTTCTAGACTTGGTGTCATTCTTAAGTAAACAATTAGTGTTAATTATTTCTTACAACTATGCCATCTTGATGTGGTCATTCTGACATTTTGTACAATTCTGTAACACTGTAAAGCAGGTACACAGCTTTCAAAAGCTAATGGCTCTCATATTCTCCCTTTCTCATTCTGTTACAACTGTCAACTTGAACTATAGGTTAACGATCGTTAGGTCATTAACTTTTAATATCATGAAACATTTTGAAGCTTTTTTTATCTTAATCTATAATGGAAGAATATTTTTAATTCTTAAAATTATTAAAAATCCATGTTTAGCTAGAAAGACACATGTACTCCTTTCTGCTTCAATCAGTACAGTGAAATGTATGATTCACTATTTCATGCTGTATACTTTTCACCTATATTTGGTGTAGAAATTTAGTGCCCATCTGTTATTTTGTGTATTCAAAAAGCTATTCAAAAAGAAGACAATTGCATCTGGGCAGGTGTTATATTTAAATAGCTGGTGAATGGAAGGTCCTGATCTATGTTTCTTGAATCTTTCTGTCATTTATCTAGATAGTGGGCATTTGCACTTTTTACTTGTCTATAATTTGTTGGCTAGGGAAAAAACAATGACAAAGACAGAGCCAAACATATTTGCAATTTAATTCAATGTTATCTTTGGTGGGTTCTCCCCATTTATCATGGTTCATGATTAGATTTACTGTTGTTTTATAAATTTGAACCAATAAGATGAAAGTGAGACTTAGAAATATACCCAAGTAGATTTCCTCATGTATGCTGGACAAAACACTGCCCACCTGGTTTATCTATTGCTCCCACTTCCAGGTGACCAGAATCCCAATTTGACATTTCATCCAGGCCTATCTTATCCAACAGCTCCACTTCTATTTGATCCAATCTAAATCTCACACACATTTATTATCCTTCCCCTTGTTTGACTTCTCATTTATCAACACATTCATTAGGGTTAGAAATTCCATTAAGGCCTCATTCTAAACCATATCTGTATTAATATGTGGACTTCACCTCACACTTTGTTACTACATGTTCCTTTGGAAATGTTTTTCTTATCTCTGTCTCTCTCTCCCCCTCTCCCTCTCCCCCTCTCTCTCTCTCTCTCCCTCTCCATCTCCCTCTCCTCTCTCTCTCTTTCCCTGTCTCATCTCGTCTCGTCTCGTCTCTCACCCACTCTCACTCTCTCTACTGCTCTGATACCTGGGCCAAAAAAATGCAGTAGAGACCTCATATTGTGGACAATTGCTGTACAGCTGCAGTTTGGGTAGGGCCTTATGAATGAATTACACTGTTCAGAGATATGTGGCCAAGTCCCGTGCTCCTCTACCTCCATATAAAAGACCAGCTGATGCACGTTCCTGGGAATGTGGGGGATGGTGGCAACCCAATGAATTTTCCTGTAAGGAACACCCAGAAATTTCATGATGTCATTTGTGGCACAGAGTTGTTACGACTCAGGACTTGTGGTCATGGAGTCACAGAGTTATACAGCAACAAG
This sequence comes from Pristis pectinata, assembly GCF_009764475.1. NCBI lineage: Eukaryota > Metazoa > Chordata > Chondrichthyes > Rhinopristiformes > Pristidae > Pristis > Pristis pectinata. The sequence continues at coordinate 39,233,283 of NC_067408.1, read as the reverse complement.
CCCACACCAGCCATCAAGCACCCATTTACAATAATCTTACATTCATTCCTTTCTATTCTCCACACATTCCCACCAACTCCCCTCTCCTACCCCGGATTCTACCACCTACACACTAAGGTCAATGAACCTACTAACCCATGTATCTTTTGGATGTGGGAGCAAAATGAGCACCCAGAGGAAACTCATGTGGTCACAGGGAGAATGTGCAAACTCCACACAGTTCTCCACTGTGAGGCAGCAGCTCCACCAGCTGTTGTGGAGGGAATAATTGGAAAATGAATAAATTTCCATCGCTGTTCAATGTATTTGGATCAGAATATTTAAGTCATTCATTTTTTAAATGCAAGCCTCAATATGTGTGCACTAACTAAACCTGTTTGTTTTAAGTTTGTTTCTTAATATGAAGAGCTGAGCTTCAGTGTTAAATCTGTGCCTCAATTATAATGTCAATATTCTGCCATCTAGTGACACAAACTATTAACTTCTGTTATTATTTTGAATATGCATGCTCCACGGGTTTGTTCTATTTTATATATTATGAAATAACAAAGAAATAACACGAAATTTTGCTACTGTATATGAAAGGAACAAGATCTCTGTCTGCTTGTGAAGAATTTGAACAAAATAGGAAGAAAATCGTAATTTTAGATGTTGTGTCAAATCAAGCTGGGAAAATGAAAACAAACTTGATGTTAGGAGCTTAAGATTGCCTTTGAGAGTTAGCTGAAACAAGAAGACAATATACTTGCAGCTAAGAACATGGAAAGAAATATCTAAAAAAATCCAAAATGCTCAAACTTGTCTCAACAAATGTGATCTTAAAATTCAGTAATTATTGCAAATGTTTAAAAAGTTAATGATGCAAATCATACATAGTCTGGAGACATTGTTGGGATTTTAAAGCACGAGGCAGCAATACTGGAAACTCATATTACCACAGACTAAAGTTATAGTGTTTTGTAATTTTTTTAACAAATCATTGGCACTATTTTCAAATTTCTGAGGAAATTGTAAGCAAAGGGCACACAAACTTTCATGAAAAATGTCAGTTAGAATTTAAAGCATTTCCAAAGGCAATGAGCCACCTGAAGAACTGCAGAAAGTTAAACTAAAGTCATTGAATGGGGACAGGAGAAAGTCTTTCAGCCAATGGAATCTGTTCCATCATTCAATGTGATCATTAAAGATCTGAATCTTAACTCCATCCACCCACTTCATTTCCATTATCTCCTATTCCTGTATCTAGAAAACCTCTGTTGATTTTCAATTTAAAATGATTAATTAAGCTAACATCTGTTGCTTCTTGCAGACTTCTAACAAATGATACAGGAATAATGTGTTCCAAGCTCTCTTAATGGGCCTAGATCAGATTTTGAGATTGTGTCTTCTTTAATTGGCTCCCCACCTAGAGAAGAATTTTTCTCTATCACAGAGCTGCTGAACCTCGGAAGGTTACACCACAGAAGCTATTCAGCCCACTGAGTCCATATTTGATCAAATGTAAAAACAATCCAGCTTGTCCCACTCTGCACCCCTCCTTCACCACCATCCCACCCACCACTCACCCTAGAGCTCTGCAAATTCTTTAGTTTGAAGACTATAATTGAATTTAATTCCCTGAAAGTACTTCCTGGACCCAAAATCTTGCTACATAAAAAATCATTTGTCAATCTATGTCCCTTGGTTCTTGACCCCTCCTCCATTGGGAACAGTTCTTTCTACTCTATTTATACCCTTGATGATGGCCTTGTAACGTTCTCTGTTCTGACAATAACAACTCAAACTTCCCCAGTCTATCCAACAAGCTAACTCCCTTCACCCCGGGATATTTCAATAAACTTCTTCTGCATCCTCTCTAAAGTCTTTACATTGTTCTTAAAGATTGGCATCCAGAACCAGACACACTTCTAATTGTGGAAAAATCGGTGTTTTATAAAGGTTCATTGTGACTACCTTGTTCTTGTACCCAAGGCTTCTATTAGTAAAGCCTAGGATACCATGAGCTTTTCTATGGTACATTCAACAAACTCTGCAAACATATCACAGATCTTGCTGTTCTTGTACCTCTCCATACAGCATGGGAATGGGTCCTTCAGCCAATTGAGTCTGCACCAGGCATCAAGCATTCATTTACACCAATCCTACACTGATCCCATTTTATTCTCCCCACATTCCCATCAACTCCCCACAGATTCTATCACTCACGTACACACCAGGGGTAATCTAGAGTGGCCAATAAACCCACCAACCTTCACAACTTTGGGATGTGGGAGAAAACCAAAGCATCCAGAGGAAATCCACATGGTCACAGGGAGAACACACAAACTCCACACAAGTAGCATCAGATTGAATTCAGGTCACTAGTGTTATGAGGCAGCAGCACTACTAGCTGTGCCACTATGTCACCAAATGAGGAGAGATGAAGTTGACTAAGTTTGCAGAAGAAAGAGTGGCAATCTAACTGAAACTTACAACATTCTGACAGGGATAAACAGACTGTATGTGGGGAGGATGTTATGCCTTGCTGGGAGGTCTTGAAGGAGGGGGGTCACAGTCTATGGTCACAGGGAAAGAGATTTAGGACTGAGGTGAAGGTAAATTTTTTTCACTCAGAGGGAGCTAAACCTACGGAATTCATGACCACAGAGGACTGGAGAGGACAAGTCACTGAATGTACTTAAAGTGTTAGATAAATTTTTAGGTGCAAAAAGAATCAAGGGGTATGTGGATAGATGAGGAGTATGATATTGAGATAGATGAGCCGCCATGATTGCAATGAATGGCAAAACAGAATGGCTTACTTCTGCTCCTAAGTTCTGTTTCTATGTTTTATAATCAAACTCTGTAGTTTATATTTGCCTTTTCTCATTCTTCCTACCAAAATATGACATCATATTTCTCAGCATGAAATTTCATCTGCTAACTGTCCATCCATTCCACCAATCTGTATCTCTTTAAAGTTTATTTCTATCATCAGGGCTCATCATGTCTCCAACTTTAATGCCATTTGCAAATTTAGAAATTGTGTCTTACACACCCTAGTCCAAGTAATTAATATATACTAAGAAAGTGAAGGGTTCAGTAATAACCCCAGGGGAATTCCACTGTACACATTTCCCTTGCCTAAAAAATATTCTTTCACTATTTCTCTCTGTTTCTTGTTACTTAGCAAATTTATATCCATGATGCTTAGCCCTTTTCATTTCAATGACAAAGCCTCATTGTAAGCCTATCTTGTGTCACCTCATAAAATGCCCTTTGAAATTGCAAAAATATATTGCATCAATTGGATTTCCCTCATCATATCGCTCTGTTAATTCATCAATAAACTCTATCATCAGTTGAACATGATTTGTGTTTAACAAATCAATGCTGGCTTTCTCTAACTGATCCTCACTTCTCCAAGTGCCTGCTAATTTTGTCCCTGATTCTGCTTTTGGAACTTTCATCATCACAAAGGTTAGACTGACTAACCTATAGTTACTCTGTTTTTGAATAAGGGTATAATATTAACAGTTTGGAAGATTATGTCTTGGGCCTCCACAATTGTTTCCCTCACTTTCCTTAGCAGCCTTGGGTGTATTTCATCTGCATCAGGGCATTTATCCACCGAGTACAGCTGACCTTTCTGATGCCTCCTCTTCATCAACTCTTGGTGCATTCAGAATCTCAGCTGCATTTCCCATCCAATCGATTCTTTTTAAAATCAAACCCGAACATTTCACGAAATGTAGGCCAGGTTTCCATAATCTGTGAAAATATCTGCATTCCAATTCTTAGAACCCTGGTAATATTCTTATGGGTCCATTCTGCATTGCTTTCAAGGTAAACATATCATTCTTAAGGGCTTGATTAGTTGAAAGGTGAAAGGCACAAGATTAGGAACATAATAAGGGAATGGCAAGGATGAATATAAGTCTTGCATGCTTCTACTATGCTAAATATATTGCAGGATGAGGAAGAAGTGGGATGTAAGAAGATGGACTGAATGTGAGGGTACATTGTTTTGTATGATTTACATCTCTACTGCTGGTCAGGGAGAGTGGTGACCATTGAGTGTTATGTACTGTAATATAGATGTAATGGTTGAATAACTGGCTTTGCATACAACTTGTGAAGTGTGGACGCAAGACTTGAAGCAGTGCTAAGTATGCCAGAATGCAGTGGAGCAAATGAATTTTGGATAAGAGTCCTGATTGATGAAGCTTATTGGTAGGTAAACTTCCAAAGAGAACAGTTCTAACTTTTTCAACCTCCCCTCATAACTGCAACATCCTGGTGAATTAGGCCTCTATACCTTTCCTGAATTAGTGTGCCCAGAGTTGTCCTGCTGAGCATGAACTTACAAGTTATAAAATTCTGGCCAGCTCTCTTTTGCTTTTTAGCAATCTGTTCCACTATTTATACTGTTTTTAATCACCTTATTAACTTTAATTTTAAGGACTGGTTTAAAAGGACACTAAAGTCTCTACTCTTTCACACTTCATAACATTATGCCATTTATTGGTCTTCTCAGAGTGCATCACTTCACTCTGCATTCAACTCCATCTGTCACTGATTATTATTTCCTAGAAGACAAAATTCCTTTTTGTTTTCAAATGGAAAAACTAATGAACCATTTTGCAATCAAATGGTGCATGTTGAAAAGAGTTTGGTGCAATCTTACCTTCCACCCCTCAACAAGGCTGCAAAATTACCACATTTGAATCTTCATGTTGAAAGCATTAACTCACAAAAAAATCTTAAACTGATCACATAATTGAGAATTGCTTCAAACATTTCTAAATTTATTAATGCAATAGCACAGGTAATGTACTAGGTAACAAAAGAGGTAAGATAGCAAGTGAAACAGAAGATAAATTAGTAAAATTAGTTAAAAAAAGATAAATTAGTAAAACAAAAGATTAATTAGTAAATTACCAATTAAAGCATTAAAAATTATTCTGTTCATTTGATCTTCTGATTTATAAGCTGATTTATTATTAATCACAATCCTTTTGTTATAATTAGTTTAACAATATTGTCTTCAAAACATCCTTATTACATAGTCTCAATGTATAAATTATTTATTAGTTTCCTATTAAACTATTTGGATGTGTGAAGAAAAAGAGAAAAACTCACTGAGGGGATTTGCAAGGATTTTAGGCTCTGCAATTACATCTTTTTATTTGCCTAGATTTGATTGTTATATTGCCTTAACAACTGTTGTTTTGCTATAGTAAGTAAACCCAATAATTATTTTTGTGATCAAGTAGTATTCCATGTCTTTGCCTTTTGAAGTTTAGCCATGTCAAATATTCTTCAGCAAATAGTGGAGTGTGATTTGACATTATTCATTAAACCTGGACATACCAATCAGTCCAAGATCTAGAAGATGATATTCAGGATTATTTCTTAATTATATGAGATGTGGTATGCTTATGAAATGAATGGTTATTCCGAACAAGCCCTTATTCTCATGATATCTTGAATAAAAGAGTCATGGATTGGCAATACAGTTTTATAATTGTTGCCTTGATTTATAATCTGCTCTCGTACTGAACATGACTCCTTGCTTAGAGCAGAAAATCATTGAAAGCACTTCTATATTATTCAATCTAATAAAGTTCCTCCTTTTCCATGTTTCTTGCAAAGGTTAGATGACTAGAGACTGTAGGAAGGTCCCACAAATACACCACAGGAAGTAATATTAATGGTTCAGGAAAAGTTCTCAATGCAGTGATCTTTACCCAAAGTTAATTGGCTTCAAATAGAAGAGGAAATTACAGTTTTGCTTTAAAGATAATGTTAAAGACTAATTCCATTTCCATTATTCTTGTAATCAACATTCTGGCTTGCCATTTACCATATTACCACATTTCCATTACAACATACAAGGAGACCATTTTGACCATCAGGTCTATGCCAGCTCACAGAGCAATCTCATTCCCCATTATTTTTCCTGTAATCTATTCTCCCTGCATTCTAATCTATGACTCCCAGATCCTACCACTCACTTCCACACTAGCAGCAATCTACAGAGGCCAATTAAACTACCAATTCACAAGTATTGGGATGTGAGAGGAAACCCATGCAATCACAAGAAGAACATGTAAACTCCACACAGACCGCAGAGAGATCAGGATTGAACCAAAGTCATTGAAACTGTGAGGCAGTAGCTGTACTGGCTGCAACACTGTGCCTACTGTTTACTATATGGTAGGCCCTTTGAAGCACTGGAGAGACATTGTCACCACAAAATCCTCCAAGTCCACTCTCCCAGGCCAACATCCTCAGCAATCTTGCCAGAGACTTAATAGTAAATGCTGTGGACTGTGAAAAATATGGATTTATTATTTTTAATACATGTTTATTTTAAATGTGGCTTCCTGAGAATAGATAACATGGCAGACTGAAACTGAATAAAAGCACCCCTTTCAAAATCTCTCTTTTCTTATATTTATAGTAGGACTGTCTGCATGTATGCAGAATTATTATAAACAGAAAATAATGAAAGTGTTGGGCATGAGTAGGTATTGAGTGAGTGGATCCACACTCAGCTGAAGTTATGTCAACTCTCTCACATTACACCAGCTAAAAATATAAATTCATATTTTTTTCTTCATTTAGTTTTATCTTCCCCACTTTGATCTCTCACTCACTCTTGCCACTTCTGTGTTTAATAAGAAAGGTGGGCCTATGTGAGTCTATAGATTTCTCTGTGCCCTATCTTCTGCCAGGTACACCTTGCACGAAGTATATATGTTACACAGCAAGATATTATTTTATCACCTGACGAAACAAATAAGACTATGCATTTAAGTCAGTGAATAAAGATAGGCTGAAATGCTAAAGCATTAAAATCCCAGGGTTTCTAGACAGTAAGTAGATCCTGCATGGGTAACTAGCCATTAAACCAAATCAAAAGGTACTTATTGGTCCAAATGAACCACTTGGCTCAAAAATCCATGGGTGTGAATTACTTTCTCCACTGCTATAACTTTATTACAAATTGCCACAACACCTTTTCAAAAACAGGATCCTCAATTTATGAATGACAAGCTACACCAACAAACTGAAATACTTTGCACATAGAATGATGAGGCAATGTCTTCCTTTATCCTAGTAGTTCCATACAATGGGGTGACAATCTGTTATACTGAAGAAAATGTGCAGCATTTGGGCAGAACTTGCTTTCAGGGATGAGCCATCCAGGCACACATACCAACTACAGACTTACCATCAGCAGATCCACTGACGTTGATTTGCTGGCAGGTGCTACCTAATCCAAAATGGTGACGCAGGGTCTTATACCGTGTAATGCTATCAAAGAAAGGATCAGGTTTTACCTAAAACCAAAGGACTTTTGAATGCATCTGATCTAAAATGAACAGCTAAAATTATTGAAGCTATTGGAAATTTTAAAGATTTAAAAATTAAGTGATCTGTAAAAAACTTCTTAAAACCTAAAAATTTAAAAGCAGACACAATTCATGCAAAGAGGGGTAAATTACCTTATACTTACCCTTCTTCCTTGTGCCCATTCCTCCCTCATTCAAATGAATAATCACATTGTTCCTGCACCAGGTCCAATCTGTTCGCTAGCTCACCTGCTGAAAAATTGCAGCAAGTGTATGCTCCACTGTGGCTTCCTTGTGGATTCCTACATCAGTACGCAGCTGGGAAATTACAAGCAAAGCTCAGCCAGCAAGTTCAGGACTTATATATTTGTGCAGTGTATCAAATTTCCTGGTGTTTATGTAATTTGGTGTGCAATGTCCAGAAGTTTCCGTTACATTTTAGCCCATTATTTTATTCCAGTAAAATTCAAAATCTCTTAATAAGCTTATAACAAAATTAACTCCCATACAGTTCGATGTTATAGGAGCCATTCAGAAATTGCCCACTAAACTGTATTCATCTTCATCTATTTATATTGAATTTGTCCTGGAGAATTTGAATAAATCATGAAATATCATCTAATCATTCACTATCTCACCACACCTCACATATACAGAAGTATTCCCTAATAAAGTAAAACTCTGATAATCTGCTATTCAACTATTCAGAAAACCCAGTTCAGCATCTGGCTGACTGGGTGCTGATTATTGTGCTCTCTTTAACATGCCAGGTCCCCACTTCTCGCACTCCTTCTAACATAACAGGGCTCTGATGCTCCCTTTAACATAGCTATGCTGCTATGCTCCCTTTAACATAGCAGGGCCCCAGTTCTGGAACTCTGTCTAAGCTTACTGGGCTCACAGGAAAATGTATTATTCAATTGTGTAACATCTAATAAAATGTGAACTTAAAGTGTGTTGAAGTATTAAAAGAATTAACGTTCAAAAGTCTGTAAAATCTGCTAGTTGGGTACCACCAAAGCCAAAGGCACGCTGGATTAATAGAGTTACTGTACTCTGAAATTAACACAATGGAAGATCTACAACTAATTTCTCAATATGATGGAAAGATGCACAAAATAAACTACCACACAGTTTGGTGGTACAGGTTTCCATTTATAGCCCACAAAAGGAAAACTTCGGACTCCTTCAAACTGAAATATATTAGTAAATATAAATAAGAATAAAATCAGGCACTTTCAAGTCTCAATTTCTTTTTTGGATATTTGTATTATTGATGAAGAATTTAAAATCAATACTGTATTGAGCATTAGAATATATTATTAATTAAAACAATATTGTTCAAGAATGCTCTTGCTACTGTCACATGACACCCTCTCATTATTAATTGATTTTACTTCATAGAACTAGTTTATAATTATAGTTACATGATGTCATAACTTATATTAGTTTCCAGCAAGTGCTTTGGAAAACGTTTAAGCAATTAACATATATATAATGGCAGCTGCTTTGGATCATGTTACAAGACATGAATCAACGTCAGGCTCGTAAGCCACTGAAAAGTTGCTCTCACAGAGATTATAACAACATTTTCTTTCCTTTATCTAAACATAGAGGCCAAAATAAAATATCAAAAACATGGTACAACTGTACCAAATTAATTCCAAACTGGCATTTAATCCTAACATGCATTTTAGTGGTGTAATTCATGTGAGATGCCATATTAGCTTGGGCAGAGCTCGCACCTACCAGAAATGTGAAGTGTGACCAGAATGTGACATCAATCGTTGTCCAACTTTCATATGATACCTGAGCTACCATTTTGCAGCTCAACATGCAACCGAATGCTCTTGTTCAATTTCACAAAGTTGAATACATGTTCAGCAGCAGGAATGAATCTCCACCGGTAATATTTAAAGGGACTATTAACTATTTTTGACAGAGTTGTCCATTGATTTCCACTTTCCAATTCTATGTGCTTTTCATGCTAACTTGAGTTATTTAAAGTCATTAACGTCTTCAGGAGCTAGTGTGGTAGATGCTGAAGGACTTTGTCCTGACTCAGTGCTTCTGCACAAACCAGCTGGATCACCAGGCAATCCCCGGGCATTACAGCATTACTCAGCAGACAGTATGTAAAGCTGATAAAGAGATCCAGGAGGAGGAAGGAGTGAATGGCTCTCAGCAAGGAGACATGTGCCCAGACTGTTCAAGGAACAAAATCTTCTACCCGAACTTCAGTGCAGGGCAATGTGTGAGAAGGCTGCAATCTGCCACCAGGGTAAATGCGGTCTCAGAGTAGGGTGGGGAGAGCATTGGTAATGACTTTCAAGGTCAGTGTGGCCATAAACATCCATGAATCTGAATCTTTCCAGTCTACAACTGGAAATGTTTGCAACATATCATAGTTTACCATCCATCTTAGCATAAAAGTGGTCCTTGAACCTCTCTATTTCAAGAGAGCTGCATAAATGTGTTTCTCTCAGAGACCAGTAGCAAACACGCAAATAAGCACAAAATTAGAATGCCATAATCATTGGAAATTATTTGCATGGTTTAGTTGAGAATGCCATCCTTTTCAGGCACTGTTGAATTTACACACCTGTATTTCCCAGTAATTCAATAAAGATGTTTGTCTCATTAGAAGTAATGTTGGTGCCAGAGGCCTGATCATTCACTGTCATCAATAATAAGACATTAGCAGGGAAATTGTTAATGTTTGGCAATAACCAGCGGTCAGCATTCAGGGAAATTGTGGCCAAATTAAAGTCATCACAGATGGAACATGTATAAACCATCCTGGCCAAAATTCAAGATATTAATCTCATCCTAGTCTTGTTCCTGCGGTTAATTTCATTGATTAAACACCATCTGTATCACACCAAAGTGACACACTTAAACTAATTGACTTTATCCCTAAAATAATTTTTCACTTGTATTTTGACTCCAGAGTTATCTCCTAACCATTCCTAGCCTCCTTTAATGAATTACCTGAGGATCACCAACTGTGTCTCTTTCCTTGGGCAAGGTAAGCCAAATCCATATGAAGCAAAGGACTCAATAAAGATAGCCAAGTGATCTACATAGAATCAGTCATTAATAGCACCAAAGATAAGTGGCCAGGTTAAATGTCCAGTAAAGAAGAACGACCTGGAGTAAGACCATAGGAGTTACCAGCACCCTACTCTTCTACATTTATGCCAGACATATGAGTGCCTATTAACAGTGCATCAGTAGTGTACATGCTGCTAACTAGTGAAATACTTTAAATGTTTCTTGCATTCTTACTGTCATTCTGTTATTAACCAGGGCTCCATTTCTTATACACACACATTCAAATACAACTGGTTTTCCCGGAAAACCTGTGTGGTAACAATAAATTTAAATTATACCTTTGTGGCACTGTAGAAGTCCAATTTTTTTTATATTTCAAAATAAACTTTGTTCATAATAAAAAATATATACAAAGGAAGAAACAGTGCAAAAAAAACAAAAAAAATTAACATTATGGTTGTTACATTCAGTAGTGTAAAACTTTAAAGAGAAATAAAACACACAAACAAACAGCACTATTGCCACCCACATGGCTCCCTGAGGTGATACCCCTTTCATTGTTTGAGGGGCTTCCCCGCCCATCTCTGCCCCTTATTATGCGGTAGCGGAAGGAGCCTGGACTGTGGTCCTTCTCCACAGAGCCTTAGCATTGGCTGCACTGAGTTTCAGTGCATCCCTCAGCAAGTACTCCTGAAGCCTGGAATGTGCCAGTCGGCAGCTTTCCCTTACAGACATCTCACTGTGCTGGAAGACCAACAAGTTTCAGGCTGATCAAAAGGCATCTTTCACCAAGTTGATGACCATCCAGCAGCACTTGATGTCTGTCTCGGTGTGTGTCCCTGGGAACAGCCCATAGATCAGAGAGTCCTCTTTCACGCAGCTTCTGGGGATGAACCAGGACAAGGATCCTTGCATCCTTCTCCACACCCTCTTAGCAGATCCACAGTCTGCAAAGAGATGGGTGACCATCTCTTCCCCACCGCAGCCGTTCCGAGGGCAGCGTACATTGGGCGTGATGTGTCGTCTGTAGAAGAAAGTTCTGACTGTGAGGGCACCTCTCACCGCCTGCTAAGCAAGGTCTTGGTGCTTGTTGGTCAGGTCTGGCGATGAGGCATTCTGCCATATGGTTTGGACCATTTGCTCTGGGAACAAACCCATAGAGTCCATAGCATCCCTGTCCCACAGTGTCTGCAGTACATTCCGTGCTGACCACTGCCTGATGGACTTGAAGTCAAAGGTGTTTACTTGGAAGAACTCTTCCACAATGGATAGGTAGTGCGGCAACGTCTAGTTGACTGGAATGTTGTGTGGAAGAGGAGCCAGGCCTATCTTCTGCAACACCAGGGACAGGTAGAACCTCAGCACGTAGTGAGGCTTGGTGCCCACATACTTTGGGTCCACACACTGACTGATACAGCCACACATGGAGGTGGTCGTCAGGATGAGGGCAATATCGGGTACACTTTTGCCCCCATTCTCAGGGGACTTATGCATCGTGACCTGTTGGACTCACTCCATCTTGAACCCCCAGATAAACTGGAAGACATCTTGGGTGATTGCTGAGGCAGAGGAGCGAGGAACAGGCCACACCTGCACCAAGTACAGCAGCCCTGAGAGCACATCGCACCTAATGACCAAGTTCTTCCCAGATATTGACAGAGAACACCATTTCCACAGACCCAATTTTTGTTTCGCCTTCCCAATCCGCTCCAGCCAATTCTTGTTACACGCTTCAGCCCCTCTGAACCAGATCCCCAGCACCTTCAGGTAGTCGAACCTAACAGTGAAGGGGACATTGGATCTTTCAGGCCAGTTACCGAAGAGCATGGCCTCGCTCTTCTTGTGGTTGACTCTGGCCACCGATGCCAACTCGAACCGGTAGCAGATGCTGATCAATCTGCGAACTGACTGTGGATCCGAGCAGAAGATGGCGACATTATCCATGGACAGGGAGGTTTTGACTTGTCTGCCTCCACTGCCTGGAAGTGCCTTCTTATGCTCTCGTCATTCCTAATGGATTCAGCAAAGGGTTCAATGCAACAGACAAACAAGACAGGGGAGAGTGGACAACCCTGCCCAACTCCAGACGATGGAGAGACTATCTATCTCCCACCAATTGATTAGGACTGCACTACGGATATCTGCGTAGAGCAGTTGATCCAATTTCTGATTCCCTCCCAAAACCCATTTTGGAGAGCACGTCCAACATGTACGTGTGTGATATCCTGTCGAAGGCCTTCTCTTGGTCCAAGCTGACCAGGTAGGTGTCCACCCCTCTGTCCTGCACGTAGGCGATGGTAAACCTGAGCAGCACAAGCTGTTAAGGATTTTCTTGCCAGGTACAGCACAGGTTTGGTCCAGGTGGATCACTTGTCCCAGAGCAGACTTGACCCAGTTGGTGATGGCCTTGGACAGGATCTTATAGTCCATGTTCAACAGTGAAATCGGTCTCCAGTCCCTGTGTCCTCCTTCTCCCCCTTCTGCTTGTTGATGAGGGTAATGATGCCCTTCCTTATGGAGTCTGGCATTCTACCAGCCAGAAGCATAGTGTTCTATACTTGTAGCAGGTCCAGGCTCATCCAGTCCCACTAAGCCAAGTACAACTCTACCGGTAAGCTGTCGCTTCCAGGAGTTTTATTCATGACAAGGGAATGGATGGAGCCAGTCAGCTCCTCCAGACACAATGGCTAATCCAGGCTCTCCCTCTTGCTGTTGTCTAGCACCTCCATGTTAGAGGACAGGAAATTTTGGGAGGCTGTGCTGTCTGTGATCTTACTGTCATACAGACAGCATAAAAGGATCTGCAGATCCTCAGTATGTCCATCTGTGAGGATGTTACTTAGCCGTCCTCTTCCTTAAGGCTGTGGATCACAGAGCTTCCCCTGTGAACCTTTCGGAAGAAGAAACATGAGCATGTGTCATCCTGTACGACAAAGCGGACCCTGAATCTGAAGATGTCCTTTGAGGCTTCAGAGGGAAAGAGCGCAGCGTGCCGGCTCTTCACCTTTCGGTGTTCCTCCCTCACATCCACCCCCCTCAACTGCAGAAGGAGAAGTTGCTGCAAATCTGTCTGGAGCTGGCGCAATTCCCTCTGACTCTGTCTAGCTTTCTGAACACCTTTGAGGATAAAGAACCTCTTGATGTTCTCCTCGGTTGCCTCCCACCAGAGAATTGGGGAGTCAAAGAAGGACTTCATAGTTCTCCAACCTGTGTAATCCCTCTTTAGTTCCTCGATGTTCTCTGAGGCCAGCAGCTTGACATTCAACTTCCACGTCCCCTGCCTGTTCTCAGGTCCTCCTGTAGGTAACAGGAGGCTCAAAGTGGTCAGAGAAGAACACTGGAGTGACGTCGGTGGATCTGATTGTGACTGCCTTCGATGTGAAGAGGAGGTCTATCCAGGACCATTATGAGCTGTCTGTTCCGGTCCAAGTGTATTGCGGCTGCGCACCACCTGAAGGGGTTCTGAAGGTGTTGCACAACCTTGCATCTTTAACTGTTTCCATCAGGAGTCAAGAGCTGCTGTTCAGTCTCCTATCGGCACTGTCAGATTGTCCAGCTGCATCAATGATGCAGTTGAAGTCACCGGCCAGAAAGACTGGTAGGGACATCGCCAGCAGTGGTGGGAGCTGCTTGAGTACAGCTAGCTGCTCCATCAGCATGGGCGAGGTGCACACATTAACTAGCCGGAGCGAATTGTTACAGTACTTTACATCAGCCACAAGGAGCCGTTCACCCACCACCTCTTTGACTTCAGTGATAGAGAAGTTGCCTCCCTGCAGCAGAATCCCCAGGCTGGATGCGTGACTATCATTCCCCCCGACCGTATGGGCAATCTCTGGGACCACCATCACAACCACCTCCGATAGTTGCAGAGGTGTGGCAGCCCACACCCCTGTAAAAAAGTCACATCCACCTTGACCTTGGCAAGGTGCTGCAAGGCGTTAACACATCACGCAGTGCTCTTCATACTGCGCACATTTAGAGGTGCCAGTTTTATCTCCATAGTTATTTGAGTTCTGGGATCACAAATACTGTCCATTGTCAATCAGCCTGAGCCCTCATGCCCACAGCCTTAGTGAAATGCCTCACTGTTTTTAGGCTCAGGTATTATGAATGGTCCTTCCCAGGGTGTGGCGATGCTGGTGGTGTCACTGGGGGGAGATCAGTCTCTGTTCCTGTTCTGCCCTCTGGCTCTGACTGTTCTGTACCCTCCATCTCTTGGAGCTGTGATGCACTGGTTATCATGCTGCTCCCAGTCTCCCGGAGCTGGGGGCTGATGTTTTCTGTGCTGCTCCCAGACTTCCAGAGCTGGGGGCCGTTGGCCTCTGTACAACTCCTGGTCTCCCAGAGCTGGGGTGCGCTGGGCACTGTGCCGCTCCCGGTATCCCGGTGCTGGAGTGTACTGGTGGCCTCTGTGCTGCCCTTGGGGGTCAGCAGGCAGAATTTCTTCCTCACCTGTATTTGTCTGTGGCCTCCCCTCCTCCTTGTCCCCTCCATTTTAGCGTTTCCTCTGCCTTCGTTGATGGTTTCCCACACTTGCTTCATCCTCCAACGAGGAGAGGTTGCTGGCATCTGTCTGTTGCATTGCCCTTTTCTTCCCATCACTTTTACTCTCCTCAGCCCATTGTCTCTTGGGTGGTGTCTTCTGGGACTTTTTTTCCTTTTCACCACCTGCCATTCCTCTTCTTGTCCCTCTGCCCTCCCCTCCTCCATTGACTCCTCCTCTTGGGGAGGGGCCTGAGGGTTTTTGGCTGAGGTTTGGGAGCTCAAGGCAGTTGGCTTTTCCTCAATCTTGGTCTTAGTCTTTGTTGAGGCCTCTGCACTGGCAGGGGGTGTGTCGGCATCCCTCTGGGGCTGGTCGGTGCCTGCTCCCCCTCTTATTGCCTGAACATAGGTACAGGAACACTTTGTGAAGGTCTTGTAGAGATGGTCTGCCTCCCCACACAGGTTGCAACTTTTGCTTACTCTGCAGTCCTTGGTCTGGTGGCCTTCCTGCTTGCAGTTCTTGCAGATGACTGCACTGCATTGGGCCGCCACATGTCCAGACTTGTTGCATTTATGGCACAGTCTGGATTGTTCTGCATATACCATGTAACTGCGGTTTCCTCCGATAGCAAATACTGAGGGAGGGTGGATGGTGGCACCGTTAGCATCCACCCTTAGCTTGACCTTCACCTGGTGCGTGCTGGTCCAGATCCCAAACAGGTCTTTGATATCCACACAGCTTCCTGCTCCCGTAACCTGAGGCAAAGGGGAGAAGACCATTTGCACCTCCCCTTCCCTGATGCAGATTTCTCTGGTGATTGAAAAATGTATGTGTATATTTTGCAAGTTGCCATTCCAGTGCAAAACTACATGAATCCAGTGCCAGAATACAGTTGACTGCATACCCTCCTGCAACACGTGCTCAAAAGTCAGCGAATTGAAGAGCAATTGTGTCTCTAACCAATGCATTTTTAGGAAGAAATTTTGGGCTGTGTTTCACACAAAAATAGTTTCACAGTTTCAACAAATTATTACTGATAAAGACTTCACCTGCTTTTTTTTTGTTGACTTTTTCTTAAAAATACCATTTTTCATAACGAGTCAGGAAGGTGAGGACATCCATAACTAGCACATGTGGATTGAATCTGTGCACCGTAATCATGCGTTCCTTCTGGGTGGGGAGGGTGAAGAGTGGCTGTACCTTCAGCATTGACAGTGGAGCCTCATTCCCTCTCTCCCAAAAGTCCTGTTGCATCTTCTGCCATCCCACCGGATACTTGAAGGTAACGTCAAAGTACCCGTTACTTGGGAAGTCCTGGAGGCAGTAGATGTCCTTCACCTCAAACTTCAGACACTCCAGTTGGACCTTTTCTTGATGAAGATGTCCCTGGTGAAGGGATTCCCCCCAATGAGGTTCTTCACTGCCACCCTGACAGTGTTTTGGATCCCCTGTCCTCCTCCTGAGGTGCTCGTCACTGCCGCCATCCTGATGGAGCTAATTGGTTATAGCAGATAATTTGCTGGAGAAGGCTGTTAGATTGGTTTCCCAATCAGCATTAGGATCCACCCCTATGTCAGCAGGTTAAGCTCTCATCAGGCAGCCACTTGATCATGAAGAGTCACCATTGTCTTCCTTCTCCTTCAATGTCAATGTTCAAGTTCACCAGTGAATCAACCTCCGTGATTGCCATCCTGAGAGAACCATCTTTCTGATCACAGTCTCTCTTCCCTGCCAGATAAGAGCTGCGGCAGTGATCACCAACTCTCCCCTGCCAGGTATGTCCATGTCCCCCATGGATATTTATGTTTGCAATACGCTGAGTGCTCATTCTCTTTATTTATCCATCTCCATCTCACACCAATTTTGTCTCTCACTTGAAGAAAGGAGGGGCCTTAAAACTAAGACAAACAAGTTTTTGATTTTGGCCTTGTAGTTTAAGAGACATGAATTATAGAACATAGAACATAGAAAAACTACAGCACAACTCAGGCCCTTCGGCCCACAAAGCTGTGCTGAACATGTCCCTACCCTATGCAGGATATAATTATATGCAGGATATTTTCTCTGTGTGAGAATCATTCGTGTTAAATTAAAAGGTGTCATAGATTTATTTAAAAGTAACCAAGTTACCACTTGTGAGGAGAAAGGATGTGAAAAGCTTCAAATTCATTAGCAATTTCTTGCTGTCAGGAAATGCAACACTGCTGCCTTTCAAACAATTGCCACCTATTAATTTGAACAGAAGTACACTGGCTTCACTCACATAGAATTACTTCCCACAGGTTATTTCCAAATACCATTAAAATCAAAAAGAAACTATTGCTACTCACTTAAGGATAAACCGATAATGAGCATTGAAATTAGTCCTGACGTTATTTTCCATACATGGTGAACTAGCACTGGAACATGGGCAGTTCCAAAAATCAGTATCATTTTCACAGTTGGAGTTCATACTCAATGTAACAGAAACACAGTGCAAAATTATTGATTTTAGACTGTTTATTAGTAGCAATGCAGTGGTCATGCAAAGCCAAAATGGTATTTTTAAGAAAAAGTAGACAAAAAAAAGCAGGTGAAGTCTTTGTCAGTAATAATTTGTTGAAAACGCAAACTATTAATGTGTGAAACACAGCCCAAAATTTCTGCCTAAAAATGCATTGGTTAGAGACACAATTGCTCTTCAATTTGCTGATTTTTGAGCACGTGTGACAGGAGAGTAGGCAGTCAATTGTATTCTGGCACTGGATTCATGCAGTTTAACATTTGAATGGCAACTTGCAAAATATACAGCATTTCTTCAATCACCAGAGAAATCTGCATCAGGGAAGGGGAGGTGCAAATGGTCTTCCCTCCTTTGCCTCAGGTTAAGAGGGTTCTTTCTAATGTGAAAGTACTCATTTTAGTCCTAAAAAATTCTTTAAAATATCAAAAGAGTTGTTAATTTAATATTTTACATTTGAAGATCAAAAGTGTTTAGAAATCCTTGAGAATTTTTTGTGTTATTCAAGTTGCTTAGAGTTTTTTAAGTTTTTAGTCCTTTGGAGGTCCTTGAATGATTCTGAATATCTGAGAAATATTCAGTATACTTGAAGTAATGAATGTTTCAAGTATCAACAGCTTTATCAGTTCTATTTAACTCAGAGAAGGTTGCATGCACAGGAGTCAAAGTTTACTTCTCCTTTTTTGTGGCAATGGATTCGGCTGACAATGTGATCCCATTGTGGCATGATATTGGGCCTCAACATCAAGGACTCCTTCCATTGATTTCCTTAAGTTTCTGCTGGGAGGATCAGCTGAGGTAAGTACTAATTTATTTTGGATGTCAGTGGCATATCTCTAATAAGACTCCTTCACTATTTCTGAGTTGCTGTCTGTCTCTTTTCATATATACTTCTGTGCACACACACGTGTTAGTTGGTGAATTTTGTATATATGAAATGGATTCTGAAAACATCTGAAAATAAGCTGTGCAACCATCACAACTCTTTCAAGTTCTTTTTTATTCTTTATGTTAAAAAATAGTCAAATTAAGATCAGCACTGCCAGTGTTTAGCCTGATTTATATAATAATCCAATGATATGTAATGCAGATCGGGACATTACTTCCTGCAGGCCCCTCATGAAGATGCAGACTTCCGTCTCTTGTATGATGCCTAACTTACATGGCTTAAAGGGGACCTTCCTGTCTTGGCACTGGGAATCTGATTCAGGCAGGGTGCCTTTAAGTAACCTACTTACACATGTCTCTTTCATGCCCTCCCACACTACCACAGAACAGTGACCAACACCACTTCTCCAACCTCAAACTTCACCCAACCCTTCTTCATCTACTATTCTCCTGATCTGACCTCATCACCCAATTTATCAACTTGACCAAACCCCTCCCAGCCTCCAACTGACTCCTGATATCCTCATGCCCACTCACCTGTCATCTACCAAGCCCTGCCCTCAAAATGTTGTCATCACTTTAACTATTAGCAGAAGAATTTGTGCAAATGTGTTTTAGAGTGGTTTCCACATCTTAATTTCAGACCCATTGTATTTCGATAGGTTTTATGAATTTGACCTGTTATGTTCAGAGATCCCTTTAAGCTGCTTCAGAGTCAGTATGGAGATCAATCCATATTGATTGGGTTGAACTCGGGATGCAATTTAATTGTTATGAGGTGATTGAGCACAGAATTATTTGATGTTTCATGACATTTGGTACATCTTGCATTCACTAACATTGTCAAAGGTCCAAACAGTCACATTGGACCCTCTGAGTGAGTATTGGCTGCTGATCAGCTTTAGCTTGACACCCCAGACACTCAGATGGACATAATCCCAAAATTTGTGTTGCATGGATTTGAATCATGGCATATGACTCAGCAATACATTTGGCTTGTGACTGAATTCACCTAACCATTCATTCTTTTGGAGCAGCAAGTCAATTGCCTTTTGGGGAGAGAGCGGGTGACTGGGGTTGTTGCTGTGTAATAACAGTATCTGTTTTCGGATACTCTGACAAAAGAAACATTGATCATCGGTGACTTGTACAGGCTCTGGAAGCACGTCAATAGGACATCCTCACTTATTGAAGGTAATTTTACATTGGGTATTTGTTTACACTGTTGGACAAGAAGGACTTAGTATGAATGATCACACTTACACTGATCATAACAGTATATTGATTCCCAAAGCAGAAACATAGATTCGTTCTTTTTTTATGGAATATTCTCATTGAGACCACATAAACTGGATTTAGAAGTATAATGCTTTTGCACAAATAAAGCTCTAACATGGTCTGAACTAAGTAGGCTTTGATGTAAATGTCCCACAAACTCTTATCTGCATAATTGTTTACCCTCAGAGGGAGTGCCTGCTTTTTTCTCAGTCTTCAACCTCAGTTGGCAGAATATATAAAATGGTGTAAACAGCTCCAGGCAACAATAGAAGCTGAAAAATAACATGAAAGGCAGTCACTGATAAATCTCTTTTGTAGGTATTCAGAATCAACTCTTTATTTCACTTTCACTCATTTATACTATTACAGTGAACTAATGTAAACTCTGTGGTGAACCCACACTTTACTTCCCAACTGCCGAAATTATAGAACTATAAAACTAGATTGCATTTTCTATATTTTTATTCCTTCAGCCATGCAATATAAAATATGGATCAAAATGTCTCCCATATTTATTGATGTAATCTCCATTTAAACAATGTTATTTGTTTAATTAGAATTTAACTCGTTAATTAATTGAATTACTGCTGAATAATGTCAACATTAGATATTTTGATTTATCTTTCAAAAATAAAATACATAGAATAATTTGTCATTAGTTAAGTATTTAGTACATCCAAGGTAATGTATTTTAATAACTTTCACTGTAAATAGTTTTGAAACAAAAATTCAAGTTCATGAAATTATTTATGTGTTTTAACTGAGAATAAAGGTTTTACCACAAGAGGGAGCAGAGTTTTTTTGTAAAAGTTGGGAAATAAAGACATCCATTGTCAGCAGAAAGAGTATGTGATGGAAATTAATCATTTTTCTTCTCATACCATGGTTTGTATTGGCCAAAGGAGTGGGCAAGTGAAGATAAAATGCTCTCAATCTTCTACTGTGATTATCTGCAGTCAAAAATACAAAACCTGCACTGTATCACATGCCAAAATGCCCAAATATTCAATTGGCCTAAGCAGGAGTAAAGGTAGCACTGATTCCAGCTCCCTGAGGTCACAAACAATTTCTGCTCCAAAGTACTCTAATGAGGATGATCATGGACCAATCCACAGAAACTTCACCTTTCTTCTTCTTTCCCTCAGAACCAAGGATGATTCTGGCTAATGATGCCAATTTAGCAACTGCTGACTCTTCCAAATATGGGGCAGGAGGTGCCTGACAGGGCAGGTGGGTGAGTCGTTTGAGAAGTAGTGCACTTGTTACGCTGCTTACACTGGGTTTCTGTGTGCTCCTGATGCATGGCCTTGAGATTCTCAAAGCCATTCCAAATGCTCGTTTTCTGCTTTGAGCAGGCATGGGCCAGGGGTTTCTGAGAATAAGTACTACATTTCTTCAAAGTACCTTTGAGCATAGCCTTGAATCTTTTTCTCTGTCCACCTGGCAATCTCTTCTCACACAGAGAATACTGAAGTGTGTATAACATTAAATGCTTGGTGCATCCAATGTCAAAGAAGACAAACTCTAACTTGCTATAGGTATATGCATGGAGCAAATCCTTTCCAAAATGGATGTGGTAGCCCACACTCTTCATGTACACCTGTGGATCCAGTTACAGTGCTGCGTCTGAGGACCGATGATGCAGCTTCCATTGCTCACAAGTAGCAGCCGTGCAACACTTGTGTGATACAGTGGTAACTCGGACATCTGCCATCTTGGCTTTTTGCAAAGTGGCTTCCAGGTATCACAGCAGTTCAGTAATCTGAGATTATGAAGGTTACTGTAGCACCATCCTGAAGAATGGTAGAGTCTCCATGGTTGACAGGCATACTTTCCTCTCTTTCAGTGACAGCATTTATCCCTGCCGCTGATAGTAGCCTTGACGATATCTGTGAGCCACCCAGCCTAGACTATTATCACCAATGGTGAGATGATGCAGTCCACTCTTAGACCCTTTAGTCCAGGGTTGCTCATGATCATTCTCCAGTGCCATCTTCAGTCTCTCTGCTGAAAGCAGTGACTTCCAGTAACTCTGCTATGGTCACTCAGATCACAATGTTTAAGATTTCAGAAAAAGATATGCAAAAACAAAATTGGGCTCGTTTGAATTTTGCATGAGCCTTGGTATGACTTAATTTATAAATTGTTTTGAAGGGCGGGTTTCCATCTTCACATCTTACCCAACCAGACACAGCAATGACCAGTAACAGAGGTACGTAAGTATTGAAAGGGATAGTGAAGTAATGGTTATTGGAGCACATTGTGTGAGTTCTTCAGAGACAAAGAGGGGCTGAGATGAGCTGCCAGATAGTTTCCTCCTTTCTTCTTCCTTTACCTCCTCTTCACCCTGCTTCTCTTCATCCTCCTGCCCCTGATCCTCAGCTGTTTATCATGCATTTTGTGGCAAGGGCTGTGCCTTCATGCTAGCAACGTTGTGCAGTCTTCAGCAGACCAGCACCCGCCCTGCCTCGTACTGCTGGGGTCTCCCAGAACTCTTGTTTCAGAACATCAATAAACTGCTCTATCACAGTTTGTGTGGCAAGGCAGTAATTTGTATCATACACTTGGTTTATGACTTTATCTCTATTAAGTCTTGAATACTACCTTTACTTTATAAGTTGTAGGGCATTGATAAACTTGGCACAATTCCCAAGCAGCCTTGTGGTTGCTGATGCAGATTTAGCCTGCTGCTTATTCTTTGCATTACAATAACACCTAATCATATCAATTTACCTTCTGCAATTTCTTATACCATTCTTACATCAAGGTCCATATTCTGCAGAAAAGCAGAGCAGGCCACCCGCTGACAAAACTCTACCAATCAGAGTCTCCAACTTGTATTTACACATTGCACTGCTGCACGTCAAAATCATTTACCTTCCAGTGATCCTCCACTCTTGAGGAAAGGGTTAAACATTTGCAACATCATGCAGTTTGCTGTCCTCTGTTAATTAAAGGAGATCGCTGATGCACTTGCATAAGAATTAAGAACATAAGCAACAGGAGCAGGAATAGGGTAGCTGGCCATTTGAGTGCGGTCTGCCATTCATCAAGATCATGGATGATCTTTTAACTCATTGCTATTTTCCTGTACTATCTCCATATCAATTGATTCCCTTCATATCCAGAAATCTATGGATCTCTTTTTTGAATGAATTGAACAATTGTACCTCCATAGCCCTCCAGGGTAGATAATTCCAAAGAATTGTCACTCTTTGAGAAGAAATTTCTCCTCAGCTCAGTCCTGAACAGCCTACTCCTTATTCTGAGACTGTGGTGCCTGATTCAATATACGTCAGCCAGGAAAATATCCTCCATATCTCCAGCCGGTTGAGCCCTGTAGGAATCTTATATGTTTCAGTGAGATCTCCTTTCATTTTTCTGAATTCTAGAGATTACAAGCATAGTTTGCTCAATCTCTCCTCATTTGGCAAACCTGTACTATTTGCCTTCCTTATCACTTGTACCTGCATGTCAGTTTTCAGTGACTTATGGACTCTGCTTAATAAAAGAGAATAAATTGCATTCTCTTCTTTTTTGCTAGAGGGCAGCAGGAATTACCGATGATAGATTTTTATCTCACATTCCTTTTAATTGCTTGAATTTAAATTCCCAGCTGCCAGAGGAGGATTCAAGTTCTTGTCTGCAGATCAACAGTCCAGGCCTCTATATTGAAGTACTGTATGGGTGCAATATGAGTACCAGAATGATATATTATATGCATATACCTGCAATAAAAATCAAATTATATGCCATATTAATGAGGGCATTAGCACATGAACTTGGGCAGACGCTGCCATTTGCAGAGTAAGCAGAATAGTCAGTACGCAATCCTGATTCAGCATCAGCACTGTCATTTTGCAGTGACAAGACGGGCCCCATCACCTCTCTAATTTATGCTATTTAAAGAGATCATTCACAACTTATGTGGTTTTTTTTGCTTGATTTCTCCCTTTTATTGTAATTCTATGTGTTTTCTTAACTCCAAATATATTTCTGGTTGCTAACTCCCACAAGGTGCCATGTGATAGGTACTGAAAGGCTTCTCGCTGTCTTGAAGTGTCTGCACAAATCAGTTGCTTTCACATATGGATACACTGATAAGCGTGACATACAATGAAATTAGGCAGGAGGTACACAGTACAAGACCAGCTGCTGGATCAGGTTAGAGGAGGGCTAGAAAGTCTTGAGAAGGACCATATATTACCTGGAATAGTCAGAAAGTAATTCTCCTGTCTACACTTCAATAAGAAACAGTGTGCAAGATGACTGCTCCTCCTCAGGGACATTCTCACTGAAATCTGCAACATCTTGGGTGAGTAGGAAAAGTCTGGGGTGATGGGGTAAGAAAGTAAAAACATCAACAGTGTGGCAGGGATATGAGACCAATGCTGTCTTCCTGCAGGAGGACAGAAGGTTTGTGTTCCATAATTCCACTAACCTGCTGTTGCCTCATTATTCCTTGTCCACTGTTCACGCTGGGAATAAAATAGCCCTGACACAACTCTGAATATGCATGAAAGTAATATAACTTTGCACAACAGAAATCTGAGCTCCACTGCACCAATTAGATACAGGATGGATGCTACTAGTGTTGCAATGCAAGACGCTACATTGTATTATAGTTGGGTCCACAGAGGAGCTGAGACTTATGGATTCCAAGTTCTGGACTGTCAAGATCGAAAGTAGACTCCTCCACATTACTGACATTGAACACAGAAGTTCTGGCAGGCTTCCCAATGCACCAAGCATCTCAAAGCAAAATACTGCAGGTGCTGGAAATCTGAAATAAGAGCAAAAGATGGTGGCAGTACTCACCAGGTAAGGTAGCATCTGTGGAGAAACAAATGCACCAAGCATATCACCCACTCACGAAAGTTACCATCTCAGCTCTCTGCAGCAGATATTGTACAGGACATTGTCATTGAAAGAGCTGATAGCTGCATTAACCTTGCTTCTACCATGACTGCAAGCAAGATAGTGACTTCCACTTTCCCATATATATTATGCAGCTTCAATATCTGAGCCACTAACTGCGAGTGTGAAATCCACTGAAATCACTGTCCCCTTACAGTTTCATCACTGCCTGGGCACCAGTTCACAGTTAGCTGAAAAGAAAAGGCAACAGAGTTGTACTGCAGGGAGGGTAAAGCCTAAAGACTATACACTCCAAGGACATACCATCCCAAAGCTTACAAATCAAAAGAGACTAAAAAACAAAGAACTGCAGATGCCAGAAAATTTGATGTAAAAACAGAAGATATTGGAAATACTCAGCAAGTTGAGCAGCATCTATAGAGAAAGAAAAATGAATTAATATTCCAGGTCAATGTCTCTTCATCATAAATGGAAGAGTGAGAAAACTTAACCACATTCTTGTTTTCTCACTTTTCCAGTTCTATAAAGGGCTATCGATCTGAAACTTTGATTCCGTCTCTCTCTCTCTCTCCACAGATGCTGCTTGACCTACTGAGCACTTCCTGCACATTCTATGTTTAACTCAGAAGTGATTGTACATTTGGAGCAGTGGGGTGTGAGGAACTGAGTTTGTCACCTTCATTGGTTTTGAAATAATAACATCTTCATCTCCATCATGGGGTTAAATAGGACACACCTGCCCACTATATTTAGCTTCTGCTGTCTCTTATGAGAAAAATGGAAGCATATCAGTGAGGGTTGCAAAATCTGTTTAGTGACAGAGCGAACATGGTTCAATAGTCATCACTGTGTTCAAGCTTTCAGATGAGTGTGTGAATAGTGAGTGAAGAAGAGGTGGGGCTATATGAATGTGAGGTAGGAAACAAATTAGTAGAGATTGTTGCTACATGAGTGATGAAGGAATGATGAATTGAACAGTGTCTGAAATATGTTGTTGGAAAGAATGGCATTTGAAGAGGTATTCATTTACCTTGACCAAGCATGTAAACTTGTTCTTGTACTGTATCTGGGTCCACAGGGTTTGATTCTTGGCATTGCATCTAAACATTAGTTTTCTGAGCATTATCCCTGTCTTTTTGCAGAAGGACTTCTTCAGTTCTTTGAATTTCATTTAAGACTTCCAGTATAGTTCAAAAAGCTTGGATCCTCCAAATTTGTGTCATTCTTCAAAGTTTCACAGGTTGGATCCATTGCAGAAGAACTATTGTACCCGATCCAGCCAAACCATGCCTCCCCTTTTAGGTGAGCTGTAAGCAGTACACGCTGGGTTTATCTGAAGCTGTTTGTCCATTATTTTCTGCTTTGCTGATGCATCTTGCCAATAAATTGCACAGTTAATCTGACTGCACACTGCAATTATTGAAGTGAATTAGTAGCACAAATTTGGTGTGCTATCTGCATTCCACTCTCATGCAGATTAATCACACAATGCTATTCCCATTATCATTTTTTGGGATAATGAATTGTCTTCAAGGGGTATCTTGCTGTAATGTGCTTTGAATGAGAGAATTTTAATTTAGACAAAACAGATAAATTTTGCCATTAGATCTGACATGAAAAAGACAATTTTTATGATGTTATAATTCTTTTCAGAAAACAGGAAATTACTGTCTTCTCCTCTAGAACTGTGTTGTCCCAGTGTCTCACTGAGAGGCTTGGAAATGCAGAAAGTGTAAGTCTATGAATTTGGAGTGCATACATTACAGCTACCCACAGAACTCTCCAGTGAAGGTTAGGTCTTGTCCATTCCAGTGTGCATAAATTTTCAATGGACCTAAATAAATGCCAAATGAACTCCGACACTGAAAATAAACATTTGTAAGTCTCATTTTGAAATGTCATTCCTTCTGATTTGAATTAATTTTGGAGATATTATAAAACTATAAAAAAATTTCTTCTAACATTTTATTTCTGACTCTAACATCTGTCTTAATCCCATCTTTCTTTCCTCCCTTTCTTTTACTTTCTGCATATGATTTTGAATGAATAGATGTTGCCTGATTTGGACTTTGTTCTACTCCTAAATGGCCTTCAGGCTGATTGATGAAGCAAATAAGTGGTTCCCTGGTTTGTTCAGACAGGTCCCAGAGGCCATGTATAGGGCAATGCACCTAATTTCAGTAAAAGCCCACAGAATGTATATCAGCAAACAGAAAAGCAATCAAGAGCTCGTGCCCTATAAAACAAGAGCTCATATTTTCTGCTAACTGCAAAATCCAGGCCTTTAGGTTGAAGTCAATGCTCCATTGCTCCCATGTTTGAAAAGGATGGCAGCTAGAAATAACTGTAGACCTTATCTGCATTCTCCATGAGCATCTCTAGGAACCCATGAGAATGGAATTTATATATTCAGTATGGTATACACTTCTGAAGTCATCTTGAATATCTGGTCCAATATTTGCTTGAGTTATTTTAATTGATATTACTTATTTGGTTGCTCATTCAAATTTTATTCCTATAATGCATACAAGGTTAAATTCAATATCAATGTCTCTGAGAGTACTTTGTAAAATTCATCTAGAATTCTGCTGACTGTATCTTAACTCATTCCAAGTCTACTCAACTATCACTTGCCAGTAACTGGTTTGGTACTGCTTTGATTTATAAACTTTCATGGTTGTGTTGAAACCCTTCCATAATTATACTCCTTCCTACGTTCTCTAGTCTTATGTCCCTTCAAAATCTCTATGTTCCTGGTATTCTGATTATTTATGTGTTCCTGGTTCTGTGCTCTCCACCAGTGCTTTTAATTCTCCACTCTTTGTCCTCAGCCAGTGCATCCTAAAGTAAACTCAAGGAACAGCACCTCACTACCTATAAGGAGTTTGTATGTTCTCCCCATGTCTGTGTGGATTTCCTCCGGGTGCTCCAGTTTCCTCCCACATTACAAAGGCGTACGAGTTAGGAAGTTGTGGGCATGCTATGTTGGTGCCAGAAGCGTGGCAACACTTGTGGGCTGCCCCCAGAACACTCTAGGCAAAAGATGCATTTCACTGTGTGTTTCGATGTACATGTGACTAATAAAGATATCTTATCTTATCTTATCTTATCTCACTTTGTGATAAGGCACTTTACTGCCTTTTGGACTCAACACTAACTTTAGCAATTTCATTTGAGAACTTTTGTTTTCCCTTTTACTCCACCTTTAGACCCACTTTTTGCTTCTTAACACCTGACAGTACCACTTCCTTTTCCCTTGTATCATCATGTTTTTCCCTTTTAATTTCTCTTGCCTTCCACCACATCAGAGAATCTTCCTTTGGTTCTTTCCTCCCAACCCCCTTATTGTACTTCTTTTGCTTAAAACCTGTTCTAACTTATTTCAGTTCTGATGAAGACCTGAAATAATAACAGCTTTTCTCTCTTCAAGAAAGCTGCTGAGTATTTCCAGCATTCCCTCCAACTTTATGTTTTCAGATTTTCAGCACATACAGTGCTCTACTTTCATTTTCTAAAATCTATTTTCGCAACTCAGTATTGAGTATTGTCTGATAGCACTCCCGTGAAATGCTTTGGAACATTTCACTTTATGGCAGACACTATAAAAGTCCAAGCAAATGTTTGAACTTGCTTCTCACAGCTTCTTATTATGAGACCACAAAGAACTTCTCTCACCTTATTCCCCCACCACCTGTCTGTCCTCACCCCACCCCTGGCCCCCAATCCCTCAACTACCCAACCGACCTACATTGGGGTTTTGCAAGACTGGTATTCCCTATTCATAAACTAATTACTCAGGAAGAGGAGGAGAAGACCAGCAGAGGTTATAATAAAACTGTTCCTTTTAAAAGGTGAGCAACACACACAAAATGCTGGAGAAACTCAGCAGATCATGCAGCATCTACAGAGGGAAATAAATTGCTCCAAATTCTGCCCTTTACCTTTTCCACCTATCACCTCTCAGCTTCTTACATCATTCCCTTTTATCCCCCCTCCTCCATCCACCTACCTTCCTCCTCTCACCTGGACTCACCTATTACCTGCCAGCTTGTGCTCCTCCCCCTCCCCCTACCTTTTTATTCTGGCTTCTGCCCTCTTCTTTTCCAGTCCGGATGAGGGGTCTCGACCCGAAACATTGACTGTTTATTTTCCTCCATAGATTCTGCCTGACCTACTGAGCTCCTCCAGCATTTTGTGTGTGTGTTGCTCCAGATTCCAGCATCTACAGAATCTCTTGTGTCTCCTTTTAGAAGGTGATATACTTTTATCTGTGGTGTTCTTGAAAAAAGTAGTTTAAACATTTGATGTTACCTCTTCCGTTTTGCTCAGATCATTGAACTTTGCAGCACTGCTTTGGAAGTTGTACTTGTAACAGTTCTCCCTCCCTCCAAATATCATTAACATTTTCACATTTTCTATCATTAACCTCCAGCAGCTCTGTGACTCTTGAGTTCAAAGTCATTCCGAAGGGCTTGCAGTGTGTTTCTGTGAAATTTCAACATCTTCTCTTCCCACGTGCTATGGCCTGCCTTTATTTGGCTGTTGGTGCCAGCTGCTTCTGTGTTGAAAAGTGGCACAAAAATAGTAATGTAGCAAACACTGAATCTGTTTGAGTGAGCCAAACACCACATTTTACATGCCTTCAGATCCCACAACCTGCTGCTGCAAGTTTGAGCCAGACTGGACTGGCTTTTTTAAAGAGAGAAGTATCACAAAGTTAAGGGAAAAGTGCAAGTTTCCAGTCTGAAATTGAAATTATGCAGAAATTTACAGAGCAAATGTACAAAACAACAGATTTACACTGGCATTTATATTCCCCACAAGTTTTCTTCCAACTTATTTCATCTCATCATATCAATATCATTTTCTGTTCTCCCCCATTAACCTTATCTAGTAACTTGTAAATGCATCTGCACTCTTCACCTCGACCACTTCATGTGGCAACAGGTTCTACATTCTCTCTATTCACATATAAAAAATTCTTTCTGAATTCCCCGTTGTATTTAGCAGAATTCCTTTGATTTTCAATCCAAATAACATGAAACTGTTTCATTTAAATATTTTATAGCTTATTTTAGCAAGTTTTAGGATAACCAATTTTCCAGGATCTGGATTTTTTTGTGGCTTAAATGATAACTGATAACAGAAACTCAAATGCTGGACATCCTGCTGCATTGTGTTTCTCTTTAATGCTACTATTGCCATTCAGAACTAAGCCTATGTAACACATTGATACTGATCAGGTCGCATGATTCAAAATTATTTTTTCAAGCCATGCTTTTCCTTTTCCTTTTGGGAAGACATCACGATATATCAATATTCCAAAAGAAGAGAAGGAAAGAGATGTGTTTTCCATCATTGATTCTCCCAGACTTTACAGGTCATTAGGCAATCTATTTTTACTGCTAAGAATGTAGACATTAACTAAAAGCGTAGTTTCTATGATGTAAATATGTGCATAATATGCAGTACCAGGTATAACAGAGAAGTATTCCAATTATTCTGTCCAAATCCATGACAAAGTAAGATGAGGCCAGAAACATCTGAAGGATAATTGCTTTGCAGAAAAGCTTTGTGCTCTTATATCAGTTGTGCCACCCTTCCCTATCTAAAAGTATTGTTCTCTATCGCAGCAGCACAGTCACCTTCTCCTTCCCAAGAGGATTGTTGTTGTCAATATTTCTGTTGCTGTCATGTATAATCTTTTTCCCAAATGTAATCAGGGAATGTTACAATATGTTCATAACCAGTGCCTTATTACAGAAAAATATCGGCTCACTTGTATAGAAACCAAAGGCCAAATTATCTGAGGCCAATGACCCCAAAGAGAACTGTTGTTGCTCATCCACTACCAGGTGGGTAAATACTGAAGTTTAGCAGATCCACTGTAAGTCTGGGACTTTGTGAGTGCCAGGCGCCAGTGCAGTCCCACTTTTGACAGGTGATGAGGCTCTGCTCTCTAGCTTTGCCTCCTGCCTAAGGCTAATAGGGCATTCCTGGAGCAGAGCCTGAGCAGTTCGTCACCTGAGGGCTACTTGCTGCTAAGGCCTACATGCTCACTCATGCCCTCCTGATGCGGAGAATCATTTTGATTGTCCCAGAAAAATGCTGGCATGAGAGGACACTGGGCAGCAGGCAAGCATATTTGTTGCATGCTCTTAGTGTTGCCTAAGAACTATCGACGTGTTTTCAATATGAATTAAGCTTTCCTTCAGAAGTTGCAAGATTCTTTCAAAGCTTAAATGACAAAACAAAATAAAAATATGATTTATCTGAAATCCAAATTAATTCTACCACAAGAGGCTATGTTCACTTGTTCATATAGAAGGACTATTGCAGGGAATTATGTCAGATGCCAGTTTCTACTCAATTATTGGTGTGAGTTAACCCTAAACTCAAAGGTTCTGATCTTGCTGGGGATGTGATATGAAGACAATCAGGAGGTGGGGTCCAGGATTTTCTTTGCACACTGTGGATCTTTGACCTTGCAGTAGAAGTATTTCTTGATTGCCAGTATTCCCACCTGAAAACCAATTTAATTGACTTGGCTTCTAGTCAGACAGGGAGCATGGCCCCAACCACTGTTAAAGAGTCTGTAACTACTGGTGGGAACATGAGAGTGGTGCTATGTGCTGGGGAAATCCTCAATCCCAGGAGGGAATTGTTACATGTGATGTGCCCCTTTCGTGTTGCTGCCTGCAACATCAATAAATAGAGGTAGAATTACCATTAGAAGATCCTTTGTTGAAGCAGTGAACTCTAACTGAACAAAATAGTGCAAGGAAGCAATGATATATGGAGATTCTCTCACATGATCTGACAAGCTCTTAAAGGTACCCTGCACATAATACATATCAGGGGAGGAGTCCAGCCAATGTGTGTACTCCTGCTCCTCTTGGTTCATAAGTAAAGCTCTAATGGCACCTATTTCTCCTCTCCTGAATTCCCCTCTCCTCAGTTGCTTGGTTTCCCAAGAGAAGCTAAGGTTATACCTGCACCATAGGCTAAATCTCAGTCTGACAGTTTCATTACAATAATACTTCCTGGGAGTGTTGACTGTCTTCTTTTAACATAGGACGTAGGTGGGTTAAGGTCAGGATTGAGCTTTGTACATTTTTAACACCTCACCTAACCACAAATCAACTGATTTAGGGTGCAGGATTTACTACAAAATTACAATTGAAATAGCTTTGAATTTTGAAAATAGGTACTAATTTATGCTCAGATATGCAACCTCCTTTTCTAACTTTCTATGGGTATTTTAGCTAAAATTGAGCTCAATTTAGAGTGTGTTATCCTAGAAATGGATCAACAATAATGTTTCTTGCACAGCTGCAAAATTCATTTTTGTATAAATGTGTAATAAGTTTCATTAGTACATTGGCATAGCAAATATTTCACATAACTTACCCTGTAATATTTGCAAGATGAAGTGATTAATATTATCTCCAAAGAGCTGAAATATTTTTAATGCCATGGCTCATGGCACCACTGTCATCTGAATTGTGAAATGATTCAGTCACAATGACTGGCAGTGCAGCTGAGCAATAATCCCTGGACAGGATCGTCATTGATTTAAAAAATAATGCATGATAGAATTGCTTCTCAAAGATTGCAAACTTTATAAATGGGCTATCCAGCAGCAGCTGTACAGCCTTTATTAATACAACAACTAATTAATTGAAAATCTGGAGAGCAGTGAGATAAGGAACCAAAAGAGAAAGAGAAGACAAAGGTGGGATTAAATATATTTGTATGTCTATTATACTTCTTACAAACCTAATTCAATGACATGTGAACAACTAAGTTCTGTAAGAGAATTAAGCCAGCAGATAAGTGAAAAACTGCATTAAATCACAGCACCAAATGAAATAATTGCTCTCCTATTTCTTTTTGTTATTAAATATTATTGTTGCTTATTTTCAATTAGTGATATGAACGCCACAGGATAATTGTGATTTTGGGTGATAGGTCATTTGATTCAGTTGTCCATATGTATCTTCATTTCTGATTAAATGGCTATTAGGCCAATAGTTCCTTTGCCAATCAGTTGCCTGAAAACCACGCAGAGAGAAAATCAAGAATAGACCATTCCTGAAACTCGGTGCTTCAGTGACTGGAAACTTTGGCACTTTCAATGGCAACATGTAAATGGAAAACCAGAAAAGAATAACGTATTGTAAATTATATCAAGCAACCTTCATATCAGTACTAAAATTACACCTGGGCACAATTTAGTCCGACTTTAAAACCACCTTTTGCCTAAAAATTGGGCATAATCAATCAGGAAATGAAGCTTTCTTCTGTTTCATGAATAAAGACCACACTGTATTTGTGTTGTGGGAAAAGGTCCTTTGGGGTCTCAAAGGTAGAGGACTCTGGACACAGTCTTTGGCTTCTAAAAAAGGAATTTATTTACAAAGACAAACGCGGAAACAGAATGAACGGGAACAGATGCACACTCACACAGGCACTTGGGTGATCGCAAAGCATGAGGGGAGTCGCAACAGGGGTGAACGTGCGCGCGCACGCACACACACACACACAGTGAACTAGTTACAAACAATGAGGGAAAACGTAATATGGTGCCTGAACCCCCTGACTATGGACAAGCATCGGCTCTACACTACTGGGAATCTACTTAAGATGCTCCTAAACCCTTGTGGAAGCGCATACTCTTACCAGTGGTCCCTCGGCGTGGTTTCAACCCCGGCAGCAATCAAAAAGAGAAAGAGCCACGCACATGTGGCATTCTTTATAGTGCTGGAGAGCTGGGTGGAGCTAGCTCAGGTAATTCAACAGGTCCAATGAGTCATGGCCAGGTACAGGAGGCGTACACGGGAACCAATGGTCAAGAGTGTGTGCTAATAAGTGGGTGGAGCCAGACCTTGATTGACAGTGGTGTCACTTTCGACCAGTACTCGATGGTGTCACATGACAGCCATGACCTTTCACACTACAATTTGTTATTACATTCGCTTACTTAAACTCACTGAGTAATAGGTGTTATTTCCTGCATGTTAATATTTTTTTCTGATCATATAAATTATATAGAAAGAAACCATAGAAACCATAGAAAAACTACAGCACAGAAAACAGGCCATTCAGCCCTTCTATTCTGTGCCGAAACATTATTCAGCTAGTCCCATCTACCTGCCATAGAAACCATAGAAAAACTACAGCATAGAAAACTTTTGTTTAACAAAAGACTTTTGGAAGTTCATATACATTATCAAAGATTAGCAATTATAAACAATGAATTTTATTCACTTTTCAGGTTAGAAAAGATTTCAAAATGTTATTTGAACAAATACAAATCCTCATATCACTGCAGACTGTGATAATTCTTTATAACAGAGAGTTCAGATGTTTGGTGGAGACCTGTCAATAGGTTTTAATGGGGATTCTACCATGAACTTACATATATTCGCAGGTAGTGTATGGGAACAGCTTCAGAGAAATAAGATTGTTCTTTCATGTTACTTGTTGTTTAAGTTACTTGTTGTATTAATAATAATAATGTCTTCTTTAAAACTGTAAAGTGGCCAGACATATTTCTTGCAAATCCCTTAAATTCAGAGGTGAACATGTTATAAATGCATAATATCAGGTTTAGCACATTTATCAGCTTAACATATAACAACCTGCCAGTAGTCCTTCCAAGATCTTGATAAGTGGTAACCTTATCTACTAAGTCACTTCCTTATCAGTCAGTCCCATGAAATATGAATAATTTATTCCAACTCAAATCCATGTAAGTTCCCCAGTGAATGACACTGCTATCTAATGTTAAAATTCACACATTGGTTCCATTGTCCACTGCCCTGGGAAATATCTGTAGTTTGTAACAACTATAGAACGAATAATAACTGAGTAGACTTTGGGTGGGTAGAAGTGCAGGAGGATTTCCGCCTAAGCAGTGTGATTTTAAATCCTTGGCCTTATTTGCCATGGAGCCCAGGAAAGCCATATCTTCATATTCAATGAAGGATTCAATTGCCTTCAGGAAGGTGCTGTTGCCACCTTTACAGGAAAGTGGGACAGTGGGATCTAGAGGAATTGGCCTATTTTATCTTCCTACCTGCTCAGCTTCCACTTGATGGGTAAGGTTAAAGTGTATTTTTCTGTCTTTTATTAGGTGCAGCACGATTTTACCATGTGCAAGAATACATTTATCACTTTGTAGTCATTTAGATACACTTGCTTACTGTTGTGGAATTATCTGACTGTAAATTAATTTGGTCCTCTCCCACTAATCTTGTGAGTGTTGTGTACTTTGCATTAAGCTGAAATATTCCACAAATTTAACAGGTATTGTACCTTTCAGAAACTACAAAGGCTGCAGCATCTTATACATGCAATCATGCTTGCAAAAATACCAGTAAACTTTCCAATTAATGTATTTGAACAAAAAACTAATAATGTCAAACTACTCAGAGTTTCTTTCAGGGTACACTGCGGTTCTTATGCAGAAATGGCACTCAGCCACCAAGAAATTACTTACTGAGAAACAAGCTGATTTATTAATTATAGTGAAGGTCAAGATTATTTTTTAAGGAGAGCTTTTAAATTTTGAATTTCCTCTATGGGTGTTCTAAAAGCCAGTACTTTTCTAAACAATTGGTGGTTACTTAATTTTTGTTGGCTGTTACATCTAATGACTAATTTCACCTACATGTGGTTGAAAGTCTTGTTAGTACATCCATATCCTGTCAATAAACCTTTCTTCACATGCACAAGCCATACTTTCAGTTGTCATGGGTTCCGGTGGTGCTTTAAAAATGCTTAACTTTGAAACAGAATGTGCATACATTTTATAATGCATTGTTCCCATACAAATAATTTGCTGCCATGGTTTGTTAACAAATTAATCAAATTGTTGAAATTATTTTCCACTTTGTATTCTGCCTGTTGGCCCTACGTATAGATCAATTCTGAGTTCAAGCACTGAGAGAATGAGACCAAATACTGCAAACAGAGAATAAGATCCCAGGCTCACTATATCTTGGGGAAATAGACTTCTAAACTGAGAGAGAATGCACATGTCTGGAGATCCCAAATACTCACAGATGTGGAAAGACTTATCTAATCAAAATGAAATACCCATACACCTCCAAATAAAGCATCTAGATAATTCATCAATGATTCCTGGGTATTCACTGCGCAAAAGGTATGCCAAGTGTTGATCAAGGTATGCCAAGGCAAACCCTATTATCAGCCTGGAAGTTATTTTTTTACTGATTTTTAGTTATTTTTTCACCTTTTTCTTTTCATATTATTTAATTAGTATTGAGGTTTATCTAATGTGTTTCTAAAGTCAGCTTGACATATTCATACAATTCCTGTAACTTACACTGAAAATTTAATGCAGTATGCCCTGCACCCTAGGATCTTCTAAAAAAAATGGCTGCAAAGATAGTGGGCACGCTGTTCATGATTGTCTAAAGTTCCTTAGATTCTGGAAGATACTGAAATTAATTACTAAAGAAGTAATGGCAGGATATTTTAAAAAATCATAACTGAATTCAGCAGAAAAAGAAATCACGTTTGACCAACTCATTAGAGTTATTTAAGGATTTAATGAGCAGATTGGATAAAGGGGAACCATAAATGTGGTGTCTTTGAATTTCCAAATGGTATTCATTAAGGTGCTAAATAAAAGGTAAATAACAAGACACGAGTTCACAACATTGGGGGTAAGATAGCAGCATGGATTGAGGTTTGACTATCATACAATTATACCAGTTGGGAAAAAGAGTAGGCCACTCAGCTCTTCAACTTTGCTCTGCTATTCAATAAGGTCACAGCTGATCTGGTTGTAACCTCAGCTCCACTTCCCCATTTACCTACAGTAACCTTAAAGGCAGAGATAGATGGATAGTTGATCATTTGTGCTTTTCAAGAATCTATCTACCTCTGCCTTAAAAATATTCAATGACACTGCTTCCACTACACTTTGAGAAAGAATTCCAAAGACTCATGGAGAAACACACAAAGCACTGGAGGAACTCAACAGGTCAGGCAGCATCTGTGGAGGGAAATGGATAGTCGACATTTCGGGTCGAGACCATTCATTGGGACTATTTGTCAATTTCCCTCCATAGATGCTGCCTGAGCCACTGAGTTCCTCCAACATTTTGTGTGTTGCTCCAGATTCCAGCATCTGCAGTCTCTTGTGTTTCCAAAGACTCATTACTGTCTGAGACACAAAGTTTTCACCTTATCTCTGTCTTAAATGGGTGACACCTTATTTTTAAACAGTGACACCAAGTTCTAGATTCTCCCAGGGGAGGAAACACTTGTCAAGACCCCTCAGGATCTGATAAAGTCCCCACTCACTTCTACGTACCACTAGGTACTAGCCTAGCCTGTCCAACCTTTCCTCATAACAAAATAGGGTAAGTATAAATGTGTCAATATGCAGATTGACTATTGTGCTATTATATGAATCAGGGCTGAGGCTTCATATATTTACAATCTATATTAATAACTTTGATGAAGGGGCCAAATATATTGCAGCCAAATTTTCCAACAATACAAAGACAGGTGCAAAATCAAATAGTAAGCGAGTGTGGGGGCGGGGCAGGGGGATGGCAATTAGTGTATAATATGGTTAAATATGAGGTGATCCATTTGATAGTAAGAATAAAAAAGCAAAATATTATTTAAATGGAGAGAGAATTGAACTGTATAGAGCAATCTGGGCATCAATATACATGAAACACTGAAAGTTAGGAAAACAAAGGGAACATTGGCCTTTGTGCAAATGAGGTGGAGTACTAAAGTAGGTAAGCTTTACTCCAACCATACAGTGAGTTGCAGAAACCTGAAGTACTTCATGCAGTCATTGGAGACAGTTCAGGGAAGGTTTATTGATTCACTGGGATGGAGGGCTTGTCATTTGAGGAAAGGTTGAGCTGTCAAATTTAGTAGAAATGAGAGGTGACCTGATGGAAACATAGTTTCTGAGGGGAATTGACTATAGTTAAAATACTTTAATTCTCCAGCTCACGCCCACTCTGATCTCTTACACTGTTCCAACAAAGCCCAAGATAAGGAACAGTATTTCATCTTCCATCCAGGCACTTCACAGCACTTTGAATTCAGTGAAGAATTCAGTGATTTCAGATATTCAGTCTTTCCAATTTGTATCAGAATGTTGCCTGACCTACTAGGCATTTCCAGCACATTTTTATTTCAGATTTCCAGCAACTGCTGTTTTCCAAATCTCACAGCTCTGCCATTTTGTTTTGATGAAGAGTCCCAGACCTGAAATGTTAATTGTTTCTCATTTCACAGATGCTGCCTGACCTGCTGGGTGTTTCCAGCATTTTTATTTTATTTTAGATTTCCAGCATCTGCAGTTTTTTTGATTCTCATTGACCAGCATTTTGTTTGTTTTTTTGTCCCTCTCCTCTGTTCTCACTCATCACCCTCTTTATACACCAGCACACAAAGTGCAGCTGCAGTTATCAAGCCTTCATCACCCTCTCTCAGCTGGCACCAAGTCTACCTGTTCATACAGTTTCTCCACATCACACCTCATCACATACATGCTCCACACTCCATCTTCACATAGAATCATGGAATCGTACAACACAGAAACAGGCCTTTTCAGCTATCTATGCTAATCCCATATGCCTGCATTGGGCCTGTATCGCCCCATGCCTTTCCTATCCAAGTACCTGTCCAATGCCTTTTAAATGTTGTAATTGTACCTGTATCTGCCTCTACCTTGTCCTCTGGCAGCTCATTCCAGATCACCACCACCCTCTGTGTGAAATATTTACCCCTTAGGTCTCCTTTAAATTTCTCCTCTCTCACCTTAGACATATGATCTCTAGTTCTACACCCTTCTGGCCTGGGAAAAGACTTTGATGATGCATCTTTCTAAGCCCATAATTTTATAAACTATAATGTCACCCCTCAGTCTCATATATGCCAGTGAGAATAAATTCAGCCTTTCTAATCTCTCCTTATAAATACAGCTCTCCATTCCAGGCAACATCCTGGTGAATGTCTTCTGCATTCTTTATTGCTACCACATGCCTCCTGGGTGTGGCGACCAGAACTGTACACAATAATCCAGGTGCTGTCTAACCAATATTCTTGTACAGCTGCAACGTAATGTCTCAACACTTATACTCAAAGCCCTGGCCTATGAAGGCAAGCATGCAAAATGCCTTCTTTACTCATCTACCTCCTGTTGCCACTTTCAGCGAGCTATGGACGACACCCCAAGTTCCCTCTTTATGTCAATGCTCCTGAGGTCCTGCTATTTTCTCTATATGTCCAACCTCACACTTGCCTGGATTAAATTTCATCTGCCACCACCCTGCCCAACTTTCCAGCTGATCTATGTCCCCCTGTATTCTTAGACAAACTTCTTCGCTATCTACGATTCTTGGAGTCGTCTGCAAACTAACTAATACTACCTACATTCGCAAAAGAAAAAAAATACACACACACACATATATATATATATATAAAAGATAACATACTACAATCAACAAAGATCTTAACACCAATCTCTGTGGCATATCACTTGTTACAGTTTTCCCGTCAGAAAAACATTCATGCATCATACCCGCTGCCTCCTATGACCAAGTCATTTTTGGATGCAGTTTGCCAACACACCTCAGATCCCTTCTGCCTTAGCCTCTGCATCATGCTGATTGGGTAGAATCAATGTGGATTTTAAAAAAATCATGTTTCACAATTTGTTGGAATATTTTGAGATTTTAATTAATTGAATTGATAAGGGGGGGACTAGTGTGATGTACTTAGACTTTCAGGGGCCTTTGATATGAAATTATTAATCAAAATCAGAGCACAAGGTATTAAGAGTAATATATTGGTATTGAATGAGGATTGATTGACAGAAAATAGATGATGAATGAAAGCCACTTTCCTTTTGGAAGGATATGACTAGTAGGATGCCACATGGATCAAATGGTGCTGGGGGCCCAGCCACTCGCAATCTATTATAAATCACTTGGGTGAGGGGATCAAGTATATCCAAGATTGTTGAAGGTAAAAAGATGAGTGGCAATGTGGACTATGAGGTGCAGGCAGAGACACTCCAGGGGGATATAGATAGGTTAAGTGAATGAGTGTGAATTGCAGGTGGAATATAATGTGAGGAAAATTAGGTCATCCATTTTGATAGAAAACATAGAACGATGAATTATTTCTAAAATGGTGAGGGACTGAAAGGTATTAGTGTTCAGAGGGACACAAATCACAGAAAGTTAACATACTAGTAAGCAATTAGGAGTAAAAATAGTATGCTGGCCTTCATTGCAAAAAGATTTGAGTCGAAGAGCCTTCTTACTCCAAATATATAGGGCCCTCGTGAAGCTGCATCATGAGAAGTATTGTGTGCAGGTTGGTCTCCCTACTAAGGAAGGGTATACTTGTGATAGAGGGAGTGCTCTGAAGGGTCATTAGCTTGATTCCTGAGATGACTGGTTTGTCATGTTACAGAGGTTAAGCAGACTGGGTCTATGTTCCCTGAATGAGAGGTGATCTCACTAAAATATGCAAAATTCTTGCAGGGCTTGACAGACGGTTGTAAGGATGTTATTCTCCCTGGCTGGGTTGCCTAGAACCGGGAATCGTTCCCAAAATAGGGATATGAGAATATATTTCTTCACCCAGTGGGGAGTGAATCTTTGGAGGGATGGAAAAAAAGCAAATGAATGTTGATGTCCTCTCTTAGGCCAACAAACTCATGTTGAGGCCCTAGGTACATTCAGTATGTTAAGTTGTACAGAGGATATTGTTTGCATGCCTGAGTTCTGTCATGGGAAAGATTAGCAGCTGACAAAGAAAAAGATTCAAGGATATGCTCAAAGCCTCAAAAAAAATGCAACATCCCAAGTGACTCCTTGGAATCTTTGCCCCTGACTTCTCAAAGTGGAGAAGAATATTCCAGATGGCATTCAGAATCATGCATCAGGAACACACAGAAACTTTGCATGAGAAAGGGAAGGAGGGTACCATCTCACGAACTACCCACCTCCCTCTGCCCCTGTCAAGCACCTCCTGCCTCATCTACAGAAGAGAGTGCAGTTCACACTTTGGCCTCATCATCCACCAAAGAATCCACAGAGTGGAAGCAAGCCGTCCTCCATCCCCAGGAAATACATGAGAAGAACCAGCAAATCGTTGTAAGTCATGCACAGTGAAGGCTCAGTCAATGAGTGCACAACATTTCTGGCTGCAGACTGGACTCGAGGGATAGGGGGTTCCGTGTAGGAACTTGGAGCTGGGGTCTTATTTGAAGAGCAGATCTTGAAATGGGCCACTCCTGTTCCTTCACATTCCGGTGCGTCGGAAAGGGGTGGGAGTAAACTCCGTGTCCCGCTGGAGGAAGACTCCGCCTGGCGCGGCTCCGCACGCTCCCGTCGGCACACGACGCCCGACCCTCCAAGGAGCCGATGTCGTCCACGAGCGTCATGACGCCGGGCGGCGAGCGCGCGGACCGGGGAGTCGCGGGGCCGCGCGCGCAGGAGGAGGGGTGGGGGCGGGGCGCGGAAAGAAGGTGGGGGGGGGGTACAGGGGGCGCGCGGCGTGAGGTCATCGCGGTGAGCGCGCGGGTCGGGGGGAAGAGGCGCCGACGGCCGCGCGCACGGGTCGGGATGGGGGTGGGGTTGAGGTGCGGGCGGCCGCGCGCGCGCGCGGGGGTTAGGTGGGGGGTTGAGGCGTCGACGGCCGCGCGCGGAGGAGGGCGGGGGCGCGCTCTGGGGGGGGGGGGGGAACGGAGCCGCGGGAGCGCGCGGCTGAGCGAGCCAGTGCCGGCTGGGGCGCGGGCGTTAGTTGGTCTGTTGTAAAAGTGACAACAGCTCACCCATGGGAGGTTTGTGTGGGCTCTCACCATGACTCCTCGGGCAGCTTGAACGAGAACTCGGACGGCACGGAGGTAAGGGGGACCGGCGGGGCTTCAGTGGCGACTCTGCCTCCCCTCTCAAGTTGTTATTTTTGGCTAGTTTTTTGGGTCGGTGTTTCCCTCCCTCTCTCTCTCTCTCTCTCTCCCCGGCGGTGAGAGTGTGAAAGTCTGAGTGTGGGCCTCACACTGGCTCCGTCACCCCTTCCCTTCCCCAGCCCGGCCCGGGCCATCCTCACAGCCTCGGAGTCTCTCCCTCCGTCAGCCCGGGGTAAGTGCAGGAGGATGTATCTCTCTCTCTCTCTTCCCCCCCCCCCCCCTCCCCTTCGTCGGCTCGTCTGCCCAGCTCCAGGCTGCGGCTGATGCTGGGTCAGAGGGATGCTCCCCCTCGCCGACCGCGGGATGGCTTCTGTGGCTGGAAGCCCAGGGGGATTTTCTGCCTTTGTCTCTCTCCGGCCCACATTATGCTTCCTTTCCCCATTAAACCTACAACAGCCAGGTTCTAAAAAACCGAAAGAAATGTTTCTCTATTATTTTAGAGAATCGATTCAATAT
This sequence comes from Pristis pectinata, assembly GCF_009764475.1. Classification (NCBI taxonomy): domain Eukaryota; kingdom Metazoa; phylum Chordata; class Chondrichthyes; order Rhinopristiformes; family Pristidae; genus Pristis; species Pristis pectinata. The sequence goes on along the minus strand of NC_067408.1, from coordinate 39,191,416 downwards.
TTCACAGTTTGATGGGTAATTGGAAGTACTGATCTGCATTCCCATTGTTCCCTTTTCTGTTTTATATAAAATGCAAATTTAGATTTGTTAAGTTTTAGGAAGCGTTTACTTGGTATATTTCATTATGTCCTTTTTATTAAACACGATGTAAGCTGTAAAGTTGTGTCGAGCAACCCAAGTCCGAGTGGTGATGCTATTCTTAAAACTACAATCTGACTTCATGACATGGGCCTCTTGTGAGCTGTACAATTTTGGAGTTTTGTTTGTGCTCTGAAGTTCGGAAATAAGAACTGTTTAATGAATTAGTATAAGCCAGTAATTAATTTTGAAAAGGATCCAATCTTGCATCTGTTCTACTACATTTTCATTCTTGGCGTTTTTGACCAAGAAATTCATCAAGTTTCCTCCAAATGTCGCCTTGATTGTGGAGATTCAGGATAACAATATTTTTTGGAAGAAATGATGGCCAGTTAATTTTTCTCATGAATTGTAAAACGACTCGGTGGATTATTTGCTGTGAGAGGAGGGCTATATTTTGGTATCTTTGAAATTAAACATGTTCTTTTTTAAATTGCAGGTTATTGATTATATTAAAAAAATGTAAACTTTTAAAAAGGTGCATTATTTTTAGCCATTATTTACTAAGATATTGCAGTTACATACAAAATTTTCACCACCACCTCTCAAATTTGGAATTAAAAAGTCCCCTGGCACCCTGAAGCTTTGGGTCAGATGTTCATAACTTTTGTTTTAGTTGTGTCCCATTTTAGATGGAAAGACTTCTTCTGACCCATTTCCACCCCACCACAGTTCTTCACTCTAGCTCTAACTATTGAATAAAAGTACATATTCTTTTCCTGGGTGAGTATGAATACAATCTTTCAAACAAAGTTAACTGATCTGAAGTGAACTGTCCCCCAAAAATGGTAATGGGAATTGGTCCTAACTCTTAAAGGGATGAAAAGTGTCATCAAAAAATGTGATCCACTGGAAGTTACTCAAATTTTGGACCAGTGCCCAGTTTGATTCCTCCAGCGTCACTTGATTCCAGATAGCAATACAGCCTTGCACCAAATGATTGAATTTATGGAGTGAGATGACAGTTACTGTGCTTTGAGGATGTGACCAGTAGAAGATGGGGAACAATGCATGTTGTGTATTTTGATTTTCAGAAGGCTTTTGATATTGTCCCACACAAGAGTTAGTTCGGGAGGTTAGAGCACTAGGAGTTGGGGTAATATGTTGATGTGGATTGAAAACTAGTTATTGGAAGGAAAGCAGAGTGGGGATATTTCCTTGGATGAGGCATCTGGAACCAGGGATCAGTCTCAGAATAAGAACTGGGCTGTTTAGAACACAAATGAAGAGAAACTTCTTCAACTAGAAGATGCTGAGTCTTACCTGAGAGCTGCGGAACCTTGGTCATTGAGTTAATTAACAGTACAGATGCCTAGATTTAAGGGAATCATGAGATCTGGATGTAGTGCAGGAAAATAGCACTGAGGTACAAAATCAGTCATAATGTTGATGAATGGCAGGCCATGCTCAAAGGCTGTATGTCCTAATCCTGCCCCTATTTCTTATGCTCTTATTTGTTATGCAAGTGTGAAAATGTGCAAGCAAGTAACAGGACCAGCAAATGTTGCAAACGTTTAACCCTTCCCTAAAAGCTGGAGAAATACTGGAAGGTAAATGATTTTTGACATTAGTGCAAGGTGAACATCAATTCAAGTTGAAGACTGAATCGTCAGTAGGTCGCCAGAATTGTGAGACAGTTGCACTACCTGCAGTGTCACTGTGCCACCCTGGACAAAATCAGGCATGGTAGTGTAGTGGTTAGCATAATACTTTACAGCACCAGTGACCCGGGTTCAATTCCGGCTGCTGTCTGTAAGGAGTTTGTAAGTTCCCCCCGTGTCTGCATGGGTTTCCTCCGGGTGCTCCAGTTTCCTCCCACGTTCCAAAAGACGTACAGGTTAGGAAGTCGTAGGCATGCTATGTTGGTGCTGGAAGCGTGGCGACACTTGCGGGCTGCCCCCAGAACACTACGCAAAAGATGCATTTCACTGTGTGTATCGATGTACACATGACTAATAAAGATATCTTATCAAAGAGGAAACACTGCAATTCAAAAAGCAAAAAAAAACTGCAGATGCTGAAAATCAAAATTCTAGAAATAAATCACGTCAGGCAGCATCAGTGGAGAGAGATACAATCAATGATCTTTCATTAGAACTGCCCAATTCTGATCCAAACTGGAAAAACCTTATTATCTAAAATGTTGGGTCCTGAAAGCTGTTACATGCCCATTTGGAAGATGAGATGCCATACCTCAAGCGTGTATTGGCTTTATGCAACGACGTGAGAAACAAATGATGGGTGGTAAAATATTGTGAAAGGCAACTCCATGGTCACCCTTGCGGGCTGAACAAAGATGTTTTACAGTTGGCCACCCAATCTGCATTTGGTTTCTCTCTGTAGGGTGGTGGAGGAGGAGAAGGTGGAAAAGTGAACAGGTGGTAGAGTGGCAAAGGAAATGATCTCTTGGGAAAGTCAGAACATCATATTGAAATGGATTGGAAGGTGAGGATAAGGGGAACACTGTTCTGCTCTAGGTGAGAGCAGAAGTGCAGGGAAAGGATTATGTAGTTGAGAGCTCTCAGGTATGTAGGAGGGAAAGCCACAGTTAAGGAAATAGGAAGACATCTCGGAAGCACTGCTGTGGAAAGTGTCACTGGTAGAGCAGAAACTTTCGAGCAGGAGAATGGAATAAAGTCCTTGCAGTAAGAAAGATTGGAGGAGGTGTAGTCATCATATCTGTGGGAGTCTGTGCACCTGTAATGGATATTGGTTGCTAACCTATGCTCTGAGAGAGAGAAGTCATGAATGGAAAGGAAGAGTAATAGAAAGTGAGACCAGGATTGAAGATTGGCAGCAAAAGTGATGAAATTTTTGAGTCGTGTATGAGAGCAGGAAGCAGCATTAATACTTTGCAGTGCACCAGAAAAATAAATGTGAGGGAGAGAACTTGCTTAAGATTGAAATGAGGACTGTTCCATGTATCCCACAAAGTGGCAGGCGTCACTTGGACCCATATGAGTTCCCATGGTCAAACCTTTGATTCAGAGGAAGTAAATGGAGTTTATAGCGAAATTGAATGTGAGAACAAATTCAGCCAGGCAAAAGAAGTTGATGATGATGAAGAATGAATTGGGCTCTGGTTGAGGAAGAAGTATGCTGTTGTGGGATGGTGTTGTAGAGGGATCCGATGACCTGTGTTTGAAATTTTGCTTTGCACAAAGGAGAATGACTGTGGTTGTTAGACGTCAATAATTTTAGCTGCAGAACATTGCTGCAGGACCTTCTCGGAGCAATGTGCTTGACCCGATCATACTATGCTGCTTCATCAATGACCTTCTTTCCATCATAAAGTCACTAGTGAACATGTTTGCTGATGATTGCACAATGTTCAGTTCTATTCACAACTCCTTAGAAAGTGGGGTCATCTACTCCTGCATACAGCAAGAACTAAATAATATTCAAGCATAGGCTGATAAGTGACAAGTAAGAGTCATGCCACAAAAGTGCAGGGAATGACCACCTATTTACTGTTTACCATTCACTTTCATTATGTCACACTCAGTGTCATTATTATTGAATTCCCCATCATCAACATCCTGATGGGTTGAGAGGCTTCACCGTTGACCGTAAACGCAACTAGATCAGCCACATAATTACCTCGGCTCTAAGTATTGGCAGTTTCAGCCTTGCTCTCTTATACCCCATAGCCACCAAGTCCCCCCACCCGCCTCCAAATCTACAGGGCACAGGTGTGATGGAATACTGACCACTTGAACTGTTGAGTGCAGCTCCAACAATGATCGAGAAACTCAGCACCATCCGAGACACAAAAAGAATGAGGGGAATAGCTATGTGGAACACCATCAGTTTCCCGTCTGCACCGTGTACTATTCTGATATAGTTGATGAAAGAACCACCATATATTTCTATGACTAAATCCTAGAACTCCCTACCTAACATCATTGTGAGAATAGCTTCATCCTAAAGGCTGCTGCTGTTCAAAAATATGGCTCCTTGTCCCTTTTTTTATTTTGAGAGCAACTGTGGATGGGCAATGAATGCTGGCCTTGCCAGTGGCATCTGAAAGCTGAAAACATATCTGCCTTCTGTCAAGATCTCAGAATTGGGAATGTTTGCTTATTACCACCCAGAATACAATTCCACTCTCTTCCTCAGATAATGAAACAGTCTGTGCCCATTTACAAGACCTGAAGATCAACAAAGCTTGGCTAAAAGAATTAATATTCTCAGGTTGAGTGCCAGCCAGTGCTCAGCTCCAACAAGAGTGTGTCTAATCGCCTCCACTTTACATTCAATGGCATTACCTTTGTTGAATTCTCCACCAACAATACTGTTGACCAGAAATCTAACCAGATCAGTATATAAATAATGTAGCTACAAGAGCAGGTTAGAAGCAGGGTATGCTTTCATTAGTTACTCATTTTCTGACATGTCAAACTCAGAAGTGCAGCCTTGATGACTGCGTCTAACAGTGCTCAAGTAGCCTAGCACCATTCAGGATAAGGCAGGTCACTTGATTATTACCCAACCCATCATTCCAAGCATTTGCTCTTTTCATCCCTGTGGTCTTTGCTCTAGTGGCACATCCAGAACAAAGCAGCTTGTATGCCAACCTTGAGCTTAATCATTAACTCTTTCCATCACATGTGCATTGTCACTGTGATATGCCTAATTCTTTGGCATTTTGACAATCACTGTAAATATGCACTTCATTCACATTGGCTGCACTGTTTGCTGTCTTCATGATGCACTACAGCTACTTGCTGAGGTTTCTTTGACGGCATCTCCTGAACCTTTGACCATGATGATCTGAGGATAAGGACTGGTACGTCATGATCCTATCCCAGTTGCTCAGTATCCTGGAAATTTGAATCTTTCTTGTCACTGGGTGAAAATCCTGAAATTCCACAGACAGCAACAACATGCAAGCCCATCACCACAGAGCCATAATAGTCCAGGACAGAATCTCCACACAATCTTTGCAGTAATAATTAGGGATGGATAATGAGTGCTTGCCTGACAAGTTAAGCTTGCATCCCTTGAAAGAATTTAAGCAAGGCTCCAACAATATTGCAGAATAGATGTGTAAGTAGAAAATTAATATCAATTCTGTTAAGTGTGAAATGGTGCATATTTGAATAGAAATAAGAAATCCATCTATTTCTTGGAGCAAGTTCAAGTTATACTTTATTGTCATTCACCCATATGCTATAAAAACATATGGAGGAAAGAAATGCCATTTCCCCCAGATTCTCACAACAGAGGACATACATAGAATAGAGGACATACAATAAACACAGACAAAAAAATTGTGCAAATACAAGTAGTGCAAAAAACGGTATATACAGAATACAAAATTAGTGCAGGGTTAGTGCAAAACCAAGTTGGACGAAGAAAATACAGAGCTCAGTGTGTTCCACTAAATGTATAAACATGTTCAGCAGCAGCCAAAATTCTTATATGCCGTTGTGCAAACCAGGGCTTTTGACGCGGCATTTGTTTGAAACTGCCTCCAGGGTATTCAGGAGCCTGATAGCCTGGGGGGAAAAGGCTGTTGTACAGTCTAGTAGTTCTGGCCCGAATGCTCCGATACTGCTTGCCAGACGACAGTGGGACAAATAGGTTGTGGGAGGGATGAGAAGGGTCATCTATGATTCTGCAGACCTTGCGTGTGCATCGTGTGTTGTAGATATCCAGGATAGAGGGAAGAGGTACTCCAATGATCTTTCTAGCTGCACTCGCAATTCTCTACAAAGTCTTACGGTCAGATGTTACAGTTACCGTACCAGGCAGATATGCAGCTGGTCAGGACACTCTCAAAGGACTTCTACAGATACATAATAAGCTGCATTATAAGGCATAAAAATATTTACTAATATTATATTAACTGGGAAAGGTGGATAGGCTGAGACTTCTTTCTCTAGTAAAGGGACAGCTGAGGGAATAGCCTAATAATGTCATCCAATCAGAAGTTTTCCTACTGCTCACCTTACAGTTACAGCCACAACATTTGCTACTCAAGAAGCATTGTTGAACCTGGGAATCTCTGATCCAGTTTGACAAATTCATCGCAACCAAAGTTCTGCAGGAAAGTTTAATTTTAATACATTTGTCTATTCGAAACAGGTTGTTGTATTTATAATGTTGACTAGGCCTGATTTAAAACTGTAGTTGAGATGTTTACCATTGGGTTCTCTGGAATTAGAGTATATGCTTTGACTTAATCATTGGCCATTTGATACCACATAGCTTTTAATGGAAATGTACCAAGAGGTAATTGTCACCTTTATATAATTCCACTTTATTTAAAAAAAAAGGTACATTTTATTTTTGGGAGGCCTACGCATCTTAATTGAATTATACCTCTGCAGTGTCAACAATATAGTTGCTAAGCTACTACGAGAAAACATTGTGAGTTTTATTTGGGGTGGTGAACTCTGATGCACTCTGTGCAGTATCTAAACTTGAATATAAGTTGCTGTGCTGAAGCAAGGGAGTTATTTCCCTTGGACAAGTTTAATTGGTTTAGGGAAGATCTGACTCCACCTGATCCAAATACCTATCATTTCATGCCAGTACAAATTAAAGTGTCTTTGTCACCCTCGAGTTTAAAAATGGAAGTATTGTTGCAATTGTACAAGATATTGGTCACACTTTGAGTACTGTGTACAATTTTGCTCCCTTTGTGTAAGAAATCCAAAAGAATTTCAGTTGGCTAATTCCTGGGAATAAGAGGTTTGTCCTATCATGAGCAGCTAAAGAAATTGGCTCTATATAACGAGGGGTAAGGGTGATTTTACTGAAACGTATAAAATCTTAGAGTTATGACAGGGTAGATGTTGTGATATTTCCACTAGTGGGAGAAAGTTGAACAAGGAGAGGTAGTTACAAGATTAGGGGGCAGTCCTTCCTAACTGAGTTGCATGGGAATATCTTGCAGAGAGCAGCAAATCTACGGAATTCGATACTAAGGAGAGTTGTGGCGACGAGGTCACTGGGGATATTTAAAATGGAAGTAGATTTATTTTTGAAAGATCAAGGAATTGAGATCTATGGGGAACTGGCACAGAAGAAGATTTGAGGCCTGCGGCATATTGACCATGATCATAATGAAAGGCAGTGCAGGCTTGAGAGGCCAAATGGCCTGCTCCTATTTTCTTATGTTCTAAACAATAACTTTGCCAATTTGCTTTCAACTGATTTAGGGCAGTCAGTCTTGTTGTAAATCAGGCACACTAAGGAGCTAGTTATTTTGTGCATGCTTTACCATATGAAAGCGAAGAATAGAAAAATGCCAACTAATCCTTTGTTGTCTCATGTTTTTAAGGTACAATCCATGGGGAGCACATTGACCCTTCCCATCTCCCCGATTAGTAGCTAGGCACACAACCTCTTAAAGCTAAATCCCCTCTCATCCTATAAGCAACTAAGTTCCAGGAGACCACAGCAAATGGAAGATATATATGCAATACTTCCCTGCCTGTTGCATTCAATGATTTTTAACCATAGTCAGAAACTCTTCTGGTTCCATTTTTGAACGGTTGAATTTACTGTGTAATCATTGTTTTTCTTGTTGAGATCTCCAATGAAGAATCTGACTGCTCACCGATATCTTGTTATATGACTCTTGCCCAATGCCATTTTGCCACCATCCCATCATCACCTACTTCAGCTTCAAAACAGTTTGTATTTATATTGAATCCAAAAAATAGCAAAACAAAGCACTTTAGGGAAAATGAACAAACAAAATTTCACACCAAGCCACCTAGTGAAATATTGGAGCAAATGATCAAAAGCTGAGTCAAAGAGGTCAAGTATAAAGGGCATATTGAAGGACAATGGAGAGGCTTTGAAAGGGAATTCGGGAGGTAGTGCTCATGCAGCTGTAGGCCTAGTTGTTAATGGTGGAAGAAAAGGGTGAATGCTACAGAGGGATTTGAAAACATGGATGAGAATTTTGAAATGAGGCTTTGCTTTATTGAGAACCAGTGTAAGTTGTCAATTTTTTTTGTGAACTCGGACATGAGAAGCAACATTTTCTCTGACCTCCAGCTTACAGAGGGTAGAAGGCAGAAACCAGCTTTTATTCTGTAAATTTGGATGAACATTTCAGCGATAGGTGATCTAAGGCAGGAGTAACAAAGTACAGTATTTACATTTCCAATTGTTACCTGTTGCTGTCTGTAATTTACTGAAATATTAAAATACGTAGTGAAGTCTGCACTCTAGTTCCACCACCTTGTCGACACATACATTTTCACTGTGGTTTGACTTTTACTACTATATGGACTCAATATAAATACTAACTATTGCACCATTGTTGATATGCATGCCTTTAGCTGTCAAAGCCCTAAGCACTGGAAATCCTCTCCTAAGCCTCCCTCCTGCCTTAACTTGCTCTTTTTAGACCTGTTCCTTTAAAACCTGCATATTTGGCCAAGGTTGTTGTTCCATAATAATGCTTTCTTTGGCTCAGTATCAAATGTTTTTGTCTGATTACACCCTTGCCAAGTGCCTTAGAATATTTTAATTCACTGAAGAGTTCTGTAAATGTATGATTCTGTTAGTTTGGGCTTTTATTCTGTAAAATATTTTAGCTCTGTGAAGCCATTAGATTATCTCTCACTGTTGTGGTAACAGAGGGCCAGTAAACTAGATATCAATCAAATATCAAGAGTTCAAGCTTCTGTGTTCATAGGGGAGCCAAAACAAGACATAACTATCCAGAATTTCTGCCTTGGCCACAACAGGCAATCTAGGTGTGAATTGTGGTCTAAATATCATTGGTTTTCTGAACTGATATTACAATTCAAATTTTCACTCAAACCTTATTTGTATAATCGTAAATGTATAATCTTCTATGAGCCAACTCAACGAGACTGTTTGTTTTCCTTGGGCTTATAAATATTCTATGATTTTATTTAAGAATGTTAACTCGTGTGGCTCCATTAATGCAACTGAAAATGAGTCTGTTTCAGAGTAAATTACCTTTATTTAAAAAACACAAAACAAGAAAACTTTTAAAATGCTTATTATTGCTCTTGCACCTAACAAAGTTTAATTTGAAGGGTTAGGAAAGACCACATTTAGCAGAAGCTTGTCAGGATAATTTAATTGGGTGGGAAGAAATTTATGGAGAGGGGCCCAGTTCCAGCAAAAAGTTTCTTAAACCAGTGTTTAAAAACAAATGCTGAAACTTAACTTTGACAAGATGTAACTTTAAATTCCCCTATCTTCAGTGTTCTAAATGAGCACTATTCAAGCTTGATTCATGGATAGTGATTCATTCTTTCATGGTTTATTGTGTATTTAATTGTCCTCAATACTTCTGAGCTTCCTAATTGTTTTGGCAATAATGTCACAATGCTAGTTCTTAACCATTTATGTTCTATAATAACTAGATGTTTTTATTCTTAAAAACAGCTTTGAGGTGGTTTGCATCTGTTAATAACCATCATGGTTTATTCTGTGTGTTTGAACAAACAGCTAAACTCATGACGATGCATCATGTTGCCTTCAGTGAGATGGTGCCAGAGTAGCACGTTTACTGACCCCATGAAAACTGACAGTTGTTGGGAAAATCAATTTAATAAAAATGATCTGCTGGGCTACTGGAAAATAAGGGAAATTGGCAAAGTTTGTTTTCCTCAGCTGCATTACACCAATACTATTGAGTCAATGACCGCAGGCCGACACAACAGCTTGCATCGAAAGCTTGTAACTGTGATTTTTGCAATAAAGTATCGCAAAGAGTTTTTTTCAACCAAGTGTCTGTTTAGAATTTGTGTCTGTTATAATTGTTTTAAAATGGTTTCTGCCTGCTTGGGTATGTAGTCATTGTATGAAGTTGGAAGTCATGGTATTAAGCCCATTGTTGGCTTCCTGTCAAGACAAGTACAAATAACAGCTCAAAATACTGGGAATACACATTAAATGCAATCTTTATTTACCCATTCAAATCAAATCATCATAAAGTTCAGACATTCCTGCCCACTGCCACACCCAAAAATTAAATGGTCAAATAGTAGTGTTCAAAACAGGTCCAATTCCTTGTGCAAAAAAAAAATCCATATTTAAAAGAACAGAAAATGCCAGAAATGCTAAGTAGATGAGGTAGCATCTGTGGAGAGAAAAAGAGTTAATATTTCTAGTTGATGACCTTTCATTAGAATTGGGAAAAATTAGAGAGAGGATTATTTATGAGATGTAGAGAAAGGGGAAGAGCGAACAAAGTCTGTTACAGACAGAATGAATAAAGTCAGTAAAAGTGTTGACGTTGAATAATTATCTGGAATTACAAAAGGAATATAAAATGAAAGGTGAAAATCTGAAATAAAACTTTTGGAATTGATTATTCAAAAATGTTGAATTTAATGTTGAATCTGAAAGGTAGACTCCTGTTAGAGAAATGGTTGCAAAGTGATCAAGGTTTGAAATCAAATATTTCTGGAAACGTCTTTTAGCAGAGGTATACAAATTGGAAAAGTAGCACTAATAATAAAGACCGAGATGAAGGTAGTCGAGAGGAAGCACCTCGGCTCAAAATCAAGAACTTGACTTAGTTTGGAGCTAGGAAACAACAAGGTCCAGAAAATGTTTGTAGGAATTATATATAGGCCCCAAACAATAATGTAGGGTAGAGCATTCTGTATAAATCAGGAAATCAGAAGCATGTAACAAAGGTAATAGAATAATCACAGGAGACTTTAATCTACATTGAGTGGGCAAACCAAATTAGCAGCAATAGTGTGAAGGCTGAATTCACGGAGTATATATAATGTGTATGTATGTATTTTTTGATCAGTTTATTAAGGAAACAGTTTTAGATCCAATATTGTGTGATAGAAAAGGTCAATTGATCTGGTAGTTGAAGAACCTTTGGAGAACCATGAATATAATATGATAAGAGTCTGAACATGATTTAGTTTCATCTGAAAAAAAGGTCTTAAATCTGAATAAATTAAAAAGGAATCAGGCACGAGTTGTTTTTGGTAGATTGGAAACTGCATAGTAGATAAGCAATGGCTAATATTTAAGGAATTAGTACAAGCACTATAGTTCCTTTTTTGAAGACAAAGGAGATATGGCATCAGATCAAAGGAAAAAGCAGTATGTCCAAGGATTTTGAAATTCAGCAGAAGAGGACCAGGGCATTGACAAAGAAAGGGAAAGCAGAATGCAGGAAATGCAAAAACAGATTGCCAGAGCATCTGTCAATACATTAGAAAAGAAGATTAATAAAAATTAATGAGGGTTTGAGGGAGGCAAAGTTATATTGGGGAATATCAGAGAAATTAAATATTTGTGTCTGTCTTTACAGATGACACAGAAAACCTGGTAATAGTGGAGGACTAAGGTCTGGATTAAATGAGAGTCTAAAGAAATTAGTGTTGGTAGAGAATTAGTATTGGAGAAATGAATGGGATTGAAAGCCAATAAATCCATAGGACCTGCTGATCTGCATCCTAGGATTTTAAAAGAGGTGGCTATGGGAATGGAGGATCGATTGTTTGTCATCTTCCAATGTTCTATAGATTTTTGCAAGTTGGAAAATAGCAGTTGTAATTTAATGATTTAAGAAGGGAAAGACAGAAAATAGGCAACATCAGTAGTAGGGCAAAAAGCTAAAATCTATAGGGAGCACGTGGGAGATAATTATAGGATTGAGCAAAATCAATGTGAATTGATAAAAGGGAAATCATATTTGACAAATCTTTTTAAATAATTTGACGTTTTCACTAGATGATGGGGGAACCAGTATGTAGTTGGACTTTAAGAAGACCTTTAATAAGGTGGCACATAAGAGGTTATGAAACAAAATCAGAGCTAACAGTATTGGAGATGATACAGACAGACGGGAATAAAATGGTCATTCTCACACTGGGAAGTTGCAACCAGTCGGGTGCCCCATGGATCGATGGGCATTGGGCTCCAAGCTGTTCAGTCTTTGTCAGTGATTTGGCTGAAAGGATCAAGTATAATGTATCCCGTTTTGCTGATGATGCAAAGCTAGATGGAATTTTAGGCTACTTGGGAGAATGGAGAGAGGTTTCAGGGGGTAAAACTGGGCCAAGTGAATGGATGAGGAAGTTGTAGATTGAATAAAATGTGAGGTCATCCAGCAGGGAAAAAAAATTTAAATGATGAGAAATTTGAAGGTGTTGGTGCGCAGGGGAGCTCTGGCATCCTTGTACACAAATTCTTGAAAATTAACATGCAAAAATGTTATGAAGGCAAGCTATATGTTATCCTCTATTGCAAGACGATTTGAGAAGAAAAGCAGAAATGCCTTGCTCTACTGATTGAGCCTTGGTGAGACAACATCTGGAATATAATGCAGAGGTCTCATTTCCCTATCTAAGGAAGGGAAAAGGAGTGCAGCAAAGGTTCACCTGGTTGATGTATCAATAGACTTTTACATATTTAGTGAAGTCAAGCAATAGGGGCTCAAGTGTAAGTAAGTGATGTTGGAGTAAAAGGTCAGTTGTGATAATTGAATCATGAAGCAGACACGGGCTGAATGGCCACCTTTTCTATTTCTTGTGTTCTTTTCAGCAGTATGATTAATTGAAAAATGGGTTATTCTTCAAGCTTGTGAGATTTGTTGGAACATTATAAGGGTTGAGAGAACAAAGGAGGCATGATATGGAGAAATAAAGTCACGGGTGACTTGAAGTTCTGGGTCATGCTTGCACACTGAATGGAGATTTTTTTTTTACAAAAATGCTGTCTGAGTGTTTCCAGCAATTCTTCTTTTTATTTCAAATTTTCAGCATCTTTTTTTTTGAATCTTCATGTTCTGCAAAGTAGTCATCCAGTCTGCATTTGGTTTGCCCAGTAGATTGCCGAGTACATTGTGAGCAGTAATGTAACATGCTAAATTGGAAGAAGTGCAAGGAAATTGCTGATTCATGTGGAAATTCTGTTTGGGGGTGGGTGGTGGGAAGAGAGGAGATAAAAATGTTGTATTTCTTACAGTTAGCTGGGAAGGTGATAAGGGCAGAGAAGTGGGTATTGTTAGAGTTGGAAGAGTGAATTTGAGTATCCTGGAGGGAATTATCCTTTCAGTATGTTGAAAAGGATCCTGTTCTTATAGTGGGAGGAAGGGTGGAGAAAATAGAATAGATAGGGCAAGGTTATGATTAAATAGAGTTGTTGAAGAAGGAAGACTGGTTAGAAGCAGTGATGTGGAAGGTGGTATCGGAAAAAATGCAGCACAGATGGAGAAACTAAGACAATGGAGTGGCATCCTCTGTGGGAGTAGGATTGGAGGAAGTGTAGGCAAGGTAGCCGTGACAATCGGTGGCATGTAAGACTCAAATAAGGATGTGGACAGCCATTCGTTTCTCATTGGAACACCATTTGAAGGAGGTAATTGGAGTCAAGAGTACCTATTCAGCGTGAGAACAGAGGATGGTGGTGATGAAGGGATATGGTTGGTTCTCTGTTCTAGAAAAAAGCAAATGGGTCTTGAACTGTCCTGTTGGAGAATGGAAGTAAGAGAGATTGGAACATGAATCGTAAGGATATGAATCTTCAAGTAGCAAAAAAAGGTTAGTTGTGGCACTCTGCAATCTTTTGCTGTGAATGAACACATAGATGTATTTCTCTGTGAACTGGAACCAGTGGCAAACCTTTTGTGGAATTTCAGTGAGTCACATACCACAATTAATGTTTGTTAAATCTGAGCCCATTTGCAGAAAGCAAAGTAAAGGAGAGTGTCAGAAGTGCTGTGGATATATGCGGTAAGATCAAGAGCAAGAAGGAAAATAAAGGAAGAAATGAGTTCCATACAACAACAGCATCCACTGTACCAACACTGTTTAAGCATCTTTGTGAGCAGGATCAAGAAGGCTGTGCATGTTTGCAAAACTGAGTTTGGAAGCTGTGACAAAAAGATCTCTAGAGAAAAAGGCATCAGTGAACATATAGGAAACAATAGCCTGATGTTTAGTGGTGAGATCATGGTCCAGAGGGAGGACCATTATCTTCAGAGAATTAATTTTCAGCCTCTACAGTGCAGAGATTGCTACTCCAAATATCAACAGTGCCTCCCTTGACCTCCAGTTCATTAATAATGTTGGGCTTGGGCAAATTAAGGGGAGGAGAGAAAAAGGTTAGAGTGAATGGAGCAGGAAAGAAACACTGTAACACCAGGAGTTGGCATTAAAAAGACCTAGAAAGGTTCAGAGGCCAGAGAGAGGGATCAGGGGAAATCTGGAATTCTGATGAAGAGAAAGGTTCACTGTGTAAGGTGAAGACTCCAGGTCAAAGAAGTAAGCTTGGAGGCAAAGGTGGTGCAAGATGATCTCAACTCATGGGGGATATGAGGGGATAAAATCTATCTTTGTTTATTTCTGCACATGGGATCAGGTTTAATAAACACTGAATGTGGTATATAACTCATTAAGATTGCATAAAATATTTGCCACTTGCCCCAATTCACAGAGAAATAACACTATGTATTTATTCACAGCAAAGGACACTGCAGATACTATGTGTGGTATTTGAAGCTTCATATCCTTAATAATCATTGGCGATCATTACCTCCAGAATTATTTGAACTTCACTGAAGATGACATGGAAGAGTGAAATAATCTGAGCAAGTCTGTGCTATGGAAGTATTTTCCTTTGAGATCAAAATATTTTGTTCTGGTTGAGTAGTCAAAATGTTAAGTATTTTTAAAACTCTTGGTAAGCAACATAGCAACTCTGGTTTCAAGGCACTGTATGGTATATTTTGGTATCTGAAACTATTTGGAAAACCCAACTCCATGTGTGGTTGAAAATGAATTCATATCTGAAATACCTATGTCTTTCAATAACCTATAAATGTAATTAAGCACAAGGTTCTGGAATAGATGCACTATTTGTGGCATTCATCATAGTTTTTCAAGAAGATATTTGGATTCCAGCTTAGGATGCCACAGCTTTTAAAATGAATTCAAATGTCAGTTATATTTTATGCATATTCTATTGCTTCATTATGCACATTGTCTTAATTTAAAGTGTAAAACATTCCTCCCATTTAATTTCAATTGCGAGTGCATCTGAACTGTTAATTCAAATACAGAATGCTGCTCTTCCTCACCTGAGTAGGGTGCATTATTGAGAGCAATTTTTGGAAGCTGTTTGGAATGTATGGATAATCAGAAATGCAGGCCAGAAAACCTAGGAAGAAAGATGCAATGTGTACCAATAAAATATTTTGTCTCAGTTAGAATTTGCATTCTTGGGAATGATTCTGCTGCAGGTTGAAACTCTGGTCTGGCATTTCTGTGGTCCGGCAACTCCCGTGGTCCAGCGTGTTCTGGTGTCATTAGTTTGCAGGGTCACCAGGGCAGCTGTATTAGCAGGACCAAACCCCCAAGTTTGTTTATATTTGTAGCCAAGCGTTTTGGCTAAACACTTTTGTCTTTGCATATACATTATTTTGCCTATATTTTAGCCCTATATTGGTATTGGTTTATTATTGTCACTTGTACCAAGGTACAGTGAAAAACTTGTCTTACAAACCGATCTTACAGGTCAATTCATTACACAGTGCAGTTACATCAAGTTAGTACAGAGTGCATTGATATAGTACAGGTAAAAAAAATAACAGTACAGAGTAAAGTGTCACAGCTACAGAGAAAGTGCAGTGCAAAAAGGTGCGAGGTCACTACAAGGTAGATCGTGAGGTCATACGTCATAGTCCATCTCATTGTATAAGGAAACTGTTCAATAGTCTTATCACAGTGGGGTAGAAGCTGTCCTTAAGTCTGGTGGTACGTGCCCTCAGGCACCTATATCTTCTACCCGATGGAAGAGTAGAGAAGAGAGAATGTCCCGGGTGGGTGGGGTATTTGATTATGCTAGCTGCTTCACCAAGACAACGAGAGGTAAAGACAGAGTCCAGGGAGGGGAGGCTGGTGTCCGTGATGCGCTGGGCTGTGTCCACAACTCTCTGCAGCTTCTTGCGGTCTTGGGCAGAGTAGTTGCCATACCAAGCCGTGATACATCCTGATAGGATGCTTTCTATGGTGCATCGGTAAAAGTTGGTGACTTCCAAAAAATTAAGGGGTGGGGCTGCTGCCCATGAGCATGTCATAATCCATTCTTGAAAAAGTGGAACTACTGAAAAAGTTAGATAAAAGAATTTCAATAAGGGCATTGCACAAGTTCTATGGTATTGGCTCATCAATAATTAATGATTTAAAGAAAAAAAAGTAGAAAATTTTCTTTTTTTTTGCCAAAAATGAAAGTCAGAAAAGCTTAGTGTCAGAAAATTTTGAAAACTGTAAAGAGCACAGAGTTAGACAGTGCACTTATAAAGTGGTTGAAGCTTAGACATAGCAGCGGTGTAAGAATTTCAGGTGAGACGCTTATGGAGCAGCCAAAAATATTTCATCAAAATCTGAACCTAGAGTATGACTGTAAATATTCACCAGGATGTCTACATAAGTTTAAAAGTAAGCATTTTACTTCATTACGTAGTGTGTGTGGTGAAAAATGACATGCTAACACTGAAGCTGTGGAAAAGTTTACTGATGAATTTGCACAGTTAGTGGCAATGGAAAAGTTATCTCCACAACAGGTGTATAATGCTGATGAAACCACTCTGCAGTGGTGTTACATGCCAAAAAAAACCTGAGCCCAGGATATTGAGGAGGCTCCAAATGGAGGTAAGAATTCCAAGAATAGCTCAGAATTTTTGGCTGCAGCAATGCAGCTGGCACACAAGCGCAAGCTCATGTTAATCGGTAAATGTGTGTGCCCAAGGGTCTTTTAATTTTTTTCTGTTATCTACCAGGGTAACAAGAAAAGGTGGATAAGAACAAAACAATATCTTGGATGGTTAGAAAATTATTTTGTCCAAGAAGCTGGAATGCACTGGCACTCTGGCCTCAATGCAAAGTATAAAATACTTTTGCTTTTAGATAATTAATTGTTCAGCCCACTGCAGAGCATAACTTTTAGTCAAAAATAATGTTACTGGGCTGTATTTACCTCCTAACTGTACCTCTTTGATTTAGCCTTGTGACTAGAGCATATTGCGTTCACAGAAATTTAAATACAGATCGGAGTTCATGCACTGTTTGCTCGTTGCAGTGAATAATGGGAAGACCGTTGCGTCATTCATAAAGGAATTTAACCTAAAAGATATGATATGGTTACTCACTTCAGCCTGGAATGAAGTTGATAAAGATGCACTGCAGGCTGGCTGGCACAAACTGTGACCAAACTTGATGTTTGAGGAAGAGAAAGATAAGGATCCTAACTCCACTGAAGTTAGTTTCTGGTGATAAGAAAATTATCTGAGAATTGGTGGAATATGCTAAGAGTATGATAGACAAAGTGTCCCGAAGTAGCCAAAGATATGACAAAGGAAAATCTAGAGGAGTGGATGAATGTCAGTGATGAAGTGCCAGTTGCTCATCAACCCTCTGATAAAGAGATTGTAGAGATGGTTCAGCAAGGCAAGATGAAGGAAGATCAGAACAAGAGGAAGTCAAAGAAAGAATTTCTATTCATATGTGTATTCAGCTGATTAAAAATTTGATTGCAGAACTGGAACAAGGGGACTTTATTACAAAACAAGTAATTATGTCTTTTTATTTGATTCAAAAAAATAATTAAAGAAAAAACACAGTACACAAGGCAAGCCACTTTGGAACAGTGGTTAAAGAAGATAATTGAGAAGATGAGTTAGGATCAATCTAGCGTAGATAATCCACTTCCTCTGCCCCTGATGTTCAGGTACCTGCCGACCTTGTTGTAATCTGAGCTACCATTAACCATTAGAACATATTGGAAGTGAATGTATGGCCAGCATTAAAAGTAAATTTATTTCCTGTTTTTCTTACTAAGCTTGTATATATGTTTCACAGCATTAAATATAGATGAAATTACAGTACTGCTTTTCAATTGTAAGCTTCATATTTGATGAAACAAAACTTTCTGACAGCATTAATAGCTTTATTTTCTGTTTTAACCTTTAATCTACTTTTTATAGCATTGGCAGAGTGAACTGGAAAGCCTAGGAGTTAGGCTTAATTGGGTGGTTCTTGGGGCATTTTCTGGTGTCTGGCTTCGGTCAGGTCCCAAGGATGCTGGACGAGAGTTTCAAACTGTTTTTAACAATATTTTTTTTAAAAAAATACAAATGCTGGATATTTTGCAAACATCTGAATGTTATATCACGTAGTTTATAGTGCTTATTCAGATTGTAGACCCATTCCAATCTTTGTAGCTTGTTTATACATGGTAGCTGGAGAAAACCTCTCTTATATAAACATTTGAGCAATTCAAGTACAGGTTATATCTCTGGTCACAGCTGGGAAAATCCTCTTAACTGAACCTGAGCTTATATCAGTATCCTGGTGGTGTGATGGGGTTAAATTTAATGTTCCAATAAATTGGGAAAGGAGAGATTTTTAAAATGAATATTACTGAACAGTTTCTGAAAATTTTGCTTCTGCTTAGTGCCTTAGCTTATTTATGAAGGAGTGATGACTTGCATGCGGCATTGATTTTACCTTGGCTCATGGAGGGTGGGCAATCACAAATAGGAGTAAGAACAACATCAGGTGATGAGCATGATTTTAGTTGTTTCAGGTCAAATAATGTTGGGACAATTACACTACTTAGCAACCAAACTTGGACACAGCGGGAAAGTAAATTGAATAGATAAGATTAAATGAGAAATTTTGTGAAGCAAATCAAAATGACAATTATTAGAAGAATCAACTGTCAGATGTAGGAATGTTGTAAACTTTCCTACATCTGGATTTTCCCAGGATTAAGACAACTTTTGCCAAATTGCTTAATTCACTCATTATTAAATATTGCAAATGATCCTGAAATAATATGAAAATTTACAGAAAATTATTTTCATAGAAACAGTAGTGAGATACAAATCTTAAATGAACCAATCCTTTCAGAATAAAGGGGTGTGGCTGTGCCATTATCCTTTTAGTTGCTTGTTATCAATTCTGATCTGTGCTTTCATAATTGCAATAAATATAGGATGCAACAGAAATGCTGTCATCTGCAGCAAATTTCAGCAGTGATTATATTTATCTGCTCTGACTTGAGTGTGATTGAGTTTATTGCAGTAGTCAGTTGTGGTAATGCATTTCATGTTCTGGCAAGTTTTTGATGTGCAAAATGTTTCCTGTTTTTTAGTATAATTCTAAGTTTGTATCCCCATGATGTTGACTTAGCAGGCAATTGAGAGAACCTTCTCAGTATTTAGCCCCTGAATTTCTTTCAAGGTTAATAAACTTTTTATTCAATTCTTTTATTGTAATATTTCAGCTTCTGACATGAACACACGCAAGGTTTTGAAAAATGTCAAATTTGCAGCTGAACTGTGTACATAACAGAGGAGATGTGTGCTATTCTTACTATTGCTTCTAATCAACTTGGTTCAGTTATCCAATCCTGGACATTCCTTCTATTGCCACCAGAAAGTATCTTGAGTTAGCCCAATAAGGACTTGAGCCATCTATATTGCTTGGAGACAGTCTAATCCTATGAATTTTTTGGAGATTAATTTGTGCTTGAAAATGGGGATTCTTATCACAACTTTCCAGCTGCTTTTGTGTGGTTCTGCAAGAAATTACTAACCCAGTTAAGGCTGTTAAATAAAAAAGTTTAGTTTCTCATTAATTCCTTACTATAACTTATTCTCTGTTGATTTGATAGCAGGAACCCATTGTTGAGAACTAGTTTTTGTGTTTATCCCATTAAATTCATGGTCTATAAATCTCTGGAAGACTTTTTGTCAACATTAATCCTCCCTACACATTTACTGCTCCTAGGAAAACTGGTTTTGTATCACAAATTAAAAATTGGTATTTAATTTAGTACCAGGATGAGCACTGAAGAGCTATAATCTGCATGGCTACAGACTGAGAGTTGGGATAAGGGATAATCTGAAATACTCCTTTTGTTTGCTGGAGTGGATTCAATATTCTGATTACATTCACTCTTTACTGCCCCCCCCCCCCCCCCCCTCCCCCCTCCCCTCCCCCCCCCCCCCCCCCCCCCCCCCCCCCCCCCCCCCCCCCCCCCCCCCCCCCCCCCCCCCCCCCCCCCCCCCCCCCGCCCCCCCCCCCCCCCCCCCCCCCCCCCCCCCCCCCCCCCCCCCCCCCCCCCCCCCCCCCAGCCTGCTTATGTGCAGTGACTGTTCCTAATATCTATGTGTAGCGATCTCACCATCCAAGCAAGCAAACCGGCTCAGTGGTCGGGTTGGTGTCGTCAAAGCGGCAAGGCCCAAGATGGTGTTGGGCCTCTCGTCTTCCCTGAGCAACGGGGAGAACCCGGTGTGCAGGAAAAGTTTGATGATGTAGCGCATTACGTCATTTCCGTTTTCGGCTGGGCGGGAACTGTTCCTCCTTAAAAGGCCCGCACAGGGCAGGAAAATAAATCAGTTTTTGTTCTGCAGCCCACTGACTAGTGTCTTGCTTTCACATCGCGGTAGCAGCCGCTACATTGGTGACCCCTGACGGTCCAAACGGATCTTGGACCTGCCACAATGGACGACAACGCAGTGGCACTCAAGCTGCCCACCTTTTGGACGCTTTGGCCCAGCGTCTGGTTTGACCAGGCCGAAGCACAATTCCAACTTCGCCCAGATCACCTCCGACTCCACAAAGTACTACCACATGGTCAGCTCTCTGGGACCAGGAGGACAGCTGCCCAGGTTGGAGACTCAGTCTCCTCCTGAGGAGGATAAGTACCCAGCTTTCAAAGACCACCTTATTCGGACCTTCGGCCTCTCCCGTCGCAAGCGCACCGCCCGCCTGCCTTCATCTCGACGGCCCTGGGGGACAGATCCCCATCAGCCCTAATGAACAAGATGCTGGCCTTGGCTGAGGGACACAAGCCTTGCCTAATGTTCGAACAGGCCTTCCTCGAAAAGCTACTCCGATGACATTTCACCTGCTGTTGGCCGACGCCGATTTCAGCAACCCACGTGAGGTAACTGCCCGGGGCAGATGTCCTGTGGAAGGCCAAGCACGAGAGTGGGTCATCCGTCGGCCAAATCGCCCATGGCCGCGAGGCCCAACGCCTACCTAAACCAGTCCCAGCAATTCCGAGCGACCACACCCCAGAAACACAGATGATGACACTGGCGGACCCAGCTGTGTTTCTACCATCAGAGGTGGGGCGCAGAGGCCGTCGACGCCACCTACCCTGCAAGTTTCAGGGAAACGCCAGGGCCAGCCGCCGCTGATGGCTACGACGGCTGGCCGCCAACACAGCCTCCTATTCGTTCGGGACAAGCAGTCTGGGCATCGTTTCCTCGTCGATACTGGAGCAGAGGTCATTACTTTTGCCATCCGACTGGCCACGGCACTTCATAACGGGCAACAAGGTCCTGTACTCGATGCTGCAAACGCACAACGAAAAGGACTTTCGGTACCCGTACAGTTCAATTACAATTCGGCGACAGCTGTCTTACCTGGAACTTTACCCTTGCCGCTGTCGCCTGGCCACTCCTGGGAGCCGATTTCCTTCGGGCCCACAGCCTATTAGTCGACCTGCAAGGGAAGCGGCTGGTGCACTCCAGAACTTTCCAAACCTGCCCCCTGGGAGAAGCCAGCCTACCAGCCCCGCACCTGGACTCCGTTTCACTGTCTGGCAACGAGTTCACCAAGCTCCTAGCTGAGTTCCCATCGGTTTTGGCACCTCAGTTTACAAATTCGATGCCCAAACACGGGGTGCAGCACCATATCATTACCACAGGGCCACCCCTTCATGCCCGAGCATGACGACTACCTCCAGACAAGCTTCGCCTGGCAAAGGAAGAGTTCTGCCGCATGAAGGAGCTGGGGATCATTCGCAGGTCAGACAGCCCCTGGGCCTCCCCACTGCACATGGTCCCCAAAGCCACCGGCGGGTGGAGGCCCTGCGGCAACTACCGCAGGCTGAATGATGCCACCACCCCGGACCACTACCCTATCCCTCACATCCAGGACTTCGCAGCGAACCTACATGGGGCCCACATCTTCTCCAAGGTGGACCTTGTGCAGGGATACCACCAAATCCCAGTCCACCCTAACGATGTCCCCAAAACTGCGCTTATCACTCCATTCGGCCTCTTCAAATTCCTTCGAATGCCGTTCGGCCTTAAGAACACCGCACAGACTTTCCAGCGGCTGATGGACGCGGTAGGCCAAGACCTGGACTTCGCATTCATTTACTTAGAACACCTTTCCCACCTCCCACCTCCGCCCGTCTCCATGATGTCGGCCTCACTATCAACCCGGCCAAGTGCCAATTCGGACTCGACTCTATCGATTTGCTTGGCCACAGAATCACCAGCGAAGGGGCAACACCCCTACCCGCCAAGGTAGATGCTATCCGCCATTTTGCCCGTCCCAACACAGTTAAAGGACTGCAGGGATTCCTGGGGATGGTCAACTTTTACGTCGGTTCATCCCTGCAGCAGCCCGTATCATGCGCCCTTTGTTCTCGTTGGTGTCTGGCAAGGGCAAGGACATCGTCTGGAACGACGAGGCCGCGGCTGCCTTCGCTGAGGCCAAGGACGCCCTGGCAGATGCCGCGATGCTTGTACACCCTAGGACAGACGTCCCAACCACCCTCACGGTGGACGCATCCAACACCGCGGTTGGTGGAGTACTGGAACAACTAATCGAAGGCCGTTGGCAACCCTTAGCATTTTTCAGCAGGCACCTTAGACCACCCGAACTGAAATACAGCGCTTTTGATCGGGAACTTCTAGCGCTATACCTGGCGGTCCAGCATTTCCGGTACTTTTTAGAAGGCAGGCCTTTCACCATTTTCACTGACCATAAGCCTTTGTCCTTCGCCTTCTCCTTCTCCAAGGTCTCCGATCCCTGGTCAGCTCGTCGGCAGCGACATTTGTCCTACATTTCCAAATTCACAACGGATATCCAATGTGTCTCCAGAAAGGAAAATGTCGTTGCTGACGCGCTTTCCAGACTGACCATCCACGGCCTGTCCCTGGGTGTCGACTACACAGCCCTGGATGACGCACAGCAAGCCGACGACAAGCTGCTCAGCTACAGAACCGCAGTCTCGGGACTGCAGCTCCAAGATTTCTTAGTCGGTCCAGGTCAGCAGACCCTCCTTTGCGACATCGCAACAGGTCAACCCCGCCCTATAGTTCCTGCAGCCTGGCAGAAACGCGTTTTCAACTCGGTACACGGGTTGGCGCACCCGTCCATCAGATCAACTGTTCGACTGGTCACCAGCAAGTTCGTCTGGCATGGCCTGCGCAAACAGGTCGGTGAGTGGGCCAGGAGTGTCTGCACTGCCAGACATCAAAAATCCAACAACACACCAAGTTCGAGCCTACCCGTAGAAGGTTCAACCACATCCACGTCGACCTCGTTGGTCCTCTGCCAGTTTCAAGAGGAGCCCAGTACTTCCTCACCATCGTGGACCGGTTCACGAGGTGGCCAGAGGCAACCCCTCTATCCGACGTCATGACTGATTCCTGCGCCTGGGCACTGCTCACAACTTGGATCTCACGTTTTGGTGTTCCGGCCCTCGTCACTTCAGACAGGGGCACCCAGTTTACCTCCAGCCTCTGGTCTGCATTAGCGAACGTGCTAGGGACGCAGCTGCACACCACCACGGCCTACCACCCTCAATCAAACGGGTTGGTGGATTGTTTCCACCGCTATCTGAAATCAGCCCTGATGGCCCGCCTGAAAGGTCCTAACTGGGTCGACAAACTGCCTTGGGTCCTGCTTGGCATACAAACTGCCCCCAAGGAAGATCTCCGTGCTTCATCAGCTGAACTCGTGTACGGTGCGCCCCTGGTCATTCCAGGGGATTTCATACCCGCCCTTCGGGGCCGAGAGGGACAACCCACGGCAGTCCTGGAAAGACTGCGCGAGAGGCTCAGCAGCTTGGCACCGATTCCCACTTTGCAGCATGGTCAAGCCCCATCCTGTAAGCCTAAGGAACTACGAGACTAAGTTCGTTTTTGTTCGCAGGGGCACACCTCGGGCACCGTTGCAACGACCATACGAGGGGCCGTTCTGGGTCATCAGGAATAATGGGTCCACCTTTATTTTGGACATTGGGGGCAAGGATGATGTCTTCACGACGGACTGCGTCAAACCGGCCCATTTAGATCTTCAACAACCGGTCGAGGTCCCAACACTGCGACGCAGAGGCCAGCCTCCTAAGCAACGGCTAGCACAGCCCGCGAACCTTGGGGACCGTAGCAGCGGTTCTGGATGGTGGGGGGTGTTGTGTAGCGACTCACCGAGCAAGCGAGCCGGCTCAGCGGTCGGGTCGCACATCGACGGAGCGGCGAGGCCCAAGATGGCATTGGGCCTTCATCTTCCCTGAGCGACGGGGAGGACCCACGTGTGGGAAAAGTTTAATGATGTAGCGCATACGTCATTTCCATTTTCGGTGAGCGGGAACCGTTCCTCTTAAAAGGACCGCGCAAGGCGGGAAAATAAATCAGTTTTTGTTCTGCAGCCCACTGACTAGTGTCTTGCTTTCACATTGCGGTAGCAGCAGCTACATATGTCTACAGTAGCACAACTGAACTACTCAGCAGCAAAATACCACCTGTTTAGCTTGCTTGCCAGTAAGCAACTGAAGGACAATGAAACACATATTTTCAACTTCCCGTACGTCTGAATATCTTTGCTGTAAGAAATCTTGTGTCTACTAAGTATCAGAAGACTGCAAACACCTTGACAGCATTTGTAACTTTACCACAGCTTCACAGATTAAGTTACAAAGGGGTTGTTTACTGGTTGAGTCAAGCCTATTACTGGCAATGCAATTGATTTTCGTTCTTGCCTTACCCAAGGGAGATGGCCATGATGAATATGATCTCTGCATGACTTATAAATTACTATCTCTGCTATAGTGCAAGGCAGGTTTTCCAGTGGAATGAACCTCAATTCATGCATTTAAACAACAGGCAAGTTTTAGTGGAAAATATATTCTTTTCAGCAGATTCAGGAAAACCTTTTAATGATGGTGTCAATTTCCTAGGTGCTATAGAATGACATCATTGGTCAACAACCAGGTGTTTTTGGAGTAGTTTAGGACTTGCATCATTAAAGAATTACAGGGGCAGGTGGCTATGATTGAAGTAAAACTGTCTGCCTTAGAACTAACTGAAATTTTTGTTTATATGCATGAGCACTGTTGCTATACAAATGGAATTTATTGCCCTAAACTACGTTTTGGGATCCCACTACCTCGAAGTTTTCTGTCACATGCATAACAATAGGAATTAAAGAAAAGCTTCCTCTTACATTGAGATTTACTGCCCTGCATAAGGATGACTTTGTTAGTTTTAACTTTCCCTATGGTGAATTTGGGACCACTTTGGTCTAAGTAGACTTGCTGAAGCCATTAGTTCCTTTCTAATGTTCAGTTTCAATAACTTCCATGGAAAGAATTTATCTTGGAATTTTTTTTGTTTTGCCACACAAGCTTTTTGTGAGAAATGTGTGGATACATGGGCTATGTCGAATTTAATAAGAAGCCAGGATTAAACTTGTCCATGAATACAGTTTAAAATGTTTGATCATGTTTCCACAAGTCAGTCCATTTGTTTTACTCACACATGGGTATCTGGAAGAGTCCCATTAATAGAAGTTTCTCTCCATCATGACAACATCTGCAATGCCTGATGATGTAATTCTTTCTAATGTTAGTACTGTAAGAACATACCCCACCCCTGGGCACTTAGAGTATTTTTCCTAATACTTGGATTTGAATTTAATCATGTCTATAACCATTATGTCAAGTGAAGTTGTAGAAGGTTACATTGCATTTTAGTCAATTACTTTTGAAATGCCTTAAAACTAATCTTTTCTTTCTATTTAATTGACTTTATTAATGGATACCATTTTGTGTGTTTTGGTTAGTGTTTGTCTGCATTTCTTGAGGTCTCTTCAACTTAGTGAGCTACTGCCACCAGCTTTGTTTTATTTGAGCTCAATGGGACCTGTTTCCTGCGCTATTATTAAACTTGGGGAACCTTTCTGTCCTTTGCGCTTTTTAAATTAGAAGGCCGCTGTTCTCCATGTGGCAGAATAACTTGGACTAAGTTGCCCTGGATGCACCTGTTGTATGAACAATGTGGTCTTAATTCAGCTGTGAACTGGGAGACTTAAAAGTTAGTAAAATGTGTGTATCTAAATCCTTGGACCTCTCCATCTCCTCAGGACCCATCATTTGATCAGACAAGCTGCCATTTTCCCTTTCCAGTCCTCACCCTTTCGAGACACAAAGCCAATTACCCAGCCTTCCCCAGAACCTTTACCAAAAGCTATGATTTTAACCCCACCCATTTCCCCCCCCCCCCCAATCCTGTCACCTTCACATAACATGCTTGCTTTCCAAATCCCTCTCACCTCTTTTGCTGTTCCCACCTTTGAGTGTCATGCTGCCTGGAGTCCATGCCATCATTGTCTTAAAATGGTACCTCCAATCTCTTGGTTAAATAACTTGCAATTCGTACAGGCAACATAATTAGACAGTGATGCTGATGAGGCATTATTCAACAATTGCCTTACAAATCCATAAACTCCTGGACCAAACCATTCTCTACCACTGTCTTCTAGCCTTATATAGACTTAGCTTTGTGCTAACTCCAAGCCCAGATTTCATAACTTATTACGTTAACAACAACTTAATTTTTGATGGTGTCAAAAGGCCAGAATTGAAATAGACATGTCTTGGGGATCCAAAGATAGGGAGGTATGAAGTCATAAATGAACTGGAAAACAAAAATGAGACTTAAAATAGAGTTGTTGCTTTACTAGATGCCATTGTAGGGGTCATGTTGCAACAGTGTATTAAGACGATCAGTGCCAGGCAAAGTTACAGAGGTGGAAGTAAGTATATTTAGTGATGGAATGAAAAAGCATCCCAATGCTCATCATGAGATCAAATATGATATCATGATTGTTTCAGCTTCAAACAATCGCAAGAGAGAGATTGGGTTCGTGGCAGGCAGGGATTGGAGACAGTGGTGTGTTCTTAAAATTAATTTTTAAGTTAAGATTAAATTTGTAATCTATGGCAAGTCCTTGCCTTACTCTGGGGTGACACTAGTGGGGTAACTATTTTCTTGCTGAGTTAGTTTAACATCAGCCAGAGTGCAAGTCCAGGACATTATTAAATCGGTCATAAAATATGCCCAGGAGGTCTTTATAGGTGCTTTTTAAACTTGCCTGTAATTAATTTAAATGTTTAAACAATGCAGGTTACTCTGCCTAAATATTTAAAATTTACTGCATGGAGAGGAGCTTGCCTGGCAAGCAGGATTGAAGTTTCAGTCAACCGATGTAAATGGGTTTTTCCTTGCTGAACTTCAAGCTTACAATTGCTGCTTTCAGACTGGTAGCTGCTACCCAATTGTATCTTGGAGTATCATCTACACTAGCTGTTTTTAACTGAAAAATAATTATAGATGTGTTTGTGCAGAAGTAAATATCTGAACTTTCACAATCATATGGTATCGTAAGTAAAACTGATTCCAGATCTTTTTAATCGGCTGCTGACTTTCACAGACTTAAACTGATTGTACTGCTGTAGTACAGATCTAGAAATAAAGGGAAATTGCTTTCTGAAGTGAATTGGCATTATATCATCACTTATTTTAATGAAGTGCATGACCTGAGGTATATTTGAACTAATTTTTTTAATAAGCCTTTGAAGCATTTATATTCAACTGATTTTAATAACTGCCTTCAGATTTTATTTTTACATGATTCATTGTGCAGAGAACCTAAAGGGTAAATTGTTTTTTTATTGTTATGTGAAGTATACATACAGTGAAAATCATCTTCTATACGAGGTGTAATTGTCCCGTTAACAATTATCTCTTTCTCCCACAAAATAAACTTATCTGATGGTTAGTGTAATTTTTCATGCATTTAGTACGTCGTTAAAATTGAAGCTTTCTCAATGCTATTCTTTAACTTGGAATGAAAAGGAAATAATTTTTTATATTTTATATTTTTTTATATTTTTATTTACAGCGTGGTAACAGGCCCTTCCGGCCCAACGAGTCTGCGCCGCCCATTTTAAACCCAAATTAACCTACCCGTACGTCTTTGCAATGTGGGAGGAAACCGGAGCACCCGGAGGAAACCCACGCAGACACGGGAGAATGTATATTTTATGTAAACCTACAATTCAAATGCAGAAACTTGCAAGATATTCAATATTTCATTGCACAGGACAACTATCTTGACTTTGCATATTAGGGAATTATTTTAACTCCCCCAAAATGTATGAGTTTGTCCAAGTGAGACATTAAAATGTTAATCTGATACAGGAACTCACCTGCATTGCACATGACTACTTTCAGTGTTAATGGAGATGGGATGAGGTGGGGTTGGGGGAAGTAACCATACTGTGTTCAGGAGCTCTCCTTTCCCTGTTTTCTGATGACCCTACAATCTGCTTCAATCCTGCCGTGCTATAAATTTTCATTCTCCTTTGTTCCACCATTCAGCTGCTTGGACTGTGAATGTTAATGATGTGTCTGCGTAACTTAAACAACAACTTTGGATTTTTGTATTTAACCATTATCTGCCCTTATCTGAAGATGCTGTAGCACTTGTGCATTAATAACAGCAAGCACTGCTATTCTTCTCATTGTTGTTTTGACAACAAATTATAGATCATTATTTTGTCTGAATTAGCCTGTAACCATGGAAAGGCCATAATTACTTCTGTGCACCTAAACTGAGAGAGAGAGAGAGAGAGAGAGAGCTGGCTCAGGCTCCTATTCCTCTTTTCTGTTTATCAACTCCTACCGGGTGTGGATGTTTGAGGACTCATTACTTAGCTTTGATGTGAATTCCCTCACACAATATTTTGATGGGTTCTCAGCACCTGTAGAACTGCAATGAAATTGCTGAATCATGCTGGAGGGCTGAGGGGAAACTTGAATCATTTTGTGCATTTGCTGACCAGTTTGTTGATTTGAAGCAGATGGTGAAGCAG
Source organism: Pristis pectinata (assembly GCF_009764475.1). Classification (NCBI taxonomy): domain Eukaryota; kingdom Metazoa; phylum Chordata; class Chondrichthyes; order Rhinopristiformes; family Pristidae; genus Pristis; species Pristis pectinata. The sequence continues at coordinate 39,162,334 of NC_067408.1, read as the reverse complement.
AGATGTGATTTGAGATGCACTGTTACAGGTGCCTTGTTGAGTGAAACTAACAGTACCAATGTTATACATCTGAGGGCATGGTTTAACATTTATTGAGCAATGTTTACCATAATGCAAGAATTCTGAGTATCTTTGGCAGGGGTAGGCTGTTTAACCATTGAGAAGTTCAATGATTTATCCTGACCTATTTTTGAAGCTTCTATTTTATTTTACAAAGGTGTCATCTAGGTTCCATTTGCTTGTTTAAAAAAATCAAAGCAAATAGTTTAATATGTTGCTTTGAACCAGCTGTGAGTAATCCTCAATGACTGACAGTGATTGACTCTGATGATTACAGGAAATGTGATCAAAAGCAAATAATAATACCATGCAATGGTGTATGGTTTACCCTCAACTAAAAGAGAACATAATGAAAAGAGAAGAGGTCCTTTTTATTATCCATGTTTCCAAAATTATGCTCAAAGAACCCTTAGTTCAAAAATGGATTAAAATTTACCTTCACTTAAAACTTCCTAGCACCAATTGTTTTGTATGGTAGAAATTTATGATTTGGAAAAAAAATGCATATTCTGAATAATTGTTGATCAGAATGATTAATATTCCTGACTTTCTTGGGATAGCAGGCAGTTAGCTTATCTGGCATGAGGAAAAAAAAAGTGTCATGTATGTTAACTTTTTTCCAGTCCCTTCAGCATCTGAGGGAAGACAGAACATCAGGCCAAGGTCTTCGAAGGAGGTCAGCACAAAAGTGCTGTTCTTCACTCTTCACAGGAATTAGAATCTAATTATAGTACCCAGTAGTACCTCCCCCCCCCTTGGGGGGTGGGAGAAATACTATGTTGGTATTACTTTCCACATCTAGGTTTGTAGCTTTTAACAAATCTGAATTTGTATTTGAATTTAAATATTTTTTTAAACTACCAATCTTTGACAGATAGATACCCAAAAAGCGCAGTCCTAAAATAGGTATAACTGTCAAAGGTACTAATAGGTTGCTGTACACAGCTGCTCCTGCCAGCTTGAAGCTGTACACAGAAATGCTCACATGAAAGTGGGAACATATCATATCCCATTTGCAGTAAGCATGCTTGGGAGTGGGAAAGTGGACTCTGGCAACTGCCGAGTTAAAGTTTCTGTTGTAATTGGCAATTCTCCTACTAAAATGCTGGTTTGTTTCCCAAAGTGGGCTGCATAGTTAAACATTTGATCTTGCTGAAAGGAGGGAAGAGAGGAGGAGAGAATATTGTGTGACATGGTGCAAACTGGAAAACCTGAATTTTAGCAGGTAACAGTCATTTCAATTAATTTTTACAATCTTGGAATAGCAACTGAAACAGTATTAAATTATTTTTTAAAACTGGGTGATGTGGGTTTTTTTTGCTGCATATTTCAGTTTTATTTATAACCTGGAGGTACAAGTGACTGCAGACGCTGGAACTTGGAACAAAAATTAAACTACTGGAGGAATTCAGTGCATCAAGCAGCATCTGTGGAAGCAAAGGGATGGTCAACATTTCAGGTTGAGACCCTGTATCAGGACTGACAGTGTAGAGGAAGATGGCCAATCTATAGAAGTGAAAAGGAAGAGTGAGAGAGAAGCTGTTAGGTGATGGGTAGATCCAGAATTTGGGGGGGTAGTGGGCGGGGAGGTGATGGGCAGATGGAGCCAGTTGGGGGAGTGGTAATATTGAGATATAAGTTGGTTGGTGATGGGTGGAAACACAAGGTGGTGGTGTCAGGTAGGGGAGTTGAAGGATAGAGACAGAAGCTGGTGTATGATGGGTGGAAGCAGATAAGGGAGGGATGATCGGCAAATGGAACTAGGTGGGGGAAGGTGATGAGTCTAATGGGGGGGATGAAGGGATGGAAAAAGTGAACAGAGAGAGAGACCTTGGGTGGACTAGTGGGAGTAAGAAAGAAACACTCTGTGTGTGTGTGTGTGTGTGTGTGTGTGTGTGGGGGGGGGGGGGTTGGGGGGGAGCGTGGTATTTATAACCTATTGATTTAATTGAGTGGCCCATAGAAGCATAATGTCTTGTCTGCTGTTTATTGACATATGAAAATATGTTGCCCACAGGAAGATGGAAAGATTTCAGTCGAATTGAATTGGAACTGGATTTTAGTGGAATGTTATTGGCAATTCTGAGATTGGTAGTGACTGCACAATTTAATTATCTAAAGTATGTTATTGAGTAGCTTGATATAGACCAATTTCCTTTTATGTTATTCATAAATACCTACAATTTATTGTAGTCTGGTATTGTGCACGTTATTAATTCCTCCATCAGCATCTTCAGAAGATTATTTCTCTTTTATCTTTTCAGAGATACAATTACTATATTTACTAGAGGCATTTAGACAGACATTTAAATAACCTGGCTTACTGCGAGCAAATGGGATTAGTGTAGATAAGGCAAAAAAAAAGTCAGCATGGACGTGGTGGGCTGAAGGGAGCCTTTCCGAGCTATATGCCTCTGATTCCATCATAAACACTTCTTCTAAAAAAAATCCTATTTTCTGTCAAGTGCTTTGGAATATCCTGAGGTAAATGGAACTAAATAACAGTGCATCTTCTCTATTCATGAGTTATGTCTATCACCAACATGACCCATCCTCAATTGGTGATGTGAATCACCACTTTGAATCCTGTCATCTGTGTTCTCAGGATGGTCAAAGTCAGGGTCATTTTTAGGCTTTACAGTTGATTGCCTTTTTATCTATTTTGCAGAAATATTGGAATAACTTTTCTCAGTATTTCTGGTTTTGTTTACATGCTAGAAAGGTTTACTTTGAAATCAGATGACTTTTGAGTCTATTTTTCATTTTGTTATACATTTATCAATAAATGAGCAAAGATGTTTGATATTTCCTCCTGTCATAGTCTGACAGGAAACTTGTATCATTTGTGTGGTAATGGATCTCAAGATTGATTGAAACTTCATAATACTGTGTGGAAGGTAAGCATAATCTATTGGCTGGCGTTCAAGATAAGGCTTTTGTCAAGTATTCTCAGTAAATTTTCATGTGACTTTGTTTCTGCAAATAGCAGTGAAAACTGGTGATGAGAATAGACGGACTTGGGTAACTTATACATACCACAAGTACATTTCTGGTGGTTGGGCTCAACACTGTAAAAATCTAGGGTAGTTGCATCAGTTTATAAATCACTCCTCCCTTCTGTGGACTTAATTTTAAGAAAATATCTTTCGTAAGTCTAAACTACATTTACCTTTGTGGAGAAATAATTCAAAATTTGAAATCCTTTTGTCCCATTTAATAACATTAAAGTTTCATGTTTTATAATTCATTGTTTTAGGTAAGGTTCGGTAAAGTATCAACGAATATCAAAGTACAGACATTGATAAATAGTGTTTTGAAAAATAAACAGCAAATTTATGCCAAGTCTAATTTTTTAGGCAAACACGCTGGTGTATAGATTACAACAGTGTGCAAAATAAATGCTCCCAACTTGTTTTGGACTGTTCCAAAAATACCCAGAAAATGGACACATCTTTTTTAGCTTACAGCAGGTATAACAAAATCTCAAGGCATGTTGTGTCTGAAGCTATCTAATTGACTTTAGTTATAGGTATAAAATACATTTTATATTGCACAGTGATTCTGGGTGGTTGGTTGAAATCATATCAATGTGACTCAAAATCCAGTTTGTTACAGCACCTCCTGCAAGGGTCATGGAATTCTAAAATATATGCTCAGAATCTTAAATAAGAAAAATTAATTAGACTGATGTTTGACTAATATGTTCTTTGAGGAAGTGACTTGCAGATAAGGAGGAACCAGTGAATGTGGTGCATTTTAGATTTTCAGAAGACTTTGCATAAATTCTCGCACTTTCAGCAAGATTAGAGTACACACAATTGGGGGTAATAAATTGACACATTAAGGATTGGTTATCTGACAAAAAGCAGAGAATGGGATTAAATGAGTCTTGCATTGCCAGGCTGTGATAAGTAGGATACCTCAGGGATCAATGCTTGGGTATCAAGTATTCACAAACTATATCAGAGGCAGAGGCGCCAAATGTCTTATTTCCACATGGGCTTGTGAGTGGGGAGAAAGATGTAAAAGACTTTAGAACACTTGGACAAGCTGGATGTATGGGTTTAGAACATGGTAGTTGAAATATAAAGTAGAAAAATCACTGAAAGCCAACATGTAAGTACAGCAAACATTTAGGAAGGTAAGTGGTATGTTGGCTTTCATTACGAGAGAATTTGAATACAGGAATCCTGCTGCAACTACAGAGAGCCTTGGTGAGACTGCACCTGGAATATTGTGTACAGTTTTCATCTCCTTATCTTAAAAAAAAGTAGACACTTCCCAGAGAAGGAATTCTGCAATTATTCACTAGTCTTGTTCACAAGGAGATCTCATTTAAACTAACAACATTCTTATGGGACTCAATAGGCTGAATGTAGGGAGGATATTTTCCCTGGCTTGGGAGTCTTGAACCAGGGAGCCACAATCTCAGAATAAGGGGTAGGCCAATTAGGGTTGTGATGAGGAGAAATTTCTTCGCTCAAGACTATCATGAATCTTTGGAGTTTTTACCTTGGAGGCCTGCGAAAGCTAAATCAAGTTCATTCAAAACAGATCAGTAGGCTTGTGCGAAATTAATGGAATCCAAGGCTGGCACTATTGAAGATAAAGGGATGGATTTGTGACAGTAAAAGCATATACAGGAAGTACAGATGGTCAATAAGTTTATCCACTAAGCAGGAAGCAAGGATCAGCATAGGTTTTCTCTTTATTCCCTGATCCACTCTCATTATATCCTGTTAATCAATGTCAATTGGAACAGCAGTCCGGACACTACAAGACCCCTAGTTTTGGTGAATGATGTTTGTGTTTATGCTGTTGACTGTCATCCAGTTATCACAATGTGAAAGAAATGGATTTTGTACTTTTGGGGCTGGTGTCTGTTGTTTATAAATGTGTGAAGACAAGCCTGGACTGGACCGATGCACTTGCTCAATATAGAAAAGCTCTAATAATTGTTCGGAAATCTGGTTCAACATCTTGCTTGCCAGGGCCCTTTATCCTGCAGTCCCTTGAAACTGGCCAGGTTCTCTTTCCCATGGATTGAAAACTTAGTGTCACACAGAAAACGAGTTGGAATAAATGGGTCTTTTTTCAGGCTGGAGAAAGGAAACTAATGGAGTACCCCAGGGATTGGTTCTTAGCCGTCAATTGCTTATTATTTATATTAGATCCTAAGGGGGCTTGGCAGGGTAGAGACTGAGATGCTTCCATTAGTGGGAGACTCATAGACAAGGAGGCATAGCTACAAAATAAGGGGCCAGTCATTTAAAGTTGAGGTACATTGAAATTTCTTCTCTCAGAGTCAGGAATCTCTGGAATTTTCTGCCACTGAGGGTGGTGGAGGCCAGATCATTAAATATATTTAAGAAGAAGATAGATAAGTATTTGAAAGATCGAACAAATAAGCGTTGTGGTCAACTGGCATAAAGGAGTTGAGACCAGCGTAGATCAGCCATGATCATATTGAATGGTGGGGCAGGCTTGAGGAGCCTGGTGGCTGCCGCCTCCTGTTTTCTTGTGTTCTTTTGCTTCTTTGAAAAGGGCATTAAAACCTTCACTCTGAGGTCTCCCCAAGTGCAGATATAATTTTAAGCCTGAGTTTGCTAATATTGTAAATTTTGTTTGCTTTTATGACTGCTTGTAAATGCTTTACCAATTTGTCTATCCAAACCATAAGATCTTTTCCTCAAGATGATGCAGTAAGCGAGTTTCCATTAGCTAATCTATGCTCTCCTTTCCTGTGATAAGTCACATAACTTCAGTATCTTACCACTTCAATTGTGACAAATCTTAGAAAAAGAAAATTTGCCTTTGTGTAGTGCTTGAATGGATAAGCTCTAACTTTTTTTGGCATGTTTAGTGTATGTAGTAGCTCACACCCTTCATGGATTTAAATTCTGACACTTTGACCAGGATGCTCAAGCAGCAAACCTTCTGGAGGAGCAAGGCAACTTATTGATTTCCACCTTTAACCATGCATGTATAGATGGTGGAAGTTGCTGTCCGATTTGAACATAGAACAGTACAGGCCCTTCAGCCCATGATGTTGTACCAACCTATATAAACACCTACTCCATGATCAGTCTAACCCTTCCCTCCTACACAATCCATAACCCTCTATTTTTCTTATATCCATGTGCCTGTTTTGAGTCTTTTAAATGCCCCTATTGTATCAGCCCCAGCAGTGCATTCCAGGCACCCACGATTCTGTTTTAAAAACAAAACATGACATCTCCCCTAAACTTTCCTCCTTTGACCTTTTAGACTGATGTCCTCCGGTATTGGCCAGTGCCGCCTTGAGAAAAAGGTGCTGGCTCTCCATTCTATCAATGCCCCTGATAATCTTACACAACTCCTATCAAGTCGCCTCTCATCCAGCGTCACTCCAAAGAGAAAAGCCCTAGCTTGTTTAAGCTTTCCTCATAAGACATGTTCTCTAATCCAGGCAGCATTCTGGTAAATCTCCTCTGCACCCTCTCTAAAGCTTCCACATCCTTCCTATAATGAGGTGACCAGAACTAAACACAATACTAAGTGTGGTCTAACCAGAGTTGTATAAAGCTGCAACATTACCTTGCAGCTCTTGAACTCAATCCCCGACTAATGAAGGCCAGCACACCATACGGCTTCTTAACCACCCTATCAACTTGCGCAGCAACTTTGAGGGATCCATGGACTTGGACCCCAAGATCCCTCTGTTCCTCCACACTACTAAGAATCCTGCCACTAACCTTGTACTCTGCCTTCAAGTTCATTCTTCCATAGTGTATCACTTCACACTTTTCCAGATTGAACTCCATCTGTCACTTCTCTGCATCCTTGCATCCTGTCTATGTCCCTTTGTAACCTACAACAATCTTCTACACTATCCACAACTCCTCCAACCTTTGTATCATCCACAAACTTACTCACCCATCCCTCCACTTCCTCATCCAAGTCATTTATAAAAATCACAAAAAGCTGGGGTCCCAGAACAGATTCCTTGGAACACCACTAGTCACCAATCTCCAGGCAGAATACTTTCCATCTACTACCAGCCTCTGCCTTCCATGGGCAAGCCAATTATGAATCCATGCAGCCAAGTCTCCATGGATACCATGCCTCATAATTTTCTGGATGAGCCTACCATGGGGAACCTTGTCAAACACCTTACTAAAGTGCATATACACTACATCCAGTGCTCTCCCTTCATCAGTTTGTTTTGTTGCATTGAAAAACTCAATTAGGCTCATAAGGCACAACCTGGCCCTCACAAAGCCATGCTAACTCTCCCTAATAAGACTATGCTTCTCCAAATGCTCGTAAATCCTGTCTCTAAGAATCATCTCCAATAGCTTGCTCACTGGTCTGTAATTCACAGGATTATCCCTATTACCTTTCTTGAACAACCTTTGCAATCCTTTGGTACCACTCCTGTGGCCAGGGAGGATGCAAATATCATCATCAATGTCCCAGCAATCTCTTCCCTCGCTTCCCGTAGTAACCTGGGTTATATTCCATCTGGCCCCAGGGACTTATCTATCCTAATGTTTTTCAGAAGCTCCAACACTACCTCTTTCTTAACCTCAACGTACTCCAGCACGTTAGCCTGTTCTACACTGACCTCACATTCATCAAAGTCCCTCTCCCTAGTGAACACAAGCACGATATTCATTAAGGACCTCCCCTGCCTCCAGGCACGTGTTTTCCCCCTTTATCCCTGAGCGGTCCTGTGCTCACTCTAGTCATCCTCCTGTTCTTCCTGTATGTTCTCTCACAAATGCTGAGCATCACTAACTGTCATACTGCAAAACCCTAATGCCTTCAGTAACTTTGCATGTTATGGTGGTTTTATTTTTATTTTGCCCATAATTGATTTGAAGAATGGATTATCTCATGCAAACGCTGGTGATGTTCCCTGCCTGTTGCTGTTACATATCATAAATTGTGAATATAAGCTGTTAAAGGAGTGGCTTGTGCTGAATTTTGCTGGAGAACCACTGGTATACAACCCTTGAAAGTGAAGGAAGCCACAGACTTTCTTTCACTCACTATAAGGCATGAATGTGCAGGACTTGCTGAGAGATGCTGTGGGCTGAACCTATCATTTCACTCCGCCACTGGATTCCATCCAATCCCTGCTGGGATTTCCCACCTCGACATCAGAAAGTAGACCTTTGAATCCTGCTCTGGTCAAACTGTGACTCTGTGTATTTTAATTAGGATGGTAGGACAAAGACTTAGGAGGCTTTAGTTCACTTTGGTTTAAAGTTTTTAATCTTTTATAACTGTTTTATGCCTTTGTCGTTATTTTAAAATGTAATTTTTATCGACTTCAATTCTGATAGATTTTAAATGCCTCTTAATGACATGGACATTAAATACTAATAAAATTATGACCATTTTCACAGCTGGAAAAGCTCCTCCTGAGCTTTGTCACTATAGGGAGCCACTTTCATCAGACCCAGGTAAATGCAGACCTGCGTAGACCACTAATGGCTATTCTGGACAGGAGGACCAGGCCAATATGATCCAGTGCATTGTGTGCTGTGTTCTAATGCTGTTTATAGTGTTCAGCTGTGAACTTGAAGTTATTCCCTTTTCCCAAATCCGCTCCTCCTCCTCTTCCGCCAGCACTCAAGGCAGCCCATGTCTCCAAAACATCTGAAATATACTCAGTTATGATTCAAGCAGACTAGTATTAATGTCTAAATCACATTACTATTTCTTGCATTGTTTTGATTGTTGCTTTTAGAAAAACAATTGTTTGTATCACAAATCTTGTGTTAGAAGAACTAGAAATTCAACACTTTATATCTTAAATGCTGATTTTAGAATGTGTATTATTTACATGTAGTATAATATGGTGTAAGATATTGGCTGATTTTTTTTTTCTGATTTTGCATTTCATTGTAGTGGCTTTGGGTCGCAATCAGCCCCTGAAAAAGGAGAAACCAAAATGGAAAAGTGATTATCCAATGACAGATGGACAGTTACGTAGTAAGAGAGATGAATTTTGGGACACAGCACCTGCTTTTGAAGGTCGGAAGGAGATTTGGGATGCCCTCAAGGCTGCAGCACATGCTTTTGAAAGCAATGATCATGAACTTGCTCAGGCAATCATTGATGGTGCAAGTATAACGCTACCACATGGTAGGTTCCTCTGTATTGCTACGGTTATAATGGTCATTGTACATGTTAACTAATGAAAAATCCTGAAGCTTCCTTATGAAAGTATTGACTAATATGGTGTCATACATCATTTCTTGTTTAAGAAGTACACTAGTATTAATTGTGTGGTTCAAATGGCACTTAAATATTGGTTGGAGTGGAGATGTTGTGCTTGGTGGGAAAAGCAGAGGCAGGTCAATTTGAGACATTCCCCTCCTCCCTGCACCCTGAAGGACTACAGGAAAAGGGACAATGTTAATTTAAGATGCTTTATTTTAATGAAAGCCTTAGTGCATAAGATGATGACTTCATTAAAATAACAGATTAAGTAATTTAGTATGGAGATCACTGTTCTACATTAAGATTTCATTATGTGAGATCTTTGATGTATTGGTGATAGTAAAGTAATACAGCTCTTAGCATGTGAAGTTCTGAAAGTAGATCAGGGAATTTGATTTGGTCTTAAATACACTAACAGAAACAATCCTCTCTTTACTGGTACTCTGCCTTGTAAATTTGGCAACTTGTAAAAAGGACTGAAAAATGATTGAACTGAAAAAAGGATTAATCTCAGTCATTCTACCCTTGCAATAATAACTACAGGAAAGCATCAGTATTGGCCAGAGGAAATATAAACCAGCCAGTCCTGCAGCTTTCATTAACGTAGGGTAACAAGTTACTATAACCCTTCCTTTTGGAATTTGTGACACAGCATGATGATTCTTTGGAACAGTCCCTGACAGATACAACCCAGCAGGCCATCTGTTCCTCTAGCAAGTCACATGCAACAAACTTTACCACATTGAACAAAGAATGTTGAAAAGGTTAATTCAAAAAATTTTAAGTGCCTTTTGTCTCGAGTTGTAGAATGTGTTGATCATTCTGTGAAATCAGAAATTCTGAAAATGAAATGGCTGTAGGATAGACCCTGCAGAGTTTGGGAAAGCATGGATCAAGCTCTGGTTTTGATGAATTATTTTATTGTGTTGATAGGTTGAGATGAAAGATAGGAGGAGGAGGCTAATGTGCATCATAAGCACAAATGTGTTATTCTACTTTTCTGCCGTTAATTCTGTGTAATAGTTTCCATTGTTTTTACAATGCATTGATACAAAACTGAATCTGAAGTTGCTTAGTTTTATTTGTCACTCTTTTTGAATATGACAATGTTAATTTGTTTCCATTCTGGCTGATCTGTCCTGGAGTATATCTGCTTCATAATAACTATAATCAATTCAAAAGTTCATTTTGTCCCATAAGTTAAATCAGTATAAATGCCAGTCGTCACTAAGGATTTATTTGCTGTATGTCAAAGTTTGTGTAAGACACAGAACTCTAGCCAAGAGCTGTGATCTGCAAACTTGATGAGAACTGAGCTTGCTGAGGTATTATTTTGGTTTATGGAACGTGAAGCCCTATCCTCTGGCCCTTATCTGCTCTAAATTAAACTGTTCTAAACTTTTCTGACTTCTTCATGCCTTTCAGCTTAAAGCAACTTCTCAAAAGTTACCTATTTACCTGAATGAATTCTTCTCCGAATCACTACTCTGTCCAAATTTCTTATCCTTCTTTGTAAAACTCTTGGGTATCATACCAACCATGTTACAAAATGTCAAGAAACAGGATAAAGTACTGCTTCTAAAATGTTTTAGTTGATATCCCAGTGGCTCTCAGTTTATTTTAATTTCCACATTCTGGAATTTCCAACAACATTTTGACGTCGGATTAAAATCCATTTTGATCAGTTTCATTGATACCATTTTAGTCTTTGATTTAGTTGAGTAGTTAACAGACTAGCTAAGCATGAGTTATTGCTTAAAATGCTATTGCTTATAGTATTGTAACTATTAGTGTAAAAAGTACTGCCCAAAACTGGAATTTTGCCATTTCAAATTTATTTAAATTAAAACAAATTGTGGATTTATCCCAGGTTCAGCAGTGAGAGATGGACTGAAGAATCGAACATTGTTACATTTGGAAATAAGCATTCAGCCCACAGGAGTTAAGCTGTGTCTTATTTTCCAGAGCACCATGTTAATTAGACTTCCTTATATGCCCCCTCCCCTCCCTGATTAATGATGTAACATTGTTTTACTCAAATGATCTGATTTTACTGTTGTAGCAAGAATAGTAGTTTCTATCCCCAATATCACTTCACTTTGCTGATTAGGCTGTGGTAATTTCACTTTGACATGGTGCATGGTTATGGTGAAGTACTATTGGTTTCTATTATGCTGTTGTTGTTATTGACATTTCCTGTTTCTTTCTCAAGAGGAAACCAAGGAGCGGCATTGTCCATTTTACATGTGCTTTTCAAAACTTTACAAAAGCCTTTGTATCCATAAATCAAGAGGGATTGTGGAACATTCTTAACAAACTTTCTCGTTCTTTCCATTGTTCCATGAATATGATTTCTTGCTTCATAGAATTTCTTGCCGTGGGGTTTGGAATTTGTATAATGGTTGTGATGACTCAATTTCAGTTCATGTGTACTGAAGTTTTAAAAAATTACAGCAGAATTTTTACTTTCTGCTTCACTTATTTCTCACCTTTTGAAAAGATCTAATCCTTCATCCCTCATGCCTTTTGGAAAACTAATGAATATTAGATTACATTTTAGTTTAAGTTTTGCAGAGATCATCGCTGTTATTTCTCATGCGCACATAATCATATCAAGCTAGTGTTTGTTTTCAATTTCAGCACTTTCACTTTCAATCAATGTAGATTTTCCCCACTTACTTAACCACTGCCACCATGTTACATCTCGTTTTTGTTTCGCAGAGTGTATTTTAAACCAGACTGAGATCTGTGGCTCATCAATCTACTTATTCTTCCATTTTTATGCTATGTGCCGTGCGAATGATGCATTGTGTTCTCTTCATACAGGATATCGTGCATCAGTAAGTGACGCAGTACAACAAGTACATAACTTGGTAGTCCTTGTTCTTTTAATAAAAAGATTGCAGTTTTAAATAAGTTTGGATAAAGGAAACTTCTTTTTAACAAAGTGTTCACTGTAGTCAGCAATTCAAATTATAAGTCCTTATGTTTAAAGAGATAAGGAGTTGAGTAAAGAGATTCAGTGGACCCTTGAGGGCTGAAAATACAATTCTGACTTCATTGAAGCCATTTGTTTAAATGTTAGTAGGAAGCGATTTTGTGTTGGATGAATTGATTCATGCTCTTTGTATTTCTGTTCATTTGCATATCAGTGTCAACTCTGTACTAAATCAGCACAATTGCACAGGATTTCTAAATCTATTTATATGTTCTTTAAGTATTCATTAAAGCATTTAAGCTTGGTTACTATAACAGGAAAAGATGTTTATTTAAAAATACACATTTTGTCCAGCCTGCCATTAACTACTCCAATTTTAAATAACTGCAAGTTATTTTTTAATCATTTATTATATTGGAACACAACAGTCAGTACCTTGTTAATTTAAATATATATTAAGCAGCATTGGTGTTCTTATGCGGTAAAGAACCATCTTAATTTTACAGCCTCCTGAAATACCTTTACTGACACAGAGCATAAATTCACGATGATGATTGAGTTATTCTAGGAACCTCCACAGTTTGGAGTCCGACTTCTGGTGCAGTATTTTTAAGCTAGGGCAACAGTCTCTTATGGGAAATGATTTGTGCTTCGTATTCTCTAATCTTCTGCATTGGTTTGCATTTTGAAGGAATCGCACACAATTTACAGTGTAGTCTAATGAAATTTCAGCCATTGACATCAGTTGAACTGCAAAACTGAGTGGTGCAGGTGTAAATTTGAGGTGCAGAATAAATTGAGATCAGCAAACTACAATTCATTGGAATCGGTAGTGTCATTTACAAAATTCAACTTCAAAATTTATTTAAACTGATGAAAGAAAATGTCAGATTTTCTGGAAAAATAATTCTACTTGTTTATACCTTAGTTCTAATGCAATCAGTTTTTTTAATTCATTCATGGTTGTGGGTAATGCTGGTGTTATGATTGAAGAGCAGCTTGGAGTCCAGAACTGTAGATATCTTTCCATGTATGTTTTGTTCATTCCATCTCAGTACAAGCATATGTGCAAATAGTTTGCTGCAAACTCACCTCATATCAAAATACATGGGGCTTTGTACCATTTTAGGTATACTGATAATATATTGACAGGTGATTGCCCATGGATGTGACCATGACCATTTTTGGCAAAGTTTGGCAATCAGGGGTCTTCAGTGGACCTGTTTATGACTTTGAGATATGGAGCCCCTCTTGATATTTGAGATTCATTGGTGCCAACTACCTTAAATTTAAGTTGTATAGTGTACCTATTGCTTGGTCCATTCATGCCTTCTGCATCCTGTGCATCACTGCTTTCAGCTAACTTGTACATTTCATACCTGCTTACAGTCCATTTGTCTATTGTTCCCCTTAATGTCATGACTTTTGGTAGGCCTTTCATGGGGTTGGTGCATTTGGCCAACCTTTCCAGAATACCTAATGGTAATGCCATATCTGCTCTATCCCAATATGTTCTTAGCGTACTTTTAGGAAGGAGTTCCAGGATTTTAACAGAGTGATAATGAAGGATAACAATGTATTTCCATATCAGAAGGGTGTGTAGCTTGGAGAGAAACTTGTGCCAGCACCATCTGTCCCCAGCATTCCTGGTGATAGAGGTTGCAACTTTGGGAAAGGCTTTCAGAATAGAGCTGGCAATTAACACAGTGAATTTCTAGGTGGTGCACGTTGCTGCCACAGTACATTGGTATCGGAGCAAGTCAATGTTTCTGGCAGATGGGATGCCAGCAAGTGGGCTACTTTGTTCTCAATGATACTTAGCTTTTTGATGCTGCATTCATCCAGGCAGAATGGAGAGTATTCCAACAAACTCTTGAATTGTGAAAGATGATGTGACTGTGAGTGAGCTACATGGAAACTGGAGCTGTAGATAGTAAGGGTCTTTATTCAGCATGACAAACAGGTGTTCTGGAGGACCAACAGTATCTCTCTGAGATACTCTGAAGAAACTCAGTAGTATAGTGTTATAACTACAGTTTCAATGGTTATAATTACCTACTTCATTTTGAGTGCAAACGGGTAACTTTGCAGAATTACATATTTACAATCGGAGCACTTCTCAACTGATGGCTCCCTGGAGATACAAACACGCAGAACATTAATTGACAAAACAAGTATGTCTTGAGCTGTGTTAAGTGTCCGGGATATGTCTTGAACTATACGTTAATACACTTAATACATTCCCTGATCTCATCCTGGAAGTCTCAATGAGGACCGATTAACATGAACATCAGCTTATTGTATTTCCCTGCGTAATTGCAATGGTGAATGTCAGAATGGCTAGTTTCAATAGATGTTACACTGTGAACAGGTTTTTTTTAAAGACTGTATTAACTGGCTGCTACCCCTATCCCATAACTTCTGTAAGATGTCCCATGCCTACCAATCCCTAACAATGAAAAGACTTGATAAATTTGGAATTGAGTTAAAGAAGGCTAAAGAAATTCCTCCTCATCTCTGTTCTAAAGGGGCATCCTTTTATTCTGCAGCTGTGCCCTCTGGTTCTAGACTCTCCCACTACTGGAAACACTCCCTCCATCTCCACTCTGTCCAGGCCTTTCAATATTCAGTAGGTTTCATTGAGATCCCCTCTCATCCTTCTAAACTCCAGTGAATACAGTACAGGCCCAGAGCTATCAAATGCTCCTCATACGTTAATCCTTTCGTCCTTGGAATCATTCTTGTAAACTTCCTCTGGATCCTCTCCAATGCCAGCCCATCCTCTCCATCTCCACTCTATCCAAGCCTTTCAACATTCAGAAGGTTTCAATGAGATCCCCCCCCCCCCCCCCCCCATCCTTCTAAACCAGCGAATACAGGCCCGGAGCCATCAAATGCTCCTCATATGTTAATCCTTTTATCCTTGGGATCATTCTTGTAAACCTCCTCTGGACCCTCTCCAACACCAGCACATCCTTCCTTAGATATGGGGCCCAAAACTGCTCGCAATACTCCAAATGTGGTCTGACCAACACCTTATAAAGCCTCAGCATTACATCCTTGCTTTTATATTCTAGTCCTCTCGAAATGAATGGTAACATTGCATTTGCCTTCCTTACTACTGGCTCAACCTGCAAGTTAACCTTTAGGGAATCCTGCATTAGGACTCCCAAATCCCTTTGCACCTCCGATTTCTGTATTCGAGGTACTTACTCTAAATAAAGACCTTTTGGAGTTGAATGATACTGATGAAACTTGAATTGGGTACTACTCAACAGCTTGTTGGTGAATAAGTGTCAGTTAATACCAATGTTGACATCATTTTCTATCACGTTACCGATAGTTGAGTGTAGACTGGTTGAGCTATAATTAGTTGGACTGGATTTGTATTGTTTTTTTCAGGTGGGACTTGTCTGAGCGAATTTCTGCATGGTTGGTTTGAAGGCAGTTTTGTAACTATATTAGTACATGGCTAGCTCTGGAGCACAAATCTTTAGTACTATGGCTGGACTGTTATCTTGTCCAACAATCTTTGCTGAATCTAATATTGATAGCCATGGCTTTCAATATCAGGTTGAGTGAATCAAATTGGCTGCAGAATATTTTCTGGAATCTTGGAACTCGAGAGGAAGCAGAGATGGATCATCCCTTCTTATTTAGCTAGCTGATACAGTTTTTAAATGCTTCAGCCTCGTTTTTGGTACTGACATGCTGCGTTCAGTTAACATTAAGAATGATGCTCCTGGAGCAGCCTCCTCCATTTGCTGTTTAATTCACCACCATCATTCATGACTACATGTGACAAGACTGCAGAGCCTGATCTGATCCATTGGTTGTGGAATTGTTTAACTGTCTCCTGCATGCTATGTCCATTATTTAGTGTGCATGTAGTTCTGCACTGAGAACCTCAAGGCCATGCATCGGCATCAAACAAAGGCCTAGTGTAAGTGGCAAACGGAGTGAGATACCTCACAAACTACCCACCCAGCCGCAGTTGGAAGTTCCAATATTGGCCTCATTAACTCTCTCAGAACCCACAAAAACAGTAGAAGTAAGTCATTGTCAATCCCAAAGGGCTGCCTGAGGGGGGAAAAAACTGTTCCAAATTGCAACTTCACCAGGTTGGCACTTTATTTTTAGGTACATGGCCCCTTTCTTTCTTTCTTCAATCTTTTTATTGAATTTCAAGTTAATTCAAATTAATATACATAGCATTAATAATATACATATGGTGCGAAGAGATCAGGATAACAATAATAACAGTTAATATTTATACTCTCAAGGAGTGAAATATATAATCTGGACCTCCCGCTCTCTTGCTAAGTGAACGTGATACAAAAAAAAAGAAATTGAAAAGAAATTTGATTATATGAAAAGAAAACCCCCAAATCAAAAAAAAAGTATAATAATAAACAAAAGCAAACCAAAAACTTCAAAAAAAAAACTGGACTGATATTTCTTCGGATAAAAAAAACATTATCATGTCATCAGCTCTGCTCCTCTATATTCAAAGGTTATTGAAAGGGATTCGAGAAAGGTCTGCTTATATCAAATGGAAATATTGAATAAATGGACTCCAAACTTCCTCAAATTTGAGCGAAGGATCAACAGTACCACTCCTAATTTTTTCTAAGTTTAAACATGTTATAGTTTGAGAAAACCACTGAAATGTGGTAGGGGGTATAGGGTCCTTCCATTTAAATAGAATGGATCTCTTGGCCATTAATGTAACAAAAGCAATCATACAACAA
This sequence comes from Pristis pectinata, assembly GCF_009764475.1. Classification (NCBI taxonomy): domain Eukaryota; kingdom Metazoa; phylum Chordata; class Chondrichthyes; order Rhinopristiformes; family Pristidae; genus Pristis; species Pristis pectinata. The sequence continues at coordinate 39,145,372 of NC_067408.1, read as the reverse complement.
GCAGAAGCAGATAAGTGGCCAGAATCCATCATTGGTAACCCAAAAATTGCAATAAAAGAATGGGGTTGTAAATCAATATTCAATACAGTTGAAATAATATTAAAAATGTCTTTTCAATATTTTTCCAAAAGAGGACAGGACCAAAACGTGTCAGGGAAGCCACCTCCGAATTACATCTGTCACATACAGGATTTATATGGTGATAAAAACGGGTTAACTTGTCCTTCGACATATGGGTTCTGTGAACCACCTTAAACTGGTATCGAAGAGTGTCTTGCACACATTGAAGATGTATTAACTAATTGGAGAATTTTCTTCCATGTCTCTGTAGGTAAGAGTATCTGGAGTTCTCTTTCCCATTCATTCTTAATTTTATCAAGCGTCTCTAGATGTATTTTTATAATCAGATCATAAATTATTGCTATCAAGCCCCTCTGATAACATGGCCTCTGATGTGCCCTCCTGCTTGCCTCATTGAACCAAGGTTGGTCCTTTGGCTTGATAGTAATAGAGTGAGGGTTATGCTGGGTCATGAGATTACAAACAGAGGTGGAATTCAATTCTGCTATTGACAGCCCATAGCACTATATGGATGCGCAGTTTTAAACTGCCTGTTCTGTTCTGAGTTTATTGTAATTGGCATAATATACAGTGGAGGGTGTCATTGATGCAAAGTTGAGGTTTGTGCTTCCAGAAAGATAATGCAGTGGAGCACTGAATATTTCGTTGAGGGAGGACAGTCACTAATAATTTGGATTCCTGGCACGTGTTTGACTCAATGTCATGAAATCTGGAGCCAATGTTGACAATTCCCACATACCTCAATGGTAAAGAGGGTTCATCTCTGGTGAAAAACACAATGATACTGGAGGAGCTCAGCAGGCCAGGCAGCATCTATGGAGAAAAGCTGGCAGTTAACGTTTTGTGTCAGGACCCTTCTTCAGGACTGAAGATAGGAAAAGGGGAAGCCCAATATATAGGAGGGAAAAGCAGAGCAGTGATAGGTGGACAAAAGAAGGGAGGCGAGGTGGTGATAGGTAGATGCAGGTGAGAGATAGTGATAGGCAGGTGCAGGGAAGGAGGGGAGAGCGGATGCACCGGGGGGGATGGGTCAAAGGTAAGGAGAAAAAGGGGGGAGGGAGAAAAAAAGAGGAGAGGCAAGGCTAGGAAAGGGAAGAAAAGAAGAAGCATGGTTGGGGGATTGTGGGAAAGGAGTGTGGGGATTACCTAAAGTGGGAGAATTCAATGTTCATGCCATTAGGTGGCAAGGTTCCAAGATGGAAAATGAGGTGCTGTTCCTCCAGTTTGTGCTTGGAATTCTCCTGGCAGTGGAGAAGGCCGAGGACTGACATATCAGTGATAGTGTGGGAGGGGGAGTTCAAGTGACTGGCAACGGGGAGATGGAGATCGCGATTATGGATGGAGCACAGGTGTTCTGCGAAACGGTCATCTGTGCTCTGTCCGTAACCGTGAATTGAGTTGTGGCTTAATCAATTTTATAAAGGTTCAACATAACTTCCTTGCATTTGTATTCCAAGCTCTCCTTACAAGTGTTCGGATCCCATGTACTTTAACTGCTTTCTTAACCAGCCCACTGCCTTTAAAATTTTCTGCCTCTGATCCTGTTTAGAATTGTACCATTTAATCAAAATTTTATCTTCTCGCTCTTGCCAAAATGTAACATTTTGCACTCCTCCGCCTTTATTGTGAACTCTCGTGTGTCTATCCATTGTACCAGACTTGAAGTCTGCTTTTATTCTCCTTGCAGTGTCATCTGCAGAATTTGGAAATGTTTACCTTGTATAGCCATGTCCAAGTCATTAATGGCAGTGAGTGATCCCAGAACCTCTGAGATGGGCATTTTTATTAATATTTTCATTCTGTGCAAATGTTGACATTCTTATTCATTTTGAATTAGTGGAAATGATTAAGGGAGACATCATCCCTCAGTCATGTGTTCTGATATCACATTTCAAGAATATGTGACTGAGGGATGACAATATCATTTTAAACAATTGATAAATTTTTCAGAAGTATGGCACTGCAGTTACTTGAATTCTGCAATAAAAATAGAAAATGCTTGAAATGTTCTGCACATAGAAGCTCTCTATGGGAGTGGTGGGGGGTGGAGCGGGAGAGAATGGTTCAGATAAAAGGTTATCGACCTGAAATATTAACCATTCTTTGCATATGTATGAACTGCTATTTCTTTTATCTTTTGTGGTCGATGACTTTGTTCTACATAATAGTTGATTACAATACCTGGATTAACATGTAAATCAGACACCTGCCCACAATATTTTCAACAAATTTTATTGACTTTAGTTTTGATCTATTTTGCTTGATATATAACTGTGTGATGTACTCTATAAATCACACTGCTGTTTTTGTTTGCTTGCTTTGTTCATGGGATCCTTGGCTGAAACTGTGGCTGTACCGAAGACTTGAGAGGAAGAAAGATCAGGCCTTTGCTGTAGGCCTTGGGGGTGTTGGAAGGAATTATCGGGCCAGGACCTTGGGTTTTGAGGGGTAGGAAAACTGCCAGGGATCAGAGAGAATGCCCCAAGATTACAGCTGAAGATTGAGGGTGGAAGGAAGTAAACAGTGAGGTTGAAGGATGGAGCTGTTTGAGATTTGGGAAATGGGAGGGCCAGGAAATGGGGGAACCAGGTCTTCAGAGTATGGGAGGGTAAATCAAAGGGATTGGTAGGTTTGGAGATTGAGATATGGGTGTCTGGGTGATTGTGACTGAGATCACGAGGGTAGTAGATTGGTTGCTGCTGTGGGGTGAGAATAATATTGCAGCGGTGCAGAAATACACAAAATAAGTAGGAGATCTACCTGACAGGTCTTGATCTTTATTGCACAGGGTACGACATCATCCTGTGCACCCTGTTGTGGAAATCAAACCCAGAAATGTTTTCACATTCTGGAAATTCATACAGACAATCCAGAATTGGTCATTGGCCTATTTCACTGCAGAAGAAAAGAATAATTTCAATTGCATTATGCTGGCAGAATGAAGAGCATTCTCTGATTGAATTTCCAGATTCGTATTTTCTAAATGGAATTTTCTTCCCGTTATTTACTTCTGCTTCCCTCATTTGGAGATACAACTGGGGAATCATGCTATAATAGCTTTACTTCCTTATTTTTAATGCCTATATGCACACAAAAATTAATCTTCGGGTCTGTGACAGGAAATGTCTTGACTTTTGTGACTGAATTTTTCTTTTTGTTTGCACACACAGGAGTCCTTACAGAATGTTATGATGAACTTGGGAATAGGTATCAACTTCCAGTTTATTGCCTTGCACCTCCAATCAACATGATTGAAGAGAAGAGTGACTTGGAGACTCTAGACATCCCAGAACCATCACCAAATTCTGGACAAGAATGTCAGCTGCGGCTGCGGCTCTCCACAGGCAAAGACCTGAAGCTTGTTGTCCGCAGTACAGATACAGTCTATCATATGAAACGACGTTTGCACACAGCAGAGGGAGTAGAGCCCCCCAGCCAGAGATGGTTCTTTTCTGGGCGACCGCTGACAGACAAAATGAAATTGGAGGAGCTGAAAATCCCCAAGGACTATGTGGTGCAGGTCATCATCAGCCAACCCTTGCAGACTCCTACCCCTGTGGAAAATTGACCCCTTTTGAATCCTTTTAGACTATTACTCCTTTCTACGCAAGAACATTCATTTAATGTCACCTGCGTCCCATCCGTGATGAGGACTTCCAGAATGGTGTTCCTATTGATCCACTTAAGTGTAGAGCACAGCAGTTTATACCGAGAAAGCAACTCAGGAGAGGCTCCAGTTCATTCAGATCCTTCCAGGATTTGCTTTTTTTATTGGAAGACTTTGTTGAATGCATATCTGACCCAGATAGATTTCTTTCAGTAAGTGGGCAGTACATCGTCCAGTGAAATAAATCTAGCTGTAAATGTGTGGCCACCATTTTATGCATTAGTTAGCTACAATGTTATTGGATTTTTTAGAAATCATAAGTAGCTGTTTTTAAATGGTGCACACATACTGTCAAATCATAAGACTATACGCAATCATGGCATTAGGTTTTCCTTCAGGGATAATGTCAGTGAGACTGAATCATTTGGAGTTAATTAAAGATTTTAATCTTATTTTTTATTTTTAGCATGCATAAACATGGAAAATTGTCTTTCTGGATTAGTGGTAAACTAATTTATTGGTAATCTGGAAAGACCACAGTAATGCACAAGTCAGTCCCTTTTTATTTTGATGTTAGAAATAGTCTTCAATTGTTGCTGATTGCATGATTTTTGAGTGGGGAAAAAATTTAAAATATTACAATTAGTGTAGAGGGTAAAAAGCCATAGTTTTGTTTCCATTTTGTACTTTTTCTTTTCCCCCACAACCTTCTGATGATTCCTAGTATATGCATCAGCATGGAATTGATAGTACAGGATTGGACCTGACAGTGATACAGCAAAAGGTCAAAAGGTCTGCTGACTGTCTCATAAAGAACTGAGAAAGGTGTTGTCTGTTCCTGTAAAGCTGTATCGCAGCATTAAATTGTCACAGTACAAACAGTGAGGGAGGAAAAAAACCTTCACTTAGTTCCACAAACTAATTAGCCATATTCTACTTGATCAACTAATTGGCAGCCATATACTTGTTACTCGCTATTTTTTTTGAATGGTTTTTGTGAAAGCTAGTTTTTATTTGGAAACTCAACTGTTTAAGCATTCCAAGAGCTGCAACGTGTAATTGTAAATTGAAGCAAGAGCTGTTGTAACATTATTGTTAAATGCATAGATGTGGCCAACACTAAAACCATCTTTTATTTAGTTTGTTTTGTGTCCTATGATAGATGTCAAAGATATTCAATAACTTTCAACATTTAAGATGAAAATACTTAATTTTTTCTTTAATTTCTCTGCAATGTATAGTTTCAAGCAATGGATGAATTTTGTATCTTTAGAACCATAGGGGTTAGGCTAATTTCAGTTTATCATTGTTGAGATAAATATTTGTTTTTGACACATGAATTAAATATTTGGCACTTGCAGGGTTAGTATGATTTTTAAGAGTGGGAAGTTATGATGCCATATTTGCTTCAAAAGGACATTTTCACACATAATTTGATATATTTCATGCTTGTTTCCTTCTTTTTATTGCTGAATTGGGAGCCAATATTCTCAGCAAGTGAATTATGTAACTCCAGTGAAATATAAAAGGAATGATCCTTTGGGGTCAGATTATATGTGAATATACACCTATAATGTGCCTGAGGTATGGAAAACTGGAGGTTTTACTTTGTGCATTACTGTCCAGCTAAAAAGTAGATTGGAGTACTATTAATTAAGTCCTCATGTTCTACTTTGAGGTTTAATCAGTTGGTGTGAGATTTCCAATTTGTACAAGGTTAGTAAGGAATGTTGTAATACAGAAGATTAGTAACACATAGTTGGTTTTCATTTATGCATTATCATTTTGCCATTGCAAGCATTAAATGTTACGAATAACATTTGTCTGTTATATTGGGGAGTGTCTTGAACAAATGTAAAATCCAATGTAATAATTGTGAATTGCCTTGCGTACTATTACTGACAGGTCCCATTTCTCATTTCCCAAACTAATCATCAAAGTTTCAGTCTCACTGACCAAAAGCTGTTCCTAAAAACATTTGTGATTATTTCAGATTTTCTTTGCAGTATTTATTTTCTTGACTTTAATGCTGTATAGCATAATAAGTGAACTGGAGCAAACTCAGTAATTATCCCTTGATAAAGCACAACAACTAACTGTTGTACATCAAAGTCACTGTTTTTTAAATATTGAAATGCTTTAGCATTTCTTTTTGTAGTTCATAAGACTGGGGCTATTGAATTGGTTTTATATCTTACAAGCAAAGTTGCAAAATAAAAGTCTTAATATAACGAAGTTTCAATCATGCTTTTAAACTTCCATGCTGCAGGCTTTTGCTGTTTCCTCTTTAAGGAACAGTAGTTTTTTTATGTTTTGTAACTGTACATTTGAATTTTCACAGATGAAGTTGGGACAGTGTCCTCTGATACTTTATACACTTTCCAATACAGTTTGTGCTCTTAATGTGCAGTACACTGTTGTAAGATCTGTACATTGTAATAAATGATTATTTGTCATAAAAGACCAGTGAATGTTTGGTAATGGATGCTTTATAATGCACAAATAAATAAACCAAATGTTTGTAATTGCAGCCCATCAGTCAGTTATCTGAATTACCATTAAACTGCAGTCCTTTTTCAGTTATTTGATTATCCTAAGGAATACTGTTGTAATCAACTTTTCACCTTTGGAGGAGAAATGTTTTCTCCTTTGGGTTAAAAAGAGCAACCCATGATAATAAACTACAACTTCCCCTTTTACTGTTTGTGTCTTTTCATCTATTAAACTATTCTTTTTGTTAAACTTTGCAAATTTCAGCATCTAAACATTTTACTTACTTTGCCTTTTCAATTCATTTATATACACATCCAGCCTCCACCATTTTTTTGTTGTCAAGAAATTCAAACTGGCAGGGTTTCTCCTAAATTTCCCAGTTGGTTGAGGGTCGATGAATATTTGATGCAGATACAGCAGTGGCTTGGATCACTGCCACCGTCACCATTCCCACCCCCACCCAAACCACCACCAAAGTGGTTAAATTTAAATTTGTGTCCTTGTGATATTAATTATCAACTCGTGCAAATAACTCATCTTGCTTCCAACTTTGATAAATTGAAATGATAAATTATGTGAAGAATTGCTCTGGTGGCTCAATGTATCAAAGCTTTTGGAATACATTTACAATGTCACCATCTAATGAGCTTAACATATTTGATTGAACTAGGACCTAAAGTTCCATACACTTGGAATATTATTGCATTTTTGATTGGTTCAGCAGTTTTTTGAAGCATAGGGGAGGTATTAATATTTGGTCTTTGCAGACAAAATGGGAAACAATTTCCTATACTGTTCTGAAATTGTAGATGGGACAATGGGTTATGGATGAGAAAATATACAGGTTTTTAAAAAAAAAAATTTGATCTGTTAATTGCAAATTGACATATAATAATACCATGCCTATACGTCAAATACGATCCCACCATAATAAACAATTGATTTTTTTTGGATCCTGGGAGAACAATTTCATTTATAAAGCCAGCTACCTTATCTAAAGAAAATTGAATGAGCTGCAGTGCACAAAGTGACTGTTTTAGCATTGTAAGCACAAGCAGCCATGCTCTTGCAATTTAACAAATGCCAATGGAAGTTAAACCTATCAATAATAAAAACCTGAAGACTAGCAATAAGGAGCAGCTAGGAAAAATGTACAATTTAACAAAATAATTGGTAGAATTTGAAGGAATGTAATCTGTACGATTGCTATTTACAGGAGGCTGACTGTTTTCAGACCATGAACCTGCATGATATCACAACTTACTTTCTGTTGAGCAAAATTGTTCTCGATTCTCTGGTTTGAAGTACATTCAAATAGGCAAATTGTAGAAAGGTTAGAGAGGAAGTATGAAAGGAAATGAGTGCCAAAGAAAAATGTGGCAAATATAAAGGGGAATCTAAGAATCTTTTTATGGGCATATGGGTAGTAAATGGGTTGTGAGAGGAGGAAGGGAGCAGCAATTGGGGATTGGTAAAGCAGAGGTCACGGCCAAGGTAATTTGAGTACCATTTTTGTAAAAACTGATGTAAAACAATTACTGTTGAGAAAGATGTAGTTAAGATGTTGATTGGGCTGAAAATTGATAGAGGTGGTACAAGAAAGGCCAGCTGTACTGGATGAGTAAATTACCCAGTGCAAAAGAGATGCATCTGAGGTTGCTAAGGGAAGTAAGCTTAAAAATAACAGAGGTAGTGACCGTAACCTTGCAAACTAACACAAAACAAAAACTGCAAAATTGCAAATGTTATCCCCTTGTACAGGCCACCTAATTTTAAGGTCAGTACTGGGAAAACTTTTAGGAAAATCAGGAAAATAACAGGTGCTTGGAAAAATATTGATTGTTAGCAATAGAAGTATAGAGAACAAGTGCAAGCAAGTCACAGTGAGCCTTTAAGACACTGGTTTGGCTACACCTGGAGCATTGCATAATATTCTGGAGTTATTCTCCATGAATCAGGAAATTGATGGGATAAAAACGAAATGTTGGAAACATTCAGCAGGTCAGGGAGCATAAGCAGGGGAGAAAATGGTTGACATCAAAGACACTTCATCAGACTGGAAAAGAGAAAAAAAGTTGTAGTTGTAGGTAGAATGTGCAAGGAATAGATAGGACAAAGAGAATATCTGGTGAAGCTAGGATTGTCTTGGGGATAAACTGTAGAGATCATCCAAATCGAAGGGTTAATGGGGGTAGAGAGAAAATGAATAAAAGTTATGAAATGAGGGCAATAAGTGAGTGAGAACACAAAAGAATAAAAAACTTGTAAAAAAAAGAATGCACGGCTGTGGGAGATGCCCAGCAAGTCAGGCTGTGATAAAGGAGAGAGAGAAAAGAGAGAAGGAATCTGAGGTATTTAAAATCATGATAGGTCAACAACCAAAATAACGTAGAATGAAGTTGATTGGCAGTGAGTGATTATGGTCTGGAATGCACTGCCAAGGATAAGAGTGCAGATAGATTCAGTCATAGATTTCAAAAGAAAACTAAGTAAGTACGTGAAAGAAAACATTGCAGGCCTATGTGGTGAGGACGGGGGATTAAGTGGATGCTGTTGATCGGAGAGGAATGGTCTCTTTTGTTGTAATATTTGTAACTATGTGATAACATTTTACTTAGCAAAAACTATTTTCCAGCATTTATGGTTGCTGTGTTAGCCCTCTATTTCCTTTCAATACCTGGCTTGATGTCAAACTAGAAGGAGATACTGGTGTCAGTATAAGCAAGCAATCTCTTTTTGGTGATAGTAAAGCTTACATGTTGAAGTAAATAACATAAAATCACTGGAGATGTGCCGTCTTTTGAATGTAAAGCTAGAGGTAAAAGATCCTAGAGCAGTGTTTTTGAAGCAGTAAGGGAATAGTTTGTCCTGACAGTTATCCTTATTATATGCCACCAAACAGACTGCCTGCTTATCCTCTTGTTTTCTCCAGAAACGGTGTCCACATGTTTTGCCTCATATCAATGACTAGACTTCATTATCACTGAAGTGATTTTGGAAGTTCCAAGGATTTATATTTTGCTGTATATTTGTGTGTTTATTTTCTTCAATTGAGATTAGACTGATGCGTGTAAGTGTTTAATGACTGAGTCTATTCCATGTAAAATTTTGCAGTGCCTGCTGCTTTGACCTTGCAATGTGGTACATCTTCATTTAACTCCTTGGTTAGATCCAGATTCCTAGACTTCTTGTTGCCAGAAATTATTCTGGTATGTGCTTGCTCTAAATTAACTGGAATTGATGCTGAAGCCATAAAAATTCAACTGTGGAGCACCAGATGCTTGGGCGCTTTGGCTACAGTTTTGCTTCAAGTTTATTGTCAAAGGTATACATACGCAGGGTATAAGTGCCAGGAAAATTGGCTTTTTGCAGCAGCAACACAGTACATTACAAGACAAGGTCAAACATAAGTTAACAAACTTAAATTAACATAAATGATACATAACTAAATGTGCAAAAATAAACAAAATGAACTTAATAAAATAACTTGACATGTGGTTTGTGTATTGTTGCTAAATTTTGTCATGCTGATCACGAAATTCCAAGTAGCTCTTATACATGTGGTGATGATGGTGGTATGTAGTTTGTAATGTAATTCAGAGCCACAAGCACTGCAAAACTTGCCTTGAACACATGGTTCCAGGTAAACTGTTGAACTTGCACAAAGGATCTGACCCTTAGCAACAGGAAGGACTCCCTTCCTGTACCATGTCATTAGTTGGCCCCTAACTAATTTGTATTAGATAGCTCTTGACTAATTTGTGTGGAATTTTCAACAGAATTAGTTACTGCTTAGTATTTCCAAGCCTTAAGTTTGAGAACTTTTCAGAGTGATGTGGCAGAAGGAAGGATTGTTGCGTAGAAATGGACTATCCTAAATCAAATTCCAATAAATTCAACTGAAATTCCTCCATTCACTAACAATTATACGCCTTGTTTTCCCTCAGACCATCTGGTGTCTGCTTGGCTATAATGCAAAAACTAAAGCTAACAAAACCATTCCAAACAAAATTTACAAGCTAAATCATCCAATATTGCATAGAAGTTCAACTAATTCCTCCTTGTGCGCCCCTTAGTTTCTGCCTTCAATGTGCTTTGCCTGCTTTTGATACCCTTGTGTTGCACTACCCCACTGGCTGCTGTATGCCTTATGGAACATGGAAGGACGATGTAGACGGCTTTGGAGCAACACCTAATGCTACCCTGGGCCTAGAACATGTACCGAACTTTGCCATCCCAACCATCACGCTGACTAGCAAATGGGCAAGGGCAATGATCAAGTAACAATGAAGGGATTTTGAATGTTGTCATCTTGAGAGAGCAGAGCAAATGGTTCCTTCATGGAACCAATACAGCTACACTGGTGAAGATCCTCAGCAATCCTAGTCATTTATGAAGGACAAATTGCTTTAGCATCCATAGCTGTGTTGGCAGAAGTCTGAGCTCACTACAGGTAATGTCTGCTTGTAAATGAAGTTGAGATATCTGCCATTAAACACAGAAGGAGGTTGGGGTTTGCACTCTTAATGGAGTTAGCTATGACTTCCATGCTAGAAAGAGTAGTTTCTAAATTTGGTGCAAAACACTTGTGAAAGGTTATCTTGTGAAAGGTTGGTGTTCTACTAACATCCTTGTCTGAGTTCTCTGCAGAAGTCCTGCGCACCCTCTCCTGAAGGGGAGTTGGCAAAAGTGAAAATCTTTGTTCCGTGGACATTGAGAATAAATTTGTACATATACATTTAAGTTAGAAATCAAGGAACTGTATGAATGGATTAAGTAAGTAAGAGAAATCTCTCAAAAGCTCATTAAAAATCATAAGCTGCAGTAATCACTTTGGCCAAATGGGGGCACCGTTTGGTAACTGAACATGGATTTAGCTGATGAAAATTGCGAGGAATACAGATGGGGAATTCCTCTGCCTGCTCCAGCTCTACTGACATTACTTAGCCATACATCTCTGCCCAAGTGGCCATTTATAGTCAGTCTATTTTGTATTGTGACCTAGAAGTGGAGATCAGGACATCAGCTGAGCATGGATTTAGGCCTTTCAGTGATATCAGCCATCACTACTTGTCAATGTTCTCATACAAATATCATTTGCTTGAGGCACCAGATGATAACAAATAAAGATGTAGCCAGTGAGAGCGATGCCATCAGGAGAGAAGAAAAGAAGTGAATTTTTATTTTGAAACTAAAAAGGTCCTTCAATTTTTTCTTTATGAATCAAACATATTTAAATATCAGCTTCACTTCTGTAAATCATCAGATTCCATTTAATTTTGTTCAATTCACAACTCAGTCAAACACCAATCTTGATCAGTTTCTTCCATATCTTTTAATAGTAGTGCTTTCACAGATATCAGTTTAATATAATTTAGTTTAGTAGATAAAATACTTTGGTGTCAAGGAATGCAATGTTTGCAAGTCATTTAGGAAAACTCGCATCTGGATATATTGAGTATAATGAGTAAGTAATATGTGTTTCTGTTCTGCAACACTTAGGAAGTACGATGATGCCCTATGATGAGAGCTCTAAACAGATCACTTGTGCTGTATGGCACAACCATCATGCAAAATGGGATTAATTCAGAACAGATCAAGCAGATCAAATTTGGCCATCCATACACCACATTAAGCCTTCAGCAACAATGAAATTATATTGTACAGCAATTTGCAGCCTTGTGTTCCAACATACAGTTCACTCTGCCATTACTAACAAGGCAAGGGAACTAATTTACTGAGTGGAGTAGGGTATGCTGGGAGTAGCACCAGATTCACATAAAAAATACAGTGGCAACCTGGCAAAAGCTTGCAACATGCATACTAACCAGAAAACAAAGCAATATGTAATAGAGCCAAGTAATCACAAAACCAATTTGTTAGGTCAAAGCACTTCAATCCTGCCGCGATGATTCATTAATGGTGTTGAACAATTAAACAGCTAATGGGAGGAGACAGCTCAACAAACATCCCCATCCTGAATGATAACAGAACCAAATACATTAGTGTTTTTTAACGTGTGTTTACAGGATGTTCATTTCTCAATGATTATTGCTATAACATCTCGTAACTATGTCATATGACTGGTTTATCATTCGTGACAGTTATATGAATTAGAAAATATCTTCAGAAGTTGCATGATGTATTGTCCATTGAAGGTGCTTACAATTACATCTCAATATAAATTGGAGTTTGTGACTTGCATTTTTAGGAAATATAAATAAATTTCAATCTCTAATCCCACCTTGAGTTCTGTGTGCAAAATCCTTTCTTGAACTGTATTGTAACAAATATGTTTTACATATCATTTCAGGAAAGGAACAAATGATTGTGTCGGGTAATTATCCACCAAGGAGCTTAAAGAGTAGACAGGTTATTTAATTCTTTTAATTATCCCTTTCTCTGAGTATTAAAGTGCCGTAGTATTACAGCAATCATAACAAGCAAACTTTGGACTCATTAGTTGAAATAACCTCTTGGGCCTATATCAAATAACATATATATTTTGTAGTTCCTCTTCACCATATATTCACTGAGTGTTCAGTCAGTTCTGAGGCACGGTGCTCACGGTTTATACTGGGTGCCCTGCTTTAAATACAACTTGTCACTGAGAAGCACTGTGCAATAAAACCAAACAAAAAAAGAGATTTGTATTTTTCAGGATATCCAAAAGTGTTTTACAATCATCAAAGTACTTTTTTTCATGAAGTATGATCATTGTTGCAACACAGGAAACAGAATTGTTGTGCAGAATGTACACATAACCTTTTCACCATCAGCAATGTAATAATGACTAGACCATCTGGGTTTTTTGTCAGTGGTATTGATTGATTAGATCACTGGGATAACTGCCCAGCACTTCAAAATACTACCACAGGGTCTTTTGTCTCATCTGAAAAATAGGACATCTGACAGGGCAGTACATCCACAGAACTGCACTGGAGTTTCAGACGAAACTTTTATGTTGCTAGAGTAACCAACACCTTATAACTTAGAGGCAGAATTGCAACCAACTGTTCCAGAACCATGACTCAAGATAAATAACTGACATGTTTTTTAAAGATCAGGAAACCTCACTTAGCAACTGCCTCTTTTAATTGTTAGCAGCCACATTCAGACAAGACATAAATGGTTAATTAATACGTTGTAAGTGATGCCTTTGTAATTAAGTCCCATGGTACAAGCAAATAGTGAACTCTATTTAAATAATACTGGTGGCCTTCAGAGATCAGTGTGTAATTGACGGGGACTGTTGTTGAGGCTGTGTTGTAAAGGAAAGGATGGACTACGATAAATTTTGATGTGGCATTGGATAAGAACTTGTAACGTTTATTTTTAAAATACAATATATTACATAGAATGATGTAGCACTGCAGAGAAACTGGCTATTCAGCCAGTCCATGTTTTTGTACCACTCAAACATTCCCCCATCCTTCAACATCTAACTTTATGAGCATAACTCTCTATCTATTCTGGTTGTTAAGTGTATTTAACTTTCCCTTAAATGCATTATTCTATTCTCCTTAACTAATCTCTCTTGGTAGCAAGTTCCATATTTTCATCACTCTCAGGAGAAAGAAGTTTCAGCTTCCCTTAAATGATTTAATGCCAGCAATCTTATATTATTGGAAACTACTTTTCTTTACCCTGCAAATGGAAATGTTCATTTTGTATTAAACTCTATCAAAAACTTCCATAATTTTAAAGAACTCTGTTAGGTCACTATTCAGGACAACCAACCTGTTCATCTTTTACTGATAAGTATAATTCATAGTTGTGGTACCGTTTTTATTTCACCAGTTGTGGGTACTGGTGGAAAGGTCAGCAGTAATTGCTGTCACTAATTGCCATTGAGTAGATAGCAGTGAGCCAACTCCTTGAACTGCTGCATTATTCATGGTGAAGGTACTCTAGGAGCGATGCTGGGGAGAGAGTTCCAGGATTTTTACCAGCAGTGATGAAGGAACATCAATAAAACTTTGATGATCTGCTGTCCAACTATTTGGAAATTCGGAAATTGGATGGTTCAGCATGTGGCTCACCAGGTGATGTTTGCCACACTCCCTTCCCATTCGCTGGAGCCCTGGTTCCTGTGCTCCCTTCCCACTCATCAAAGCCCCAACTCCTGCACTCCATTTCCGCTCATTAAGGCCTTGGTTTCCACGTTCCCTGTAAACTTACCTGGTTCACTGGAAGACTTTTACAATACTGTGTAACATTTTTTTAAAAAGTGAATTAAATGTATGTGGTGAGATTGATGGAAATAACATCTAATAGTCGGGCATTACCAAAGTCGTGAGTGTGCCAGACTATTTGAGTTTTATTATTGCACGTTGTGTAAATTATACAGAAACTTTCAGGTTGTGAGTTTCCCATGAACGTGTTGTCCTTGTTGTACCAAGTGGTAGAGATTATGAATTTGAGGGGTATTAATGATTCACTGCAGGACATTTTATAGATGGTACACATTGTAGCGTCAGTGTATGTGGTGGTGGAAGGAGTGAATCTTTAAAATGATGATAAGCAAGCAATTTGCTTTGTCCTGGATGGTGTTAAGATTCTTGAGTGCTCTTGGAGATGTGGAGCTTATTCCATCAGACTCCAGAATGTGTGTCACTTGTCAAAGGATGTAAAGCCTCTTTTGATCTACTCATAGTATTCATGTAATTGAGCTTTTGGGCAATGTTGACACCACCAGGATATCGTCACTGAATGTCATGAGGAGATGGTTTAACTCTGTCTTGGAGATGGTCCAACTCTGTCTTGGAGATGGTCGCTGTTCATCGCTTGTGTGACCCTGATGATATAAGCCAGTTATCTTCTCTTGTCAAGGTCTTGCTGTATGCAGATACAGACCACTTCATTATCTAAGGAGTTGTGAGTGGAATTAAACATAGTGCAATCATCAGCAAACCTTGTCATGGAAGGAAGGTCTTTGATGTAGCAGCTGGAGATGAGCTGATGACATAGAACTAAAATGATTGGTTTCTAACAAACATAACTATTTTACTGTTCTGATGCAGGGTCTTGAACAAAAATGACAACCATCCATTGCCTCTGCAGATGCTGCTTGACCCACTGATTTCCTCCAGCAGTTTGGTTTTTGCTCCAGTCTACAGCATCTGCAGCCGCTTGTGTCTCCATAACTATTTTACTGTGTGTGAGGTATACTTCCAACCAGTGGACATTCTGTTCTTGATCCCCACTGGCTTCAAGTTTGCAAATACATCTTGATGCCGCACTCAATCATATTTCTCATATTTTTTTAAGACATAGAAGGAGGTCATTAGCCCATCAACTCTCTACTGGTTCCTAGAGCAATCCCATCATCCCACTTATTTCCCTATAACCACATTCTCTAACAACCACCCCCCCCCCCACCCCCACATCCTCCACCAACCTACACACAGGGTGATTTACAGCAACCAATTAACCTAACAATCAGCATGTCTTTGGGGTGTGGGAGGAAACCAGAGCAGCCAGGGGAAGGGAGATCATGCAAACACCACACAAACAGCACGAGATGTCAGGATCATTCCCAGGCCGTTACAGCTGGAGTACTTGCAATGCCACTGTGCCATCCCAATGCTGTTTCCATGTCAAGGGCAGTCACTTCCACACCACCACTGGACCTCAACTTTTTTGTCCCATGAAATCAATGCATCATGAAAACTTGTATGACAAAAGGCTCTTCAAACTTTCATGCCAAAACTGACAAAAAAGGGGGTATTTAGTATTTTTTTTAATATGATGAAGGTTTTTACCTCCACAAACCTTTTACATAGTGAGTTCAAGACTCGATTCTCACTTTGGGTGAAAAAAACTCTTCAGCTCCCATTTAATCTTATCATCAAAGGATTTAAATGAATGTCCTTTTTGTTCAGGAAATTAGGTCCTTTCTGTTCACCTTATCTAAGTCTTTCATGTTTTCATAAAATGACAACTGTCTCCAGTCTTCCTTGTTCCAAAGAAAATAGCCCCAGTCCAGCTGGTCTCTCTTCAAAACTATCAGCCCTAAATCTCCAGCCCTAAATCTGCTCTACACCCTGTCCATACCCACCACATCATTCCTGTTGTGTTGTGACCAGAACCATATACAGTACCCTGTCTGTGGTTCAACTAGTGCTACATTCAGTTCTGGTGTGACCTCCCTGCTCTTAAATTCAGTACCTCAACAGATAAAGGCAAAAATGATGTATTCCTTCTTAACCATCTTATTTATGTGTCTTGCCTCCATCTGGGACCTGCAGACATATCCTCTGAGATCTTTCTGTTGCTCTACGTTTCTTAGTGTCCATGTTTGGTCCATTTTTGCATCATGGTTGTTCTGAGATCTAGAGCTGAGTAATGTGGGTGAACCCAAAATGTGCATCAGTGAGCTGGTTATTGGTGACTAAGCACCTCTTGAAGGCACTGCTCTTTATAATTTCCATCACCTTTATGAGGATTGAAAGTAAACTGATGGGGCAGCAAATTACCATACTGAATCTGTTCTGTTTTGTGTGGACTAGAGTTACCTGGGCAACTGGAGTTGTAATGGAATAGTTTATTAGAAGGGGTTGCTATTTCTGGTGCGGACATCCTTTACATGGTTCTGACATTCAGACTGTAGACAGTAGAAGTGCTATTTTAAGGCTGGGTTGTAAAAGAGCTCAGAAATTTACAGTATTTGTCTTTTATTACTTATAATGATCCTAAAAAAATTATATTTTCATGCTCTCTTTATTAGGCATCTGCTAGTGTCATTACATATTTGTAGTCTTTTGTCACCCATGAAAGCTAACCAGTTCTAAACAACCTTTTTAAAGCTGCTATGTACTACTGTACTTCTTCAGTGAAAGTGATATAAATCATTGGAAGGCAAAAGCACCATGTGACAAGAAGCCACATTTAAACTTGGAAGTATTCCCGCATTTGTTTCCTTTTCTGCACTAAGTTCTGTGGTTGCAAATGTGGGACAGGATGAGTTTTGTATTTGTTCCTGTCTCCTCCAGTGAGCAGGTGAAAGGAATTGGAGTCGGATTATAGTTTCTGTTTTTTTTTTATTCCCACTAAAAGTGCTTACACATGGATGGCAAGCAAAGGGAGGATTGATCAAATCAGTTGTGATATCTTTTTGTTCTCAGGTGTGAGAATAGTTAATTTGAGTGAAGGGAGATTTGTGCAGGTTGTAAATACTGCCTGAATATTCTGTTTCTCTTGTAGAAATTCCATACAGATTTCATAAATGCATTGATAAAATTATTTAATTGTAACAACTCCTATCTTTTCATTGTGTGCGATAGTGCTGCAAACAATTCTATATTTTAAATATCACAGGAGGTTTGGAGAAATCTGCAAAGGATTACTGGAAAACAACACGTCTCAAATCATTCTAGGCATTTAGATTGCATTCATTTTTAAACATAAGTCAAGCTCCTCCAGTATCTCGATTGTTTTTGACCTGAAGTTCATAGGAATTTTTGCATGAAAACAACACAAAATGACAGCCATTATCTAACTTTGGCTTTGGTCATTCCACTATTTTCCATTTCAAACAGAAAGAGAGCCTTTCGTGAAACCATTGAAATGATAGCCCAATCATGCCTATGCTGATAATGGTCCATCTGAAGTTAGTTTTCATCTTCCTTAACCTTTCCCCATATCCTTTCATGTCTTTTCAAATGCTAAACCATTACAGAAATTTATGGGAAGTAATATTTGCAAGAGCCATAAACCCAAAGTTCTTGGACATAAAGCACTCAAAAATTCCATTTCTTAAATGAATAAAGATCATGATAATTTAATATTATTGCCATTTAAAAATTGTTCTGGAGAAAAATACTTTATTTCTCTTTGTATTCCATGTAGAAATGTAATTGGATACAAATAATTGATAGTGGACTGTGAACAATCAATGAATTAGTAAAGAATTGAGGGAATCTTATTATCAGCAATGTGCAATTAATTCCGAAAATAGCACACCCATTCAACAGTAGGTCAAAGGGGTAAAGCACACTGTCTTCCAAAAAGAGATTTAGCATTACAAAATTTGACAGTGGATCATATGGTGAATTTCTAACCTGAGTGTGGTTATTACACTTAAGTAACTAAGCCACTATCACGTTATCTCAAGAACTATAATTTTTCTCTCAACTGTACTCCTTGAAAGATGGGTTAATGAAAATGAAAGCAATAAACATATATCTCTTCTGTATCTGGGGCATTCTCATTTCAGTTTAGGTTTACAACAGTAGCAGATTTACTTTCTTTCTATCTTTCAAAGATAAGATATGGTGCTCAGCATCAATGTAACAGCTTAATTCCTTTAGAATCCCACAGTCTTTTACAATTCATTTAGAATTGTAGAAGACAGAACGTATTAAAATCTGTTCATGTGAATCAAGTGACAGTATTAATGATTACAGCAATGCTGCAATAGTTCCTCGCCTCCCTCAGTATAATTTTAGCATTAGTTCATCAGATTTACAGTTAATCTTTTTTTTTAATCTTACCAAGACTGTAAGCCCTGTTTGTTATGGACAAGGAACAGGAACCCCCATGACTACAACTGGGAAAATTTGGGAATGAGGAGGTTCTGCACCATGATCTCCTTGGGAAGAGGGGTGTGGAGAGGAGCATGTTTAAACATAAACAGAAAATACTGCAAAATACTCATCAGGTCAGGCAGCATCTGCAGATAAACAGTTCATGTTTCAGGTTGAAGACTTCTCATCAGAACTGGGAAATGTTAGAAATTAAAACCGTTCCAAGTTGCAGAGAGGGTCATAGAGTTATACAGCACAAAAACAGGCCCCTCAGATCAACTCATCCGTGCTGACCAAGGTGTCCACCTAAGCTGCATTTGGCCCATATCCCTCTAAACCTTTCCTATCCATGGAATTGTCCAAATGTCTTTTAATAATGACATTTAAAAGACATCTAGATACGTATATGGATGGGAAAGGTTCAGAGGGATATGGGCCAAATACAGGCAAATAGGACTAGCTTAGGTGGGCACCTTGGTTGGTATGGACGTGTTGGGCTGAAGGGCTTGTTTCTGTGCTGTATGACTCTATCACTTTAAATGTCGTTATTGTACCCATCTCTACCACTTCCTCTGGCAGTTCACTCCATATAATGCACCATCCTCTGTGTGAAAAAGTTGCCCTTCAGGTCCCTTTTAAATCTTTCCCATCTCAGTTTAAATCCAGGCCCTCTAGTTTTGGACTCCCCTAAGACTTTACCTATTCATCTTATCTCGTGAAGAAGAAAAGGAAAGGTTTGTCACTTTGATTTTGATTTTGAAGTTGTCTTACTTCGTTCCTATGCAGCATTGTGAAAAGAAGACCAGCAGCTACTGGACAGGAAGGACTGAGGCACAAAGCTACAGCTGGTATGGTTCTCCGTGATCAGAGGTTGCAGACTTGTACTGGCTCCAGACTGTCAGCAAGGAGGCAGGGGTGGAAGATATCTTAAGGGGGGGAAAGACAATGAGGAGAACAGGATCCTGCGTACAGCTAACTGCAAAAAGGAGGAGATCAGAGGAGACAGAGATCACAGTGAAGGGAGATCAAGTGTTCTGGCAGCTGCACGGAAGAGAGTTCAACATAGAGGGAGAGATTGCAGGGCAGAGGAGATCTGGTGGTTAATTAGTCACAGGTAGGGAGAGATCGTGAGGATGGAGGCATCATGTTCAGCAAGGAGAGAGATCATGGGGTAGGGAGGGACCACAGGGTGGGAGAGATTATGAGGGGAGAAGCGATGAGAAGAAGGTTGTGTGGTCAACTAGCTGCAGGGAGGAGGGACCGGAGCAGAGAGACGCCTGCTGGCTGCTGGTGGCATTTCTAGTCCTCCTGGCCCAAAAGCACTGCTGGCAAAATACAACCTGTTAGATCCATCTGCTCCCATTCATCTATGAATTACACAGTGGTTATACTTTCATCTGGGCTACGAGAAAATATTGAGGAGCAAATTTGTAGTTGATGAATCCACGGGGAAGGCTGCAGCCTTGTTATTCTCTCCTGACCACATGGATTCTACATAGATGACACTGGTCTGGGCACCCTCTCTTCTACTTTGCCCACAGTTGATGCATCATGGTGATTTTGTTATTTCATCTCATAGCCTTGCTTTGCAAAACTAATGCACATAACAAAGTATATTTAACAAATGCAGAGCTGTTAGTGCAGATAGAACAGGCCACATGTGCCAAGAAATGTCATTTAAGATATTTAGTGTGAACTGAAATTCTCTTCCCTTACTGCCCAACAGCTGAGAATGAGAGACCGAGTGCAGAAGAGAAACAAACAGCAAAGATTCCAGTTCCCCTTGCAGTGACCCCTGCTGAAAAGAGTTTACATTTAAACTTGGCTGAATACAAACTCAAACTCAGCCATTATGTTGACAGTTAAACATCTAGGCAACATTTATTATATTTGCAGTACAACTAAACTATTTATCTGTGTGTTATGTTTGTTTAAATTTCTTTCTCTTTATTAGGACATTCCAGTTTCCATGTTTAAGATAACAGGGAGAAGATAAACCAAACTCATCATATTCAAGCGTGTCACTAGGAGGAACGTGGCAGCACTGCATTTGATTCATAAAAATGTGCTTAATTCCAATTCAGAATCCATATCTTTCTGGTCTGATCAGGAACCTTCACTGATTTGGTAGTGCATGGGGGATGGGGTGGGGTCATGGATCTCCCCAACAATGATTCATCATTGTTAAGGTTGTACACCCCTGCATGTTAGTGTGTAATATATATCAGTGTCACTCTCAGTTACATTCAGATTCCTGCACACATCCTATTCACTGGCCATATTAGTAAATTGGTAATCCAAAAACCTGGTCTATAAATCCAGAGAATGTTGCTCACACCGGTCAACCCCCTTTGGAGCCCATCTTATATCCCAAACTGCACAGGATTGTTTCCAATCATGGCTATGACTCATAACTTCTAAATTATAAAATAATGAAAAATTACGGTATAAAATATGAAAGAAAAATATGTAACTTTATCTTTTTAACTGAAATTCACAAAAAGTAAATGTCATCCTTTGCTGCATTCATTATTATTATAGCACAACAGTATCATATTATCAGCCTATTTTACATTATATTATAATCAGGGTTGACAAGTGCTAAAATATTAATTGCTGGTTAAATACGATTGTACTTGCATTGTTAAGTTAAAATGGAATACCAGTATTTTTGAAGTGAACAAAAGAAAAACACTTTGCCTTTGAAAAGGAGTCGTGAACTGGGGAGAGAGGGTGAAGCTGTAGAGGAGGGAATGAACAGGAATTAAGGATAGAGAGTGGGGGAATAGCCGCTGGGCCTCAGGAAGAGAGAGAGTGAGGGCCAGAGGGAGAGAGTTGATGTAAAGGATAAAGGGGGCGTGTGGGTAGAGAGTCTTTGTGGAGGTAGAAAGAGAGAGTAGGGTTAGAGAGGGGGTGTACAGAGAGGGCATGGAGGTTATTGGCCACTGTAGAGGTGGCCAATGGTAGCGACAATAGAGGTGGTGGTAAAGAGAGGAAAGTTGGGGAAGAGACACAGAGAGTAAGGGTAGAGGGAGAAAGGAGTAAAGAGAGAAGGACAATGCATAGAGAGAGTTGGGTTTGAGAGAGTGAGTGGGGTCTAAAGAAAGAGGGAATAAAAAAAGGTGGACTGGGGTGGAACAAAAGAGAGGCAGGGGTAGAGAGGACAGCAGGTCGACAGACCATCTTTCCTTCATTCTCACACACCTTCTCTCTCCACTCACATCTTCCACTCTACTTCCTCTCTCTGTTCCTTTTTCCTTTCTCCATTTCTTTCCTTCTCCTTGTTCTCTCTCCCTCCTGTTTTCTCCCTCCTCCCTTCACTCTCTCTCTCTTTGCCCCTTTCCCTTCTATCTCCCTCCTGTCTCTCCAAGTTCTCTCTTTTCCTGCTTCTTCATCTTCACTCTCCCCCTCATTTCTCCCGTCTCCTACCTCTTCCTCCTGCTCTCCCTTCTCTCTCTCTTCTGCCCTTTCTTTTCTCCCCAGCATTCCTATCTCCTCTATCCTGATTCACTCCCACTCCATCTTCCTTTCTTCCCCACTTCTCCCCATCTCTCTTTCTCCCTGCCTCCCTCTTTGCCCTACACCACTATCCTCAGACAGCAGGAAGCCAACAGAGGTGGGCGGAGGAGGGAGGGGAGTGGGAGGGGTAATGGTGATTCCGATGACAAGGAATGGAAACCCAGCCTCGGGATGGAAGATGGAAGGAATCAACAGTAACAATCTGGCCTTGGGGCAGGTCCAGCAGTGAAAGTCTGGTCAGGAGGGTCCAAATATCCAGGGTCCAGTGAGGGGCAGTAGTGGTTTCATTTCCCATTAGAATATAGAACATAGAACAGTATAGCATAGTACAGGCCCTTCGGCCCATGATGCCGTGCCAACTTTTGAGCCAACTCTAAGATCCATCTAACCATTCCCTCCCACATACCCCTCCATTTTTCTATCATCCATGTGCCTATCTAAGAGTTTCTTAAATGCTCCTAATGTATCTGCCTCTACCAGCACCCACGAACCCACCACTCTCTGTGTAAAAAAAACTTACCCCTGATATCCCCCCCGGAACTTTCCCTCCAATCACCTTAAAATTATGCCCCCTCATGTTAGCCATTTCCATCCTGGGGAAAAGTCTCTGACTGTCCACTCAATCTCTGTCTCTTATCATCTTGTAGACCTCTATCAGGTCACCTCTCATCCTCCTTCACTCCAAAGAGAAAAGCCCTGGCTCACTCAACCTATCCTCATAAGGCATGCTCTCCTATAGAGGTAGCATCCTGGTAGATCTCCTCTGCACCCATTCTAAAGCTTCCACATCCTTCCTCTTGTGAGGCGACCAGAACAGAACATAATATAAGTGTGGTCTAATCAGGGTTTTACAGAGCTGCAACATTACCTCATGGCTCTTGAACTCAATACCCCGACTAATGAAGGCCAACACACCAAATGTCTTCTTATCAACCCTATCAACTTGTGCAGCAACTTTAACGGATCTATGGACTTGGACCCCAAGATCCCTCTGTTCCTCCACACTGCTAAGAATCCTGCCATTAACCCTGTATTCTACTTTCAAATTCGACCTTCCAAAGTGAATCACTTCACACTTTTCTAGGTTGAACTCCATCTGCCTCTTCTCAGCCTAGCTTTGCATCCTATCAATGTCCCGTTGTAACCCTTGACAACCTTCTAAACTTCTACATGATCCATAACACCACCAACCTTCGTGTCATCTGCAAACATACGAACCCACCCTTCCACTTCCTCATCCAAGTCATTTATAAAAATCACAAAGAGCAGGGGTCCCAGAACAGATCCCTGTGGAACACCACTGGTCACGACCTCCAGGAAGAATATGCTCCATCTACAACAACTCTCTGCCTTCTATGTGTGAGCCAATTATCTTATGGCCTTAAGACTCTACAGCCTCAAAAGCCCATGTAGGATATAGCCAATTCATAAGACCTGTTACTTCTAAAGCCTGCTGTATTAAAAAGCTATAAATGAAAAGCTTGTATTAATTTTAGAAATGGAACCAGGAAGGTATCATTCTTGCATTTAGAAAAACACACACACATGGTTCATTAATGCTTTTTATAGAAGGAAAATTCAAAATTGGCACCTGGACTCAGTCTGGCCTCTACATGACTTGACCTCTGTACCAAAATGAGCCACATGTAGTATAGCAGGTCAAATTAATTCAGGGCAATAGGGGGAATGGCAGATAAATCCCAATGCGTCTCATAATAACTTTTCTTTTAAGTTTGGTTTCATTCCTTGTCTCTATTTCAATGCAATTATAACTTGGTGACCAGGCTTAAGCATTGTTTCAAGCAATATAATTTATTTTGGTTTATACTGAAGTCTCAAGCCTAAAAATTTAATCAAGTGCCAGATGTTTTTATGTGCTAGGTAATTAAACTGAGGTGTATGATTGATTTTGAAACATGATTCAATTGTCCCAGTACACGGTGAGCCCTAGAACGGTACAATTCCACACCCGCAGAACATGCAACAGTGAAGCCATTGGTGTGCAACACAAATTTGACATTGTTACAATATCTGACCTTGGAAGCATGATTGGAAAACAGGACAGGGCATAGGCCTCAACCAGGGAAGCAGGCCTGAACAGAATGAAGCAGGTTAATTGAGCGTTCCTTAAAGGGACAGAGATTACCAGCACCGTTGCTGCAGAAAATAACAATGGATTCAGCTCCGATGCAATGATGGACCAGATTCTTCTGCATTTCCCAGGTAAGGCCTCACTTTATTTGAAGCGGAAGGGATGGGAATGGAAGCCCAACCACTCTGATCCTCTCCCTTAACATACATTTCTGTTTGTGCAATGTCCCATACGGCAGGGTGCCTATTCCTATGTCTGTCCTTCACATTGCGTTACCAAACCGCATGCTATTTTCAGTTGATGGCTCCACTGTTATAAAAGCTCCAGGCGATGTGGGTTATCCTTCAGTTCAGTCCACAATGAGTACTGAACCCCAAAATTTGTAATTTAAATCATGAGGGGCATAGATAAGGTGAACGATCACTGTTTTTTACCTAGGATAGAAGAGTCTAAAACCAGAGGGCAGGAGAAAGATTTGAAAGGAACCTGAGGAGCAAGTTTTTCACACAGAGGGTGATGTGTAAATGGAACAAGCTGCCAGGGGAAGCTGTAGAAGCATGTACAATTACAACATTAATAGACATTTGGTAGGTAAAGGAAAGGTTTAGGGGGATATGGGCCAAAAGCAGGCAAATGGGACTAGCTCAGGTAAGACAACTTGGTCGGCATGGACAAGTTGGGCCAAAGGGCCTGTTTCCATGCTGTATAACTCTACATTTATACACAATAACTGTGTACAACCATGCCAGAGGCCCACAAATTGCCTCACTTACATACACAACTCTGTGTTCATGGTCCACATGTGAATAACACTGCCCCACAGTCTCAGATAAAACTGGTGGAAGTTCCTCCTCTACCCCTCCACTTCCCACCCCGCACCACACCATTGCAGCACACTTCTTTGATACAAAGTAGACCTAAGTGCTATATATGTACAGACTGGCACTCCAAAGCTCCTTTTATTTGGGATCACTAGTGGAAAACAAACAAGCAGTGTAACAAAACATATATTTTCTTTATTGTATATTTAATTAAATTGTTGTCCTGGACTTGCATATCTAACATCCTGTAAATACATATCTTTGTTGATTTACGTCACTGCTCCATTCAATAGAGATTTTTACCAGTAATGCAAAAGCAAAATACAATGTGCTGAAGGAATAGAGCGGATCAAGCAGCATCAGTGGGAGGAAAGAAATTGTCGACGTTTCAGGTTTCGACCCGAAACGTCAACAATTTCTTTTCTCCCACAGATGCTGCTCGACCCGCTGAGTTTCTCCAGCACATTGTTTGTTGCTCCAGATCCCAGCATCTGCGTCTCTTGTGTCTACAAAGCAAAATAGAATTATAGAACCATAGAACACTGCAGCACAGAAATCAGGCCATTCGGCCCTTCTAGTCTATGCTGAAACTTTATTCCACTAGTCCCATTGACCTGCACCCAGTCCATAACCCTCCAGACCTCTCCCATCCATGTATCTAGCCAATTTATTCTTAAGACTTAAGAGCATTTACCACATCAGATGGCAGCTCATTCCACACTCCCACTACTCTCTGAGTGAAGAAGATCCCCCTAATGTTCCCCTTAAGTCTTTCCCCTTTCACCCTAAAGCCATGTCCTCTCGTACTTATCTCTCCTAACCTAGATGGAAAGAGCCTGCTCGCATTTACTCTGTCTATACCCCTCATAATTTTGTAAACCTCTATCAAATCTCCCCTCATTCTTCTGTGCTCCAAGGAATAAAGACCTAACCTGTTCAATCTTTCCCTGTAACTCAACTCCTGAAGACCTGGCAACATTCTAGTAAATCTTCTCTGCACTCTTTCAATCTTACTGATATCCTTCCTATAGTTAGGTGACCAGAACTGCACACAATACTCCAAATTTGGCCTCACCAATGTCTTATACAACCTCACCATAACATCCCAACTCCTATACTCAATACTTTGATTTATGAATGCCAGGATGCCAAAAGCCTTCTTTACAACCCTGTCTACCTGTGACGCCACTTTCAGGGAATTATGTATCTGAACTCCCAGATCCCTTTGTTCCTCCGCACTCCTCAGTGCCCTACCATTTACTGTGTATGTCCTACCTTAATTTGTCCTTCCAAAATGCAACACCTCACACTTGTCTGCATTAAATTCCATCTGCCATTTTCTGGCCCAGTTTTCCAGTTGGTCCAGATCCCTCTGCAAGCTTTGAAAGCCTTCCTCGCTGTCCACAACGTCTCCAATCTTAGTGTCGTCAGCAAACTTGCTGATCCAATTGACCACATTATCATCGAGATCATTGATGTAGACAACAAACAACAATGGACCCAGCACAGATCCCTGAGGCACACCACTAGTCACAGGCCTCCAGTCTGAGAAACAATCATCCGCTACCACTCTCTGTCTTCTCCCACACAGCCAATTTCGAATCCAGTTTACAACCTCTCCATGGATACCTAGTGTCTGAACCTTCTGAACTAACCTCCCACGTGGGACCTTGTCAAAGGCCTTACTAAAGTCCATGTAGACAACATCCACAGCCTTTCTTTCATCTACTTTCTTGGTAACCTCCTCGAAAAACTCTACAAGATTTGTTAAACACGATCTACCACGCACAAATCCATGCTGACGATCCTTAATCAGCCCTTGGCTGTCCAAATACTTGTATACCCGATCTCTCAGAACACCTTCCAATAATTTACCTACTACTCATATCAGGCTCACCGGCCTGTAATTACCTGGTTTACTTTTAGAGCCTTTTTTAAACAACAGAACAAAATGAGCTTCCCTCCAGTGCTCTGGCACCGCACCTGTGACTAAGGACATTTTAACTATATCTGCCAGGGCCCCTGCAATTTCTACACTAGTCTCTCTCAAGGTCCGAGGAAATATCATGTCAGACCCAGGGGATTTATCTACCTTTATTCGCTGTAAGGCAGCAAGCACCTCCTCCTCTTTAATCTCTATATGTTCCATGACACTGCTGCTTGTTTCCCTTCCTTCCATATCCACTATGCCAGTTTCCTGAGTCCCTGAGTCCAACAACAATAATGTTGATGCTGAAAACTTGAAATAAATCAGAAAATGCTGGCAATTCACAACAGGTTAGGCAGCTGCAGTGGAGGTTTGCTAAGTATTTCCAGCTTCCTCTGCTTTTATATGAGATCTTTGCCAGAATTTGAGAAGTAATGTGGGAATGTTCTATGATCATTCGGCTAAGACATAGAAATTTGTTGGTTTACTGGAAGATAATGAAGAAGACTTCATTTGTATGCCAGATAAATGTGCCAATCTTACCAAAATGCAAATATTTACATTCTTTTGTTGACATGTAGTAATTTTCCAATCAATCATGTAAACTTCCAAGTTCTGCTGAAGGATACCTGCAACTCCAGTGAAAGATCATAAAGCTAAAACATTAATGCTATTTCTCTCTCCATAGATGCTGCCTGACCTGCTGAATATCTCAGCAATTCCTGTTTCTTTGGCAATGCCAGCCTTCGACTCCGGCACCTGCTGAATACGTATATCAAGCATTTTCTGGATTTGATACACAATGTACAATGTGCTTTGGAGATACTCATTTAACATTTGTTTACAGTCCTTCAGTAAAATCTCAAATATAATTGAGCATCTTTTTCTTTATTCAACCTGTGTAAATGGAATGAACTGTGTGACACATTTTATACTTTGACAAGAGCAAGACAAGGCCACTTTGAAATTACAACCTTCGACCCAGCAAAGTACAAATGCAGCATTCTCTGAGAAATGCAATTTGATTCATTTATCTTTTATGTTTTATTCGGGAGCTGAATGACCTTAAAACTACTTCTAGCAGTCTGAAGTTTAATATCTTAAAATAGTTTCACTTTAAAATAGTTTCATATCTTCAAAAAATGGTGATGAGTCTTTAAAGCAATAATTTAAATTTGGAAAAATCGGCAAGACACCTTGGCTTTGAAACTTATTTGTTCCAGCTTTTTCTGTTTTTATTTTGAGATTTTTGCCAGGATTTGTGAAATAAGGTGGTTATGTTCTACAATCACCCCTCCTAAGAAGTAGAAATTTTCTGGTTCTCCAGGGTATGATCAAAGAGACTTTACTTGTGTGTTAGATAAATGTGGCGACCTTCCTTATATTCAGATAAGTAAAACTCAAATGATCCACGATCTGATTGTTTGGAAATTCTGATGGTTTCACATCTGGCTCACTGGATGCTAATTCCACACACCTAGGCCCTGATTCCTGCTCTCCCTTTAAGCTCAAGCAGCCTCAGTTCCCACACTCTCCTTAAACTTACCAGGGTCCTAGATCCTGTGCTCCCTTGAAACTCACCAGGCCCCATTAAAGTTACTAGGTTCACTGGTAAATTTATTATACTCCTGCGTAACATGTAAAAATAAGTGAATTAAATGCGTGTTTGAGTATTAATTGAGGATAACATGTAATAGTCCAGAAAGTCCAGCACCAAAGTCCTGAGCATGCCAGACTCTGTTAGAGTCTTACTGTGATTGTACTCTCATGTTGAGGTTTAGTAAGTTTCCAGCCAACTTGTAAGCTTTCAAGTGCACTAAATCAACAGGGTATACCAGGCCAATGTATATTTGGTGCAAGGGCCTGTCACTGCCATCAGCCTTTCACATTTAGTGCAAAGGCCTTCCTTCTGCTAATCCACTGTCTCATTTTAACTCAGCACGCCAATGATCCTCAGCATCCAATCACAATCCCCACATCACTACAAACCTTACCCCTGACCCTGATAGATGTTCATCCGCCTGCCCTGGCTTCTTTCCAATGCATGCCCTCAACCTCCCCCACCAACTCACAAAATTTCCCTTATGACCTGCAATATCCCTGAGTTCCTATGCTATCGCCACAATGGAGATCACAATGAAAAAATATTGTTGCAAGGGCAATGCAATAATTACTGTACTTTCCAATGGACAGGGCAAAGTCATGAATTTTATTCTAAAAAAATCTAACCACTGAGCCTGGTAGCATGTAGTTACCAGAGGGCGTGATAAAGGCTACTTAATGTGTTTTTTCTTGAAGTTGTTTGTTGACAACTTATAACACAGCATTGATTCTGACAGC
The DNA here is from genome assembly GCF_009764475.1 of Pristis pectinata. Classification (NCBI taxonomy): domain Eukaryota; kingdom Metazoa; phylum Chordata; class Chondrichthyes; order Rhinopristiformes; family Pristidae; genus Pristis; species Pristis pectinata. The sequence continues at coordinate 39,115,965 of NC_067408.1, read as the reverse complement.
TGATGTTTCTTCTGATATTCAATGATTTAATTGACCTGCCAGAATAGATAGTAAAAGGACATTAAATTACTAACATAAATCACAATATAATAGGTGTTAATCTCCCGGGTGATACAGGCGCTCAACAAAGAAATGCCCAGCTGGTTTTATTCCAATTATCGAAATCTTACTGGGCCAGGTTTTGCCGAAAAAAATAATTGCCCCTGAATGACACAAGCTATTATTGGTTCATAAATCAGCCTGCAACTTGAGGTAAGCAAAATATATTGTGATTGTGAATCACCTCAAGCTCTCAGCTAATTTGCACTACTCTGCTGTGAGCCTCATGTAAACAGTTTGTGGTTAACCTCCCTGAAGTTGCTGCATTTGGACATTAATTACCCATTAAACTTGACATAGAAAATTACATTTTATAATTAGTAGTGTACATAATTGATGTGGATTTGTTAAACAAACTTTTTTATCCAGCTGGTAATTGTTGAAGCCATATTCTTCTATGTTTTGATCTTGGTTGAATCTTAAAATCATTTAACTTTATTATTTTTTCTCTTTTGCTATTTTCCTTTGCCTCTCAATCCAGTCTCTCCCTCTTCTTTTTCAGTAGTTAATTTGATGTTGATTTAACTAATTCCTTCTTCTATTCCTCTCAAACATCTAAATCCCAAAATCCCATTGATTAAGGAGCTTGATCTTCAAGCTCACAGACGCCCTGTTGCCCCTTGATCCACTGTCATCAGCTTGCACTTCCAACAAGGTTGTGGCCAACATATTTTAAAACCTGTGCATGAAAAGTGCAACAGAGCATACTCCAAGATGTCCCAATCCCACAGAATTTGTTTCAAAGTCTGTGAAATAAACTGGATGAGATAGAAGTGCAAGAGAATGATTCTATGATTTGCTGATGATGCCAAAGTAGAGAACTTGGCGAACTGAGACTGAATGCAATTGATTACAAGCAGATAGATGGAATGAGTACAGTTTTCATAAGTGGATTAACTTATGAAAACTTGCACCTGTTATCACCAAACCCTGCTCCTCATTGATCAGCAGGGTTTTCTTATTTATATAAAGCATCTTGTACCTCTCTGCCAACTTCTTCACTCCTCACTTTCCTTGCTGGTATTTGGTTTAACAAGAGCCAGCATCTTTTTCAAGTAGCTTGATCCATGTATAAGTTGTGATGGTGAATGGAGGTTAACTCAGAGACTTTAAGAGCCATATCTGCCATATACATCATAGACCATCTTGATACTCTGTTCACCAGACATGTCTGTACATGTTCACATTTGTTGGGAGGGTGCAGCTCCCAGCTTGGCAAGTTGAAACAACTGATATCATGGCTAGGAATAGCACAAAATTTATCTGGTACATATGACTCGGTAGTCTCTGTACTGTCAGGGAGTCTAAAATGCCTTGTTAACTGAGTCATCTGTGGCTCAGGGCCAGTATTTTTTAAAATTTTTTAAAAAATTTTATTTATAGCGTGGTAACAGGCCCTTCTGGCCCAACGAGTCCACGCCGCCCATTTTAAACCCAAATTAACCTACCTGTACGTCTTTGGAATGTGGGAGGAAACCAGAGCACCCGGAGGAAACCCGCGCAGACACAGGAGAACTTACAAACTCCTTACGGACAGCGACGGGAATCGAACCCCGATCGCTGGTGCTGTAATAGCGTCGCGCTAACCGCTACGCCACCGTGCCACCCCATTTCTGAATTATTACGAAGCTGTGGGATCAAGTCTCATTCCAGAGATCTGAGTGCAGTCTAGGATGAGACTCTAATGCCATTCTGAAGGAGTGCTGCACAGACAAAGCTTGCATCTTTTGGATGAGACATTAAACTGGAACTTATCTGTTCTTTTAAATGGACATAAAAGATCACATAGTAGAGATCAAGATTACCCATGGTCTCTAAACTGAGATTATTTATCAGCTACCATCCGTAAAAACACACAACGTAATGAGTATTTCTTTCTTTACACCTTCAGATAATCCATTTTTAAGAATTCTGCCTGTGTTTCATTTAATAATTTGGATAAAGAATGATTTTCCAAGAGCAACATTGTTAAAATGTATTTTTTACACTTTAATATAAGTACCTTTTGTACAAATCCACAGAACAAATAAGATGTTTTTGTCTGTGCAAATATATAATAACTGTTTCTAATTTCTCTTTGAAAGCAGATTGTTTCAATGGCATGAGATTACAAGGATAATAAAGAATCTCTTGCGGTTTGAGAAAATATTCCCATGTACGCTTGTTTCTTTCTCCTTCTGTCTTCATTAATTTTTTCTTGCTTATCTACGCAGGCCATGATGAACAACTTGAATTCACTGTGGGTCAGATTCTAGTTCACATAAATAAACAATGGCAGAAATTGTCAGAACAATTTTCAGATTGCACTTTCTTTCATTGTTATTTTTAATATTCTAATCCTAAAGATTTTAAAGTAGAATTGAAATTTGACATAATGAAATGAGCCCGTACTTCAAACATTTGTTTATGAATTATTATTCTGGCTAGCTTAAAGCAAAGTATTTGCCATTATATGTTTTTCTCACTTGGTGCTGACATTTTAGCTTTTCACCTCCCTTTTGGAGTAAGAAAGGGCTAAAACAAAAGAAGGGATTTGCATAGTTTTGGACTGCGATGAATGCTTCCACATTATTTGGGTATTATTTCAGACTGCTGCTCAATAAGGGCCTCCTTCTCCTATACCTCTCCTACAGCAGTGTGGAGAATTCTCAGCTGTCACATTCTGAGTTTGACTGCAGCCCACAATGAACAAGCGCCAAGTTTACACAGATCTTTTCTTCCCAGGAAACACTACTCGTGCAAAATGTGGGCTCCATATTACCAACCCTTGATAACTGTAGATACAAATTACAAATCAAGTCAAGAATAACAGATAACAAATAAAATCAGGAAGTGAAACAAATGATTTAACTGATACTTTTTGCAAGTTCTCAAATTTTTTTCAATGAAACAAACCAAGAAGTAAAGACTGTTTGTTTTTGATGAAATTGTCTTCCAAGGTGTGGTTATGATCTCAGAGTCTGTCAACAGACTATCTTAACTGCTATTCCATAGGGAAGCTATTCATCCATTGGAGCAGTACACTGATTGCAGAGGGTTGAATATCCAACGTCTCTGTTATAGAACCCAACCAGTTCAAGGAAGGTTTGGGAGGAGTTAATTGTGAAGGAAGGCTATAGAGGATCAGGCCTTGCATGCGACAATTTGTGAAGGCCAAAAGGAGCATCAATGCTCTTCCTGACCTCTCAAACATTATTTGCAAATTTGCTTATCTGAGCATATGCAGGAATGCTGGTGAGGCCCTTTCACACAATTTGTGTGCCTAATGCTTTGCCCTTTCTTCTTCAGTGTTTTGTTAAGGTCCTGTTAGCACAATATGACCAAGGTTTGTATGGGCTAAAGAAATTCCCACCTGATCCTAGAAGGCACTTGGAGCAAGCAAATCTATGGCCCAATTAGACTGAAGTTCAAATATACAGGGAGGCGAATGGTGGAATTCCAGGTCAAATCTCCATTAAAAAGAAGGTATTAGTTTCCTAGTGGGCTTAAAGGTGGATAGATCCCCACTGTCCAAAGAAAGGAATCTCAGGCTGTTATGGGATGCAAGGTAGAACATTGACAGAAATATTCAAATCTTCCTTGGCCAAGGTGAGGACAGCAAATGTGGTACCTTTATTCAAGAAGGCCAGCAGAGATAAGCCAGGTAATTACAGGCCAATGAGTCGAATGTCATTGCTCAGAAATTATTGGAAAAATTTATGAGGTGGGAGATCAATTTGCACTTGGAGAGGTAAGGATTAATGAAGGATGGTATGGCTTTGTTATAGCGTGATGCTGAATGATTAGTTTGATTGAATTTGATGAAGAGGTAACTAATTGGGTTGATGAGAGTAATGTTGTTGATGTATTTTACATGGACTCCGGTAAGGCCTTTGACATGTTCCCACATGGGAGACTGGTTCAAAAAATAACAGTGCATGGGTTCCAGGGCCATTTGACAAATTGAATTTGCAATTGGTTAGGGAATAGGAGGCAAATGGTGATAGTCAAGGGTTGTTTTCATGACTGGAAGCCTGTGACCTGGGCTGTGCCACAGGGATCAGGGCTGGGACCTTTACATTGACAATCTGGCTGCGAACATAGAAGGTATGGAGACACAAGAGACTGCAGATGCTGGAATCTAGACACACTGGAGGAACTCAACGGGTCAGGCAACATCTATGGCAGGAAATGGACTGTTGACATTTTGGATCGAGACCTTCAACTGGACTGGCTATGAAGGTATGATTAGTAAATTCACAGATGACACGACAATTGATAGTATTGTTGATAATGAGCAGATTAGTCTGTCCACAGAACAATTTTGATCAGTTGGTAATATGGCAGAGAAATAACAGATGAAATTTAACCCTGAAAAATGTGGGCTGATATACTTTATGAGGGCTGATGAGGCTGATGAGGCTGGGAAATACACCATGAATGGCAGTACCCTAAGAAGTACTGAGGAACAGTGGGACCCTGGTGTACATGTCTACCACACTTACATAAAGTGGTTAAGAAGGTATAAGGGACTCATGCCATCATTATCTGGGCCTTAGAAGTTAAGAGCAGGGAGGTTTTGGTACAACTACACAAAATATTAGTTTGGATACAGTTACATTACTGTGTGCAGTTCTAGTCACTGTACTAAGGCAAAGACGTGATTGCATTGGGGAGGCTGCAAACAAGATTCATTAGACTTTCAGCTTTGAGAAGAGACCAGATGGTCCTGAGCTTGTTTTTCTTGCAGTGAAAGAGGCTGAGGGGTACCTGACTGAGCTTCACAAAATTATGAGGGATATCGAGAGTGACAAACCTTTCCCCATAGCAGAGGTGTCTAGAAACAGGGGGTATATGTTTAAGGTAAGTGATAAGTGATTTAGAGGGGATGTGAGGATGAATACTTTCACCCAGAGGGTTGTTGAAACCTGGAATCCACTCCCTTAGAAAGAAGTGGAGGCAGAGACCCACAACAGCTTAGAAATATTTATATGTGCTATTGAAATGCCTGAAGTATATAAGGCTACTGACCAAGTGCTGGAAATGGGATCAGTATAAATAGGCTGGCATGAGTGTGATGGACTGAAGGGTCTGTTTCCATACTATATAACTCAATGTCTCTCTGTAGATCTCTAGAAGTTGACAGAAACTTAGTAATGAGTATGCTATTTAATAACATTATCACCCCCTCCCTGACAAGCAAAGGGGACAAAAACTGATACCATTTAGTGAGTTTTAGTGTTGTTTACTTCCTGATGACAGCCCCAGTGACCAAAGCTTGGGAAGTGGACTATAATTTAAAACATTTCTTCATTTTGCATTGAGGAGAACTAAACTTATTATACCAATCATAGTCATTTGAGTGGTTAAAAAGTTATATAAAAGAATGGAACGGGGTGAGTGGGGGAAGGGGAAGAGGACTAGGAGTTACACATCAATTCAGCTATACTCATGAATAATATTTTTGTTTTCATTCTGCTAATCATACTGTGGTTATCTTAGTGATTTCAATAATTGTGCTACTACCACAAGATTCCATCTTGTTGAAAAGATTTTATTTTTTCAGTTCCCCATCTCAAAAGTGGTAAATGTTATATTGTTTTTTAAATAGATGGAATGTTCGAACATAATGAGAAACAGAAAATCATGCAAGTATAAACTAACTATTTCCTGAGTATGACTATTGAAATTAGACATTTAGTTTAAATTCAAGTTGCTTTGCTGCAGGAAGATCTATATAAATAGAAATGCTTTAAAAAATGTATTAAATTAAAAGTAAGGTTTGACGTTTCCCCAGAAGTCCATCTTTCATTGAGGTGAAATAAGCTGAATGAGGAAATACTATCATGTTGTTATGAGCACACAAAAGATATATTTTGCACAATAAAATACATGACAGAAGAAGAGTGAATTAATGTTGCTTTCACCTAAGACAAATGCTTTAGGTGAAATTAGGTTGTAATGGCCTGGGTTCCTGATTCTGTGAAATCGACACAGTTTAGAGATCAGTGGTATATTTTACAGATTTGGTACATGGCTACATTCATGAATTCAGGATTTATTTCTCAGAGGCAAGGAATAAACCATTGGCTGAGAAGGTAAATGGGACTGATGGGATTGCTCTGAAGAAAACAAAATGGATGGCACTGTGGCTGTTCCTGTAATCTGGATTCAATCCTGACCTCTGGTGTTGTCTGCATGGAGTTTGCACATGATCCCTGTGACTGTATTGCCTCTTCCTGGCTACTCAGGTAATCTCTCCTATCACAAAGATACACTAGTTAGTCAGTTAATTGGCTATCATAAATTGCCCCTGGTATAGTCGGCAAATTTGGGTGGAGTTGATGAGCAGGTTGTACGAGAAAGTAAGTGAGGGAAAGGGATTGATCTGAGAGTCAGCATAGAATTGATGGGCTGAATTCCTCCCTGGGTGTCAGGAAATATAGTAGTATGAAAAACACATGGAAATCCTCATTATTTGTTATAGACGAGGGTCTGGTAAAACTGGGCAAAAATGAAAATTTACATGTTGCTTCAGCTTCAGTAGGTCTGGAGATTGTGGAGAGAAATAACCACTTTAGGTGACACTTGGAACCAGGAAGGAGGATGCTGAGAGCAGGGATAAAGGATGCTGTTGGCAAGATGTGACATTTAACGTCTTTGGAGCCTTAGCTTTTAATATTTATATTGAAAAGTTGGAAGAATGAACAGAGGGCTGTGTATCCAAGTTGCAAATGTCACTCTAGTTAGCCAGCAATGCAATGAGATTAAAAAGGCAGATGGACAAATTAAAGCAAAACTAAGGGAGGTTAGGCTCCATGTGGGGTTATCCACTTTGAATCAAGAAAGACGGATTCAAATATTTCCATAATTGTGAGAGATGGAGCTCTCAACGAGCAAAATGATTTAATTGCCTGTGTACATAAAACTAAAAGAAAGTGTACAAATACAAAAAAATCCAAAAATGCTTAAGGAATCTTATCACAAGGCAGTTGAAAGACAAAAGATGAGGAAATATCGGACCTTCATCATTCACCATCTACATTAAAGTATTTATCATTGGAAAGATATGTTGGCCTTAGAGGACATGTAGCATAGATTTAGCAGAATGATACCAGGGCTTAAAGGTTTAATTTCAGATAGGTTACATAAACTTTGCTTCTATTCCCTTCAATTTAGAAGACTAAGGAATGATCTAATTGAAGCTCTACAACTGATAAAAGGATTTAGTTGGGTAGGTCGAAAGAAACCATTTCCTTTGGTAGCAGACATAATCTTAAATGAGAAATGGACTACGAAATAATGAAATTAGGAAGCACTTTTTCTTGCAAAAGATAGTAGAAATCTGGAATCCTCTTTCCACAAATGACCTGAGGATGTTAGATCAATTTAATTTTTCAATAGCAAGACTGATTTTTTAATAATATGTTATGAAGGAAAGAAGAGCAAGTGTAATCAAAGTCTAGATCAGTCATGAGATAATTAAATGGCAGAACAGTCTTGTGGGGTCTGAATCGTCTATTCCTGGCGTATCTTGAGTCATTTGTTAGCTGCATTACTGCAAGGGGTAAATATAGTTTGTGATAATGAAGGATATCGATCTAGTGAATCCACACATTGTCATGTTATTTCTTGGAAGATGGATTGAAACCAATCTAGATAGCAAGATTAAAACCACCTGTCTGCACTAGCTTGCTGGGTGTTGAATGAAATCAGTTTTACAGTCTGTATCCAGGAATAGGTCTTTTTTGTGATAAGGAGTCAGCTTAACATTGTGCTGGTAGGGACAAAGTGAGGCTTGGCTAAAAATCTATTATGGTTGGTGCCTGACTGACACTGAAGTATGCCCACCCAGCTGAGATATTGAAACAATCCAATTGAACCCCTGCCCAATGAGAGTCATTACCTTCACAAAAGAAGGGGAGAAAATTGGAAGAAAGGGTATTTCAGAACTACAGTTTTACCATCTTACCTCACCACTATTTCCACTATAATCCTGAAACATCTGCAAAAAGGCACGTCCTTTGATATTGAAGAGAAATCCTGCAGCATAAAATTCAGCTGGGGAAATGGTATGCTCCCCATCCATATCAAACAGGTCAAAGATGGAGCGAGAATGACGATAAAGAAACTGCTGCTCCATTTTATCCTGTAACATTTAAAACAAATAGTGATTGTGTGCACGGGTGCCATTTACCAGAACATGCTGTAATTTGACTTTATTGGTCTTCAAGAGCTGTATTTCAGAGCCCTTGAAACAGGAAGAATTCTGCACAATTAAATAACTTTGATGGAAGAGACCTAAGTTACAGATCACTGAGAAAAACATCTAAAGACACGGAAGGCATTCTTGTCTCACTATTGGATTCATATCACCATGAAATAAATATATTGAGTGATAACTGGGCTCCTTTTACCACTTATAGTCAGTGAAAGACTTTACAGTTGACATGGGAAAGGAGCTGGAGTCAAATGTCAGTGCTCAGACCCTTTATAATGGACATAAAATTCTGGTGACAATGGGTTCAGGAGTTTGCACTCCAAATGCCCTGCAGCCCCTCAACTCAACCAAACCACATCCTGCAGTGCAGCTTCACATCCTCCATCAGAAACTCACCCACCTGCCAGGAACACGCCTGTTTTACCCATAGCTGTATAATGCACCCATGAGTGCTCATATTGATGTATTTAATGGATTAGTGGAAGCAGAATATTCAAAATTTTAGAATATTTCAAAAGCTACTTGAGGAATAAAGGGTTTATATTTGGCCAACACAAGAATCTTTCTATGAATTTCCTTTTAGAATGATATGGCCCAATGATTTTTCTTTGACTTCAGTTTACTGTCCCCTAACCATAAGGTTATTTACATAGAACATAGAATATAAATCACTACAGCACAGTACAGGCCCTTCAGCCCACAATGTTGTGCCGACATTTTATCCTGCTCTGAGATCTATCTAAACCTTCCCTCCCACATCACCCCCCATTTCTCTATCATTCATATGTCTATCTAAGAGTCTCTTAAATGTCCCTGATGTATCTGCCTCCACAACCTCTGTAGGCAGTGCTTTCCACACGCCCACCACTCTCTGTGTAAAAAACTTACCCCTGACATCCCCCTTATACCTTCCTCCAGTCACCTTAAAATTATGTCCCCTTGCATTAGCCATTGTCGCCCTGGGAAATCCAACATTTTCTTTACTGTCGGAGACAAGAGGTTTGATGGAAGCACACTATATGAGGCTGCTCCAAACGGGATGAGCTTTGCCCTGTGCTAGCGTTGTCTCTGCGCCTTCTGCAATGCATATGGAAGAGATATGCATCAGAGGTCCATTTAGGTATAAAATCAAAATGCAAAGGAAGCAGACCTAGCAACTGAACCAAGCCCGAGTGTTCGTGGTTTTTTTCCATAACCGATCCAAACCTAACCCAGAGGTTTTTAAGGAAAAATGAGAGAAGAAAGAAGACTTTCTATGCCACATGCATTTTTCTATTGAACATGAACAAAAGACACACGCAGCAATGCTGAGAAAATTGTACTGACCTGAATAAAGTGCCGAGCTGGGCTGGCACTGGAGAATCCAAACCTGATCCAATCACAAATGTTTTATCAGAATAAATACCCAATTGACCCAATATGAACCCAATACAGGTTTGAGGTAGGTAGCCAGACTCTAGTTTGGTTAAGATTAGAATGCATTAGGGGGGGTTTCATGTTGTGTCACAGGCTTACCCCAATATCATTAACGTTTATTTTGGGCCAAAGACCTTGTTCCTGTGCTGTACTGTTTCCATTCCAAATTTTACACTCCAACATATTGCTTATTGAGCATAAAATTTATATCATAGACTCACTATCTCTTCTTGTCATTGCACTTAAAGGACTTAAAGGCCATAAAAAGGACCTGCACCTTTTTGTATATCAATGGAGTAGGAGAAGTATGTAAGTAACAGAAATTAGTGATGGGAAGTCGTCATGGTTGTGGCTACCCCTCGAGGTCGAGGATGATGGTCTTCGTTCCGTTGATCAGAAGTAGCCCACAGAGCAAAGACGCCTGTGCGTGTATTTGTTTAATGTGTACTTGATGTTGCACTGCAAAAAGCACACGATACTTCACAAATCAACCAATTGATTCCAATGGCATGGAGACCATGACGAATGGAGCTGATGGATTTGTTGCAGCTTTCATCCGCCTTCACAGCCATTGAGTTTGAAATAACTTCATCAGCCTGTTCCACCGTTGAGGTCTTGGTTGAATTGTTCTTTGTCAGGGACCTCACCTTCGACCTTACCGCCATGGGTGACCCTACCAGAAGCATAGCTCCAGACAGCATCGCTCTCGGGATCTCAGGACCACACAAGCTTCTCCACCACGGCAAGGTGACAATCCATGGAGAAGGATGGGAAGTAGGATAAATTTTAATGTTCTACTTATGTTTTTTTCTCTTTTGGGGGAGATACACCTCTTAAGAAAACATGTGGGTGTAGAAATACTGTCATGCAGCACCATATTTACATGTTCTACAGAACTAAGTTTCTTAAGAAAACCTGTTGGTAACCAAAGTATAGTCTAAAGCCCAAAATGTAGAATAAGGTTTTTCACACAGAGGGTGATGACTGTCTGGAATGAGCTGCCAGAGGAAACGATAGAGACAGGTACAATTACAACATTTAAAAGGCATTTAGAGAGATACATGGATAGGAAGGGTTTAGAGGGATATGTACCAAATGCAAGCAAGTGGGACTAGCTCAGGGAGGCAACTTGATTGGCATGGATGAGTTGGGCTGAAGGGTCTGTTTCTGTGCTGTATAACTCTAATACTAAAATAAATCCATACCTTGTTGGCAATTATGATGCAAATTAACATGTAAAACTCATCAAATCCAATCTCCCCTGAGGCTCTCCAATCAAACATAATGAAAGTCTTTCTGATGTGTTGTCTGCTCATGTCTGTGATGCATCGAAGGAAGTGAAAAAACTGAACATCTGAAAGATAAACGTGAAAGGGAATGTGCTGTGAAGGTTGTTGAACATGTTTCAGGATTACAGATCTCTTATTGCTTTGCAATTAAATCTCCTTTATATGGCACCACACAGGGATATTCCTTTCCTATTCCCACAAGTAGTGGATAATTGGAATTGGCAGAAAGCTTGCACCCTTTTCTTGTACATGAGGTAAGGCATTACCATAGGCTGAGAATGAAGAACAATTAAAAACAAGTAATCTGAATTAGTATTGAATTTAACCCTTTTTGATGTTTGAGGTCAACTTATATTTGAAATTAACAAGAGGGGGCAAATCCTATCAATTCCAGCAGATCATTGGAGTGTTATATTGACCTTTTTTTCATAAGTCTATAATTTTGGAAGATTTATAGCGGATCGATTCTGAAATTCTGATAACACTGGAGAGGGTACAGAGGAGATTCACCAGGATATTGCCTGGATGGAGCGTTTCAATTATAAGGAGAGACTAGGTCTGTTTTCCCTGGAGTGGAGGATGTTAAGAGGGGACGTGATTGAGGTATATAACATTATGAGAAATATAGATAGGGTAGATTGCAGGAAATTAGGGTAAGGGGTAAGAGATTTAGAGGGGATCTGAGGGTGACCTTTTTCAGCCTGAGAGTGGTGAATACCTGGAATATATCGCCTAAGAGAGTGGTGGAAGCAAAGTCAATGACAGCATAAATGTCTAGATGAGCACATGAATTGCATTGGTATAGAAGGCTAGCGGCCAAGTGCTGGAAGATGGGATTAATACAGATGGTTGTCCACTGGTCGGCATGGATGTGATGGGACAAATGCCTGTTTCCATGCTGTATGACTCAATAACTCTAGGTAGAACCTTTCAGTGCTGAATATGCACACTTATCGAACCACACCAAATAGGCAACAGCAAGCTCTCTCAGAAGTGATTATCTCCACTAAAAGCCTGTCCTTGGGTATTGGTCAGCCACTTTCAAATCTGCCAGCATCACCGTTCTCAGAAATCTACCTTGACACCTCTTTTCTTGCAAGTTACTACTCATTGTCAACTTCTGTGTTCTAACCAAAGCCCTTGATTGAATTATCATTCTCCATATTCATGCCTATCTTTGCTTTATGTTTGAATACCCCAATTTTCTTTTCAGCCTTGACAGAATGTTGAGGTGGCCTTTATCAAAGTGTTAAATGACATTCATTATCACCATAACTGCTGAAGACTGTACATTTTCATTCTTCTTGACCTATTCACAGCTTTCCGGACAATTGGCCACTCTCTCTTCCCCATTGGTTTTCCTCAAGGATTGATTCTATTCTCATCTACAGGTTACTCCTTGGTGGGATGACTCAGAGACACAACATCATGTCCTGCATGTGTGGTGATGACATGAAGCACTCCCTCTCAAACACCTATTGGATCATTCTGTTGTCTTAGATATGGCATACTATTTATCTGACATCAACTATTGGATGTGTATAATTTCCTACTACTAAACATGGGCAAGAATGAAACCATTCTCAAGCCATAGAGTACACAAACAGGCCCTTCCATGCCATCTTTACAAATCCCATTTTCCAGCACTTGGCCCATAGTCATCTAAGCAGTATCATTTCAAGTGCTCATCTAAATGCTTCTTAAATGCTGTGAGAGTATCTGCCTCCACCACTCCCTCAGGCAGCGAATTCCAGATTCTAAGCACCCTCTGGGTGAAAAAAATTGTTCCTCAAATCTTGTCTAAATTTCCTACCCCTTCCTTTAAACCTATTGCCTCTGGTTATAGACACCTCTGATAAAAGGGAAGCTTCTCAATATCTACCATATTTATGTTCCTCGTAAATTTGAATATGTCAGTCTGATTCCCCCTCAGCATCCTTCACTCCAAAGAAAGCAAACCCAATCTATCTAGGCTGTCCTCATATTTGAAACACTGCCACTCAGGCAACATCCTGCTGAATCTTCTCTGCAGTTCCTCTTGTGTAATCATATCTTACAAACCCAGCTTCCTAGCCACTTTTTCCATCCCAGGAACTGGCCTGTAGACAAACCAGACCATTTACAACTTTAGTGCTGTGTTTGTTACGGAGATGAGTTTTCATCCATGTGTCCATCCATCACTACAGCTGCCTATTTCCACATTGAGTTCTACCCTTGTTCCACTCTTGAAATCTTCATCTATCCTGTTATTACCTCAAGACTTCATTTTACTGATACTGTGCTTCCAGCTCCAATCCACTACCCTACATAACCATGTGCTCTTCCAACCCAATGCTCCATTCTTAACTTGCAAGGAGTCCCATTAATTCATTATGCCTTTGCTTGCTTCATTACACTGGGTGCTGGTCCAACAATGCCTTGATTTCAAAATCCACGTCCTTGTTTTTCAAATTCTTTCTCAACTTTCACCAACTACCAACCCCAGCACTTTCTGTGAAACAGCTTCCAGCACTACAAGCCTTCAGAATTCATTATTCCTCCAATCTTACCTCTTGCAATCTCCTCATGTTAATTGCTTTGCCATTGCAGGCCATACTTTCAGCTGCTTTAGTCCTGAACTCTGGAAGTCTCTCTCTAAAATTCTCTACCTCTCTTTGTTTAAGGCATTCCCCACATGCACCTCCTTGTCCAAACACTTCTTCATCTGCACTACCATCTTTTTTGTAACTTGGTCTCCAATTTTGTCAATCTTTTGTTTGATCATATCTACGTTAAGTTCCCTGGAACTTTCATTATGTTAGTGTTACTACATAAATGTAAGTTGCTGTTGAACATCTGTGCTTCAACCCAGAGTGGTCAAAGGGAAAAAAATGAACTGCGTAGGCACTTGTAAGACAATTTGTTTGTATCCTTGACAATCTAGCACTTTCTTAGTATGGTTTTAACATCTATCTGAATTTTATGGTTCAATTCATAGTGGAAGTTGAACTCACATCACCTTAACAAAAAGCCAGAAGTGCAGCCACCTAAGCCAAGTCAACAGCTGAAGAACACAACCAGAATATCTCTGGATTCATTTTTTACTGCTGAAAATATTCAATATTAAAGTTAATTTTCTTCCTGGGATTTTATCTTACCGTTTAAAGTCCTGCTGTCATGAACATCCAAAAGTTTAAAATACTCTAAAAGGAGCACAGTATTCCTAACTGACAGCAAGACATGAATTTTGTCAAGATACAAAAAATTGAAAATAAATCCAGGCTTCAGTTTCATTTTGAAAGTCGCATTACCAGGTTTAGTGACAGAGATACAAACTCTAATTTCACTGTTGTCAAACTGAGTAGTCTAGACAAGTCTGAGGTAAACGGAAATGAATCCTACTGTTAAATAACAAAGATGTACAGTTCTGATCCATGTTTTGTGATGCGATAAATTAGATTACTTTCAAAGGTGTATTCTATTTTGTCATACAGCATGACTTCACAATGGGACTGTACAGTACTGACATAATTTAAAATTAACCAACGTTTATGGTAAATGGGTCTGCAGTTTTGCTCACTACAGTGAAGAAATGGGGAGACTACTGAGAATTTCTTTTTGTGATCATAAATCTACTTTCAACCCCAATGTTTCATCTGTTCCACAGTTCTGTACTTGGTTAAAATAAGAAGTAAACATAAACCTTAACAAGTTACTACCTTATTAGTAGCTACTGAAACTAGGTAGAGAAATGTATGCACAACTTTCAGGGCATAAATTGACCAAGATGGTAATTGTGACATAGAATCATACAGCATAGAACCAGGCCCTTTGGTCCAACTTGTTACTTAGTTACAACTAGTTTAATTCCATGAACAGTGGAATTATATTGTTTTTTTTACACCGTTCAAGAAATAGTCGTTTATCAACTTTGACCCATTAGATTATGTAGAGGCAAATGGATAAAATTATACTAGTGAATACTGGTGCAGAAAAATGAATATTCCACTAACTAATTAAACCAAGGGATACCTTTGCAGCTACTTGAGTGGCCAACAACAACAGTGCATGGTGAGGATCAAGCACCCAGAGTAAGGGTACAAACACCCAGTTTCCTACCTGTTCAATGCTGACATAGAGCAAGTCAAACAGAAGAACTGGTTTTAGAGACAACAACTACCACCCTGAATGTACCATCTATTCCTTAACAGTGATTATGTCAGCCCATCTTAGTACAAAGAAAGGACATGGATAGCACTTAAACGCAGGCATCTCCCCTTCAACTTCAACAGCTCCTTGAACTTCAACAGCACAACTGGCACAAAGTTCCTCATAATCAATGGCTTCCATATTACCATTAGCCAGGGATGAAATGGAGCAGCCACATCATATTGAGGCTACAGGTAAACTGTAACAAGTGATCCTACAAAAGAGAAACTCATCTTCTGACCCCTCAAAGCCTCTGTCCTTTCTACAAGATAAGATAAGATAGCTTTATTAGTCACATGTACATCGAAACACACAATGAAATGAATCTTTTGCGTAGTGTTCTGGGGGCAGCCCGCAAGTGTCGCCACACTTTGGGCGCCAACATAGCATGCCCACAACTTCCTAACCCATGCGTTTTTGGAATGTGGGAGGAAACCGGAGCACCCGGAGGAAACCCACGCAGACACGGGGAGAATGTACAAACTCCATACAGACAGCAGCTGGAATTGAACCCAGGTCACTGGCACTGTAAAGCGTGATGCTAACCGCTACACTACCGTGCCTGCCCCCAGACTCAGGTTAAAATTGTTCAACATGAGAAAGTGGATGCTTCTACTTATTCAACCTAAAATGCTGACTGTTAACAAGTTCAATTTCTATAATTGGAAAAACCTTTGTTGTGCTTCACATTGTGGTACATCCATACACATCATTAAGTTGACATAATTTTCTTCTTTTATTTTGAAGATACATACTTTGCACTGACCTTCATGGAGGAAGTTAAATGTAGTGATGATCACATTTTGAAAATAAAACAAATTATTTCATGAATTATTTTTGGAATCCTGTTCACTTTTTTGTGGTTTTGTTCCATACTGTGTAACAAATTTTGATGAAAAGATGATGTAGGATGCAAGTTGGTGCAATGAACAGTAATACTCCCCTGGAAGCAGAAGGAAGCCAACAAAAAAAGAGTTCTGTCAGAATTCCAGAATATAAAACAGATCATTCCTGTGTTTGGAACAGGACAACACGCTGATTGGTTTGTGAGTATCACTACTTTAGTTTCACCTCTAAGTTAGGAGAGTAGTTTAAATGAACAAACTATAATAGTTTTCCTTCATGTCATCAGTTAGAACAGCTCCAAGTAGGTGGACTTGGAGCATGAGGGGCATGGGCTAAGAGTTATGTGGTTAGCACATCACAGGAGGTGGTCACCTCGCAGCTCAAATGTGTTTTAAGCTGTGGAGTGACCACAGGAAAGTGCTGCCAGAGTCTCCTGAGCACAGCACATTCTCTAATAAGTGATGAACTTTGAGTACTTGAAAAAATTATAATTCTGTGTCAAGTGCAGCTAGAGCAAGGAGCACAGCAAGATGAGTGATTCAACAGAACCTGGTGGGAGTAGGAAAGCATTGGTGATAGTCAGTAACGAGGGGCAAGATTTGGGCACTGAAGCATGTAGATAGTCACAGACATGATTACATAGTGGTAAGTTGC
The DNA here is from genome assembly GCF_009764475.1 of Pristis pectinata. Classification (NCBI taxonomy): domain Eukaryota; kingdom Metazoa; phylum Chordata; class Chondrichthyes; order Rhinopristiformes; family Pristidae; genus Pristis; species Pristis pectinata. Next base: position 39,099,273 of record NC_067408.1, on the reverse strand, counting down.
CGTCTTGGTCCTTGGATCAAGGATGTCACGAAGTAGCTGCAGAACATTTTGACAAGGGGAAGATGATCAGTCAAAACTCATGGTAAACATCAGTACCAATGAGCAGGAGAAAAAGACAAGTTAGGTCCTGCAGATTATCAGAGCTAGGAAAGTGAGTTCATAAAAAGTACTTCAAAGGTAGTAATCTCCAGATTGCTAATGATGCCACACCCTAGTGACTATAAAAGTAGATAAATGCAAATGAATGTGTAGCTAGAGCGATATAGGAGGAAGGGTTTTACATTCCTAGGTCATTAGGATCAGTTCTGGGGAAGATGGTAAATATTAATTAGACCCACAATTATAATACCATGCGCAGTTCTGGTCACCACATTACTAGAAGATTATGATGGTACGTGGTCAGTTTTGGGGCTGGAAAATTTTACTTATAAAGAGAGGTTTACCAGGCAGTTTTCTTTAGATCAAGGGAGGGAGAGGGAAGGATTAGTTCAGGTGTATAAAATTAAAATGTAGTGAAAATGAAGGGCTGATTTCCTTTAGTAGAAGCATCAATAACTAAATTTAAGATGATTGGTAGATGGATCAGAGGGACGTTCAGGAAAAATGTTTGTATCCAAATAATGGTGGCGCCTAGAAATCATTGCCTAAGTGGGTTGTAGAAAGAAACATCTTCATCATATTTTAAAGGATGAGGGGCAACAGATCAAGAGTAGCAAAGTGGGCTGACTGGACTTCCACTTTGCCAGTAAATTCCCATGATTCTGTGGTTCTGATTACAAACCAGCTGTCCTCAGACTCAGTGGAGAGGCTGTTCTGCTGCAAAATGTGATTCTATTTTTTAAAAAATTTTATTTACAGCATGGTAACAGGCCCTTCCGGCCCAACGAGTCTGCGCCGCCCATTTTAAACCCCCATATTAACCTACCCGTACGTCTTTGCAATGTGGGAGGAAACCAGAGCACCCGGAGGAAACCCACGCAGACACGAGAGAACGTAAAAACTCCTTACAGACAGCGATGGGAATCGAAACCCGATCGCTGGCGCTGTAATAGCGTCGTGCTAACCACTACGTTATTACACATTTTAATTACTACAAATTTGCAATTGCAATCTAATATCCTCAGATCCTCTGAAATCCTGCTTAAATTATAGAACTGTACTTCAGTTTGTAGTTTGTCACACAGATGGTGAGAGTGAACTGGCAATTTGCTTGTCTTGCCAATTCAGCTGTTACATTGCAACTAATATTTCCGATTGGATGATTTCCATAAAACCCACAGCAGGTGACTTGGACTTGGTGGAGTCACTATGATTGAAGCTTTTGTTCTTTCCTGAAAAGACAGCACAAATATCTCTCTAGATCTAGTTCCCTACATACAATGAGGGTTGTCCAAATATTGAGGCCAGATCAACAACAGGGTGATGAAGAACTCATTTGATATACAGTTGGCACAAAATACAACCTATGTTACAATAGACCTTTCGTTGTAAAAGAGAACTTGTTGATAGAGCCAGTATTGGTATAAAATTATTCCCAGAGGTTTCACAGTGACATCAGATCAAGGGATGGGCACTAGAGAGGGATTAGGAAAAGTAGAGAAAGTGTAATTGAGGAATGAGCTTTACCATGCCCTCGTACACTCACTAATGTTCCTAGCAAACCTACATCTCACAGTCTGCACTCACTGCCAGCCATTCTACCATGATAGCCACATCACCTAAACACATTGCATGACACTCACAGAACAAGGTGGCGCATTACTGGTACCTGGCAGGAATTTGGTGGTGGACAACTGCCAATACATTGTCTTACCCCCTGAAGTTAAGAGTACTCACAATGGTAATTCATAACTAAATCTTGGATCAGCTGACACTGTTGACAATAATAGATAATGGCATACTCGTACCAATAGTCCTTCTCACATCTGACTTCTCCCTCATCCTACATTCTTCTTATTCCCATGCTGCAAATAGTACAAGCACACACCTCTTGCCTTCCTGCCTTAAATCACCACAGTACTATCATGTTACATTTCCAAAGAAATGACACCTGGCCAGATAATATTAGAAGAGTGATTGAAAAGGTTACAAAGATAAAGGAACACAGCTGTTCAGTTTAACATTCCCAATTACTGAGAGTTTTTGTACTTGGAGTTTAACCTGCAGGGTATGCTTAAGTGAGTCACAGAGCAGGAGTGAAGAGGCTCACAGCCAGAAGCAGGGGGAAAGGAAAGGCAGTACCAGCTCCAGATGGCAAACTCTTTTATTGGGCCTTTTATGAGACAGCCTCCAGGACAAGGAGATGTAATATGCACAATGAAAAGCCTAACACATTGCCAGACCCATCAGAAAGTCTTTGTGTGTTGGTAAGGAGCATGGGAGGGTCCAATGTCAACCCTGTACGTGACTTAGCTCAGAGCTTGGAACCCATCCATCCAAAATGGTAGTGATAGCCAACTCCATTCAACCAGAGCCAGCCATAATGCAATGTCTAATGGCATAGAAGTTGCATTCAAAGGGGATTTCAGGCTCCCACAATAGTGCACAAAGTTGTTCCCCAATTGATTATTAAGAATCCTGGGACTTCCCTTCAACAACAACAAATTCCTTGGTACAAAAATATGTGGAAAACTCTGATATATCACAGAGTTCTCCAGCTCTAGTCTGGGATAAACACTATGTCTGGAGTTGATATGTGCTGGGAAAATTAACTTGCTATTTTTTTTCTGATTTTGGGGTTATGGCTGGAGTGTATATCCCAGTGTGGGTACCGTACTGAATTGTTGCTGCTTGTTTGCTTAAAACCTTTGTGTGTGTGTGTGTGTTCTCCTGCCAAGAATGCTGTGTCCTTTGCTCTTGATAGCAATTTGGCCCTCTTCCCATTCTTTCTGTCATGCCACATTCCATAAGGAATGGCCATTAAGTGACCATGTCCGCCATAAATGACTATTACAGATGTTTTGAAGTGAAGCCAATTTCTATCTGCATCTGCTACATCACTTCCTAGAGAGTCAACAACTCTGAAAAAGTGGAGAAGCACCAAATGCTCTTTGTCTCTAAACAGAACTGAGAAGAACTAACCTGGAAGTAGTTGATGATCCCCATTCCTTTGGCATCTCTCCCTCATGCTCCAGGTACTGACATCACTAATCTCATTTACTCCCTGACTGTGGCCTTGGATTCTCACTTCCTTCATCAGCCTCCAACTGAGGGCCTGACTCCCTTGTGTGAGCCCAAGCTGAGGGATCCCTGACCTGAATGTTTCCTAAATCTCACTCGAACTCTCATATCCACCCCCCATTCAGGCACGGTAGTGTAACGGTTAGCGTGATGCTATTACAGCGCCAGCGGCCTGGGTTCAAATCCGGCCGCTGCCTGTAAGGAGTTTGTACGTTCTCCCCGTGTCTGGGTGGGTTTCCTCCGGGTGCTCCGGTTTCCTCCCACATTCCAAAGGTGTACAGGTTAGGAAGTTGTGGGCATGCTATGTTGGCACCGGAAGCGTGGCGACACTTGTGGGCTGCCCCAGAACACCGGATGCAAAAAGATGCATTTCACTGTGTGTTTCGATGTACATGTGACTAATAAAGGTATCTTATCTTATCTTATCTTATCTTTTGCTAATTATGGGCCAAATTCATGATCTGAACCTCACACACCAGACTCTGGCACCAAAACACCTATCCCCATCCTCACTCCCACCCACTGATTCCATCCCATCTGAGGACCACTTCGCTACTCGAACCCTGTCTACCCCATCAAGTGCACCATTCGGCACTCCATCAGTGTCCTGCAACACCCTACCCTAACCCTGGATTTGCCTGAGACTTTCATTCCATTGCTCCACAAAAGGTATCAGGCCAATTCAGTTGAGTCCAATGCCTTGAACACATAACCACCCAATTTTGCTGTCGTGGGCCTGATATCAAAGCAGTTGTTGGTTTGGTTCACAACAACTCTTTAGCCTTTCTCTTCTTGCACTGAAGAATTATTAGATTTTCATACCACAGTGAGGAATCTTCACTCTGATTGGTTGACGGTCCACACTATTGCTTTCCTGCACGTAAATGATTTAGATCTGTTAAGGGGGGCAATGCATTGGAAATGAACTTGAGGAAACTTGAATTTACTAATGAAGTTCTTAATATCTCTCTGGGCATTCCTGGTGTGGTATTATTCCTTCACCACTGACCACACAATCCAGTGAATTGTTTTATTCCAGACTAAATCCGACATGCAAAGAAAGATAGGTGACTGATTTTTAAGCCTGTTCTAGTACTGCTTTTGAGCCAGTATTGAGTTTTTAAGCCACACTTTAAATCAAAATTGAACGATGTAAAGCAAAGGACTCATGTCATGTTTTGTATAAATTTCAGCTGCCCCTGAAGTTTGTAGTGAGATAAAATTCATGGTCACAGAAATACAAGTGGATAGGAAACCATTTGGCCCATTATTTCTCTGCTACACCAGTTGCTTAACTGGATTACCTCCTTTGATCTTCATCCCAAGCTCTTTTTCCTACACATTTTTTTTTAAATAACATCACAGTATCCTCTGGAACAAACCATTGTCCCAATGACTCATTGGAGAGAACAACCCTTCTTCATCTTTATTCTTCCAATTATCTAAGCTATAAGGAACCAAGTGTAGGCACACTCTTGCAGCTATAAGTTTTGAAAGCTGTTCATGTCAAACATGTTTTGTTTCTTGTCAAGCAATACGCCAGGTAGAATTGGGTTGTGCAACATGAGAACAAGTATCACGCAGTCCTTCACTTTATTTCAACCGGTAGATCAGCTGTCATGGTGATGAAGATGGTATTGAACAGTTTCTCACGGCATGATCTAAGTTATGAAGCACACCAATTAGTCACAGCTTGTTGTAAGTTGCGACTTAAGCGCTGAATTTGTTGTCTATGGCCTTACTTTGATTTTCTAGTTAGGACACTGTAACTATTTTTTTGAAAAAAAAACAGGTTTTCCCCACATGTTAAAGAACATTTGTTTAATATAGACAGGTTTTTAATATTAATGTTGTTAATCACAGTGAAGGAATTGTCCCAGGTTCACAATCATATGCCTTTCTATTCCTGGTTATCCAAATCTGTCTCCTCCTGTTACTTAAATTATCAGCTGGTGAAGTCTGTTAAAGAATAACTTTCTTGCTGAGGCCATGTGATTATAGCAATCTGACAGAAGGAAGGTGTCAAATTTCTGCCCTTGTCTGTACAGGCATGCAAAACATGGTGAATTATCAAAATGTGCTTTCATGGCATATATTAAATTAAAACCAAGTCTTTCATGGATATGGCTCACTTTGGTTTGCCAAGTGTATATTGGGCCAGAATTTTGTGGAGACATGTGTTTGAAGTTGTAAGTCTATGATAAAGAGTCTAGATTACTTCATTTAAAAATGACAGGAAATTATATGGTAAATAGCCTGTGGGAGTACTTGCAACATGCCTTTATTTCCTATGACTTGTGCACCACTCCCTCAAAAACCCTTGCCAAGAGTGAAAAATGAATTATCATCGTCAACCAAATCATTTATCACAAATATTCTGTAATAAAGTGTGTATTTCACAGTTGAAATATATCATACCTTTATTTTAGCCTTAGCGGGCTGATTTCATACTCCAACATTGGTTTCTCAAACAAATTTACAATGACTATGAATATTTATAATCAAATTTACTGACTATATTTGGGTCATTAGAATTACATCTGTGGCTAGAAATCATTGCAGAGTTTGTGGATACACTATTACTGATTTATGTTCACCCTCCCAAGACTGTTATGGTTGAAGTAATTGTAATTTGCAAACATCAGATGACAGTAAATAATTTTATATACAGGCTCATCAACCAAGAGTTTTGTTTCCATTCTTATAGAGTCATAGAGTCGCACAGTACAGAAGTGGGCCCTTCAGCCCATCATGCCCATCCCGACCTTTTTGTCCATTATCTTTTATTCAAGGCAAGCATTGTCTACACTGAATCACTTTGTTTATATTAATGGTGACAATAGCATTTAATTGAATATTACTATTGATCCAAACAACTTCTGATTTTAGCAGTGTTTATGCTGCCAAGTTGCCTAAGAGTATTGGTTTCCCAGACAGTGAATTTTTAACATCTCCCTTAAGTATCAGCACAATGTTTTTGGATTTATGATTGCATGTAGCTTTCGGAGTTATTCAGACCAGCCAAGGTGGAAATTGGTGTTGCATGATCATGAACTTACATAAGAAAATAACTGGAATTGGAAACCCAATTTGCAAATCTAAATTGGGTGGTTACAGTGACTACAAAATGCAAACTAGTCTGCAAAATTGTCATGTTATTTGCAATTAAACTTCAACAAAGATAAATGCAAATGAAGGGCATTTTAACAGGAAGAACAAGGTGGCCACATATTTTTTGGAAAGTAAGTGATTAAATGGAATAGAGAAGCAGGAGGAATCCAGGAATACAGATTAATCTCTTAAAGTAGTACATCAACAGGGTGATAAAACAGCAAACAACTTGTCATGGATCATGACTGGAAGAACAAGATTTAAAAGAAAAGTTATATTAAAGTGTAGAATCTTAGTTAAACCAGAGTTGGAGCATTATGAACAGCTCTGATCTCCAAATAACGAGAAAGACATTGAAGCAATGACAAAGGTACAAATTTACTTGAATAACAAAAGAACCGAGAGGTTCTTCAGAAAAAAAAGAGTATTTTTAGGTGTTTTTTATAAAAAATTGTAGAGGTGAAAGCTAAGGGTGATGTGATAGAGATCTTTAAAATTATAACAGAAATGCTGCTCTGATTAAAGGTCATCTTTTGCAGACATAACTCTGCTTCTCTCTCCACATATGCTGCCTGCCTTGCTGAGTATTCCCAACCTTTTCTATTTTTATTTCACATTTCCAGCATCTATAGTAATTTTTTGTGTTTTTTTTTGTGTTTACACCAATAAATTCTGAAATCATTTTAAATGCAGGTAATGTTTCTGTCTAAGGTGGCAGTGGGAACTAGTGGCCATATGTATAAGGTAGTCACAAATAAATCCAAAAGAGAAGTCGGAAGAAACTACTTATCCTGAATGGGGGACCTGCTGCTGCAAAAACTAATTAAGGTGGCTAGCATAGGTACACTGATTAATGCACGTGAAGGACATTTTAGTAGTTAAGAGGAAGGCAGATGGGAAAGGAAAACAAAAATATAAAGACAGGTTAATGAAGCTAAATAAAGAGTGTGGAATAATAACACTAATATGGAATTGTTGAGTCAAACAGCCTACTTATCTATTTAATATTTTATCTAATAGTGGATGTAGGTGTGGTGCTTGCCTTGTGAGGGCCCTTTGCAAAGGTTTGGCTTGTGGTACCTATCGTATATAGTACCTGTCTTGCAATGGTACCTTTATATTCACCCACACATCCTTACAGGCCAGACACAGTATTGGACATGGATTCATTGATTGAGATTGAGAAGCATCTCTTGGTGCTGACACAGAAACTCACACACTTGGAGTTAAATGTCAGAGGAGTAAACCACTCAGCTTGCATTCTTCCAATAAAGAAAAGACAATGACAGGCAGCCATGCTTGGTTCATGGATGGAAACAAGCAGGTAATTGCTCTTCGTCACTATTTAATCTGTTATTCCCAGATCATAGTAGCAGCAGATCACACACATCTACTTAAATACAGATAAGTTTGAGCAAGCATGGAATGTTAAAAAAAACTTACTAAACAAGATTTTGAAAGACACTTTTAGTTTGACACAAGACCTGCTCCATCTTGTTGGTTGATTCTAGTTATAAAAATGTGTCTAGAATTAATACATCGGGTTAATATTCCAGAAATAATCAACATAGCTTGAGTCAGTCAACCCATAAAACATTACTGAAAGATTAACTTACATGCACAGAAATAGCTCAGGGCAGAATAAAACTTACTGAGCGTATACAAATGTTTCAACAGTATTCAGTAAAATAATAAATCTTTTCATTTCAGCCAGCAACGCAAAACAGGTTATGACAATGGGAACAGGAATATATTTGCCTGACAAACACTGAATTAGAAGTGCCTTTGATAGCCTCTGGCTACTTTAATGCATGCTTTCAAAGATTACAAAAACCACATAGAGAGAGAGAGAGAGAGAGAGAGAGGAGGTGCATCTTATCAAATTCCTCAATAAGTGACAAAACCAGTAACATGGTACAAGCCTGACTCATGGCCCTTTCAAGACAACAAAGGCTTAGTGTTTAGGTGTGCAGATACTTCTTACATCACAATAGCCTGTTAAAACCTGCTGATACATTGTGGCTTTGAAACCTCAACATGGATTGCTGTGGAATCCAGCATACCTCTCATTATTATTTCTCACACTTGAGCTACTTAAATTCTCATTCCAGAACTCCCTTTGAGCTTCTTTTCTCTCTTGATCTGCCAACATGAGAGCACCCATCTTAAATTCTATACCCCATTCACTTACTCACTTTAGTCAAGTTCCCCCTAAAACTGCAGCACTTTGTTCTCTCAATACCACAGTTCTCCAATTTCCTGCAATTTCTGTTTTCCTTTTTATTTTTATCATCTCAAAGAAACCGCTGAAGGAAATTCAAATAATTGCCTCAAAACTAATGTTTTTTTTTCTGGAGCTCAGAAATGCAGGAGTGCACCAGCTGGCAAGACGGGACAAAATAACTGTAGCCAATACCAGTTTACCCTTACCTCATTCTAAATAACTTCCTGGACTTAACTGAGGGACTTGCCACCCATCAAAATTTTTTATATTTATCCATTTACTTATCTATTTATTTATCTGTCTATTTATCTATCTATATCTATCTATCTTATTTATCTTTTTAGTAGTCACATGTACATTGAAACACACAGTGAAATGTGTCTTTTTGCATTACTGAGAATGTGCTGGGGGCAGCCCGCAAGTGTCGCCACTCTTCTGGCGCCAACATAGCATGCCTACAGCTCCTAACCCGTACATCTTTGGAATGTGGGAGGAAACCCATGCAGACATGGGGAGAATGTACAAACTCCTTACAGACAGTGGCAGAATTGAACCCGGGTCGCTGATGCTGTAATAGCGTTACGCTAACTGCTACACTACCATGATTTGTATTGGTGTACCCTAATGTTATCTTTAGCTCATCTGAGTTGAAATGATGAGGATAAATTTAGTTTGGTTTGGTTTGGTTTGGTTTCATTCATGCACCTTCACGGTGTACTGTATTAGCTGATGCCTGTACAGAATTCTAATGAACTTGACTTCAGTGTATTATTTTAGGTATGTTTTACAGAAGGATTCATTAACTGTGGAATTGTACCTAACCTTGGAATTATAATCATCACACAGGGAATGACTGGCTCATCAGCTACAACCAAACAACTGTGACTCATCTATAATCAGAACTTTTTCAATAGGTGTGAAGTAAGGTTGGAATATTTACATGAACCTTCCTTTCACTTATTCAAACATACAAAGTAGGATCTGGAGTAGGCCACTCCACCATTTAATAATATCAAGGTAACTTGAAAGCACAGGAACGTAAGAAGATGCAGAGAGTAGTGGACTCAGCCCAATACAGTATATCAGTGACACATCCCTCCCACCATTGGAAGTGTCTACATGAGGCGCTGCCTCAGGAAGGTGACATCTATCATCAAAGATCCCCACCATTCGGACCGTGCCATCTTCTCATAGCTACCATCAGGCAGGAGGTACAGAAGCTTTAAGTCCCACAGCACTGGGTTCAAGAACACCTACTTCCCTTCAACCATTTGGTTCTTGAATCAACCTACACAATCCTAATCACTATCTCAGTATAACAATAACTTTGACCACTTTGCACTACAACGGACTTTGTTTTATTTTGTTCTAATTGTGTTCTTTCTTATAAAAATTATGTATAATTTATGTTTAATTTATGTTTTTTCTTGTGAATGTTGCTTATCTGATGCTATGTGCCTGTGATGCTGCTGCAAGTAAGTTTTTCATTGCACTTGTGCATACATGTACTTGTGCATGTGACAATGAACTCGACTTTGACTTTGGCTGATCTAGTTGTAATCTCAGCTTTACATTTCTGCTCACCCACAGTTACCTTTCACCCCTATGCTTATCAAGTGTCTATCTACCTTTGCCTAAAGAGACTACTTCCACCACCATTTGAGGAAGAGAGTTTCAAAGATTCAAAACACTCTGAAAGAAAGAAATTTCACCTCATCTATATCAAATAGGTGACCCCTTATTTTAAACAGTGACCCTGAGTTCTAGATTCTCTCACAACCGGAAACATCCTCTCTACATCTACTGTGTCAACTGGATCTTCTATCATCAAGTCCCCTCTCACTCTTCTAAACTCCAGTGGATCTAAGCCTGGCCTATCCAAGATTCCCTAAGGACAATTATCAATTCTATGTATTAGTTTCATAAAACTGTGAACTGTCTCCAATGCAGTAACATCCTTCCTTAAGTAAGGAGACCAATGTTGAGTATAATACTCCAGACGTAGCCTCACCAATGCCCTGCATAACTGAATCATAACTTCCCTACAGTTGTATTCAGTTCCCTTTGCAATAAACAATAATATTCTGTTGGGTTTTCTAATTATTTGCCCATTCACTAACCCATCTTTACCTCTTCGTAGCCTTCAAATATCCTCTTCATGACTTTCTTTCCTTACTTTAGTAAATTTAGCAACCATATCCAAGTCATCATTTTTTCTTTCAAAATCAAACTTTATTCATAATAAAAATATATACAAAGGAAGAAAACATTGCAAAGCTCTTTACATTCTGAGTGTAGTTCAGTCTATACATTTAGTGTTGCTGATATGATACAGAGTAGAGTTAGCGTGTCTTGTTTCTGTACATAGCACCATTGCCACTCGTGTGGTCCCCTGGGGTGATACACCCTCCTGTTGTTTGAAGGGCTTTCTCACCAGACTCAGCCCCTCCATGTCCAGTAGCAGAAGGTACCTAGACTGTGGTCCTTCCCCAGAGAGCCTTGCATTGGCTGCCCCAAGCTTCAGTGCATCCCTCAGCACATATTCCTGCAGTCTGGAATGTGCCAGTTGGCAGCATTCCTTTACAGACATCTCACTGTTCTGGAAGACCAACAAGTTTCAGGCAGACAAAAGAGCATCTTTCACCGAGTTGCTGATCTTCCAGCGGCACTTGATGTCTGTCTCTGCCTGTCTGAGGCTGTCAAAGATTTTACTGCCAGATACAGCACAGGTTTGGTCCGAGTGGATCACCTGTCCCAGAGCAGACTTGACCCGGTTGGCAATGGCCTTGGACAGGATCTTGTAATCCACATTGAACGGTGAGATGAGCCTCCAATTACTGAGTCTCCCCTTCTGCTTGTAGATGAGGGCGATAATGCCATTCTTCATGGATTCTGACATGCTGGTGGCCAGAAGCATAGCATTGTACACTTTGAGCCCATCCATTCCCTCAGAGCCGAGTACAATTCAGCCAATAAGCCATCGCTTCAGGGAGTTTTATTCGAGTCACATAAACGGATGGAGCCAGTCAGCTCTACCAGGGTTCAGTGGTTGGTCCTGACTCTCTTGCTTGTTGTCAACTAAGACCTCTGTGATAGAAGACAGGAAGTTCCGGGTGGCTGTGCTGTCTGTAACCTTTTTGTCATTCAGACTGGCATAGAAAGATCTGCAGATCCTCAATATATCCATCTGTGAGGATGTTACCAAGCTGTCCTCTTTCTTAAGCCTATGGATCACAGATCTCCCTCTGTGAACCTTTTGGGGCACGTCTCATCCTGCTCCATGGAGCAGACTCTGGATCGGAAGATTCTCTTGGAGGATTCTGAGGCAAAGACCGCTGCTTGCCAGCTCTTCACCTCTCGGAGTTCCTCCCTCACATTCACTACCTTTGGCTGCAGCAGGAGAAGTTGCTGCAAGTCTATCTGTTGTTGGCACAATCCTCTCTGACTCTGTCTTGCTTTCTGAACACCTTTGAGGATGAATAACCTCTTGATGTTCTCTTGGGTTGCTTCCAACCAGTGCATCGGGGAGTCAGAGAGGAGCTTCATGATTACAAAATGACTTTCCTTTAAATTCAGATTTAGCAGCTAAAATGTCTGTAGAAATTGAAGTCAAATCTATAATGCAGCCTGCATATCATCAAGTTTGCAACAACTTGATTGCATTTTATTTTTCTATTTCAATTCACCATTGACTGCTTAAGTGTTAAATTTGCTGCAATTTGTAAATGTTAACATTACAAATTCAGGAAATATTAGAATGTTCTCAAGATCAGGCATGGGTCAATGATATTTACATTGCTGTTCATTCCACCAGGAAATTCTGAGCCTAATGATTATTGCAATAAATATGTTAAAATCTTGAGATCCAGCCACTTGATTCCAAGTTTCAGAAAGTTAAAAGGTTGCGTTGCCTTCACTGCATCATAAATCTAACCACACATACACCCCGACCTAAAGTCAGCGTTGTGATCCAACCTAATCTCTTCCATATCACTTGTTTTTCAATGTAACCAATTCTTTTTAAAGCGGCACTTAACTTTAACAGTTAGACTTAGATAAAACTGGATACAGTTGAACTGCAGGTCATGACAGTAAAAAATATTAGTCACAGATTAAGGCGGGGGTGGGGTGTGTTGGTGGAGAACTGTTTAATTTCTCGTGTTAGACACTGTGTTTCTGCATATAAAAACAATTGTGTATGCAATGAAAGGAAAACTGATTTGGGAAGGAAGTCCTGCAAACCTCCATTCTCGTGGGTGTTGCACGACATCTTAAACAGGCTCTTAAGGCACTCAGAAAAACATTGGTGATTTCATGATTTCTTTGAGAATGCTGGTGGCCATTCACAAGTTACTGTAAGTTTCAAGAAGACAAGAACTGAATGAGTATGAAAAATAAAAGGTAATAAATGAGGAAAAAAATGAAAGAGAAATGTTAGGCCTGTTCGTGGCCTTAAGGCGTGGCAATGTGCTTTAAAACCAACTGAATGATTTAGAAAGCTGTCACTGACGTTATGTAGGGAAGTACAGCATCAATGTGCTCACAGTAAAAGAGGAAGTCTCTGAAGTAAACATAACCTACCCACAAGAAGAAACAAGGTTATGAAGAAATGCAAGGAAGCAAAGCAAAATAAGTTTTACTTTTGACTTCATCAGGAAGCAAGGGGACAGTTATTGAAAAAGCATGATCCTTATGTTAGGGATTAATGATTTTGCAGAATAACTTAATTATATTAAAGAAGGATATTACTTTTTTGACATTTGTCATGATAGATTTTATTTTGCATAGAAAATTGGATCCACATGTTTTGCACTGCTTGTGAATTTTTGTAAAACTTCCTCCAGTGTTTGCCATCATTTTTGACCTCACAGTAGGTTTGTGAATCCCCACAAGCATGGCTGCTTGTATGGCAGTTGTGCAGTTGATCTGAATTTCTGGTTTTAACCCCTGCCTGCACTGAACAACAGAAGCTGAGTATCCACCAACTATAAGATCCTAACTGCTTTGATTTCCTTTCTTCGGAAGGCCTAGTGTGCCACTTCTGCCTACAAGGAGATAGATAAATGAGTTGAAAGCTTGCAGTTGAGTGACAAAGGAGAGGAAAAGTAACGTGTGGAGTTCTGAAGATACTAAAATGAAAGAAGAGGTTTTATAATCACATCATAATATCGTAGAATAATACTGAAGGATGTTAAGCAACAAACGAGATGCTGGAGGAACTCAGCAGTACTTGCAGCACCTGTGGATCGAAATGGACGGTCAATATTTTTGGGTCAAGACCCTTCATCTGGACTGAAAGATAGAGAGGAGATAGCCAGTATAAAGAGGTGAGGGGAAGGGGTGGGGCAAGAACAGGCAAGAAGTAGGTGGATCCAGGTGAGGAGATGGAGGGGGCAAGAGTGGAAGAAGCGACACAGGCTGGGAGGTGATAGGTGGAGGCAAAAAGGGCTGCAGATGATGGAATCTGACTAAGGTGGAGCATAGAACCAAATAAGGGAGGTGGGCTTGGCAGATGGGAACGGGGGCGGGGGGGGGGAGGGAACCCATCGGAAGGAGTGTGTGAGTGACGGGCAGACAGAGTGGGTGGAGGAGGGGAAAGAAACTGGGGTGAGTGTAGGAGGAACTAAGGGGAGATCAAGAGGAGAGAGAAAAGGGAGAAGGGGGTAGTTCACCTGAAATTAGATGCAGCAAGTTTGGGAAAGCAAGGCCCGGAGATGTGGGAGGACATTATGTGGTCTGTACTGTGATGCCTCCTTTAAAGAGCAGCGAAATGACTCCTTTTCTGACTTGCTGTTCAAACCCCTACATTTAGTATTCAGCCAATGATTGTTGCTGTTCAATCTGTGTTCAACATCCTAATCCTCCACTCTCTGCACTAAATAACAAAAATACTGAAGGTGCGTGCTTTGGTGTTATGCAAAGATGTTCCCAAAAAGTATGGGAGCTTTGTGGCCTTACTGTAAGATGAAGATTTAGTACCACCAGTTACTTGTTTAAATGTTCCTTGAAAAGCACATTGATATTCAAGGCTGGAAAGACAAAGGCATGGTTATTGTGTTGCTTTCCTAGCACAGGTCGTATCTTGCACCACTGCTCTAAAGCCATGAGGGTGAGGGAGCTGGTACTCCCTCCAGGCAGCACTAGTGACAAGCAATGCAGCTTTAATGGACTTCTAACCCAGGAATCTGTTCCTCCAGTCTTCAGTTCTGCTGAGTAGGGCTCAGGTGCCAACGTTATTGAAGCTCAGAGTTCCTTATCTGGATATTACTCCATCTTCTCGATACAAACAGCATTATATAGTCATAATTCTGACCGAGTACAATCAGAATCTTGCTAAGATGTACTGTGAAGTAATTTGGGAGCGAGGTGAAAGAATGAAGCACTGTTCCTGGTTTAATCGCTAAGTGTTGTTGAAAAATATTTTTAAAAGCCTGATGAAAATGTTTCCTAATGGTTCAAGTGCTTACCCATATTTTATATGTAATTTTGCACCAATGATTTTGTCAGTGAGCTTGTTCCAATAACATTGATAGTGTCAGTGGATTCAATAACTGGATTGACCAATAACAGTATGGATCGCATCAAGGATATTCAAAGATCTGTAAATTATTACACAGAACTGACTATTCTGTCCACATAATTGTGGCAATATTTACCCTCCATGTGTGCAAGCTCCAATTATTACTCTTGGTTCCTCAGTTGCACAACCAATGATGCAGGATACTGGAGGCAGCTCAAAAATAGCGATAATGCATAACAAGGCTACTGTTTTCAAAATTCTTTGTGTGAACTATTGGAGGCTGAAATATTCCATTCCAATGGCACCAATTTTGAGGAGAGCCAAAGTTTTGCACTTTTTTCATCTCTTAGTTCCTACTTGTTTTTTCTTTCTACCAGCCTTCTAGCACTCCACCCAGTGTAACAGTTTTTTTACAAATACATAAATAGAAGTGCTCTAACAAATTGAAGGAGATACATGGTTGCTTGCAGGAATGTCAAAACATTTCATTTAGTTACTGATGATTCAGGAGAATTCTGAACATAAGTAAAAACAACAGGTTCCATTTGCACAGCGCATTTAATCTAGCAACAACAATTTGAGGCAATTCACTTCAGAATCATTAAATGTTTTTAATATATTTTTATTGGGATGCAGCTGTTACTGATTAGACCAGCATTGATTGCCCATCCCTGAATGCTCATGAGAAAGGGTTGGTAAGCCACCTTCTCGAACTGCTGCCGTCCCACTGCTATTGATACTCTTACAATACTCTTACAATGGGGTAGTGAGTTTCTGAATTTAGACCCAACAACAATAAAGGACTAGCAATATATTTTGGGTCAGGGTAGTATATAGAACAGATTTGCCATGTTTGAACCTGTGCCAAGTTCAATGCCAGGTGGTCTGTCTGTGGTTTCATTATTTTTCTGTTTTAACAGAATGGTTATGATACAACTGAATGCCTTGCTTGGCCATTTCAACTAATTGCTGAAGTCACACATAGGCCAGACTCGAATGATGACAGGGGTTTTCCTCCCATTTGGGGATTTCCTTCAATAAGTTAAGCAGATGGGTTTTAACAATGATTACATAATTTTGCTTTACTGTTACACGGACTAACATTCAGACTACTCACCTCAATTTAAGTTCCACAGCTGTTGTGATTGACTTCAAACTCATGTCCCTGTATTATCATTACAGGTATCTGTATGACTAAGCCAGTGATTTAACTCTGTGCTGCCACTACATTGGATCATGTAAGGAGGCCCTTAGGGCAAGTGCACCAAAGCTTGATCAAAGGGGTAAGTTCAAGGAGAATTTAACAGAAGGAAAGGTAGAGAGGTGGAAGCTGTTTAGGCAGGGAGTTCAATAGAGACAGAAGTGTGGCTGCCAAAGATGGAGCAAGTAAAGTTAGTGATGTTAAGTGGATTAAAGCTGGAAACATATAGATACCTTGGAGAGTTTTAGGGTCATGACGAATTACAGACTAAAGATAGGAAAGGCCCTGGAAGCATTTGAAAACAAAGATGAAAATTTTAAAATTAAGACCTTACTTAATGGGGGGGGGCTGTCATTTGATATCTGTGAAATAAGAATAATGGGTACAGGTGAATTGATGTGAATTGGGACATGGGCAACAGAGGTTTGGATGAGCTCAACTTTATGAACTGTAGAATGAAGGAGGCTAGTCAGGACTGTTGTTATCAAATCTATCAATAACAAAGGCCCGATGGGAGTATCAGCAGCTTATGAGCTGAGCCAGGGGTAGAGTTGGAAGATAATACAGAGATCATGCAAATGTGCTCTGAATCTGGGTTCAGATATAATCGGATGCAAACAGTCTGATTCAGTTTTAGGGAGGATTAAGTTAGAAACTAGGAACAGAGTTGATGATGGGGGTGAAGATAATGATGTTCTAGATATTTAATTGGAGTAAATATCTGCTCACCCAGTGCTGCCGTTGGACAATTTAGAGAGAGCAGCGGGATCAAGGAAGATGGTGGTGAGGTTGTGGAAATGCGGAAACTAGTTTTGGATGATGTTATCAAGGAATGCGAGTAAATAACAAGCAGCTAAAGAGAGATCCTTGGAGAACACCTGAGATAATAGTGCAGGAACAGGAAGAGATTTGTGGGTGATTTTCTGTCTACAACTGGATAGATGGGAATGGAAGCAGACATCCAGTCAGATGACATGGAAGAGATGTTGGAGGAGGATGGTGTTGGCAATGGTGTCAAAGTTTGCAAACAAGGTGCAATTGATTATCTTTATTATATTCACTTTCAGTACTATCATTCCAAGCAAACTCATCTCCAAACTCTGAGACCTGGGACTCAACATCTCCCTTTGCAACTGGATCCTTGACTTCCTGACCAACAGACTGCAATCAGTAAGGACAGGCAGCAACACCTCCATCACAATGATTCTCATCACTGGTGCCCCACAAGGCTGCATCCTCAGCTCCCTCACGATTGCATGGCCAGATTCTGCTCTTGCTCCATCTGCAAGTTTGCAGATGATACCACTGTAGTAGGCCGTATCACAAATAACAATGATTCGGAGTACAGGAAAAAGGTAGAGAGACTAGTGACATGGTTTCATGACAACAACCTTTCCCTCAATGTCAGCAAAACAAAAGAGCTGGTCATTGAATTCAGGAATGGGGATGGTACACATTCTTCTGTCTACATCAACGGTGCTGAGGCTGAGGGGGTTGAGAGCTTCAAGGAGTGAATATCACCAAAAGCCTGTCCTGATTCAACCATGTAGACGCCATGGCCAAGAAAGCTCACCAGAGCCTCTACTTCCTCAGGAGGCTAAAGACATTTGGCATGTCCCCTTTGACCATTACCGATTTTTATCGATGCACCATAGAAAGCATCCTATCTGGATGCATCATGGCTTGGTATGGCAACTGCTCTGCACAAGACTGCAAGAAACTGCAGAGAGTTGTGGACACAGCTCAGCACATCATGGAAACCAATCTCCCCTCCATGGACAAAGATTGCCCACCTGGTGTTATAAGACTATTGAACAGTTCCCTAGTACAATAAGAATGGACTCTTGACCTCACAATCTACTTCATTACCTGTACTGCACTTTATTTGTAACTAAAACACTTTATTCTACATTCTGTTATTGTTTTACTTTGTATTACCTCAATGCAGTGTATGAAATTGATCTGCATAAATGGTATGCAGGACAAGTTTTCACTGTACCTCAGTACACGTGACAATAATAAACCAATTTACCAATTTGTAGATTTAATCAGAACTGGTTCAGACCCGAGACAGGAGCAAAAATCAGATCTCCAGGATGCAAACGTGGGCTAATGCCAGACCCAGATTTGGGAGTAAACATGTTCAAGGACTTGGGAAAGAAAAGGACACAGAAGGAGGATCAAAGTTCGGATTACTGAAGCAATCCAACTACCATTGCCAGCTACGACTTCCAACCCATCAATTTGTATAAGAAGGCATAACAGAGTGCATATTTCATTTCAGATACAGACTGCACAACATCATTCAGAATTTTCCTGGCCTCGGGGTATAGATTGGGTGAACAGCAAACGCCTGACACCTCCCTCTTGTGGGAGGAGAAAACTGTGATGGACGTCCGGATTGCCCAATTGGCATATACTCGATATTTTGCATAAAGAAGTAGACCAACCAATGATGGGTGGGGGCAAATCTGACAGAAATTATATGAAGGGTCGCACCGTCGCGGAAGCTGACAGGTGGATGGAGCGTGGTGGGGCAAAGGAGTTGATGGTCTGTGTATATATACTTTGCATACGTAAGTTACTTATTAAGATGAAGTGGGCGACATTTGTTTCAAGTTGAGCTGTTACCTTGAATCGATTGAGGAGGGGATGAAAGTTGCAACGTGAGCGGGGCTGTGGACGGCGTGGAGCGGCTCGGCCCCGCTGGGAGCGGTCGGAGCTCGGAGAGGAGAGGAGACTCCCTCCCACAGATTTGCCGGCTTCCTGTCCCCTCCCGTGAAGTCTCCCCCACTTTCCGCGCTGCTGCGGGCTCTCCCGGGCGGGCATGGCTTTCGCCAACTTCAAGAGGATCTTGAGGCTTTCCACCTTCGAGAAGAAGAAATGCAAGCAGTACGAGCACGTCCGTCGGGACTGCAACCCCGAGGAAATCTGGGAGCTGATCGGGGAGTTGGGCGATGGCGCCTTCGGCAAGGTTTATAAGGTAACTGATGCAGTGAAAGGGGGAGGTTGTTGTGTGCGTTGTTTAAGGTTTTTTTTGGGGGGGGGGGTCTCCGTTATTGAATTTCTGACCCGTCCCGCAGTCTCTGGGCGTTCCGCATGCCACTGGTTTCTCTTCAAAGTCGCTGGAACTTTGCTGGACCTTCTTGGCGGAAAAGACATTGTTGCAGCCTGTCTCATTAGCTGCTTCATCACGTTGGCTTGCTTCCTTCCTTTACCCCTTGTCTATACTTTGCGGAGTGGGTGGGATTGCCATTTGCGCAACAAACTCATTTTTAAATAACTTTTTACTTGCACAACGATAGCTTTTAAGATTCTTATAAAATGAGTGTAGGAGATTTTTTTTAGTCACTTTTTTTCTTTCAGCGTCCTGAGTGCTAGCGGACGAGCCCTTTCTGTGGTGGTATGCGGGCTTTCAGAATGAGAGGGGGATTTTTTTGGGAGGAGTGTGCTTTACGGATTCTTTTAATTTAGCAGCTCAAGTTGTGCTGGTCATCTTGTGGCTCAAGTTGACGAAAAGTAGATACAAACTGATTTCCTATTGTTTGTGTTGCCCCTGTGTATTTTGGGGAAGGTAATCTAGCGAATGATCATATATCTTGCACATGGCCTTGTGGAATTTCAAGGTTCCCAAATAAGTAAACATCAGAGTAGTAATTAGTTACTGTAAATTCCAGTCTGCGATTCGTGCCATCTTTGATAACAGAGCTCGCAGACACGGGCAGTATTATCGGGTTCAGACCGTGATTTATCAGTGTACAATGCCACTTCTATTTTTTGTGCTCTTAATAAAGTGAGCAAATGTCAAGAGTTTTCCTGTTTATTGTAAGTTATTGGCCTTCGTCCACTGCACGACAATGAAGGACCAGGCGTTGAGTTCTCTCACTTTTGCGCTTATGTTTATCTTGTTCCACAGATAGTGTCAGATATCAGGGATCTGCTGTGCTACAACTGAGTTCAGGCTTCACTTGACTTTGAGTAATCTAGGTTGAACATTTGGTGCAGAATTGCTCTTAATGGTATGTTGAAAAGCACCTTGCTGCCTGCCATGATTCAAGTGGAGATAAAGGATGATGGCACCTTCGTTAGCAATTTCATCATATGGCCACTATCTACATAACAGAAAATGCTGGAAATACTCAGCAGGTCAGGCTGTATCGCTGGGAAGAGAAACAGTTAATGTTTCAGGTTGAAGACCCTTCATTGGGATTGGGAAAGAGAAAAGAAGCTCATTAAGCTGCAGGGAGGGTGGATGTCTCTGTTAGGAAAAAACCAGGGTGTCCATGGGGATGAACTGTAAATTGGTCAATGAGTGAACAGGAGCAGTTAGAGAGTGAGAAGATAGACAAAAGAATGTAGGAGTGAGAAATACAGAGCAGGAAGATGTGCCCGGCAGGTCAGGCTGGGTATGTCCTCCACATCCAGAAAAAAAAGCTGAGCGAACATTGCAGATGGACAACTCTTACAGACACAAATCAAGTTTCCTGAAGTTGTAGAAATCAGTATCAAGTCCAGAAGGCTACAACGTGCCCAGACAGATGAGGTGCTGTTCCTCAAGCTTGCCAATGTAAGCTTACGTTGCATTGTAATGGTACAGGAGGCCACAGACTGATAGGTCGGAGTAGGATGGAAAACTGAAGCAGCAGGGAAAAGGAAGCTCAGGATTGCCTCTGTGGACTGATTGCAGGTGCACTGCAAGTCATCACCCAATCTGTGTTTGGCTTCTCCAGTACAGAGGAGACCACACTGTGAACTGAATGCAATATACTAGATTGGAAGTGCAAGTGAATCCCCACTTCATCTGGAGAGAATGTTTGGGTCCCTGGATGGTGGAAAAAGTGAAAGGATCTATGTTCACTGCCTGTGGTTGCGAGGAAAAGTGCCATAAGAAGTGGGGTGTTTGGTAAGAATGGAAGAGGGGATCAGGGAGCTGCTAAGGGAATGGTCCCTGTGAAATGCTGAAAGGAGATTAGAGGGGAAGATGTGCCTGTTGGTGGAGAACGATCTATTGAATGTGGAGGCTGGTGGGGTGGAATGAGAGGACCAGGGTACTCTATCCTTGTTCTGCCCTGGAGGAGTGGGGGTGGGAGCAGAAGCCTGGAAAATGGATGTGATGTGGTCAAGGGCTTTTAAATGGTGACGGGGGAAGCGACGGTTCAGGAAGAAAGAAGACATTTCCGAGGCGCACCTACGGGAAGTCATCCACTGGAGTAAAGATGACAGACAGAGAAACAAGTAATCCTTGCAAAAGGCAAGGTAGGATGAAAAGTAGTTAACTGTGGGAAGCTTGTGATAGATGTTAGTACCTGGCTTATCTTGAGATGGAGGGATCCAGAAAAGAAAGGGGAGAGTCAGAAATTCACCAAGTGAAGGTGAGAGCAGGGTGGAAATTGGCAAAAGTAATGAAATTGTCAAGTTCTGCATGAGTACAGGAAGCAGCACTGGTTGCACTTAAAGCAGCTGCTGCTTTTGACTTCTCTTTTACTGCTCGTTAGAATTTGATCAATGTACTGGAAAAAGAGTTGCAGGTATGGACATGGGTAGGATTAAAACAAGGACTGTTCCACATATCCCACAAAAAGACATGCATAGCTTGAGCCCATATGAGTGCCCATAGTTACTACTTTGATCTGGAGAAAATGAGTGGAGCTGAGGGGGAAGTTGGTCAATGTGAGATCCAATTCAGCCAGGTGAATGAGTGCTGGTGGAGGGGCAACTGGTTGGGCCTCTGCTCAAGGAAGAAGCAGAGGGTCCTTGGACTATCATGATGTAGGATGGAGGTGTAAAGAGACTGTACATCCATGGTAAAGATGAGCCTGTTGGGACCAGGGAATTGGAAGTGGTCAGCGACGGAGGGCATCGGAGATGAAACAGATATGTGAGAAGGCGGGCTGTTAGAGCTTGCAGTACTGAATGTGGTGAAGAATAAAGTGGAAACTTTATTTCTTCATACATTGACTCTATCCTTTCTCCTTTGTCCAACCCCTGCCTACTTTCATCAGCTCACTTGATCGGTGCTCCATTCAATCTAGGCCTTCATTCCCCACACTACCTGTGCTTTGTGCTTCAGTGTCTGTGAAGAACGTTTTAAGCAGCAGCTACTCTCCCAGGCTTCACATGCAGCACCTCCTAACCCTGTGACCTTAAGTATGGAAAAGAACAAGAGATACAGGCTCATGGAATCATCACCTGTAGATTTATCTCCAATCTGCACTCCATCCTGTCTTGAATATATATTGAAATACTTTCAATGTCACAGGATCTTCCTTCATCATAGTAGGATTGGGGTGGAGTGGGTGAATTTTCATTAGGAGGACTGCTGCAGTTCAAGCTGTGTCCCATTGCCACCAGCTCAAGGGCAAATAAGGAGGAGCGATAAATACTATGCATCCTGAAAAATTAATAAAAAAAGTTCTTGGCAGTGTTCATCCCTCAAACTCACAACTTTATCTTCTTTTTACTGTGTAGATTTGTTGCTTGGTTTAGCTGCACTTCAGAAAGTTAATTATTTCTGAAGTGCTTTGGGTCGTTCTGAAAACCTCAATTGTATTTAAGGCCCGCAGCTGACACTGGGAAATGGTGGACCTGTTGTCAACTGCATTCTTTTCACATAAAATTTCTTCTTTGGGAGTTGTTAAAGTATCACCTAACATTAAAAGTTGTGAATAAGATTCAGGAATTTTATGCACTGGTTTCACTTAAAACAGCTGCTGTTGACTTCTGTTAGGCTGCGTGTCAGAATTTGATCTGTAGAATTTCATTCTTAATCTTGCATGCTTTCAAATGTGATTCTGTGGGATGGGCGACTCAGTGGTAGGATGTGGCTTTTGTTTTTCTCATTTCTCTACATGCAAATTAATGATCTGTTATGTCTCAAGCAGAAGAGCTGAGTTAATGTGGTAAAGCAGTGCAAAGGAGACTTCAGTCGTGAAATTGTCATGTAATGCAAAAGTATGAACACACTCATTTTATGACATCTTTGCCTGCTATTTTTGGAGCTATTGTTTTAAATTAAGCTCTACTAAAATAACAGAAACATCATAATTAAAGTATTCAAAATCTGGTGTGATGGATCCTTGATCTAGCTGTAGTTTGACATTTATGTTAATTGGTGGAATGGCGAGAAATACTGTTGTATGTGACATGCAGTGGTTTTAATTTTGAAGCTAAGTGTATTTTTGCAGTGTTTAGGCATGGTGCAAAAAATAAATTTTGGTGTAAACTATTCAGTGTTTATTGATTAACCAGTGTGGTAGCCTGTATGTAATTGAACCTGTAAGAAAAAACATATTTTACTGTAATTGGCTGATTCTGGTTGTCCGTTTTAACTAGGTATTAAGCTATTACAGATTCTGCCCAGCTTATTGTGTGCAGCCCGTACATGCGCACAAGCATTTGGGAGACTGGTGGTATGGATTTGTCAGCTGCTTTGGGGCTGCAGGCATCTACTGCCGTGTGCGAACTTGGTTTGTGACTGCATTTCCGACTTGCAAACGGTTGAGGTTACAAGCAGTTCATAGGAATGGAATCCTGCCATGACCTGCAGGCGACCTGTATTACGACCTAAATAGTTCTCAGGGAAAATTTGGACCTAAATCACAAAATAGTCAGTGATTTGCTCAATGAAGGAGAAATTGACCAAGAGCGAATGAAGTCCCAGGAAGGGGTATGCATATTTTCTGATTCAAGTTTTACAGTTTTTATTTATGGGAAGTGTCTCCAATTGATTATCACTGCTTGCTTGGTGTGTGTATGATGAGCCAAACTATAAGTCTCTCATGAAGTATATTTTGGGATATCATTTTGTGCTGATTTGGCCTTTTACTTTATCACCAGCAATGTTTAGGGGCAAAGTGGCCACCACAAAGTAAGGTGTCTGGGTGAGTTAAAAATAACTATGGTTTAAAATAAAATTTCTGGGAAAGTCATAAAGGTCACCAAAATTGGACACTAGCAAAAAAAAATCACATTATCTGTAAGGTTAAATCTCAGCCCTGGATATTAAAATCTACATGGCTGCTGATCATTAGAGAATGGAATGATCACGTAAATATAAAGGTACTTAAATGAACAATATTGTCTTTATTGATGAGCTTGCCAGGCAAGTTTTAACTGTCTTATAAATGTACAGGATTCATAGGAGCTGTGCCTTACTTGAAAGCAGCACCTTATGATTTAAGAATTCATTTGAGCACAGAACATGCTCATGAGGCAATTTCATGTCATGTTGAGGTTTCATTAAAAGTTGTATGTTTAATTTACTGCACTATTTTGGCATCAAAGTATGGAAATTGCAGAGGACAGAAACCAGCATATTTAACGTAAGTTTTTAAGTAACTAAGCTTGGTGATGCAGATCATAACTGAGCTCCCATATTAATTTAATGCTCCTTCCCTGGATTATATTTCCATTGATACTGAGTGTCCCAAACTTTGGACAGTTATGTCCAGGAATAATACACCTGGAATAATCGATGTATTCTCCTTGCTTTGATTGATCACCATAAGCTATTAAGTCCAAAGAAGTGAACTGTTTTGATCAGTTTTCTTTTCCTTTAAAGTGTGTGTTTACTGTGAGGGCCATGTCATGTTTCACAGTGCTTCATTTTATTTTGCATAGCAGGCTATTTGACTGGGGATGATGCAGTCATTCATATGATGTTGATGCATGCAGTTACCAGCAAATTATTGGGTGATCTAAAGAAGAAAAGCTTTTTCTTTCTTTCTTTTTCAATCTTTTTATTAGTTTCCAGATTAATATATAACATCGATGTTTGTACATGTAATACAGAGAGATCAGGAGAACAATCATGGCATTGATAATCATAAAGGATAATAAAATATTTAAAAAATCTGTAGATCCCACGATCTCTTAGTAAATGAATATAATGTAAAAGAAAGGAAAGAAAAAGATTTATTGTGTATATAAAAAAGGAAGAAAAAATCCCCAAATCAATAAGAAAAATTATAAACAATATATCAAACCAAACTTAAAAAAAAATTAAAAAAGACAAAAGAAAAAAGACTGGACTGAAATTTCTCAATAGAAACAGAGCAATATTATGTCGTCAACTCCGTTCCTCTAAATTGGAAAGTTATCAAAAAGGGATCTATATCATGTGAAAATATTGAATAAATGGACTCCAAATATCTTCAAATTTAAGCAAAGGATCAACAGTACCACTCCTAATTTTTTCCAAGTTTAAACATGATCTAGTTTGAGAGAATCATTGAAATGTAGTAGGGAGGGTATTGGATCCTTCCATTTAAGCAAAATGGATCGCTTGGCCATTAATGTAACAAAGGCAATCATACGGTTAGCGGAAGCAGATAGATGGCCAGACTCTATCCTTGGTAATCCAAAAATTGCAGTGATAGGGTGAGGTTGTAAATCAATATTCAATACAGTTGAGATAATGTTAAAAATGTCTTTCCAATATTTTTCCAAAAGCTTTTTCTTTTAATCCCCTCACTCAGCCTAGAGATATTATAACCAGCAGCGTCTTTGGGTTGCATTGGGAGAAATTGGCCAACACAGCAAAATACACTAATTCATCTTGCAGCAGAACTGGGCTGAATGAGTCAAGCTAGCATGCAGTGTGTTAATTTGAAGGATTATTGATGGAGACCCAAGGAGTGAAGGAAGAGTTTCACAGTTTGATTTTTTTTTGGAAGCTGAGTGGGAAAATTGAATGAGATTAAACAACTTGGTAAGCTTGATAACCATGTCTAAAAATGAAGATCAGCAATTAGCAGAGCTAATTACATTATGGACAATATTGCAAAACAAACAGGGCAAATTGTAAAACAGTCTGATACCACATCTAAATCATGTATCCAACTCTGATTGTTAATAATCATGCCAGTGTTAGATAGTGGACAGAGAAGGACCACAAGGTTAATCTCCATTGTCAGGTTCTTCTGTAAAAGAAGATGGATTGATCTGAGATTTTCATCTTGGAAACTGACAACTGAAATGCTTATACATGTACAAGATTATTAAGAGTGTTTTTATATTTAAACAAAGCCCAGGATATCACTTTTTCACCAGGATTTGGTGAAAAGTGAGTGGCATAAATACGGGAAGCAGGGAGGGGAAGAAGCTGGAAAAGTTAAAGAAATATTAGCTTCTTATACAGGGAGGATAAATAAAGACCAGCTGAACATCCTTCATCTTATGTTATTATCTAGTCCTCATAAGGGATGGTTAAACATTCTAACCAACACAATTTATTATCTATCTCTGACACCCCTCTCTCCTTCCTTGATCTTTCCATCTCAGGAGGTTCCTTATCCACCGACATCTTCTACAAACCCATTGGTGCCCACAGCTACCTTGATTACAGTTCCTCCCACCCTGTCTCTTGCAAGGACACTATCCCTTTTTCTCAATTTCTCTGCCTCCTCTGCATCTGCTCCCATGGTGAAGCTTTCCACTCCAGGACATCAAAGATGTCCAACTTCTTTACTAACCATGGCTTCCCCCCCCCCCCCCCCCCACTGTGATCGAGGGAGCTCGCACCTGCATCTCTGCCATTTGCTGCACCTTTGCTCTCACCCCTACCCCTCCCAGACCCAACAGGGACAGGGTCCCCCTTGTCTTCGCATTTCATCTTACCAGCCTACGCATCCAACACATTCTCCGCCACTTCTGCCATCTCCAACGGGAGCCCACCACCAAGCATATCTTCCCCTCCCCACCCCTTTTCTGCCTTTTGCATGGACTGCTCTCTGTGTGACTCCTGACTCCCTAGTTCACTCCTCTCTTCTCCACCACACCACACCACCACCACCCCCCCCACCCCCCATACTCCTGTGCAACCCATCCCGGGAACTTTCCACTGCCCCTGCCATAGGTTCAACACCTGTCCCTACATCACCTCCATTCAGGGACCCAAACAGTCCTTTTCAGGTGAGACAGAGATTCACCTGCACCTCCCTTAATATCACCTACTGCATTCGGTCCTCCAAGTGTGGCCTCCTCTACATTGGCTAGACCAAATGCAGACGAGGTGACTGTTTCGCGAAACACCTGCGCTCCGTCCGTAACAGCGATCTGCATCTCCCTCTTGCCAGTCACTTCAACTCTCCCGCTTCTCCACCCCCCCCCCCCCCCCCCCCCCCCAACTCCATCACTGATATGTCAGTCATTGGCCTCCTCCACTGCCAGGAGAATTCCAAGTGCAAACTGAGGAACACACCTCATTTTCCATCTTGGAACCTTGCAGCCTAATGGCATGAACATGGAATTCTCCCATTTTAAATAATCCCCAACCCCCCACACACCCACCCCCCAACCATGCCTCTTCTTTTCTTCCCTTTCCTAGCTTAACTTTCTTCTACTCTTTTTTCCCTCCTTACCTTTGACCCGTCTCCTGGTGTATCTGCTCTCCCCTCGTCCCCTGCCTATCACAATCTCTTATCTGCATCTACTTATCACCACCTTGTGCCCACCCCGCCTCCCCTCATTTGTCTACCTGCTCTGCTTTTTCCTCCTGTATATTGGACTTCCCCTTTTCCTATCTTCGGTCCTGAGGAAGAGTCCTGACCTGAAACATTGACCACCTGCTTTTCTCCACGGATGCTGCCTGGCCTGCTGAGTTCCTCCAGCACCATAATGTCTTTCATCTAGATTCCAGCACCTACAATCCTTTGTTATTCTACAGTCATTTAGTATAACGCCTTGTGCATAAATCTGATTACCCCAAAACATTATGCCTCTTTTCAGCTGAATGTAATGTTGGTTATTCCTTTAAGCCTAAATTGCTGCTATGTTGCCGAATATAGTGACAGTACTTCCCCTTCAAGTTTAAAGTTTTTGATTTTCATGACGAGACCATGACATTTGTCCAAGTACCTCTTTTTATGCCACGATTGTAGCAGTGCATTTATTTTTGGTGTCCACCTTAAAGGGTCGCTGAAGTAGCAGCAAGGGTATAGTGCATATTTAAGTTCTGCCTGATTTGAGGTAAGAGCTTGAAAATTGGACCTGTTTTTTAGAGTAACAAAAGATTGAAGTATTTGATCCAGGTATTAAAAATAATGAAATATTGGCACTAAGTTGATTGGAGCAAATTGTTTCCAGTGATTGAAGGTTGGAGACTTAAGCTGTTTTATTTTGGATAATTTGACAGTAAATATAAGGCTGCTGCTGTGGAGTTAAATGCTGTAATTAATGACGAGATTATGTCAGCATTTAGGGATTGTTTAGTTATGTGGTTGAAGGAATGAGGAATATTGCTACTGAGCTGGGTGTAACAAGAACTATTTCATTCTCAGGCTCTTCATTTCTTGAAGAGGCCCAAGTGGTTCCCTACTACTTATTGAACCACCATTCTTTCATTCCACTTTCCCTTAGCAAAGAGTAGCAATGGGAAATCGATGATGCCTCCAGCCCCTTCCCCTAAGCTAGAAAGTTTTATTACAGTTCCTGCCAGTTACTACTCTTACCTTCGTGTGGTCTTTTCATCTCCTTGATTTCTCTTTTTATTTCAGTGGACAGGGTGGTAATCAGAATCTAATCAAAGTCCACAAACTTACTGCATTTCGCAGCACCTTGCTTCCTGTGAAGATTCCTTTCTATTTCAGTTGCTACTATGTCTCTGTACTCCATGGGCTCTCCTCCATCTTGGGTAACAGGATTCTCATTTGTCTGTTCCTTTTCCTGCACTTCTTGCACCACTTCCTCCTAACCTGAACAAGGGTAGGGCTTGTTTGGTCTTGCCTTCCAGTCTACAAGCCTCCCCATTCAATGGATCATCTTCCATAATTTCAACCACCACCTGCATTGTCATCATCAGCATCCCAAAGCTACTGTTCACTCTTCCATCATCACCAGTACACCCCCCCCCCCCCACCCTTCTTATGACACCTTCACGTTCAACCACAGGAGATGCTGTATCTACTTGTTTGCATCCTTTCTTCTGACAGCAGAGCCCAGACACTCCAGATGAAGCAGCAATGAATTTGTACAATTCACTATTCTGTGTACTACTCTCGATACTTGCTATGGTCCCTCTTCACTGGGTAATACTGATGGCTTTTTGGAACACCTCAGTTCCAGTTATTTGCCATTTTAATTCTCCAACTCTGGACTTGGTCTTCAGCTTCCTACACTGTTTGAATGCTGCCCATTCCGACACTTCTTCTGACCAGGCACGCTATAGTCTCTTGGATTCCACATTGAGTTCAATTGTTGCAGATATTCCAGGCTTCACAACTCGGACTTCCAGCATTCATTGTTATTTGTTTTTCCCCCTCTTTGCTGTTAATTTAAGATGCTTGTTTGTCGTCTTCTATTTACTCCACTACTGAACTTGCCTATTGTTTGTCATCTGCTTTTACCACCCTCTTACACTGGGCTCCATCAGTTCCTTCTGTCTAAACCTCCCCTGCCCTCCACTTAGACCTTTCTTTGTGCTCTCTGCCCTGCCTCTCTTCCTCAAAATTTGTTTCATCTCTCTGCTTTTCCCAGTTCTGATGAAATGTGGAGCCTGAAATGTAAATTTTTTTTCCCCCACAGATGCTGCCTGTTTTGCTGAGTATTGCCAGCAATTTGTTTTATTTTAAGAAATGTTTCAATTCCTTTTTGAGGATTCAGTAATACCAAATGCCTTTCAATGAGACAAGTTGGTCACCCATTAAGTGAAACAAATTGCAAAGGCAGTTCACTTTTTTGAGCTTGAGTTTGAAACAAAACTTTCGGTTTGAATGGTGAGAATACTATTGTCTGTAACATCCTTTTATCCCATTGACTTTTGACCTGTTTCTTCTGCATCACTTGTGATGCTGCTAGAAAATGCAAATTGAGATGACATTGCAAGATATGCACACCATGCTGAATTGAATCCTGAATAAATTTCCTGAATGAATCCTGAATTGAATCCTGTAATTAATTCTTTAGGTTTATTATATGATGTATTATTGTTGATTGTACCATCTTGTTTCACGATGTTAGCTCTAATGTCTTGAAATAATTGTCATGCTGGGTGTAAAGTGAGTGCAGTTATGAAACATTCCATCTGCAAGATGTTAATCCTGTTTCTATGTCCACCAAGTCTGCAACATGGGTGAATCTGGTGGATGTTGTGGACTTGGTGGACATAGATACAGACCCTTAAGCCCACTGAGAAAACACTGAACATCAGGTACCCATTTGCACTCTTCCTGTTCTAATCGCATTTTTATTCTCCCTACATTCCCATTAACTCCAGACCCCCACCTCCTGAATTCTGCCACTTTCCTACAAACTAGGGAGAATTTACAGTGGCCAATTAACCTACCAACCCACATTTCTTTTGGATGCGGGAGGAAACAGAAGCATCTGGAGGAAACCCACACGCAACACCTGAGATTAGAATCAAACCCAGGTTGCTGGAACTGAGGCAGCAGCTCTGCTAGCTGTGCAGTTTGTGAGCATTGGACGTGCCTCTGTACCACAAAGATGCATAGGTATTCCTGTTTGCATCTGTAATGAGAAGGGTTATGAGACAGAACACTGTACTTAAATTTTTACTTCAGTCAAGACAGATGTCAATATAATTGCTTCCTTCAGTGTTTTGTGAAATATGCATAACCAAAACAGTTTGTTATTTAAATCTGAATGATAAGTGGACTAAAGAGGTTGTGGTAAGGCCTATGAAGGCAAAATGATTTTGGTTTAAATAGCATATTTGAATATCACTCGTGCTTTGAATTAACAGTAGGTCAGTGTAAGAGGGTGAACCTCTCCAATCCCTGTTGCTAATTGGTGACTGTATTTGATGTTTGGAAGTGCTTTGAAATTTAGTCTTTGAAGACGTTATAATTGAACATTTCAAACTAATTTAAACCACAATTATTAGTCTTCTACTGAAAGTGTCCTGCTGCCCGGAGATTGACTGTATGTTCTACATTAAGTACTGGAGTGGTATTTTACAGTGAAAGGCCTGGAACCACCAGTTAAGTGTGCCTGGATCTGATCTTGGATGATCATCTGGCCCCAACCTGGTCCATTGGTCTCTGGCCCTTGAGTATCTCATCCTTGGACCTTGGTCCCTGAGGTCCCAAACCCAGTCAGCTCCCCTCACATCAGGTCCCCAGGGTTCTCTTGTCGGCAGCAGGAAGTTACCCAGTTGGATAACTTGGATCATCAGCTGCTGCCTCTGCAGTGCTACTCCATCTTCCCACGTGCTTATCTGATGACAATACAAGTTCTCCCTTTTTTATGGAGGTCAGGCAGTCTGCAGACCCTGCAGACGATTGGCAAGCCTACTGGCAGGGCAGTTTGAGTGGCATCCAGAGAGTGCCTTGGTTTGCAGTACATCTTGGGGCAAAAGCTACTGCAAGATGAGATGAGATCTTTATTAGTCACATGTACATCGAAACACAGTGAAATACGTCTTTTTGCATAGTGTTCTGGGGGCAGCCCGCAAGTGTCACCACAGTTCCGGCGCCAACATAGCATGCCCACAACTTCCTAACCCGAATGTCTTTGGAATGTGGGAGGAAACCGGAGCACCTGGAGGAAATCAATGCAGACACGGGGAGAATGTCCAAACTCCTTATAGACAGCGACTGGAATTGAACCTGTCACTGGCGCTGTAATAGTGTTATGCTAACTGCTATACAACCATGCTTGCTGCATTTCCCTGCATTCTTGTTCTAGATCCATAAAACTTGCTAGGTTCAAGTTGAGTCACTAACTGGAGTCCCTGATCTTGTATGGTCATTTGAAGCAGTTTTTTAAACAGTACACTGTGCCTTGGGGAATGCTATGTTGTACTGTGATATTCTTAGAACATAATAGAGCAATCAGCATAGTGTTGGTCAAATGTTGTGCCTGTTAGGTGGATTTCAGAGATGTAATTTGAAGTTGAGCCTTGCAAGATTATTTTGAGTAAGAATCTCATCCTGTCTCTTGAGCTCGTACCACCCAGTTACTAATCACTCAAGCATCACATTAGTCCCCATGTCAGCTGATGTGGGTGATATACTCTGCCCTTTTAAAATGGTCTTTATTTTGAAGAGGAAACTTACAAAGTACAACACATTCTTAAGCTCTCGTCTTTACAAACTGTAGCCCTATTTTTGAAATTCCTTCCCTCTTCTAAGTCCTTGAATGTGTCATTTCCTCAAGTCTTGATCATTACAGCAACTGCATCTTGAATCTCTCCAGTGGAATTTTCATATTAATGTGACTTCAATGCAAGTCACTAATTATATGCTCTGAAATAAATCTCTCCTCATTCTCCCTGATCCCACTGCATCATTGACAAGTGTCAGCCATACAATCCTCCAGTGTACCTAACAGCTCAGTAGGATTGGCTTTAGTCTATCCACTCCTATCTGTCAAATTCTAAAGTATCTCCAGTGGTTATTTAGTGGACAAGCAATGCACAGACTTGGGCACAAACATTTGGATCCCACCATGGAATTTAGGTTTGGCAAGTTAAGTAATCTGGAATGCAATGGTCTTAGTAATAGTAGTCACAAAACAACTGTACTGTCTTGAGATCTAATGGTTACTGTCCTTCAGAGAAGGAAATCTGCTGTTTTTGGTCAGCATGGATTATCTATACCCAACTTTAAACCCACAGCAGGGTTGTAACCAAGCAACTTTTATGGCTTGAAATGGATAACAAGCTGCTCAATTTTACCAGACTAATATTGCAAAACATAACAAAGGTAAGTTCACATAGGCATCCAGCAGGTCATTGAATTCAACTAAAAGAAACCTAACACAGTCAGCAAAATCCTTCTGAGTTGTTTATGACTAATTTAGGAGTACAACACAGTTACCAGTCAAGTACCAGCGTGTCATAATCATTCTCACGTAATCCACCTTGTCCACATCTCAAACTTTTCCCATTATGACCACAAGGTTCATAGAGTCAGAACCACCCAAAGTGTTTGTCGTGATACTGGAGGAAGAGTGGCCCTCTAAGTCCTGATCGTTGATTCTAGATTTTGTGGTATGTTACAGTGTCATATCAAACATGGCATGGAATTGTTCAAAGCATTAAAATTCAATTGTTATTTAAGGATGCAGTCAAAACCAATTTTTAATTGATTAATTATTTTTAAAATCCAATTTTTTTAATAGCTTGTCAGCCCTGCTAGATTGTCGTAAAAACCAATTTGATTCACTAAAATCCTTTAGAAAAGGATTTCTGACTTGCCTGCCTTGGCTTGTATGAGACTACAGACCCACAACAATGTGATTGGCTTTTAACTGCCTCCTGAAATGAACTGGCAAGTCACTGACCATGTAGTGTTTCCATGCTGACTCTTGGCACTTGCTAGATGTGCTATGTGTCTATGTTGTAGAAGGTTGTCAAATTTCTTAGAAATGGCATTTTGGGTTGTTTAAAGTGTAAGAGTTTCCTACCCTTGTGGAAAGAAGCTGAGCCAACAAGTAGGACTTCCAATCTGTCCAGCCAGCATTGCCCTGTCAGAGTTCTGTGGTGGGCTGGCAAGAGAGGCCTGTGTATTATAGGCTGTGCAACAGTGAGTAAGTGGAATACAGTAACTTAGTATGCAAATAAACCAGAGGCATGTATCTGCACAAGTTTAATTTTGAGTATTGAGAAGTGCTTCAGCAAAATTGTAGCAAATTGGTCTTGAGCGCTGGTTGTTGGATGTGGCAATTAAGAAGAGGAAATTCCTGTTTTGTAATGTGCACATTGTGAAAGACATTTAACTTGCATTGATGTCTGACGTGCACTTTCCTGTATTTTTTTAACCTAATGTTATGATGTTAACATGGTTAGAGTTTAGCTTAAAAATATTAAGCTGAAGCTACGCATTTTCAGTAATTGTCTTAAAATTAGTTGCATCATTTAATCATTGGGAGTAAATCATATGCCCTAACTCCACATGTCTTGATTCTGTTGGTGCCTAAAAAATGTTGATCTTGGTCTTGAGTTCTTTCCCAAGTGTGTCCTTTTTTTTAATAACCTTGTTAAAACCTACTTCTAAGTCTATGGTTATTTGCCCTAATATCACTGTGGTGTTGCTCAATGATGGGTTTGATTAAGGACTGGTATACTTGGAGGTAGTTTGTGTTGCATTTCATTGGATTGATTCCTAGGGTAAAGGAGTATTCTTAGGAAGGGGTATTCTTCAGAGGCCTACCACCACAACAGGTATACAGCGGACACAATCGCTGGCACTCCACTCTGCTTTGAAGCACCTAAACAACAGCAAAACGTGCATCAGGCTGCTGTTTATCGATTACAGCTTGGTGTACAATACCATCATCCTCTCTGTATTAATCACCAAGCTTCTAAAACTGGGCCTCTTTACCTCCCTCTGCAACTAAATCCTCGACTTCCTCATCAGGATATCACAGTAGGGATCACTGATAACAGCTCCTCGCTGACCATCAACATAGGCTCACCTCAGTGTTACGTGCTTAGTCCACTGCTCTGCTCTACAATCATGGCTATGTGGCTAAGCACAGCTCAAACACCATTTATAAGTTCGCAGATGACACCACTGTTGTTGGTAAAATCTCAGGTGGCAACGAGGAGGTGTACAGGAGTGAGATCAACTGAGTGGTGTTGCAACAACAACCTCACACTCAATGTCAACAAGACCAAGGAATTGATTGTAGACTTCAGGAAGGGGGAATTGGGAGAACATGCACCAGTCCTCATTGAGGGGTCAATGATGGAAAGGGTGAGCAGTTTTAGGAGTTTGGGTGTAAATATCTCCAAGGATCTGTCCTGGCCCAACACATTAGTGCAATCATGAAGAAGGCACACCAGTAGCTCTCCTTCATCAGGAGTTTAAGGAGATTTGGTTTGTCACCAAAGACTCTTGCCAATTTCTATGGATGTACGATGGTGAGCATTCTGACTGGTTGCATCACCACCTGGTATGGAGGCTCCAATGCACAGGATTGCAGGAGGCTGCAGAGAGTGGTAGACTCAGCCAGCTCTATCACGGGCACAACCCTCCCCACCATTGAGGACATCTTCAAGAGGCTATGCCTCAAGAAGGCGGCATCCATCAATAGGACCCTCACCATCTGGGATATGCCCTCTTCTCATTACTACCATCAGGGAGGACGTACAGGAGCCTGAAGATCCACACTCAACAATTCAGGAACAGCTTCTTCCCCCGCATCAGATTTCTGAATGGTCCATGAACACTACCTCATTCTTATTCCATTATTCATTTTGTAACTTAGTAATTTTGTCTTTGCACTGTACTGCTGTGCAAGATAAGAAATTTCATGAAGATAAACTTGATTCTGAAATGTTGGACTGATTGTCCCTGCACTTTCAAGTTCAAGGAATGAGAGGTGATCTTATTGAAACACAAGGTTGATGGGGCTTCATGTGGTAGATGATGAAAGGATGCTTCCCCTCATGGGGGTGCTGAGGACAAGATGGTGTAGTTTCAGAATAAGACGTTGCCCATGTAATCCAGAGACTAGGAGGAATTTCTGGCAGTCAGGACCAATCAAAAGGAGAAATTTCTTCACCCAGAAGCTGTAAATTTTTGAAATTCTATACCTCAAAGCAGTGGAGGCTGATTCATTGAGTATATTTCAAGGCTGAGATGGCCGGACTTTTGGGCTGTAGGGTAGTCGAGGTCTTTGGGGACTAGGCAGGACAGTGGAGAGGAGGCCCAGGTCAGATCAGCCATGATCTCATTGTATGGCAGAGCAGGCTAGAGGAGCCACATGGCCTTACCCCTATTCTCCTTGGGATGTTTTCCCCAGAAACACACATTCCTGTCGATTTTGTAAATTACCACAATTATTATATGTAAGTATTACTCTTCAGTTTTGCCTGAAACTGGGTTACAACTCTTTGCAGTTCATCTCACACTTTAGAAAGGCCTTATTTATACAAGTTTTCACATTTGCAGATTATTTATGTCATCTGTAAATAATTTCTATAGCACCTTGATGTTTTAGCTGTTTGATTATGTTGAAGTTAAATTTATATCAGGGTATTTTGTTAATCCAAGTTTGTACAGACGGAAGGTTGTGTGTGTATATTGTATACTACAAATGCTATTCGCACTGTTAGCTGCAGTAATGGTCCTGCTGGGGAAGACTGAAGGCAAACAAGACATTAAAAAAAACAGTTTTACCAGATTGTTTTTAATGTTAAGAACATAAGAATTCTTAACAGGGTGTACATTTCTCCCAGGAAATTATGTCCCAAGTAGTGATCCCATCTGTTATGTACTTAGAGTAAAAGAAGTCTTTGCTATTCTGACTAATGAGTCATTTCTGGCATTAGTTTTATTACATTGTTGTTGCCTTGTGCTAACTGAATGAGATGCCGAGGTTACTTGGGTGTTGGGTGAGATGGACAAGGGACTGGACAAGTGAATGTTCACAGGCAATCCCACCAGTTGTATAAGCTTTCTTTCCATCAATGTGCTGAGGTATCCAGAGAAAGATTCCTGTGGTAACTGTAACTATTAACATTTTCACTAATCATTCTAAGTTACCTTGGGATGAGATACCTTTGTGTGGATTGGATGTTTAGAGTCATTGGTAGCCCATTCACTGACAACTGGGGGAGCACAGAACTGAAAATGGTACATAGAACAGTGCAGCACAGGAACAGACACTTCTGCCCACCACGTCTGTGCTGACCATGATGCCAGTTTAACTAATCTCATCTGCCTGCACTTGGTCTGTTTCCCACTATTCATTACCTGTTCATGTGTCAGTCTTTATGTTTAAACATTGCTATCATGTTTGTTTCCACCACCTTCCATGGCAGCACATTCCAGGAACCTAGCACATTCCCTATGTAATTTGGGGGGAAAAAAAACTTGCCTTGCACATCTCCTTCAAACTTTTCCCCTCTCAGCTTAAACCTGTATCCTCTAATATTTGAGATAAAGATTCTGATGATCTCAACCATCTCTTCTAATGATTTTATATAATTCTATCAGGTCGCCTCTCCAGTGAAAACAATCGAAGTTTGTCCAACCTCTCCTGATA
Organism: Pristis pectinata; assembly: GCF_009764475.1. Classification (NCBI taxonomy): domain Eukaryota; kingdom Metazoa; phylum Chordata; class Chondrichthyes; order Rhinopristiformes; family Pristidae; genus Pristis; species Pristis pectinata. The sequence continues at coordinate 39,062,082 of NC_067408.1, read as the reverse complement.
GCTAACAAACCTTCCTGTTAAATTGTTGAGCATGGACTGACACCTCCTATACATACATACATATACTATGTCTTCCCCCCTTTACCAGCTGGACTCATCATGGTGTTATTTAATATGTTGATATGCTGCTGATTATCATTATTATTATTATCATGGTTCATTTGCACACTGCCTTTTTATATTTTTATATACTTTATATTTGTGTAAGTATGTTTGTTTTATTTTATAGTTATAATTGCTCTAATCAATTTACTGTTTTGGTTCTTATTAGGCAAGGGAGTGCCATCGTAATCTCGTTGTGTTGTTGTTGCAACAGTACAATGACAAATAAAGAAATCAATAATAATCAATAATCAGGATATCAGTGCCCCTCCAGCTTGGATATAACCCATCCTTGTGTAGATCCCACCTGCCCTGGAAGAGAGTGCAATGATCCCAGGTATCTGAAGCCCTTCCTCCTGCACCAGGTCTTTAGCTGTGAATTCAGCTGTGCTATCTTTGTATTTCATACCTTGCTAGCATGTGGTACAGGGAGTAATCCCAAGATTACAACTATAGAGTTCCTGCTTTGTAACTTTCTGCCTAAATCCCTCTTCCTGCCTATGTTGTTAGTATCAATATGGACCAGAATCTCTGGCTGCCCCTTTCAGAATGTCCTGTGCTTGCTCTGAGACATCCTTGACCCTGGCACCAGGAAGGCAATGCATCATCCTGCAGCCTCATTCGCAGACAGTAGAGTCCCCTATAACTACCATTTGCTTACACTTCAACCCTCCCTGCTGAACAACAGAGCCAGTGGTGGTGTCAGTGATCCAGCTACTGCTGGTGCTTTCCCCTGACCGGCCACACCTCTTCTTTCCCCAACCCCCCTCTCCCCCTCCACTCAAACAGTATCCAAAACAGTATACTTGTTACAGAGGAGGATAGCCACAGGGGATTCCTGTACTACTTCCCTGCCCCTTCTGGTGAACCTTCGGTGTGACCACATCCATGAAACTCCTATCTATAACACTTTGTCTCCCATATTTCCATTGAGTTCAGCTACTGCTTCAACTAATCCATGCAGTCTGAGAAGAGCTGCAGCTGGACACTTCCTGCAAATACGGTTGTCAGGGACACTTTTTGCTGATCTCCCACATCTCGCAGGAGAAGCATACCACTCTGCTGACTGCCATTATTGGTCTTGTTTACCGTAACACTGCTCGCCCTCCTCACCAAAGCCCACACTTTGACCTCAAGGCAGCACATCCACCTCAAGGTCGCACTTCTCAAAATGGCTGCTCCCACAAGAGCTTGCCTCCTTTTTATATACTAGGCCTGCCAGTAGGAGCAAAACACATGTTGGAAATATAGATGCAATCTTGTGTTGGTATTCCCTAGCTAAGCAGATTGACGATCTGGTACATGCCTAATCCGGTGACTAGTGGTGTGCTGCAGGAGTTGGTGTTGGGACCCTTGTTATTTATAGAAATGATTTGGATGTGAGTGCACAAGGCTTGATCAGTAAGTTTGTGGATGACACAAAATTAGGAGGTGTTGTTGATAGTGAAGGTTTTTGTAGATTACAGGGGCATCTTGATCAGTTAGGGAAGTGGGCTGAGGAGTGGCAAATGGATTTCAATACAGATAAACGTGAGGTGATGCATTTAGGAAAGTGAAGCCAGTGTAGAACTTGTACGATGAATGGTAGGGCACTAGGGAGTGTAATGGAACAGAAGGACCCAGGAGTAGAAGTGCCTAGTTTGAAAGCAGTGTTACAGATAGACAGGGTGGTTGAAAAGCATTTAGCATTGCTGGCCTTCATCAGTCAGGGCATTGAGTATAGGAGTTAAGACATTATGTTGCAGTTGGAGTACTGTGTACAGTTTTGGTCACCCTGTTATAGGAAAGATGTGGTTAAACGGGAAAGAGTGCAGAAAATATTTGAGGATGTTGCCAAGACTAGAGGGCCTAAGTTATAGAGGGGTTGGCCAGGCTAGGTCTTTATTCCTTGGAATGTAGGTGAATGAGAGGCAATCTTATAGAAGTGTTTAAAATTATGAGGGGCATTGATAAAGTGCATGGTAACAGCCTTTCCCCAGGGTAGGGGAGTCCAAAACAAAGAGGCATAGGTTTAGGGTGAGAAGGGAAAGATTTAAAAGGGACCCAAGGGGCAAGTTTTTTTTTACTCGGAGGGTGGTGAGTATATGAAATGAGCTGTCAGAAGAAGTGGTTGAGACAGGAATAATTTAAGAGGCACTTGGATAGGTACGTGGAGGGGTGAGGCTTGGCGGGATATGGACTGAACTCAGGAAATTGGGACTAGCTGGGTGGGCACCATGGTCAGCAGGGACTGGTTGGGCTGAAGAGCAACACAGCATGGATACAGGTTCTATGACTCTAATTCTAAAACCCTTAAGTTTGCATGTTTTCCAAAGTTGTTACTTCATTACAAATGTGTATGTGAATGAGTTCAGAGCAAATAATTTGCATTTTGTTTTTCACGAATGTCTAAGTTACTTGGCTGGAGAAGATGCTTCGTTCACTGCTGAAATGAACCAGAATGGATTTTGGCAAAATGTGTGAAACACTAACACAATAGAAAGTAGAACTAGATCTAAAGAATCAAAGGATTGCACAGAATTAAGTCGTTAGAGTCTGACCTTGTTATTTTGGGTTGATGCAATGTCTAATATAGTCTTGTTATGCCAAGAGTACAACTGAGTTTGTGGTAACAAATAGTCTAATAGGCAGTTATAATTGACATCTGGGAGAACTTGCACAACCATAGAATTAGTTTGTCTGCTATAAATGGGTACTTAGGAATAAAACTCCCACTCTCGTTCAGTTTAGAGGTCTATGATGTCTGGAAAAGCTGGCAACTGGACTGCCACAAGAATGTAAGAATCCTTCTTGATGGCAGTTTGAAAGAGGGAGCTTTTTGATGCAAGGCAAATGTTACTGTTTCCTCATTGTTATGGAGCTTTAATGAATTTGTGACCACCTCAAATGTGAGTGCATTGACTTGGAACTGCAAATAGAGTGGGAGCTTTTGTGGCCTTCACTGCGCACACTGGTTTGAGATCACCATTAGGTTTCAGAAACTGAAACTTAAAATATTTATCTTAAAATGACATTGTGAGATGGGGACAGGAAATGGGTGGATCAGATAACTGTAGAATGAGCATAAAAGAACTATTTTAGCATTTAAGGAACTGGAATTTTGGGTGGGGTGGGACAAATGAAGTACGATATTATAGATTTCAGTGGAGCTCTGTATGATTCCTAACTTAGAATGACAGTTCTGATGTATTCCTGAAATATCATACTTTCAAACTGCAAGGACAGTAGAAAAGAATCTAAATCCAGTTTTATAAAGTGGGTCAAAGTAAAAGCTGTCACATTCCACTGTTAAATTTAAACAATTTTGATTTGGATTGATAAGTGACATAATCCTAGAATTATAGAAACTTGCAGTGAAGAAATAGGCCATTCAGCCTGTTCCAGTTTTGTTGTTTGAAAGAACGGTTACTGTTAATTCCACCACTGCTTTTTGCCAGTAATTCTTTATAACTTCAACTTTTCTCAAAGGTCACAGGTAACCAGAAGGACTGAGGAATAATGAGTGGTTTAACAAGTTTATTAAAAGCAATTACAGTATGACAATCGGAAAAAACCGTTGCAAGTGAAACTATTTACTGCTCTAGGATTGGCTCTGCAAACTATCTTTGCAGTATCTCTATCTCTATCTGGTAGTGCAGTAAACAGTGCTTATCTGTCTGAAATGCAGGCATGGTGCTTTTATAAGGACATAGGGAAAAAGGAGTGTGGGCTTAACTCAGTTTTAAAAACTGTAGAAGAGCCACCTGCTCTTGGTCTTTCTTGTCATTTCTTGTCCATAATTCAGTCATGCCAATGTCACATCGTCTGGACAGCTGAATGGCAGAAGGTACATCTGTATCTTGAAAGTGGTGTGCGAGTCAGTACAGGTGCTGAGAGCTTGGATTTGTGCATATTGTCTTAAGGTTTGGGCTGTTAATGTGCACTGGCATAGACAACCAAATGTTACTCCAGATGCCGGAAATACTCAGCAATTCAGACAGGAACGGTATTAACATTATCAAGTTGATATCTCTCCTTAGAACCAGCAAAAGTTAAAGGTAAAAAGTGGTTTTAAGTTACAGAGAAAAGGGTGAAGGGTGGAGGAAACCAAAGGGGAGATCAGATAAGATTGACAGTGGAGGTACCTCAGAGGTTGGCAAAGGTTAGTGAATAGCTTGAGCAATGCCTGGGGGAGACTTAAATAGGAGGTGAAAAAGCTATGAAATTACCAAAAGATTTTTTAAATGAAAAGCTGAGCACTGGAAATCTTGGATACACAGATGGAATGACTTATGTTTGAGTTTAGTTTGATTCTGGAATATTGTAATGTGTCTAATTGGAAGATAAGGTGCTATGCATTGAGTTTGCAGTGAGCTTCTTGAGAACAATGTAAGAAGCCTGGAGTGTGAATGGGATGTGGAATTCATGTGAGGTGTAACTGGAACTTCTAGGTCACCCTTGTGGGCTAAGGGTGCTATTTCAGTCATGTTGGTCATGATATCCTTGGATTAGAGGTACTGAAGTCCAGAATCCATCTGCTAGAGGTTCAAGTCAACTTCTCCAGTGCTCTAGTCATTCCAAACCTTTGGCTCTGGTAAAACTACAAAGAAATTTGTATGGAGGTAGTTACTTGCAGTAAGAAAAGCTGCATGGCACAGAGGGCCTTGTGATTCACACCAGAAGAATGAACGTGCATCTGGCATGTGACCATCGAGCTTGGACAATGTGCTGCTTATCACATTCTATTGTTTGAATACGTAGGCAAACTAAAGGAATTTAATATTTCAGTTAGCATAGTCAGTATATGAGGTAGAAATAAGTCAAGTAAGCCTTTGTGATTTCTTGCGTTTGTTTTAATCATTTTATCAACTTGTATTGTAATTAAGTTTATACATTTCTCTGCTCATAATCTGTCTTCCCACTTATTTAAGCAGTTTTCATTTTAGCCCTCCCAAAGAATATTACTTCACTCTTTAAAGTGAACTGCACCTTCCTAGTTTAATCATCCTGCTTATGTCTTCCCAAAATCTATTGGCCATTCACATTACAATCTATGGTGTATAAATTGATTTATTTGTGTATTGCCCTTACTATAGTCATGAAAACATCAGTAGGTCAAATAGTTCCTTAAGGCTGTTCTGCCCGTCAGTGAGATTAAAGCTGATTTTCTGATATTCCTTGTTATTTTTATTTAAAAATAACATCTGTACAACCATATAAATACACCAGCTGCACGAGTTGTCCAAGGCTGGATGTCTAGTGTCAAGTGACTCGTACGATGGAGTACTTGCTTGAATGAGTGCAGCTGCAATGCTCAGTTCCGTCCAGGCATAGGATCCTCTCTGACCTGTGTCTATGGTGTGTATCATAAAAACATCTATGCGACAGCTTGCCGAGGCTCTTTCTGCAGTTGTTCCAAACCTGTGATCTTTGCAACCTGGAAAGATGATGAAAAAGACATGGGTATTCAACTGCCTGCAGGTTCCCTTCCAATTTGCACACCTTTGTTCTGTCATCACTAGGTCTAGACCTGGAACTCCCTACCCATGAACACTGGGGGTACATTCACACATCCCATGAATTAATGATACTTTTGCAAATTCAGGCCAGAAGAGGTGAAGATATTAAATGAGGTTGCCTTTGCATTTGACAAATTTCAGTATAATGTTTGCCGCAAATGAAAATATTTTTTTACTTGTTCATTACAGGCCAAAAACAAAGAGACTGGAATTTTAGCTGCTGCAAAAGTTATCGAGGTCAAGAGTGAAGAAGAACTTGAAGACTACATGGTGGAAATTGAGATTCTGGCTTCATGCAATCATATTTACATTGTTAAACAACTGGATGCTTTCTTTTATGAGAATAAGTTATGGGTAAGAATGACAATCTTTTTATTTTCCTATAATACAAGATTCATTTAGTTAAGGTTGAGAATGTGAGGAACCTGGTGCAAGATCCTGACCTTTTTCTGATGAAGGCTGTGGGGATCTGTATGGGAATTGCCTTGAAAGAATGGTTCTACAATTTTCCATCCTCGATTGGTTTTCCATAGAGATTTGACTATTTTGAGAGAACAGCAGTGGATGTCTGCCTCATACTCTGTTCCAGCATGTTGATTTATATCATAGTACATTATTGAAACTAAAACTCTTAAATCTCTCAGACATGGGGAAGTGCACAAGTGTTGTAGAGGCTCCAACTTACTGTATTTAGAAACATTAATGTTCAGAATAGTAATATTTGAATATTCCTGCATAATAGCTGTATGAAATGATGTGCAGTTTTCTTTTAATTATTTATCCATCTGTGTTTAAACTTTGACACAGTAGTTTGCATTGTTAACTTGAAATGCTGAAAATTAAATTTCGTGATAATAGGGATTTTTGGTAAGCACTTAAAAGCTTTTTCAAACTCATTACCTTGTTCTGGCCCTTGCTCCTTTCCTTTTCAAACCTTTATTCTCTGGCATCTCTTTCCTTCGCACTCTGCAATTTGAGAACCTTTGTTCTTGATGTTTACGGTCTCTGCTGCCGTCTGACCTGTTTGCCTTTATGTTCCCCCTCGGCCTTATAAATATTTCTTTCTGTAATAATGCTTTCTCTATGAAATCTGTCAACTTCGGATTCCCACGGACTCTATTGAGAGTATTTTGTCCTCTGCCCTTTATTTGCAATGCCCTAATATCTTCTACCTCTGTCCAATCCTGAAATTCTTTGGGTTGATGCTGATATAAATTCCCTGAATTTCAGAGAATGCAGATTTGGCTGCCAGTTGTTTAACATTCACAGATCTGGCTATACCACAAAACCTCTCTGCTCTCCTTCTCCTCTTTTTAAAATGTCCTAGCTCCACAAATTGTCTGGAAAGAAGTTAACATCCATCTCTTTCCTCCATTACTGAACATCTTAAGCCTCACTCCTATTCTTTAACTCTAAAAAGCTTAAAGTCACAGACTACTTTGTCACAAAGATTTTAAAAAACTGCTTTTTAACAATGCAGCTCCGCTGGTGGCAGCCTTGACTTTGTGCCAGAAGCTACAGATTCCATTTCAGAGATTTCATGCAAAAATAATCAATGGCGATACTGATAGAGGTGCTACCTTAAATGAAGTAGGTTCCTGTCTGCTATTTGCAAGATAACAGATCTCATGGCAAATTTTTGAACAGTTTTTTTTTCTGTCCAATATCATCGCTAACCTCAATCTCATCAACCTCAGTAAAACAGCCTAGAAATAAGACCACGTGGCAACTGTTTTTCATGTGCAACTTGTACAGAAAAACAATTTAACCAGCGTTGGATTGCACGAGCAATCATTTCTGGGTGAAATTCTATTAAATGTATAGGTTGCGTGAGGGTGTTTGATGTTTTTCAGGTGGTCAGTTGTGCACCTAATTACATAATTTATCAGGGTACTGCATTCAAGTCTGGTTGCTCCATTATAGGACGGATGTGGAGGCTATGAAGATAGTGGAGAAGAGGTTTACCAGGATGCTGCCTGGATTAGAGGGCATGTGCAGTAAGGAGGTTGGACAAACTAGGATTGTTTTCTCTGGAGCAGCTGAGGCTGAGGGGAGACCTGATATAATTTTATAAACTTATAAGAGGCATAGATAGTCGACAGCTGGTGCCTGTTTTCCCCAGTGTTGAGATGCCTAAGATTAAAGGGCATGCATTTAAGGTGAGAGGGGGAAAGTTCAAAGGAGATGTGTGGGACAAGTTTTTTTTTAAAGAGTGGTGGGTGCCTGGAATGTGTTGCCAGAGGTGGTGGTGGAGGCAGGTATGATAGAGACATTTAAGAGGCTCTTAGGTAGGTGCATTAAAAGGCAAAGAATGGAGGGATATGGACCGTGTGGAGGCAGAAAGGATTTGGGTGTCATTAGCTTAATTAGTTTGGCACAACATTGTGGGCTGAAGGGCCTGCTCCTATGCTGTACTGTTCTATGTTCCATGTTCTCATAAATTGTGTACTGCATGTTTCCTCTATTGCATTGTACAGATTTATTAAGTGCTTACAAAAAAAAATGACAAGCACCGTTAAAGGGTCACCATTCTGACAATGGGTGGGTATCTTGTACAGCCACCAGTCTTGGTGTTCACTACTCAGGATCTTTTAACTCTCATCACTGATCCATTCTTGATGGCAATCTTGTTATACTGTGTACCTCAGAGCCACATGTTGCAACCTCTGTATTGGGCTACACATAGCATAGAATTTAACCAGGGCAGACAAGTTTGGGGTTCTTGTGTACACAGGAGGTCACTTTGTCTTGGCTGCATTTTTCCCTACCTCCATGGTGATCTGTACTGCATCTGTCATGTGAAGAACTCCTTTACAGTCCAGGTGGTCAATGCTGCAAATATGCAGCAACTGGAATCTTTTCATGTAATTCCTGCTGTGAAGCCCACTGGTTCTGTTTTATTGCACGAGTTTGGGCATGAACCACCATTGTGCTGTTTTTAATGTGTTTTTGATTTGATTTTGATTTTGTTTTCATGGAATCCAGTTGGACATTAGCTCCATACACAGCACACATTTTGCACATCAAAAAGGGAAATCCAATTTCTTGGCATTTATCTGGCCATTCCTATTTTTCTTTTTGCTGCATTTCCTACAGCAGTCACTACATTTCAAAGTATTTAAGAAGTTGTAGATTGTCCCCTCTCCTGGCATCAACCTTGCTGCCATTAACACCTTCACAAAAAATCTCAGCTTCGTGCTGTCTTTGTAGAGTGTCACACTGTTTGTCATAACCTCTTCTTGCTGAAGTCCTGCTAATATTTTCGGTCCTTGTCCATTATTCCTGTAACTCTGTCTGAATTTCCCCAATCAATTTTTTCACCCCCCCCCCCCCCCCCCCCTTATGACTTGCCATCAGAGGGGTCATTGACCCTACCCCCCTCCACATTGCCTTTCTTCCATTGTGTAACTCAGGACTGCTGTCAGTTGCCGCCACTGTTATCCTTTTAGTTATAGTTATAATGCCACGGGCAATGGTTTATTATACCATTTTGCCTACACACTAGGGGCAATTTACAGCAGTTAGTTAACCTAACAACTTGTACATCCTCGGCATTAGGGAAGAAATCTGAGGAAGCCAATACAGTCACAGGGAAAATGTGCAAACTGTACACGCAGCACCTCAGATCAGGATTGAACCTGGGTCTGATGCTGTGAAGCAGTGGCTCTACCAGCATTGCACTGTCATTCCTGGTTGTGCAACATGCAGTTTTGAATGCATCACCATTTCCTTGTTAAAGACTGGAAGATTAAAGCTGTTACCTGCGGCCTTTGCCACAAGCTCTTTATCCTTTCTGCTGATGTCTTGATGTTGACTCATCTTGGATGAAAATCAGCTAGCACATGTTCCAAGGCTGTTATAAATCATGCGCTTGCCAACAGAGACTGATAGGATATTTAACTCGAGCTCAAGCAAAAATGGCCTCAAGTAAATTTGCAAGCATGAGTTAGCCAGGAAATGCCCAAATATTGTTCAGCTTCATATTTCTTGCTCTGACTTGGTTGGAAAAAAATTGCATTCCTGTGTTGACAGAACTCATTGATTTACAATTAAACCAGATCTGATAATAGGAACAATAAATTCAAGCAACTTTGCTTTGTGTTCCCTGGTATTTATTATCAAAGCATTTAACTTGCTGAGCACCATACATGTGTTCTTAATCACAGTGCTGCTTCAGGTTACATGTAATTGCCTGGTTTAAAGTTGACAGATGAGGTATCATTGTTTTTTTTAAAAAACTTTGAAAAAAGATTTAAAAAAAATAGAACCAGTGGACAGTTACTTGAATTAGGTATAATTTCTTCTGATTAAAATCAAGTTTTTAAAAATAAGACCAATGAGACACGAGGCAGCATCTGTGGAGGCAAAGGAATGGTCAACATCTCTGGTTGAGACCCTGCCCAGGACTGAGTTTGTGGAGGGAAGATGGCCTGTATAAAGAGGTGAGAGAGAGGGTGGAGGCTGACCACCAGTAGGTGGAACCAGGTGAGGAGGGGAGGTGATGCCACAATAAAGGCATGTGGGAGAGGGGTGGAGTTGGGAGGTGGTGGGTTATAGGTAGAGATGTAAGGAGTTGCTTTCAGTAGAACACATTTAAGCCCAAATGCAGTGATCCGCTTGTATGAACAACACTTGCCAAGTTTGATTATGGTTGTAGGATAGAAACAGCAAAATGTTGCAGCAAATTCAATGCAACACACAAAGGCATGGGAGGCGCTCAGCAGGTCAGGCAACATCTGTGGAGGGAAATGGACAGTCGACATTTTGGGTTAAGACCTTTCATCTTGAAACATCTCAACCCGAAATCATTTCCCTCCATAGATGCTGCCTGACCTGAGTTCCTCCAGTGTTGCTTCAGATTTCCAGCATCTGCAGTCTCTTGGGTCTCCATTTTGCTGCAAATTCAATATTTGTTTAATTTGGATGGATAGTTGTATATCATATTAAAATGACCCATGCTATCCTGAGAAATACCAATAGCTCTGCACGTAACCCCTATCATTTCCCCCACAACTGTCTGAAGATAAAGACTCCTACACAAGCTAAATACAGGAGTTCTGAACTTCCTAAAAGATTCTCACTGTTATTATGCCAATGCTACTAAAATATTGGATTCCCTGTAGAGACCATTGGAGAAGCCACAAAGTTCTTGCAGTGGTTAGGGTGGGGATTCTGCTTGCTGAACCTGTGCCACGTTAGGCCTGTCTCTGGTTCAGCGACACCATTTCAATGGAAAGGGATGGCTGTGAGGGAGAAGGCCAAGTTCCAGGTAATGGGAATGTCAGGGAAATTCACAAATATTCCTGGCTGTTTGCCTTGACAGTTGGTTCAGCCTGAATTAACCAGATGTCAAGATGGGAGCACAGGACCACACCAATCAGGTTGGACCTTCAGGAACTTTAGGCAGGCAACTCTTTCAAGATGAGGAGCTGGGCAACTCTGGATGGCTCGTTCATCTTTGGAAATTTTCTGTCGCATTTTTTGATGATGCAATTTTAATTTGGAGCTGCTTTGAGTATTTGAATGCCAAGAGTATTCATTACTTTTTCATATGACCTTGATGTGCTACAAGTACTAAAGGATTTGCTTTTGGCAATTTGATGTTTGGAAGGAGCAGTGAGGGAGATGACCTATGAACTTTGTCCAGCGAAAGTGATTTCCACCTTGGACATGAAGCTGATCAGTTTGGGTGCTTTGCAGTGGTACTTTTGATTAGATTAAATATGCTATTCCCTCCTTCAAACAATTATTAAAGGACTATCCTGCAATGAACACTGTTTCTTGTGTAAGTCAATTTGTGACAAGCCAGTAAACCTATTGTACAGTAGGAAAGTGCAGATTTTCATTTCAACTCAATTATTTTTGGATATTCAAAGAACTGGGCAAGCAGTAAAAAAAAAATGCTTATCCTAATTAAACAGGCAGAAGCAGAGTATTCTCCCTTGCTGCTTAAGTAATCCAAAGGAAATGTTGCAGCTAAGTGTTTGATTTTTCAATTGAAGATTTTAAGTTCTGTATCTTAATTTTCAAAGTGCACAGAATCAATGGAATGGGATAAAGTCATTTGAATTGTTGCATTTTTAGCCAATAAAAACTGGCCAAATTGGAAAAATGTTTTTGTCCATGCGAGCAATGAATACAAAACATGCAGCGTTTACACTTTCAATTTTCCTTAATGTTGTGTGTGGCTTTCAAAATGTACCTATCGATTACTGACCAATCCCATTTGTTGCATGGGCTAGTGTTATGATGTTGACTGACTGGGCTTTAACTTTAATAAAATATCGTGAATGTGAACTTGTGGTTATTTTGATTTCAATTTGGTCACACTTTATTGAAGTCAAAAGTGGATGCAAAGCTTGAGTAAGGTTAGTTTTTCATAATCAAAAAGTACCCAATTTCGCTGAACACTTTTTCAAAAGAAACTGAACCAAAAGTTAAAACAGTTCAAGTCCCTGGCACATGTACTGGGCGTGGGGGGGGGGGGGTGGTGGTGTGGAAAAGTGGCCTAGATAAAATTTTCAGCTTTTCACAAATGGTTCTCTTAATAACTAGGCTTGGAAGAAGCATGCATAATACTGAAATCTGTCATAACTTTTGGTTTTACCTAAATTTGAATTAAAAATCCAAACAAATCTCACCACTCATAAACAGAATAGAATTTAGAATTACAACCTCTTGCCTTTAAGAATAGAATCTCAGCAATTTACAATACCAAGTCCTTTAGTTTAATTATGAGCTGCTGCAATGTGGTGACCTTGTTCTCTACCTGCAGCTCCAGGGTAGGCGCCAAGATTCTTCATTCTCCAGTGGAGAACCTTGGAGAACAAGGACACAAGGTGTTACCATTAATGAGTCATTGAAATGAACAAATTCTTTGAGGGTTTGACAGGATAGATGCAAGGTGGATAGTTGTCCTGGCTGAAGTCTAGAACCAGGGGATCGCAGTTTCAAAATAAGGGGTTGGACATTTAAGATTGAGATGAGGAGAAATGTCTTCATTCAGAGGGTGGTGAATCTTTGGAATTCTCCATCCTGGTGTGCTGTGAAGGCTCAAAGTCAGTTTGTCATATGCCCAACTACATGTATGCACATCGAATGATTGAAGGGAGGTAGCTGTTCTTGAAACTGGTGGTGTGGGACTTCAGGCTTCTGTACCTCCTGCCCAATGGTAGCTGTGAGAAGATGGCATGGCATGGCCTGGATGGTGGCCATCCAGTTATCAATCTTAGTTTTGAATGAAATCAGCAGCTTTTTGATATTAGGGGAATCGAGATGTGAGAATGGCATTGATGAGAAGATCAGATCAGCCAACGTGTTGAATGTTGAAGCAGGCTTGGACTGAATGGCCTACCCCCATTCCAATTTGTGTTCTTCATTCAATGGTTGTGTATCTTGGGGACCTCTACTCCAGGGGCCTGTGGGTGATCATTTGAATACAGTATATTTGAGATTTCCATTGCTAGAATTTGAACACGCGGAATCCAGGGATTTAAGTGGGGGGGTAGGGGAATTGCACAATGTGGACTGAGGATCAATCGTGATCTTATTCAATGACAAAGCAGCCTCAGACTTCCAATGTACTCCTGCTTAATATCCTTGTGTACCATATTCCTGGGGCAAATCTTATTTTCTCAAGCTTCATATACATGACTCTGCAAATCTTTGGAAGAAATGGTATATCCAGTGGAGGTATGTTTCTTTTTCCTGGTTGATTGGGTTTGCAGAAGAGAAATTGGCATCCAGGTGCTCATGTATAACTGAAAGCCCAACTTCTAATTATGAAACTTTGAACTGTTAACATGTTTCCTTTAGTGTCCTATATAATCTAATTTTTAAAAAAACTTAAATTTTGTGTGCCTCAGTTTACAGGAGCTTGAAGTGCTTTTATGCAGTACAAACAAGAGTATCTCATGATGATTAGTTATTGATTTTTCAGAATGATATTTTCCTAAAGGCCAGAATCTAAATCAGTGCCTGGTATTACCTTATAAAAGTCAATCCCTCTAGTGGATTTGCATACCTGGATTTTTAGACATTAAAAACGTAGAATCCCTGAACTGAGTCCTGTTAATTAGAAATGATTTGAGGTTGCATAAAATATAGCTGGGCAAATGCACTAAACAGATGGGTGGCTTAAAAACAAAATGCCTGTGACATAGTTGTCTTCATCAGTTGGGGCACTGAGTATAAAAGTTGGGAAGTCATGTTGCAGCTCTATAAGACTTTGGTTTGGCCACATTTGGAGTACTGTGCAGTTCTGGTCACCCCATTACAGGAAAGATGTGTGCAACCTTGGAGAAAGTGCAGAAGATGTGTACCAGGATGTTGCCAGGATTGGAGAGTATTAGCTATAAGGGGAGGTTGGACAAAATTGGATTGCCTTCTCGAGTGGCTGAGGGGTTGACCTGAGAATTATTTGAAACTATGTGAGGCATAGATAGGATAGATACCCAGAGTCTTTTTACCAGGGTGGAAATGTCAAATACTAGAGGGCATATAGCTTTAGGGTGATGGTGGAAGAGTTTAAAGGAGATGTGCAAAGTAAGTGTTTTTTTACGACTGGTAGGTGCCTGGAACGTACTGCCGGGGAAGTGGTGGAAGCAGACAAGAGACACTTTGACAGGCACATGAACAGGCAGGGAATGGAGGAATGTAGACCATGTGCAGGCAGATTGGATTAAGTTAAATTGGCATCATGGTCTGCATAGACTTTGTTTCCGTGCATAGGTTTTTATGATGTGCTGAGCTGTGTCCATAACTCTGCAGTTTCTTGCGGTCACGGGCAGAGCAGTCGCCATACCAAGCTGTGATGCATCCACAAGATGCTTTTTATAGTATGTTGATAGAGTGTCAAAGGGGGCATGCCAAATTCCTTTTGCCTCCTGAGGAAGTAGAGGTGCTGGTGAGACAAACTGCTTACATTTTCCATCCAGACTGGCAACACCATTTCAATGTTTGGGACATCCCTAGATATGGCAGCAATAGTTGCATTAAAGCCATGGAGCCAGATAAAGTGAATCTAGTCCTCAGTTGAAGATAGTCCCAACCTACCCAACATTCATTGGAGAACCAGGGTTGGAGCAAGGTTAGATGTACTGGTCATTATGCGAGTACTTTATAGGCTAGTGCCGGAGGCATTTTTAAACTATGACTATTATAAACTATTTTTAAACTTGTTTCTTTGTTTAAGATGCCAGATAGAAAAGTGATCTTATGAAGTCTTGTTTCCTAAACTTAGTGATGCATCTTTAACAGAATTAATAAATATATTTCTAGTGGAGTAAATTTTCAGCATTTTCTACTTGCAGGGCAAAGAAATTTGTTTATTTGCAACAAAGTTAAGCTTTCTATGCAAGCTAAGATGTAAAGAGCAGAATTGTGTAAGGTAAGAACTTGGTTATTGCTTCAGGCAGTATTGAATAGAGGCTTAAACTGAGCTGTATAGGTTTTAAGTTGTAGCTGACAGCTGCAAAATAGTTAAATTTTTGTCTGTTCCATGAAATGGTACCAGTCTAAATACCGTTTGTGTTTTAATGAGAAATGTATGATGTGCCAGGACTCGCATACTGTCATATGAGACACAAACCAGGTAGGAGCTTGCTTGCTGGAGCCTTTAATCATCTTTGCTGGCTGCATAGCAAGCTGTTTGGTGACTTGTCAAAACTTGGCTGGTTTAATTTTCAATTTCAGTGAACTGAGCAATCATGCTTTTTTAAAAAAAGAAATTGATTTTCATGAAACGGGTTATGATGAATTTGTGAATTACCATGAGTTGCTTGTGGTTATTGTGTATTTAGGCCAGCAGTATGTTCCTTTCACTTCCAGTTCTGATGGCTGTAATATACTGTCAAAACAGGATGTCTGGCATGCCCTGTTAACATTAGCGGGAAAAATGCTTTTTTTTAATCAGCATACCAGTGTGTTCCTGCCTTTTGTTGTCAAGGAGGCAGAAGGCACATGCTCTGATAGCAGTAAGTTCCCTTGATAAGGGGGAAATATTTTGAATCAGTTTAAATTTTCTTTTTTAAACTGCAGTCAGTCACTGATCATTGCAGTGCCTGCTGTGAGATTGATGTGGTTTCAGCAATAGAAAGAAAAGCCAAAAAAGTCAACTAGCGACTGTAGGAAGAACAAATGTTTGATGCTTTGGTTACATATGAACGATAAATGTGTAAAACATAGTCTTTGTGCTCCACACATGTTGATGACCTGTGTATTTCTAGTTGTCCTGATTTTTGTTTTGTTTTCAAGTTTTCCAGTGTTTTTGTTTCGGTTGTCATGAGTAGATCCTATCACTTTGGTAGTACTTTGCCTGTTTGCACTGTGTTTTGACAAAATATGGACATACTGAAACTTAAATTTGTTGGACTTGCTAAAGTCATTATCCAAAGAGGCTAAAGAGATTTGTCAAGTTTTTTTTGTCATGTTAAGGAATAAACTTACTGGCTTCAGCTTATTGGAAGTCATGAGTTCAACCCTGATCTGACATCAAATCCATTAATCCATGCTTGTCTTGCATACTTTCCTTCAAAAGGGATGAGGCCCTGGACAATTCTGCAGTCCAAGTTCTCAACCAGCACTAATTCCTGTGCCTTGTCTTCCAATTCCATTGGCATGCTATGCCACAATCTGTCAAATTAAAATTCACCACTCATGCTTTCGTCTTTTTCTTTGCTTTGCCAACTGAGTCAAAATTTCCAAATGTTTGAGGAATACGTTGTCTAAATATCAAATTTGCTAAATCCTGTTTTCACTGACTCCCACTGTTCTTGTTGAGAGGGGACTATTTCTACATTTTGGAATATGTAGCTTCTGTATCTTCTGGTTGCACGATGTATATATCTCCACTTCACAGCAAAGTGGTCCAGCACAGACCAGATGAATGGGTTTCCTTCATGAGGCTGTCCTTTCACATAGTGATCAATTGGTTAGGCACTAACAGGAAACTGATGCTTTTACTTTGCTTAATATCCTCAATAACTGGGTAATTGGATGTTGCTTGTTGGATTATACAATACTAATATGAATGGGTTTCTGACATGTTTTGAATGAATATTGGTCTTACCCAAAATTTTCATGTGCCTTTTTTTTCTTATTTTAAAGATTATGATCGAATTCTGTCCTGGAGGTGCAGTGGATGCCACAATGTTGGGTAGGCTTCCAATGATTTTAAATTGTTGTGCATGTAGTATTTGAAATGTCCATTATTTTCAGAATATGATATTTCAATAATTTTGCATTACTTTTGCTTGTGGCCCGTCAGAGCCCAGTCTTCCTTACCTACCCAATGCCTCTTATGGATATTTAGCTTTTTGGACTGTATAATTTTATGCAGATGGCCATTTCCAAATATAGTTTCAAATTAATGTCCTAGTTTGTCTTTTATTCTGATATTCTATATCTTACGATTGCTTATCTCTGAGCCTTTCTTCATGACCAGCCAAATGCACAGAATCTGCATGTCTTGTATTATAAGCATGCCCTGTTGTGGCTTCTGGAGCACGTGTATGCAGATAAACAGGGAAATCTGCAGCCGGGTCCTCCACAGGGTGTGCAGATGTGACCTTTAGGTTAATCAGAAATGAATGAATCGCTGAGACAAGCTGTTCTGATGCTAAGTAAAAATCCTGAAAATGTTACAACTTGCTGTATGAGCTGTAACAGTATTTAATTATGTTCTAGGCCAAAATTACTGCTTAACAAGCTCACCAGTCCTAACAACTATTTCCAAAAAAAATCCATGCTTTTTAAAATATTTAAAAATATATTTTCTGGAACTACCTTTTTAGCTTCTACCTTGATTTTGTGTGCATGTCTCTATCTATTACATTTTAATATGTTTGAAAAGTTAACTAAATGTTGGAGTCTTTTAAATCTAAGTCTGTTGTTTGTTAATTCATTATGATGCATTTATTGAAAGCACAATAAGTGACTTTTTAATGTTACACCTTTTGATGGACACCAGTGATTTCTGCTGTGGTTGGTGACTGATAGCAATTGACATTGGGAAGGAGTGGAATCCATGCTGCAGAGACTGCAATGTTTTATTAGGCAGTTTTCAGACCACAAGCAGGTGTTAATACTTTGTAGACCAAAAAAAGCTGAATCCTTGGCATTGATATTGTGTGAGCAGGATCTTGATTGGTTTTGTGATTTGTAGCATAGCTACCACTCTGCTCTTGCTAACCTGGCTAATTTAGGGTTCTGATTGCAGGGGCTAATGTCACAACTTTTTTGCCATTTGCCAATAACCCTTCCCCTTGCTCCTTCCATCACAGCCTCCACCCTCCTTGCTTGCAGGTGGTATCTCCTTGTAATGTTTCTTGTATGGCATTGTCTTCAACAGAATTGGATCGTGGGCTGACCGAACCACAGATCCGTGTTGTAGCTCGACAGATGCTGGAAGCTGTAGACTACCTTCACAGCCAGAAAATCATTCATCGGGACTTAAAGGCTGGGAATGTTCTGCTCACTCAAGATGGCAATATTAAGCTAGGTAAGGCATTAGCCTATTTCAAACAATCATAAGTGAAAAGAGCCATCTACTAATTTGTAAGGTCTAAAGGAAGAAAATAATAAGTTTAAGCTAAATAGAAAAGTAAAATATTTCCAGTAACAACTACGGATCAAGCTGTATTAATTCTGAGCAGTTGTTCATTATCCTTTAAATAGAATTATCTGTGAAATGAATGTGTAACTTTTGAGTTCCAAAATTTAGTGGCATTTGAAGAAGGAACTGCTTGTGGTTACAGATTAGGTATGTTCAGCAGTAGGGAAAAAAAAAGATGCTTCATGGCAATTGCTCCAGTTTACCAGAGTACTTCAGAAACTATCTGGAACTATTTGCCAAAGAGCATTTGCTTTTCACTTTCATCTGTGGTCCTGTTACACAAAGTATTTTGTTTTGTAAGTCAGTGCGATTAGAATCTGAACTGGGTGCCTTTGTAGAACAATTTGAGACAATTTTTGAAGTAGTTTTATGCTCTTGGTCACAGAAAATGTACGATTCAGCAAAATAGATTTTTATTGCCTTTTGGCAAAAGCACAAGTGTCATCAATATTAGGATCACAGAATTATAATTCTGGAAGTAGCCATTTGTCTCATAGTAACATTCTTAAGTATTCAAAAAAAAAAGTAGAGGTGAGGGGAAGGGTTGGAGCAAGAGCTGGCAATCGATATGTGGATCTAGATGAGGAGTGATAGATGGAGGAGGGAAGAGTGGAAATAGTGATAGAGGCTGGGAAGTAATGGATGGAGGCAACAAAGGGCTGCAGATTGAAGCAGCATGGAACCAAACAAAGGTGGTGGGGTGGGCAGATGGGGACAGGAGGGGAAGGGGACCCAGTGGGAGGAGTGTGTGGGTGATGGGCAGATGGAGTGGTTAGAGGAGGGGAAAGAAGCAGGATGATGGGGGGGGTTTGGGGTGGGTGCAGAAGGAACTGGATAGATAAGGAAGAGAGACAAGGGATGGAGGGGGAGCAGTTTACCTGAAATTGGAGAATTTAGTGTTTATGCTACTGGGTTGTAGACCTCGACCGTCTATTTCCCTCCACAGATGCTGCCTGACCTGTTGAGTTCCTCCAGCATTTTGTTACTCCAGATTCCAGCAACTACAGTCTCTTGTCTCTTCAGAAATCATGTTTGTTTATTGGGTGCTTTGAATAACGTGATCTGTATCCATTTTGAAAGAATAAGGAACTTATTCATTAACAGACTTTTGCAGCTACTTCTCATGGGGGTATTATCTATAGCTTGGTGGTATACCCAGAGATGAACGTACCCATCTAGTATTGAGCAAGTTGTACACTCAAATGTTGTTTTTCTGGTCAAGATATTAAACAGGCTCCCAATTCTTGTATGGACTTAATACATTCCATGGTCAATTCTGAAAAGAAACATAAGAGCTCAGTTGCTGGCCAATATTTGTTCCTCAGCTAGCATTAATAAAACTGATCATGCTGCTATTTCTAGAATCTATGTAGAAATTAGATGTCATCTTTCCAATATTAAAGCATTGATGGCATTTTACAATAATTTCAACTGAGATTGGAATTCTACATGAATCCAAGTCGTTCTGTTGAGTGCTCTCTACCATTGTGTTATTAAGTCTTTGACATCGACTCCTGCAAACTTTAAGGCACTTTGTAAATGAACAACACAATCTTGTTGCATGCTTATCAGTTAAACATCTGACAAGATTAGTTCCAATAACCTGAAAGACACATGGCATTCTGTTTGGGACACTGGAATGAAAATAAGAGCTCGCAAGCATTTTAGCATTCTCTTTTTGCATGAGATGTTTAATCTGGAAGAAATTTCCATTTTAAATTAGGGCAAATTCTTAGCTGTAACAGCCATGATTGAACACTTTCTGCCAAATGTAGTTTTCTGTAATGTGAAAGATGCTGAGAATGCTGGCATCATTATTGGAATACAAGTAATAACCATGCCCTTTAAGCTGCTGTTAGCAACTCCAGTCCTTTGAGTTTGGAGCCACCTTGCACATTTGGGTTTGTTCCAACATCTTTTTGCCGCCACCTTGCCCTGTTTGCCTGCTCCCACCCACCAAGCCTGACAAAAAATTCTGCACCTTTAACTATTTAAAATGTAAAGCTAGCAATTGAGCCTCATCAGTGAACACTTGATCAGACACTGGATAGACTGGAAAACTAGAACTCTTTCTCCAAAATTACCATGAGTGCCGGATCAGTTGCGACTGAGATGGAGTGTGCTTTTCCTTGTACGAAAAGGCATCCAGGAAAGCCTAGCAAAGTATGTAAATTATGTCAAGGTGCATATCAGCTGTATTTTAACTGAACTGGGTTCAAGGGCACGTTGGGCTGTTGCTGCATTTCTTTAACAGTAAATTGTTTACTTGTCAACATGGCTACAGTTTGAGATTGAAGAAATATTCCACCAGACCACTCTGCATTGGCTGAACAATTGATTACACTTATTTACAATGTGAAAAAGAACATTCAATTATTAAAAACAGTATTTGCGTAAGAGAAAGGAGGTATTGTATTCGCAAGGAAAAATTATGCGTTCTCAATTTCTATGCAGCAGCATGTGCAGCAAATACACATGTGGATGTTGGGTGCAGACATGATTGAGCTTGGCTGTTTTGCAGTTTGTCTGCAGTTGCAATTTAATTCTGTATGAAGTCACCTTGCCAACTAAAATGAATGCACTATATAATAGTTGTTACTTTGAATATACAGTGAGGAAGTTAATCTTTTTTAATCCATGCTTTATTTGTGAAAGGTTTTAAAGTTTGTTGTAAATTATTTCAAATTT
The DNA here is from genome assembly GCF_009764475.1 of Pristis pectinata. Lineage (NCBI taxonomy): Eukaryota > Metazoa > Chordata > Chondrichthyes > Rhinopristiformes > Pristidae > Pristis > Pristis pectinata. The sequence continues at coordinate 39,041,181 of NC_067408.1, read as the reverse complement.
GCTGCAGCTTTGCTGGTTTTACACACAGTAGAGGTGTTTTATTGTTTCTGTTTGAATTGATAATACAAGTCTTTTGCAGTCAACAGAAGTGTAAAGCAGCACCACCCAACTTCCCCGGCCCTGCTGTGAACCCTGCAACTGAGCCCCATGTGCACATGACCAGCTCTATTTTTATATTACAAGCCATCTGGGTTTCCAAACTTCCAAATTAATTAGTAACATGTCAGTTTTTTTTCTTGAGCATTAATTGAAAATGAAGGAAACTGTAGATCTCATGATAATGAGAATTAGCTTGTACACTAGCTAAATGCACATGAATCAAAATCAGCCTTCCATACTTGTACAATTTAAGGGAAATCTGTATCCCCTGCTTACTGTATTTCTTATCCACATCGGAATTTGAAGCCAGTGAAGATAACGGATCTTGCTGTAATGGTTTTCCACTCAAGCTGAGAAAACAACTGCCGACTGTTCAGAAAGAGAACTTTTCCTCTAGAAAGCATCTTGGAGCATTCTGAAGGACTCAATTTTACCTTCTGAGTGTTTACTTTCATTGTTAAATAGGTAAATATGTCAGCCAGTTAAACACTGCAAGATTCCACAAATTAGGACAGAAATATTGGTCAATATTGTCAAGTCCACAAGTACTCTGGAGGCTGTGGTTAGCTGCTGTCTTGAAGGCAGGATTGATACTAAGGCTAAGGTGAAAGATTATAGAGCATCATTGTTGGACATTTGCTAATGAGCATCTTGTTGCCATTACAGTGATTTCATGGAAGTTGAAGTGTGAAATGAAGCAAAGAGCTTGCCTTTAATTCTCTTGTTGATGTCATGAAAGTAACAGAAGAAAACTGGATTTATTGCACTGACTTTGAAAGAGATACATAAAACAACATCTTTAATATAGTAAGAAAACTGTCAAAAGTGCCACAGTGAAAATCAGAAAGTGGGTCAGAGGAACTGATTAAAAGTTCATTCAAAAGGCAGAATTTTAGCTGTTTTGACATGTGGGGAGAGTTTAGGAAGGGAATTTACAAGTAATGACCTAAGAGGCCGAAGGCATGACTTTAAATAGTGGTATGACGAAAAGGAGACAAAGGGGAAAAGTAAAGAAGCAGATTTGGAGGGGGTGAGAAATGTAAGGCAGAGGAGCTAAGAGGATGGTTGTGGCAGGAGTGAGGCCATTGGATCAGCCTGTGTTCATGTGTGGGAGTGAACAGAGACAATACAAGGAAAGGGGCTGGTTTTGGAGAAGGGTACAGAACTTGGGAATTTGAACTAATTCTCCAGATGGAAATTGTAGCTGCATCAGTCATCATTGCAAGGCTGTGTGGCAGGTAGTTAATGTGATCAGTGTGTAGCGAGAAATGAATAATGTCAGCACACTAGTAGATGCAGTACCTACAATTTTGTACTTAGATTTTGAGATTTCTTGTAACTTATCAGCAGCTTATTACAAACTTTTTAAACTATATTTATTATGCTGCATTCATTGGTATTTAGGGAAAAAAGTTTATGCATTGTATTTGTGTTCGGTAATAACAAAATGCTAATAAGTGCCTACCCTTGGCTTTACATAACTAGATATAGTAACATAGCACAAGACTTAGTTTGGTTTAATAAGTAGATCATTTACAACTAGAGTAGTAGTTGGTCCTTGTACGACTCCACCGATTAGATTATAACTAATAAATCTGTTGGATTACAGAGGCCGGTATTCCCTCCTGAAGCTGTTGTAAAATGCTTTAGTAGTAGCATGAAGTTGTGAAAGATGCAAGCCAAGATAGTGTACAAAATCGCAGTATTTTAAAATGCATCCAGTTTTCTGCTTAATTGTACTGGGAATGACAGATCTGTGTAATTTCTGTTGAGTATTTCATGGTTCTAGAATTCTAGATAATTACTATTTTCATGTTTTTTTAAAAAAACTCAATCTTTTAATATTTCATGAGAGTTTTCTGTTTCATTATGGTTTCAACGTTGTGGAAGGACCTATGAACAGCTGAAACATATGCAAGTAAAACAGGATAGATATATCAAGGCTTTCAAAGAACCTAGATATTCGGCAGGTATTTTTATAATTACAATAAATGTTATATATTTAGCATTTTGAATGCAGTAAAACTTCAAAGCACCAGGAAACAAACTTTGACCAAGGTACGTAGGGAGATGTTGAGGCAAATGTCCAAATTCTTGGTCAGATAAGAAAGATGGAATGAGAGCTTTGGGGATGAAATTCTAGAGCTTGGAGTCTTGGTAAGCTGATCCATGGCTGCAGTGATGGAGAGAACAGGTTTAGGGATGATCATTAGGCCAAAACTGAAGGAGCACGGATTGTCTGACTGAGTGAGAGATGGGGAGGTGAAAGACCATGGGAGGAATTGAAAATGTGAATAATTTAAGACTGAGGCATTGCTTCTCTGGGTTAATAAGCACCATGGTGGTCATTATTGGGACAGTCCAACCTGGGGCATTGGCAGTGGAGTTTTAGATCTCATTTGCAGTAAGTGGATAGAATTCAAACCATTGGAATCATCCAGCTTGGAGGTAACAAAAGACTTGACCGAAAAATTCTGTTGTTCGTAAGCTGAGGTGGGGGTAGAGGTGATATGAAAATAGAACTATAACTAGTGTTTCGGTGATGGCATGTATATGTGATGAAAAGCTTATCACAGGGTGAGATATATTGCTGTGGCTTTGAGCAATCCAGTCCAGTTTCAGACAGTTGCCAAGGAGTTGAATTGAGCCAGTGATTGTGGTCCAAATTTTATGATTGGGACCAAATTCTGAATTTTCCCAGTCTTTAATTTTGGCCAGTCTATACAATTTAGAGACAAAGGAAGGGTTAAGAGAAGTGGTGATTGAGTATTGGATGTTATCAGCACGTGAACAATAGTATTAGCTTGAGTAATGCCACATGATCCAATTTCTATGAAGAAAAAATGAAAATTGGGGACTTGTTGCTTGGAAAGCCAAATCCTCAAATTTTGTTCCTGGTCTTCCATTTATCAAGTGTATTAATGCACACAGCACTTTTGGCATTGCTCATCCATATGCCACTTCAGTTGATTGTCACACAAGTGGCCTGTGTGATCCATTTGCCACAGACCGTTGTAGGCTTTTGCAGCGCCTCTGGAAAGCTGCTTCAACTTAGCTTAACTGGGATGGACTATGGTTTGGCATCCTACTTTGTCATTTAGCTTATTATCCATTATTATTTTAGAAGCTTACTACTGGAAATGAGAACATTTGACCTTTAGTCCTGTTACTACTGCTGTAATATTTAGCTTTGTATTCTAAGATCTGCTCAACTGGACAAACCTGCATCAAAGGTTGTCTGAGCAGAAGGCTAATTTTACAAGTTTGGTTACAAGTCTGCTTCTATTTGGATAAAATTTAAGATTTTATGGTGGTAATTCCATATGGTGTTGGACTGAAATTGTGGAATTATTGTCAAATTCCTTTAAAATAGTTGTTATAATTTAAATTATGCTCTTCTTTGCAGCGGATTTTGGTGTTTCAGCAAAAAACACAAAAACACTGCAAAAGAGAGAAACGTTCATTGGAACACCCTATTGGTAAGCTGACAATTTCCTGTAAAATGTTCTTTGATTCTAAGCATTGTTCCATCTTCCCACATTAGTATATCAGTTTATTGTGATTTGGTAATTTCATGTGGAAACTTCATTTTCATTTTGATTATTACATTCTTGCTGATCTGTAAATGTGCCCATGTAGTGGAGGGCATTTTGCATAAAAATTAAAATCTGTTTCTAGTTTGGGGGAAAAAGAATTCTTATTTGGTCTTCTGTTCAGTGCATTGTGACAAGATAGGTGGAAAATCGTTTGTTCTTCTATTGGTTGATTTTCCTGACTGCTGCGCACACTTCTATTTCTTAGAAGGTTTTTTTCATGAACCTTTGACTTTTACCCCCTTGCTTTATATATCTGACGTCTACATTCTGCTGTACCTTCTTATCCAACTATTTTAAAGCCTCCAGTGCGAAGCCCATAACTCAGAGGTAAATTGCCTTGGGTCATTTTATCACATTAAAGCTACCACACAGAGGCAAGTTGTTAATGAAGTGGTTTATGAAATTAGATGGGTTTCAATATTCTCAATTTTTTGATGTTCATTTATATCATAGGCTGTTTTATAATGGCAAAATATCACAAAAGTATGGATGTAAACTTCGATTATGTATCTGAAACACTGAATATACAGACACATTGGTGAAAAACAATTGGCTAATTCATCAAACCCTACACCAGGATAGTCTGACCATAATGACCAAATACCACTTGCACCAATTTTTATAATCTTGTAGGAGAGGCTAGAAAAGGTAGATTCAATCTACCTAAAGTAATAGCATTAAAGAATTATCCTATATTTTGCCTAGGAGGATAGGCATGCAGTTTTTAAACTATTAGTGACATCAAAATTTTGTTTTTTAATTCCATGTGCTCACACAGCTGTATTCTATCAAATATTCAGCTTAATGCAAGCCTTTTATCTGTAAAATTGATAGCCAATGCAATGTAGATAAAACAAGGTATAAAATTAAAACCAAATGTGCTGGAAAATCTCAGTAGGTAAGAGTGCATCTACGGCAAGAAAGTTGTTTCAGGCTAAATTATCTTTAATCTAAATCTGTATGTGTTGTATACATTATAACTGTAACAAATATAACATTTAGATGTTTATTTATGATCAGCTTTATCTTGGCCACTTACAAGACTCACTCAGTTGTATAATTTGCTTTGTTTTTTGTCCCTACTTTTGTCACTTGGACTAACAATATCAAGTGCTCTCTAAATTAGCTTAATTCAAAAATTGTGTTTTCCTTGTTTGATTCTGCTTTTATCTTTTAGGACAAACAAAATTGTATCTAACTATGTATACATTGGATAATTGAGAATGTTCTAATAAATTGAATTTTGAAACCTTGTTAAATTTTCTTCTTTTAATTTTTTCCTAATTTCATGGTTTGTTTTTAGGATGGCTCCAGAAGTGGTGATGTGTGAGACTATGAAGGATACTCCATATGATTACAAATCTGACATCTGGTCCTTGGGTATAACCTTGATTGAAATGGCACAGATAGAGCCACCTCATCATGAGTTAAATCCAATGAGAGTTTTGCTGAAAATTGCCAAGGGAGATCCTCCAACACTGGAAAATCCATCAAAATGGTAACTGCTAAATTGTTGAATAGTTCCATAACCTATTTTGGCTTATGAATACTTGAATTTCTTTTCTCCCATCTGCGACGGGACCCCCCCCCCCCCACTTGCCTGGGTGGAGTTAGTCTATGCACTCCACATCACCTCTCCACCATCTACAAGGCACAAGTCAGGAGTGCGACAGAACACCCCACTTTCCTGGGTGAGTGCAGCTCCAACAACCCTCGAAGCCTGACACCATGCAGGACAAAGCAGCCCGCTCGATCCACACCCCCCCCCCCCCCCCCCCCCCCCCCACCCTCCCTCCGCCACCGGCGCACAGTGGCTGCAGTGTGCACCGCCTACAAATGCACTGCCATTACTCACCCAGGCTACTTCCGAACCCAATGCATCTCATCCAAGGCGGACCAGGGTGTCTAAGAGACCACAACTGTCCCGACTTAGAAACACATCGCTGCTCCCTCATCGTCACTGGGGCCCAACTCCTGGAACTCCCTCCAACACCTTCCCCAAGTTCAAGGGGGGGGCAGTTCACCCCCACCTTCTCGGGGCAGATGGGAATGGGGGATACATGCAGTACTCACCACTGATGCCGGATAAAATGTTGTATGTAGTTCTGGTCGCCGCCCCCCCCCCCCCCCCATTACAGGAAGGATGTGGAGGCTTTGGAGAGGGTGCAGAAGAGGTTCACCAGGATGCTGCCTGGATTAGAGGGTATGAGCTATAAGGAGAGGTCAGACAGACTTGGGTTGTTTTCTCTGGAGTGGCGGAGGCTGAGGGGAGACCTGACAGAGGATGTTTCCAGTAGTGGGAGAGTCTAGGACCAGAGGGCACAGCCTCAGAATAAAGGGACGTCCCTTTAGAACAGAGATGAGGAATTTCTTCAGCCAGATGGTGGTGAATCTGTGGAATTCATTGCCACAGACGGCTGTGGAGGCCAAGTCATTGGGTGTATTTAAAGCGGAGGTTGATAAGTTCTTGATTAGTGAGGGTGTCAAAAGTTACGAGGAGAAGGCAGGAGAATGGGATTGAGAGGGAAAATTAAATCAGCCATGATCGAATGGTGGAACAGACTCGATGGGCCGAATGGCCTAACTCTGCTCCTATGTCTTATGGTCTATAAGACTGAGAGGCATAGATAGGGAAGATAGTTGGGGTCTTTCTCCCCAGAAATGCCAAATACTAGAGGGCAGAGGTTTTAGGTGAGAGGGGGGAAAAGTTGAAAAGGAGATTTGCAAATTTCTTTTGAAGAAAACACAATGGTGGGTGCCTGGAACAGGCTGTCGGGGAGGTGTTGGGAGCAGATACGATAGAGGGGTTTCAGAGGCATTTAGACAGGCAGATGAAGAGACGGGGATGGAGGGAGGTGGACCATGTGCAGGCAGATTGTTTGTTGCTCTGGTTTCCAGCCTCTGCAGTCTCTTGTCTCAGGTTGGGTCTGTGTTCCTGGGGAGTTCAGAAGAAGGAGGGGTAACGTTATTCAAACGTACAAGATCCTGAGGGGGTTTGACAGGGCAGGTGTTGGGATGTTCAAAGCCGCTGCACAGGTTGACTCTGTGGTTAAGAAGGCATACGGTGTGTTGTCCTTCATCAATCGTGGAATTGAATTGAGCCGAGAGGTAATGTTGCAGCTATATAGGACCCTGGTCAGACCCCACTTGGAGTACTGTGCTCGGTTCTGGTCGCCTCACTACAGGAAGGATGTGGAAGCCATAGAAAGGGTGCAGAGGAGATTTACAAGGATGCTGCCTGGATTGGGGAGCATGTCTTATGAAAACAGGTTGAGTGAATTTGGCTTTCTCTTTGGAGTGACGAACGATGAGGGGTGACCTGATAGAGGTGTATAAGATGATGAGAAACATTGATCGTGTGGATAGTCAGAGGCTTTTTCCCAGGGCTGAAGTGGTTGCCACAAGAGGACACAGGTTTAAAGTGCTGGGGAGTAGGTACAGAGGGGATGTCGGGGTAAGTTTTTTTTTACTCAGTGGTGAGTGCATGGAATGGGCTGCCAGCAACGGTGGTGGAGGTGGATATGATAGGGTCTTTTAAGAGACTTTTGGATAGGTATATGGAGCTTAGAAAAAGAGGGCTATGGGTAAGCCTAGTAATGTCTAAGGTAGGGACATGTTCGGCACAGCTTTGTGGGCTGAAGGGCCTGAATTGTGCTGTAGGTTTTCTGTTTCTATTAGAATTCATGCTTGAAAGATTCTCAAGGTTCATTACCAGGCTACTACCTGAGTTGTGGAATTGAATTGTGCTGCACATTTTTTTCCAGTTCTCCTTCTGCATCAGGATCTCCATTAATGTCCTACACTTATATCTATGAAATAGCTAAATGCCTCATGAAATATTTGTTACTGAAAAGCAGGAGTGATTTTTCAAACATCTCATCCATATGCATTTGTTGCATTTTTTAGTAAGCTCCAATTATTTAGGAATCACTGAACTTACTGTGCCAAAGCTGTCAACATCCTGAGATAGCTCAAACAGAATGATGTTTGAGAGGAAAGACCTATCATTTGTAGTTTTTTTTAATATCACTCAGCCTGCTAAGTCGAGAGAGAGAGCTAATGAATGGTAAGAGTAGTACCAATGGTTTTTGTTGCACTGTTGGGATTCTCAGCAGAATTTTCCAGGCATTCTTAACCATACTAACCTGTGCAGCAGTGTAGTTTACCTGTCATTAGAAAGCTTGAAGACTTTCATGATCCTATCAACTCTTTTGGAAATCATTTGACTTGGTGACAGACTGAAAAAATTATAAATCATGAGGTGCTGAGGAAAAAGCTAACATTTAACCTGTGAACATAAACAAGTCTTTGCATCCAATGTGCCTTTCAGAAAATGAAAGTAGTGCAAGTTTTCTAAATAAGGTGGTCTTCTGATCTCCTCACTGTTGTGCAGCTGTCATGTGCAATTTTAATCTAGTTTAATTTGGGCGTGAAAGATGACAACACCACTGGTTTATATAAGGAAATTTCTGAAGTGGTGTCAAAGGTTCCATTTACAAGAGTAATTTGTGAGGGTAACATCATTGGGTTTCCCTTGTGTACTAAAGGAGACAAATCTATGATTTTTAAGAAGGGGGACAGGGTGTATTTTCTCTTCTAGACTGGCCACAGGATTTTTAATGCAAATATATTTTGGTAGCCTTCATCACTTTGATTTAGTATGAAATGGTTAACAGTTCAGCAATTATTGAGCAAATCTTCTCCCCTCTCCTATTACTTCAAGGGTCACTAGGTGCATGTATTTCCCCCCCCCCCCCCCCCCCCCCCCAACTCCCTAGGGAAGCGGAGAAATAATGGGAGAGGCAGTGGATTTGTGGGAAAAGCATGAAAGCAGATGCAAGCTCTGTCCCATCATTGATGGGAAGTTCTGAAGATTGGATTTTTTATTTGCCAAACAAAAATATCAAAAGTATCTGATTCACAATAAGTAATTGGTAGATGATACTGAATTTATTCAAAAATAGCATTTTCTGCAATTTTCCCTCCAAATTGCATACCTACTCCCAATATCTTAACCCTTTTTGTCTTCACTGAATCTCAATCCAGCATTGTAGAAGTACCTTCACCAGAAGGACTGCAGCAGTTCACAAAGTGGCGCACTAGCACTTTCTCAAGGCCAATTAGGAAGGGGTATCAAATGCTGGCCTTACTGGTGATGCCCAGATTCGGAAAATAAACATAGTAAAGAGGATGTCTTTGGATGCTATTTACCAGAACGTCCAGAAGATATTTGAAAATAGACTGTATAAGTCGAAGCTCCTAAAATTGAAATCAAATTACTTGTCAGTTTCGGAAATTGGTTAAGGGCAGATGATATAGAATAGAACGAGTGGTTTGGTACCCAAATTGGCAAGATATGCATGAGGATATCTTGCAAAGGTTTGGGTTGGGGTGGCAGATATTTAGCTGTATTATAAATTATTTGAATGACAGAAAAATGTAGAGAAAATAATCAAAACTTTTAACAGAATGGTGATCTATATGTCAAGGGGACAAGAATTCAGGGGATAGAAGTTGTGCTATAGCTACTTAAAGTCTTGTGTACACAACTGAAAGTCTGGGAGCATTTCTGAGCACCACACCATAGCGTTGGAGTAATTGCAACAAAGATTTATTAAAAATCTGGAATTCCAGGTATAAATTATCAAGAGAAATTCCATGAACTTGAATTGTTATCGGTGGCATTTTGTAGGTAGTTGGGTAGATTGATCAAAATTTTCAATTATTAAGAGAGCTTGACATAGAGAGAAATGATTGCTGTTTAGTAAGCAGACTAAGAATAGGAGCATTAGCGAAGTTAAGAAACCATCCTGCATTGAAAGAGTGGTAGAAGTTTAGAAACTAACAGAAGTCAATGGTAGGTCTTTTTTTAATTCTAAATCAGAGGTGCCTATATTCTTGATAATCAGGGTCTATGTGCGAGTGACAGGAGTTGAGTCATGCTTCATTGAATAGTGGAGCTTGATTTTTTTGGGGCTGAATGGCGTATCCCTATTTCTCTGGAACCAGGCATGATCCTCGTGTCAGTTGTCTATTGTGCAGCCAAAGTGGAAATGGAAAAGGGGATGGCAGCTGCTTAGAGGCAGCATTGTGTATAGAAATGTATAATTTATATAATATAAAACATGAATTTGTAGCATTCTGCAGGATATATCTGATAATAGAACAGGCAGACTGATTCACTGCAGGAGTGTAGAAAGATGATAATGTTAATGAAATGTTCATCACATGCGGATCTGCATAATTCACAAGGCCAATGCCCTTGTAGGGAAAGATTCTGGCTATTGGACAAATGGAAAGTTTGCTTAGTGATCCAGTTTCAATTTAAACTAATTGCCAGGTGTAGCCCCATTTGTGCTTGGGATCTCAGGCTTTAGTGATACCTTAGCTAGCTTGTGCCCAAGTTGAACTTGGTTAACTAGTTGTATGTTCCCTAATCAGTCACACAGAAGCTCTGCCTCTGTATTTCTCAGTAAATTAGTTTGGAGACCCTGCAGATACCTTTGCAAAGCAAAGCTAGGCATCAGTCATATCACAAGTACATGTTCAGCAATGCATTGAAATCAGAGTTATGCTTCATAAAAAGTTTGCTGGAGTTCTTTGTATTGCTCTTGAAATGTGGGTGATGCTAGCAAAATGAATTATTTTTGCTCTAAGGAAATTTTATTGCTTTGGGGCTTCTCTTTGAAGCTCTGCAGTCCTGTTAGTTATGATGAACTCATGGTTGTTTTGTGTAGTAATAAATGTGTGTCCAGGCCAGAGTGATCCGTGATTTCTGTGGGGTACTAGGTTTTGCTGATGTTTCTCCATTGTACTTTTCACAGTGGGGTGATGTTAAAAGCAATCTCAAAGCAACTTGGGTGAATTGTGAACTAAACTTGGTGAGAAGTTGTGCAGTGATCCTATAAGTAAAATTGCATCAGTAATGGCTATTGGGCCTGGGTCCAGGATTTGCTAATTATACAAAATTCTCAGCCCTAGATAGTCCTCAGTTGCACTTGTCCAGGTGAGAGGTGGGTTTACACTCCTGATTTTGAGCTATGAAGACGGAAAAGCACGTTAGAGAGGGCTGACAACTTGTTGCCTTTTTAATATAAGCTCCGCTGTAATTAAAATTGTTAGTTTTGTGCCAGATGGACCTAAGCAACACATCGTTGTAAAATTGAGAGTTTTAATCAGCCTGGAATTCTCATTTCTTCAGGTCTGCAGATTTTAAAGATTTTCTCAAGAAAGCACTGGATAAGAATCCAGATACCCGTCTCAGTGCTGCGCAGCTATTGCAGGTGAGAGCTTGACAGATGTTTCCTTGTTTCATTGTATAATTTGCAAAAGTGCAATCCAAGCATTTATCTTGCCATGTATAATCAAATTATGTATCTCAAATGTCATGGAATTGTCTGCAACATTTTTATTTTAAATTGATGTGTTACTGTGGTTCATCACTAGCTACCAAAATGAATTAGTGGAATGTTGAGTCACTTTACTGACTTCTATTACATGAGGTAGCCATGCTGATATTAAAGAAAGTGTTAAGATCATATTTAATCTTTAAATTCTCTATTAGCTATTCAATCTGATGGATATTGATCCTGTCTTTGATTGTGATAGTGTCAGTAGATTTGGGAAAGATGGATCAGTTGCAGAAATACTGTTAAAGGAAATATTTGTCAGGGCCTTTGTCACAAATGAAGGATGTGTCTGTAAGTTGTTCCTATCATTGCTGCTTGTATAGTTATAGCCAGGCAGGAAGTAACTTCAAAAAAAAATGTTTTAGCTTATTGTTTTTGGTTATTTGTGTTTCAGGTCAGATATGATTTTAATTTCTAAACAGACTTGTTTAATAGTGTGCATAAATTCTTATTTTTAATTGTCTTTGAGTGTCAGTCCACACTCAAGTTAACAAGCTGATACAGGGTCTAGTTGATGATATCAAACTGCATCTACTTGCTAATCATTTAATAGTTGATGTTAAATTTGGATTTTGCCAGAACTATTCAGCTCCAGGTCATGCCTAAACCTTAGTTCAAACATGGGCCTAAGGACAGAATTCCATAGGTAATGTAGAAGTGCATGCCCTTGACATCAAGGTAGCACTTTAGTGAGTGTGGAATTTAAGGGCTCTGCGAAAACTGAACTTGTTCAGTGTAAAGGGGAAAACACTGGCTGCAGTTGGACTTCCTTGCACTAAAGGAAGATATATTTGGTTATTGGAGGCCAATCATCTGTACTAGGACTTTGCTACAGCTGCTCCTCAGTAAACTAAGTCAACCCAACAGTCTTCAGCTACTTCACTCATTTCTTCAATCATTAGGTCAGAGGTGGGAATATTCACTGATGGAAATGTATCACTGTAACTTCTTTACTGGGTCTAAATCTTTGAACTTCCTATCTGACAGTACTGGTAAAACCTTCATCAGAAGTACTGCAGCAAGAAATTATCACCACCTCCACTGTCATCATAGTGAGAGTAGTTAAAGATGGATAATAAATGCTGGCCTTGCCATCGGGGCACAGATCCCATCAATAAAAATGTTAACATAAAATTGAGGTCTTCTGTTCCATCAGTGGGTGTAGCTTTATATCATTTAAAATGTTGTGCAGGCAAAAGCTTACTCCTAACCATGAATAAGAAGGTTCCAATGGCCTTTGATGTGCCAGATAAATTTGTACACAGTACAGTTCTAAAATCAAATGGAAAATGCCCATGTATTTGTATCTTATTTATATCTTCTGTGTGATCTGTTAAAATCTGAAGAATTCTAATGTCATGTAGCACAAACAACTTCAAGTTGGACTGGCTACTCCTCTAGTAGTTAGTGGTCTTGAACTAATTTAGTTCCAGCTGCAGTGAGCTAAACATGTCAATGTTTTGGTCATGGACCTGCCACTTGGAACCAGGGTAAGGTTTCTAAAGATGAGTTTCTTGTGCTGTGTAAGTAGGCAATGTAAAATATAAGCTTATTTCAGAAAGTTTCACTTTTAGTTTTGTCTCATGAACATGGAAGTGCCTGTCTTATTTTAAGAGGAAATAACTCTGAGGTTATTCTTTTGAACAGTGTCTGAAAATATTTAGTGCAGTTACCTTTTGTGTTCAAATTCTTCCAGGAGAGAATAGGATGAAATAGTGGAAGAATTCATTTGTTAACAGATTTTGATTGACAGTCCTTCCACAACCATCGTTATACGGTCCAATGAAGTAGTCGCACTGTGCTATTGGAGGACTTCATGGGTTTTGGAACCTATTTGGGAAAGGGGTACCATTAGTTCTCCATTCCACATCAACCCAGAACTCTGGATCTTCAGTCTTTACTGACTGATATTTTCTGCAGCGTATGATATGCCATACCTTCTAACTCAGTCGGGAATGCCACTACAGGGGCACAGGCTTCAGTGAAACAATTTGTGATATTAGAATCTTGTGTTTTTGGACCCTGCTAATATCATTTGAGGTAGCAACATGAATAAGAATGCAAGGAAAAGAAGCCAAACGGCTTGCCCTGCTCTTGATTCAAAGCTTTTCCCATATCCTCTGGTTCCCTTCATGTTCAAGAACCTATTGATTTCAGCTTGAAAACACTTAAGAGCATTTGCTCTTAAAGTGGAGAGCTGCAAAGGTTTGTAATTTTCTGCCTAAAGAAATTCTCATTCCACCAAGGGGTGTTATACCTCATAGTGATAGACAATCCAGACTTACTACAATTACACTATTAAATACTCTCATAACTATGTATGTCTCCTAAACTCCAGTGTGTCATGCCATTCTTAACCTCATTGACATCTGTTACTTTTACCAGATTTAATAGTGTTGATGCTAAATGTCTGTCCCCTTTCTTGTGCAAATACTTTGTATTTAACATGCCTGTAATTGAGTCTTCAGTCTTATTCTCTAATCATTCTAAAAGAGTGTGAATTTGTTATTTTCCCTTCTGTGATCCTTGGTGATATCTATTACCTGGTATTATTGTTAATTTTGTTCATAAAACCATCTTTCCCAAAAAGAAACAAATGTATGTAATCCAGAACAAAGTGAAAAGTGTGATCCTCTCAGTTGGGTACAAATTTGATGCATTTTTTTCACACTAGCATTTATGTTAAGTACAATCAATTCAATCTCTTGTTTTAACAGCACCCTTTTGTGAGTGGTGTCAGTACTAATAAGCCACTCAGGGAATTAGTGGCAGAAGCAAAAGCTGAAGTGATGGAGGAAATAGAAGACAATAGAGAGGAAGCAGAAGACGATGATTCATCAGAACCCATATCAGTAAGTGCAAAACTAAAATGAAATTTACCTTTAAAATTTGTTTTAAGTTGCAACTGGGCCAAGGCAAAGCTGTTGTCTGAAGTGTTTTTATGTGAGTATTAATGTGTGGATAAAACAGTACATAGAGTATGACTGAAAATGGCAGCTTGTAGGACTTGGAAAACAAAATACCCTCTGCTCTATATCTTTCAGAAACCTCATTTTAACCAAGTGTTTAGAACAATTTGCAAAAGTAGGAGGACCTTCTATAGATCATTGCTTCACCTTAGTTGGGATTATTGTGTTCCATTCTGATCACCACACTTCAGTTGAGACTAGAAGTAATGTACCTCTGAAAATGAAATAATTTAATTAGTGGACCATGTGGAGAACTAGAATTTTTCACCACTGAGTAGAGAAGGTTAATGGGCATTTAATGAAAATGGTACAAAAACATTGTGTTTTGGTGAAGTAAAGGAAATGCTGTTGTCACTGGCAGATGATAAAGGCAAGTGGCAAATGGATCATAATGGAATTTTAAAAATAATTTACGATCTGGAATTACTACTTGAAAATAGTGAAAAGTTTAACAACAAAAATGAGTTATATGGGCAGATATATAAGTGATGGGATAGCTTTCTTAAATGTCGGCTGCAGACCAAGTGAGCCAGATAGCCCCTTTATCAAACCATTCAATAAATTTTATCTTGTTTTGATGTCTTTATGTACATTTAATTCTGCCCTATTATTTTTGTTTTATAATGTGAATGTAACTTAAACTGCTGAAAGTCCATGTGGAAATTTAGGAATGTTCTATCGTAAAGGGCACACTCAAATAATGAGAGGTAAAAACCATTTGTACAGAAACCTCTATTGTGAATAAATCACAACATTTTGTAGAAATTATATTTATTTTGTAACCAAATACTGTGGTTAATTACAGACATCTAGCATTAATTGGCTAAAATGTAAATTACTTAATGCATAACTGAAATAAGATGTTGTTCTTTAGCCCCTTCCAGGTCATGCACGTGGTCCTTCTGAATTGAGCCAAATTAGTCTGGAAACAGAAACCCTTCCCAAGATCTCAGAAGTCAATGGTGCTGATCCTAAAGTTATAAAGCCTGATAAATCCACTGAAGGGCAATTGGATGAAGGCACATGCAGCAGTGATAGTGACAAAGCAGAAAGTGAGAACTCAGTGAAGACCATCAGTATTGACTCTGGAACTGATGATGTAAAGCCCAGTCCATCTACTGAAGACAAATCTAAAGTGGACCTGCAAATTATTGATGGAAAAATGGAAAGTATAAATACTTCTGTACAAGTTTCTGAAGAGAAGGTATTGGGGCAGAATTCTACTGAACAAAAGCAACCAAATTTGGTGGTGAATTCTGAGTCTGTCCAGTCTACGGATATGCAGATCCCTGAGGATACTGCTGTTTCAAAGAATGAAGACAAGTCTGATAATCAAGTCACTCTGGCTCCAGATACATTGACTCCTAATGGAGTTGTAGACTCTCCTGAGAGAATTTCAAAGAGAGATTCTTCGGGTAGTGTATCTGCTTCTGACAGCATGGACTTCAGTGTTTCCATTTCAGGTGATCTATCTTTAAACAAGGAGAGTGGTTCTCTATCCATACGGGTAAGAAAACATGCTTTTTTGTCAATTCCTAGGAAAAGAAGTTTATTAACATGAAAAGGTGTAGAGCACATTAAGTCTTTGAAAGAAAGTAAACTCATACACTTACTCCTTTATCTTTGCTCTTGCTTGGGTTACTTGTTTGAAGACTACATGCCCACCAGTTCTTTAACCAAGTGAGACTCCAAGCATCTCTTAGCTCCATGCCACTGATGGATTATTTTTATCTTGAAGTTTCTCTGGCTCCCTAGTCCTAGATGATTCTATTTGTACTTCTATTGTACTCCTTTTGCTATCCCAGTTAAATGCCAACTAAGAATGCACACACCAGGGATCAGAGCAAGATAATCTTTGCTTGAACTGTTCAGCTACTTGCTGTGTTAATCAGTTGAGTCATCAGATGCTATCTGGTTGCAATCAAATGAGCTACTTCTGCAAGTATCTATAACATAAATTTGCTGCTTCTAGGAAAGATGAAGTTCAAATTTCTATCCTTGTGGTAAACTTGTTCTTCATTCATTATCCATTTTAAATAACCTGTATACACGGTGCCACTTAAAATATTGTTGACTTACACTATTCTTTGCAATCTTTTTGTTTTAAAATTGAGTTTAGCTATGGAAATATGAGTTCTTAATGTTATTTTTTTCTAGTCTTTTATGAATGGACTGATGAGTAATTCATAGTATACAAAGCTCCTCTCTCACTTGTAATCGACATGAAATAAGCTGAATATATCCATTAGGTCAATTGCTCCTGAACAGTTATCCTTGGTCATACATAACTTCGTTGCAATCTGAGGATTGATTGAATTGTTATGGATGACTAAAAATTGGAAGAAAAAGTCTCTCAGATTCAGAAAAGATTTTCAGATAACAACTCTACATTGACACCAAATTGCTGCCTTTTTGGATGTTGATGGACCACCTCTGTTTCTTGCGGTATCTGATTTTAGTGCTGATTAACAGAACATAATTTAAAATTCCAGTGCTATCTGGACCTGAGATTCTATTTTCCCTTGAACTATCTCAGTTGATAGTTTGCATTTCTACATTCTGCATTGACATTGGGGCATATCTTCCAATGCTTTGAAATTGCTGGTCGTCTGTCACCTGGATGTGGGATCATAGAGCAATACAACACAGTACAGGCCCTTCGGCCCAATGAGTCCATGTCGACCACAGTGCCCACCCAGCTAGACCCAATTTCCTGTGTTCGGCCCATATCCCTCTAAGCCCTGCCCCTCCATGTACCTATCCAAGTGCTTCTTTAATGATACTATTGTACCTGCCTCAACCACTTCCTCTGGCAGCTCGTTCCATGTACTCGCCACCCTCTGCATGGAAAAAGTTGCCCCTCAGGTCCCTTTTTAAATCTTTTCCCCTCTCCCTAAATCTATGCCCCCTAATTTTGGACTCCCCTACCCTGGGGAAAAGACTGTTACCATCCATCTTATCTATGCCTATCCTGATATTATAAACCTCCATAAGGTCACCCCTCATTCTCTTATGCTCCAAGAAATATAGACCTAGCCTGACCATCCTCTCCCTATAGCTCTGGCCCTCTAGTCCTGGCGACATCCTCATCAATCTTTTCTGCACTCTTTCTGGTTTAACCACACCTTTCCTACAACAGGGTGACTAGAATGCAGTTTTTTTTCCTAACATTATGCCTTGGCATGATCTTCTGGGAAACTGGCTCCCTGTTCATTGGCACAATTCAGGTCCTGTCCTAATGCTAGTGGCCATTTGTGCTGTCAGTCAGTAAATCCCCAAATTTGCCACCTGTCTGAGTTGTCATCTTACTTGAATGTTTATGCCCTTTGGAACCTGTTTCTAAACGCATGAGAACAATTTAAAGCATTTGAACTAACTTTGTCAGATCAAACAAAAATATGTACTTGCCTTTCTCATGACAGGCACTCTTGTATTTTCTGTTGGGTCACAAAGACCAATCAGTTAATAAGTTCACTTTTTTAAGAACTTCTTTAAAAGAGAGTGCAGTTCATTATGATGTTGCATATGTCCAGAATGTAATCAAATGCTAAAATCTTGTCCAATTCTATATCCTTGAAATTCAGTAACTGATTTTTTTTTGATGATATGTAGTTGTGAGTTAATTTTTTTTGAGAAATACTACAACAGCCATTTGTGGGTGATGGAGGGATGCATAGGAGGATGTCATTCCTCACTTCTATTCAGTATTCCAGGGGACTTTGAACCACTATCCTGGGAACAGCCATAGTTGGATAGTTCTGGGAAAACAGTGACCTACCAGCATGATACTAGATCGTGAATCCCTTCACTTAAGTCAGTGACTTGCTTTGTGTCCTTTGACACTCCACCACACTCCTTTTTTTCACCCCCCTCCATCTCATCCTGACCTAGTGCCCTGATGGAAAGTCTTGACCCAAATTGTCAACCGTCCATCTGCCTCCACAGATGACCCACTAAGTTCATCCAGCAGTTTGTTGTTTTGTTTCCAAACCCAAATGTGCAACACCAGGCCTTCAGACATAACTGTGATTGGCAGTGGGGAGACCAATGACTGAAGTGGTCAATGGTACCCTGGTGCTATACACACCTAGTGCTTCCATCATGGTGTACAAAATTTTCTTGGCAGGTTGTTCCAGTGCACCAAAAAATGTAGCAAAAAAACAATAAATGTCTTATGATGTGCCAGTAGCATACAATAAAATGATGACTTGAAACAATCTAAGTGGTTGGGAGGGTACTTTGTAGGGGTTAAGCTGTCAGTACATTTATAGCTGCAGAAAGTTCAAAGAATTTGATTTGTGTAGAGCATATCAAAGGGATGAGTAAAAAATTGATGGATTGTCAGTGATCCCAAATGGCTGATCAGGCACATTGATTAAAGTAAAATCACAACTCACTTGACTGAAACTCAGGTTTTTGGACTAAATGAGCAACATACAATAATTGTTCCCATTGCTGTCCAGTAATTGTATCAACAGTTTTCTATAAGCATTATCAACTTGACAGTTTTGGGATTTAGACATTAAAATACATAACTCCAATGCCACCATGGAGGTAGTGTAAGAGATATTAACCCGTGGGATTTGAAGAGAACTTGAGCATCTCTTTAAGATTCCACATATTGCTGAATGAACTTTAATAAATCCTGGTTAGCAGCAGGTGTGATAAAATTGTTAATGTTTACTAAGTTTAGAACGCAATTGAATTGTTGAGTGAATCACTTTGTGCCCTTTCCAATTAATCAGTGTGATTGTGTGCTTGTTTGTATAGGGTAATAAAACTAACAACAAAACTCTGAAGCGAACTAGAAGATTTGTTGTAGATGGGGTGGAAGTAAGTGTTACCACATCAAAGATTATTGGTGAGGATGAGAAGAAAACAGAAGAAATGCGATTCCTAAGGCAGGTGGACTTTTTTTTAAAAAAGATAAAGATCTTTGAATATATTACAAAATAGCAATCGGTAAATTCACAATCTACTTGGAGGGCTTTATTTTAGTATGTATTAAAAATGTTTCTTGCTTTCTGATATAGGATGTTTGTAAACTTTGTAAACTAAATTCATACAAAAATTGTCTTGTGCAGTACATCACTTGACTATCAGCTTTAAATTCTTCAAAATCAACAGGAGACAGGAGTTACGAGAGTTGCGATTACTTCAGAAGGAGGAACATCGGGCTCAAACTCAACTTAATTTGAAGCTACAGCAGCAGTTTGAACAAATGCTTCGCCGCTTTGAACAAGAGATGAATGTATGATTTGTCTTTTTTTCTTAAAACTATTTCTGACTTGTGTGACAAAATGGCCAAGTAAACTAGGATACCATGTCTTCTCGCAGCTTGGGACTTCTGTAAATCACTTTTTTTAACCAGAGTGTATTTTTGGAGAAATATCAAAGTCCATGTTCTTCATGCTGCTTCAGAAATAATTTGGGAAACATTAGAGGTTAGCGGGTCACAATTAAAGATTTGCAAGTACTTTTGCTGTTAGCTCATCAGAAGGGGCTCATCACAAGTAATTTTTAATAATGAAGCATACAAACTATTTTTCTCTGTAGGCAAAGAAAAAGTTCTTCGACACAGAATTGGAGAATTTGGAAAGACAACAGAAACAACAAATTGAGAAAATGGAACAAGACCACACAAACCGGCTGCGTGACGAGGCCAAACGAATCAAAGCTGAGCAAGAGGGGGAATATGCCAAATTTGTGGATCAATTGAAAGCCAAGAAGAAAGAGGTAAAAATAAACAAAATACAAGAGTATGTTATCAAGTTAGAAGCTTCCCAGCAAGCTTGTGTAGAAATGTTGTTGAATCATGAAATGTGATCATAACAAGCTAGGTTTTCAGTATGTATGATAGTGACTAATAGTAGCAATTATTCAGATCCTGTTACTTGGTTTAGGCCTTAAGATCACTTTTTATTTTCTTAATCTCAGTATTATGTTCATCAAATGCAGCTTCTGAGTAGCTAAGTTCAAGTTGCAAATAGTCTGCATAACCCTTGAGCACTGTGGGTTTACATTTCCCATTGCAGTTTAAACATCTGAAACTAGATAATTTAGCTACCTTTGGTTTGTTTTTAAGACCATGCTGTTTTATTTTCCTTTCAGCTAAAACAAGCAAAATGTTAATAGTGTATGGGATATGAGGTTTCCTGTAGAAAGTCCATAATGTGTACATGGCTGTTCACTTTTGATCTTTGTACCTGAAGGATGTTGCAAACTTTTTTTATCATTGAAATGCCTGGCTTGTCAGCAGTGTTACTGCAGAACTGGTGGATTTTTTAGTTGTAGCTTTTCACCTGAAAATGAATACAGTTGGTATTTTGTATCCACTTGCATATCTTGTATTTTTCTTTTTGCTAGGTGCTTGCTATTAAAGATTTGCAAGTACCACCTTGAATTGGCTCATCACAAGGGGCTATTTTAATATGTACAAGAGCATGATGAGGGATGTGATACTCATTCCGACTCTTGTATTCTTCTCCAGAGTATACGTCTCATCTTGCATCATAGCATGAATGGCATGATGGGAGATACTGTTAGCAAAAGTAGTAAACACCTCACTTTCCCACCGGTGTGTCAAACTAGTAACTCTTTAGACTTTGTGTGATTTGAAATTATCCAAAAGATAAGAAAACTAAGTTTACTCCTTAATGATTGAGTGCTATTATTTTGACATATGGATTCAATGTGTTTAGATCCTTGTTAGTTTGGTGGTAAAGGTATCTTAGAGTGCAAGATTCTTTGAGATTATTGCAAAAAAAAAGGAGCGCCAGTTAATATGGTGTTACAGAACAATTCATTGGGATAGAAAAGAAACTCATCTCCTGTCTGGCCAGCTTTTTCCAGTCCCTCATTGTTAGAGCTCCATGGTCCTATTCTGGGACCTCAGTAGAAGCTCCGGTTGTGATTAGAGATGTAAGATTTTTTTTAAAAAAAGTCTCCATATGGTAAATATGCAGCATACTTTGAGCAGTGTTGCATTTCATTCACGCATGTATTACGTATGTAAAAACATGTTGCCTCGTATAGAATTTAAAGCCTGTGGAGACATCAGCCCAGGATACAATGAAAAGATAGAAACCTCTTTGGATGCAAAATAACTAATCCATTTATTCAGAATACAGCCTCCTTTCAAGTTATCCACAAATCTCCAGCAGTATTTACTTCGGAAGAAGCAGCTGAGTTTAGAATTACAAAGAAAAACAATAGGCCATTTAATCAAGTTGGTCTGTGCAGTTGTTCCCACTGTAGTCACCCCTTGCTATCCTGCCACTGTCCCTCTACTTTTGTCTTGTATGCATCAGGACAGTCCTTAAATATGAAATTGCTATCTGTTTCAGCCTCTCCATGTGGCAGTGTTCCATATTCTCATTGCTCTCGAGTAAAGAAATTCTTGTGGAAGAGGAGGGTGATGTGGCTCCTCTAACTCTTGCGCTTCTGTGTGGCATAGATTAAAGACATGTTTGTTATGTGATTTGTTGACTTTTTGACCATTCTTATTTCTTTTCTCAGTGCCAATTTGACTACTGCTGTCTGCGACTTTTCCAGAAATTTTTCTCAAGATGCAAATAAACTGCTCTAAGCATTTTTCCCTCTCTCCAGTGTTACTGTGTTGAAGTTGAGACTCAATATGCCATTTCCTGTTTCATTCTCCAAGGTCTTCAAAGCATCTCTTGGATGTTCTTCTGATCCATAATGATACTATCATCTCCTTGCCATACATGATGCACAATAGGCTTTGTCTTTTCATCAGGAATTCTGAAATTTTTATATTGATGTCCTTGAGATTACCATTCACTTTTTCCTGCCTTTTTCTGAGCCAGAGCGAATTTGTCAAAAAATTTAGTTGAACTTTTTTGGGAGATCTTTACATCTGAACACATTGAAGAAAACTATCAATTTTGAAGTATCTTTTGTAAGAAAGTAAGATAGGTGAACGTGGTTAAAATAACATTACAAAAAACATAACTGATTGTGGATTTCACTTTGCATCTCTGCAAATTCAAATTTGATCTGAGTACAGAGCCCAGAACTGTGCTTGCTTCTCGGGAAGGGTATCTTGCACTGTTCCAACATGCCACCATGTGGAATGCAGCTCCACTGAGGGGTTAGACCTGTTCTGCAGTCCTCTTAGTTTGGGGCCCTTAATGAACTTAAATTGCATTCTTGCAGCCAGACTTGTGTAATTCGGATATAAAAGCTGAAAAGGCTGAGCAAATCGGGCAGCATATATGATGAGCATGGCTGACATTTCAGATTGATGATTTTTCATCAGAACTCAGAAGTTTGAGATGTAACATGTTTTAGGTAAGCACAGAGACAGGAAAGCAGAGGAAGAGTGGAAGGTTGGAGAGATTAACAGAAGACTCAGTACTATGAAGGAAAGGGTGAACTAAGGAAGGGTAGTTTGAAAGATGCAACTGGGATAGGACCGTCACCAGTGGTAGCTACTGTGTGAAGGAAAGCATAGGGCCATCGATTATAATCGGAGCTTGTTCTGATGTTGGGTCCAGGAGACTGTAACTTCCCTCATTTGAAGATGTGATGTTGATCCTAAAATTTCTGTTGAGCAAGAGGCTGGGAACAGGTCAGTGATGGAGTTGAAAGCAGACACAACTGGAAGTTTGAACTTGTATCCTGAAAGGAGGTGCCCTGCAAAGCTGTAGTCAGTCCGTGTTTGGTGGTCTGAATTTAATGAAGGCTGCATTGTGAAGAAAGTAGAGTGTAAATAGCTGTTTCACTTAGAATTTAGAACCGTGAATGGTGAGAGATGGTGGAGGGGGCACATAGAGGTGGTGATGGTGTAGGAGTTAAAGCAGATGTTGCATTTCCTACACCTGAATGGGAAAGGGAGCGGTGAATGTCAGTGACCATTGAGTGATTCATGGTGTCAGAGTGGGAATGCTCCCCCGGAATCCTGATGCTACCCAACTTGCTGAGCATTTTCTGTGTATTCTGTTATTTCAGATTTCTAACTTCTGGAGTAATTTATGTATTGGTATAACGTAGGTGTGGCTGAGAATTACTTCTGAAGTACAATGCAACATAATTTATAAATCAATTGAAAACCTTAAATACTTTAAAGATTTATTTTGCCTAACCATAACAAAATGGCACAAGATAAATGGACTTCATACTCAGTTTGACCACTCTCGTTCTTAATCCTGAAATCTCTGCACTTGATGCAGTTTATTAAATTAACTGTTTAAAATATGTATTTTTGTTGCACATTAGGTAAAGAGTGAGGTTGAAAACCTTCCCAGAAACCAACGCAGAGACAGCATGAAACAAAAAATGGGAGAATTTGCACAGAAGAAAAAAACACAGGTAGCAGCAGTAAATAGCAATAATGAATTAGAATGGGCCTAAAACTGAATACGTAAGCTGCTTTCACCTGTTCTTGATTTGAATTGGCCAAAACTTTTTAAGATCTTTTTTTTAACCTCTCTATTCCTACCACAACTTTAAGAACTCTTCATTTGCTTTCCTTTGTACCACTTATATACACAATATTAAAAGCAAAAAACAAACTGCTGGAGGAACTCAGCAGGGCAGGCAGTATCTGTGAATGCAAAGGGATGATTGACATTTTGGGTCAGAAGTCTACACCAGGACTGAGAGTGCAGAGGGAAGATAGCCAGTATAAAGAAGCGAGAGAGGGGAGCAACAGAGGTAGCTAGATGATGGGTGGAACCAGGTGAGGTGGGGAATGACTGCAGACGGAGCCAGGTGGGGACGGTGAGAGATGGAGACTGGTGAGTGATAGGTGGAAGTGGATAGAGATGGAGGCAGAGGCTGGAAGGTGATATGTGGAACCAGACGAGAGAGATGATAGGCTGATGGAACCGGATAGGGGAGGGGATTGGAAGGGTGGGCCAGGGGAGGAAAAACCTTGGTGGATGGGTGTGTGTGGGTGATGGGCAGATGGAACCAGGTGGAGAAGGGTGTTGAATCTAGGTAATGGGGGGGGGGGGGTGGGAGGTGGTGGTGGGTAGAGATGGGGTACAGGAATGGAAAACGTGAATAAAGGGATAGGGAACCCAGGTGCACAGATAGGAGTGGGAAAGGAACAGTGGGGGTGTGGATTACTTGAAATTGGAAAATAGTGTTCGTACCGTTGGGTTGTAGGCTACCCAACTGGAATGAGGTGTTCTTGACTGTACTGTCTGACTGTACTACTGATATACACTGTTGTAATTCATCTATTAATTAACTCTGGCACAGAACTAACCCCACACTGCAAACGTGAATATTGTTTCCCAACTTATTTTGTTTTCTCTTCACTTATTGTGTTTTTTTTTGCAAACTTGTGAAAAAGAAATTATTCCATTGATATTTCATATGATCTACTTGGGAGTTGGGTCTTAGTTCAATGAAGCCATTTAAGTCGTGTTAAAGAGCCGGATTCTGTGCAATTAACTATTAGAGGCACTTCTTAATATTGGATACTTGGGTTGGATAACCTCCTAATTGTTCTTTTCCAACAGTGTATTGTCGTCGCTGATATCAACTGAACTCTGACAACTTGCACTTGTTTCTCAATCACACTTTATTTACTTGTGCACAAGGAGAACGGTCCAGCCCCTGCCTGTCACCAGACTATTCGAAAGTTTCAGTAGAGTTCTTTTTTTAAACAGATATTGACCAATTAAAATCTTTGGGCACCTTAGAATCCCTCATTTGCAGACACAAAATAGCAATCAAGTTCCATTAACATAGGTGTTAATGACCAATAGAAACTACATGTTAATGGCCAATAATACCTTCGAGTTAGTAAAGTAATTGTCCAATAGTTAGTGTGTGCCTTGCAGTCCTTTGCTTGCATCCTTGTCTTGGTATGCCTGGTGACCTCTGCTCCCAGGCTGTACAAAGAAGAGGTCTGCTCTCAAGGACCTTGCTCAGCATGGGTGACTGCAGACTGTCAGCAAACCATCTTTGCCTGCACACTATCTTAACCCTTGCCTTGCCACAGTATCCACATCTACCCCCCCCCAGTCCTGTGAAGGACAACACAGATCTTGCTGCGTTTCAATAGCACAGAATTTCTGGGGCACTTGGCTGCTGGATCATGATGGAGGTGGCTGCTCTGTGGGCCATCACCCCACAGTGATTTCAGGCAAGGGATTAAAAAGAATATCACAACAAGCAGAAATAAGGCCCTGAGTATCCATTGTATAATGGAGCTGCCCCAACCTCCCAACAGGGAATGGAGCCAGTTAAAGGGCCCCCAAGATGACGAAGGGTCCTATGTAACTCCTGCCCAATCGTTCTGACCTTGTCAGCCTCCTGGATGTGTGTGGCCAAATCAGTGATGTTTTTAGATGAGTCAGGAATGTACAAACAACATTCCTGACCAATAATGGCACAAGTACCGCCTTCCTTGGCCAGTAGAAAGTCTAACACTAACAGGTTCTGGAGGGCCACAGTGTGCATCGCTACCACCTCAGCTGTAATGTCCTTAATGGCCTGGCTGGTGTCCTGTAGCGCTAGGACCATCTCATTAGCCAACTTCTCCATTGCCAAGGCCGTATTGATGTTTACACGAGCCAGCCTTGCAGGTCCTCCAGAATGGGGCCGCTATTATCCAGAAGCGTTCAGCCTCTGCGATAGCCCTTTGGTGGCCCTGTACGGTGGGATGCAGAGAAAATGACCATAGGTGGTGCATATGTGGTATTATGTAGGCCAAATAGCAAAAGCCTTTCCATCCCACAGGCAACCGTGGGTATGCCTTGATGCTGCACACCTAGTATGTCCCGTTAAGGGTCGGGGTGGCATAGTAGCTTGCGCGTTATTGAATCTACATGTGCTGTTTTCCCATCAGGGTAGTACCTTCCCATTGGTGGGTGCATTCTTTGCCTCTCCTTTGCCCCATCAGGGTTGGAGAGGGTGGTGCTAGGGTCCTGTTATATGAAGGCAAATAACACCCATCAAAGCCTACATGCTGGGGGATAGTATACATCTTTCCTTCAGACTGCAGTCCAATGCCCCAACCTTACTTCCCAATACCACTAGCCTTGGGGCTTCCTGATTCTTTCCCAGTTTCCTCCCAGACCGCTAGGCACCGCTGTTTTCCTCGTCCTGTTGTTGAAATGGTGCCAAGCTTCCATTCCAGAAAAAGAAAAGGGGATGAGATCCAAGGGAATGCCTCCCACTGAATGTGTGGGCCCACTAGAATATACCCAACGCCAACTTGACTGATTAGAGCACAGAGCATATTCATAACTAAGACTTAAAAGGTGTTGTAATGTGGCTCTGCACTTAAGTGAAGGATGAGTGCACAGGATATCCTCAATCTAAAACTCTTAATGACTACGCAAAACCACGAATGATAGTGATCAAATAATTCAGTTAGTTATTGTCCTCGGGGTCTTTGCCACCGGTGTCCTTGGAGCTTCACGGCAGTATGCATGATCAACAACACGTGATAAGGACTTTCCCACTGGGGTTCAAGGCAATTTTTCCATCTATAGGATTTCATGAGCACGCAAACTCCTGGCTGGTGGGTACAGCACTCTGTAGTCATTACAACCTTCTGGGCTTCAATTACCTGTTGATGGAAACTTTTAAGAGTTCATGTTAGTGTCATGCAATACTGCAACATGCTTTCACTCATGGCATGGATGTCCATCTGTTTGACAGAAAAGGGAGGCGTGACTGGTAAGCGCATGGGACGTCCCAATACTATGTCATGGTGATAGACCTGTTACATGGTTTCAAGTGCAGCGCATTGTCATGAGGGCCAGTGGAAGTGCCTCTGGCCATTTCCGTCCCGTTTCCTCTCATAATTTAGGCAATCTGTTTGTCAGGATTCCATTTCAGGGGTCGCTCCACTGCCCCATTCAATTGTGGGTGGTACTGTGTTTACACTGCAAAGTGGATTCCAGACCGAGGAATGAATTCTTGTAATAAAAGTTCAGCAACAGTTACAGCATCTCTGCAAATTGGATAGGCTTCTACCCATCAGGAAAGCAAACACACAATAACTAGTAGATAATTATAACCCATACATTTAGGTAATTGTAGAAAGTCCACAGACTTTTCAGTCTCTGATGCATCACACTGTAAATGTACGAGTTCATTAATAGAGTTTGAGATGGGTTTGGCAGTCTGAACATATTGGGGTACCACACTGCTGGTGCCTTTGCAGCAAAATCAGCCTGTTTATTACCTTTAGGCACTTCATTTCCAATAGTACCAGCTGTACATTTAATAACTGCAATTGTAGAAGGCAATTGAATAGCAGAAAGGAGATTGGCAATTAATTCACTGTGACGTACTGGGGTTCCCGAAGACGTGAGAAACCCACAGGGTCTCTAGTGCTTGGGCAAGTAAACAGTCAGTGATATCATTATTCTGTGACTTAGGTTCAAAACATGGTGTTCAAAATCAGTGGGATGAGATGCAGATTTGCTGTATGTGAAGACAACTGCCTTGGGAAAAACTAAGAGGGTTCCTTCTGGGTTAGTATGGATGGCCTCTGGTGTTCCACATAAAAGATGGTAAACCATTAGGCAGTATTTGGAAAAGTGGGTCTGCATCAGGTGGCGGTTTCGTAGCAGCAGCAACGCCTTTGGGAACCGCACGGGGTAAAATTAGTAATAAAGATGGACTTACTGTGGCTATCTCACAATAGTTGATTTTCCCAGCACTGTGGTTTTCAGGGAGTTGCAACAGTCATTCAACTGTGGCTAACACCCTTGTAGACAAAGATTTGTTAGTAAACTTCCACCACCAAATCTCTGGTTTTATCCAAGCAGGCTCTTGTAACAAGGTACAGACAGTTGGGTATACAGTTTCTGGTACTTCAAGTTGTACGCCATCAGGAGAACATACCAACGTACAACCTAGCTTGCAAAGGAGATCCCAACCCAACAAATTAGCTGGAGGGTTCTGTGCTGTAAGAAACTGATGTTCGCCTTGGTCTCCCTGAAGCTGATAAGTAACCTTCCCAGAAACTGGTAAAGAGACTGGCTGTCCCGAAAGTCCCAGAATGCTTACTGACTCGTTGTTCAATGGTGCTAGTGGCCAGTCGGAAGCACCAATTGTGGAATAAGTGGCTCCAGTATCAATTAGGAAATCAAGTTGTCCATTTACGGTCAAGAGAATAACAGGCTCAGAAATCTTCATAATGGGCAGAATGTGGGCAGGGCATCTCTACTGTGGCAGCTGGGGATACTGATCAAATGGGTTGTTTAAAATGAATTGCGCAGCCTGTGGTGACGGTGGCTGTGGAGGCAGAATTTGTTAACTATCAATGTTGCCTTGGCGCCGAGGGCGCGCTCAAGCCCAGTGATCAGGCTGTCCGCAAACAAAACAAACCCCTCGTGGACGTCCCCATCCTCCACCCCTATCGCGTCCACTGCCCCGGCCCCAGGCTGGTTGATGTGGAGTAACGCCCAGTGCTGATACAAGTAATGTGTCCCCACCTCCTTTAGCAGGCTTAGATTTCTGGTGTTGTAACTGCTTTGACAATGTTGCAAAGACTTCCAATCTTAAATCGAATCACAATCTTAATCTTTGCCTTCCCACCCCATAAAGTAATAGTGCACATTTCCTTGCAAATGGGTTGCAACCCATTTGCAATAACATTTATCAAGGCAGGCGTCCCTGACTCTGGGGTTATTCTGGAATGCTTTTGAAATATTGGTATGTATGAGTTCTACACATTCAATAACATCATCTGCCTTTTGCACATTACTGTGCATCTTATGCCAATCTACAGTGTGAGGGGAAACACTCCCTCAAAGCACTTGTTAGGTTATCAGGAACCTCCGACTGCGGTGAGGCAGTGGCTGACGCCGCTGCTGCCGAGTTCACGGGGGTGACATTTGGAGTGAGCCTTGTTGTATCTGTGGCTAAGGGAGGAGAGGGTGTGGAGGGTTATAGTCATCTATTTCATCCTCTGATTCCAGTACCAGTTGTTTCTTTTTAAACACTGAGATAGACACCATTACCTTTCCCCTTTCTCCAGCACCTTTTGTACCCTTTCCTTGCTCTTCCTGTGAGATCCATCTAACTGCTTCTGCATCTCACTTTTCCGGTGAATAAATGCAGATCAATCCACATTACTCTTACATTTTTTTTCTCTGCTAATGCCTTCTGTGACACTCCAGATGGTCTGCATTAAAAGTACTGTCGGGAGGGAAACTCTTACCTGCTCCCTTAGTCCACTTCACCCACTCGTCAACATACATAAAACTTTCCGGTCCATAATGCAAAAACGCCAGTATCTCCTTAGGGGGTCTGGGGCAGTCTTTTAACAGGGCTTCTCCCATTTTCACTTTAAAGTTTCATTCACACATTCATTCACACTCTCACTCACACTCTCACATGGAAAAGAAAATATTTTACTCTTACCCACAACGATCCTTCTCCCTATTTGCCTTTTTTCCATATTTTTGTGGGACCCAGCCCACGGTGCTCACTCGTGGGACTTGAGCCCGGCCTGAGGCACCTTGGTTGGGGACTTGAACCTCTGACTGCCACGGCTCTCTTCATTTCTGAACGGGGCACTCGATCCTCCCATTGCAATTGCTCAGCCATTTGCTACCCCTTTCGGTGGCGATACGATGGCATACTTCAACTGCCCCACACGGGAAGAAATTAGCATTCCAGCTCAAATGAGCTGCCTGGGACTCGGGACTGATCACCAGGGCTTAACTCTATTTTCCCACATAGTGAAGCCAGAGGTTAGCCATCTCCAAGAAACCATTGTCGTCGATAACAACTTGCACTCGTTTCTCAATCACACTTTATTTGTGCACAAGGAGAACAGTCCAACCACTGTCACTGAACTATTCTGAAATTTCAACAAAGTTGTCTTTCTAAGCAGATATTGACCAATTAAAATCTTTGGGCATCTTAGAATCCCTCATTTGCATACACAAAATACCAATCAAGTTCTATTAATATAGGTGTTAATGACCAATAGAAACTACATATTAATGGCCAATAATACCTTCGAGTTAGTAAAGTAATTGTCCAATAGTTGGTGTGTGTCTTGCAGTCCTTCGTTTGCATCCTTGTCTTGGTATGCCTGGTGACCTCTGCTCCCATGCTGTACAAAGAGGAGGTCTGCTCTCAAGGACCTTGCTCGGTACAGATGACTGCAGACTGTCTGCAAACCATCTTTGCTTGCACACTCTTATCCCTTGCCTTGCCAGAGTGTCCACAGTATATGCACTATCGGTTTAACAGAGGTGGTGGCATCTGGGTGTGGATAGCTTCTAAGTGCTTCGTTAACATTGTGAATGATAACACAATTGGATTAAAATATCAGAGCATAAGAAATGGAAGCAGGGCTATCCCATGGAACTCAGTAATTGTGACTGATAATCTAACTATTCTTGAATGTTTACTGTGAGTACTGGTGTGTTCTGATGTATATTTCTACAATGACCAGTCTTGTGTTTAGAGGGATGTTTGAAATTGCAATATCTTTGTCCAATCCAACACATAATTTCACATCATGTTATTTCACAAATAACTATACTTAACTAGAATTTTCAAATTGTAGGAGAATTTTAAACATTTAAGCATAATTCACAATAAGGTCCTGTTACCTGGAAGGACTTCTACGCATTTGCTTTGAGAGGCAAAAATTGCATTTTGGTAAGGCTTGAAGGGTTAAGGGGAGGCTGTGCAGCAGGGCTATTTGAGACGAGTCCTCTTTCATTACCAAACCATGAAAGTGTGCAAATTTTTGTGCCCATTGTATGCAATAATCATAGATATTTGGTAAGTTAATTAGGGACCAAAAGGTGATCTTTTCCATAATTTTTAATTTAATGATCTAGAATTAGAAATTTTTTTCAGTTCATATTCCATATGTGGCTGAAACACTTGAGCATTTATTTATGGATCTCACTGTGGTAAATTGTGAAATTAAATTCAACATATGTGATACTTTATGGGAAAGAAAAGACTGAAAATTGCCAGATTACCAATGAAATCTCAGTTGATGTAGTAATGCCTTTGAAAGAAGCTGAGCATGTTTGGTGCACTAAGTTTCATGAAATGGTTTGCCAAGTAGTCCAGCCTCAGCCTGTAGCACTAAACCAGCTGTAAAGTTTGCCCTCTGCCTCAAATTCACTTCATGGATTTAAATGGAATCAAATTTCCAAGGCAGACTACAACTCACTGTACAGCATGATTGGCATTATCTGGGGACTACTTTCAAGGAAGTAGGCTCAATGCTTTTTAAACTGGTGAGCTGTAAAAACTACAGGCTGGATACCCTTTGCATTGTGAGCGACCCCACTGTTTGTGATTATTGCATAAGCAATAAATTGCAATATGCCCTTTGCAGAACATCGCTGAGTTTTTCTGTGTAATGCTACACTGGAACTGATGTTGGTTTCAGCATGGCATACTTAATGTACGTTTTCAGGTATTAATGTTAACACAACAGGTGCATTCTTTGCAGGCAGTTTTTAAAGGTACGTATTATTGTACAAGACATGGGGGATCATTACTGATGACAGAATGAATGCTTCAGTGACGGGAGGGGAGTAAAAGAGTGCACCCTGGATGACACAGGAACTGGAGCAGGCTGCTGAAATGACTGCACAAATTGTGTTCTGAAAGTGTGAGGGCTACAGAAAACATCCAGGTCCACAGCCAGTCACTTCTGTCAGGAAGTTGCCAGGGAGATCCAAAGCCCAATCCCTCTTTACATTTTTCATATCTTTTCTTGACTAGGCTTTTGTGGTTTTCACAACTGTTTTGGATTTTTATTACATAGTTTTCTGGTTAAATAGTTACAATTGTGTTAATAGAAATGCATGTTTATCAATTGCGTGAAGGCTTCCCATGCCTTTTGTAATTAGATAGTGGACACTAATGGGCACATCCCATTTTATCTTGTGTGATAATTAAGATTTTATCGTAAGGGTCACATCCTGACAAATTGTCATTTTGGATGAAGCTACTGATGAAACAACTAAACTTCTGTTGGATTTTTAATCAGTTTTCTTTTCAGAATTTGTATTAAGAAACAAGATTGTTTTTGCAATTTAATCCTTAAATTACTAATAGTCAAGCTGATCTCCATTTTTGTTTTCAGTGATGTTCTCATTTAGACTCTGGAAAATACACTTAACTGTCTCGGTTGATGGAAATGTTTGAATTAAAGAGAATTGTTGGTCTTCATACTAAGACTCAGATTTGTTTACAAAGATCAGCCAATGTTCAACACTGGAAAATTACTGTTAAGATTAGAAAACCACTTTCTCTTCTGTAATGTCCGGATGTTAGTTGAGCAATTATCAATGTACAAGTGAAGTTTTGCTGTCTTTGAGAGGAAATTTACAACTAACTGATTTCCATCATAGCTTTCCTAATCATTTTTGTTGATAGTAAGTGCTGCTTCCAAGTTACATCAGGTAAATCTCTTGGCCAGTTATGTGTACAGCTCTCCCCCACCCCCTTCCCGCATGTAAAGGCAAACCTCCCTGCAGTTCCTGCATTTTCACCAGAATTGAACTGGTGCGGATTTAGTTCTCAGGATTTTGGTGCAGTGTGGTGCAGTCTTGTTCATTGGTATGAGTGAGAAATGAGAGCTGTTCTCCAGTCTGTACTTTATTTTTTTTAGGGAAAGTACCACTTTTAATCATTGACGTTTCCTTATTGAAAAGTACCGTTTCTATACAAATTAGTAAAAGATTACAGCAGATATCTCTGTTTAAAAAAAAATAATGATTCCATTCAGCAATGCAATTATAAATTATTTGTCAGACAGCATATCCATTTATAAAATTTGTATCTGAAAAAATTAGTTGAGTTTCCTATTAATTACCTTTTAAAAAAAAAATTAATTGCAGTGACTGAGGATTGATGTAATGAATACTACAGTTCATTTTTAATAACGTTAATTATTTTTTAAAAAATACCACAATATCAATTGTTGCTCTTTAATTTTGATCAATCGTTTTAAGAAATGACTGAACTGGCTTTCGAGTTAAGTTGCTCTTAAGCCATCTAGAATACAGTATTTAAGAGGGAATGTTATTGCTGAATTCCTGTTTTTAATGTTAGTTTTTAATATTCTAGCATTAGTAACTGAGCTACACAAGATGTTTGGACATAAGTATGGTGTATAAACTTTGGCTTAA
Source organism: Pristis pectinata (assembly GCF_009764475.1). Taxonomy (NCBI): domain Eukaryota; kingdom Metazoa; phylum Chordata; class Chondrichthyes; order Rhinopristiformes; family Pristidae; genus Pristis; species Pristis pectinata. Next base: position 39,007,990 of record NC_067408.1, on the reverse strand, counting down.
TTTCTGCTTAATTGCTCAGATCCTGAATTGTACTTATCTTTTGATTATGTCATTATCGTTTGGAACAAATTGCATGTGATAATGATCCCGCTGAACACCTGTGCGCTTCCATCTTTGTATAAGTGTTGTTTATTGTTTGCCAGCTTTTAAGTCACATGCAGAACAACATTAAATGAGATATTTATGAACTAGTCTTTCCACCAGTCTTGACTGATGTGAAGTCAAGAGGCATTACCAACTTAAAAAATAATGTTTTGGAAGGAGCTGGTATCCTTCCTGAAATTGTAAAACTTGACAGTGAAGAGCTGCTTCCATTGTGACCCCACAATCTCATTGTCCACATCTGGAAATGAGAGAATATACTAAGGCACCTAAGAGATGGCATGGCCATCTTCAAGGAAGGAGACAAGTCTAACTGCAAGGGAGTGTCCCTGCTGTTTGCCTTGGGGGGGGGGGGGGGGGCGCGTTGTGCTGCGGTCAATGGCAGGGTCACAATCACAGTGGCTAAATTCTCAGTTTACAAACAGAGATATCTGCTGTAATCTTTTACTAATTTGTATAGAAACGGTACTTTTCAATAAGGAAACGTCAATGATTAAAAGTGGTACTTTCCCTAAAAAAAAAATAAAGTACAGACTGGAGAACAGCTCTCATTTCTCACTCATACCGATGAACAAGACTGTGCACCACACTGCACCAAAATCCTGAGAACTAAATCCGCACCAGTTCAATTCTCAGTTTACATTCTAATCATCTGACTACACAGTGGATGTGATCTTCACTCAACAAACTCCTATGCTTCTGAGACTCGAATGACCTACAGTAGGCATCTCAAGGCACTGTAAAAATATCACCATAGGTTGTGTTCACAAAATCCTCAATTCATTAGAACCAAGTGAAGCAAGCTTGGTGTTCCCAGCACAGGCTCTAGTACTACTCAGCTACATTGGGCAGGTCACATTGTTTGCGGGCCCAAAAACTAATTCCAAGCTCTGCCATGGGAGGGAAATTACCAGATGGTCAGTGGAAAAGATTGAATGATATGCTCTGATGAAGCACTGAAATGGGCTCTCTATACTCTCAAGCACCAATTTATACTAATCCTACACCAATTTAATTTTATTTTTCCAATATTCCCATCAAGATTCTACCACTCAACCACATGTTAGGGGCAACTTAAAGTTGCCGATTAATTGACCAAGCTGCCATGTCTTTGGGATGTGGGAAGAAACCAGGGCACCAGGAGGGGAACCCACACAGTCACAGGAAGAATGTGCAAAACTCGACACAAACAGCAGTGGAGGTCAACATTAAACCCTGGTTGTTGGAACTGTCCCACCTTATCAGAACTCCTGGGAACCACTGGCCCACTGAGAATTTTTGTAACCCTGTGGAAGGAGTGCATAACCTCTCAAACTACCCATCTGCTTGGCCATCAGGCACCTTGTGCCCCAACTGAGGAAGTGCTTTTGTTCCCAAATTGGCTTTATTAGCCAGCTCAGAACCCACAAAACCAGAATGGAAGCAAATTATCTTCGAACCCGAGGGACAGCCTAAGTAGTAGTATTTTTTTCAGCCTTGCTCTTCAACCCTGTTCTTTAAGTCACTTGCCTGTAATATTCTATAGGTTGACCATGTTTTTAAGGTTTAGATTATGTTCAGGAATTTTCTGGTTTAAAAACCCAATTTAGGGAAACCACTTAGAATATATTGGATTGTCTTGCATCCTTTTAATATGTTCTCATTTAAGGCACCTATCATTTTCTGTTGTCACTGCAATGATCTATCATTGTAAAGAAATTGCATTGACAGAAGCCAAGTAACATAGTAAACATATTTTCTTGATGTAACAGAATTAAAACTACTTACAGGGAATTTCAAATGGTGTAATGACCAGTGTGGTGAGCGTAAGGGACCCTAATGAAGTTGTAAGTGGCATATTAATGCAGTGACCTGAAATTTATTTAAATGCAAAAACTTCTTTGTGCAATGATCTAGGAGCAGAATTTTCAATCAAAACAGCACCAAGAGCTAGATATGGCGCTGAAAAAAATAATCGCACAGAATAAGAAGGAGATTTCTGACCAAGAAAGGGACTGTCTTGCAAAGAAACAACAGCTTATGAGAGGTAAAAGGCTCTTTTGTAGTTGGATTTTGTTCAGTATATGGTACCATAGTATCAAAAATGTTATACATTTTCCAAAGAATGTAATGGGGATGAATGAATACCACTGGGGAATGAATGACATCAGATTTACAAAATAATGATATACTAAAGAATAATTTGAATTATTCCTGGGTATATATAAGTTATCTTTATTAGTCACATGTACATGGAAACACAGTGAAATACATCTTGTGCAGAGTATTCTGGGGGCAGCCCACAGGTGTCGCCACGCTTCTGGCACCAACATAACATGCCCACAACTTCCTAACCTGTACGTCTTTGGAATGTGGGAGGGAACCGGAGCACCCGGAGGAAACCCACGCAGACACGGGGAGAACGTACAAACTCCTTACAGACAGTGGCCAGAATTGAACCCTGGTCTCTGGCACTGTAATAGCATTACGCTAACCGCTGTACATAAAAATTGGTTTGTTAGAATGATAAAAAAATTCTAAATCATCCAATTCAAAAGCCTGTAAAAGTTGATTCCAGCTGTTCCAGCAACTTGGTGAGTTGAGCCATACAGGCTAAAACATAAACTAGGGTGGCAGCAGAGGCTTCACAATTGACATCAAGATTTGAATTTTGTCAGCATTGTTCCTGAGTATCAAAATCAACACTTGTGATTCTGGAAAGTCGTCCACCAGGTTGTGGGTTCACTTTCCACTATGGAGCGTGAAATTGAATAAAAGAAATCTGGATACATCAGTAAAGTTAACATTAAAACTGCTAGATTATACTGCAATGTTGATTGTTGAGAAATCCTGATGATCTGGCTCACTCATTAGTCCAGAATGTGAGCTGGGGGTCCAAAGTACAGCTGGTGCTGGGGTCCCATGAGCCAGGTTTGTTGCTGGGGTCTGAATCAAAGGAGTAAGGAACGTGGGTTGGTTTGCGGCCGGAGCCGGGATCCGGAGTGCTTTTATATTTCCTGCTCCATTTAACCTCGGGTTACTGAAGATTCATTGTATTGCTGTGTGACATAAATATGAGCACATGGGTGTTAATAGGAATAGCATCCAGTGGTCTGGAAAATTTGCTGGTCTGGTCTCAAAGTCCTAAGGGTGCTGGATTATCTGAGTTTTACTATATTGTGAAAATTTAACCACTAATAAAGTCAGAGAGAGAGAGAGCATGGAAATGGGCCCCGCAGCCACTGAGTCCACACCAATCATCAGCCACCCATTTATACTAATCCTACATTAATCCCATTTTTTTGCCTTTTGCCCACTGTATATGCAAATTGTTGGGCTTTTGATAGCATGCTGATACCCAAACTAGTTTAACAGCTGAATTTTGAACAAGGTGAAAGACTCTGACCCCCCCACACAAATGTAGACATCAGTAAAATGTATTGTCATTCAGGCCAGAACATTGTTTTATCTTTAAGTCTGTGAGACTTACACAAATGTCAGTTGTGTCCATTGAAGTTGAAATGGTGAACTTCAAGGTTAGGAAATGATACTGTTTCTTTATGAGCCAGGAGAATCTGTGGTGTATCACAGAGCACATCCCTGGGCTTCCTCTCATTGATTCTGATTTCCTTTCCACCATCCACTCATCCAATTTCTGGAATTAAGGCATGGGTTACTTTAATGAGGAATTAAAGTGGTCCAAATATCATCCCAGTGAACCTGGGCAAATGTTTATTTTGTTTCCTTGTCTCCTCTCTACTTCCCCTATCATTCCCCCACACCAACTTTTGCTTGGGATGAGCAATAAATCCAGCCTGATGAACCAAGAAAAAAAGTTTTAAAAGAAATTGCTGTTGCTGAGTAAAGGCCAGTTGGCAAGTAGCTGGAGGGCACAGTACTCATGGAACAGAATAAAGGCTTTCGGGAAAGGAGGAAAATAAAGCATGTTATTTATTAGCAGAAGTAAATGTTGCACTACCTTCATTATTTTAGACCTAATGTAAAGCTGAAATCAATACAAAATTTTTATAATCATTTTGGATGATATACAGTAGCTGTAATGCTTCACAATCTTCTCAATGCAGACAGGGAGGCTGCCATCTGGGAGCTGGAAGAGCACCACCTGCAGGAGAAACATCAGTTCCTCAAGCAACAGTTAAGGGATCAATACTCCCTGCAAAGGCATCAGTTATCGAAGAAACACGAGAAGGTAAAATAAAGTCTGTATTGGAAAACTCTCAAAGTCATCCATAAGTACCAGACTCTTTTTGTCCACAAAACTGGAGCAGTATTAATCTCAATGAGAAGTGTGATTGAGCCAGTTTGAAGAATATTTATATTTCTTATCAACTTTTTTTGAATATCAGCTAAGTTTCATGTAAAGAACTGGTGCTAAAGGAACTCTCCAAATATTTATGTTAAATGATTGCAGTGTTACCTAACACAGTAAAAAGAGCAATTAAGCAAATTCCTGAACAAGCACTCTGCTCTGAACTCCATCATAGCAAGCAAGTCCCTGGAGGAAAAAAGAAAACACTTAAGGTTCATCGTCAAAGCTTCCAGGAGAAAATGTAACATTCTCACCCGCCCATGTGAATCCCTGGCCCATGGCCATGTGAACTGGTGGAAAGCAGAGGAATGCAACTTTGACTCTCTGACCCGAACATATGGAGGCCAAGTGAAAGGAGCCACTTCTCAAACAACCCATCGGGCACCACCTCCACCCATGGCAGTGGGTGGTTCTGATGTCGGACTTGTTAGTCAGAGAACTGTAGTGGAAACAAGTCATCCTCCACGCCAAGAGACTGCTTAAGAATAAGATGGCAACTTGTGGTGGCTTTCTGGGGGAAGGGGCAGAGGTTGGAGGATTTCTTTTAAGAAGAGGGGAAGTGGACCTATCTTCGTATGGTTCCTGATGCTGGGCTGGAAACTGCTCTAGGATGACCCCTCTGCTGGTTGGTCTGGGTGCCCAATGATGTTACTTTTCAGAACAACATGAGCCTGACACTTTGACAGTATCAGAAGGTAGCATTTAATGGAAAATGGATCATCCCATATGCAAATGATACTAGATATGCAAGGGTGATCTGTGACTGGTGATGCCATGTAGTCAGAATGGTCTGCCTAGACCTTGAAATAGTTACAATTTTGTTCCACTTAATAACTGATTTATTTTTCTCTGATACAGCACTGAAAAATGCAATGCAACATATCTGAAATTTTTAGGCTAGTGCATTTAAATCTTATTGTTTTCAATTATTGTGATCTCTAAAGGGACATTTATAGTATAATTTATTAAAGTTCGAGAAGAAACTTTGCATGAAGATAGGAATTCTGACTGTATAATTTTATTCAAAGATCTGTAATCATAAAGTAGCAATTTTTGCCCATAGTATTCAACATCAGCAAATTGGAAGAAGTGGTGTGTGGCAATGGAGGGAGAAAGAAGTGCTTTTTGTGGGGTGGGTGGGGGGGGGGGGGGGTGGTCAGGATATTTAACTTTCTGTGGTGGAATTTTGCTCCATAACCGTAGTGTCTCATTTTGTTTGGTTTGTATGTCTAAACCCCACAGGAGTTGGAGCAGATGCAGCGTTATAATCAGCGGATGATTGAACAACTGAAGATCAGGCAGCAACAGGAAAAGAACAGACTTCCCAAAATTCAAAGAAGTGAGGGGAAGACGAGAATGGTGATGTACAAGAAGAGTTTGCGTATTAACTCTACAGGGAGTCATACAGAAGACAGAGAGAAAATTAAGCAGGTAACTGTGACCCATGACCCATGTGCTTGGAGGCTGCTTTGTTGCTTCAGCTGGTGATCTTGATAAAGGTGCAAAAAATGCACCATAGCTCTATAACATACCAGTAAATAAGATATCTTTATTAGTCATATGTACATCAAAACACAGTGAAATGCGTCTTTCGCATAGTGTTCTGGGGGCAGCCCGCAAGTGTCGCCACGCTTCCAGTGCCAACATAGCATGCCCACAACTTCCTAACCCGTATGGCTTTGGAATGTGGGAGGAAACCAGAGCACCCGGAGGAAACCCACGCAGACACGGGGAAATTGCTTTCAAATTTACTGAAGTAGTTAGTTCACTCTGAATGCTGACTCTTGATCTGCTTTTCATTGGAGGAAATGTTTTCTGTACATTTCCAGCTTCTCATTCCACAGTTTATCCTCAGTCTAAGTCTTTCCAATCTAAAATGCAGGCATTCAGTAAAATGGCTGTCTCACATTGCCAATGAAATCATGTTTATAAAATGATTTCTAATTTTGCTACCACTGACACCAATGTATCAATGTTCAAATTTAGGATATATTCAATTTACACCCAAGTGCCCATTTAAAGTGATCTGAGGAAAAATATAAAATGAATACTTCATATTTTTATATTACTAGTAAGATCTTCTGTGGTACTAGTTGCAGTTAATGTTATTTGTTTTAATAATGAAAGAAATACTCCATTTTCTCCCAAATGAGTGTTTGAATTATATAAAATGTCAGCACATCGTGGGTCAAAGGGCCTGTACTATGCTGGTATGTTCTATGAATTTTATTTTTAAAATTGCAATGAAATCATTTCCATGAACCCCAAAAACACAACATCTCCCATGTGTGGAAAGGAATTAATGTGAATCAGTGTTTCACTCAGTTTTGAGATAACTTACTAATTTTAGTGATGAAAGTTGAAGGATAAATATTGACCAGTACATCAACCATTCTCCTCTATTCATCTTTGAATACATGTCATAGGATCTTTTATAGCCATCTGAATAATTCCTTAGCTTAACAACTGTGGAAAATTCAGCAGCAGTACTATTGCAGTGCTTTTTATTTGAAGAAGAAAATGACCTATGAAGTAAGCTGTGAACCCATAAACATCAGATTCTGATATCAGATAAATAGCGCTGAGCTAGGCCTGACACCAAGCAATGTACTTTCATGAATGTACAGTGGCATGCAAAAGTTTGGGCACCCCAGTCAAAATTTCTGTTACTGTGAATAGTTAAGCAAGTAAAAGACGACCTGATTTCCAAAAGGCGCAAAGTTAAAGATGACACATTTCTTTAATATTTTAAGCAAGATTACTTTATTTCCATCTTTTACAGTTTCAAAATAAAAAAGGAAAACAGCCCAAAGCAAAAGTTTGGGCCCCCTGCACGGTCAATACTTAGTAACAACCCCTTTGGCAAGTATCATAGCTTGTAAATGCTTTCTGTAGCCAGCTAAGAGTCTTTCAATTCTCGTTTGGGGGATTTTTGCCCATTCTTCCTCACAAAAGCCTTCTAGTTCTGTGAGATTCTTGGGCTGTCTTGCACGTACTGCTCTTTTGAGGTCTATCCACAGATTTTCGATGATGTTTAGGTCGTGTGACTGAGGGCAATGGCAAAACCTTCAGCTTGTGCTGCTTGAGGTAGTCCATTGTGGATTTTGAGGTGTGTTTAGGATTGTTATCTTGTTGTCATCTTCATCTTCAGCTTTTTTTTTTCACAGACGGTGTGATGTTTGCTTCCAGGATTTTCTGGTATTTAATTGAATTAATTCTTCCCTCTACCAGTGAAATGTTCCCCATGCCACTGGCTGCAACACAAGCCCAAAGCATGTTCGATCCACCCCCCGTGCTTAACAGTTGGAGAGGTGTTCTTTTCATGAAATTCTGCACCCTTTTTTCTCCAAACTTTCCTGCGTCCTCACCACAAAATTCAGTGTCAGAAGTTTGCAAAGGAACATCTAAACAAGCCTGATGCATTTTGGAAACCAGTCCTGTGGACTGATGAAGTTAAAATAGCACTTTTTGGCCGCAATGAGCAAAGATATGTTTGGAGGAAAAAGGGTGCAGAATTTCATGAGAAGAACCTCTCCAACTGTTAAGCATGGGGGTGGATCGATTATGCTTTGGGCTTGTGTTGCAGCCAGTGGCACGGGGAACATTTCACTGGTAGAGGGAAAAATGAATTCAATTAAATACCAGCAAATTCTGGAAGCAAACATCACACTGTCTGTAAAAAAAAAAAAAGCTTCTACAACAGAATAACTATCCTAAACACACCTCAAAATCCACAATGGACTACCTCAAGAGGCACAAGCTGAAGGTTTTGCCATGGCCCTCACAGTCCCCTGACCTAAACATCATCGAAAATCTGTGGATAGACCTCAAAAGAGCAGTACATGCAAGACGGCCCGAGAATCTCTCAGAACTAGAAGCCTTTTGCAAGGAAGAATGGGTGAAAATCCCCCAAATAAGAATTGAAAGACTCTAAGCTGGCTACAGAAAGTGCTTACAAGCTGTGATACTTGCCAAAGAGGGTGTTACTAAGTACTGACCATGCAGGGTGCCCAAACTTTTGCTTCGGGCCCTTTTCCTTTTTATTTTGAAACTGTAAAAGATGGAAATTAAAAAGTAATCTTAAAATATTAAAGAAATGCGTCATCTTTAACTTTATGCCTTTTGGAAATCAGGTCATCTTTTACTCAGCTATCCACAGTAACAGAAATTTTGACTGGGGTGCCCAAACTTTTGCATGCCACTGTATAGTCTTTAAAAGAAACAATGTAATTTGAATAATGCTTGAAGTTACTGATTCTTTCTTCCCATTAATTTTTTACATCTGGTAGAAAAATAGATTGCAGGATGCTTGTTCCTCAGTTTCCAATCTGATTGGTGTGCTTGTCATGGACCAGGAAGGGGGATTGTTCACACATTTACATTCTCCAAACACCAATATAATCTGAGTTTGAATTGAAAATTTCAAGAAACAATATCTACAGCAACAGAAACACAGCAGAGCTGTGGGTGTGAAGAATGCTGGTGGCTGCCAATACTAGGTAGTTGGCTATTCCCAGACCGCCATGTTATTGTGTGCCCAGGTGGATTAAAATGGCTCTGCTTTGAACTGTTATTGATAAATCCTCATTCCCTAACTCACGGTATGATCTTTGCTTTCAAATAGTTTGCACTTCAAGAAGAAAAGAGACAAAAGATGGAAAAGCACAATCAGCAAATAAAACATGAGACCCAAATGAGAGACATGCAACAAACATGTGAGAATAACATCTATGAGCTCCAACAGCTGCAGGTAATTGATTTGGAATTTACAATTTCTATGTTTGAAACAGCATCGATTGGAAATGGACCCTTCACTCACTGGGGGCAGGGGTGATTGAGGTCAAGGCCAATTTTGAGATTTGGCAGAGGTAGATCGGGCTAAGGGGATATCTGTGGTTTGGAGGATGGTGAAGGGAGAAGGTTAAAATCCTGATTTAACGTGTTGGCTCTCAATCTAGCTCTGCACAGTGAAACCCTAATTGTCTCAGATGTATGCACTGCTAGTCCTCTGGGATAATTTGGACCTTTACAGGACAAATTAGTCTGAAAGAAATTACAAAAGCATTTGTGGTTGTTTTCATGGAAAAAAAACACAAACTGGAAAGAGTGGAAAATGGGTCCAGAGTGAATGAGCAACTGAACAGATTAGTATTTTGCTTTCAACAAAAAAAAATGGTGCTGTTGAAATTAATGGATATGAAGGCTAATACAGGCCAACCCCATGTTACAGCCATTTGGGTAAAACTTTACCTTTTTAAAAAAGAAAAACTTTACCTTTTAAAAAAAACTTTATTTATACAGCATGGTAACCAGCCCTTCCAGCCAACGAGCCGTGCCACCCAATTACACCCATATTAACATACTAACCTGTACGTCTTTGGAATGTGGGAGGAAACCGGAGCACCCGGAGGAAACCCATGCAGTCACGGGGAGAATGTACAAACTCCTTGCAGACAGTGGCGGGAATTGAACCCTGATCGCTGGTGCTGTGATAGTGTTACGCTAACTGCTATGCTACCGTGCTGCCCCTTGGGTAATGGAACTTGCTCTTACAGAATTCACAAATGGCTACCCAAAAACTTGAGACAAGAAATAAAATTCACACTCATGGAATTTATATGGGGAGGAAAAAATAGAAAATTTTATTTTTTTCTTTCAATTTTTTTTTGATGCATTCGCCAATAACGTGGCTTTGCATGACGGAAAACAGCAAAATGGACTGTTTTCTAGGAACACCACTGCACCACCTGCCCCCGCCCCCCCCCCCCCCCCAATAACATGGAAATCGCCTGTAAATACTCAGCATCTGATGACTTGCCTCCCAAGGATTAAAGTGGAGGATATGAAAAGAGTGGATTCAGTTCTTGTCATCATCCAAAATCCCATAGATTCTAAAATGATTCCCACAGATTGCAAGTAGGCAGCTATAAACCACTATGTAAGAAAAGGGAGAGAAAACAGTTAACAACAAGCCCGTTAACTTAACATCAGTAGTGGGGAAAATAAGATGTTCTATCACTTAGTAAGTGGTAATTGGGTGCTAAACAAAAATCACAGATTGGGCAGAACCAACATAGATTTCTGAAAGGCAAATTGTGTCTGACAAATCTTTTTTAGTTTGTGGCTAAAGGAATAGATAATGGGGACCTAATGGGCATGATGTTTTCAGACTTTCAAAATGCTTTCTATCAGATAGCACAAAAGATTCTTTAAAAAATTAGAGCATACGGGATTGGAGATAATATGCTGGCGTGTATTGATTATGGACTAAACAAAAAAACAGGATTAAATGAGTCATTTTCAGATTTGGGGGGGGGGGGATGGGGGCAAGGTGCTATAATGAGTGGTGTGTGGCACGGACTGGTGTCAGGCATCAGCTATATCGATGACTTGGATGAGGTTCCAGCTTTGTTGTTGATACCATGCTGGGTTGCAGTGAGTTGAGAAGAATGCAAAGACACTTAAAGGGGATATAGTTAGGCCGAGGTGAGGACATGGCAGATGGAATGTAATGTGGCAAAGTGTGAAATCATTCACTTAGGTGGAAAAATAGAAAAGCAGAGCTTTTTTAAAAGAATGCTCAGAGCTTAAAGCATTTGTGCTCCGAGGGACCTGAATGTCCTTGTACACAACTATTGAAAATTAACAAGCAATTAAGACAGTGGTGTGTTGCCTTTATTGCAAGAGGCTTTGAGTACGAGTGAAAAGACATTTTGCATCAATTATATAGGGCCTTAGTGAGACCTCGCCTAGAAATCAGGAGCAGGAGTAGTCCACCAGGCTCCTCAAGCCTGTTCCACCATTCAATATGGTCATGGTTGATCTATGTTGGTCTCAACTCCTTTTCTGTGCCAGTGCCCCATAGCCCTCAATCCTTTAAATATCTTTTAAATATTTATTTATCTGCATCATAAACCTATCTAATGATCTGGCCGATCACCCTCTAGGGCACAGATTTAAAATCAGGGGTCTCAGTTTCAAAATAAGGGATCATCCGTTCAGGACAAAAGGTGGTGAATTTTTGGAATTCTTTACCCAAGAAGGCTGAGGAGGCTGTGGCTGAGTGTATTCAAGACAAAATAGATTTATGGACATTTATGGACTCAAAGTATATTGTGGAAGGGCAGGACAATGGTGATGAGGCAAAAGATCAACAATGAACCTGTTGAATGGCAGAACAGGCATGAGGCTGAATGGCCAGTTCCTGCTTCTGTTCGTGTATGGTACAGATTTGACGCTGGCTGTGCCATTTGAAATTCCGGAGTGGTATCCAACAACCTGGAAATGATTGTTACTGCATTTCACTATGTTGGAAATGTACTTTCAATTACACTGTGCTGAAATAGACAGCACAATGTAATCTAATTTCTCAGCAGACATTCTTTACACAGCAAGAACAATTTGATGCTTATTTTGAGCATTGAAAAGCTGACTCTGCATCCTGACCATAAGTTCAGTAGATCATTTTTGTATAGTTAGTGGTTTTGATATGTACCATTACGTGTTGTCAGCTTTGGATAGTTTGCTGTCATATTTTTATTATTATCATCATCCTCTATGAAATTTGTTGGTATTTTCCTCTGCTGTTACAAATTTTGAGAAATGCAACATTTTGTCCTGTTCTCTAGAAAAACTCCATGGTTATCTCAGCTATTAAAAAGTATGAACATGATATTTGAAGAAAAGGATTTGCAACAGACAATAAATGTGCACAGCAGTGGAAATGGTGTATTATGTATTCATACAGTAGAATAATTTGGATTCCTTCTAAATAATCCTGCATAAAGCTTCTGTATAGTTTGATTCAAAGCAGCTCTAATGTTAATTGCATATTGTTAAAATGTTTACACAAGGCACACTTGAAAGGAAATCAAATTTGTAGAATCATTATTAACAATGAAGCTCTTTTTGAAAAAAGATTAATAGATTTTGCCAGCAATTCCCCAATCATCGTAATTGACTCCTTATTAAAATGACGAAAAAAATATGGCCAGTGTTGTGAACCTGATGTGTGATTGTTCCTTCCATTAAAAGGAATTCTTTTCATCATAGTTGTAATTCTATCTTTTTGAACGCACAGATGAAAAAAATATTTTTTGGAACAAATTGTGTTTTTACTCTTAACTGCCAATGCTTTACTTTGACTACTGATTGTGGATGGTCAATAATTGCAGGTCAAATCATGTGTAAAATTACTTTCTGATACTTTGTAGAGCTTAGTCAGCAGGTTGTGCGGAAAGAAATGATTGGATACAATAACTTACTTACCCCTAATTGTTCATCCTTTAGAGTGAAAAGTGCCATCTTCTGACTGAACATGAAACCCAGAAGTTAAAAGCACTTGATGAAAATCACAATCTACAGCTTAAAGAATGGCAAGAGAAACTGAGGCCAAGAAAAAAGGTAAGTAATGAAGAATTTAATATTTTCCCTCCTGAGCTTCAAATTTTCTTTCAAAGGTACAGGTTCCTATGGAGCTCTGAAGAATTGGTTACAGTCTTTGAATGGTGCTACGTGCCTGGTTTATTTCCCATGTTACTTTGGTCAATATCTATCCCTCAGTTGGCACCAACTAAACACATTTGATGAGAGATAAAGAAGCCCATTCAGAAATGTTGAATGGTCCACCTGCAGTGGGTCATCCAATATTTAGCTTTAGAGGCTGCAGCTGAGAAATTCAGTGATGCACAATGTGAGACATTTTAATCAATACCTAGGGAAAGGTCCTTTGTTCAAATTGCTTCACTCAATTTTTACAGAATATTTCATTAATAGGGGCATTCGTGACTTCCAGATTCCCAGGGCCAGACCTCAAGGACTGGAAGCTATTCAAACAAGTCCCCTTTAAGCTGAATTGGGTTTCATAAGCATCTTGAAGGCCTGTTTCTGCATAGATGAAAAGCAGTATAATTTGTTGCTTGGTAATTAACGTTAATGTGTATGTCTGGGCATCTTGTTGGCACGTCAGATGTTTGGAGAGCCAAAAGGAAAATCACAGACTTCATGCAACTTGCAATAAATCCTGATTTTTTTTTTTCGAATACATTTTATTTTTCAGTAAAATTAAATTACAACAAAAGCATGGTGCTGTGCAATTCAAATTCTAGGCAGTGATCAGGATAGTATTTTTTTTTTCAGTATTTGGTGTGCACAAATTAGCTGCTGCATTTCCATTAGAACGGTGACTCCCATTCAAAAGCACTGACATCTTGAAGGGGATATACTGTATATGTAAAGTCTGACTTTGCTTCTCCATCCAAATCATAGTTAGTATTAAGTCATTTGAACTTTGAGTCTTTGCATCAATGTTGAGATAAATGTATCAGAGAATTCCAAAAAAGGCCTCACTCTTTTAACCCTCCTGTTTCATACTTCAATGTATTTGTCTTGGGGACTCCCATGTCTTGCCATTGGGGAGGGTTTGAGAAGTTGATCAATGTTTTGCTTTGGTTAAGAGGGAGACATGGTTTTGAAACTGGAGGCTAGCCTTGTTTTGAGTGCAACAGTGGAGAATTGCTGGAGGGAGGTGAGATTTGAGGCAGAATTGCTGCTGTCATTCACTGGGCTGTGGTGCACGAGGAGTCTTACGTGAGCTGATCCAGAGAAAGGGGTCTTGTGGCAGCAAGATGCACCATAAAATCACCAGATTGTTTTGAGTTTTAATTACTCAAGCAGGAATATTTATTGCAGATCTGGAATAGTGCAGTATCAAAAGCATAGATCAATCAATGTTTCACCCTACTCCCTGCAGATGGTGTGTGGTGAGGGAGAAAATGTTTTGAATTATATTGGCAAAGCTGTGTATTTCATTGTTTAATGGGTGGTTTGCCTGGATCCTGGGTGTCTTTTTCCCATTTTGGTACTTTGGGGCTTAAAGTGAATAGTATTAAATAAATGGAAGTCTCATTCAAAGCATAATTTTTAATTGATGCTGGCATTTCCTTGGAGACAGCCCATGTACAGAAAGCAGTAATACTGTATCCTTGGTATTCTAATGACTCATGTTTTTTTACTTGTTTAGAAATAAGTAATTTAAAAGAAAAGAAAGAACTTGGAACCAGTTAAGATTGGATTTGTATTTAGTATCTATTAAGGCCAATACAAATTGATTAATTCTGCCATTGGTTTCCTTTATTCCAAAGTAAATAAGCTCAGGCAATACCATCGCTCCTCTTCTCCCTAGCAATATCTTCATACACTGTCTGCTCTTGTATCCTTTCTGCAGTGTGGTGACCAGAACTGTACACGGTCCTCCAACTGAGCAAAGATAAAGAAATATCTCGTGTTCTGACCTTTGTTCACTTGTATCAACGCCATTGAAAACTGGTGGTTTATGAAAAGTTAATGCAAAAAAAAGATGAATAGTTAGCTGATGCATCAAGCATTATTCTTTGAAATTTAGATTTTTGAATATCTTCAGAATTTTAATAATGATCTTTTTTGCAGGCTTTGGAGGAAGAATTGACCCAGAAGAAAAAGGATCAAGAGATCTTCTTTAAAATTAGTGAACAAGCAGATTGTCAGAGTCCAAGTTCACCAAACAAGGTTGCCAAATTTTTCCCTTTTTCTTCAGAGCCATCCTAAGGAAGTTCAGGACCCATTATTTCTTCATGAACTCAGGAGTACAGATATATGAACAAGTCTTTAATTTATATTTTCTAAACTTATATTAATGTTTTCTGACTTGGGAAAAAGTGCTATATTTACTACTGAATATGAACTGCTGAATGTTACTGTATTCATTTGCAAATCTTGCTCTGAATAAAAAGTCTATTCTTTAGATGTATAGAAGTGCTCCTTAGTTGACGGAGGATATTTTTGTGCCTATATTCTTTGCTTGTTCTTCAGAGCTTTCTTTTCTATACACGACTCATAATGCAAGATTATAAATCATTTTTTTCAAGGTGTTTAGTTTGTACACCGAAAACAATTTTTACTAAATACTCTTGATACCTGATTAGCTAATGAAAAACTGGGTTCAGACAAAAAGGTTTTATTTTAAGTGAATGTGAAGTTTAAAAAATACAATAAAGGTTGATCTGCTTCATTGGTTGCTGTTTGATTTATTCTGTTCTGTTTGGAAAAAACTTATTATTCACAACACTAAAGTACCCCATCAGTTTTTTGACGATAGCAATAAACTCACTGGAGTACTGGACTGATAGAAAAGGTCTTTAACTTTCCAATTCTCAAAAGTTTTTCATCTGAATTTTCAGAAGTTGCTGTGAAGTATTTCTCCCGCCTATCCTACATACATTCATCAAGGAACAAAGATCATGCCAGGGAGCTGACTTACAGAACAAAAGCAGATACATTTGTGCATCGATTCTTTGCCCCACTGAACTGCTTTCAGCAGTCACACTTTTACCCCAAAAAAAAACTCGATGGCAGTTTTATGGAGTTAAAGGGGCAATTGATGAAGTATAGAATCACAGATGAATGCTTGTTGACCTTTTTGACCAGTTGCAGTGTAGTCAAATCATAACACTTCAACTAAGGGAAAAGCTGCAATCCAGAGAAGAACCACAATTTTGGTTTCCACACCCTGCCAATCCTGGTGTTGGAAATCCAACTATTGAAGTACCACTTGAAGTACCTTGAGCTGTTCAATCTGGAAAGTTGCTGAAAAGGTGATGACAATAGTATAATACAGGAAGAGGCTACTTAGACCATCAGATCAATATTAGCCCCTTCCACGAGCACTCTATCATGTTCCTTCCCTGTATCCCTGCTAATTTTTCTACTGCTTTTGCAGATCACCTTTAAATTTGTGCCGCCTTGGTTATTGACTTTCTCGATATTCATCTTTGTGTATTACATCAAAATGCTTCAGCTAAGTTAGGCACTCTGAGATGTGGAGGACCGCGAGCAACATTCATGGCCCTTTCTCTCATCTGCCAAAGCTGTGCTTTGTAACTAATTAGTGATCACTGATAGTCTTGCATCTCACAAATTCACAGATGAATGAGATTTATTATGTTGATGCCTCTGACCACTGTTCATGATTTTAAACATCCTCATCAATGCACCAAGTTAAAGGAGAACGACTCAAACCAATTTCAATCGGTGTACGTAGAAATAACTGGAATACTACTGGGCACGACTCCAGCAGCAGACCTATTGTTTTATAAAGGTGCAGCCTAATGGCTGTAATTGTTGGTGATCCTGTTACTGAAATACTCACTGGGAATGGCCAGTCTCATTTGTTCCACCCTCAGTGAATCAACTTGCAGTTTTCTGCAATGGATTTCATATGCTAAATATCTAACAGCCTTTATCTTTAATTCTCAGATGTTAGTCACTGGCAAGGCCAGCACTTAATGTCCATCCCAAATTGTGCTGCTGCCTTGAAGTGTATTACCAACTTCCTTTTCTACTTTTACAAGTTTAGTGATGCTTGAAAATTTCAGAATAGTGTCATATCTGCCCAAATCATTTATGCATCAAGGGTAACAGTACTTCCAATTGTGAACTCTCAAGAAGTTCATTGTGCACCACCTTCCAATTAAAAAAAAAAGCACCTTATCAAATTCCTTCTGGAAGTCCAAATACATTACATCTACCCATTCCTCTTTGATCATCCTGTCTCTTACATCCCCAAATGGGCTAATTGACCAATCGCTCTCCTCGTCTATATTTTGAGTACAAGAGTTAGATGTCATGTTGCAAATATACAAGATGTTGGTGAAAACACACTTGGAGTAATGTGTGCAGCTCTGGTCACCCAGCTATAGGAAGGACGTCATTAAGCTGGAGAGAGTGCAGGAAAGATTCACAAGAATGTTACCAGAACTGGAGGAGAGGCTGGGGCTTTTTCTCCTGGAGAGTAGGAGACTGATACCTTATAGAGGTATGGAGAGGTATATAAAATCATGAGGGGCATAGATAAGGCAAATAGTCACTGTCTTTTAACCAGGGTATGGGAGTCTAAAACTAGAGGGCATAGATTTAAGGTGGGGGCTAAGATTTAAAGGGGATCTGATGGGCAAGGTTGATGGGTATGTGGAATGAGCTGCCAGAGGAAAAGATAAAGTACAATTAAACATTTAAAAGACATTTGGATAGGTACATGGATAGGAAAGATTTAGAGGGAAATGGGCCAAATACTAGCAAATGGGACTAGGTCAGTTAGGCAACTTGGTCAGCATGCATGAGATGGGCCAAAGGGTCTTCTTATGCCGTATACATGAATCTACTTTGTGATTCATTGCAAAGCTAGAGAAATGTGTTTAAATATTTATGGCTTGTGTTTGTAAAAAAAACTTATGTTACAAATGTATTAAACATATTTGAAAATGTTTTTGGAATATTTTTTAAAGGAATAATCCTTGAGAGTATTAATCCTGAAATTTAATGATTTTTAGGTTACATTGCATGCTTCAATGGGTACATGATATATCTGACCACCAGATGGTGCTCTTAGCATTCATATCTTTTTCTAACCAGTAATAATAAGCAGCTCACCTTGTTCTTAAATTAACACACACTGGTTTTCTTGCACTTGTACAATTTTTAACAGCGCTAGTAAGTGTCATGGCAAAGCTTTTAATGCAGCCACTTTGAAATATTTAATCTTACCAGACCATAGCTTTTGAAGGTAATCCTAAGGAATATAAATTAATTTATAAAACTACCAATGCACTATTGATAGTGATCTTATCAAGTTTCTTGGCCCCTTGATTGCTTGTGTGTTGTTCAATACCCACCTTTGAAAGATCACTGTGTAATTGCCATTGGATATTGGGTCCATTATCACCTTTGGTTTCATAACAAACTCCTGTACCCAAACTACAGACCATGTTATCCTTCACCAAGTCCTGCTCAACTATGTCTCCAGCCCTTACTGACTTACAGGGATTTACAGTCTGTCAGTGTACGTGTCCTTAAATATTTACAATTTCTCACAGTTTTCATGCTAGAATCCTTTCATGACTTAATTGAAGATGCAAGAGAGACTGCAGATGCTGGAAATCTGGAGCAACACACAAAATGCTGGAGGAACGCAGCAGCTTCTATGGAAGGAAATGAACAGTTGAGGTTTCGGGCCAAGATCCTTCATCAGGACTGACTTAATTGAAATTTTGATCAGACCTACTAATATTTGTGCCTCCCCAACCTCAAACACACCACTCCTGCTAATGTCTAAACTGAATCTTCCCTCTACTACTGTCCACTCCAACTAAATGTGTTTAGTTCTCTAAAATGCCTTCTCTAAGCCTTATTCTGAAGAATTTGGGTATATTCTTTCGCAACAACTGTGCGGGTCTTGAGGAAGAGCTCAGTGTCCACAAAACTCTTACATTTTATGGAACTACTGAATGGACTGATTCAAATGCAAATAAAGTTAGATGTTTTGAGAGAGGACTGTGATGCAAAATGGGGGCAATTCTTAGAGCCTCTAAATGTTGTTACGCAGATTTAATAATGTCAGTCTATACAGTGGAGCCAGTGCAAAAGGATAGATAGTGAATGAGAGGGTGGTCATTATTCAAGGCAGTATGAAAATGAAGCCACAAAGGGCTTCAAAGGAGATATTGTTGCAAATGAGTTTGTGGTATCCAAAAAAACCCACCAAATACAGAGTACCATTGTAATTATTGTGGTCATTTGATAAGAGTTATGAGACTTGATGTTCATTGTTATGTGCATGGTTTAGCACATACTAGTGATTTTAAGAAGATCTTGACCCCGAATAGTAATACAACGTCTTCAAGACCAAGGAAACAATTACTGCACACCAGGATGTGAGGTCAGATAGTCATGAACGCTACATACGAAAATTATCCACTGAAATTATTAATGCCTGGAGTGGGCACTTCAGAGATTGTAAACTTGCAGTGCAGAGGAGATCAAGAGATTTGGTGAAGTCATAATTGGTTGCATTTATAACTATACATAAATAGTTACCCAATTGTGTAATGTCATAACTTTAAGTAGTTGAATTGATTTCAAAGATTTATGTCCCTTTAAAAGAGGGCGCATGTAGAGTATAATTTCCAAGGATATCTACTGGGACTGGTTAATGTCCCGTGAAAGACTCTGATACATTTTCGTATCAGCAGTTGAGAGTTACTGCCTTCAATAAAGTGTGTTCTGTTCCTAGCTCTACTTTTATTTGCTTATGCTTACAACACAAGGGAAACACATGGACTCCACTGTTATCAGAAGTAGGCTTCCTTCTAATTCATGATTAATTTTCATTTATATGCAAAATGGACAGGGAGTGCAAGTTTTTTTGCATGAACCTATCAGAGCATGCCCATAACAGCAGCTTTTATACGGCAGTTTTGATTGTAGATATTTCTGAATTTGCTCCAATTTTATTTTGCAATTGGGTGGTGATTCAGACTATTGCAAGAATCATTTGACGGTACTGGTTGTACATTTCCGAAAGTGACACTGTGTACCTTGTGATAACGTCGGGCTAATTGTTTTCACGTGATATCCAACTGGTGTGTCATTAGAGAGCACGCAACCGCCAAACCTACAATACACCACGTGTCCTGGGAAAGAACGGCAAGTTTTAGTAAGCATTACAAGTAATGTGAAACTGGCACTGTTGCTCGGGCAAGCCCTGTTTCTTGCTGGGTTCTGGGGTGAACTTCAGGGGACAAACTTAAGCTGCCCACTGAGCCTTGGAAAAATGCTACAGGCATGGCTCTGGGACCTAACTTCACTTTTAAACCTCACTGTACATCTGACTCCTCCCTTTGCTACGATGTACAGAAGGCCAACTGGCTCTTTTCTCTGGGTCTTCCTTAAATGCACACAAGTCGCTTATTCCACTTTTTAAAAAATTAGATGTAATTTATTGTTAAAACTGCTTCCCTTATTATCCATGTTGTGAGGTGCAGTTTCTTTGATGTTGGATGTAGCTGATTGACAAAGCTTTATTCCACAGCAAATTCTGGCTTTATGGTACAGCATTCCTGTTTATTTTTGTTTCGAGCCATAATTATGTACAGATTTGCAGTTTAATTTGACATCTGACAATTGTTTGATTTGGACATGACAACGCGTTTCATTCATGGGAGTAGTTAGTAAAGTGTTCGGTCGCGTTTGAGATTTGCTAGAGTTATGTACCGTCCTCTCCCATGTGTGACACTTGGCCGGTCTATGAATTTAAAATTATGTACTCGACCACAAGTGCTGAGTGATTTAAGTCTCAACTTTGTGTGTATCACGGCTTAGTGTGATTAAACAGTGATGTGAGCAACATGCCCCATTCTTACAACAAACGGGGGAAGTTGTTAGTATTACTGTTTAAAAAGATACAAGTCAACGTATGTAGTAATAAATACAATAGTGGTTAATTTCGCTTTTCAACGTAGAGACTTTGTGCCTGTAGATGGCAATCACTGATGGTTGATTTACATCTCCAACAAAGAATGGCTTAAATTTGATTACTCTATTGATAAATATGTGCACAGCAGGGTAATTTTTACAGTCTTTCATCTGAACCAGCGAAATGTCTTTTTCTTTTGTTGTTTGCACCTTATCCTAAGAAAAAAGCAGCAACAGGCCATTCTTCTATCTGCTTCATCAGACAATAAGATCGTGGCTGATCATTGACCTTAGTACTGCTTTCCTGCTCCAACCATTGATTCCTTAATATCTAAAAGCCTATTGATTTCTGTCTTGAATAGGCCCAGTGACCGAGCCTTCACAGTCCCCTTGCCTAGAGAATTCCCAAGATTCACCCCTCTTTGGGTAAAAAAAAATTCTCATTTCTTTGAATGGCTAATCGCTTACTTTGAAACTATGAACATCTGGTTCTATACACTCCAGCCAGGGGAAATATCTACCCCATACAGCCCTGAGAGGATTTTGTATTTCATCTGAGACCACCCCTCATTCTTTTGAACTGGAGAGAATGTAGGCCCAGTCTGCTTAATCTCTCCTGGAACAAAAATTCCACCATCCCAGGATCAAATCTGGACAACTTTCCCTGCATTCCCTCCATTGCAAGAATATCCTTCATTGAGCCGGGGAGACTAAACCTGTACACATGGGGTCTCTCCAAGTCCCAATATAATTCAAGCAAGATATCTTTCTTCATGTATTCAAATCTTCTTGCAGTAAATACCAACATGCTGTTTGTTTTCCCATTTGCTCACAGTACCTGCATATTAACTTTAAGTCATTCATCTCTAGGGACATCCAGTCCCTCTGAACATGAACACCTTCCTGTCTTCCACCACTTTTTAAGTTGCTTATGTTTCTTGACAACCTATAGAATGGTTTATGACACTTAATTCATTTGGTGGTTTGCTGGAGAAAAGATTGCCAATTACCTTCCAGAAGAAAATAAACATTTGAACATTTGCACAAAGCATGTTTGATTCTGTATTCTTGCCCAGCACAATGCTTTAGAAAGTTAATGGCTTCAGTAAATGTGGTTCTGTTTATGTGTCATAGAGTAATACAGCATGGAAACAGGCCCTTCAGCCCAACTGGTCCATGTTGACCACAGCATCCTCCCTGCTAGCCCCAGTTGCCCGCATTCGGCCCGTAACCCTCCAAGCCCCTCCCCTCCATGTACCTATCCAAATGCTTCTTAGATGTTGCAATTGTACCCTCCTCGACCACTTCCTCTGGCAACTCATTCCAGGTGCTCGCTACCCTCTGTGTAAAGAAGTTACCTCTCAGATCTCTTTTAAATCTCTCCCCTCTGGTATCTGTGCCCTCTAGTTATGGACTCCCCACTCCTGGAGAAAAGACTATGACCGTCCACCTTGTCCATACCCTTTGTGATTTTATAAACTTCTATGAGGCCGTCGTTCATTCTCTTACGCTCCAAGGAATAAAGATCCAGTGTGGCCAACCTCTCCCTATAACTCAGGCCCTCAAGTCCAGGCAGCATCCTTGTAAATCTCTTCTGCACCCTCTCCAGCTTGACAATGTCTTTCCTATAACGGGGTGACCAAAACCGTACACAATACTCCAAGTGCGACCTGACCAACGTCTTATATAACTGCAACATAATGTCCTTACTTCTAAACTCGATGCCCTGACTGATGAAGGCCAGCATGCTAAACACCTTCTTCACCACCCTGTCTACTCGTGCAGCCGCTTTCAGCGAACTGTGCACTTGTACTCCCAGGTGCCTCTGTTCCACAACCCTCGTTAGTGCCCTGCCATTCACTGTACAAGTCCTACCCTGGTTTGACTGTTGAAAATGCATCACCTCACATGTATCTAAGTTGAAATCCATTTGCCATTCCTCAGCCCATCTCCCTAAATGATCAAGATCTCTTTGCAATTCGTTGTAACCTGCTTGACCATCAACAAGACCTCCTAATTTAGTATCATCAGCAAACTTGCTAATCTTGCCATGTACATTTCATAGCCAAACCATTTACATAAACGATGAATAACAGAGATCCCAATGCTGACCCCTGGGGCACCCCACTAGTCACAGGCCTCCGGTCGGAGAATCGACCTTCAACCATCACCCTCTGCTTCCTATCATCGAGCCAATTCTGAATCCACCTCGCTAGCTCCCCCTGAATCCCTTGTGGCCCAACCTTCCAGATCAGTCTGCCATGCAGGACATTGTCAAAGGCCTTACTAAACACTATATAGACAACATCTACTGCCCTACCTTCATCTATCCCCTTAGTTAACACTTCGAAAAACTCCAAAAGATTCATCAGGCGTGACCTCTCATGCACAAGACCATGCTGACTATTCCTGCTCAGGCCTTGACTATCCAAGTGATGGTAGATCTTGTCCCCCAGAATTCCTTCCAGTAACTTCCCACAGCTGAAGTCAGGCTCACCAGCCTGTAGTTCCCTGGCCTGTCCTTGCCAGCCTTCTTGAACAATGGAACAACATTAGCCACCCTTCAGTATTCTGGAACTTCGCCAGTGGCTAATGATGAGGCAAATATCTCTACAAGGGCCTCCACAATTTCTTCCCTGGCCTCCCATAAGGCCTAGTGGTGCACTTGATCAGGCCCTGGTGATTTGCCCATCTTAATGTGCTTCAAGGCTGCAAATACTTCCTTCCTCGTAATATGCAATATGATCCAAAACTTTACTACTTATTAGCCTTATTTCTCTGGCATCCATGATATTCTCCTTAGTAAACACTGAGGAGAAATAGACAGTAAAGAGTCATCAAGTCATACACCATGGGAACAGGCCCTTTGGCTGCCTGTATCTGTGCCAACCATCGAGCACCCATTTACAAGAATCCTACACTAATCCTATTTTGTTCTCACCACATTCCAATCAAATCTACCCAGACTGTACCACTTGGCTATACACTAGTGACAGTCTACATTGGCCAAGTATGCTGCCAACATCCCATGTCTTTGGGAGAGGGGAGAAAACTGGAGCACCCAGAAGAAACTCACTTCAACATAAATTTATTATTTTATCTTTACCTTAATATATTAAACTGACCTGAAGAGTTTCAGAATTTGAATGTAAAAGGCACAAAGTCTGCAGCACTGAGAGAGATTGGGCAGCATTTTGTGTCTGGGCCACCCTTTGCTAGAGCAATCCAATTGTACATAATTCTCGGCACCTTAGAATTAAAATTCCAGTCCTTGGTATTTAAATCCTTTTGTGGACTATATTCCTGCGTTCAATTCCAACAGTGAAATACTCAAGAACCCAGCATTCATCAAATGATGAATTCTGTACAAACCCCATTCTATTAAATCCGCTATTGGCAATTAATTTTCTCTTCCTTTTACTTGTTCTTTCAGATCCTCGTTAAAACCCATCTTTGGCTGAATTTTTGATGATAATCACAACAATTTTTAAAAACAAATACTGGAAATATTCAGCTGATTAGGCAGCATCTGTAGGGAGAGAAGTGGAGTTAACTTTTTGGTCAATGATCTGTCGTCAGAACTGAATCTTTCTTCTTGAGTTGGCATCTGTTTTTTGATTATCCTTTCTAAAGCATGTTAGGATGCTTTTATCTATAGTAAAGCTGACATCTAAATGTATTACAGATACTTTCATGATGCTTTTATACTCTTGTAGATACTTTTATGACTCTTACTGTTGAACCAGATGTTTAGATACATGAGATACACGTTTTGCAGAGAACAGTTCTCCCAGTAAAATGTAAATGTAGGGAAAAGACTTCTTGAAACAATTGTAGACACTTCACTGATTCCATAATCCAATTGATTGGCAGATTGTTGACCTTAGTGTATAGAGAGTACAGCCAATGAGGGAAAGCCATGCATTTTCTGTTAGTTACCATCCTAAAATATAAAAAGATCTAGTAGAGCAACTAAGCACAAATTCACTGTGCCCAGTTCACCTCTTTTGGAATGCAATTGTATGTTTTTGGCTAGGAGCCTTGTTTTTTCTGCCTCTTGTTAAGATCCCTGAAAGTTGAGTCTTGGATAATACAGAATTCATTCTATTTGTATTCCTACTATAGCACAATTTTTCTGTGCATAAAGTGTGCTATCAACATAAAAGGTAAATTTATTCATCCAAATAATCTTTCATCAAATATGATCCTAGCTGTTGAGTACTGTTAGACTATTCAGCCTTATGAGAGACAACACATTGGAAGAAACAGCCCAGGACAATGTCCTGGGGACCTCCTGTAGTGATGTCCAGAGGCTGGGATGATTGAACCCCAACAATTATGGAAAGTAGGAACAAAGAGCGCCAGTATTCAACATGACCATGGTTGATCGTCCACTTTGGTACCTTGTTCCCACCTCCTCCCTACATCCCTTAATCCCTTTAACCGTCAGAAATATATCTACCAAATTCTTGAATATGCCTCCACTGACCCCTGTGGTAGAGATTTCCAAGGACACCCAGGTCTTGCTGAACCCCCCACCTTTTCCCATCACCATTCAGATAACATTCTGTCCTTCTGCTTTTAGAACTAAACTGGGTACCCTCACATTAATTCACATTGTACGGTATCTTTCATGTATTTGCCCACCCAACTTGTCTAAACCAAGTTGGAGCTTCATTGCATCCTCCTTAAAGCTCACATTTCTGCATCGACCCTCCATTTCCTGTCATCTGAAAACTTGGAAATATTGCATTTTAGTTTCCCTATTCAAATCTTTGATATATATTGTGAATATCTGGAGCAAAAGCACTAATCCTTACAGCAACCATAATTATTTCCTTTATGTGAGGTATGACTCCAACCATTGGTATGTTTTCTCCTTAATGGCCACTGACTTCAATTTTACCAGGACTCCTTGAAGCCACACATGGTCAAATGCTGCATTGGTTTCATGACCAGGCACTCTCAGCTGATTTCGAGAATTCAGTTTTATTGCCTGCGTTTGGCTCAAGGTCTGAAACCCAAACAGGGTATTGATGAGCAGGTAAGTGATGTTTGTAGCACTGTTGCCTCTCATCATTCAGCTGACGGCCGAGAGTATATTGATTGGGTGGAACACGGCTGAAATAGATGTTTCCTGCTTCTAATGAACAGGATATGGTGGACAGTTTTCCATATTTTTTGTTAGATGCCAGAAGACATGAAGTTGGAGCAGGAAACTGCAGAGATAAAAGATTAGCCATGAACTTCATTGGAAGAGGAATTGAGTACAAGAGTACAGTTGTCCTTCATTTCTGGATGGCCCTCGTGAGACCCTTTCTGAAATGTGTACAGGTCTCATTTCCCTACCTAATGAAGGGTATACTTGTGAATAGAGTGGGTGCAGTGAAGGTTCGCGTGATTGATTCCTGGGATGGCAGTTTTGTTGTCTGTAGAGATTAATCAGACTGTGCCAAAATTCCGAGTGCAGGGAAATGGAAGGCGATCTCATTGAAGACTACAATATTCTCACAGGCTTTAACAGGGTAGACGTGGAGTTGCGATCCTTACTAGGGTCACAGTCTCAAAATAAGGGATGGCCTGTCAGCACAGAGGCGAGAAAACATTTCTTCACAGTCTTTAAAAATTCTGTACACAAGAGGGCTTTGAAGGTTGAGTGGCTGAGTACATTTAATACAGAGATCGATAGATCTTTAGATATAAAATGAATCGAGGACAGCATGTAGGAAAACGGCACTGACTTAAAACATTAGCCAAGATCACATTGATCCCAGTGCTGAACGACCAAACTTGCTTCTGTTTTATATGTTCTTTTGTCAGTGTTGGATCTATACTGGAACAGCTAATCTAGAGGCAGAGTTGGTTCTGTAGCACAAGTCTTCAGTGCTGTTGTGTGGTCTCATAGCCTCTGCTGGAGGACCGGACACGGTCCTTTCATTTTCTTTCAAAGATTTGCAATTATTTGTTATAAAAGTATTGGAGAATGAAAACAGGATATTTGACTGGAAGGGTGATTGTAGGTGGAAAATCAGGTGATTAAAATTCCAGAAATGGGTTCAACCTGTTGTTTATTCCAGAAACAATCTACAAAAGCAAAATGCTGGCGATCTAGAGTGCTGCAAATGCATAGCAGCCAGGCAGCATCCGTGGAGAGAGAAGCAGAGTTAATGTTTCAAGTCCTTGGCTCTTTCAGAATCTTTCATGGAAAAGACATACTCATTCAATTAATTATTTTGGCAGAGTTTTGCGTTTATAAGTTGTAATTTTTTTTAAAGAAGTACTTCATTGGAAAAAGTGATTTATTTCAGTAATGACATTATACGAGCGGTGGAGACGGCCCACCAGTGGTAAGGGTCCCTTTAATTGTAGGGGCTGGGTTTGTGGGCCGGAGGTTGGGCGGATTCTGCTGTGGGCTCCCTCTGGCTGGGGTTCTCTGGGAAAGCTTATAGTCGGACGTGGTGGAAACAAAACAGTGAAGCTGATGGCAGCGGGGACGGGAGTGTGCGGGAGGATCGGGGTCAGCAAGTGAGCGCGGCGGATGAGGAATCGCCGAAGTGCAGCAGCGATTGCAGCCGGCTGCGGCTCTGGGATTTCACTGCAAGGGTTTAGATCGGATCGCAGCGGCTCGGATCATGCCTCGGCCATCCATTGTAGACGTGAAGGTGCAAGACGTGCAGAAAAGACGGATCCCGAATAAGCACTATGTATGTGAGGCTGCTGTGTTTGCAATTATCTGGAATAACGAACCGTCGCTGTTGTATTTCTTGGGAGTGGGGAAGGACATTGCTATTGAGGATTAGGGGCAAATCTGGCTAATTTGGGAGGTGATAATTTAAAATTTAACATGTTAGATTACAAATATAAAATGCAGCCCGATCAGTTGTATGTGTTAGACGCAGGATCAGCTTAACTTTGTTCCTTGGATTTTGTAATTGTTACAGCTAATTTACCTACCTCGCCAACTCTAAGCAGAATCAACTTCATGATTATTCGCCCAATGCATGTGCACAGCTGAACTAATCTCTCGGGGAATGGTTCTTCAAGGCACATAATGTTTTAAAGGATGTTTCTTAAACTGGTGGGGGGGGGGGGGGGGTAAGTATCTGTGGATGGATATGGGGAGGCTTGCAGTTACAAAGAAAACATTTTCAGGCATGGAAAGTTATCTTTCAGCGCACGCTAATGTCGCAGAAACATCGAACAACATAAAGAGGAAATATGCCATTTGGCACTTTTTCATAACTACCATAATTCCCTTTGAATTTATTGCTAAATTAGATCGATGAATTCACGTAAGCAGAGGTAGAGATGGATTTCCTCTGGAACATGAGACTCGGGTTAGATTTTGATGTGTGTGTGGGGGGGGGGGGGGGTGGGTTCGACTGTTTAATACCACTCTGAAATATTGCCAGCAGTTTGTTTTCAGTGAGTCCTCGTTCCCAATTGCAGTGTTAATGCCGGAACCACTTGTCAAGTGCAGCTTCAGTAATTTACTTTGTAGAGTTTTAAATAAATGGCAGTACCTTTTCATCTTCTAAACCGTCTTTTTTTTTTATGGAACATTGAAGGGTGTGCAGATTTCTTCCTGATGTGAAGTTCCGAGTATGTGGCGATCAATCGCTTTTTTTTACATTGGGTTATTCTGATTGGTCATCCCTGATTTTCTCTTAAATCGGTTTGTATTGATGGCAGCAATTTATGCCGCACCAATCAGTAGTTTTTAGACAATTCCTGAGTTCATTATTAGAAGCCCGACTATCGAATGCCAGTAAATTGCTCAGTTAGAGGATCCAGCAAATCCTATCCTCATTTGTAGACCTTCTGTTTGCACACAGGGATTGCCAAATAGTTGACACCAATTTTTGCCTCGGGTGATATTGGTGAACTCAGGACAGACTTAAAATAAAACCTGGACTGTGTTCCTTCTGTATCATGATGAGTGCATTTATGAGTGCACCAGGCCATCGAGGGAAAGCCTGTGAGTGTATGTACATGTGGATAGAGATTCTGGACTGGATCTTCTGTAATACTTTGTAGAAAATGCATTTTGTTAACATTTTTACCCTTTGGAAATAGTTGTATAAATATCCAGAAGTATGTGGATGTTTTGCAGTTGGCTTTCAATTAACTGCTCATGATTTGAAGTCATGCATATAAATAATGTAGAAACTAAGTATTATATATAAAAGGTTATGTGAATTGTATGCTCTTTGTTTAAACAGTTGATCACCTATAGATTGATGAGTTAAGAGAAACAAACACAGTATTTTTATTCTGCACAACAGATACACTCATTTCAAGTTTTTTTTTGAAGTCATATTGGAGTATCCACACACATTATTTTACAGTATTTTATTTACAGCATTTTATTGAGATATCTAGATGAGTTTTTCTTAGCCTGCAGCAGTGAAAGTTCCAGATTTTATTTTTGAACAGCCTCTTCAGCAAAAACACGGCAAACAGGACCCCATTAAAGTGATCGGTGGAATGGAGTTCATTTTATTGCTGGGGGTTAGTTGGGGTGAGGAATGGAATGTAGGGGTTGAAGCTAATAGTTATGTGATGAGTTGCTGAAAGGGAATGAGGAGAGTGATTGTTTAGAAAGCAGCTCATGGTTGTGAAAGCATTGAAAGGTTTCTCTGTATTCGATATTCTGGGAATTTTATTCAATATTAATTTTGCTATATTTCAGTTTGAACAATCTTAGATAACTTGGTGCATTCAAGCTGCTTTTTATATTGTTGACTAGGACACCATGCTGAAAGCATTGACTCGTGGGATCTGTGCAACTGGAGCCTTGCAAAATATTTATTACGGGGTTCATTAAGGTTGGTGGATAGGAAGGTCCAATAAAAGTGGCATTAGAATCAGATTTTTGTGTGTGTGAGAGACAGAGCAATAAAGGTTGCCCTACTGCTGCATTGATAACTAGCTGATGGAGGACATGGTTCCAATCTTGATACATCCTTTGCAGTTTAGACCATAAGATATAGGAGCCAAATTCGGCTATTTTGGCCCATCGAGTCTGCTCCGCCATTTAATCATAGCTGATTTTTTTTTCTCTCTCAGCTCCGTTCTCCCGCCTTCTCCATGGCACCCTTAACCCCTTTACCAATCAAGCACCTATCAATTACTGCCTTAAATACACCAATGACTTGGCCTCCACTGCCCTCTGTGGTAACGTATTCCACAGATTCACCACCCTCCGGCTGAAGAAATTCCTCCTCATCTCAGTTCTAAAAGGCTGTCCCTTTATCCTGAAGCTGCGCCCTTGGATCCTAGACTCTCCTACTAATGGACACGTCCTCTCCACGTCTGCTTTATCCAGGCCTTTCTGTATTTGGTAGGTTTCAATGAGATTCCCCCTACTGAACTCCATCAAGTACAGGCCCAGAGCTATCAAACACTCCTCGAAAGTTAAGCTTTTCATTCTTGGGATCATTCTCGTGAACCTCCTCTGGAATGCTGTCTCGAAAGTTTGAATGTTGTCTTGAAGAGTACAGTTGCCATCAGTGTATTGATATACCTTTTAGATATAACAAGTTTAAAGGGAGAGATTTAAAGGGGACCCAAGGGACATGTTTTTCCACACAGGATGGTGGATATATGGAACAAGCTCCCAAAGGAAGTGGTAAAGGCAGGTACAATTACAACCTTTAAAAGACCTTTGGACAGATATCTGGATAGGAAACATTTAGAGGATATGAGCTAAATGAAAGCATATGGAACTAGCTCAGGTAGGCAACTTGGTGGGCTTGGACAAGTGGGCCAAAGGACCTGTTTCTGTGCTGTATGACTTGACTGGTTCTAGAACCAATACCTCGTGTGAAAATCCTTCAAAATGGAGCATCACTTCTATGCCAATTACACTGGCTATTCTACATCTCCTGAAGCACTTGCAGACTTACACTGGGGGCAATCAAAAGATCCGTGCTTGCAGTACAAAAAGAAAATCAAGTGTTCCTGTAATTGATCCTGAACATTCCTATCAACTTAAGTTTGGTATAAAACATGGTTATTGCCCAATCATAAACCAAATCTATAACATGGAGCCATGTTGGACACACAAAATTAATATTCAGGGAATCTGCTGCTCACGTTCTAATTTTAGGTGACTGCTACACTTTCTGGTTCTGTGGAAAAATATGCCCTTTGGGTCCCCTTTAAATCTCTCCTCTCTCACCTTAAACCTATTCCCGCTAGTTATAGACTCCCCTACTCTGGTGGGGGGAAGGACTGTAAACACCCACCTTATCTATACCCTTCATGATTTTATATACCTCCGTAAAGTCACTCCTCAGCCTCCTTTGCTCCAGGGAAAACAGTCTCAACATGTTCAGTCTCTCTTCATAACTCAAGCCCTCTGGTCCTGGCAGTGTCCTTGTGAATCTCTTCTGCACCGCCTCCAGCTTAATCGCATCCTTCCTGTACAGCATAGCAACCAGAACTGCACACAATACTCCAACTGCAGTCTCACCAATGTCTTGTACGTGATGGCCCAACTCTTAAACTCAGTGCCCCGTCTGATGAAGGTAAGTACGCCATATGCCTTCGCCACCTTGTCCAGCGAAGTTGCCACTTTCAGGGAACTGTTCTACAACGCTCTCAGAGCCCTGCCATTCACTTTGTATGTTCTGCCTGGTTCAACTTCCCAAAATGCATCCCTTTCATTTGTCTGAGTTAAATTCCATCTGCCAATCCTTTGCTCACTTTCCCAGTTGATGTAGATCTTTAGACAAACTTCTTCACTGTCGACTATCCCACCAATTTTGGTGTCATCTACAGACTTACGAGCCATGCTACTTACATCCTCATCCAAATCGTTAATATATATGACGAACAATACAGGACTCAGCACTGATCCCTGCAGCATACCACTGAGTAAATTTGATGAATGTGGTTGTTTTGTGACTGTCAATGATTAATTTCTCCTAATTCCTACACTTACCAATTATTGCTGGTGGCATTATCTGTAAACTTGCCAATTTAAAAAAAACCTTGAACCTTTCTGAATTTATTTAAGAATGTAATAATAATTATGGGTATTAGGAGGCCATTTGGCCCCTCAAGCCTAATCTGCTATTGTAAAATCAAGGCTGCTACTGATTAGTCTATTTGTGTTTGGGCATTAAAGTTCCATTGAAAATGTATGCCGGTGGAAGTAATGAGTTCAGTGAGGGAAATAAGCTTTCAGATTTGAACAGGAATAATAACTCTGCATCTTTCTAATGAATCTGTGAAGGGTAGCCAGGTAGGGGAGAGAAGGATTGATAAATTCATTGTCAAACTAAGTGCAAGAAGAGAAACAGAGAGGGAAAGAAATGATGGATAAAGGAATAAAAAGGAACTGTTTATGAAAAGAATTGGCATTGTTAAAATCTCCAATGATGAATATCTGAAGGACTGAGATTCTGTATTTGTAAAAGCTAATCTTCAGTGGCAGCAACTTTGAAATACAATATTAACAATTATCACAGTGAAAGAGTACTTGTGTTTGTAACGATGAGCCTTTGTTTTCACTGGTGAGTTTGGCTTTTATAGACTGCACAAATACTACTTGACATTCAATATATTTCCTGAAATTGTTGAACAGTCCAACTTGAACAGCGTTCAGCATTTAGCTTGGCTAAATTTACTACAACATTTATCCATATATAAAGCTGCAAATAAATATTCCCTTTTGGGTGCAGCCTGTAGAAGCCAACATTAACTTCCCTGTTTTTAATCAGCCAAAGTCCAATCAGAGTTAAGTGTGTAGGTGAATTTTCAGTGCTGCCATTACATTTTATCAAGAAATGAAATTATTAAATGCTCATATCATATCTGCAGAATGGAGATTACATGTTGAATTTAATGAATAATTGAAATAATTCTGGGGTGGAAGCAATTTAAAAATGGAAAAGTGAGAGCAATTTGTGCATTTAGAGCTCCATAAATAGCAGCTTGATAATGTTTTTCATGTTTGGTAGCATCTTTCACAAGTACCAATTCCAAGACTTAGTTTGTATTAAAGGTACACCTGTGGGCCTGAGGTGAAGTGGGCAGCCAACTCCTGCACCCTGGTTTGGCATTCATTGTGCACACCATTCATCAACCCTCATTCACACTACCGAGCCCCCATTGGGCCTCTGTTACAAGCCCATGACTGAAGTGATATTGGCAATGAGCAGATAACTTGTCTTCAGTTTCAAGGCCAGAATATTCAACCTTATAAGTGAATGTGAAATTGGGGGTTGCAGATTATCCTTTTGAATTCCAGGTCTGGATGTGCTCCTGATCCATACAGCTAGGTGACAGACTCCCCACTGGTCAAATAATTCTTAAATAAAATGATTTTGGCAGGTCAAAGATGGAATATTATAATTGTAGCCATTCTAATCAAGTACATGCCTGGCATGAGAGTGTGAAATATCTGTGCTGTATTGCAATATGAGCATATTTTCCTGATATTAATTTTAAATCACACTTTTGAGACATTGGTAGAGGGCGCATTAATCTATGAGTTCTGCTAGCATATTCAGAGCACTTGTTTTCTTTGACAATCCTTGTGCACGATGAGTTATCTTGCCTGTTGAGTACAAGGGACCCCTGCATTATGGGGAGGAAGGGGTTACATTCATAGAAAATGATCCGTATCGCGATTTTCCATGACATGGAGCATGTCATCTGTGCACATGTCAAGAAACGTAGTTGAAAAACAAAACTTGTGTTGATTAAATTACTTTTTTTTACATGCAAATTCTGTGAGAGTGAATGTTGTTCCGTATCTCAACAGTTTTCAGTGGTAATTTGTGAATTGTGCAAGGGCGAATTTCCATAACTCAAACGCCTGTAACACTGGGGTCGCCTGTAGTGCATTGGGCCCACTATCCTAACTTTCCTCTTTGAAAAGAATTTACATTTATATCGCTTTGCTCCATTTATAATCTCTGGATGTCCCAAGTGTTTGTAGTCCATGAAGTGTGTTTGCAGCATCATTGCTGTTTTTATGTAGGAAACAAAATAATCAATTTATGCATAGGAAGGTCCAAAACTGGCAATGTGTTCTGGTTCTATTAAAGGAGCTGGTCAGAAAGTGCATATTAATCAAGCTACTGGGAAAGACCTTTTCCAACTGACCATCATGGGATTCTTTGCATTCAGCCAGGAACGCAGAGTAGGCCTTGGTTTGTCATCACCTCACACAATGCAGCACTCCTATGGTACAACACTGATGTCTCAGCTCTTTGTGCTCTAGTCTGGAGTAGAACTTGATCTTGCAGCGTTCTGACTTGGACAAGAGTGCTGTCAACTGAGTCAAGGTCCACATTACATGCTGTGCCACAAATCTTAAAAACTGCTTGGTTTCCAGCACTAATATTGCTTCTCTATAATTGGAAGAGATATAAAATTTTCAAGGGAGTCTGCATTGTGACTCCAATTTTCTTCTGTTGCCCAGAGACTTCCACACAAGCAGGCTGGCTTTTCCACCTTGACAATGAGCTTTGTATGTTGCAGGGTGATATTTTGCATGACCCTGTCTCTACTCGCAGTTCCTCCAAGAAAAAAAAGTCATCTGCTCAGAGTAGAGGGTTGGCGACTGGCCAGCAGATACGCTTACTCAGTGGGAGCTATTGACAAAGTCTGTCAGGGGTTCATTTTTATCCCTAGACCGCACAATTGCAACACAGATTCGTTACCTCTTTTACTGGAAGCTGAAAGGATGTGGTAGTGGTTTTAAAAGTCCCAAGTTTTCTGATTTCATTGACTGTGATTGCTCTATTGGTCAGAATATTTTGTCAGTTCTTTGGAGAACTGCAAAATTACCACAAACAGGATATCCGTTATTGAGTTTAATCTGTAGTTAAATTGATTTTCATTAATAATTATATTGATTTTTGCACGGTGATCTGTTATAGCATTTGATATTTTAACCATTAGTTTTAATTCTTTTGTCAACTGATGCAGTCCCTCAGTAATGAAATTCTCAGCCTGTTCTGCCATGCAACAGTGTGCTTTAATTAACAGTGCTTCCTTCTGAAGTGCATTGCTAAGTACCCAACAGTCTGTCTTTCACAACATGTGTGCCACAGATGTTTTGGGGGCACCCAATACAAGTAATGAAAGAATTACCAAACACTGTGCTTGTAAACCCACCAGGAACAAGCAATAAGGATACAACAGCAGGATGTTTGTAGTCAGACGTGGGAGCTATGTGTCAGTAAACCTGCTTACTGTATTTACTCAAGAGTTTTAAGTATTTCCTCTGGTGCTAATCAATCCAACACGTTGTCACTATTATTGTGTCCATTCTTGGTTAGTGGAAATCTGTTTTCCCTAAATTATTTGGCTTGGTGTTCAAAAGTAACTGAATCAACATGAAAGTATTTTCTCTTTAATCCACTCATATCTATCCATGCATTTTGGGTAATATTAGACCATTGTTATTGGTCAGGATTTGTCCTGTTATTTATTTCACACAAGTATAATGCTGTGTTGTTGCTATTCCTTTTTCAGTGTTTAAAATTATACACAGAAGATAGTCACACACAGCCGCCTTTGTCCCTGGAGAATTCGAGTATGACCTTAGTAAACTGGAAACAAAACCTTGGATTGGTTACTCCCTGCCCCTTTTTATATTGTCCGAGCAATTCCAAGGGTTTTTTTTTGAGTTTGGAACTTAGCCTGTAGCCGCAGTGGCAAAAGACCAGTGAGGAGGCATGGAAATGAGGAGGGGCAGGGTATACCTGTACCTCGGCCTGATGTTTGTATAGCTTGCTGCCTGCTCCTGCGCCCCAAATGTTTGGCCTTTTGGCAGCTGTATCATGATCCCAGCATAGACTAATGATTGTGATGTGGAACAGTGGCAACCACTCCCCTAACCCTTTGATGGAATCAGACTGATCTCCATTGATTGTTGAAGCTTCAGAGAGCCAGATGCAGCTGTAAGTATTAGAGCTCTATCATGCTTGGTTTGCTCCTTGTTTTCAGCTATTAGAAGATTGATGTAGCTCAATTTGTTGTCTGTTAGTTTTCCAACCACACCACAGCATATGGAGTTGTTGCCTCTGTTTTTTTTTGTGCCCCTTGAGGGTATTGTACAAGGGCTGGGTGGATGTTGCATTGTTTACTGGGTGTCAATACTTCAATGAATGTTTAAAGCTTGGTACAAGTAGGTTTCTGATGGAGTATTTTGGAAGTGTTGTTTTAGGCTGTTGCTGGTGTTACACTGACAAATTGACAGTGACAAAATACCAGTTGAGGAATCTTGGTCCCATTCCCCAAACCTGGCTATGGTATGATGTAAAGGACAGGTTTTATTGTATTAAGGGATCGGGGCATTTTATTTTCCCTGCTCTTTAAACATCCAGCAGATGCCATTATCTATAACTTTGAGGAGGTGATCCAGCTATTTTTACACTTGTATTAATAATTCATATAATACATATTGTGTTAAAACTAGATTTGGTCGGCGGCTGAAGTGATAGTATAATAGTGGTGAAAGTAAAATCAGCAAATTGCATGATCTGATTATGACAAAATTTCTGTTCAATTTCATTTTCTTTCAGGTTTATATCATTCAAGTCACATGGTCCAGTGGTTCCACAGAAGTCATCTACAGACGCTACAGCAGGTTCTTCAATCTGCAGGTAAGTCTTGCATTCACACCTGTACAAAAAGAGCAAAAAGACACCGTCTTTTCTCTTAGCCGTTTCATCACCAACTTTAGTTCTTTGTCTTGGATTGTGCAAGGAGTTTAGGTGCATACGCAATTGAAACAATTCAATCTTCCCTCTTTCTCAACAAGTTGACCCTCCATCATCATGATCAGAGGCCTGGCTGTACAGATGATGCTGCCACAGAGTGCGCAGTGAACCTGTCTATTAATGGATATATTCTTACACATTGTACAGCTTGTCCCCTGTGTGCTTCTGATCTCTCCAAACTGTTGGAGAACATGACACAACCAAATGCAGAATGCTGGTCAAAAGTTGGTTTATTTAAAAAGTAAAATAATATTGAAGTTAACATGAATTAGCAGATTAGAATGTACAACTTAATTTAAGAATCAACAATTTCATTAAAAAAAGTAGGATTTTTCTTGAACTAGGATAAGATCAATGTGTTGAAGTCCTTTGTCATTAATGTCAAAAGTTGTGCTTCAAGCTTTGCCTCTTTGCGGTAAATTGACTTGCAGCAGAATTGTTGAAATGGAACAAAGGAATGTTTTCCATTTTTGGACCAAACTACATCAGATATTTTCTGCATTAATCTGTGGTCTGGCTCTGCATCAAGTGCCTTCTGGAAAACTTGGTGCACCTACTGGCAACCTTTTATCCACAGTGCATGTTAACTTTTTCAAAGAACTCTAATGAATTGGTCAAACATGATTTCCTTCTCACAAAGCAATGTTGACATTGCCTGATTACCTTGATTTCTTTTCCCATAAAGTCATTAATGGTTTCTAACATTTTCCCTGGGACTGATGTTAAGCTAAAATGGTCTGTCGTTCCCTACTTTCTATCTCTGTTACTTTTAGAATGATAGTTACATTTTGTAATTTTCCAATCTTGTTTTTAAGACATAAGAAATCAAAGACAAAGAGACCACTTTTTTTCTCTCACCCCTTCCCCTTGGTCCTTGCATTTCATTTGCCAGCACAGATGGGTTAAGCATCTTCGCTTCAAAAAAAAATCAACAAATTTCACTCATGAACGGTCATAAATGTTTTTATAAACATTTGTAGCTATACAGTGTAGAAAGATTTTTTTATTAAAACAGGGCAGGTTTTTGTCAGTCATTGACTTCCTCATTGTGTCACCATTATAAAAAAAAGGTTCAATATTAGCCAAGTGTGAGGGCATCAATTTGTCCACTTGTACAGTATCTGTCCCATCCATCATTGGACATGTTGTTTGCTGCAGCATGGATTATCTGCAAGATACAATACAGCATCTTGGCACCCTCCAACAACCCTTCCCTCTCCTTCCAGTGTCAGCTAGCACTGTCCATTTTCTCTCATAAAGAGGATTTGTATCCATTAATAATGTATTAGAGGAGAATTTATGTATTCAGATGAAAAGACAAAATTGAGCAGGGAATAATTCAAAGGGATTGAAGGTACATTTGAAAGCAGAATTAGATTTTTGAATGTTCAGTGGTGATCACAGTGTGTAACATACTCAGATACTCATATTCAAACATGTTAATAATTTCCTGGCTTTAGTGATGCAATCATTTTAAATTATATTGGGGTAGGTTTAAACTTTATGCTAAAATGTAAAATGAGATGGAGAATTGACAGGCTTTTTTAATCTCGGTCAGTGGAAATAAGAATCAAATGATGTTAATCAGGCTGCTGATTCATTATCATCCATTTAACATAACAGTCAGAATCTAATTCGTTGCAACCCAAAATAATTGCTTTGGTGAATACAATAATTAAACATTTTTGACTGCTTGAGCATTCTTTACTCAGCTATATGTAATGAGCATTCCATTCGTTCTGAAAATGTAGATAAACAAAAACATGGGTTTGGTGAATCTCCACCTACATTCTAGGTACCAAAGGTGCATATTTAAAGGTCTGGGTGTATAATTCTGTGCAATTGCTGGAAGGGAGAAAATATGATGATTTTTGTTTTTGTTAGACACTGGTTAGTATTCTGTTGATTCATGTTTGAGCTTTTTGTTAACACTCAGTCGTCAATAATACAACAACAGATTGATTAATAAACACTCAGTCTATGCCAACATGAAGACAAAAGAAATTGCAGGTGCTGGAATCTGGGACAAAAAACTGAATGCTGGAAGAACTCAACAGGTCAAACACCACCTTTGGAGATGGAAGGTGTAAGTTGATGTTTCACATTGAGATACAAGGTCTTGAGTTTTCAATCTAGGCCAGTGTTTGTCCTGCTTGTATCTTCCTGGAAGTTCAAACTCCTTTCTGTAACAATTCATCTATTTTTGGTCTGAATGGTTTTGCCCTTTTTTTGTAGTTTTGCTGGAATCTACATGCTAGATTTAGAAGCACAAACTTATTCTGTCAGTTTCCAGGTTTGTGATTTGGCTATGAAATCTTTAGAAGTGTGTTGTGAATTCCTTTACATCTTGGAAGCCACTGGATAATGTTGCAGCTTGCCGTGTATTATTGTAAATAAACACGAGAATTGAGGTATGCAAATCTGAGATTGATTTTTCACACTTGCAATGAATTGAGGAGGATTTAAACATTGCTCTTGGGTAGCTTTCTACCCAATGTGGTAAACTTTATATGGAAGGTGATTAACCCTACCTATCATCCACTAGAGTTATCTTCCCCTAGCTGACCTGAGTGATCTGTTGTTGCAATTAATCTGAGAACAATTCT
Organism: Pristis pectinata; assembly: GCF_009764475.1. NCBI lineage: Eukaryota > Metazoa > Chordata > Chondrichthyes > Rhinopristiformes > Pristidae > Pristis > Pristis pectinata. The sequence continues at coordinate 38,968,943 of NC_067408.1, read as the reverse complement.
TTAGAATAAATAGTTATTTGGTGGAAAAAAAGATGTATAAACATAAGTCCTTACTGTCTACCTCATTACAACTCCTGAATACTTCCTGTCTTAAAATTTACTTGCCTTTTGGAAATGCAGAAGCCATTAGGATCTTCTGTTCATGCATTTGTTGCATTATTCTCATGGGCTGAGAGAATATTTAAATATCAAACCTAACTAATTTGAAAGAGAAGGACATAGTGGTATTTCTAGCATGTTGGAGAAAATGTGAACCTTTACAATCTCTACATACATTTTCAATACAAAATCATGATCTATTTAATAAAACCTCATTAACTGCAGTCGTTAATTCTGCTTTTAACATTAAAACTGCATCTCCCATTGCAGCCTCTGTGCAATGTTGTTCCAGTGAAATCATTGTAAATAGCTTGTGCGGTTTTAACAATTGTAAAAATCTACTTTTCCACACTCACTATGGCCACTTTCTTTCTCTTCCCAATTAGTCTATGCATTGAAAATCTCACCAGATCATTCACAGTTTACATTTGAGAGGTTGTGTATAGCTAGATAAAGTTTAATTCCAGGCCTTGCTATAAGTATCTGAAAATTGCAGTCTTCTTAAGGATGCAGTACAAACACTCATTTGAGGTTTTTTTTAGGCAATTCCTTTTTATAAGCTCTGCTTTCATTTCAACAATGTTTCTGTGTCATGCACTTGCAACTCTGTTAGCTTCTGAAAGGTTACGTACAGGAGAATGCCTTAAAATTGTAATACTTAACTGTTTAAGATCCTGAATCAATTTCATTGCCAAAGTTGCATTTATTTTTCCCAGTTCGCAAATCATTGTTCCATTTAAGGTCATAAGTTAACCACATTCTAACTTACTTCTTCCTGTCATTGTCTGTTTAGCTCATTATTTCATTGTGTGCAATGTTTCATAAGGAAAGGGAATCGTATTTGTGATTTCTACAGAAGTGCTGTCACATTTGTTCCATTTCCTATATATTGCAATGGATGTACTTGCAACAACATTCTTCCTGTTATAGGTAACAAAGCAGTGCCATGTAAAACCTATTTTGAGGTAAAACATAGATGTCTGTTGAGGGAAGGTTGAATGTAGTAGCCAGAGGTATCCAGCCCAATAAATTGGTTCCAAGTTGTAAATATCATTTGTTTCATATCCAGGATGTGAACATTTTTTTTTGAATGAACCTTTTGCATGGACATTCATAATAATGCAAAGCATTTTGCAGTCAGTGAGCTTTGGATATCTAGTTTGGATACAGCAATAAAGGTAATACTTGAAATCGGCCTTTAGCTATCATTTTGGTCAATACGGACTGCAATTCCACTCAAACTTAAACCAGCTTCAACATGTAGACTGCTCTCATTCACTTTCAGTGGAACATTTGTAGGGGTGAGTTAGTGCATGGTATGTTATTTTGTTGTCTCTGTGTTTATGGCTTTGATAAACTCTTAAGAATATTTGTAGTATTTTTAAAATACAAATGCCATTATATCACAAAAGATTCAATAATGTTCTGGTTATTTGAGATCAGCAGCAGTACATCAGCCTAAAATCTTAATGCAAGTCAGCAGCAAGCCTACAATGACGTAATGCCATCATAATGAAGCTGATTCTGCTCTTTTTCCCATAAATGTTTGAATTTGGCATGAAAGCCAAAATCTGCCATCATTCCTTGACATATTATCCCCTCTTAAAAATTTTAACAGTATGTGTCATACCATGTGGGTTTAGCTAACAATTTAAAACATTTGTTGACCAAGTTCCTCTGGTAGATCAGAGGGTTTACACTTGGTATGTTTAGTTTCGGCAAGCTGAATGTCACGGAGGGAAAAGGCAGTTGTTTTTATCGTCTTAGTGAGGTGAATAAATCCAAATGGCCTCTGAGCCAGTGGGTAAGGAAGGTAAGCCAGGGTTCTCATGATGGAAGTAATTTTGTGCATCTGATCAGGTAGGGAACAGAAAAGACCTTGCTGTGATATTTCCTTCTATTTGTCCATTAATACACAGGATTCTGGCTCAGGCAAGAATAATGGCTGGTTTCAGAGATGCAGGAGATAGGCATTTATGGACTTGGGCCAAAACATGGAGTTGATGCACTGAGGAAAGAAATAGTAAAATAAATACAAATACAAAATGTTGACGTTACTTTAACCAGGGGGCTAGAATAAAATACAGAATAATTAAGCAACGTCAGTCTTTTATGTTACTCTATTTGTGTTCTGTTGTCTGGATAGTGCAGAGTCAGCACTTGTCTCTTTAACCTCCAGGCTATGCATTTTAAGCTGGTCTTGACTGGTAGTGCAAGTCCTTTTTTTAGTTCCAGTTGTGCGACTGCTGAGTGAAATGGGGTTAATCATTTAGCTCTCATTCCATTTAGTGCAGATGCACAATACAAAACTGCCCATAAATCAGCATAACGTTGGCATACATTCATAATATTAATGGAAATTCCATGGCATTGCTCACAGTGAACTGAAAGATGTGATCAAAGTTTATGAGAGATGTGGATACGAGTTAAACTGTTATAGTTAGTTCCCAAGAAATTTTTAGTCAATTGGGAAAATAAGGCGTGTTGTTTTTTGGGCTGCCAGCTGTATCAGAGTTGGGAGCAATTGATACTGAGTGTGAAAAATGAATGGCTATTCATGGTCAGTAGCACTGACATCCCTCACATTGAAACATAGGATGATTCACGAAAGTAAGTACAATTGGGCTACTTGCTGTGCTAAAATAACAGAAGTAGAAGTACCCTATGGTCATTAAGGCTTCATCTGCTGCCCAAAATTCCAAGACTGTTACTTTGTTTACTATTGTTTTGAAGTGTAAGATTGAGGCACTTTAAAAGTGTCAAGTTACCTCGGTTGTTACAGCACTAAACGATGAAAGGCTTTGACCACTTTATGGAGGCTTTTAAAGCCTAATGGTCTTGTGAGGGATTGTGAAACATTAGGATGTTAGGTTAGGTTGTTGTATGTAAAAAGTTTGCTTTTTTGAAAATTAGTTTGTACAAGGGCTGCAATAATAAGACAAGGCTCGAACTGAGAGTAACACCTCAATAGTTGCTGCAGTTCTAGACCAAGGAATAAAAATTCAAAAGAGCTATGAAGATTGATGTGATCTGGCAATTGCAGTAATGTTGAATAAAAGACTGTGTAAAGACCTTGGCAAGACATTGAGGGAGAAAAGTGGAATAACAAACATCTCAAGGTGGGAGAATGGGGAAGACCACATTCTTCAGAAATTCAGTGTAGGAATGGATGAAGCTACTGTAATTTTATCATTTGATGTTTTTACACAATATACGTGAAATCTTAACAAACACTGCTGTAAGGCTGGTACAACTGTGGTTTTAAAGAGGCAGAGTTATTAAATGTTGCATGCAGTATTTCTTTGTGTGGCTAAATTTAAAAAATAAAGGTGAGGATAGGCCAATTTTGATTTTGCTTTATGGTTGAGATGCTGGAACATGTATAACTTTTGCAGTTATCTTTGCTTGTAGCAATGCCAACAGTATGGGTGGGATTTACCATCTGTTTTTAAACACACTGTGAGGCAATTTTTTTATTGTGCCCAAACATACACATATCAAAACCTCCTGAATTCTCATCCTCCTCAAGATCTCTCTCCCGACCTCCAAGTTCACTAACCCCATCTCACTCCTAAGTGCCACCTCTTGCTTCATTTTCATTATCACCTCCTGATCTTCCCTTCCCGGATCCCAAATGATCAGATCTCAGCAGAGGTCTTGGATTCCAGGAAACTGTAAACTTTCCCAGGATAGATCTAGCGGGGATAAAAGGTGGATCAGAGCGAGATCCATCATCGCTCATCCCTCCCTTATCTGGTTCTACTCATCACACACCAGCCTCTGTCTCTAAACTCTCCTCTCCCTCTCGGCTCCCCCTGCCCATCTCAGCTGGTTCCACCTATCACCTACCAGACTGTCTCACCCCTTCCTCTCACCTCTTATACTGGACACCTTCCTTCTACACACTCAGTCCTGATGCAGAGTCTCACTGTGAAACATCGTCCATCCCTTTGTCTCCACCGCAGCTGCCTGACCCTCTAAGTTCCTACAGTAGTTTGTTTTTTGCTCCAGATTCCAGCATCTGCAGTCTCTTGTTTCCCCTCTACACTTCCTACCTTACCAGTGTGGCCCAAGGGCCCTTCACTTCTACCTTGAACAGAGGTCGAACCACTCCCCCTTCTCCACCACTCTGAATGAACTAGTCCTCACACTGCACAATTTCTCCAATAAACCCCACTCACTCTCTCCAAACAAAATGGTGCAGAAATGGGAACTCACCTGGGCCCTGAGTTATTCCTGTGTCATTGTGGAATATGTTGTACTACTTGAATTTGTATCACTATTTTTCAGGGACCATCCCCCACCTGTTTTTCCAAAACATCGATGACTATATTAGTCTGCTACCTGCACTTCTACAAAACTCAAAAAAAACTCATACCTTTGCTACCAATTTCCATCCTACTCCCATTATCACTGTCAATAGCTGACTCTTCCCTCCCTTGACTCTTCTATCCCCATTACAGAGGACAGCTCAGCAAACAATAAACATTAAAAGTACGTAGCTACCTTGCCTACACCTCCTCCCGCTGAGTCTCCTGCAAGAACTCCATTCCCTTTCACTGGTTTCTCCGGTTCGGTCATGTCTGTTCTAACTTTCTGCACCAGTGCTTCTCAGACGTCTTTCTTTTTCCTTAACCCTTCCACCATTGTTAGCAAGATTCTTAACCACACCAACTCCATTTCCTACAATTCTACTCTCATCCATCTGCTCCCAACTGGAGCAAGGAAAGAGTTCCCCTTGTTCTTACCTCCCACCCCACCAGCCTCCACATCTAATGAATCATCCTCTGTAATTTCTGACCCTTCAATGCCATGCCACTCCCAGATACATCTCCCCCTTCCAGCATTTCAAAAGGGACCGTTCTCTCTGTGATTCCCTGGTTTGCTTTTCCATCCCCACCACCCACTTACTTTCTCCTGGCATGTTCCCATACAACCACAGTAGAAATTACATCTGCTTTTTCAACTCTTCTGCTCCCACCATCCAGGAATCCAAAAAGTCATGCACCTCCTCCTGCTTGCACCTTCTCAACGTCAACGATGATCAACAAGCATTCATCTCTCTTAGACGGGACCATCTGTAGCACTTGGATTCTCTTTGTCTCCACCCTATCACATATTTTCTTTGTTCTCGCTCCTCCTCTGCCCCAATTCTTCTCTGCTACTTTTTGATTTTCATTGAAAGTACAATAACAAAATGCCATCTCATTGAAGCTGACAGAACATTTCCTAACTTAAGTCTATTCTCAAATTAAGACAAATGATTGAGTAACATATAATTTGTCAAGAAAATTCAATTCAATCTTTTAGCAACTGTTAGTTCATAATGTTCAATAGCTCAAACTTTATCAGGCAGAATATATGATATTGGTATATTATTGTCACTTGTGCCGAGGTACGGTGAAAAACTTGTCTTACAAACCGATCGTACAGGTCAATTCAATACACAGTGCAGTTACATTGAGTTAGTCCAGAGTGCATTGATGTAGTACAGGTAAAAACAATAGCAGTAGAGTGAAGTGTCACAGCTACAGAGAAAGTGCAGTGCAATAAGGTGCAAGGTCACAACAAGAGTGCAAGGTCACAACAAGCTCCTTTGCGTTGTTTGAATTTGCATACAGCATACATTTATTTTCACACAATTACTACTAAGCAAGTGTCTGACATTAATGCCAAGAGTGTAATTCTTCTTGGCCAGATTGAACAGTGTGATAAAAAGAATCCTTTCAAACTATAAGCTGTGAAACACAATGCATATGTTGCACAATTTTTGACCATAATAAAGTTACTTCCATGCTGATTTTCTGAATGACAGTTTTTATAAAGGCACTCTCGCGTCACCCTAGCGAACCTTCCCACAATATTTCTTGAGTCACAAGTCACTGGATTCAACCAGCATTGTGATTTTCTCCAAACTTAAGGTGATTTTTTTTTAAAATCGATTTTCACAGTTGTAACATATTGTCTTCTTAAGTACCCATTTTCACCCCAATAACTTTAAAGCTGGTTTCAACTTTTGCTTAAACATAAAAAATACATGCAAACACACAAAAACATCTATGCTGGTAGTGGTGACAGTGGGAGTTATCTACAACCAATCATGTTGTTAACCTCGTGGGATATCTGCATAGATACATGGAAACCCAATGCCAAAAGCCAAGTGCTTCACTGCAAACCTATAACTTTGATGGCAGAACATTTAGATCCCCGTGACACCAAATCAATAAATTCTCAGAAGAATTATGAATGTGTGAATTTAGTGATCAGCCATTAATGAAGGAGTTATTTGCAAACTGATAAAGCTAGCAGTGCCCTAAGTTTTAAAAGGTCAATTAGGAATTATTTTAATGGCCAGGGAACAGGTCTAAACAAGCAAATGTGCTCGGTGTGAAAGACAAGGTGAAATAGTTTTTCTTGTTTCCTTCACAGCTAGTTCATGAGGAAACTAGTCATAACATGTAATCTAGGTTCAGTATCACCAATCACAGTCGATCACTCACAGATCTGTTTCTGGAAAGGAGGCACTCCGGGGACCCTTATTATCTTCAGTTTTATAATATTTTTTTAACACAAGCTGTGTAAGTATTCCAAGTTTTGTAATTTTACATCACACACACACACACACACGTATTATCTCGAATTTCTGAATTTTATACCCATGTGTGTCCCAAGCAAATTCTTTCAGGGATACTCAGCAAGTCAGGCAGTAACTGAGAAAACCAAAACTGAGTTAACCTCAACTGCATTTTCTGTTCTTATTTCAAATTTCCACTATCTGCAGATTTTTATTTTTCAATTCCTGAAATAACTTTGAAAACATAATTCAGAACATTTGATGTTACCAAGAAAATCGCATCTCATAATTCCCAAATATCCATTTAATTTATCATACCCAAAAGGACAATCGAAAGAGAAATACTTCTCTTCGACTGCCAAACATGCATTGATGTACAAGTACTAGTAAAAACACTCTTCTACATATTATACACTAATGACTCCTAACAACACACAAAAAGATAGAAAATACATCTTTTTGACAAAGTAGCCACTGCACTTGAGTGATTTGGCAATTTAGCACCACAAGTACTATTTTAAGAAAAGGATCCTTGTTCTCTACATAAACCCATCTCATTATTTGTATTAACTACTTGTGCATTCTGACATTAAATATTTACATCAGCTTAGACTCAAATTACACAAAACCAAACAATCATGCTTGCGCTAAATTTGATAATGTCACGCTGTATGAAATGTCAGTGTTGAACATTGAAATAAAAGCCAATGCTTGCGTTCAATGTTTTCCAACTTGAAGAATCTCTCTCCCTTTAATTTTTTTTTCCTTTTAGCAAAGCTTCAACTACAAAATCAAAATCAACTACAATTTCCATCGAGATGGGTATTCTCAGACCATTCTTCAGACAGAATGAATGAAATGAAATTCAAAAAGTTTGGAACGATGTCACATAGCATAATAATCACTGCTTTAAAAAAGACAGAGAAGACCTGTTTTGTGTATGAACTCAATTTCATCCTCTGCTAGGTTTGTTTCGGGATGACATGATAGTGCAATGTTAGTCCCAGTAGAATTGCTTGCTGTTTTACTGTAGGCCTAATATCTTGTGAGCATAGGGTCAAAAGAATATGTTGCCCCTCTCCAGGCACATTGTGTAACAGTGGTGGCACAAAGCATTTTGCTTTCTCTATTGCTTGGGCATCACTGTGTCATTGCTAACAAAGGCATTTTGTTCTGACGTAGTAACACCATTAGAGACAGGGTCATGGTAGATTTAGGAGTACTTGAACTACTGGAATTTTCACCCTATAATCTCCTGCTATAGAGAGGAGCCCATTTTTAATAGTATAGCTTGAAAAAAAAATCTTTGAACACGCAGCGTGTTGGAATACAATTTTAACCTAACTGACCCGGTGATAAATTGACAGGATCATGATCAGAATGGGCATCCAAGCTGACCCCATCAGTTTTCTGCTGATCACTGTAGGTTAATGTCACCCAGTTGTTGACATGCACCCTCAATCCAGCCTCACCTTGCGTATAAATACTTTGCTATAAAAGAATAATTCTCATGAAGGGCAGAATCAAATTATTTTCATGTTTTGTGTTGAAAAGTACTAATTTACAGTTTTCCTTGTATAACTCACTATTAAAAGCTGAAGTGAATTTCCCAAAATACTATTTAGTTAAAATAATTTTTAAAAAATGATGGCCCTATTGTTCCACTTTATCTGGCATTAACACCCATGGTGCAATAGTACTGGCTGCTAACCAACTATTATGACCACCTCCCTGAGAGATTTGCTAATCTGTAAATTTTCAACTGCTAATTAACTTTCATTTATTAATTGTAATAGCAGGAAAGCCTACTGGATAAGGAAGAAGAGATAGATCACAAAGTAGAAAAGAGGGGGTTTTCACTGAAAAATTGCCTTCACCCACCTTTTTATACGTTAAAAATTGTGAACCTCTTGCCACATGAAAGATATTCAAAATATTTTGGTATTTATCTTGGGTTGTCTTTAATGTTGAATATTTGTATTGTAAAAAGTAATTAGCTGCATCATAAAGGGTTAAACATAAATTTTGCAGTTAAATTATTAATCCTGTCTGGACAATAATAGCATTTTGTGTGTTAATCCCTTTAGTGAGGCTTTCCATCATCAAAAGCCTGCACCTCTTGTGGAAAATCCAATGCTGAATCTCAATTAGTATTTTTCCAGATACTTGAGAAGCTGCTAGGCTTTATCTCCCATCATAAAAAAGACAGAAGTTTTGCATTTGTGAAGGACTTTTAAACCACACAATATGTTAAAGTGCTTCATAGTTAATTAAGTATTTTTGAAATGTAGTCAGCGTAATGTAGAAAAGGCAGCATCAATGCTGTGATTGTCATTAAGACTGGTGCTTTGCAGACTCTGCCAATAATTCTTGTTTCCTCAAATGGCTGATTACCAAGGTTTCTGGGGTAATCCGATTTTTTTTTAAACACACTAACCTCTGAACCAAGTGAAACATGAACAATTGGAATTTTGGAGGTAACTTTGCAAATAAAAATCTATTTTTTAATGTTGCATTAGGGTCAGCCAGCCAGTACTTTGAGAGATATAGTCAGATGTCAATGCTGGCGAGTGGGTAAGGATCTGAGGGTACTGAGAATGTACTGTAGATAGTTTGGTTGAATTGCTTTTATTTATAATTATGAAATAGATTTTTCAGATGAACATTATTTGGAAGAGCTGTATCCAAGTTGCTTCCCCACATGGGCAAAGCTTTAGTTGTGCATTTGTGACGTGTGCTGACCAAAGGGAATGCTGCTTTTGTTGTGTTACTGTAACCAATCAGGAAACACTCACTTCCTTCCATCTGTCCTGTTTCCGCACCCTCAAGGAAATTATAGATGCTTTGGATCTAGCACTTTGCCTTGGATACAGATTATTGGATTTTTTTTTTCAATGCAATAAAATAGAGACATAAACCCAGCTACTTCATTTCTTTCTGAGTTCTTCAGATCTTGGGGAACAGTTGGTCATTTGCACATATCTCCCAATGTACAGAATAGCTCATGAAAGGAGAAAACAAAAGAGGTGAATTCTTAATCAGACTTCATTTAATATTGGCCTATCTACACATCTGGCAGGAGAACATTTCCTTTGTAATAGCTATAGGATCGGAATCATAAAGTTGGCAGACAGGTGCAGTAAGTAGTTAGGAAGGCAAATGGCATATTGACTTTTATTGCCGGCATATTGAATTTTAGAAACAGGAAAGTTTCATTGCAATTGTACAGTGCATTGGTGAGGCCAACTTTTAGCACTGTGCAGAGTTTAGGTCCCTTATTTAAGAAAGGATTTACTTGTATTGGAGGCAATCCAAAGAGGTTTGCTAGACTAAATCCTGAATTGAGATGATTGTCTTATCGAGTTGCGGAAGAAGTTGCATTTGTATTCTTTAGATTTTAGAGGAATGAGAGGTGATCTTATTAAAACACATAAGATCCTAAGGGGGGATGAGAGGGTAAAAAAAGTATAAATAAAAATAATCTCCATGTTCGGGCAAGAAGCTTAAATTCATACCTATTACCAGGCTTTGTGTCATCAAAGCCTTTATTTTCTTAAGCTATTACTTGGGATGAAGGACAACATGCTTCCACTCTGGTTTTGTAGGTTCTGCAGTGGCTAATGAGACCATTGTGTGAACCCCAGTCCTTTTTCACAAATGGAGCAAGTTGTGGCAGATGGACAGACAGGCGAGTAGTTTGAAAGCTGATCCTTGCGTTGCTTATATCGGGACTCTGTGCTCCCGATGCATTGCCCCAAGGTTTTCAGTGCCTCTTCTTTGAGTTTCTGTGGGCTAGAGATCCCCAGGAGTCTGTGGGGATGTTGCATTTCTCCATTTTTGGATATGAACACATCCTTGAATCTTTTCCCCTTTCCACCTAATGGTCTTTTTGCAATTACACAGCCGAGAATAGTGTGTTCTTTTTGGGAGTCTAGTGTTAGGCATGAAATGACGTGGCCTGCCCAACATAGCTGATTGAGTGCAAGTCGGGTCTCAGTATGGGAATGTTGGGAGGTTACGCAGCATTGGTACTTTTCTAGTACTTTGAGATCCCTGTCATAGGTAGTCCAAATCTTGGGAAGGGACCACTGCAGCAAGACTTCTGTATTCTTTTACTTTTGACCCTTTGCAATAAAAGCTAACATACCATGCAAACAGAAAGCCATACGCTGCACATCTTCTAGTTTGTGTTCAACACTTGCTGCTCTTCCAATAATTTCTCAGGATACCAATGTTTTCTTGTCTCTTTACTAGCACAGAGATACACAATACTTGTAAAGAGGATAAATTCATGCTTTCCTCTATTGTGCTCTATTTTCCACCTTTTTACATACCTAACTGGGCTCTATCCCTTTGCAACCACTTAGTTTTCCACATGACTTACTTTCCAACAAGAAGTAAAACTAAATTCCAGAGTTGGTTACATTCTAAACCTCCATTGGGATATGGGAGAGAGAGTCCAAATTTCAGCTCCAAAATATAATGAACAGATGTGATTTTTGAAAGATTTTTGGAAGAGCTTCCTTCGACTATCACAAATCAAGAGTCCCTTCAGAACTCCTTCAGTTAATTTAAGTGCTATAAATGTTTACATCTATTAGACTCAAGCAAGTAAATGTGAGGTGGGCATTTTGCGTCTCAATATAGATTGGTGTAAAAGCAAGAGCTTGAGGAGAAAAATACTCATAATTATTGTAGAATTTAGTTTTATTGTAGAATATATTTTAGAGCAATATATGAAAAGTTATTCTTTGCACTTTTGCAGCTCTTCAATAAGCAGTTGAACAAAATTTCAGATAATAATGGTTTCAATTTGCTTATGATGTGAAATCATGGGAGTTTATCCTCAATGTATTTTCTCTTCCTGTGACCACTGTCCATCCCATTTATTATGCCTTTTGGATTCTTTTGACATCTGTACCTATGAGTTGTATTATACTTCCAGTAGTTTAAAGTAGATCCAGTAAGTTCTTGTGTTCCATGTGAGCTTTAGCTCTTCAATAAAACCACATTGTACAAGAAGACCGGTGAGTGGAGGAAGCAGGTGTAACGTGGTTGGCCCAGTTGGGACCAGGCTCCTCTTAAAATATTGCACGTGTTGGCTGGAACGTTGAGACTGGAAGCAACACGTCAGAAGGTTGAGTAAATCAAAGTCAAAGCTTTTTTTTCTTATCAGGACACAGGAGAGAGTGGGTGGGATCTCTTGCCAATGACAAAAGAGAAATAAGACTTTTCTGTGAGACTGACAGTCTTGTATCTATTTCTGTGCTGTACAGTAATATAGGTTTAAATAGCACCTCGGTCAAACTCGGTCTGTCCCAAACTGCTTAGCAGAAAATAAAGTGCTTTGAAGCATAGATGTGGTTACTGTGTAAAATGTGACATGCTTCCATTAACAGCAGACTGGTAATGATCAGAAAAATTGAAGAAAACCAGATGCCAGAAATGGGTTGCAATAGAGCTTGGAGCAGATTGCAAGAGATTGAAGGCAGGAAGGAAATATTTTGAGTTCTCAAAGCCCATTGAAGCAATGCAACATCCTTACCAACTAGTTTATGAGAAATCCCTGGTCTTTGGTCACTGAACATGGGAGGACGGCACTGGGAGTCTTGAGTGTCTTTGTTAGCAGCACAGTGAAAATGGCTGCAGGATCATGCCATTTGGCACCTCCTGTACCGTTCATTCATCTGCACCACCAAGTGTGTCCTGCCTCACCTGTGCCAGAGTCTGTAAATCCCTCGTGAGTCTCATTAGCCGCTTCAAAATCCTCAGAACTGGAGTGGAACCAAATCGTCCTCAACCCCAAGGAATAGCAAAGAAGAAATATTCAGCAGCGTACCAGGGATAATTCCCTTGATCATTTTCAAAATACAGTAAAACTCTGATAATCTGGCTTGGGAATTTGTGGTGCAGGACTGGCAAATTTTTCAGACTGTTAGATGTTATTTCTATTAATACCCCAACCTCCTCCTACAATGCACTTTAAAACAAAATGTTACATGGTATTATATTACATTTTGTAATGAACCCGTTAAGTTTAAAGGGTGCATGGGAATTGGGGCCCTGGTGAGTTTCAGGAAAACATCACCTGTGAACCAGATGCCAAACTATCAGGATTTCCAAACAGTTGGAAAGAAGATTATCGGAGTTTTAGCGTAGTGCCGTGGGATTATTTTTCTTTGACCTCACGGAGCTGGTCATTGTTTAATGCCTCATCCCAGACATGAGGGAGTGCGGCACTTATCCAGGATTTTTGTGCGCGGACAGAGTCTTGAATCCACGACTTTCTGACTTAAATCTCCCATGGCTGGCATGGAATTATGGGGAAAAATGCTAGCAATTTGAATTGTGAAGTATTGAATATTTCAGTTTAAGATTGGAGTGGTAAGAGTTGAGGAGAATTTAAGTTTTGCCATTGGGCATCAGCCAGTCAACAAAACTGTATGTGGACTAACGTGCACACAGCTAAATTTTAAATGAATCTGATTTAACTAAATTTGCTTTTTAACTACTTCTTTCACTTTTGGAGGACAATTTAAAAGATGTCTCTTCTAATACCTACTTTTGCTGCACAGTTTGCGTGATGACGAATTTATCAGCAGAGATTGAGTTGTTTTGGAGTTTTTTTTTCTGGCAGTGTCTAGACACTAGTAATTAGTAATTTCCCTGAATTGCATTGGTTCATTTGGATTTTGAAATGAGTTTCCATTTTGTGCTCATCTCTACAGTGCAGTTGCATGCTATTAACACTGTCTAGACATCCGTGACTAGTTCATAACGAGGTGTTAAACCAATTAGATGTAGAATAAATAAATCACATCATTGCTAAAATGAGACTTCGGGCTTTATGTATTAACAGCAGTACAATATTTGAAATTTTAGCAATCATCCCTGCTTAATTTGATACTAGTACAGCTAGTTCTAAACTATCACAAATTGTCAAATACCTCAGCCATGAGAACATCATTAATGTTTTCTGCAGTCTTGCCAGATTAGTTCCACTGCTAGAAGATGGATTGGATTTGGTCTTGCCCTTGTCTCAGTCCGTTACTAATACAAATCAGTAGAAGGACCATGAAGCACAGAGGAAATAGTTGCTGGTGAGAAGAAAAACCTCGGCAGACTAATTATCTTTTGGTGCCATCACAGTTTTTTGTAGTCTTGTGGCCAGGTCAGAGACTAACATTGACTGAAGTCTGCAAGCAGATTGTCGTCTTCAACCAGCTGTGCAATACGAAGGAAGTAAATGCATCTAAAGATCTCAAGCTTCTGAGGGAGATCTGTTTTACTTGTTGACTAAATGCAATTTCAATTCACTTCTCAGTATTACGTACTAAAATGATGTGTGCATATTGTAATACATCTTAAGCTGGGAGTTTTATCGCATTGCTACAAGGTTCTGATTTTATGCATGTAGTTTCTAATTCCAAAGAATAGCTGCAATTACACAAGTATCCATTTGGAAGACGCCATCTCATCTCTGTCCCAATGATTGGACATGTCCATACAGGTGAAATAGGTGAGCTTTTCAGTCCACTGGCAGGCAAAAGCAGCTTTCCAAAGTAGGGATTTAATATTGCTGTAGAGAAAGGCAACAATACCATCTCTTTTCGTGCATCACCATCTTTCTATGTCAAAGCTGAATCTGTCATTTGTAATGTTATGGTAATGCTAATGAGCTTTATTTTGATATGAAATAGAAATGAATAAGGAAAAGAGAAGTGGTTGAATGGGTTAGTTTTACATATGGATACACACTTAATCAGAGATGTTGTTCTTGTTTTTTCTTTTGTATACCTGTCAACTGTTTTTGAGCCCAATCTGTATGTGAGCTTTTATATTCTGAAGGATTGTTTCCAACCCTTGAAATATTTGGCAGAGAGTCAAAGTATATTTTGTGATTATAAATGCAAAATTATGCTATAAAAGTATGAACATAGAACAGCACAGCACACTGACTGTGATGTCAGTGCTGAACATGATGACCAATTAAACAAATCCCTTCTGCCTACCCATGATCCATATCCCTCCATTCCCTGCATATTCATGTGCCTGTCCAAAAGCTTCTTAAACAACTCTATCATGTCTGTTTCCATCATAACCCCTGGCAGTGCATTCCAGGCACCTACCACTCTCTCGCTCTCTCTGTTGGGGGGGGGAAAAAACCTAAAAGCAAGCTTGCACCTTCCTCCCTCTCACCTTTAAAGCTATGCCCTCTAGTATTTGACATTTTTACCCTGGGAAAAAGATTCTGACTCTCTACCCTATCTTTGCCCCTCATTTTACAACCTTCTATCAGGTCTCCCCTCCTCCTCCGCTCCAGAGAAATCAAATCCAAGTTTGAGCTCCCTATGGCTAATACCCTCTAATCCAGGCAGCATCCTGGTAAAGCTCTTCTGCACCCTTTCCAAAGCCTCCACATCCTTCCTGTAATGGGGTGACCAGAACTGCACACAATAGTCCAAGTGCGGCATAACCAACGCTTTATACAGCTGCAGCATGACTTCTTGACTCTTGTACTCATTGTCCCGACCGATGAAGGCAAGCATGCCGTACACCTTTGTCACCACTTTCAGGGAGCTCTGTACTTGGACCCCATGGACCCTCTGTACATTAAACTGTTAAGTGTCCTGCCATTAACTGTACACTTTTTCCCCTTCATTTGACCTCCCAAAGTGCAACAGCTCACACTTCCCTGGGTTAAAGTCCATCTCTGCCATTTCCCCACTCATATCTGCAACTGATCTATATCCTGCTGTATCCTTTGGCAATCTTCTTCACCGTCTGCAACTCCACCAACCTTTGTGTCATCTGCAAAAGAAAAAAAAACTAGCCAGTTCAGCATATTGACTGAAATTTGCGAAGTTTTATCATCTCTTGAGTTCATTGTACCGGTGCAATGTAGTGCTGCCCCTGCCCACCTCACACCTCCCCCAGCCTCATACCCACCACTGGCCCACTGGTCCTGGATAATTTGGTGAGCAGTCCGACAGAAGTGTCTGTAGGGGCTCGGGGAATCTGTGGAACAAATGCTGTCCCACGATTATTTAGCAAGGGACAGTGGATCCTTGTAGATTGGGTCTGTGGGAGGTATCCCTCCATCCTTGGCCTCTGACTAACGTAAGGTCTTTGCGTCATCACCAGTGGCAAAGGTATGTCACTGCAGAAGCCCTATTACAAATGCCCTGTTGCAGGAAATGTACCTAAAAACCATAGGACAACTTGAAAGAAATTATAACTGTTGGAAATGCAGGTTGCTGTTGAAGTGTAGACAAATGGAATTGTTATTCAACCAACTTGTTTGAGATTTTTAAAACAATTAAAGTATGATTATGTGTTAATGTCTGAATTGACTGGCTGGGTAGGTCTAAACATCCCTGTTATTTCTGTAAATGTATGTGGTAACAAAACAAGTTTCCAGGTTGATTCACAGCTCTCTGCTGTTAGGTGACCTCATTGGAATCATGACAGTATTTTAATTACCCTGTGGGAAGAAGCCACCAGGATTCCTCCCACCATGGATTGCTCTATATCTTTTTACTACTGATGATCTCCCTGGCTCCCAATGATGCCCCCATGAAAGTGCCATCAATGACAGGTTTCCTGTAGATAAAGTATTACCTGAGCATCGTGTTCAGACTTTTCTGATTGTTATAATTTTTTGTTCTGGTACTATCCTTGTATATCTATTCTGCATCTTCTCCAGTGATATTTATATTTGCTTCATAATATGGACATCAGCACTGTAATTTGTAGGTCTGTCCATTTCTTCGCATTCCTTCTGAAAATAGTGGAGCACAATATATGAAAACACTGGTAATCGTACTTGTACTGATTGAGAACTCTCTCCAAGTTGAGAGGAAATAAATATGTGAAATTTTGCAGCTTTAACCTGTTTCACAAAGAAAGCTAATATTCTTAGGCCTTATGCAGGTTTATTAGAATGTTCTCCATTTCACTGCAGTTGAGAATGAAACATCAAAATGACAGAGCATTCCCTGAAGGGCAGAAGATTATTGTATTGAAATGACCTCATGAAGACATTTATAACATGGAGATTTAGGAAGGACTTAATGTGCATGTCTTGCAATGCGCAGTTAATTATAGAACACACTGTACGCAAAATATGACAGCACTCAAAATAGGACATATTCCGTACACGTATTTGGAGGAGATGTACTTTTTGTAAAGGTGATGTCGATGATTGCAATGACGTGAGAAAAAGATCCTATTAATGCAGCTTGTCCTTCATAATGACTTCTCTTTATGGTGAATGAATAATTTTTGACATTTTGTTTCAAGGGAGGTCAAATCATGTGCAGCCCTTTTACAGTTTCGATGCAGATCTCAGAGCTCCTTGGCAAGCACATTCCTTAGTGCTCTAACTTTATAAGTTTGGCAGATGTACATCAAGGGATAATGATGCCCTTGGTGCACAGGGCTCTCTAACGTTGGTAGAGGTATATGGTGAGAGGGAGTGGTGGTGAAAGTCAGGGGGAGTGCATATTATTTTCTGATATTGGGTTAAACAATGGAGGTGGATGTTTTGTAGGCATGTTCTAACGAAGGGGTCTTTAACCTGAAACGTTAATTCTGTCTCTCTTCTCGCAGGTGTGGCCTGAGCTGCTGAGTATTTCAGCATTTTCTGTTTTTATTTTAAGTTTCCAGTATCTGCAATTTTTTGATTTTTCAAGAAAAGGGGAATTAACATCTGTGTTCTGGTCAATAGTTATCCTTCAATCGACATCACAAATTCAGTTTATCAGGTCATTTATATTGTGAGACATTGCCTTTAAAAAAAAATCTGCTGCATTTCTACATTAAATCAGTAACCACACTTAAAGCAATTTCAAAAGTGTGTCATTTTCTGGAAGAGACTTTGTGGTGTCCTGAGGTCCTGAAATGTGGATTTTTTTTTCTTTAACTGCGACATTTGGAGATTCTGTGGTTTTGTTCACCTTGTCCTTCTTATTCCAGCCATACGAGTGCACATCCACATTTTTGTGTAATTAGGGTAAGATTATATACAGATGACACAGGTCATTTGGCCCAACCACTCCATGCTGGAGTCTCTGGTCCACCTAACCCTCCTTTCACATTTTCTCATCTAAATCTCTCAGCATAACACTCTGTTTCCTTCTCCCTCATGTGCACGTTCCAGCCTTCCCTTAAGTATATCCATACTATTCACTACGACCAATCCCTATCATAATAAGTTCCACATTCTCACCATTCTTTTCCAAATTCCCTATTGGATTTCTCAGTGACTATCTTTGATCAATGACCTCTAATTATGTTGTTCCTCCCAAGTGGAGACGTTCTCTCTGCATCCAACCTATCAAATCCCTTCCTTTTTTTTTAAGCTCCCCATTAGGACTTCCCTCAGCTTTCTTTTCTCAAGAGAAATGAGACCCATTAATGCCCTCTAATTCCCAGTTTCATTCCAGTAGATCATTTAACTTTCTCCAGTGCCTCTATTCTTCTTACAATATGGCACCCAGAATTGGATACAATAGTCCTCAGTGTGGTGTGATAAAGGTTCAATTTAACTTCCTCCCTTTTCTGTTCTGCTTGAAATAAACCCGAGAGCATAGTAATGCACAGTGTAGTGTCACTATTTTAAGGTTGCAATTGCAGAGCCATCAATTGTCAAAGCAATGGAGTTGCTTTTTACTTTAACCTACTTCTGCGAATGCCAGCAGAAACAGTTATTACTTGTGTAGTAGGTGTAAATATGAGAGTGTAAAGGTTAAAGTTGGTTTTGCAATTCACCCTGGAAGTGCGCTAAAAATTATATTAATACACGTTATTGTTTTTGTTCTTAATAACTTGCCAGGCTTCCTCAGTTTATATTTTGGTTGTTAGGAGAGGAATCACTAATATACATATATGTGAATGATTTGTTGTATTGCCTCCCAAACCTGTGTCTCCTCCACTTGGCAGGACACATGCTGTAGACAGATGGGGAGGATGACAGCCTTGTCACATACCTTCCTGGCAAAGGTATATCACAATTCCATCTTTTATCTTGGTTCCAAATCCTGCAGCTTTCCATCTCGCAGCACAGTACGAGCACTTTCATCACACAGACTACAACAGATGTTCTTGGGGAAGTGCACAGCGGAAATGTGGAGGTTGTTTAGGGAGTACTTGCATGGGGTTCTGGATAGGTTTGTCCCATTGAGACAGGGTAAGGATGGTAGAGTGAAGGAACCGTGGTTGACAAGAAACGTAGAACATCTTGTCAAGAGGAAGAAAGAAGCTTACATAAGGTATAGAAAGCATGGATCAGACAGGACTCTAGAGGGTTACAAGGTAGCCAGGAGGGAGCTTAAGAATGACTTAGGAGAGCTAGAAGGGCACATGAGAAGGCCTTGGTGAGTAGAATTAAGGAAAACCCCAAGGCGTTCCACACATACGTGAAGAATAGGAGGATGACGAGATTGAGGGTAGGACCGATCAGGGATAAGAGGAAACGTGTGCCTGGAGTCGAAAGAGATAGGGGAGGTCCTTAATTAATACTCTGCTTCAGTATTCACCAGTGAGAGAGACCTTGACATTTGTGAGGATGGTGTACAACAGGCTGATGCGCTAGGGCATGTCAATGTGAGGAAAGAGGATGTGCTGGAACTCTTGAAAAACTGGAGCCGTATGAGATATATCTAAGGTTATTATGGGAAGCGAGAGAAAAGAGTTCCGCACCTTTGGCAATGATCTTTGCGTCCTCACTGGCCACAGGAGTAGTGCCAGATGATTGGAGGGTGGCAAATGTTGTTCCTTAGTTTAAAAAAGAGAGTAGGGATAACCCTGGGAATTACGGACCAGTGAGTCTCACTTCAGTGGTGGTCAAATTACTGGAGAAGATTCTTAGAGATGGGATTTATGGGCATTTAGAGAAGCATAGGCTGATTAGGGACAGTCAGCATGCTGAGGGGCAGGTCGTGCCTCACGAGCCTGATTGAATTCTTTGAGGATGTGACAAAGCACATTGATGAAGGTAGAGCAGTGGATGTATTGTATGTGGATTTTAGTTAGGTGCTTGATAAGGTTCCTCATGGAAGGCTCATTTAGAAAGGCAGGAGGCATGGGATCTAGGGAAACTTGGCTGTGTGGATTTAGAATTGGCTCGCCCATAGAAGACAGAGGGTGGTTGTAGATGGAGCGTATTCTGCCTGGAGGTCGGTGACCAGCGGTGTTCTGCAGGGATCTGTTCTGGGACCCCTGCTCTTTGTGATTTTTTTTTTATAAATGACTTGGATGAGGATGTGGAGGCGTGGGTTAGTAAGGTAACTGAAGGTTGGTGGTGATGTGGATAGTGTAGAAGGTTGCTGTAGATTCTAACAGGACATTGATAGGTTGAAGAATTGGGCTGAGAAGTGGCAGATGGAGTTCAACCCGGATAAGTGTGAAGTGATACACTTTGGAAGATCGAATTTGAAGGCAGAATACAAGGTTAATGGCAGGACTCTTAGCAGTGTGAAGGAACAGAGGGATCTTGGGGTCCACGTCCATAGATCCCTTAAGGTTGCCACGCAGGTTGATAGGGTTGTTAAGAAGGCGTATGGTGTGTTGGCCTTCATGAGTCGGGGTATTGAGTTCAAGAGCTGTGAGGTGATGTTGCAGCTCTGTAGAACTCTGGTTAGACCACACTTGGAGTATTGTGTTCAGTTCTGGTTTCCTCATTATAGAAAGGATGTGGAAACTTTAGAGAGGGTGCAGAGGAGATCTACCAGGATGCTGCCTGGATTGGAGAGCGTGTCTCATGCGGACAGGTTGGGTGAGCTAGGGCTTTTCTCTTTGGAGAGGAGGATGAGAGGTGACTTGATAGAGGTGTACAAGATGATAAGAGACATTGATTTAGTGGACAGTCAGAAACTTTTTCCCAGGGCAAAAATGGCTAACATGAGGGGGCATAATTTTAAGGTGATTGGAAGAAGGTATAAGGGGGATGTCAGAGGCAAGGTTTGTTTTTTTACACGGAGAGTGGTGGGTGCATGGAACGCACTGCCGGCAGAAGTTGTGGGGGCAGATACATTAGGGACATTTAAGAGACTCTTAGATAGCCATATGAATGGTAGAAAAATGGAGGGCTATGTGGGAGGGAAGGGTTAGATGGATCTTAGAGCAGGATAAAATGTCGGCACAACATCTTGGGCTGAAGGGCCTGTAATGTTCTTTGTAATATTTCAGGAAGGCAGTTCATCACTTCCTCAAGGTGATTTGGAGAAGGACAGTATATATGCTGGTCCTACTACAGACACCTCTATTCTGTGAATGAATTAAGACATATAAATATAAAGTAAGTTTTGGTTTGGCAATTCTCTGGAAATATATGGGTCATGAAAGGGAATGGCAGGGGAAAAAATAAATCCGGTATTTGCAGTTCTTCATTTGACATTAAGAACATTAGCCTGAAGAATGATGTTGTTTGTGGAATATATTGACTATTACTGATCGTGTGTCCATCTGTATTCAGATGGCTCAACCTGTATAAATGTGCACTGTAATTATCCTTATTAGTTATAGCAGCTATACTTTTGGGAATTGATGTTTATTGATTCTTTTGAAAGTGTGTTCAGATTTGTTCATACTTAAATGTTCTCTTTCAGTGCCTGGCAGTGAGCCACCTAGTAATTCCAACTATCAATCTTGTCTAGTTTCAATAAACTTTATTGACTGAGGTAGCGCACATAACCTGACCTTGATTTCTTTTTCAAGGATTCAACATGGCTTCACATTTAGAGACAGAAACAAAGTTAACGTTTCATGTCAATAATCCACTATCCAGACAAATGGCAGATCGTTGCCTGAAGCAATAATTCTGTCCCTTTCTCCATGGATGCTGTCTGAACTGCTGGGTATTTCCACCATTTTCTGTTCTTATTTCAGACTTCCAGCACCTGCAGTTGTTTGCTTTAGATTTTATTTTTAACATATTGCATTCCCTTATATTGAATGCAATTCCTTCGTCTATCTGTCAATGCCATTTAGCTGGTAGAAATTAATCTACTGATTAGAGACAATCTCTTGTGTATACAAGTTAGATGTTTTGAATGCAAATCTTTGTGCACTCTGTGTGGAGGACAGTAATTGTGGTTGATGTTTTGGAAGTAACTGTAAAACAGATGTGTAATCCTTATGGCCATAAATGGTCAAGTAATCTGGTATTGTTGGAAGTTTTAGTTTACAATCATCAAGTAAATAAACACTATAAATATTTTATTTAGTGCTTCAGGTCATCAGTGTCCTGGGAATACATAATTGTACAAAGTTTACAACTCCAGTTCTCCAACACCAGCAGTTGGCAAATTCACTCTCCAAGTGAAACAAAGATGAATAGACTGGGAAAATTCCAGGTTTTATCCTCTTGGTTTTTTTTTGCTGAGGTAACGTAATCCGGTATCTGGTAGGTACCAAAATGAATCTTGTCATCCTTGACCACAAAAGGATAAAGAATCAATCATGATTTCCACCCTTTCCTCCAGAACCTACATGTACTGTATATGTATTTTGGGTGACGATAAGATCATGCTTCACTGAAATTTCTTCACAATCAAAGGATTTTACTGTATAAACCACACATGAAATGCCACCTTAAATAAACTATCACAAGAGAGCCAATGTTCAGTCCATCTTAGGCATCCTGTCGACATGCATGGATAAATAACTAGGATGTGGATATGGCATGGGTTTGCCAGGTGTGATGCTCAATACCTAGTTTTGTTGAGTATAATTTTTTATTGTCGTTGTCCTCAAGCAGCTTTGTTCAATGATGGTTGGAGATTTGTAGAGGAGCATTAATATTTATAAAGTGCTGGTGTACTCCCACACAGCACAAGTCTTGACTCTGAAAAATGAGAATTCATCTGCCATCAGTTTGACATGGTCACCAACAGATGTTCATGCATAGATAAGTGTGAAGCAGTCGACTGCCTAATCATTAATATTACTGCAAGTCAGAATTTTTAAAGCCTGTATTTCCTTTTTGTGATATAAAGTAGCTGACAGGGCTAATTCAGAAGAATACTACTTCAGATATTCTTTTCTTTCCAACTTTTCCTCGATGTCCATTTCTCTCCTCCTGAACAATTTGATCCTAACTATGACAATAAACTTAAAGTCAAGACTCCTCAAAAGATTTCTTACATCACATGACAGTGAATGGAATTTGACTGATCAGTTGCAGGACTTCCCACACGAGGCCCATCCACCTTTCACAAACGTGCCCTTCCATCAGGTTAGGTACACAGTCAAGATCAGAGCCTGAGGTGGTTGTTTACCTTCTCTGAATCACAGATCTGATGCCATTTCATGGCACCGTCTCTCAAAGCAAGAAGACTTCACGTGCTAGTGATCTGAAATAAAATCATAAAATGTTGGAAATATTCAGCAGAGAGGAACAGAGCAATTTTTGTTACTCCTTAGGATCAAGGATGATGTGCTTCCTCTTCAGTTTTGTGGGTTCCAAGGTGACTGATGGGGCCAATGTGGGAACTACAACCTCTTCCACAGGTTGCAGGAAGTTCTCTGCTCCTCTTACTCTTTTACACAGGGCATCTGTGTGCTCGTGAGGCACGGACATGAGGCTCTTGATACCACAACCAAATGCTCTTTCTCCATTTTGAGTGCTCTTGGGCTGGGGATTCCCATGAGTCAGTGGGAAGGTTGCTTTTCTGTCAAGAAGGCTTTAAGCGCATTGTTCAATCTTTTTCTCCATCAGCCTGGTAATTTCTTTCCATGACACAGCTCAGGATAGAGTCTGTTTTGGAACTCTGGTGTTGGGCATGTGAAAATGTGGCCTCCCATTGAAGTTAATGGAGTTCAACTAGGGCTTCAATGTTGGGGATGTTGGCCTGAGCGAGGGCACTGACTTTAGTTTGTGTATCTTCAAGTGGAGCATTTTGTGGAGACAGTGTTGAAGGTGTATTCCCTTCCTATTGGTTGTCCAAATCTCAAAAGCATTTAGTAAATTACACACGAGTCTTTAGAGCCATGGAGTAATACAGCAAGGATACAGGCCCTTCGGCCCAACGAGTCCATGCCAACTATGGTGTCCACCATTTAGTCCCAATTTCCTGCGTTCGGCCTATATCCCTCCTAGCCCCACCCCTGCATGTACCTGTCAAGGTGCTTAACTGATACTATTGTACCTGCCTCAACCACTTCCTCTGGCAGCTCTCTCCATACACTCACCACCCTCTGCATGAAGAAATTGCCTCTCAAATCCCTTTTAAATCTTGCCCCTCTCACCCTAAATCTATGCCCCCTAGTTTTGGACTCCCCTACTCTGGGAAATGCCACTGTTTTTTGCTAAGCTACTTTTGCCAGGTTTGAGACCTTGATCTTCAAACATTTCCTCAATTGATCAGTGACCATGTTGGAAGGATGAAGGTGATAGTGAATTTCGTCATCAGTGTTTGCTTTTATTGAGAAGTCATTGACTTGAGATGTTGACTTTGTATCTCCCTCCTGAGATGCTGCCTGACTGTTGAGTAGTTTCAGCACTTTCTGTTTTTGTAACACCATCCCTGTCTAGACTGAGATCAATTAACTAGGCACAGACTAAATTTCAAACCTTGTCCCATCATGATCTGTTTAATTATGTTACTCAATGGATGAATTTTAAATCCATCTTTTATATAGATTTGTGACACGGAGCACCCATCCCTTGCGTTCAGTGTGGTTAAGACGTATTTGGCAGGAATATGTCGAATTATATATTTATGTAAGGTGTATCTTTATGATTAAGACTCCTATCACTTCTGGCATTTGCAAGGCACATGAAGTAGCAAGCAGAATGGCTTCTAATGAATTCCCCCAACCTTGTCTGCAGGACTTACTCCATGGAGCTTGTGGCATTTTTGCTTATGTTACAGTCATTTCGTGAGATATAATATTACAGATTCTACTTAATACTTACAATACGAGATGAAATATGCACATTTCAGCACCAGGAAAAGAAAATTTGCTTGTGCACATATTTTCACAATCCATTGGTCATGGTTGACTGCTGGATCCACTTGCCAAAGAACTAGACTTCTCAGTCTGGGAAGCTGTCGATACATCTGCAATCAGGAGATTCTGAAAGTAAAAGATTGCATTCCTGCATGCACGTGGACCAGCTGCATTGTCAAGAACCTCTAGGAATGCAAGCTAAAACTCCCTACTAAGTGCACAGTCTATG
Source organism: Pristis pectinata (assembly GCF_009764475.1). Lineage (NCBI taxonomy): Eukaryota > Metazoa > Chordata > Chondrichthyes > Rhinopristiformes > Pristidae > Pristis > Pristis pectinata. The sequence continues at coordinate 38,944,086 of NC_067408.1, read as the reverse complement.
TGATTTAACATACTGAAATAATGGATTTGGATTGCAGTATTTTCCAAACTTGCAGATTAATATGGTGTTGCTCAGAATTTACTCCAGGTAGAAAGAGTGAGCTTTCACTTGCATAGTATTTGTGTGACCTTCCAATGTCCCAAGGCTCTTTAATGCAAATTAATCACTTTTGAAATGTACTTGCCTTGTTATATCAAAAAAGCAGCAGGCAACATGCCTAAGAAATAGCTCTGTAATGATGACCAGGTAATCTGTTTTTAATGATTGTTGACAGATGAAAGTTGGCCAGGAGATGAGAGAAAACGTACTCTCTTCAAATTATATAGAGTTTGGTGTTTGGCAGTGTTGGCTTTCCATCTTGGCCATCAAGGATTCCAAGGACACACATGCCAGGACCACAGAAAGAATTTACATTTAAGTAGTTATTGCCTCCCAAGTCCTTCACAACAAAGGAATGCTCACCCTTTACCTCCATTACTGTTATGGGAGTAATCTTTGCAAAGTATTTGAGCACAATAGAATCCTACACAAATTAAAGATGAATGATCTCATGATGTTTTAGTGGCATTGGTTGAAGAGTTAATGTTGATCCTGCTGTTATTTGCAAAGTGCTTTGTGAACTTTTGTGTCCTGAACAATTAGGCAAGGCCATACGGGATTCAATTTATCATCAGAATCAGGTTTATTATCACTGACATTTGTTGTTTTATGGCAGCAAAGAACTAAATTACAAAATAAATAGTGCAAATAAAAAGGAATAACAAAGTAATGTTTAGAGGCCATTCAGAAATCTGATAGTGGAGGGTAAGAAGCTCTTCCTAAATTGTTGAGTGTGGGTCTTCAGGCTCTTGTACCACCACCTCGATTGTAGTAATGAGAAGAGGGTAGGTCCTGGGTGGTGAGGTTCCTTGGTGATGGATGCCACCACCTTGAGGCATTGCCTCTTAAAGATGTCCTCAATGGTGGGGAGGGTTGTGCCTGTGATGGAGCTGGCTGAGCCTACAACCCTCTGCAGCCTCCTGCGATCCTGTCTGTTGGAACCTCCATACCAGGCTGTGATGCAACCAGTCAGAATGCTCTCCACTGTACATCTATAGAAATTTGCAAGAGTCTTTGACATGCCAAATCTTCTCAAACTCCTAACGAAGTAGAGCCGCTGGTGTGCCTTGTTCATGATTGCATCATGTGTTGGGCCCAGAATAGATCCTCAGATGTTCACGCCCAGGAACTTGAAGCTGCTCACCCTTTCCACCGCTGACCCCTCAATGAGGGCTGGTGTGTGTTCTCCTGACTTCCTCTTCCTGAAGTCCACAGTCATTCCTTGGTCTTGCTGTCGTTGAGTGTGAGATTGCTGTTGTGACACCACTCAACCAGCCAATCTATCTCACTCCTGTATGCCTCATCGTTGCCATCTGAGATCCTACCAACAACAGTGGTGTCATTGGTGAATTTATAGATGGCATTTGAGCTGTGCTTAGCCACACAGTCATGAATATAGAGAGAGTAGAGCAGTGGCCTATGTACGCATCTTTGAGGTGCGCCTGTGTTGACTGTCAGGAAGGAGGAGATGTTATTACCGACCTGCACTGACTGTAGTCTCGTGGGCATCTCCAACAATGGAGTTCTCTTTCAATTCTCTTCAGGTTATGTTTTCATGCTCTGCAATGGGATTGGAACCTGTAACCTTCTGATATAAATTAAATTGCTATCACTCAGTCAAGCTTAACATTTAGCATCCCTTGGATCAGTCTCAAATGATTGTTTGCTACTAATTCTCATTGAATAAAGTTCTTTTAGTCGTCCTCGAGGAGATTTCCAATTTGGCTGACCTAAGGTCTGGGTAGATATTCACATTCCAATTTGGTGTCCTCTAGGTACAGAATGAGTTAAACCCACCACTTTCAGTAAATTTCAAAACCTGAATTATAACAGTAAATGGTTCTGGTAACCTCCATCACCACTACATACTTCTGGTACACTCCAAAGTACATTGCATTGACGACAATGTTTCTTTTGCTGAATTTGTTATAATGAGCTACTCCGTTAAATCATCCTGACTTAAAAAGACAAATGGAGTTCTGATTACATGTTTCTGAACTCCTGCAATGAGGAAATAGCTTCCAATATTTCATTTTCCCTACTGCATAGTGCTCACACTTTATCTCTAATTCCAAAAATGTGGATGATTTAAAAAAACAAGCTGCTCATGATTAGTCTAATATATGACCACTGGCATCGGCACTGTTGAGAGTAAATGAGGACACTGTCCACCAAAACTGTTTGGCTGGTACAAGTGTTAATCAGCTTGTGATGCTCCCTAAGTGACTGAAGGATATCTGCAATAATTGGAATGTTTTAGAACTGATTTAAAAGGTAGGGTGTGGGGGAGGGTGGGGGTGGGGGGGGAAATTAGACTGACTGTCACCACAGGGAAAAAAGTTGCAGTGATGTCATGAAATATTTTTTAATGAAACAAGCTGTTGTCTTCTGAAATGCACGCCTAAAAGGTAAACAGAGTCTGGGATGGTGGCGGGTGATGTTTGTAGGGGTGGAAGTTGAATGAGTAATAAGATTCAAAGGTAATTTTCTAAATGACAGGGCTGTAAGTTTAATAACTGAGTACTCTTATTGTTTTGAAAGCTTGTTCCTTGAATATTTGATTGGTTTGGGCATCTCAGTCCCTGCCTATTATAATTCATGACACACACGCTCACCTCTATCAAAGATTGAGAATCTATCTTGATGTATTATTCATGTCCCCTTTCTTGTCTTTATCTCCTGATGCCAAGGCAACTTTTCATATCTTGGCTGACTTGAAGTTAACAGCTGGGACTGCTCTGGTGCTACGCAATATCACAATCCACTAAGTCAGTGGGATAGTTTTCAAGCACCATCTGAATCAGAAGCTACGATCAAAACTGGGACAGTTCTGAGCTTTATGGAGCTGGGCCAATGTAAATTGGGAGCAAGCTCTACGGCCAAATATAGCATTCCAAAAAATCACCACTGATTTATTACTACCCCTGTCTACCTCTAGTGAGCTCATTCTCCCATGTAGTAAGTTTTCATTAGTTAACTTGTGCTAGGCATAGAAGTTTAAGGTAGAAACAAAAAAAGTGTGTTTCTCCTTATATTCTGCCAACACCTTTCTTGCTCCTTACTGATTCATGGAACTAGTCGATATATAAATGAGATGCCCTTTATTGTAAAGAAAAGGAAAAAACTGAGTGAATAACGTCTCTGTCAATCAGTTCATATGAAACTTGCAACAGCTTTAGACCTGTTGGTGTTCTGTTAGGACGAAAGCAGAGCATTTTATCATTAATTTTTTTAGCCTAAAAAAGAACTGCTCTGTCCTTGCTCTTTGAGCCGACTACAAGTCACATAGTGAGGTCAGATAACTTAGTCACTGGTCACCAAATAAGCATGCAGATATAATTTCATAAAAGCAGAAACACCATAGCCTCCCTTCTAATTCTTTGCATTTTGGAGTTTTGCAACCTGAATGTTATCTGGGAAAGAAGGAAATCTTAAAAACGGCATATTTAACTTTACAGTTGTTTCCTATGGAAAAAAATTGCTGTGTTCAGAGTTTATGTGCAAGAGTTAGTTGTTTCTTGCAGGATGTCTTACTTTAACAACATTATGGGACAGTCCTTGGTGATTCACCACAAAAGGGTTCATTGGCAGAGAATGGTGAAAAGTGATGTTATAAATTGTAATCCATTGTGTGTTTATGAAAAATCTTTGTGTTATTAAATTGGGAAAACACTGGAGAATTTATAGAACCTAAATCTCAAGATGCTTATGTTATAAGTGAAGGGTCATTGTGCTCTGAATTCAGTATCTTTGTCTGGTAGCTACTTGCAGACTGATTACTGACTCGCCTTCCATTATGTCAACAGTACATTCACAACAGGAAGTATTTTCCTTTCATAATCTCCATGCAGTTACTGTAACCAGCTTCATCTCAGACACTGTTCTGCCTTTTGGGATTACAGCCACTGTTTACAGCACCCAGGGTAAAAGTATGACTGCCCATTTACAGCTGCCAAAATCTTTGTGCATTGCGCTTCAGTGCTGTGAACTGGCACAGTTTGGGTGACAAATAATGTTTGACTCTGGAATCATTTATGTTAGCTGACATGCGTAAAGAATGACTTTCATGATTTGAAGCATATTCTGAAATCTTCTTAACTATTCTGTTTCTGCTACACAGCAACAGTCTAAAAGAATGAACTTGCGTAAATGTATCACTCATCAAGACATCCCAAATTATCATAAATGGGAGAAAAGTTCTTAGTCCGAGGCTCGAGTGTGTATCTATCATTGTTCTTCATGGCAGGGTTAGAAGTATTTTCTGTTGACCTTCTTGGTGAAGGATGCATCTTCTATTTTTGAAGGACTTCTGTACAAAAAAAATTGTATCTGTTTCTCTGCTGTTGTTGATTGGTTATTGGGGAAGGAAGTGCTGTTCTTGCAACTCCTCTACTAACAGGATTCCCCGATGATAATGAAGAAAAAGATGTAGAGGCACACATTAGTACTTGGGAGGTTCAGGAAACTTGTTGGGATGAACTTTCAACTTTGAATTGATGGCAAGATAAAGTTTTCAGGATTTGAGAATGCAGCTTGTGTGGAGGGAGAAAGTGGCACTCTTGTGGAAAGTTTCAGGGAAAGTTAATTCTTGAAACAAGCTGCTCTTTAAGAAGCAGAATGCTTTGCAACTGATGCAGGTGTAGCTGGATAAACTACATATCTATTCAGAAAACGTCAGACTTGTGTATACTGAAACTTTGCCACTTCCTGCTGGTTATTTCGAGCTACGGCCATTTGATGAATAGAGAAAGGTGTCTCTATTAGTACTTTAGTATTCAGTGTCCAAGCTGAAAGCAGTACCATTGGCCTAGTTTTATGTTAAGGATAGAATTTAACCATGTAAATGTAAAATGCAGTGATTATTGTCATGCTGAGCACCAGAGACACACAATTACTTACGTAAGTGCTAAGGCTGTATACATTGCAGTTAGACCCAAATCCATGCTGAATTGCCCACATTTTCCAATGTACCCATCAAGAGGTCAGCCAGAAGTTTCTGAAGTCCATATGTGTGAAGCACAGCCTGAAAGTCCAGAAGTCACAGACTGAGTATGTTCTTCCCCTGTGGGCTGCAGCAATTCAATTCCTTGCCTAATGGTAGATTGCTGGCAGCTGGTAACCTCACTCTGACAAAGGCATCCTGAGCTGCAAGGCTGCACAGTGGCGACCCCTTTACTCCTAGCATTTTGCTTCTTGTTCCTCGTTCATTAGAGGCCTTGTCCTCTCCAAGTTCACGTTTATTGCCATACATAACCAGGATATAAATGCTTTTTGCAGCAGCATAGAACATTACAAATATAAATTATATAAACTTAAATTAACATAAATTACATATAGCTTGCACAACAGAATAAACATAATGACATTCAATCCTTCATCCCTTAAAGCTGTGCAGCATTGTCCAGGTGCAGTAAACCAATGTTATTCTGGAAATATCACCTGGTGGATGTTGAAGGTCACCTCTTGCTATGTCCAGGTACTTAGAATGCATCTGCACCATGCTGATGACTTGCTCAGTTGAGTTACCTGTTGATAAATGTACTGCTTGTTATGCAGCTCCTAGTCCTTTTTTTGCTTGGCTTCTTCTCAGGTGCAATCAGCCATTTTTTTAATATAAGGAGTATCCCTTGCCTTCAAGTTGTCGGCCAATAAGCCTGTGTAGGGGTAGAAAGAAATCAAGGATGGTGCACTGCTGCAGAGTTAATACATCTTGGCACCTGCCTAGGAGTCTGGCACAGATCTACAGAAAAATTGTTTGGTGGTTACAGAGCAGCTGTACTGTTGATGGAGTATCATTGGTAGCCATGAGCACAGGACTACACACAGATTATTGCTGATGACGAGTATGAATTACAGATTATTGCTGGCACTGAGAATGAAACTGATATCAGACGAATGTTGGCTGAGAACACCAAGTTGTGCACTGATCAGTGTTCCCTACCAGTAGTTACATGTGCAACTTGACCACATGCAGTTTATGTTTTAGGTGTGGGTAGTGGGATACACAACTATTATAATAATCTGTTAATAATTACCTGTTTACAAATGTAGAATTATTCCTTTGAGTGGGATTGGTTCATGATGGGACATGAAATGAATTTTATATCTGTGTGCAGAGGTTTTAAAACCTTAAAAGAGAGGTCACATTCAAATGCATTCTACCATCCCCATCAGGAGAAAAATTGTCAATGAGTGTATTCTAAAAAGCTATATGTTTTATCAAAATTATCAGTAGGGGGATGCTAACTGGCAGAAAGAAGTAGAGAGGTAATGAAGAGCAAGGTCTGCAGCTGCAAATTTAATTCATCTTTAGTTTATCATATAACACAGATGTTGGTGGCAAAGACAGTTTTGATTTCTAATTTTTAATTGTTCCTGAACCTGGTGGCTTTGAGGCTATTTAAGACCTACATTGCTGTGAGTCTGAAGTCGCACAAAGCCAAGAATAACAAATAGATTGATTTTAATGACAGTCTAGTAGCATTATAATCATCATCAGTGATATCTTTTTATTCAAGATCTATTTAGTTAACTGTTGCCTGCTGCCACAGCGAGATCTGAACTTGTGTCACCAGAGCCAGTGGAATAGACCTTTGGATTGAAAGTTCAGTCTATCGAATTCCAAAAATTCGCAACCCTCAAAATGTCTCCTTTTCTCAGTCTTAATGGCCTGATTCCCTAATCCCAACATTATGACTCCTAGTTCCAGGCTCACTAGCCAGAGGAAATGGCTTGTGAGAATTCACCTTGTCAAGGCTCAAGAATTTTATTCAGACAGATCACCATTTAGCCTTCTAAATTCCAAAGAATATAAACCCAATCTGCTCAATCAATTCTTACAGGACAACTCTCTCATCCTGGAAGTGTTAAACAGTAGATTAAAACAGCAAATATTTTGAATTCTGTGATTAAAATCAACAACTTATTTTTTATGTAGAAATGTATGCAAACCAGATTTTGTAAAATAAAATTCCTTTTGGTTCTGATTTGGTTTGAACTGTGAAATATACAAGCAGTTAATATGCCCTTTACATACTCAGTAGTTTCCAAGAGTCTGGATGCATAAGGATTGTATGAATTTATAGTAAGCCATATATTTAATAGTTTTCCAGATGCTTGGCACACGAGAAGAAGGAAAGAACTTTTATTTTCTCCCAGTGGCATTATGGGAACTCTGTCCACCAATAAAATTTGCAGTTGAACATTTTTCCCTTATTGTGCCATCAAATTTTCAGAGCTCCAGTGTTGTGCCATCATCATTTTCTATTAGCATTTCAAAAAGTATCTTGCTTGCCATCAGATTGTGGTTAGAATAGGAATCGGACTGCAGAGAAAGAGACTGTTTGGTTTGTTGAATTTGTGCCAAATCCCTTGAAGAGCAATCCAATTAGTCCCAATCTGCAGCTCCCCACCATTATCTTTGCAATTTTCTTTCCTATCAAGTGTTCATCCCACTCTATTTTGTTTTCTGAAGGTCATCACTGGATCTGTTGAAATCAGGACTAGTATATCAGACAATGTGCAGGTGAAACATTTTTCTCCCTTGTGCTAAGAAAATGAATTTCTGTATAGATGTGGCTTTGTACTGAGATGAGGAAAAATGTTGTGCTTGGGAATATTTCCTTATTCTCGCTCCTTATCATTTCTGCTGAGGAAGCTCTGCCCATAGTTGATGAAATTTGACGAACCAAGCAACTGGTGCCAAAATTAATTGTTGTACTAAATGATGAATGCACTTTCCTCAGTACTTTTTTGTACTTTTGTTACTGCTGCTGTAAATATGTTGGTTTTATTTTCAGAAAATGTGCTTGGGTGTTTTCTTAGCCATCCATGAAAATGGCAATATAATTAAGAGCTGGTTTCATAGTTGAATACTCATTTTCATTTAATGATGCTATCAATATTATAATCCTTGGGGTGACAAAAATCAAACTATAAATTGCAAAGACTTAATTTGGAAGAGATTTTTAATGTTTTTTTTGAATGCATGTTTGCCTGGAATTCCTAATGAAAATATGATCTGGTGTGAATGGTGAAGGATTTATCATTGACTATACTACAGTCATTAGTCCTGTTTCTGAAATGTGAGGAGTGTAGACTTTAGGATAAAAGATTGCTTCTTGATCCTTCCAGATCTTAACATTTCAAGCATCACAAGATCATAAGACAAGGGAGCAGAAGCAGGCCATTCGGCCCATCGAGTCTGCTCCAAGGAAAGGGAAATAGAAATGAGAAATGGGGAATGGGGGAAGAAGAAAAAAAAACTATTCTAATCCCAATTACCGGCCTTATCCCCATATCCCTTGATATCCTGACTATTTAGATATCTATCTATCTCCTCCTTGAAAGCCCCCACTGATCTGGCTTCCACTGCTGTACCTGGCAAGGAGTTCCACAAATTCACCACCCTCTGGCTAAAGAAATTTTTCCTCATCTCTGTTTTGAAACTGTACCCTCTAATTCTAAGATTGTGCCCTCTGGTCCTGGACTCACCCACCAAGGGAAACAGCCTAGCCACATTTACTCTGTCCTTTCCTATCAATATTTTAAATGTCGCTGTGAGGTCCCCCTCTCATTCTTCTGTACTCAGCGAGTACAGTCCAAGAGCCGACAAACGCTCCTCATACTTAAGCCTTTCATTCCTGGAATCATCCTCGTAAATCTCCTCTGAACCCTCTCCAACGTCAACACATCCCTCCTAAGATGTGGGGCCCAAAACGACGCACAATATTCCAAATGAGGCCTCACTAGTGCCCCGTAGAGCCTCATCAACACTTACTTACTTTTATACACTATACCTCTCGAAATGAATGCAACATAGCATTCGCTTTCTTTACCACCGATCCGACCTGGTGGTTAACCTTTAAGGTATCCTGCACGAGTACCCGCAAGTCACTTTGTACTTCCGTGCTTTGGATTTTTCTCTCCTCCTAGATAATAATCTGCCCGGTTATTTCTGCTTCCAAAGTGTACAACTGCACATTTCCCTACATTGAATCTCATCTGCCATTTCCCTTGCCCATTCTCCTAAACTGTCTAGGTCCCTCTGCAACCTTCCTATCTCTTCAATACTCCTACTCTTCCCCCTATCTTGGTGTCATCCGCAAACTTAGCCACGAAAACCATTTATTCCAATCATCCAAATCGTTAATGTACAAGGTAAAAAGGAGCGGTCCCCAACACCGACCCCCTGCGGCACATTGCTTCTGTTGTCAACACTTTTCATCCATTACTGTAGTTGTTCACGAATTTATCTTTTACCATTAATTATATTAGACTGCTACAGAATATAATTCCATGGATACTTTATGTCCCCTTGACTGTTTTAGGATGAGGAACAGCAGGAATTTTAGACAGACTGCCTCCCCTTTCACAGCAGATGCATGGAATTTATTGTTCTAAGCTAAAGGCTTGACTTTCAGGTCAATAATCATGCACTATAATACTTAGCGCACAACATGTTTCTGACAGGAAATTGGCTTGAAGTAAAATGGTCCTCTGTTTAATATTCTGAGATGAACAAGTCCAAAGACTCATTCCTCCCTTTTTTTGACATTCAAGTTTAGCAGATAATTTTTCATTATTCTGCTGATCCACTTTAGGACTATGGCATGTCACATGAATCATTAGTATCTCTGCAACCTCCAAGTAATCCATTAAGTAGGTCTCTTTCATGATAGTATTCAGTGCCTGTTCCATTGTTTACCTGACAGATTTTCATAGTTGTAATATTGCAGCTATTGGCTTTAATTTCTGTAATGAAATGTGCTGTGAGCACTTAGATTTGGTATTATTGTTTGTTTTCAGACTTTGCGTTATGAATGTTATTAATGAAAATGTCCCACTTAATGGATGCAAATGCTGATATATGTATTGGGTCTAAACTGAAAGAAATTAAGTGTAGTTTAAATTCAGATTTTCACCATGTGCACACAATTTGAAGCAAGCAATCCTTTCTGTGGAAAGCAACCAGAATTTAATTTGCATATAGTTGGCAGTATTGTGAACCTTACATGAATGCTGATTGGATTTTTCATAATCCAATTGAAATATAATTTCTGTGGCATGACTGATTAGATTTTGCACAAGCTTTGGCATCACTTGTAAGGAATTCAAAAAGACAACATTATACCTCTTTAACTATTCTCTCTCCACTGGGTTCTTCATAATGATTCACCATTCAGTAGCTTCCAACCAGCAGCAAATGAGGAAGATTCCAGGCATGGTAACTGCAAACGGCGCTGCACATTTTCTGTTGGAAAAGGAACATTTGGTATATCCAACTCAATCCTAAGAAGTCATCAGTAATTTCTGCTACTTTTTTGTGGTCATTTGACAAGACCACTTGGGCGTTCCAGAATTCCTGTTGCTGAACAACTGAATCAGTCATAGGATGTAAACACTGAACCGTTCAAAGATGTTCAGTAAGTGTGATCATGGATCACGTACAGCAATTTTCTGCCTTCAGTTGAAGAGTAAAAATAGTTTTTCCTTCAGTTGTTGTTACAGGATTTATCGAGAGAACAGGTGGAGATCTAAGTCATGATGATAAGGAACGTGGAATAATATTTGTAGCCCTGGACAAATCAACTTGCTTCCATTGCTGAGTTATTCCTTCCCTACAAAAAAGAAATAATTTAATAATAAAACACAGGGTTGTGAGTATATGGAACGAGCTGCCAGAGGATGTGGTAGAGGCGGGTACAGTTACAATGTTTGAAAGACATTTGGACAGGTACGTGGATAGGAATGGCTTAGAGGGATAGGTGTCAAATGCAGGCAAATGGATCATAGATAGGCACCTTGTTTGCATGGATGGGTTGGGCTAAAGAGCCTATTATATGAATCTAAATAATTCTGTTATCTCATACATTGATTTCATATAGTTTGCTTTCAGTTTCTTGTCTGATTAATAATAGATTCTAGCCAGCATTAATCTGCAGAGTAAATATTAATGCAGTTTTTGATATGGTTTGATTCAGTAACCTATCTTTTGTTAAAAACCTGTTTGAGTCACTTTTATTGAAGTGAAGGAAATATAATATTGTGTTTAATATGATTCGAGTTTCTCCACTGTAATTTGAGCAATAGTGGACATACCTCATAACACATCTGAAATGAATCATCCTAGTTAGAATGATATCTGGGTCCTACATGAATTTCTGTTCCACTTTGGGGGGGGGGGGGAGAAAAGGTATGTAGTGGAAAATGAGGCTGGGGTCAAAAGTGAATGTAAAAATATTACATACATTTCTAAACCTGTTTGTGGTGTAAAAAATATAGGGATGCAACCATGGCAACTGTTTTGTTCCATCTCTCAAAATTAAAAGGAATTAGCGTTAACTGGTCCTCTTCAATATTTTGGCCAGGAAATGCTTCAATACATAAAAAAATGTGCTGATGTGACACCATGCAAAAAATCAGAACTCGTGTTGATGAAGGCTTCAGAGAGAGGAGTTATTGATAATGGATAATATGCAATTCGTTAGAAGTTTTAGAAATGGGAATTTTGGACTTGCTGCATATAATCATCAAAAATAACATGTTATGGTCAAAGTCTAAGCATGACGGATTAAGCATAACCTTGCCTTCATGACCTTACCTGGTGGGAACTCTTGAAGTGATGGTTTCCATTGGGGAAACTTATCTTGCATTTCTGATGCCATTTTGGGACAGATATCTCTTTGGATGTTGAGGTGGTAATGGGAACAGGCCCCGTGTGCGTTGAACCACTAGTGAGACTACACTGACGCAGGTGGGCGCCCAGGGCAAGGAAGGCAGATTGCAGGTCATCCAGTGAAAAAAAGAATATTAATTTGGCCTCAAGAAGAATAACCTTGGGACTGTCTCCCGCTCACAGGCCCATGCTGCAGTTATGGGAAATATCCTTTGCTTACGTGGGCTTTTATGTTTAAGGTTCTAAAGATATTGTGTTACTTGATAGAATTTCTTAGCCTTTATGTTCTTTCACTGGAAGTAATATTTAATGTCAATATTCTTCTGCCAGAACAAATGACTTTTGATCATTCTTCCATTGGTTACCCGATAATCCAAGTAAACAATAGATGTGCATCTGAATTAATGTGCAGTGAAATCTAGAGTATAATTTTCATTTAAGTATTTTGTATCACATTGTTGCACTTTTGCAAAAATATAGAAAGAAGCGATAAAAAGAGCATAAACTGATGTGAGACACACATGCACACACATTATCAGCCCTCTCCATTCACCTGGGAGAAGCAAAAATTGATCTTGCAAATCAAGCCTGACTCTCCATTTAAAAAGAAAATCAGTGCTCTCACCAGATCCACAATAACTTGTATCATTATTCTCAGCCAACCCACAAATGAAGCTTTGATCCCAGTGTAGGGTCTGGAATCGGCCACTGAGAACCTCTGAAACTGATACCATTTGCTCAAGGTCGAACGTGGTTCATTCTTCTACACTTGGTGCAGTGAGTGAATCACAGACGTCTGATGTGTTGGCAGTTGTTGTGGTGGAAGACGGCCCCTAGCTGAAAGCTCAGAAGCGTGAAGAAATAACTAGAAGCCCATGTCAAAACCCTGTCTGTACATGAGGCCTCAACATAAAGGCTTCAGCATTTTTGAAGGACCAAGGACTGGCTTCTACTCTGTAACTTTTAGGCAACACCCACATTGTTGTACTTTTACTTTCACAGGCTTTGATGAATTAAAGCACATATGCCATATTCAGGACTTTACCTTTGTTACTGTAAACCTGTCAATAGTTCTGACTAGCAATTAGTTGGATCAAGATTTGGATATTTGAACATAGAACACCAAACACCACAGCACAGTACAGGCCCTTTGGCCCACAGTGTTGTGCCAACGTTTCATCCTGCTCTAAGATCTATCTAACCCTTCCCTCCCATATAGGCTTCCATTTCTCTATCATTCATGTGGCTATCTAAGAGTCTCTTAATGTATCTGCCCCCACAACCTCTGCCGGCAGTGCGTTCCACACACCCACCACTCTGTGTTTTTAAAAAAAAACTTATCCCTGACATCCCCCTTATATCTTCCTCCAGTCACCTTAAAATTATGTCCCCTTGTGTTAGCCATTTTCGCCCTGGGAAAATGTCTCTGACTGTCCACTCGATCTATGTCTCTTACCATCTTGTACACCTCTATCAAGTCACCTCTCATCTTTCTCCTCTCCAAAGAGAAAAGCCCCAACTCACTCAACCGATCCTCATAAGACATGCTCTCCAAACCAGGCAGCATCCTGGTAAATCTCCTCTGCACCATCTCTAAAGCTTCCACATCATCCTCTAATGAGGCGATCAGAACTGAGCCCAGCACTCCAAGTGTGGTCTAGCTAGAGTTCTATCGAGCTGCAACATTACCTAGCGGCTCTTGAACTCAATACCCCGACTAATGAAGGCCAACACACCATACGCCTTCTTTTTGGGGCTTGGGCAAGTCTGGTTGACACTCTCTCAGTTCAGAGAAGAATGTTGGAGCAGCAAGAGTTACGGGTGTGGTAGCCAGCAATGAGGCTTTTACCTCATGGGTGGGGTCCAGGCAAGGCCTCCAAAGGTTAATGAAAATCCATAAGAAATGTGAAAGGTGTGAAAATCCTTAAGAAAGACCTAGTTCTTCTCCCCATTTCCTCTTGGATGGCAGTCTGAGAATCCCCACCGCAATTAATAGGGTGTCAGACCTGTGTAGTATCCAAGTGGTGATTTTCTCTTGTAATACTGGGCAATTCCAGCAAGACTGGGACCTGCCCTTGAACTTCCCAAGAGTATGTTAGCAACCTCTGGATTCCTCACACATGCACGCAAGACCACGGCGGAATTTATTTCATTTCGAAAGGCTGTGGGCAGCAGTTCCATTTGGACAGAATTTTAAACAGAAGATAATTTGAGCAGTTTTTCTTTCCACCAATAGAGTGTTGCATGTCATTTTTAAGCTTGTGTATGCGATTGCTGTTTCTAGTTTCCAGGAACAGTGTTTGTGCATGGGAAATCGTGCCTCACAAATTTGATTTAGTTTCTTGAGGAGGTAATGAAGAAGATCTATGAGGGCAGGTGGTAGACATTGTCTTTGTGCACTCTAGCAAGGCCTTTGAAAAGATCCACATGGTAGGCTAGTCTGGAAGGTTAGATAACATAGGTTCCAGGGTGAGCTAGCCAATTGGATACAAAATTGGCTTGGTGGAAGGAGACAGAGTGGTAGTGGAGGGTTGTTACTTTAGATTGGAGTCCTGTGACCAGTATTGTGCTGCAGGGATCAGTTCTGGCTCCACTGTTTGTCATCGATATTATATCTATCTATTTGGATAACAATATTGTTAACTTGGTTGGTAAGTTTGTGGGTGACATCAAAATTGGTGGTGTTGTGGAACAGCGAGGAACGTTATCTAAGATTACAACAGGATCTAGATGAACTGGGGAAGTAGACCAAGGAATGGCAGATGGAAGTTAACTCTGACAAGTGCATAGTGTTGCATTTTGATGTTAAATGAGAGCAAAAGTTGCACAGTAAATGGTAGGGGCCTGGAGACTGTTGTAGAACAGGGAGGTCTAAGGGTACAGGTACGTAGTCCCCTGAAAGTGACCAGGTGGTGAAGGAGGTGTTTGCCATGCTTGCCACCTTCTGTCAGGGCATTGAGTACAAGTCATTGTTGAGACCACACTTGCAGTATTCTGTGCTGCTCTGTTTGCCCGTCTATAGGAATGAGGTAATTAAGCTGGAAGGGTGTAGAAGAGATTCATAAGGATGTTAACGGGCTTTGAGGGCTTGAATTATAAGAAGGGTCTAAATAGCTGTGACTTTGTCCCTTGTGGTGTAAAAGGCTGAGGGGTGACCTTGTAGTGGTATATAAAATCATGAGAGGCATAGCTAAGGTGGATAGTCACGGTCTTTTTTTTTCTCAGGGTGTGGGAGTCTAAAAGGGGACATGAGGGGAAACTTTTTCACACAGATGGTAGTTGATAATGGAATGAGCTGCCAGAGGAAGCTGTAGAGCTGGGTACAATTACAGTATTTAAAAGACATTTGGACAGGTACATGGAAAGGTTCAGAGGGTTGTAGGTCAAATGCATGAACAAGTTGGGCTGAAGGGCCTGTTTCTATGCTGTATAATTCTATGACTATATATATAATGTTCCAAATCTTTATAAGTTTTTCCAAACCTGTGCTTGGAGAATGAATTCATGATGCCTTCACTTTGAGTCAGGGCTCAGCTGCAGAGTTTAACTCTGAATTGTCAGTCGACAATGAGCACATGTCCATGCATCTGCTAATTAGAAACACCACCGGTATTTCAAGCAGATCCTCTTATTTTATTTGGAACAGGTTTTTTAGTGCTGGCCCATTTGTTATTTTGTTGCTGCGGGCCTTTTGGAAGTGGACGCATTTACTGTGTGCCCTTGCAACGGAATACTGGACCTATACAAATATCCTCTTGTTTCAGCGGAGACTAAAAGTTAAAATGTTAGAAGAAGCATTCAGTTCTAATGATTCATTTAACCTCTGAAGAATACAGCGGCATATTTTGGAGCTATCGTGGACAACGATGAGATTGTTTCTTTCCCAAATGAAGACAAGTTTTGTAACTCCTTTTGTGGACAGCCATGAGATTGTTCTTCTCCCAGATGATGACAACCTCTTGTTACTCCTGTGTGGCAAGTGTGCAGAACTTAGGATGGTTGAACAATCCTGGCATCGAATCCAATCCTGGAATTTCAGCGACGAGCATTATAGACTCCAAACTACCCTGTTAATTTTTTTGCCAAGTGTGGGGTGGACCTCTTGCATAGTTTCTGTCAGATTTTAGGCTGCTCTTCAAAGCTTCTTGTTTAAAAACAATAGGTTATATTTGATATTAAGCTGGTGCTACTTAATTTAAATATTCCTCACAATTGCCTGCAGGCACTACGTCTGTTAGAAATACAGAATTCAAACGAAAATCTACAATTTCATTGGAAATTACACATGCCTTGTTGATGGAAAGGCATTACGTTAGGGAATAAAGATCTTCTTTAAACAAAGGTCATGATGTCACATGGGGAAGTTAACATTCCTTTGAATGGCTCCGATTCGTGCATGCTCTTCATAATTTCATTTGGTTTTGCCTTTCAATTTCTTTTTCAGTTACTTTTCCTTCCTTTTGTTTTGTTTCTTCCTGTATTTTCTCCCAGTTTCTTTATTTTTCTGATTTTTGTTTCCTTCTTTAGCACTTGGAGTGAGAGTTTAACTGCTGGGCAGGAAGCCCGTTGTATAGGAGTCAACTGCCCACAGGTTTTTCTGGCAGGTCTGGTCGTTATTATCCCTGGGCACTTTGGCAGGCAGCTGCCCACTGGCACTTGGGTTAGCTGCAGTGTAAGGACTTGACTTCATCCGAGGCTGCAAAAGGCCAGACTCCCAGATGAATCCCAGAGCAGCACCTTTGTTTGTAAAGGTGTGAGAAAGGGGCTTAGAACTTGCCTTTTTAATGCCACCACTTCTTCCTCCACAGATTTTACTGAGCGGGGAAGGAAGGGAGAGTGATCCCTTGTTTAAAATTCTATCCAATCTCAATATATGAAGAATCCATTTAAATTGAAACCAATGTCACAGCTCCCCTGCATTGGAATATATTGGAGAGAATGTGCACCATAATGCTAATTTTTGAATAAACTATGAACTTGTGGAGGAGAATTGGCTAAATCTTACGTGCTGAAGCCATGATGGGGGTGAAGTGTGTGCTGAAGGTGCCAGAACAGTCTCTGAATAGGAAAAAGGTGATAAAACCCTTTACCAGCTAGTTCAGCCAAACTCAATGTAGACTTGGAGAACAGCACCTCACCTTCTGACTCGACACATTGCAACCCCAGGACTGAACATTGAATTCAACAATTACAGATAATTAGCCTTTCCAGTTTGTATTAGAATTGGCTAGTTCTAATGAAAAGTCATTACCCAGTTTTTTTTTGCTCTCCATAAATTCTGCCTCCTGCTTTATTTTGTATCTCACCGTTCTGGTGTTTCTTTCTCTCCTCTTTCTCATCTCTTCTTTACACTTCCTTTAGACTCAGCAGCTGCAATTCATGAGCCTTTATGACCCTCTCAGCTGGCACCGCCACCACTTATTCATTCAGTCTCTCTTGGCCTCAACCTCATCAGACACATTCTGTTTGCTCTTTCCATCTCTCTTCCTTCTCTACAATTTAAGACCTGTTTGTTTGCTAAGTCTTCTGATTCTGAGTGAAGGTCATTAACCTGAAACGATAATTGTTTCTCCCTTTACACACACTGCCTGACTTGCTGAGTATTTGCAGCAGTTTTTTTTTCAGATTTTTCATATTCAAGTTTTGCTTCTCCTGTGTTTTGTATCTCATAGTTCATTTTCTTTTCCTTTTTTTAATCTATTCTCAGTTTTCCAATTCACATCTGCACAAAGGTCAAATGAATCAACAAATCATTGCCACTGTAGCCACCACCTATGTCATTTATGTTATCTGTCCTCTCTTGGTCTCATCCCTCATACAAAAGTCCCTTTTGTGCTCTACACCTCTCCCCATCTCTGCAACATAAAACATGCTTAATTTCTATCTTTTATTCTGATGAAATGTCACCAACTCAAAATGTTTCTCCCTCTATTGATGTTGGCTGACATGCTGAGTATTTCCAGTATTTTCTGTTTATATTTTTAAAAATTACAGGGAAGATTTTGAGAGGCCAATACTTGCTTGATTTTAATACCTACTTTTGACTGTTTTCCACCAGATTTAGAGTTAAAGTTCTGTCTGTTTGTACTCCGTTATTTGAATCAACTTCTGTGTGTCTTTCCTGTCTCGTTGTTCTGAGTGAAATATTACTGCAGTAACTTTTCTACGATGAGTGGAGCTGAACAAGTTCTTAACTAAGAGGGAGAAATTTTTCCATTATGTCTATGTGTTGTCAAATATTTGATCTCTTGATTGTTGTAAAACGAGATCAATAAAGAATCTGTATTGAAACAGTTCTGTGTCTGGTCATGGTTGAGTGGTGAATTGATGTGGTAATAATGTGGAAAATATTCCTACTGCAGACAGTAGGAGAAATGACATTAATAATGAGATCCATTGAAAGGTCCAGTTTGATCAGCATATCTGGTCGTATTGGATTTCAAACTAATTAGTGCTTTATTCACAGAAAGCTTCCTGTCTTGATGTGTTTTTAAGTAAATAGATTTACCATTTTTTGCAAGTGCTTGATCTCATTCTCCATATTGTGCCTTCCAGATGCAGTTGTTGGATACGTTCCCAGTGGAGGGAGGCCAGAAGGACCCTAAGCAGCGTTATATTCCTTTCCTGCCAGGTAAAATAATACTGCTGTCCATTCTTCCCCCCGTTGTCCTACTTCTACAAGTTCCATACTTTAGGCCCATAAGGTAGAACTGGCAGATGTTTATCTGCAAAACACAGAATGTAATGCACAAGTGCACAGTGGATTTTGATTGTAAGATGTTAAAATTAGTTTTATGGCATCAGTGCTATGATTACGTGTCTGGAAAAGAGACTTTTGCTAATTTCCCTCCACGTAATGCATCTGGGGTTAAATGTACTGGTGGCATGATCCACAAATGGCAGGTTTGGAAGGTATTCTTCTAGCTTTTCTTGATGGGTTGCAGTGGAAGAGAATTACAGATGTTCTTGGAATCACTGGATTTTGAAGGGGAAGAAAAGCAACACCTGCTAAGCTTGTGTGTGAATGCATGTAGCCAGGAATGGCTTGTATTTCTTGCTTACATACACTGTAGGCACACATGAGTCATCACGAATACCTGGTGCAAAAGGGCTAAAGGTGGTACACAATTGCTTCAAGAGCACAATTTATTAGAAATAATTATGCATTCATATAAAAATCATTAGAATAACTCCATAAGCTACATAAAGAGACACCACATGCAAATTTTGTCAGCATGCTTGATTGCTGGAATAGTTTACCTTAAAGCCTGAAATGAGCTTATTTGTATGACATTTGGTGCACAATATAACCTGGTGGCAAAGCCAAGAGAATGAAGTTTGATAACCATGCAGATTGACCTATAATCCATCAGATGAAAATTGTTGAGTTCAGTAAGAGATCAGAACTGTTGGTGGTATAAATAGTGTTTGTGTAAGGATGTTTTTATTAGACTCAATGATTTGTTTTAGAACCTGATATGCAATTATCCCACTGATTCCATAAACGCTATTGTGATTGAAAAATGGATTCAGCAGTACAACAGTCTATGTTGCTCAAACATTAGTGAACACCTGAGCCTACCATGCTGTTGGACAAAATGTACAAAGAGGAATTCTAACTATTTGATTATATGACCGTGCACAAAGGTTGACATTTGAGCAGTATTTTGGCAGCATGTGCGATGTGTTAAGACTGGAGCTGATTAGAACCAGGAGAAAGACAAAGTAGTTTTTTTCTACCTGGTTCCTTGTTTGAAAGTTTAGCTTCTAAACTCGTACTTTCTTCAACTTAATGCTTTTCCACTTTCAGATCTATGCTGTCTCAATTTATTATTCTAGAATTGTAATCTCAGTTTTCTCAGCCTGGAGTTACAGTCTCACTTTCTTTGGCGAGCAGAATAAAGGGGTGGTTGAAATTTTTGCAGTTTCAGTAGCACTATTGCTTAACAGACTGAAAAGAGGAGCTTTGTTAGACCTCCTAGTTCTAACCAAATATCTGACCCTAAGATTTGGTTCTGACCTCAGTTTGAAAGGGCACCTTGCTGAAAGAAACCCCATAGTCACAGAATTCTGCTGTTTGGAGTGGCACTTTTTGTGCTTCGATATTGAAAAATTTCCAGTTATAGTAGCAGTGCTTTGTGTAAAGAATAGCTTATAGTAACAGCAAATACAAAGCTTAATGCAGGTTCTTATTGTCCTTTTGGTTGCCTGATTGTTATGTACAAAAGTGCAGATGTGTATAATTGTACAATATGTTTGACCATTGATTGTGTAGGGTCTGGAGTTGTGATTCCCTAATGACTATGCCTGGATCTCAGTTGAGTATGTGGAGGGGCGTTTCCTACCATTTCCCATTTTATAACTGAAGAGCAGTAAAGCTGAGAGTAGCATTGAAACTTGCTAATCACTGCCTCCCTTAGTGGTGATTCTTTACACCAATTACCTACTTTCAGCCTGTTTAATGAGCATTGGTATTAATATTTACTAAGCATCGCATTATTGAATAGAGACTAGAAATTGTATAACATATGAAAATGCATGTTAAAGTGGTGCTGTGCATTGTACCTATGTAAGTTCTTTGCAAGTATGCCATTCCAGA
Source organism: Pristis pectinata (assembly GCF_009764475.1). NCBI lineage: Eukaryota > Metazoa > Chordata > Chondrichthyes > Rhinopristiformes > Pristidae > Pristis > Pristis pectinata. The sequence goes on along the minus strand of NC_067408.1, from coordinate 38,923,711 downwards.
AACTTCAATGTAGCAACACAAAACACAATCCTGTGCTGAAGCGAGAACTTGTGAAGAGGTAATGTCCATTTGAGAACTGCTGCTGAGGTTGTGGGACTGAGTTGGAATGGTTGGTTGGAGATGGTGCTGCAGCCAGGCATCTTTGATTGATGATCATGTAATGTGGAGGCAATGCTGACTATCAAGGGAAGCAACGTGCTCCTCGCAACAATGAAGAGGGCCTTACTATGACCATTGAGCCATCTGGCTCTGCAGTGACGATTCCATGCATAGCTTCAATAGCAGACTCTCTGACAGTGGCTCAGGCAATGACTAGTTCTTCAATTTAGAAACAAGCAGGCCTTCATCTGACCATTGAAGTCTGTCATTCCAGTCATGGCACAAACAGTTTCTTCAATGTGTATTTGTGTTCCAATCTTGAACCACAAACAGCTAGTACCGACGGCACACAAACCGATGTCTCTTCTGCATGCCCAACAGCCTTGAAGCACAATAAGTGCCAGTTCATTTTGCAACTGATATTTTGCTTTAAGACAGTTGTAGAAGGCTGCATGGTTGAACTTCAAAGTCAAAGTTAATATTGAAACTTGCAAATAAGTTAATGTTTAAACCTTCCCCTGTTGATTATACAGCCAGATATTATCTTCAGTCAGTGAAACAGGCAGCCATATTTCCAGAACTAATTTCCTCAGTCAAGATGTATAACTGCCTCAGTTGAAATTTTGGAATCAAAAATATTCTACAGCTACCATTGGATTGATTGGTAACTAAAAATTATCCTAATATCACCTCATTGGCATAATGGCTAAAACGTGGATTGAAAATTTAATCCTGCAAATGCAATGCTTGGTACCCTAGTTCACTGGTCTGTAACTGATTGCTCCAGTACATGCAGGTCACTTGCCTTCAGTGACCTATAGCTTGCTCAACATACCCTTTGTTTATATAACCTGTGGTTCAGTATCACCATATCTGCTTTCAGGAATGGGGCTTTGCTACAGACTGCTGTTTCCCTATTAACTTCCTGCATTTTATCACATCTAAATGGTGCTAATGGGTCAGCTTTATTCACAGATCAAAGTGCAGCAGTGGGCAGATGAAGTGAGGAGACAAGCAGCCAAAATGGAAATGTAGGTGTATGTGAAATGTAAAAGAACAGGGACAAATAAAAGGAAATGTCACAGTTATGTGACATAATTCCTGAAAGCTGCTAATTCTGTAAAAAGGCATTTCAGCTCCATTTTAATCCTAGCTAAAGAGGCATGAAATTAAAACCAGGGAAAGTAAAGGAAACCCAACTTGCAGATCTGAGCAGACAAGTGACTGGAGGCCCAGCATCAATTGGAACATTTAATAGTTGTTGAATTGATGTTCCTTGGAGTAGATGGAAAAAGGGCTTCCCTTGTTGCCTGCCCATTCCACCATCTCAGTAGGTCCATGTAGCTGGAAGAAGATACAAGCAAACACTAACAGATATGTGTGATACTAATTCTGGCATCTCTATAAAGCAAAGGATCTATAATTTGTGCTATGTTGGTTGAGGATGTACAAATGTTGAGTAGTGGGTGCAATGTGTTAATCGATATGACTGCTGCTCTCTAGGCAGCTGTGCCAACCCAGATTTCTGGTATTCCTTTTTCATATTGTACTGTATAAAGAAAGATGTTGCTGGGATTGCTCCTGAACAACATTTGAGCACAATGGACAACCGAGCTTTCACACATGTCCAAAACCTTTTTCCTGAACGTTCAATCAACCTTCAAGGTTGCAATTTCTAGATGCAGTTTCCATGGGGCATATACTTGGTTTTAAAAATGAGCAAAGCCCAGTTTGTTCCAGGTCTTGGTCAGAGGTGAAGTGTGATGTGGTGGGACGGTGGGACAGTGACAAAAATGGTCTTTGGCCCACTGTATCTATATCATTCCAGCATGTCCTTTCTGTGCTTCAGGACGCAGGCCAGCATTTTAGGTCTCCTATGTTGCTGTGCAAGTGATTAGAAACTTTGGCCCTATATTCAATACCTTTTGTCATGGAGTCAGAGTCATAAGTGATACAGCAGAGAAACCTGCCCTTCCAGCCCATTGACTCCATTGCCAATTATGATTCCCATCACCTTAAACCTCCATGCCCACCACCACCCCCCCCCCCCCCCACCCCTACTCGCCACTCACCCATGCATTAGGGACAATTTACAGTTGTTTACAGTGGCCAGTAAACCTACCAATCTGCACACCTTTGGGATTTGGGGAAGGCAACTTGTGGCCTCAGGGCAAATGGGCAAAAACATCCACCCCCATCCACAATGGCAGCGTCAGAGGTTAGGACCGGATCTTGGTTGTTGGGGCTGAGGCAGCAGCCTTATCAGCTACACCACTACGCTGCCCCATCTGTATCTGACATTTTTACATAGCTTTCCTTTCTTTGTTCCACTAGTTTTAATTTCTGTCTTTATTGGAAGCATTGGAGCTTAGAAAAGGAAACCAAGGGATATCTTTCTTTTGACAGCAATTTGTTCATTGTTATTTTATGTCTTTCATATTCCTAGTCTTTATTTTTCCCTACTAGTGCTACAGTTTATTTTTCCCTGATCTTTCCCCACTGCCTGTTTGTCAACTTCCACATCCCCTTAGTAGGTGCAAGTCATTAGCTTGGCCTCTTTTCTAACAGCTGGTGCTTTTTTTGTGTGTCTCATTGCGTTAGGGTAAGGAGGTGATGAAACAAGAGCTTTCATTATGAGTCATTAAACCAAGGCCATGTCCTGCAATTTGGGATGATGAAGGACAGGACTTTGGTTTAATGAGTCATTAAACCAAAGTCCTGTCTTTGAGAGCTTTTCTGTTGTTGTAGCCAATGCTGCTTTCCTCCCAGAACATCAAACAAAGCAAATTAACTAGTTACTTGCAACATTGCATATTATGAGAATTTATAGAGTCATAGAGCAATACAGCACAGATAAAAGTCCTTTGGCCCAATGAGTCCATGCTGACCATGGTGCCCACCTGGCTAGTCCCAATTTGCTGCGTTCGGCCCATATCCCTCTAAGCCCTGTCCCTGCATGTACCCATCCAAGTGCTTCTTAAATGATACCATTGCACCTGCCTCAACCACTTCCTCTGGCAGCTTGTTCCATATACTCAACATCCTCTGTGTGGAAAAACTTACCCCTCAAGTCCATTTTAAATCTTTCCCCTCTCACCCTAAATCTATGCCCCCCTAGTTTTGGACTCCTCTACCCTGGGGAAAAGACTGCTACCATCCACCTTATAAACCTCTATAAGATCACCCCTCATTCTCCTACGCTCCAAGGAACAAAGACTTAGCCTAGCAAGGAAAAAAAACCTCTCCCTGTAATTCAGGCCCTCTAGTCCTGGCAACGTTCTTGTAAATCTTGCCTGAACTCTTTCCAGTTTAACCACATCTTTCCTATAACAGGGTGACCAAAATTGTACACCGTACTCCCAACTGCAGCATCACCAATGACTTGTACAACTGCAACATAATGTCCCAATTGCTATACTCGGTGCCCTAACTAATGAAGGCCAGCATGCTAAACTTTTTTTTTTAACCACCCTTTCTACCTGTGATGCCTCTTTCAACAAACTATGCACTTGTGCTCCAAGGACCTCTGTTCCATTACACTCCCTAGTGCTCTACCATTCATAGTATATGTCCTACATTGGTTTGACTTTCCAAAATGCATCCCCTCACACTTATCTGTATTGAAATTCCTTCGCCACTCCTTGGCTCACTTCCCTAACTGATCAAGTTCCCCTTGTAATCTGTGATAACCTTCTTTACTATCAGCAACACCTCCTAATTTCATCCGCAAACTTACTGATCAAGCCTCGTGCATTCGCATTTAAAACATTTAAGATATCTTTATTAGTCACACGTACATCGAAACACAGTGAAATACATCTTTTGCGTAGAGTGTTCTGGGGGCAGCGCGCAAGTGTCGCCATGCTTCCGGCACCAACATAGCATGCCCACAACTTCCTAACCCGTACGTCTTTGGAATGTGGGAGGAAACCGGAGCACCCGGAGGGAACCCACGCAGACACGGGGAGAACGTACAAACTCCTTACAGACAGCAGCTGGAATTGAACCTGGGTCGCTGGCGCTGTAATAACATTACTCTAACCGTTACACCACCGTGCCTGCACTATTTGTTATTTATATAAATAACGAATAACAAGGGTCCCAAGACTGACCCCTGCGGCACACCACTAGTCACTGGCCTCCATTCTGAGAAACAACCTTCAACCACCACCCTCTTCCTACCTCAGCCAATTTTGAATCCACCTAACGACCTCTCCCTGGATTTCATGGGACCTAACCTTCTACGCCAGCCTACCATGTGGGACCTTGTCGAAGACCTTGCTAAGGTTCAAATAGACAACATCCACTGCCCTACCCTCATCTATCTTTTTGGTTAACTCTTCAAAAAAAAAGCTCTAAAAAGTTCGTCAAGCATAACTTTCCACGCACAAAAGCACTGCTGACTCCTCCTACTCAGACTCTGTCTATCCAAATGCTGGTAGATCCTGTCCCTCAGAATTCCCTCCAGTAACCTCCTCACTACTGAAGTCAGGCTGACCGGCCTGTAGTTCCTTGGCATATCCTTGCTACCTTTCTTAAACAACAGAACAACATTAGCCACCTCCCAGCCTTTGGGAACTTCATCAGTGGCTAACAATGAAGTCAAACTTTCCGCAAGGGCCTCCGCAATTTCTCCTCCAGCCTCCCACAAAGTCCTAGGATGCACTCTGTCAGGCCCTGGGGATTTATCCACCTTAATGTGCTGTAAGGCTGCAAATATCTCCTCCCTGGTAATATGAATGTTCTCCAAAATATCTCCAGTAGTTTCCCTTATCTCTTGAGCAACCATGGTTTTCTCCTCAGTAAACACTGAGGAGAAATGTTCTTTTAAAAATTCCACCCATCTCCTGCGGCTCAAGACATAGGCAGCCCTGCTGATCTCTAAGGGGACCTACTCTTTCCCTGGCCACCATTTTTAATATAGCTATAGTTTTGCTAACTTGGCAAAAAAATGAAGGTTCCCTCTTCATATGGTGTGACTGTACCGATAGTCTAACAGAGATTAAGGATTTTCACTGGGAAATGGGATGTTTTTAAAGTGAGATCAAATGGGTTGAGGAGTGTAATATCACTCTAAAGGGAATGAGATACATTTTGTAAAGGAGAAACCTGTAAAGATATGTCAGAAATGGAGTTATAGGAGATAGTCTGGTCGTGCTGTGGTTCAGTTATTCTCAAGAAATTCTTCTCCATTGAATCTGGCCTCTGGGAGAGATGCAGAAATGTTGGTGCTGAGCTCTGTGCCTCTTTGTGTAACCTGTCACTTTGATTTAGGTTAGCTTGTGTCAGCTGGTTTAGACATGCGAGGTCTACGGATAAAGTTGCCACTTTTAGGTAGAGCAAAGGAGATTGGGAGATAGCTCTGGCCTATTAGAATTAACATTGACTAGGGAACCTGAATGCCCCATGGACAATAGAGTGACTCTGGCTGTAGTTTTAAGATGATTATCCAAGTGTTACAGAGTTAATTAAATATTGGGTAACCCAAAACTATCATATTTGGACCCCAGTACAAACACAGTTTCCAAATTCTCCCTAGAAATTGAAGCTGAATCAAAAATGCCTATAACCGTTGTTACGGACTCAGTGAAAGTCCCTTTAAGATAGAGAGTGTGTGTGTATGTGTGTGTGGGGTGTGCTTACGTCAATAGAAGATAAAGGACGTAATGACGTTGTTGAAGAAGTCAGAAGAAGAAGAAGGAGAGAGAGAGAGAAGGGAGTGAGACACCAGCCTGCTTGTTTTCTCTATCGATGGATGAGAAACAATAACTGTGTTTGCCACTGAAATCCATGTATGGAAGTTGGAAGTAATCCGGTGGAGTTCACTTTGTTGCTGACCTGTAGAAGGAAACAGGTATTTGTGTGTGGACGACCACGGTTCGGATGCTTTCGGGGTGAGGAGGTCACTACCGAGTAAACACTGAAGTGTCGTTTGGGTTCCATCGAGGAACATTTGGATTTCGTATGTACTCTCTCTATGTTTTTCTACATCTACATCTTATCTTCAGACAACGGTGGTTGTTGAAGAAGCCCTTGCTCATGTTTCACCTTATGGCTTGCGGAACTGAACTTTAAGAACCATTCTGGAACTGGGAGTTTTGGACTTTACCATACCCACACACACACGACGAGTTTAGTTTTGGGGTTAACGTTCGAGGTTTAACATTCTTGAATTCTAACATACTAACATTTTTACTTTTATTTTACGTATTATCATAAGTAGTGATTAATAAAATAGTTTTTAACACTAAATCATGCTCAGTGTGTTTCTTTTGTTGCTGGTTTGTGACACCGTGGAGTTTGATCTTTTGCATTTTAGACCTTGTATCCATGCTGTCACAATGACCATCCATTTCCACTACCTTATCATTGTCTAACTCCACCTTGCAACAAGTTGTTTGCTGCTGAAATCCTCAGCCATGCTGAAATCCTCACCCATAGGCTTAGCTCTTCCAATGCTCAGCTGGCTGGTCTCCCTTGTTCTACTCTCCTTCAACTTAAGGCTACCCGAAGTCTGCTGCCTGTCTCCTAACTCACACCATCCCCTTCACCTATTACTTCTGAGTAGTCTGTCCTACACAGGCTTCCAGGTAAACAGTGCTGAGCTCTTAAGAAGGTCCATTTTTGTTTTCTGATTCTTCCATGGTCTCTATCCTATCCTATCTCTGTATTCTGCAGGTGCACCAACATTCACTCATTTACTCTTGTTTCAATTCTCAAACATCCACAATTTTAATTCCTCTGCCATTGATGGCCCTAAGCTCTGGAATTCTCTGAAATCTCTGACTCACTTCATTTTGGCAGGTCCATAAAACACATTACTTCTTTCAAACTTTTGATTCAATGTCCAAATATATGTCCTGAGTTGATTTTGTTTTGTTTGTTAATACTGCCATGGAATGCTTAGTGCTATATTGGTATTGGTTTATTATTGTCACTTCTACCGAGGTAAAGTGAAAAGCTTGTCTTACAAACTGATCGTACAGGTCAATTCATTACACAGTGCAGTTACATTGAGTCACTACAGAGTGCATTGATGTAGTACAGGTAAAAACAATAACAGTATAGAGTAAAGTGACACAGCTACAGAGAAAGTGCAGTGCAATAAGGTGCGAGATCACAACAAGGTAGATCGTGAGGTCATAGTCCATCTCATTGTATAAGGGACTTGTTCAATAGTCTTATCACAGTGGGGTAGAAGCTGTCCTTCAGTCCGGTGGTACGTGCCCTCAGGCACCTGTATCTTCTACCTGATGGAAGAGGAGAGAAGAGAGGATGTCCCGGGTGGGTGGGGTCTTTGATTATGCTGGCTGCTTCACCAAGACAACGAGAAGTAAAGACAGTCCAAGGAGGGGAGGCTGGTGTCTGTAATGCGTTGGGCTGTGTCCACAACTCTCTGCAGTTCCTTGCGGTCCTGGGCAGAGCAGTTAGCATACCAAGCTGTGATACATCCAGATAGGATGCTTTCTGTGGTGCATCTGTAAAAGTTGGTGAGAGTCAAAGGGAACAAACCAAATTTCTTTAGCCTCTTGAGGAAGTAGAGGTGCTGGTGAGCTTTCTTGGCCATGGTTTCTACATGATTTGACCTGGACAGGCCATTGGTTATGTTCACTCCCAGGAATTTGAAGCTCTCAACCCCAGCACCATTGATGTAGCCAGGTGCATGTACACTGCCCCCTTTCCTGAAGTCAATGACCAGCTCTTCTGTTTTGTTGACGTTGAGGGAAAGGTTGTTGTCATGACACCATTCCACTAAGCTCTCTATCTCCTTCCTGTACTCCAACTCATTGATTACCATTGGTTACAGGTAGAATATTGGTTCATCAACCCAGTAATTAGATTTAATCTTGTTAGAGTTATACAGCACGGAAACAGGCCTTTCCGCCCAACTCGTCCATGTGGACTGTGTTGCCCAGTGAGCTAGTCACATGTCCCCGCATTTGGCCCATAGCACTCTAAACATTTCCTGTCCATGACTTATCTACATGGCTTTTAAATGCTGCTGATATGCCCACCTCCACCACTATTTCTGGCAGCTCATTCCAAATACGCACCACCCTTTGCGTGAAGAAGCTGCCCTGATGTCCCTTTTTAAATCTCTCGCCTTTGATCTTAAACCTATGCCCTTTTGTTTCTAGCAACTCCTCCCTGGGGGGAAAAGGTTACGTGCTTTCACCCTGTCTCTGCCCCTCATAATCTTATATCCCTCAATCGCCTGTATTCCAGGGAATAAAGTCCTAGTCTGTGCGACCTCTCCTTGTAATTCAGGCCTCCCCCAAGTCTAGGCAGCATCCTGGTAAATCTTTTCTGCATTCTTTCCAGTTTAATGACATCTTTCCTATAACGGTGATCAAAACTGTACACAATACTTCAAGTGTGGCCTCACCAACATCTTTTCTAACTGCAACATAATTTCCCAACTCCTATACTCAGTGCCCTGTCTGATGAAGGCCAGTGTGCCAAATGCCTTCTTCACCACCCTATCTACCTGTGACACCGTTTTCAGCGAACTATGCACTTGCACTCCTAGGTCCCTCTGTTTCATAATATTCCCCAAGCCCTACCATTCACTGTCCAAGTCCTATTCTTGTTTAATCTCCCAAAATGCAATATCTCACATTTATCTGGACTGAAAGCCATATGCCAATCCTCAGCCCACATACCTAGCTGATCAAGATCCCCTTGTAATTTTTTATAACCTACACTGTCTACAACACCACCTACTTCAGTATCATCCGCAAACTTACTAACCATACCTTGTGCATTCACATCCAAATCATTTATACAAGTTGCAAGCAACAAAGGTCCCAGCACCGACTGCTGTGGCACACCACTGGACACAGCCCTCCAGAACGAGAAACAACCCTCGACATTTGCCCTCTGCTTCCTGCCACTGAGTCAATTATGAATCAAATCGGCTGTCTACCCCGGATCCCATGCGATCTAACCTTCCAGATTAGCCTTCCGTGAGGGACCTCGTCGAAGGCCTTGTCCACATCAACAACATTATTCAAATATCAATAGATTATCACGTTGGCTTAGTGATGCAAATATTACAGTTAGTGTTGCAAAGTTAATGAGTTGCTTTTAATTCCTTGTGGAATTGGAAATGTCCTTGCCTCCTCTTTCTCCTTTACAAAGGTCACCCCCATCTTTGGTTTGCACTCTCCTGTATGATTGTTTCCCTCCTTTGTCTACTTGTGGGTGGCCCCCTAGTTCTTGGACCAACAATAGCTGCTGGCAGAGGAAAGAAATTCATCTGCAGGGGTGCCAAATGCCATAGGTTGCACATATGAGAAAGTGAGAATATTGTTTGATCAAACCTCCAAAAATGACTATCCATCATTTAAATCAAAAGATGTTGATGTTTTTTCAACATAAGACTCTTAATCGTCTGAGTAAGATACCAGTAAACTTGTTTTCTTGATAGTCCTTTGTAACTGTATTACATTCTTATCTCAATGTTTTTTAAAAAAAAAGCAGTTGGTTATCCTTTGGGTGAACTATCAGATAATGAGTTATCTACAAGGGGTCTTGGTATGTTTTTCCTGCTGTTTGTTCTGTTTATGGCATATAGTTTGAGGAAGGATTGCAAATTCCTTCCATCGCACCATGTGTTCTGGTTTCTGTCTGCAACTGAGCCACACAAAAAAAAATAAAGGAAAGCTAAAAACATTTTATCCCATCTTTACAGTCTGAGGAGTTTGCACTGCTCGTTGAATAAAATATGCCATGTCAGATCAATGCAAAATCAGCTTGAGATAATGCAGACTCTTCTGTCAGTATGTTACATTTCTTAGCTCCTGCAGCATCATCTGTGGTCATGAACCAAGTAGACACTGACTTATAGGGTTCTCCATTCACTGTTCCCCATTGAAATGCAATGTAAGTTAGCAAATGGAGATTATTAGACAAGCCATGGCAAAAATCAAGTGTTCTGTTTTTTCCAAAATTGCTGATCCTTTCATTTCCTTCCCTTGCTACTCGGTTGTTCTTCATAACTGGGTTATATTTCCAGAAATATCCTTCATTAGTGGCTACCCTAGCCAGCATTCTTTCTGCCACCTGTGAATGTAGGTGGCATTACATACGAGCCGGCAATGACGATGGCGCAGGTGGTGATGAGGAGGCTTATAGGAGTGAGATAGATCAGCCGGTTGAGTGGTGTCGCAACAACAACCTCACACTCAGTGTCAGCAAGACCAAGGAATTGATTGTGGACTTCGGGAAGGGGAAGTCAGGAGAACACACACCAGTCCTCATTGAGGGGTCAGCGGTGGAAAGGGTGAGCAGCTTCAAGTTCCTGAGCGCCAACATCTGAGGATCTATCTTGGGCCCAACACGTTGATGCGATCATGAAGAAGGCACGCCAGCGGCTCTACTTCATTAGGAGTTTGAGGAGATTTGGTATGTCACCAAAGACCCTTGCAAATTTCTACAGATGTACAGTGCAGAGCATTCTGACTGGTTGCATCACCGCCTGGTATGGAGGTTCCAATGTGCAGGATCACGAGGCTGCAGAGGGTTATAGACTCAGCCAGCTCCATCACGGGCACAACCCTCCCGGCCATTGATGACATCTTCAAAAGACGTGACTCAAGAAGGTGGCATGCATCATTAAGGACCTTCACCATTCGGGACATGCCCTCTTTGCATTACACTACCATCGGGGAGGAGGTACAGGAGCCTGAAAACACACATCCAGCGTTTTAGGAACAGCTTCTTCCCCCTGCCATCAGGTTTCTGAGCAGTCCATGAACCCATGAACACTACCTCGTTATTCCTCTTTTGCACTATTTATTTATTTTTGTAACTTAGTAATTTGTATACCTTGCACTGTACTGCTGCCGCAAAACAACAGGTTTCACGACATATGTTAGTGATAATAAACCTGATTCTGAGCCTAATCCACTCGACGGAAAACTATACAGGAGTACTTTCCACCAGATGTCATTGGAACTTGATCAGGATCAGTAATACTGCCTGCAATTTTCTCCAGCTGCCTTCCTTCCTCGACCCAGGGACCCCTGAGTCTAACTGTGATGTCCCGTAGATCAGCAAAATGCAGAATTGACAAGCATCTTCCCAGTTTATGTGACTTGGTACTTCACAGTATTGTATGTTTATGGGAAACACTTTTAGAAGGCTCACTGTAGCACATCTGATGCCTGTTTGATCTTTCTCCTTTCCAGATTACTTTGACGTAAGGGGAGGAGCTGATTGTTTGGACTCTTGATTGTGTTCTGCCATTCAGTGAGATGTAAGCTGATCTGCCTCAATCCATATATCTTCATTTTCCCTATTTGCTCTGGTTTTCAGATTTTAACCATTTTGAATTTTAAATCCAACAATTAAGTCAGCATCAGTTGACATTTGTGGGCAAGAGTTCCAAATTTCTATCCTCCTTCCCATGTAGAAATATTTCCTGATTCCACTGTTGAGAGGCCTGACTCTAATTCCAAACAGAAATAGTTTTTCTCTATTATTAGTTCTGCTCAGTATTGTTTAAAATCCTAAATTGCAGGGAATACAATCCTAGTTTGTGTAATTTCTCCTGTTAATTCAACACATGGAGTTCGGGTGCCATTCTGGTAAATCCTCCAAGGCCAACCTATCCTTCCCGAAGTGTGGTGACCAAAACTGCTTCACAATGCTCCAGGTATGGTCTATCCAAAGCTCTGTATGATTGAAGAAGAACTTGCATTGTCAGCATTGTTTTAGTGACAAAGACCAATATTTTAATAGCCTTTGTGATTACCATTTGTATTTCTCCATGGTGTTTTCATGATCTATGTACTTGGATCCATCTGTCTCTTTGAACTTTGATTGCTTCTAGCTTTTCACTAGTTAGTAAGTCCTTTTGTTTTGAGTTCAAGGGATAGATATCCTTATACTTGTCTCAATTTTTTTGCCACGTTTTGGCCATTTACTTAATGTACATTTGCACTCAAATGTGTCTTCCTGAACTGGTTACGGTGTCACCTATCTATTATGGGCAAATCTGACTTCCTGTTCCATCAGCTAAGTCATTTATAAATACAGTAAATTATTGCCGCCACTGCACAGATCCTTGTGGGATGTGATGTGTTAGATCCTCCCAATTTGTGTATATATCTGTTATCTCTACTCTTTGAATACCATTGCTCAGTTCGTTTCCTAGTGGGTTCAATCATTTATTTCATCAGTTTCAATTTTAACAATAGTTCCTCCTATTGTGAGGAACTTTATCAAATGTCTTTTGAAACGCATATAAATAACATCCATTGACATTCCCCTGTCCGCTACTTAGTGACCTCTTGTTTTTTTAAAAAAATTTAGATTTGTCAGGAATGGCCAAACTTTTTCAAATACAAATAAAAACAGGGAATGCTGGAAACACTCGGCAGGCCTGAAGCTGCCTGACCTGCTCATTGTTCCCAGCATTTTCCGTTTTTATTTCAGATTTCCAGCATCTGCAGATTTTTGAATTTCATTTTATTTTTCTAGTATATGTGGGTACTCTGTGATCAATTGAAAGATTTTAGAGTATTCATTAATGCTTAAAAAAAATCATGGACTCTCTACTTCATAACCAAAGGAGGTAGTCAGTTTGTAGATCACTTGCAGTATTGGATTGCAACAAGGCACAGTCTTATAGGGGTCCATTCACTCTGCACCCTGTTTCTATCTGGACAGATGGAATTGTAGTTTAACTCTTTAAAAATATGCTGTGCTTCCTTAAAAATGATAATTATTCGTCATCTGGAAAATGGATGATGCATTTTCCTAAAAGGATTAATTTCATTTCTATATAGAGTTGATTCAATTGAACTTCCTTAGCACTTACAATGGAAAAAATTGTCCATTTATTTTTTTCCTCCTTTTAGCTTGTGTATAAAACATATCTGCAGTTCTGTAATACAATACTTTTAGTTCACAGCAGGCAAATAAATAGCTATGGTATATTGATGGGAAGCCACAACTCCCTGAATGTGGGGTAGAGGCAGCTGTTCCCCGGTGATATCACTCATTAAGTTGCACATGTTTAATTGTTAATTAGTAGCCAAATTGTACACCATAAAATCTCGTAGAAGTAGTCTTAATTTAAAAAATGTTGCTGGCAATTGTCTCGCTCAAATGTGATTTGGATTTCATCAGAGTTCGAGCAGCTGTAGTAGATGATTAAAACCATGAAATTGCAAAAAGTACTGGAGCACAGTAAACCATATTGAGATACTGAAATACAGTACATTTCTGCACACATTTAGATATATTGCCTTGCATAATCACTTTTATTTTCATCCAAATAGATTGTTTCTCTATCCTATGGGCACTATTTTGTTGCAAGTCATTTTCTACTTTGTAATGCAGTTTGAACAGCCATAGAGTGAAAGTCTGGAAATAATTGAGATATATAGGACAAAGGGTGTGCTTTTTTTTCCCCCACATTTCTTAAGATCTCAGCTGCATTTATTTAAAAATTGTCAACACTCAGTGAGAAAATTTTTCCAGATGATAGTCCGTGCAATGTGCTACATTTTCTTCAGGGATTTAAATTATTTTGATAAATTAGGCACAACTGATGCTTCAGAGTACTTTGTATTTGTGGATTAAGTCAGGTTTATGTGAACAGATTCTTTAAACATTGAGGTTTCTGCCAGCCTTGGCCCAGTGATAGCATTGTCACTTCAGAGACAGAAGATCATATTTCGAGACCCAGTACAAAGGTTGGAGCATGTCTGACGTTTCAGTGCATTACTTGGGGAACACAGCTCTGTTTGAGATTGATATCTTTCAGGGAGCCATTAAAATTAAAGCTTTCTGCTCTTCCAGGTAGGAGTTTAAAAAAAATCCCATGGTCCCATGTGAAGGAGGGCAGGGAAGTTCCTCTGATATTTTTTGGCCATACCTATCCCTTAACCAACCGCCTCTCTATAAAACATATTTGTTCATTTACCTCATTGCTGTTTGGGGATCTTCCTGGCTGCAGCATCTCCCTTCATTATAACTGTACAACTGCAATATCTCATTGACTGTGAAACTCCCTGAGGCATCCTGTAGTTGTGGACAGTGCTATTTAAGTGCAATTTATTTTTCTGTTTTCTTCCTTTTGCTTTTGGCATGCTGTGACTTGGGCTGCAGAAGGTCTCCTAATTGTTCTTCTGCATCTTGCCTTCCTTTCTGGTGAATATAGATGCTGAATGTTGAATCCCAGCTCAGTTTGATATATATTTTGTATTTTCTTAAGACATGGAAGGAGGCCATTCAGCCATAAAGACTATATTGGCCCTCACAGCATTCCATCAATCCAATTTCCCCCATTTATTTCTACGTAACCCATTCTCACGTCCCTATTAACACCATTCTTGGTTCTCCTACCTAGTTTACGGTAGCCATCTTGCCATCTTTCTTTGGGATTCGCAAGGAAACTTGAGCATCCAGAGGAAACACATGGTCATTGGGAGAATGTGCAAATGCCACACAGCTGGCACCCAGGGACAGGATTGAACCTCGGCCGCTGGAATTGTGTAGCAGCAGCACTAACTGCTGTGCCATGTGCTTCCATTTCATCCACATCTGATCGCCACACAGCCACATTTTCCAGGTAGAGTAACTGGACAGCAACCAGAGAGATTTTGCCATAAGATTACCTGAAGTAAGCTAGGAAGTATGCACATCTGATCTCAATTCTTTTGTGTTTGTTTAAAGAAGATTGCATTGCCAAGACTTTGCATGCCTGTGAAACATGTTGAGGATGAGCCCTACACAGAGACTTGCCGACCTGTCTGACAGTTTGCATTAGAAGCCTTGAAACTGTTGTTGCTCAAAGCTGTACTGGACAGCTGAACAGGGTAGGAATCCACTGGTTCCCAAAACTGAGGATAATGGATTAAATAAGTGTGAAAGCCACAGCAGTTCCCGGTATTTGAACAGCATTGAGAAAAGTAGTTCAGAAGTGGCTTTTATAAACAATAGTCCTCAGCGTTGCAATTATTTTCTTTAAATCAACATCATTATTTCTGAGTGACCAGTTTATTCAAATTCTCTGCTTTTCTTCAGCCCCACAGTAACCCAATTACTTAAAAGAGCGTGGGAATTAACCAAGCCTGTATCAAGATGCTTCGTGTCCTGTTTTTATTTCATTTTTTGTATTTATAGTCCTTCCCTTAATATCCTGGCCAATTTAATTGTTAATGCTCTGTTCTTTAATTAAATGTATAAAGGATTGGAAATTTAAAGTCCATGAAAATAATCCAAAATGGCAGTTCAGTGAGGGACCTTTACCAGTTTATTCTGGTGCCATTTCCTTTTTCAACTTCATGCCAGCATTTGGGTGCTTGAGAAGACAACGCATACACTAGAGTAGGTTGCTCTTTCAGTGATTATAGATCTCAATGTCCCAGTTAAAGTGGTGGACACCAGAAGAGAGGTCCTGGATGGTTGGTGAAGATGGTTTGGGTGATTCCTGGGAAGGCACTGGGAATGTAATGGAACATCAGTGGAAGGAAGTTACCAGGGAGATAAATACCTGAAATGATACCTCAAGGACCTGACCTCAATGCCAAAAAAGGGTTAGGGAAGTCATTACATCTGGCCAAGATTTGTAGGAACAGCAACAAGTCCTACCAGCCAGGTAGTACATATTCACATTCAATCTTATCTTGAGTCTGGAGCACTAGGTTCTGGACACTACAGTCAGGCAAAATTTCAATCCACATCTACCCTGTCAAGCCCCATGGAAAAATTTGTATGTTCTCAATCACTCATTTTTCTAATCTCAGAAGAGTCTAGATCCAGTTTGCTTAATCTTTGCTCTTGCAAAAAGTCTACCATTCCCCAGATTCAATCTAGTGAACCATCATTGTACTCTTTTACAAGTATTTCCTTTCTTAAGTAGGAAAACCAGGCCTGTGGACAATATTGCAGGCAGGGTATTATTAGGGCCACATATAAATGGAGCAAGACGCCTCTACTTTTGTTCTCAGATCCTCTTCCAATGAAGGCCAGTACACCATTGGCTTTCCTTATTGCTCTTTGTATCTGCTTGTTAACTTTCAGTGATTCATGTACATGAACATCTAGTTCACTCCAAATACTAGTAGCCTTCAATCATTTATTTATTTTAAAAATTACACCTCTATCTGTTTTCTCTACCACAGTGGTTAACCTTCCATTTTCCATGTTATATTCCATATGCAATGTCCTTGCACATTCACTTAACTTCTCTTTATCCTCTTGTAGCCTCCCTGCATTCTTCTTCACAGTTCACACTAAAAGCCAGCTTTGTAGCATTGGCAAATTTGGAGATATTGCTCTTCATTCCCTCATTCAAATCATTAATATAGACTGTGAGAAGCTAGGGTCCTAGTGCTGATTCCTGTAGCAGCCCATTAATTGCAGCCTCCCATCTCAAAAGTGACTCCTTTATCCCTGCTCTTTATTTCCAGTCCATTAAATAATCCTCAATACATGCCAGTATATTAGCCCCATTACCCTGCAATCTAATAACCTCATATGGCACCTCATCGAGGTCCAAGTACATATCAACTGATTTGCCCTTCTCTATTCTGCCAGTTACAACCTTGGAAAAATTCAACAGATTTGCTACATAAGATTTCCTTTTCATAAATCCACGTTAATTCTGCCCAACCCTATTATTATTTTCTAAGTACCCTAGTACCAATTTCCTTAATAATAGGTTCCAGCATTTTCCCTGCAATTGATATCAGGCTAATTGGAGACTGACTGGCAAGCATGTTACATACACTCATTGCAGCTCACTTCGTCATACCTGTCCATCTCCTGCTAGAGAATATGAAATGGCCAAATGAATAATTATAGCAGTAGGAGTAGCAGTTAAGATCAAATAATGCATCTTCATCTGTTTAATATGTTGCTACAGCAAGGCTGTGGGACATGCCTGGCAGGCTAGACTCTACAAATAGAAACAGAAAATGAGCCAAAATGATAGGGAGAACTGGCCAATTTTGATACCACTTTAGATTCGCCCTCCTGTAGATACTCCCATTGTTCTACTCCACCTTCTCTGCTACTGAAAACTAGTATTCTCTCTCTCCTAGTTCTGATGAAAGGTCCTGGACCTGAAATGTTAACTGTTTCTATTGCCACAGATACTGCCTGACCAGTTGTGTGTTTCTAGCATTTTCTGTTTTTTATTTCAGATTTTCAGCATCTGCACTTTTGATTTTTATCGTGACTGAACGAGCAGCTAGTGAAGGAAGTTGTATTTCCACTTTGGATTGTTCTTGCAGTTGTTAGAGGACCCAAAGGGCAGTTAGCCTTGTTATCCGACAGAGCGCATGTTGAGGCATTTTCTTCTGTTGAGGCATTTTCTTCTGTTGAGGTGCAAAGTTCTGGTGCACTTCATGCATTGCAAACATTTTATAAAGTGTTGACCTCCAGTGAAAGCTGAAAAGAGTTCTCGGGGCTGCAGTGCAACAGGCTGTTTTGTGCTAGAGGTTGAGCATGCTTCAGTACAGTTGGATCTACGTTCAGAGGTGCAAGTGGAAAGCCTTTTTCAATGTCTTTGAAAGTAACAGGGTTGTGTCTTTGGCTCGACAGGGTAGATGTTGGGATGTTTTCACTTGTTGGAGAGCCTGGAACAAGTGGCTGGTCATTTAAAACTGAGTTTATCGTGACTTCTTCTCACAGAGGGTGGCGAACCTCTGAAGTTCTCTGCCCCAGCAGGTGGTGGAAGCTGGATCATTAGAAGTATTCAGAGTGGAGGTGGATAAATATTTGATAGATTGAGGAATAGAGGGGTATGGAGAAGTGGAACAGAAGCAGAGCTGAGGCCACCAGACATCAGCCATGGTCGTGTTAAATGCTGGGGCAGGCTTGAAGGATCTGATGACCCACTCCTGCTCCTATTTTCTTGTGTTCTTGTATCAAATGTTGCAATTCTGACCTGTGCATTGCAGATGGTGGAATGGCTTTAAAGAAATAAAGAAATGAGGCTGCTTACTGTGGCTCGAGCAGCAGCACACATCTCTTGTAGCCACAGTAATTAACTGCTTGGTCCGGGTCAGCTTCTAGTCTGTTGTGATCCTGGAATGTTGCTGTTGGTGAATGGGCAGTGATGGTAATATTCAACGTCAAGAAAAGTGGTGAGACTTTCACTACTAGTCAATGCCATTCACTCCTGTGGCACAATAGTGACTTGCCATTTATTATTCCTTCTAAATCTTGGCTAGGTCTTGCTGGATTTAGGATTGGTTTACCTCTGTGCTTTGAAACTGCTAGCCCTGAATTAATGGTCTGTACTCCCTGCCTGCATTTCTGGAGAAGGCTGCTGTTTGTTATTGCCAGCTGCCTTCTTCCTTCCTCTGCTGCTGTGCAATGAATATGGCCTTTGCCCTGATGGTTACCATTTTGCATTGGGTGCAGCAGACTACACAAAAGCATGTGATCTTCTCTGGAGAGTATTGCAAGGCACCTCACTTCTGTTCAAGACGGTAGATTTGACGTTCTGTCCTCTGTAGTCAAGAGCTCAGACTGGAGTGAGCTTCACGTGGGTCATAAAGTCAAAGTAGTAGGGAATTTGGCCCATTAAGTCTTCACTGGCTCTTTTGTAGAGCAATGCATTCTATGCCATAACCCTCCAACTATTTTTTCATCTTCACATATTTATCCACTTCCCATTATAATGCTGCAATGGAATCCGCACCCATTGCAAATTCAGGTTGTGTTCTGGATCACAACTGCTGGTGACACCTTGCCATTTTATGCCAGTGATTACATCTCTGCTCCTAGACTCCTCCGTTAATAGATAGTTTCTCTCTATTCTCTCTGTCAAAACCTGTCAAGATTTTGTACACTTCTATCAAATCTTCTCTTGATTTTCTTTACCCCAGATTCCAGTCTGTCCTCATAATTGAAATCCCTCATTCCTGAAGCCCTACTAGTAGATCTTTTCAGTGAATTTGATCACTCCCTTTACTTGCAGAAGCCTGCAGTCTGGGTGAATCTTGTACTCATTCTGCATTCTACCCAATCTTGTACCCACCCTTGAGTAGAGAGTGAATTCCTCTTGAGCAGAAAGCATCTATGGCATCCAGTCTGCAACTGTGGCTACTATTTGAGAGACACGCACATATCAGCTGCTATCAGCTAGCATGATTCATTGGTTAAGAGATTCAGGGTGACAGTGACCTTCATGGATATAAGGCTGGCACTTTGCCTCAAGAAGATGACAGAGCTCTGTCATCACTGACTTTAAAAACCATAACCTCTGCTTGCATGTTCTGTGGACAGGTCCAAGGTAGTAGCGTGGCTCCAGGAAGGCTCTTGGGTTTTAGGCATTCCTGCACAGAGCTTCTTTCCTCCCTGAGTCTCTCTGTGAGGAAGGCGTTGGTTTTGGCTTCCGTACTTTTTCTCCTTGTCGTGCCAGAAGTTCAGTGGAACCTTGAGTAAAATTTTGGTTGTTTTAAGCCAAAATTTGGCTTCTCCTCCAAAATGCCTTCCTACATTCAGAGACGCTGCAAATCTAACCTTCAATGAGTCCAATGAGCGTGTTTCAAGAGATCATTAATAAACCTTCAATTAATTGGTTGTCCTTTTTAAATGGCAAAAGTGAGGAGCTTTTCACTGTTGTTCTGATCTGGTTTTCTGCACACTCAGTTTGTTAATTTCATATTGGAGAAGAGATGTCAGTTGTGCATTGGACAAGGATTGAAATTACTCCTGTCTGCTCTGCATACAAGGCATATTTGTATGAGTTGAAATTCTCAAAAGGTACTATGTTCAATACAAGGTAAGCCGGGTCACATTTAAGCCAGATCTCAATCCAATGCTCTCTATGATTGAACTTGCGGTTCATTGTTGATTCATTTCTCCATTTGTATTATTGTTTTCATGCAATGCTTAATATTTTAATAACCCTATTCCAACACGGTTCCAGAATCAGTGTATGTTTAAAATTTGACAGTGTAACATTTTGGACTCTGCTTTCTTGATAATGTCAAAAAAAATCAATAATTATAAGAATACACAACCTGAATCATCACGAGTTCATCAGTTTCATTCAAACACTGGGTGTTGATTGCAGTAGAATTATTATGAAGGTTTTGTACACCCAGGAATATGCTGCACAGTTTGTAAATTAAACATTTATGGATGGGTTTGGCTACCAATTTGTTTCCATGATTTACTCAGTGATTTTTTTTATATACATTTTCCTTTTTCAGTGTCTCATATGTTTACATAGTCGGGACACTTCAGGAGAAATAGAAGAATTAAGTCATGGGCCTCATTTTGTTCAGCAAAAATGTAGTGCAACAAATGAAAGTAAAGAAAAAAAATATTTACCCATCAGATATTAATGACTTTCTTTGAGTGCCTGCAGATTGTATTGTGGAACAGAACTAACACGAGAAAGATGCCCTACTTATGCTTCTGTTTGGAAGGTAAAATCAGTATCATTAAAAACAATACAAAAAGAAACCAATATTTAGCATAACTGATGATCTCAGGACGTCTCAAAGGGTCCAATGGATAGTGAAAAGTGGTTAAAAAGCTGGCTGCTGTTTTCTTTGCTTCAAAGGCGTTGGATTTTGATCTTGTGAATTGTATTACTCTCTCCTTAAGCTTCGATAGCAATTTAAAAACTGAGTCTCCAGTGTTTTTGACTCAAATGTGGTCTAATTTGAACTTGTTATATTGTGTTATTAATGGAGGCATACAGGATTGAAATGATAAAATAAGAGTAATTGGGAAAAGCTAGGAGAAATCTAGTCCACTGGAGTTTAACGCCTTTAGCGTTGCATCCATTTGTCTTTTCTGATGAAAGGCCATTGACCTGAAGCACTAATTCCTTTCTTTGCCTGACCTGCTGAGTATTTCTTGCATGTTGTTTTCATTTCCAGTTAACTATTTGGATTCTGTGTAATGGCCAGAATCACCAAATGGATTTCAATTCATTATGTTAAAATTAAACCTCAATTATACTGTTTATATCCTGTAGTATATTGGGAAGTGATCCACTTGCCATCATTGTAGATCTGAAGAGTGCTGCATTAAATAATCACCAAGAGATCACCATGTGTTAATTCTTTTATTGAAGGCCAGCAGATAACTGCCATGTGTGCTTGCCTTGCATCATGAGTAATTACATCATTAACACTGTCAGTTACAACAAAATAGCTAAATGATTGTATACGAAGGAACAATTTTACAGTTCCTTAAAAATGTGGAACGTAAACATTATAGCATCTGATAATGTTAAGATTATGTGGAAGTAACAAAGGGATTTTGCCAAAAGCAATAAGGATTTGATATATAAACCGAATTTATTCTGAATTAATCAAATTGGATGGCACACCATAAAATAACTGGAAGTGTACACAGGCACCCCAAACTGATAGAGTTTGATGATTGTATTAAGTAGTTTCAGACACATGTTATGGATCACGAAATATGGCAGTGATTCAAACCAAAACATTGTGTTGCTATGCAACAGTATTGCAAAGCTGATTGCTGTCTCCTGTTTTGCTGCACTTGGTTCGCTGCTCATTTGCTTCCTTTTGTGCCGGTTAAGCACAAGCATAATTTTCTGAAACTTTGGTCTTCTTGCTCTGATGCTCTTATCCCTTGGTCTCGTTTCTGTGCTTCATAGATATTGATTGATTGTTGACTTATTTCTACATTTTGCTATAAAATGGAATTGGGCTTTGGCTAGATTGCATGGATTTTATTGTTTGTGGTTTCTGCATCTGGTGATTTATATTTCATTCCACTGTACACCAAACTCAGTGAAAGTGAATCCCTTCAGGTGTCTTAAAGTAGCATCTTGTACTTTTTCTTTAATTTTTGCATTCTTTTATTTTCCTTCCAATTGTGGTGAAAAATTTGAGCAATCTAAACCCACGCTTGGTCATGAACAGATACTTGTAGGTGGTCTAAGTCTTTAAACCTGCACTGGCATTGTGCTGGGAGCTGTCTTTTCTTTTTAAAGTAGTCACGTTTCTTGACTCTTGTGATAGCTTGAAATAAAGAACACATGTAGTGTGTACAAGGAAACCAAAGTATGGTCATTAAGATCAATTGTTGCCACTATACAACAGCTTGCATTTATGTCATGCCTTTTACTTAGAAAAGTGCCTCAAGATGCTTCAGAAGAGAAAATGAGTGTGTGCCAAGTCTTTGCGGGAATGTTAGGAGAGCTGGCCAAAAGTTTGATTGCAGTGAAATATTTAGAAAAGGCTTTGATGGATGTGGAGGAAGTTCCAAATAACAGAGCAAAAATGGCTGAAGGCGCCACTATTGAGTGGAGAGAGGAAAAGATCTGCAGAAAGCCCGAGTTTGAGAAACCTGGAGGACACCAAGACAGATGTAATACTGGACAAGGTTCTACAGATGGGGTGTAGTGAGGTTGTGGATGGAGTTATGGAAGAAGCTGGGGATTTCAAGTTCATTCTGGCAAGTATAGTCATGGGAACTTTTGTATGGAAGATATTGAAGATGGCTTTCATAGGCAGTTTGGACTGTGGTGGTTGAGAGATCAGTTTAGAAGGAATTGGGGAAATATAATCCCAATTGGTGATCACAGGGGTCTTGGTAGAGATAAATGCAAGCAATATTGTTTGGAAAGGAAGAGGGAGAATACCTGAGCAAACAAAATTAAGAATGACTTGACTAATGGGGTCAAGAAAGTTGGAAAAAGCACTGAGGCAAGGGAAGAGATTACCAGGTAAATGGTAGATTTAGGATGAATAAGAGATTGTATATTTCCAATTGGTAGACCTGAGGAGATGTACCTTACAAATGTTGTAGATGATATCAGGCACTGATACAAAGATCTCCCTGCACTCTTCTTGCTTGGTATGTTGGTGGGTGGGGTCTGTGGAAATGGGAGTTCAAGGAGATGTTGTAGGGAAACTAATGGGTAGTTCTTGAGTTGTGAATGAAAATGAGGTGGCTGGTGAACTCCAATCCTGGGACCTTCACAGTTACTCACTGCATCAGCTGAAGTATTGGAAGTCTTTTTTTTCCCCAGTCAGCAAAACTTAGGCTATGACCAGAGTAGAACCATAAAAATTGCTGGTGCTTGAGGCAAATCTCCCAATTTATCCCAGTAACACAAGAGTTGCCGCAGCTGCGCTCCAGCATGCTGTATTAATCCAAAAAGCCCACACAGAGTAGCCAATTATGCCCATGGAAACTTTCCCAGACGATGTCATCACTTGGAATCCTATTACATGCACAGAGTTGTTTAAAGATTTGAACATTGGATTGCTGAGCCAAGCTTTCTGGAGCACATATTTAGCTTCTCAAAATCTGCAATGTGTTCACTTCTACTCATCTCTCCATGTTTTCATGAACCACCATGAGATACTTGTCATTGTTGTAGGTAACGTGGCTCTGCCCTATTGCACGACACAAGCAGGAGCTGGGGCTGCACTAAGAGTTTAATCTTCGCAACATACAGCGGCTGGAGTGAACTTTCGAACCCTCAGCTGTGTCAGCAAACCACCACCCAATTTTTCCTCAAATGGAAGCAGCAACTCGAGACCAGATGAAAGTTAGAGAAAAGTTAGTTTGCTGATTTATTGAATTTGAATAATATTTATGTAATATGGTTTAATCCATACGTAAAGTAATAACAAAGGCAGCTTTAACATATTGCATCTATGTGACTTAGATTTGAGATGCAATTGCCTTGAGGCCTTGGTTGGACAAGACTATGCAGATACTCCTTCCTACGTCTCATTATATAAAGATTAATGTGGCATTCTTGATCATTTCCCTGGGAACTCATTAGCCCAGAAATGAAAACGTTTCAAAATTGTACTGTTTATGCATCTTTAAGAAATTAAATTACTTAAGTGCTTTAGTGTTGAAATTAACTATCATTGCCACCTGCAATACCCTTCAGGTTCTCTGTAGAATGGGCCTGCAGTGAGATGACCATGATGTGTATTATACATTTTTCTAATTGATTTTAATTCCTTTACCCTCTTCTCTGACACTCCCTTCTTATTTTGGGTATCCTGTATGTTATTAGCCATTGGGCCTGTCTTTCTGATTTTAAAAAAAAAATGCATGGGTTGGACCCGTTGGGATGGTGACCCATGGCAACCTTCAGAGTCCAGGGCAGTACTGTCTTTGTTCCCTTGCAGGCATGCTGGATGTCCGGTCCTGTGATTGATAGAACACTTCTCTGATACCGTGGCTGTTCGACTAGCAAAAAAAGTTACTGTTTGTAAAGTGAATTTGCAAATGAGCGTCTTCCCTTATGTCCTAGACAATAATGATACATCATTAAAAACAGATTATCTACTCATTATCATATTTCTGTTGGTAAGGGCTTAGAATGCACTAAGTTGACTGCCACAATTCCTAGACAACAAGTGACAACATCTCAAAAAGCACTTTGACTATAACATTTTAGGATAGCTTGACATGTTCAAAAATGCAACGTAAATGCAAGGTTTTCCTTTTTTTTGATGATCTCTGAAATAAATATACCACATATGGTTCTAATTGTTAGTTTTGCTTTGGAGTAAACTCATCATAATAGTTAGTGATCCTGCAGCCACAGCTGGCTGAGTCTTATATTAGTCCCAGTGCTGTTTGAGGTAAGCCTTTCCTTGAGAGCCATGAAAGTGATTTAGAGAGAGTAAAGCTTGTAAATATTTTACCAGTTAAATATTATATAATAGTAATTAAACTCTTGTTCCAGAGACTTCATGTCACTATAACCAAAAGTAATCCAAAGACCTAGCCAGACTATCCATGCAGGAATGTTAGCTCTCCCCAGTTGTGATGGTTATCAGAACGGTTACATATTTCCATTAACATTCACCCTAAATGTTAATTCAGCTGCAGATTGGGGAGTTGAGGGGCACAATTGGTTTCTATTAAGAGTTAACCTTCGTGTGTTGCCAGAAAAGCTTTTGCAGTAAAATATTCCAATCTTCTTTCCAGAGTAACACCTAGTAAATCCCTGAGAAATCAGACTTTATGAAAATAGTGTTGTTCTTGCTTTTTTTTTCACCCCCCTCCATCTCCTTTATTATCCCTTGTTCCTCTCTGAATAAGTTCCAGATTTATCCTGGTGACACTAAAGTTTATTTCAGTAACAGCTGCTCACCAGTGTTCTGTAGTAATCCAAAACGTCCACGCAGAATTCCAGTGACAAAGCTGCACGCAGCTCTTCTTCTGCCTGTGGAATGCTTCCCAGACAATGGAGTCCAGCTACTTGTTCAGGGATATTTAAACACTAAATTGCTGAACCAGACTTGCAGGAGAACGTTGCAACAAGCAATCTGCTGAAGGAACTCAGAGGGTCGAGCAGCATCTGTGGGGGAAAGGAACTGTCGACATTTTGGATGGAAACCTTGCATCAGGACTGCTCCCCCTCCATTATAGGAATATGTTGCTTGTTTGCATGTGACTTTACAGTGACCAAGTGCACTCTAGTATCTTGCCCAAGGGTCCATGCTTCATTAGTGTCCTGTGACCGGGAGTGTCAGAAAGCTATTCAACCACAGGAGTCTTCCTAGCCCAGCCCAATTACACTCTCATTCAGTGTCATTTTCAAAGGAATTCTTGATGAATATCTGTCAATAATAGAAAAAATCTTTGTAGAATCATTAATGCAGCAGAATTACCCAAGATGGGTTATATGTGAGTTATCAGGCGATGAGCAACATCATTTTTAATTTTTACCTTCCCATGTGCTAGCCTTGCAGAAGCCAATAACAGTTCTCCTACTGACACCCCTGCTGAGGTTAGCTCACTCAGCAAAGCCTTGAGATTTAACCAAAGACCTCCAGTTTCGGTTAATTACTTCCTAATTTACCATCTGAGATGATGAAGTTAAAAGAAAGATACTTGTGATTATAGTTTTAGATTTCTTGGGTGAGTGATCTTGTGTGAGAGATTTGAAGGGAAGTGTGCTGTGCTGAAAAACAACTGGTTGTGCATTTATTGATGAGCTCTCATTATTAGTATCATGCAGCTACAAGCTCCAACTGTCTGTTGCTATCTTCCTTTTGGTGTTTCTTTCACTGTACATACATATTGGAACATGCGTTTAACCCCGTGTTAATTTACAGAGGCAAGACAGCAAAAATGCATACATAAGAGTTGAGCATCTCAACATCTTGAGATGGCAGACATCCCAAAAAGACACTAGGTTCTCACGCTTCCACCCAGGAACCTTAGTCCAGCTTTCCATTTATGGAGACATCCTGATATCAATTATATTGCCTATCAAATATGAATTTGAAGTAATTATGGCGATTCAGTAGAAGTTCCCAGCAATATTATTGTAAAGCTTTGGCAAAGGCCACTGAGTCAGTTTCTGTTGGCTTGTGAATCCTGCTTTGTGCCTGGGATTTACAGAAAGTGACAGAGTCCAAAAGAAGTAAAGAACCAGAGCCAAACAGGTCATAACAGGACTGGAAATAAAATTACATGGAACATAGAACATTACAGCACAGAACAGGCCCTTTGGCCCACAATGTTGTGCCAACATAGCTATTCCCTCCTACCTACAGAATGCCCATATCCCTCTATTTTCCTCTCATTCATGTGCCCATCCAAGACCCTCTTAAAAGCCGCCAATGAATTTGCCTCCACCACCCTATCAGGCAATGCATTCCAGGCATCCACCACTCTCTGAGTTTTTAAAAAAAAGCATACCCCTCACGTCTGTTCTGAACCTACACCCTCTCACCTTAAATGCATGCCCTCTCGTATTGGATCGCTCAATAATGGGAAAAATATATTGGTTGTCCACCCTATCTATGCCCCTCATAATTTGATACACTTCCACCAGATCACCCCTCAGCCTCTGCCGCTCCAGAGAAAAGAGCCCAAGTTTGTCCAGCCTCTCCTGATAGCACATGCCCTCTAATCCAGGCAGCATCCTAGTAAACCTCCTTTGCACCCTCTCTAAAGCCTCAACATCCTTCCTATGGTGAGGTGGCCAGAATTGCACGCAATACTCTAAGTGAGTCCTAACCAGAGTTCTATAGAGATGCATCATAACTTCTTGACTCCTATATACTCAATACCTTGATTTAATAAATGCAATAATTCCATAAGTCTTCTTAACCACCCTGTCTACCTGTGTAGCCACTTTCAATGAGCCATGGACTTGCACCCCAAGGTCTCTGCTCCTCAACACTGTTAAGGGTCTTGCCCTTAAGAATGTACTGCCTCTTGACATTAGTCCTACCAAGGTGCAACACCTCACATTTATCTGGGTTAAACTCCATCTGCCATTTCTCTGCCCACATCTGCAACTGATGTATATCACGCTGTATCTGTCGCCAGTCTTCTACACTATTCACAACTCCACCAATCTTGGTATTGTCTGCAAACTTACTAACCCACTCATCAACATACTCATCCAGGCCATTTATGTACGTCACAAACAGCAGAGGTCCCAGTACAGATCCCTGCAGAACACTACTACTCACAGGCCTCCAGCCCAAATAAGTCCCTTCAACTACCACCCTCTGTCTTCTACAGGCAAGCCAGTTCTGGATCCATACAGCCAATTCTCCACTGACCCCATGCATCCAAACTTTCTCGATTAACCTATTATGTGGGACCTTGTCAAATGCCTAACTGAAGTCCATATAGATGACATCCACAGCTCTACCTTCATCAATCTCTTTCGTCACCCTGTCAAAAAACTCAACCAGGTTAGCAAGACACGACTTGCCCCGCACAAAGCCATGTTGGCTTTCCCTAATCAAGCCATTGGATTCCAGATGCTCGGATATTCTATCTCTAAGAATTTTCTCCAGCAATTTCCCTGCAACTGACGTGAGACTCACCAGTCTATAGTTCCCCGGATTTTCCCTTGTTCCTTTCTTAAATAGAGGAACAACATTAGCCACTCGCCAGTCCTCCGGGACCCCACCCGTGGTCAAAAAGGACACAAAGATACTGGTCAATGCCCCAGCAATTTCCTTTCTTGCCTCCCTCAGTAACCTGGGGTATATCCCATCGGGCCCCGGGGACTTATCCACCTTAATACTGTTTAGGAGATCGAACACTACCTCCTCCTTGACCGCTAAATGCCCTAACGTGTTTCCGCCCTCAGTTCCAATTTCTGCGTCCTGCATGTCCCTTTCCTGGGTAAATACTGAAGAGAAATACTCATTTAGAACCTCACCCACATCCTCTGCATCCAAAGTGGACCTACCCTTTCCCTCGTTATCCTCTTATTTCTGACATAGGTATAGAATGCCTTTGGATTCTCTTTAATCCTACTTGCTAAGGACTTTTCATGGCCCCTCCTGGCTTCCCTAATTCTTTTCTTGAGTTCATTTCTAGCTTCTCTATAGTCCTCACGTGCTCTGTCTGATCCTAACTTCCGAAGATCTAAATACTTGTCCTTTTTTTTTTGTTGTTCAGAATTGTTCAGAAGTAGGACGTGGCTAGGAAAAGAACAGCTTGGTGATAGAAATATCTGACTGAAGCTTTGTGAGTTGTGAATAGGTGTTTGATGGATCCCTTGTGCCCACAGTGGTAAATCTGCAAAAATAGCAACTCTGGTGCAACTGTTTGTAGTTCTAAGAAAACATGTTGTCTCAAATTTTCCTGGAAAGCAAATACTTTGAGATAGCATAATTTGCATTGGTTTCTGTGCCAATTTCCAGAGGAATTCACTTGATTACATTATGATGTAAAAACTGGTATGAAATGATTGGGAATGCAAATCTGTTTAGATAAAGTAATTTAGAAGCTATTTAAAAATTTTACATTCTGAATAAGAGACAATAGCTTACTGCACTGGAAATTCTTCCACAGTGGGAAAGGCATGTTGAACTGGCAGTGGGTTTTGGGCCGACACGTCTGTTTTGTGAGAGGTGGGCAGGTATGGTAGTGTAGCGGTTAGTGTAACGCTTTACAGCGCCAGTGACCCGGGTTCAATTCTAGCTGCTGTCTGTGAGGAGTTTGTACATTCTCCCCGTGTCTGCTTGTGTTCCCTCCAGGTGCTCTGGTTTCCTCCCACTTTCCAAAAGACGTACAGGTTAGGAAGTTGTGGGCTTGCTTTGTTGGTGCCGGAAGTGTGGCGACACTTGCGGGCTGCCCCCAGAACACTATGCAAAGGATGCATCTCACTGTGTTTCAATGTACATGTGACTAATAAAGATATCTTATATAAAAAAAAGAAATGCCATTGAACACATGTTGGAGAGGGACCTGCAGTGGTGAGAGAGTTGGACCATTGGTCAAGGGAGGGAGCCTTGGAACCAGGATGATCAGGTTTTGTCAGGGAAGGATTGGGATTCTGATTGCTTGGAGGTGCGTCAGGATGAGATCTAGTGATGTGGGTGAAATCAGCCTGGGGGATGGTAGTGAAGACTTGAGGGAAAAACCAACGAGGATGAGGTCATAGTGGTCCACCCTCTTGAACCTAGTCTCTCAGGACCTTTGGGGACTGTTGCAAAAGATGGAGTAAATATCTTGCAGTGATTATTTTTCCAGTTAAATTTTATCATGCAGCATGTGTAAGCAATTTACAGCGTGATGGGACTTCTAGGCTATTATGCGTATATATATTACTACTTAGTGGACTGTCTTGTAAAAATCCGCTAACTTGAATGTGTGGAGTGTGAAATGAAGCACTAACATTCCTCCAGAGCACCAGTGCTCATCTTTTAGTGGTCCAGTTAGAACAGTGAAAGCTTTCATAATAAGGCTTTGGTTAAATTGTGTTAAATCAGAGTTACAGTAAAACTCTGATAATCCAGCACACTCAGGACTTCGATGGTACGGAATTGGTAGATTTTCAAGACTATTCGATGTTATTTCTACTATTAACACAATACATTTTAATTCATCTTTTTTAGATGTTGTGCAGTATTATCATAAATTTTCCAGTGAATCCGGTAAGTTGAAAGGGAGCCCTGGTGAGTGGGAATTGGGGCCCCAGTGAGTGGGAAGGGAGCATGGGGACCGGGGCCCTGGAGAGTGAAAAGGCCAACATCACCTGGTGAGCCAGATGCTGAATCACGGGTATTTCTGAATATCCAGATAGTGGATTATCAGTATTTATTTACTCAGTGGAGATCCCTAACATCCTAACATGGGCAATAGTGAGTAACCTATTTCTCATTTAGCATTACGTGATCAGCTGATTGGGTTCATTTGCAAAGATTAAGTTGCATACTTTTCCCTGGTTGTCAAATTTGGGCAGATTCCTACACTTCTGTCAAAAAGCCCTTGTTGACAACATTAAAACCTGATGTTCTATTCAGAATGACTTTATGCCAGATATACAACTTCAGACTCCTAAACCCTCTTGGAGGATGAATAAAATACTCTTTCTGTGAGGAATGGCCAAAGAAGCTTTGATGAATCAGATCTCGAGTGTGCAGAATCTTGATAGAAATAGCCCAGCTATACCACTAGATCAGTTGTAGGGTATTTTGTTAGGGTATTTATAATGCAATAAATCTATTCTGATCTCCCAGATAGATAACCCTTGGTGCTGTGGTGATCTTAAAACTCCTTCAGTTCTGCAGTGGCAATTCTATGCTCAGAAATAGGACTACAGAGTTTTTTTTAACTACTGTGAAGTAAAACCTGTTAAATTTGCAAAGGGTGTGCAGTTTCTGGTGAATCACAGCAAAAGATTTTTTTAGTTATTTTGTGTGGAAGCAGTTAAGTGGTCAGCTCCCCGTTGGATGACTTGCCTGCTTTCTCAGAGGAAGGCTGCAGTGCACTGTAATGCTGAGTAGTACCAAGACAAGCTGAGGAAATCAAAAAATATGCTCTGTGGCTCCGGAAAAGGAAATCCTTCAGGATTTTCTTTTGAATGGAAAGTTGCCTTGTGTGGTCTTGGCCCTATGACATGGCACGTTTGCATCTCAAGCTCAGATTGTTAAAATTCTGTCATGGCAACAGGATGCGTGGTTTCTATGAAGTGTCTCACAGAACCTCCAGTGTGAAACCCTTTTGCTCCATAATCATTTGCAAGATTTGGGCCACACCAAAGGATGTAGGATGTGAATCAGATTTTTCAGATAATTGCATAACTCATCTGTTTGAGCGCCTAAGTATCCGCAGCTGCAGATATTTAGATTTCTGGCCATCTGACAAGGCTTTCCGTTGAATGGATAGGCTCTTCAGTCTGTGGCAACATTGACCTAAGCGCATATATATTTAGGTGATTATTATGCTTGCATTTGTATAATGCCATAACCACCCTGGACATTTAACTTTAGAGCTGTCTTTGGAGCCATCTGAGTTCTTGTGGTCTTCAGTTTGTTTTGTCTGTTGGATAAGGAGCAATGGGAACTGCACCAAGATTTTTGTTGGAGAGCTGTACATTTTGCTGGAATACAGTTATTATTGTAGTTGCAGTTAATGTAGCTCTAAAAACTTTTTTCAGATTGGTTTTATTTTGTAAAATTTTAGGACTCCTAAGGGATAAGTTTCAAAAGCAAGATTATATTCATCAGGTTGAAGATGTAAATGAATACTTTTTCAGGCACTCAATATTAAGCATTCATAAGTCAATTATTCTGAGTGCAAGGAATGAACAGTACCAAATAAGCCAGGATGTCAGCCAGCAGTCAAACTTTACAGTGGCAGAAAAAAAGTTCTTTGCAAACTACAGGCTCAAAAATGCAGGATGCAGAAGAGTTATTCTGTTTGATGGTTTCATTCAGTCTTCCCATTACTACTCCATCATTATGCAAACATTAATTATAGCAAGATTGATCTAAGCATTAGCTTGTACATTGCAGTATAGAATAAAACAGGACACTGAATAAAGATTTATCATGGAACCATAGAACAGAATCTTGGATTCATTTGTAGCACAGAAGGAAGCCCATCTATCGGTGTTATAGAGCAATCCGGTCAGTCCCATTTCCCTGCTCTTTTCCCATAATCCTGCAAATTATTTAACCTCAAGTTCTTATCCAATTTGACAGCTGTGTTTAACTTTTGCTTCCTGCATCTTTACGGATAGTGAGTTCCAGATCCCAACCCCTTTCCCTGCTATGTTCACTGGCTCTTGCTACTACACTTGCCTTGTCTCCAGAGCTCCTTATCCCCTTGCTGCCACCATCCCTGCTCGTTTCAAAAGTGATCACGTCTCCCTCTGGTTAATGAGGTGACAAAGTTATTGACCTGAGCAATAAATATGTTTGTCTCCCCACATATGCTGTTTTTATTTCAGATTTCCAGCATCTGCAGATTTTTGTTTTTGGGTTAAATACTTATTTTGTTGGCTATCTTATTGTTAATGAGAAGGTTTCACTTTCTTGTTTGACTGCTCTCTTACCAGATTATCATTAAGGGAACTTCTTACAGTAATATTTTGTGTTGGTAATCATTTACTTATTCCAGTTTTTCGTCCCTCACCGTCTTTGGAACAAATTTTGCATGTCTATCATCACCCAAAGGAAGTACTACTTTCAATTGTTGAGATTTGTTGAGCTCAGTTTTCCTCTTCACTTGTTGCTTCATTTGGGGTAATTAGTACTCTTCCTGTCAGCCTAGACCATTCAATTAATACAACAGAGGCATGAATATTATAGTTGCTTTAATATATGAAACAGTCCCTGAAAATTTGCCGTGTGCGGCAGTGGGTGTCAAATCAAAATGTCTTCACAATACTGAAACAAGGATGAGATTGTTTTAAATAGGTCAGCTCACCAGCTCTGACTTACACATGATGGCAAAAAGTATTTATTGGCAACAACTGTGACTTACTGTAACTTTAATCTCTAGTAAGTAGAAATGTGCTTCTGCCTGCCAGCATTTCTCGGTTTCATGAAGTAAACTAAGACCACCACACCAAACAAGACCATACTAGTAGATTAGTTCCTGGAATGCTGGATTTACTTTGCTGTATGCCAGCCACAGCCCTGAAAAACTTGTTGATGCATGATTTTTTTGTAATGAAAAGCATTTGAAGAGTACAGTTGAGATTCGCACTTTGTGCATTTTCAACTGCTGGACATTTGCATCTTTTTGTTTGATTAGACCACTCATATAAACTTGTTGTCTTTCTGTTTGGTTTCAGAAATACATTGGCAGCGTGTAAATTTGCTTTAGCTAGTGTCAAAGCCACCTTGACCAGAGTGCACCAAACAGACATTTATTCCTGATGGTTTTGACATTATGGTAGTGTTGATGCATATGCAGAGCTAAAAACTCAGTTTGATTCCACAAATTTATTTTTCTGTTTAACTCCGTAAGCAAAAGTTTATTGTTATAGAAGAGGCATGTTATTTGTTGTGCAGCCTTTATACTTTTTATTTTAAATGAGCAATTGCACATGAGGAATATGCCAGTTAATTTAGCTTGGCTGAAATTTGTCAAAGTGGCACCAGCTGGCTAATTCCAAAGTGCTGCCTATGCAGTTGAGTCATATTAGCTGTGACACAGAGGTCTGTTCATCCCTGCTGGTTATTTTATTAAAACTATAAATATGCACTATTTAAAAAAAAATAAACATTGGAATGAAACATTTCTAAGGTTATGTGTGACTTTGCCAATTGGAGTGATTGCTGTGAAAATGCTATGTATTATAGATTTCCCTTGCATTTGTCTTTGCCAGTTTTATTCTGCTCTTTTCTCTCTAGAGAGTGCTGGCTGCTGCCCGAATACAGTTCCATGAGCACTGGTTTCTCTCAAGTACATCGCCAAGTAGCTGCCTGTAATCTGTTAGCAGACACACTGAGTATTGGTAACAATTCAGTGGTGGAGAAAACCTGATCTAATCCCAGTTCTGTTCATTCCCCTACATCCACAAGTGAACTTTCCAGTATGAGTCACTGGGAATCAAACAGGAGAAGGGATCATTGCTAACTTTTTCCCACTGCTTGCTTCAGAGACCCAAGGATCACTTGCATTGTCTGAAGTGCTGCTTCTGTTTATTCTTAATTGTGAAAATGAATGCTTTAATGAACTCTGGTCTGAAGCTAGAAATTGTTCAATGAAGTTTTCAAGTAGAGGACGGGGGAAAAAAATTGAGATTGGTTTGTTTCTGTGGAGGTGAGTGTTTGTCCACAGAACACTTCGGAAGCACCTGGCAGGTTAGTCAGCATCTGTGTCGCAAATAAATTGGTCAATGTTTCGGGTATAACCCATCTGAATCATCATCATAATACTTTGAAAAAGGTTTAGATTGTTTTAATTAGATCAACTTCATCAGTTCAGACTTAAAAATTACACATGACATAAGCATCTCCAAAAACCATCACTCCCTCAAGGATGCATGGAAGAGAGCTGATAGGTACGCAGACGTTCATTAAGGAGATGAAGAGGCAACTGTGTTGTGTTGCAAATTGATCTCCAAGTATCCCCTCAAGGAACTATGTATCACTGTTTCCCTCTACATCACATCCCTCCACAACTATCTCTCCTCTCACTGTTAGAGGCCATGTGTTTTGTTATTTTTCCCCATAAATGCCTCTACAACTACACAACCTGCTTAAAATCCACCTTCATAACCAAGCTTTTAGCCTTTTGAGTTCAGTATCCTTTATTCTGATTGTGTTTCGGGGAGTGCACGCCTGTCTCACCAGAGGGGGTGGCATGTGGTTCATTGGCAGGAGTAAGTAGACCTTGGACACATTAACTTTGACTGCAGTCCACATGAAGTCTCATAGCATTAGGTCAAACGTAAGTAAGAAAACCTGCTCCCGATAACCACCTACCATCCTTCTTTCCTCAGCTGATGAATCAGTGCTCTTCCATGATGAACATCACTTGAAGGAATGCTTTACATAGCAAGGAGACAGAATGTGCTCTGGGACTGGGTCTGCAGTGGGAAATGAGGGATAGACCTACTTGACCTCGTCCTCACTACTTTTAACTGTGGCAGATCCATGATAATGTTGGTAGAGGTTACCACGGCACAATCTTTTGTGGAAGCAAAGTCCTTTGTTCACACCAAAGACACCCCTGTTGTGTGGGGTGGCACTATAATCATGCTGAATAGGGTAGACTCCAATCTGACAGCTCAAGGCTGCGTATCCATGAAGGGCTGCGGACCATCGATAACTGGAGGAATATACACTACCACAATCTGTGACTTCAGATCCTGGCATTGAGCATAGAGGCAAACAGCAAGGACTGGGCCCTTTGGCCCATTGTGTCCATGCCAACCTTTTTGCCCCTATATAGTAATTCCATTTGCCTGCATTAGGACTGAATCCTTCACTCCAACAACACTATCAGGCTTGGGGGATTAACCCTGGTTCAATGAAGAGTGCAGGAGGGCTTGTTGGGAACAGCAAGGCAATCTCTGAAAGTGAGGTGGCAACCTAGTGAAACTGTAACACAGGACAACATATGTGCTGAACAATGGACAGTCTATGTTTTGGATTGAGGCCCTTCATCTGGACTCAGTCAAATGTTGCCTTGGTATTAAGTGCAGTCAATTTCACCTCGCTCCTGAAATTCATCTCTTTGTCCAAGTGTGAATCAAGGCTGCAATGAGGTTTGGAACCTAGCGGTGAGTAAGTATCATTTAATAGCACTGTTACTGACGCCTTTCTTTTTTGTTGATGACTAAAGGAATGGTGATGGTGCAGTGATTAAATGGATTGGATTTTTCTTGCCTTTTGGAGAGATTTCTTAGGGCATTATTGTTTGTTAAATTAAATGGCAGTCTTGCAGGACATGGGAGCTATATGGAAAACTGTTCACATTTAACTGTGGGTTTTGTTTTACTATTGTTGTTGTCAACTTCCAGCAAAGTGCAAGACAACAGGATTTATTTCCTGTGATTCAGGCTCAGCAGGGAGCACCTGGGTCAGTGGCTGTTTGTTTATTCCTCCAGAGTGCAGTGATATGATGTGTAAAAAAAAACTTGTGTTACCAATGACCTATGCCACTGGGATGATGTTTTTATTACCTCTTTAAGCAATGCATTCTGCTATTGATCAGAATCTGAGTGTTGTGCTCCTGAAGCCTTGTGGTTTGATCACTTGTTTGACATTATTTATGCAAATGAATGCATAAATAATTTTCTAAACATACGGAGGTCTCTGTGACAGTGGTTCAGCACTATTTTACCGTATTAGGGATCATAAGTAAGCACGGATGCCGAGAGTTAAATGGTTTATCAATTAATTAGATACTTTGTGTTTTAGGTGATCGAATTATTGGTTTTAGTCATTGCAAACAATATAGAACTCCAGCAGAACTATCAGGTTGATTTTTCAAGTCTTGCTGTATCTCAGTTAGATAATGTGCATATTCTCTGCTAATTTGAAACGTGTGAACTTGAAAATCTTTTGGGGGAATACCTAATTAAAGTTATGTTTAGCATTAGTATACAAGTTTCAGGGATGTCATCGCATAAAAATTTCAAATTTTGATGTATAGATGTGCATAACCCATCCCAGCTTTTTGTTCTGTACTGAGCTGGAAGTATTCCATTGGGATTGAAGTTGGCATGAAATAAAGAATAAGTAATTATTCACTTTCCTAAATATACAGTGCCTAAATACACAGTAGCTACTTATTGCCTTATCAAGATTTAAAAAGTTATCATCAGAAAATATGTTACTCTTTCACTGTTGGTAGCTCAAATCAGCATCAGGTACTTCCGGGACACCGTGAGGCATCCCTGTTGAGAAGTAGACTCAAATTCCTTTTGCTCTGACATGGTCTTATTAGCAAGCTTGAGATTTGTTTTTAAGTATATCATTCATTTTCTGGGAGCTGGGGGTCGCTTGCAAGTTCAGAATTCAGTCCATCCGCAATTGTGCTTAAGATGATGGTGGTGAGCTGCTGCCTTTAACAGCAGTCCTTCTGGTGAAGGTACTCCCACAGTGCCGTTGGGTAGGAAGATCAGGATGATGAAGGACCGGCAGTATAATTCCAAGGGATGATGAAGTTCCACTTTGAGAGGAACCTGCAGATAAAGGTGTTCCCATACAGCTGCTGCTCGTTCTTGGTGATAGAGGTCATGGGTTTGGGGGGGTGGGGGGGGTGGCGCTGCCAGAATAGCCTGGTGCAAATAATTGCAGTTCATCTCTAAATACTACATAGAGCAGCCACTGTGTACCAGTGCTGAAGGGAATGAATGCTTAGGTTGTTGGGTAGGCTGTCGGTCAAGCAGGCTGCTTTGTTCTGGATGGTGTCAAATGTGTTGAGTGTTATTTGAGCTGCATTCAACCAGTCCAGTGGAGAGTATTCCATCACACCCTTGACTGTGCTTTGTATATGGTGGAAGGAGGTGAGTCACTTGCCTCAAGATACCTAACCTCTGAACCACACTTATGGCCGTCATATTTATGTGGCTGGTCTATTGTGTTTCTGGTCAATGGTCAACCCCCTGGCCCCACTCCCTCCTACCCCAGGATGATAATGGTGGGGGGCATTTTGTGTTAATATTTTCCACTTTGCAGTTCGTTATCCTTATGGCGTTGCTGAATGAAATGAGCACTTTAGCATCATTTCCACAATGTGACTATTTTTGCGGTATGGAATCAAGGTACATGGGGACAGAGATGGCAAAGTATCTTAAAGTAGAAGAACGATCATGATATTATTGAATGGTGGACATGGCTTGTCAATTTCACACTGTAATGATACACCTTTGTAATTTCATCCCTTTCCTCATGATTTATTTTCCTTTGCAACACCTTGCCATGTCTTACACCTTAAACATGGACATTTGGGTATGCACAAAGTATATGAGAATGTGCTGGCTGCAATTAAATTTTATCTTTTGTAAGCCAGCTAACACATTTTACAGTTCTCAAACAGCTCTCAAAAGATATCAGGGTCATGTTCTTCGAGTAATTTCTTGCTTGAAAGGAGTACTCCAGCAGTAATTGGGAGGGAGAAAGTGGCAACAAAATAAGGCTAAATGTAGAATTCTCAATCATTCTGTTGTGCATCGAGCAGGAGAGAGAGTCTGCACACAATACTAGTGAAAGAGCATTTAATCAGATTCATTCAGGCATAACTGTCAATTAAAGGGAATTACCAGTATCAGCCAGCTTGCACAGGCAGTGCATTCTTTCCAGCCATGGATTCCCAGTATTTTCAGTCTAGCCTGTATAGGCTGGCTGGGTAGTGGTTGAATTTGCCAATCAAGGAGAACCATCTTGGAGTAACCTCCTTTAATTAGAATAGGTACTAATCTAAGTGACGTTGGAACTTCACAACACACATCAGACCTGAGTAATCACACAACCAATCAAAGAGAGCAAAGTTCTCGGGCTATGCTATACATCTGATCAAGGCTCGTGGTGAGCACCTAAGTAATTGACAGAAAGAGAAGGATTGATAAACATCTGAACACCTCCATCATGTGTGTAAGAGCTAAAGCATGTTCAGCCAAATGCTTCGAATGTGTTCTGCTCAAACTGCTGTTAAGGGCTCCATTATTATTGATGCCAGTTAATTGACATTAAGCATCTTGATGTAATTTCCACATGGAAGAGAATTGAAGCAGACAATATCTCTGTTTCAATGCCGAAGGCCATTGCAACAGGAACAGCCTTCCCAAAGTCAAGGAACAGTGGTAAAACTGTAACACCGCTCGTCAATGTGGAGAACTGCTCAAGAAAATCCTCTCCAGAATCAATTGTGAATTATTACTGCCACTCATTAGGACTGATACCCAGAAACCAATAACACTTGGCTCCAGATCTCTCCATTGTCTTCAATTAAACATGTATTAGAGTCATTGAGCAATGCAGCATGGAAACAGGCTCTTCAGCCCACTGTGTTTATGCTGGTGATCAAGTACCTATCTCTATCAATATCGTGGGCTGAAGGGCCTGTACCTGAGCTGTACTGTTCTATATTCTGTTAATCCCATTTTCCATAACTTTGCCTGTAGCCTTCTGTGTCATTGTTTCAAATCCTATTGTAAATATTTCTTGAATGTTGTGAGAGTATCTGCCTCTCATCCCCCTCAGGCAGCGAGTTCTAGATTTCAACTTCCCTTGGGTGCAGATGTTCTTCCCCAAGTCCCCTCTAAATCTCTTCCCTCATACCTTAAACCCATGCCCTCTGATTATAGGCACTGTTGATAAGCTGAAGAGTTTCTGACTGTCTACCCTAATAATTTGTACCTCTGTCAGGTTACCTCCTCAGCTTCCTCTGCTCCACGGAAAACAAAACCAGCCTATCCAGTCCAAGTTTATTGTCATGGTACATATCCAGGGTATAACTGCCATGAAAGTTAGCTTTTTGCAGCTGCAGCACAGTACATTATCACAGTACAGCACAGTGTCTCCTCGTAACTGAAATGTTCCACCCAGGCAACATTCTGATGAATCTTCTCCAGTGGAATCACATTCTCCTTAGAGTGTGGTGACCAGAACTGCCCACCATACTCTAGCTGTGGCCTAACTAACATTTTATGCAGTTGTACCACAATCTTCCTGCTCTTCTTTTCTGAAGGCATGTAGCCTGAATGCCTTTTAATCCATTTATCTCCATTTGTTTTTGCCTTTGGGAATCCTTGGACATGTACATCAAGGCCCCTCTGTTCCTCAGTACTAATTAGGGTCCTACCATTTATTGTATATGTTCTAGCAATATTGGTTCTCCCAAAATACACCACCTCACCTTTTTCAGGATTAAATTTTGTTACCATTTCTCTGCCCATCTGATCAACTCAAGCCATAGACTACCCTCCTCACTATCAACAACACAGCTAACTATTGTGTCATCTGCAGACATACTAATCATTCACAATCACATCCAGATTGACAAATGGTAAGGTGGCGAGGAAGTGACGATAGATTCCTCTGATGTAACAAAGTACAATGTTAGAGGAAAATAGATGTTGAAACACTCATACTTTCTGACAAAGTGAATCAGGAAGTGCTTAGCCATAAGCAGTGAATTGTCCCTTTCAGAGAACTTTCTTACCCATGGGTGGAAGAGAAAACAGCGATGTATCTTCAGCATACTCTCATTTGGTGTTGACATAGAATATTCAAAATGAATTAAATAGTTTGTGTGCATGATCTCATGTTTTATTCATTATAGTTCTTTGTTTTCAGATGCCCCCTCCTCTACCTCACCTATGTAACTATCTTACAAGAAGGTAAATGGCTCTTTAAAGAGTATTAGCTACAAATATTTTTGTTGTATTGAGCATTTGGTCATTTGAAACCATAAAGTAATTGAGTCACAGAGCACAGAAACAGACCATTTGGTCCACTATGTCCATGTTGACCAGGGGGCATCCATCATTTATTGGATATCCATTAAACAACAAAATTATTTTGCTCAGACAATGACGTTTCTAGCAAATATTTTTCAAGTAGGGATGGACAAGGATTTAAATACATTTTGCATGAGTGGATCAGTATGCAGCTATTCCCAATGTAAACATGTAAGAATTTAAACCTATGACTTCTTAAATTAAGTATGTTGATGCCAAGAATAGGTGCTCTTTGCTCCTAACCTACAGGATATGAGTAAGAGCTGTTTAGACATGCCATTTGCTGAAACAGTGCTGTCTGTTCATATTGCAGGTAAAATCCTCTTCCGACGAAGTCACATCAGGGATGTTGCAGTAAAACGGTTGAAGCCAATAGATGAATACTGCAGGGTAAGTCCCAGCCAACCTCTGGAGAAGAAACTGAAGATCTTGAGTTAATTTCTTTTTTGCCATCTTTGAGACAAGAGTTTGTTTATGTAGTCAAACTAGAGTTGAGTCATAGTAGGTGGTAGACAGGAAAGTACAATAGTAGAGTTCTGTCTAAAATCGTGAATATGCCAAGCCTGTCCCAAAGATATTCTAATGTACTCATGTAATCAGTTACTTCCATTAAAAACTACAGTTTCATAAATATCAAGGGGGTTTTGTTTCTGGATATTAAAGCAGAAAAAGAGAAAATAGGTAATTCAGTTGTAGACTAAACTTGTCCACATTTCATGGAGTTTACTTTTCCTCTACTTTACGGTGAAGATGCTAATTTCTGAATGAAAATAACAGTACAACTCATGTCATCTGAATTGCTGGGGCAGCAGTCAAAGGATTTCTTGCAAGCACAGTCACCTAAATCTGCTACCTCAGTACAAATGTATAACAAATAAGAAATGCACCTGATTAAAAGTGTTTAATTCACTATCAAGAAATAAAAACTATCATGAAGCTAATCAACCTGAATGCTGCATTTGACACAGTATTCAACGATGCCTCTCCTTTGACGTTCATGTTGATGGGACTGACCTCTTGTTCCATTCTTTATCTGTTTGGCCAGAACCAGGGAGCTGCAGACCCTGCTTTCCCTTCTCATTCTGTGCCATCATGAGGATCTGTTCTTGGTTCTCATCTGCATGCATCTGCCAATGTCATCATCTCAAACACAATGTCAAGTTTCACATTCTGGCACCACACATCTCTCACCACTGTCTTTCTTGATCCCTGCGTGATCACACTGCTTGTTTTACAACCTGTGCATCTGAATATTGGGAAGATCAAAGCCATTATTTTTGAACTCTGCCATCCCTGGCCCACCGACTCCATTCTTCTCTTTGAAGACTGGCTGTAACTTGACTGCCCAGGACCTTAGTATCTTATTGGATCTTGATACAAGCTCCTGACATTTCTACTCAGACACTAAGGCTGTTAACAGCTTTTTCTTTTCTTTTGTGGGTCACTGATCCAACCATTGGCTCATCTACTGCTGAAACCTTCATCCATGTTTTTGTTACTTCTAAACTCGGCTTTTCCTGGGTGCTTTTTCCACCTTCTGTAAACTTGAGCATGTCCAAAACTCTACTACCCAAATCCTAATTTGCATTATATTAATTTCATCCATTACCTGTGTGTTCGTTGACTATGTTGACATCGGGTCTGGCAATGCTTCAGTTTCAGATCAATCCATTGACTTCTCCTTTCCCTACTCCTATATCTTCATCCAAATGCATAATCGCTGATCCTTGTCCTCTCCCAGTTCTGGCCTCTGGCATGCCCCTGATTTTAGTCACTTTACAACTGGTGGATGTGTATCTAAGCTGTAGATGAGCCTTCAGGATGGTTGTGTGACTAATACAATATTGACAAGGAAGCAAAGAAAGTAAGTACGATATTATTGCCATATTTGCTTTTAATTTGAAAATGACCTCCCACACTTGGGTAAGTGTCTCTGGATGCCACATTCACTTGCACAGAAAAGGTCAAGAGATTTTACTCCATTGTACACACTGGTACTTTTAGTTGGATGGCAGAGAGTGAGAATTTTAACTGTGTCTGTGATTTTTAAGGAGAGCAGTTTTTGAGGAATTTTGCATGCTTTCAAAGAAAACTTGGTAAAACAGATTCAGTTGAAGGGTATGTTTGTGTCAATTGTGTACAATCATGGTTAAAAGGATTCAAACATTTTCACTCCATCCCTGCATCCAAAGCAAAAAGGTATGGAAAGTATATTTCACAAAGTTCATGTTCCTCTTTAATTGTTAATGACCATTGATGAACATTCAGTTTTTATTGCTGCTTGTAGCTAGTTGTATCTTTGCACATAATGGGGATAAAGGTTCTCTTGTGTCACTCCTGAGCAGCAGAACTTTTACCTCTTAATTCCCAGTATATTTGATGGCATACTTTCTCAATGAAATTGCAAAAGGGATAATATTAACTACCATAAACTGTAGGTAATCCAACTGAACAGATTAATGTTCTCAATTGGTTGACATTTGTTAAAGTTTGTCATCCAAAGTGCTAAATAGCATTAATATTGAAGCTGCCTTTATGTGAAATGGTTCCATATTAGTGTTTGTGGAAGCTGAGTGATGTTGTATTTAGGTATTTTAGGTTTATAGGTATATCATGTTGTAGCCTGCACTTTAAAACAAACTTTTATGGCAAATCATGAAGAACTGCTAAAGCCTGTTAAAATATGAGTAGAATTGATATTTAGTAAGCCATCGTAAAATAACATCAATAAATCCTTGAAAATATGAGATTTGGCATCCAGCGTTCAGTGATAGGACTTGTCTGAACATTTTCTGATTATGTTATTCTAGGCATGAAAGCTGTAAATCTCAATTCTATTGCATAGTGCAACACATTTACTATATTTTGTCATGAATTACTTAAAGCATAGATAAGCACTTCCAGAAATTTGCTGTGGCTCTTCTGTGTTTATAATGTGCATGCGCAAGGGGACTCTTGTTAGGTGGCATACAGTAGGTGTTTTGAATCCACATGCAAAATTCTTTCAATACAACAGAATTGAATACAATAACATTCTTTCAATAACTTACAATAGATTTAAAACAACAGCAGAGCTAGATAACATTGTGGTGGGATCACCGCACATTTGACACGTGTGATGTGAATATGGTCAAAGTGTTTTCCATGCTGTTGTACTCTGTACTCCATCCTGCTAGCTCTTCGATTTGAAGGATCAAAGTAATTTGACAAGTTTTGCATGGAAGCGAGGTCTTGTGGCAGAAGACTGAACCCGGGCTTAACTAGAGGGTCGATGGGAGTTGAAATGGAAAAAAGTTCAAAGATTCCATCATCTTTCACGTAGACTTTCCTTTGAGTAGTTTTCTAGGTGTTTGCTCCCATCCTTCCCCAGCTCTATTTCCCGAAAGTCACGATCACCTGTTCTGA
Organism: Pristis pectinata; assembly: GCF_009764475.1. Taxonomy (NCBI): domain Eukaryota; kingdom Metazoa; phylum Chordata; class Chondrichthyes; order Rhinopristiformes; family Pristidae; genus Pristis; species Pristis pectinata. Next base: position 38,880,078 of record NC_067408.1, on the reverse strand, counting down.
TCATCCTAGTGACTACCTGCAAAGAGCCCTGATCCAACTTATCCCTAATGCTAACAAACCAATCCTCTCCCAGCAATTCCCTCCCACAACCACAACTCTTTATCATCTCCCAGATAAATAAGAATTGGAGAATTCCATTCAAACTCTTGAGTCAACTCTACCATTGTATTAGATTGTGGCTCTTCTGTATTTAAATTTTGACCATCTTTTGCTCTATATTACTTGATCCCCCTGGCATAATAAAAGTCTGCTGATTGTTTTAAAGCACAAAATATTTTAAGTGTGGACTAGTATTATTCATAAATTTGAGGCAAATAATAGTTGTTGCTAACACGTTGTCAAAGTAGTTGTGGAGGGAATTTGAACTAAGGAATATCTGGAGGAAATTAAGGAAGGAGAAAAATAGAATTTGTGTTTTTGGATGTTTTCTTAAAGCAGTACTGCAACACATGAAATCAATTAAATGGTAATCCTACTTGTCAGCAATTTTTAAGAGCTACATTATTTAATTTACAATAGATTTAAAAAAAACAAGAGCAAGATAACATTGTGGTGGGATCTCTGGGAGCAATATGCAAATTTGACCTGTGTGATGTGAATATAGTCAAAGTGCTTTCTATGCTGTTGTATTTGAACTCCGTCCTACTAGCTCTTTGATTCGAGGGATCAAAGTTAACATGATGATGCACTGTTTACAAGCAAGTGGAAGATCTGAAAGTTTTGATTTCACTTCTGATTAGTTTCTCATGTTGTAAACATCAATATCCATGGTATATTTAGCAGGGAATTCCTTGTCCTTTTTATGACACTGGCCTTCAAATAGCTTCAGTCTGTTATATGAGAACCATGGAATAGGTTACATGAAACTGGAACGTTGCAACAAATTTGTGATTGGCTGATGTAATCCCTTCCACGGGAACTATGGGACATTAATAGGCACAAAATGATTCTTTCTTATGTCTCACTCTATGGATGCAGGCATTTACATAATCGTGGGGAATGATGCAAATGTCTCCTGAAATTCTCTAGTGTTAGATACATTTCACAATAAGTTGCAGAAGGTATAAACAGGAACCTTGTTGAAATGTGCATCTGGACAGAACAGTTAAATGGAAGCATAGGAAGAAGATGGATGGGTGGGTGAGAGGCATCTGTTTTTGTAACCAAAGACCTGTTTTTCCAATTGGAGAAATTGTCTACAGAATAGTGGTGGGTGTGGGGCAGATTTCCTGTGTGTCCTTAGTTACCATGAAATTGATCTTTTAAAGAAGATCTTGTATATTAAACGGTGGCTTTCACCTAAGGTACGTTACAGCCAATGAAGTAGCTTTGCGTTGCAATCACAGCTATAGTGTTGGAAACAAATTCCACATGGTACACATCACCATTCTCACAAGTGGCAACTAAATAAGTGACCAGATCATCTGGTTTTAATATTGGTTAAGAGAGAAATATGAACCTGCACATTAGAAGTCCACTGCTCTTAATCATAGAACACTGGGTTCTTTTACACTAACATTTGATTTGAAAGTTGACATCCTCGACAGTCCAGCACACCAAACGTTGTGCTGGAGTAGCTGAATAATTTTTGGTTCACAGCCACCTGCCTCAGAATGCTATCACTGAGCTAAGGTTGATACCTTGGTGAGTTTACCATTCAGTACAGCTGTTATAGGGCTCAAGGTAGTGCTGCTAGATTCTAGAGCTCTGAACACAATTGACCCATTAAATGAAGAGAAAATTTGTGTTGGATTTCTATCTGTTGGGAAAGTTGAGGTGTTCAAAATGAATATTTTTCATCCATTTGTACTATTTTTTTAAATTCAGTCCTCATGCTATTTTAAGTAACTTAAGTGGTATGCGTGATCATGTCTCGTAATCAGCATTAATTTCTCGTGGTTCCTCACGGCACTTCATAAAATTGCTAAAATATTTGTACAACATATGACTCGGCTGATAAGATCACTAAACACATCACATGGATCAGGAAAAAGTCAAGCAGATGAATAATGAGCAGACCTTGCAACTCCTTGAGCCTCAGTGTACTCGGAGCACACGTCCTACAAGCAAAGAAACTAATCACCAGATCATCTGTTTTTAGGTGAATGCTTTCAGATACCAGAACATTTGGAAGGTGGTCAGGGATATTCTTAAGTGTTTTGAAACTCTGACATGCTTGAGAGGGCAAACTGATTAATGCCTCATCCAAAAGATGTCCTTGACAGTATTGCATTTGTTCGCTGCACTGAAGTGCCAGTATTGATTAATGCCTAGAAACCCAATTGTAAGACTGTTTGTTTATTTTCATATTTATGCAATTGAGCAGTAACTTTACTTCCAGAGTGGAGCATGAAAGCAAAATCTTCCACTTCTCTTCACGTCACTCTAAACATTCACCGGGGCTCTTTTTGTTAGTCACTCTTGTCATTTGAATGCTATTTCAGCATAGGGTAGATAGGAACACTCCCTCCATGTGCACCCCCAACCCAATTTTTTTCTAGTTAAACAGCACCACCTATTACCAATAGCACTTCTACTATCCCTTTCTTCTGATGTTCCACCATTATGCTACCATGTGATCTGCTCTTCCAGGCTCCAGTGGCCTCTTTCTCCCACTTCTCTCATCCTGCACCTCCTGCCAGTCCTTGATCTAGATCTCAGTGTTCCCCCGCCCCAAGGATGACTTGTTTCTGCTCTGGTTTTGTGGGTTCTGAGGTGAGATGAGGCCAGTGCGAGGCCGGTGGTGTTGAAGGTGCCCGACCGGACATGCAAAAGGATAGTTTGTGAGAGGCAGCGTGCTTTTTGACAGGGTTTCTTTGTGATTCCTGTGCATGTTGAGGTTGTCAACACCATCTTGAGTGTTCCTCCTTCTCCATTTTGTATGTTCAGGGCTGGAGATTCCCAAGAGTTGGTGGGGATGTTCCATTTTTTTGCTAGGAATCTTTAAACATATGCTTGAATTCTTTTTTTTTCCCCCTTTGTCTATCTCGTAATCCCTTCCTGTGACAGGATTCTGGAAGTTTGATGTTGGATATGAAAACAACGTGATCTGCCCAACTGAGCCAACACAGTTTAACTGGGGCCTCAATGCTGGTGAAGTTGGCCCATTGTAAGGTCTATTCTTGTCAATGAGTTGGCAGTGTTTTGGAGCTTGGACAAACAGAAACACACAGGGCCTTGCAATGCCCATTATCAAAGCTGCTAGCCCACGTGGGCCTCTGGCTAACAAGCTCTTGAACACAGCCTGTGAAAGAAGGTTGAAATATTTTACAATATGAAAATATGCAACATTCATTCTTGCAACTGAATTTTTATGTGGGTGGCCAGCCCCCAAAACGGTTGTTGGCACTCTGTTTCTGTACCATTCTCAGACATCCTAATGGGTGCACTAGAACTTCTAGGCATGTGTGTTCAGGTCAGTGGAATGAGAATTGACCCCTGTTGTCATATTGCTATTGCTATTGCTAAATCAAAACTGAGACACTAAGTAATTAAGGTAACAAGAGACTGCAGATGCTGGAGTCTGGAGCAACAAACAATCTGCTGGAGGAACTCAGTGGGTCAAGCACATCTGTGTGAGGAAAGTAATTGTCAATCTTTTGAGTCAAAACCATCTATTAGGTCTCGTCCTGGCTCAACCAGCTGAGTTCTTACAACAGATTGCTTGTTTTACTAAATGATTATCAGTTTATTTTTAAATCTTCTGGGAGTGCTTGCTGTTCTTTTAATAGCACCATGATGTCTCTTGTATCTTCCAGAACAGTCCTATAATACCCAGGTTTACTGTCTAGACCCGAGCACAACACTTCTCAGAACGTAGAGGCCTTTTGGTGCCATAAAGTCAAATTAGGTGCTCAAATCTTGGAGAGGGATTTGAATCTAAACTTCTGGCTCGAGAGACAAATAACCTGGCAGCAATCTTCCTACATTTTGCTATTGCTTGGAAGGAGGTGTTGTATAATGCAGATATTTTTTAAATATACGGCATAAAAGACATAGCTGAAGTAAATAATAGTCTCTTGTCTACAGCTGAGCAGCAGTAATTGTAACATAGCTGGAAGGCATGAAAATTTATTCCTTCATCTTTACCTTTATCTATAATTGTTTAATTCAAAATCTGTACTGTTAGTAAACACCTCTTTAGAGGAAATGTCAATCAAGTATCATTTGTGGTTGCCAGTAATACTGTTGTTCCTCACTTTCTCCTTTTATGACAAACTGTGTCAGTCTGTTTATTGGTCCTTGCGGATTGCAGATTGCAGAGAGGAGAGTGCTGATTGATGATTTTTTTTTACACAATATCATGGAAGATAAGTCATTGCATTATTACTCAGGATCCATTTCGTGATGGTCTTTTAAATGCCCTGTTAACTGAATAGCTTGCTAGGCCATTTATTTCATTAATATTGCATTCAAAAAGAGAAGGAATAAAACTGGACAGATCACCTGGCATTGCCTAGGCACCGAATTTGGACACACAACAAAGTTGGTCCCAGCCCAGTCGACCTAGGCGAGTTTCCTCACAAACATCTGGGGATTGGTGTCTAAATTGGGAGAGATGTCCCACAGATTAGCCAACAACAGTCAGATGTGGTCATACTCACAGAATCGTACCCTACAGACAATCTGCCAGATTCCTCCTTCACTGGCCCTAGATGATTTCTGATCTACAAGTGGACAGGCCCACAAAATGTGGCGACAGAGTGGTATGCAGACAGTAGCCTTTGGAATCCTAAACGTTGACTCCAAACCCTAGGAAGTCTCATGGCATCGAGTAAAACATCGACAAGGAAACTTTCTTGTGATGATCACTGCCTGTGCTTCCTCAGCTGTATTATTGACCTCGCCTTCACCGATTTACCCGTGGAAGGTTCACCTGTCCATGAAAGCATTTGTAGTAGTGACCACTGCAGGTTCCTTGTGAAGAGACAATCCTGTCTTCACACTGAGAATGCTCTCCATCGTGCTGTGTGGTGCTATAAGTAAGCTAAATGGGACGGACTCAGAACAGATCTTGTAGCTTGAAACTGGTCATCCATGAAGTGCTGTGTACCATTAGCAGCAGCAGAAATGTATGTAACCATAATCTGCGACCTCATGGCCTGGCATATCCATCACTTTAGCCAAGTCTCTTCACAAACCTCCCTGTTGGGAGCAGCACCAGGCCTACCTAAAAATGGTGAAGTTCCAGCCTAGTGACATTGCAATACATGTCCACTAAACAGCAAAGATGACAAAGCAATAGACATAGCTAGGCTCCAAGAACGTCCCCATCCTCAGCAATGTCAGTGCCCAATAAATGAGTGCTCAAGAACAGGCCGAACCAAGTTCAATGAGAAGTGCTGGATAGATAGTCCATCTTGGCTTCCTCATGCGATGCCGACCATTGAAGAATCCGGTCTCCATCGCGGCTCTTGAACTCAATTCCCCCAACTAGTGAAGGCCAGCACACCATACGCCACCTTAACCATGCTATCAACTTGCGCAGCAACTTTTAGGGATCTATGGACTTGGACCCAAAGATCCCTCTGTTCCTCTACACTGCTCAGAATCCTGCCATTAACCTTGTGCTCTGCTTTCATATTTGTTTCTCCAAAGTGTATCACTTCACACTTTTCCAGACTGAACATCTGCCACTTCTCTGCCCAACTCTGCATCCTGTCTATGTCCTGTTGTAACCTATGACAACCTTCTACACTATCCACAATCCCTCCAACCTTTGTGTCACCTGTATACTTAGTAACCCATCCCCCACTTCCTCATCCAAGTCATTTATAAAAATCACAAAGAGTAGGGGTCCCAGAACAGATCCCTGCGGAACACCACTAGTCACCGACCTCCAGGCAAGATATTCTCCATCTACTACCACCCTCTGCCTTCTGTGGGCAAGCCAATTCTGAATTCACGCAGCCAAGTCTCCATGGATCCCATGCCTCGTGACTTTCTGGATGAACCTACCATGGAGAACCTTGTCAAATGCTTTACTAAAGTCCAGATACACCACATCCACCACTCTACCTTCATCTATTTGTTTTGTCACCTCCTCAAAACTCAATTAGGCTCTTGAAGCACAACCTTCCCCTCACAAAGCTATGGTGAAATATCCCTAATAAGACTATGCTTCTCCAAATGCTCATAAATCCTGTTCCTAAGAATCCTCTCCAATAGCTTGCCTACCTCTGAAGTAAGACTCACTGGTCTGTAATTCCCAGGATTATCCCTATTACCTTTCTTGAACAAAGGAACAACATTAGCCATCGTCCAATTCTCTGGTACCACACCTGTGGCCAGGGGGGATGCAAACATCAATGTCAATGCCCCAACAATCTCTTCCCTCACTTCCCGTAGTAACCTGGGGTATGTCCCTTCTGGACCCTGGGACTTATCTATCCTAATGTTTTTCAGAAGCTCCAACACCACCTTGTTCTTAACCTCAACATGCTCCAGGACATTGGCCTGTTCTACACTGACCTCACATTCGTTAAAGTCCCTCTCCCTACTGAACACTGAAACAAAGTATTCATTAAGGACCTTCCCTACCTTCTCCACCTCCAGGCACATGCTTCCCCCTTTATCCCTGAGTGGTCCTGCCCTCACTCTGGTCATCCTCCCGTTACTCGCATACATGCAGGATGCCTTGGGGTTTTCCTTAATTCCCCTTAATGTCCCCTTCCAGCTCTCCTAAGTCCGTTCTTAAGTTCCTTCCTGGCTACCTTATAATTCTCAAGAGCCCTGTCTGATTTTTGCTTCCTAAACCTTAAGTATGCTTCCTCTTTCCTCTTGACTAAATATTTCACCTCTCTTGTCAACCATGGTTCCTTTACCCTACCATCCTTTCCCTGTCTCAGTGGGACAAACTTATCCAAAACTCCATGCAAATGTTCGCTAAACAGCCTCCACATTTCTTCTGTGCACTTCCCGGAGAACATCTGTTCCCAACTTATACTCCCAAGATCCTGTCTAATACCGTCATAATTAGCCCTCCCCCAGTTGAGAACTTCCCCATGTCATCTGCTCCTATCCCTCTCCGTGAATATGCGAAAGGTCAGGGAATTGTGGCTGATTTCCTCCAAATCGTTTAAGCACCAAAGATCCTGGGAAGTGGACAAGATGGGGTCCTAGGTACAGTCAAAAGTTAATTCCCTTTTGCCAGCTACCTGCTGCCAGTGCCAGTTAAGGAGATGCTTGGAATTTTGGTAGTTAACACTTGATGTCCTCTTCTAACAATGACCAGCTGATATAAAGGTCTATCACCTCTTGCTGCTGCTGCAAATCTGGTCAAGTTTTGAGACACTTTGGGAGAATTTCAGGGACATTTTTGTGAAGACTTCACCAGCACCCTTGGCAATTATTCCAGAAGTTCTCAGAGAACTTCACCTGAAAAATGTTTTTGCTGTGCTATTCTAAATGTCATCTTACAAGAGTCACCAGGGGAAAGGCAAAGCTTTGTCATCAGCATCTTGCCGGGGTTGCCCTTGGTCTAGAAGAAGGGGAGACGGAGGACTGGAAGAGTGGCTGTGGATACATGGTGATGTGTTGTGTGTTCCATGGTTTGGCCACGGAAAGGGTGTCACCATCAACATCTATACCAGAGGATCAAACTTGGGAGCCACAGATAGTGATAGGAATAGTGGTAGAGTGCAGTCCCTCCACCACCTCCCTTGTCCAACCATCTCCCTAATGTGGTTGTTGGACATCCTTTCTCCATTTTGCCCTCAAGAATCTGACCGTCTTGTCTAAGCCATCCTATATGCCATCCTGCCGTCTTCATACTTTCAGTGGAAGTGGTTGCAAGGAGCCCACAAGTGCCGTTGCATGAAAATTGAGTTGCATCAGCATTTCCCATACCTGTCAGTGTCTTGGTGTAAGCACTTCAAGGCAAGTTCAAATTGTGGTAATTGGCCATTGGTACCAAAATTGGCTGACTTAAGCTAGACTTTTAAATTATTTTGTCTCACTGGGACAGGATCCATTTGAAGCTTGTAGTCACTTTTACTAAAATACTTCCTTTCATACCACTCCATGCACGGAAACACCTTTCAAATCCTGTTTTACTTTCTTTCTGAGGAGAATTTGTTCAATTATTAATCTGCCAAGTCGACTTTTCAGGAGTAGAAAACTGCATTGTTCACAGAGGCTTTGAGTTACCCACAGGAACCAACTGTTTCAATCAGCAGAACTCCTTACAACTTTTAGGAGGCAGAAGTTCTGAGTGGATTTTATTCCAGCTCTTTGTTTAATTTTGTTTCCCCTGCCGGTTTCCCAACTTGGCCACAAATGTTCCTGTTTGTACGACTGCTTTCCCTTTGAAGATAGTGTCCAGTCATACTTTGAGTGACGTTGCTTCATTTGCTCAGTTTACCAGACAAAGCCCTGATTAACTACAATGTTATGAACCTCCTGAGAGCAGTGCAGCAATGAACTTTGTTTCAACAATGGGTACCAAGCCTCATTTGATACCACAGAGCATGCCTTCATTTCAGAGCTGTAATTCTCAAATGTTGTGATGTACTGTTCGATTATGGTGCTTCAGTTTCTCATTCTGTTAAACCAGCTACAATGTTTTAAGATGTATATCCAAACAACAATATAATTTCTGCTTTTGTTATTGTGCTGTTTGGAATCAGATTAACTAACCTAGTTACGTGTATTGCAGTGAGTATTTCCATTTCACCCTGTTGAAGGATTAATTTGTGTCCAAATACGAAATACTGCATTTGCTAGAAATCTGAAATTAAAACCGAAATAGCTGAAAATACTCAGCGGGTCTATGGAGAGGAAAGCAGAGTTAATGTTTCAGGTCAATGACCTTTCTGCAAATTGACTTGTGTGTTGACAGATAAAGAAAGTATTTAGAAATATTTTCCAAAATGTATACCTACTTCAGCAGAAGAGATAAATGAGGGTAGCATTTGTGCTGGAGAAATCAAGGCGCATTTGTGTAAATTGTGTACAACATAAAGGAAAATGTATATCAGTGAGTACTTTCATATAGCATGTACTTCAAGTGTTTGCTGCGTTGCTAAAATACCAAGTAGATTTTTGAAATGTTTGGGATTAAATTGATCACATTCCAGTCTTTCATTCACTACATTACATTTTCCATTCTCTTGCTCTGTTGAGCATGCTGTTATCAGCGGCAGCATCTTCAACATGACAATCCCGCAATACAGACTTAAGCAGCAAGGACCTCCGTGATGGTGAAGTTGTGCCTCTTAATGGACGGAATTCACACTGCCAATCAAGTACATTGAGCAGGCCATGTTGTTTGCCTGTCTGGCACCAAAACTGAAACACAGACTCTTCTTCCCACGACAGAGCTTGGAATACTTACCAGGTGGACAGGGGAAAAGATTCTAGGATGTGTTCAGAGTCTCCTGCGAATCCTGGTCCTACTCAGAGAAAGAACGTTTGGATGGTGCTGAGAACCATGCATCAGGAGTACACAGAGGCCCTGCGGAAGGAGTGGACCATATCACAAACAACTCACCTCCTCACCTCAACAGCCACAAACTGCCTCATCTGCAGCAGAGTCTGTAATTTCTACATTGGCATCATTAGCCACCTTCGAACCTGCAGAATTGTAGAGGAATTAAGCCATCTCCTCAATCCCAAGGGACTACTGAAGAAGAAGAAAATAAAGAAGAAAATAATAGTGAAGTAGATTTTATTGAATTTAAGAGTGTTTACATAATCAGTGGCATAGCCAATGACACATTATGCTCGGGATACCTAATGGAATTGGTTGAAGCTGTGAGTAGAAAGAGCTCTTGAATAAATCAACCTGCAATTGACCCACAGAATATGGAGCCTAACCTGACAAACCGCACCTATACTAAATGGCCATTTGCAGCACTGTGCAATCTAATTGGATTCATTGTGCTTTACTTTACTTTAATCGTAAAGGTGGTTGAAGAGGTCATACCATAGTATGGTCATAAGAGGTACTTATTGCTGGCAGATGGGTCCATGTAGGTCTGGCTTGACCTCTGCATGGTTCAACTTGTCTCTGACTTCTGCAGCTGCACGTTGAACCACAGAGGGCAGAGGTGAATTGGAGGTCAGATACCAGTGCATTGGACTCCTGCTCCACCACTGGACCCGACATTGAAACCAGTGGAAGAGGACTAGTGTGTTGAGCTGAGGGGTTGGATGAAAGCATCTGGCTCTTCAGCTTTACACTGGCACAGAGAGCATAACTCTATTCATTTGAATGGGCCTTCATTAAACATGCAAATGCAGGTAAATAGCTTATTTATTTTTCTTTTATTTTACTCTGTTTTTAATTAACTTCTAAGTAAATTTATAAATTTTATTTTGAGTCTTTTAAAAAAAATTATTTAAATCTCTTTGCACGATCTCTTAATACAATCAGCCCATCATGTGCTGCATCATCCAACAACATAAACACTGGAATAGCAAGAGGTCCAGTGTGGCACACAACAGCAGTCAAATTTTTACCTCTGCCCCCTAATTTCTGTATAAAGTCCAATTCTTAGGGAGTTTGAACAAAGCAGAAGCACTGCAATGTAAGACGTCAATCTAATGAGGCACAGAAAGAAACAAATGTATTGACAATAAATTAAATGTATGTATGAGTGTAGCTGGCATCTGCTTAAGGGCCTTAAAATCATTTTCATCCATCTTAAATTGCACATCGAGCTTTTCTGTAAACCATTCTTTTGTTTAAACAAATGTTCATGTCTTAAAGGTCCCAATCTGTACAGAAGAAGTATTACCAGATAAAATAAAAGCTTTTCCCTGCTTATATACCATACTTATTTCTTTTACCATTAATTAGGGTACCTAGACATACCTTCGTAGATACTATACTTCAGAAATTTGATTCCATCAGCTTCAGTAGAACCAAATTTTGGAAGCAAAATACCTATGGCCTCTTCTATTATATGAATAGATCACATGTGTCTTGCAAACTAATAGTGACTTCAATATTATGTAATAAATCCTTGACAAAATGTCGGGGTTCTGTTAATTTGATTACAGTGCAGAATTTCACTTTCAAAATTGATATCCCTAGCCATGTATCCCATGCAATATGTTTTAATTGACCTTTGGCAGAACTTTAATTGAGTTCTCAAGAGAGCAGAACAATGTGTGGTTAGTTGTTTTTGACCAGTTCTGTATCATAGTTTTAACTTATAAAGGGGGCAAGAAGTGGGGAATTTAACTGACTGTTCATTTTCCATTGCTCTGCAAAATAGCATCTCTTGCTATACTGAAGCTTATTCTTGCATCATTACACTTTACTTATAAGACACAATAGTCTCAAAATATGGCTCTGTTGCACCTGTTGTCTGGACACAATTGATGCTCAGATGGGTCCAAAGTGGCATCCAATTAATATGCAAGTTTATAGCACACTGCAGTCACCATATTGGGATGGTCCTGTACAAATTACACCTTAATGTTGCACATAATTATATGCACAACGCATCTAAGAGACCTAGTATTTGCAGCAGGAAGGGCAATACCAGCTTTGTTGCACAAGGTGGTATGATTTACTTGTAGGTTAGCTGTTGAAGGAATATTGGTTTAGCTAAGGTGCCATTTTGTATTTGCAGGCCTTATGATAGTTTGTGAAGTCTACAGAGAATGATGTGACAGAAGGAAGTATTGTGAGCTTTCAATGCTTCAGCAAAGGCTGTTGTGCCCAGATGTTGGGGTGGGGGAGAGTGGGGTCAGCATTTGGTTACCATTCCTCTAGAAGTTCAGCATGAAAGGGGCAATGAGGATAGAAGAGCAACCTATTTGATGTGGAGGAGGAGGAAGGTGCTCAGCAAGAGGCTACACCTGGCAAGGGTGTTTAAGGAATAGTTCTCTCTGCACCTCAGTGGTTAACAATGCATCAAGGGCCTCTCATTTAGCAAGGAGATACAAGCAGAAATGTGCCACGTGCTGCAGCCACATCAGTGAAAACTGAGAGGGCCTGAAATGAAGTCTGTATGTCTGTTAATGTCAAAATAGCCAGTGATGTTTACGCTGCTGTATTCTTCCAGGTAGAGTAGAAGACATTGCAACAATTCATTTTTTGCATTGCACAGTAGTGTAGTGGTTAGCGTAATGCTATTACAGTGCCAGTGACCCGGGTTCAATTCCCGTCACTGTCTGTAAGGAGTTTGTATGTTCTCCCTGTGTCTGAGTGGGTTTCCTCCGGGTTCTCCGGTTTCCTCTCATATTCCAAAGATGTACTGGTTAGGAGTTGTGGGCATGCGATGTCGGCACCGGAAGAGTGGCAACACTTGCGGGCTGCCCCCAGAACACTCAACGCAAAAGGATGTATTTCACTGTGCGTTTCGATGTACATGTGACTAATGAAGATATCTTGTACTGCGTCAAGGAGGTCACAGAGACTCTTTGCCCTTAGATGGCCTGAATTTACCCCACTCTTCCTTGGAGACAGGAAGCACACAGATTCAAGGGAATTGTGGGCTTCTCAGTGGCGCTGCATGCCACTGTAAACACACATTTTATTTTAAGGGTGCTACATTTGAACTTGATGCATGCAATCTCAAGGGGTTTCACCTTCTGACTGTGCAGGTAACATGCACTCATTTCCAATGAAAGTCAATGTGTTCTTGAAGCACCAGGCCAAAATAAATGCAACCACTCAACCCACTGACTATCTGGCTGTTAACATGAAAGTGCAATCTACTGAGATGAGGTTAATATGTACAGTGAATCCTATGCTGTCACCTGCAGCCTGATGGAACAGACCATTGACATCCTACAGCAATAATAAATAACTGCCCTGAGTGTTCTGGGGGAACCTTGGCACAGACTATGAAGTATAGCTTGTGTTTCCTGGTGATTCCCCTTGCCAAAGGAAGAGGATCCTGTGGTGAGAAGCTAAAACGGTCAAGAGTTTGATTGCCCTTGACCGAAATGTTAACACACACTCGCTCCACAGAGCCTACCCAACCAGATGAGTACTTCCTGTATTGTTTTTATTTCAGATCTCCAGCATCTGTGGGGTTTGATTTTTATTTGCATTTTAAAGAGCATGTTTAGGTCTGGCTGGATCCTGAAGGCATGATAATGAGCAGGCAGCACCAGTTTCGTGATTGCCTGCACCAAGTTAAACAAGCATGGGTTAATTCTGCATCATGATGCAGTGCATGTCTACGACCAATTCAGCCCCAAAGGAGTATTTAAAATTAGGTTTACTGTTTACTCTTGGTGATAGTGCAGTGCTGGCAGTTTTTGTTGATAATCACTTTAAGATTGATTGCTTTGTTACTCTTCTGGCTGCTTTGAGAAGCACTAATAGTATGGTGTGGGCTTAGCTTATATACAGAATTTTGATTCCCATAAGTACATGAAGTTTTCAACATTTGAGAAAGTGCACTGCAAATTGAAGCCCAAGGACAAATGCTTAGAAGTGAAACACCCAGAGTTATAGATGTGCATAGAGAGTCTGCCAGGATGTACCTTAGATGACTCAGAGTGAATGTCCTTTGAAATGGACTGGATTTGTATTCAATGCACTGCTCCTCCACCCTCTGACCAGACAATTAATGTAATGCAATGTCATGCTTTTGGTTCAAATTCATCAGTAAAAGCTTTATGACATTATGTGCTTCCTCTGTCTGGTGCATCTCAGCAGTTTCCTAATAGCTGAGGTCACAAAGGTGGCAGGACATAGATTTATACTTGAAATGCTTGTCTAGAAGGAAGCATAAATTAACACTGGCTTACACTGTACTAATAATTGTACCAATGATCCTTGTGTTGCTTTGCATGCATTCTTCTATGCCTGGCCAACTAATCTTTATTAAGAGATGTATTTTATAAATGGTAGATGAAAGACGTGCCATGGGTAAAGTTCAGTGATAGGCTTATGTCCAATCCAAGGGTCTCACACCAAGGATTGTATGGCCTAGAATCTGCAAACTCGAAGCATTTCTAAATCATTTATAAAAATCATTTAGTGTTGAATAATGTTATCCAAATGATTAGAATTCAAGTTCTTGGACATTATGACAGCAGACCTCAATCTTTTTAATTTAGTTTACCTCACCCTGAATATCACTAAGCACAACCTTTTATTTTAGGGTTTAAGTCTACCCATTCAGCCAAATGCTGTGTTACTTTGAATGAAGGACAGAGTGGTAATGAGGTTTTTTTAAATTTCAAAAATATACTTTATTCACAATATGTACAGTAAATGCCTTTCTCTCCATACATTCTGCTATTCAAAACATTCCCCTACAATGCATCAAGACCACTTATGTTCAAACAATGCATCCATGAGGCATTTGTGAGACTGCTACATGGCCCAGCCCCTCAGTATCCAGTGGCAGCAGGTCCTTCTCCACAAAGCCTTTGTGGTGAATGCACCAAACTTCAGTGTGTCCCTCAGCATGTACTTGGATCGTGTCAGTCAGCATCATTTGTTTGCCTTTTTCAAAATGTATTCAATGTCAGAAGGGTGGAAAGAGGTGGCATGGGTCCATTGAAAGCACATTTTATCTATGGTGAAATAATTGTTTTGCTGCAAAATGCTAATTCATTAACATTTTGATTTAAACCACATGCAATGCAAGAATCAGGTAATTTGATTGTGATAGTGAAATAAAGGCACCAGTTTTTTTGCGAAAACTGGGACCTGAAGGGTAATTCGCAAATGAAACTTGAATTTTTGCCAAAAAATTGTGGTGATATTGCCAGCAGTAACTTACATTGGTTTTCTTGTTTGCATATGCCAGACACAAGTGAAAGAATTTATAAGTATTCATGGCCTGTGGAGAGCCAGGTTTTTGCTTTTAGAGCCTCTTTATGAATGAAAATTAAAGTGTGCATCCATCAAACCTCCGTTCTCTACATTAGGCAGGGCCATAATTCACTTTGGGCATATCATGTGTAAGGAATTGCAATCAGGAAAGATTATCATTCTCATCATTCATTTTGATGCTGTAATACGGTGTTCAGAGCTATAGGAAGCACAGCATTGCGTAAAGGTGCAAAATAGCTGCTTAAAAAAAAATCAACATGGAACACCAGGGAGATATGATTTGGGCCTGGATAATTTTCTGGCTGTAAATTCACTGAATATTTTAGGACCACTGTAAGTGCTTTAAAAAAAATTGCAGTTTCTGGACTTTGCATGAAAATGGAGATATGTTGAAAACATGCAGAAGTTTTTATTTAAATTAGCCCCGTTCCCTGGTGTCTAGAAATATTTGAATTAATATAATTGCATGTCACCTTGCCTATTGAAATGTTTTGAAATATTTTATAGGTCAAGCTATCTTTTTTTTTCCATATATTGCTAGATGTCTCCTTGAAGGTGATATTTATGCAGTCATCTTGGGTAGTTCAGATTGACCAAAAAGTAATTATTATCAATGTTATTGCTAATTTGAAATTTGCCATCAATGGCATTTTGTGCTCCTTGTTTTCTCTGCATAGAATCAGTTGTGCACATTCACTTCCTTAAGTGTATTTTGTTCATATGGAGATGTTTTGGTTCAAAAACTGTACTGCAGCACATGAGAAAAATGGTTGGGCTAGAATTTCTAGCTCACTGTCTTCAAATGAAGAATCTATTCACAACTTGGAGATCCTCCTTTGATATTATTGCATTGACTGAATGATTTGCAAATGGAATTTATAATCATCATCTTGTAAATCATAACCTCAGAAAAGGGAGAGAAAGAAAAAGGAGCAAATCAATGGCTGAACCACTTCAGGGGTGTATATATAGTAATAAAAAGTAAGGAAGCTTTTTGTTGACAGCTCCCAGCTACTGAAAAGGAAAGCAACTAGAAGTTGTGCAAACCAAGATCAGGTGCAAGGTAAGTACTGCTGTGACACTAACCTGTTATATTGACCATTTCATACTGGGGATGAATTGCATTTGCTTTTACATTCCCACACGAACGCATCTGCAAGAAGCAATGAGTATAAAATTAGAAAAATAGATCAAACCCATCACTTGATACAATCCAAAGACAATTCCTGACTTATTAAATAAGCATGCCCAGGGATCTAATTGAAAATTACACAATTCTGGCAAGGCTAGGCAAACTGGATGCCGATGGGCGTTACCCCTTGTTGGGGTGTCCAGAATGAGGGGTCACACTCTGGTTACAGAGCAAAAGATTTAGGACTGTGATGATGAGAAATTTCTTCACTTGCAGGGGAGTGAACCTGTGGGAATTTGTTACCAAATAGGCCTGCAGTGGCCAAATATACTTAAGAAGGAGATGGATACATTTCTAGGAGCAAAAGGCATCAAGCAGTATGGTGGGAGCAAGAGAAAATGGCATTGAGATAGATGATCAACCACGAGATATTGAATAGTGGAACAGACTCAAAGGTCTGTGTGGCCTACTCCCGCTCCGATTTTCTGTGTACCTTTGTGCCAACTAGGGCTAGTGTTAAGTCGAGGGGCTACATACAAAGAACTCAAGACATTACTAAAAACCCTTTAGAATCAAGTAGTAGAGTAAGAAGTTCGATACACCCACATCTAATCTCCAGCACATTCTGTACTTCTGCACTACACAAGGCCACGCTGAACAGGATGGGGGTGCTCTTGTTCAGCAACTGAATTACCCTGATGGCTTGAATTACTTGTGTTCGCTGAAACAATTTAAAGTATTTATGTATTTTTGCAGTTAATTTAATAACTTTTTAACATTCTTAATTCTTTGAAATGTTTGTATGATTTTTCATAGCTTTGAATTCCCAGAGACATTCAGAATATAAAATAGATTTGACAGTTTTGACAGACAGCAAAGCTGGGTTTGCCATCTGTCAAAGGTTATCTCAGACGTTTAGTGCCAGGACTTGTTCTGACCCAGCCAGATGAGCAGATATCATTCAAAGTCCTGGTACTACACAGGGCCTCATTCAACAGGACAAAGGTTGTTCAGAAATTCATGCATTATTAAGTAAATGAGACAATTAAACAGACTTGGGAACAAGTTCAGGTGATGGGTTGCATTCAGCAAAATACATACTTCCCACAGAGAAAAATTGCAGGTATCATTTTATTAAAACAGACCACAGAAGTGTAAATAGATGAAATCTGATGGATTCATTTGTAGATCTGTCTGGTAAATCCCTTTGCTTTATAGTGAAAAACGCTGTGACTTAAGAAACCTTATACCAAAGTGAGCGCACTGAAGGGGAACCAGTTATTGGCCTTCGTAGCCAAGACTTTACTGATTTTTTTAACAGATGAATGAACTCTGCCTGACACAACAGAAATTGAATGAAGTGTGACTAATGAATTAGCAACAGTTCATTTAGCAAATCCAGGTTCATCTGGGATCTCTTTCTTCCTGTTAGATTTTTAAAGGTGCAATCTACTTTTTATGTGGGGTGGCATGAAATTTGACTGTGGTAAAAACATCATGTATGCTATTTCAAGTTTATTTCAATGAGCGATTTGTGGTCCATTTAGTGAGTTTAGATGGGCAAAGACATAAGCCTGGTTTTCTTTGATCTCTGCTGCTCTTAAGGTTTTCTATTTCCACTGCTGTTTGCTCTTGTGTCAAATTAAGTACTGGCTGTAAGACGTGTGCATATCAATCTTGTTACAGTGTCACAAACCTATTCCATGTGTTTCACACTATGGGTCAAAATCTTTCTAGACACTAAACAGGAGGAAGGGAGAACCTTTCAAAAGTAGTCTTTACAAATTATCATGATTAATTGTGGTTCATTTTAGTATTGAGCATTAATTAGTGGCAATCCAAAAAAATTGCTGTTGGGGACTTTTGATGAGCTTTGAATGATAATTGGAATTTGTATCGATTAATCTTCTGGCAGATATCGACCTTGTGAAAACTAGTATTAATAATTGAGGCTATCAAAATGTAAAGCACCCGCATTTCATTTCCACTGGACTACGTAGAATTATATAGAATAATAAAGAATAAACACCACAGAAACAGGCCAATGAGGCCAACAAATCCATTGCTGCATTTTCGTTGCATGAGTCTTCCCATCCAACTCCATCAGTAAAACATGTTGTAGTTCATCTGTAATCATCCTTAATATTTTATGCATTGTTTTAACTGTGTCATAACAGTTAAGCCAGATGAATGCATTTTATCCCTGTGCTCCTAAATCCTCAGTTGCTTGTATTCCTTCCTTCATCCAGCAGAATTTTAACTGAATGTACAGAGCAAAAGATGAGACATTTTTATTTCCAAGGTTGCAATTGGTCTTTAAATATGTGATTTTAAGTTTTCCTGTGTATTGGGAGCCCTTGTCACCACCTACGCTTGATGTTACAGCTTGATTAAGTCTTTTAGAAAATATCATTATGCAGTGTTGACTACTAACAGTGATGCAGCTGGTAAAGCCACTGCCTCACAGCTCCCTCAACCCAAGTGCAACCCTGACCTTGGTTGCTGACTGTGTGGAGTTCGCACATTCTTCCTGTGACATTGTGCATTTCTTTTTGTGGGGGTGGGGGGTCTCTGTTTCCTCCCACATCTAAAAGACACAAAGGTTGGGTAGGTTAATTGGCCTCTATAAATTGCCCAATGTGTTTGGATGGATAGTAGAATCTTGGGTGCAGTGAGGAGAATGTGGGAAGAATAAAATGGGATTAGCGTAACTGGGTGCTTGATAGTCAGCATTTTATTGTTTTACTTTTTAAAAGAAATTGTGCTGCTATGTGGGTTTTGTCTATCTTGCTGCCAACAATGATACTGCTTTTGTCACTGGTTCTATTTTTTCTGGTTGTTTCCTTGTGGTTTCAGAATTCCTTTCTGTGCTATTTTTCTACTTTTCTGTGCTTACAGCATGGAGTTTTGAACATAGAACAGTACAGCACAGGAACAGGCCCTTTGGCCCATGATGTTGTGCAGTACTAATTAAACTAGTAATTAAATGCCTAACTAAACTAATCCCTTCTGCCTACACAATGTCCATATCCCTCCATTCTCAGATTGGACATTGTGTAGGCAGAAGGGATTAATTACTAGTTTAATTCATGTTTTCTTTCACATTCATTTTGTAGGCTGCACCCACTCTCACAGATCGCACTCCAGTGATTGGAACACAAAAATCTCACTCCAATACTAAAGGAGTGTTCCACTTGCAAAGGTGCCATATTTTGACTGAAAAGCTTAATCAAGACTCCATCTGCTTTCACGGAAGGATTTAAAAGATGCTAAGGCATTGTTTTGAAGAAGAATAGGGGAGTTATATCTCGTGAGGGCTAATAGTCATTCCTTGTTCAGCATTCCAAAAACAGATTATCTATAAGAAATTTGTTGTGCCAAAATTGGTCCGCAGTTCCTACATAAAGCGGTGACTGCACTCAGAGAAGTACTTCATTAGCTGTAAATTCATTGGGATAGCTTAAGTTGCTATCCATGTGTGGTCTTCCTTTTTTCTTGGTGGACTAAACTTGTGATAATTTTCTTTGTTCCATAACTGGATATAAAATAACTGTAAGTGCACAAATAAACCCCTTTAAGTGTTTTACTGATAAAGTTTAGAATAGCGTTTCATTGGTGTTCTGAAGTGTAGCTTCTTACTAACATCAAGTCAACAAGATCAAAGAAGGGGGGTTCTGTTGATAAATTATGTATGATAATCGTGTATTTAAAATTTTAATTTTTTCCACCAACCTTTACACCCTGTGTTAAGGAAAAAATCGTGGTTGCGGTGACTGAAGTATTTGGCTGATCTTTATTTACAGATCACAGCTCAGTTAAAGTGTCTTCACCTTCCATCCCAACCCATGCTTCATTTTCTGAACACCATGTGAGCAACAACTAGTAACACTCTGGTGCCAATAATGTAGAAAAATATCCTAAATTACATCTCAGAAACATAGTCAAACAAAAATTGATGTTCAGCTGGGGCAGCTGGCAGTGTAGGTGACTTAGTTTCATTAATGGTTTAAAAGAAGCTTTCAAAGTTAGAGATGAATGTGAGAAAGCAAAGAAGTACTTCCAACACACATAGCCAACACTATATCTGCTAACTTTATTGATAGGCTCTCATCTCCTATTTAGATTAGGACTTGAATAGCCTTTGTGTGCTACAATGAAAATCAATCACGGTTAGGATGCATAGAATACCCAGACGTGGATCTGGTCTGGTGTTTTGTAGTAGCTGTATGCCAAGGGAATGGGGTTTGTCTCAAATTCTTACTGCAGAAGGCCAATTTTCTGTCCAGATTCTTTCTGGAGTATTGATTTCTCTGCTGGAGTAGAGATCAGAGGCCATCTGTCATCCTCTGTTATTTAACTCAACTGAAAGTTTCTTTGTAATTCACCTGAAGCGTGCATACTTGCACATGTTACAGTAAGAAGAACTGCATGTCACTGAAACATGGCAAACTTTCTCCTCAAAAACCCAGGGGAAGAACTACCCATGGTGTCTTGCTAAAGTTAGTGAAGTCAACACCCATGTTAGGATGCATCTAGACTGTTCATTACCAATTGTGCCATTGAGGAAGCTGCAAATGAATTGGGTGGAATGTGAGGACAATCAGTTACAGGGAAAATTCTTGGAGTAATGGGATTGCTCTATTGCTGGAATGGATCTGATGGGCCAAAGTGGCTTCCTTTTGTGTCGTAAGGAAATATGGTAGTTTAATATAATTGAAAATTGCAATGTTCTGTTAGCACCTGAACCATATTATACTATTGGGATTCCATTAGATTAAAAATGCTTTCTCTTATAAAGTACCTGCTCGATTCAAGTCAGCTACAGCGAGTTTTCTCACTGGTTTAGAAAGAGTTAGATTGAAAATCTCTAAGCTGGGAGATATAAGTTCAAACAGTCTGAGTTGGATTTGATCCCAGCTCTGCAAGGGGAAAAGCTGGTGAACTCATGTTTACATTTTCCACACTGATACAAAAAGACTAACAACTCAAAAATCATTGTGTACAAAGCCTCTGTTTGTCATTGCTTTACTGCAATGGGCCCTGAACTTTGTACTCAAGTCAAGAGAGGAGACAAAATGTCATCTATATCACTGCCTGCGACAGACTCTGAACATGTCTCAGAAGAATAGAGTCAAAAGATCTGATATCCTGGACTGTGCATAAACTCCTATCATGGCGACACTGCATGGGCAATGTCACATTCGATGGCTTGGGTATGAATGAGAGGAGAATTCCCAAAGGTCTTCACTATGGAGAAGTCGTCTATGGGAAATGCTAATTGAGATCCACCACTGGAGCTTCATAGACATCTGTCAGAGGGACCTTAAGATGCCAGACATCAATGTGGAAAACTGGGAGGCAGCTGCTCCAGATCACAGTCAATGGAACCACGTAGTCTGCAAAGACCTTCAGAAATGTAAAGAAAAGCAAACACTATCCATGGGGGAGAAAAATGCACACAGGAAGAACAAAGCACACAGTCACAGATAAGACCACCTTCAAGTTAAACAGAGACTGCCCACACTCCTGTGTGGGACTCTCTAGCAGATCGTTCCCTGAATCTGAGACACAAATCTGTGGCCTTTTGAGCCTGAAGGGGCCTGTGAGGTATAGAGAAGAATTAAATCCAGCTGCCATTTTCAAACTGGGGAAGCTTAACTTTTTATCGGTTATTGTTGTGCTCCTCAATGGTTTTTCACAAGGGCAGCGCTTCTGATCATTATTTTGCTCATGTGCTGCTCTGGAGCGTATTGTGATGTGCTGCTCACAGTTGGATGGGATACAGGGCTGTATTGGCTGTTCGCCACACAGTGAATCACTAATCTGATATTTGGTTCTGTGGGGAATTGCCAAGGGAATGCTCAACCAGCTGGGGCTGAGGTTTCCGCCATCTCTGAATTGCATCCCACTGCTTTCTTTTGGTGGAGTTAGGAACGAAACAACATTGAATTCCTCACTATTGTCAGTGTTCCCTATTGTGGTAGGTAAGCCAGGAAGCACGTGCAGCAACAAATCTGCTGATGGCAGTGAGGCTGCAGAGGCCTCAACAAGAAGAACAACTTACATGTTTGTTGTACCTTAATACACACAAACATCATGGTGTTTCATGAAGCTGAAATGTGGGGAAAAATGCTGGATCAACAAAGAAAGAGCAATTTTAAGAAAAGAAAAACAAGAATTAGGAGCAGGAGTAGGCCATCTGATCTTTGGAGTCTGCTCTGCCATTCATGAAGATCATTACTGATCTTCTACATCAGCGCCATTTTCCTGCAGTATCCCCATAACCTATGATTCCATTAAAAATCCAGAGATCTATAGTTTTATGTTTAGAATAAATACAATGTCTGAAACTCCTCAGCCATCTTGGGTAGAGAATTCCAAAGGTTTGCCACTCTCTGAGTGAATGAATTTCTCATCATCCCAGTCTTAAATGAGCTACTCCTTATTTTGGGACTGTGATCTTGGTTCTAGACATCTAGACTCGGGAAATATCCTCCTTTCATCCACCCTGTCACACCCAATGGGAATTATGCATGTTTCAATGAAACCTCTTTTCATTGTTATAAACTGTAAAGAATATTGGCCCAGTCTGCTCAATCTCTTCTCAGAGAGCTAATCCATTATCCCAGGAACCAATCTAATAAATCTTCTTTGCACTGCCTTAATGATGTCTATCCTTTTTGAGGTGAGGAGGCGAAAACTACAGATGTAGGTGGTCTCACCAAGAATCTGCATAAATCGCCTTTTGACATCTTTACTCCTGGACTCAAATGTTTCTACATGAAAGGCCAACATACTATTCACCTTCACAATTGCTCTCTGCACCTGTTCATTGGCTTTCAGGGACTTGTGCACAAGGACACCTAGGTTCCTTTGTACAACACCTTCCAATCCCTCATCGTTTAAATAAAAATGCTGCTTTGTTTTGTTTTGTGTACAGAGTAGATGCCCTCACATTTTTCCACATATAACTCCAACTGCCATATTCTGGCCCACTAATTTAGCTTGTCTATATCCCCTTGAAGCCTCTTACTATTTGTAATCCCACCTAGTTTTGTATCATCTGCAAATTTAGAGTTATAACTTTTGGTTTCCTCAGGCTAACTGTTGACAGAGGTTGTGAATAGCTGGGGCCCAGGCACTGATCCCTGCAGTACCCTACTAGTCACAGACTGTCAACCTGAGAACGGCTTGAAATTCCCACTCTTTTATTTCTTACTGTTAACCAATTCTCAATTCATGCCAGCTCATTACTCACAATTGAAAAACATGGTGATGCTGGAGGAACTCAGCAGGCCAGGCAGCATCCATGGAGAAAAGCAGGTGGTCAACGTTTCGGGTCAGGACCCTTCTTCAGGACTGAAGATAGGAAAAGGGGAAGCCCAATATATAGGGGGGAAAAGCAGAGTAGTGATAGATGGACAAAAGAGGGGAGGCGGGGTGGGCACAAGGTGGTGATAGGAGGATGCAGGTAAGATTACTCACAGTTCCTTGAAACTATAGACGCAGTGAAACTTTGGGAAAGATTCCATCATGTGGAACCTGGACGGCTAAAACCACAACTGCTAGTGCTTGTATGAAGGGAGAGAGGAATGTGCAAGAGCCCGGGATTACCAAGAGATTTTTGGGGAATTGTCAGGCAGGTGTGGGATACATGGAAACCAACAGTCAAATCCATGCAACAGACAAATCTATGCAAGAATTTAAACAGAAGATTTGGTGGTCTAAATCAGAGAGGTTAGGAAACCAGGAGCCACTGTAGGCCAGGAAAGACAGTTGCAATGGATGAGCTGAACTTGGAGCTAAGTAGGAAGGAATTGAAATGGAAAGGCTACAGGTGATGGGAGGTCAATCAGGAGAGCTTACAAATCATTGAGTTTGGAGGCAATAATGGATGTGTGTTTTAGCGACAGATGAGCTGATGATGGCAACTGTAGATATTAGGGAAGTGAAAGTAATTGATCTTGTGTAAAGCAGAAGGTCAGTTTGTGGTTTACCAGGACTTTTTGTTGTTACTTCTGGGAAACATCTTGGGTTATTTCATCACATTAGAAGTTCTAAGTAAGCACAAGTTACAATTGAAGTTGAATGCTACCAGATGATATTATTTGAATCTTTCAGTGTATTTGGAACATTATCATTTATTTCTCACTATTGCTTATCATCTCTCCATACCTGGGAGAAACAGGATACTTGCACTCATTGTTAATTGGAAAAGATAGTTCTCCAGCAATGATTTAAAATTTCTGTGTGCTTACGCAACATTTGTGTCTTTTTGAATATATAACTTGATTTCGAAATTATGAAATATTAATGTTTTCATAATAGCAGAATGGAATGTAAGCTGAAAATATTTTTTTCTTATGTGAGTGGAAATTTGCTTAATACAGAAGTGGAGATTTGAATTTTGACGAATTAGTTTCAAAAACTCAAATTTAATGAGGTTCCTTTTCAACGAGTAGATCGGAAAATAAAACTCTTCTCATTGCTCTCTGATTATTTGCAGGCCCTGATCCGACTACCAGCCCATATCTCTCAGTGTGACGAAGTCCTCCAGTTTTTTGAAACAAGACCCGAAGACTTAAACCCGCCAAAAGAGTGAGTATATTGTGGTTACATTACACATTGCCTTCTAATTATTGAGATGTCAGCACAATGCTGGGAAAACAGTACGAAGTTTGATATTTTGGAAAATCAGTTTGATATTTGTCTTGAGGAAACTATAGAGATTTTAAAAATCATAAAGATTTAAAGGTTAAATATGAAGAAATGGTTATTACAAATACTACATTTTGTTCAAAATTGTGCACTCTTATGTATTTCTAAATATTGTGACCATTTTTTAAAATTGCAAATGAGGGCAAAACAAGTAGAAAAATTGGAATGCTACATTTAATTGTAATACTCCTTGGCTGAGATGGAGAAAATCAGTCTTGTTTCCTGTTCCTGATTATCATCTGGTGCCTGGCTGAAAAGTAGCATTTATAAACATTTGGGGAAGACCTAATGGGCTTGGCTCTAATAGTATCTGATAACCCATGAACAAACACTGACACTTCTGTGCATGAAAAAATGCTCACTTATTTGATGCACTTAATATTGCTCAGTGCTCAGAAAATCCAGCAGGAATCAACACTTTCATGAAAGGAGAACAGGAGTGAACTTGGTTTTAACAATATGATGTAAAAGCCATTTACTTTTTCTTTCCATTTTCTGTATAATTTTATGCTCCCCATCTTGGAATACCTGTTAATGTTTTCCTGCTTTGTAACCAATTGTTTATTGATAATACTAGATATTTGGGCACCCTCTTTTTAAAAGTGATATTTTAGCACTCTTCTGTCATTGTTTAAATAAGATCTATTTCATTGGAGAAAGATTTATTGTAATTATGAATTTCTGCCTTCTATCATTTACATCTTAAAATAAAGTAACAAATAATATGAATAATACAGTAAGTGGTGAAAAGAATGATATACTTCTGGTTCCCACTGAAGAGCATGCAATTATTTATGAAAAGTTTGGCCTGTGCTAAATTAGTTGACCTCGCAGGCTGTGCCTTGACTGTATATTGGATTTAGTTCAGAGAAGTTAGATCAAAATTAGTAGTCAGGAAGCTTTACTGATAGTGCAAGAATGAGGACGTTGGATCCTTTATCAAATCACACTGATTATTTTTATGGAGCATTCATCTTAAATGACACATCATGGATATTTTTAGTTTTAAAAATAAAATCAATAAAATCAAAGTTTCAAATGGTATTGGACTGGATTTCACGGTTGCGTAACACCGACAGTAACATCTGGTGTCTCTCTGTGTGCAGTCAAACAGAAATATGAATTTTACTTTCTGTACCTGCTCCAGAGACAGTGTTTTAATCTTCAAGACAAAGTTAGCAAGTTAATATAAACTTCATACTTTTATTCTGCTCTTACCGCAAAAAAAAAACATTATTAGAAATGTTAAACCTTCATGAATAAGATGTAACTTTGTGTAGTTTTGTGTAGATGTAAGTTTTGTGAAAAACTTTCTCTAGGGTCAGGTGTGAGAGCCATTCTTTCACCACTGACTGGAAAATTCGGAGAACATCTTCAAACTATGATGGCTCAAGCCAACTTACCACAATTATGATAGCTATAATAATGTAGGTAATTCTTCTGATTAATAAGAGTAATAATTGCAAATAGCTATCATGACTGCTTAAGGATATTTTGTGTGGTGTTTCATATGAGCAATAATTGATATGAATAAGAACTGTCTGTAATTTCTGGCCCACATTTTGCTGAGAAAATAACAATGAGGTTGACAGTTTACATTGCTAATGTATAACTTGTTCAGCAGCTCGTGGTAAGGAAGAGATGCCCCGTAAATTGCTGGATGTTTCTTGCTGCCTCTCCTGTAGCCTCAGAAATGATTGCTTGTTTTCAGTGGCCCTGTGACTTTTATAAATGTGCATGTTTATTGCTAATTAAGTCCACTGTTGAAGGTTAAAGGGCTTCCATTCTACAATGCAGAAACATTGATGAGTTTCATGTTTCTGCAATGCCAAACCTATTGAAATCTTGATCTCCCAATCTAGCTCATCGTGACCCTTGCACTTTATTTGTCCACCTGTACTGCACTTACTCTGTAACTGCAACACTATATTCTGCATTCTGTTTTCTTTTTACTACCTCAAAGTAGCTGTGTTTGGAATGATCTATCTGATGGCATGCAAAAACTATTCACTGTATCTCGATACATGTGACAATAATATACTAATACGAAAATGAACAATTTAAATTGTGCCGTTTCATTCCAATAGATAGTGAATTGTCATAGTTTTTCCAAATTCAGATAAAATTAAAAAATTCTGTTCCTGATTTTATTTTACTTTTTTACTTCAGTTGACCCACTTTTTTTCTTAACCCCTAAATCCCTTTGCTTAAAACCCTGAAGTATTGATTCTTTCATTCATCATATTGCTCTTGTTGCAAGGCTTTCATCTTATTATAACAACTTGCAGTGAAAAGAATAATATTAGACTGGATCATCCTCAGTTTTGCTGACTCCAGCTAACAAACCTGAAGTATGTCCCGGATGTCTGCACTTCATGTGAAAGTCTGGCATTTGTATCTCAATGACAAATTCAGAAGGCCCAATGTTTTAGTTAATTTCACCACTAAACTCTCTGGAATCCAGCTTCAGAGTTCAATGCTGCTGGGATCCTCAGTGTTCCACAAAGGAATTTTCTGGGATCCTGTGCCAGATAAAAGTTTTAGGAGGCAAAGAAGTTGTTACATCATTAAAGTTACTCTGTCTTAGTTTAATATTTATAAATACTCATGTGCAAGTGTGTCCGAGGGGGTCACTTATTGCATCCGGTGCTCCTGGTGCGGCCTTCTGTACATTGGTGAGACCCGATGCAGACTGGGTGACCGCTTCATCAAGCACCTTCGCTCTGTCCCCCACGGCAGTCAGGACCTCCCGGTGGCCACCCACTTCAATTCCACATCCCACTCCCAGACTGACATGTCTATCCATGGTCTTTTCTACTGCCACGTTGAGGCCAGGTGCAGGTTGGAGGAACAACACCTCGTATTCCGCCTTGGGAGTCTCCAACCTGATGGCCTCAACATCGATTTCTCTAACTTCTGGTAACTTCACCCCTTATTTTTCTTCCCCGCCCCGCCCCACCCCACCCCACTCCTTTGTCTTCCCTTTTTCCTATGGCTCCCTTCCCCCGCTTTGATGACCTGTCCATCTCCTCTCCTCCCCTCCCCCATGTTTTATTCCATGGTCCACTGCCCTCCTACTGGATCCCTTCTTCTTCAGCCCTTTGCCTCTTCTACCTATCACCTCTCATCTTCTCCCCCCTTACCCCACCCACCTACCATCCCCCTCTCACCTGGACTCACCTATCATCTGCCTGCATGTGCTCCTCCCCCTCCCCCCACCTTCTTATTCTGGCTCTGCCCTCTTCCTTTCCAGTCCTGATGAAGGGTCTCGGCCTGAAATGTTGACTGTTTATTTCCCTCCATGGATGCTGCCTGACCTGCTGAGTTCCTCCAGCACTTTTTGTGTATTGCTCCAGATTCCAGCACCTGCAGAATGTTTTGTGTGTCCTTATTGTTGAACGTAATTATTTATTTACTTCATTTCTTTAAGGATGTCCCTTAACGTCAGAATCATCTAAACTATTAAAACCAGTGACAGTTTTCACAGCACGCTAAGTTCCCAACTCCCGCTTTGCCAGTTATCATGCACTTTTTGGGACTGGGATCTTTGCAATCAGCTGCCGTGAACTTTCTGCTGGCATCTGGGTGATGGAGTGCCATTAAGCTAAGCCATCCTCATCTAGTCCAGTTAAGTGCAGGAGTGCAAAAGCCACAGCTGAGATTTCTGGACAGTGGGAGACTGGGTTAACATGATCCAACCCTTTGAAACGTGAGTTAAGAGTGTAACCAACAGAGCACAGTTCAAGATGTGGCACTACAGCAAGTTCTGGGCCAATTTGTTTGACTCTTTTTTTATGGAAGTTAAACAAACTTGTGGACTTTTCAGACTCATCAGCAATTTTGTTAAAGATACATTTGAAGTTCTGCTCTGGAATATTCATTTAAAATACACCAGAATTTTACATTTCTGCATGAGGTTGCATAAAGGTCACCTTGCATAAAACTATTGAGCTTTCAACCCTTGCATTTCTTTCTTAACCACATTTAGGATCTATCTCTCTTGTTTGAATTATCCCAGGGTTGCATCAAGATCTGCAAATCCAGACATGAAGTCATTTGAACTCTTTTTTTTTTCATAAGCATCCTTTTTCAACTGAGAGCAACGTAATTCTTGCCTTCAAACTAACTGTTTTATTCTGGGGCTAGCTTGAAATGTTTATGTAAAATCTTACTCTGACAGGAAGATTTTACATAAATATCCCTCTTCATATCCAAAAGTACATGATAGAAGGATATTTATGTAAAATCTTCCTGTCAGAGTAACGGCTAGATTGCAGTCCATGTGGTGAAAATACTCCCACAAGTGTTCAGAGAGAGTGAATGCCAGGATTCTGCTCCAGTGAGAGTGAAGGACTTGGCTGGGCTGACTTGTGTGGGCCTGTAGAATCTGGTGCCATGATCTGTTCTGGGTGGTCTATTTACTTTTATTCCTATTGTCCTGTAGAAAAGCAATTTCAAACCATGGGGCATTCCAGATACAGGCACATTGTTGTGGTCTGGAATCACAATTAGACCACTGCAGACTGGGAAAGGCAGCAAATGTCTTCCTTCAATGTATGAACATGCCAATCAGGGGCAAGAGGAGCCACTTAGCTTCTTGAGCCTTGTCTGCCAGTCTGATTGTAACACCAACTCTATAGTCCCATCTGTCCACAGCAACCTTTCACTCCCTTGCATTCAAAAATCTGCCTTACCTCTGCTTTAAAACTATTTAAGGACACTGATTTGTGGAAGGTAGTCCAGAGAAAAGATTTCCCCTCATTTGTTTTAAATGGTGACTCTTTATTTTTAAACAATGACCCTTAGTTCTTGATTCTCCCACAAGATGCAACATCCTTTCTGCATCCACTATATCAAGACCCTTACAATCTTGTATATGTCAGTCAAATATCCTCTTGCTTTTCTAAGCTAACCAGTGGATATAAACTTACCTTGTCCAACCTTTCTGCTGAAGGCAACCCACCCATAACTACTATCAGTTTGGTAATCTTTTCCTAAATAGGGTGACTATTACTCCAGATATGGTCTCACTAATCCCATACATTGCTGAAGCGTAACCTCCCTGACTTGCTACTCTGTTCCTCTAGTAATAAATGGTAACACTGTGCTAACTTTCCTAATTACTTCTTGTAGCTGCATACTTGTCTTTTTGTGAATCATGCACTTGCACACCCCAATCCAGCTGCACCTCCAACTTTTAATGTTGCAGATGGCGATTTTATTGACAGATGTGGAATAGTTGCCATTTTTATTCCAGATTTAATTAAGTGAATTGTATTTAATTTTTGCTGCTGCCATGCTGAATTTAAACTTGTGTAGGCTCCAACCCCCAACTACTCAAGCTGAACTGCTTTTGTACTTGTTCAGTCCAAGTCCCAGGTTCCGCATTAGGACAATTAGGCTCCATAATAGCCAATTTTATACTGCAACACTTTCATAGCTGCCGGGCTAAAGGAAATAGTAAAAAGATCTGAGTGTCAACAGTGTAAAAAGGGAGCAGAGACAATGAGTCTCTGAAAAGAATGAGGTGTACAATAATTCCTTTAGGTAGAGGAGTGGGATTGAATGTAAATTACAGTTAAGTATTAATGTAATCTACCTTAATTGATCAAGTTCAATTTTTCAAAAGAACTATAAATGAAATTGATTAACTACACAATCTTTAATTAAATAAATAAAATTAGTTTGCAGACAAGCCAGAATCTAAAGATTTCAGAGAACCCAGAAGTAAGGAGATGTGAGTGTCAGAGGAAGAGAGTTACAGCAATCTGAAATGATTTCTGTGTAGAGAATGGAGCTAATTGGTGAGTGTTTGTTGAGATAAGGTATATGTTTAAAGTTTGGTGTGTGGAGATACAGTGTCTTGCCTTATTCCCATTGGCTGAACATCCTGTGTCACACTGATAATCCAGGGTAAACCTTGTTTGCTGTCCAACATGTGCAAGAGCTACTATCAACTGATGGGTTTCATAGCTTGTGCCACGGCTGTAGTTTCTTGGTACCTCAATGAGGCTGTGAGCAAAGAGGATAGCAGCTTTACAGAGGTGCTTACTGCACCTTACAAGATGCATTTTCAGAGGGAATGTATGGTTGGTAGACAGGCAAAGACAGCCAGGCAGGGATTGATCTGTAAAGAATACTGACTAGTTATGTCAAAGAGTACAGTAACAAGAATCTGATAGATGTCTTTAAAATTGTGAAGGTCCCTGACACACACACAAACTGGTGGAAGGGTCGAGGACAAAAAGTCATAAAATGAAAAAAAAAAATGACATGAGGAAAAAAAAAGACTTGGGCAAGGTGTGGTCGGGGTCTGGAAGGAATGGCGGTGGAGGCAGATTCAGTTGTGGGGTATGGAATGGAGCTGGATAAATATTTAATAGGCTGAATGGCCTTCCTGTCTGATAATGTTGCTGTTCTTTGAATGACTCTTTGAAAATACTATTTGTTATTATACTCCGAGGCATAGAGGTAGAGAGAAAAATAATAAATAACTATTACACCAATGCCACATCTTACTATTGCAAGACTGCCACACTTCATAATCTTTGTTGGTTTCACATACCTCGACCACCTCCTGGTGACAGAGAACCTTCAAATGTCATGCAGGCCCCTACCTCAAACCTTCAGCACTCAATCTAAACATATGCACATGTTCAGTCCTAGTCCCAGCATTCATATTAGGTTGGAGACCCAAAAGACGCTAGAATCTGGAGCAAAGCATAAACTGACACGCGGTCTCGACCTGAAACATTGACTATCCCTTTGCTGTCACAGATGCTGCTTAACTCGCTGAGTTCCTCCAGCAGTTTATTTTTTGTTCCACATTAGCTTCTTGATCTCAAGGTCACCCTTGCCAATTAAGCACTCGTTCTGAAAAGCAGTCACCCATTCTGAGCTTGGTTTCTCCAAAGCAGAGGAGGCCACATCAGAAGCACCAAATGCAGTGCACTCAGTTGGAAGAACTGCGAGTGAATTGCTGCTTCACCTGGAAAGACTGCTTGGGTCCCTGGATGGTGGGTGGGGAAGAAGTAAAAGAGCAGTTTTTGCTTTTCCTGTGGTTCATGGAAATGTGCAATAATAAGAGTAAGGCTTAGTAGGGTTGGAAAAGTGAATGTCAAATGTAGAGGCTGGTGGGGTGGAAGATTAAGACAAGAGGAATCCTATTCTTGTTTTTGATGGGAAGGTGATGATCGAGAGTAGCAGGGAGGAAACAGAGGAGACATGGCTGAGAGTCTGAAACAAAAGAAGAAAATCCAGAAAATTCTGTTTGACTCTGTCACCATTGTCCAGGATTTCCATCAATACCCAAAGACTTAGCTCATTTAACTCTGCTAATCCCTTTAGAGACTTTGAATTAGTGTTTTATTTGGGTTGGTTTTGGACTTTTAAGGATACTTCTAAGACACATTCCTCTTAGGATTGTCAGTAGCAGTGGCTGTATCTTAATTACTTTTTGGCTTTTATGGACATTTTGAGCTTTGTGGTCATATTTTTGTATGGCTTAGGACTGGGTCAATAAAACATGACTGAATAAAT
Organism: Pristis pectinata; assembly: GCF_009764475.1. Classification (NCBI taxonomy): domain Eukaryota; kingdom Metazoa; phylum Chordata; class Chondrichthyes; order Rhinopristiformes; family Pristidae; genus Pristis; species Pristis pectinata. The sequence goes on along the minus strand of NC_067408.1, from coordinate 38,847,937 downwards.
GTCTGCTTCATGTTAAGCAGAAGTTTTATTATTATATCCAGTCAAATATTGTAAACGAATGATTAAATAACTGGGAACATGCACAGCTGTATGGGTTTAGAATTTTTTCTTTTGCTCAGTTCCTTGTGGTATAAGTTTTATAATATAGAAAATAAATTAATATCCACAGTGTATATTCAACAGTTTTATACCTGCCTGCTAAAGGCAGCAGGACAAAATGCCATTGATGGGGACCAGTATTGGGGACTAACTTGAGCAAGGATCCCCAAATTTTTTGATGCTGTCCTGGGAGTCTTCAGAGAAGAAGGAACTGTGCCACATCAGCCTCTTGTCTCTCTGCTGGCTGTTGCTCTGCCTGGTCTCAGGTTGTCTTCACGTATGATCCAACTCAGAACAACGAAATCATTGTTTGGAATCGGAATATGAAAAGCAGTCACTTAATGTATTGTGCATTTGGTGCAAACATCGAAGGATGGATTTCTAGCATCTTGGGGTTTGTTGAAACCATGAAGGATATTTTTACCACAGAAAAATAGATGGCTGGGTTCAGAAGGGTGCAGTATAATTGTGGAATTTAAATGTTGTGTATATACTATTCAATTTTCACCATCAACAGTTTGCAGGATTGCACAAAAGTTATATTTAAGTTTCAACCTTGTACTTAAATCTCAGCTTTCCATAATTATACAGTTTGTGATAATGAGCTAATCTCCTGTGTGGAAGAATAGGTGGGAGGCGTTCTACTGCCTTGTTTGGGAAGCTGAGACCGACACCTCGTGCAATATGCGAATTGGGATCTGATCACTTAGAGAGGATCTCAAAGTCATTTTAAGAACCCATTGATTCGCATTTCCTGCATAGAGTACTCTTCTGGGTGCTCTACAGGAGACTTGGGCTACTGCCCCTGTTCTCCATTCACAAAACCATCAGCAACTCCCATCTTTGCCCAATGATTTGTATGAATCCAAGACCCTCAAATCTATCATAAATGTAAGTAATATGATTGTACATCATATTACCATCTGTACAGAACAAAAGCACCTTAATGAAAATCTAGTTGCAAAATCCAAGAGCTCAGTACTCCTTAGAGTGTAATCACTTCGATGTTCATAGATGGTGACAGTGAATTATAGGTGGGTGACTGGATTACTTCATCAAGGTAATAGGAAAAAGCATCTGCCGCCTTTTGAAACAGCTGGAAATGCTGAAACGCATGCCATGAAAGGAACCATTTAACCTATTGAACCTAATTCTTTAAACATAGTTTATCCCATTATGTATTTTCCACAGTTTTTAACTGGTGAATCTTCCACAAGGCACAAATAATCTGTGAAACCTTTTCCTCATACTTGAGGCTGCCTCAGCAAAAGTACCAGGAATCTGGTTAAATGCTCTCAATTGATGGTATCTCCATTGTCCCATTGAATGGAGCAGGGCCACACCATGCATTCATCTTCACCCATGTCTCCGCTCTGCCTTTTGTCCGTTGTGTCATACTTAGAGAATTAATCAACGGTAGAGATACATAAAAAGGTCTGACTTGGAAGCTAAAAAAAGGATGTGAATTATTGGAAAAAGGCAGTTGAGGCTGGAAGTATTAAAAAGGGAAGTGATATTTCTGCTGCTGCCACAGACTGCTGTATTTTGTAAATCAGCACTTTGGTGTGTCTGTTTGCCTGAAATTGATACTGAAGTTACATGCACTACTCAGACAGAATCCATGCTGTCAGCTTATCTTCAAATCTGTTCTTCATAATCAGTTTTACGTTATTTTATATAACACTGTAAGCCTGATGAATCTGCAACTCCCTCAGGGAGTTCTGTCAGAATAAACACCCCAAACGTTAATCTGTCCACAATCCTCATGTATTTGATCTGATGTGCAGCTCCAAAAATGTAATATTTTAGTTACTGTTTGATAAAATTTGTTTAAATCTCACTCAACCAAATGGATGTTTTTTGTTTAAGTCTGAAGGATTGGATAGATAGGAGTTGAATTCATGACTGACCTATTTTCATTGTGGTGACATTGTTTTGCTACTGTGGCCTGGCAAGATAATGTTTGATGAGTCTGTTTTGACCAAGCTGGGGGAAAAAAGAAATGACAGAAGTATTTCAGGGATTAAAAACAGTTGTGTTTTAAAAGGATCTTAAATTCTCGGAAATTGACTCGCTGCCAGTGAGTCTGAAAAATAAAACAATTACTTTATTATGTTCTCTTTGTCCTCTGCTTCTTTAAAGTGTCCAATCAGCATATATTCTTCAAGTGAATTCAAGCTTTCTGAGGATTTGTCAGAGGAGAGCTCCCTGTCAGGCACTTGTCAGTCCTTGGAAAAGGGACCAACTGCCAATGAGACCAGATGATATAACAGAGTTATACATCAAGGAAGCCGGCCATTCGGCCAAACTCGTCCACGCCGACCAAGGTGTCTTCCTGAGCTAGAACCATTTGCCTGCATTTGGCCCATATCCCTCTAAACCTTTCCTATCATGTACCTGTCCAAATGTCTTTTAAACATTGTAATTTTACCTGCCTCCACCACTTCCTCTGGCAGCTCATTCCATCATAACTCTAGCAAATCTCCCCACCAGGATATTGGTCCCCCTCCAGTTCAGATGCAATCTCTCCCTCTTTTACAGGTCACCACTGCCCCAGAAGAGAACCCAATGGTCCAAGAACCATAACCTACCTCTCGTGCTCCTGCTTCTCAGCCACGCATTCATCTGTCCTATCCTCCTATTCCTACCCTCACTAGCATGTGGCACCTAGAGTAATTCAGAGATCACAACCCTTGAGGTCTTGCTTTTTCACCTTCAGCCTAATTCCCTATATTCACTCTGCAGCACCTCATCCATTTATCTACCTATGTCATTGGTACCAATGACATCTGGCTGCCTTGTTTTATATTTCTTCCTCATGTTGAGTGTTGGAGAAAGGGAATCCTGTATGTCCTGATGAAGGGTCTCGACCCGAAATGTCGACTGTTCATTTCCCTCCATGGATGCTGCCTGACCCGCTGAGTTCCTCCAGCATTTTGTGTGTGAATTAAGGCCCCATCCATGGATCTCTCTGGCATTCTGATCTATGCTGTCAAAGGCCTTTTCCACTGATTCCAAATGTCTGATGGCCAAACAGTTGGGGGAAAATAAATTTATTTTAAAACACATGATTAGTTAAAGCGTTAAAAAAAAGACCAAATCATACCTAAACTTGCCTTTGAATGAAGGTAGGTGACTCCATTCCAATGAATGGAACTGTGCAAGATGCATCAGCTATGGCTGATGTAAAACTAAGAGGCCAAATACAAAGCGTATCCAGTCCCTTTGCTTGTCGAATTAAGGAATGCCCCAGAACTCAACGGTGAGTCTAGTGGGAGAGTGAGAAGTCAAATGTACATGCTGCCACACATTCTGCGCTTCATCGACACTTCTCAATGTACCACCAACCTACCCATCAGCTTGCTCTGGCTAATTATCTGTTTGGAAGTTAATACAGTGGGGTTTTCAACTGTAGATGTATGGACATTTACACACCTTCCACCAGCAGTTGCTGTATCATAGTTTGTGAAGGGCATCTTTTCTAAATTGTCCACTGCCTGGCCTGGGACAATAAAGTCAGCTGTCCTCATAAGTACTTTGTCTGAGATGGATTAATTCTGCTTAGACGAAAGATCAGATCTGAAACTTGCTCAAGTATATTGGCCACTATTAAAATGCATGGTGCATTGATCCGCTGAATCTTTGAGGAAGTCTTCGGAGGCAAATTTATGTTATCATGCCATTCAGCTCCACAGAGTTTTGTCACTTCTGTCAACTAAAGTGAACATGATTATCACTTTGGAAGTTCCCTGCAGGAATTAAATCATTGAATTAAATTTAGGTACTAACATTTTATGCTATTTCTAAATCGAATTGTTGACACAATTGATGATTACAGGATATTACATTATCTTTATATGGCTTCTTTGAAATTGAAATTTCACCCAAAATTAATTGACAGTTTACTTGCTGTATATTTGCCTTTCTACCTCTTCAGTAAGTTTGAGAATTTGTTCACTGATTTGTGCATCTTCAGGGGGGTATGCCTGGTGCATTTCCCCTCTGCACACGATGAACCAGGATTGATCTCCTGGCTTCATAATGATGGTAGAGTGAGGAATATGTCAGGCCATGAGGTCACAAATTCTGGTGGTGTACATCTCTGCTGCTGCTCATGGTCCACAGTGCTTTATAGATACCTAATTTTGAGCTGCTTGATCTGTCCTGTGCCCTTCCATGTATCACGATTATAGCACAGCACAACACCATGGCCAGTTATTATCTCCATAAGAACTGTGCAATGGTCATTTCTAGCAATGTGTCACAGACAGCCACACCCACCAGTACCTGCTGCAGACCCCGTCCAGCAGCTATGTCCTATTTGTGGTGGAGCTAACAAGCCACGCTTCATGGTGGACACCAAAGTTCCCCATCCAGAGTACATTCTGTGTATCTGCTACTTTCAGTGCTTCTTTCAAATGTTGCTCAAGACACAGGTTCCCTGGTTCATCTGCTAAGGAAGTACAGTAGATGTTAATCAGGAGGAGGTTTCCTTGCCCATGTCTGACCAGTGCTATGAGACTTCATGTGGTATGGATTTGATGTTGAGGATGCTGAGAGCTACTCCCTCATGCCTGTATGCCACTGTGCCACCACTTCTGGTGGGTTGGTCCTGCCACTGGGACAAGGCATTCTTGGGATGACAAAGTCTGGCATATTACATACAAGGTATAATTCTATGAGTTTGCTTATATCAGACTGTTGCTTCACTTGGCCACAAGACAGCTCTTCCAATTTAGACTCCAGTCCCCCAGTGTTTGGTTGGAAACTTTAGTCCCTGAGGGTGGGGAGTGACTTTGCTGTGTCAGAGTTTAATGACTAGGTCAATGCCAGGTTTATTCTTTCCCTGAGTGTAATGGCAATGGAACAAATGAGTGGTGTGCAAGGCCACTTCAGAGGGTATTGAAAGGTCAATCACAAACAGATGGCCCAGAGGCACATTGAGGCCAGACTGGGTAATGATGGCAGATTTCCTGCCAGAACCACAGTGGTGAGCCAGATAGGTTTTTTTTTAATGACAATCTGGTAGTTTTCACAGTGATCATTACTGAGATCAATTGGTGCTTTTTTCACCAGCTGGTTGAGCATGCTTGACCTTATCACCAGCTGCTTGTGTGTGCAAGTCAATGGTGGTAGTTTAGGGGTGGAGCTCTGGCTGTTATGGCTCCAGTATAGCTGCAGCCTTCACTTACAAATTTTAGGTATTGATTCAAGGACATTACATTATTTCCTTGAAGCTATGCTTTTAAAAAAAAAACAGACCCTACTTTCTTTATTATTGTGCAGTCGTAATTTACAAAAGACCTTGTTTTACCCTTCAGTGCAATTAGATTGGAATCAATGTAATTGGAATATTTCTGAAGAATTGCCAAATTTAAAAGACAATCTGAAGGATTGAAAAGCTACCTGTGGTAAATCTGTCATTTCCAGAATTGTATCTCATCAATTAGATTATAGAGTTGCATTTTAAACTGAACTGTCAGAAAGCCAAGCTGCATCAGGGAGAATAAGAATTACTTTGCAAAACTAAATGCACTCAAGGACACATTCAGTATCAAAATGCCTATCATGGTAAATGGAAACTATATTTGAGATCAATTGTATATAACCCATTTATTTTCACATGCTTGCCCTTCACTCTCTGCTTGACCAAGTACCAACTGAATATGCAGCTAGCTACTTGTCCTGTATTGCATATCTTATGTTTATTAGCTATTAGGATGGCTCTTTTCCAGGAACATGTCAGTTTCCAGATCCTTTTGTACACATGTTACAAGATTTCTATTGATCTTGCATAATTTTATATTCCAATGGATGGCTGCTTTAATGCTTAGCCTGGACTTGGAAATGTGAAGGCACCAAGCCTGATTTTTTTTTTCGGTTGCTAAATCCACACCTTATTTTCCATTTTGGCAGTTGGTAAATGCCGGTTTATTATACATGATGGAGTATGTTGAAGTGGTCTCCTGTGTTGGTGACGCATCCTGCACCCACATAGAATATGAAAATTTCATCACTTTTGCTGCCAACTTTCCACCTTATTCTCATATTTACATGGTCCATCTCTGACACTTCCCTTTCTGGATCTCTCTGTCTCCATTTCAGGTCATAGGCTAGCCACAAACATCTTTTACAAGCCCACTGACTCCCACAGCTACCTTCGCAATACATCCCCTCACCCTGCCTCCTGTAAGGATGCCATACCCTTTCCCCAGTTTCTTCGTCTCCATCCCATTTGATTCCACGACGAGGGCTTCCACTCTGGTGCCTTTGCGATGTCCTCCTCTTCCCTGAAACGCGGCTCCCCTCTGCCACACTGGATGTATTCTCGACCCTATTTCCTCTATTTCACACGCATCTGCTCTCACCCCTTCTCCACCGGGACAGAACGAGGACAGAGTTCCCCTGGTACTTGCCTTTCACACCACCTGCTGATGCAATGTAATTTCTGCCAACATGTCCAACATGATCCCACTGCTGGTCACATCTTTCACTCTTCTCCCTCTCAACACTTCGCTGGGACCTGCTCAATTGTATCTCCCTGGTCTGCTCTTCCGTCCACATCCACCACTCCCTGTCACAAGGTACTTTCCTATGCAACTGGAGGAGATGCTACACCTGTCCATTCACCTCTTTCCTTCCCGCCATCTAGGCACCCAAACAGTCATTCCAAGTGAAGCAGTGATTCACCAAGTAGGTGAAAATCACAAATAAACTGCAGGTGCTGGAAATGAAAAGCAAAAAGAGAAAATGGTGGAAATACTCAACAGGTCAGGCTGTATCTGTGAGAGGACGTGCCCTGGCCTCTTGAGCATTTCCAGCATTTTCTGCTATTGAAGCAGTGCCTCACTTGCGCAGCTTCCAATATAGTCTGTTGCATTTGATGTTTACAATGTGACCTAATCTACTTTGGGGAAAAATCAAATCACTTTGCGGAGCACTTAAACTGTTATCTGCAGGGGCGATCCCGAGCTTCTTGTGGAACACCATTTTAATTAATAATCCCACCAAGCTCCGAGGGGGTCTCCCGTTTCTTCCTTGCTAACTGCAGGCAGTGTCCTTCACCAGCTCGCCTGAGTTCCTCTCATCCCTTCAGGCTATTCTCTTGTATCCCAAGTCATTATAATACCCATCTATTAAGTAGCAACACTAGCCTGTGGCTGGAAGAGTGTTACTTGTATTATTGCATGCCCCTTTAAAAGCCAGGTGCAGCAACTCCTATGCTAAGTACAGGCACATGTGAGTTTGCAATACATGAAGGGGGAATGTCACACTGAAACTCAAACATCAGTTTCAGCACAGTGTTACGGAGAGAAACTTGACAACACTGTTATGTAACTCTCAATTGAAATTGTTGATATTTATGTGACTTCCACACATAACATCAGGGTTTTTCATCCATTAAACAAAAGTGAAGGAATTTCTGGCCCATTGAGTTGAAAGGTATTTGAATTTGAGCAACTAAAAAATAAGTGTACCATTGCAGAGAGGCTTTATCTTTTTGGAAACAGGGTGCTTTGAGGGCAACTAGGCACTAAAGCTGAATGTCAAAAGAGAAAGGAAACAAATGAAGTAATGACATTAAATGTCCATTATACCCACACTAGCACTCAGAAACAAGTTGCATCGATGGAAGAAGTGAATCTGATCATAATTATTATTCTGTATGTTTACTCAAGAGAAAATAAAGTAGCTTAATCATTCTTATGAAGTTTCTGAAGAGTAAACATTTGCCTGATCTATTAGTGGAGGGGTTGAATTGAATAGATGCTCATAAATCATTGTGTGTTAAGTCCCGATCAGAAGGAGACACAATTGGAACGTCCCTGGGATATGCAATTTCATTAGTGGATATTGAGCAGAATGTGTCAATCCTCATTAAAAAAAAGGGTACATTTCCAGAAGCCTGATATTTCTGTGCAAGAACACACCTTTTACAAACACCAGTTGCTATTGGGCATTAATTTGGTTAGATCCCTGGCAGCCAACAGCTGAGCAGCCAATGACAATAAAGAATTCACGCAGATGGGAATCCAAGTAAACAATTTATTTATAACCTTATTAAACATTACAGAAAGTGTTAAATAAAGTTTGGAGTGCATGACCTGAGTCAAAGATGAAATACGTGGATAAATAATTAGAAAATTAAACCTGTAATAATGGGTAAAAACATCATTAAAAACACACAAACTTCAATACTCAGTATTAGGTTAAAAAGCTTAAATTTGTGGTAGTTCTACTGATTTTAGTTTTAGTATGATGGGAAGACTGTAAACAGCACTACTCATGAGGGCAACTCGTGCACTGATTTCTTCATTAAACCACACAGACGTTAAAACCCCATAGTTGTATTGTGTTACATGGAGTTATGTCAGTGAACACCATCATTATGGCAAAATTCAGACCTTTCAGGCCAGTTAAAAGTGCAACTGATGCAACAGGAATTGAGTAGGTATCTATAGTGGACCAGAAGGAGCCAAAAGCTGGCTCAACCCATTTATTTTCAAAATGATCCAGTGTTTTCACTTCCTTCCACAAATTCAAAAATACCTCATCAAGCTTTTCTTACCTAATTATTGGGTTCTAATACCTGATAAATGTGTCTTAATAAAGAATAGAAGGTTATCCAACTGTGGAGTATAGTAAAGATAAGGGAATTATTGTGTGCTATATGAGGAGCCTGTTATCAGGAAGGAACTATCATTTAAATTAATACCAGGCTTGTCAGTGCATGGTAGACAAGGGAACTGTTTTCTTTTCACATATAGTAAAGTAATTAGAACTATGGAACATCTTCAAAACTCTGGTTACAGTGACTCAAATTTTACAGTGGACAGTTGAGTGCAGGGGTTGGGAAGCTGTGTTGCAGTTATACAAAACGTTGTTTAGAGTGCAGTTAGAATATTGTGTACAGTTCTGGCGGCCACACTACAAGAAGGACATGGTAGCAATAGAAAGAGTGCAGAAGAAATTTACTGGGATATTGCTTGGAATGGAGGGCTTTAGTTACAAAGAGAGATGAGATAAGCTGGGTTTTTATCCTTGGCTGAAAGGTGACCTTATGTGGGTTTATAAAATTATGAGGAGCAATATAGGATTCCCAGACCGGATTTGAGTTGAAGGGGAGAAATTTAAAGTAGATCTGAGGGATAAGTTTCTCACACAGAGAGTAGTGAATATCTGGAACAAGCTGCCAGAGGAGGTGATGGAGGCAAATATAATTACAACGTTTAAAGGATGTTTGGACAGGTACTTGGATAGTCATGATGTAGAAGGATATTGGTGTAATGCAAGCAAATGGGATTAGCATAGATAGGCATCATGGTCTGCATGAATGAGGTTGGCTGAAAGTTAAAGAAAAACAGAAATTATACACAATTTTTACAAGAAATAACACAATTAATACAAAAAAGTCCATTTTAGTGCAAAGTGACCAAATTGGTCATAGTGTTGCTAAACTGTAGTAATTAGGGTTGTGCTGGTTGGTTCAAGAACCTGAAGGTTGGAGGGCCTGTTTCTGTATTGCATGTTTCTATGATTCTAACTTATTTTTAAACCTTGAGGTTCGTCATTCAGAACCTGATCATTGGCCACAAGAACCCAAAGACCAAGAAAGAATGATGACATTACAATGTAATCCAGTACCCCCTTTTTAATATAAATTTTAGGGTACAAATGCACTTTTATTTCATTTATGGGATCCCAGTATCGCTCACAAGGCTTGCAGTTCTTGCTCTTGCTTAAACCCCCTTGAGGCCAGCCACCTTGAACTGTGCAGTAGCAGTAGTCAAATCACTTCCACAGTGCTTTTAAGGTGAGGTATTTCAGGATTTAACCTAAGCTACAATGAAAGAGTGAAATCCTTTCAAGTGATGGCATTCCTGTGCACCAGCTGCTTGTCCTTTTGACTGTTCTGAGCTAGAATCACTGTTGAACAAGCTTTAGCAGCTGCTGTAGAGGGTGGTGGAGGTAATGAATATCTAGGGTGGTGGACTGAGTGCCAATCAAGTGACTCCTTTCTCTTTAATGTTGTTGAATCTCCTGAATTTTACACCTCAAGTAATAAAGCAGTCGTGCCTGCATGAAGCAATACCTGGAACTCTTTTTAAGCATAGGTTGGTAAGTGGTAGGGAAGTTCCATCTTGAGTGTCTGACATCTACTGATGAAATCCAGTAGCATTGTTATTTCCAGTCCCCCACCTTCAGCACTCTGGGGATCACCACTGAGCAGAAGTTCAATTAGATCTGCCAATAAAAGTTGTGGCTATCAGAGAAGGTCAGATATTGGGCATCCTGCAGTGAATGATTCCTTCTGCCTTGTAGATAGACTCCCTGATGTCTGATGGTATACTCTTGCTGTCCAGATGAATGCAACTCTTAACACTGAAGAAATTTCACTCGGGCCAAAGCAGCCAGCTTGATTAATACCCTTCCAAAATCCTTAAAGATTCATTCCCTTCACTGCCATAGTTACAGTGTGTACCATCTACAAAATGTCCTGCACTTACTTACCTGGTTTACTCTGGCACCTTCCCAACTCCATGGCCTCTACTGCCAAGAAGATTAAGGGCAGGAGGTGCACAGGAACCCCACCACTTGCAGATTCCCCTCCAAGTGGCACATGACCCAATAACATTGCAAAAGTACCTTCACCAGAAGGATTGCAGCAGTTCAAGAAAGCAGCTTGGCACCACCTCCTCCAGGGCACATAAGAGATGGGCAATAAATGTTGGCCTTACCAGCAATGCCCAGATCCCACGAAATGAATTTTAAAAAGATGTGGTGCTTGGATTTCCCAGTGTTCTGTTGGAAGAAATTTCTGTTCATGTACTGGTGTCGCTGTAAAACTTGCAAAATTGCCAGTATCACATTTAAACTGAATTAACTTTACGTTGTCCTGTGAATATACAATGAATATCATAAACTTAAATCCATTTAAAACTTGTTGTTTAAGCTGTTGTTGTTGTTGCACTGTACCTATCACAGCTGCTTTTTTGGCCTTGTTCCCTGATTAATTGTTCCCAATCTTTAAATGTCTGGCTTGAGTTCTGTCCTCCAGATAATGTGGCCACAAATAGTATGGCTGCTTCCTATGGCTGAACAACACTGTTTATGTCTATGCTGCTGACTTCATGCTGAGCAAGGCCTGTGATCCTATTTGTCCAGTGCTTTCAAACTCCACTGGCTTATTTTACCCCCACCCCCCCCCCCCCCCCCCCCCCCCCCCCCCCCCCAGCCACTTTGCCTGCACTGGTCTTGAATGCTATTGGTATTTAAATAAATGGTTTTCACCTCCTTATTTAAAAAAGTCTTGCCAGTGCTGCTTGAAGTACTCAAATGGCTGATGTTAAAGGTAAGTACTTTGCTTCCACTTCTATCAATTACCAGTGGTCTTCACTATAGTACTAAGATTATGCTAATATATCTCAAAGGAACCCAAACAGACTGAAAGGGTAAGCCAACTGAACCACCGGGAATATAACTTGAGGCCAGCTGCTGTCCCACAGCTACAGGGACCCAAGTTCAATCCCGATCTCCAGTGCTCCCTGTGCAGAGTTTGCACATTCTTCCCATGAGCACATGGGTTTCCACTGGGTGTCCTGGTTTTCTCCTATGTCCCACACACGTACTGGTAGGTTAATTGGCTACTGTGAATTACCACGCAGTGTAGGTAAAGTGGCAAAATAATCCAAGGGGAGTTTGTGGGCATGTAAGGGAGAATAAAGGAAATAAGGAGAAGGAAAATGGGACTGATGGGATTACTCTGCTGGGAGCCGGCATGGACCTGATGGGTTATATAGTCTCTTGTGTTATAACAAGTAAGCAAACAAGATGCATTCACAGAACACGATGATGCTGGTGGAACTCAGCAGGCCAGGCAGCATCCGTGGAGAAAAGCAGGCAGTCAACAGCCTCCTCCACTGCCAGGAGAATTCCAGGCGCAAACTAGAGGAACAGCACCTCATTTTCCATCTTGGAACCTTGCAGCCTACCGGCATGAACGTTGAATTCTCCCACTTTACATAATCCCCACACCATTTCCCCACAACCACCATGCCTCACCCCCCCCCCCCCCCCCACCATGCTTCTTCTCTTTATCCCTTTCCTAGCCTCCTGGCCTCTTTTTTTTCTACTTTTCTTCCCTCTCTCCTTACCTTTGACCCATCCCTTGATGGATCTGCTCTCCCCTCCTCCCCCGCACCTGCCTATCACTATCTCTTACCTGCATCTACCTATCACCACCCTGTGCCCAACCCGCTTCCCCTCTTTTGTCCACCTATCACTGCTCTGCTTTTCATTATGTTTTTCATCTAGATTCCAGCATCTACAGTCCTTTGTTTCTCTGCAACCACAGAACGCAACTCAATATAAATAGTCAAGCTATAGCCAATAGAATGCAAAGACCTAATTCATTCTATGCATATTAGAGAGGACCACACAAAATCAGTTATATCATCCAACAGGTTAATTCTGAGGGATCTACATATAAATATCTTGTTGGTAGTTGCCAAAGAGAAATGCTTTTACTCTGTGTACTTCGGTCTTTATATTTTAAGATCCCAATCTTGTGCTCTATCTGTTTTCATATGAAATATACTTTTGTCATTCAGTTCTAAATTTGTCATTTCCATATTGATAAGAAATCAATGACTCACCTTGACCAACATCACACTAGACTTACCAGAATCAATCCTTACTAGATTACATTTAATTGGGTTGATTTTGGTTGAGACTTCATTTGCACCACCCATTTTGTGGTGGTGTCTGCTTAGCCATGTTTGTTCACTGTTTAAAGATAAAAGTGATTGCGGATGCTGGAATCTGGAATGAAAAACAGAATGCCCATCACCTATCAGCCTCTGTTCCAGCCCCTCTCCACCTCGTACTGCTATATACTGGCAATCTTTCCTCTCCCCTCTCAGTCCTGATGCAGGGTCTTGACCCGAATCATCGACATACACCTTTTGCCTCCACAAATGCTACTTGACCTGCTGAGTTCTGCAAGTGTTAGCTGTAGGCTGTTTGCTTGTTCTGTACTGTACTGGCAAGCACTTCATGAAATGTTTTGTACAAATATGGCAAGCATTTTGAATTCTCCCTCATGTAATGTAGCCCAGGTCTTTTGATCTGATCAACATTGCAAAGAAAAGCTGAAATTGGAAATCTAAAGGATACATACAATGTAAATATACACAACAAGCTCATCATGATTTAAACAGAAATATATTCCTATTTTGAGCAGAGGAACTGTTGGTTCTGATAAAGTGTTTACAAGTCGAACTATGTTCATATTCTGAAATATTTGTATATTTTCAACACTTTTGATTTTCTTTAGCTGCATTCTGAATATCCAGTAAATGATATTAAACATTCCCCAGTCAATATCTTTTGTGTGCCTGCAGGGATTAGAGTGCCAATTAGAAATGCACTAACCAATAACATGGTCCATATGATTGTTTTTTCTATATTGATTAAAAAATCTAATTTATACCAGGCATAAACTACTAATTTATACCAGGCATAATCTACTTTCCTGAATCAGACCACATAGCATAGATAGAGTTAGAACTTGGTTAGTAGTTTAAACTAAAAGAAATAGAAAACCCCAAATAAGATGAATCTTCAGTTTTGGTGCTTCAAATGTGATAAACTTTGAACTGACATTTTTAAAAGCCAAGTCATTTAAAAATTCCCTAGTAAAGTTATAATGAGTACATAGAACTCCACTGCATTAGTCTCCTCTGAGTTAAGTAGAACTGGGTTGAATTTGTCTTTGTTTCCTGTCTGGTCCTGATTGGTTCAACTATAAAGCAAAGGGCATGTTTTGGACAAATTTGAACTAGAATTTGGATAGAGATTAAGTGGTAATTTGGATTTACAGTATACGAGCCATGCCTACAAGTGGGGGGGGGGGGGGGGAGGGGGGCAGAAATCCATGAATTCTGACTGATGCTCTTATAACAATAGAAAATATTATGGCAGCCAAAGGAACTGCTGACTTCGTTTTTCTAACCTTGGGATGCAGGTTTTCAAATCCGAGGAATTTATTAACATTCAGCCCCATTAATTTCTTCAGAATTGTTTCTGAACTAATGCTACTTTTTTTCATTGTCCTCTTTCACTCTAAACCTGTTGCCCACCACTATGTTCAGAGGATTTTCTGTGTCTTCTGTGAAGACAGAAACAAAACATTTGTTTAATTTTTCTGCCATTTCCTTATCCCCAATATCATTCCACCAGTCTCAGTCTATAAGGGATGCATATTAACTTTCCTAATCCTTTCCTGTTTATACACTTAGAAAGGCTTTTGCATTCTTTTGTCATGTCTCTTAATAACTTACTCTGGTTTTCATCTTTTCCATTCCTCTTGAAAGCTGAAATGTTCCAATCCTCTTGCTTACTGTTTTTTGCTTTTAGCAATATTATATTAGCCTTTTCATTTGATCAAATACTATTTTTGACTTCTTGGTAGCTATGGCTGAATAACTTTTCCTGTTTGTTTATTTTATTTTTGCTTTAAAGGGATACATATATATGAACAGACAAAGGTCAGTCAGCTTCTCAACCCTGGCATTTAATAAAATCATGGGTGATCTGATTGCAAACTCAACTCCATATTCCCATCTAACCATGGTAACTTTTCACTCCCTTGTTTATTAATTATCTATCTACCTATGCCTTAAAAATATTCAGAGACTCCAGTTCCATCCCCCACCCCCCTGCTTTGAGAAAGATAATTTCAAAGCTCTTGAGCATTTGGGAGGAGAAAAAAAAGTTGCCCCATCTCTGCCTTAAGTAAGTGACTCATTATTTTTAAATACTGACTGCCTAGTTTTACATTCTCCACATGTTCTCAACGTCCGCCCTGCCAGGACCCCACAAGATCTTGCACTAATTGTAAAATATACATATTCATTATTTAAATGTTGATTGTGACATGTTTTCTGTCATTCATAGAACATGGAACACTACAGCACAGTACAGGCCCTTCGGCCCACAATGTTGTGCCGACATTTTATCCTGCTCTAAGATCCATCTAACCCTTCCCTCCCACATAGCCCCATATTTTTCTATCATTCATTGTTTCCAGCACTTTCCATTTTTGTTTCAGATTTCCTTTGTCTGCAGATTATTTGATTTACCTCATGCTGCTTAAGCTTATTTTGCTGCCTGTTCCCTATCCCATGGGTGCTGCCCAGCCAGTATTACATTCTTTGTGTCTCCTGCATATGCAAACCATTTGCACCTCTCCAGTAGGTGTCGAGTATCATTCCTGTGTGCTTACAATGCATTAAGGGCAAAATGAAATGATTCCTCCCTCTTGGGAGTTGTATACCATGCATTACACTGCTTGCTCGTCCTTATAATTTAATTTCCCTCTATACCACAAACAACTCATGCCCCATCTTCTTGGTTTGCTTTACTTAAATCGAGGAACCTCATTTTGGATTGGACTAAATCACTTTCAATCTTAATATAACATTCCACAATATCATGATTAGTCTTCCCAAAAGGCCCCTTAACTAACAAATTAAATCTTTCTCATTGGATAATACTAGGATCTTAAAAAAATCAATTCCATCTGGTTCCTGAACTTATAGAAAGCAATCTCTATACTGTATATTCTTTTGAATTAATCCTCCAAACTATTGCTACTACTTTGTTTTGTCAAATAATACAAGAACTTTGAACAGTACAGCACAGGAACAGGCCCTTTGGCCCATGATGTTGTGCCGAACTAATTAAACTGGTAATTGAATGCCTAATTAAACTAATCCCTCCTGCCGACAACAATGTCCGTATCCCTCCATTCTCTGCATATTCATGTGCCTCTTAGAGGCATTTAAGAGGCTCTTATCATATTTGCCTCCATTAACACCCCTGGCAGCACATTCCAGGCACCCACCACTCTCTGTGTAAAAGAAAAACTTGCCCCACACATCTCCTTTGAACTTACCATCTCTCACCTGAAATGCATGCCCTCTAGCTTTAGACATTTCAATCCTGAGAAAACGATACTGGCTCTCTATCTATGCCTTTCATAATCTTTTAAACTTCTGTCAGGTTTCTCTTCAGCCTCTGCGGCTCCAGAGAAAACAACCCAAGTTGTCCAACCTCTCCTTATAGTATATGCCCTCTAAGGCGGGTGGCATTCTGTTAAACCTCTTCTACACCCTCTCTGAAGCCTCCACATCCTTCCTATAATGGGGCGACCAGAGTTGAATGCAGATACAGTCTAATCAGGGTTTTATAAAGCTGATATAGATTAAACTTCCCCAGGATTATTGCATTAATGCTTGCTATGTGCATCTCTAACTTCTCGATTTGTATAATGTCTATGTTAAAAATACTATTTGGGGATCTACAGGCAACTTCCACTAATGTTTTCTATCCACCCAAACCAATTGATTTTCCCAGCTAAGATCCTTCTAGCCTACTGCCGTCATCCAATCCTTTATTTTAAAGGCTGGCTTTCCATTTCCATTTTGCCAATCTATTCTAAAAGTTTAGCGTTCTAGGAATATTTAATTCTCAATCTTAGTCACTTTGCAACCACATCCAAGTAATGTGCCATTATTTTGCCTATCTTGTTATGGGTATTCCATGCCTTCAGATAAAGATCCTTCAATTATGTCTTTTTACCATTTGTTCCTGCTTGCTCTGACTCAAGTTGGAGGTAAGTGTGTATGCTCTGCCCATTCCCGGCCAGCCCTGGTTTTCAATACCCATTTTGCTATGCAGAGTCGTCACGTGTCATTTCTTATCAAACTCCTGAGGTTTGCCTCACCAGAACCCTTCCACAACCACTTAACTTAAAGCCTTGTCTACAGTCTGCTTATGCGATTCACTAAGACGCTGGTCCTTGCCCAGTTCAATTGAAGCCCATCCCAACAGAAAAGCTCCTTCTTTTCCCAGTACTAATGCTCATGCTCCATAAATTGAAACCCCTTTCTCTCACACCAATCTTTGAGCCAGGCCTTCAATTCTTTGTTATTATGGAACTTGTATCATTTGTAAGGGGGTAAGGCAGTAATCTAGAGATTAGTATCTTTATGGGTCCTTTTTTTAAGTTGGACCCTAGCTAGACATGGTCTTTATGCAGAACCCCTCAACAGTTTCTTCTGTGTCATTGGTTACCACTCAGACCTTTCCCCTCCCACTCCTTTCCTTGAAGAGAAGCCCTTAACCCTGGCAAGAGGCAGGCAACAGTCTTAGGGACTCTTGATAGCAAGTGCAAAGAAAAGTATTTGTTCCCCTACCAAAGCTGTCACCTGTCATTATTGCATTCCTTTTCACTTCCCCAACTTGAATGGACCCTTGTTCCATAGTGCTATGGTTAATTTGCTCATCCTTCCTGCAGTCCTTGTTCTTGTCCACCCAGACTGCAAGAGTGCGATCCCTGTTGGATAAGTGCGTGGGATGAGGCTCTGCCAACATGACCTGCCTCACTTGTAGTTAACTTTCACGTTCCTCTTCACCGATCAATTCTGCACTACTTAGCACAATCGCTGCAGGCGATTTCTTCAGATGTGGTCGTTGTGGATCCCGATGATTTCCATCGGCTGCCACATTCCATCATCTGCCCTGCAATGTCTGTCTTAATTAAGTTAGTATACTTAATTCATTAATTCTTTAAATATACAGCTACACCATTGCCCTTATCACACAGAAGTTCCTATTTATCAAAATCCACACTTAGTCAATCTTGCAGTTGGGCAGAGCACACTGTAGTCAAACATTGTGAGAATTGGATCAAACATTGAGAAAAGAATTCTTTGTGCTTGAAGTATCTCTTCACCTTACCACCTTCATTCAGTTTCTGTCAGGCTTGAGAATTTTTTGAGTGCTGTACTCCCAGCTCATTCTCCCTTTGTGGTATCTTCAGATCAATAAGTATCAAAATAATTCTTCTGAATCTATCCATGTGTCAATTGCTGTACATTAAATAGAGTTTGATTACAGATTGGCAGACAACCAGTTTCTTCAGACTGTCTACAAAGCAGTCCTGGCAAGGGAACAGTAATTCTTTCAATTGTATTTTTATGGAAACTAGGTTAGTACTTCAAAAAGATTGGAAAATTGCAGTCAGTATAACGTTTGTGATTGAACCATTCAATGTGGTGTACCTTGAATTTTAATACTATATCTTGATTAAAATGATGGAAATTAAGATTCTATGTCTTTTATCCATAACTGATGTAAGAACAAAATAATTCATTCACTCATTAAAACTCATTTCTTTTTATTTCAGGGAACCAATTGCAAAGAAGAAATCTGGTAAGGAGCATTTAATTGAATTGATTATGTGCTAACTACCTGTTATCAAAATGTTTTATTTGTTTATGAGGGATGTTAGAATATTTAAATTTTTAAGTTTATTCTGAAAATTGTAGTTGACTGAACTATTGTGAATCGGTAAAGTTGGTTTTAACCAGATTGACTAATTTTACCTGCACGTGAAGATCTTTCATTAGAATCTGTTGAGTGTATCCTTTGTGTAGCATAAATATGGGATGCTGAGAAATTCTGACGACCAGTCTAAAGAACCGCTCATGGGAATTGTATCTGCTACAAGTGGCAACAAGATTCCTTTCTATCCATGTAAACATTTCCAGTTGAAAAAAAACTTGTTAGTAGCTGTAACATTTATCCATGGGAGTTGCATGAGAATAATCAAGTGAATCAAAATCAGTAGAACTTTTTTTTTTGAAAAATGACAGTGACTGTAGACCATAATGAGGCAAGGCAGTAAATTACCCATTAGACAGAGAAGAACCATTAACCTAAATGACTTTTGAAAGTAAATTAAAGCTTCTGCTATTAATCAGGAAGCACTATTTTCAAAGGTTATGTGATCCTGCTCCAGACTTTCTGAACGGACTGTACCTAGACATCTCAAGTAAAAGGCAAGCCCACAGAAAGGAATCTTAGCCATGGAACAAAGTTTCTGAAGAGATGGGGAAAGGTCTTTTTTGATATGATGTACAAACCAAAATACTTTATCAGTTTTCAAGCAAATTGTGTTTCTCAGACATTGCTGTGGGGGTCGATTATTTTTAATATGTACACATTTAATTTTGGGAAGCATCTTGAACTTGACATCTATGGATGAGTCATTTCTGCAAATTGATGGCTCCATATGACAGAACACAGTTATAAAATTTCTGGAATGACCAAACAAATTACCATAACATTTGCATTCAAGATGGCTATCCCTAATCCATTCCGTATACCATAAATGGGATTCTGTGTAGATGACTTAGTCAGTTAAATGTGCATGGTCAAAAGCTGGAGTGATTCACGTAAAACAGCTAGAAAATACAAGTGCTTTGTGTTCCCCTTATGTCTCATCTGGGGTTTCAGTGATTCATTGTTAGACAACAACTAGAATACTGTATACAGATTTGGTCACCGCATTACAGGAAGGATGTGATGGCACAAAAGAGAATGTAGAAGAGATTCAAGAGGGTGTTGCTATGGCTGGAAAATAGAAGACGTGAAATTGATTAGGCTGGGGTTATATTCTTGGCAACAAAGGAGGTTGAAAGATTTAATTATGATGTGTAAAGTTGAGCAGTCCTGAAGAGGTGAACAGGAAGGATCTTTTTCCCTTAGCAGAGAGGTCAATAACTAGGAGAAATGAATTTAAGGTAATTAGTAGAAGGATTAAAGGAGAACTGGGAATTTTTTTCACTGAAAGAATTGATGGTCTGGAACTTGCAGCTTGAAGAGTGATGGAGGAAGAAACCCTTAAAAAAAATGTCTGGATGAGCACTTGGAATGCCAGAGCCGATGCAACTGTTATCCAAGAACTGGGAGTAGCCTAAATAGCTCTTTTTTTTCCCAGCATGGATATAGTGAGCTAAATGGCCTCCTCCAGTGACGTAAATTTTCAGATTCTATGATTTCATTTTAGGTGCTTCACGTAGTATCCACATATATTAATGGACTGTAATAACCTCGGTGCTGATGCCAAGCAATTTAGCAAATTCAGATTGTAAATTCTGACTGGTGCGAAAGGAGAATGACACTTCTTCCTTCTGCTCAGGACATTGCTCTGGATTTGCACTCAGATTAAACACCACAATAATACCCTCTCGCATTCAAGTTACGATTGCAGTTTAAATGTACTCTCTGAGCCATCTTCTCAAAATGGACATGGACTCCAAGATTCTTGGAGATGCACTGTTTTTTTAAAGAATAAATAATACCACAGTTCTGGCAAGACTTTCAGTGCAGATACCAACAGTGTCATACAGCCAAATCTTTGAAGCTAAACAGTCAGTCCAAGTAAAATGTAGGTGAGGTAGATGCCCAAATAGGAATGAATATTAAAACATCTGGTGGGAAAGTTATTAATATTCCTCCATTATCATTCATGCTGAGTGTTGATGTAGTATTTCACAATGTCTACATGATAGATGATGGGAGGCTCAAAATGGACCAATCAAGTATGAAGGATTGGGATGGATAGGTAATGGGAAAATCCTGCTAATTTTCCAAAAGACCGTCTGAATAATCTGATGGAAATCTGATAGTTGTAGAACCTGATTGAATATTATTTCATTGGGATGAAAATTGGATGAATTTCTATTGATTTTTTTTTACCATGGCACAGAAGGCAACATGGCAAGTGTTACAAAATAGGATAGATATAGATATGTACTAGATGGTCAGCGCAGGCACAATGAGCTGACTCTATGACCAGATCAGTTGGGTGTGAAGATAAATATTATGTTGAGTGACAAGCTGCTTTGCTGAATAAATAAATTTTGCTGCAACATATATAAAAGAGGAATTCTTGGGTGTGGTCTGTTAGATGGATTCTGATCTTTTTGGAAAAATATACGTACTTATTATGTTTTGGAGGTTTAAGTGATCAACAACATAATTCATGGTGACAGAACAGATAAAGCACAGGAAAGTATTGAGATTTTGAGATAAGCAACAGCAAACTGTTAAATAATGCCACAGCGTCACTGTCATAGATCATTCAAACATTGTTAAATGTTGATCTCAGAGCAAAAGCAAGTAAAATTGTAACTGATGGAAGTGCAAATAATTACTCGAATTATATGTTCCCACATTTGGTTCTCAAGACTGGTCATTCGAAACTCTCTCCTGATGTGCTTGGAGCACACATATGTTGTCAACAGGAGTTAATATTCCCAATGAACAGTGTTGCTTCTTACTATTGTCAGGTCATAAATATTAACATGGTCTAAGCAGCTGATGTATTTCTGTTAAAGTGGCTTTTTTATGTATTGTATATACAGGCTGACAAACCAAGCAATGAGTTTTGAATGTCTGTATTGATAAATGAATTATACTCATAGGATAAATTATCCTACATTGCATGTAGTTCACTTTCTCAACATCTCAGTTCAAAACCTTCTTAAAATTATTTCATTTTCCTCACGTGTACTTTCATTCATTTTCCTTCATTAGGGCTTGCAATAATCCAGAGAACGGCATCGTTTCTAAAGAGAGGTATTAGAGAAACTCGCTTGGCCATAATTTAACTGATCCTTAACTTTGCTGGATGGTCTTAAACCATAATGATTTTGGACCATGCAGCTTGCTGATTGGCAGTGGTTGGGGCCAGCCTAATGCTAAATGCGGTGTGGTTCATGCATGCTCAGTACCTGTGTAATATTGATTAAAGTGGGATTAATTTGGGACTGATCTTTGTTCTTTTCACTTCATTCAGCTTTTTCCTTGATGAGTCACTCAAAAAGGTTTCACATAAAAATGCTTCTTTTTTCTATAATATAGGTGCACTGTCGTTCAAGTAATTGTTCAAATACTCATCTACTAACCCTTTCATTGGCACAAAACAAATTGGACATGAAATTTCTTAATATTTTCCCCAATTATAATTTTTGTGGAATATATCAAATTTGGAAATGCTTGCCAGTCTTATTGAGTAATTGCTTAAAAAATATAAATATTGAATTAATCAAAATATGACTTTGCGGCACCTCATGTTAACTGGAGGAAGCAAGTGGCCTATAAGAGGGTTATTCAACAGCAATTTATTTAAAACTACACTTAATCCAAGCAGTTTCCCAGAACTGTCTATCTCACTGTGTAACCTCTCAGTCATCAATGTTACTTCACACCAGTACTCATTACTTGATGTATGTGAAAATGCAAGCTAATGGCTTATTCCAACATGGAACAGATGTGTCCTTTGTCATTTGCCTTGGTGTTGTTTCATGATAACTGTTTAAGCACATACATTTTGAAAATTACTTGAAAGTGGAAATACAGAATAATGACAGGATGTGATCATGCACAAATTTATACGCATGGTGTAAAAATAGAAAATGCTGGAAACAGTCAGTAAATCAGGCAGCATTTCTGAAAAGAGAAAGAAAATTAACGTTACAGCCCTTTCACTGATCTGAAACGTTAACTTCTCTTTCCATAGGTGCTTCCTGACCTGCTGAGTGTTTCAGCATTTTCTGTTTTTATTTCAGTTTTCCAGCATCTGCACTTGTTTGATTTTCAGACTTTTTATACGTATGGTGTTTGATGGAAGATCAGGAAAACATTTTTAGAAAAACAGCTTCAAAGCAGTAAAGGGATAAATGATTGTTCATCAGTTTGTTTAAAGATTTGACTAAGATACTGCCTAATTTATTTTTCATTTATAAAGTGTTTTCAGCTGAGTTTACCAAATAGTAGAGGCATACAAGGAAAAAAATCTGAATAATCGTTCACATTTATGACTATTGCTTTGGAAATTTTAAAGTGAAATGATAAGTTTATATATTAAAAAAATTGTCTGCTTGTATAATTGTATACTGTTTGGAATCTTGAGGAAATTCATAGATTCACCATTGGAAAGCCTATGTAGAAATTCATCTTTGGTCAGTAACATTAAACTGGATTTTGGATATCATGCATTGCTGCTACCCTTAGCACTGTCAATAAGAGTTGGATTTATAAATAGTCATATCAAGTATGCTTATATTTCAGAATTATGATGCATAACTTACTCAGTTTTTATAATTTAGAATTACAGCTTATGTACTGAATTCTTGTTAAAATAATACAGTATTCAGTTACGAGAAGTAATAACTTGATGCTTTTCATCGCAGCAAGTTATTACTTAAAAAGTGCAACTTTACTTTTTTCTTAAAGGTTTATGCAGTATTTCATTATTATTTTCTATTCTCTTGGAATGCTTGATTCATGCAACAGTATAATTCTACATCCATCAAAAGCTTCCTATATATCAGTAAAGCATCTTAGCGTTATTTGTAAGTAAAGTTTGGATCATCAGCACTTGCACCAAGGTTTATGTGTTGATCAGATGCACTGTAAGCTTATTCCTACAGGTCTAAAAGGAACTCAACAAAATCATTACTAACCAAGTAGGGCATCTTCCTGAATTTAATGTTCTGTACTGGCTTGGTAATGGATTTTCCTCATGAACTACTGTAGAGCGGATAACTTGAATACTATTTACAGTATAACAACTTTCAAAGATTGCCACTCACTTTGTGATCATTTAGAGAGGCCATTAAGGTAACACATATGAAATGAACAAACAACCAGTCCATTGTGAAGTGATCACTCCACACTTGATGCTAAAGAAACTTGTGTTTGTGCACACTGAGGCTAAGCCCTGGACCATTGATGGTTCCTTCATCTCGGTGTATAAGAGGATGTGCCTTCTCTCAGACTTGGATCTTTTACCAACCTGCCCCTTCTTCTGACAATCGAGATCCACAAGAGAACCTTAACAACTTGGATCACTTTCTCTGTCTCAAGAACCACTTCTCTGCAAGGGCAGACACTAATGATATAATTCACCACTGCCATCAATGTGCTATTACGCACTTTGACTGTCTGAGGAAAAGGCTGTTCAGAGACTAAGTCATAGTCATAGAATCATAGAATATACAGCATGGAAACAGGCTCTTTGACCCACCTGGTCCATGCTGACCATAGTGCCCACCAAGCTCATCCCATTTGCCCATTTTGGTGCATATCCCTCTCAACCCTTCTTATCCACGTACTTATCCAAATGTTTTAAATGTTATTATTATCCCTCCTCAACCTTTTCTTCTGACAGCTAATTCCATATACGCACCACCCGTTAAGACCTCAATCCTGGCACCAAAATCACCCTCCTGTATGCTTCGGAGACATGGACAGCCAACCGTAGACACCTCAAGCACTGGAGAAGTATTACCAACACCACCTCCACAAAATTCTCAGTGCACTGTCAGGTTAGGTGAACTAACATCCCCAGTACCTAGGCTCTGATCATGCTTACCCAGCTCCAATCCACATCTGATGCCAGATTTCCTGAAATAAATGGTCTATGCTGTTCTTTGTCACTGCAAGCAATTTCCAGGAGGACAGAAGGTATCTCAAGGGAGAATTCAAAGCCTCCTGAATTCTCCCTTGAAATACTTATGTCAATGAAAAAATGTAACATCCTCACTAACTCATGGGAAGTTCTGACTCATTATTGCTTAAATTATCAGAAAAGGCTCTGGACACTCTGAATCTCTTCAACAGGAACACAAAGACCAAGTACAAACTGAAGAAGGAGCATATAACAATCCAAACAACCCACTCACCTGCTCCATCGAAACTACCTGTGGCAGGGTCTGTGCATCCTGCATAGCACTCATTTGTCACTGAAAAATTTGTAGAACTATGATAGAAGCAAGTCACCCTTGACTCTGAAGGGCTGCCTAAGAAGCATCCATTCTGAAAATGGTATTGACTTGTTTTCCACAAGTCATCATTTACTGTGATCCTTGCTCCATCTGGCTTAGAGTATTTAATTGAGACCAAGGTCATCTAATTTGGCTCACCAACCTTTTCTTAAATCATATCTCTGTAAAATACTTGAGACATTTAATTTACCTTGAGTACGATGTATAAATATTATTGGGTGCTAAAAGTGGCAAAGTGCTAAATCTGCCAGATCTAATGCTTTTGTATTAAATAAAACAATATCAGTTTGGGATATTGTAATGTAAGAGTAAAAGCATTTCAAGTACAATAAAAATCCCAGCAATCAGTTATTGCCTAGTTCGTATTAACTCTGAATATTTGCTTTGGAGCTTTAGAGTTGTTAACACACATTGGCTTTTTTCAGAAAATGATTAATTTGTTTTGAAATTTAAAGAACAGTGACAAGTAAATGCTGCAATACATATTTCACAATGACTGCTTTTGGCAACAAAATGAATATTAGTCAAGTTCAAGCATGAGATTGCACTTGTTGGCTTGCCCTTTCATCTTCAGTTTTCCTATTTGCTTTCTCGTGAGGAATTGAAATGTCACAGATTGCAAAACTGTTTACATATGGCCTTGGTTATATATTTGATGCAAAGGGAAGTATTTCAATGGCACTAGGGAAGTATTTCAATGGCACTGTTTTTCAGAGTTGTACAATCATTTTGTACCTTGGGGTCGGGTAGACATTTATGCATTGATACAGTGTTGGGCTGGATCAGTCTCCATCTCCAAATGCAAGGGGTGTTGGTGTGATTCACCTTTCTGTCAGGCAATAGCTTGCCCATCTTCTGACCACAGTCTGGTGTAGTAAGGAATTCTCTTTCAGCCTAATTAAATGGTTCCTTCTGGTTTGAGTGTGTTGTCAGTGAAAATGCAGAGGCCGTCATGGTCATGCAGTAAACTCGTATGACCTGGTTTCTTGCAGACCCAAGTCTTGGCTGTCCTGTGAGCTCTTTCTCCCCCCCCCCCCCCCCCCCCCCAGAGGCTACTTATTGTTCCCAGGAATCCCTGTTTATCACCTCCAGCAATCCAGAACCATCCACTTTGTTCAGAAATAAGTCCTTTGTCCATACCTTCAGGCTTTGATATGATGCGTGACAGAACAATAGGAGATGTCCTGACCATACACTCATTCAATCTCCTGCCCCTATCCCCAGATTATTGTTCTCTAGCTATTTCTTGTCATTATTTTTGCATTTATTTTTCTCTCCTCCCAGCTAATAGCCCACATCCATCTTCCACTGCACGTTCCAAAACATCCAGCCTTGGATTCTCCGTGTTCATCTAACTACCAGATATGGCAAATTGGGCACTAACTTCATAAACTATTGTTTGCATTTTTGTGATATAATTTTCATCCCAGCTAAGCAGTGAGATTCACACCTGTTTTAGCTTGATGTGATCTCAACATGTGAATAACTTAAAACTGAGAAGGTTTTGATTTGCAAGTATAGGAAAACCAGATTCCGATCTGCTTCGTGATTTTCTAGCTTTGGAGAAAGACAAGTACGTTGAACTTAAATGCTATGGATGCATCATGATTCATGTGTCTGTGGTGACAAGGCTGGGGAAATGCACCTCCTTGTTATTAGTAGAGAAGTTCATAGGGAAATTTAATCTGGGTATTCAAACACTAAAGTCATAAGGAGAGATTGTTTCTTGGCAAAGTGATCAGTAAGCAAAGGACAGAGGTTTATACTACATCATGTATTCAATCAGCTGGCAAAAAGCACCTGTGTATCAGTTGATCCTTTAGTAGCCCAGTACAATGGCAAAGATGAGCTGAGTGGATATAACTTCCCTGAATTGCCGTTAGATATTTTCCCACATGTTTTCATTTAAAAATTATGCTAGGTTTGGACAGATGATCATGCTTCAAGATTCTTGATTGAGAGCAGATGTATATTTTTCCACAGAAAGCACGTTGCTGTCTTATGACTTCTTGTCTTGGTAATTGCTGGGCAGCAATTTTTATCATCACCACTTCAGTTTTCCCTTTCCTTAAAATGGTCCTGTTTGGGGATATAATGAATTGTATAGTTTAAAACAAAAATCATTAAGTTTTGCCAAGCATATGGGATTGAGACTTTTTATACAAAAGTGCATTTAAATCAGGCTTGCTGATGTCTTTTTTTTCTGCAGCTGACAAAGGAATCCCTTTTCCTAAACAATGTGGGATGAATACAAAAACTACTGGATGTTATTATTGATAAATTGGTATGCTGTTCTAATTTCTATTCCTCTTATAGGGGAATGAATTATAGGTACTGGCACCTTCAGTGCCTGGTCACATCATAGCTGTGATAAAAGTTTTGAGCATAGTGGAACTTCAAGTGATTATTTGCCAATCCACATTACCTTGCAGCGTCCTGATGAATGAGACCATCTGCAGAGTTCTTCAGGTTAAAGATATACTTTTCTTACAATCTGATGAGGGAAATCCACAGTGAGGATACATCAAGTCCCAATTCCATACAGATTCAGTTTGGTGTTCTACTGAAGTTTAAGTCTGTTAATTTTTATTGAGTTTTGTGTCCGTAATAATGAAGCATCTTCATTTTTGCTTGGTTCATAGTACAATCATACAATTCATACTACAACCAAGGTGTTCCCTGTCTGTTTTGTAAGGATAGGTACCATTTGATATTGTGGTGTCACCTTGATTGTGGTATAAATTTTAAATTAGGTTTTCCTTTGCTTCTGTCCCACACTTTTTCTGAATCTGCCCTGAGCTACTGAATAAATGTCCATGCGACTTTAATCTGTTTCAGAGTAAACAGTATTATGCATTGGCAGTAAGAAATGTTGTTTTGAACTGAGGCAAGGTACTTCTAATTGCTGTCTGGTGACAGTGTTGCAATCAGCAGTGGGTCTTTAGATCATTTTTAGGCAATCTGTACTAGAGGAAAAAACAGTTTTGTTAAATTGAAAAACTGGCAAGCAGTATGATTAAATTTCAAAAGAATATGCCAAGCTTCTTTTGTTCTTAGAGATTCCCTGGATCAGTGAATAGTGACTACCAAAAATAGAGCAGAGTTGAAGGAAAGGTGGAGATAGCCAAAATCAATGTTGAATTTTGTGTCTTGTAGTATTTTCAGTAATAAAGTGTGAGCATATGCCTCGGTAACTGATGTCTCATCTTCACAGATGGTTGCAAGGCACATTTTAGGAACCTTTCTCCAACATGATTATATTTAAAATTTGGCGTATCTGTAAATAATTCATTAGTTCTTCACAAAGCCTTTTACTCACATTTGTTTTATTGGTCTTGATGGTATTGCATTAAATATCTCCATTTATTAGCATTATTAAACCTATAGTGAGTAATGTGAAGTTCTGTATATACTGTCACAAGGATACTTTTGTGGCATTGGTTTCAAGTTCTACAACTCAGCAAACAAGCCTGAGAGGAGAGCTGGGTGAGCTAAACACCTAGAGGAAAAAGTACTGGCCTTTCTCTACAGTTCTTTATCATCATGAACTAATAATGATTTGATTCTCTGTGATCTCCATAAATGGTGCATGTAATCAGAGATTAGTTTTTGAGCATCTGAAGTCATCATGGTTGTGTTGGGAGTGCGATTTCAGTGATGGCAGAGGAATACATAATGTTGTGAACAGAAAGAAAAGGCTGTTGTTTAAAAGTTGGATCTTCTAGCAGTTTAGTGTAAGTGTCAGAATAATTCCAGGCTGGATCCCAATAAATGCCTCTAGATCCAACTTTATCACCGCTCTATCAGACTCTTACAGTTTACCAGCTTTGAGATACACATCCCACGATCAGTTTAATGATAATAAGTTTTTCAGTTATTTCAGTTTTACATAGTGGATAATGTTGCCGTGTCAAACATAAGGCCATATAACACGCATGTTAAGCATGGTTACATTCTGGCCTTTTTGAGAATGGTTTCCTAAAAGTTGGACTACTTTTAACTTTAATTTTTTACAACTGTAAATGGAAAATAGATGCAGCACTCAGTACTGTTCTCTTTTTGGAGGTCTCAGGAAAGGATAAGTATCAAGAATTTGGGGAGGTCCTTATGCACCAGATGTCTTGCAGGACCAACTGTCTCAGATGTCAGAGTTTATGAACACCAAGGGTTATGAGGGATGTGGTGGGGCAACCATAGACGTTGGACTGGAGTTTGCCAATGGTTTTGAATGGAACTGCTGGCATTTAAATGGTAGTATGTTTTGGACCTCCACTTATGCTACGTCAAATGCAAATGGAGAAGTCAGATTTGGGATACTGAATCTTCACTTTGTGCTATCACTTGACTCCCTATTGGGTCCAGTGGTGGAACTTGGACTTGTGGAGATTCCCTACCGTTTATGTGGGGGGAAGTCACCTCTTGGCCCTGTACCAGATTAAACCTGCCAAAATACTGGGCCTAGTTCAAGGGGGATTGTAGGGCTGTGGAATACTTCCCCGGTGCACTACAAGAAGCCTTATCTGGATTTGGATCTAGAGCAAGTAAATATGGTTGTTGGGAGATCACGGCTAATTGTGAGGGACTAGATTGGGTGTGCAGAATCAGGTTGATTCTACTGGCTTTCAACTCTTCTCCAAACAATCTCTATAGTTGCTTGCAATCTGAAGTGCTAACCTGTCCTCTTGGTTATAATGGATGGACTCTTCATTGAGCTGCCTACTCTTGGCGTTGAGCTGTGTGGTTAGTACAAAC
The DNA here is from genome assembly GCF_009764475.1 of Pristis pectinata. Lineage (NCBI taxonomy): Eukaryota > Metazoa > Chordata > Chondrichthyes > Rhinopristiformes > Pristidae > Pristis > Pristis pectinata. Next base: position 38,818,382 of record NC_067408.1, on the reverse strand, counting down.
CTACCTTTGTTCATATGCCATTTTTACCTTGTGCTCCCAAGATGGCCTGATCCATAATGGTCTGAGCCTTGCAGGACACAATGTTCTCATGAGGGGTGGATCGTGCGGAACAAGCCCCACCCACAAAACAGCCATCAATTATGTCAACTGCTCAAATCTTCCAAAGCCTTGACTTTCGGAAATATTCACAATTGAAAGTTGACCAAACAGGTAAAATGTTTAAAAATTCATTAAAAGTTCAAGAACTAGAAACTAAAACAATGGAAATTGGTGTAAGATCTTGCTCTGCCTCTATGAGAAACCCAATGTCAAAGCATCGTTGGGAAATTGCAACCAATGACGAGCCAGCTAGTTTGGGATGTTTGAATCCATCCCAACAAAGCTAAAAGTTATTTACATTGAGAAATGCCGAACCGCATTGGAATCAGTGGTGCCAGATCTTCAAAGATGCTAACTTCTTTTGCAGCTCATTCTCAATGTTAGCTATAAGGGTAGGTGGAAAATGTTAAGCGGGCACATGATACTGCTTCAGTATTTATTTATTTGTGGGATATTCTGGCACTGCCAAGGTTGGAATTTACTGCAAGTTGTATATGTTTAAGGTGGAAACAGGTGCCAATCAAGCAAGCTGCCATAACTCGGATATTAGTGAACTTACCAAAAGATGTTGAATCTGTACAAATCCAGGCAAGTGGAGACAATTGATTCACGTTCCTCACTTGTGCCTGAGAAGAATAGTTTTGACAAGTCACTTGTCAAAGAATAGTCAGCCTTCAATCTTCTTGTGAGACCACAGTGATTATGTGGTCTGGCTCACTACGTTTTTGGTCACTGGTGACCCACTAAAATGTTATGGAGGCAGAATGCTGTTGAATGTCAAAGAAGAGAGTCTGACACACTTCCTATGCTATATGCTAATTACCAAACTCTTGAATGTCATGCAGATCTTGCTAAATGTGGTCACAGTGTTTAATTTTCCATAAAATTGTGAATGAAAAATTGGTGAACATTGCCATTTGGGATCATTCAATAGTGGCTGAAGCCGTTTGGAAATAGCAACCTGGCAATGGGAATATTGGCCTCCAGTAACCACAAACATCTTTCCTTTGTGTGAGACATGATTAAATCTGTGGAGAATTTACACATTCCCATTGATTTCAAATTTACCAGGACTGTCAAATATGATCTCCTGTCATGATTGTAATGGTAGAGTGAGAGAAATACTGATGATTGTCTGCAACACCTCCCATGTACCTAGTTTTGAGCAGTTCTGAATCCATCCTATTTACCACAATAGATTTGGCTTCTAATCGGAAGGTGTCCTTGATATGAAGGCAGAATTCTGTCCCTTCAGGATGTAATGTGGTTTATTCCTCCCAAAACTGTCCTGGATAAATCCATCAGTCATGGGTAGATGGTTGAGGGCAAGGTCAAAGGACTACTCTTGCATTAGTTATTTCATTAAATGCTTCCTTTCCACTTCAGGACCAGACAGAGTTGTCAGTCGCAGCTGTACTGAGCTGGTGATGGATGTTGAAATTCACAACGCAGAATGCGTTCTGTGCCTTAGGATACAACTTGGAACAAGGTTTGCCAATATGAAGCAATGTTGATTCATCAGTTGAGGAAAAAATGCTAGACAGTAATCAATAGGAATTTTCATTGCCTGTGTTTGCAAATAAGATATCAGGACCCCTAGTGTCAATGTTGTAGCCTCCCAAGATCACTCCTTCTTGACCATACGTCACTGAACTCCTATGTCTCGTGAATCTGCCTGCCAATATAACATACCTGGTGAATTATGACTAAGTTTGAAATATTGGATGAAAGGCACAATTCTGTGGAAGTGACACTGTCAGGCTGTTCCTTGACTAATTGGTAGGTCAGTGCTCAAATTTTGTCACATGATCGACATTAATGGTGCTTCTTTGTTGTGTGTCAGTGTGATGTCAAGTTGATGCTGCATTGTCTGTCTAGTCTTAATGTTATTACACTTTGTTATAATTGATATTATATTATATTGATATAATAAAATAAGACTGAATGGTTTGCTTACATCATTTCAGAAGCCAATGTAATTGAATACCTTGGGTTTAAAATCACATTTAAGCCGGACAAGGTAAGGACATTAGATTTCCTTCCCTAAAGGACATAAGTGAACCAGATGGATTTTTCTGAGGAAATGTTAATTGTACATTAACCATTTGTGAATGGTTAATTGGCTGTCTGTGTAGATATGTATAAGTTGATAGACAAGAAAGTATTTTATCCTAACTCCAACATGGTCAAAACATTTAACCATTTGGAGTGCAGCCACTATTCCTTCATAGGCAAGTGCAACCTCCAATTGTGTTACCCATTACTTGAAGAGCTGTGGTTGCAGGGCTCAGTGCCAAGTACTGGAAGTTGGGACTGGGTAGCTCTTTTTTTGTTTGGCACAGGCAAAATGGAGCAAATTATGTTGTAGAGATTTGGAGGAAATAGTGGAGGTACGAGTTAAATATTTTGGCTCAAATTCTATAAGATTGTGGTGAGAATGATTCAGTACAAGAAAAGGAGGTGAAATCATTTGGATAAGGTAACTGGTTTAGGAAGTAACCCAGCTGAGCACCATGAAATAGCCCTGATCATAATGGATCCTAGATTACAGAGAGAAGTGCAATGGTCTTACCTGAGGATTTAATCATCATTATTATGAACATCAGTGCTTTTGCAACATGCCATCCCAAAGAGAGAAAAAGCTGTACACCAGTTAACCATAAACTTGTTAGCCTAATATTGACCAGCAGTAAGCCTTTGTTAATTTTATCCTAATTATACCCTAAAAATTCAACTTTAAGAAATGAGTCAAGGATAACCAGCACAGATTTATATAAATTAATAGCTCTGCTTGACAAATTAACATTTGAGGAAATATATTACTTGGAAATATATAATTAGTAGAAATGCAGTGAATGTAATTACCATCGTTTTTCAAAGGGCATTTGAAAAATAGAGGGCTTGTTAATAAAATAATGAGACCTTGTATTAAAAGGAACGTGGATTTGAAATTGGCTGAAGAGCAGAAATATACAGGGGATGGGTAACATATTGTTTTGGAATTAAAACATGAATACCGTATACTAAAAGTAAGTGTGGGGTCACAGCTTTTTAGACTATTGATTTTAAAAAAAGAGCCAGTGACAGACGCGTATCTGGTTCACAAAGCAAATTTTTAATGTGTGGAACGTGCTGCCTGATTAAATGATATCTAACCAATTCCCTTCGTAGCATAGAAACAGGCAATTCTATCCAACAGCCAACATTGGCATTTATGTTCTACTTAAGCCAGTTGCAGAGCAAAATGTTGCAGCTGTGGGGGAAACACTGGATAATGGATTTAACTGAGTAATTCTTGCAAAGAGCCAGCATGAAGCTGAATATTTTCCTAGGGCACTATTACTTTACCACTCGTCAGTACAAAAATGAGGAACATGATCAATTATAAGAGACACACAAGAAATTTCATGAGGACAGAAGCAGGTTGATTACTGAGCAAACTTAATGTGGGGAAAATGTGAGGTTACATTTTTGAGTTGGATAGAAAATATGTATATATTGAGCCAGATTTTTTTGGCTGGGGTTTATAGCTTGGCAGTAAAACCTGGAATTGTGCTTATGATTTTGATGGGGATTAAAGGACCAAGGACTAGGAGGCAAAGATTTTTGGTTTGGTTCAATGTTTTAATTTTTTTAGCTGTAATTTAGGGATATTTAAAGTACAAATTATTTTTAATTACTAAGATATTTTCTTCAATTTAGATATTTTTTAAATGCCTCTGAATGTCAGAAACACTTATGAACTAACAAGAATCACTTAGGCAAGTTATAGCTGGCAAAGCTAGGGCTGGGTTTTTCGGCTGTCAGGATCATTTGTTGGTGGGGTGGGTGGTATGGAGCAGAACTTCCTCACTGCATCACTGGAGGCCCCATTGCCACTGGGGGCAGTCACGCTGATGGGTTCCAGGATGCTAGGTGTGAGGAGTTGGAGGGATATGCAGATGGCAGTTCAGGGCAGAGGGGCAAACCAGTGAGGTTTGGCCCATAAATTCTGGAGCTCTAAAAATGGGAGAGCAGAGACCATTCAAGTGGTTAAGATAGAATTCTTTAAATATTGTCAGGCACATGGATTGGAAGGGTTTAGAGGGATAGGAGCCAAACGCAGACAAATAGGACTAGCTTAGATGGGCATCTTGGTCGGCATGGACCAGTTGGGCCAAAGGGCCTGTTTCCATGCTGTATAACTTTCTGACTCTATGAGAGGATAAATCTTCCTTTTTTTAAAAAAAGGGCTATGGCATCCAAGGTTTTGTAATTAGGAGCATTGAATGCAGAATTATTAATTTACCCTCATGACAGTCTCTAAGAAGAATATTAAGGACATGAATAAGATGCAGACCAATTCACTGAGATGAAACATGGATAAGAAACCCAAAAAACTGGACTCTGTTCATTAGGGAAGAACATGTTAAGAGGTGATTTTATAAAGGGGATCAATATTGAAAGTTGTTTTGAAAAAGTGATTAGAAACTTGTACCATTGGGTAATAAATTGAGAGCTAGGAAGCATGATATTACTGTCATCAACAAAGAACAAAGAGAGGTGGAAGTATTTGTAAATAGAGGGCATTAATGAGCTTCAAATACCTCATCAAAACAATGACCGAAGTAGGTAGTTTTTAAGAAGGATTGGATAATAAGTGGAGGAAAGGCAAAAGAATGGAATTAAGTGGATAGCCCTTCTAAGGAGCTGGGTGTAAGATGTAAAATTCGGTGATTTTATACATCGTGACTTCAACAAAGAGCGAGCAAGGGCTAAGTTGTTGGATGGTAACAGGTTGTTTTGTTTTAAAGCACTAGTGGATGCTGTAAGTTTCAATATTAATAGCCAGAAAGCACATTTTCAATGCATAATTTGCCATATTGGTGCTACAAAAGAGGCAACTAGAGCCCATGGGTGGAAAAAGTGTTAGATTTATTTGCATATTCAAATAAGGATTGCCTTGAATACGACCACTGCTGAATGGGCTGTGATCAGAAGAACCAGGTCACTGGCAACAACAGATCTCCCTAAAATTTCTTTTGCTGCCAGGTATTCAAAGCTCTCCAGTTTCATTCAATAGAAGCTACTATTGTTTTACCTTTCCTATCAAGGTTAGTTTCCAGCACCCAGATTGGTGCAGACAAATTTTCAGATCATGAGCAATGAGTGGTATCTCAATAATAATAAGAAGATTAAGGCTGTGGATGAAACGAATGGCAATGTCCTTCTGTTGTCAAAATCAATTTGAATTTGTAACTGGTAAAAAATTTAATTATGGTAAAAGAAATGTATTTTTTTTTAAAGTGCAGGGATTCGGTATGCCGTACATTTGGATTTCAGTAACTGTCTTTGAGATAACAATGGATAACAGCTCTGCAGTCTTATTGCTTATTTTTGAGCACTGTTGAGACACTGATTGATTTGTACACCTCCTCTTCAGAGAAAACTCTAGGACTATCCTTTTGAGTGCTAAGAAAGACATTTCAAAGAGATCAGTATTGTGGTTGCTTGGATCATACTGAAGCTCTGTCATTTTGTTGCTGACCACCCCAGAATATTGTTGATCATTCTGTTATTAGTAATGTCATTTTCTTAAGGTTGATTCTTTGTTTTCAGGTGGAGATGGGACGTCTGCAGACCAGTTTTTCCTGGATCAGTATGTGGCAGTGACCAATTATGACAAACAGGAAAGCACTGAGATTAGTCTGTATCAGGGCCAAGTCGTGGAAGTAATAGAGAAAAATGAATCTGGTAAGTTACTTCTGGAAAGATGAACAATTTTGCTGTCTAATGCTAAGATCTGAATATTCGTTCAATCGCTTCCACCCAAATCTCTTGCACCATTCTAGTAAATGGACAAGGACAATTCTAATTTTGCATTAAACATTATAAACTTCCTCTCTCTTTTTTTCTAACCCCTTTTATTTTCTCTCCTAGTAATCCCCACACCCCTTCCCCCCACAACCCACAACCATGTCTCTTCCTCCCTTTCCTAGCCTATCTCTCTTTTTTCTAACCCCTTTTTTCTTTCCTAGTTATCCCCACATCCTTTCACCCCCAACCATGCCTCTTCTTTTCTTCCCTTTCCAAGCCAATCTCTTGTTTTTCTAACCCCTTTTTTTTATCTCCTTACCTTTGACCCATCCCACGGTGGATCTGCTCGCCCCTCCTCCCCCGCACCTGCCTATCACTATCTCTTACCTGCATCTACCAATCACTACATTTTGCCCACCCCACCTCCCCTCTTTTGTCTGCCTATCACTGCTCTGCTTTTCCCTCCTATATAGTGGGCTTCCCCTTTTCCTATCTTCAGTCCTAAAGAAGGGTCCTGAGCCAAAACATTGACCGCAGGCTTTTCTCCACGGATGCTGCCGGGCCTGTTGAGTTCCTCGAGCATCATAGTGTTTTTTATTATGAACCTGGTATTACCTTTACACAAACAAATCTGCAATCCTTCCAGTCTTTGTATTCCAATCATATTTACTACTGGATTGAAGGTTCTACTGCAGAAATTGCTCAGAAACAGGGCATCTTGCCCAAGCAATCCATGTGTACCTTTAGCCTCCTCTTTCCTCTATTCCCTTCTACCTTTCCTGCTCCAGCCTCTCTTTCCTTGTATCTAGGCATTTCCACTCCCTGTGGAAGCAGGTTCCACATTTTTTCTGAATTCCCTGTTCGATTCCTTTGTAACAGTCTCATGTTGAGGGCCTCTGTTTATGCTGTGCCCTCAAGTGGAAATATTTTCACTAAGATAATAAATAGTGCAACCACAAAAGGAATAATGAGGTAGTGTCCATGAGTTCATAGACCGTTCAGAAATCTGATGGCGGAGGGGAAGAAACTGTTCTTAAATCATTGAATGTGGGTCTTCAGGCTCCCGTACCTCCTCCCCGATAGTAGTAACAAGAAGAGGGCATGTCCCGAATGGTGAGGGTCCTTAGTGATGGATGTGGCCTTCTTGAGGCATCGCCTCTTGACGATGTCCATGATGGTGGGGACGGTTGTGCCCATGATGGAGCTGGCTGAGCCTACAACCCTTTATAGCCTCTTGTGATCCTGTGCATTGGAGCCTCCATACTAGGCTGTGATGCAACCAGTCAGAATGCTCTCCACCGTACATCTATAAAAATTTGCAAGAGTCTTTGGTGACAAACCAAATCCCCTCAAACTCCTGACAAAGTAGAGCCATTGACGTGCCACCTTCATGATTGCATCAATGTGTTGGGTCCAGGATAGATCCTCCGAAATGTTGATGCCCAGGAACTTGAAGCTGCTCACCCTTTCCAGCCTGACCCCTCAATGAGGACTGGTGTGTGTTCTCCCAACTTCTCCTTCCTGAAGTCCACAGTCAATTCCTTGGTCTTGCTGACATTGAGTGCAAGGTTGTTGTTGCGACACTACTCAACCAGCCAATCTATTCAACTCCTGTACGCCTCCTCATTGCCATTTGAGATTTTACCAACAACAGCGGTATCATCAGCAAATTTATAGTAAACTCTTTCCATTCAGACACTTATCCAGCTGCCGTTTTAACACCAAAGTTAAACCTGCCTTCACTATAACTCCCGGCAGTATGTTCTGGACCCTAACCCCACACTGCATAAAAAAGAATTTTCTCATCTTCTGCTGATTCTTCTGCTGATCATTTTCATCCTATGTCTTCTAGTTTTATTTCATTTTGGTCTCTCCAGTCAACTATCCTTTTTGTAATACAGTGACAAGAAATTGTGTTTTCATATTCTGCAGTATCCATCACTTAACCCTATTGGCTTTAATGGGAAATAAATCTATCAAGAATTACTTACTGGTATTTGCCTCTGAGTTGTATGCATTAACCTACTAATAATTATATAAATGGTTGATCAAAGTAATTTAAAGTTTAATATTGATTTGTGGGGTTCTTCAATGGAGACCAGAGTGTGTTCCTTATCCTGCATTGACCTGTTAGATATTACTTTGAAATGGCTTCAGAAAATAGAGGTTGTTTAAAGTTTGTGACAATTATTGCAGACTTCACTGTGTGCTTTCTGATTTCTTTTATTTGATAAGGGTACATTAGATTATTTAAACATTCACGGATTCCTGGGATCTGCATCCTCAATTGCAGAAATTCACTTCAGAACACTTTTCCACTGTTTTTCCTTTGGCTGCTTGGCGATGTACGAAAAGAGGCCAGTGATGGCTTTCCGTGATTTTGTTTTTCTTCAACCCATGGGGGGAGAAAGTTGTGCAGTCCCTGTAAAACCCTTTTCACACCATTATGTTTATGAATCCAGCAGAAAAATTTCCTTTGTTCAGGTCTCAATTTATTTCTGTAATATCCTTGGAATTAATAATTAATAGCAATGCTTTGTGTTATTTGCATTGCAATAACCTCCAAACTATCAATCTGCATTGACTTTGCATAGTAACTCATTAAATTTCCCATCAGGTAACACATTAGCACAAGGCCTTATCTATAATGACAGTGACAATACACTAACATGTGATAGTATGACAAAATATGCATTTTTCTCTATTAGCGGATTTGCTGACTTTTGGATGAGATTTAAACCATTGGATGAGAGGAACTGAAAGATCCAATGACACTGTTTCAATCCTGGCCAATACCTATTCCTCAGTCAACATTATTAAAAACAGATTGTTTAATTATTATCCCATTACCATTTGTTGCTATATACTATGCATATTATTGCTGCAATTTGTGTGTCACTCTTGAAAAGCAGTTCATTTGCTGTAAATAATTCTGGAATGTCCAGAAGTCTGAAAAGACTAACCTTTTTTATTTAAAACATTATCCTGTGTTGTATGTCTGGTTTCGATGTACATATCTTTACACTGAAGTATGTTAGGTCTTTATAACGAGACTCGTACAGCACAGAAAAAGGCCCTTCAGCCTACAATGTGCATGCTGACCATGGTACTTATCTGTACTGATCCCATTTACCTGCCTTTGGTCTGTAGCCTTCTAAGAACAATACTTAACTAGAAGAGCAATTTTCTAGATTATTTTAAAACAAAGTGTTCATTCATAATAATACCATTAGAATGAAAGACTTTTTTTTAATCTTTCCTCTAGCACTTCAATTGTCATTGAATGAAATACTACATAATCCATCGTTTGCCAGTGGTTTTCTTTCCCCAAGATAAACAATTATAAATTTATCAATGACTTCAAAAGTAAGATCATTTCAAATTAGTTAGAAAGTTAACTCAATAAGTATCATTTCCACTGCAGCATTGGAGAAAGGCCATTGAACGAACCTGCAGCAAACTATTCCTTTTGACAAGTCCACTGCCTGACTTATGGTTGATTTTACCAGTGCCAATATTCTTCTGGAAGGTTTTGAGGCAATTGAGTAATTTATGTTGCCTGACAGAAGCATAAGTATAAAGTTACGGCTGATATTTTTCTTTGAGGTGCTTATTATTGCAGCTACCGCTCTCCATTGCTTTCCCAGGATCTTTGAGATTACCAAGTCAGCATTTGGATGATTTCTGGGATATTCTGTTTTCACATCAAGATAAAAATCCCATCAGCAGAGAGGACATTGAAGCTTCTGTTTTTCTTTGACCATATATGTCCATTCATTCAAGATGATAGAACATAATTCAGTTTGTGTAAATAATGCATCTGTGTGACAAACATTTTGGCTTCTAATGTCTCTTAAGATGGCTTTCCAACATAATGCTTCTCAGGATTCTCAGCTCCTGAAAGTGAATAAATTGTCAAATATTAGAACAAAAGTTCAATTGAAAGATTGTTTTCTGTAAAACAGCATTTGTGACCCCAAACAAACTGATTGGCTTCAGTATTCCATCTTCCATTGCCTTAAGATTACTCAAAATTTTGCTGCCAACTTTCTTTTCCAGACCTGTTTAAATCCTTTGAAGGATGTTTTTCACAGCATGTAAAACCCTGCATCGTCCTTGCTGTAGATTTCCTTACCCAAACCTCTCCACGATTCAAGTCTCCTCTCTTGACCCCTTGTAACACACTTCTTTGATCAAACTTTTAAAATGCATTCTAACATTGGAATCTTTGCCTTAATAAGCTACTCTAAAATGCCTTGGTTGTTTTTTAGATGAACTTTGTTATACAAATTCTTGTTGTTGTTGAAATGCAGAATACCTAAATAACTTCATCTTAACAATTTGCGTCACGATTTTCTGTCCGTCTTGGTGAAGCAAACAAATTTTAATGGATTGAGAATAAGTGTCTTTATACTATTCCTTTTATCTTTTTCTTTTTTTTATAAATTATATTAAATGCAAAGACTTTATGATTGTTTTAGTATATTTTGCTCCTTTCTGTTGCCCACTGTCACCATTTGATCTAGAGTAAGACAGCTGCTGAATGCTCTTATATTAAATTAACATCATTGAACGTCAACAAGCCCTCCCATAATTTCTTGCACTGAGATTGTGAACTGATGATTGCCCGAGCTACTGAAGTGAGCCACCCGTTCTTCAGGTCTTTGGTGTCCCTTAATATTCTTTACTGTGACAATGAAAATTTATTTTGTATTTGGCTAAGTATAATAATGTTTCCAAAGGATACATTTAAGAATAAATTAGATCAACAACATAAAGCTATTTCTTGCAGCTGTAAAAGAATTAAGAAGAGAAATGATGAGTGAATGATAATATGATCAAATATGGACCTCCCCCTACTGCCTTACCCATTAATTTTAACTTGTAAATTTTGGTCACAAAGAAAAAAAACACATTTATCTAATGCCACAATTTATGACGTCTGCTCTGTAGTTCTTGATATTGAGAGGCTATGGGTCAATGGTCCTTTAAAAGGTGCATGGAAATGTCATACTGTTAAAGCAAAAGTGCTTTACAAAGAAGGGAATAGCATAGGTCACTCCACAGTGAAAAGCATTGACATACACATGGAACAAATTCAAATCAATCTGGATTGTAAGGAAATAAGTCTAGACTATTGGCAACACTCCATCATCATTTGTTCATGCTACAGTTAAGTTCTGTTCTGAAAATCCTTTAGTAGGATGAGCTGATGAATTGTGGATTGAAATGAACATTAAGTAAACATAGTTTAATAGCCCAAATTTTAGCCCCTATGCAAAATGTGTATGTTTTTATCATTAAAGAATAGCATGAGTTTATAATCATGTTTACTTCTGCCTGCTTAAGTTTACCTAGCCCTTCCTTTGACACTGTTATGAAGATATATTTTATCTCAAAAGTTATGCACATGATTCTATTCAAAGATAAAACATTGTCACCTTTCACTCTACATATCCTATCAAGAAGCTGTAGAAACATAGGTGAAGGAGGGAGGGGGAGAGAGAAAGAGACTCTGGATGGAGAATTTCAGTACCCATCACCAAAAGTGGCTTATGGGCACCACCATCGAGTTGGTTGAAACCTGAAGCACCAAGTTAGTAGATGGGTCTGCCAGAAGTGGTGAAAGAACCAACACTTGAGGAGAAGAAAAACTACTTCACCTCATCCTCACCAGTATTCCTGCTGCAGATGCATTTATTCAAGATAGCAGTGGTAAAATCGGGTATAGTTTATTTTTCTTGTGAGTGATGCTGATATGAGCCTATGTCCCTGTGATGCTGCTGCAAGTAAGCTTTTCATTACACCTCTGCATACTTGCACTTGCGCATATGACAACAAACTAGACTTTGACTTTGATATGCACTCTTCACACAGTCCGTAGATAATCAAAGTCCTTCACTTTGCAGCATGCTCCATTTTGTTGTGTGGCAGTACTGTTAGGCTAAATTAATTAGAGCATACATGAGGAGATATTGACCATCAGCAGCAGCACAATTGTATTCCATCATAATCTGTAACCTAATGACCTAGCATATTTTTTTTAACTTAATATCACAGTCAAACCAAGGAGACAGTCCTGATTCAATTTGGAGCGGGCAACCTGACCTTAACTGTCGGAGAGTTTTCTGTGGTATTTTGGCACATGTCCACAATGTACCTCCTCTTGGAAAAAGAAAGGGCCCCAAGTATTTTAACTTCATGTTTGCAATTAAATCCTGTTGGCTGACTTCCCAACCATGAGCAAAAGATTGGTGAGAAGCAGTGGATGTTGCCACCTGTGATATAATTTGCCTGGCCACTCCATGTTGGCTTTTGTGATTCTGAGTCAGAGTGGATTGCTTCAGTGGAGGTCTGTGCTTTCCCAGGGAGAGGACGCTCACTGGTGTGTTCCTGCTCTTGCACATGGAACAGTAGTTGCTAATATTTCACTGTTCACCATTTTTGTTGAATGTAGGAATTTCCTGCATTGATAGCAACTGGGGCGGAACTGATCACCACACCCTCCTGTTCACCAGCTCTTGGGTATAATACAATTTCTAACCAAGTTGAAATAAGTTGGTAAATAATTTACACCCCACCAGAACCCAAATTTCAGTCAAAGACAGGTAAATTTAGCTTTTAAAGTCAGCAATTGTGCCTTAGAAATATCACTTCCCATGAAGAAAATGCAAACCATCTCTAAAATGCCTCAGTCAAATCTCACATCCTGTGTGGAGGGTGAATGGTTACAACAGTGGGATCTGAGAAATACTAATCTGCCTTTGTGATGAAGAGGCATCTGTGGGGATAGTGGAAAGAAGTGGAAGAAATGAAACAACAGTGGAATATTGAAGCACTGAGGAAGTCATTAGCTGGAGAGATTTTACAGCTGCAGCAAGTGATAGCAAATGCATTAAACAAAATTAAAGAGATTGATACATTTGATGAAATGGAACATTTGTGCTTGCAGGGTGGTGGTTTGTCAGCACATCTGATGAGCAGGGTTGGGTTCCTGCCACGTGTCTGGAGGCCCAGGATGAAGCTCAGGATGACCTTTCAATTGTTAGTGCCAAGCCAGGGGAAGGTAAGCAGCCAAAACAAACAATGAGTTTATACAGATAAAGCTTGTTCTGTTGCAACCTTAACATGCTTATTTATAACTTTCTTTCATAACTGACTAAAATATTAGTTAGTTGTATAGTAGATATTACATTCATTTATTAATTATAAGTATTATACAATTATTTTGTGCTGGAAAAAAAAACAAAAAAATCCTCTTATCCAAATTAAAGCTGCCAAAAAATTTGGACACCTTTCATAAATGCAACTTGTCTCAAAATATTTTAAACCCACTAGTAGAAAAAAAATTGAAGGACTTTTACCAATTAGAACACAATTTTTTCTTGAATACTTGGAAATTTATCCTTGGCAGCGGGGAGAACCTTATTTTACTCTGTTTGAACTTTGTCAAAAGACATCAGTCTTGGCTCAATGATGGCCTCATGTTTCTGTGTCAGGAAGCTCTGGATTTAAGCCCATAACAGGACTTGAGCCCATAAACTGACATTCATTGTGAAGTACCAAGCCAGTGTTGTTTGCTGGAGGTGTGATCTTTTTCATGCAGAGAGGACCTATCTGCCCCATCTGATAGAAGTAAACAAACTCATGGCAGTCTCTGATGAAGACAAAATATGTTCTTGCCTTGGTCCCGATCGACATGTATATCTTAACTAGCATTGTTTTTGTTTAAAAGAGTGACAGATCATCTTATTATTGACCTCATTGTTGACTATATGATTGTGCTTTGAGATTGGTTGTTGTGTTTCCTGTTTTAGAACAGTGACAACACTGAAAAGTACCACTTGACTACAGAGCTTTGTGATGCTGAGACATTATAAAAGACACTAAATAATGTTTTTTTTTCTTTTCCATTATTCCTGCCTCCTCCCACGTAAATCACAGGCACTGGTATTCAACTAATCTCAAAAAAGGGGTTGGAATCACATTTAAAAAAATCACAAGCCACATAATTAAAATAAATGTGTATAGCAAGTATTTTTTTTAACTACTTAGTAGCATATGTGTTCATTAGCTTTCCAAATAGGGAAACGAAAATTTGGGAGAGGTGAGGGAAAAAAAACGACAAGATAGGACAAATATTGAGAACCAAAATAAAAGTTGTAGATGCTAGAAGTATAAAATAAAAACAAAAGTGCTGGGAATACTCAGCAAGTCTGATCACATCTGTGAGAAGAGAAACAGAGTTAACATTTCAGGTTCATCAGAAGGGTCTTGATTCCTCTGGTTCTGATGAAGGGTCTTCAACTTGAAATGTTAACTCTGTTTCTCTTCCCACAGATGCAACCTGACCTGTTGAGCATTTCCTGTTTTTATTTTAGACTAATATTGTCAAGTGGTTCAGGATGAAAATGTAATAAATTGCCTCAGCCAGACACTGTCTCTCTGTGCATGTTTTCCACAATATCAACAAATCAATGTGTCTGGGTTTTGATTATTCATTAATAAAACTCCCAAGGCACTGACTGCAAGAAGAGAGATTTAAGTGTCATCTCTGTTATGGTAATTGGACAAGAAATAACTGGACAATGTGCACGGATATAATTTATTTATTCATTTCAATGTAATTTTTATTATATACACTATAAATGACTATTTCTCTCTCTCTCTCTCTCTCTCTCTATATATATATCTATATATCTACATATGTACATATATATATATATGTACGTAGAGAGAGAGAGAGAGATAGAGACAGATATTACCCAAGTACATTGTGTGATGCTGCAATTATATTCTCTCCTGCCAGTGGCAGTGCTTTCAAACAGTAGCTAAAGATTATTCAACAATATAAAAGCCAAAGTTTTTAATGAGATTAAGTATAAATAATCTCATAACAATTGTGCTTTTAATTCTTGCTTAATATTTTCTTTGTTATTTTAGTTTCTCCAGAGACCTGAGAGTTGTTATTTTTTTTAACAAGAAGTACTTAACTTCTTCAAGGGAATGAGGAACTTTTCCCATATCTTAATGTTTGACAGTTGTAACAACAGTTATTGTTTTGTTTATCTTGGCCTCTATATATTCAGATGTCTTTCTATCTCCATTTATAGCTTAACATATTCTTTGAAATATGAATAAATAATATCTTCAACACATTTTAATGTATAAACACGATTTAATATTTACTCTAATTATCCATGATAGTTTTGCAAGTGTTTCTTTAATTAATCTATGGTAAATAGTTTAATTGCCCATACTATGATTTTAAAAATGAAACAAGTTTTATTATAGTGCAATTAGAATCATTAATGAGCTCTTTGTACTCTGTGATCAATTCCCACTTCCCAACATGCTGTCAGTCATTAAGCCATTCTGGTCTCTGCCAAGACATTTCGGCCATCGGCGGACTTTAGGAGACTTGTACATCAGTGTCTGGGGTCAAGGTGGATGGACACGTGCTTGCTGTTATGGAGTCCTGTGTATCTGCTTGCTGTATTTTATGTGTCTCGTCCGTGTTTTGCATGAATTTGCTTTGCTACATTTATTTTTAATTTGTATTAACAGTCCAATCCCAGAAAATGTTCACAGAATTCTAAACCCATTACAAATGGACATAAGCCATAGTCTTGCTCCAAACTGTAGAATTTGATTGTGAATGGTATTTTCTGCAAGGTCATTCTTTGTTATTATAGAAGCCTAACAATGCCACAAAACTTTACCTGTATCACAGTTATTTAAGCTATTATGGAGGAAAGCCATTTTGCCACAATCTAATTTGTACAGGCCATACCCTAATATGCTCCCATAAGACTGTAAATTTTGAATAAAAAATATCCTTCACCCATTTTAAATTCCAGATTAATCTTCCAGAATGTTAACTCTACTGCCTTTCCATTCTAATATCTGGTATTGCTTAAATGAGATGATTGACCTCAGACATCCTCATTGGCATCCTACTTCTTCTTCCAAATACCTGTCATAAATTTGCACTTCATAATTCTGAATCTGCTCTGTTGTGTAAACATATTGTGAGGTACTGTTTCTGGCTAACATTCTCTTTGCCTTCAGAACCTTATTCACTTCTTGTGAGTTCACACTCAGGTATGTCTTTTGTGATCATGCTTATCAAGTCAGAGTCATACAGCAGCAAAACTTGCCCTTTGGCCCACCCACAGTCAAGCACCCACTTACACCAATTTATTTATTTTTTATTCTCCCTACATTCCCATCCACACCCCTCACTTTCTACCACTCACCTATACACGAGAGGCAATTTACAGTGGCCAGTTCATCTACCAAACAGCACATCTTTGGGATGTGGTAGGAAACTGTAGCACCTGGAGGACATCCACACTGTCACAGGGAGAACGTGCAAACTCTACACAGACAGCACTGGAGATCAGGATTGAACCCAGGTCGCTGGAGCTGTGAGGCAGCAGCTCCATTAACTTCACTACGACGATTAATCTGTCTCACCCATTGGGTTTATGTTTCCTATTTTAACCATAATCCAAAAAAAACTTCAATTTATGCACATTACTATTTTTTGCCTGGAAATTGAATCTTATGGCACTTGTTCTCTACATGATTTCATTTTCATCTTTAAAAATGCTAACAAAATAGAATCCACCTTGGCTGTGCAATGAATACCTTTTCGGCAAACACTGATGTCGCCTATTTTGTCATTTTTGAATTTGAGAGGGATGTTTATAACTCCAGACACTTTCTTCATTTCAAATGACATACAGGTCAATGTGTGACCCAGGATTATCTGATTCAAGTCATACCAGGATAACTACTTTCATGCACAGAAAAGCAAAAATACAGGCTGCCCCCGAGTTACAAACACCCAACTTATGGACACCAGCACGTGCGAACAAGCTCTCATAATATTAAATTCAAAAGTCTGACATACATTTAATAAGATGAGAGCTCATGGAATTACAGGAAGGATATTAGAATGGATGGAGCATTGGCTGGTAGGCAGAAAGCAAAGGGTGGGAATAAAGGGATCCTGTTCTGGTTAGAAACCGGTTACTAGTGGTGTTCCGCAGGGACCAGTGTTGGGGCCGCTTCTTTTTACTTTGTACATTAATGATTCGGATGATGGAGTAAGTGGTTTTGTGGCTAAGTTTGCAGACGACACCAAGATAGGTGGAGGAGTAGGGAGTATTGAAGAAACAGGAAGGTTGCAATGAGACTTAGATAGTTTAGGAGAATGGGCAAAGAAATGGCAGATGAGATTCAATGTTGAGAATGTGCCATTGTACACTTTGGAAAAAGAAATAAACGTGCAGATTATTATCTAGATGAAGAGAAAATTCAAAGTACAGAAGTACAAAGGGACTTGGGGGTACTCATGCAGGATACCCTAAAGGTTAACCACAAGGTCGGATTGGCGGTAAAAAAAAAGTGAATGCTATGTTGGCATTTATTTCGAGAGGTATAGTGTATAAAAGTAGGGAAGTGTTGATGAGGCTCTATGGAGCACTGGTGAGGCCTCATTTAGAATACTGGGTGCAGTTTTGGGCCCCATATCTTAGGAAGGATGTACTGATGTTGGAGAGGGTTCAGAAAATATTTAAGAGGATGATTCCCAGAATGAAAGGGTTTACTTATGATAGGCGTTTGTCAGCTCTTGGACTGTACTCACTGGAGTACAGAAGAATGAGAGGGGACCTCATAGAAACATTTAGAATGTTGAAAGGACTGGACAGAGTAGATGTGGTTAAGCTGTTTCCCTTGGTGGGTGAGTCCAGGACTAGAGGGCATAGTCTTAGAATTAGAGGGTACCAGTTTAAAACAGAAATGAGGAGAAATTTCTTTAGCCAGAGGGTAGTGAAATTATGGAATTCTTTGCCACGTACAGCTGTGGAGGCCCAATCATTGAGGGTGTTTAAGGAGGAGATAGATAGGTATCTAATTAGTCAAGGTATCAAGGGATATGGGGATAAGGCCGGAAATTGGGGCTAGATAGGAATAGTTTTAGTTTAGTTCATGGAGCAGACTCGATGGGCCGAATGGCCTACGTCTGCTCCTTTGTCTTGTGATTTTGTTCCTATGAATGGCAGAACTAGTTTCCTCTCTCTCTCCACTTTTAGTAACTATTCTTTTGTGCTTTTGGTGCCATTCATTACAATACTATAGAGGGATCGTTACCATAATGAGTGATTTTTGTGTATTTTCTGACCTGTGGACAAAATCAACTTATGGACGTCTGTAGAAACAGAACCAGTTCATTACCTGGGGATGGTCTGTAGTCTTTTGTGAGAATTTGCCAATTATAGTTATTCCAAATTTAATCACCATTTATTGCACATAAGAAAGTAAATATTATGATTCACAATATATTGTCTCTAAATCCTAATTGGTATTTATAGGAACTCATTTCAGAAACAGCATTAAATAAGTTGAAGAACTGAAATAGTTAAATAGAATTTCAGTTGAGGTTTTATCATATAATGAAAACAGTCTGTTTTTTCCTGTTGCCAAAAACCTCCAGTGTTGTGGAAAGAGTAAACTTACTTCCCATATAGAATAGTTCAG
Source organism: Pristis pectinata (assembly GCF_009764475.1). NCBI lineage: Eukaryota > Metazoa > Chordata > Chondrichthyes > Rhinopristiformes > Pristidae > Pristis > Pristis pectinata. The sequence continues at coordinate 38,799,938 of NC_067408.1, read as the reverse complement.
AATTGCTTTCCTTAACAAAATCTGTAGCTTATATCCTGACTGTGCAGCACAGTGATTATTAATTTCTCTTAATGAAAGTCACCACAACAGCTGGGCAGTGGAAGTTTAGTTGAAAAACTTGCATGATGGTCATGTTTCCTGTAGTCATAATGCACCCATCATCTTGACTGTTTGGTTTCTCTTATGCAATCAGCCTTTCCTCCCACTCTGCTCTTGCTGCAGCATGAAGTGTTAACACGTTTTTAAAAAAAAGTTGCTGTTAATCAATACAAGCACATTCCATTAATTTGGACACTGCAAAATTCTGTGTTAAGTTTTCAGTTATTCATAAACTAAACGTCATTTAGCTCCTTTTACAGAGCTTCAAGCATCATTGTTAATCGTATTTTGGTTTTGCTAATTACTATGACATGCTGTCTTGAGTGCAATATATATTTGTTTTTTCAGAGGAGAACTTTGTGGTCATTTATCCATATTCGGCAAGAGATAATGATGAGATTGATTTGGAACGAGGTGCAGTGGTGGAAGTTATACAGAAGAACCTGGAAGGCTGGTGGAAAATCAGGTAATTCTGATACCCCAAAGAGGGGAATCTTCATTGCATTTGTGTAGAAGCAGCATGGATATAGGTTTATACACTTTTTATTTGAATTTCTTTTACTAAATTTAATGTTCACATGAGCATTTATTCAATTATTCTGTGAGTGGCAAAGTTTGATTGACTTGGCAACAGGAATTCAGCCCTGACCCCCTCCTCAATTTGAATTACCTGTTGCTTATAGGGGAAACCTCTACAAACGGTTGTTAATGGTTTGACTGAGACCTCGTGCATAAAATCTACTGAAAGACTAACTTTTAAATAGCTACCACTCTGTTTCAACGAGGATCACTGATGGTGGCAAAAGAGTGCATTATTTCTTAGTCACAGTGGAAATGTGGGAAACACTCTTGGCATTGATGTTGGAGCAAAGGCTACTGTTACAAACATACATCTGCCTTAGTCATCTTATTCGCTTGAGTTGTGTCAATGGTTCCATGGTGTGGTCTGTCCCATTGTGCGCATCTACTTGCATGGTAAAATAACCAGGAGATATAACAAAAGTACTTTTGCTCTTTAGCATATATGGTACTTCACTCTTTTTCGAAAAACAAATTAAGTAAACACTTGTTGAGATGAGGTCTGATAGGAATTGATATTTTATTGTTCCAAAGATGAACATATGAACTGTTGTAATAATTGAATTCACTTCATTCACACCATATGTCATCACATAGTGATTAAAAACATCCCTAATTTCCCAACAATGATGTAATACCTAATGTCACGTACATGCAGCATTTCTGGCCTTTTGGTCTTTGTGAAAGCCTTTGTAAAACAGCATTCAGCTTCACAAATCTGCTGGTAGGCTTTGTCCCAGTCTCTGGTTTATGTCTTGCTGTTCACATTCAGAAAGTGAGCCCGGAGACTTTCCAGTACAGTGGAAGGGAGGTCCTCTTTGATTAACAGCAGTCTGAAAAATTGTGCATGAAAACCTCATTAATGCCAACTTATTAGCTACTTAGCAGTTACCACCTCATGCCGTATTTTTATTCTTATTTAATTTAAAAACTAGTTTTAAAAGATGTTAGCCCAGAAGTTGGATTTCACCCATAAGGTTAGCCCAAACACCATATCAGAAATTGGAACATCTTTGCTTTAAGAAATTATCATGATTTATTTCCTTTAATCAAACATAATTTACAGTTTCCCAATCACTGTTCTTTGCATCCCAATTTGAGGGAAGTAGCTCAGTGCTGTTCAAAGATATCTCTCTCCACAGCAGGTTAAACATTGAGGAGGGGTGTGATTGGTAGGTAGAGAACATGGCTCTCTTGGGGGAGGTTTCCCTTATCTTTGTGTATGGAGCGGGGTAAATGTGCTCCCTGGCCACAATCCCAAACAGTCAACAGTAGCATCTGGTTACAGGTTAATATGTCTGTGAGCTCCAGTTTTGTGATGTTGAAAAGTACAGGGTATGAAATGAAGTTCAACATGTAAAAACAATATCCTGAGGGTCACTTTAAATAACACAAGGTTCACCACTTTCAGCATGACATACTCCTTGTTGAACTGCGCATTTAACAATGCAGATGGTAAATCATGTTTTTCTTTACTTGATGGCAGCAATCAGATTTAAATATTAATGCTGCACAGGCTCAAGATCTTGACAGGGAAATGATAGTGTTAAGGCGAACAGTGCTAGGATCCAATCCAATTACCCAATGTGCAAAATTTTACTGGGAAATTTGAGCAAACACTACAACGTATGCCCACAATTACAGGTTATGTGCAATGTATCCACAATTCCTTTTTACCCCAACCAATTTCTAGGCTCCAACACTAAGTAGCTCTTACTCCAAATGCTTATCATGGGAAAATGTTTCTGAACCTTCCAAAATATGAAAGCCACCCTCCACTCAAAAACACACATGTCCACCACAGAGTGAGAATATGCTGACCATATATATCACTAGGGTTTGTCCTGTGTGGCTGAGGAAGGGGAACATTTTCTGCTGTCGGAACAAAAGTGAAGTGACGTATACTTTTAACTTGCACATAGATTATTGTGTGGTATGGCACAAATGCAAGCTTGCCTGTGGAAACTGTAAATTCAAGAGTTCACCTTTTGTTAGCACCAGTATATTGTGCCAAAACTAGGTGCTGCACAATTCTTGAAGTTGGAAGTGACAGAAAACAGTTGCTTTTGTTTATAGTTTATGACCCTTTTTCTGTTGCTTAGGGATTAGTTCCTTTATCTGAAGAATTATCCATCCGGTGTTTAATCTCTTTCTAAACCTCTGGTGACAGTAGATTACTGCATAATAAAAGTACAGTAGCTTTCTATGGTAAGGGAACTACTATGCACACAGTTTTTCTTTCAGTTTTTGTGTGCAATTTGGCATAGAAAATGCCTAAATGTTGACTGTGTACAAACTTGCTAGTTAAATCTGAAAAGCCATTCAAGTGTTGTCTGCACTTCCTTTATCTCAAGAAAGCCCTATCACCTGGCAAGACTTTGCACCTTGTCCAGTTATTGTTGGCTTTAATGGCAGAAGAAACCAAGTGTCATTGAGGTGACTTGCACGATGCATTTCGTGGGCAGCTAGATAATCAGACAAGGGAAAAGATAATGGAAGGAATGTGCTGGTAGGGCTAGATGCAGTCCACAGAGGAAGCTTGGTTGGAGCATAAAGAGCATAGAAGAATTGGGGTCTGTGTCATACATTCAATGACCAGAACCAATTGCCTTTAAAACTAAGTGTAGATTACATTACATTACATTACATGAAGAAAGTACAAAATGAAGCAAGCATTTCTCCCCCCATATCTTTTGCTCTCACATCTTATTAAACAACTTGCGAGCCAGATTTCCCTGTTCTATGTATGGGTGAGACCGATTCAACTTAAGTATTCCATTTCAAACGGGCCAGCTTAATTTTTGCCCTTCAATTCATTAATCAGAACCGTAATGTTATAGCACTTGTCCGTCATTACTGAGATCTCTTGCCACTTGACTAAATTCACCGTCCTTGTTAACAGTATATTTTGTGTTTAAACAGTTAACTTATTTATCCAGTTTCAAATTATGATGTAACTTTCTTTCTTTAAAACTGCCATCCTAGACAAGCTTCCATTACTTGAAGTGGTTTAGCTTAATGGTACCACTTCCTTTTCCGGCTTCTTTTCCAGAATAGGGCTTATTTTAGTACACTGAGCAAATAACCAGCATGTGAATAATGAGTCATTGGAGTTAAGATGAACAGATGTGAAAAGCTGAGCAGCTTGAGATCCTTCAATTACTTTTTATTTTTCCTGTTCTTGCTCATGATATAATTTTATGCATATATACAACTCTACATTAAAATACACGGTGGGTGTGTGGTCAGCTATGAGAATTCCAAATCAAATCAAGATGACTGTTTTCCCTTTGCCATAGAGCTGCCCACCCATTACTTTGCGAGTGATCTCAGGGTGGGCCCAAATTCAATAGTGTTTCCTTAAAAAAAAGGGAGCCTGCACAGAATGGAGAATAATTACTATTTTGCTACTGGAATTTCAGCGTGTCTTGTCATTGGAGCATTTGTGTTTAAGTTGACCAGTAGGACTGCTGAACCATTAAACCAGGAGCATGGTATTGGTTCCATGGAAGAAGTATCCACTTGCCAGGATGCTGTAACCCTAATGGGCAACCTCGAAGCCCAGAACAATTTGAAGTTCTCCATTATGGCCTTCGAAAGTGATCTTGTTTAAATTATCAGAACATTTTCCACCTCCTTGGCACGATGCTTCATAAGCATTAGTAATCAGTATTTGTTCCTTTAATGCAGTCAGCCTATTAGGAATTGTTTATATAACTAACTGTTGCCTGGTGGTGCAACATGACTTTAGTTAAGAAAGTTTTGGTAAGAAAGCAACTAGATAGATGCCATCTAGCTCATGCATAAAAGTACCTTTTTTGATAGTCTAAATTACTGATTATTGCCAGTATCAGAGTGTGAATAAGATAGATACTAAGACGATAGCTACAGGAGAAACATTTCATGGGTGCGCTAGTTTAGTTAAAACAAATGCAAAGACAGACATTAGGGTTTGGCACAAGATGAATTAAAAACGTTGACTGTTAGCCAGTTATGAATTAAGTTCTGATAGTTATGTTTTTTCTGGATTTGGTGCTACTGTAGATAAAATGATCGCTTCATAAGCTACGATGGTAGGAGCGCTGTGGGCACTGAGGACTTTAGCTGCAACGCTTAAGACTTTTGATGTGGTGGGGAAAGGAAAGTTACAACTTCGATCACAAGTTCCCATGCTTCTTGTTCACCAAGAGCTCTGGCTAGGGAAACTAAAGCTCAATTGATGCTTCCCCGGACCACCCTTGGAAACTTTAGGGAGTCCTGGCTTCTCCTGGAAGCCTCCAATCTTTGTTCCATGTGCCCATTAAATTTTCCTGACCCACATCTACTGCTTTGTTACCAGAGTGTTTACTTCTGTTGTAAATGTTTGAAGATATTTGAAGACGCAGTAGGTTTAAGAAGTAATGAAACACAAGTCAGATGTATACTGTTTATCTATCAGTGCTGGTTCACTCCCTCAATGCCCATTGTCTGGATTTGGCACTTTAACATTATTTTGGCACATGAAGAGAAATGAGGAATAGATGTGCAACAGCACCATCTACGGCCATGGCAGGAGTACTCGATTCAACAGTACTGGATTGCAAAGTCATTCTTTAATCTCTTTTTAAAAAAAAATTATCCAGAATTATATGCTATTGTGTTCATTCAATTTTTCCAAAAGAAAAGCCACCATTTCAATCTATTGCAAAATACAGTATTTCACTGTTTGGCTCAGAAACTAGTACAAAAGAAAAATTCATGGCACCAAGTTTAAGCATAAAAAAAAGGCAATCTGTGACACACACCAAGAATTCAGAGTGTGCACAGTTTGCTGGACAAATTGCAGTAGCTGTATTCTTTTTTCAATTGTGTGGCTGCAGCAATCTTGGAGCCCAATTGCTCCTCTTTCCCCCTCCCCCCATGTTATTGAAATTTATTTGATTTATTACAAATTAATCCTTCGCAGCCATTTAGGTCTAAAAAAATGTGCATCTTAAAAACAGTGTTAACAATGTGATTTATAGTCCTCAACTGCCATTGAACCAGGAAAGGAACAATAAAATTGTAGAGATTTGTTCCTGCAGGTTGTTCCTAGAAGAATACTAAATACTTTTTTTAAAAACCTTTTCTCCATTTCTCTTATTTACCTTCAGTTTCCTTACTTTATTTCGCTTTCTATTATCTAATTCGACTCTAAATGTTTTTTCCATTATCTTTACATTTAATTGGTTAAAGAGATTTTCCCTTGGACTTGACATTTACAGTCTTAATTTCATAATTACCAGATTTCACTCTTAAAATGAAAGGGATTTAGAAATCTAAATTTTACAACACAAAAACATGGTTGTACCAGGAACTGGTCAAACCTACAGAAAGAAATGTGTAAGTGTGTTTCTACTTCGGCCATGCACTTAAGTGAAATTATTGAGGTAGACAAATTTCAAAAAAATGGCTTTGACACTTGGGACTTATATTGGTGGAGAACTGGACATACTTCTACTTACTATGATTCCTAGTCTCTAAAAACATTAATATTTAATTTCCACCTTTAACTTAGAGTAGTATGAATTTAGGACCTAATACAGAAGTGGCAGTATAGCATATAGAACCTTGAGACCCATCATTGTTCCATGATTATATTTGGTTAATACATTGAGGTAATATGTAGACAGCTCAACTAAAGATTTAGAATTGTAATATTCAGGAATTTAATACATTTGAGGTTAGACATGCCGGATGCTGATAATTTCCTTTTTAGTCACTTAAGTGTCCCTCATTTTTCTTTTACAGGATATGAATAACTTGTTGAAGGCTTAGTCACATTATGTAATATCCTTTTGATGTAATCAATGGAAGATGAAAGAATTAACATCCATTTGGTATCCTGTCCCACAATTTGAAAAAAATTGTATACCAGTTCCTTTGAAAGGATTGCTCATAGGAACAACCTTTGTTGACTAAAACCCCCAAATAGCTGTGAAAATCGCCAAGGTTGAAATGACAGAGCTCTCAGTAGTTGCTTATATAATGGTCTTCAAGGAATGCAATGCAAAATCAGCTACTGAGAACAGTGCATAGGTCTTAAAGGGATTCCAGATTTTTTGAAGACCAAAGCTGGCACCAAGCTACTGAGTTACTGCAATCCCCATCTTTCGAGACATGGACAACTTACAGAAGGTACTTTAAAGTCCATCGGAATACCATCACCACAGACTCCATTAAGTCTCCCAAGATAGGTGAACGAATATCAGTACCATCTCCCAAGCCAACATTCTTAGCAGAGGGGCTATAATCACACATGGTGAGTTCCAGTGGGTGGACCATGTTGTCCGAATGCCTGATTCCAGCCTCCCAAATCAAGCACTCAACTTAAAGCTTTGTCATAGCAAGAGATTTCTAGAAGGAGAAAGAAATGCTTCAAAACCAACTTGACCAAATTAGTAGAAAACCATACAGGAAGGCACCAAGGACAGAGTCTGCAACAGGAACATATGGAGGACAAATACAAAACAGCATGTAATTACAAAGCCACCTCCCCATTACTTGGAAACTCAAAACCCATCACTGTTTAAACAGGCATAGCTGCTTTTGCAAATTTAAATATTTAACATTGCTCTCCCCACTATTACCTTGGTGTACCAGAACCATTGTGGGTCAGAGAAAGGTCAAAAGTCACTGCCCTCTCCCTCCACGTATTATGGAATTGAATGAGCATACTCTCTGCGATGGCTAATAGAACAGAGTTACAATCTCAACCATAAGTTTTGAGAAGCAGTTCATAGAATCCAGGAAATTTCTTGGTGTTGCGTAGCTCTGAATGCTTTCCCCTTCATCCAGTGGCTGGGTCAGTCATAGATAGGACAGACAAGTGACATGTTCTCATATCAGTCGCAGATAGTGCATAACAGGAAATAGATGCATCTCACATGGTACCAACAAAAATTTCATGGCCTGAGTACTTATGGTGTTTAAGTGACTCTCCCTTTAAAATGGGGAAGTAAACAAAAAGTTGATTTTCTTCTTTCTCTGAACAAAATATCAAATCCAGGTTTTACCTCAAATTTAAGCTATTTTAATTTAAATACACTTTTACCCAGATTAGCAGAACCTAACTTGGGAGTTCTTATACAGCAATGCCACAACGATCAATAACGTTTATTATTAGAGCAAACCATCTTTTTCTTCACCAGGTATCAGGATCGGGAAGGCTGGGCTCCTGCTTCCTACTTGAAAAAGGCTTCAAATGATCTATTGAGGCAGCAGATAACTTCCGGGCAATCTATCCATTCAAGTGCAATGGACCTTGATGGAATTGGCAAACAGCCAAGCTCCACTAAAGAGATCAAAGAGAAATCTTCTTTATTTGACCAGAAAGAAGAAAAGGGGGCAGCATGTGTTGAATCAAAAGGCAGTAAGTATGTACTTAACATTAAGTTGCTACATGGCTTAAGAGTGGTGTGAAATAGATGGCAGTCCCTTGCTGGAGTCCCAGAGCTCTACTTTCAGGAGATACTGTGTTTTAAGATTGCTCAGGCAAGAATAAACCTAAGGAATGTGCAGCAGTTGGGACTTCAAAAATAAAGCAGTTGGTTTGTGCACTGAAATAATTAAGCAAAGGTATAGTCTTATATATTGGGAACTTTTTACAATCAATTGACCTTGACTGTTGTGTAGCCATGAGGCTGCGTTTGCAAGAATGGCTTAGAGTTTGTTCCAAAAGGTCCCAGGAATCCATCAGCATTTTTAGAATAAAAGAAAATTGAGCTGGAGTGGAGTAGAGGGGGAATGAATGACAGAAGATCAAATATTTTGTTGTATTTGTATTTCCTTTTGTCTTCATGAAGATGCAGCTGAGAAATCTAGTAGATTGCAAATGCAGGATTTAAAAGGATTCGATCATATTTTTTAATTTCTATGGCATCTCCCTAGACAGTTTGCACTGGCATGATATTAGACAATTACAGACCAGTATTGGGTGTAGTATAATGAAAATGGTCTTATAATTGCTAACTTCAGTGCACTCCGGAATCACTAGAGATGGGGCCTGTCACTTGACTTCCACTGCAACTCTTAGAAACCAAGACACATCAAAAGGAAAGCTCTGGCAATTTGTTTGTATACCAAGTTGTAGTTGTGCAAGTGCCTACTTTCTTTTGTGAGTTACCAGAGGCTGCTTCTCTGTCTTAGTTTCAGATTGAACCTACCATCTGTTTAACTCTTCTCCAGAAGGCAAGATAAATATTACATTTATTTTAAATTGTCTAAAGATGATGAAAAGGGCTTGTCAATTGACTACTTGTATTGGAAGTGAAATGTGATCTTGTGTCTCCATGCAAACAAAGTTAATTATGTGCATTTTAAACAATACAGAGTTATCGAACGTGAGACAGAGGCCACCACCACGCAGAGATCTTACTGTGGTGAGTAACAGAAGGTTTGCAAAAACAACTAGTATTTTGTAGTCTTAAACACCAAAAAAAATCCTTATATCACTTCAAAAAAAAATTAGGAGTTGAGACAGGAAGGGTGAAATTAGGGATTCAAACATAGACAAGGGTGCTGAATTTGGGGAAAGAGGTGAGAGTGACTGCACATAACATCAAAATCAAGTAAAGTTGGTGAGGAGGAATTAAAGTGAAAATTCTCCAGCTGCTTATGTAGTGTTTTTTTTTAATCTTGAGCTGAGCGCCACTCTCTCTGACCCCACTTTAGAGCGGGCAAGGCAAAAGGAACAGGGAGCAGGGGGAGAGACAAGGAGCTGAGTAGATGGACCTGGCTTTGAGTTCAAGAGCAGATTCAGCTATCAGTCCCTTCCACCTCCCATCCTCTCTATTCCGGCAGACACTATTGACCAAAAGCGTAACTAGAATATTCACATAAACGTAAGAGGAAGCCAATGGTGAGAGACTCACCTGTGTTCTCCATCTCTACAAGGGAGGGCAGGACTGTGAAGACATTTTCCACTTGCTTAGATGCTCCAACACAATGAAATCAGAACATTCCACTCCCAATTTTAGGAATAAATAGTGGCATCCAAAATGTACTCCAAACTTCTTTGACAGCACCTCCTGAACACATACCAACTTGGAAATACACTACTGTGATTTTTTTTTTCACCACTGTCTAAAGCTCCTTGAACTCTCCACGTAACAGATACTGAATGGTTCAAGAATAGTGGCTCAGCACCTTCAAAAACAATTAGGATAGCCAGTGTCAGTAAATGCTGGCATTGATAGCAGGACCCACACTTTATGAATCAAACAATTGTATCAAATATGTAACTCCAAAGATAGGATATGTCTCTCCAACATTCCCAAACAAAAAAGGCATTTTGCTGTTGGACTCACCAATCTAATGGATTGAACAGAGTAACTTACCAGTCCTTGTATTACTAGTTATGATCAAAACTCACTACAGTAATTTGTTCATTTCAGTCCTTCCTCTTCATTTTTGGGCTACGAATGTGACTGGGAAGCATTTATAGTCCATCCCTTATTGCCCTTTTGGTGGTAAGTAGCAGCTTTGAACCATACTGATGAAGAAATGGCCATGTATTTCCAAGTCAGGATGGTGCCTAACTTGGAGGGCAACCTGTAGATGATAATCTTTACGTCAACTGCCCTTGTTTTCCTTGATGGTTGAGCTGGAGTAGCTTTGACAAGTAACTGCAATACATAGTAGATTGCACATGCTGCAGCACTGGGTGGAGGGCATGAGTGTTTAGAGTGGCTGATGGACTGTCTTGTCTTGGGTGCTGTCAAACTGTTTGGATGAGTACATTTCCAACAACATTCAAAGTAGTATTCCATCACAGTCCAGACATGCATTTTAGGGTGGCAAAGTTTTGAAGTGGGAAGAGAGTCAATCACTGAAGGATACTGAGCCTCTGACTTGCTCTTGTAGCTATGCTATTTTTGTGGTTAATTCAGTTCTGGTCTGTATCTGGTCGATGTGTAAAGTCTGTTGAGCTCTTTCAATGGAAATTTTGCAAGTATGGATTTTTTGTCTTTAATGTTTTTTTTTCCTTTTCCTGTTTGTCTTTCTAATTATGCCAGAATGGGAGGAGGATGGGAGTCAGTTCCCTCTGTGTTGTAGTGACTATTTGAAATTGTTGATCCCTTCCTCCCCCACCGCCCATACGTACTTATAAAAGTCTTCCACTCTTAAATCTATCATAATTTCTTCATAATTTTAAAAACTTATCAAATTATAGCACCAAAGATAGTAAGGCTTTATTGTAGCTAGACAAGTGTATTTTTATAATATGCCTCCTGAGGTACTTTATCAAATGCTTTGTGAGAATTATAATTTGGCTATTTAACTTTGAAATTTGCTGGAAAATGCAAGTAAGACAAAAAAAAAATGCCTCTTGTGCTGCAGAATTCCTGCTGAAGGGACATTATGAATAATGATGAAAACACAATGATGCTGGAGGAACTCAGCAGGCCAGGCAGCATCCATGGAGAAAAGCAGGTGGTCTACGTTTCGGGTCAGGACTGAAGATAGGAAAATGGGAAGCCCAATATATAGGAGGGAAAAACAGAGCAGTGATAGGTGGACAAAAGAGGGGAGGCGGGGTGCTACATGTTCTGCAAAATGGTCACCTAGTCTGCGTTAATATCCTCTACTGCATTCGATGCTCCAAGTGTGGCCTCCTCTACGTTGGTGGGACCAAACGCAGACTAGGTTACTGCTTCGCAGAACACTTTTGCTCTGTCCATAAATGCGATCTGCATCTCCCCGTTGCCAGTCACTTCAACTCTATCTGCCACACTATCATAGATCACTACCACTATCTCTTACCTGCATCTACCTATCACCACCTTGTGCCCACCCCACCTCGCCTCTTTTGTCCACCCATCACTTCTCTTCTTTTCCCCCCTATATATTGGGCTTCCACTTTTCCTATCTTCAGTCCTGAAGAAAGGTCCTGACCCGAAACATTGACTGCATGCTTTTCTCCACGGACGCTGCCTGGCCTGCTGAGTTCTCCAGTATCAGTGTTTTTCATTAGATTCCAGCATCTGCAGTCCTTTGTTCTCGGACATTATGAATAGTAGGGCATGGGAGCATTATTCACTCACATCTGACCAGAATGTATTACATTTACAATTGTGGTTTACAGGCTGTCGCCAGGTAATGAATAGGTTCCATTTTTACAGCTGTCTATAATGTTGATTTTGTCCATGTGGAAGATACACAAAAAGAACTCACTCGATATGGTAACCATACCTCCACAGTATTATAATGAATGGCATCAAAAGACTGAAAAGAACAATTACTAAAAGTAGAGAGAGAGGAAACTAGTTCTGCTGTTTGTAGGAATGAACGTACGTACAGACTTATCAATTTAATATTACTATGGGCACTAATTTGTACGTACGACCATCCATAAGTTGGACGTTTGCAACCTGGAAACAGCCTGTACAATATTATTGTAGTATTGCGAGGATTCTTAACCTTATCTTTACAAGAGAATCAAAATTTCTTTCTCTTTTTGGATGACCGGAAACTACTTTTAAAAGTACCTTCTCATGGACTGTTGTTGGGCATTCTGAGGAATCCTAAATGGGAGCCCATTCTTGACAAACTAAATTTAAAAAGAGGCTCTTTACCATGTACATTGGATAAGTTGTTTAAACATACAGGGTGTCTATTGCCCATTCTAGCTAACAAATGGGCACCGTACATTTAACAACAGGACTAATGCCTGTGCACATTAGTCTGCTGAAGGGAGGGTCAGCATGTACCGAACTGAAGAGAGGGTTTAGACTAGGAAGATGTACAACGTGTGTCAATTTCTTCTGAGACAAAAAGTCTGGCTAAAGATTTGCAGCTAATGATTAATCTATGTTTTCTAATGACTTGAATTTTTGTTTAAATGACTGATTTAAAAATAATTAGAGCATTAGTAACTAGTTTTAAATTGTACAAGAGTACTAGCCTCTTGTGGAAAATCTGTAATTCACAAAACATTGAATCGGAATCATTGGTGACTGTGCATTTGGACTCAGTAATTTATTCTAGATCTTTCCAACTTTGTAAACAGCCACGTGGATTGAATCTTCCCAAGCCACCAACTCCTCCAGAAGTGGAAGAAGAGTTTTACACAATAGCTGCTTTCCAGACAACAATTCCGGATGGGATTAGCTTTCAAGCAGGACAAAAAGTTGAGGTAAGCAGTTGAAAATGCTGTATAAATATTAGGAGTGTAATCATCAATATGATTTTACTGTACTTTGGTCTTAAAAACAAAGTTGGCTAGGCTAAGGGATCCAGGGAAGCTTGGCTGTGTGGATTAGGAATTGGCTTGCCTGTAGAAAGCAGAGGGTTGTGGTGGAAGGAGTGCCCTCGGATTGGAGGGCAGTGACTAGTGGTGTCCTGCAGGGATCAGTTCTGGGACCTCTACTTTTTGTGATATTTTTAGATGACTTAGATGAGGGGGTGGAAGGCTGGGTTAGTAAGTTTGCAGACGACACTAAGGTCGGCGGTGTTGTGGATAGTGTGGAGAGCTGTCGGAACTTACAGAGGGATATTGATAGGATGCAGAGCTGGGCGGACGAGTGGCAGATGGAGTTCAATCCGGAGAAGTGTGAGGTGGTACACTTTGGAAGGACAAACTCCAGGGCAGAGTACAAGGTAAATGGCAAGGTACTTGGCAGTGTGGAGGAGAAGAGGGATCTGGGGGTTCATATTCACAGTTCACTGAAAGTCGCCTCACAGGTGGATAGAGCAGTTAAGAAGGCCTGTGGGATGTTAGCTTTCATAAGTCGTGGGATTGAGTTTAAGAGTCACGAAGTGATGATGCGGCTTTACAAAACTCTAGTTAGACCACACTTAGAGTACTGTGTTCAGTTTTGGTTGCCGCAGTTTAGGAAGGATGTGGAGGCGTTGGAGAGGGTGCAGAGGAGGTTTACCAGGATGCTGCCTGGATTAGAGCGTATGGAATATGAGCACAGGCTTAAGGTGCTAGGGCTTTATTCACTGGAAAGGAGGAGGATGAGAGGAATAGATAGATAGCCCCGCCTCCTTCCCAGGGCACCAATGCTCAAGATGAGAGGGTATGGCTTTAAGGTTATGGGTGGGAGGTTCAGGGGAGATGTCAGGGGAAGGTTTTTCACCCAGAGAGTGGTTGGTGCAGGGAATGCACTGCCTGGGGTGGTGGTGGAGGCAGATACATTGGACAGGTTCAAGAGTTTGTTGGATAGGCACATGGAGGAATGTGAGATCGAGGAATATGCGGGAGGAAAGGGTTAGATAGTGTGAGGGTGGTTTGATGGACGGCACAACATGGTGGGCCAAAGGGCCTGTTTTGTGCTGTATGGTTCTATGGTAAATCACAAGTTCAAACCCAGCAAGACAAACAGAGAATCATCTCCGGGCCTTTGGAAAAATCAGTCTGCCACAGTGAATTGATTTTAATAGGCCCCTTTGTCTTTGAAACATGCTATTTACCCTTGGCTTCTCCTGTTGTAGCAGAAGTTCAAAGTGTACCACTGAATTTAGATGGTAGAAAAGTAGAGGCTACACACATTGTTTCGTAACTGATGTGGAAAAGAATGCCACTTGTCTCACAGCTGTACGAGCTGTCCTCTGCTTCATGCTCACACTAGTTGTGTGAAATGCAGGGTTCCTGTTTACCAACTTTTGTTCTTTGTCGTGGACAGAAGATGCAGAAAGTGCAAAATTAGCACAAAGTTAGCAATCAAATTACAAAACATAACAATCAGATTTGCTTCCAAGACCTGCTCATTGGTGAGTGAGTAAGTCTGCAGTGTTACTTTGAAGACAAAACCCTTTTTAATTTGGTGAGATTGTTCTAGATTGCCATTTGTTACACTATAACATTACATTATACTGATAGGATACTCAAACTTGTTTTTTTTGTTTTGTAGGTAATAGAAAAGAATTTAAGTGGTTGGTGGTATATTCAGATAGGCGATGAAGAAGGGTGGGCTCCAGCTTCTTTCATCGACAAGTACAAGAAATCAAGTAATGCGTCAAGGGCAAATTTCCTGCTTCCTTTAGCACAAGAATTGGCAAAGCTTAAACTTCCAGATACAGCCACAGGAAGCAGCACTAACGAAGACAGTGCCTTTATAACCAAACCCTTGCCTAAAGAGCCACAATCAAGTGATATTGACATACTGAAGGATCGGAGAGCAAGGGATCCTGGTAAGAGCCCAGCTTCTGACAACAAATTCAATTCTCCATCAAATATAGAATGTCAGCCCAAGTCATGTTCTCCTTCAAATATAATGAAGGATGATGCTTCCAAGTTTAATAAAGAGAAAACAGTCTTTCCACCAAAAAAGGAATCAATTAACAGCAAGTTTGAGTTAGAAGCAGCAGATAAACAATCAAAGGGGCCTTCACCAAAGCTCCCTGTACCAGTGGGCATTTTACCAGTGTTGCCACCAAAAATGACATCGAAAGGAGACAAGAAGCCAAGTGCTGAAGCAAGTAAAATGACACAGCCAAAAGGACATGAGACGGGGCCTAAGGTATTAGCAAGTGAAATTGCTAGGCCTAATCTAAAGCCTGTAGGAAGGCAAACAAAGACAAAGCCTGATATAGAAGACAAATCAGTGGAACAGTCTCCAACTCTACCACCAAAGCCAAAACCTCTGCTGAGACCCAAGCCACTTCCCATCACAAAAGGAGAAAGTCATTCAGAGTCTGAAGTTGATATCTCTAACCTGAGAAGCAAGTTGAGAAGAGCAAAACTGCCAGAAAAAGTGGGGGAGCAGGACTCTTCCCAGAATGTTATTGGCAATCAAAATTACTCAAATAATCAATCCTCAGTGGACCTGCGTAACAACTGTCATAGGGACACAGAAAATGAATCTCAAGTGAAGCAAGATTTAGGAATGAGCTCCAAAATAAGTGATGTGAAAGTTCTTTATAGAGAACAAAATGGTGTAGTAAATGAACTGAATCATAGGGATGAATCAAATATTGCTGATGAGAAAGCATGTGCTTCCAAGGGTTTGAAATCAATTGAGAAGAAAATGGACGATGCTCAACCAAAGGGTCCATTCTCAGCAAGCAAAGAAGGTCTGCCTCGTCCAATCGTGCCACCTAGAAGGCCTCCACTGCCAAAGAAAACCTCTTCAGAATCTGCAGACGTGAAAGCCCAGAAAGATACTGCCTGGGGACAAAATAAACCTGCCTTACCTCCACCAAGATTTAAATCCAGCTCATCTCATGATTACAACAAAGATGATGTTAAACCTAAAGGAGGTTCAAAGGAGTTCCTCTTAGCAAAGGGAGCTGTTGCTTCCAAAATTCACGAACAGAGAAAGGAGCCAATTAATTCTCCAAAAGTAACAGAAAGACAGGCTGAAAAGGAAAAGTCTAATGCTGCATCTGTGTCCAAAGATGAAGAATGCCTATTTGTAGCTCTTGCAGATTTTGCAGGAGATGAGGAGACCGCTGGATTTAAGGAGGGAACTGTTTTTGAAGTATTTGAAAAAAATATTAATGGATGGTGGTACTGTAAAATGCTGGATAGTGAGCCAACATGGGAGGGCTGGGCCCCTTCCAACTATTTAGTCAAAAAATAAGTATCTTAGTATAGTTTTGTTTCTAAGCACTGCAAGATGCTTTTTTTCCATATGTAATATTTAATTAGGCCAATAATTTATAGTTTTAAGCTTTCCAAAAGCAACTTAATACATTCCTTATATTTTTTTCAACCCAAGTTGGAACAACATGGTGTTTATGGCCACAATATACAAGATTTCATTAATTGTTATATTTGCTCTTTTTTATTTAAAAATCAAAGTATTTAGTCATGATGGCTTTACAAGTCAAAGACCAATAAATTAATTTCCTGCTGGTAACATGATGGAGGTTAGGTGGTTTGGGATCCAACCTTGGTAATTTGCCAAAATGTTTTAAAATCTTAACTGGAACATTAACATCCTGGGAGTAAGGAAACGAATCATAATGCCTTCAGAAATGACCAAGGGTCATTGGGACATGTAAATAGTTGTTGAGAGTTCATAATATCACCAGCACCAAGAACAAAGAGAAAAAATGTTCAGTCTACACAGTCAGAAAAACAATGTTAGATGCTAACAAATAATTGAAAAATTGTTCACTTACTCCAAACATAGTTGAATAACAAGTGAAATTTTGAAAGCCTTTATTTTATCTAAAAAGGTACTAATTGCAGGTTTCTTGAAATATACATCTTGTATGAACAAATTCGGCCAAAGCACTGTTGTTCCTTCTTAATGTTAACATTAATCTGCATCACGTTTTGTATTCTAATTATTTTATATTGTATTATTCTCAAAAAGTAGATTATGTACTTTAAAACACCTTCATTGATATATTACTTCAGAAGGCCATAAGAGTTACAACTATGATTAAAGGGGATGCAATAGTTTAGCCACTGATATAATGCACGCAAAAGGTTTAACATTCACTTATACACACAGGCAACATGTAGCGTGTGCTAGTTGTAGAGCTTCCCTACAAAAGATGGTGCATATATATTTCTGTAATCTATACATAGCGAAACTAACCACATTCAGAGATGCTGTTGGTATATTTCAAATACTTCAAAGAACAAGGAGCAGTTATGTGGATGAATGACGCTTTCATCCAATCAGTTAGTTTGCGAGGTTCTGTAATGATCAGGGAGGTTGAAATTTAAACAAAAGCAGGAGGATTTCCTAATCACTTCAAACATGAAGTTCACTGTTATAACCAGTGTACTAAGAACAACTCCCAGATTAAACAAAAATACTTCTCTTTTCATTTTTATTGCACAGAATATGCTTTTGGCTAATTCCTCATGAATGTAATCAACATGGGGGTCTTTCTTTACAAGATAAAACATTAGTTGTAATGTAGCATAGAGTTAACCAAGCTTTAAGAAGACTTGACTGGTATCAAGTTTAAGTCTCTTGTTTCAAGAGTCTATAAATGTGAAACTTGTTTTAAAACTGTATATTAACATGACTTGATCAAATTGAACACTTCAAAGTAGCAAAAGTAGAATACCTCACATTTGAGCCAGGGATCATGAACAGTATCACATCAAGCAACACCAAGAAAGAATATTGAAGCTAAGTCACTGTGCAAATAGAGCATTGTTAAAATATTCTTTCATCATAACCAATGTTTCTGCAGCACTGGAAATTACATTAGTCAAATGCCCATTCCTGTTCTTTAGCTTTGCTCTTGCCTTACAGTGAACACTGTCAACTAATATTGTTGAATAATACATTAATTCAGGGTGCTTAAACACATGAATGTGACTAGTATATTTTAATCCAATCACTTCACAATTACACTGCTTTGTAAAAGTTGCCTTTGACACTGAAGGTGACGTGTATTGCCAAATGTACCTGGAGTGGAAGCTTGACCAAGGGAATTTCCATGAGTTTGCCCATCACAAGATGAAATGTCCAAAAGATTACATTTTAATATTTACAAACTTGCATTGTGCCAAATTGTGTGTATATAAATAAAGATATACTACGTTGCTAAAATCCCAGCTCATAAAAAACAATGTGTTATGTGCTAATCCTGGAGCATTATGAACCAAACCTTATGCAAGTCCCAAAAAGGTTTGACTTGTTAATAAATTAGGCACAAGACCTCAAATTTCTCACCACTTCCAACTCTTGAGCTATTCCTTAAGTTGTATTGGTATCCTGTGACTTTGCAGAAATGGTGGACCCATATTATTAATATTGTACATCTCCATAAAATTATGTTACCTGCCCTTGCTCATACGAGTTATGAATAAAGATTAGTTCTCAGAAATGGATTGGATGGTATTAATGGCTGCAGTTATCAGAAAGTTCCATGTTTGATCACTTGTGTTTTTTTAAAAAAAAATGGGATTAATGACTTGTTAAAAATAAATGCCAACGATATGCATATATTTATATATATCCCTATTTGCTGCTGAGCCAAGGAGGCAGCGAGAGTCATCCATATAGGTAGACACAAGGGACTGCAGATGCTGGAATCCAGAGCAAAAAACAAACTGCTGGAGGACCTCAGCAAGTTGATCAGCATCGGGGGGGGGGGGGGGGGGGGGGCGGGGGGGGTGGGAACAAGGATATTTCACCACCCTGCATCAGGACTCTGGTCAATTTGGACTTGTAAATAGGCCAGAGGCCAGATCAGGCAAGAACAGCAGAAGTCCTTCTCATTAGACTGATTCAAAACCCTACCTGGTTCAATTGGGTAATTTCACAATCATCATTACAGATACTAGCCTTAAAAAAAGCTAATTGAAATTCCCTCTCTTGCTTGAAAGTTTATTTCCTAATCCATCTAGTATCCTTGACTTATACAAAAAAAACTACTCAGCATCAAAAGAAAAGAATTGCTTTCCTCCAAATTATTGCTGCATAAAAGAGGGGAGACATACTCTTGGAAAGTGTTTTAAATGATGGGTATTTCATGCCAGAACATAATCTTAGTTATACCCATATAGAGGCAGCAAAGGTGAAAATTTCCTTCACTGGAAGTAAACCCCTACCCACCACACATGCACTCACAGGCAGAACGAATACTTTGCAGTAGTTAACTACATTGAGCCTTCGCTCACGTACTTGAAAGCAGTCTCTCAGCCATTGACATGCTAATACAGAGAAAAGAAAAAGAGAATCGGAAGGAATAGCAATTTATGGGTAATGAATGACCAGGTAGAAGTCCACCTCCCAGAATTACCCACCAGAATATTTTGGTGGAATCATAAGGACTGACAGTGTTATGAGAAGTTAAAAATGGCCAAAAAAGCAAGTTGTAGGTGGAAAGTAGGAATGAAAGCATTGGTACTGGTGCGGAGAGTAGTTATGAACTTAGAAGTTGGGCAGGGATAATTGCACTGCACGTGATAAATTTGATCCAAGGGAACTTCTTAATGCTGCAGGACACATGATTGAAACACTATTTCATAATCAATGTGAGGAATGTCATTGATAACACAAAATATTAACAATATGTTCAAGTATTTTGCGTGTAAGTACAGCCTGCCTCTGTAAATGTTCATTGAATCGCAATGAGATCCTGATTATTAAGTACAAAATCAATGACTTATGGTGATCACTGCCGGTGAGGGATAGAATAAAAGCTTATTAGTTACTGACTAGATATAAAAAAGGGATGTTGACCTTGTTGTAATGTATGCCATAATTGTATTTGGTTGTCTGTATTTCAGATGCAATCAAAGAAAACATTTCAGATCAACAGTTTTTCATTTGTATTTCAGAGAAGGGCTTTCAAATTGCAACTGTTTTTGTTATGAAGGTTTATTTTGTCAAACATTAAACAAATACAGCTTTTGTTTTGAAGATTTCTTGTACACTACATTTTTGGGAAGCATGGTCAAAATTCTGTCACTTCAATTTAAAAGATTTCACTGTTAATAGAATATTACTTAATTAGTTCTCTTCTGTATTGATCACATCACCATACCCAAATGGAAATCTAGATTCAGTGCAGCTCACGTGAGCGTTATCCCTCCACCACCAGTACATCATGGCTACAGTGTGGTTGTATCTATAAAATGCACAGCAGGTACTTGCTGAGACTAGTCTGACAGCACTTGCCAAGCCTGCAACCTCTGCCACCAAGAACAAGTCACATGGGAACACCATCATCCTGACTTGGAAACGTATCACTGTTGCTTCATCGTCACTGGGTCCAAATCCTAGAATTCCCTCCACAATAGCACTAATGGAACCAGAAAAAATGCAGCAGTTCAATGTCACCATCACATCAAGGGTAGTTAGGAAAAGCCAATAAATATGAGCTTTGCCAGTGATGCCCAGATCCCAATCAAATGAATAAAAAACAAATGATGCTGGATTGCCTATTGCTAACCTTGTCAGATATCACCAATGGTCCCTGGGACCTTCATTGAGTGCAAGGTGAATTCAGGTGTATTATCTGTCAAAATGTCACGATGAAACAATCTTTAATATTGTTACCTTCAGGCCTGATGATGGAGACCAAGACTGCATACAAAAGCCAAGGTGTAGGCTCTCAACAAACCAATTGCAGCAAGAACTTGCTACTTTTGTACTTGCAATAAAAGGTCAACATCTGATTAGCTTTCCTAATTATTTGCTGTACTTGCATGCACTTTGTGTTTCATGTTCAAGGACACATTGAATCCACCGGACAGCAGCATTCTGCTGTCTTTTAAGCAGTGCTTTGCTTTTGTTCTTTCTCTTGGATAACTTTACACTTCCCCACCTTCTGCTCAATTTGTCCATTTTTGCCATATGTTTAAACTTACTCCTATCTACCTTTGTATCATCAAGTTGTTACAATACACTTTATTTCTTCATCCGAGTCCATTAAGAAAGATTAGAAATGGCCAAGGCCACTGTACTGATCCCTTGACAAACGACTAGTTAAAGTTGCCAATCTGAAAGTCTCATTTATCCAGACTTTTCCTTTTCATTAGTTAGCCATGTTAAGTATTACCCTAACTCCATGAATTCTTGTACAGCAACCTCTTATGCCATCTTACTGAATGTCTTTGGAGAATCCAAAGAGAACATACATCATTTTCCCTTTATTTTCCTTTCATAAAACCTTGCTGACTCTGCTTAAATTGCATTATGATTTTCAAAATGTCCTGCTGCTACCTTAATAATGGATTCCAGCATTTTCCCAGCGACAGATGTTGGACTAACTTGTCCACAGTTTGCTGCTTTGTGTCTCACTATCTTGGTTTATTTCCAAGCCCCTGAAATCATTGCAGAATGCAGGGAATTTTGGAAGATCAGCAGGGTATTTTTGTTTTATGTTTTCTACTGTGAAGACAAATGCAAAATATTTGAACTTTGTCATTCATTATCATTAATTTATTTTATTCATTTTTTGGGATCTGTGTGTCACTGGCAAGGGCCACATTTACTGCCCATTCACAAGTACCCTCAAATATGAATGAAGGACTGATGACAACCAGACCACCTGGGGTGGTGAACCCTGGTCACAAGAAGAACACACAAATTCCACACAGGACTGGAGGTCAGGACTGAACCTGGGGTCTCTAGAGCTGCGAGGCTGCAGCTCTGCAAGCTGCACCACCACCATCAGAAAACAGTGCACAAAAACAAAACTCTCAAATCCATTGTTACCAACATGTGAAGGGGCTTAAATGCCTTGTCGCCACCCAATGGTCAGAACTTTGAACTGCAAGGTGGCTGAGTTACAGTGAAAAATAAAGCTGTATCAACGATTGATTGACGAACTTGACATGGAAAAAGGCTACTGCAACATTGTTTACAGTCAATGACCAGGGATTATCATGTTCAACCTTCTGAAATCTGTCATTACTTGTTTGTCATGTAAGCAATTCAAAATTGTGAAAACTGATTACGCTTCAAGAAGACAAAAATAAGCATGTCAAAATATACAGAAATAATGGGCCAGAACAAAAACTTAACAACTGATTTTGTGCACCATGGTAGGAAGACTCTCAAGTCTGATTTGACCCAACTTCCTGGGCACCGATGGGGCAGGTTGGGGTCAAATGAGTTTTAACAGACTTGAACAGATACACAAGCAAATTACAGAAAGGTCCAAGAGCAATCAGATTTAGTGGGGGGGATTTTAATTTTCTCAATATTGACTGGGATTGCCTTCGTGCAAGGGAGCCAGATGGGGTGGAATTTGCTAAGCGCATCTAAGGAAGTTTTTTTGAGACAACATGTAGATAGTTATAGAGTCATAGAGAAATACAGCATGGATACAGGCCCTTTGGTCCAACAAGTCCATGCTGACCATGGTGCCCACTCAGCTAGTCCCAATTTCCTGCATTCAGCCCAAATCCCTCTAAGCTCCGCCCATGCGTGTACCTATCCAAGTGCTTCTAAGTGCTACTATTGTACCTGCCTCAACCACTTCCCCTGGCAGCTCGTTCCATATACTCACCACCCTCTGCATGAAAAAGTTGCCCAAGTCCCTTTTAAATCTTTCCCCTCTCACCCTAAATCTATGCCCCTTAGTTTTGGACTCCCCTACCCTGGGGACAAAGACTGTTACCATCCACCTTACCTATGCCCCTCATGATTTTATAAACCTCTATAAGATCACCCCTCATTCTCCTATGCTCCAAGGAATAAAGACCGAGACTGGCCAACCTCTCCCTGTAACTCAGGCCCTCTAGTCCTGGCAACATCCTCGTAAATCTTTTCTGCACTCTTTCCTGTAATAGGGTGATTGGAAAGAGAATAATTCCGCCCCATCCACATCTTTCTTATAACAGCGTGACCAAAACTGCACACCAAAACCAAGTGCGGCTTCACTAACAACTTGTACAACTGCAACATAATGTCCCAACTTCTATACTCAGTGCCCTGACTGATCAAGGCCAGCATGCTAAACACCTTTTTCACCATCCTGTCTCCCTGTGACACCACTTTCAACGAACTATGCACTTGAACTCCTAGGTCCCTCTGTTCCATTGCACTCCCTAGTGCTCTACCATTCATAGGGCAAGTCCTACCCTGGTTTGACTTTCCAAAATGCATCACCTCTCACTTATTGGTATTGAAATCCATTTGCCACTCCTTGGCCCACTTCCCCAACTGATCATCCCCCTGTAATCTATGATAACCTTCTTCACTATCAATGACACCTCCTAATTTCGTGTGATCCGCAAACTTACTGATCAAACCTTGTGCATTCGCATCCAAATCATTTATATAAATAATGAATAACAAGTGGGAGTCTTTTAAAAGACAATTAGCAAGAGCTTAGGGCCACGATGTTCAGGTAAGGGTGAAAGGCAAAGATGGCAAGATCAGGGAAAACTTGGATGACAAAAGATATTGAAGACATGATCAGGGAAAAGGAAACATAAGGCAGGTATGGGCAACTAGGATCCAGAGAATCGAGGAATATATAATATGTAGGAGAGAATTTAAGAAAGTAAGGAGGGCAAAGAAGGGCCATGAAATATCCTTGGCAAGTAAGATCAAGGAGAAACCCAAGACAGTCTACAAGTATAACAGGAGCAAGAAGGTAGCCATGAAAAGAACAGGTCCCTTAGGGACCAAAGGGCTAACCTATGTGTGGCACCGGTTGATATGGGCAAAGTCCTAAATGGATACTGCTCATCTGCATTCACCAAAGGCGTAAAAGATAGTGAATTCAGGGAGGGATACGTGGATAATCCTGAGCAGGTCAATATTAAGGAGGAGGAGGTCTTAGATGTCATGGGATGCATAAGGGTTGAAAAATCCACAAGGCCAGATGAGAACTATCCCAGGTTTCTTTGGGAAACAAGGGAAGAGATAGCTGGGGCCCTGACAGAGATTACTTCACCTTTATTAACAGCAGGGAAGATGCCAGAATTCTGGAGGTCAGTTGATGTGGTGCCTTCTCTTTTACTTCTCTCAAGGCAGTGTAAAGAATGTGGACTTGAAATAGGAGGGACAAAAGACTGGCATAGAGTAGCAAGGGCAAGCAAATAGGTAGCTGTACAAACAGTGCTCAAAAGCTGAGATTTAACTGGGAAGAAAATAAAGGCAAGTTGGTGCAAAACCTCTGTAGAACTCAAAACTCCAGTCTCATCAAATGCCATTTACTAACATGCACCTACCTATAATTTATTCTTCAATGGAGGACAACACAGAGATGAGCATTCCCCTGGAGAGCACACCTAGAGAACATCACAAGAAAGGATGAAGTGCATTATTTATGAACAAGGAAAGAGTTTTCAGGATTTCAGGTCACAGCAGAACACCATTATTGGCATGCGAATAAATGACAAGGGTATGAGGATGTGAAAGAAGTCAACCTGATGGTGACGAGTATGAACAACAAGATGGGAGACATGTTTTGTAGCAATTAATAGATTGTTTAAGAGCCTAATAATATTCTTATGCAAAGAATGAAGCAATGAGAGATGCAGAAAAGGAATGGCTTCAAATCATTCAACAATTCCTTGTGTCAGTAATTTTCTGAGGCTGTGTTCCCTGGCATTGGCCACCTTTGTTACCCACTGAAGTCAACTTCTCTTATATTTTCCTGCAGAGCTTGTGTGCATGCAGGGGGCACCTACATAATTAATTACAAAGTATCTCACATTTAAGGAGGTACAGGTTAGCTTTAAATAGAGTCAGAAATTCGCAATATTTATGCCTCCACTAGGCAAGTTGCCAACAAACACAAATACCATGAGCAGTCTGTCAAATTCATTTCAATGAACTTGGACCAACAACTTTGGATTTTGACTGTATCCACATGATTATGTGCTCCAAGTTCAGTAATCTAAGTGGTGATGTGCAATGCATCCTCGCAAAAATCTATCACAGTCATCCTTTCTAGTGCAAAAACCAAAAATCAAACCCCAGAATCCTCAATGCCTTTAAAATAATGGTATCACATACAGTAAGCAGATGCTGATTATTTTCATCTCAACCAAATATAAATTTTTATTCCTGACTCTGTAGCTTGCCATCTCTCTTCCAGTGCAGGTTAACACACCTTGGATATGAAACAATCACCAGTTCCTTTAAATCTCTTGCAAAATAGCCAGAATTAGATTTTGCTCAAATTGAATCAAATGATGTCCCCTCCTCCCCTATTTTAAGTTGCATGCAAGACAATCATAAAAAATAACATCTGGTTCCTAAGGTAGACTGTATATACACCAGCCTGTTTTATTAAAATTAGATTTTGGACCACAAGACTTCACAGGACAATGAAATCAATGAATTCTTCTTGGAGTTTTAACAAAAAAAAAGCTTCTCATAACAATATGCATTAAACTGACAAATAATAAGTGCCCCTTCTGATTTTTTTTGTGTGGTCAGGAGTCAGACTGTCACAGGTAAGAAGACAAATTCCATGCAGATCAGCAAGGTCACTGGCAGAAAAGCATCAAAACCCAAGAAAGCCAGACTTACTGCAACAACTTGCGTTTACACGTAGAACACTTAACATAGTAAAATATCCCTGCTTTTTCAAGCAATACCAAAGTAAAACAAAGCAGAAGCAACAAGATATATTGTCCAATAATTCTTCTTAACGGAAGGACAGTCTTTACAAAGTAATCTGAGAGAAAACCTGATCCACTCATTAGGCCACACCAGAATGGCACAGATCTGCAGGGCCAATAATCGTTTCAGTCACAAAACTTCAGTTGCAACTCAGACCCAAAACTGTGTACATGTTCAAAAGGTGAAAATATGCCTGCTGGTCCTCCAGTCCCATGCCTGGGTTTGGTAGCAGGAACCAGCAGGATTCACTGGGGATTAGGTGTGTTGGGCTATGCAGTTTGGTGTGAGCAAGGATATAAATGAAAATTTACTTAGATTGCTGAGTTCCCAGTCCGGTGCTGTATGGGGAAGATTTTGTGCCAGAAATGCTCAATGGCAGGCATACCCAGCAGATCTAGTTCTCCTGCAATGTTCCATTTGCTTCAGTGGTTGCAAGGGTTACTTAAGATAGGAGTGCCTGGTCAAAGTTTCCAACATAAACAACCTGGAAATGGTCAATATCATGCTTCAATCTAGAGAAAAAAAGATTTCCAACTGGAAGGGGAGACATGAACCATAGAACCATACAGCACAAAACAGGCCCTTCGGCCCACCATGTTGTGCCGTCCATCAGACCACCCTCACACTACCTAACTCCTTCCTCCCGCATATCCCTCTATCTCACATTCCTCCATATGCCTATCCAACAAGCTCTTGAACCTGTTCAATGTATCTGCCTCCACCACCACCCCAGGCAGTGCATTCCATGCACCAACCACTCTTTGGGTGAAAAACCTCCCTCTGACATCTCCCCTGAACCTCCCACCCATAACCTTAAAGCCACGACCTCTCGTCTTGAGCATTGGTGCCCTGGGAAGGAGGCGCTGACTGTCTACTCTATCTATTCCTCACAATATTTTATATACCTCTATCATGTCTCCTCTCATCCTCCTCCTTTCCAGTGAATAAAGCCCTAGCACCTTAAGCCTCTCCTCATATTCAATACTCTCCAATCCAGGTAGCATCCTGGTAAATCTCCTCTGCACCCTCTCCAATGCCTCCACATCCTTCCTATAATGAGGCGACCAGAACTGAACACAGTACTCTAAGTGTGGCCTAACTAGAGTTTTGTAAAGCTGCATCATAACCTCGCGGCTCTTAAACTCAATCCTGCGACTTATGAAAGCCAACATCCCATTGGCCTTCTTAACTGCTCTTTCCACCTGTGAGGCAACTTTCAATGAATTGTGAATATGAACCCCCAGATCCCTCTGCTCCTCCACACTGCCAAGTACCTTGCCGTTTACCCTGTACTCTGCCCTGGAGTTTGTCTTTCCAAAGTGTACCACCTCACACTTCTCCGGATTGAACTCCATCTGCCACTTGTCAGCCCAGCTCTGCATCCTATCAATATCCCTCTGTAAGCTCCGACAGCCCTCCACACTATTCACAACACTGCCGATCTTAGTGTCATCCGCAAACTTACTAACCCAGCCCTCCACCCCCTCATCTAAGTCATCTATAAATATCACAAAAAGTAGAGGTCCCAGAACCGATCCCTGCGGGACACCACTAGTCACTGCCTTCCAATCCGAGGGCACTCCTTCCACCACAACCCTCTGCTTTCTACATGCAAGCCAATTCCTAATCCACACAGCCAAGCTTCCTTGGATCCCTTGGCCTCTGACCTTCTGAAGAAGCCTACCATGAGGAACCTTATCAAATGCCTTACGAAAATTCATGTAAACCACATCCACCACACTGCCCTCATCAATCTTCCTGGTCACCTCCTCAAAGAACTCTATCAGGCTTGTGAGGCAAGATCTTCCCTTCACAAAGCCATGCTGGCTGTCCCTAATCAGTCCATGATTCTCAAGGTGTTCATAAATCCTATCCCTTAGAATCCTTTCTAACAGCTTACCCACCACAGACGTGAGACTCACCGGTCTATAATTCCCTGGCTTATCCCTATTACCTTTTTTGAACAAGGGGACCACATTCGCAACCCTCCAATCCTCCAGCACCACCCCCGTAGACAACGAGGACTCAAAGATCCTTACCAGCGGTTCAGCAATCTCCTCCCTAGCCTCTTGAAGCAGCCTGGGGAAAATCCCGTCAGGCCCCGGAGATTTATCTGTCTTAATATTATTTAACAACTTCAACACATCCTCTCTCTTGATATCAACAACCTCGAGAACATTACCCCTACCAGCACTCCCTTCCGCATCATCAAGACCCCTCTCCCTGGTGAATACCGAAGAGAAGTACTCATTCAGAACTTCTCCCACTTCCGCCGCCTCCAGGCAAATTCTCCCACCTTTGTCCTTAATCGGACCTACCTTCACCCTAGCCATCCTCCTACCCTTCACGTACTTGAAAAAGGCCTTGGGATTTTCCTTAACCCTACTAGCCAAAGCCTTTTCATGTCCCCTTCTAGCTCTCCTCAGCCCTTTCTTAAGTTCCTTCCTCGCTACCCTATATTCCTCACGGGCCCTGTCTGAACCTTGCTGCTTATACCTCACGTATGCTACCTTCTTCTCCCTAACAAGTCATTCCACCTCTCTCGTCACCCACAGTTCCTTCACCCTGCCATTCCTTCTCTGCCTCACCGGGACATATTAATCCCTAACATCCTGCATAAGATCCCTGAATATCGACCACATCCCCATGGTACATTTTCCTTCAAAAAGGACATCCCAATTTACACTCCCAAGTTCTCTCCTTATAGCCTTGTAGTTAGCCCTTCCCCAATTGAAAAACCTCTTGTCCTCTCTGCACCTGTCCCTGTCCATGACAATTTTAAAGGTTATGGAGCAATGGTCACTGTCCCCCAAATGCTCACCCACCAATAGATCCTTCACCTGTCCCGGTTCATGTCCTAAAACTAGATCTAACATGGCATTCCCTCTAGTCGGCCTGTCAACATACTGCGTCAGGAATCCCTCCTGGACACACTTAACAAATTCCGTCCCATCCAAACCTTTGGCACTAAGCAGGTTCCAGTCTATATTTGGGAAGTTGAAGTCTCCCATTATAACAACCCTGTTATTTCTGTTTCTCTCCAAACACTGCCTGCCAATCTGCTCCTCTATATCTCTACTGCTACTGGGGGGCCTATAGAATACTCCTAGCAGAGTAACTGCTCCTTTCTTGTTCCTTAACTCCACCCATACGGTCTCTAGAGATGATCCTTCTACAACATCCATCTTTTCCACAGCCGTAACAGTGTCCCTGACCAGTATCGCCACCCCTCCACCTCTTCTCCCCCCTTCCCTATCCCTCTTAAAACACCGAAAACCAGGAATATTCAATATCCACTCCTCTCCTGACGTCAGCCACGTCTCAGTAATAGCCACGATATCATAGTCCCCCATACTTATCCAAGCCCTCAGTTCATCCCCCTTATTTCTGACATTTCTTGCATTTAAGTAAATGCACTTCAGTCCATCTACCTTACTACTTTTACAGCCTGTATTCTGCTTCTCCTTCCCCAAAGCCTCTTTACCTGTTTGATCTAACTTTTCCCCATTCCCTTCTTCCTCTGACCTACTCCTCCGGTTCCCTTCCCCCTCACAAACTAGTTTAAACCCTCCTGTACCACCCTCGCAAATCTCGCCGCAAGGATATTGGCCCCCTTCTGGTTCGGGTGTAACCCATCCTCTCTGTACAGGTCCCACCTTCCCGAGAAGAGATCCCAATGATCCAGAAATCTAAAACCCTCCCTCCTGCACCAACTTCTCAGCCACACATTTATCTGCCACCTCCTCCTATTCCTACCTTCACTATCACGTGGCACTGGTAGCAATCCCGAGATTGCTACCCTTGAGGTCCTGTTCCTCAATTTTCTGCCTAGCTCCCTGAACTCACTTTTCAGGACCTCATCCCCCTTCCTACCTATGTGATTGGTGCCAATATGGACCACAACTTCTGGCTGCTCTCCCTCCCACTCAAGAATTCTGTGGACCCGATCAGTGACATCCCGGATCCTGGCACCTGGGAGGCAACATACCATCCGGGATTCATGCTCACTGCCACAGAACCTCCTGTCTGTTTCCCTGACTATTGAGTCCCCTATCACTACCGCATGTCTCTTTCCCACCCTTCCCTTCTGAGCAGCAGTACCAGTCCCAGTGCCAGAGACCTGGTAACTGCAGCTAGGCCCCTGCAGGTCATCCCCCTCAACAGTTTCCAAGGCAGAAAACTTGTTACTGAGGGGAACAGCCTCCGGGGCTCTCTGTCCTGTCTGCCTGCCTGACTTCTTCTTCCTCTTCCCTCCCCTGACAGTCACCATTCTATCTGCCTCCTGAACGTCAGATGTACCTACCCTAAGGGGGGTGACTGTCACCTGATGCACCGTGTCTACATAACTCTCTTCCTCCCTTATGCTGCGCAGTGTTTGTAGCTGCAACTCCAGCTCATCAACTCTGAGCCGAAGTTCGTCCAGCCTCAAGCACTTACTGCAGATGTGGCCATCTTGGACCGCAGCAAGGTCCACGAGTTCCCACATCAAACAGCTGCAGCACACCACCATGTCCTCCATCTGACTACCTTTTGATATTGAGAGGAATAGATGGAGTGGACAGCCAGCGCCTCTTTCCCAGGGCACCAAGACAAAACAAGAGGACATGGCTTTAAGGTAATGGGTGGGAAGTTCAAGGGAGATGTCAGAGGGAGGTTTTTCACCCAGAGAGTGGTTGGTGCATTGAATGCGCTGCCTGGGGTGGTGGTGGAGGCTGATACATTGGACAAGTTCAAGAGATTGTTAGATAAGCATATGGAGGAATTTAAGATAGAGGGATATGTGGGAGGAAGGGGTTAGATAGTCTTAGGTGTGGTTTGAAGGGCGGCACAACATGGTGAGCCAAAGGTTGTATAGTTCCATGGTTCTATTGACTGAGGAATAAACATTGGACCAAGAAAGTTGTACAAGGTATTAGTGCAGTTGTACAAGATGATGGTGAGGCCACATTTGGAGTATTATGTTCAGTTTTGGTCACCCATGCTCAAGGAAAGATGCCATTAAGTTGGAAAGAGTGCAGAAAATACCTACAAGGATGTTGCTGGGACTCGAGGGACTGGTTTTCAGGGAGAGGTTGGGCAGGCTAGGGCTTTATTCCTTGAAGTATAGGAGACTGAGAGGTGATCTTATAGAGGTGTACAAAATCATGAGGGCCATAGATAGAGTGAATGCACAGTCTTTTTCCCAGGGTTGGGGAATCAAGAATGAGGGGGCATGGGTTTAAGGTGAGAGGGGAGAGATTTAATAGGAACCCGAGGAACAACTTTTTCCACAAAGAAGGTGGTCAATATATGGAATGAACTACCAAAGGAAGTGATTGAGGCTGGTATAATAACGATGTTTAAAAGACATTTTGGACATGTACATGGATACAAAATTTTTTGAGGGATGTGGGTCAAATGCAGGCAAATGGAACTGCCTTAGATGGGCATCTTGGTCGGCATGGGCAAGTTGAGCCAAAGGGCCTGTTTCCATGCTCTGTGACTCTATGACTAGAAAAAAAATTTACAATCAAATTTCCACACAATGTAAAAGTTGAGTGTATGGAATATTGAGCTAAGGGGGAGTGGTGGAGCTGAAAGCCATGAAATCATTTAAGAAACAATTGATGCTGTGGGGTGGGGAGGAAGGACAGTTTTCCAGAATGGATGAATTAAGAATGCCTCAGCTTCATCCCCTATACCCACCTCAATAAATTTAGTGCTTGGCATGGTCGAGTTTCCATCACTTATGTGCCCACTTCCTTGATAAGAAGTCCTCCTGCACACCAGAGCCTTTCTTCAATCTTTGGGTATTCTATGTGCCACCTAGGACCCTTTATCTGGGCTCAAACTATCTTCATACTGCAAGTCATCAACATGACATTGGCCAAATCATTTTTTCTACTTTGCTCATGTACAGTAACCTACCTCCCTTTAGACAGATCCAAACCCCAAAACTGTAGTTTAACCAAATGGCAAGGATGATGTCATTTGAACCCACCATCATCCAGGAGGTTGAATGGCAATTCTGCCACCTCCTTGCACCTCATCTTGGACCAGGCCCTCACCATCAATTTTCAAGCCATTGTTTTGCACAAGGTCTCCTCTGAGAATTCTCCTCCACAACCTGAAACATTTAGTCCTCAGCTCTGCAGAGCTTAGTTCAAAGCTTCCCCCCACCTCCCCCCCCCCCCCCCAAGGTCCACAAATAGAATTGGCATGATAGGCCCATTATTTCAGTCCATTTTTGAAGCATAATTTTTTCCATCGCATCTTGACTATTTTCCCCTTGTCCAGTCTCTTCACATTTGCGAGCACGAGTATCACAATACCCTTTGCATTTTAACAGTTTCCTGGTCCAAAATCTCACATTTTTCGCCATGGTCATCCAAATCCCAACCAGAATTACACAGGAACCTCAATTCCTTCACCAGGTTAAAAAAGTTTTCACTTTGAAAACTTTATCCTTTGACTCTACTCACTATAACACATATTGCTGAAGACCACCTTCCTGCCTTTTCACAGGATATGTGAAGCATTCTTTGTTCCAGGTTTAGTTGTGACCTCTTCCTCATCTCTTTATCCTAAAGACTGGTGATTATATTGGTACTATTTCCTACCCTCAACCCAAAATGGAAAATTTCATCAATTTTCTCTTCAATTTCCATCCTTTTTTCCAGTCTCAAATGGCCCCGCTTCTCGCTTTCTATTGACTATTTCCCAATTTGTGGGAATAAGCAGGCTGTGAATACCTAGTTCAAGGCCACCGATTCCCATAGCTGCCTTGACTGCATTTCTTCCCATCCAGTTTCCTGTAAGAACTCCATACCTTTCTGGTTTCTGATGTAGCCATTTTGAAAACCACCTTCCATACTAGCACTTCCAATACACCCTCCTTTCTCCTCAGCCGAGGATACCCCTTACCCATAGTGGGCAGGCCCTTGTCTGCCATGTCAATTTCATCTCATAGTTGGGGTTGTCTGTCCCCAATTGCCAAGCCACCAGCATCCATATCTAATGGATCCTCTTACCACATCAGCCCCATCTCCATGATCAAAGACACCTTCCAACATTTTAAAAGGGACTGTTTTCTCTATGACACTATGGTCTACTCAAATCACCCACAGAATTCTCTTCCTTTTCCATACAAATGCAGCTTTACAACAGCAGTCATTCTACTCCCCTCTGTACCCACCTGCCAAGCCCAAAACACTTCTTCCAAGTGAAGCAGAGATTTTCTGGTACCTTTAGTTCACTATATTGTATTCACTACCCATGACGGAGTCTCTTCTGAAAAAGGGGACCACATCAAGAATGGGTGTCCCTAAACTTCCAGTCCCCCATCCCTCCCACTGACCTCATTCTCCTACAGTTGTTCCACTGTATTCCATTTTAAATATTTATTCCCATTTTAAATCAGGACAGACAATTTGAAAAAGTACTCAAGACTGGGTGTACAAAACCTTGTAAATATACTCACAATAACAGAAAGGCCTGAGCAATAACTGTCTGATTTAATGTGTGCAAGACCTTAGGAAGTATCTCAATTTACTTGATCAGGCAAGGGAAATGATCATGTTTGAGGAAGAGCACCTCATCTTTCACGATGGCATCAACAACACAGTGTAACAATTTCAAATGATTCAGTCCTTCACATTTACATCTCTGAAGAACATCTTTTGATCTTGTCCCAACATCATCCACACCTGCCTTGCATTAGCTTTTCTTTTAGTTTCTGCTGCCTTACACCCTATCGCAGACCTTCCTTGGTATGATGCAGCATTAAAAATTAGAGGTAGAACAGCAACCCAAAACATTAAACTCTTTCTTTATCTGCTGAACAATTCAAACATGGTCTGAGTTTTATTTTGGAATTAAGGTGGTATGAAAAGTCTTCATCATCTGTAGTTAGCTTATCTTTTGATTGATGTAAAAAATAATTGAGATCCTAAGAAGATGAAAATGAGGCCAAGTGACCTTTCAATTTTGGTACATTTCAACAGAATCTCAATTTTATAGAGAACCATTGCTTTAAGATTTGTGGTTGCAGTGGAAGACTAATTACAAACACCCTAGCAATAAAAACTAGCCCATTATTTCATTGGCCCTATAGCAATAGGCTGCTTCAGCCACCTTAAGGCAATAGAACTGAACTTGGCTTGTAGCACAAGAATGGGCCAAATTGAAAAGGTCAACAGTTTCATTTCAATACCACAGTCCGAAGGGATTTTAACAAAGATTATAAACACTGGCACATTCTGTCCCATCTCATTTCTAAAGTACATTGTGATCTATTATATATTTTTCTCCATTTCAAATTGTTTGTTCTAATTTAAAAAGTACTGATAGATACGAAAGGCGAATGGACCAAATGCACAAAAAAATGTTTGTGAATGCACTCACGTTAACAAAAGGATCTGAAGAATAGTTGTTCTACTTAATGCACACAAAATCACAGGAACGATCCTAATTTACTTGACTAGGTAAGCAACATTATCACATTTTTCAAACACCTTGTAGACATGTCTAAAAATCTTACAAAACTTTACAAAGCTGTTGTACCCTGCAGCTTCTTTGTGAGCACAGTTATCCTTCTATTCAGATATTAGGTCATTATACACCACGAGATGAGTAATTGCCTGGATACACTTGCCAAAAAAAAAACACGATGCAGACAAATATCTGCCTCTCAGGATACTCTCATTTATTACTAAAGGGTATAAAGCATCATTACCTCACAGTCACTGATAAGACAAACCAAGCAACAGGAAGTAGCTTATACGATGAGATGGACTCTTGACCTCACAATCGATCTTGTTATGACCTTGCACCTTATTGTCTACCTGCACTGCACTTCCCTGTAGTTGTGACACTTTACTCTGTGTTCTTTTATTGTTTTTACCCTGCACTACCTCAATGCACTGTGTAATGAATTTATCTGTACGAACAGTATACAAGACAAGTTTTTCCACTGTACCTCAGTAAAGGGACAATAATAAACCAATACCAATGGCCCTCAGTACAGTCTAGGCCCTGATATAAACAAAAGAACAGAATGTCAGCTGGCACGGAGGGAGTGCGAGCAAGCCAGAATTTGACCACGTATGGGATCAAGGAGTACAGGTAAAAATGAAGTCAAGCTGAATTGTGGGAAGAGCTCTCCACAGGCTGGAGACCTAACCAACAAAAGAAATAGATGTTGGAAGCCAATGACCTCATCCCAAAATCATTGTTGGAGAAGTGGTGCACAGCATTTTCAACTGTTTCATCATGAGTAGGCATGTTTTCACTGGTCAGAGAGTCTTGAATGAGGGTCATCTTAACAAGGGACCAGTCATTTCAAATGGCATTAATGTCACTAAACCCTCACCAACATTCTGGGGTCACCATTGACTAGTCATTTAACTGAACAGCTGCATTAATACAATCACAGTGAAAGGTTAGAACAGATCAAAGATATTTTGAGGTGATTAATTAAAAAGCTGCTGCCAGCGATGATGATCTATAAACTGCCAGATTGTCATAAAAGACATTAGTGAGTCATCTGAGTTTTTAAAGACATAAAACTGAGTATCCTACAATCAGCAGTAACACCCCTACTCTGATTTTATGTTGGAGCTGTTCCTTCAAGATTATTGGGCATAGGATTACCTAGTCTGACCTACTTGCAATACCAGACTGATAAGTGTGATTAGATGTTAGCTTGTTTATCATCTATAACGTAAACATGTCAATAAAGCTTCTTTAAGCAGTTCCTAAACCTTTGTTGGAAATTATCTCCCTGCTCATTTGCTTCTTAACATAGAACACTACAGCACAGTACAGGCCCTTCGGCCCACAATGTTGAGCTGACATTTTATCCTGCTCTAAGATCTATCTAACCCTTCCCTCCCACATAGCCCCATATTTTTCTATCATTCATGTGTCTATCTAAGAGTCTCTTAAATGTCCCTAATGTATCTGCCCCCACAACCTCTGCCGGCAGTGCGTTCCACGTACCCACCACTCTCTGTGTAAACAACATACCCCGACATCCCACTTATGCCTTCCTCCAATCACCTTAAAATTATGCCCCCTCGTGTTAGCCATTGTCGCACTGGGAAAAAGTCTGACTGTTCACTCGATCAATGCCTCTTATCATCTTTTGCACCTCTATCAAGTCACTTCTCATCCTCCTTCTCTCAAAAGAGAAAAGCCCTAGCTTGCTCAAGCTATCCTCATAAGACATGCTCTCCAATCCAGGCAACATCCTGTTAAATCTCCTCTGCACCCTCTTTAAAGCTTCCACATCCTTCCTATAATGAGGCAACCAGAACTGAACACAATACTCCGTGTGATCTGACCAGAGTTCTACAGAGTGGCAACATCACCTCGTGGCTCTTGAACTCTATTCTAATAAAGGGAAACACTCCATAACAAACCTATCGACCTGCGTGGCAAGCTTGAGGGATCTATAGACGTGGACCCCAAGATCCCTCTGTTCCTCCACACTGCTAAGGGTCCTGCTATTAACCTTGTATTCTGCCTTCAAATTCAATCTCCCAAAGTGTATCACTTCACACTTATCTGGGTTGAACTCCATCTGCCACTTTTCAGCCCAGTTTTGCATTCTAACAATATCCTGTTGTAATCTACAGCAACCTTCTACACTATCCACAACATCACCAACCTTTATATCATCAGCAAACTTACTAACCTACCCTTCCACATCCTCATCCAAGTCATTTATTAAAAAAAGTCACAAAGAGCAGGGGTCCCAGAACAGATCCCTGCGGAACACCACTGGTCACGGACCTCTAGGCAGAATACGCTCCATCTACCACCACCCTTTGTCTTCTATGGGTGAGCCAATTCAGCCAAGTTTCTCTGGATCCCATGCCTCCTGACTTTCTGAATAAGCCTTCTATGAGGAATCTTATCAAACGCCTTACTAAAATCCACGTTCACCACATCCACTGTTCTACCTTTATCAATGTGCTTTGTCACATTCTCAAAGAATTCAATCAGGCTCGTGACGTATGACCTGCCCCTCACAAAGCCATGCTGACTGTCCCTAATCAGCCTATGCTTCTCTAAATGCCCATAAATCCTGTCTATTTAAGAATTTTCTTCAGTAATTTGCCCACCACTGAAATCAGACTCACTGGTCTGTAATTCCCAGGGTTATCCCTACTCCCTTTCTTAAACAAAGGAACATTTGCCACCCTCCAATCAACTGGCACTACTCCTGTGGCCAGTGAGGATGCAAAGATTGCCACCAAAGGGGCAGCAGTCTCTTCCCCAGCTTCCTGTAATAACATTGGATATATCTCGCCCAGCCCCGGTAACTTATCTATCCTAATGTTTTTCAATAGTTCCAGCACATCCTCTTTCCTCATGTCGACATGCCCCAGCATATCAGTCTGTCGTACATCATCCTCACAAACGTCAAGCTCTCTCTCTCTGTTGGGTCAAAATCCCAAAATTCCCCAAGCATCAGCACAAGCTTCATCAAACAGACTGCAGTAGATCACAGAAGCAGTTTCTCAAAAGTAATAAGTACTATCCAGTGAATGAATGAAAAATGTTGAAACATAATCTATCACCTTGCCCTCTCTACCATTTAATTGTTTCTGGCTAATAGACAGTAAATAATTTAAATCTTAAAACAGGAACATCCCAAGCATTTTCTATGATATCTGCCTAATTTTAACATGTACTTTCACACACATGGAGGCCAAAAACCTTCTTTAATTTTTACACTGAACCCAGGACCTCTCGGACCCCAATTTGTTCAAACCAGACCTCTAGTACCAGTCTTGAGTTCAATTTCAGACCACCCTCGTCAATCTTGGGATCGATCCCGGATGAGCCCCCAATTTTGTCACGTACCAGCAACAAAAGAAACACTCTGAATCATGTATAAAGTGGTAAAAACTACTTTATTAACAACTACTTATGATAATAAGAAAAATAAAAGTAAAAATGTTAGAAAGTTAGAAGTAAAAATGTTAGATCTTAAACATTAACCCCAAAAACTAAACTTGAAATGTGTGTGTGACAAATTCCCAAACTCCAAGTCCAGGAATAGTTCTCAAAGTTCAGTTCAGCAAGCCGTAAGGTGAAATGTGAGCAAAGGCTTCTTCAGCAGCCACCGTTGACTGAAGAGGAAATGTAGAGAGAAAATAGAAAGTAATTACGAAATCCAAATGTTCCATGATGGAACTCATACGACACCTCAATCACTGATGCTCCATTCCTTTGTTCCAAAGTATCTGCCACCCCGAAAGGCACTCGAATCATGGCTGTCCACACAAATCCCTGTTTCCCTCTACAGGTTAATGACAAAGTGGACTCCACCGGATTACTCCAAAAATCCATACGTGGATTGTAGTGACAGACACAGTTATTGTTTCTCATCCATCGATAGAGACTAGCAGGCTGGTGTGTCTCCCTCTCTCTCTCCTCACAGACTCCAACTGTCTGCTCCACCAACGTCATTACGTCCTTATCTTCTGTTGACGTCATCATGTCACACACACACACACTACGCTATCTTAAAGGAACATTCACCAATAGTAACCTAGTCTGTAACACTGGAAGATCAACAACTCGGTGAAAGACACACTTTGGATGGCCTGAAACATAGACTGGTCTTCTAGTGCAATGAGATGTCCGTAACTGAATGCTGCTGACTGACTCATTCTAGGCTGCAGGAGTACAGTCTCAGGGGCACACTGAAGCTCAGTACAGCTAACGCAAAAGGCTTTGTGGGGAAGGACTGCAATCTATGATCTTGCTGGGCCCTTTGTAACAGCCTCTCACACATTTGACGTGTGTATTGTTCAAAAAGGCCGCACAAATGGCAGTGGTGCTTTCCAAGTAGAATGTATTAGTTTGGTGGCACAATGAACATATTGATTTGATAACACAAGACATGCATTGACTGGATTGTATTTCTGTACAGACGAGTTTAGTTTTGAAATAAAAAATAAAAAAGATGAACAATAATAATTATTTATACTGCACCAAGTGATGTCCTACAGTAATTGTATACTCCCCAGTCTTTCTGCACCTTCACTGGTGCTGCAGTAAGAAAAAACAATCTGTTGCCAAGCCTGTACCAATCATACCTTAAACGTGATCACTACATGATGTGAGAGGAGACCGATTCTTAGATTCCCCCCCCCCCCCAGTCAACAAAACATAAAATATATTACCAGAGGCAGAAATAGATAAGCAAGCAAGAACAATTGTTTGTTCTGTATGTCAATTTGGTACCTTAGCTACTATAACATGACAGCTTGGTCACAATCACTTGAGGCAACCCAAGTGGCTTTGATGTTTGGCCTGGGCCTTTTGTCACATTTCAATGCTCACACTCTGCATTTTGGATTCCTCCCACTGATTTTCTTACATTATTTTTTGTTTCTTTGGCCAACCCCATGTCCGATCAAGGAAAGGTCCTATACCATGCACATCTACATCAGTCCATCCTCCATTGAGAATCCATCAGATCTCAAAAGCCATTTCCTCTCCCTAACCATTGCCTCTTTTTCTCTTACAAACACATATCTACTGCTTTAAGCCATTGTATTGTGTTGATGTCTATTAATATTAATCAAGCATCACTCGCAGGTAGTAATACTTCCCCTACAGCATTTACTTTTAGTATAAGTTTATAAAACTACAAAATGTAATATTTGAAAATTACCTTTGAAAAGTTTAAATTGAAACTAAAAAGATTTAAGTACGAATTGTGCATTGAAAGAGGATTAAAAATTCATTCTTCTGGATCATTAGGCCGCGAGATTTTAATTCTTCAGCATTATTTGCATACTTAGATACTGACTCCCGCTTGAGGCCAGTGGGTCACATCACGCTGGCTTGGACTTGCTGCCTGCAATTGTCACCTACAGTCAGCAGACAACCTTATTTAACCTGGTCTGGATGCAGAGAGCTTCTTGAGCTGGCCTGAAGCAAATGTGACTGCCCCTAAAACTCCCCAAAAGCTTTGCCATCTTGCAAAGCCCTGCCCAATTCCGCTGACTGTCAAAACTGAAAGTAGCTTTAATATTTCTGAATGCTTCTGACATTCCAAAATATTTAAAAAGGATTAAAATGGAAATAATTGCATTTAAAATAAATCAGCAATCATTAAAAATGAACATAAACCACAACCACACAATCACAATAGTGCACCAGGTGAAACATGATGCAAGAACTGAGAAGGCAAATCCCCAACCTAAGTACTAGGAGATCTCAGCTGCTGGCCAGGGGAATCCAGTGGAAACCTTTGACTACCTTACTGAAAAAAAGCTGGACAGCATAAAACTTCCATGTATCACTACTATCAGAAAGCAGGAGTAAAAGTTCAAGATGTTGAAATGTTGCTGGAGCATTTTTCATTCCAAATGGCAAAACATTGTATTCATACAATCCAGAAGGGGTTACAAAGGCAGAAATCTCCCTTCCTCTATCTGTCAGTGGAACACACCAGTACCCTTTCAATAGGTCAATCTTTGTAAGAAATCTAGTTTTTCCCACTCTGTCTATGCAATCATCCACCCTAGGGATAGGGTAAGCATCTGACTTAGTTACAGCATTCACTTTTCTATAATCAGTGCAAAACCTAATACTCCCATCTGGCTTAGGCACAATAACACAGGGTGAACTCCAATTTGAAGTGGAACGTCTAATAATATCATTCTCTAACATATATTCAATTTCTTGGTCAACAAGTTTACCCTTTTCCACATTCATTCAATATGGGTGTTGTTTGATTGGCTTTGCATCCCCAATGTCAACGTCATGATTAGTTATCGACGTTCTTTTTGGAACATCCAGGAACAAATTTTGAAATTTTAAAATTAATTGCTTCATCTGTTGTTTTTGCGAAATTTGTAAATGTTCCAACTTTGTTTCAAGGTTTTCTAGGATGTTTTGATTTAAATTTAAATTTTATTTGCAGCGTGGTAACAGGCCCTTCCGGCCCAACAAGTCCGCACCGCCCATTTTAAACCCAAATTAACCTACCCGTACGTCTTTGCAATGTGGGAGGAAACCGGAGCACCCGGAGGAAACCCACACAGACATGGGAGAATGTACCCCAATCGCTGGTGCTGTAATAGCGCTACGCTCCCGTGCCGCCCTCAGTTTCTCAGTTTCGGTGACACAATGTTTGGTCTAAATTGATCTTCCCCAGTCTCAACTTCAGATATCCTCGGAACAACACCCACATTATCAACTATGGCCACAAGTGGACTTCTCTCGTAATAAGGTTTAAGCATGTTTACAT
The DNA here is from genome assembly GCF_009764475.1 of Pristis pectinata. Classification (NCBI taxonomy): domain Eukaryota; kingdom Metazoa; phylum Chordata; class Chondrichthyes; order Rhinopristiformes; family Pristidae; genus Pristis; species Pristis pectinata. The sequence continues at coordinate 38,759,030 of NC_067408.1, read as the reverse complement.
GACAGAGTTGTTTTCCCTTGCATTGATCAGGCGTTTCAATCACATAATTTAAATCATTTATTTTAGATTCAATGATATATGGCCCACTAAATCGGGCTTCCAGCGGGTTGTTTTGACTAGGGAAAAACACTAATATTTTATCCCCCTTCGTAAACGATCTTGGGCGAGCATGTCTATAAAAATTTGTTTTCATTTTCATTTGGCTGGTTTTCAAATTCTGTCTTGCCAGCTGGCAGACTCTCTCCAGCCGAATTTTAAATTTCTGAACATAGTCCAACAAACTCAAATGCACCTCCTCATTAACCCATTGTTCCCTTAACAATTCTAAAGGTCCCCTAACCCGATGTCTAAACACAAGTTCAAAAGGACTGAACCCTAAGGACTCCTGCACTGACTCCCTCACTGCAAACAAAAGCAAATGAACTCCTTCATCCCAATCCTTCGTGTTTTCAAAGCAATAAGTCTTCAGCATATTTTTGAGAGTAGAATGAAATCTTTCCAGAGCTCCCTGAGATTCTGGATGATACACAGATGATACAATCTGCTTTGCTCCCAGCTCATAGACTAATTGTTGAAATAAACCTGACATAAAATTACTCCCCTGATCAGACTAGATTTCTTTCGGCAAACAAACCAAAGTGAAAAATTTTAAAAGAGCCTTTGACACAGTCTTGGCCTTAATATGTCTGAGTGAAAAAACTGGAAATCTAGACGTTGCACCCATGATGGTTAACAAATACTGATTCCCAGCTTTAGACTTTGGCAATGGGCCAACACAGTCCGCAATCACCTTCGAAAAGCGTTCACCAAAAGCAAGAATAGGTTGCAAAGGAGCCACAGGGGGACTTTGATTCAATTTACCTACCATCTGACATGTGTGACAAGTTCTACAAAACATCACAACATCCCTCCTCACACCAGGCAAAAGAATTGTTTCAAAATCTTTCTTACCGTTTTATTCACACCAAAATGACCACCTAAAGGCATACTATGGGCCAGGTTTAAAATCTCATTCCTATAAACTTTAGGAACCACTACCTGGTGAATAACTTCCCATTCATTACTAGCAAGGACATTAGGAGGTCTCCATTTCTTCATTAACATTCCATTTTTGACATAATATCCAGTTGGCACCTTCTCAATTTCATCACTTGAGAGTGCTTTTTCTCTCAATTCAGTAAGCTCACGGTCTTTAGCCTGCTCCATTATAAATTCTTTCCTAGACAGAGACAAATCTTTACATTCAGGCCCAATACAAGGATTTTGATCCTCCAGTGAAGACAGAAAAGTCTCGGATAAGTCATTAAAACTTGCATCCTGTTTAGGGCTGTCACAGGGAGCAACATCAGGCTGCACAGGATTATCAGCCTTGGCTAATTCTTTAGCCCTAGCTCAAGTCACTGCACAGGATGGATAAACATCTGGATCGTTCTTGAACTCATCAATACTTGGTTTGGTCGTTAACCGTACCACAGGGACAATTTCTCCACCTGCAAGGTCATTTCTTAATAACAAAGAAACTCCTTCCACTGGTAAATTAGGTCATATCCCTATCTCAACAGGTCCTTCTACCAACTTTGACTTTAAAATTACCTGGTGCAAAGGTCCAGACACAGTGTCACCTGTAATGCCTCGCACTAGATTTACCTCACCAGTAGCAGTCTCCTCACCAAAATTTAAAACACTTTCCAACAAGATAGATTGGGAAGCCCCAGTATCTCTAAGGATTTTCACTGCCACTTGGGGTGACCCAACATTCAGTGGAACAAAACCCTCTGACACATAAGAATGGAATTCCTCCCTAATCTCATCCAACTTTTCAGCCTTTAGCTCTGGCAAGGACTGATCTTTAACAACATGTCCTAAACCCTTTCAATTTTTAGGTTTAACTACTTGAAATCAAGCATTTGGCATGACCTCCTTTTCCTTCTTTTTCTTCAAGAGGGAACAATTAGCTATCACATGACCAGGTTTCTTACAGTAATAACAAGTACGCTCAGCAGGTTTCTCTAGCACTGGCTTATCATCATCCTTCCCTTTTTGATTACTTCCCAATTTAATCTCTGGTTTACCTGGATTGTTCTTATAACTCTTTTGAAAGGTCTTAGTTTGTCCCCATTTGGATTTATGGGTTAAAGCATACTCATCTGCCAACCTAGCAGTTTCTTGCAAAGTTGCCACCTCCTTTTCATTTAGATATGTTATTATTTCTATTGGGACACACTTTTTAAAGTCCTCCACTAAAATCAATTATCTCAATTTATCATAATCCCCATCTACATTTTTAGACATGCACCATCGTTCAAAACATATTCTCTTTCCATTGGCAAATTCCATGTACGTCTGGTCTGCAGACTTCTTCAGGTCTCTAAATTTCTGTCTGTAAGCTTCAGCTACTAATTCATAAGCCTTAAGCACAGCTTGTTTTACCTTGGCATAATCAGCTGCATCCTCAACAGACAAAGCAGAATAAGCTTGTTGAACTTTACCTTTAATCACACTCTGTAACATAAGAGCCCATCTTTCCTTTGGCCACTTTGAACTCTCAGCAACTTTCAAAATGTTGGAAATGCTGATCAACCTGATCTTCCTCAAAAGGAGGGACTAATCGAACCTCCCTACTGGCTATGAAACCATCATCAGAATCAGATTCAGAACTCTTTCGTTTCACTGCTAACTCATGCCGCCTCTGTCTCTCCTTGTCCTCATCCTCCATCCTCTTCAATTCTATCTGGGCATTTATCTTCCTTTGCTCTGCCTCAGCGGCTAATTTCTTTTGTTCTAGCTCTAGTTTCGTTTGTTCTCATTCGGCCTCTATCTTTGCTAGCTGCACCTGGGCCTCAGAAATCGCTGGTTCACTCCCAGGAAACTGTTTTAACACATCCTCCCCAAACACCTTCTTCTCCACATAATGGCCAGCTATTAGTCTCTGAATATCTGCCTTTTTCATAAACCGCATTACTGCTTCAAGGTTTAGCTCTGCAGCAAGGTTTAACAAATGAGGCTTCCTCATCCCCTGCAATCCCACAGGGGTTGGCTTTTTCAAAAATGTCTCCATTGTTGCTGGTTTCCACACACACAAGCCAATCAAAAAGAAATTTATCAGGCTGACTACAATCAGCCGTCCAATAACACCCCAATTTGTTCAAACCCAGACCTCTCGTACCAGTCTTGAGTTCGATTTCAGACCACCCTCATCAATCTTGGACGAGCCCCCAATTTTGTTACGTACCAGCAACAAAAGAAACACACCGAGTCATGTATAAGTGGTAAAAAACTATTTTATTAATAACTACTTATAATAAGAAAATTAAAAATGTTAGACCTTAAACATTAACCCCAAAAACTAAACTCAAAGTGTGTGTGTGGCAAATTCCCAAACTCCAAGTCCAGGAATAGTTCTCAAAGTTTAGTTCAGCAAGTCATAAGGCGAAATGTGAGCAAAGGCTTTTGCAAAACCACCGTTGACTGAAGAGGAAATGTAGAGAGAATATAGAGAGAATTTACGAAATCCAAATGTTCCACAATGGAACCCATGCAACACCTCAATCACTGATGATCTCCATTGCTTTGTTCCGAAATATCTGCCACCCCAAAAGGCATTCGAGACGTGGCCATCCACAGAAATACCTGTTTCCTTCTACAGGTTAACGACAAAGTGGACTCCACTGGATCACTCCAAAAATCCATACGTGGATTGTAATGACAGACACAGTTATCGTTCTTCATCCATCGATACAGAGACCAGCAGTCAGTCCCTCTCTCTCTCTCTCTGGCTCACTGAGCAAAAAATGTCAGCACATTGTTATCTTCTTGCTGTCGTGATGACACAACACACACAGACTACTCTACTGTACTATATTTTAAAAGGACAGTCACCAAATAGCAATTTAATCCGTAACATGAGCCAGATGCTTTTATGACAATCCAAGAGTTTCTGGTTCAAGACAAGCTTTAATTTCAGATTTACTTAATTACTCAAATTCAAATGCACAGTTGCCTTGGTGGGATTGTGGCTGCTAGTTCAGACACTTAACCACTGCATGACCTTAACTTAAGTAACCTACAAATTCAAAGATTGTTTCAATAATGTTTTTCCCTGTACTAAGTCTTATTCCAAAACTCATGATTACTGCAAAGAATGGTCAACTTACAATAGTGATTAATTAGTTGTTCTATTCCTTTACCTCACTCCAGCAATCCCATTTGACCATGCAAACATACATAGAGGCAAAAAAGTAAATCCCCCCCCCCACCCCAGTTTAAACTCAAGTAACAATAATATTTAATATAGGAGGTCAGAGCATGCCTCTTGTTGAATGCACGGTAGCCTAATAGTTATGAAACTAGATAAGCAACTCAGGTGTTACAAGTTAAAACTTCATCTGGGAAGTTTAATTCAAAAAAGTGTGGGCTAGCAAATCAGTGGCCATGAAATCAAAATGCTGTAAAAACCCATCTAGTTCAGGTAAGTTGTTCCCCCCTTAAAAGGTATGGTCAATTTATGACTTGTTTTACAAGTTGGTGTTGGCTCTCAATGCCCTCAAGACAATCAGTAATAATCAACAAACATGTCTTTAAAATGCACTCCTTGTTAATATTTTTTACATGTCCTGCCCTGCTGTATTGTACAGCAGACAGAACTGCTTACTTCATCTAATTATGATCTAACCAGTATTCAATATAAATTTGCCATCATTTCCTTGCTTTTGTATTTCCATTCCTCTCAAGACGAATCCACCTGTTTGCCCATCCTTTATAAAAGTCACCCCAAATAAAACCAGCTTAAAAAAGGAATTATTTATCCCTAAAACTTTGCTATGCATGTATCAAATGCATAATTTACTTTTCCTTCTTGCTATTCCTAAGTTTATCCACATGGTGACAGTAATGAACTTAATTTTCAATATGCACCGCACATTTGCTGTCAGATTTACAATGAAAATGGTTACATGCATTGCCAAGGAATTTTCAGTCTACTTAAAATTATGTTTTAAGATTTTTTGTTGTATTTTATACTTGGAATACTAACAATTATAAAATTGTGGGTATGCTGTGGAACAAATAGGAAGACCAAGGAACTCTATGGTTCTATCCCTGCTTCACACTGTTCTCCAGAAACAGAATCATACAGTGCCCTTTTTTTTATTTCGGTGCTAGTCACATAAAAATTACATTTTACTGAAGTAGCAATCACTTCCTGGTAAAAGAAAAATCATACAAATCACAATGTTAGACTAGGCACTTCTGTGCACTGTCCATATTAGCTTGCCTGATCTTTTTCCAGCACAAAAAGGTTTTTGAATCAGAATCAGGTTTATTATCACTGACTTACATGATGTGAAATGTGTTGTTTTGCAGCAGCAGTACAGTGCAAAAGGTTACAACTAATGATGACAGCTCATGTAATGCCCATTACCACCCATTCTGACATAAATTGGAGTTGAAAGCTTCACGGCACCAGTATCTTGGAACCATGTCTGAAGAACACATGGCACTAGCTTGTTGTTAGTTTCCCCGCTATTAATCACGAGACCCGACTTAGCAACTCCAGAGCTTTGTAGGGTGCTTAAGCAATCTGCACTTAAGTCCACAACGTGTACCTAAACTTAAGAGTGTTTTAGCAGTTAGCACTAGAGATACTCATTCCATGGGTGCCTCACCAGAGACACTTCTGACAGCAAGCACTATATTACTGGGGTGTGACTTTAGCCATGACTGGCCACTCAAGAGGGTCAGGAAGTACAGACATGAGGTTTAGCAAAGGGCTGACGTTGAGATTCTACAGAGACACTTTCCAATGAACTATGTACTCACAGGCTCACATTATGCTTTGATCCTTGTCCACTCTTTGTCTGGACTGCCTTCTCCATAGAAGTCAAGGTCACATTGACTCAACTTGCTCGCCAAAGGAGGTTTCCAAGTAGCTCCAGGAAATCTCTGCCATGTCTCCCAATTTGCTGCTCATCTCTGCATCAGTTCATCCAGACACTGACATCAGGAAGAAATGATTTCAGTACAAACAGGGAAGCAGCAGCATCACTGACTTCTCACAAGTGCAGGCAACCACTGGCTGGATTTACCTGCCCATAAAGGCTCCCCTTAATAACTGAGAGCTTTTAGAGAAAAGAAAGGTATTCACTTTCTCCACGTGCAGCTTGCTGCTGATGAAGAAGAGTTTTCTTATGCCGAATGCAATGTTTCCAAGAAGCACTCACGATGAGAGAGACCATACAGACATGTTCGGCAGCAAGCACTTCCTAGAAGGATAGATCCTGGGGGACATGGATTATCTTTACTTCCCTGGCTCCTCACATCATTGTAGCTGAGCATAGATACAACAATAAACATGAAAGTACCGGGATAATAGTGGAAAATGTCACAGATACCCTCAAGGTGAGATTTCATTGCCTTCATCAGTCCAGGACTGCCATGCATTACATGCAAAGCAAATGTGGAGACTTCATCAGCATGTGTTGCACAACCTTACAAACTGAAGACAACAGCCAGTGCCAGAGGAACAGCAACACAGAGACCCAGAACCAGACAGCCAAGAGGCAGGGTCTGAAAGACCAGCAGGAGAAAGGACCCAGGGCTACCAAGTGGGATCGCTGCTGTTGGATTCAACTGTTTAATATATTTATCTTTTCTTTTAGGTAATTTTTGCATGTTTTGTGTTTGATATACCTCTAGTGGCTGTACAAAGTATAACTGCTTCTTAGCTGTGTGTTCTTTCACCAGGTGAATGAGTGTTTTTTCATCGGTTGATTTTTTGCCATAGTATTCAACAGGTATTTTCTGATTGGACCATTGTTATCTAAGGAATGTCTCTTATCACAGGTATAAAAGGAGCTGTTTTATGCTAAAAGGCTCTCTCTTGCTTATCTTGCTCGCCTCTCTCTTGTTCCAGTGCTTCCTGCTCTTCTTTTCAAGTTGCCAATATCCCTGTAATCGTTTCCTTTGTTCTCTCAACTCTTAATAAAACGACCGCGAAGCAACAATAATTTATGCCTTGTTCCCGACTCCAAAAAGAACCTGGGATCCAAGCACCAGAATCCCACACTGCTCAGCATCCACAGCCCCAGCTGACAGGAGGAAGGGCAGTGACTCTCTGATAAAGAGATGCTTCTTCCAAGGAGTCTAAAAAACGAAATCTTAAATAAAAGCCAGGTAAAAAAGTCATGTTGTTTCCACCACCCTCAATACAATCCCACCACCACTCACATCTTCTCTCCTTTCTGCATTTCACAACTCTCTGGTCTGCTCTTTCATCCCTTAATTCGGATAAGTGCAAGACATTGAATTTTGGGAAGACAAATGAGGGTAGGGCTTTCACAGTGAACAGTAGGGCCCTGGGGAGTGTTGTAGAACAGAGGAACCTAGAAATACAAGTACATGGTTCCATGAAAGTGGCATTGAAGGTAGACAGGGTGGTGAAGGTGGCTTTTGGCACACTGGCCTTCGTCATTCAGGGCATCGAATATAGAAGTTCGGATGTTGCAGTTGTACAAGACGTCGGTGAGGCCGCATTTGGAATATTGTGTTCGGTTTTGGTCATCCTGCTATAGGAAAGATGCCATTAAGCTGGAAAGAGCGCAGAGGAGATTATGAGGATGTTGCCAGGACTCAAGGGACAGAGTTATGGAGAGAGGTTGAGCAGGTTTGGACTTTTATCCTTGGCGTATAGGAGAACAAGGGGTGATTTAATAAAGGTGTATAAAATCATGAGGGGCACAGATAGGGTCAATGCACCACAGTCTTCTTCCCAGGATTGGGGTATCAAGAACTAGAGGGCATAGGTTTAAGGTGAGTGTGGAGAGATTTAATAGGAACCTGACGGGCAACTTTTTCACCCAGAAAGTGGTCAGTGTATGGAATGAGCTGCCAGAGAAAACGGTTGAGGCAGGTACATTAACAACTTTTAAAAGGCACTTGGGCAGGTACATGGATAGGAAAGGTTTGGAGCGATATGGGCCAAATGGGATTAGCTTAGATGGGAATCTTGACTAGTGTGGACCAGTTGGGCTGAAGGGCCCATTTCAATGCTGTATTACTCAATGACTCCACTGTTCAATTATATGGGGATCCTCACTCCATGAGGAGACTATGGTAGCCACCTTATGCTGAACTCTTCCCTTGGTGGGCTTGGTGGATCTCCCGGACCCTTAATCCAAGTGCACAGGATTATATTTCTGACATGCAACTTGTTGACCAAGATTACATTTCGATTTGAGGGAACTTAGGAAGCATCTTCCTCTTCCCAACAGCCTCTCTACCCACCGCAGCATCCACATAAGAGTATGCTGCTCTTTGTCTGCCACAGGACATTTGCCTTTAAAGGCTGTCACCCTTCTCTGATTAAAAGAGGCAGTGAATTGGGCATGGATCCATTGGGGAATCACCCAGATCCCCTCAGTGTAAATTACCCTAATGGGTAGAGGTTGAGGGAAGACCTGATAGAAGTTTACAAGATTATGAGAGGCATACTGTAGATAGAGTAGACAGTCGGTATCTTTTTCCCAGGGTTGAAATGTCTAATACTAGAGGGCATGCACTTCTGCTGAGAGGGGAAAGTTCAAAGAAGATGTGTAGGGCAAGTTTTTTTTTAAAAAGCAGAGAGAGTGGTGGGTGCCTGGAATGTGCTGCCAGAGGTGGTACTGAGGCAAATAAGATAGAGGCATTTAAGAGACTCTTAGATAGGCACATGAATATGCAGAGAATGGAGAGATATGGGTATTGTATAGGCAGAAGGGATTAATTTAGTTAGCATTTAATTACTAGTCTAATTAGCGCGGAACAACATTGTGGGCCGAAGGGCCTGTTCTTGCACTGTACTGTTCTGTGTTCTATGTTCTAATGCTGTCACACTGGTTTTTGGCTAATTTCATGCTTTTTTTTGTGGGAGAGTCAATTTAGCATTTGTGCTGGAAGAATGATGCTTTAACACACCAAAAATTGGTGCAATCCAGTTTCTAGACACATGCCCCTGCCACAGCTGAGGTGCCACTGAAGACTATACAAATGGCCTCAGTATCTACGAGCTAGGTTGAAAAAAAACAACCAAGGTCTTGACCCAACTGCAGAGATCCCTTAATGAAAAGGACACTTTTTCAAATACACTGGCAAAGAATGAGATCTGGTTGAGTTAAGTAGTGAAACAGCTTCCTGATGACCCTTTCATAGATTCCCACGTGAACAACAAACTCTTGAGGGAGATGCTCAAAAAGCAGCATCAGCAGTGGAATATTACTTAGGCAATACTGCCCTCCTCAGTAAAGCATCAGGGAAAATGTAACATAAATTACTTCTGAAATTCAACCAGTGCAAACTCTTCTGTTAAGTTAACCAGCAAATGTTCCCCCTGAAGTGCAGTATTTTCACTGTTCCTTAAACAATGACCTTCAGTAGAAACTTACACCACTGATTCAACCTGCTGTAACTCTGCAATTTGAAACCAGTGTCCAATTTAGTCTCACATACCTACTCTGTACACCCACCCACCCAAATGTTGCCATCATTTGGAAATTGTGCTACCCAGCACTGCATCAACACCTTGCTGTTCCCTAGCCAGGAATTATTTGTAAATGTTCATCATAACTTCCTCGTTGTTCTTTTAATGGGTCTATTGACAAATTGTGGGTTACGAGAGATATCCAAGGCACTGAAAAGATATAGAATCAAAGTTGGCACAAATAAAAGTTACAATTATAGAAAATAAAGTTTGTTTCTAATTACTGCTCTTGCAATCTGACCAACAGGTTCTCATGATGGCAGTAGATTGTTTTTAAATTTATAAACCAATTTGCCCAATAATCCAAGGTTGGCAAGTAGTATCACTTCTCAAGAGTGTCATTCAAATTACTGCTACATCATGCTATTTCTCACAAGATGCAAAGATCTATAGCGAGCTGTCTTTATCATATTTCTACCTATTTCATCAGTGTATCTTTAACATCCAGTAGTATACTAGTAATTATTGACCATGATAGTATGTTTTCTATCATTGTATAAATTAAGCACAGGTCCAAAAATCATTCAATGGGAAACATCACTGCAAACTTCCCTCAATACTTTAATCTATCTTCATTTCTCTCTGCCTCTTATCCCTTAGAACATTTTGAACCAATGGTGCCAAGATCTCCTTAACATCATACAATTTCAATTTCTAACCAAGTCAACACATGTCCTACCTTTTGTAGCCAAGGCTTATGTGGGCAATTTTCCACAGTGTCAGGATTGTAACTGTATTGGAGACAGAGCTGGTTCTGGGGCACGAGCCTGATCCACTGCAGGCAAGATAGTGGCTGAATCGATTGGTTGTATTCAGTGTATCCAGTGCACTCAGCCATATCTAGATAACATGTCAAACAAACTGAATTGGCTGAAGACTGGTTTCTGAGGTGGAGAGAACAGGAGGAGGCCAAGATGGATTATCCAGTCCACACTGCAGAGCAAAGCAGGTCGCAATCTACTTTTGCCATTTACACACTGGATTCTTCCATCATCGAGAATGAACATGTTCATGAGAAGATGGCAGGTTTCTCTCCCTTTCATTCAATGCTGCTTTGGAAGATCTACAGAAAAAAACAAGAGGCTATCAGTTCATCTGATTGATCCAAACAATGGCAGAAAAGCAATTTTACATCAAGAAAAAAAGTCATCAGTTCATGCAATACCACAAAAAAAAACAAGAACGATATTGCACCTGCCTCCTCCCCTCCCCCCTCTATCCCACCACCACCTGCCCTGGACAAGTGACCTGTCAACAAAACACACAAATAGCTGAAGGTCTGGAGACAGTGACATACGTAGGAGACTTCACCCAAATCGGGCTTCTTTTAACAGTAGCTCTATCCCAGTTGACTAATTTCATACAGTTGACCAACTTCAACAAAACCCACACAAAAATCACAGACCAGCATTCCAACCACTGGTACGAACTGGTATCATTAAGAGCTGTTATTCTGAAGGCCTCTTTACATGCTGCTCACTCGTTAAAACAGAAGAACTGCATATTGCATTCACAGTTGTTAAGATAAATTATTTTAGAGTGGAGGAACTTAGTAACAGAGACATTTTCCTGACTCATCCACCAGTTCAGAATACTTAGATTTTTATCAATTATGCTCAACGTGGGACTAGCTTGATGCTATTTAACTACTTTGTTTACCAATGCAGGATCCATGTGCACATAGTATGTATCCAAATCATATCCAACACAGGTCAATTTTTAAGTAGTGAAATTTAAGTATCACAGTACAGCACTTTAAGTACAACAAATGCAAGATTTAAGTTTTAAAATAATACAAAGAACTTACTTAAGTATTATTGCTTTGTTTAAGTAAAACTGAAACTTAAGGAAAATGCATGAATTATTAAACACATTTTGGTGCCTACCAAATAGTTAATTGCAAGAGGGAAAGAAATCTCCCCTGTGCTCAGGGTCCTGAGTGAGTTGTGTCTTTTGCATTGCCTGATTAAAAAGCAGGTGGCTTAGTTAGCCAGCAGGGGGCCTACGTGTGCATCAGGGAAGAAGATTTAAAGTACCCTCTCACCAGCAATACACTAGGAGAGCATTGAAGTTCTGGGCAGTTCTGGTATGTCAACAAACGTAATCAGGTAACCATAATAAACAATTTCATAAATAACCCGAATCATTCACAAGCCATTTACATTTGATTTCAAGTGCCAAGTGATTCACATGTACTAAAAATTGTCAATAGTGTTGTCATCTCTGGATCTTTCATTACATGACCTAACATCAAATTATGCAAAGATCTGGGAAATAATAAGTAAAAATAGAGCTTAACTCCATGAAATATAGAACTTGGTTAATAAAGTGTAAAGAATAAGAGTGCAGATCTGGCAAATTTTGGTTAAAGACAAAAAGAAAAAAATAACAGTTGGAAGTTAGCATCAGGGTGATAGTTCATTAATAGGGAATGGTCATTCATGAGCTTAGTTGCAAGACTGATATGCTCCTCGGAGGTGAAAAATGGAAGCTTCAACAAATAGAATTCTGCAGGTGGGTAAACTAAAACCCAACATTAAAATGAGGCATTGGTGAAAGGAAGAGGTAACACTTACAAAATCATAAGAAAGATAAATAGCATATAGGGAGGTGAACATGGATACAACAAGTGCCAGAGTCAGTTTAAGACTTCTTGGCAAGTCAGGTACCAAGACATTTAGGGCCTCTCTGTTACCTCTCCACACATACAGCATTCTCTCCATATTGCAAAAAGCCCAAAGAACATTTACACACTGCATTAATAATAATATGGAAGAATAATCACACTGCATACATGCATTGGATCCCATGTTCATGGGTCCTATGCTAAGCCACTCCCAGAAGGGTAAGAGAGACTTTGACAAAGCTATCAGAAAATGTTAATAAATAATGTCTCCATAAGCACACTAAAGATAAAAGAAAAAAAAATAAATAGGACTATTCAATTATGAAGGAATTTCTTTATTAATTTATATAAATTTATTTATTAATTCATTGGCTGTGCTCCAAATCAACATTTTTGTGGAGAATGAAGTGATCGTAGAAATGTGAAATAACTATCTTATAGTGGTTTTACTCATAATGATAGAAGTGGAAATCTAGTGCACTACTACAGGATATGGGATAAATGATTCTGATGATTGTAGAAAGTAATTGGTTTAACAAAAATGCCCAAACTCAGTTCAGGTAAATGTGAATCTGTGCTGCAGAGTGAGAATTGTCCCTATGGCTCACAAGTAAGAAGTTGGGAGTTTTCTGATTTTCAATCGGCAAAACTATTATAAAATATTTAAGCAAATCAATACCATCTCTTCCTTCACATAATTTAATGCTGGTTTTGGTGTGGTGTATGAAAGCAAGTACAACATTTGATCTGATGAATGCATTGGATCTAGCTTTTTCTCATCAGGCTCAATGGCAGTGCTTGGTATATCAGCCTCTGCAAAGCCTCCCAGATCTGGTGACTTATTTCTGATGTCAGTACTTTGGATGACAGCTCTGCTGCTTTTGGGGTAAGCAATCTATGCTTTATCTGTTGAATTTGTGGTGTTTGTGTGAATAAAACACTGGGGCTCCTTAATCCTTTTTTTTAAATAAAGGTATTGAAATAGATGAACAAAACATTTTTAAAAAGGCTGAAAATCATCATTAACTCATTACAACTTTTAATCTGCATTTGTTTGCATTAAAGATTTCAAACTTGAGAAATTAAACAAATCAATTTTATGATATATTTCTGTAAAGTAGATTATATCATTGTGGTAGTTTAAGATTAAATTTATATGTTGTTCAAATGGATGCTTGATATCAACCTCTTATGTGATTATATAGGAATATTGATAAATATGATTCCAATTCTCCTTAAACTGGAAAAAATGGAATTAGCTTAGGTCTTGTTCAATGAATTTGGGAGAATTGGAATTTTTTTGGTTGACCTATATATGCAATCAGTTGCAATTGAAATGTTATTACTCAGTCTTGATGTTTCATTGGCAACATGTCTTAATAATTGAGGTGTTTAATATTGATTACCTTTGGTTTCTACAGATTTGATAACTTAGATAGCCCTGGTACAAAGATAAAAATCATTGGAGCCAAAAATGTAATACAATCAGCTTAGTGGTAACTAATAATTATATATACCTTATTGTTATAGGTTACAGAAGGCTGATGGGTATGCACAAGAAAGTGCCAGGCCCATTGATAAGCCTGCTGGAGAGTCTGCATGCATTGTTAAAGAGGATTGAGGAGCCCAGCACTAATCTTACGCTGTACTTTAGGGGTGGTTTGGACCCCATCCCTTCTGCTGTCGAAGTGATGGCACGCTTGTGGACTCAACATCAGGAAGCATCTGACGACTCAGGCTCCATTGGTAAAGCAGAAGCCACCCAGCATCTGGATGCTACAGTAGAAGTTCAGACTTAGAGTCATAGAGTTATGCAGCATGGAAACCGATCCTTTGGCCCAACTCACCCATATCAACTTTTTTTCTAGAATTCATGTTCAGATTTCTCCACTCCTAGCTCCAGCTGCCAGTGTTCAGAGGGGCTGTAGGTTTTCACAACAGTGGGTTATTTGGATTTCAGCAGCAGCATCCTGGGGAATGGTAGTGATTCCATAGACCGTGATCCCACCCTGCCACTTTGTCAGTGCCCTTAATGTTGTCTGCCAGCCAGCAGATCTCATTGCTGCCACTCATGCTGACAAGGTACAGCCAAAAGCTGGGACTTCTATGCCCAGAGCTGTTTGAAGTTGTCTTCAAAAGCCATCTCCAGACTCCTCCACTGAAAGTCAGCAATCAAACCCTTCACCAGCCATGCTGCAGCCACTGGGTAGGAACACGACAACAGGAAAGGCGTCGGGAAGACAGACACCAGAGGCATTCACTTGGCTAAACAGTTGATATTTGTATGCTATTTGGCATGATTTGGAACTCTGATTTGTTGCTGCCTTTAATTTTGGCATTGTGGTAAGCTTTGCAATTGGATTGGCAGCATCAAATTTTAAACTCAGATTATTGGATTAAGAACTAAGTTTATAGACAGTGGTGGCCTGGCTAGAAAATGGCAGTCTGCAGTTGCTCTTTGAACGGCTGGTGACAACACAAAGGATTGTGTAGCAGACAATCAGAATCAGATTCATTATCACTGCCTAATGGTTTATCACAACAAACCTCCATGACTTGAGAACCATTCTGCCAAATACAAAAAAGTTGAACCCATATTCTCCCTCGCCTGAGAGCAGTGGACAAAGTAAGAACACGGCTTCGCGAAGTATGCAGAGTTCCCCGGGATACAGCTTGTCATGTCATTTTCACATGCAGTGCATTGTGAATACTAAGTATTGACTCAGGAGTACTGTGACCAGAAGCCTTCCGTTCCATCAGTGCCCTAAGTGTGACCATACATGACATTTAATGCCTGGTATCCAGGCAGCACTCTTAAAGACCAAGCACAACAATCGTCTGATCTATTGGAATATGTGTGGCAGTATGGCATTCATTATATGCACTGTTCTCACGTTACTGGGTCGCAACCTGGAGTCAAGTTGTTGGTGGATAGCTCTTGTCTCTCATCAGCCATCCTTTCATTTCTTGCAGAAGCTCAAATACAGAAGGTACAGTGGTCTGCCACAGAGGTATGGCATTAGAATTGCTGCTTGGATACTGAATATTAAATCTCATGTATGGTCACACTCCAGTAGGGCATGGAAACCCTTCTGGTCGCGGTACTCTTAAGTCAACACTTGGTAACCACGATGTGTTGACAACCTGTCTCCTTGGGAAGTCTGCAGTCCCCACAAAGCCAGGCACTTACTTTGTCCACTGCTCTTAGACAAGGGAGGATATGCGTTCAATACCTTTCTTCACGTCTTATTGCATAGGAAGGAAGCAATACACAAAATGCTGGAGAAACTCAGCGGGTCAGGCAGCGTCTATGGAGGGAAGTGGATAGTCAACATTTCAGATTGAGACCCTTCATCAGGACTGGAAAGAAAGGGGTGATAGCCGGTATAAAAAGGTGAGAGGGAAGGGGTGGAGCAAGAGCTGGTGGGTGACGGGTGGATCCAGGTGAGAGGGGGATGATAAGCAGATGAGGGAGGGATTGGGAATGATGTAAGAAACTGGGAGGGGATAGGTGGAAGTGACAAAGGGCTGAAGGAGACAGGATCTGATGAGCTAGAGGACAGTGGACCATGGAATAAAGGGAAGCAAGTGAGGAGGGGAAGCGGAGGGAGGAATGTGTGGATGATGGCCAGATTGAGAGGGTGGGGGAGGGGGAAAGAGAAGGGGTGATGGGGCTAGTGGGATAAAAAAAGGGGACAGAGGGGAGTGGTCACTGGAAGTTAGAGAAATCGATGTTCATGCTGTCAGGTCCAATAGAGGTCCAATGGGTTTCAATAGATGTATCGTTAGCTTCAGCCTGGAAAAAAAGCTTATTGTAGAATCTTATTATCAATGTTACCTTAAACACCCACAGACAATCTGCTCATCACACAGTTCTGAGTTTGGAGTTATGGCTAGTGCCTAGTACCGCCTCTTCACATTTCACCCCCCACCCTCATCCACCTTCACCTCCTCCTCCCTCTCAGACATGCTTGCCTTCCTCTGAATGCTTTTTGTTGAGCCTCTGCTATGCTGCACTCTTAGGTGAGTGGCTACTGAATCACATATGCCTGGGAATGACTGGTATTTGCAGAGGCCTTGATGTTGACATAAAATATGTCAGCTTATGGCACCCCACTCCCTGTTGACGCACCAAGTAACAATTGAATCAAAACAATGCAGTCAAAATCAATCAGCAAACCTGCAAGTAATTGATGCTTCCTTCAAATATTGTTGTATGGGTGGTGGAGAGGGGCGAATAAGTTACTCCTTCTGCTGCTTTCTGCTTGATTCTCTGTGTTCATTTAATGTTTTCTGCTTTGTTGAGCTCCAGTGTAATGGCGTTGGTATCAAATTGACATTGTGATCTTCCCATTCTGCATACTTCCAGTGAGTATTTGCATGGACCAACTCTTTCTCATGCTGGTGGCAGGTTTGACTGTCACTACAAGTACAGGAAAATTCTGATATTCCAGCATCCGACTGTTTGGAAATACTGATGGTCTGACATTTGGCTCACTTGTTTGTCTGGTGCAAGCAGGGTGTGCGGTCGGGGCCAGCGTTAGAGTCCAGAACACCGGGGATCAGGAATATGGGTAGGTTTGAGGCTGAAGCTTGTTATTGTTTGTTCTTCATCAGGAGACACACTTGGCATAGGTTTTACATCTGAACATTTATTAAAACAACAACAGACTGGCTGCAACAGATAGGCTGGCTTGCTTTCCTGGTCTTCTACAACCACTTCCTGTTCCCCTATGTGACCCATTGCATTGCCTACTGGGAACTGTAGTTTTTTATTATAACTACATAATAACACATAATAACACCTCTTCCTCCTTTAAAGAAAAACAAACACAATACTTTGTCCTTATAAACCTGCCAAGAACCCTTGTCCACTCAGCAGCTTTCAATCAGTCTCTGAGGTGGTTATATGGTCCTTTTTGGTCTGGTACTTGTTTTCGCAGGTGTGTTGCTTTCATTTGCTGCATTCTTGTTGGTGTTTTCCTGAGAACTCTAGTCCACATGTTCATTTTCTCCATATGCTGGCCCCTTTGGTGTACTGACAGGGGACGGGTCACAGCCATGGGTTGGAGCTTGTGGTCGTAGATCCACGCAGTTCCTCCTCAGAGGTGTCCCTCGCTCTGTCTGGATCTGGTATGAATGTTAAGATTTAAGATTTGTTTATTAGTTGCCAGATTTGAACCCAGGTCGCTGGCGCTGTGGATTTACTTCCTCTTGCACAACTCCTTGCATGGACCATGTGCCAGAATCATGATCTCGGATTTGCACTTGATCCCCAGGCTTCAGGACTGATAGGCTTTTCGCTGTCTTGTCGTGATTCTGTTTCTGTTTTTCTTTCCCTTCCTCTTTAGCCTGTTTGACCTTGTGTGCTCCTTCAGGTGTCAACAGGTTTTCATGTATTGGTAGGTTAGTGCATATGCGTCGACCCATCAGCATTTGGGCTGGTGAAAGGCCGTTCTGCAGTGGCACACGTCTGTAAATCATTACACTTCTGTGGAAAACCTCTCGTCCATCTTGCACTTTCTTCATGAGGCCCTTCACCACCTTAACTGAACTCTCTGCTAGGCTATTAGATTTTGGGTGATGTGGGCTTGAGGTTATATGTCGAAACCCCCAAACATTGGCAAAGGATTCAAATTCATAGCTCAAAAATTGTGGACCATTGTCTGATACTACTTTACATGGAACTCCATGCCTCGCAAACACAGCTTTCAGGAACGTGATAACTGCTTTGCTGAACATTGATTGCAGTATCACAACACTGGGTAATTGGAAAAGTAGTCTGTTACAACAATATGGCTCTTCCCATTACAGTCAAACAAATCCACTCCAGCTTTGAAATATGGCCTGTCTGGTACAGGGTGTGGTGTAAGTGGTTCTGCTTGCTGCTTTGGTCTGTAGGTAAGGCATATTTCACATGAAGCAGTGGTCCAGCTGATGTCTTGGTTCATTCTTGGCCAGTATCATTTCACGTGCTCTATGTTTACATTTTTCCTCCCCAGGATGCCCTTCGTGTATCTTCTGGAGCATCTCCTTGTGTAGTGACACTGGAATCACAAACCTGTTCCCTTTGAAGACCATATCTGTCACTACTGACAGTTCAGCTCTGCATGCCCAATAATCCCGAATACACATTGGACAGTCATCCTTTGCTGCTGGCCATCCTTTCCGTATTGTATCCTTGAGTACTTTCATTGTTTCATCTGCCTCTGCTGCTTTCCTAATCTGCTCTGTGCTATCCACAGATACTGGAAGAGAGGTGAGAATCGTGTCAACATAGACCTGTATATCTGCATTAACCTGTTGGTCACTCTTTTCTGTCTTGTCGACTGCTCGAGACAGCGTATCAGCAGCAAACATATATTTTCCCGATGTGTAGATCATCTTCACATCATATTTCTGCAGCCTTATCAACATGCGCTGTATCCCCATGGGACAGTCATTCAGTGGTTTGGACATAATTGAGACCAATGGTTTATGATCTGTCTCCACTTCAATAGCTTGCCCATAGGGGTACTGATGGAACCGTTCACATGCATATGTAGTGGCAAGAAGCTCTTTCTCTATTTGTGCATAGTTGGCTTCCGCACTTGTTAAAGCCCTTGATGCATAGGCCACAGGTTGCCATGTGCCATCATGCTGCTGCAGTAGTACTGATCCAAGGCCGTGCCGGGACGCATCAGCTGATATCCTGATACACCTTTCCGGATCATAAAACTTCAGCATAGGGTCTTCAGTTAGGACCCTTTCCAATGTCTGGAAGCACTCTTCTTGCTCATGAGACCAAATCCATTCATTTTGTTGCTCAAGGAGTGACCTAAGTGGTGCTGACACTGTTGACAGTCGAGGGATGAACTTAGCCAGGTAAGTCACCATCCCTAAGAAGCGTCTCACCTCCTCTGTTTTGGGGCTTCTCCATGTTTTCAATGGCTGATGTCTTTCTTGGGTCAGGCTTCACTCCCTCTTCAGATACGACATCTCCTATGAGGGTCAGTGTCTTAACATCAAACTCACATTTCTCTTTATTTAATTTCAAATTGACATTCCTTGTCACATCAAGCACTTGTCTCAGTCGAGTATCGTGTTCCTCCTTGGTGGACCCCCAGACGATGATGTCATCCATCATGGTCTCTACACCAGGTATGCCCTCAAAAATGGTTTTATGGTAGACTTCTGGTGCGGACAGGATCCCATATGGCAGTTGAAGATAGCGATATCTTCCCTGTGGTGTGTTAAAAGTACACAGTCTCGAACTTGCCTCATCAAGCTTCATCTGCCAAAACCCAGACAATGCATCGAGCTTGCTAAACCATTTGGCACCTGAAAACCGGGACATGATCTCCTCCTGTGTTGGCAATTTAAAATGCTCTCTCTTGATGGCTTTATTGAGATCTCTTGGGTCTAGACATATCCGCAATGCTCCATTTTTCTTTTGCACAATGACCAGTGAACTCACCCAATCTGTTGGTTCTTCAATTTTCTGTACGACATTCATCCATTCCACGTGTGCTAGTTCTTGTTTAAGTTTAGCTCTAAGTTGAAATGGAACTTACCTGCATGCATGGACAACAGGAGCCACTGCCTCATCTATGTGAATTTTGTGTACACCAGGTAAGCATCCGAGCCCCTCAAAGACATCTGCATACTCTTCCATGAATATTGTGTGGACATCTTTGGTATGTGAAACTGCTCTGAAAACTCTTTTCACTAGGTTGAGCTTTTCACATGCACTCAGACCTAATATTGGCTGTACTCTCTCTTCTACAATCAGTAGCTGTGATTTTAAGTGCTGCCCCTTGTGCTTAAAGGTCACCATACAGCCCCCTTTTACTGGACCTTTCTCTCCAGTGTAGCCTGTCACTTTTAACTTCACAGGGTATATCTTACTCTACTGTGAGAGTCTTATAATCATCCATGGATAACAGATTCACCTGAGCTCTGGTGTCAAGCTTGAATGGAATTACTGTCTCATTCACAGTTACTGGAACAATCCATTCTGTTTTACCAGCAGCCACAGTCTGTACAGAATCCACAAAGAATTCCTCCATTTTCTCATCAACTGTGTGCACCTTTCTCTTGTTAGCCCCAGCTGTACAGCACCTTGCAAAGTGATTCTTCTTCCCACAGCTATTGCAGGACTTCCCATAAGCAGGACTCATCTTTGGAATGTGTCTACCTCCACATCTGCTGCATATGCTGTTTGAGCCTTCCTCTTTGCTTTGCTGTTGTTTTTGGAAATGCCTTGGGAGCTGCTTCTCTGTTTTCACAGCATGTACTGTTGTGTCTGCTCTGTACAGCTCCCTAGCTTGTGCTCGTGTGGTTTCTGCTGACCTACACATATTCACCGCCTTTTCCAGGGTCAAATCTTTTTCATGCAACAGTCTTTCTCTGAGTCCCTTATCTGGAATTCCACAAACAATTCTGTCTTTAACTAGTGAGTTTCTCAAATCTCCAAATTCACAAGACTTACTCAGTGGGTGAAGCTCAGCTAAGTATTGGTCGAAGCTAATTTTCCTATTGGTCACAGGAAAAAAATTTATATCTCTCAAATGTGATGTTTTTACTTGGGATAAAATACTCCTCAAATTTTTCCAACAAAGTGCCCAACTCAAAAGCTGTCTCATCAATTTGAAAGCTGTTATAGATGTCCAAAGCATCTTCGCCAATCACGTGCAGAAAAATAGACACTTTCAATTTTTCATTGTTCCTTCCCGCTCCACTAGCATCTAAATATATGTTGAATCGCTGTTTGAAGTGTTTCCAATTATCAGTTAGATTGCCAGTAAACTGCATAGGCTTGGGAGGACTTAGCTTATCCATAACAGGAACTCTCGGCCTCTCATCTGAATCTCTCTTGGCAAATCCAGTGACTGCTGAACTTCAGGAACAATGTGCTCCCTCCCACACTGGCCAGCTTTTTCTCCGTCTTTTTACAGCTTTTCTTTCATACCCACTGAGTCTATTTCTCAAATGCACACAGTATTCATCTACTCTCTTGTTCATACCCCACACCAACTTCTGACACCATGTTATGTTTGTTCTTCATCAAGAGACAAACCTGGCGTGGGTTTTACATCTGAACATTTATTAAAACAACAACAGACTGGCTGCAACAGACAGGCTGGCTTGCTTTCCTGCTCTTCTACAGCCACTTCCTGTTCCCCCATGTGACCCCTTGCATAGTTCTTTATTATAACTACATCATAACACATAATAACACAGAGCTGGGGTCCAGTGTGCTTGTAAACTTCCTGCTCCCTTTAAACTCAGTGGGATCATTGAAAGTGTATTATGCTACTGAGTAACATGTTAAAAAAAAGTGAAATACGATTGTGTTTGGGTATTAATTTCAATAGTCCAGGAAATTTGCAAGTTTGGCACCATCAAAGTATCAAGGGTGCTGGATTATTGACGTTTTATTGTAAGCCGCATACTCTTTGGACACTTCATTTGAGATAAATTGGCATGCACAGTGAATATGATCTAGTGACAAATTTTGCCATCAGCAATCGTTAATATTTTAAAGAGTGATTAATAAAGGGTGGGGACTGGATGGGAAAACACTTTTCACATGCAGATAACATTCAATGAGGAGACATTATTTTATGCACATGATAACAGAGGAGACAAATTGAGTGAAAAGTGAACTTATACGGAAAGCAATATTTCATGTCCAACAACCACAATTTGTATTTGCTAATTTGAGGGTTAGTCCTTGCCTGAGGGACTGTGAAACCTAGAGAATCTAGAGTAGGTGAAAGAGCAATAATTTGTTATGAGTTGGTTAAGATATAACAAACAAACTAAATGCCACAGAATAGGTCTCAAAAAGACTTTATATGCCTGATCATGTGAGCAACATGGGAAGCATTTGGTCACAGAACAAAGGAATGTCACAATTATGCAACTGTTTACAACAGCAACAAAACTGCATTATTTTTCTGAAAAAAACCAGTATACATAGTGAAGCAGTCTACTGTGAAACTGTACAATATGTATTTATTAAGAACCAGAATCAACAAAGTGATTTGCTTTACAAAAAGTATCAGGAACATAATTTCTGATTTTTTAAAAATTAACTCACAACAAAAAGGGATGAGAGAAAGAACTCTTATCTGATACTCCCTTTGAGACATTGCCATTTCATTTTCATTTACTTGTTTTCATATTTAAAGCCCAGATAGGAATCAATTTTTAATCTATCAAAATATTTTGAGCGATTTTCATCCTGACATTAGTTTGGTTAATTTTAATCACTGCTCTGTATAAAAATAACACAACTCATGTATTGTCAGGTTTAGCTCGGCAATAAATATCTGAAATATTGGTATATTATGCTCTTAGTAAAGGGAATATCCATATAATTTGCTCTTTCCTAATTAACAAATACAAAAACACAAGTTAATTGAAACAAAGCATCTTTCCCAGCTCCTACAAAAAAAGCAATATGCTCAGATAATGGGCAGCATTTTAACCTTGATTTGTGGCAATGACAGGCAAAGTTGTGGGTATGTGTTGGTCAACTGAGATATTAAGGTTCTAAAAAGCTGCATGTAAATTATTGCTCTACATAATCAAATCAAGGGATGGTAAATAACTATGACCATACAAACTTGCATCAAAGTTTTTTTTCAAACAGCCACATAATTTTTTTTGCAGAATTTTCTCTGTAAATACAAAAAAAATTATGAAGTCTGATCAGTAATGCTAATACACTTCAGGAATAAAATCAAACTTTTCCACAGATAACAATGTCATATGTTGACATCCAATCATTACACCATCAGGAGGTTAAAATTGGGACCATTATCTTTCGAGCCTAAGTAAGATAGATGCCAAAACTGCTTACAAATCAACTAATGCTGGTGCCTCAATTTTTCTTTACTAAGTTACAATGTTTCTGAAACAAGACAGAAACCAAGAAAGCGATGCAGATACTGTAGTGGAAATCCAGATAGATAACAATTTGAAACCTTGAGGACTGAGAACAGAAACGTAGTTTAAAAAACTCTAAGAATTGTTCAATCAACCCGACACCCAATTCCTTTAGACCTTATCGAAGCTTACAACGTTACACACACTGTGAAGCGCATCTTGAAAAAAGATGACAGCAGTATTACAAAGTTAAAAACTGTCATCTTTATTACATGGAACACTGGCCCTATTCATGTGGTAACACATTAAACAGAGAAAAAATGAACAAGTATGAAGTGTGCAGTTGTGTTAAAGCAAAACTAATCATGTAAATCAGTGGTGCACAGCCTTTTATTTAGGAGGGAGCCAGATTTACAATCTAAGCCACTTCCAAGGACCCTCACAAAAAACCTGTTTTATTTTACCATACATAACCAGATTCTGATAACTTTAGTCATGTTTAAAGACACAAATGCCACAGTTCTCACTGTTCCTCTTACCAACCCCTTGCTGTTCTACTTGTCACATTCCAGAGTTCCTTTCCACCTTACCAGTGACATCAACATTACTGAAGTTCACTTTAAAAGTACTTGAGTCTTCCTCTGATTTGTGAGGAATAAAGATTACTTAAATTGTCCAATCAAAAATCAGACTCCAGGGAGACCCTGAGGCAGGTATTATGTTGTGTATTGTAGTTTCACAGTAACGTAACCTACTTCTTATTAAGCCTCATATAAAACCCATTTTTCAATCAGTTGTGATTAGAAAGTTAACACCATGAGCATTAGGACCTACTGGACAGCAGCAAATCTCACAGGGCAGAAGAAAATCTTATGGCTCAGGTCTCATAATGTGGCTGGGGCAGCTGGCATATTGGGCATATGAGTTGCCTAATGAGACTAAAGCTGACCTCATGGGATTGTGAGGCAGCTAGTGTGCAGAAAGGCCAGATGGATGTGTCCTGTAAGCTGGATATGACCCATAGGCCACATGTGGTACACTGCGGATGCAAGTCTTGACATAAAACAATCAGTAATTTGTAAAATGTTACCATTGTGCTGCAATGTTAATAGGTTCTGAAATGATCATTCCTCAAAAGGCTTGCATTGTATTGACATAACACTGACAGCAGAAGTGGGGACTAATGGTGGGTGTTAGAATTAATCCATATGTGCTAAATGGGGAGCTGAAAACTAGACGAGGTACCCACTCATAAAACAAAATCAGTGCAGATTTGGGGAGGAGGCAGAATAATGAAGCAGAAAATGCTGGAAATAGAAACCTGTTTCTATTTCTAAACATCAACCTGTTGCATCAACTGCTTCTCTGTTCACAGAGGCTGTCTGAATATTTCCAGCATTTTCTGCTCCATTTCAGATTTTCAATCGGCAGAATTTTGCTCTTTGCTCAACTCTAATGCTTTTATTACCATATAATCTGGCACTTACTCTCTTTTAGCTCTTGCATGTGAAAGATGATCACAGATAGCATCTGTAATAGAACTAAACCAGCTTGAGCCAATGTTTTCAGGAGAAGTGAGAGGAAGGAAGAAAAGAAAAAGTTAGATCCAGGCAAAATCTGCTGGAAAACTGATGATCAACATGGGAGATTTGAAGACGTAATCTAGAACAACACTTTGATGCAGAAAGCTTTTGAGGTGTTAAACCAAGGCCCAATCTTCCCCCTCAGACATAAAATATCCCATGGCATTATATGAAGAAGAGTAGGAGATTTCTTTTATGTTACGGCCGATATTTATACTTCAACAAACAGCAACAAAAACAGAATATCTAGTTACAGTATTTATCTCAAAGAAATTTGTTGAAGCTTGCTCTGTTTAATTTAACAGGTTTCTCCACATTATTAAAAAGTCTTTATTTCAAACTATTGCACATAGTGAAACACTTCGGTATAACCTGAGGTCATGAAAGATTTTTAAAATTCATATTCTACCTTTATTTCTTTAAATCAAGCAAATAAAAATAATACCTGCATGCTCTTTCTGGTGCTGGCAGCACTGCCACCCTCTTCATTTCTCGGCTTTCTGACAATGTTCATTATTTACACTAAACCTACATTTCTAGGGCAGAATATTAGTGCATTTCCCAAAGCTTTCTAACCCTTCATTGAGAAATGTCTCTTAATCCAATTCTCTGATGCATACTTTCAGGCAGATGCAAAGAACACAAATGGCTCACGACTCCTTTGTTTATTGATAATAGTGACACATTAAAATCATGAATAGTGGGAATCATAGCTTTACAACTGAATAGCACTTGCAAAGAAACAAACAAGCTCTATAGTGAAAGTAAATATTGAACTGAATTGACCAGTCATGTCAGGTAGTTGTGCCATAAGAGTTAGAAGTAACAATGTGCATGTAAATGATGCCGGGATAGAATTGAGGAATATAAAGTGAGAAGAAAGCAAAACCACATACCCTTATTTACAGATATAAATCCTAATTTTAATTTGAAAAATTATTCAAAGATTTATTGTTTACCTGTTCATATTTTCCTAAAAGAATGTGTTACCATATGTTGTAACCACTATTCAGTTCTCAATGGCAATCTGGTCAGGCCTAGGTAAATGAGATACTCACATTTTTCATTCTGTCCTTTATAACTGATCTATTAATCTTACCATTCACAGTGCTAGCACACACAAACACACAAGTAATCTATGTTTCTTCACTTTCTATCAGTGTCACACACAGAAACACAACCTTGGACAACAAAACCATTTAAATTAAGTGCAAAAAAACCCCAAATTAAAATGCTTTATGCTATATATTGCAGGCAAAATTTTTACAAAGTTTTTGTTGAAGTTTAGGATATATGCCATCATCTTCAATACTGAAACAATAAGCTAATGAAACTAGATACTTTTTTTTGTACAAAGTCAGTAAATTAGGCAAGATATTAAATATATTTGTGTTACATACCATTTTCATTCCATTATCAAAAGGAAAATATTTTTGTGGTTGTCACGTGAGTTCTATAAAACTACTTTGCCTTTAATCAGTGAGTCTATAATAGTGGCAGTCAGAGTTCATGGGGAAATTGGAAAAAAAGTGCATCACCTTCCTATGTAAGGCACCTGTAGCTTTGAATCATCACAGAAAAAAATCCAGCATAAAACTTCATACCTGTTAAAGTCATGCTAAAGTTGCAATATCCCTTCACTGGCCTGTTAGCCTGAACTCTGCAATATACAAATCAATTTAAACTTCACATAATTGAACCAAGCTCCTCTAGAATGGCTTCCCATTTTAATTTTCTTCCATTTTCATGGAATTAATTCTTCCTTGCACCGACCCATGGATCGTGGGGAGACAGATCTCCATAAGGTAAAAGAAGCTGCAAGTCTCAACTCCTTCTGACAGGGACGCACAACTTTCGGACCAGCTGACGTAGAACCAAAACACATGAACTGTCTCTATCAGCAGTTCCAATAAAAAGGCCAATTTCTAAAAAAAATATTAAAATGATACTTATTATAAAATCAAGGGGCAAGTTATGGTAATTGTCATTAGTTTTGACAGTATTATTGAATTTGCATTTATGCCAAAAAGAGGTATTGCAGTTTTAGTCATTATACTGAACGAATCAAACACCTCAATCCTTGATTAGTCACTGCCTGTTGTTTAGAACACTTAAACAAAATAAATTTGAGCCCCATCACCACTGGCGAGCTTTAAATTTTGGCATGCATGTAACATAAACAACAGAATTGCAATTTTATTTGAATTAATCTGTTAGAGCGTGTCTCTTCTTCAGATTAATTTCAAAATGTACACTGAAGACACAGTTGAGTGTGACAATTGAGCTTTCTTTAAAAACAAATTGCAGGCTGTTGTCTATGAATCAAACATGACAAATATTAGTCTTTGCAAGGAAAGACCCATCTCTAACCTCTGCAAACCAACAGGTAACTGCTTGTGGAAAATATCCTGCTTATGATTAGTCGTTTGGGGATATTGTGTTTGGTGTGATCAAAACACAGGGTGATAAATATGGCAAAATACATTTCTTTCTCAAATTTATTGGTCTATGTCGATGATTGATATTTTTCTTGTTGTAATCATAGACAAGAAAGCAAATTAAAAGGAAGTTGCTCTTCATCTGATTTGCTGCATTTTAGTTAAGTCAGTTTAAGCTGTGCTCAGTTGAAGTGCTATATAATGTCCAAATTTCTCCATTTAAATTGCAGAACATGTTGGTTAAACATAGAGTGGTGTCGCTGCCACTGCTGGAGATGTGTGGAGCCAGCTTGGTTTTCTATATGCAGGTGACTGGCAACAGGAATAGACAGAGTATAGAGGAAGAAGAGTAAGAGAGAGAGAGTGTGAGAAAATTAGTCAAATAAACTTACAGCCAGACTTTGTGAATGCATATAGATGAAATAAGAGTGAGCAATAGAAGCTTTCCTTATCTATAAAAACTCTATGTTTAAAAAAAATTATAGTGTGGACTATGAAACAGTCCTTGTAGGAGCCAGGTTTCTCATGGACGGTATATCTTAATGACATCCTTTATAACTCTCCTGCAGATGGGGCAGCAGGCATTGATCTGCTTCTTCAGCTTAAGACCACAGTCATAGCAGAGACACATATGTCCACAGGTGTAAATAACCGTATCAACCTCACTGTCGAAGCAAACGGCACACTCGCCATTTTTGCTATCAGGTGGATCAGGCGGGGAGAAAGATGGTGACAACTGAGGGCTCAGTGGAGAGCTGGGTGCAGTCACTGTGGAAAACAGAAAAAAACATCATCAATCCATACCCCAAGCTACGATACAGCAAAAGAGCAGAAATATTCAAACTGAATAAAAAATGTATGAAGCAAAACAAAAAGAGCATTCACAAAGTAATAAAATTCTCATGTGCTTTTTGGTGTTATAAATAGGTGACAAGATTAAAGTGGAAAGTCTTAAGCCAAAGTAACACACAGCCCTACATTTCTAAAACTGTCAAGGAACTACCCTTTCAAAAATGCAAAACGTTACTATGTTTTTACATCTATGTTATTTCAATATTTTATAATCTGTTAACATAAACATTCCTTTACATAGGACCATTAGTAAAGCAGCCTTCCTCTGCCTAGTAAATATTTTAAATGTCTGGAATGTGCAGTTGGCTTAAGATACCTGGTTACTCTCACCATGCCCACTGAATAAAGTAACTTTCTCAACTACCTATAACTCTTATACCTGAGAGTGCTGAATCTCTGACTATTTTACTTTTATTTATAATCCATCAGTGGCTTAATGAACCAGGCCGGCCAGACAAGATTAAATGTCATGAAATATTTTTTAAGTAATTTACTTTTCTATTACCCAAAAATAACTTTAAAAAGTTGAAGGAATTGGGAGGAAAACCCCATCAGTTCTTCCACTTTATTGAATAACAGACAAGTTTTGAAAGACAACAATTATATTGTCCACTGTGGTGCTTCAGTAGAGATAGAAAGAACCAATTGTATTTGATTATACATTGGGATAGCATTTTATCCTTGGCTGAGTGCATCGTATCTGCCTACAGTATGGTAGTAAATTTTGGTCGCTGAATGTAACATGCATACACAATTATATTGTGCACTTAATGGATGAAAGAGTGGATGAATTTCTACCCTACTCTCCTATCACATAAACAGAGTACTTCTGCATAATGCAAAACAGGGAAGAGATGGAGGCAGCAAAGGCAGTGTAAGTGGTTAGGGGCTGTAGATAGTGGGAATGGACAGGAGATTGTAGTCAAGGGCAGAGGTGGTGGATGGGGGAAAGGGGGCAGAGTCAGTGGCCGTGGATGAGGCAGGGGACAGGGGGCAGGAGGATAGAGAAAGTGGACAGGGAAAATGGAGAGGGCAGTTTACACCGGGAATGGACAGGATGGGCAGAGGGTGCATTGGAGCAGGAAAGGGGCAGTAGGCAGAAGCAATGGGTAGTGAACAGGGTAGTGAACAATGAACAGTGTGAATGGCTATGGGGCAGTGAGAGTGAACAGGGTCAGAGAGTGTGTGTGGGGTGAGGAGAATTGGGGTAGGGACAATGGGCAGTAGGAATTTGTAAGGGGCAGTGATATGTAGGGCCTTCATCTGGAAATCATAGGGAAATAATTTCTATGGGGAAGGAAAACTGGCCTATCAAGCCCATGCTGGCTCTTTGTGGAGTGATCTAGTTAATCCAATCCCACATTCTCTCCCATAGAAATTATTTCCCTATGGGTTATTTGGTAACCCAAGTAAACTGCCTTGGGATGCATTATTATTTAAAAGGTACCAAATAAATGCAAATTATGGTCACTCAGCAGACTAATCTGGGTCCTGAATTTAAATATATTTAGTAAAAAATGAGCTACATGTATTTTCCAGGCACTGCAGGGAACTCTGCTATGCAGGCAATTGTGCTGTTCCATTTGTTCATGAATTGACACATTACATTTCTGCTTTTGATAGTATTTTGTTTCTTTAGATAATGTCATGCAGAAAGTGGAATACGATGAAAAATGGACAGGTCATTCAGGTCAGAAAAATCGCTTCTGTATCTTATATTAAAAATTATATGGATGTATAAATTTTAAATCAATAAAACTGAGTATTCCAAAAATCATCATGTGTTACGGATGACAGGACAACACAGAATCAGTACGATGTAACCACTTTGCAGGCAGTCCTTTAGATGGCAGTCATGGTTTTCCTATCCATTCAGTGAACTCCTCTTAACCTGATCTCATCCAGGAAATTCACTCTGGCATTATCATAATCTGTTGTAAAATTCCCATGACATTGAATAAGTCCTTTGGCCCCTGTGTCTATTTCTGTTTAAATGAAGAATAATCTATGAACTTTATTCCTGACACAGTAACATATAGCAGGACACTCCAGTTGTACAAATATATGCTTTCTTTCTTTGTTGAATGGTCTACAGAAGAACTAAACGTGCACGCAATGTGAAATTTTTGCTAATGATGTCAGTTGCCAGTGATAAAATTTGTGAAACTGAACAGTTGTTTCTTAAGTGCTTTTCATTTACAAATGTCAGATTCTCCACCCAACTCCGATTTTCACCTAACAGTCTGTGGCTCCTTGATTATTCAAATGATGCTCAATGTAAGCAGGAGGAACAGCACCTCATCTTCCATTGTGGCACCTTATAGATTCCGAAATTTCAACAATTTCAGGTAACCACTTTCTCTGTATCAGAATTGCAGTAGGTTATCCATCTATAACTTGCGTAGTTTCTATTTCATAGTTTTTACATGTTCCTTTGTTTTTTTTTCTCTCTGTAACTGCCTTCATTAATCTATCAACCAGGTGGCTTCATCCGCAGCTTATCACAATAGTAACCCTGGCCTCACCCTATCAGAGGTCCCTCCCTCCCTTCCTCCCTCACCCTTGCTGCAACTTAAAACTAACTTGTTTTCTCTCTTTCCTGCTCTCTCCTTGGCAGCTGGTGAGGTTCTGCGACCAGCATGCCTTTGGGATGTGGTTGACACAGAGGTGTTGCAAGTAGAGCCACTGCCTCACAGCTCCAGCTGCCTGGGTTCAATCCTGATACCAGGTGCTGGTTGTCTGGAGTTTGCACTTTGTCCCTGTGATTGTGTGGGTTTCCTCTGGGTGCTGGGGCTTTCTCCCATATCCCAAGGATAAGATATTTATTTATTAGTCACATGTACATTGAAACACACAGTGAAATGCATCTTTTTGCGTTATTGAGAATGTGCTGCTGTCGCCACTCTTCCAGCGCCAGCATAACATGCCCACAACTTCCTAACCTGTACATCTTTGGAATATGAGAGGAAACTGGAGCATCCGGAGGAAACCCATGCAGACACAAGAAGAACGCACAAACTCTTTACAGACAGCGGTGGAATTGAACCCAGGTTGCTGGCGCTGTAATAGCGTTACACTAACTGCTAAACTAGGTGTGGGTTGGTAAGTTAATTGGCCATAGTAAATTGGCCCTGGGATATAGGTGAGTGGTAGAATTCAGGAGTAGTTGATGAGAATGTGGGGAGAAGGAAATTGACTAATGTAGGATTATCATTAAAGGGTGGTTGATGATCAGCATGGGCTCAGTGGGCTGAAGGGCCTGTTTCTGTGCTGTATCTCTCTATGACTCTATGGCCCCATGATTGTGTCGATAAACTACCACTGTCGTTTTGAGATAGATAGTATGCTCCCAGTTGCTCTTAGTCACTCCCAGTGCAAACAGCCTAAGGCCAATTGACTTAGTTGACAGAGGAAGTCACTCGGCAGTAGCTGAAATACATTGGTTAAAATTGGAGATTTGCTTGAAATTGTGGGAAAACAGTTGCCCACCCCTCTATGACATTGTGGCTCACAACGTAGCCAAACCACAAATTAACTTTTAAAATAATTTTGGCAGGTCCTTTAAACTGACTGAGTTCAGTGATGGGCCATGGAGAATGTATTCACTCTGACATCCTCAGTCCAATTCTTTCAACGACTCAGTTCCACCATTTACCATAAAAGAGCTTTTTTTAATTAATCCGTCTTATCATTCCTTACACCAGTCAATGTTGTGGCAAAGCAATGCAAGAAAACATACAGTGTTGTGGAACTATGTTCACAGAAAACTGAGTTGAGAGCATACAAAAGAATTCTGTGCAGGACCCCTATAAGTTGAGTAAGGGAGTTTTATCTGTTGAGATTAAAGTTGAATTCAGTCCAAGTGTTAAATAACACACATGCTCTCTCAGTTACAAATATTACATAATTAATTCAGACACTACATTGGAAGCACAAGTTTTCAATCACACAGAAAATATAGTCTATTTTTTATTATCCAAACAAGTAGAGATATTTTCTTACCCAGAGATGATTCAGATGCAGATGAAGATCGATTAACGCTAAATGCCATGTCAGAATCACTGTCATAGTGGGAACCTCCTGGAGAACCTGAAGGAGATACATCTGCAGGGGTTGATTGGGATGTACCTGTAGAGGGACATTAAAGTACATTAGTTTTAGTGAGTATAGTTCCATTTCATACACATTTTTGTTACTATGCTCAACATGAGCCAGGACATTTTCATGATAAAAATTTTGTTGCAAGTGCACATTATGCATTTCTGTTTTTATACTGTGATGTATTTTTGGGTTAAAAAAGGAGAAATCTATGTTGAACCTCGACCAATTCAAACTGTATTTAGTGCTCATTACTGACACTGGGCTGGGGCTGCACCAAAAAGAAAGATATATTGTTTGCATCTTACTTAAGTGGTCTATATTGGCAATAAGTATAATGCCTGATAGTGTCACTAAAACCCATTTTTGTTTTGTGAGTATATCAAGATAATAGTGCTCATTTCTGGGAATACATTTTAGTTGGACAATCAAGGGCCATTTTGGCACCAATCCACAGCCAAATGCAGAATGTCCAGATGGAAAGTAAAACCCTTTCTACTCTGCTCTAACAATATGCCTTTGCATTAGCCTCATGGGAGTACCCCCAATGCATCAGTTAACATCATTCTGTATCAGTTCAGTATGTATTTTACATTTGTTGTTAAATGGAATTGAAGTTCGTGGCAGCACCAAAGAATAAAATGTATGTTATTGTATTCATCATGTTTGCACCAAATGTATTGGCACCAAGCCTTTATCAACAATTCTGGGCACTTCAGTTATACAAACCACTTTACACTTCTTTTTCCATCTGAACAATTTTTCAGTCACTGCAGCAGAGTACACCCGACCAGAGGACCCTGCTGTAGAAGCAGGTCAGGCATTTACTTCTGGTCAGGCCATACCATGCTGGTCCAGGTCAGCATTTTACCAGGTTTGCCTGATTTGCTAAGTATTAGCCTATGTGTCCTGTTCTTGATCAGTACTTCGTGTCTCTTCATAAAAGGGATCAACAGCACGTTTGAGATTGTTATACAGTCTCAACGTTCACAAGGGATAGGGAAACAGAATTCCCATGGATAACAAAAAATGCAGATATCCCTTAAGCCCCTGGTAATGAATCTTCATAGATATAACAACTTGTATGTAAGCACGTTTCAGCTTGTATGTTTCAGATTTTCAAATACTCCGGACCCTGCCTCTGGCCACACATCTGGTCACACTCTGGACCAACCTCATGAGTACAGAAACACATTCCTACCCTTTGCACTTCTGGAGCAAATTTGAAGTGGAACCTTAAGTGGACTTCAGGAGT
Organism: Pristis pectinata; assembly: GCF_009764475.1. NCBI lineage: Eukaryota > Metazoa > Chordata > Chondrichthyes > Rhinopristiformes > Pristidae > Pristis > Pristis pectinata. The sequence continues at coordinate 38,725,792 of NC_067408.1, read as the reverse complement.
ATGCAGATCTACAGATAGTAAGTCAGCAGATAATGAGGACATTGTGCATTTACATTGATGACTGGGTCAGTTGGATTCAGGTCATGTATGTGAAACACTAAAAATGCTCAGGCCTAGACTGGGTTTGGATTGGCTTGGGCCAGGTTTTAATTTTATACATAGGCATACTTTTACTACAATGCCCAGCGATATTTGACAAACCACCATCAAATTTAGATTGCATTGGAGATACTGTTTCTGTGTTTGCCCAAGTGAGGATATAGAGCATGGTTATAAAGATAATTTACATCAAACTCCTATGCCCTGGCAAAAATGAAATGTGGAATCTTATCAGCCTACCATTAATGTCAGTCATGCTTAGTGGGTCAGTAGGCTATCAGTTTAACTGACTTGAGTCCAAAAGGTTGTCACTCAAGTACAGTATAGCATTGGAAAGAGATCTACTGAATGAGACTGTCTTCCCAGTCAGATGGGTGCAAAAGGTTTGGTAGTTCTATTTTCAAGAAAGTACATGCCCAGTACACAAATACTTGTCCAGTACTCAGGCAAGTATTCATCCCTCAGCTAACAGCTAATGATATGTATAGAAAAGCACAATGTCGATCTTGAACTGAGTTTGAATTAAAATAGTTAAGTGCTCAGTAAAGTGCATTTCAAGGCCAAGATTTAAATTCCAGACACTAATCTTTTATGTCATGTGGAAATGAGACTCATATTTTAAATGCTACTAAATATTATTAAAGTGGCATGCATGGTCATGTAACAGATTGGGCATTCAGTACCAAAGTGTCTTGAGTGATTTGCAATGGCAAATGATTTGCAATGGCAAATGAAAAAATCAACTTTGTTCAGAATCAACCTAATGATAACGAACTCAAACAGGTTGCATTGGTTTTCTCTAATGGATATAATTTACAGTTCTGGTTGCGTTATTTCAGACGACCTGTTTCAAGCTATTTAATGTCTAAAAAAATATATATGTAGAAGTTAACTTTTTTTCATGGAATTGTTTAAAATCCTAACTATCTTTTGTCTCAAAACCACACTTATTATTTGGAAAGGCAGGTAAATAGAACTGTCGATGAAAAACCCATTGAGGGCTAGAAAAGAGAAGGCTTCAAGGTAAACTAACTAGTGCTTTCAAGAGTATGAAGGGTACTCTTAAAGTTCATATAGTTCAACTGTTCACCATGGCCAATGTTACATCAAAAATATACAACCAAAATAAGGAACTTCTATATAAAACATTCTTGTTAAGTAAGTTATTAAGGATGGCCACTGAAGAAAAAATGCTTAAATGACTTCAAGAGGCAACTGAGTACTTTTCAGTTAGATAGAAAACAAAACTGGGGAATTCAATGGTTTTGAGACTACCTGTGATCTTTTTGGATTTAATGGCTTTTTCTTGTTCTTAGATTTTTTGGGGTGAAATTGAAAAGTTAAATAGGAAAGTGAAAGAATGAATGTAAAGCAAACACAGCAATGATCATAAAGTATAATAAAATATGAATATTAGCACTGAGGGAATGATCAAGGTAAGAGTATACTCTTATGGAGCAGCACACTGGCCAGCTAGTACAGCTGCTGCCTCTCAGCTCCAGTGCCTGGGTTCAATCCTGACCTCCAGTACCATCTCTGTGGAGTTTGTTCTCACTATGACTGTATGAGTTTCCTTTGGGTGCTGTGGTTTGGGTGCTCCCACATGGCAAATACATGCAAGCTGATAGGTTAATTGGCCAGCCCCCACAGCTCAAACATGGTAGAAACTAAAAAGTGCTTAGAGGAGCCATGCAACTTTTCTGTGGATCCACGAGGGTCAGAGGTGGTCCTGAAGACCTACTGGCCAGCTTAGACTACAGATGACCTTCCCCTTGCAGCATCAGTATAATCCAGCAACCTCCTCCCTAGCACTAACTGCATTCTATGGCTCATTCCCTAGACTCAAGTTTCTTTGGGCTGCTAATACAATTGCTGGTCATGTCCACTGGACCTGACATCTCTTCCCAAGCTTTGGGTGCAAAAGGCTTTTGCCTCATTCAGCTGAAGCCCAGGTGTTACAATGGGCTGGTCCTGTGCTGAGGTCTCCACAGAGATTTCTTTTCTTCCTGGCATCCTAGTCTACCTTGAGCAGCTATCTCTAAAATCAATCCCACAGAGTTGAGAAGATAATGGTGTGACAATTAATTTTTAATTATGAGAGTTTATTAGGAGAAATAGCAATAGGTGGCTTCCACTGATTAGCAACATTGGACACAAATCTAAAATAATTACAAAAGGAACCAAATGGAAAGTTTGTCCAAAAAAACTTGGTACAAAGCACCATTAAAATACTTATCATAACCTGTGTTGAAGCCAAGTCCTTCCATACTTTTAAAACAGAATCAAGTCATTGCCTTAAAAGCAAGCCTACTAAAGATGATTGGAAATGGGATCAATCTTGGTGACGCATGGCAGAAACGAACTAGTACTTGCTTAATCCAATGAATAGCCTGTCATAATAGTCAATGATTAAACCTTCATGATTCAGAGATCATAGCATTTCAATAGTATGTTGAGTCCATGGCCTCAGGGCTAGTGAATTCGGCTGTTGAATTTCCCCAAAGATACGATGGTGAAAGTCACAGCCAATACAACAAAAGCACAAATTTAAATATGCAAATAATATACAAAAATATTTAAATATCTTTGATGTACAGTTTATATGTTCCCAGATAAAAATGCTTTGTCTGTACAAAAGAACAAGGTGTCAGGCCCCAATGGTGTACCTGGCAGGGTACTGAAAATCTGTGCCAACCAACTGGCTGGAGCGTTCAAAGACATCTTCAACCTCTCACTGCTAAAGTTGGAGGTTCCCACCTGCTTCAAATGGGCATCAATCATACCGGTGCCCAAGAAGAGCAGGGTGAGCTGCCTCAAAGACAGTAGCTCTCACATCTACTGCGATGAAGTGTTTTGAGATATTGGTCATAGCTGGAATTAACTCCTGCCTGAGCAAGGACCTAGACCCACTGCAATTTGCCTATCGCCACAACAGATCTACAGTGGACACAATCTCACCGGCTCTCTACTCAACTTTGGAGCACCTAGCCAATAGCAAAACATACGTCAGGCTGCTGTTTATCGATTACAGCTCAGCTTTCAACACCACCATTCCCTCAGTACTAATCAACAAGCTTCAAAGCTTGGGCCTCTGTCCCTTTCTCTGCAACTCGATCCTTGACTTCCTTATCGGGAGACCACAGTCAGTGCGGATCAGTAGTAACATCTCCTCCTTGCTGACAATCAACACAGGCACACCTCAAGGATGCGTGCTTACCCCACTGGTCTACTCTCTCTACACTCAAGACTGTGTGACTAGGCACAGCTCAAACGCCATCTATAAATTCACCGATGACACCACTGTTGTTGGCAGAATCTCAGATGGCGACGAGGAGGTGTATAAGAGTGAGATAGATCAGCCGGTTGAGTGGTGTTGCAACAACAACCTTGCACTCAGCATCAGCAAGACCAAGGAATTGACTGTGGACTTCAGGAAGGGTAAGTTGGGAGAACACACACCAGTTTTCATTGAGAGGTCAGTGGTGGAAAGGGTGAGCAGCTTCAAGTTCCTGGGTGTCAACATCTCTGAGGATCTATCTTGGGCCCAACACATTGATACAATCACAAAGAAGGCACGCCAGCAGCTCTACTTCATTAGGAGTTTGAGGAGATTTGGTATGTCACAAAAACTCTTGCAAATTTCTACAGATGTACGGTGGAGAGCATTCTGACTGGTTGCATCACTGCCTGGTATAGAGGCTCCAATGTGCAGGATCGCAAAAGACTGCAGAGGGTTGTAGACTCAGTCAGCTCCATCATGGGCACGACCCTCCCCGCTATTGAGGACATCTTCAAGAGATCGTGCCTTAAGGAGGCGGCATCCATCATTAAGCACCCTCACCACGTGGGACATACCGTCTTCACGTTACTACCATCGGGGAAGAGGTACAGGAGCCTGAAGACCCACACTCAATGTTTCAAGAACAGCCTCTTCACTTCCACCATCAGATCTCTGAGCAGTCCATGAACCCATGAACAGTACCTCATTATTCCTCTTTTGCACTATTTAATTATTTTTGTAACTTATCATGATTTTTATGTCTTATGCCTGGCACTATACTGCTTCTGTAAGACAACAAACTTCACAGCATATGTCAGTGATAACAAACCTGATTCTGATTCTGAAATGCCTGTACTGAATCTAATAAGAAATCATGAAAATCATTTAATGATTTTAGTTCTTGATGTGGATTAACATTTTACACTATTTGCTCTAATACCTCTTGGAGAGAAAATTTCCAATACACTGTACACGTTTTCTTGGTCAGGAGCCACAGAAGTGAACTACCATAATGGATAATTTAACAGCTATCAGCGAACAGCAGGAATCCTGGCCAGGTTTCCTCTAGTATCCCTGATGTTCTTCTAGTCTACATAGTTCAGAATAACATGCAGCAAATTTTACCGATGAGCCATACACAAAGGAACCGATTTTTAAAAAAACATTTTAATAAAGAAAATACTTAAATATATTTTTTGCTATCTTCTAACCATATTAGCATAAATCAGCAAGTATGTGTGCACTTACCCAATATCCTCAGCTGGTTGACGACTCCATGTAAGCTGAAGAACACCCACAGTGACTGTGTGGTGTCGACATAGACCAGCATCCCTATGTTTATTCCATTAACACGATGATGCAGCTCTCCATTTGGCAGAATGGTGAAACTGAAAACATCGCCACTGTTGGGCACTGAGAAACCTCTGCACACGACCCAGTATTCCTTACGATCAAGCAGGAAGTCTGGATCCGCTGGGAGCTCATTTGTTCGCAGGGTGCTGGGGTCACACGATGTCACGCCAAAGAGAAGAGCGCCATAATATGGTAACCCTAACTGCCCCACCTCCACATACAGGGTTTCCCCAGTATGCAAAGGGCGATCAGAGAACACCAGGGTCCTAGTGCTCTCCTTCCAGTTTGTGCACACTCCCATCCTATCCTGAGAAAGGGTGACATCAGGCCCTCGTATGTAGTGAAAGTGAAGGTCGGTGTCGAGTAAAGATGGCAGGCCTCGTGAACGAAGCCGTCTGTTGGTACAACATGGTAAATTGTGATTGTCTGGCGCAAGGCTGGGAACTTCACTTAGATTTAGGTTTGTTATTTTTGCCACCACAACACTGTTCTCTAGTTCATTATTATTGAAGTTAGCGTTGTCATGACTAGACTGAGGAAGGCAACTGTTTAGCCGTGCTGTGTTGAGTCGTGCTGAAGTGATGGTTTCTGCAAACATACTCTCTGCAACAGAAACAAAGAAATCATTACTGGTATTACATCTTTAAGCAGAAAAGCAGTATATCATGACTCCATGGACAAGTGAACTACTCAGCAATATTCACAAGGTGAATTTGCCCAAACTCCATTTGCTGTAATCAAAACATCTATACGTCTTAACTCTGACAATCTGTTCTAATATATTTTGTCCTGATTAGTTTCTGTCTGATTAGTTTCTTACTTCCCTTTTCCTCAGAACTAATTGTTTATCAATAATTAATACAATAGTATTTTCAGCTCAGACTCACAACATGTATTAGGCTGTAAATGGTATTACTTTCCTGTTTCGATCATTCATTCCCAAATTAAGACTTGCGTTTGATTTTAAACCAGTGAATTCGACAAGAAACATATGGGGTTTCAACAAATCAGCAGAACTATTGAGCACTAATAATTGCACCTGATGGCACCTGGGTAGCTTATATTGTTGAAAAAAGAGTGTTGGAAAAACAAGCACATTATTCTATGCAAACAGAAAAATTATCTAGTGCTCTCTTGTTCAGGAAGCCAAATATTATATCGAACATCCTTAAGCCACTTTGACAACATATCAAGTTCTCAAAATTGAAAAACACGTTCCTGCCCTGCACCAAATGCCATTTCCATATCCCCCATATTACTGCAGGATGGCCACTGATATTAATGGTTAGTGTAGAAGTTGCAGTTATATATTGTGCATATTTGCCTTGACCCTTGAGATTTGGATTCTCAACAGAGAAGACCATTCATTACAAGATCCTTAATGACTTAGACGGGAGGGTCAAATCAGCTGAGCAGGTAGCGGAGAACTAAAGGATAAAAATGGGTGTTCCATGCACTAAGCCAGAATTGGACTTTCGAAACTGAAAAGAGAAGGACACAACAGCTGGCTGAATACAGATTGGGCTGCAATGAGTCATAATGCTTAGATGATCTTTTGTCTTGTGTGGATTGGGGAAGGATGAGGGAAATTGCTTGATTTCTGCCTCATGGGTCTTTTTAGAGTGTGCATAAGTCCTTGGATAAATCACTGAAAATCAGCCAGCAAAATAGATCTGCAAGTTAGTGAAAATCCAAAAAACTTCAGATGTTGGAAATGTAAAATAAAAACAGAAAAAGCTGGAATGCTCAGCAGGTCAGGCAAATCCATGGGAAAACAAACAGAGCTAACATGTTTGAAGCAGCCTGCTGAGCAATTCCAGCATTTTCTGTTTTTATTTTAAAATAGATCTGCAGCTTTTACATGGGGTGGTTTACCAAGAAGTGACACTTAAACAGTTGACATTAACAGAGATTCCATTTGAAAATTATCCAGCAGTCTATATACACCCATAAACTAAACTTTACTGCTACAATATCAATTATTAATACATTTTTGTTTTGATTGGTGCGACACCCTTTATTAATGAGTTACTTTGAAAGGCCATCACTAATAGTCAGTTATCAAAAAGACAGTAAGAACAAATAATGAATCACAAGCACTCCTGAGGAAATAGTTATTAGCTTAATTTGAATGCTTGTGTGCCATAAAATCATGATTTTTTTAGGGCTCCTTTCACAGTTGTATATGGTATAAACAGCAAGCTTAGTAACAGCAAACATACAGAATATATTATGTCTTGCTCATGGATGAAATTGAAATTTGTGGTGTCATTTGACCTCCTTTCATTAACTCAAAGCATCTGCCAAATTAAGCTGAACAGATGAAGCTGTCTAAGGAGTACATCAACAACTTATGCCATAGGCAAGCTCATAATCATTTAGAATACAAGGCCCTCACTTGTTCATCCACTGAATAACTTGGAATGAAACATTATATATGATTAACCCTCTTTTTGCAGGGACTAAATCCATGGGCATCAAACACAATCCCTCATCTATTGTTAACAAGAAATATCACACTTTATGGTTTCTGGATGTTACCACTGGTCTTCTGGAATTGATTTGTTTTCACTGTTAAATATAACACCTGGTTAGCTTTCAATTGCTGTTGGTTGTTGTTTTTCAGAAACGAAGGATAGTCATCCAACATGTATCCAGTTACTGATGTAAAGTCCCTTCCTTTAAAACAACAGTCACAAAAGATACAGCTAATTATCATTTTAATTTGTCCCCAAGGAGACTTCATGCTGATGTCCGGGCATGGTAATGTATTGGGAATGATGTGCTGTTTTGGTTCCAGATGTTTCCTCTGCATCATGATGTTGGAAAAGGGAGGATTTTTCCTGCAACTGCAAATCAGTTCTTTCCCTTGTTTTCAACAGTCCAAGATATTCACCAGCCATCTGGATTTGAAAAGGTTTTTTGCATTAAATAAACAATCCATTCTCACCTCCATCATGGCTGGTGACATTTAAGGATCAAAGAACAGTAAGTTAAAGGCACAAATCTGTTGCCCATGTATCGCCATGATGACCTTAATTACCGGCCAGAGTACTTAAAACAAACACTACCAAACTGCAATCGACCTGCTCTTTTACTTTTGGAATGATCTGGAAAGATTAATTAGGTCTTTCAAACCATACATCTCCTGTGTCGGTACTTGCTTATTTCATCTTAAGGTCTGCTTTCTCACATGACAATGGATAGGGAATGGAATGTAATACAAAATGCACCAAGTGGTTCTAGTGGAATACAAGATCCAGACTGGAGCTTCTGAATCTTACACATCGAATCCAAGGCTGGGGCCATTTCTCACGTTAAGAATACTATGACTAAAGCAAAAAGATTACAGAATACAGAAGTCAATTGCTTATATATTTATCCTCGTGTTTTTCACTATTTCTTCTCCATTTAGTTTTCTAAAAATAACCACCTACTCAGTTACATCCTCCAATCAAGTGAGGAACCCCATACATAAAATATGAATCTACATATATTTTAATTGATTTGTTCATGCACAGATGCATTATCTGCACTTATTATGTTGGAACATGGTGAGCTCAGATGCACTTTGAACTGCCACCTAATTTATGTAGCAGGATTTAACAGCCATGCTTAGTATCCCTGTGGCAAATAATGTTGATTAACACTTGAATTTTAATTCTGTGGATACTGTACCTAATTGGCACTTTCAAAAATAGTAAGTTTTTTAAAGGAATATTCTTCATGAAATATTAGGACCCCAGCTTTTTTTAGATTTGGAGGATTTTCGAAGATAACCTCTAGTTTCTTGTCACATTTCTCAATTAGTTGCCAAACCAATAAACTGATTAAACACCAAAATCATATCATACATAGCATGCAACATGTACAAAAGTCAAAGAGGCATAATGCACTGAGCCAGGAAGCTCAGGGAAGAAGGTGCAATGTACACTTATAGGCATATGCCCCTTCAATATCTAACTAAAAATGGGAAGGCAAAATTAAGGAGGGTTTCTGGATGAAGTTCCCCCAGCCACAGCGATCAAACTGCTCTGGTGCATTATCTTTTATGTCTTTCATAAATGTTACAAAATAATTATTTAATTTGAAGTAATGGTTTGCAAGCTAATGAAGAATATTCTCTGACAATTATAAAACTGTTTTCATTTGTTATGATCAATTGACTTAAATTTGATTTATTAAAAATCTTCATACTCTACGACTAAATGTGAAATAAATGATTTGTGAAATACTTGGATCATTTGGAAGTATCCTTTCAATATAAATTGATTTCAAATGCTACATTGTACTAAGAGTGGCTTTATTGATGAGTCAGCTGCTGCTTTCTGCTTTACTATTTTGAAGTGTCCACCTCTTCCACACTGTACATTACACACTATCCATTTTGTTTCTAGGCAATTATAAATGGATGTTGATGATAAGAAGGAGCAAGGTTTCTGGAAAAAAAATGCAGATTGAGAAAAAGGCATTGTGCCATAGTAGAACATAGTTACATTTGAATGTTCTAGTGTGATAACAGAATTCTTGGAATGACAACTTTTCCCATATTGCCGAGTAACATTCATGTACATTTTTTGCTGCCAAATGGCTTTCAATCATCAACCAAAACTTGGTCATTTATTTATAAAGGACAGGGTGATTTGGTAGCAATATTGGTCGGCAGTCTTCCCTTTAGCATCCAGTCCATCTCAACTGCATAAGTTAATGTGTGAAATATATGGAGTAGCTGGAAGAAAAATCACGAACCATGAAGCTTCTAGCATATCCCCATGTATTATACACTTAAATGGTCTCCATGTATACAATCCAGGCCAGATGAAGGGTTTTGACCTGAAATGTTGTCTGTCCAGTTCCCTCAGCAGATGCTGCTTGACCCACTGGGTTCCTCCAACAGTTTGTTTTTTGCTCCATGTTCAAGCATCTGCAGTCTCTTGTGTCTCCATGTATACGATTCCTAGTCCACGTTTTTATTCAAACTTTCACATTAATCTAATAAGAAATTACCCACAGGGTGGAGGACGATAAGCTGCTCACACAGCCACAAGGAAAATGCTGAAGGTGGTAGTCTGAAACCTTTATGTTTAATTGGTGGAGTGCTAATAGCAAAGTTAGAAATTTGCAAATCTAATGTATGAAGGCTAAAGTAAAATGGTTCAGGAGTCAAATTCTGCAAGAGGCCCTCAACTGCTTTTAACTGAATGATTAAGTCCCAAATTGTTTAGATGTTATATAGCCTAATCAAAATTTACACAGGACCTCTTGAGAGAAGCTCAATTAAAAATTGTGAATTTTGTGCAGTTGATGACAACATTCCTTCCCTGAAATATTTTTAATGGCAGGGTCACTTAACATTGCACCATCACTAACACATGATTCTTTGACACTGTAACCTTTTAACTGTTTTCTTCATGAAAGTACATTTTCACAGGGTGGTGATGGAGATTGTAGGCTATTTGTTAATTCTACTCCGGGATGCTGGTGATACATTCACTACCAAATTGCATCACGATTTGTTTCTCCACTTTCCAGATCATGGGTCCTACTCAATAAATCACAAACTTCACTCAGTAGTTACAGTGCAGAAGGGCTTAAGTAATCGGCATCTCTCAGTGGTTACAGTGCCAAAGGACTTAAATAATCTAAACTTGTTAGAGAACAGGTACTTTACAATTTTGTGTTCTACCAGGTATCTGCTCCTGACTCTTTATTGGTGTTATTTTTACTGTTGGAATACTCACCAAGCATTTGAACTTCTTGTGTAATTCCATAAATGTCAATCAGCGCCCAGAGCGGTCCTGAAACATTAATGCCACACTGGAAAAGAACAGGGTCTTCATCATTCACAGTATAAAATACTCGTCCATGTCTGTCCACCCAGAAGGCAAGGACGTTGTCTTTCAGAGCAAATCTTTCGGGTAATGCTTTGGCCCAATAACCAGGTCTGGTTACCAAGTCAGGACATGCATACTTTGGGATGTCTGCAGAGCTCATCAGAGAGGGATCATGACTTGTAAAACCAAACCGTAAAGCACCACTCCATCCATGAAGGACCACTGATAATCGTAATCTCACTTTCTCGTAAAGGTGAACTGGACGGTGGCTGAAGGTTACACCATTGCAGAAGCTGTTCTTACGGGATGCTTTTTTGAAGTGTGAGTCCAGACGAACATTTTTGCCTTTGGCCTGCGAGTGAAACCTTGGAGGCTCAGTAATGTTTGGATGTGCTCTCCGTTCATGGCTGCTAGGTGGAAGTGTGTAATACTGCCGAGCAGATCCAGAGCGGGCATGGTGTGTTGCATCTATGAGACAAAAAAAAAGGCATTATAAAAAACAGCAGCCCTTACATCAATATAATTAAATACATTACTTCAAGCAGCACTACTCATATTCAATAATAATTTCTACTGAACATTATAACTGGTTTAACCTGAGCAAAGATATTTGATACTAGTGTTTGGTTATTGCCAAAGGAAATAGGGTTGGTTTGTAGAGTTGTTTCCTTATTCTTAGTTGGGTGCATCTTGTTCCCTTTTCCTGTGCAAGTTCAGCCTTGTAACATTTGCACAGATTTTCCTCTAGCAATGGTGTAGAATGATCCATTTCACTGTGCTCTCAACACTGTGTCATGCTGTGCAAGAAATATGATCAAGCTTGAAGAACATGGACTCTTTGCTGATAACACTGCTTGATCTGGTGGTAAGGCTGCAACAGATGAATTTGGCCAATAGAGACAGTGAGCTCCCAGGAAAGCTGCTAACTTTGGCACTCACACTCACCAGCTTTTATGTAACAATCAAAGTCAATGGATGGCACTGCTCAGGAAGAACTATTTCTTCAACCAAATGACTTATAAAGATTGCATTTGGTTCAGCTGGAACAGACTTCTCTGCTGTGGACAGGTTAACAAGATAAACAAGTCAAGCTTGCACTTGGAATTACCAAAGCATGTCAGCTGCTTGAACAATAAACTGAACAGTCATTGGATGTGCCTGAGCTTGACCTGGCCCATACCACACATTCACTCCCTGCATGAACTTCACAGCAGCAGCAACCTTTTGTGACCCCATGGGATCTGTTGTGCTGGAGGCCTCCATCCCATGGCCTCCCATGAGGCAGAACAGGCCGTGTGTGTGACCGAGCCTCAGGCAATAGAAGCTGAGGCCCATGATAGCTTGTTGCTGTGAAAAGCAATTTCACTGCTTTTAAAACTGGCTTTGATACTCAGAGACCTTTAAAATCAGCTGAAATGGATTTAAGTAATACAAAAACTAAAAAAACTAAAAATAAAAAATACATTTTGTTATGATTTATTAAAACTGCTGTAGATTAATTAAAAACATAAAGTGTAGTTATGAAAAATAAATAAAAAATAAGCTGAACTTTTTTAAATGGGGCGATCATTTTCATGGAAAGCTGAGGGTTTCTAATGGGATCATCAGCTTAGTGCAATTGATGGCAAACCCAGGCCCACCAAGGAGAGGGCAGATGCACCAGTATCTAACCCCCAATTGTGTTGCACATTTCTATGTTCCAGTACATGGACTCAGAAGACAAAAACATGCTGCACGCTGAAGGGCAGACCAACTGTAGTTCCAAACGCAGTCACATGAGCCGCTGCTGCCCACCTCGTAGCTCAACTGTCTCATCACAAAAATTCAGGTACCACATCTCTTTATATATTATAGTTAGTGACATATTTAATATTCAGTTAAGCGTTGTAATTACCATCAAAACTATTGTTTAATATTTATGCAATTTTATTCCTATACATCATGCCTGCTTTTGAAAACTGTATAGCAGATAGATTTGAAAGCATTAGATATTTAAGAGTTCGATGATGAGATTGGGAATGCTCCTGAGGCACATTGCTCAATCCTGGTGCAATCTATAAAACCAGACTGAAAAACAAACACCATTTTGTTAATATATTCACATAGTTTTCTGACTTGTTATGCACTTAGCAAGGCTGTATGCTGGTTTTCTGGAGTAGTTCCTTAGTGGTTAAAACACAGGATATAAGAATCTTTCCAAAATAGGTACTATCAGTGCTCTCTCATTGCTGACTAGCCATTATGCTTTGGTATCCTTATATTTAGCCCTTTTATTAGCTATTATTGACAACAGGAGCAACATACAAAGTGCTGGAAGGATTCAGGCAGCAACTATGGAGGGAAATGAACAGTCGTCGTTTTGAGCCAAAACCCTTCATCAAGACTGGAAAGAAAGAGGGAAGAAACCAAAGTTGAAGGGAGAGGGGAACGAGAGGAGCACAAGCTGGCAAGTGATAGGTGTCCAGGCGAGAGGAAGAAGATAGGTAGGTGGGGAAGGGGGGTAGATGGGAATGATGTGAGAAGCTGGGAGGTGACAGGTGGTAGAGGCAAAGGGCTGAGGAAGATGGAATTTGATAGGACAAGACAGTGGACCATGGAATAAAGGGAAGGAGGTGGGGAAGCAAAGGGAGTGCAGGTCGTGAGGGTGGGGGTGTGGAAAGAGAAAGGGTAATGGGGCCAGAGGGATAAGGGAAATCAAAGTGGGGGTGGGGGAAAACAGAGGGGAGTGATTAAGGAAGTTAGAGAAACAGAGGCCATGCAATACAATTTCTGAGCAATAATCTTCATTTACTTTTCAAGTTATAATGTTGACAAAAGTCAAAATACTAGGGGTGTGGTAGGTAAAATAGTAACAAGAAACACAAGAAATATTCAACAAGCCGGTAGCTGAATGGGGAAAAAGAAGTCACTCACTTGATATTTCAGGTCTAAGTTGCTAAATCAAAATTAGTCAGAAACATAGAACACAGAACAATACAGCACAGGAATAGGCCCTTCGGCCCATGATGTTGTGCCAAACTAATTACACTAGTAACTAAACTAGTCCCTTCTACCAACACAATGTTCATATCCCTCCATTCTCTACACATTCATGTGCCCGTTTAAGAGCCTTTTAAACACCTCTATCTTATTTGTCTCCACCACCACCCCTGGCAGCGCATTCCAGGCACCCACCACTCTCTGTGTAAAAAACTTGCCCCCCACATCTCCTTTGAACTTTCCCCATCTCACCTTAAATGCATGCCGTCTAGCCTTAGTCATTTTGGCCTGGGAAAAAGATATCGGTTGTCTATCTATGCCTCTCATAATCTTATAAACTTCTATCAGGTCTCCCCTTACCCTCCACCGCTTCAGAGAAAACAACCCAGGTCTGTCCAACCTCTCCTTATAGTACATGCCCTCTAATCCAAGCAGCATCCTGGTTAACTTCTTCTGCATCCTTTCCAAAGCCTTCATATCCTTCCTATAATGGGGTGACCAGAATTGAATGCACTAGTCCAGATGCAGCCTAACCAGAATTTTATAAAGCTGCAACAAAACTTCCCAACTCTTGAACTCAATGCCTCAACTAATAAAGGCAAGCATGCCATATGCCTTCTTTACCTCCCTATCAACCTGTGCAGCCACTTTCAGGGAACTATGGACTTGGACCCCAAGATACATCTGTACATCAACACAGTTAAGGATCTTGCCATTAACAGTGTACTGTCCCTTTACATTTAATCTCCCAAAGTGCAACACCTCATTTTTGGCCTGATTAAACTCCATCTGCCATTTCTCTGTCCATATCTGCAACTGATCTAAATTCCACTGTATCCTTTGGCAATCTTCTACACTATCCACAACAGCACCAATCGTTGTACTGTCTGCAAATTTACTAATCCACCCACTTACGTTTTCATCCAGATCATTAATATACGTATATCACAAACATCAGAGGTCCTAGTACAGATCCCTGTACAACACCACTAGTTATGGACCTCTAGCCAGAATAAGCCCCATCGACCACTACCCTCTGTCTTCTATGGGCAAGCCAATTCTGAATCCAAACAGCCGAGTCACCATGGATCCCATGCAAACTTTGCCAAGTTGCCAATCTGGTTAAAGGCTTTAAGGTCTTGACTTCAGGTACTGACAAATACAAGAGTTGCAACTGTTCAGACCAGAGGAATGTCTACTTGACATGAGTTTGCACATGGAAAGTAGATCAGCAAAAAGGAAGTCCTCAGCGTAATTATGCATTAACATACTGGCAATGTTGAGGACATTCATTCAATATGATCATGGCTGATCTATGCTGGCCTCCACTCCACTATAAATTGACAAGCACCAACTATGCATTAATATACTGCAAACAGTAGTGATGTTCATCTTTTCTATATTCATTTCTACATGATGTTATTTTACAACTAAACTTCAGGTGGCATTGTAATACTAATTATGTAAAGAAAAAATACTTATTTTATAGAATTGGCTGCAGTACATTACTGAAGAAGCTTTGTGTTCTCAAGAAGTTAGCATTTTACACTTTTACCACAGGAAACAACTTCATAAAAGCCACTGAGTTAAGTTTATAGATCATTGAATTGCTATTAATGTATATAGAGGAAAATAGCAATAATACTGAACAAGAAACAGCAACATTGGCAGTACAGAACTTACCTGAAGAGGAATTTAAAATAATACCAGGAGCTCCCACCCGTATAATGTACTTAAACCTGTGATAGTAAGAACAAGTATTCTATCACTTATACCAGAAGACACAATAACTTACTTCCACCTGCAACATTTATAGAGAATGCATCTGTTACTTTGCCGACAAAAGTAATTAATCGTAAACCCTTGAAAGAGTCTTGAGACTCAATTGCTTGTTTATTATATGCAGGACACTAGTTTTTTGTAGCTGACCGCTGGAAAATCTCATCTGTTTGGAATGGGCAGATGCCTGTAACAGTGCTCCTTTGACAATTAGTGAAGACCATGACTTGACTTTTTTCTGAAACTCTACATCAAAGAAGCTTAAGCCAGAACATAATCTTTTTCATAAATCTGCTTTCTGAAAATCATGAACTTGTTTGCCATTATCTCTTTTGCTAGTTACAACTTCAAGAAACTCTTAATACATTTGACAAAGTAATTTACTTTTCATAAATTCATGTTAACTCTGCCCCATCCCATTACTTTTGAACTGTCCTGCCACCACTTCCATAATATAAATTCTCTCAGTTTTCCCATTGCTGATGTCAGGCTAACTGGTGCGTTGTTCCCCCTTCTCTGTCTCCTTACTTTCTTAAATAGTGAGATTACATTTGCTGCCTCCTAACCTGTGGGGACTATTCAAGAATCTATAATTTTGGAAGATGACAATCAGTGCATTGAATATTATCATAGCCACCTCTTTCAAAACTTTGTGATGCAGGTCATCAGGTCCTGGAGAATTATTGATTTTCAATCCCATTAGTTTTTCCAATTCTGTTTTTGCAGTGATATTAATTTCTTTCAGGTCCTCGTTAACTCTAGACTAGTTGTTTTCTACTCTTTCTGGGAGATTTTCTATGTATTTGTCTGCAACAACATCTTGGCACGTTTCAGCAGAATAATAAAGCAGTTACTTTCATGACATGTTGAAAGAAAATCTCTCTAAACTAATTCAGTTTTAAGCATTCATAATAAGAAAGTAACCTGCACTTTTCAGGCATGTTAATGGTAGCCATGACCACAAGAACCTGTTTTTAGCCAATGCAATATTAAAAGTTATTGAAAAAGATAGACAGACTGAACTGATTCCTAAATTTTTATTAGAACCTGACCTGCAGTAAACCAGTTGATCTCTCTGAGTTTGGAATAAGAATGCTTAATATTAATATCTGGATTATTAATGGCTGTGATGTTTTTGATCTAGATATATGCAGGAAATGGAAATCAAAACAGAACTAAACCTGTCACATGTATGTCTATCAAGTATGTTACATGAGAATTTATACATCTATTCATACATAATTAGTCCTTGATGAAAATGAACACTTGAGTATTATTTGCTACTAACTGCACAATTACTTTAATTTACTAGTCTTTCAATGGGAATAATGAGATTTAAAAAAAACACAGGAAAGCTAAATAGTAATTAAATGGCATCTACTGAGCTTGCGCAATTACTGCAAGTGCCATTGATAACTTATTTAGTATTAAAGATGCTGGTGGTCTGTTACTGTGTATGTGTTAACATCTGTTGGTAACCTCTCTAAATATGCATCCTGCCACACGAGTGGGTTTTCTTTCCCCAAAATAGTTCAACATGCACTTTCTTTCATTTGCAAATTACAAATATGATGTCCATCCACTTCAATGCAAACAAACCATCCAGTTTAGTTTTCTATTTCCTGCACGTTCAGAGGTCTCTTTGGATTGGATGCTTCTGAGAATCAGTACATCAGCAAGACTGTAGTGGCCCAAACAATAAAACATATTGTTGTCAACAGAGCTACCAGAATGCACACAAACAATGCTTTGCCCTCACAAGGGTCCAGCTGAGAATGGACAACATTTGAGCAGTATTATCTCAGACTGATTGAAAGAACTGACCCCCATACAAGTGGCAAGTCAGGATACAGAATATATGCTTTGTAATTGAGTTGGGAAGTTAACAGTATCATTGTCTGACAGCATTTTTATAATTGCTTTGACTCTATTGAAAATTCCACCCAGGGAAAATAGATGGTGACCTATGTGCATTTCATAAGAAGGTTCTATGTAAGGAATGTTCTATATAACCTTATTGTTAGTTTTCACCCTTCCACGTTTCACTGTACACTTAAAACAAACTATTGTTATAGGATGGATTGGGTGGGGAGATAATTGCTATTTACAATCATGTATTCACAATGCAAGGAGATTACAGGAGCTCTCAAGAGTTTGTAGATCCTAACGATAATATTTAGCCATGAATTTTATGAAGCAGAAGCTACTTTGTAAAACAAATTTTAAATAGTTGGCAGTTTTTGTCTAATTACAAAAATGATTCAGGCCTACAGGAAAAGTTTTCCAAAAATGAATGCTTTTGCTCATGCATCCATCTGTGGATCATTTATTACGTTGAAGGAAAAACATACTTATTTTCATAAATTGTTCTGTAAAATTGCTTTAAAAGTAGGCAACTTTTCACTAATGATAAAGAAAGCTCAACCACAACAATAAAAGGGAAAATTTCTTCTACAGCACTGCTCTGGTCAGATTTTATTTGTGTCCGACTAATTTTTAATGATAAATTATAAAACAACAATAAAGTTTGCCTGGAAAAATACAATGCAATACTGCAAAGTAATGTTTCAGTTCTGAGGCCAAGCTCAGCTATGAAGAATATCACAGCTGTACCTTCCCATTAACAGGTTCACTCAGTCTTCTTACTAACACATGGTACAATGACAAAAGTGCTAAATTACAGCTGTTATTACATCAGATGAAGAGCATTCTCTTCATTAAACTGATCTAAGTTTAAAAATAGTGGTAAAAGAACTATTGGGTTCCAAACGATAAAGACATTTAACTAATTAATAGAAAGAACTTATGCACAAAGCTCCTAGCATATTCTGGCAGAATAATGGAAAATTCTACATCCCTGGCTCATGGTTTATTCAATGTTAAACAGCTGATTAAATAGCATGAGTTGTGTCTGCACATTTACTGATATGTGGCGTCTCAGGTAGGAATGCGGAGGCAGAAAATCCAAGTCACCAATATCTAATGTGGGAGCACTGCTACACAAGAATAAACAAGAACATCACTGATCCTGCCTTGGGCCTACCATCCGAGTACTGTTTCGGAACTAATTTGCAGATCATATAAAATGCCAATGACTTTGGCTTGATCTTAAGAAAAATTGATGTTAATTCATATTGTTTTGTTGGAAATCTGACAGAACCAGAGAATGCTCTTTTGTTTACCACAGAAGCATGCAAAAGGAAACATCTGGGTTCTAAACAGTGCACATATTGTACAAAACATTTTTGGAGCAAAGTTCTTTTGCATCTCAAATGTTGTAATAAATTAGTAAAATGCAAAATGGCAAAAATGAACACTATCAACTAAACCGTGACCCATGTACAAACTACATGGATGAAAATCTATTAATATCTGCAGGAGATTACGCTGTGATATCTCACATGTCTTTTATTTAATGAAGGCTTCCCTATTCTTACTAAGTTTCAAAATGAGAGTCAGGAGACAGCTGGTCTGCTCATAATAAGGATGTTTCTAGAATTCATTTAAACAATTACTTTGACAGTTGGAATAGCTTGATAAAAATATTAATACATGTTGCTTAACATCCAGGGTTGTAAAGCTTAGCTTACTAAAAATAAATATAGCATTACTGCTTTGTCTCATAACATTATAAATAATGTTTATTAAATTCTAAAATACAGGAAGTCCCCGGATTACAAACGAGTTCTGTTTTTGAGTCTGTTTGTAAGTTGAATTTGTATGTAAATTGGAACAGTTACGTACAGTTCACATCTAGCATCAATTAGTCCTAAATCACTACAAGCTTCAGTTATTTATTGCTATATATTAAGATTCAAATGGAATTTTGATTCCAGTTTCATTATAATTCCACACATAATGTGAAGCAATCTAAAATACAGCATAACTTGTCATTGCCGGGACATGTGAAGACTGTCATCAGTCTTATGTGCGTTTGGTGTCATTCATTACAGTACAGTACTGTGGAGGTACAGTTACCATATCGAGTGAATTTTGTGTATTTTCCGACTGACGGATAAAATCAACTTAAGGATGTTTGTAGAAACGGACCTCGGTCATTACCCGGGGACGACCTGTCGGGGGAGAGCGAGTGCTGGATAGATAGATAGATAGAGAGGGAGATAGAGACAGAGATAGACAGAGAGAGAGATATAGATAGAGAGATAGATATGGTGGGTGGGGGCAGCGGGAGAGGGGGCTGGTGACCATTCATGGCGTCCCTCATCATTCAGAACTCCTCGAACATCCCTGCCCCAAAATAGCGGTATAGACTGTAACACATGAAATCCACGATCCAGCCGTTCGCCACCTCCATCACCTGGAAAAAGTCAACACTGACAGGCAAACCGTTCTGTGCCCAATTCTGCGCCTTCTTCCCGCCATTCATAAGTACGGGTGTTCGTAAGTCGGGCGTTCGTAACCCAGGGACTTCCTGTACTGGATATACAGCAGATCTGATAGCATTTATAGGAACCAAGACACTTCTGATCAATGGCTTTTCATTAGATGAACATAATAATATTTTTCTGGAAGTGGACATCACTGCCATGGCCAGTATTTTTTATCCATCCTAACTGGCCCTAAACAGAGGCCATTTTAGAGGACACAAGAGTCAACCACATTGCTGTGGGTTTGAGTCTATAGAGACCAAAAAGGGTAGGAATGGTAGATATCCTCTCCTGAAGTACTGTCGTGAACCAGATGAGTTTTTCTGACAATCCGTTAGCTTTGTGGTCAACATTACCATGACCAGTTGTTTCTTTTAAAATTCCAGATTAGTAACTGAATTAAATCCCTTGCTGTATGTGGACTTGGGTCTCAGGATTGGTAGGTTAGGACCTCTGGACTACATGTCCAGTAATTTAACCACAGCACCACCATTGTACCCAACCGAACTAACTTCATAGATGACAAGGGGGATGTAAAGTCATTGATGTGTACTTTCAATTGTTTTTCTCTCCACAGATAGTACTAGATCTGCTAAGTGTTTCTGGCCTTTTCTGTTTTCATTTCGGATTCCCAGACTCCTCAGTGGTTTATTGTTTGTCTACTTCATATAATAATGTCATGAAACCATCCATAAAAGTGTAATTCTATCTGCTTTTGCCTTGACTGAGTAAAATGCATTAATCAGAGCAAATAGGCAACATCTTACCATAAAAGATCATAAGAAAGAAATGCCTTTATTTATTCAAAAACATTAGTGTTTTCACTGTTCCACCCTCAAAACTGTAAGAAATATATATACTGAAAAAGGGTTTGTTAATCTCTTGTAAATTTGATTAATTCTGTTCAAGTATTGTCATAAATGTTATCTTGTGGATTTTTTTATATTAAGCTAAGGTGAAGATATCTTTGTTAGTCACTTGTACATCGAAACACAAAGTGAAATACATCTTTGCACAGAGTGTTCTGGGGGCAGCCCGCAAGTATCATCATGCTTCCGGTGCCAACATAGCATGCCCACAACTTCCTAACCCGTACGTCTTTGGAATGTGGGAGGAAACCGGAGCACCCGGAGGAAATCCATGCAGACATGGGGAGAACATACAAACTCCTTACAGACAGCGGCCGGAATTGAACCCAGGTCACTGGCGCTATAAAGCATTACGCTAACTGCTACTCTACCATGCCTATCATGATCATTATCTAATCTGTAAATTAATCTGAAAATCCTACAGTGAAACAAGATATTGGTTAGAGATCAGACTAGTCTCTTCTTACTACTACTTAAGACACAAGTTAGCTTTTGTGTCATATTAAAACCCCAAGCTCTTTACATGCTTAATCTGTTTTTAAGTTTCCCTTTAGAAGATGAAGACAATGGCAAATTATCATTTCCAAGATGTAGGCAAACATTCATTGTTTTCTTATTTTTAGAAAGTTCATGTGACTGGTTCAGGTTAGCTTTCCTCTCCTTGGTTAAGCATCTCAATCTCCATTAACTAACCAACTTTAGTCACACCATTGAAATGAAAAAAACTAACCTATAAATCCCCTATTCTACTTCACAATATGGTTTACTAAACGGACATCCTCTGCCTTTATCATAAACTTTTGAATTGCCGTAAAGCTTACCTAAAAGTTCAGCATGTCAAGCTTAGCAAGACTATCCAACAATCCCCCACTTGCACCACCAGTGCTCCCCAAGCTTCAGCCCTTAGTCCAGCAAGCAGAGTATTAGTGGAGTTTAAATTGGTGTTATGGTGACAAGCACACAATACTACTTGCCACATTACCATTCAGCTTCAGCAATTCTCCTGAGAGTTAAAAAGAATTCTGAACAGTTTGCATGGCAGCAAAAATAAAAACAAGGAGGGAAAGAAAAAACTGGGAGGAATAGGAGTAGATCAAACAGAACAAAACAAAAGCCCTCCAGGGCAGAAAGTAGTTACATTGGAAGTTTAGCTCTGAAGGGCTCAGCACATGTTCACAAATAGATGTTTCTATAGTCAAGGATATCAAATGTCACAGGAATTTTAATTCTCACATGAAGTTTCAGGAACTATAGACTCTTCCCACTAATTTTTTATAGGCATTAGAAATACACATGTTTCTTTGGATTTTGTATTTGGGGCACTCAAAAGGTCACTATTACTGAACTTTATCTAACAACATCCTATTTTTGTTCCCCTTTTGTTTTAATTAGTTGGTCCCATTTCTTTCCCAACCAATTACCTAATTATCAATTCTCTAAAGCAAACAAACAAGTTTTCTTAAAATAAAACCAAAAATGGAAATATGCCAGGAAGATATTTAAGCTCTGCAACATTTTAAAAGTCTTAACCATCATGGGGAGAAGTTAAACTTACACGAAAGTTGAAAAATAAACAGCTTGTTCGATACCATTTATTTATGTTAACAATTTTACTTAATTGTTGTGAAAAGTAACTGTAATGTATACTTACAACAGTTTGACTATACTGGATCTTGCTTATTGGTTGGAATTACTCTCTGTGGACATTTAAATACTCAGCATTTTTATTTGAAGAAAATCACAGAGCACACAAATTAAGCAAGTCTTTCAGGAAACTGTCAGCTCTAACAGTGGGGACTTTCAGCTAAAAGCATGCCAAGGAGAGATTTCATATTCCAAGGAAAACAAAACTTCCTTAAACCTATGATCCACAATGATAAAAAACAGATTTCTATTTAAAAACACCATTGTTTTCTTTTGAGTAGGGTCCCAATGATAAAGCATATTATCATTGGATTACCGATCTGTTAAAAATGGCAATGTAATAAATCTTGATACACCTCAATGTTTGTTAACAATAGAACAATTTTTCCAAATTGTTCCAACTGTTTACTCCAAATTATTATATAATTACTAATAAGTTGTGAAATTCATCCTACTGTGGTTTTATTGGTACTACCTGATCAACCCACAGTGGCTCCTCACATGTTTTGATGGGATAAATCTTCAGGGAGAAAAAGCAAACAATTTCTGAAAACAGCTATCTTTGTATTGTCCAGTATTTTACACATCAAACAAAGGTGTTATGACAAACAGAAAACATTAAGATTCACCACTGCGTTAGGTTGTGAAATTCTGTCACTGAATACAATTGGTAAAAGCAGCTTCACATGCAGAAATTCTAACCTAGAAATTTGTTTAAATCAATTTTCAAGTTCTAATTTATCACAAACATCACAAACCATCTATTAGTTTCTACAACAAAAGCTAAATGCTGGAAATATGTTTACAGTATGGGTTATTGCTGCTTTCACTTTAAGAATAAAGTTAACTTGCAGATTAAGCATAAGCCTACAAAAAATCTGCAAAATTTGCAGGTTTTTCTTCCGCATTCTGAATTAAACAGGTTTAATTAGTGATACAAGAATATAACAATGTTTAAAAAGGCCATTTAAAAAAAAATCAATTGATTGATTGAATTGCAAGTTGCTAACATTTTCAAAGCAAAGAAAGAATATGTGCAACTGTGAACTTAAAAGATCCATAACATCATAGAATCTTGAATTCACTAGTATGGCTTAAGTAAAAATCAGTGTTGTATCAATTATTCTGGCCTTTCTTCACAATCTCATGAAGGATTACTTTGACGAATTTATGCTGACTATGAACAACCAAAGTATTGTCAATATAGGTAATTGCATCACGTTGAGTCTACCACTGGAAAAAGATACTGCCTTAATTACACACTAAATTTCACCTCTACTGCCCAATATCTATACAGCATGTGAAAAAAGTTCTACCTGTTATCTGAACTGACACTATGTCACCACCAACATATGGATTTCTCCAATCTCAATGCAAGGGAATAAAGTACAGAATTTGAAAAAAAAATGCTGTAACTTTACAAGATTATGTTGAGCTCACACCTGGTGCACTGGGTACAGTTTTGGTCTCAGGCAGTGCTGAGAAAGGTTACTGGATTGATTTTTGGTATGAAGCATTTATCTTCCATGAAAAGATAAAATAGATTGGGCCTACACTTCCTGTAGGTCAAAAAAAAAGAAGGTGGTCTTGGCAGAATAGATACTGAGAGAATGCTTCCTCTTGTGGGGCAATCAGAAATGAGGGTGCTGAATAAGGAGTTATCCTTTTAAGACAGAAGTGAGGAAGAATTTCTTCTCCCTTTGGTATTTTCTGCCCCAGAAAACTATTGTGGTTGCCTTATTGAATGTGTTCAAGGCTGTGTCAGGTGGGTACTCAGACTTTAGAGAAATATAGGAATATACAGGAAGACGGAAAATGAGATGCTGTTCCTCCAGTTTGAGCTTGGAATTCTCCTGGAGGAGGCCGAGGACTGACATATCAGTGATAGTGTTGGATTTTCTGTCTTGGAAACTTGCAGCCTACTGGCATGAACATTGAATTCTCCCACTTTAAGTAATCCCCACCCCACTTCCCCACAATGCCCCCCCCCAACCATGCTTCTTCTCTTCTTCCTTCTCCTAGCCTATCTCTTTTTTTCCTACTTTGTTTTCCTTTCTCTCCTTACCTTTGAGCCATCCCCCAGTGGATCTGCTCTCCCCTCCTCTCCTACACCTGCCTATCACCATCTCTTACTTGCATCTACCTATCACCACCTTGTGCCCACCCCGCCTCCCCTCTTTTGTCCACCTATCACTGCTTTGCTTTTCCCTCCTTTATATTGGGCTTCCCTTTTCCTAACTTCAGTCCTGAAGAAGAGTCCTGACCCAAAATGTTGACCGCCTACTGTTTTCCACAGATGCTGCCTGGCCTGCTGAGTTCCTCCAGTATCATTGTGTTTTTCATCTATATTCCAGCATCTACAGTCCTTTGTTTCTCTAATACTGGATAGTATTTGTTCTTTTATTCCTTGTGTTTATAGGAATTTGGTGTAGTGCACCCAATTAAGTGTTGGGGATGGGGCTGGTGCTGGGCTGTGAGGAAAACAGTGGTGTCCAGTGACAGCAGGTGGAGCACCCAAAATTGACTGGTAGAGTGCCAACTTAACTAGCCACAAGCTTCCCAAAAAGCAAATTCTTACCAGTTCTATGTTATGAGCACAAGAATAGAACCATATCCCCCAGTGAATGGTCAATGGAAAGACTGAAGCAAGATAAGAAATTTCACATTGTCCCAGATTGTTATGGATATTACTTTCAATGGCTATCCCATTAACATTCCAATCTTTCCTTGTCTCAGCAGCTCCAGCATTGCTCTTGTTAAAACAACAAAGAGGCGGCTGTATTCTAAACTCCAGAGCATGATTTCATTTCATAAACATTTTATAGCTTTGTAAAATAAAATCCCCTCTAAATGAAATAGTTTATGATGTCTAATTCAGATAGGCTATTTAGAACATTGCACTTCTTTAATTTAACAAATATGAAGCTAAAACCGCATGGTAAGTTTCAAATGCTCTGCTGAAACCCAATCAAAGCTCTATATTTTGAACTTCATATTGTTCAACATATTCAAATTCTGCTGCCAAGTCATATTGTGTCTTTAAAGTAATTTTCACTTTGATGCATGTAAAGGCATGACCATAACGTTCAGATTATGAACACAAGGCATTGTTGGACTGTCCGCACAGTAACAATAAGTGAAGGGTCTCAGCAAGGAGTTACTAAGTGACTTGTGGTCAAGAGATTTAATGTTAGGGCAGCAGGTCAAATGTAAAAGGTACACTGCATGTCACTAGCATCAAGTTATACATTTCAATTTTAATTCGCCATGAAAAAAGTGTCAATAAATCAAAGGTTACTGATATAGTCATCCATCAGAATATGCAGTAGATGCTTCAACTACACACCTCTGTGTTATAATTCCTTAATTTAGATCAAATATTTGACAACAGCAGCTGTTGTTTTACATTTTGCCATTTTCCTATATAATATCTGTAAACACTCCAGCTTTATTCTCACACAGAGTATTGGAAGAAACTATTTGGAGACTCTTACGATCTAAAACGTCTTTTACATTTAACTTCAAATAGCCATAGTGATCTGGAAACAAAGCTGTCAATGTTTATGCTGTTATTGCATTATTAACTCTTACGTTTTCAGATAATAGTTATCTGTTCTCAACAGACTACATTTTTATTATGCACGTTTGAGGCTTTTTAAAATTTCAACAGACTGCATAGCAACATTTTGACCATTTATTATGCTAAAAATGCATAAATACGTTTCTTCATTCCAGTCTTAAAGCTTGGATAAATAATATTGTTCCTTTCATTTATTGTTGCTTTCATCGGTTCAGTTTATTTGCAAATCTATAAAAAAAAATGTCTGCCTATTCAGTTAGGAGTTGAAGCATTATGATGCCTGTGTTTCCTCTGTTCAGTAGCCTTTGTTGAACTAGCTGAACTTTTTTGGAGTGCCTACAAGAGAGCTTCAGATTGTCTCATTACCTTGTTGTCACTTTGATCAAGGGATGAGCTGTCAACTATGCATTCATATGCCTATTTTAAATCTCTGCTGTCAGCCAGATGGTAGACTTCTGACCTCTTCAGTCAGAAGGTTGTGATATAGTCCCACTCCAGAGTCCTGAGCACAAAAACCTAAATTGATGTTCCAGTGCAGTACTGAGGGAGACCAATGAAGTTATTTGTGTCATTGTTTGAACAAGACATTAAAACTGAGACCCTATTTGTCCTCCCAGATGACATAAAAGATGGCTATTTTGAAGGTGACCTGAGGAATTAGCCCTGGTGTCGATCCAATATATATCTTTCAATCATCATTACAAAAACAAATTATCCGGCCATTATTATATTTCTGTGAGCTTGCTATCTGGCATTGTGTGCTACATTTCGTACAGCACAAAATGATGAAATTTCAAAAGGTAGTTCATTGGCTCTGAAGCACTTTGGAATGACCTGAGGCCATGAAAAGTGCTACATAGATCTCACACCAGTTTTTATAACATCATAATGTCCAACACCATATGCCTTAGTTCACTTGCTGCCTAAACCAACACCCATGCCATTGTAGAGACACAAGAGATTCTGCAGTTGCCCATTCCAACAAAAACTTAATTCTATCCAAAACACCTGGTACACACTGACTATTGGTGCTTGCTTGAATGATACCTTGATAGACAAGTGTCCTCTTCCAGGCTAATGTCCCCAGGATTGAGGCCGCAGTTACAGTCAGGCCAGGTCATTCTCAACCCCTACAAAACGGTCCATTCCGAGCTCTGTCATACAAGGAGATTACCAAGTGGGCAGATGAAAAGATTCAAGCTTAGATCAAAGAACTAATTAAACTAGAAATTAAACACCTAACTAAACTAATATCTTCTGCCTACACAATGTCCATAATCCCTCCATTTTCTGCACATTCATGTGTCCATCCAAGAGCCTTTTAAATGCCTCTATCATATTTGCCTCCACCACCACCCCTGGCAATGCATTCCAGGCACCCACCACTCTGTGTAAAAAACTTGCCCCTTACATCTCCTTTGAACTTACCCCCTCTCACCTTAAATGCATGCCCTCTAGTATTAGACATTTCCACCCTGGGAGAAAGATACTGGCTGTCTACTCTATCTGTGCCTCTCATAATCTTATGAGCTTCTATCAGGTCTTCCCTCAGCTTCTGCCACTCCAGAGAAAACCACCCTAGTTTGTCCAACCTCTCCTTATAGCACATGGCCTCTAATCCAGGCAGAATCCTGGTAAACCTCTTCTGCACCCTGTCCATAGCCTCCACATCCTTCCTATAATGGGGTGACCAGAACTGAATGCAATAGTCCAGATGCCGCCAAACCAGAGTTTTCTAAAGCTGCCACATAACTTCCTGACTCTTGAACTCAGTCCCTTGACTGATAGAGGCAACCATGCTATACGCCACAAATCCCTTTCTCCGCCTTACTCCTGTAACCTTGCCTTACCTCTCTCTGATTTATCTCATCTTCCTCCAATTCTGGCATCATGCACATTCCAGATTTTGACATCCCAACAACTGGCAGTCATATTTTCTGGTGGCAAGGGCCCAATTTCTGGAATTCTCTCAGAAATCCTCTTGCCTTCATTACCTCTTTTGATCAAAGAAGTTATCTGTCCCAATATTTTCTTCGGTGGCTCCATGTCATTCTATGCTATATTAAACAACCCATTTTGTAGTCATTGGTTAAGGAGGTTGTGTAAGGATTACAGTGGGAGCAAGCTCAACTGGAAAGTTGTACGGAGGGGTGGAGATGGGAATTTAATCCAGACAAATTTCAGGTAATGCACTTTAGGAAGTCAAATTTTGGTAGGACATGTAGAGTAAATGGCAGAGACCTTAAGAGCTTTGATATACAGAGAAATCTTGGGATACAAGTCCATAGCTCCCTGAAAGTGGCGATGTAGGTGGATAAGGTAGTGAAAAGGTATTTGGTATGCTTGCCTTCACAGGCTGAGGCATTCAGAATAAGAGTTGGAACATCATGATGCAAATGTATAAAACATTAGTTAGACTGCATTTAGAGTATTGCGTACAGTTCTGGTCATCACACTGTAGAGACGAAATGGTAGCAATAGAAAGAGTGCAGCAAAGATTCACCAGGATGTTGCTGGAATGGAAGAATGTAATTAATAGGACAGATTGGATAGGTTGGGTTTATTCTCAATGGAAACATAGGAGGCAGAGGGATGACCTTATGAAGGTTTATAAAATTATGAGGGGCATAATCTTTTTCCCAGGGCAAGGGAGTTTCAACTAGAAGGCACAGTTTTTAAGGTATGAGGAGAGAAATTTGAAGGGGATCTGAGGGGTAGGTTTTTCAGATAGATGGTAGTGAATTACAGGTCCTCCTCATTTTATGAACGGCCGACTATGTGCAGCCCATACATACTGTAAGAATGAGTGTTTAGGAGAACCAGTGGAATGGAATTTGCTGGCTGCTGTAGGCATCTTCTGTTATGTGGAACTTGGTTTGCGGCCACATTTCTGACTTGCAAGCTGTTCGGGTTATGAGCAGTTCGCAGGAACGGAAACCCTGCTGTAACTTGGGGAGGACCTACATTTGGAACAAGCTGCCAGAGAAGAGTGTGGAGGCAGATACAATTACAGCACTTAAATGGCATTTGGATTGCTACTTGGAGAGGAAAGGTGCAGAGGGATACTGGCCTAATGCAGGCAAATGAGATTACCATAGATAAGCATTATGGTCAGCATTGAGAAGGTGGTCTGAAAGGGCTAATTTCTGTTCTGTATGTCTCTATGATTCTATGAAATGAACCTAGGTTTCTGGTGGAAATGCACACTGCTGCATGATAACAGGATTGTGATGACTCCTGCGCTCAAGCAGGTATAGATAGTTGTCATCAATGCTCATCCATGAACTTCAGTGACTTTGTTGGTATGCTACAGGAAGGCTGTGGATTCTAAGAGGATTCAACACCTACAGAAGAGAGAGGGTCCGGGCCAGAGCAAAGTAAGATCAAAAAACTGAAAGAAAACAATTGTCCCACAAGCAGCACTAGTAACAATAACTAGCTTTAGAGGATTTTTATCTCCTAAATTATTCTCTTGTTGCTACCATTCTATTTCACTTCAAAACAGGGATTGTGTTCATTCAAAGCAAATACTGAAAGATTTCTGGACCTTAATGACATCAATGGATATGGGGATAGTGTGGGAAAATAACACAGAGGTGGAAGATTAGCTATGATCTTGATGAATGGCAGAGAATACTCAAAGGGCTGTTAGGCCTACTCTTGCTCCTAGTTCTTAAGTCCTTATATTTGTTACTTGTTAGTCCTCCGATGACATTGAATTTATAGCACAGTGACAAGTCATTCACCCCAACTGGTCTAAGCCAGTAAACATGTGGCTTTTGAGCTACCTCACATCCAACTTTATATAACCAAAACAACATATCCACTTTTTCCTTTCTCCCTTATAAACTCATCTTGACTAATCTTGATTTTCTCTTAATCCATCTATAGGCACCAATCTTTCTAGGGCACATCAACGGAGTGATGTTATTGATACACCAGCAGCAGACTTCTGCTGACTTCTTTCACTGAGCTGCATTGTGACTATCTTAGAATTATAACCCTTAGCTTGAGACTTCCTCACAAGTGGAAACTTCAGGAGGAAATTTGTCTTCTTTACCCAGCACTAAACAATTCATGGAAGCCTATATCAGAGATGGGTGGGGTGATGATGAAGGTTACAAGGGGTTAGCATTAGTAGCCAAAGGAAAATTTCTATGCCATCTTCTTATTATCCCTACTTATTAAAGGGCTTCATAATTTTACAGACACTATTACGCAACCCCTATGATAAATGTAAGTGTTATATCATTTGGACAGTTAATTTTTTTGTGGGCGTTCTGGTATTAGTGCTATTCCTAAAGATTTAGGCTTGTTTTTCTGTTGAGTTTTCAGTGCTGCAACTAAATTTTTGAACAAATTTTTTAAGGCAGCGTATTTACTTTTATTCTCTTGAAATTAAATGTATCCAAGGATTTAATCCAATGAAGGGTGGCTGAGAATCTGTTGCCAGACATTATAAAACCTGAACAAAAGATGAGGAAAAATATAAAAATTCTTCAAAAATATATTTTTAATAATAAACATTAATTTTTATTTTATATATTATGCACATTTTATAAACTTCATGGCTATTTTCACCATTTAGAAAGGGTGTCGAAGCTATGGAAAGTATGCAGATGAGATTTACTAATATGAGCTAAGAGGTTCTTGGTATAAGTGACCAGAAAAACTGTGGCACTTTCCATTAGAACAAAGAAGTTGCCAAGGTTCTTCTAGAAATGTTCAAAACAATAAAAGGTTCAGTTAAGGCAAACCGCATCAGAATTTCCACAGGTCATTGGGTAGATAAGTAACAGGAGGGTAGTAACCAACTATTGAAGGTAAGATGTGGGTGCTTTTGGTTTCTCCACCAGCCATCTTTAGATAGGGAATAAGGCAGCACCACTAAAATCGTAACAAAATACTGTCTTTTTGTTGCAGGAGTTACTTCCATTGTTATTTTCTTATTGAAATAGGCAGCTGGCATTCTAAATAAATAAAACCAGAGGCCTCATGAGAAGCCCTACAAGATAGATTGGGCACAAATGTTATTTCAACACTGTAGCCCAGAGTTTTAAAGTCTTCTTACTGCCCTGCTGCTGATTGGAAAGCAGCCATATAAATGTCCTCTTAATTGATCAGCTGGGGCCACAGTGAAATCTTTAAAGTAATGGTTTGGAGAGGATCTTTTCTTGGCAACATGATTTCTCTGACTAGCCTGGCAATCTACTTTTGTCATTCAGTTCCACTCTGCAAATGGACCACTGCATTGTTCATTACTCTCATCATTTCCATCCTATTGAGGCCAACCATGAAACAGGTTCCAATTGTACTGAGCTCTGCTCACAACCTGTCAAATGTAGTGCAGGTTAATAGTGCATGTCCATTGTGTCTACCGTCCCCAATTACCAGCTCCATGGAAGAGCTATTTAAATTACTCAATAATGGACTGTTGATTATTAGTATCTGAAATAGTGTAGGAAGTGTTGGAAAATGTAAATGAGTAGTGGGTATGTGGGGGATCGACCTTTCTAAGAGCTGGTGTAACCATGTCAAAATAATCTGTATCTCTGTGTCAAAATATTCCATGAAATGTTTGGACTATATGGATTTCCACTTTTTAAATGAAAAATTAAAATATAACCAACATGTGGAAGACTAGAAAATAAAGGTGATCACTTCCTAAAAAGAGTTAAATTCAAAATTTAAGCCGCCCTCACACGCATTGTGGTACATTCAGTTAAACCATTTGCTTTATGATTCAAAACATATTTAGAGGTACACAAAAAAAAACTGGGTCAATGCAACAGGAAGACAACCGTCCTGAACCCCCTGCTGCTCCTCCAAGTGTACCAGAAGCTCCTATCGAGCACATGTCGACTGTATCATCCCCTTAAATAGAAACAACATTAGACATCCTCCAGGGCTCGCCCTCCCTCGCCATACCACTGTTTGTTTAACTCCAAGGAACAGCCTTAATGACAGAATATACAGTTTGACCATAAGACATAGGAGCAGAATTAGGCCATTTGGCCCATCGAGTCTGCCCTGCCATTCGATCATGGCTGATTTATTTTTTCCTCTCGACCCCATTCTCCTGCTTTCCTTTGACGCCCTTACTAATCAAGAACCTATCAACCGCTGCTTTAAATATACCCAATGACTTGGCCTCCACAGCCAGTTGTGGCAATGAATTCCACAGATTCACCACCCTCTGGCTAAAGAAATTTCTCCTCATCTCTGTTCTAAAGGGACGTCCTTCTATTCCGAGGCTGTGCCCTCTGGTCCCAGACTCTCCCCCTACTGGAAACATCCTGATGCTTTGTTTGATGCCCTAAGAAACTGTAATTCTTAAATTAAAAGGCATGCCATGCTAATTTTTCCAAACACTGGGAACAAAAACTCTTATGGAATGGTTGACATACCACGGCTCACACAATACTGGATGCAATATGAACGTGATAGTTTCTAATAACACTGTTTCCTACAAATGAGCGGCAGTGGTTTTCTCCATTGATATTCTGCCAAACACGTTTAGGTTGCGAAAAGAAACCTCATGCCATTCTTGCGCGGGGAACATTGCTAATGGAAGTGTTGGTCGTCAGGAGCAACTGTCATATTGTCCCTTCACCTGTTGGGAACGTTAACGCTCAAGGCAATGAAACGCCCTCTAACTGAAATCCACACTCCCCTTCGACAGCTGAAGAGCGGAAACCCCCATGCAGCAGTTGGTTGTAACTAAAGATAGTAGACCTTTAACGGTCACACGGAGCTTAGTCCACAGGCAACGCTAGATCTATTTTTTCTTGAAGGCATTTGACAGCTCTGGGAACTGGTTTCTCGCATCCTATTTCTTCCTCCGGTCACCGCTTTTTATATAAAAACCGCCCTAGTAAACCCACATACCTTTATATTTATAACTGGTTCAGTCAGGAAAAGTCTTCTGGATCTATTTATAATTGCTTGCAGTGACATAAGATCAGAGGTGACTGTCCGAAAAAGATGTGAGTATCTAGTCTGCACTCAGTTGATGTATTAAGTTCACTGTTTATAAATGTATGCATTACCACATTCAGGACTTAAATTGTGGACTTAAAACTACAAAGGCACATTTGACAGCCCCGGGTTATTATACCCATTAATCGCCATTCTTTTTGTTATAATCGACCATTCGACCGAACGCAATTGAATTTCGCACCCAGCACCCAAAAGAGAGCAACTGGTTCGCAGATCGGAGCTGAACTGCCCCGTGGAGACTGCAGTAAGAACCCGTGTAAACCGGTTCAGGACCCCAAGGGGTTGGGTGGTGGGGGGGGGGGGGGGCGGGAGGAGGGTTGGGGTTTGGAGTAAGACCCCAGGCAGCGGAGTTTCAACCAACACTGGGAGCTAACGCAGCCCAGAGAGCGCATCGAAATCAGGACTCGCTTTTGAAAATCATCTCCCCTACCCATCCGCTCCAAGCCTCGTCAGTGAAAAACCCTGTCCGCCAGCCTCGGCTCTGTAAACTGTGACCCACTCACAGTTAGGCGAAACCTGCACAACCCGCTGAAATAACAAGGCTGAATCCGGGGCAAAACAAAAATCCAAATGCACTTTATTGACTAGGGAGACCTAATTTAGATCGGAAGCCATGTAGCCGTTCGCAGTTTGCTTTCGGGAGACTGTTAAAAATCCGTAGTGCATAGGAGAGAGCGGAGAAGAAGGCGGAAGAGAGAGGCGGAGAGGGAGAGAGAGAGAGAGAGAGAGAGAGAAGGAGCTTCCTACCTGCATGTGTTTTCTGAGCACTGTTTCCCATCACTTCCTTTCATTTAAAGCAAAGCAGAGCGGAGGGCTTTCTGTCTGAATGTGACCGGGCTTGTGATCTCTGCTCTTGCTTCAGAAGGTCCATCCACTCGTGAAAGCGAGTTGGTTTTGGTTTTAGAGGAACAAGACGAGCGGGGAGGTTTGAGACCCAGATGGGAACCTCCAAAGCACCGCCTGCCGTGCACACAAAGGAAATCTGGGCAACTGGAGGCTGGTCGTGTGCGCTGCTCCCCATCTGGGAGCTCCAACCCCGGCTGATCGCTGGAAGCGCGCACAGTGGAAATGGCCACGCTATGAGACACACACAGGCGACGCCTCGCCAACCCACTGCTCCCCGACTTATCAAAAGTCAACTACTTCCGACTGCAATCTATAATGTTCCTGGCAACGGCGCTGCCCATCTCCCGTCACCGGTTCCCACCGCACTGAAACGATCAAACCCGTGCGGTCAATTCCGCAATAACTCCCAATCCTACAAGCGCATCGCTTCGAGAGTACAACCACCGTGCAAACCCGCTGATCATCTCCAGCCGCAGAACCAACATCGTGATTGTTTTCTACCAAAGGGACTCCCTGCCCTACAAACACACACATGCAATCGCTCGGTAATCAGAGAGCTGATTCTTAATTTGTGGCCGGTTTAGTGTAAAGACCACATTATTCCTTAGGAATGATTCATACAACCTATTCTACCGAGTAAGCCTCTGGGATACATTCAGCAAGGGTTAGAGAACCTGTAATGAAAACAAAAGACGCTGGAAAAGCTTAGCAGGTCAAGCAGCATCTGTGGAAAGAGATCAATGTCAACCTTTCAGGTCAGAGACCCTTCATCGGAACGGGGAGAGTGAGAAAACAAGTTAGTTTTAAGTTGCGTGTGTTGGGGGTGGGAGTGGTGAGGTGGGCGGTGGAGATGGATAGGACAAGGGAATATCTCTGGTAGAGCGAGGCCATGGTTTCCCCTGGTCAGCAATTTGTGGGAGACATGATGGGAAACAGAAACCACTCAGTGTGAACATGGCAAAAGATACAGATGGAAATCCTGACCTAGCAAGGAGCAGAGTTTTTTTTTAAATTTGGCATTTCTGTGGCAGTGAGCCCAGCAATATGTTTCTATACATACATCTGGCCACAGCACCGATGCTGTGGAACAGAATTGCAAATTAAACCTACTTGAAATATATTAATAAAGTGAACTGAATTCCTACAGTTTTAATGAAATCTTAACACCATTTCTCCACAGATGCTGCCTGACTTGATGCATATTTCCAGCACTTTGTGTTTTTAAAAGATTTATGTGCAGCAAAATGGCCTAGGCTACTTCACAAGACCATGAATAAAGGAATTTGACATTCAGCCACATAAGAATATAAAGCAGTTGACCAAAAGCTTGGTAAAAATGGTAGATTTTGGAGAAGGAAAGATGGAGAAGTTGTTGGGAGTGGGAGAAATTCTAGAATTTAGGATTTTGGCAGCTAAAGGCCCTGTTACAAAAGGTAATTCAAATCAGAAACAAGCTAATGCCCAGAATTAGAGAAGGATGGATCTTGACTGAAAGTCAATAAAATTAAGGTTGACAATTTAAAATTCTAGTTTTGCATAAAACACATCATACTAGATATAAAGGGAATAAATTCTATCATATTGGAATAAAGTCATCCTTAAGCACAGCAACTTAGTCAAGCAGTTTACAAATATTAGAACTTCAAGAAGTCACCATAGCCTCAATGAGAGTAATTCATTAAATGTTTTCTGTTAAGTGGTTTATTCACATCTTGTAATTGTGTAGCTGACCCTGAGCACAGTATACAAATATTTTCATCAAGTAAAACTGACTTGATTAATATATTGTGTGGAAACAGATTCTTTGAATATTTTTAAGGCAGAGTCAAACAGATTCTTGATAAGCAAGTGGTGAAAGGTTACCACTTTATTGTAGAGTTGGGGTAACAATCAAAGTAGTCATGCTATTAATGGCAGGGCGGGCTTCAGGAGCCAAGTGGCTTATTCCTGCTTTAATTCATTTGTAGAAAATGAACCTGTGTGTTGTGTAAAACCTACCACGTTCCACTTAGTGAACAAATTAAACCATGTTATCAATTAAATATCCCCACTGAATAGCAGTGACATTCCAGTTCTCCACACAATATCAAAATTGGTGAAGGGAAAAGGAATAAGGTAACTGTTGACCTAGCAAAATGTACTACGAGTATAAACTTTATCAGGATTATTTGTCACCATGAATTGATATTGGCTAAGAACAAAAATACAAATAAGTTACAATTTCTTAATTAGACAGAAAGAATATTTAAAACAATTTAATTAGCACAGCTATCTCATTTTTTCTTTGGGCTCTTTGTGATACCATGATTACTCTAAAGCTGGAAAGTAAGATTTCATAAGCTTCATTTCAGGGAACTGCTCTTGATTTTGAGTAATGGGCAGTAGTGAGGATTTACTGAGTTGGCAACCTGAGTAATAATGGAATTAAAAACTTGGGGAAATATAAAATGGACAGCTAATGCACTCTTTCCACTTTGACAGTGTAGCAAAATCAAAATATTCCCCCAGCACTTTAAAATTTAATCAAAACCAACATCTTAGCCAGTACTGAAGGATCTTTAACTTTTCGGAGATTGTTCCCTTTGGATGAAGTGTTAAACCCATATCTCCCTTTCTGTATTTCAATGGATGATACTATTTGAATAACAGGGCAGTGTCTGATGAATATGGTTTCTTGAATCAATGTCATGGGAAGCCAATTTCATTGGTTATCACACCATGGCTCTTAATGTGATTGTGCTGTCTACAAAATGACTGCCATAAAATCACAGAGTTGTATAGCATATAAATAGGCCCTTCAGCCCATTGCATCTATGCCAAACATCATGCCTATCTATATTAATCCCAATTGCCTGCATTAATTCAATTTCTGCTCATTTAACTACATGTCCAGATAACTCCTAAATGTTGTTATTGTTCCTGCCTCCACCACCTCCTTTGGCAACTCATTCCAGATACCAACTACTCTTTGTGTGAAAAAAATATCCCTCAGATCCCCTTTAAACCTCCTCCCTCTTACCTTAAACCTTCGCCCTGTAGTTTTAGACGCCCCTATCATGGGAAACAGACACTGGCTCTCTACCCTATCTATGTCTCTCATAATTTTATATACCTCTATCGTGTCACCCCTCAGCTTCCATGTCTGGTTGCACTTGGTGTCATGACAACAACCTTACCCTCAATTTCAGAAAAACAAAAGACCTAGTCAATGACTTCAGGAAGGGGGGGCAGTGCACAAGCTCCTGTTTACATCAATGGTGCTGAGGTCGAGAGGGTTGAGAGCCTCAATTTCCTAGAAGTGAATATCACCAATAGCCTGTCCTGATCCAACCACGTAGACACCACAGCCAAGAAAGCTCACCAGTGCCTCTACTTCCTCAGGAGGCTAAAGAAATTTGGTATGTCCCCTTTGACCCTCACCAATTTTTATCGATGCACCACAGAAAGCATCCAATGCAGATGCCTCATGACTTGTATGGCAACTGTTCTGCCCGTGACCGCAAGAAACTGCAGAGTTGTGGACACAGCACAGCACATCACGGAAACCAGCCTCCCCTCCATGGACTTTGTCTACACATCTCACTGCCTCGGTAAAGCGGCCAACATAATCAAACACCCTCTGACCTTGGATATTGTCTCTTCTCCCCCCCTTCCCATCAGGCAGAAGATACAAAAGCCTGAAAGCATGTTCCACCAGGGTCAAGGACAGCTTCTATCCCGCTTATATAAGACGGTGCCCTAGTACGATAAAATGGACTCTTGACCTCACAATCTACCTTGTTATGACCTTGCACCTTATTGTCTACCTGCACTGCACTTTCTCTGTAACAGTAACACTTTATTCTGAATTCTGTTATTGTTTTCCCTTGTACAACCTCAATGCACTGTTGTAATGAAATGATCTGTATGGACATGATGCAGGACAAGTTTTTCACTGTACCTTGGTACATGTGGCAATAATAAACTAATTTACCAATTTGCCAAATTTACTGTAGTTCATTGTATATGAAGCACTCTGATATATACAAAGAACTATTTGTTTGATGTTCTTTCCAACTGAGTAATTATAAAAAAAAACCTCTATATTTATTGAATTAAATTTTCTGATATAACTAGGTCAACCTACTTTATGCGTTCAGCTTCTGGAACAAACCGTAACAGTACAGTAAGGGAGTTACTTTCATGTAAGAAATCACTTGATCATTATTATATTAATCTAAGATGACTTATGTAATGTCTGAAAATGAATGGCATTTATAAAGATCAAATCCACATTCTTTACTCTTTCTATTCTAGCACCCTCTCCTTTTCCTTTCTCAAGAAATTTACTCCATTTTCCTTACTATTTTTTTCTTTCTAGCCTTTCTATCTTTTCTTTTTCATCTAGTTGGCATATTTGCCATCTTTTAAAATTCCCTCAAAAAACATATTTTGGAAGCAATCTTCAAGAAAGTCCTTGGTATTCATAATCTGAAAGCCAGTTTCAGTGATCAATCTCCTAGCAAATCAAAAAATTAAAATAATCACAAGAGAGGTAGCAGTAGGTCATTGTACCATGGAACTTTAATGGCAGAGAAATATGTGGAGTCTGTCATTCATGTGAAAATGCAGTCATGATAGGGAATTATCTTTCACGTCATTCCTTAATGACAGGGCAGGCATAACCCGGGTTCAAATCCGGCTGCTGTCTGTAAGGAGTTTGTACATTCTCCCTGTGTTTGCGTGGGTTTCCTCCGGGTGCTCCGGTTTCCTCCCACATTCCAAAGATGTACAGGTTAGGAAGTTGTGGGCAATGCTATGTTGGCGCTGGAAGCATGGTGACACTTGCGGGCTACCCCCAGAACACTCTACGCAAAAAGATGTATTTCACTGTGTATTTCGATGTATATGTGACTAATAAAGATATTTTAAATCTAAATCTTAAATCTTAATGGCTGTCCCTATATTCCTCAGGTTCCAGAGCTGAGTGACTTCTGCCTGAGTGAGGTGGTTCAAATGAAGGGGAGCCCAGCAGCTCAAGTTTTAATTTATTATGTGGACCCAGGAGGAGCAGGGGTTTTCCTCCCATCACCACACACAAATACTCGTGTGGTAGCTCCCCCTGACAAGCTGTCAATAACAAATTTCTTCCCTGGATTTTCTCAAGTATTTTGTTTACCCTGAAACATCTGAATTTCACAATCATTCTGAATGAAGTGGAATTTTTTGCTCTGGAGGATTATAAGGAAAATTATTGTTATGGATTCATCAAATGTCATCACTAGGTTGAAAAACATTCCAAGTTGGATTTCCCTCGTATCTCCAGGAGCAGGTTAGGATGGAACATCTATTTGCCCTTCCCACTCCGAATTACCCTGACCAAGTTTCTGTGAATAGGCCTCTTTATTTGGGCATGGCACTCCTCCTTGTGAGATTCTGTATTGAAAGCAAACTGACAGTGCCAAACATGAAAATGAAGATGGGCTGCTAGAGGACATTTACTGGAACAGCAGAGTGGTGAAGGCCCTGAAGATCAGCACATTGTTGAGCCAATGGCTAAAAATCAGTGGAGCTGGAGGGACATCAGTGAACTTCTGTCTGCTACCTCACAGATACATCCTGGCATCACTAAGACCTCCTCTCCACTGTCACTTATGTGGAACAGAGCAATGAATGACTGGCAAGAAAGTCTAGATTGGAGCAAAGGTTCAACAACAGTTCAGCCTGGCTATTTTTTTTCTCTTTTACTGTCTTGTGCCATTTATATGAAAAAGTTTTCAAAATGAGAACTTAGCGGTATGACTAAAAGTAGTCCTGTGAGCTGTAATATCATTCACTCACTCCACCATTGACGCACAGGGGCAGCAGTTTGCAGCAACTCACCAAAACTCCTTACACAGCACCTTCCAAATTCACATCCTCTGTGAGCTAGAAGGACAAGGCCAGCAAAAGCACAGGAACACCACCACCAGGAAGTTGCCCTCCAAGCCACACATCATCCTGACTTGGAAATATATCACCGTTCCTTGACTGTCGCTGGTTCAAGATCCTGGAACTCTCTCCCTAACAACATTTTGGGTAAACCTACACTTCAAGGACTGCAGCAGTTCAAGAAGGTAGCTCACCACCACCTTCTCAAGGACAACCAGCGATGGGCAATTAAATGCTGGCTCAGCCTTTGAAGCCCTCATCCCTTGAATAAATGTAAAACAAATTCTCACTTCCTTGTTTGAAGTTTCATTCTCAAAAGATTTCTGAGGTTGTTGCTAATTTTATAATAATCTTGTGATCTCCTCAGTTCCGCACCATCACAATCCCCCAAATATTGTAAGATTGCCCAGGTTTGAATCATTGCAGGGTTTATGAAAGTTATGAGACAAAGTTTGTGCAAATTTGAAATCCTCTATATTGCTATTCTGAATAAAGGCATTTCTGCTATTGAATAAATAATCAAGTTACAAACTGGTTTGATTTCCTGTTTTTGTACTGAAAAGCTAAAGGTCACAAATAGTTAACATTTGGACTTGCACCAGCAGAATAAAGATGAGTTTCATATATAAAAACAAATTACATAAAATCTTTCTTAGTATTTATTATGGAATCAACAGAACAAACGATCCTGTTAAAAAAACCTGTGATAATATATAACCTGAAGCTTTCATCAGCACATTCAGTCTGTTAATTAAAAACATTTTTGTGTGTGCTTTAATGAAAACTTTTGCAGGAAATCAAGTTGATGTTTTTACAATGGAAAAATTGATGAAACACTTGATTCAAGAGGCTGAATACTACACAATATTTTACATTCAATTATCACAAGAAATGAATTATTCTTGTTGGCAGGAGGAGATGTGCAATTAACCATCTGTTGTACAATACTTTAGTCAGAGGCAGGTGTGGCCTATAATAGTATATGATAAAATATAATAAAAACATTGAGGGAGTCACACTACATGTAACTTTAAATACTAGTTTTTCAAATTACTGTGAATTCTGCAGTGTGGAATTAGGATAGTGCTGTTCAGATATTTTAAACCTTTCGTTTGCTAAAGGATTCATTAGAATTAGTATATTACTGGAAAACATAAAATTTACTTCTTTCAATTTATGCATTAAGTATCTGAGTTTCACATTTTGCAAAATGATATATTTGCTGTTGACCACTGCAATAACCATAGTTCAAAATCTTCACAAGAAGGAAAATCCAGAGGCACAATTGCATTTAAAAAGCAAAAATTATGTTGATGTCATTATCAATGATGAAAATTGGACCCATAATCTATTAAGTAAGGCTCAGGTTGTATGACTGTGGTTGTTTATGCCATTCTATATTAATCATGGGAGCTGACCTACATCTTCTTTACTGGGCTGTATCTGATCTCAGTGTACAGGACAGTGACAGCTAATCTATCATCCAGCTTTGCCACCTCCTCCAATGCATATCAACATATTTTTATCTGTGTTGCTTCATTGTACATGTACCATTCTAAGTTGCTTATTCTTGCAATGGTGTATTCAACATAAAATCCTAACAGTTTTAAAGCAGTGTTAAAAGTAAACTGTTAGTATTGTCAAAACTAATTTAAAAATAAAACTCTAAAGGAAAAGACAAGAGCATTTTTAACTCAGTTAGTGAATATAAATGAAATATAAATGAAATAAACTGCAGATGCTAGAAATCTGAAACAAAAACAGAAAGTGCTAGAAACACTGAGCAGGTCAGGCAGCATCTGTGGAAAGAGTTAATACTTCAGATTGAAGATCCCTTAGCAGAAATGGGAAAGTCTGGAAGGGCCTTTGACCTTAAATGTTAACTTTGTTCTTACTTCCCCCCACAGATGTTGCCTGACAAGCTGCGTGTTTCCAGCATTTTCTGTTGTTGTTATCTATAAATATTAGGATAGTGCTGTTCAGATATTTTAAACCTTTCGTTTGCTAAAGGATTCATTAGAATTAGTATGTTACTGGAAAACATAAAATTTACTGAGCTGAGGGATTGGTGAATTTAATATCAGAAATTGTGGAGTTAAGTTTTTAAAAATGGGCAAGTATATCAACATAGTTACAATTCAAATTGAATGATGGGGAGGAAGGTACAATGAGAGTGTCAGTCCTATGTAGTATATTTGAACGTCTTCAATAGCATGGTAGTTGCAACACATTATCAGGCATGTTCAGTTGGAATGAAGTCGCCACAATATCAAATAAAGAAAGGTGCAGCTTTAAATATTGCAATGTTATGAGAAAGTTATCAGAAATGACAGAGGTTAATGGCAAATACATTTATTAATACTGCTATATCTAGAACTACCATTGATGTAATGAGGATATTAGTATCAGTGAGTAATAAATTTAAGCTAAATTACCTTGTTACTTTTTTATCTATTTTCCAAAAGATGTTAATTATTCATGAATTAGACATTAATTATTAAAAATTATTAATGAAAAGTGCCATCGCAATCAGTCATAAAGGGCAGGCAGTAATTAAAAGACTTATGCTCTGCAAAGACAAAGAAATGTCCACAATTTAGTCAAAAATTCTGAATAAATGCTGATTAGCCATGTTTAAAATGAGTCTAGTAGAGGTCTAAATTATTTTAATACTCATTTATTAACCCAAATTATAGAAAAAACAAAATCTTAAAAGATTTTTCAATCCCATAGATAACACTGGATCAAGTGAAAGGGAGCAATTGCACATAAGAAAAAACTGACACAATGAACTGATTCTGCAACAGAAGCATGCCTTGTCCATTGAGTATTGGGTGTGCTATGCTAATGATAAAGTCATTCAGAAGATGAGACTTTTGGCTTCTTGTTCTGAATTTTCACATGGAGGC
Source organism: Pristis pectinata (assembly GCF_009764475.1). Classification (NCBI taxonomy): domain Eukaryota; kingdom Metazoa; phylum Chordata; class Chondrichthyes; order Rhinopristiformes; family Pristidae; genus Pristis; species Pristis pectinata. The sequence continues at coordinate 38,683,323 of NC_067408.1, read as the reverse complement.
TTCAAGTTTACCTGCCAGCTTCAACTGATATTCAGAATTTCCCTCATGTGCCAGTTTTAACAGTTCTTAAGTCAGCCACAAGATGGAGTGCTTAGCAGAGCAGCTGACATCATTGGATCCACTGTGGAATCACACCCTTGGTCAGCAATTCCTAAGCCACTTAAGATACCAAGACATTAGAAAGAAAGCAAAATCTATCACTGCACAAAGAAGACATTTATAATCTATTCTTAGTTTATTTACTCACATTATTTATTATAAGCAAATTACACTTCCTCTTGACCCACTTCCAAAAAATATAACGAATCATAATAAGCAACTATCAAAGAAGAAAAAATGAAGAATATGAAAGGAAAATTTGGAAACCATGTCCAAGACAGTGATAGAATGGCAGGGGACTCATGATTGGTTCCTTTTCCTCCTTGAGCCTTCTTTTCTTCCTCAACCATATCCAGGAATTTCTTTCATTCACCTTCAGGTTTCAGCCAGCAAATCAGTGAGGTTCATAATTCAACTACATATAGCAGCATTTCTTCACATCTACCTTGGTGTTCTTCATGATAAGTTAGGTAAAGCTCAAGTGTAACCCTTACTGTTGGCTGAACTCTGCCACTAGTTGAAGAGAGCAAGTGCTGCACCAATTAGGGGCAAGATTTTACACTTGCTAATAAATAGGATTGGTGTCACTGATAGTAAACAATTTGTTTTTCATATGGTTGAAGAATATGTTTTCATGGTTTTATGATTTTGCATCTCTTACTAAACAGCAGTGCTTCGAGCCTATTACTAGTCCTCAGGAAGCATGTCTGGTTGGTTGGTATTTAGACTGCAGAGTTCTCCCCTCTTTATATCAATTCTATTGTCAACAGGTTAAGGCTACTTATAATTTCTTCCTCCCTGAGGTTTACTCCCATCAGAATATGCCATGCTTTTTTAGAGATAGTTTTCCTTAGTTTATAATTTACTGGTGATAGTAATGGGATTTACAGCAATACAGGAAAATATTTAATAAATTATTAAGCATAAGGTAACTATTATTCACAAGAACTAAACATTAAATATTATGTTTCATCATTATCTAAACCTCCTTTCTTGTCTCTTTTTCAATAACATCCTGACTGATCTGCCAATCAAATACTAAGACTGGTGATATCACAACGAATTTCACTTAATTCACTAACAATGGATAAGAATAATTGAAAAGACTTTGTCCTTAATTGCAATTAACTGCAATTCCTTAGCCCAGGAATTGGAAAAGGGGTAATTGGTAATTGGTTTATTATTGTCACATGTACCGAGATACAGTGAAAAACCTTGTTTTGCATGCCATCCATACAGATCATTTCAAAACATCATCAAAGTTACTGCAAAGGGAAGAGCAATAACAAATGCAGAATATAGTGTTACAGTTAAAGATACAGAGAAAGTGCAGTGCGGATAGAAAATAATGTGCAAGGGCCATGATGAGGTAGATTGTGAGGTCAAGGGTTCACCTTTATCACACAAGAGGTCCATTTAAGAGTCTTATAACATCGGGATAGAAACAGTCCTTGAGACTGGTGGTTTGTGTTTTCAAGCTTTTGCCCAATGGAAGGGGGGGGGGGGGGGGGAAGAGAGAATGACGGGGTGGAGGGGTCTTTGATTATGCTGGCTGCTTTCCCAAGTCAGCGAGAAGTGTAGACAGAGTCCATGGAGAGGAGGCTAGTTTTCATGATGGACTGAGCTATGTCCACAACTCTCTGTAATTTCTTGCGGTCTTTTGCAGAGCAGTTGCCATACCAAGCTGTACCAAGGGTAGTGGCAGGAGATGGGAATAATAGTTTGGTGATTAAATCACTGCACTGGAAGCCTGGATTGTTGATATAGAGACAATAGTTCAAATCCTACCATGAGAGATGGGTGATTTAAAAGCAGTTAATTAAATAGTTCATGGGAATGTCTGATCTGCCATCTGCCAACGTTTTAACTTCCTTTTATCTTGGTAGTGATTGGATTATGAAAGTGAGACTGGCAGAGTCACTAATCCAGTTGCCCTTCAGTTCCGTGGCAGGAATGAAATGTCCCCTGATTACGTCTTAGCAGCCGACCTCTGCTATCTGTGTTCTAGCCATCGCCAAGACCTTACGGTTCACCTGGATTACAGAGCGACAGGAGGAATCTCTGAGTGAGACCCTCAGGAAAGAATAAGATCTTTGGCTCAGTAAGGGATGGGAGAATGACACCACAAGGCTTGGTATATTATATCATATGACTGAAGACCTAACAATCAATACCTTGAAAAATATAGGTTAAAAAGGAAATGAAACTGCTGCTTTTCTGACATTCAAAACTAATCATTTTCCAAGGCAAAGAGAGGATTACTTTCATGCTAGCTCTGAAATGGAGATTAAATTTCCCTTAATAAAAGCTATCAGTCTCCAAAGGACCTCAATATATATCCAAATATAGCTCTCCTCCATAGGGAGAAGGTGGGCAGGCAGAAATCAGATTTCAGCTCTGGTCCACTTAAAGCAGCTTCACAAACAGAGGAAAATCAAAGAGGGAATTTCCTGTATTATTTAGATAGTTTCCATAAATTTCTGTCTGTTTCAATGGAGATACAATTGGATGAGATGATTAAATACGTGTACTCAAGAGATCTAATATTACAATTTCAGGAATAATGAAATGCAGTGTAGGGGCTCCACATAACATGAACATTATCATTGAGCTGCATACTTTATGAGGGGAGATATGGAGCATAGAAAACTGTGGAACTGTGGAGAGGATTGTCAGGGTGGGAGACCATAGAGGATTGTAGAGGGGCAGGGTTTTAGAGACAGCATCAGGAGAGTTGGCTGGGCAGAGAAGGGTATGAGGCAGCTGGATCATTAGGCAGATGATAGGAATAAGGTTCAACAGGAAGAGGCTAATAAAAAAATATTATCGATATGAATACGATCGGACATATAAAGTTGACAAGCCAATGACACTGAGTGAAATAATAATAGGGTGGGTGTCAGGCCTCCTCATCCTCAATTGCAACACACGCTTTAGCAACACCCAAGCAGAGACATAGTGCCACAAAGTCTGCCTCACTGAGTTGTTCTTTTTTGTTTGTAGGATTAATAGTGCAGTAATACCCTCAGAGAATCCTTGGGTTATAGACTTGTACAGCACAGAAACGGGCCCTTTGGTCCACCATGTCCATGCCAATATTTTTACCCATCTACACTAACCCTATTTGCTCACATTGTGTCTGTATCCTTCGTTGCATTTCCCCTATTTATGTGCCTGTCTAAATATCTTTTCAACATAGTGATTGTACCTGACTCCACCACCTCCCCTTGTAACACGTTCTGGATATCAACCAATCTCTGTACAAAATAAACCTTTCTTCTCAATTCCCCTTTAAAACACTTTCCTCTCACCTAAGCCTATATCTTCTTATTTTTGATACCCCTACCACGGGAAAAAAGAGTCTGAGTATCTACCCTACCTATGCCTCTTATAATTTTATACATCTCTATCAGATCATCCCTCAGCCTCCTTCACTCCAGGGAACACAAACGCAGCCTATCCAATCTTTCCCCATAATTAAAGTCCTCCAATCCTGGTGAATCCCCTCTGCACTCTCCAGTGCAAACACATCCTTCCAATAGCGTGGCGACCATAACTACATATAATACTACAAGTGCGGTCCAACAAGTGTTTTGTAAAGATGCAATATAACATCCCAACTTTTATATTCTATGAAGGCAAGAATGCTATTTGCCTTCTTCGCCACCCTAGCTACCTGTGTTGGCATGCTCAGGGAACTATGCACTTGAACCCAATGTCCCTCTGTTCATCAACTTTCCTGGCATCCTGCCATTTACTGTATATGTCCTACCCCTTTTTGACTTCCCAAAATCCATCAACTTTCATTTGTTGGGATTAAATTCCATCTGCCAATGCTCTGCCAACTTTCCACCTCAGCTATATCCTTCGGCAGTCTTAGAAAATCCTCCTTGCTATCCACAATGCCAACAACTTTGTGCCATCCACAAATTCACTTATTATTCTGCCTACATACCCTCTGTTGGGATATTAATTTGCATTTCCAAAGAGTTACAGCACATGGGAATATATATTTGACACATTCTATAATTTGAGTGAGGCAATGGGATGGAACACTTCAGTTAGGAGGGGAGACTGGAGAGGCCAGGTCTGTTTTTCCTGGAGCAGAGGAGGTTAAGAGGGGACATGATTGAGATGTATACAATTATGACAGGTATAGATACAGTAGCCTGCAGGGAAACTTTACTCTTTGTCAGAGATGAATAAAACCAGAGGATATAGATTTAGAGTAAGGAGTAAGAGATTTAGAAGGGATTTGTGCAGGAGCTTTGTCACCCACAGAGTGGTGAGTATCTGGAATGCACTGCCAGAGAGAGTGGTGGAAACAGAGTCGTTGACAGTGTTTAAGAAATGTCTAGACAAGCACTCAAATCGCATAGGCATAGAAGGCTATGGGCCAAGTGCTGAAAGATGGGATTGATACAGATGGGTGCCCACTGGTGGGCCGAATGGCCTGTTTCCATGCTGTATGACTCAGTGACTCTATGTGTTACTAGCTTTCAATGACAGGGCTATTGCTTAATTCCTGAATATATTTTGCATGTGAAACTCCAGGAATTAAAAGAAACCCTTGTCCTCCTTACTCTCATATATTTTTATTCCACATTTATTAATAATAAGGGAATTCAGGTGTAAGGCTTTGCCTGTCAAGTTTTTGGGAGGTGTGGTGTCATCGCTGCATGTGAGCTCTGGTCATACAATCTCCTGTGTGCACAACGAGGCCAGTGCAGTGCAAGGGTCACCGGAAGGAGAGACTGCCACACTCTGTCAGGAGTTTGGCAGGGATGCCAAACAGCAGGCCAGATGTTCTGGCCAAATGTGTAATTCACAAAAAGCTAGTCACTGTAATAGTGACGATGAAAATACCAGAATGTCACAAAAGAGCATCTAGTTCTCTGTTACCTTTCAGGATCCCTATCCAGTCTGGGATACATATTACTCCAAATTTATAGCATTGTGGTTGATTTTTAATTGCTGCCCTAATGACCAAGCAGGCCTATCAGCTGTTTCAAAATTGCTATGTCCAAGTACGATAAGAAGAAAGATGCTTGGACTACCAGCATTGACCAAAGTATCAAGTTCAGACACAGCAAAGTCACTCCCAGCCCTGCAGACCTTGCAATTTCTCTTGATAAACATCTGCTGACAGCTGTTCCACACAGTAATCAAGCAAAAGGCTGATGTAGCCAAATTATAACTTTTCAGCAAGATTCCAGGCTGTGATCATTATCCCAACTGAGGGTAGTGAAGTGATATACAATTAGAAAAGTGTAATCCTAGGAGTCTGCAACATTGACTGCAGACCCCATGGGTCAGACACAAGTAATGAAACCTCCTGCTGATTATCAACTCCTGCTCTCCTCCCTCTGAATGAATCAGTACTTCTCCACGTTGAACAACACTTGGAAGAAGTACAAAATGTGCACAGAATACAGCCTGGGTAAAGAACTTCAAAATACATTACCTTGAGCAGCTGGTTGACAATATTAATGTCCAAGTAATAAATGATTTAGCTGGCAGATTGAGTCTGCAATAGGTGGTGAATGAATGTATATATAGGGATAGATCTACTTAATGTCATCCTCATAGTTTTCTTATCTTAGTTTTACTTGTCTATAATGGTATTGGTAAGAGTGACCTCCACATAGTCCTGATAGAGAAAATGTCAATCTTCATTCTACGCACTACACTTGACAGAGGACATTGGATGCAATGAAGTCTGTGGGATCAGATAACCTCCCAACTGTAGTAATGAAGACATACATTATAGAACTGGCCATGCCTCTAGTCAAGTGTTCCAGTGGATTTACAATCATTGGTATGACCTGTCCATTAATGACGGACAAATCTAGACTAGTTAACCACAGTGTTCTCAGTCCTTCCTCCGAATTTCACACCATCCTGATTAGGAAATGTATTGATGCTCTTTCATCATCACTGGATTGAAATTCTGTAACACCCAATCCAAAATGACTTAGGAAAACCTACACAAGAAGGAAAACTGTAGATCAAGAAGGTGGTTTACCACTACCTTCTCAAGGGTAAGAATGGATGTGCCATAACTGCTGGCCTTGCCAATGCTGCCCACATCTTGCACACAAAAATAAAGTATTGAGGGCTGTTAAATCACTCTTCATCACCACAGGTAAACTCAGCTAACTTGATTTTTTAAAAATTATGATATTAACCAAAGAAAAAATAGTCTTAGAAAGATTAAAGATGACTTTAAAAACAAAATAGTTACTTGCATAAGCCATAATTTCTACTAACTATTGATTAGGATTATTGAAATCAGCTTTAAAAGGATGCAAGATAATGAATGAACCAACTCTAGCTGTAACCAGTTGTATAGCTTGTTTCGTCATCACTGCTGAAGACTGTAATGTACAATGTTCAGCTGGGGAATTCATTTTCAAATATAGACATCCTCTAGCTGCACTTGATAAACGACATAGTGCTTAGAACAAGGGGTCTCTTTAAAAATATATCATGTATATAAATCAGTGTGCCTAATTATGAATAAAAAATCACCTTTGATTTTGATGCAAAAATATGAATGTAATGAGCAGATATTAAGTGATATCTAGAACTGAAAGTTATAAATTGCATTTTGGAAACCAGTTCATTAGCAAAGCTACTGTTATCAAACACTATAGTATAATCTGTCATTATCTCCAGTGGAACCAGATCATTAGTGTTGACTTGCACTCTGAATGATGCGGGTGGTTGTGATATATTGCTATCAATATACAAACAATTGCTTGGAAAGCTGAAGTAGGAAATGCCCTTTGGCTGAATCTTGTTCAATTGCTCCTACTCTTGAATTATTCCAGTTCTCCAAGACAATTGCATTTGAAGTAAAGCTAATGTCTATTCAGGAAATTCACACTAACTGTAGTTTGAGAGTACTTTTAAATACAATTATTATCAGATTAAGTATATTGTTTTATTTTCCACAGAAACTATTGGGTAATCATAATCAGAAGGCTGAATAAAATAACTGGGGTGGCAAAGTGGAGCAGGGGCAGCTTAACAGAGCTGCTGCCTCACAGCTTCAGTGACTTGAGTTTGATCCTGACTTGAATGCTGTCGGTGTGGAGTTTGCACGTTCTCTCTGTAAATGCAGGAGTGTCCTCTGGGTGCTCCTGTTTCCTCCAACACCCCTATACTGTGCAGGTTGATAGGTTAACTAGCTACTGTAGATTGCCAAAATGTGTAAATGAGTGGTATAGAAGAAGGGATGGGTGAGGGAAATTGATGGGAATGTGGGGAGAATAAAATGAGATTAATGTAAGATTAGTGTATGTAAGTGCTTGATGGTTGGCTGAAGGCCCTATTTCCATCCTCTATGACTCTACGTCTCTAACCCAAAACAGCCTTGGGAGATATTTCATAATAGCAAGATGACTAGCTTATGTTTAGAGCAAGAAACCATTTGTCATTAGCCAACCAAATGTTTCAATGAATAAAGCCTTTCACAAAACATGATTTGAAAGGGGTAACTTTGCCCCCAAATTATGATTTTAAACAGGTTGCTTTTTTCAAAAACCACGAACATCACATTATGGGTACTTTGTGCAGTTATACAGAAGATAGTCACTGGAAACAGAAAACTGAAATAAAAACTGTACATTCTGGTAATACTCACAAGGTCTGGGAGCAACCACATCAAAGAAATAGAGTTAACTTTTAGTTCAAAGAACTTCCACTTTGATGAAAGATCATTGGTCTGAAACCTTAACTCTCTCTATCTCTCTGCCTCTCTGTGAAGCTGGTGCCTACCCCATAATTTCAGATTATTAGCATCTACAGTTTTACTGTTGCAGAAAGAACAAGCAACTGACAGCGCAAAACAAGAACATTTGAAATAGTCCACCGAAGTTTAGAATTGTATTCCTCACACAGTGTGGCAGACCACAAGAATTGAGAGGGCATGTAGCACGGTGAACAGTTCCCTTATACAGTATGATGAGATGGACTCTTGACCTCACAGTCTACCTTGTTTGACCGTGCACCTTATTGTCAACCTGCACCGCACTTCCCTGTAGCTGTGACACTTTACTCTGTATTCTGTTATTGTTTTTACTCTGTACTACCTCAATGCATTGTGTAATGAATTGATCTGTACGAATGGCATACAAGACAAGTTTTCCACTGTACCCCGGTACAAGTGACAATAATAAACCAATACCAATACCAATACCAATGATTGACTCTGGTGCCATTTTTGTCTGTGGGAGGTAATATTCCTCCTCACTGCAATCATTGAGGGTTAATTACAGAAACTTAAATGAAATTAAAGTTGAATTCCGTTCTGACACAATGTTAAGGAAACCACTGAACCAATTTGTATGATGTCTAAAGAAGTCCTGAATATGTCATATTAGAAGTAGAGGAGACAGTATGGGTTTGGAGCGGGTGCGGGGGAGGGGGTTAACCCAAGATTAACCTCTAGAAGCAATTTTTCAGTGAGCTCATGCTAACCTTGGAGATGGAGGAGTGGAAGCTGTTAGTTAATTAAAGTATAACATGATTTGTCAACAATTTGGGATACATTAGTAACCTGAGATATGACATGTGGTGTGGATCATGTGCTTAAAAGGGAAAGGGTAGCTTTGGATGTATGGTTCCCCTGGCTCTCTATGATTCCACTACCTGGAGTTTTCTCAGCATATTATGGTAGACTGAAAGCTGATCGTTAGAGACTGCTAAAATTAGTGGACAACTCTATTAAACACTGAAGCATTGAATCATCAGAATAGTGAAAGATGAATTAAATAGAAATTGGCTCCTTCTTTTATTCAGGAACTCCCGCATTTAATCTCTGAATACAAGTAAAACATTATTAAGAAAACAAAACAAAGATTTACAACTCTTTCTGAAATGTGGCTAATTCAGAAGAATATAGTGCTATTCTTTTATTCCAAATGGAACTCTTCTGCTGACATGAATATCAAAAATAAATTGTAATTTCAATAATTCTAATTGCATTTAAAATGATCTAATAAAATCATTTCCATATTTCACAGATATTGACAGAAAACTGAAATGTTTTAAAATAAATAAAGAATTAGAAATCTATTAAAAATAAACAGACAGATTTGACTGCCCACTTACAATGCAAATGATTTGGAGTAAATAAACAACAATCCTTCGATTTTTAAACATTCCAGTTTAATTTGTAATTATTCCTGTCAACACCATAGAAACTTCCTCTTTGTTGCACTCAATTAGAATCTGAACAGGTTGCAATACTTTCCAGTAACAGATATGTTTAATGATAATGCATTCGAAGAACAGTTCAATGCAAATTAATTGATTTCACAGTCAAACCTAAATGAATGGAGGAGCTATGAAAAGTAAGAAAGGAGCTAGAAAATAGTGGAACAGCGACCAATGAACTTGGACCAATATAAATTATTGCATGTTGTAAAAAAGTTGGTGCAAAATGTATTTAAAACACTGCATTGTGTATTGAAAGGCAAGAATATAAGAGTGAATACAAATTCCCTTTCCTCCTCCCATCTACACCAGAATATATTGAATTGAGTGTTGAAAGAGATCTGTTGATAAACCAAGTGGAGATCAAATCCAATTCCTTGATGAACAGTCTACAAAGCAATTACAATGCCAGTCCATGCTTGCGAAGGACAAGTTGGAGGATGTCATGCTAAACTTGTAATTTGAATACTATTTCCAGTTTCGGTCACTGCTGCACATGGTCAATTTATAAATTAATATAAATGTTGAAAAGAGGCGTGAATTAACACCACTGAGGTAGATTTGCTCAGGGCTCTAATATTTTTCTGCTATAATGTGAATGTAAGTTGTACAGAATTCTTGGAAAAATCATGTAAAATTGCTTATGCTGTTTTTGTAGGGACCTTGTTGGATAAATGGGAGAACTGTGCGGAAACTAACAATCCAACTCCTTCCAGTGCCGGAGGATTGGACCAGAAGAAAGAACAGAGAAACATTGGCTCTTCAATCTTACTGCAAATCATTTAGCGATATATCAGATAATAATCTAAAACAGTCTTTCAATTCAACTTGTGACAGGAGAACATAAAATCATTTCAGCAGTGGTGGTGGGGAATGTATTGATTTTTCTACATGGATAGGCTGGCTGTTATTCTTAAAAACTTAGCTTTTGAATTAGCAAATTAACATTCACTAAAACCATATATTTTTTACGTAACCAAGATATATGAAAGTCCAGTACGGGCCATCATAAGTGTAATTTGTTCAGTCAGCAATTACTCAATGGAATAATTGAATTGCTTTTCATCTCATGAGTTGCAGCAGGGTGTTACTCAATATGGCCCTCATTGAGAATGGTGATTAGCTTTATTATGCACTCCATACTGGGCCCCAAATAACTAAAAACTAAGTCAAAACAAGGTATAAATCAAAGTCAGTGCGCACACCCACACACACACCCACACACACACACCCACACACACACACCCACACACACACCCACCACACACACACACACACACACACACACACACACACACACACACACACACACACGCATATTCAAAAAAGTTACAAACAGCCAGACACTGCACCATGTACATTAACTTTTATACATTGCAAGGATACTTCACTCCTATTTCAACTTAGTATTATCTCACCATTTACTTTACGACAACGTCCAGCATGTCAGTTGATCCAAGCAGAGTAATAATTCTAAATGTCACAGTAGTTTGCTGCCACTTTAACTACATCCTCTTGGTTGACTTGGTTTCAATATAAGTTACTGACAATCTATATTTGGACACAGAAGTCACTGAAGACTGCACTAATGAGTTTGAGATTATTATTGATACATGAATAACCAGCAAGCCCACCTGAAGTAGCTTCCACAGGAGCTCTCTCTTGCTATACCTGAGTTATGTGTACCAGCAGGTTATAACAAAACCAAAAAAGGCTTCTGCTTTGTTATCCTTTTAGGACACACTGCTCTGCTTTCTTGTTGCTTATCAGAATGTATTGTCAGACATACTTCAACTACTTCAGGACAGTATTATAATGTGCTACCCTATCCTCTATCCTTGCAGAATGGAAATACACCATGTTAAATTGCAAATAAGTCTCTTTGTTCATTTTGTTTAGGGCACAAGGGTGTTTCTTACTTCACACTCCACTTTGCATTTCCTTTGTATGTATCCCAACCGTGGCCTCCTGTGATATTTTAAGAAATGCCAATTGAACATTCCGAAGTCAGGAATTGAGATACAAGAATGTGGTGGAGTGAGCTAGTCAGGCCCAGAATACATCACGCCTATGGCCATGTTTTACACCGCTCCTTACTTAGCAAGCAGTGAATTACATTTTATAGCTTTGTCCAAGATCTTCAGTTTGGTAATGTAGCTAAGATCAGGAACTCAGCTGGGAAGGGTGAGGTGAAGTGGACACTGGAGGGGATGGATATGGGGATGGGTAAAATGAAAATGAATATTCAGTTATTCATTTAGTAGTGTCTCCATATGCCACAGCACAGTAAATTCCTCAAACTATATTCTATGCTTGGCGTAGCTTTAGAAATAATGACTAAGTTCCAGAAATATTAACTCATTTATTTATGATAAAGAGACCGTGCTAAGTTACAACTGGATAAACAAAATAATGACTTTGTTTTGAAAGCATTGTGCTATAAATGGAAATTTCTATTAGAAGGTCATGAAGAATTCTGGTGAACTTTAGAGCAGTGGATGAGGAGAGAAACTAAACACAAGTTTGCCATAAACCATATTTTCTTATTCTTTGCCTACTGAAGTTGTTTTTACTCTCTTACTGGAAGACTATTAATCATTAATTTCATTTGAAAAGACAGAGCTTAACTGAGCTTAACAGTTCCCTTCAGTTATGTAAAAAATCATTGGCAGTAATGCAGAAATGAAAACATGTGCTAAATTGTTGCCTAAATTAGAGGAGAATTAAATGGTCAGACATTTAATAATTATAGAGATTGAGGATTGCAAAAGGAGGTTTTTTTAAAGAACTCAAAAGGCTGTAATTTTTTTTCACTCTCTTAAATCATTCAAATGTTTCTGTGTAATCACAGTAGCGTAGCAGTTAGCGCAATGCTATAACAGTGCCAGCGATCGGGTTCAATTCCCGTCGCTGTCTGTAAGGAGTTTGTGTGTTCTCCCGTGTCTGCGTGGGTTTCCTCCAGGTGCTCCGGTTTCCTCCCACATTCTAAAGACGTAGCGGGTAGGTTAATTTGGGTTTAAAATTGACGGCGCGGACTCATTGGGCCAGAAGGGCCTGTTACCACGCTGTAAATAAAATTTTAATTTTTTAAAAACATAGCATAAGTAGATCTTAATGGTGACATAAAGAAATACTATGTCAGATCTTTGAACAGCAAATTCAATAGAAAATAGCATGTCAGCAACCAATCCAATAATGTCAGGCCCATATTTGTTATCATTGAAAGTATCAGAATGAAATTCATCAAACAAATAAACAACTGTTACTTTAATGTAGCAATATGAAAAACAAACGAGGCATTTTCTTTTGCCAGGGAATCAACGGAAAGGAAAATCCAGCAGAACGTAAAACTTGCAATTCACTGTCTGCTGTTATCACCCAAAATTATTTTACTTTGGTACTACAGTGCTTTTTAAATATTGTAATATCAATATCAGAGAGTACTAAAATAGTTAAGGAGATTTATTGGGTCTCTAGGATAAAAGCACACAATTAAACAGATGCATTGTAGGAAGATATATAATTACTATTTGTGCAGATTTGTCAAAACCAATGAAAATGTCAAATGCAACTGTTTTTTTAAATACATTACTTTGATAATCTTTAATTTAACTGTTATCAAAGTGAGAGAAAGGCAGCAACTCCTGGTGGTTTTCCACAACTTAATTTAGTTCAATTTGAAAGATGCATATTTGACCATAGGCAATTTACTAAAATACTTAAGACCTATTGTATTTATATAAACTACTTCCTCACAGGGAACAAATAAGCAGTAGAGGGAGATGCAAGGGCTAAATACAATCCCACTTTAGCAATTAAGCAAAATCCTGCTTCAAATCTGAGACTGTGAATGAGGAATGGAACAGAAATTAAGATAAGATCTTAAAACATGCTAACCTCTAGGGAACATTGAGATTCTCTCACTATACATATTTCTATCATTAATAACAGAATAAGAATGTTGAGTTTAGGTTTTTAAAAATATTTATATGTTGATTTTTTTGTGGTTTCAGGTAAGTTCTGAGGTTTCACCAATGAACTACACTCAAGGGTAATTATCCCTTTTAGATATTAAAAAATTACAGCCTTTCAAGTGGGCATTCCAGGTATGAAGATATTGCTTAGTCTATATGTCTGACATAACTGGCACTCTTTAACTACCTGGAATAATTCCATGTGACCATGAAATTTGAAATATATTCCAAAAAGAGGCAATTGGTTAAAGGATGTTGCCTGGTAAAAGGTCAAGTTTGGCTATGTTATGTTGTCAGTTGATATAATCGTGATGTCCAGAAATTCCTATTCATGCAGTAATATTTTTCTATGGCTTGCCTGTTGCTGTGAAACCCAGGCCCATTTGTTGCATCGGTTAATGGATGACAAATGTTTCAGTAAATCAGAAAATGAATACCAACATCTCACATCCTCATAAAGAAAAATTACAAAGTGAAAGCCTTCACTAACAACCTTTTGATTTATTTCTGTCATTCTGTTGAGTTTATTTATCTAGCAATTGCTGGGGGGGATATCATTTTCAGGTACATTACAGTGTAATCCATAGTTGAGTTGCTAAACTGCCATGGCAGTACATAGAACGATATGGATCAAATTCCTACTCCAAAGGAGAAAACATCTAGGCTGAAGGTTCCCCTTAAATTCCCCTTCCCCTTCCCACATCGACATGTCTGTCCTCAGCCTCCTCCACTGCCAGGGTGAGGACAAATGCAAAGTAGAAGAACAGCACCCTATATTCTGCCTTGATAGTCTACAGCCTGGTGGCATGAGCATTGAATTCTCCAATTTCAGGTAACCTTCTCCCACTCTGCATCCCTTTCTCTCTCCTTCTGATCTACTATCACGCAGTTTCTTTTGCCTCCCCCACCTACTCCATCTGCCCGTCACCCACACATTCCTCCCAAGGGTGCTCTCTCCCCTCCCCTCATTTGATTACACTCTTCACCTTCCTTTTTATCAGATTCCATAATATGTAGCCCTTTGTTGTCTCCACTTATCACCACTCTGTCACTATCCTCATCTGAATCCATCTGCCAATCAACTCCTCCTCACCCAGAACTGCCTAACGTTTACCAGCTCCGGCCCCACCCCTCCCTCTCCCCCTCCCCTCTTTATACTGGCAATTTCCCCTCTATACTTTCAGTCCAGATAAAGGGTCTCAGCCCAAAACCTCGACTCTCCATTTCCCTCCAGCAGCCCATTTTCAGCCTGAAAGTTCAGTGCAGTATTGAGAGGATGCTGCATGTTTGGAGATGAAGCCTTTAAATGAGATGTTAAATCAGTGAGATGTCTGTTTTCAGAGGTGGACATGAAAAACTTCAATGATACTATGTCAAAGAAGAGCAGGATCTGAACAATATTATCCTCCAATCCATATCTCAAAAAAAAGAATGATCATTATCACATTGCTGTTTGTGGGAACTTGCTGTGCACAAATTGACTGCCATCTTTTCTACTCCACTACATCTATTTCATCAGCTGTAACATAAAGTTCTTTGGACATTCTGAAAGTTGCTGTATAGTGGAAGTCTGTCTTTATTTCATTATGGAGCTTATAGTTGGAGAGCCAGCTGGCACAACTTTAGGGCTGCTTGTTGGATAGAAGCAATATGAGCACTTTATTTTTGGTTAGTGACCTTACTATTGATTAATAACTTGAGTGGAGAAGATATCATGGCTTCCTCTCTGGTGAAGATAGTGGAAAGTAGAGCTAGGGTCACAAAGAGCTCAAAAATCCTCAACTTTTTTTTGATAAGACTTTCTCTGTGGGGCCAGGAGATGAGGGTGTGTTCATGCAGCTCAAACATGGAAAGTTAAGGCCTCCAACTTCAGAATCAGAATCAGGATCAGGCTTATTATCACTGCCTTACTTGTCGTGAAGTTTGTTGTTTTGCAGCAGCAGTACAGTGCAAAGACATGAAATTACTATAAATTACAAAATAAATAAACAGTGGAAAAAGATTTCTTCAAATCCTCTCCTTTGACATATATACTTGTCCTTTATTCTTTGTGAATCCTTCATTTCTGATGCTATCATTCATTCTTGACAAACAAGGCAACAAGGCACAAATTATGCTTGTACATTTTCTGAATGCAGCTCCTATTTATGCTTATTGAAATTTATACCAATATTTGGAGAATTATAGACAGCTTCTTGTGATATTAATTCGAAATGCACATTTAAATTAAAAGCAGCTTTCAACATAGATGTCTTTAAACTCTGCTATAATCATTCATGCAGTACAACTCTGTTTGCCTTTAATGTTATAATGGATTTAACTTGGGAATCTGGAGTTTCCATTCATGGTAGATTTCATTTCATGCTAGGCTTGTGCATCAACTCAACCCAATACCATTCTCATTGTCATTTCTAAATTCCATGCATGAAATGAGTAAGATTTTAATGTATTTATAGCTGGTTGGAAATATCAAGTTACATTGCAAAGGATTACTGTACATTTGGTGATGGTTAAATTTAATCCAAGTATGGTTGTACTATAGATTTATCATTTTACCATTATTGTATTCATGTTTTCATGAAAATATATCCAGGAATATGATACCCATTTAATTTCACTAGGCAAGTTCACTCAACAATGAGACCAATAAGAAAACCTGGAGCTTAGTCAAGATCTAATGTTATTTCAATGCACCTGTTGATAAACTGCTTTTATGTATTTAGCACTTAATATGTAATGCCATACACACCTCAAGGAAAGCTGAAAATCACAGTTTCTAGCAAATTTATATCTAAACCTAATCAGATCAAAGGAATAAGTGAAAGGTGTAGCAGAAGGCTTAATTTTAGATTTCAATGGCACTCAGTTAATACAGAAACAGGAATAATCTTTCTATTGCAGGTGGAGAATACTCACTGAATAATCAATGCCATTCAGCATGCTGTTTCAGAACTCCTACCTACTGTGTTGTCATGCCAACACACATTGCAGCTCCCAAAACTCCACTTCCCATTCATTTCAAAGATAATCAACGTGCAATTTTTATGAAATGCTATGATTAATGCTGCTCATCTTCTTTGCTCTGAAAATTGTAAACAAGCATTGGTTCTCCTTTTAATCCACTTCTTGCTGAAATAAAAGTCAAGTGATTCCTTCTTAAGCCCAAATTGAATTTGAGGCCATAATAACCACGTACAGTTTGGGTCAGCATGACCTAAATTGAACGCCATCCATATTGAATGGTTGTCTTCAGTCAGTTATAGAGTCATTGTGTCATACAGCACAGGAAAATGCTCTATGACCCACGTACATGCCAAACATCAAGTACCTATCTATGCTAATCCCATTTATCAGCTCTTGGGCCATAGCCCACAATGCCTTGGCAATTCAAGAGCTTGTCCAGAATACTTAATGCACTGCTCCTTGAAGCTATCTCAAAGCTTTGATTATTAATGATAATTTACAGGTTATTTACATCTGCGCTCTGCACAGACTAATATATGCCTGCATTACTTTCCAACAACTGTTTCTTCACCAAGCTTTTCTCCAAATCTCCTGAAGGAAATGATTCACCCTGGGGTATGCCTATTATCCTGCACATTGTCTAATTGTCCTTTCAGAATATACGAGTTTACATTTTCCATTACAATAATGGGAGTCAGATTAAGGCAGGTAAAGCCACTACATGCTAATATGGGGACTAAGTACTTGGATTACACCACTCCTAACTAAAAGCACAAAAAATAGAAAACATTAAAATGCAGGGATGACGAGGGTGATTTGCTCAATCAATTCATAAATTGCAGACAATCAAAATCTTGCTTCTACAAGTGTGAGATGTTTCTGGATAGACAGAGTTCTCAATGGAAGCCTGCGGTGGATTACGCACCAGGTTTCTGCTGAGTGGACATATCCTTTAAGCCCCAGCTGCAGCACATGATCACAGAGATCTTCAGCAATGGCAGAATCAGAATCAGGTTTATTATCACTGACATTATGTTGCGAAATTTGTTGTTTTGTGGCAGCAGTACAGTGCAAGACATAAAGACATAAAAATTACTAATAAGTTACAAAAATAAATAAATAGTGCAAAAGAGGTAGTGTTCATGGGTTCATGGACCGTTCAGAAATCTGATGGTGGAGGGTAAGAAGCTGTTCCTGAAATGTTGAGTGTGGGTCTTCAGGCTTCTATACCTCCTCTTCGATGGTAGTAATGAGAAGAGGGTATGTCCCGGGTGGTGAGAGTCCTTACTGAGTAGATCACGATACCACACAATATGACAGCAATGTGGCACAGTAGTTGGTGCTGCTACCTAACAGCTCCAAGGTCAATCCTGACCTTGGATGCTATCTATTTGGAGTTTGCACATTTTCCCTGTGAGTGTGTGGGTTTCATCCGGGTGCTCTGTTTTCCTCCCACTGAATCCGAGATGTCCTGGTGGGTTAATTAGTTGCTGTAAATTTCCACTTAGTGTAAATAAATGGCAAAAAGTAGGTTCATGGTGGGCTACAGAGGAATAAGACAAGGGAGAACTGAATTGATAGAAATGCCCTAAGGAGAAGGACACTGTAGTTGGAAAATTTGGGGAGGAGGGTGGTGAAATTCTATAATTCATCACAAAAATAGAGATTTCTTAGCAGGTTTACAGGTGGATAAATTCCAGGCTGCTAATGGAGGCAAGGGAGGAAATTGCTGGGGCCTCGACAGAGATTTTTAAATCTTTGCTGGCAATAGGTGAGATGCCAAATGATTGGAGGACAGCAAATGTGGCACATTTTTCAAGAAGTGCAAAAGTGATAAGCCAGGTAATTACAGGCCTGTGAGTCTAACACTAGTGGTAGGGAAGTCATTGGGAAGCAAAAATCTGAGGGGCAGGATTAACCTACACCTGGAAAGGCAGGGATTAATCAAAGATAGTCGGCATGTCTTTGTTGAAGGAATCCTGTTTAACTAATCTGATTAAATTTTTTGGCAAGGTAATAAAATGCACTGACAAGGGGACACAAGAGCAGAGAAGAACACGAGCAGGAGTAGGCCACTGATTCGTCAAGCCTGCTCCACCATTTAATAATTTGATGGCTGATCAACACTGGCCTCAACTTCTCTTCAATGACAGTTCCTCATAATCCTCAATTTCTCAATCTGTCAAATACTTATCTGCATCCACTTTAAATGTATCTAATTATCTGGACTCCACCATCCTTGGGGGAAGAGAATTCCAGAGATTCACTACCCTCCGACAGAAGAAACTTAAGTGTAGTTGATGTAATCTACAAGGACTTCAGTAAGGCCAATAGAAAGATCCCCATGGGAAACTGGTCTGAAAGGTTAGAACCCATGAGATCTAAGGCAAGTTGGCAAACTGGATCCTAAATTAGAGGCAGAGATTGATAGTGGAGGATTATTTTTGTAAGTGGAAGCCTGTGACAAGTGCTGTACCACAGTGTTTGTAGCTGGGACCCTTGCTGATTGTTATACACGTTAATGATCTGGATATGAATGTAGAGGTATGATTAGTAAGTTTGCAGATGGCTCAAAAATTGATGGTGTTTTTGACAGTGAGGAGGATTGTCGTGGGCTACAGAATGATATTGACCAGTTGGTGAAGTGGTACAGCGATGTCAGAATATCCTGATAAGTGTGAGGTGATACACTCTGGGAGGACTAATGAGAGTAGGAAATATACAATGAATGGTAGGGCCACAGGGAATATTGGGGAACAGATGGACCTTGAAGTACAAGTCCAAAGAACCCTGAAGGTAGTAGGACAGATAGATAAGAGAGTAAAGGCAGCATATGGGATACCTGCCTTCATTAACCATAGCACAGAATATAAAAGTAGAGATGTTTTGGTACAACTTTATAAAATATTGGTTAGGCCACAGCTGGAGTGCTGTGTGCAGTTCTAGTTACCACACTATGGGAAGAACTTGATTGCACTGGAGTGGGTGTAGAGGAGGTTGAGCAGGACGTTGCCTGGGATGGAGTGTTTCAGTTATAAGAAGAGATTGGATAGACTGGGTTTGTTTCCCTTGAAGTGGAGAAGGCTGAGTGGGAAATGTAGGGAGAAAGTCAATGGGCAAGGAAATGGCAGATGAGATTCAATGTTGAGAAATGTGCAGTTGTACACTTTGGAAGTAGAAATAAGCAGATAGATTATTATCTAGAAGGAGAGAAGATTGATAGTGCGGTAGTACAAAGGGACTTGGGGGTACTCATACAAGATACCTTAAAAGTTAACCACCAGGTTGGATCGGTGGTTAAGAAAGCGAATGCTATGTTGGCATTCATCTCGAGAGGTATAGTGTATAAAAGTAAGGAAGTGTTGATGAGGCTCTACGGGGCGCTAGTGAGGCCTCATTTGGAATACTGTGCGCAGTTTTGGGCCCCACATCTTAGGAAGGATGTGCTGACGTTGGAGAGGGTTCAGAGGAGATTTACGAGAATGATTCCAGGAATGAAAGGGCTTAAGTATGATGAGCGTTTGTCGGCTCTTGGACTGTACTCGCTGGAGTACAGAAGGATGAGAGGGGACCTCGTAGCGACATTTAAAATGTTGACAGGTAAGGATAGAGTAGATGTGGCTAGGCTGTTTCCCTTGGTGGGCGTGTCCAGGACCAGAGGGCACAATCTTAGAATTAGAGGGTACAGTTTCAAGACAGAGATGAGGAGAAGTTTCTTTTCCCAGAGGGTGGTGAAATTGTGGAACTCTTTGCCACGCACAGCAGTGGAGGCCAGATCAGTGGGGGTATTCAAGGAGGAGATAGACAGATATCTAAATAGTCAGGGTATCAAGGGATATGGGGATAAGGCTGGCAAATGGGATTAGAATAGTTTTTTTTCCCACCCCATTTCTTTTTCCCTTTTCCTTGGAGCAGACTCGATGGGCCGAATGGCCTGCTTCTGCTCCCTTATCTTGTGATCTTGTGATCTTGTGACATCTGTCTAAATAGCCCATAATGGGAAATCAAGTTAAGGGTTTAATCTTTTACTTCTCCCAATCTATTTAAGTGATTAAAGACAACTGCAGCTCTTCAGTTGAGTGTGCAGATTTTTACCAGTGAATTTGAGATTGTGGTCTCTAAATCTCCATTCAGCAATTTCTATTTGCTACCAGTAATACAGTCAACAATCCAGTTCATATGCAAAGTCACAAAACCTTCAAAGAAATGATCAAAAGTGGGAGCAAACTTGTTTTTCTCTCTTTGGTTTTCCTGGACATGTATGTTAATCAGTAACCAAGATTATGGATTCAGTTAGTTGACAAGCCAAGTGTTCTCAGCAGATAAAAACACTTCTTACAGGCCTCTAGTCTGCAAAGGGTGGGCTTGCTTTCCTAAACAAAAGCATTCCCTGAGAATGGTTGACCTTTTAGGTACAAGATCATTAGTTTAGTTAATTTTAGAAGCTGTCAAGATGAAAAACATTATTTCTATCACCATCACTTCAGAAATACCACACAGCCAAGTATTAAAACAATGCATTCTCAAAATGGCATGAAAACAAGACTGTTCTTTAGTCACCACAAGTCACACAAGCCTATTC
The DNA here is from genome assembly GCF_009764475.1 of Pristis pectinata. Lineage (NCBI taxonomy): Eukaryota > Metazoa > Chordata > Chondrichthyes > Rhinopristiformes > Pristidae > Pristis > Pristis pectinata. The sequence continues at coordinate 38,662,482 of NC_067408.1, read as the reverse complement.
TTAGTATGGGCGTGTTTCAGACTGTGTGATTTGGTAAACGAGCTGCTAACATTACCAATCCATTTCTGGTCACCAGCTATGACAATTTCTTTGACAAAAGAACAGATTCCTGAAAAATACAAAATTATTCAACTCATATTGGTGAAATTAAAATCTACTTACATCATTTATTTTTTAAACTGGTCTCATTTTATAATCTAACCAAGAGGATCATTTTACACAACATTTAACAACGTAGGTTGTTAACTAAAAGCATCATTGAAAATGGAAAATACCGTACCCATGTTACCACCGACGTTGGTGTTAGGTGATTTCATAAATTAGAGCATTGTCTGATTTGTTTAAATAGAGTAATGGTCATGGGGCAACCCCTGAATCTGTGCTGGAAAACATTTCCAATAGTAAGCAAGAATGGAATTAGATAAGGCACTAAACAGCTTTACTGTTCTAATAATTCTGGAAAGAAACTGACTATTCATTATTTGATTATGTTTCCAAATATACCACATGGCGTTGGCAAAAGATAAGACAGAGGGAGAGACTCTGTGAGGGTTCTCTACTAAAACCTTATCAGAAGAGTAGCACAAATATGGAAAATCATCAGTTTTCCTGAGGTTGCAGCAGAGAAACAGGAGAACACCCATGGGGAGATAATGGATTTGGCTCTTTCCATAGTTTGGGACAGGAAGTTATGAAGAGGACTGGAGGAGCACAAACACCAACACAGGCCTGCTGGGCCAAACGGGCTATTTCTGTGCTGTGCATTTTATGTGGTGGGGAAGATAAGTCAGTGCCAGCATCAAGCAGTGACAAAAAGCAAGGATCAGATGCGGCAGAAGCTGAAAATCTGAAATGAAATGCAAATGATGAAAACAAGATTAGGCGACAAAGCATCTGTGGAGAGGAAAGCAGTGTGAATTACCATTAAGTTTACTTGGGATCTTGAAGAATGCCAGTTGGGTATCGGAAGGGGAGGATGGGCAGATAATTCCCAGGCAGGAAACCCTGAGGTTCGCAGTCTGATAACCCTGAGGTTCCCAGTCCTCCTGCAGAATTTAACTCAGAATTATTACAAATGTCTTCAGCAGGTTTCTCATCCGACAGCCAGATTGATGGGCTGTCTGTCAGTCAGATAAGGAGGTATTTCCAGAGCAGATGCTATGTAAGAAGGAGACTGTGGTAGAAGTGTGGGGAATTGTAGATTATGAGAATGAGTTGAAGAGTGGTGTAGTATTTGGAAATGGCATTGGGAGAATGGGGTTCATAAGCCCAGGGATTGCCAAAAATAATGTGAGGCATCTGGATTCAGTGATCAGGCAGATGTGGAAGTCAGAGATCCCTAGGTATGGGAGAACCTGGAGATCCTGGGAAACATGGGATATTGGAGATGGCAAACATGATTTTGGGTTGGAAACTGTGGAGAATGGGGGCTTTGAAGATTAATGTGATCATACTGAAATTACAGGTCATGTGAACAGAGATAATGGCAGATTGAAGAGTCAGGGATATTGAGATGGATTGAGTTGGAGATTGGGGAAAATTATGGTTGCATTGAAGGAAAACCTCCTGTTTCTTGTGGCCCACAAACAACAATATAAACACACTTTCCTCATATTCCCTGACCTTTTGCCTCCTTTTACCTGTTGGGATTCCTGACCCTTGGGAAAGCATGGGTTAAACATAAATATCTGTTAATATGGATGACGTCAACCTCCTTAAAAGATTTTACTAATCGACTCACATCCTAAGGGCAGGTTGCTTGGCAACCATCATTCCCATCTCCAATAAGCGGAAATGGAAATTTGGAGGTCTGTTGGGTTTGGAACTGGGATTGAAATTCATTACTTTTTTGGCTTACACCTGCCTGCATAGCTTTCCTGTTCCTTGGGGATAAAATTTCCCCAACATTTAAGGTTGGGGAGATTTTATTAGAAGCAGAATATGTTCAAGAAGAACATCTTTTAAGCAAATGTTAAGCCAGATGGGAAAGAACAGAAGGGAGAAGTATGTGACAGGATGATTGTGGAGTGTGGCACAATGAAATGACGATAAGGCAAAGACAAAAACAAGGGATAAGTCCAGAGGATATGAAAATTGTTGCAATAGTTCAGTGCAGAAAGGAACAACAGGGAAAAGTCATGGAAAAACTTAATTTATCTCTCCATACCAGGTGTCCATTCATACAAAGAATTCTCCATATTAGTAGATTCACAGGATTCCAGATTGAACAACACAGTTTGTATCCCATGGACAAACCCAGCTCACTTCAGCTGTTGTTCATAGCACAAATGTTCAGGTCAGGAGAACTCCCAAATATCGAGTTTCCTACAGAAAGCTGGGTGGATTACAATCACCACTGATGTGTGATATTTTTCTTTTTCACATTCATTCTTCTTCTCCTCATTTACAATGATCCAGATAGTGGAAAACAAGCTTTTCTATGGAAAGCAACCTTTTATGTTTGGATCTCAAACCTCCAAATGCTTTAAATTAGTCATGGGATTTGATTTTTTTTCAGAATCCTGTTTTCCTCAAATTTACATATGCTGGTGCACGCATACCAAAAGAAGACAAGTGTGTTAAGATTGCCAGTTGCATATGTGTAGATATAGAAACTGCCACCGTGCATGGCAAATAGTCATGCCATTATGAATTAATGAATATTTTCATTCTGCTCAAGCTAAACAAGAAAATAACAGGATATGGCCATTAAATCCATTGCTCATATTCTGTTCCAAAGCCTGACCATTTGTTGATTTTTTAGTTAAAGAATATAATGCATCACATTTTGTGCTAATAGGCTGGGGTTGTGGAAGCATTATGTATCATTTAAAGCATTTCCTCATGTTACAGACAAGTGAATGCATGTTAATTTATTGTGAAATCTACCTGTCACATGCTGCAAAATAGCCATGGAAACCAAAGAAAAATGTAATTTTTTTCAGGTTTTGTGCAGCTGTAAATTATCAGATGAGCAGGAGACTTCATACAAACATTTTCTTCACTTGCTTCAAGGACTCCCATCCAAATGTTTTCTGGGTAGTGTGGGCAAAAACAAGTTCTCTCATTTTTTTTAATGTCTTGTACAGAACCAATCAGGAAAAACATTTAATGGTAAACAGAGTGTGACACTCCAGGTTGGTGTTGCACATGTAAAAGAAGGGTTACACTTGGGCAGATCTCAAACCATGAACAACTCTGGTGATTAGAGTGCAACAGAGAATCACCAGAGTCAACAATTATTTTTACTTATGACTGAATTGAATACCAGTACCTCTCATGTGGCTGTGTTATTGAGGTCATCACTGCAGATTCTACTCATGTTGGCTCATGTTAACAGAAAGACTGCACATTGTTGATCATCTATCTCATAAACCTTTAGGTCAGTTCTTGGGTTGGTTGTTTGATCAGACTGAAAAGCTCAAATTTCTCCAGACTTACCACATAATTTGTGCTCTGAGATGAGGGTTGAGTCTTGTGACTTTGTTCTGCATTGAATTCAATGCTTAACTGTGTACCTAAACTGGTAGCATTTCTGTGTATCAGAAGTGGACATGGTGCTCAAAGTTTGGTCTGACCCTGTGTACTATTCAGATTAATCACGAGTTCCTTTGACTTTATTCCATAGTGTTAGTAATATATTATAACATTCAAATGACTATTGTTTGCTGTGTTTCAAATGTACTTTAATCTTGATTAGATATCACCTCTGCTCTGTCAGCATTTTGCATCTGCAACTGTATTTTTCTTGGCTTCCCTGTGTGAATTTTTCACCCTTGCAACATGTTTATGAACATTCTAACATTCATTACAGCATTACAACCAGTTCTTTTCCTGCAAAATTCGTCAATTTTCACTTTTATTTCCAGTTTGATTTGATTTTTAAAAATTCTATTTGTGGTAAGTCTTAGTTGGATCATATGTTGACTAAAGCCACAATATTAAGGCATCATGTCCAAAATTTGAAGCAAGGTTATAAGTTTAGGAGTTGACCGTTGAATGTTTAGAAACCTGCCAGCAATGGTTACAATGTAGTCCATTGTCTGGCTTTTATGTCTGTAATTGCAGGTGGATTTGATTTTCCAGTGATTGCGGAGGTGGCTGGAACTCCCATGGGAAGTCTGGCAGCAGAAGATCATGGAGTCATATAGCATGGAAACAGGTCTTTAGCCCACAGAGTCATCACGGACCACCAAACATGAATTTACACTTTTCCTACACTAATCCCATTTTGATCTCTCCACATTCCTCTTAAACTCCTCCTAGATCCTGTCACTCACCGACAAACTATGGGCAATTTACAGCAGCCAATTAACTTACTGACCCCCACATCTTTGGGATATGGGAAGAAATCAGAGCACTTGGAGGAAATCATGTGGTCACAAGGAGAATGTGCAAACTCCAGCACTTGTGATTAATCTGAATAGAACACAGGGTCAGACCAAACTTTGAGAACCATGTCCATTTCTGGTTCTGTAGCCCTAGGTTATTGAATTCAATGCAGAACAAAGTCACAAGACTGATCCTTCATCTCAGAGAATGAATTATGAGGGAAATCTGGAGAAATTTGAGCTTTTCAGTCTTTTGAGTTCTACCAGTTGCATCAATGTGCCACGCAGTAGAGGGTTGCCCATGATCTCTGTGGAATGGAGACACAAGAGACTGCAGATGCTGGAATATGGAGCAAATAACAAACTGCTGGAAGAACTCAGTGGGTCGAGCAACAACCGTGGAGGCAAAGGGATGGTTGATGTAATCCTGAGACATGGTCACAACCCGAAATGTCAATCAGCCCTTTGCCTCCAAGGATGCTGCTCGACATGCCGAGTTCCCCCAGCAGTTTGGTTTTGATCTCTGTGGAATGTTTGAGTATGGTTTAGATTTTATGGATCAGCGATGAGCTTTTTTATTAGGGATGCTGTTCCTGTCCCAGTACCTCTTCTATCTGGCTTTACTGTCAAATGTGGGTGAGTCCAGGGAGCTGTAGTGGAATTACTAGGGTTCCCTGGACTTATGTCAAAGTCCTTGTTGTTTGTTGAGGGTTGGTTCATGCAAATGGCTTCCATTATTTGAACTGTTTTCAGGTCCTACAGACATGAATAGACCAAATGTTACAGAGATTGGTGGCCACTCATTAGGGTTTATTTAAGTGTCAGCGGTCCAATTTGCATGTTAAGCTGGAGGTCAACCATCTCCACATGGGCTCTTCCTAATCATACCAGGGAACACTGGGAATCTGACACCAACTTGCTCACAGTGCTCCTGTTAAGTTACTTCTCCCTTGTCACAAAATAGAGAGCTCACAACCAGCACTGTCAACTGGCCATGAGGGTTCATGGTGATGGTGCCCAGATCCACAATAGGCATTTAATCTCACCTTTCAGAACAAAATCACTTCATTCAAACATCTTCATGATCATTGCCACCAGCATGGACATATCTCAGCACCCACTGAAGGTCTCAGAAATTGCAGCATTAATGACAGTAGGAAGACTGTGGGGTGCACAGGGAATGTCACTGGCAGGCCTTCCCTCAATAGGTGCAGACCTGCTTGGGAGGCTTTTCTATTGCTTTGAGGACAGCGTTAAGTTGACTAGGTCAGATCTTGTTTGATGCGACCCACTGCTTGCACTCAGCCCCTTTGAGCAGCACATACTTGCTGTGGTGGTTGCAGTGGGGGCTGTTTTGAAGGCCTCCACTCCAGGGCCCTTCTGTGAGGCAGAGCAGGCTGTGTGTGGCATATAAACTATTGAAAAAGGTATATAAACTATTGAAAAAAAATCTATAAATTATTTAATAAATGAAAAATAAGTGAAAGAAAACATAAAAAAGTCAGTTAAAGATGGAGACACAAGAGACTGCAGTTGCTGTAATCTGGAGCAACATACAAAATTACCTAGTTAAAGACACCATTTTAATGTTAGTTATCCCATTTGTTTGTAAAACTCTGGAACTGCCACAGGACCATACTGTTGTGCCTCTGTACGAAGATGCAGAAGTTTGCAACACAGTGAACAGTGGATGGCAGATGACAGTGATTCCCTATGGAGTTGCTCGCCACAACAAGGTATGAGCACCCATTCAGAAGAGATTACCAGCTGGACAGAGGAAAAGAGTCAAGGATGTGGTGCAAAACCTCTTTGAAGAAATGCGATAATCCCACTGACTCCTGGGAATCTCTGGACCATGAACTGCTCAAAGTGGAGAAGGAGAAATCAGGATGGTATTGAGAACCTTGAGCCCATGTCTTGGGAGGCCCTGTGTAGAGGGCAGAGGAGCAGACCACTTCCCAAACCACCCATTCATGCCACCATCTGCCCCATCTGTAGAAGAATCTGCAGATTCCACAAAGGTCTCAATAGCTGCCACAAACCAGAGTGGAAGTAAGTCCTCTTCAATCTCACAGGACTGCCTGAGAAAGGATGGTCTGGCCCAGAGGCATCAGGAACTTTAGCCTGGATTTCAGAAGGGAAAGGGGCAAAGCCAAGTGAGTTTGTAAGGTAGACCAGCAAGAGGTACAACTAGCAGAGCGCTGTCTCACAGCTCCAGGGACCTGGGTTCAATCCTGACCTCTGGTGCTATCTGTTTGGAGTTTTCATGTCCTCCCTTTGACCACACGGGCTTCTTCTGGTCCTCTGGTTTCTTCCCACATCCCAAAGATGTGCAGGTTGCTGGGATAGAGATTTTAGGTGGAGAAATATTGAATGGGAAAAAGATAGTGAGAGAGGAAATATTAGGGAACTCAGTAGATAGCAGTTTGAATGAAATACTTCCCTGGGAAGGAAATTCCAGTATCATCACATTCCATTGCTTTTTGGCTATAGGTACAGCTCTGAAGGATTGCTGGCATTAGACCTTGTTTTACAAATTGGAAAGGCAATGGATCAAATTATTGCAGGCTGGGACATTCTGGGCCATTAACTGTCATTAAGGAAGACACAACTTAATCTAAGACTGTTAGCATGGATTGGATAAGGGAAGATCATCCCTGCCCAACATGAGTGCTTTTTTTCTGTGGCAGCTATAAGGAGGGTTGATGAGGGTGGCACATTTAATTTGGCCTACAAGGATTTTAACAAGGCTTTTGACAAGATCTCATTAGATGACGTAGTTAGTAATGGAAAAGCCAAATGGTATCTAAGAGAAAGTGTGTCCATAAGTCTTTCAGCAATAAGCAAAGAAAGGTAAACAAGACTTGGGAATTCACAATGTTATTATATTGAAAAGTTAATATCGAGGATCTTGCAGTGTATGCTCACAGATCTCTGAGGCAGCAGGAGAGGTGGGTTAGGTATTTAAGGAGGCATGGATGATGCTTTCTTTATTAGCTGAAGGGAATAAAGCTGATTTATTGAATATATAAAAGTAAATATATTAATTTGTGTGAAACATTACCCCAGACACAATTACACAATAATGTGATTCTACTGGTAAGGGTACAGAGGAGATTCATGAGAATGATGGGAGACTGGATAATTTAGCTAGGAGGATAGGAAAGATAGGTTGTGGCTGTTTCCTTTGGAACAGAGGAGGCTGAGGATAGATTTAATTGTATAATATTGTGAAGGGTCTGGATAAAGTGTACAGAAAGGCTCTATTTCTCTTTGTTAAGGGGTCAACTTCCACAGTGCAAATGATATCTGGGCAGATTAAGAAGAAGATTAAGGGATGGGAATATTTGCAAATATGTGGCAATTGCAATGGTTGAAAACTTTCCTATGACTTCTTCTCCCAGAGGGTTGTGAATTTGTGGAATGCACTGCCTCAGAGGGCAGCGGAGGCCAATTCTCTGGGCACTTTCAAGAAGGAGCTAGATAGGTTTCTTATAGATAGGGGAATCAAGGGATATGGGGACAAGGCAGGAACAGGATATTGATTGTTGAGGATCAGCCATGATCTCAAAATGGCGGTACAGACTCGAAGGGCCGAATGGTCTACTTCTGCTCCTATTGTCTATTGTCTATTGACTTCCTCTTGTAGCTTGCTTTGGTTTCTTTGTGTTTCCAGATCCTGCTCAATTTTCCCTTTCTTTTGCTGAAATCTAACGAAAGTTGGGTGGGTTCAACAAAATGTGGGTAATCCATTCTGTCAGGCAGTGACATCGAAAATAATCTTCCATGTATTGATTGCTACCAAAGGAGACAGTTCATCACCAAGAAATAAGGGAGGCATTTGTGAATTATCATCTTGAATTGTGATGTTCTGACTGTGGTTTTAATTGCCAAAATTACTATATATAAACATAGTAATTCAGTTTGGAGCCTGCAATTAACTCAGTTGTGCAACATTCATATTTTCCTCTTCTAGAACAGCTGAGTGAGAGGCAAGAGAGCCAGTTACACTGTCAAAGTGGCCTATGAGAGCCCTTAAGGTGTTCTTTTCTCTATAGAGGTAGAGTGTCAAGACACTGATGTTTCAAGATCATAGGGGAAGTGCTCACAGAATGTGCAGAAAAATGGCAGAAATTAACTCAAAGGTACTGTAAGTACTGTATTACTGCTTGAAAAGTGTTAAGAGTCACATTTGTTTTATATGTTGTTCATCAAAACTTATGAAACCATTTTAGCTGATATACCAACAAACAGTACACATATTCATGATTTTATTTCAAAGTTACAAAAATTTCCAATAGAAAGGAGGTCTGTAGCACTTGTTTCCAAAAAAATAATGTATACTTACAACTATTCTTCATAAGAAAGTAGGCTTTGAAAACTCACAAAATGCAGTGTTTAAATTTTAGTTAAGGAGGAGAAGTATGAGGTATTGAATGGGATAAACATAGTGAAAAAGGAAATCTCTATCGTGGAATCTGTGAATGGTAGAAAATATCCCACCCAATGTATTATTTGAGATTTCCATGGTTATTGGTGACAACAGTGAAGTTAACACATAAACATAACAGAAGATAATTATTTTTAACAACCCTCACCCAGTGTCATCCCATGTATATCTACTTATATAACAAATTCATTACTTCTCCTACTCATGCAAACAAAATCTTACATCTTGAACATTCAGTTTATTACTTCTTCTATACCTGATGAGAGTGAATTGCCTAAGTGTTTAATTGCAACTGGACCAGTACAGAGTTAAAATGCAAAGTTGGATTCTGCACCCTGAAACCTGAACCATTTACCATAACTGTACTTATTATGAGTACAGACCTGAAAACCTCATGGGAGGTTTACATTCCAATGAACACTGTGATTTTAGTTTAATTTATGACCCACAGTTAACAGGAGCTTTAACCAAGAAAAGCTTTTGTTTAAACAACAATTTACACATCAGTCTCTAAGAGGAATGATTAAATACAAAGCAATATAAGGCCTGATGATTTCTTCAAGGAATGTTTTGAGAAACCCTGTAAATAAAATACAAGAGCCATCTTTTCTAGTAGCTAATTCAGACATTTTGAAAGACATAAGGGAGCCTCTCGTTCTAAGAGAATGTTTATATTCTTTGGCATGTAATCAGTAGAAACTTAACTCCCTTCCTTCTCTTTACATACAAACTAGTAGTATTACTAAAGTTAGGATTACTATTTACATATAAACACCAGGCAGTTGGTAGAAGATTTGTGTGTCACAAACAACAGAAATAAAGGATGACATTGCAACAGATTTATGAGTATATTGGTCAATTATCCTTTTATTTTTGAAAATTGTCAAAAAGTTTTGCGCTCCAAGTTCTTTTTAAATATAGTTCATATTACTGATGATGTTGGGTGACCCTTGGGGACTACTGGGAGGGTGTGGCTGCATATAATCAGTTTTGATAGTTACCCAAGTCTATCAGAGTGCAGCAGCAGAAAAAGAGTCATGCTGGGAAGCTGCATGCCATTAGGCATGCAAGAAAATAGAAGCTGTCTGCCAGGCTTTGGCCATAGGAGAAGCTGTTGCTGTAGGCCAGCTGGCTGTGCAAGGAATTGGACAATAGAGGAAATAAACCATAGAAAGAGCTGGAAAAATTTCTAGGGAGTTTTTATGGAGAATCAATTCTTTCTGTATGCGTTGTTTGAAATGGCAATAACATGTCAATCAGTAACGGAAACCCTTAGATTTGCCTCATTTTAAAGACTGTCAGGGGTGTTTTCGGAGCAGGGACTGAGTCAGGTCGTTGTTTAGACCTTGTGGCCCAACTCCATGGTGAGAAGGACTAGCGTGATTTTTGTTCCTCATCTGGCCCAGATAACTGAGAATGTGCCGGCACTGTAGAAGTGATCCTGTTCCAGAAAGATCAGGCCCTGTATATTTCACATTATTATATCCAATAAAATGGATACAAAATAGTTGTTAAAAGAAGAGGGTCCTTGGAGAATTGTACTGCACATCAAAACATGTGTTTTAGGTGGTGAGGGGCTAAATTAAATGCACATTCTGTTACTTTCCAATCCAGATGTTTGAACAGAGTTTTAAATTTGGAAACATTTAAGGAACCTCCAAGTAATCAGAGGAATTTTTTGCCTTGCATGCAGGAGAGATAGCAATCAGATTCCACATAGTTAAGACTCATTGCCTGCCCTGTTCAGGTTCCAACAAGAATCAATAGCCTGCAAGAAGCATTGGTAACATAGCAACTGAACACACTAACAAAAGCAAACCAAAATATAATCAAAATGCTAATAAATTAAATTCACATATTGAGTGCAAAATATTTAAGATATCTTTATTAGTCACATGTACATCGAAACACAGTGAAATGCATCTTTTGCGTTGAGTGTTCTGGGGGCAGCCAGCAAGTGTTGCCACACTTCCGGCGCCAACATAGCATGCCCACAACTTCCTAACTCATACGTCTTTGGAATGTAGAAGGGACCTAGAACACCTGGAGGAAACCCACGCAGACATGGGGAGAACGTACAAACTCCTTGCAGACAGCATCTGGAATTGAACCTGGGTCTCTGGCACTGTAGTGGCATTACGCTAACCGCTACACTACCGTGCCTGACCCACTACCATGATAAGCAAAAATACACTCATATGAAGCAGAGATACAAAATGCGTGTAAATGATGGATCCTACACATCTAAGGTGTAATTTTGAAGCTTTCTAGCCAGGAAGAGTGTATAATAAAATAGATGGTTAAAAGCAAAGGATGTGCTCTCTTTTATCATATTAAATAGGACCTTATTCCTTAGAGCAGAGGAGACTGAAGTGATCTTATAGAGGTGTATAAAATCATGACAGGCATAGATAGAGTGCCAGGACTGGGGAATCAAGAACTAGAGGCCATAGGTTTAAGGTGAGAGCGGAAAGATTTAATAGGAACTTGAGGGGCAACTTTTTTATACAAAGGGTGGTATCTATATGGAATGAGCTGCCAGAGGAAGTGGTTGAGGCAGGTACAATAACAACTTTTAAAAGACAGTTGGACAGGTACATGGATTGGAAAGGTTTAGAAGGTTAAGGGCCAAATGCTGGCAAGTGGGACTAGTTAGGATGGGACATCTTGGACGGCACAGATTAGTAGGGCCGAAGGGCCTGTTTCCGTGCTGTATAACTCTATGACTCAATGAATGCTACAGGTATTAGCTTATCACTGCTCATAAATCCAACAATTGCCTCTCACTCCAATCTGCATTACACTGGTCGATACCATCAACAACTTTAAATACAAGGAAGTGTTAGGATAGATGAGAGGTAGGTTTTGAGCACATTGAGAAGAAGAGGAAAGAGAGAAATAAAAGTTTAGGAAGAAAATTCCACAATCTTGAGTTTAAATCAATGGTGAAATGATGTAAACGTGGCATTGTGTGGAGCTCAGAAATTTTGGATCATTGTAGAGACAAAGGAGATTACAGAAACACAGAGGTAATGCACCTCAGAGAGAATGGTAGAGCTCATGGATAGGGGCTTTAAAGGAGCCACTTGTCTATGACATCTATTTTTCTGCAGAATAGATTATGTGATTTGTTGCAGCCCTTTCTCCAAGAGTGGCAGTGGCACTATTTAAGCAACATTATTATGTTGCTTTCTCTCAACATAAAAGCTACACTCTCTCTACACTCATGACTGTGTGGCTAAGCACAACTCAAACACCATCTATAAATTTGCAGATGACACCACTGTTGTTGGTAAAATCTCAGATGGCGACAAGGAGGCGTACAGGAGTGAGATAGGTCAGCTGGTTGACCAGTGTCGCAAGAACAATCTCAACATCAGCAAGACTAAGGAATTGACTGTGGACTTCAGGAAGGGGAAGTCGGGAGAACACACACTAGTCCTCATTGAGGGATTAGTGATGGAAAGGGTGAGCAGTCTTAAGTTCACAGGCATCAACATCTCGGGAGATCTATCCTAGGCCCAACACATTGATGCAATCATAAAGAAGGCACGCCAGCAGTTCAATTTTATTAGGAGTTTGAGGAGATTTGGTATGTCACCAAAGATTCTTGCAAATTTCTATAGATGTATGGTGGAGAGCATTCTGACTGGTTATCATCGCTTGGTATGGAGGCTCCAATGCACAGGATTGCAAGAGGCTGCAGAAAGTTGTAGACTCAGCCCGCTCCATCACGGGCACAACTCACCACACCACTGAGAACATCTTCAAGAGGCGGTGCCTCAAGAAGGAGGCATCCATCACTAAGGACCCTCACCATTCGGGACATGCCCAGGTACGGGAGCCTGAAGACCCACACTCAACGATTTAGGAATAGCTTCTTCCCCTCCGCCATCAGATTTATGAATGGTCCATGAACCCATGAACAATACCTCGTTATTCATATTTTATGCACTATTCATTTGTTTAGTAATTTATGGTAATTTTATGTCTTGCACTGTACTGCTGCCACAAAACAACAAATTTCGTGTCATATAAGACAGTGATAATAAACCTGATTCTAATTCTGATTCTTATTCTCCTTCACTATCTGTTCAATTGTATTGCCTGGATATTGGCTGGTCCGGATTTATCTAGATTGGGCATGCATTTAAGGTGAGAGGGGGTAGGTTCAGAACAGACATGAGGGGTAAGTTTTTTACTGAGAGAGTGGTGGATGCCTGGAATGCATTGCCTGACAGGGTGGTGGAGGCAAATTCATTGGGAGCTTTTAAGAGGGGCTTGGATGGGCACATGAATGAGAGGAAAATAGAGGGATATGGGCATTCTGTAGGTAAGAGGGAATACTGTAGCTATGTCAGCACAACATTGTGGTCTGAAGGGCCTGTTCTGCGCTGTACTGTTCTATGTTCTATGACTCACCAGAAACCGAGGTGCAGCAACATGCAGCCAGGCTCTTGCCCCTTTGAGCACCTAAGACTGTTGGCTACAAGATTTTCATGGGTCTGCTTTGAAGAAAATGCTCATGAAATATGAGTGAAAACTGAACCTAAGGCAATTTATTGGATTCAGCATTAGTCACTTATCTGTGATTGTGGTCTGCAGTGTTGTATTATACCAGCTCCTAGTTTACAGGTTTACTGTGGGTGGTTGACACAGTACATTAGCTGGATTGATGTGGCCCATTTTGGCAGGGCAGTAATGAAATCAGCACTACATGAGGAATCCATCATCTTTGAATCTGGTCAACTACTTTGCATGCTTACTGTCCACATACAAGATACCTGCTATTGTACTTTTCCATCTGCTAGTAAGCACAAATCATACTAAAATGTGTACCAGCAAAGTAATTCTAACAAAAAATTAGCAGCCATTGTGCAAAAATAAATGAAGCTATACACACAAATTTCGTGGCCAATGGTTATTGTTCTAATTTCTTTCCTGTCCTAAAGTGTTGACTTGTGCCTGAGCACAGTTCAACTGGAGTTAACCTGCCATCTGGCATCTCTTACAAAAAGCTCATTGTGAATCTTGGCATTCCCTTTCAGCAATTTATGGAACAAATGCATACTACAATTGAATCCAATCCTGCTATCACCTGATATCCACAGTGGTGTCCAATCTTTAAGTACTTCAGGATAACAACCAGTAAAGGAAACCTGTCTTATATTTCTCATCTCTTGATTGGAGCCCAGTCAAATGGGCCTGCCCTGACATCAGTTAATTCATATATACCTACAGTTGTTCTGGGTAGTTGTATTTGACAACTTAGAGTCATAGAGACATACAGCATGGAAACAGGCCCTTTAGCCCAACTCGTCCATGCCGACTGTATTGCCTAGTGAGCTAGTTCCATTTGCTTGTGTTTGGCCCATAGACCCCTAAACCCATCCTGTCCATGTACTTAACTAAATGGCTTTTAAATGCTGGTAATGTGCCCGCCTCAACCACTATTTCTGGTAGCTCATTCCAAATACACATCACCCTTTGTGTGAAGAAGCTGCCCTGGTGTCCCTTTTAAATCTCTCGCCTCTGATCTTAAACCTATGCCCTCTTGTTTTTCGCACCCCCTCCCTGGAAAAAGACTATGTACTTTCACCCAGTCTATATCCCTCTATCAGACCACCCCTGAATCTCCTACGTTCCAGGGAATAAAGTCCTAGTTTACTCAACCTCTCCTTCTAACTCAGGCCCCCCAAGTCCAGGCAATGTCCTGGTAAATCTTTTCTGCACTTTTTCTAGGTTAATAACATCTTTCCTATAATAGGGTGACCAAAACTGTACACAATACTCCAAGTGCGGCCTCACCAACTTCTTATATAACTGCATCATAACTTCTATACTCAGTGCCCTGACTGATGAAGGCCAGCATGCCAAACCCCTTCTTCATCACCCTATCTACCTGTGATGCCGCTTGTTGTAAACTATGCACTTGCAATCCGAGGTCCCTCTGTTCCATAACACTCCCCAGGGCCCTTCCATTTACTGTATAAATCCTATGCTGATTTGATGTCCCAAAATGCAATATCTCACATTTATCTGGATTGAAAGCCATTTGCCAGTCCTCAGTCCACATACCTAGCTGATCAAGATCACCTTGTAATTTTTTATAACCTTCTACACTATCTACAACACCACCTATTTTAGTATCATCTGCAAACTTACTAACCATGCCTTGTACATTCACAACCAAATCGCTAATATAAATTACAAACTAAAAGGTCCCAGCACCGACCCCTGTGGCACACTACTAGACACAGGCCTCCAATCTAAGAAATAATCCTTGACCATCACCCTTTGCTTCCTACCACTGAGCCAATTATGAATCCAATCTGCTATCTCCCCCTGGAGCTCCCATGCAATCTAATCTTCCAGACTAGCCTGCCATGTTAAAGGCCTTATTAAAGTCCTTAATATCCACTGCCCTATCCTCATCTACCCTTTTGGTTATCTCCTCGAAGAACTCTAAAAGATTTGTCAGACACAACTTCCCATGCACAAAGCCGAGCTGACTGTCCTGAATCAGACACTGCCTCTCCAAATGTTGATCCTGTCCCTCCGCATCTCCTCCAGCAATTTACCCACAACCTGTGTCAGGCTCACTGGTCTGTAGTTTCCTAGCTTGTTTCTGCTACCCTTTTAAACAATGGTACAACATTAGCCACTCTCCAGTCCTCCAGAACCTCACCTGTGGCCAGAGATGAAGCAAAAATCTCTGCAAGGGCCTCTGCAATTTCTTCTCCAGCTTCCCACAAGGTCTGAGAATGCACCAGGTCAGGCCCTGGGGTTTTCTCCACCTTAATGTACTTTAAAACCTCCAATACCTCCTCCCTGCTAATTTGTATGTGGTCCAAGACAACACCACTCATTTCACCCACTTCCTTAACCTCTATCATTTTCTCCACAGTAAAAACTGAGGAGAAATATTCATTAAAAATCTCACCATTTCCTTTGGTTCCACACACAGACAGCCATGTTGATCTTTAAGAGGACCCATTCTCTCCCTAGCAGCCTTTTTACTCTTAATATACCTATAGAATCTCTTGGAATTTTGCTTCACCTTGCCTGCCAGATCCTCCTCATATCCTCTTTTTGTCCTCCTTCTTGTACTTGCACTTCTTGTAGTCATCATCAGATTCACTAGTTCCCAATTGTTTATGTGCAGTGTATGCCTCCCTCTTTTTCTTAACCAGAACCTCAATATCTTTCATCAGCCAGGGCCAGCCTTGCCCTTCACCCAAACAGGAACATTGCAGAGTGTTAAGTTAGAATTTTGACTGAATTGCAGCGATTACAAAGGAGATTACAAATATCTTTCAGTCATTTTTGGATATTTCAGTCAAAATCAGAATGAAAGGTTTTTTTAAACACTACAGACATGTTTGAACAAAATACACCCATGTCTATAAGCAGTTTAATCAACATCCATGCATTGTATATTTTCAAACTTTAGGGAGTTACTGTCAAAAATTCAGAAAATTAAAAACAAATCTATACTTAGCAATGAACAGAAATTCTGTGCAAAATTAGTTTATTTTTCTGGTGACATTTGTTTAAGTAGGCATTATGGTTTCCTGTATATGTGCTTGCTTTGGCCCTGTATCTACTAAAGCATGCCAACAATATTTCAATGAGCTCTGCTTCTAGGCTTCAAGGAAATGAAGTCCAAATAGTGAACCGTTCCTACCAATCTTGTAAAATGCTTCTCATTTTCAACTTCCTCTTTCTTACCTCTCCAACTGGCTTATCTTTCAGATTATCTGAGAGATTCAGATAGTCAGGATACTGTATATGATTTTTGTAGAACATAAAACATGGAACAGTACAGTACAGGAACAGGCCCTTCAGCCCATGATGTCTGTGCTGACCATAGCAATCTAACTAATCCCATTTGCCTGCACAAGTTCCGTATCCCTCTATTCCCTACATATTCATGTGCCTCTCCAAGAGCATCTTAAATGTTACCATTGTATCTGCTTCTACCACTTCCCCTGCCCTACCATTCTCTGTGTAAAATCTTGCTTTATAAACTTTCCCCCTCTCACCATAAAGCTATGCTCTCTATTAATTGACACTTCCACCCTGGGAAAAGGACTCTGACTACCTACCCTGTCTATGTCTCTCATAATTTTATATACTTCTATCAAGTCATCCCACAGACTCCAATTCTCCAGAGAAATCAACCTCTCCTTACAGCTAATACTCTTTAATCCAGGCAATATCCTGGTGAACCACTTCAGCACTGTCTCCAAAGCCTCCACATCCTTCCTCTAATGCACCAACCAGAGCTGTGTGCAATATTCCAAATGTGGCCTAACCAAATTTTTATGCAGCTGCAGCATTATCTCCCTACTTTTATACTCGACACCCCAACTGCTGAAGGCAAGTATGCCATTCAGCTTCTTTACCATCTTATCTACTTGTGTTGCCACTTTCAGGGAGCTATGGTCTTGCACCCTGAGATCCCTCTGTACATCAATGTTTTTTAGGGTCCTGCCATTTACTGTGTACTGTTGGATTCGACTGTTTTAAGTAGTTTCTTTTAACATGTATAGTGTCTAATACACCTCAAGTGGCTGTACAAGGAATGCCTGCTTCCTAGCTTATTGATTTTGCCCATCAGGTGAATACATGTTTTCTCATTGGTTGGTTTTGCCACAGGCATCTAATAGGTTTCCTGATTGAACTATTGTTAGCTAAGGAGTACCTCTTATCTCAGGTATAAAGGGTGTAGTTTTTTTGTTAATCACTCTCTTGCTTATCTCTCTCTCTCTTGCCTCTACCTCTCTCTTGCTCTCTTCACCCACTCCCACATCCACCCCCTGCACCACCCCCCCCTCCCCCCCCAGCCCTAGCTCATTTTTAGTTCCCTTTATCTCGGCTCATCTCCTAGTAGTAAAGCTAGTGCCATGTGCTCTGTGACTATTTCTTTGTTTTAAATTTTCCCAATGAAACTTTGTGAAGCACCAAGTTGTTTTCAACTCATTCTTGGACTCCTGAAAGAACCCGCGGATTCAAAAATAACTGGATCCGACAATACTTTCCTCTTACATTTGATTTCCTAAAGTGCAACACCTCACACTTGTCTGTATTAAACTCCATCTGCCATTTCTCTGCCCACATTTCCAATTGGTCTACATCCTGCTGAATCCTTTGACAACCTGTAAGATTTCAAAACCCGTCTAAATTCAATCTGTCTCAGTTATTGGGAGCTCAACAGATCTAAAGACTTACAGATCTCATCAACTTTAAAATCACATTGGTAAGGGAGTTTACAGTATTGCCTCTGCTAATAACAATATTTTCTCACTAAAATATATGGATC
Source organism: Pristis pectinata (assembly GCF_009764475.1). Lineage (NCBI taxonomy): Eukaryota > Metazoa > Chordata > Chondrichthyes > Rhinopristiformes > Pristidae > Pristis > Pristis pectinata. The sequence continues at coordinate 38,644,376 of NC_067408.1, read as the reverse complement.
AGGGTCAACTGGCAACATCCTTGCCTCCAAGTCAGAAGATTCTGAGTTCAAGTCCCTCTCCAGAGACTTGAGCACAAAAAAACAAGCCTGAGTTTCCAGTGCAGAGTTAAATGAATGCAACACTGATGATGTCTTAAACTGAAGCCTCATGTTTTGTCTCAGATGGGTGTAACAGATCTCTTGGCACTATTTCAAAGAAGACCAGTAAGGTCATCCCCTATTCCCCAATTAACATTAATAAAAAGATTATCTGGTCATGATGTCCTTGTGGGAGCTCACCGTGTGCAACTTAGCTGTTGTGTTTCCAATTTCACCAAAAGGGACTACAAAATACTTCACTGTTGGTAACGTGCTCAGATATTCTGAAAATGCCTCAAATTTGCTTTGTATATACAAGCCTTTTAAAACACATAGGGTAGAAATTTGAACATATGGGCACTGGGGGAGTTTGGGTGCAAGGTACACACAGGTGCACAGAGAGTGTGCATGATGTTTGGCGTTGAGACATGTCAATGAAGCCAATCCATCAAGAACAGGCAACCAGTGAAGAGGAACACAAAATTAGGCCAAAGACAGGTAAATTACGTTCGGAATTAGAGACCAGGATTGGGAGTTAGGACAGGGGGCTGAATTGTTTCAAAGGATGAACAGAGCCATGAGTCAAGCGTTAGATGACTGAGATAGTGAGAGAGAAATTCAGACGCCAGGGAGCATAGCTGGAGACCAGGAGAGGGGAAGTGTGGGACTAATATGGAGAGGATGGAAGCAAAGAGAAGTGCTGAAAACTTGGGCGCGTGATAGGGAGGGGTGAAGAAGTGAAAAACTGGGAAGGGACAATAACAGCAACAATTATTGGGGGCTGGATTGGGGGTTTGTGGCAGACAGCATTTTACAAATGTGGCTTCCAGGTTGAACAAGCAAATATCAAAACTCTTGTTATCAGATAGCCCAGAGGGCTGCATCTTGTTGAGAGTCCGGTTGGTGCTCACGTAACTTGCTGTGGAGCTCCATTGGTTATTTAGGCCCCTTTTTGCTTCTGCTGAGTGCATTATGTATGTTTCTAGTATAGGCTTGAAAACCTATTTTTTTCCTTTGGCCACAAATGATGTTAGCATACCTGAAAAATATGCAGATTATTAACATTTATGAAAATCATCAGGGCTCTAAGAACGCGGACCCCTAATAGGATATGTACGCTCCCATACCTTGGGGGTTTCATGTGCCAAGCGGCATTCAGGTCAGGGAAAAGTTGATGAAAATAAGTGAAATGAATGCTGGAAAGCAAAAATAAAAAACAGAAAACACTGGAAAGACTTAGCAAGAGTTAATATTTTCAGGTTGTAGACACTTTGTCAAGAAGTCAATGTAGATGGGAACGTTACACCATTTCAAGGAGACTTTGAAAACATCCTTGAGCTTTTCCTCCGTCTGCGTGCTAACCTCTTGTCCTGACAAGCGCAGAATAAGGTGTCTATTTCAGGGTCTGGTGTTGGGCATTTGATTGACGTGGCAAACCCAAACTGAACCACTGAGTGTAACAAGTTGCCTCAATGCTGAGGTTGTTATACTTGGGAGAGAACACTGATGCTGGTTCACTTAACCTTTCAGTTGATCTGGAAGATTTTGCGGAGACAGCAATTGGTGGTCTATCTTCAAGTGCTCTGAGGCACCTGCTCTAAGTAGTGCAAGTCTCGAGCAAAGAGCGGTGGAGAGGGGAGGGAGAGAGTTCCCTCCCTAGTGCTCCAAGGCCTTGAGAAACATTTTAGGCATCCCATAAGCATACCTGAACTTATTGCTTGGAAACATTTTTAGAGATTACAAGAATAGCAGTCTAACTGAAGGGTCTTAACCCAAGCATTGACTATCCATTTGCGTTTCACATGATGTTGCCTGACCGGCTGAGTTCCTCCAGCACCTGTTTTTTAGCTACAGATTCCAGCACTTTCAGACTCTCGTGTCTTCCATAAACTTCAATTTATGTTGGTTAGAAGTAAAAAATTTTGTAAATAAATCAAATCTGAGTGTTTTGCAATATAAGTTTGCAAAATGGGGACCTGGACCAAAAATCGATTCCGGAACCCAATTGGTATGCACTGCATCAATGTGATTGCTGAGTGATGGCCACACACAAAAGGAGGGTTGGAATGGAAAAGTTCTACTCATACTACCGTTAAAGGAGTATTCACTCAGAGTGCACAGTACACTCACCTACAGTTTGCTCTGTGTCACACCACCTCCAGTGGTCCATATTCAGTCCTGCACTCTGGTGCTGCCCGTGCAGAGTTTGTATATTCTTGTGGATTTCCACCATGTGCTCCAGTTTCTTTTCCACACCCCCTAAGACATGCTGGTAGGATTATTGGCCCTAGTTTAGGTAGGTGTCAAAAGAATAGAGAAAGTGATGGATATGTGAGAGAGAATAGGCTGCAGGGAAACTAGTAGAGGAGTAAGACTGACGGGAATGCGTGAGAGTTGGCATATACTGGATGGGCTGAATGGCCTCCTTCCCTGTCATGGAAATATAAAAATAAGAGATCATTGGATACAACTGGAAGGATAGGAGACCTTTTCCGAGATTTTTTATTGACTGATATTGTGGTTTTGCATTTGCTTTTCTTTGGTACTTCAGCCACATTCTTCTCAATTTAAGTGGCTTTCTCCTACTGACTTCAGAAGAGCTGAATAGAAGTAGCAGCAGCAACACAAGCCACAGATGTAAGTTTCGGGGAACACCAGAAGGTAGGAAAGGATAAAGGGCTGCCTGAAAGCAATACAATCCTGTCCACAGCATCAATGGATCCTCAACAAGTAACAGCGCAGGAATAAAATGCCAGCCATTAAAGGCCATATCAGGAATCTGGGCAATGCCCACTACTACAGTTTGATAACAGCTTCTGGTAGTTAAAGTGGCCATAACTTCAAATGCAAACCTTAATGAAGAGAATTGCTTTCAAGGTGAAGGGTACCTCCCTTTAGAAGGTGCAAGCTTGCTTTGACCAGGCATTGTACCTGCCTTCCCAGAGTAGTAGGCTGCCAAGCAATGTAGGCAGCTCACTTTGAAACCTAACATGAAGCCTAACCGTCCAAAAGGAACATGTCCTCTTTCTGCTGACACTGCCCCAGTTTCTCAACTGTCCACATGGACATCACCCGTAAAAATCTATGCTTTATTTTGAAAGCAGAGATGTTTATCTGTTTTTCAATCATCAATGGTAATTAGTCTGAAACAACTTATGCAATTTAATCAAATTCGAAGCTGCACTTTTCATAAATATTAAAAGTGTGAATAAAAACACACCTCTCCAATCATTCATGAAACACAGAAAACTGCACAGAACAGCAAACCTTAATGGAGGGAATGTGTACATAATAAAATTGTTAAGCCAAAAAGTTTATTTTAAAGGCATCTGTAAAGATTCATTAGGGACATATGGTCAGGAAATCCAATATGCAGCAAAGTACGCATTCTGCTTAAATTATAGACTGAGCCAGCAGTAGAGCTAGTAAAATCTCAGCCAATACCACATTAACCATATCAGGAAGTTGGCAAGTATTCTGGAAAGAGGTATGGCTAATTTATGATCATTGATTACTGTTCAATTTACCCAGAGTTATGCACAGAAGGTAATGTAACTAGCAATATGATGATAAACTGTAAGAAAGCAATTTTGTTCAGATACAAACGACCTAATGAAGTCGTTTAGTAACAGTTGGCAACTTTTTCTTGAGCTGATTCAGGCAATTTGACAAGGATCACAATTTCATTCACATAGTTTAAGCCTGAATTACTCACAATCAAATAGGGTCCTGGGGAGATCAGTTCAGGTTGTAGAGAATGTGATGAAGTCAATGGGATATCAGGGAATGTATCTGACCTACTGGTTCATTATGATGCAGAGAGACAAAAATGATACCTCATACAAGATAAATATTATGCCTACACTTTTTGAAAACAATCGTAAAATGTTGCTTGGTTATTGGTTGTTTTTCAATATACCTTCAAATAGCTTTGATGAAAAACTATTTAAATTGTTTACTTGTTGAAGGGAAAAGGGTACTTTGAAATCAGTAATTTTAATAGTCAACATTCCATTTAGATTCAATGGATCCAGAGTAGTGCGCAAATAATGCCACAACTTTATAAAAGTTGTATTATACATATTATATTGACAAAGTGAATGCAGTAAGAAATTTCCATGGGCCTAATTAAAGCAATATTTGCAGTTACTATCTGATTCTTAAATACAAAAGCAACTTTTCTTTTCCTTTCTAATACCAGTGGTTGTAAGTGCAGGGCCAGGGAATCAAAGCTAGGCAACAAACTGATGTGGAGGCAGTGATGAGGTCCAGCATTTTACTTAAGAGAGTCAGAACCACAAAGTGAAGGTGTATTTTGCTTCAGATCAAGTTGCTGAGAAATAATTGAGGGCGGGAGTGTGCAGGTTACCAAGGTTTGATGTGCTGCACATCAGATGTAGGTGCAGACAGAACTGCCATACAGAGCACATGGGTTGCTTAGCTTGAATAGAGAAGGAATAAAACTGGATTTAGAAATGAATATGGACCCTGACATAGTTGCTCCCCAACCTGACAAAGTCCTCATGTTTTAAATTGGGAGAGCTGTCACACACGTTAGTCAGACAACAGCCTGACACCAATCACACTCACAGAGTCATATCTTATGGGCAATGTATCAGATTCCTCTCACATTATCCTGGAAAAATCTTGTCCCACTGGCAGGGCAGACCACCAGAGGTGGGTGCACAATGGCACATAAGTCACAGTCAAAGTCAAAAGTTGAGTTTATTGTCATATGCACAAGTACATGTATGCACAGGTGCAATGAAAAACTTACTTGTAGCAGCATCACAGGCACATAGCATCACAAGCAGCATTCACAAGAAAAACATAAATTGAACACAATGTCTACGAGAAAGAACACAATTAGAACAAAAAAAAGAAAGTCCATTTTAGTGCAAAGTCATCAAAGTGGTCATATTGTTGTTAAACTATAGTGATTAAGGTTGTGCCGATTGGTTCAAGAACCGAATGGTTGAAGGGAAGTACCTGTTCTTGAATGTGCTGGTGTGGGATTCCAAGTGTCAGCCAGATGGTAGCTGCGAGAAGATGGCATGGCCCAGTTGGTGGGGATCTTAGATAATGGATGTTGCCTTCTTGAGGCAGTGCCTCCTGTGGATACTACCAATGGTGGGGAAGGACGTGCCAGTGGTGGTATTGGGCAGAGTCCACTACTCTCTGCAGCTTCTTATGTTCCTGCACATTTGAATTGCCATGATGCAACCAGTCAGGACACTTTCAGTAGTACATCTGTAGAAGTTTGTTAGCGTGTTCGGTTACAAGCCAAACCTCCTTAATCTCCAAAGAAAGTAAAGACGCTGAAGTACCCGCAGAGTCCTCAATAATGACTCCAAACTATGAAGTCTCAAGACATCAAGTTAAATATGGGCAAGGAAATCTCCTGTCCTCCCTCAGCTGAGCAATGCTTCTCCATGGTGAACAACACTTGGAAGAGAGCAATGAAAGTAACAAGGGCACAGAATGTACTCTGGCTGGGAAACTTTAATGTGGTAGATCTACCACAGACTAAGCTGGGCAAGCCTTGAAGATTATAGCTGACAAATTGAGTCTGCAGCAGGCCGTGGATGAAGCAACATAAGGGAAAAATCTACTTGATCTTGTCCTCACCAATGTACCCGAGGCAGATACACCTGTCCATGTTAGAATTGGTAGAACTAACCATGACACAGTCCTTGTGGAGACAAAGTCCTGTCCTCACATCAAGGTTATCCACCATCATGCTGTGCTGCATTGCAATTGGGCTAAATGGGATTGTCTTAGAACAGGTCTGGCAGCTCAAAGCTGGGCATCTGTGAGGCACTGTGGACCATCAGCAGCAGCAGAAATGTACACTATTGCAACCTGTAAACCTCATTGCTCAGCATATCTCTATCTCTGCCATTACTATAAAACCAGGGGATCGACCATAATTTAACTAGGAATGCAGAAGGACTTGCCAGGACCAAACATCAGCCATACCTAAAATGGATGCGGTGCCACCCCAGTGAAGCTGCAATACAGGACAATTTGCATACTAAACAACAAAACCAGCATGCAATACACACAACTAAATGACTTCAAAACCAATGGATCAGATCAAAGTTCTGCAGTTCTACCACATCCAGATGTTAATGGTGGTGGACAATAACACGGCTAATGGGAGGAGGACACCCAAGTACAGCACATTCTCAATGATGGCTGTGCAGAGTGTGTGTGTACTGAAGACTGAAGCATTTGCAACCTGTTCAGCTGGAAGTGCCAAGTGGATGTTTCATCTTGTCTACCCCCTTGAGATCCCACCATCACAGAAACTCTTCTCTAGCCAGTTTGATTTGCTCCATGTGATATCAAAAAGGTACTGCATATAGCAAAAAAACTATGGGATCAGACAATATCTATGTGGTAGTACTAAAGATCAGTGCTCCAGAACCAGCTGCACCTTAGCTGAGCTGTTGTAGAAGAGTTACAGCAGCGGCATCTACCCAACAATGTGGAAAATTGGTCAGTTTTATCCCCTTGATAAAAAAGTAGGATAAATACAATCCAGCTAATTACAGCCCAATCAGTTAGCAAAGTGATGGAAGCCATCATCAACAGCGATATCTCATGGCACATGCCACCAGTAACCTGCTCAACAATGTCCAGATTGAGTTTCACCAGGATTACTTGACTCTAGATCTCATCATAGCCTTAGTCCAAACATGAACCAAAGAGCTGAATTCCAGAGGTGAGTGACAGTAACTGCTCTTGACAGCAAGGCAACATTTGACCATGTTTGACATCAAGATGCCCCGGTAAAACTTGAGTTCAATTGGCATCAAAAGAAAACCATTCCAATGGTTTGAGTCACACCTTGCATAAAGGAAGGTGGTTGTGGTTGTTGGAAGTCAATCATGTCAGCCCCAAGGTATCCCTGCAGGAATTCTATATGGTGGTGTCCTTTTCTCAGCAATCCTCAGCTGTTTCATCATTGACCATCCATCCATCATGAGGTCTGAAGTGTGGATGTTCATCAATGATTGCACAATGCTCAATTCCATTTGCAACTCCTCAGCAAATGAACCAGTCCACACCTGCATGCAGCATGACCTGGACAACATTTGGGTATGGGCTGAAAAGTGACAAGTAACATTCACACCACAAAATTGCCAGTCAATGACCATTTCCAACAAGACAGAAAATAATCATCTACCCTTGGCATTCACTAGCATTACTATCACTTGAGTCCCCATGAGTAACAAACTGGGAGTAACTAGTGACAGAAACCGAACTGGGCCATCCTCATGAATACCATACCTACAAGAACACGTCAGAGGCTGGGTATACTAACTCATCTCCTGATACCCCAAGGCCTTTCCAAATTTACAAGGCTCAAATCAGAAGAATGATGGAATACTCTTCAGTTTTTGCCTGGAGCAGTGCATTGTAAACAACTCTCAAGTAGCTTGATATCCAGGACAAAGCAGTTGCTTGATTTGTACCCTATCCACCACCCTAAATGTTTATTCCTTCCTACACCTGTATACATGGCTGCAGTGTGCACCATCTGCAAAATGCACCACAGTTACTCACCCAGGCTAGTTTGATGGCACCTCTCAAACCCACAATCACTACCACCAAGATGGATAAAGTCAGTCGGCGCATGGGAACACCACTACCTGCAGGTTCCCCTCCAAGTTGTATCTCTGGTCCTTCATCATTACTGGGTCTAAATCCTCAAACTCACAACCCAACAGCACTATGGGAGTACCTTCACCAGGATGGATGAAGTGATTGAAGAAGGTGGCTCAGCACCACTTTTTCAAGGGTAGTTAGAGAAGGACAATAAATGCTGGTCTTGCCAGTGATGCCCATATCCTGAAAATAGATATATAAAAACGGGATCTACAACATATGCCCTGTGCTGTCAAACAGGTTGCTCATTTATTGGACAAAGAATATAAATGTTCCCACGGAATGCCTGGCTTCCTCACGTATTTCAAAATGGAAGGATAGCTATGAGAAAAGATGACTTTCTCAAAATGTTCCTTGAAGAAAGCAGCAAACTACAAATTGGTCACATTCATTGCTTCCTTTTGAACTATACAAAAACATATTAAACAGGAATATCCTGTTAGGTGAATTAAATCCAAAATCAGTTCTTTTTTTCACTGTAAGGCAAACCACTATAAATGTGTCAAGTACTCAAAATTAACAGGCTCAGACTTCAGGATACAGAGCCTCTTAATTCTCTACTTACCTGGAATTTAAAAAAAAATCTGAATTAGAGAATAACTGGTGTTGATTGTGCATAAAAATGTATAATTTGAAACAGGAAAGCAAATTTACTATGTGTACAGGTAAAGGCACCTTGCAAGTATATCAGCAGTAAGTAAGTAAAATAGAGAATGCAGGAAATATTCAGTGGGTCAGATAGTGTCTATGAAGACAAACAGAGAGATAGAGAGAGAGAGAGAGAGAGAGAGAGAGAGAGAGAGAGAGAGAGACCGAGGGGGAACCGAGAGAGAGAGAGAGAATTTTTCAAATCAATGCCCTTTCATCCAAGTTGAGAGAAGTTAGAAATAAACGTGTTTTAAGACGCAGAGCAATGAGAAGGGTTGCATGAGAAATTATCTGACACTCAGGATGACAGTGCACGATAATAGAGGGCAAGTAAAGAAACAAAATGTTGGACATTTATTTTAGATTTCTGGCCTTTGCAGTAATTTGCTTTTGTGCTTTGGCAGGAAAGATCTGTTCAGTATGTTATAAACACAAAGGTATCAAAATATAGTCTAGAATCTGCTATTCTTGACTAAGCTTAATGTGATTTTCTTCACAGTCACAAGTTATTATATTGTTATTCTGTGAAACTATCATTATCCACATATTACTCAAAACCTTATAACTGGTTTGAACAAACAAAATATCATAAATTACATTTCTGAGCAAAAGGAATCATTGGAATCAGATTTCATATCGGCAACATTTTATAACAAAGACATAGTAGATTTTTTTGGTCTTATAATAAGCTCATACTGATAACTGAGCCACACATCCCATACTTCGATGACATCCATGAGTTTTGATTTGTAGATCCAGGTAAAAATCTCGGACCAAAACTTAACAGACTAACTATTGTGTTAATTATTTCTTCATTGCCTTGAGATATTAATTAATTATAGTGGGTTCTTTTATGTATACAACATTAATTTTCTTCTCATTACTTTGCAGGAATTACAGGAAGTTTGAAACCAAATTAAACTGTTACAATCTGCATTCAAAAGGTCAGTTAATTTGAAGAAATGTCTCAAGGTATTTCAAAAGAAAGAAAAGTACTTTCAATTTAATGATAACTTTCAAAAATCCAGGACGCACCAAAAACTTTACAGCTAATGACATACTTTAAGGCTTAGTTATTGTTGTAATAGAGGAAATATAACAGCTAATCTGCATTTAGCAAGTTCCAAACACAAAACAGTAATGTGAAATTGATCAGTCTGATTTAGTCATTAATTAAGTGAAAATATCTTTAGGATATCAAAGAGATTTGCACAGATCTTCTTTACAATGGTGTTATAGAATCTTTCATGTTAAATTGAGCAGGTGAAAAAGGCCTTGTTTTAATATCTTATTCAAAAGATAAAGTCCTTAGTTTTCCATCACTTGATAAATATTGCACTGAAGGATTATCCAAGCTTTTTGTGCCAAGTCTCTGGAACCTGAACCCACAATCCTCTAATTCAGAAACAAAAGTGCAACAGGCTGAGGCACAGCTGATGCTGACAAAGGTACATATTAAAATGTATTGTCCCAATGCAAAAGTGGTGGAGGAGTGCTAACAACTTGTTCAAAGAGTCCAGTGTAAAAGGTAAGTATAATAGATGAGGGACAGAAGGCTTCAGGGACTGAGTTCCATGAAGTAGGACTGAGGCAGCTGGTTGCTTAGTCCATAGTAGTCGGGAGGAGGGACTGGAGGATATAGAAACACTCAGCTCAAAGGCACGGAGAGCTCAGTGCAAAATGTAAAACTGATGGAATTTTCACAAATAAGTTAAGAACTAGTTACAGAAGTTTGGATAGCAGTAGTTAATTAAGGTTAAAGGATGGTGGTAGGAAAACTTTGAAATAGTCAAGCTCTAAACACAGGTGTACAGATTTCATTGATGGAAGAAGTGCATTACAAGTGAAGATGGGAAATACTGCTGAGGCGGCAGTTAGCAATCTTGTTGAAGGAAAGCATGTGGGGGGTTAAAGCTCAGATCAATTTCCAAGAGCATGCCCAACATAGTGAATAATGTCACTTATGCTGAGAATGGCACTACAAGAGAAAGGGATGAAGTCAGTGGCAATGAAGCAGCATCTGTAGCTGGTGCAGGTGGTAGTAACTTTGATTTCGCCAACACTAAAAGTATGACACATTCAGAATGTGATATCTGTCAAGCATTCTCGCAGCAGGCACACAGTCAGGGCGCCAGGAAAAATGGTGAATGAATGAAGGTGTACATGTGGAAGTTGATTCCTGTGTTGACGACATTCACCCAGAAAATATCATAATTCTCATCTGTGGATGCTGTTGCTAAGTCACAGTTAATGATAGAACCTATAACATGGTTTCTGTTAGGAGCAATTAAAGATTTGAATGACTACAGTTCCTGTAGTTTTCCCATGGACAATTACCGGGATTTCCTGAATAACTGTGAGTCACATTCAAAAGAAACAGGCGTACAAATTGTATGGTTTGTCCAAAAGTAATTTGGCACCTTCCTCAAGATCTGCAGACAGCTGGTAAATTTATAATATTTATACTGAGTTAAGTCTGGGACATGATTTTGTCTTTCAGTAGTTTATTTTAAAACTACTGAAAGATGTGAGTGATTTAAAAGAATCTCTACAGTTAAGATAGGGTAAAACTAATTAATTTTGAACAGAACATTTAGTGTTAAGTTGTTCTTACAATAACATGTCTCAAAAGAACCAACATTTTCAAATAACATTGAAATAATATGCCCGAACTGATGACATCTTTCTCTTTTCTTCAAGCTCCCAACCATTATTTATCAGTCGTTTGTGAAATGAATGCAGCCAATGGTTCTGATCTTTACCAGGCTTCATTACCAAGCTAGACACGTGCAAGGAGGTGTTCTGGTCAGGAAATGCCATGCTGTATCCGGTTATTTTCCCATGAGGATCCCATTCTGGAAGCCAGCCTCATTATTAGGCTTCATTCTCTGTTGGACGGGCATTCCTCCAGAAGAACCTGTGGGACCCAGCGGGAAGGTTTCCTGTTGCTGCAGTTCACATGCCAGGGTGGGAGGAGGTGAGGGTGGGAGGAAAATGGTGATGGTGTGAGCAACAGTGCAGCTTGGAGACTTAGGGGAGTGACAGTGGGGGAGTGGCCGGGGATAACAGATGTCAGGTAGCATTAATGCCTGAGACACAGACAGAGTCCCACTTAAATATTTCAAATCAGAAGTCCACAACCTACGAATGTGGCCTTCTGATTTAAAGTACTTAAATCAGAAGGTCGGATAGTCCAGCCACATTCCATTTGTTAAAGGCACAAGCGGACTTATGGTGAATTAGGCTTCAGCTTTTTAAATTTTCAATCTCAAACGCATTCATACTGGTGAGTTGAAGTTTCCTCTGGTGTTTCAAATATTTTCTTCAATGTCCAAAGATTGTAAAGTCTTGTATTCCACTTTTATTTTGATTGGTTGTATACATAAAAAAATACACACACTGAAGAAGAACATTTCAATTCTCCAAACTCTTGAAATTACTTTATCCAGATTAGTCTTTTGCAAGAAGAATTTGAGGTTTATTTCATCAATGCACTTGCTTTCATTACATTAAAGGATCTTCATTCAAGGGAGGTAATTTTATAAGCATTCCGTTTCATTCAGCTCACTCTATCCTCCATCCATACATGGGTGATGCATTGATTATTGATTGGCTATTGAAATAAATATGTCACAGTAGTGCTTATACGATTTTTGGTGGTGCTGCTTGGTAAGGTTAATAACAGAGGTAGAAGTATCAATTAAACATCCTTTATTGAAGGTAGTCAACTCTCAACTATCATCACATGGTTTACTCAGTTCTTAAAGGTACACAAACCCTCAAACATACACTGTTTCCCTTTAAAAGGATTAAACCTGTAGAAACTTTTATCTATTCAGTTAACTATTTACAGATATGAAAATTTGCAATAAACTAATTAGTTACAGAGACATTCATACACAGTTATATGCACAACAAAAGCCTTGTAGACACTGAGCTCTTCCAAAACTTGCACAGCCTTATCTTCTGCAGCAATATTGTCCATGCTGGACCCAATAGAAATTATTTTGTTGGCAGCACCCACTGCTGAGCCTTTTGCCTTCATCCTTGTGTAATGACACAGTCATTGTCTTTAAATTCTGGTCAATTGCCTCTCACCAAATTGATTCTATTCTCTTCCTCTGAACCACTTGTTATGGAGAAATGTGAATATTCCTTTTGCTTCAAAAATACTAAATCACTGTAATATAATATTCCAAACTCAGACTGCTCATAATGGACTGTCTTTCACTCTAAGACATCTCACCCTTGTCTAATTATCTGGCCTGCTTGTTATCTTTCTTTGCAGGCTTGTTTTGCCATCACATCATGTCCTCCATTGATACTTAAGTCATGAACCCTCTCTGCCCTGTGATCATGCAACCATAATAACATAATATTTGTTTTATTTACTGACAAACAGTGAAATAGACTTGTGCCCAACTCTTGCTGGCAGGCACCCAAACTATCAGCATTGAAAATTTCTTGCTTTCAAAGAAGGCTCTCAATTTCTCTTTATGTCAACAGTTCTTTGTCAATATTGCCAACTCACATTACGAATCCATTTCTGCGTATATCATATTCCCATTCTCCATCATGTGGTCTGACCACAGCCCTTGGCTCTATAATCACTTGATCTTTTGTTGGATCTCTTTAGCACATAACGTTTGCGTGCATGGACCCATCTTCTGGCTTACTTCCTTCTAGGAAGGTCCTGTGGTTAGATGCTCAGTTCACCTTTTTGCTCAGGTTTCACTTTCCTCTTTGGATAGCCTATCATAACATTTTATCTGCATACTCCTTCGAAGTGTATCAAATAATCTCACCCAAATTATTTCATCTGTCAGTCTGTGCACTGAACAATCCCATGTTCAGCTTGTACCTCATTGCCAGTGTCTTTAGGCTGACTGTCATAGTCATAGAGTGAGAGAGTCATACAGTACAGAAACAGGCTCCATGACATTCTCATCTGAGTCATTAATATATACAACAAACAACAAAGGTCCCGGCACCGAACCCTACTGATTATAGACTTCCAGTCAGAGAAACAACCTTCTGCCACTACTCTCTGCTTCCTATCACTAAGACAATTTTGGATCCAGTTTGCCAATACACCTTGGATCACACGTATCCTAACTTTCTGGATCAGCCTAATGTGTGGGACCTTGTCCAAACCCTTGCTAAAGTCCACAAATACCACATTCACTGCCTTGCCTTCATCAATTTTCTTAGTAACCTCCTCAAAAAACTCAATCAGATTTGTAGGGCAGGATTTCCCATGTGCAAAACCATGCTCACCACCCCCACCTCCCCTCATCCGTCCCTGCCTTTCCAAGTGATCATAAATCCTATCCCTGAGAATACACTGCCCTATGGTTTCTGGGCTTACCTGACCAACCTTCTTGAACATCAGGACAACATTACCTACCCTGCAGTCATCTGGTATCTAACCCATGGCTAAAGATGATGCAAAAATCTCATCCAGGGCCTAACCAATCTCCTCCCTTGCTTCCCATAACACTGTGGGACTGATACACACATGTTCCAGACTATCAGCGTATACCTCTCCTAATTCTCCATCCTCGCAAACCTGCTCCCTGGTGAATACTGACATAAAGTATCCATTCAGGATACCACACATATCCTCTGGCTCCACACAAAGATTTCCTTTTAGGTCCCTGAAGGGGCCTACTCTTTTCGTAGCTACCTCTTGCTTATATTTCTAAAACATTTTGGAATTCTCTCTAATTCTGTTAGCCAGGGCCATGACATGTCCCCTCTTTGCCCTCCTAACTGCTTTCTTAAGATCTCTTCCATATAAATCTCAAAGGACTCATTTGATAATGGTTTCCTATACTGCATCTGTCACATGCTTCCTTCTTTTTCCTGTTCAAATCTTCAATTTCCTTTGGTAACTAACATTCCCTTACATTACCGTCCTTGCTTCTTACCCTTGCTGGGACTTGACTCTGATCTTTTACTATTTCACTTTTCCATCTAGAGCAGCTGCTCCCAATCTACTTTCACCAGGTTCTCTCTAATACTATAGAAGTCAGCCCTTCCAAAATATAAGACCTTAACTCTTGGTTCAACATTATCCTTTTCCTTAAAGATTAGCAAATTGTCATCACTGTTTGCAGAGGGCTCCACCATGGACACTTCTACCACTTGCTCATCCTTATTCCCTAAAATAAGGTCAAATAAAGCTCCCTCCTTAGTAGACTCTTTACATAATATTTTAAAAACCCTTCGGGTGCACTTGACAAATTCCACCCAATCGAGGACCCTTACACTAAGGCAATCCCAGTCAATACTGGGAAATATTGGCACTGTACATTCGCCAACTGGTCTTTGGTTGGATATGTCAAAAATCTCTGAAGGCACGAGGTTTAAAATGTTCCTTTTAGGTCTTTACACTGTCCTAGTAAGAGACCTTGTCCTTGGATTTGTCGCACCAATGGGATCACCACTGTTTTGTATGTGTCCAGTCTTCCCACCATCAATCATGACACCTTCTTTTATTGGCCACATTGCTGTGTTCTGTCTTGGCTCACCTTGAAAACATTGTTCACCCTCAGGAACATTTCTACTTAATCCATATGCAGACAAATGCTGTGATTCCTTGTATTTATCAAACTATTCAATGTTTTCCATCTTTAATGCTCTATCAGGATAATCTCCTTTATGAACCTCGCCTGATTGCTTCCAGATACTCCCTTAAACAGCAACATCCCAAATCTTTGTTATTATACTGTTGATAGACTTATTAATGCTGGTGCTTAATAAGGAATATCAACAGAAGTACAGCTACCGATAAAACATTATCTATTGATGTCAATTAATTCCCAAATGTTTAACTGGTACTATAATATATAAAGTCAGGTCACTTGGTACACTCAATTCCTAATGGTACACTAGCCCTCATCTATACAACAGTTACCATTTTCAAAAGCAAAGTAAAACCCTTACAAAAATCCAGATTTTCCACCAATGTCACTTTCTCACACTCTTTTATCTTCAGGTCCATTCCGGTAATCATTAAAACAGCTTTAAGCGGATATAATAATCTCTCTTGGAAAATGTCAATTCATGGATGATAACACAGTGATGTACGAATTTGTGCAAAGTCCAAAGCTAAATTAGGCGAGCTTGTCATGAGATATAAGCACAAAACTATAAAGAGCAATGTAAATACCATTTTAATTTATGCTTGATCAGCATATATTTTACATAAAATTCATAAGCTAAGATGACTGACGTGGCAAGAAGGACACTAACAAATGGGACAGCAGGCAGAAGTTGATAATGAGTAATGAATAGAGATGTAAACTACGAAAGCATTTAGATGTTCTGCTATTCTGGTGTACAGAGGTGTACTTGTTTATAAAAACTGCACAGGAAAATGAATAGCTGCTTACATACGAGGCAGAATGGTTCTGAGCACAAACAACCAATCTATATGTTTTAAACTTATTTGCTAAACAACAAAAGTAACCAATGTTTTAACAAAATTATTTTCATTCATATTTTGAATCAAACATATGTATTTTGCCTTTGAAAGCAGTTACACAGAATCTTATTACGTGACTATGTTTAATATCATCAGTTCTTATCTTTAAGAAATGACCATGTTATGAGACAGGATCTTAATGAACTCTATTCTTAAGATGTGATCTTGCAGCATTATTTAAATATTTCTGACAATTAATTTATTATATTATATAAAATATTAAAGCACAGAAACAAGCACTACAGCCCAATTAGTGTTTATGTTTTCCCACCTTACTTCACATCACTCTGACAACATTTCTACCGATCTATACTCACACACACATCTGTCTATATACCCCTTAAATTCCTGTTTGGTAAATGCCATAATAATTTGATGCAGTAGCAAATTCCACATTCTTCTACTTTATGTAAACAAATTTTCCCTCAATATCTCTATATTAATGTGACTTAGATTTATGACTCCTAATTTTGTATTCCCTCACATGTGGAAACACATTCTCCACTTCTAGCCAAATGATTCCTTTAATCTTCATAAAATTCTTCATTGGGACTTCTCTTTGTATTCCTTTAGACTCTCCAGATACTTGTACCCTCTTGAAATCTGGGATCACTCTTGTAAAACTTCTTAATACTTTTTTCAATGCCTCCATGTATTTTGTTTTTGTAATATGGAGTCAGAATTGCCTCAGTGCTTTTAAGCCTGGCCTAATGAAAATTTTATATAAGTTTAACCTGAATGCCCTGCTTTTGAAATGCATTCCTTATTGTTCACCCATTTATTACTGATTGTTTCTTAATGACCATTAAGTGGGAACAAGAAATTAACTGGATATTTTACAACTACTTTTTTTAAATCAAATGTTATAATTTTGTAGTCTGGATATCACAATCCATAAAGGTTTTAGCTTCTAATGTAAAAACACAAGATGATACGATGCAAGATCCTTTATATTTATGTTTTTTTTACTTCTCTTTTCCTGCTACTAATTGTTGAAGCACAATTCCGCAGGCAACTGTAACATTCTGGTACTTGGCCCCAGTGGGAAATCATCATGTTTAAGCTCAGCTAATGAGAGTCTAGGCTATTCAAAGCATTGATTCTGTTTTCCTTCAACAAACTCATATAAATACTTATCAGCAAGACTTGCTGCATTACAACTTTAATGACTGAATAAGGATAATGGATGGCAGCCTTGGCTGCACTTCCCTTCTCTCAAATTCAGGGATATCACCAACTACAACACATCCATTGTTGGCTGAAATGACCTAATTCAGCCCTTGTAGTCATGCTTAGAATCTCCTGATCCTAATGACATTATCGTACTCTGGGCAGAATCTTTAACAAAAATAATTATTGTTGGATATTGAGAGCAATATTTGTTATCCTTTTATGCTATCTTTTCCAAACTTCCCAATGATAATGTCAAAGAGTCATACAGCATGGAAACCTGCCATTCTGATCACCATATCCATGCCAGCCATCAAGTACATATCTATACCAAACCCATTTTCCAGCACTTGGCCTGTAGTCTTCGGTGCCTTGACATTTCTAGTGCTCGGCTAAATACTTCTTGAATGTCATTGGAGTAAATTGGCAAATTGGTTTATTATTGTCACATGTACCAAGGTACAGTGAAAAACTTGTCTTGAATATTGTTCATACAGATCAATACATTACATTGTGCATTGAGGTAGTACATGGTAAAACATAACAGAATGCAGAATAAAATGTAACAGCTTCAGAGAAAGTGCAATGCATAAGGTGCGAGGTCATAACGAGGTAGATTGTGAGGTCAAGAGTCCATCTTATCGTACTAGGGATATGTTCAATAGTCTTATAACAGTGGGATACCTCCATCACCCCTTCAGGCAGTGCATTCCAGATATTAACAAACCTCTGTATGAAAAATTCTTCTTCAAATCCCTTATAAATCTCCTGTTCCTTACCTTAAACCCATGCCTTCTGGTCATAGATACTTCTGCTATAGTGAAAAGTTTCTCATTATCTACTCTATCTATGTCCACCCTTATTTTGTACATCTGAATCAGGTCACCCCTCAGCTTTCTCTGTTCCAAAGACAAACCCAGCGTAACCAGTCTCTCCTCTTAGCTGAAACACTCCATCCTAGGAAACATCTTGGTGAACCTCATCTGCACTTTCTCCAGTGCAATCATATCCTGCAAATTAAACACCAAAAATATATTTATTTCACTTAGGCATTGCATTTTACCCATAATGTTAAAATACATCCACTGGGATCCTTCTTCTCTGACCCTAATAAACTAGGGTACTTGCAGTAGGAATGCAGGCATCCAGCAGCAGCAAGGACACATACTGACAGAGGATCCTGGTGTAGTCATCCAACTTTACTCCCCAGGGCAGGGAAAATATTTTCATATAATGGCTTCCTTAAAGAATACTGCTTAAAAATAATTTACTTGAAAATGCATCCCTTCAAAGTCTAGGGTGAAGTCTCAAATTGAACTGGATACATTATGATCTCATTGACATGGTTCTCTGAAAGTCAGAACAGCTGGAATCCAATATATAAGGTTTCACATTTCCCTTGTCCCCTTTTATTCCACTACATGGGAAATCCTGGGCATACCCAAATCCTTGATGAAATGCTGAGCCCATCAGAGGACTCTTACCAAAATTACCATGATTGAAGAGCCAACAAATTTTGGGGCCTGTTGGGGCCTGTATCTGACAGGTTAAGCATTAGTTGGTCCAATCACATTGATAACACGGAGCCACAAATACTTTGCCCTATATTGCCTAAGAGAGCACAGGCTATCATTCTGATACACGGACCTGGTGCACTTTTGAAACATGCCGATGCCATTGCCATGAAGTAATTCCCACGACACATGTCAATGAGGAATGCTGTTTCCTCAGAGGTAGGAGATAAACTTAAAAGTCTTTCACTATTGCCATATCCTGTTGATGGCTTAATCTGACGTGCATTGCTAGAATAGGACATGACGAAAACTGGGCTCTCCACTTCTTTGCTCTCAAGTCAATATTTTCTCCTTCATGGTGGATTCTTTAGCACAGCTTTATCAAATTTAAGCCAAACATAACACAAAAGACAATATTACATTTTGTGCTGTACAGATATTTCCGCCTCTTGATCTTTAAACTTTTTATTTGCTAACGGCCATAAATCTAGCTTGAATGAAAGCATCTGGTGATGTCTCATTTTATCTCTTGCTGTAATAAGCAAACAGTAGAATTCATGATCTGTTTATCACTAGAACAGCACATAATTCTTAAAGGAAACAGACTGCTCTTCCTGTCTATTGTAAGATTTTGTAGTTGAGACATATTTACATCCTAAATCTCACATATTTCATACTGCTCCTCTCTCCTCCTCAACCACCCTAATATACCAAACAACCAAGTTTCAGTATTCTTTTGAATTAAACAAACACTGCAGATCTAAAGCTCTTGGAGACTCCCTCTGCATATAGTTTAAGCATATCTAACAAAATATCACAGGATGTCGCGAAACCTATATAGAAATTAAAGGTCAGTGCAGAGCATGGATTATCCTTAGCATTGCTAAATTAGTAATTGTTGAATACCGAAAAGTCACATTGATCCTATGTTCTAATCTTGAGGTACCTATCTTTCAGCTGGGGCACACCTGTAATTTGGAGAATATGTTCATAGAGTATGTACCATGGGAACAAAATCTGCAATAAATACACGAGAAATAATTGAAAAGCAAGAAACTGCAGATGCTGGAAATCTGAATTAAAATAAGAGGTACTGAAAATCTGCAAGCATTTGTGTCAGCTGGACACATTAGTTTCTATGGAATATAGAACAGTAAAGCACAAGAACAGGCCTTACGGCCCACCATGTCTCTGCTGACAATGATGGCAATCTAACTAATCCCATCTGCCAGTACATGGTCTATATCCCTCTATTCCCTGAATGTTTATGTGTCTGTCAAACTGTCTCTTAAATGTTACTATTGTATCACTACCACCAACTTCCCTGCCAGTGTCTTCCAGGCACCTACCACTCTCTGCGTAAAAAAACTTGCCTCATAAATCTCCTTTCAACTTCTCCCCCCTTATCTATGCCCTCTAATATTTGACTTTTCTACCCTAGCAAAAGACTCTGACTATCTACCCTATCTATGCCTCTCGTAACTTTATATACTTCTATTAGGTCACGTCTCAGCCTCTGACGCTCCAAAGGAAACAATCCAAGTTTCTTCAACCTCTCCTTATAGTTAATACACTCTAATCCAGGCAACATCCTGATGAACCTCTTCTGCATCCTCTCCAAAGCCTCCACATTGCTTCATATAGTGTGGCAGTCAGAAATGCACATAATACTCCAAGTGTGGCCTCACCAAAGTTTTATACAGCTGCAACATGACTTGCCAAGTTTTATAGTCAATACCCTGTTCGATGAAGGCTTCTTTACCACCCTATCCACCTGCTGCCATTTTCAGGGAGCTATTGATCCGCATCCCAAGATTCCTCGGTACATCAATGTTCCCGAGGATCCTACCATTTATTTTACGTTTTCCTCTTGCATGTGACCTCCCAAAATGCATCATCTCACAATTATCCAGATTAAGCTTCATCTGCCATTTCCCCACCCAAATCTTCAACTGATCTATATCCTGTTGCATCCTTTGACAACTTTTCTCACTTTTCGCAACTTCACCAATTTCCATGCTGTCTGCAAACTTCCTAAACAGAGCACCTACATTTTAATCCAAATCTTTCATATGTATATCACAAAAACAGAGGTCCTGGCACTGATCCTTGTGGAACACCACTGGTCACAGACCTCCAGTCAGAATCAGACATAAGCTTCTATTCTATCATAGACATTCCCTTTGGTCTCTCCACCCGTGTTCCTTTCTGCTACTACTGAATGTTTCCAACACTTTATTTTTAACTATGTAAGAAATAATTCTCATTTTAATTTCATAAGTAAATTCTCAATGCATAGATATCTTAGGTTCCCACATACGTATACAAACATTTTTAAAACATTTTACAATGGCTTTTGCGAGTTTCAGTTACACAATTATATTTGACACAGATCTTGCTGAATCACAATGAGTTGAAGATAAATATGAAGGAGGCATTTGTGATTAACCCATTTTTTCTGAAAGATGAAATGATTCACCTTTAATTATCCTCCTTTACTCAAAAAACATGATTTAAAATGTCAGAATTGCTATCCAAATAACCATTATATAAATTCATGGTTCACTAAATTCACCTTCTCCAAGCATTTTGGACATTATAGATAATCTCTTACTTTCAATTCAATACCGATAAGAAACAGATAGATATCTTATAATGTAAACAGTTGTATAGGGAAGGAGCCCAAAGAGCATTGGGAAAATTTACAACATACCTTTAGGTGCAATAGCTTTCAGAGATTCCTTAATGTTGCAGCTAATAGTAACTTCAAACTACAACACAAACCAATTTTACAAGCAAACTAATACTGGACAATTTGTAATAAAAGCTTGGCCTGTTGCTTAAAAATACATAAATTGTGGAATAACAGGCTTGATGTTATGATCCTAGTGCCAGATACAGTAAGGAAAGCTTTGAAAGCTGTATGTATCTTTTATAAGACAATGTGTCATTAGAGTCGTATAGTTATCGAGTCATACAGCACAGAAACAGGACTTTTGACCTAACTGGTCCATGCTGACCAAGATTCCCATCTAAGCCAGTCCCATTTGCCCACATTTGGCCCATATCCCTCTAAACCTTTCCTATCCATGTACCTGTCCACGTGCCTTTTAAATGTTGTTAATATACCTGCCTCAACCACTTCTTCTGGCAGCCTATTCCATGTACGGATCGTCTTCTGAGGGAAAATGTTGCTGTTCAGGTTCCCACTAAATCTCTCCCCTCTCACCATAAACCTATGCCCTCTAGTTTCTAGATTCCTTAACCCTGAGAAAAAGACTGTGCACATTCACCCTGTCTATGTCCTTCATGATCTTATATACCTCTATAATATCAGCCTCATCAATGAATAAACTACCAGTCTGCTTAACCTCTCTCCATAACTCTGTCAGTCGATTCCTGTCAACACATTCATAAATCTCCTCTGCACTCTTTCCAGCTTAATGGCATCTTTCCTATAACAGGGTGACCAAAACTGAACACAATATTCCAAATGTGGACTCATCAACATCTTGTACAACTGCAACATTACATCCCAACTTCTACATTCATTTCCCTGACTGATGGAGGCCAGTGTACCAAAAGCCTTCTTCATCACCCTGTCCATCTGTGACACCACTTTCAGGGAACCATGTACTTGTTCTCCTAGGTCCCTCTGTTCTACAACATTCCCCGGGGCCCGACTGTTCACTGTGAAAGTCCTACCCTGATTTGTCTTTCCAAAATGCAACACCTCGCAGTTATCCGAATTAAACGCTATTTGCCATTCCTTGGCCCACTTACCCAGCTAATGAACATCCCTCTGTAATTCCTGATAACCATCTTCACTATCAATGACACCACCTATTTCAGTGTCATTTGCAAACTTATTAACCATGTCTTGTATATTCTCATCCAAATCATTGATATAGATGACAAATAGCAATAGGCCTAGCACTGACACCTGGGGAACACAACTAGTTACGGGCCTCCAGTCCGATAAACAACCTTCCACCATCACCCTCTGCTTTCTACCATCAAGCCAATTGTGTATCCAATTAGCCAGCTCACCCTGGATTCCATGTGGTCTAATTTTCCACTGCAGTCTTCCACGTGGAACCTTATCAAAGGCCTTACTGAAGTCCATATATACTACATCTATCACCTTGCCCTCATTGACCTTCTGGAGACATGATTTCCCAAGTACAAAGCTGTGCTCAAGTCCTGTATTTTCAAATGCATGTGTATCTTATTCCTCAGAATCCCTTCTGATAATTTACCTACCACAGATGTTAGGATTACTGGTCTATAGTTCCCAGGGTTTTCTTTGCAGCCCTTCTTAACTAAAGGCACGACGTTAGCCACCCTCCATTTTTCCAGCACTTCACCTATTGATAACGATGATGCATATATCTCTGCAAAGGCTCCCGTTATTTCTTCTCTAGCTTCCCACTGTGTTCTTGGATATACCTGATCAGATTCTGGAGATTTATCTAACCATACATTTTAAGACCATTCATTCTGACCATTCTTCAGGGTATTTTTTCTCCTGTCAGTTATCAAGTTCATTCTCAGTTTGATAGAATCAGACATAAGTTTCTTTTATTATGTAATGTAAGGTCTCCAAAGCAAGAAACTAATCAAGATTTTATTGCAAAGAAAGCTTTTATTTTCAAACAAAATAAAATGAACTAAGCTCTGCTTGATGTAAAATATGATTAAGAAATTAACAAGGGAGGAATATATAATTAAAGTATCTGAATTATGTGATTTCAATTTTATTATCCAGCCATTCATGAAATTCATCCAAATTGATTACTTATTGTTTTGTTTCATTAAAAAAAATACAATGAGTAGAAGAAGTTACATGACCAAATAACTTCTTGATTTCCAATGTATGCCAAAAAATTAATTTCAGAATGATGATCCTATCAGCTGTAGATTACATTTACAGGCATGCCTTCATTACAGCCCCACCCCTTTGTTATTGTTTTCCTGCTGTTAAAAACACAAGCCTGTTTCATTCCTGCATCTCCTCTATTGAATATGCTGAGGGTATTGGAATGTTGCCAAAGTAACATTTAGGAAGAAAAAACTGAACTTTAAAATCACTCCCTTCTGTTGGATTATTTGTTGTATCACTTACTGGCAGTAAATACACTTACAAATACAAATACACAATAGTTCAAGTCTTGAAAATATTATTCTTCCTGATCTTTATAGGGTAGATTTTGGAACACTCTAACTTTTAAAGGCATTAAAATGATTGCAAATTCCAGCAAAAGAAATTTGTGTTTAGTGTTAAAATAATATCGTTAGTTGCATTTTTAGTGTAATTTGCAAGTATTTAAAGGGTGTGGGGACTTATTGAGTACTTTATGGCCAGATTTAGTTTATGAAGAACAATTGCTTAGAAAAATATTTATGTAGATTCACCACATAATAAAGAGTGAAGGAGGTCAGCAAGAAGTAGAGTCGAGTGGGTGAATTCTGGATTCCTCATGCACAGTGGAAAGAAAAATAGAGCAGACATCCTTTGGCCCAGGTCATTGTTCCTATAGAATGGCTTCAGAATTCCTGGGATTGCACCAATGGATGCCCTTTGATAGGGATCCAGACATACAATGTTCAGGCTGATGCACTTCCTTCATTTTACTCCTCATTAATTTTACTGGAGTGTCCGTGAAGGGGTGACAGAAGAAACCTGACACGAGGGCATGTCCTCCAGCATTTGTGAACTGTGGGAGTCTGGGTACATAAAGAAGACTGCAAATAATATCGTTCGACTCCCAGCCAGAGTGGAGGTGGGAGTCTATAGTGCAGGCTGGAGAGGAAAAAGCGGCTTTACATACATTTTTTTATCCTCCCTCAATCCCTATCACATATACTCTTTGTGAGTTAGAAGTGGGAATTACCTTCCAGTTTTCTCTTCAGTTTCTTCTGCCTGGCCTAACCAAAGAGGATAGCAGGAGTATGCATGGATCATGTGATTTCCTCCTTTAATGGTTGCAGTACCTTAGGTACTGTGGGAAATTATAAAATTTTACAATTCTTATCACCATTATTTTTAAACCACAATATGAATGTTGACTTATTGGATAGCTTGACAACGGACACATTGGTTCACGTACAGTCCAAACAATTATTCACTTGCTTCAACCATACTTGGCATTGATTAACTTTGATTAACTTGTTTATCACATGACAATGATTAACTTTGTGGATATAGAAATCCAAAAGAGAAAACTGGAAGGTAGTTCCAGTTTCGAAGGCACAAAGATTAACTGTGGTAGGAATTGAGGGAGGACAAAAAATTATGTAAAATTAATTCTAGTAGCTGATTCTTCTTCTCCAGTTTACATTAGAGATCCTCATCTCCACTCTAGCTGGGAACAGAATGATACCATTTGCAGTCTTCTTCAAAAACACAGACTCCCACAGTTCGCAAAGGTCAGAGAATGATCAGCTCATGACTACACAATCTGAACACACCATGTAACACAACTTGCTGCAGTAAATAGAATCAATCTTTTTTTTTCTTAATATGATAAAAGCAGACACTGAACTGAAGAGGCAGAGGAACAGAATGAGAAATTGAACCTCTTTGCAAGGATGCCTTAAATCCTAGATATCACAGTCCCAAAACTCTGTGGACCTTAGCAGCACATTTCCATGGCACATGAACCAGATATAGAGTGAAAGGTCTGTACATTAATTTGATACCAAATATACTGGTACTCAGTCACCACTGCAAATGTCCTCCAGAGTCGTTTGAGACAGAACTTCCATCCACCTTAAACATAGCACTTTATGCCAAATGGTATACATTCAGGGGATGCCCTGAGTCTATCAGGTGGCCAAGAAATCAGTAACACTGTTTCCCCAGCCTTGATCAAATAACTTCTGAAAGAGCAAATGCATCACAAGGAAGCTCCATGTAACAGATTGGTCCCTAGCAAAGATCCACATAATTTCGACTGAAATAATGCTGAAGTGTGACTTGCAAATGACTGCCATCTGTGAAAGAGTCTGCCTCATTAGTGACTTAAAAAAACATAAAACCAGAAAGGAAGCAAGTTACCTTTGATCCTGAGAGACAACCTAAGAAGAAGACTTACACCAGATCTGCTCCAGCAGATGTTGTACACCCCCGGACACACAAGTGGTGAATCCTGGAACTTGTTAGGATCGAAGGACTCTAGATTTTATGGGGCTCCATTTAAGATTTTACTGGAAAGATCCTGGTAGATTATCACATTATATCATTAATTGGCCTTCACCATATAAAACATTTAAGTATTTAAAAGCCATTCCCACATTATGTTCTAAAGGTGATATGTTTAAAACAAATTTGATTACAATTTCTTTATAACATGAATGATTGCATGCTTTGCCAGTTCATTCTGCAAGAGGATAGCAAACTATTAGAATGAACTGCAGTATCGTGAAAGGTACGAGCAAAGGAAAAAGGAAAGCTATGAATTATTTAAGAGTGGCTTTGTACTAATAATGTGTCTCAAAGTTTGATGTCTGTTGAAAATTATGCTGGCCTCAATTTGCACAGATTTGTAAAGAGAAAATAGTTTCACAAAATGTGGCACCCCAGTGTTCTAAAGCAAGCTTCCATGGACGAAATAGAATCAACAGTTATCGGTTCCAACATGAATCTACTTTCCTTAGATAAGATACTTGTTTAAGTTACTGATTTTTATGGGAATACAATAGCAACTGCTTCAACATAAGTAAGAAAAAAACTGAATAAATCTGTAAAATCTTCCTGCGGCATCCAAGGTACAGAAGGTGTCCTAGTTCTTGATTACAATCAAAAGATAGGCTAGAAAGAATGAAAAACTTCTATTTATATGACTTGAATCATATTGAGACACACAAAAGAGACTTAGAAATAGTTGGTTAATGTTAGAAGTGTCTTCAGGTTCTACAAACAGAGGATGAAGAATAAATGTCTGGACAGTATTTGGTGGTATTGGTTGGGAAAGGAATAATATCCAAGGTACTTCAAAAGTCCTTAAAATTAAAAGTATGAAGGTTAGAAATTTGAAACTGGACAACTATGCCTGAAACAGTGATCCATTCGGACCTAACATTGTGAGCAATCATTGAGTTATTCTGGCACCTCCAGAAAATGATTTCATATGATCAGATAAAAGTAAAGCCTATTCTTGATACTTTAAAAAAATGGATTTCACAGTACAGCAGCACTTGTTTGCTGACACTAAATCATTCTTTTGATAGCGGAAGATATTAGATTTCATTTGATGAAGTGTAACAAATGGTAAGTCACGTGGAAAGTAGAACAGGATGAACCTGAGGGAAAACAGGAAAAGGCTGCAATGTGATTTTTATATTGAGCAGCATCTTTGAGTGAGGAGAGGAAGAGAGAAGTTCAATGAAATGAGAATGGTTTGCAATGTTTTCAGTGCTGTTAGAGAATTAACATTCCTTACCCTTCCTGTAAAGCCAACTGCCTAATAATAGCATAATATTCTATGTGTGGTGGCTGAATTAGGCTTCCTGTCACTTATGCCATAAATGGAAATGAATGTTGTTTTCTTTTCATGTGATCCTTCCTCTTTTTCAGAGAACAATAATGGTGCTGGTTTTAATCTGGATGTGTGGGCCATTTGGCTGCCATACACATAGTAAGGAGAGGACCACTGTTTTGAGGTGTGACCTCATTTAACATAAACCTGTGGGGTGGACGGGCACTAGGCAAACACTCTGATGAAGCTCCATGCCTTAAGGCTGCCAATGAAGAGCTATTGTAGCTGTTAATATCATCAGGGAAAATGCAAGTGAGGGCAAGGGAGAGCGAAAGGAGTTCAAACTGAAAATCTAGGGTGTTACAGAATAATTGGTATTTTATTGTCAAATGTACTGAGGTACAGTGTAAAGCTTTTGTTAGCATGCCACAATCGGCACAATCCGGCACAATCATTCTCAACACTGGTGCCCCACGAGGCTGCGTCCTCAGCCCTCTACTCTACTCCCTATACACTCATGACTGTGTGGCCAGATTCTGCTCTAACTCCATCTGCAAGTTTGCAGATGATACCACTGTTGTAGGCCGTATCTCAAACAGCGATGAGTCAGAGTACGGGAAGGAGATAGAGAGATTAGTGGAATGGTGTCATGACAACAACCTTTCCCTCAATGTCAACAAAACAAAAGAGCTGGTCATTGACTTCAGGAAAGGGGGCGGTGTACATGCACCTGTCTACATCAATGGTGCTGAGGTCGAGAGGGTTGAGATCTTCAAGTTCCTGGGAGTGAACATCATTAACAGCCTCTTCTGGTCAAATCACGTAGATGCTATGGCCAAGAAAGCTCACCAGCGCCTCTACTTCCTCAGGAGGCTAAAGAAATTCGGTTTGTCTCCTTTGACTCTCATCAACTTTTATCAATGCACCATAGAAAGCATCCTATCTGGATGTATCACGGCTTGGTACAGCAACTGCTCTGCCCAGGACCGCAAGAAACTGCAGAGAGTTGTGGACATAGCCCAGCGCATCACGGACACCAGCCTCCCCTCCTTGGACTCTGTCTTTATCTCTCACTGTCTTGGTGAAGCAGCCAGAATAATCAAAGACCCCATCCACCCGGGTCATTCTCTCTTCTCTCCTCTTCCATCGGGTAGAAGATACAGGAGCCTGAGGGCACATAACACCAGACTTAAGGACAGCCTCGACCCCACTGTTATAAGACTATTGAAAGGTTCCCTTATAGGATGAGATGGACTATGACCTCACGATCTACCTTGTTGTGACCTTGCACCTTATTGCACTGCACTTTCTCTGTAGCTGTGACACTTTACTCTGTACAGTTATTGTTTTTACCTGTACTACATCAATGCACTCTGTACTAACCCAATGTAACTGCATTGTGTAATGAATTGACTTGTGCGATCGGTATACCATACAAGTTTTTCACAGTACCTCGGTACAAGTGACAATAATAAACCTATACCAATACCATCCAGACAGATCATTCCATACATAAGGAAATCGAGGTATGACAAAAGGAAAAAAAAGAGTGCAGAATATAGTGTTACCATTACAGAGAAAGTGCAGTGCAGATAGGCAAGTAAAATGCAAGGGCTATGATGAGATCATATGAGAGGTCTGTAGAACTTGGTGGTATGTGTTCTCAAGCTTTTATATCTTCTGCATTGGAGGGGGGGGGGGGGGTGGGGAAGAGGGGAAGAAGAGAAAATGACCGGAGTGGGAAAGGTCCCTTTTGGCTGCTTTCCCAAGGCAGTGAGAAGTGTAGAAGAGTCAATGGAAGGGAGGTTGGTTTCCGTGATGGACTGGGCTATGTTCACAACTCTGCAATTTCTTGCAGTCTTGGGCAGAGCTTAGGTTATTTCTCCACTCCTCACAATAATATCATACTTGTCAAGCTGAGGCTACCCTAGTTTGGAGTCGTTTCTGGTTGATTATTAGAAAACAATACATGATATTGTTTACCATTGTTGACAACACACTCACTGGTAGATAGATAAAGGATCTATGTTTATTCTGTCTTGTTTGACACGGTCATGCAACTTTCTCCCAAATTCTGATTTTTCTCCAAACTTTTCTAAAATCAATTGCAATTTTTCACTTCCTTTTTGCGTCCAATGTCTCTTTGTCCAGTCCTCCTCGTAGTGCTAACTCATCACACAGGTCTCTGATAGCAGATTCAAAGGCCATTCTTCATCAGAGACCCTAAACAAGGCATAACAGTCACTCTTGATCTGCTTCTCAGCCAATATTTAATAAGGAGACACTAGACAGTAATCAAGGTTAAAAGGCTAACCTGAATTTTATTCATCCATTCAGGACAGAAATGGCACTGATGCTTCACATGTGGTCACACTAGTTCTCACACACAGATCTTTCTTCCTGGTAGTGTATAACCCACTCACTAGTCAAATGGAATCTTAATGGTTTTTAAGTTATCAAAAATAAATTCTCATGAAATAATTATCATTAGATTATCAGTCAATTAATCAGTGTTTGTTCTATGCTGACGCTAATCCAGACAAGTTTGCTCGCTCGATAACCTGGAAAGGATTAAACTTCTGCCAGAACTGTAATTTTTTTTAAACTGTACTACATCCAGCTTTTGGCTACAGAAAGGAAAAGCATGTTGTTGATTTTAATATGGAGTGGATGAAGAACAAAAATATCATCATTTCTGTGAGAGAATTGGAAAAATAAACAGTTGGATAAGGTGTGGATACATGACAGGAGCACTTTGATTTTAGCTGCATTTTCATTATAGCTAACCCTTCCCAAAGCATTAATATGTCAAGATGTAGCTTAAGTGTTGAGTCAAAGTTCATTTACTCTTGTCAAGTTTTGTGCAGAATTGTCAATTGTTCTGCACCAAATATTTCTCTGCATTAAATGCCATAAAGCTCAGGATTCCCACACCATCACAGAAATCCGAAACTTGCTGGCCATTCTTTGCAGGCATTTTCCTGACTGTGTTCCAACATTGGGCTCTTCAATGAGTCCAGAGAAGAAGCATGACATTGTGGCAGTTCCGCGGTTCTTATGTTGGGCAATTTGTCTGCTGAATCTGCACCTGGTTATCCTGGCACAGGAAGAGCAAATCCATTACTGCAACGTTAAGGAATGGTACCAAGGAACAGGGATAGGTTTTGGATAATTTATGTATATTCTAATTCATTAAGTTTAAGTGCTGGGTAATTTGTTGGATGGTCCTCTCCTTCCATCATTTATGCAGGGCTGCTGTGTGCACCTGATGCAAGACCTTGAGGCTTGAGCCTCCTCCTCCACTTCAAGCAGTTATGAGCCAGAGATTCCCAAGTATCAATGGGGACATTGCATTTCTTCGAGGAGGCCTGCAGGACATCAGTCAGCCTTGTAACCTCTTAACATGACAAAGCTTGGAAAAGAGTGTCTGTTTCAGGAGTCTGGAGAGTGGGATGTGACGATGTGGTCTTTCCAATGTAGCTGACTGAATATCACTGTGGCCTCAATACTGGGTATTTTGGCCTGGGAGAGAATACTGGCATTGGTCCCCTTGCTTTTCCAGTTAACTTGGAGAATTTTGTAGAAACAGCAGTAGTTGTCTCATTCCAGTGCCTTGAGATGCCTGCTGTAGGTGGTCCAGGCATCAGAAGTATATAAGAGGTTAGGCATCACTGCTGTCCAGTAGAGCACGAGTTTTGTACTAGGTCTGAGATCTTGGTCTTCAATTACTTTTACTCAAATTGACCAAAGGCTGTGCTGGTGCATTGAAAGCAGTGGCAAATTTAATAATTGGAGTATCTCTTAAGATATGGGAAGTTGTCCACATTTTCCAGGGTCTTTCCATGAACCTTCATTATTTGCGGGTGGGGGAGGGGGGGTGCAAGATTATGATGAACACAATCCTGTCCTCAATGGAGCTGCCGTACTGATGGTCGACATATCACCAGCCAACTCACCTGGTCCCTCCATACGAGAACACTGAGGTGGTGATCAAGACA
Source organism: Pristis pectinata (assembly GCF_009764475.1). Lineage (NCBI taxonomy): Eukaryota > Metazoa > Chordata > Chondrichthyes > Rhinopristiformes > Pristidae > Pristis > Pristis pectinata. The sequence goes on along the minus strand of NC_067408.1, from coordinate 38,613,325 downwards.
GTGCATCAGCATATGTATCTTCTTTGGCTTCTGAGGAGATTCGGCTTGTCCATGAGGATTCTCTCAAGCTTTGACAGATGCACTATAAAAAGTATCCTGGTGAATTGCATCTCAGCCTGGCATGGCAACTGCTCTGAACCAATGAAACCTGCAGAGAGTAATAAACACTGCCCAGTCCATCACAGGCTTATCACTTTCTTCCATCCAGTCCATCTTCATGGTGCATTGTTTCAGGAAGGCTAATAATATTGACAAGGATGTCTACCACCCATCTGCTTTTCTCTCTTCTACCTTCTGAGAGCAGATACAGAGCTTGAAAAACCCAGATGACCAGTCTCAAGAACAGCTTCTTCCCCATTGTTATCAGACTTCTGAACCAATCACTTCTTTCACATCTCCTTCCTGTTGATACTGCTGTGTTCTTGGTCTCTTAATTCTACTTCTCTCAGTTAATCTGTTATTGTCACTTCAGCATTTCTTTTAGCACTGCTTCAGATTGCACGACTACTTTTGCACCATTCTGTTGTAGTCTGCACCATTCTGTTGTTTTGTGCTCATTGCAGTATTTATTGCTGTATTTATCATTACCATGTATATTGTTTACTCTGTGAGCTTCACATGAGCAAGGAATTTCATTGCACCCTGATGTATATGACGAAAAACTAATCTGAATCTGAAATCTGAATTGACGATGGCTTGAACTCTGAACTTGTGCAAATGCAATTGTTGTCCCCCTACTGCAATTCAACCATCGAGCTTTGGGTAACCTTGGTTAGGGAGTATAGTTACTATATGCTGAACAGTTTCCCATTAGTTGTGTTTCCCTCTCCCATACATCAACCTACATACAATGTCTCAGATGCATGGACAGTATCTGGTCTATATGTCCAAACATCTCAGGACCAGTAGAATATCTAATTTCCATATCAACGTAAGTGCAAAGTTTGTGGGAGGTGAAGTGTAACATTACATCAAGGAAGCCTGAGTAAAGTGTTGAGCAATGATGCAGCCTTAACTGACACCAGTAGTCATTGAGAATAGTTCTCTAGTGAACCCAAAGGTCAATAACACAACTTACATGCCATCATAAGATGGAGACAAATATGTCAGTGGTACTCATAGCTGTAGTTGATTGAACTGAGTTCACCCGAAGTCTATAAACGAAGAAAAGGTGTGTATTTCCCAAGAGAATCTAGGAACTACATTCAGGAGTTAGGACTAATCTTTCCACAATATATTCTCACAGTGTCATTCTTTCACAATTACTTTGATACAGAAATCAGGTTTTCTAATGGTTCTGAGATGTTTGAATGTATGCACCAGATTCTAGCTGTGCAATCTATAGCTCTGGACCTTAGAGAATTTTTGATGCAGGTAGCTGTAGAGGGTTTGGGGAGCCAAATATGCAAATGTTCAGAACTAATGGGAAACTCTTCAGTATCCAGCAACTACATTCCATAGCCAAGGTTACCCAAAGTTCAGTGGTTGGTTCTTGAACCAACTGGCGAAGCCCTAATCACTGCAGTTTGGCAACATTATGACCACTTTGGCCACTTTGCACTAAAATGGATTTTTTTTTCTGTTTGAATTGTGCTTTCTTGTAAAAATTGTGTATAATTTATGTTTAATTTATGTTTTTCTTGTGAATGCCACTTATATGACTCTATGTGCCTGTGATGTTGCTGCAAGTACGTTTTTCATTGCACCTATGCATACATGTATTTGTGCAGTTGACAATAAACTCAAACTTGACTTTGACTTTGAACTGGAGTATGTTGATGACAATTGTATTCTATTCAACCTATAGCTTTGGACCTTAGAGAACCTTTTCTGTGGGTCAATGTGTGGGGTTTGGAGAGCCGAACATGAAGATCCAGACACCCCTGTCCATTGGAATGCTGGCAGGACCAGGATGTATCCTAAATATATGAAACACCACCAAATAGTTTTCACACTTGCCAGCCACCCGCACTCCAGGACTGTCAGTGAGGATTTTCTTTCAAAACAAGTATTACAGTTAAAGCATTCATGGAGTGCATGTCAGAGCACTGAAATAAAGATCCCATCAATCCAGGCAGTTCCACACCGCTACATATTTCAAAAAGAATCCAGCTGACATTGCAAGTTACAGTTTATGTACAAATGTAGGTGTGGTCAGTTTCAGAAACTATGGATGGAAATCATCATGGTAAGTTTTTCCAATGGGATAATAAAATGAAGTGACATTATGTTTGGGAAATTTTAAATCAACTGGCAGGATGCCATGCCACCCAGCAGAACACCTTTTCAAGCTCTGTACAATGACATTTATTTAAATAATAAATCATAATATTATTTTTAAAAGCAGCAACAGAGATCGGTGCTGGAAGGCTTGGTTAGTCATTTCCAAACCCAGAAGATAAAGCAACATGCTTCTTGTGGATGACTGGATTGAGAAATATGCTACAAGAAAAAAATGATTTGCAGCTGTTTGCCTCCATAAAAATTAAGCATTTACTAACATTAAAATTTATGACCTCTATTACTTGGATGGAAACTATAAAACATTATCCTGTTAAAGAATTATTTAAAAATGTTTTTTTTATTAAAGATATGAATATAATACTCCACTTTTAAATAGGAAGTGTTAACATGTCAGTCGGATAAAATAGAACTCTTCCAGTCCCTGGCCTATCTATTTTGTTAACAGAAATCTGTTTGATATATGCAATATGGTTGAATATGCTTCTGCTGGAAAATTGGATAAAGCTGTGCTGTTATAAATTAGCCCAAAACTTGGCTAATATAGTCAGGAATGATGTAAAGCCTTGGACATCTGTCTAATCGACAGAAAACAGTTTCTGGATGATGTACTTCATCAAACCTGACCTTGAGTACTTATAATATTTTCCCAATTAAAGGGAAGACCTCTGTATTACAGTCTTTGTCATTGAATTATTTACATGAACATCCACACTTTGGTGACATTGAGAACAGACAATAATTAATTTTATGTGTTTTAGACCAAGAGTTGCTGTGGTTCAGTTGTGACTAATTTTTTAACGTCACATTTTCAGGTCACAGTGGCATCCTGAGCTCAATAATTACTTTGACGCCAATATTTGACACACTAACGTTGCTGAGATATTTTGCTCCAAGTAGTGCGCAGTAAAAAATAGAGCATTATTCTGCATTGAATCTTTAGGGGATGTTACTGATGATAGGAGTGTTGAATCATCCCATCGAAGATAATTTGGATAATGACATACATGTGTGTTGCACTATGCATTGTATGCATCGCATGCACAATGATGTCTGGAGTTGGTATGGCTGTCTTAATAAATGTTACAGAATTATCCACTAGTCAAGGCTTGAACAATGAACAGGTAATTACACTCAGAGACACAAGAGATTCTGCAGATGCTGGAATATGGAGCAACACACACAAAATGCTGGAGGAACTCAGCAGGCCAGGCAGCATCTATGGAGGGAAATGGTCCGTGAATCTATGTCTAGATCAGGGATCTGATGTTGTCTGCAGCTGAATTGAATCTAGATCAGTGATTTCAGCAGATTATTGGCTGATCATTTGATGATATTTCCCAACATATTATTGATGACTGGAAGAAGCGTGACAGGATAGTAAATGGCCAGGATAGATTTAACATTTTTGTGTGGAAAGGGCAATGATTTGAGCAATTTTCACTTGTTTTGATAGAAGTCCATTCCATAGCTATAGTAGAATAGCTTGTTTAGGGCAGATCTTCTGTATCTGACCATGTCCAGTATGCTCAGTCCTTTTTAACATCATATGAAGTAAAGCAAATTGCTTGGATACTTCCAGCTGTAATGAATGGAACAAAGGAAGGGAGTGAAGTGAGATTGTACCCGGAATTCAATAGTTCTTTGGAACACTTGTTGATAAATAAACATTTGGTTGAATCACATGTCCAGTGGCTCTGAATGGAACCAATGGTGCTCAGCCATCCCTAGTTAAGTCCAAGACTTATACAGACCACCTGTCACTCTGTTCCGTCATTAGACTCAATATGCTGGGATGCTCCAGCACTTCACTGGGAAATTCACCTCTCCCATCTGACACCTGTGAGATATGGCAGAGTACTGGAATTGAAAAAAGGGAGAGTTAAGTAGGATGCTTTTTTTTCTTGAATTACATCCTCCCACAGAGAGTCTGTCAACACATGCTGGAAGGAATGTTTCAAAAACCTCCTCAGCTGCAACTCTGCCCTTGATGTGATTGTCCTTGTCTCTATTTCACAGCAACCTTTGCAGTCCAGCCTGCTGACATCCCTGAGCGATAAGAAGGCCATATCCTAATTCAAAAATAACAAAGCCTTTGGAGTAGACGACATCATCACTGAAATTTTAAAACTCAGTGATGAAGAGCCACCGCTGTAAGTATAGTATTGATTATCTTTTGTTAGTACTTGACTTAGTGGACAAGGCAGGTGGCAGAGCTGAGGGGGAGATAAAAATGGCAACTATTTGGGCACAGGGCAAAAAGTGTTTTGGAGAAAACTACTGATATGTATGGCAAATAAGAATGGAATAGGCAAGAGCTACTAAGGTGAATGGTATTGGAGAGGATAGCATAAATGACAGTCAAAAGGTTCAAGTGAGTGAAGTTCAGTAACTGCCATATAGAATGACTTTGGCAACAACAATTTGCATTTATATATCACCTTTCAGACAGTAAAATGCCCCAAAATGTTTCCCACAAGCATTAGCAAACAATATCTGACAATGTTGTATAAGAAGACATTAGGTCAAAGAGCTTGGTTAAAGAGCTAAAAGGGAAGTGGAGAGAGGGAGCTAGTTCCCAAAGTTTGGGCATAATAGCATGGCTGACAATGACGGAGCGTTAAAAATTAGGAATGTGCAAAAGGTCAGAAGTGGAGGAGTGGAGAGACATCTTCAGGTTGTGAGAGGAGATAATATGGAGATAGGGACAAGCAGGGGCAAGGAAGAATTTGATAATAATGTTGAGGATTTTTCTTTAAATTGAGGCATTGCCAAATTGGGAACTAATGTAGGTCACCTAGCACAGAGGTGAAGTGTAAACTGGACTGTGCTAGTTAGGATACATGTAGAAGCTTTTCAGATGAGCTAAAGTTTATACAAGGCTGCGAGATGGGAGATCGACCTGGAGATAGTTAGAGTGGCCAAGGGAGGGGAACAAAAGCAATGGGTGAGGCTTTCAGCAATATTATTTGAAAATTAATATTAAAATGAGACAAGGCTAAGCACAAAAATCCAGTGAACTAGAAACTTGATCACATACTGCAAAGTTTATTTTTGCTATTTGATAGGATTTAATTGGAAAACCAAACACTTTCTTACTGTTTCTTTAACAAATACTTCTCAGTCTTTCAGGCTTTTGGTGCCTAAACACCGGGAAGTTACCTGACATGTGCAGTGGCATTCAATGGCATACCGTGCACATTTGGATGTCACTTCTGTTAAATTCTGTTGCACATGTGCAATAAAATTTTGCACCAGTGGCCTCTGCACAAAATATACTTCATCACTTCATCAGAAGAATTGTGTTTTGGGCATACCTGTTCATTGTCAATGTTTATTTTCCATTGAAAATAAGATTTCTATCAATTATTAAATAACAATAATAGCCCATAAATATTCTGAAAGCTATTTTAAGAACCATTTAGAACTAGCAACATGTAAACCTCCATTAAATTCTGCACTTGCACTCAAATCCTGATCACTAACACACCAACATGATTACTTTTGTTCATTCGGGACAATGCTTTGCCTTTATCCTTTAACACAATTCACATTCTTTTATACACTTGAAAGCAGACCATGTTCTGCCTCTTAATTGTAGAAGATGTGAAACTGTAAGTGATTCAGCAAAACATGCTTGAATAACCTGCATTTAAAACCCCATACAGCAAAAAAAGAGATTTGAAGGTTATCAGGGAGAAGACAATGTGAAGTTATAATATGTAATTAAAAAGATCAAGATGAGATGAGATGTCGTTATGATTACAGAAGAATAATTAAATGAATAGCTTCTTATTCTAAACATAAATTATGCAAATTATCAGAAAGCTCCTCTTGCTGAATCATGCAAGGACTTAAAAATTTAATTATAATGTAAGGTCCCCAGGCTTTAACCATGCAAACCATTAAAGAAAAAGAAACATCCTTTGCACGACTTTCTTCTGCTTTGCTATGAGGAGTTGGGGAAGTTAAATCTCCATAAGCAATGCATCATTTTTTTTTAAATGGAGTAATATATTTTTTCAAATTTATCATGTACGAAACCAAATGACTTTCCCAATTGCTAGAAAAACTCTCAGTTATCACAATGTATCTTCTCCAACTTTACTATAATTTTTATTGTGGATCATCGTCTTGCCATACTGGAAAGATTTGCATGTTCCACTGACCTAAGGACAATGCTGTCTGGAACTTATGCTCATGATAGGGCCATCAATGGTGGTAAGGTTGTAAAAGAGGTTCCAGACAAAGAATGATCCAAAAGGTTCACAAGAGCAGAACAGTTTGAGAAAGGCTGTGGGCCCCGTGGTTGTGAAGGTGGAAGACTGCAATTTTTAAAAATATATTTCAAAAATAGACTTTATTCATAATTTAAAAAAATACAAAAGAAGAAACAGTGCAAAACTTTTACATTCATGGTCATTACATTCAGTAGTGTTAACTTATCTTTTTAAAAAAAATATAGTGCCATTACCACTTGTGTGGCCCCCTGGGATGATACACCCTTTCATTGTTTGGGGGGCTTCCCCACCCGACTCAGCCTTTCCATGTGCAGCAGTGGAAGGAGCCTAGACTGTGGTCCTTCCCCACAAAGCCTTTGCATTGCCTCCACCAAACTTCAGTGCATCCCTCAGCATGTACTCCTGCAGCCTGGAATGTGCCAGTCAGCAGCATTCCCTCTAGAGACTTCTCGCTGTGCTGGAAGACCAACGAGTTTCAAATAAACCAAAGGGCATCTTTCACCAAGCTGATGACCTTCCAGCAGCACTGGATATCTGACTCGGTGTGTGCCCCTGAGAACAGCCCGTAGATCAGAGAGTCCTATTTTACACAGCTGCTGGGGTAGCTGCAAAGAGGTAGGTGACCGTCTTTTCCCCACTGCAGCCATTCCAAGGGCAGTGTGTATTGGAGATGATATGTCACCTATACAGAAAGGATTTGACTATGAGGGCCCCTCTCCCTACCAGCCATGCCAGGTCTTGGTGCTTGTTGGTGAGTTCTGGTGATGAGGCATTCTGCCAGATGATTTGGACAGTTTGCTCAGAGAACCACTCCACAGTATCCATTGAGTCCCTGTCCCGCAGTGTCTGCAATAAGTTCCATGCTGACCACTGCCTGATGGATTTGTGGTCAAACGTGTTTTCTTGGAAGAAATCTTCCACAAAGGACAGGTAGTGTGGCAACTGGGATGTTGCGTGCCAATGGGGCCAGACCTATCCTCCGCAACACCAGGTACAGGTAGAACCTCAGCATAGTGTCACTTGGTGCCCACATACTTTGGATCCACATACAGCCTGATGCAGCCACACATGAAGGTAGTTGTCAGGATGAGGGCAATGTTGGCTAAACCTTTGCCCCCATTCTCTGGGGACTTGTGCATCGTGACCCATCAGATCCACTCCATCTTGGACGCCCAGATGAACTGGAAGATGGTTCAGGTGATTACCAAGACAGAAAAGCAGGGAACGGGCCATACCTATGCCAAGTACAACGGCCCTGAGAACTCATCACACCTGACGACCAAGTTCTTCCCAGTTATTGACAGAGAATGCCGTTTCTACAGACCCAATTTTTGTTTGGCCTTTCCAATCCCCTCCAGCCAATTTTGGTTACATGCCTCAGCCCCTCCGAACCAGATTCCCAGCACCTTCAGATAGTCAGGCCTAAATGGTGAATGGGACGTTGGATCAGTTGGGCCAGTTGCCAAAGAGTGTGGCCTAGCTCTTACCATGGCTGGCCGCCAATGCCAACTCTAACTGGTTACTGATGCTAATTAATCTGCAAACTGAACATGGATCTGAGTACATGTACAGGGAGGTTTTGACCTGGGTGCCTCCACGGCCTGGCAACATCTCCCCTCTTGAGCCCTCATCTTGCCTGGTTCTATGCAGCACACGAACAAGACGGAAGAGTGGGCAACACTGCCTGACTCCAAATTTGATGGAGAGACTCCCACCCATTGATTTGCTCTGCACTACGGATATCTGTGTAGAGCAGTTGGATCCAATTTCTGATTCGCTCCCCAAAGCCCATTTTGGAGAGCACGTCCATTATGTACGTCCCTCTGTCCTGCATGTAGGCAATGGTATCCCTGACCAGTGTGAGCTGTCAAGGATTTTCCTGCCAGGTATAGCACAGGTTTGGTCCGGGTGGATCACCTGTCCCAGAGCAGACTTGACCTGTTTGGCAATGGCCTTGGACAGGATCTTATTATCCATGTTCAAGAGTGAAATGGGTCTCCAATTCCTGGCATCTTCCCTCTTCCCCTTCTGCTTGTTGATGAGGGTAATGACGCACTTCCTCATGGAGTCTGACATTCTGCCAGACAGGAGCATAGCATTATACATTTCCAGCAGGTCTGGGCCCATCCAGTCCCACTGAGCCAAGTACAACTCTGCCGGTAAACCGCCGCTTCTGGGAGTTTTATTCAAGCTGAGGAACGGATGGAGCCAGTCAGCTCCTCCAGGGACAGTGGCTGATCCAGACTCTCCCACATGCTGTTGTCTAAGACCTCCATGATAGAGGACAGGAAATTCTGGGGGGCTGTGCTGTCTGGTCTTTCTGTCATACAGACCACATAAAAGACCCTGCAGATCCTTATTATGTCTGTTTACAAGGACGTTACTGAGCCGTCCTCTTCCTTAAGACTGTGGATCAATGAGTTCCTCATGAACCTTTTGGAAGAAGGAGCGTGAGGATGTCTCATTCTGCTCCACAAAGCGGACTCTGGATCTGAAGATGATCTTGGAGGATTCCAAAGCGAAGAGTGCAGCGTGCTGGCTCTTCACCTCTCGGATTTCCTCTCTCATATCTAACGCCCTCAGCTGCAGTAGGCGAAGTTGCTACAAGTCTGTCTGGAGTTAGTGCAGTTCCCTCTCACTCTATCTTGCTTTCTGAACACCTCTGAGGATGAAGAACCTCTTGATGTTCTCCTTGGTTGCCTCCTATCAGTGAATCAGAGAGTCAAAGAGGGACTTCACGGTTCTCCAACCTGTGTAATCCCTCTTTAGTTCATCGATGTTCTCTGGGGTCAGCAGCTTGACATTCAACTTCCATGGCCCCTTGACTGCCTTCTGGTCCTCCTGTAGGTGACAGGAGGCTTGAAGAAGGCAGTGGTCAGAGAAGAACACTGGCGTGACATCAGTGGATCTGACTGTGACTGCTTTTGACACGAAGAGGAATCTGGGACAGTACTGAGCCGTCAGTCTCGACCAAGTGTGTTGTGGCTGTGCTCCATCTGCAGGAGTGTTGAAGGTGTCACATAACTTTGCATCAGGAATCTGGAGGTGCTGTCCTGTTTCCTGTTGGCACTGCCTGATTGTCCAGCCACATCGATGATGCAGTTGAAGTCACCGGCCAGAGGGACTGGTTGGCACATGGTGGGAGCTACTGGAGGACAGCCAGCCACTCACTCAGCACCAGCGAGGTGGATGTACTGATTAGCTGGAGTGGCGTGTTACGGTACTTTATGTCTGCCACAAGGAGCTGCACACTAACCTCCTCTTTGACTTCAATGATTGAGAAGTTGCCTCCCCGCAGCAGAATACCCAGGCTGGATGCGTAACAATTATTGTCCCCTGACCATATGGACCACCATCGTGACCACGGAGGTGTGGCAGCCCACACTCCTGTACAAGAGTGACATCTGCTTTGACCTTGGCAAGGTATTGCAAGGCATTAACACATTGCACAGTGCTCTTCACACTGCACATGTATAGTGATGCCAGTTTTATCTCCATAGTTATTTTGGAGTACATGGTTCACAAATACAGTCCATTGTCAATCAGCCTGGGCCTTCATGCCGACAGCCTTGGCAAACTGTTGCACTGTTTTCAGGCTCAGGTACTCAGAATGGTGTCCCCCAGGGTGTGGGGTCCCTTGTGGTGATGCTGGTGGTGTCACTGGGGTGAGGTCAGTCTGTATTCTGGTTCCGGCCTCTGACTCTTACTGTTCTGTACCCTCCATCTCCCAGAGCTGGGGTATTGGCCTCTGTGCTGCTCCCAATCTCCTGGAGCTGAAGGCTGATGGCTTCTGCTGACGGCTGACTGCTCCAGGTCTCCCAGAGCTAGGGAGTGGCTGGCTCAATTCTTCCCTCACCCATGCTTGTCTGTTGGCCCCCTTCTTCCTCTTGGTCACCTCCATTTTGACGCTTTCTCTGCCTGTGTCAATGGTTTCCCATATTTGCTTCATCCTCCGATGAGGAGAGATTCCTAGACTCTGTCTGTTGCATGACCCTTTTCTTCCCTTTACAATGGAAGTGACCCCAATCATTGTGGTCTGCCAAGCCACTGAACCTGGCCATCAAATACCAAGGTCTGAATGCACACTGTACTCCTTACACCATATATGACATATGCAGACTTTCATCAGGTTCAGTAGCCCTACTGTATTGGAGACTGGTGACAGGGGTAAGGCTGTGATACCCAAAGACCTCCAACCAAATACCTGCAACTTGGGGCAGATGCATAATGGCTATCAGGTTTCTGTTTCAGAGTCAGCCTCCTGAGTCATCCTTAGATCCACCTATCCCCTTCCCCCACTGTTCCCATCTGCTCACCATTCCTCCCTTATTTGGTTCCACTCTTCATGTTCCTTACTTATCAGATTCCATAATCTGCAGTCTATTGTTGTCTTCACTTATCACCTCCCAACCTCTGTCGCTTTACTATCCATTTCCCTCAGATGCTGTCTCCATCAGCTTCCCCCTCCCCAAGAGGCTTTAGATCCACCAAGCCTGACAGATGACATCCTCAAATCCATGGGACTGCAAGTGCTGACAGTGATTTATAGTATCAGTTATAAGGAACCTTTCCCAGAATTTCACTTGATTGCTTTCAGGAGGACTATAGAGTTAATTATACATTCATCACACCTTCCTGAAAAATCATCAGTAATAAGAACATCAAGTATTATGAAAAGAACAGGCAATGAATAACTGTTAAATGAATACTCCTAAGTACACATTTTGTTCAATGATATGCATTTATTTTTTGACTCCCATTTTTAAGTAATTTCCACTCGTCTCATTTGTCCTGTGATAAAACACAGCCCTCTCCTTTAAGAGATCAGAGGCAAAGAGGATATTAGTGTTACAATCTTGTACATTCTCAAGCTGCTTTGAGCTGGCCATGAGAAGTGTGCTGATTTGTCCTCCCATGTCTTTCTCTATCCTTTCTTCTGAGACAGACTGGAGGTTTATGTTATCCCCAGCTATCAGCAGCCAACTGAAACTGACAGCTCACAGTGTGGCAGGGATTCCTTGGGAGAATCCTTGCCCTGCAGTGGCAAGGTACACTGCTGCAATTAGTGTCTGCTAAATGTGCTAACCGGAAAGATTAATCATCCATAAAATGAATCCCAATTAAGAACAAATGGAGTTTGCAATTTTGTTTTTTTAAAATAGCCTGAATTCTAATCATAGTGGTGACAGAGTCTTTCATTTTTATTTTCCCCAATTCTAGTCATCTTATTGTGTTCCTTATTCATATTTTCATTCTTATTTCTTGGAGTCAAAAACACGAATGGTTAGGGATTTACAAAATCTGGGAAAAATCAAGAAATTCAGGCAAATCTTGAAGGGACTTCACTCAAGCAATGGTTTACAAGTGGTAACCCTTTACTAGAAGTAACTGTCAGTTTCTTGAAATAATGCTAGTGTATTAAAGAGGATTTTTATCTTGCTGTTTTCTTCATTGTCTGTCAAACTAAGTCTTTGAGAAATATTTACCTTAACATATAATTTGTACACTATAGAAACAATAAAAATCTCTCGGTTCTTAAATATGTCATCACAAGTCTTCAAACAAAATGAGTCTGAATTGCTGTGGAATAATCTGTCATGAGAATAGATTTCCACACCAGGGAAGCTGAGTTTAATTTGAAAACCGTGCTACAGGATTTAGCTGTGCTTTAGTTCAAATGTCAGTAAGTCAGCTGTGAGATCTTCAAGAAGAATGTAGTTCAGGCATTGCAGGAAACAGTAGTACTCTAGGGATTCTAAAACACTACCATAAAAAGAAAGACAACTCAAAACAAAAGCTGTCTATCATATCAAATCAATCATCGTGACTATTATACTTACAGATTTCATTCCACTGTGCCAACATTATTAATAGATATTCTAATCAGCAGCAATGAGCAGGATGAAAGTTGTCATTCACAGTGATTTATACCGAATGGGCTATTCTTTGTGGCAAGAGTACAGAGCCAAAGCCTGCGGTCATTATATCCCTAATTGCTATCTCTCAAGCTGCCATTCTTGAGCCTAGCATGATTTCGAACAACAATGGCCCAAAGTTTCCAGCTGTAATAATAGTGAAACTGTCAGTGCTCGTCATCACTACTTCAGCCATTGGCACATGCATAATTAAACAACGAAATTTACGGAAGCCAATTTGAGAAGTGGCATCAAAACTACACATACATGCATACATTGTACATTCTATCCAAGATCTACAAGCCTAACTGTCCTGGTAGGCCAATTGTTTCTGCCCCACTGAACTTGTGTCCTTGTATCTTGCTCCATTTTGTCTCCCTTGGTTCAGTCCCTTCCCACCTACATCTGTGACACTTTGCATACTATCCACCACTTCAACAACTTTCAGTTCCCTGGCCCTGACTGCCTCATCTTCACCATGGACGTCCAGTTCTTGTACACTTCCATCCCCCATCAGGAAGGCGTCAATGCTTCTTTGTTGAGAACAGACCCAACAAATTCCCCTCCACCACCACACTCCTCTGTCTGGCAGAACTGGTGCTCACCTTTAACAACTTCCCTTTCGACTCCTCCCACTTTCTCCAGACCAAAGGTGTCGCCATGGGCACTCACATGGGCCCCAGTTATGCCTGTCTTTTCGTTGGCTACGTGGAACAATCTATGTTCCAAACCTACACTGGTAAAGCTCCCCAACTATTTCTCCGCTACACTGATGACTGCATTGGTGCTGCTTCCTGCACCCATGCAGAGCTTGTCAATTTCACCAACTTCACCACCAACTTCCACCCTGCCATCTCCAACACCTCTCTACCCTTTCTTAATCTCTCTGTCTCCATCTTTTACAAATCCACTGATGGCCACATTTACCTTAACTACACCTCTTCCCACCCTTTCACAAGGATGCTATTCCCTTCTCTCAGTTACCTTCTTCGCTGCCACATCTGTTCACATGATGAATCTTTCCATTCCAGGACATTCGAGATGCCCTCTTTTTTTAAGAAAACAGGGTTTCCCCTCCACTGCAATCAATGCAGCCCTCACCTGCATCTCCTCCATTTCCCGCACGTCTGCCCTCACCCCATCCCTCCCGGACATAACAGAGATAGGGTTCCCCTCTCCTCATCAACTACCTCACGAGCCTCTTCATCCAATTTATATTCTCCACAACTTCCGCCATCTCCAAAGGGATCTCACCAGCATCTCCAAAGGGATCTTCCCCTCTCCAGAGGGATCACTCTCCCTGAGACTCCCTTGTCTGCTCACCCCTCCCCACTGAGCCCCCTCCAGGCATTTATCCGTGGAACCGTACCAAGTGTTACACCTGCCCCTACATCTCCTCCCTCACCACCATTCAGGGCCCTAAGCAGTTTTTCCAGGTGAGGCAGTACTTCACATGTGAATCTATCGGTGCCATTTACTGCATCTGGTGCTCCCAGTGTGGCCTCCTCGACATCGGTGACACCCAGTGCAGACTGGGGAAAAAAAAACGCATCATCGGGCACCTTTCCTCTGTCTGCCGGAACAGCCAGGATCTCCCGGTGGCCAGCCATTTTAATTCCATTTCCCATTCCCACACTGACATGTTGGTCCGCAGCCAAGTTGAGGCTAAGTGCAGATTAGAGGAATGACCTTTCATATTCAGTTTCGGCAGTCTCCAACCTGACAGCATCAACATCAATTTCTCTAACTTCCGGTAACCACTGTCCCCATCTCCCCCTCCTGTTTTCCCTTATCCCTCTGGCCCCTTTACCCCTTCTCTTTCCCATGCCCCACCCTCATGGCCTGCCCATCACCCACACCTTCCTCCCTCTGGTTCCCCACCTCCTTCCCTTTATTCCATGATCTACTGTCCTATCAGATTCCACCTTGTTCAGCCCTTGCCTCTTCCACCTATCAAATCCCAGCTTCTCACATCGTTCCCACTTCCCCCCCTCCCCCACCTACCAACCTTCCCTCTCTTGCCTGCTAACGTGCTCCTCCTGCTCCCCCCACCTTTTTATTTTGGCTTCTGCCCTCTTTCTTTCCAGTCCTGATGAAGGGTCATGACCAGAAATGTTGACTGTTCATTTACCTCCATAGAAGCTGCTTGGCCTGCAGAGTTCCTCCAGCATTGTGTGTGTTACTCCAGTCTTTCAGCATCATCTCTCATGTCATATATTGTGCCTTTAGCACCAGTATAAGCATGGATTTCCACACCACTGTCTTTTAGATGAGCTATTAAACTAAGAATCCAATTTCCTTTTCCAGTAAATTGGAAACACCCAACAGCATGAGCTACCAGCGCACATTGTGCACATCTGGATGCCCGACTCAGATCCTCCATCCGCATGATCATCAAGGAAGCCATTGGGTTTCAGGAGTGACATCAACTGAGTACAAAACTTGACTGAACTCCATGAAATTCAATCTTGCTTGCAAAACCCATGAGTGGTATGGATCTGGTCAAGCAGAAAATTGAAACCTAGTTTGGTGTCAGTGGAAAGTCTCAGCCTAACTGGGATGTTGCTTGGGAGTTTGATTTTTCATCCTTAGGGATTGTTCCCACCAACCCCCTTCCACTGGTTCACTAGCCCTATAGATATATCTCCAATTCCCTCCATTCCAAGCATAGTCTGAGGGACCTCATCACCTCAAGCCCTCCAATGTCATTCCTTCAAATCACCTCCCTATATTCCATCCCATTATCTCATTGCCACCTTAATCATCTCCATTGACCCTTATTCCAATCACCTTTCATCTCCATGCGATCCTCTCCCCACTCTCTCCTGTCTTCCTCACTGATCTTCTCCCTCCACCTCACCCTTTCTTCAGAACCTCCAGCCTGCCTAGTTTCGAAGACGAGAGGTCTCAGAGTACATGTACAAGTCCTGTGCTAGAGCACACAAAGCTGCAGGCATGGTGTATGATAAAATCGCAGACTTAGCTAAAACAGACACATCGTGGAATTTCTCGGTGCTCACCTCATCACTCAATTATTTGCTTTCACATTAGTGAGATCTTTCTTTTCACTGCTTTGATGGTTGACAGAATAATGCCTGCACTGCAACATGTAATCTCAAGCAGTAAAGCACCTGAGGTGCTTCTAGAACATGAGACACCATCCAAAAAATTCTACACTTTATTTAAATACTTTGTGGAACTTTACAAATGTTTCCTAAAAGAAAGTAAGCTGTTTGCACTGAGGATCCTTCATTTATTTTCAAATACAACTTTTCAATGCATTCAAATAAAAATAAAAGCATATTTTCAAAAAGGTCACAGATCACTGGAAAAATCTATACAGCTTTGAATAGTTTTAAACTTCATTGCCTAGAAATTGGATCACACAGCAGTTTGTTTTTCAGTGCCAGTGATCCAAAATCAATGTAACTCTGTGTAAATTGCACCAGAGATCATTTCCAGGTGAGATCACACCCAATCCCGAATTTGTACTTGGCAATTCTGCTTATTCTCCATATTACCATGTCTGACATCTCCTCAACATTAGATATGTAGCTAATGAAACACACGGTTCAATCACTTCTGACACAAGCTGGATTTCAGATCTTCAGAAAGCATGTCATTGTAAAGTCAAAGGAACACAGAACAGTGAACTGTATTCTTCATAAAGGCATCATTTAAAGGGCCATTCTGCTAACATCAGGTCACCTCATGAGGCAATATCAGAACTGGAGAGCATTTCAGCAGTCTGCAAAGTGCACAAACTAGCAAGAAATGCTTGCTGCAGCATTCAACAACTCTGCAGCCTGGCGCCTTCACACCACTATCACTGACAGCATTGTTTTAAAATGAAAGCTTCATGCCATGTGTTGCTGGTGACCCAGGGATGGTTGAAGACCACAGGGAAACCCTTGGAGTAATAAGGTTTTTAAAGGCCATCATCACTGAAATCTGTGACTTTCCGCTGGATGGGCTTCAACTTTGATCTGGGGCTTAGACTCCTCTCACTCGGAGGTCAAGGTCAAAGTGGTTCTCAGCATCATGGTCTCAGGATAATTTCAGGCAGCCAGCATTGATTCCTGCCACGTATCTCAGCTTGCAGGTTAGTACAGCATTTGAGAGGTTACCCAGCTCCGTGCTCAAAGTAACGACTTTGTGCGCTCTAATTTTGGCGAGGTGCAGGTGGCATCCCATGCATTGGGATTTGCTAGCATTGCTGGCTTCCCCAAGATGCGAGCTGCCATTGACTACTTATCTAACCACAAGGGCTCCCTCAAAAACTCCAGAGCTCTTCATCAGCAGAAAGGGTTTCCACTCCCTAAATTGCAGGCTGCAGTTGGTCACGAGAAGACTTTTCCAATAGTCAATACTGGGTTTCTGGCAACTCCCGCAACACCTTCATCCAAGGGACTCTACATTTCCTGATATTTTCAGTGGCCAGCACTTCCCTGAGGAATTGAGGGCTACCAACAAGGGCTATCATCTTCTTTTGTGGCTTTTAACTTCTGTGTACTATCCAACTCCTCCAGCTCAGCATTAATATTAAAACAGACAGGGAACAAGAAGGACAGCTTTGGAGGATGACACTGGTCTCTTGAAAATGAGATTCTGCTGTATTTGTCAGTCCTTAGAACACTGCAGTTCATGCCCTCCTGGTGAGGAGACCTCATTATAGTCCTCTATATGTTGAATAACCTGGCCTACAGGAGACAACTGCCAGTGCCTGAGGAAGAGCAGCTAGGAGACCTTGAACCTGAGGGCCGGATGGAGCAGAAAGACCATGACTACTCTGAAAGAGCTGTTCCTCTGCAATATCACCAGCTGGATCATGATGCTGAGAGCAGAAGGGAGACAATATCCAGACACACAATAAAGGATTGCCTTGTCAAGAGATAATTCAATGCCTAGCTCGAAATATTCATTGTCTTCATGCAAAACAAGTAAACCTCTTGATATTCCATTCATATCCACCATGATGAAAGCAGACAAAATGCCTCAGTAATGCATCATATTCCCTTACATACGGCTTTTCATGTCCACCTGCACTACATCCGCTGCTTTGGTGACCTGTCACAACAACTCTATTCCCTGATGGATGAAAGCTTCCTTGAAGCACTCTGACCTCTGCATAAAATGTACTTCCCTCAGAGGAACTGCTCTCAGCCAGAGTTAACAAAGGTCAAAAGCTTTAACACTTTGGCTTCCTTACCAACATCTCTGGTAGACAATCACCATTGTAGCCAAAGTACCTTGAAGTAATGAACCTCCCAATACATTTAATACATTGGCATATAAGGATTATGGAGAAGCATTGAAGGGTTAATATTTTCAAAATGATTAAGTTTACATTTATTCAGAGATGATAAAAACCCTTGCATGAAGTCATGAGGTTCAGTTCAATGTATTCAACCGATTGTTCAGTTCAAGATATCTCCTGTACGATAAGATGGACTCTTGACCTCACAACCTACCTTGTCATGGGCCTTGCACCTTATTTTCTGCCTGCACTGCACTCTCTCTGTAACTGTAACACTATGTTCTGCTTTCTGTTATTGCTTTTCCCTTATACTGATGTACTGCAATGACCTGGACGGATGGCATGCAAAACAGAGTTTGTCACTGTACCTCAATTAATACACAATGGGCAATGCCTGACTTCACTCTATTCACACCATTTGGATATGATCACTCTATTGTTACACTATCCTACTTGAGGAATCAGTTTGGTCTAACGATACCTCACCTGTTCAAGTGGCTTTAATTCCCAGAAATGAAGACTTCTAGAAAACAGGCCGCCTTGGATATAGTTCAGATGAAGGGTCTTGACCCGAAACATCAACTTTCTGTTTCCCTCCACAGATGCTGCCTGACCTGCTGAGTTCCTCCAGCATCTTGTTTGTTGCTCCAGATTCCAGCATCTGTGCCTCCACTCAGCTTTGGATACATGTTTAAGTTCATTCCTCAAACCTCCCCATGATCTTTAGCCTTCCATAGAGTCCCTCCTTCAAAGAGTGCCACTCAAAATCTTTGAGGAAGACAACAAGCGGGGAGAATTCGAAGGCAAGGACTGAATTTACTTCAGAGGTGACACTCCTTAGTTACATCACAGGTGTTGCGCTGCAGTGAGGCAATCCCTTTTAACTGAAAAGCCTCCCTCAGCAGCTGGCTGCAATCAAGAGTGATCTCGAGCCAGCTGATCTCATTAGTATCCTCACTAAGTGAAGCATCACTGATACCACAGGAATGCCAGCAACTGTGACCTCTCTCTGCATTCTGAAAGATTTATGTGTCCCATGTGAAGGCAAAGTTAAATGTTACTTGTGCACAGAATATTACTTATCTCAACATGAAACAAAATAATATATCAACTGAAACTTATTACATTTCATCTTTCAAGATAAACACCCCAGTGTTGTTACCTTTTGACCAACTTGTGCTGGGTTTTGATGTCCTAATGCTAAGAAGCGGTGTCCCTGTGTGGCTGCTGGAAGGCTGCTCCCCTTCCCTTTGAAATCACTCACATGACCCACCAGAAGCTCTTGCTGTAGATGTGTCAGCTTCAGACTGCTGCCCAGGACCAATGGAAGGAGTAGTGTTGTTTTCCTCAAAGATTTTGAGTGGGACTCTTTGAAGGAGGGACTCTATGGAAGGCTAAAGATCATGGGGAGGTTTGAGGAATGAACTTAAACATGTATCAAGGGCTGAGTGGAGACAGAGATGCAGGAATCTGGAGCAATAGACAAGATGCTGGAAGAACTCAGCAGGTCAGCTGGGACATGGGTGAGTGCACTGCCTGTGAGGGAGGTAAATTGCTGACCTCAGCAGTGGGCAACATCAATATACTGAACCTGTCCACCAGGCAACCTCTCATGGTCCAGGTACACAATGGCGCAACAAGCTGCTGGCACCCAGACCGCACCATCATCGTTTCCTTCTCCAGTTGAGTTGGCCTACAGATCAGGAATCAGAGATCTGGTCCTTGTTGTTTTCACCATTCTTCCTGGAACCAGCTCAATACACAATTAGTACAGGGCTTTGCTCGTGATGAAGAGGAATGTTAGTAGGAGGACCCATGCAGGAGAGAGATGAGTTATGAATTCACACGTGCTATATCTCTGCTCCTTTAGGAAAGTAATCTGCTTATGTGTGGCATGAGTCAAAGTGAAAGGATAATATATTTTGTGCTGTAGAGCTCACCTCAATGTACCTAATGAGATTTCTTAGGACACTGATCCAGTGACTGGGTTCTTATACCTGAAGGAAGAAATATGAACTACTCTTGCCAAGCTCTCCTGAACCCTTTGTGTACCTCCCTTCTGGCTTGTTTCTCGGTAATGAATATTTTAATGTCATTCTCTATAAATGCTTGCACTTCTCTTTCTCCCTCATGTCAGCCATGCCCCTTTACAAGCCAACTGCCATTGTTGCTTATTGCACTGCAAAGTGTCAACAACTGCTTTGAATTTAGCCGGGTCTCAGCAGGTTATATTTTCATTGCTTCTCTCTGGGTGGAAAACATACACTGTTGTGCCCTTGTTTTTGACCAACCTCAATTTTATTGGGCAACCCAAATTGGCAGTAGTTGAGAAGATAACAGACTGGTTCAATTCTCTAAGTGGAGGCTACATTGAATTTTGTGACAAGTTTTGATTGCCACTAAAACAAAATACTGGCAAGTTAATATTGATTCTCAGGCTTTAATTTTAATTTTCTTAAATCTGTTGGTGAATAAAAGATTTTGCATTTATACAACTTTTTCATGTCCCTAGAATCTCACTAAGTGCTAATTGGATGTGGATGTGCAAAATGAGCTAGAACGGGAAGTCTACATAAATCATTGTTCACACTGCAGCATTTTTCTTTTTAAGGTGAAGAAGTTTTCTGACAATAAAAAAAAATTGAGAAACCTGATATTGTTTAATATCTATTTCAAACATTAAAATATTATAACCAAAAGACTTTGTTTCAGGCATTTCTTATATTTGCATAAACTTACTGATCCCCTTTGATCCAGAAAACATGCTGCATCATTCTTAACAGCAAATCTGTCAGCAGATTCCTGAGGACTTTTGCAGTGGCCATTTTCAAGTGAGATAGAATAAGATCAAACTTAATCTTGAGAAGGGTCAAATCTGATACACAAGACTGACCTAATTCTTCAGCAACCAGCCATTAATTCTTTGCTGAAAACATCAACAACTTATACTACAATACAAGCCAAGCAAAATATTAAACTCCTTTCTTACGTGTTGAATGGTTGATTCACGCAAAGTTGACTCGTCAAGTTCATTAAGCTCCTATTTGTTACAGTCATACTTCATTGCAATTACGAAATAAAATCTGCCTTCTGCTTTTCAATGCATGTTTACAAGTTTCTTCATGATTAACACCTGGCTATAATTCTGTAAACACTTCATTGCATGTCAGTGCTATTAAAAAGATGAATATTTTAAAAAGAGAAATTGAAAAGTTGCAAGGAAAGGACTTAAGTTGATGGTCTTTTCACAAGGTCAGTACAAGAACAAAAGGCTTTTAGCATTGTGTGTGGTAAAATTCTTCAAATTACAACATATTTGGTGCAGTTCAACATTCATTATTTCTTATGATTTTTGGAAGACAGTTGTCACTCGGTCGAGAATTAAAAAAAGCAGCAAATATCTTCTATCAGTTGGCTAACCTATAGTTTGGCCATGACATGGCAATATCCATAACCCTTCAGGAATGTAATTAACAGAATTCAACCTGGCAATTGTGAAACTGTTGATTAAAAATTTTTTCGAGAACAAAAAGGCTCAGTGCTCTGTAAACCTGGAATGAAATCGACAGAACAAGAACTGAGTGAAAATTTGCAGCTGGATAATCATCCTGGAGGATCAGGGGATATTAATTTTATAAATATTTGCAGAATTCATGATGGATCAAATTTCTCCTGACGTTGCTGAAGTAAGAAGTGCAAACTGAATGACTTTATATCATTTGCCTGAGTAAACCACATTTTTGAAAGACTAAATTTAGATTTATGCCTACAAATCTTTAACTAAAATAGACGTACATCTATGCATGCTGACAGTTAGAAGTAATTATTTAGAGCAAAGTCATCTTTAGTACACTAAATGGATCTCATTAATGTGAAAGGTCTACGAGATTTGCTGAATGATACAACACACTCTCTTTCCAATCTAGCTAAAGCATTAAAAGTGGTTGTCTAATGTTAGGGCTCAGTAGATGTAGGTTCACGTTTTTGATGCTAAAACTTATCTGGAAATAAAGGAAGATAAAAGTGAAAACTGCTTTATTTCTGAATGCTGATAATCCTCTTTTCGAGTAGAACAAAGAATACCCTTCAAAATAATGTTTCTATGTGAAGATGACAAAATGACATGAAGCAAATTAATTAATCTCAAGTATTAAAAGAAAAAAATAAGAGCATTATTGTTGCTTATAAGCCTGGTGACTGGAAATTGCAGTTACCTTTTATTTATTTCTCCAATTCTTCAGCGTTAGCTAATTTTGATTGGAGGAGGCACTATACAATATATTAGGAATTGAATGACTGTGATAATAGAATGTTCAGAAGCTTCAAATAAAGCAAAAGGGAAGAAATAATGTCCATAATAGCTTATCCACAATATTCAAGAAGCAATGTTTAAAGTTTTTAATGAAGTAAATAGGACTTTCATAGTCTTCAGCACACAGTAAGGTAGCTGTCAGATAGTCTAAAAACCTGCTTAACTTGCAAACTAAATTCCAGACTAAACAAAATCTTCCACCTTCAATGAACAGTCCACACCACTGAACACAATACTTGACTTTGCTCATACAGTTTTGGATCTTGTCACTATCTATCATAAGCATCTGCAATTTGCATCATAGCTTACATCAGTGATGATGCACCTAGGAGAATTTACAGTGAACTCGTGGACTCAGCAGAATAGATGACTCAATTGATATCTATAAAAGCTATTAAGCAATTAACTTCAAGTGTGAATTTGCCCCAGTATGATGTTCCTGCTATAAATAAGCCCAGTTTAAAACTTATCCATGCTTAACAAGAAACAAGACACCTTTTTGGGAAGTTGTACAATTCAGGTGTAAATTACTCTAATGTACTCGGAATGTTTACCAAATGATTATACCAACTATTTTTAATATTCAAAGTTTTATCAGTGGACTGCATTACAATTAAGAACTTTGTATAATCAGCAGAGCAAGTATGTACATCACTCTTAAGATGCAATAACATCAATACATATTTTGTGGTTTTTACTGATGCAAAATATGAGGTTGAAAGCAAAGATGAGGTACTCATACCAAGGTCATCCAACAAAAGAAACATAACTATAAAGAAAGTGAAGTCATGAGGCTCAAATCAAGCTTGAGATTCACAAATAGGCATTTGCACCCTTGTATAATGTTACATATCACACAAGAGACGATAGACAAACTGCAAAGAATGAAGAATCTTACATGGCCTCAGAGTGGTTTGGGCATGTCCAACTTAGTTCACTGTAATAAAAAAACACTGGAAATACTCAGCAGGTCATTTTGATGGCATTTCATCAGAACTAGGAAAAGTTAGGCATGAAACATGTTTTAGTTGCAGAGAAGGTGTGGAGGGGCAGAGAAAACTAAAGGGAAGGCTTGTGATAGGTGGAGGCCAGGAGAAATTGAACACAAGTGCTGCCAACAGAAGGAGGTTGAGAACATGTATCAGGATGAGGCATGATGTGGAGGAGATGAATGAAATCTAAAATACAAGAAGAGGATAGAAGGAAGTAAAAAAATAAGTGTTGGAACTGTGAGACACAAGACTGGAATAGCTGGTTATATGATATTGTTGAACTCAAAGATGAATCCTAAAGGCTGTATTGTGCCAAATTGGAAGATGTGACATTATTCCTGAGGTTATATTGAACTTTCTTGAAACTGTGGGAGGCCATACACAGTGAGGTTAGCGTGGTACCAGGGTAGAGAATTAAAGTGACAGGGAATTGGAAGCTCACGGTCACCAAAGCAGAATGAATCTTAGTGATCTGCAAAGCAGTTTGGTTTCCCTCATTTGGAAGAGATGATACTGTGATCAACAAATGCAGCAAACTAGAGCGGAAGACACATAATTCAATCAGACTTTACCTGGAAAGACTGTATACTGGACACCAACTTATCCACTGAAATGGATTTAGAAAGGTCAAGAAAGCTAGGAGAAGAGTCAGAGAAGAGCCAGATGAAAGTGATACCAAGGTGAAAATTGGCAGTAAAGGCGATAAACTCCTTTTGTTCTGTGCCACATTGGGACATGGCATCAATAAAATATTATGCGCTGGAAAAATGGTAAGAAAGAGGACTAAAATAAGGAATGTTGCCCCTATTTCACAAAGAAACAGACACAGCCAAGCCCCATATGGATTCCCATAGCCATGCCTTTGATTTGGAGCGAGTGAGTAGAGTTAGAGAAGTTTGTTCAATGGGATAACATGTTCATGCAGGCAAAAGTAGATGGTGATGCATGGAGATTGGTTGGGCCTCTGTTCAGACAAGAATATAATGGCTCTTAGGCCATCCTGGTGTGGGATGGATGTGAGTAGCCTTTAGATATATGGAGTGAAAATGAGCCAGTTTGGGACAGGTACTGTTGGATTTTGCATTGCTTTTGGATTATTTTACAGCATATTCAGCAAACTACTTGAACACATATAAAAAGTGACTTAATGCCAAACAAGTTAGAGTTCTGTAATAATTATTTCTAACAACTGTAGAAATTGTGTTTTTATTGGCTCCCCAAGCACTCAATTCCAATAAAATGTCAGTTGCAAGAGTAGAGTTTACAACAAATCCAAAATAGTGACTTCTCAGTCATGATCCCCTGTCAGAGGAAACATACTATATGTACAAATATTTCAGTCCATTTAAGGGGGGCTAATTCTGAAATCACATGTCCAGAGCTGTTTATTTTTAGCCTGTGATGTTTTTTATGAAACCAAGTCCTATTGTGGTTAGAACAATGCAAGTTGTACAAGTGTACTACATTAACTGATGATTGTCAGGTGTTAACAGGCGAGCAATAAACACTGTGTACCATTTATGAGCTTTATTGTAAGAACTGCCAAGTCCACATTCTCTGCATGTTCAACCAAAATAAAGAAATGTGAGATCATGGTTACTTAAAATCAACGTTAAGACAGAGTGCCGCAGACCCTCTTGATTTTGGCGTCTCATCCTCTCTTCAGTTTCCCTCACTGTTTGGAATAACAATCCAAGGCCTACACACCACAATTTAAAGGAGATTAACTACACTGCGTTTGTTAATGGTAATAGTAATTTAAAGGATTATTCACTTGACTATGCAGTCATTCTCCATAAACAAAGATCACTCACTTCTTTAACCCAAAGCAGGCAGGTAGTAATAATTTAGACTGCTATAATTGCTAGCTAATATGATGCCTTATCCATTATCGAGTTAGTAGTGTCGTAAACTCCTATGCATAAGTCACCTCAGTTTATATAACACACCTAGAAAGATGTGTGTTGATGAAACTCTAGCAACAGAGATTTAGTTCTTTGAAATTTCATCAGCTTTTAACATCGGCTTAGCTTGGAACATTCTGTTCAAACATGGAGATACACTGGCAGACGTAATATCGCATCAATTTCCACATTAAAATGATAAATTTATGGAAAAACAAAATGAACATTTTTAGTGGAAATGCAGACAGTGATGTGTGTCATTGTACTCCTGTGTCTAGAAATACCTGGCTAATGATATTCCATTTTTAGTGCCCTTTGAAAGTCCATACACACTATTTTGCACTATATTTTTGTAACTTATAGTAATTTTTATATCTTTATGTCTTGCACTGTACTGCTGCCACAAAACAACAAATTTCACAACATATGTTAGTGATAATAAACCTGATTCTGATTCTGACACTACATCAATGTGCTACTAGATCAATTATTTTCATTATTCCATCGAAGAACCTGGTTAAATTAGTCTAAAGGGAACAAATCTGGTCTGGTTTTCATTTATTAACCATACTTTTCCAAGTGCAAATAACTTGAAGCCAAATTATTGCCTTCAGAAGTTGTCTCATCACCAATATTACATCTACTGCCATGCTTTTGCTGAGTTCATCCATTTCCCTTTTCTGATCGGGACCACAAAACCTGCAGTCTTCCAGCCTTTGGCACAGGTCCCACATCTAAAAACGACTGGGTCAAAGCATCTACAATTTCCACTCTCACATCTTTCAGCAACCTAGGATTCATTTCATCTGGACAGTGCCTTCCTGCTCTGCCAGTCTTTTATTTCCTGCTCTTTATTTTTAACCAGTTTCTTTAATTCCTGTGATCTTGGCACTTTCCACATCTTTAGTGAATAGTGAATCAAAGTAAATACTATATACCTCAGACATACTTGAACAAGTTCACATCTATTTTGGTTCCGAATTATCCCACACTCTCCTCTCATTTCTTTGATTATACTTTTACTAAATGCATGTTTATGAAAGATTTATTGGTTTCCCTTTATGCTCCCTTCTGATATCCTCTTATATCCACTGAACGTTTTGGTCCTCCACCAATTTTTATCAGCAGACAATCTTTATCATAACCTTACTTTTTTGGTTACATTTTAATTCAATGAACTAAAAATTCTTCAGCATGTTAGGAACAGCAATTCCATGCCTTATGCATGTATCTGTGGATGAACTGCAGACCTTTTGACATTCAATGTCATGATAATGATTGCAAATAGCAAACTCTTTAATCAATATTTTGTTATTCCCCTATAGCATCAACTCACCATTCTACATTAAATGCAGAGTTGTGAAGAGCAGCAAAAAGAAATGATACTGTTGTACATATAGCTCTTTTCACAACTGCAGGATGTTGTAAAGCTCACTATAATCATCAATAATAAAACAGATTTATTGTTGTAATACAGGGCAATGGATCTGTATATTTTGACAGAGCAAGGTCCATCAAACAGATTAGATAAATGACCAGATATTCAGCTTTATAGATGTTTGTTGTGGGATTTTAGCCAAACATCTGAAGAAACTCTCAGTTCTTCGTTGAATGACTCGTAAAGGTCGAGATACAGCATGGGAACAGGCCCTCAGCCCATCGAGTGCACGCCAACAATCAGCCGCCCATTTACAATAATCCTATGAGACCTTTTATGTCCAGTTCTGGTGGAAGATATAGCTCTAGTTTAACAATGTGTCTTATACTTAGGGACTCAGTGCAGTAATACATTGGTGTCAACCTAGATTTTTTGCTCAGGCTTCTAGAAGTGGTCCATTTAGCTCTACACCCTACTAATTCAAAGACCAATGTATTACATTGTTATCTAATGCGCTAAATCAAAAGTGTGCAGAGATTCCAGGTCACCATTTATTCAATGCTTCTCTCTCCCACTAACCCACATCTACCAAAATAAAAACCAGGAATAAATAGGACTCACATTTAATTCCATTTGGAAATATGCTTGCTCCAAAATGACAGATTGAAGAAACCATTACAACAGCAAAGATCGCAGACTAATAATATTAGATTAAATTTTCTTAGCTTTTCATACTACCCTTACTAAATTAATTTATTGAGCAGAAAAGAAATGTTAAAATACTGTAAGTACAATAATTCTCTGAAAAAATATATTTTAAGAGTTGCACACACAAAATGCTGGAGGAGCTCAGCAAGTCAGGCAACATCTATGGAGGGAAATGAACAGTCGACGTTTCAGGTAGAGACCTTCATCAGGACTGGAAAGGAAGAGGGCAGAAGTCAGAATAAAAAGGTAGGGGGAGTGGGAGGAGCACAAGCTGGTGGGTGATAGATAGGTGAGTCCAGGTGAGGGGGTAAGATGGGGGAGGGGGGATGACAGGGAGTGATGTAAGAAGCTGAGAGGTGATAGGTAGCAGAGGCAAAGGGCTCAAGAAGAAGAGGGCAGTAGACCATTGGGAAAAAAGGGAAAGAGGTGGGGAATAGATAGGCAGATCTATCCCCATCTCTGGAGGAGGGGAAAGAGAAGGGGCAGGGGAGGGGAAAGAGAAGAGGTGAGGGGGCCTCAGGAATGAGGAAGACAAAGGGGGGGAGAAGGGGGAGGGGGAAGAGGGGAGGGGTCACCAGAAGTTAGAGAAATCGATGTTGAGGCCGTCAGGTTGGAGACTACCAAGGTGGAATATGAGGTGTTGTTCCTCCAACCTGCGTCTTGCCTCAATGCGGCAGTCGAGGAGGCCATGGATAGACATATCGTTATGGGAATGGGATATGGAATTGAAGTGGCTGGCCACTGGGAGATCCTTGATTTGGGGCAGATGGAGCGTCAGGTCTCATCGATGTAGAGAAGGCTGCACCAGGAATACCGGATGCAATAGAAATAAGATATCCTTATTAGTCACATATACATCGAAACACACAGTGAAATGCATCTTTGCATGGAATGTTCTGGGGGCAGCCCGCAAGTGTCGCCATGCTTCCGGCGCCAGCATAGCATGCCCACAACTTTGTAAACTGTACGTCTTTGGAACGAGGGAGGAAACCGGAGCACCAGGAGGAAACCCACGCAGACACTGGGAGAATGTACAAACTCCTTACAGACAGCGGCAGGAATTGAACCTGGGTTGCTGGTGCTGTAATAGCGTTGCACTAACCGCTACACTACCGGGCCTGCAGTAAATGACACCCTCAGATTCACAGGCGAAGCGCTGCCTCAGCTGGAAGGACTGTCTAGGGCCCTTGAATGGTGGTGAAGGAGGAGGTGTAGGGACAGGTGTAGCATGATTGCAGGGATAAGTGCCAGGAACGACATCGATGGGGAGGGATGAGTGGACAAGGGAGTCACAGAGAGCGCGATCCCTGTGGAAAGTGGAGAGAGGGGGGAGGGAAAGATGTGCCTGGTGGTGGAATCCTGTTGGAAGTGGCGGAAGTTGCAGAGAATGATGTGTTGGATTGTGGGGTGGTAGGTGAGGACAAGGGGAGCCCTGTCCCTGTTATGTTGGGATGGGATGGGGGTGAGGGCAGACGTGTGTGGGAAATGGAGGAGATGCAGGTGAGGGCTGCATTGATGGTGGTGGAAGGGAAACCCCGGTTACTGAAAAAAGCGGACTTCTCAGATGTCCTGGAATGAAAAGCCTCATCATGAGAACAGATGCGGTGGAGGAACTGGGAGAAGGGGATGGCATCCTTGCAAGTGACAGGGTGGGAAGAGGTGTAGTCAAGGTAACTGTGGGAGTCAATGGGTTTGTAAAAGATTCCTGTGGTTAACCTGTCTCTGGAAATGGAGACAGAGAGATTCAGAAAGGGGAGAGGTGTCAGAGATGGACCAAATAAATTTGAGGGCAGGGTGGAAGTTGGAGGCATAGTTGATGAAATTGATGAGCTCAGCCTGGGTACAGGAAGCGGCCCCAATGCAGTCATCAGTTTTAAGAGCTGAATGTTAACTTGAGCCATCTTTCATTAATATTATGTAAGAACATCAATTGCTGGAAATGATTAGATAGCAGGCAACAGGTTGGACAGAGAGAGGGGGAGGGGGAGAGAGAGAGAGAGAGAGAGAATGCTTCAGGTTAGTGACTTTTCATTAGAACACAAAAAAAGTTACAGTTATAACAGGTTTAAGCTTTCCCTCTCGATGTACTCACTTAAAACCTATTCCATCCCTTTCTCCAGTTGTACTATCTATTTCTCTTTCCACATATATTGCCTGACCTGCTAAGTATTTACAGCATTTTTGATGTTTTTCTTCCAGGTTTACTGGTTCAGCAGTATTCTGCTTCTGTTTCAATAATATGTATTTCTTTCTTTATAGCTATAATGAGACAGCCTGTATTTAAGAAAGGAGCTTAATGGCATTTGATGCTTACCTGCAACTAGTTGATCTATAACTTTAATGGATTGCACAACTAACTGAAAATACATTTAAACTGGCGAGTTGTGAAACTAAGCTTTATGTAAATATTTGAGAAGAATGCCAAGCAAACATTGACTGGTTTGTATACATTAACATGGTCAGTGTGACAAGAAGTGCACAGTTAAGTTATTGCAGTGAGTGGCATGTACCCATGCAATGTTCTGAGTAAGGGGAAAAGGACATGGCATTATGGAAACGTCATTAAGATTGCATCAAATAGTCCTCAAATTCCAGAGACGAGGACTCTTCACAAAGGAGATTTGGCATGTTATTGAAGTCTCTGACAAACTTCCATGGATGTACAGTGGAAAACATTCTGACTGGTTGCATCACGGCCTGGTATGGAAACTCCAATGTACTACTATGAAATAAATTTAAATTAAATTTTATTTAAATTTTATTTACAGCGTGGTAACAGGCCCTTTCGGCCCAATGAGGGAAAATGTTTTATTTTTATCTTAATATTTTACATTTTCTTTAAGAATGTTCTTTGAAATCATATTCAATAATGCATCAAAACTGCCATTTTCCAACTATGCAGCCTCAAACACAAAAACCAAACATCACTAGCAATAAATCAAAACAAATGGAAATGGTATCAAAATGGATTTCATTTGGATTCTGGAAAGTAAGGGAGTGCTGAAAATGTCAAATTTTCGCAGAGGCAAACTGCTCCTCATTGCTTCACCTGGCGAGCGTTGCAGGTCCTGTGTATGTCATACCAGTGAACCTTGAACAGGGTCTGACATACCGGTGTTTTCTTGCATCATTTCTCATTGAGGCAGAAGTAACACAGGAGTAGGCTCTGCTTTGCAAGAGAGAACATTTGGGCTTCATTCCCATGAACTCTCTTTATTTACGTTTTGAATGTGGTACTAAAGGTTGCAAAAATACATCAGCTGTCAGCTGATATTAGTGTCTAATTTCACACATAGTTGTGATCTTCAGCAAGGGAATGTCTTTCATTCGAGGCTCCCTTCACAAAGACTTGAATGTGACACATGACTATCACAGTAATAGACTGTATGATCATTGCAACATTTATAGTTATGATCACTCTCATCTTTCACGACCACAATGTATTACAAATTGTTTAATAAGTAGTTTTAATTAAGTTAAGAATCTGAATACCAATGAGAAAAGCATTGTTGAAATCTATTTAATCAGTAATAATTGATAAATAAGATTACAAGGCTAGAAATTCCATAAGGCAGCAAACTCTAGTATCTATATGGATTAAAGTCCCACACATTTCATCCTTGGTATGACTCCAAAGCATGTCCTTTCCACAGCTTGCTAGGATGCTGGAAACAATATATTATTGTTCAAACATTCCTACTTTACATTGGTGTATTATGTGGCATTGCATCCATTGCAAAACTGGCACAAATTTGAGGTCAGCACTTTTATTGTTGTCTCCAAAGTGTTACAGATTCTTCCAATGACATCATCAGTGTTTAAAAAGGAATAAGACAGAAATGTCCATGATTAGACTTGAAAAATAATCAAAAAATTACCTAAGGGTTCAATTGCACAATACCATGCTTTCAGCAATACATAATTGAAAATCATTTCCATCAGTGAACCATAATAACAATCATTTTTGGAAAACGTGAACGAAGTCGGTCATACTTGGGAGCCAGACATGCTTTCCCTGTCAAGAACTCCTTACTAGCCCCAACAATCCCCTGCCGCTCTCCAACCACATACATTCTGGACCGATCCTTTCCCAACCACACACATATCATGTTGATCCCTTTCCTCTGGTGCCCATTGCACGTGCCAGGCTGATCCTTTCCCTCCAACCTGCATCATGCACTGAGGTGATCTCTACACTTCCATCCCCGTCACACATACCAGGCCAACCCCTTCACTTTTTCCTGCTTGTCACACAAGTACTGAACTAACCCCATGTTTCCACACAGGCACGGACAAAATCTGATGGGGTAGTGCTGCTGCTAGCAAGCCCCTAACACTCTGAGCCCAGCCATGGGAGAAGAAGAAGTAACTCAATATGTCACCCTCATGATCCTTCCTCCTCACCGGATGCTGGTCTTTGATTGCCTCACTGATCCACATCAGGTTTTATTTTCCACCCGTCACCCCTGGTCTTCTTTCCCTGATTTCCCACATGTGGGTCAATGAACATTATCCCACTTCATCTCCACCATTCAAGAATTTCTAGACAATCCTGATTTTTGCAAGGCAATGGTGTTTAATGTTAAAATTGTACCCTTCAGCAGAAATGCAGAGACTTAAGTGGGAAAAGTCATTGTCAAGTTACTACACTGACATGTAGTAAAACAGCTGTCAGACTGTCTGCAGCAAAATCAGTATTTTGTAATGTAATAGCCTCACATTAGATTAAGAAACTATAAATTTAGAATTACACAAGATCACAAGACAAGGGAGCAGAAGTAGGCCATTCAGCCCATCGAGTCCGCTCCAAAGAAAAGGGAAAAATGAAAAAGAAATGAGAAATTTGGGGGAGAGGTGGGGAAAGAAAAAAACACTATTCTAACCCCAATTTCCGGCCTTATCCCCATATCCCTTGATACCCTGATTATTTAGATATCTATCTCCTCCTTAAATGCCTCTAATGATCTGGCCTCCACTGCTGTACATGGCAAGGAATTCCACAAATTCACCACCCTCTGGCTAAAGAAATTTCTCCTCATCTCTGTTTTAAACCTGTACCCTCTAATTCTAAGATTGTGCCCTCTGGTCCTGGACTCATCCACCAAGGGAAACAGCTTGACCACATCTACTCTGTCCAGTCCTTTCAACATTTTAAATGTCTCTATGAGGTCCCCTCTCATTCTTCTGTACTCCAGTGAGTACAGTCCAAGAGCCGACAAATGCTCATCATATATAAGCCCTTTCATTCCGGGAATCATCCTCGTAAATCTCCTCTGAACCCTCTCTAACATCAGCACACCTTTCCTAAGATATGGGGCCCAAAACTGTGTACAGTATTCCAAATGAGGCCTTATTAGTGCCCCGTAGAGCCTCATCAACACTTCCTTACTTTTATACACTATACATCTAGAAATGAATGCCAACATAGCATTCGCTTTCTTTACCACCGATCCGACCTGGTGGTTAACCTTTAAGGTATCCTGCACGAGTACCCCCAAGTCCCTTTGTACTTCTGTACTTTGAATTTTCTCTCCTTCTAGATAGTAATCTGCCCGTTTATTTCTGTTTCCAAAGTGTACAACTGCACATTTCTCAACATTGAATCTCATCTGCCATTTCCTTGTCCATTCTCCTAAACTATCTAGGTCTCTCTGCAACCTTCCTGTCTCCTCAATACTCGCTACTCCTCCACCTATCTTGGTGTCATGAAAATCAACTGCATGAAAAATCAGAGTTGAAGATCTCAAGTTATTTGACACGATAAAAATGTTGAACAAAGTGTAAGGAGGATATGAACCAGAAGCTGGAGTAACCCTTATGGCCCCTCGAGCCAGATACAGTACTTTGTCCCATGGCTGATCTGATAACTCAAGCTCATTTTCCTGCCTGATCTCCATATCATTGATTGCCTTCTCCAAGTATACAGTGTCTTCAATTATTGAGCATCCACAGCCTTTTTAGGGTAGAGAATTCCAGAGACTTATCTCCTTTGAGGAAAAAATAATCTTCCCTTTCACTTTTAACTGTGTGATCTCTTAAACTGAGACAATACCTTCTAGGTCCAGACAAACCCTCCAGAGGAAGCAGCAATTAACCTGTTAATCCCCTTAAATGAGGTCACTTCTCATCCTTCTAAATTTAAATAAATGGACACTGGTCCTACCCAATCACTGCTCAATAAGTTCATCCCAGGAACCGAACAAATGAATCAATATTATACCAACTGCACACACACATTTCTAACTGATTGGACTATACATAAAAGACTGTATACACAGTTAGTCACGACACACTGCACACAATGGAAATGACAATAAGAGGAACTCACTGAGCAGCATAAATGTTGCTATAAGGAAACACGTGTCCAGAAAATACCCTTAGGGCCTATTTGGATTAAAATACATCTACCACAAAAATGTGAAACAGGAACATCCATGCTTTATGAGATTAATATTCTGATAAAATCCTCTTCAAATGTTAGAACAAGATGTGCATGTTTCACAGGCGCTGGCTGCTTGCTAGGTTCACAGGTGTTACATTATGTTCATGATGGCTCATGGAAAGCGGTTCACTGATTTTAAGAAAATCTCTCCCTAGAAGCCCTGACTGCCGTGAAGGTAAGGGAAAACTGGTAGGAGGGAGCAGTAAAACGGGGTGCAAGGGGGGTAATGGCACTGGAGTCATTTTGGCAAGCTCCCACAACGTCTGGAGCAGGTTCATTGTGCTCTTATGGCCATGGGTGGTCCCAAGCCTCTGTGATCAAGGACAGCATCAGGCTCACAAATTGGGGGATATAAAAACTGCAATTAACACTTCACCACTGAACCCTTGGTTATTATAGATGGGAACAACTTTTAGAAACATATATCTAAAAACAATGTCCTGGGAAAGACATGTTAATTCATAGTTCATAACTTTCAACATATATTTTATTTTAAGTTATTTACAAATGTTGTTAGTTGCGAACCTTTGATCCAATTTCTGTCATTATATACTGAAAATGAGCCATGCACTTTGAGGGCATCTTTGGACACAGGGAAGTGAAACCTGCATTAGGGTGAACTGTGAAAGAAAGTGCCTGGTCTGCTTTCCCAGTAGGGAGGACTTCAACAAGTGTATCAAAGTAGGCACAGAATGATGCTTATGCGTACTTTGCAGGTAATAAAAGATGCAAAAGAGTCCAATGTTTAAGCAAAGGTAGTTTAGAGAGATACGGCGGAAAATACTGGAAATAAAGTTCAGGCAGCACCTGTGGAGAGTAGCTTAAGGAGACATACTGAAATGTATAAAGTGATTAAAAAAATCAGTCTCTTAGAAAATAAGGGATAAACTTAAATTAAAAATAATAAAATAAAATTATCTTTACTCAAAACTTGATTTATTTGAATGATCTACTGGCAAAGTAGTACTGTCAAAGGCATTAAAAGTTATTCAAAATGTAATTAATTACCAGGTCAGATGACCTGCTATTATGGATGTACAGTATGTGCCTCAATGTATTAAATACTCATTAAATTCATATCCTTGAATTTTTCTCATTTTCTGAACAAACAACAGAAAACTGCTGATAACAAAGCAGGTAAAAACATAAACTAGGTCTTATCAAGACAGACTAAGATATTGGTGGTGGAAAAGATGATGGATTTAATTCATGAAGAGGTTAAGACACTCAAAATACTCATCACTTCACTTATCTTGGTGGTGAAATATGTAGTGACAGAAACATAAGCAGGAAAGCTTCAAGCAAAATGGAACAGCCAGCCATATACTTCAATGGCATAACATGATATGGTGAAATATCTATATAAAGCAAATGGATTATTGAACTTTATTTTTAAGCTAGGAGAGTACAAGTGAGATGATGTCATGCTGAAACTGTAAGATACACTTGTCAGATTGCATCTCAAGTATTATACCCTGTTTTGGTTGCAAAGACACAAGGCACATATTCAAACAAAGAGTGAAGTACAGGACTGATCCCTGACATAAGAAATATGAACTTTCAGGAGAGATTCATGTTAGGTTCTTTAATCTTAAATAATGAAACTAAGTGGAAATATTAGAAGTGTAAAAAATGGTATATCATGAGCACTGCTATCATTCAGTAAAGATGTCAGAGAATCAAATGGAAGAAAAAAATGGAATTGTCATTACGTTGTAATTCACAAAAACGGGGATCTACATTTGGAATATACTTCCAGGTAAAATAAAAGAAGTAAAGAATAATTTCATGCATGATTTAATGCAGTGAATTGAGATATTTTATCAGATACAGATGGATAAGAAATACAAAAATGATTCAATTTTTGAAAAGAAGCATGTCCAAAGTTACTGGAATGGGACAAACAAAATAGTTCTTTTAAACAATCAGCATGGGCTGAATCAGCCTAACAATATCTATTCCGCAAGATTCTATGATATATATTCCAAAATGTCCGAAAACTCATCAAATTGGCTTTCAGAGTCAGAATCAGAATCAGATTTACTATCACTAACTTAAATGACATGAAATTTGTTGGTTTGCGGCAGCAGTACAGATGAAATAGTAAAAAAAATTACAAGAGTATAAGCTCACTCCCAATCAAAATCATAGACAATGATTCCTTCAACAATGAGTGGAAGTTACTTTGCTTTGTTGTAGCCAAACAAGTACCACACTTCTGAAGAAGGGTCCTGGACCTGAAACGTTAGCTGTTTTTCTTTCTCCAGATGCTGCCTGACCTGCTAAATGCTTTAGCATTTTCTGTTTCTATTTCAGGTTTCTAATAGTTTTCAGTTTTCACCATACTTCTCTTATGGATTAACTCCCGAAGCGCATTGCACTACTCAGCACATGACCACATCAACTTTCTGAACTTGCTTTATTCTCTATCCAATGCTTTATTTTCATGTCATTAATTGCTGTCAGTAAGGGATTTTCTTTTTAGTGGCTACACTTTGCAATGCACTCAAGTAATTTAGGGAAAACTTGCAATGGAAAAAAAAATTGACATAATTTTCAGGAAAAATTATATATTTAACCTCAAACTTTCCAAGACAAGTATTCTAGCTTTTATATTAATCTGCTCCATTTTCTTGAGCCAACACATTGTACACATTTTCACATAATCTTTGCTGCTGAAAAAACTGTGTAGGATCTTCAAGGCATGAAGTCCAGATCTTAAAAATGGAACAATGTCTATTCTCTACATCATGGTGCAGTGTACTTTCACAAAACCATCTTAAGCACTAATTATTTTCTTTGGTGTCCTCAATATCAATCTGAATCTTTTCTGACTATGGCAATCAGCTGAGAAAACTTCCTGAAGAAGAATTTGTTGTATAACTGTTACAGATTGACCATTTCAATTTTTCGTAGTTAACTTAAAATTCATTGTAAATATTCATTATGCAAAAACGCCAAATTCCACAATCTTCTTGAAAACCCACGAGAACAGGAATAAAATAGTCCATTGCAACATTGACTAGCTTCCCAAAGTTACATGCAGATTACCTGTTACAATGTTAGATTTCTTGTTTATCATTGTGTTTCTGGATGACCAATAACTATTTGCTCCTGAAAAATTTCTACTCTCTTTAATCTTCAGGTTCCTCTCCATTTTCAGACTGATTCCAGACTGTAAAGTTTGTGCAACTCAGGAGTGTTTTGTTCTACAATTTAATCCAAATTGTATTGTTAAGGCTTTCACAGTTTTCTGTATTTCTCTAGCAACCAGCATGACTTGGTAATACAATGGGTCATGTGATAATCTACTCAGGATATTTTGACCACTTGGGAAATTAGCAATAGATCAAATTCCCAACAGGAGCCTGGGACACATGCATCCCAGCTGTGCTGAAACCCTGCATTGAACAGGTCAGATTTCAAAGGTTATTACTAATCCTGAGTACAACATCTTTTAAATATTAATTAATAACACATTAAATAACAATTACAAATTAAACTGCACATTACAATCCTGTGTCTAAGATAATTATCAACAGCACATTTAAAGAATTGTAAAATAAACCTGCCTTAAAGCTGGCAAACGAAGCCCTATCTTTTGATAATGCAGTGGTGGTTAAGTGGACTGCCCATGAAAATGTGTGTAGGGATGACAGTCTGTGAATAACTCAGAGCTGTTTGCTACAATTTGGCGTTGCCTGTTCATTCTAATGATATCTGTATGCATTCACCAAAATGCACTGGTCATTGACTGCATCCTTCAGCCATGGACCCAATGCACTTAAAAGTAAAAGTTAAATGTAGACTGATCAATGCTCAATTGTAACTCTCAAATGTGAGGTCCATTGCAGCTGGAGTGAGCGCTGATGGGTATGCAAGAAGTCCATCTGGTTTGGTGAAGTGTGGCCGAATGCAGGAGAAGGGGTATTCAAATATTTTGGTTTCTGAATTGTGTGTCTTGTACATGCAGGTGTCCAGCCAAATGCTCCAACTGTCATGGTAAGGTGTCAGGTGTTGACGTCCTGGATGTCAAGCTAGCACAGATGGTCAAGATAAGGCAAGGTCAATAAATAGAAGAGTCTTTAAACACCGCATCCTATCTACGGCAACACTAATTTCAATTAATGATCAATTCACTACAACTCTATTATTGACCTAAACCTAGTATTTATAAGCTAGTACCTTATACACTCTGATTACAGCTGCAAGCTTCATACTCATATTTGCTCAAACTGTCAGCTATTCAACTGGATGGCATCATCCAGGAATATTGCATGACACTCACTGTCATGTTTCTCTTATTTAGGACAAGGTGTTCAAGAAGCCAATGCAACAGTAGCTAACCAAAGGGGGATAGGTGTTCTGGTATGTACTTACTCAGAGCTAGTACTAGAATGGTTACTGCTGAGAAGGTGGCCAGTAGTGGCGCTGTAACCATCCAAAGTCCTCGCATACTGTCCTTCTTCCCATGTCCCACCTCACCCTCAACCCAGATGCTTTTTTTTAATTAAATCATAATTAAAACTCTGAGTCAGAAAGTCTGGCATTCAGGTCCCACCCTGGAGACTTGTGTAAAAAATTAGCCTGATGCTCCACTGCAAGACCAAAAGAGTACTGCACTGCTTGAGGTGCATCCTTTTACTAAGACCCCCTGTTTGTTCGCAGGCAACGCTAGTACAGCGCCAGTGACGCGGGTTCAATTCCAGCTGCTGTCTGTAAGGAGTTTGTACATTCTCCCTGTGTCTGCGTGGGTTTCCTCTGGGTGCTCTGGTTTCCTCCCATGTTCCAAAGACGTACGGGTTAGGAAGTTGTGGGCATGCTATGTTGGTGCTGGAAGAGTGGCGACGCTGCGGGCTGCCCCCAGAAGACTCTAAGCAAAAGATGCATTTCACAGTGTGTTTCTATGTACATGTGACTAATAAAGAAATCTTACCTTATTTTCAGTTTAAGTCCAAAACACCAGAAATCTGGACTGGTACTTTCAGGTACTATTTACCTTAATCCTGATAATATTTTTGCAGTGTCTTTTGTGCACACAGCAACATCATCAGTGTATGCAATGCTTATCTCACCCCTACCGACAGAAATCAAAGCCACGATGAGTAACGCATGACTTTCGCTTATAACTCCCAGTGAAACAAGGAACAAACCCAGTAGCAGGCCAGCTAGGAGGTGTGAATTAAAGGGCCCACATGAGATATTGATGTGCTGCTGTTCTGCACCTGCCTACCAGAATTTTCAATCCTGTGCACACTTATTACATTATTGCAGAGTTCCACAGTGCATATTGCAGATTTCCTGGCCACATATACTGAAGACATATGTCCCCCACCCCAAGTTTTCTCTCACCTCCAAGACAGCCTGCTCTGCTGCTGTTGCCATGGAGAGAATTCTTTCAGGCTGTGACCTGCTTACCATGGTTCTTAGTGCTAAAGACAGGGACGCTGTAATCTGTGCAGGCAGTGCTGTCAGAACCAAGCAGGTCATGTTTTAAGGCAGCATCCAGGTTTGAACCCACTCAGACAATTACTTAAAGGTAAATTTTCTCAATTTCATTTTTCTTTTCGAGGTCCCCTGATTGGACAGCAGCATTAAACACAACATCTGTTCAGCACACCACATTGGGTGAAATCTAATTTCTAGGCAGAAGTTTGAATGCTGACTTGATCCGGTTTTGTATTCTTAGACTGTGGTGAAGCAGATACTGACAGGAACAGCATCAGAGCAGACACAATGTTGGAATGAGTGCTGTCAATCAGTGCATGCAATTAACAAATAAACACATTAAAATTTTAATGGATTAAATGAGCACTCACGGAAAGAAAATTGCACGACAGTTTTCAAAAATATTCAATCCACCAATTTGCCTTAGACAATGGATCAAAACTCTGCTCCTCTGAAATGCATCATTTGCCTTAGGTGTTTGATTCAGCAATTATCCCCTGAAGCCCCTATCCCCCCACAACCCCAGCGCCTTGGACCTCTCACCCAATCTACCTTTCCCTCAGAGCCAGCACTACCGACTCCTAACCTTTCTCCACCATGGCTACCTTTCCCCCAACCATTGCCTCAACAACATGCAGCTAATCATGAGACATGGATGTGAAGATAGCAGCATAGTGAGCACTTCTGAACCAGCTTGCTTTGTGTCCAATAACAAGCAGGAGAGGCAGCAGGCACTCGACTGTAGATGCATGCACCCTAATGTCTTGGACTGTTGCGTCTGTGGGATCCGTTCAGTGGCAG
This sequence comes from Pristis pectinata, assembly GCF_009764475.1. Lineage (NCBI taxonomy): Eukaryota > Metazoa > Chordata > Chondrichthyes > Rhinopristiformes > Pristidae > Pristis > Pristis pectinata. Next base: position 38,573,686 of record NC_067408.1, on the reverse strand, counting down.
GAGCACCTGGTAGTTAGTTTCTACTGTGTTACATTGGAACTGACTGATAACAATTTAATTCAGCAGGGACACACCTAAGAGGCACAGGCCATTTAAGAAAACAGATTACAAGTCAAAACAAAACCATTTCTGAATTTGTAGATGTGTCTGCAAATTCAGAAATGGATCAAATGTAACAGGGGCTAATTTGCCGCATTTCTTTCCCATTCTGATTCTTCGCTTCTTCCTCTTCATCCAGCTCCTCCCATATAAACTGTTTGCTGCCTTTTATCCATCCAGACTGGGAATTGTTCCTGATTACCTTTAATTATCATTAAAGTTTCTTGCCCTGGTTATCCTAACATTTTGCATACTTTCTTAAAGCTGTACCCCACTTCTTCTCAAAACACTGTGGCTCATGTACTGTTCATCCCTCACTTTGTTACATTTTATAAAAGGTGCAGGTTATATAAAGCTGAACAGATGAGATTCAGGTATATTGCGATTGGCGTGAATAACAGTTATTCCGTGAGTTGATTACTCAGGCTGGAACAATGTCATAATGCCTTCCTGGGCCAAGAATAACATTTTAAAAAAAGGTAGAGCCAGCCTGGAGAATCAAATAAACAGTTTACAACCACAGACTTATGCATACATACAATAGAATCCCAATGAATTTAATGTTAATACATGTACAATATTTGGCTGGAGCTAAGAAAGGATAGAACATGTCAGGTACTTTGTGTTACATTATGGCTCTTGACCTGTTTGGACTTTGGAAACATCATAGCATGGAAGATCATTAGTCAACAATGAATAATGTAAGTTGTAAAGTTACACCGACATTCTATATCTTCACTCGATATCCCCTTAGGGGCAGGGATACATTTTTCAGAATCTTCCATCAGCCAGTAGGTGAACTACAAAAATAAAGGACTTGATGTGCCAAAGGCTCTTCTCATTCCAACAATACAGTGAAATCGTATAGAGAAGAACCAGCAGATGTAATATATTTGCAGTTTCAAAAAGTGTTCAACAAGGTACCACATAAAAAGGTTACTTCACATAATAAGAGTTCATGGTGTTGGTGTTAGTACTTTAGCGTGGAAAGAGGTTTGGCTAACTAACAGGAGGCAGCATGTAGTGATAAAGGAGTCATATTCAGTTTGACAACTTGTACTGGTGGGGTGCCACAGGGATCAGTGCTGGGAATGCAGCCCTTTACAATAGACATTAATGATTTAGAGGAAGGGTGTCAATGTATAGGCATATTTATACAATAAATGAGCGAACAAAAAGTTGGTGTATGGAATATAATATGGGAGAATGTGAAGTTCATTTTGAAAGGAAGATTGATAAAACAGATCATTATTTAAATTCAAAGGACCACAGAAAACTGCAGCATATGAGGGTTCTTGTCCATGAAACAGCTAATTGGGAAGGCCAAAGGAATGCTGATGTTTAGTTCAGGGGGGTTGAAGTAACTGCACAAGGCACTAGCGAGACTACGTCCAGAGTGTTGTGAACAGTTTTGGCCCCTTTATTTAAGGATAGATATTATTGTTGGAAATCTGAAACAAAAAATGGAAAATATTGAAAACATTCAACAGGGCAGGCAGCATCTGTGGAAAGAGAAATGGAGCTCATGTTTCTGGACCCTTTGGAAAGCTAAACCAGGAAGATCAGGATCAATGGGGAAACCAAATGCAGATCAGGAGACACTGGGAAAAGCACCTATGTTCAGTCCACAGGGGAGATCCACACATTCCTGTTGTCTGCCACTTTAATTCTCCATTTCACTCTCACCTATCATCTGTGGCCTTCTCCACTGGTTTCACAAGGCCCAACATAAATTTGAGGCACAACACCTCATCATTTGTCTGGGCATGTTGCAGCCTTCTGGAATCAATATCAAATGCTCTGACTTCATGTAACTCAATTTCTCTATGTGAGAACTGGCCATTTTTGCTGTAAGTCACCCATCTGTGATATTGGCTCAAGAACAGCTCCTTTGCCGCTACTATCACACCCTTGAACAGATCTCTCATACGTTAAAAGATGAACTCTTGATCTCCCAATCTACCTCATTGTTGCCCCTGCACTTTAGTTGGCTACCTGCACTCCACTTCCTCTGCAACTGTAACACTATATTCTGAATTCTGTTTTTCATTTTACTACCTTGATGCATTTATGTATGGAATGATCTGTCTGGATGGCACGCAAACAAAAGCTTTTCACTGTATCTCAGTACATGTGACAATAATAAACCAATTCCAATTCCAATGTCCCACAGCCCTGCTATCTGCAATATATTACACTTATTTGACTGTATTATCACCATCTAATTGCCCCACTAACCCACCTCACCAGAGGGCCTATACAACTTACCCTCACAACAATCCTGGCCTCACCCTATATTCCCTTCCTTCTATCCATCACTCCTCATCTTTTCTGCAAATAAGTACTAACTTGTTTTCTCTTTGCCAGTTCTGATGAAGAGATTTTCATCTGAAGCATTAACTCTATTTCTCTTTCCACGGATGCTGCCTGACCTGCTGAGTGTTTCCAGGATTTTCCTTTCTATTTTATGTCATTAATAAAAGCAGTTCAGAGGTTGATCCCAGATATGGAGGAATTGTCTTACGAAGAAAGGCTGAACTCATTGGAAGGTTTAAGAATAAGAAGCAATCTTATTGAAACATATAATTTTCTGGACCAGTAAAGTGCTGGGAGGATGTTTCTCCTCATGGGAGAGTCTTGGACTAGAGGACTCATTCTCAGAATAAGGGAACACGCATTTAAGACTGAGGTGAGATGATCTCTTAAAGGGTTGTGAGTCTTTGGAATTCCTTGCCCCAGAAAGTTGCATAGGTGAATACTTAATTGCATTCAGAGCCAAGAGAGACAAATTTCTTTCCAATAAGTTAATCAAGTAAAATGGATTTGAGGTGTGTTGGATCAGCCACAATCAGAACTTATCGAAAAGTGGAGCAGACATGAGTGGCTAACAAGGCTACTTGTATTCCTATTTTTTCATTGTCTTATCTCATTACAAATGAAATTGTTTTTGTAGCACTTATATTGCTATTTTCTGTTGAATTGAAACATCCCTGTTTAAACATGGATTTCTGGGAAGACAGAAGGCTTAACTTTGTAAGGTGTGCGATAGAGCCTGCCAGCACACAGTATAACAAGCTCAGCAGGACATCGTTTCGAACTAATATGCCAAATTTAGTACTGACATCAGTCAGTTCTTCACAGAAAGTGATTAACAGATGGAATGGATTCTCAGATAGAATAGCAAAGGCAAAAACTGTGAATTCATTTAAGGCTAGTTGAACGCCGAGATGGGGAAGCAAATTATGTTTGTGTTTCCTAATGGACCACTTCAGATTGGTTGAATTGATTCTCTTCTGTTCAGCTTGTAGGAGCTCACAAATGAAAAATGTCCACTTGGGTAATGCACCAAACAATAATTGCATTTGATAAGACTACCTCTGCAGGGTTCAATTGCTCAAAATGGAGGAATATTAACAATTGAATTCTTACAAGGAAGGTCATAAAGAGCAGGAATCATATGGGACTAGAATTTCAAACATGTAGCCTTTTTATCATTGCTGAATATGATGGGCACTATTGAGCATACAGTAGAAAATCCTACCTTCACTCATTGCTGCGGATGAGCCCATGCATGGAGCCTGCTGGGCATGCAACAACGATATCATTCAGAATGTAGCACATATTGACAAGTTTAGCATTGCTCTGGCAACACTGAAGACTGCATAAATGATTGACAAGCTTCAGACAAAGAACCAGGCCTTAGCAATAAAAAGGTAACTTGCCGGAGTGTGACTTAAAGGAACAGTCCGTACCTGAGCTGCCATTGGGGATGCATTGATGTGTAACCAGAAATTGTAGGTAATGCTTTTTTACTTTTTTATGGAGGGTTGGAGCAATCTCTTTTATCTTTGCCTCAGTATCCACCTCCAACGCCATGATGTCCATTTGCATATCTGGGTACTGGGGTATTGGTCCCATGTCTATCCTGCCACTCCCAGCAATGAAGTGAGCTGATTCAGGCTCAGTACTTCCAGCACTGATCTTTGTTGAGAGCTGCTCATTTAAGAGATCCTGTTATTTCAGGAAAATGTACAGATAAATTTGCAGGATAAGACCGGAATCACATCACTGATATACAAAAGTCCTTGCATATTGTGTGCCTGAGCAAATCCCACACTCTGGCATTGGTCCACTGTGCAGCACCAGTTGGTTTCTGTTTCTTTGTGCAAAAAAAAAATTAGGGACTCACTCAAAGCATTTTTTTACAAGTTAATAACAGCTTTAAGGTCATAAAAAATAGCAGCTGGGTAGGTCATCGTGCCTGCTCTACCATTTATCAACATCGTACTCAGCACCATATTCTTCTACTATCCCCATATCCCTTGATTTGTTTAACTTCCAGAAATCTCTCAGTCTGAGCCTCCACAGCCTCTGGGGCAGAGAATTCCAAGAAAAATAACCACCATCCAAGTGAAGAAAATTCTCCTCAAGTAATCCTAAATAGCCTATCTTTTATTCTGAGACCACGACCTTTGATTCCAGACACCTTGATCAGGGAAAAATATCCTCCCTGAATTCAGCCTGTTGAGCTGTGTAAGAATTTTGTAAGTTTCCATGTGATCTGTCATTTTTCTAAATTCTTGAGAACACTGGCCAACTCAACTCGATCTCTTGTTCATAAAACAAAACTAACATCCCTGAAATTGATCTTGTGAATCTATGTTGGATTCACTCAATAGCAAGAATATTGGATATCCTTTTTTAGGTAAGGAGATCAAAACAGTACACTGTACTCCAGGCATAGTCTCACCAAAGCCCTATATAATTGCAAAAAGCAGACTGCTGGAAGAACTCGGCTGGTCAAGGACTTGACCCATTGAGTTCCTCCAGCAGTTTGTTTTTTGCTCCAGATTCCAGCATCTGAAGTCTCTTGTATAAGACATATTTACTTCTGTACTAAAATCCTCTCGTAATAAAGGCCAACATACCATTTGCCTTCATCATTGCTTGCTGTACCTGCATATTGGCTTTCATTGACTTGTGTACAAGGATAACTTTGAACGTCAATATTACCCCAATCTCTCACCATTTAAAAAATACACTGCTTTACTGTTTCACTCAGCTAGGAGCCTCTTTACATCCTCCACCAGACTCATAATCCTGCTGATATCATCAGCAAACTTGGAAAAATGACATTTGGCCCCCGTAGCCAAATCATTGATAAAGATCATGAATTGCTGAAGTCTGAGAAAAGTAACTGTTTTAAATATTTGAATGAAAAAATTGTTTTTCATTTCTGGGCTGCATATACTGCAGAAGTGTGAATAGCATCAGCATGCTTTCATTATGTTAAAACAGACAATGACATGTGATGATATGGGTCACTATTTGATCTCGGTTATAGGGCAGGGGCGGTGGTGTAGCGGTTAGTGTGATGCTACTACAGTGCCAGCGACCCAGGTTCAATTCCGGGCACTGTCTGTAGGCAGTTTGTACGTTCTCCCCGTATCTGCGTGGGTTTCCTCCGGGTGCTCCGGTTTCCTCCCACATTTCAAAGATGTACGGGTTAAGAAGGTGTGGGCATGCTATGTTGGCACCAGAAGCGTGGCGACACTTGCGGACTGCTCCCAGAACACTCGATGCAAAAGATGCATTTCACTATGTGTTTCGATGTACATGTGATTAATAAAGAAATCTTATCACTATCACAGGCAGAGGAGGTTTGATTTGTCACTTATGCATTAAGTGAACACATTATTCATGTACCTTTCAAATCATGCTTAGAATCACTCCTTGTACTTTATGACCAATGAAATCGAAAAAGTCTTGTCCTTGTGTCCTGCATGTGTTCCTAGTTTTGGACAATGTCTGCCATTCAAATTTTATCTCATTCATCTCCTCTGTTGAAATTGACCAGGAGAAGGTAGTGGTATCAGAAATGTTCCTTGATACCATGTGGGGGTAGGGAGATCAAGAGTCAGAGATGTCCTGATGAATAGGTAGGTGAAGATTATAAACAGTATGCACAATCTCTGTATGTGCTGCAGAAAAAGTGGATGACACTTACATCTTTGCATAATTTGCTTGTCAAAAGATATTACATGAAAGCTTTAGAATACATATTTACATATCACAGGATTTTCCATTAATTAATTGGGAATTATTTCTTCATAAACTTCCACTAATGATATTAGAACTATTTATTTATCAGTACCAGTGAGTCTTCATCAACCTGACAGCCATTAATAGTATAGTATCAGATTTAATCTGTTAATGAGACCGTGTAAAATTAAAAGAACATTTAGCAGGAATAAAAGATAGAATGGCCTTTATAAGTTTTTCATAGATTTACATGAAATGTGGTCACTGCAATGATTTCAAGTTAGTAATCTAACACCCATTTCACTCACTCATGTTTATAAAACACTAGGATTTTAGTGGCTGAAAAGAAAAAAAAATCACTGCAGGTGCTGGAAATATGAAATAAGAACAGAAAATGCTGGAAACATTCAGCAGGTCAGGCAGCATCTGTGGAAAGAGAAACAGAGTTAATGTTTCAGGTCAAAAACCTGAAAATATTAACACTGTTTCTTTTTACACAGGGGTTTACGTGCTGTGGTTAAAACATCTTGATTTGTTTACTACCATGTAATCAAGTATGGCAACTCTTATTCTATACCCAACAAATTATAACCATATGTATAGATTTGTGTGATGATGCATTTTACACATGCAGATATATAAGTAAAGAGCATATTTTTAGCAGACATTACGGAGGCTTTCAATTAAATGCACTACATCATTTGTAAAAAAAACTAGACTGTTGATATCTAGCTATAGGAAATGAAACATGCAGAATACCTGAATGAACTGACTATGAATTGTGCTTGTATTAAATGAAATTACATTCCACAATTGTGTAAGTGGGTTTCTGGGCAAGAAACACTTTCAGATCAATTACTCTGTACAGCTGGGTGTTGGTGTTCACAGGTATCAAGAAATGACAATAGTGTTTTTTAAAATAAGGCAATAATGTTTTAAATTTGTTTTCTATTACTTCACTTTCTCATCCCTTCCACATACTCCTGATGTACATTTTCATAGACGCTGACTGTCCTCGAGACTGTCCAATTGTGCTTCAGGCAATAGAGTCATAGATTCATTATGTCACAGAATGCCCATTTGGATCATTACCACATTTCCTTTTGTAAGACTGTAAATGGAGGAAATCCTGAAGAATGTGCTCAAGCCTTCGTCAGTTCAAGGCTTTTTAATTTGGCTTGAAATTTAAATGGACACTGCAACAACTAGGACACACTGGCAATGGTAACTTTTAAGCAGGAAAATAGGCTTGGAAAGCCCTCATGATAGATGTATTTAAAATGAACCAGGGCAACAAAACAATATTTTCCTGTAAATGTGGGTTGAATATCGAAAGCAAACAATTGTGGTTAAACCTAATATTGAATTGCTGCTACTTGGAAAGAGGATTCTTATTTTAAATATATACATAAACATTCCATTGCTCTGCTATTATTTAGTCTAGGAAATACAGTACAGCTTGGACAGAAAAAATAGCAAGATATCTGTACCACAAATGTTGAGAGTTAAATCTACGGAATTTATTATGATATTTTGTAACTGTCAGACAATATTGCCCCCACAACAAAAATAAACAGAAGGAATCTTTTGCAAAGTTGTCTTGGGACGTGATAATGAGGAGATTCTTCTTGTTACCATTTTAGAAAACATCAAAGCAAGAAGCCTTACTTCCTTTCTTTCACATCAATAACTTATCCATTCAAACTGCAGCAAGGTATTAGCAGCCTAACTAATGAAATCTGAAGCAATGATACCTGACAGTTAACACTGGGACTTAAGCCACTGGACAGCTCTGCCAAAGCCAAGTCAGAAGATGAAATGCTTTCCCAAGAGATATAAAGACAAGATTTTCACAAAAATAGACAAATTATTGTTTAGGAATATTATAATTTCCATTTAGTTTTATGTGCTATTTTTTGTTATTTGAAATATTTATAAGATTGGAATAGTTCTCGAAGAAATCTAAAACATTCCTTTCTTCCAGGTTGTATATCACACCATCCTTTCTTTTTCAATCTTTTTATTAGTTTTCAAATTAATACAGATTGATATATAGCATCAATATTTATATATGTAATACAAAGAGATCAAGATAACAATCATCGCATATATAATCATAAAGAACAAAAAAATATTTTAAAAAACTGTAGATCCAATGATCTCTTAGTAAATGAATATAAAAGAAAGGAAAGAAAAAGATTTATTACATAAATTTTAAAAAACCAAATCAATAAAAAAATTATAAACAATATAAACTAAACAAAAAAAACTTTTTAAAAGAAAAACAAACAACAAAAAAAAAGAAAAAAAAAACTGGGCTAAAATTTCTCAGTAGAAACAGAGCAATATTATGTTGTCAAGTCCGTTCCTCCAAGTTGGAAAGTTATTGAAAGGGGATCTACATCATGTGAAAATATTGAATAAATGGACTCCAAATATCTTCAAATTTAAGCGAAGGATCAACAGTACCACTCCTAATTTTTTCCAAGTTTAAACATGATATAGTTTGAGAAAACCATTGAAAAGTAGTAGGGGGTATTGGATCCTTCCAATTAAGCAAAATGGATCATTTGGCCATTAATGTAACAAAAGCAATCATACGGTTAGTGGAAGCAGATAAATAGCCAGACTCTATCCTTGGTAATCCAAAAATTGCAGTGATAGGGTGAGGTTGTAAATCAATCTTCAATACGTTTGAAATAATGTTAAAAATGTCTTTCCAATATTTTTCCAGAAGAGGACAGGACCAAAACATAAGTGTCAAAGAAGCCACATTCGATTTACATCTATCACATATAGGATTTATATGGTTATAAAAACGAGCTAACTTATCTTTGGACATATGGGTCCTGTGGACTACCTTAAACTGTATCAACGAGTGTCTGGCACACATTGAAGATGTATTGACTAAATGAAGAATTTTCTTCCAAGTCTCTATAGGTAAAGATGTCTGGAGTTCACTTTCCCATTCATTCTTAATTTTGTCTAATGATTCTAGACGTATTTTCATAATTAAATCATAAATTATCGCTATCAAGCCCTTCTGATAAGGATTAAGACCTAAAATTTTTTCCGTAGTTTCAATTTTGTAAGGCGTCGGAAAAGAGGGTATAGTAGTTTTTAAAAAATTTCTAGTCTGCAAATATCGAAAAAAGTGTGATCTAGGCAAATTATATTTATTAGACAATTGTTCAAAAGATGAAAAACAGTTATCAATGAATAGATCCCGAAAACATACTATTCCCTTCCTTTTCCATATGAAAAAAGCTGAGTCAGCTCTAGATGGATGAAAGAACACCATCCTTTCTTGATGCACATAAATTACAGTCAAATGAACAAATTCAGGTCAGACTGACTCACAGTTAAGTGCTGCTCAATATAGTTCTTATAGCTACCTACAGTTCGAACCAAATATTGTCATTAAGTATGAGGTGCAAGTGAAAGTATTACAAATTATCAGAGATCTGCATTTGAACAAACTTTAAATTTCCTCTCAGTTTTGGCTGAAGCATTAATTACCATTTATAATTTACATGTCTGAAATATATTTGATAAATGAAAACTTTCTACTTATGATTGTTTTCCTTTCAAGCATTGGATTGCGCAGAATATTTTGTTTATGCATGGCTCTTTTGCAAGACAGCTTGAAAAGAATTTCAAAAAGATTTTGTTACAGTGAATATTTCTTAAAGACAAAAATATATTTTTACAGCATAACCATTTCATTCTGTGGAACTAAAATGAACTTACACTCAAAGCAAATGACACAGATTTCTCTCAGAAGTATTCTCTAATGAAAGAAGATGCCACATAACTGAGATGTGCTTGAAGGAAACTATATCAATTGGAACAATGTGCCTGACTAAATTAAATGACATGAAATGAGGTTCTGCTTGTATATGTGCTACAGCTTTATGAATTTTTTTTATTAATGATGTTATTGAAAAAGAGATTTAAACAAATCATTAGGTCTTGTCAAAGTTATTCAGCAGAATTGAAACTGAGCCAATAAACTTTACATTTCATTCACTTATGGATCAGCAGCCATTCATTCATTCACCCAACATAAAATGCTCCAGGTACAAAAATGATTTTTTGATGGCTTCAATATACTAATCTTTTTGTGGACAATTATGATGGGACAATTTTAACATTTCCATGAGTAAAACCTGGCAGGAAAGCTATTGATATTATTTACTTGCCAATGTCTTGCTTTCTTTCATTTTAACTTGTGCTTGTTGGCAGATACTAAGACATTTACTAGAAACCAACAGAGTCTTCCTTGAAATATACAGATTAGATTCTGATAAAAACTTCAGGATGTGACGTTGCAATATTTAACTGCTGATTCCTGTCGATAACCTGGATGTTGTCATTTTGGTTGGAACCCTAAAAATGATAGTCTGGGCACCCAATGAAAACAGGCCCTATGATATCCATAGGATAGAATCCCCCTGGGCCCAGAAAAATCAACATCTCACACAAGAACCATAGGCAACGCAGTCCATGGACTTCCTCTTGGATTGCCCCTACTTGCCTTCCCTCTCAGCTTCACAGAACTAGCGGGCCTCGACATTGGAATTGCCTTATTGTCAGCTCCTTCGAAATATCAGGCTGCTTCAATTCATGATAAACCTGACTGGTTTAAACTCAGTTGAATCATACGGCATGGAAAGAGTTCTTTGTTTTGTCCTTAAAACCAACTCTTCATTTAAATCTATGTTAGCCTATACCTCAGCTCCCTTTCCCCTTTTTTTTGCATCATGACCCTTGATAACCTTAGCTAATGAACATCAACTGATCACAGTCTTGAAAAATTCAGCTCTGACTCAGTGTCCTTAAGATGAAAGAGTACTTTCGGAGTTCTTTTCTAAATAGCCAAGGATTTTAAAACTAAACATAAATTTTCTGGGTGCTCCACCAGAGCAAACTCCTATCAAGTTCCTTTGTAATTTTTAACACAATAGATTAAATCAATCAAGTACATACAGGCCACGTTCATGTAGGCTGTATTCATAATTTAACCTTTTAAGCCCTGATGTCCTTCCGGACAACCGGTCCTTCCTCCAAGCACAGCCAATATATTAACTCCTCTGGAATGGTAGTGAATCCAGTGCTCCAGATGGGGCCTGTGCAATTGCATACTGCTTTCACACTTACTTCCCTATTTTTAAATGTCTCTAAATGTCAGAAATATTCAATAGAGAGAAAGGTCAGAAGTGATTTCTGTGTGTGCCTTATTCTCTCTCTTCCTCTCTCTCTTGTGTGTTCTCTCAGTCATGCAACATTGTATGTATGCCCAATGGTGCAGTCATATTAGTGAGGAGCTTATTTGTGCAGAAATCCAAAAGCAAAAGAAAAGCTTGGAAATATGATATAAAACTAAATTGTGGAAATACTCAAGAGATCAGGTGGCACCTCTGCAGAGAGAAGTGAAGTCAATGTTTTGGCTTGATGATCTTTCAACAAATCTGAAGAAAGATCATCAGATCAGTTCTGATAAAAGCTCATTGATGCAAGTTGTTTACTCAAGTTCGCTCTTCTCAGATTTAAAAAAAACCCTTGCCTTAGTAAAGAATACAGAATTGTGACTTCTTAGTACTCACTAATTGTTCCACTTGAAGGAACAGTGTAATTGCACTGAAACTATTTCTTGCCAAGAAACATGTTCATGCAAGCATGCAATATAATCTTTAGCCTGTTCCAATGAAAGGTCATCAGCCCGAAATATTCATTCTGCTTCTCTCTCCACCGATACTTCCTGACCTGTTAAGTATTTGCAATATTCTTTGTTTTAGTTCTGGTTTGTACAGAAGCTTTGGCAACAGGAAAAATGACTTAATTGCCTGCCACACCACTTCCTGCAGACTTTTGCCAAATCTAGAAAGCACCAAACACCGGTTGAATTTTTGCAAATATGAGAAAAGAATCACAAGTGGATGATTCCTTTAAATTCTTCCTTCTGCTAAACACATGCTCGACTGTGCAAAACTAAGAGAGGAAGTAGACCACTGAGCTCCAAAATGGCACAATGATTTACATCAAGATCTGCCAACTTCTACAGGATGTTCACAACATATTCACTAACAAAGCTGAATTTGCCCCATTAGCATGTATGTGCACAAAACCTTTTGTATCTGAGTCTCAAAGCACCTAAATATGGGATGCCATTCTGTTTCTAACATCTCTTTAATATACCTTTAACACCAAAAAAATACTTGCATTGTAATTTGTAGATTTGTTTTTCAAGCCTTTCCCATCATTAGTTGGATTACTTATAGAAGTATTTTTGAGGGATTGTCATAAAACCAGGCAATTATGATAATTCATAGGATAGATGGTGAATTAAACATTCTCTAATACAACTAGGACTACATTTATCATTCATTAATCAGACAGACTGGATTTGAGATTGCCTTTGTTTATTTCTTACACAATATTCAAGCCAAAAGCTTTCAGTTTATTTTAAGCTTTATTTAATCCAATAAAAACAAAATGTAAAAATAATTTTCCATTTTTCTATACCTAACATATTTTCTATTATCAATGTAGCAAGTTGCTATTTATAATACAGTTAAACAGAAGGGAGAATGATATTTGGATTTGCACAATCAAATGCATAGCTACAGTCTCCAAGGCCTGGAGCACTGTTACTGAGTGCACCCAGAGATGTTGAATTCAGAATAAGCACTGCAATGTGTCTTCTGATCACTAACCAAATCCATAGGCACACTGCTAAACAGCATTTGTTAAAATTTTGATTCACTGTTATACATCCTCTGAATTATATTTCCAGATTTTGTGAGAGTTCTTCCAGTTTTGCTCAGTGATTCATTATGATCTTCTACAGAGGGTAATGTTTTTTTCTCCTCTTCTCAATCCAGTGTATCCTCTGCTCTCTTGATTTCACAACTTTCTTGAGCTAGTCTCAACACGTTCAGTGGTAGCAAACCAAACAACCTTTTTATAATGATTAAGTCATAATCTGTATCTCAATCAAAACTATCACTTTCTATGGCCTCATTTAAAAAAGAACTTTTGGAATAAATAGTGGAAGACATGCAGCAGCCTGCTTAATCTCATCCACCCTATCATGTAACAAAAGATCCGCCAAACTGATTTAATTCATATTGCTGCACTGCTAAAGGAAATGTCAATTGTCTTGCTTTTGTCATTTGGCAAACAACACCCAAAACATGTTTGAAAACATCTGCTAATCAGAAATTAAATCACATAACACTAGGTTTTGTGCACCAAGTCAATTAGTTTTTATGAAATACGAATTGTGACTGAAAATCATGGTATTACAGTCTGATTTTAGGAGTTCAAGGTTTTCCTCATAGATTGCTCTGTGTGTCTAATGCGTACTGCACAAAGGATCCTGGAAATGTGCGGCAACATTCAACAACATGGCACTCATACATGCTGGACTGATTCCTGCTGTCTGCAGACCACTCCAGCAGAAGCAGGCTTTCATTGCACCGGTGAGGTCTGATTCTGCCAGCCTTAAAGGATACCTCTCTGAAAAGGCTGGTGCCAGGAACCCAATTTTGGTAGGCCTTCTTTTAGTTATGTACTCATCAATTCCCCTCAGTACCCGATTCGGTCACCGATTTTCAACAACCCCAACACCCTTGACCATTGCTACACAACCATGAAGGATGCCTACTGAGCCTCTCTCTGCCCACACTTTGGTAAAGCAGACCACCAGGCTGTCCTCCTCCTTGCATAAAAACAGAAGTTGAAACAGGAGGTTCCAGTGCAGAAAGTCATGAGTGCTGGTCTGAGGAAGTAGATGAGCTTCTATGCAACTGCTTTGAGTCAGTAGACTGGTCCATGTTCAAAGACTCAGCTGTCAGCCTAGATGAGTATGTCACCACCATCACGGACTTTATCAGCAAGTGTGTTGAGGCCTGTGTACCAAAGAAAACTATCCGGGTGTTCCCAAACTGGAAACCATGGATGAACTGGGAGACCCACTCCCTAATGAAGTCTAGGACTGCGGTGTTCAAATCAGGTGACCCTGACCTATACAAAAGATTGAGTTACAACCTCTGTAAGGCTATCAGAGGTGCCAAGAGACAATACCAGTCCAAAATTGAGTCCCAGATCAGCCATCAGTTGTGGCAGGGGTTACGTGCTATAATGGGCTACAAAACGAAGTCGGGCAGCATCACCAACAACAGCGCATCCCTTCCTGAAGGGTTTAACACATTCTATACATGTTTTGAACAGAAGGGGATTGGTATGTCACCACCCACACCGACAGACTCCAATGCACCTGAACCCATAGTCACCATTGAGGACTTAAGGTCAGTCTTCCGGAGAGTGAACCTGCGGAAAATATCTGGCCCAGCTGGTATCCCTGGCTGTGTCCCTAGATCCTGTGCAAATCAGCTGGCAGGGGTATTTGCAGACATTTTTAACCTCTCCCTGCTTCAATCTGAGGTTTCCACCTGCTTTAAGAAGGCCACTATCATCCCGGTACCTAAGAAAAACAAGGTAATGTGCCTTAATGACTATTGCCCAGTGGCTCTGACATCCACCATCATGAAGTACTTCCAGAGGCTGGTCATGACATGCATTAACTCCAACCCCCCAGAAAACCTCGATCCACTGCAATTCACCTATCACCGAAACAGGTCTATGGCAGATGCCATCTCCCTGGCCCTACATTCATCTCTGGAGAATCTGGACAGTAAAGACACCTACATGAGATGATTGTTTATTGACTACAGCTCCACCTTCAATACCATAATTCCAAGCAAACTCATCTTCAAACTCCAAGACCTGGGACTCAACACCTCCCTTTGCAACTGATCCTTGACTTCCTGACCAACAGACTGCAATCAGTGAGGATAGGCAGCAACACCTCCAGCACGATTATTCTCAACACTGGTATCCCACAAGGCTGGGTCCTCAGCTCCCTACTCTATGCTCTATACACTCATGACTGTCTGGCCAGATTCTGCTCTAACTCCACCTGCAAGTTTGCAGATGATACCACCGTCGTGGGCCATGTCCCAAATAATGATGAGTCAGAGTACAGAAAGGAGACAGAGAGCCTAGTGACATGGTGTCATGACAACAACCTTTCCCTCAATGTCAGCAAAACAAAAGAGCTGGTTAATGACTTCAGGAAGGGTGGAGCCTTGCACATCCTCCTGTTGATATCAATGGTGCTGAGGCTGAGAGGGTTGAGAGCTTCAAGTTCCAAGGAGTGAACATCACCAATAACTTGTCCTGGCCCAGTCTCGTAGATGCCACGGCCAAAAAAGCTCACCAATGCCTTTACTTCCTTAAGAGGCTAAAGAAATCTGACATGTCACCTTTGACACTCACTAATATTTTATCGATGCACCATAGAAAGCATCCTATCCAGATGAATCATGGTTTGGTGTGGCAACTGCTCTGCCCTTGACCACAAGAAACTGCAGAGAGTTCTGGACACAACTCAGCACATCACGGAAACCAGCCTCCCCTCCATGGACTCTGTCTATACTTCTCGCTGCCTTGGTAAAGTAGCCAGCATAATCAAAGACCCCACCCCCCCCAGACATTCTCTTTTCTCCTCCCTCCCATCAGGCAGAAGATACAAAAGCCTGAAAGCACATTCCACCAGGCTCAAGGACAGCTTCTGTCCAGCCATTATAAGACTTATCGGACGGTTCTCCAGTACGATAAAATGGACTCTTGACCTACAATCCACCTCGTTATGACCTTACACCTTATTGTCTACCTGCACTGCACTTTCTGTGTAACTGTAACACTTTATTTTGCATGCTGTTTTGTTTTACCTTGTTCTACCTCAATGCACTGTGTAATGAATTGATCTGTATGAACGATATGCAAGACAAGTTTTTCATTGTACCTCGGTATACTGTATGTGGCAGTAGTAAACCAATTTACCAACCATTCCTACCCATCAATCACCGAACTCTCCATCTTCCACCCAATCCATTGATTCATCCCACACACTGATCACACAACAATCTCACCCTGCTAGTCAAAGCAGAGTAGTGTTTCCTGCACTTGAATCCTCTACTGAAAAATCTCCCGACCTGCTTCCACATCCACCAATCTACGACATCCAATTCAACATTCATCACCGTCAAACCAGTGACCACTTGCACCAACCCTCGACAAAAGGCCTCCCTACTCTGCAATGCCTGATTTACCTGATTTTCTATCTGGGCTCTAAACTGGTAGGAAAGGTCCTACCTTAGACTTCAGTTGCTATGGAATTTCCAACTAATGGGTTCACAACCAAAACAGCTTTAGGTCTATCACACAGAGGCATTTGATGACTCTCTGCATCACCAGCGAAAAATAAGGCCCGTAGGCTATCATTTCCACCATTTTTATGGTGAAAAATAAAAAAACTGCCCTATTTCTGTGTCAATATAAAATGCCACACTATTTATAGATGCATATTTCCCAAAATTATTTCCTAAAGATATCATGACAAAAATCTCTACATTTACATGCTTGTGCCAATGGTAAATGGAAGAAGAAATGAGGAGACAGAAATCAATAGGGCTTATTCCAGCAGTGAATTCAATGGCTTGCACTTTCTGATTAAAAGCTTTAAGTTTTGCTGGGAACTGTTAACTTTTACTCCATGTAATAGGCAAAAGTTCAGGGCACCCAGGTGAAGGTAGAAGTCCCGAACCTCTGCACAGCCAACTGATGACCATGGGCTAATTCCAACAGGGCAGTGCAAACTTCCATAATTTCCCAACACTTTGGGAAACCTGGAGCAAGTTCAGTGGACCCATTCATTTTAATTGGAATAAATATCTGGGGATAGAAGTGTAAGAACAACTAAGTTCCTTTTGATTTATTTAGTTGAGCTACCTTAAACAGAGGATCCAGGCTGATATATAATGATATCAGGAGGTTATAGAAGGGATGATGAACATAGAGAAAATTTGGAAATTCAGAAAGACAAATTTACATTCATTTATATTGAAGTGACCTGGCTTTAAGTAACAAATAAGCAGAGGAGAAGATTGGGTAAGATCTACTGAGGAGTCACCAAGGTAAAAAAAAATAACTTAAATTTGCTCAAAAGCAAAAGTGAGCTAACTTCTTGAATCACTGCAGTCCTTGCACACCTGTCAGATGGGGAGTTCCTGGATTTAAACCTAGAAGTAATGAAAGAACAAGAATATATTTCTAAGCCAGGAATGTGGTGTGATTAGGAGGGCAACATCCAGGTGACAGTGTTCCCAAGCACTTACTACCTTTGTTTTTCTTGGTGGTAATTTTATAGTTTGGGTGTGCTATTAAAGAAGTCTTGTGTAAATGAAAAATACTGCAGTCTTAGTAACCTGGTAAGTAATTTGAATGGTGGATGAGGAACCAGTTTAGTAAACTATTTTGTCCTAGATGATGCTGAGCTTCCTGAGCACTACTGGAAGTACAATTCAGTCAAATGGAGGAAGTGTTCCCTGTCACTCCTGATAGTCTTATATTTTGTTGAAAAGGAAGTCAGGAGATGAGTCACTTGCTGCTCAATGTCCAGTCTCTATTTATAGTCTTTGATGATAACCAAGATATGGCTGGTGGATTTAGCAATGTTCTGCCTGTTATCAAGTTATCTCTTCTTGGCAATGATCATTGCCTAGCAGTTACTGGCACAGGTATCACATTAGCTCAATCTTAAATGCAGTCTATGGAAGCATGGAATGCTTCATTATTTCAGGGGTTGGAACAGAAGCCTACAATCATCACTGAACACTTTCTTTGGTGGCCTATGGTGGAGGGAGGGTCATTGATAAAGCAACTGAAGATAATTGGGTCAAGGATATTGCCCAGAGGTTTGTCCAATAACCATAATTACCTTCCTTTATGCTACCTATGAGTGGAGCTAATGGAAATTATTTTCCCTGATTTCCATTAACCTATTTTGCAATGGCCCCTTCATGCTGCATTTGATCAAATTCTGCCTTGATATGACGGGGAATCACTGAGAACGCTATTGGTGAGTAAGTAGCAGCCGATGGTGCTGTTGTGATCATCCTCCATCACTTTGCTGATGAATGAGGGCAGACTGAATGTGCAGTGATTGCCTGGATTGCATTTATTCTACTCATTGTGGACAGGACCTCTCTGGGCAACTTTTCACATTATCAGATAGATCTAAGTGTTATTGCAATACTGAAGTAGTTTGCTTGAGTAATGGCTAGTTCTGAAACATAAGTCTCTTGCACTAGGCCAGGACAATGCTAGAGTCCATCATGCTTACATTTGCACACGTTTGTCTGCTGAGCTCCAAGCCATTGTCAACTTGTTTACTGAAGCATGTGTGAGGATTGATGTTATACTCAACATCCTTGCTGCACTACACTGCCCTCCAACAATAAAAGCTCATGGCAAGCCTCTGGAAAACATGGAGCATTCTGCATATCTTGGAAGGCATCTCTTGGCAAAGGTTGACATAATGATCATCTGCATGCCCAACACCAGACTCCCAAAGCAGACAGTCTGTTCTGAGTTCTCACTGGGAAGAGATTATCAGGTGGACAGGGTAAAACATTCAAAGGTGTGCTCGGAGAAGAAACAAAACATCCCCTTTGACTAATCTGTAGTCCATTATGGCTCAAAGTGGAGAAGGAGCATTTGGGATAGCATGCCCAGGCATCAAAAGCACATCATTGCCCTCAATGTGACAGTATAGTCTTTGGCTAATGAAAAATCAGGTCCTATTTGAAGATCAGGACCTCAGATTTTGAAGCAGTGATCCCAGCCCTCCTTTATGCTTCAGAGACCTGAATAACCTACAGCAGGCACCTCAAGGAAATGAAAAGATATCACCAAGATGTCTCTGCAAAGTCCTCCAAATTCAGGATAAGTCAACCAATGTCAGTGTCCTCTCCCAGGCCAACATCCCCAACATGCCGAACTTAAACTCAGTCATGTTGGATAGGCCATATCATCTGCATGCCCAACACCTGACTCCCAAAGCAGACAGTCTGTTCTGAGTTCTCACTGGGAAGAGATTATCAGGTGGACAGGGGAAAACATTCAAAGGTGTACTCAGAGAAGAAACAAAACATCCCCGTTGGCCAATCTGTAGTCCATTATGGCTCAAAGTGGAGAAGGAGCATTTGGGATAGCATGCCCAGGCATCAAAAGCACAGAGATGCGTTCTGTGAGCAGCAGAACCAGGCAGCACTTCACAAACAACATCCACCCAACGCCTGCCCAATCTGTGGAAGAATCAGCCATTCCCACATTAGTGTCATCTTCCACTACTGAATTCACAGAACTGAAGCAGGACCAAGTCATTTTCAACCTGGAGGGACTGCCCAAAAAGAAGAGAGCCGCTTGTATTTGCCCATTTCCCACACTCATTTCTAGATATTACATACAGATGGCTGAAGACTGGTTTCTGTGATGATTACAACCTTAGGAGGAGAATGGGGGTGGAGGGGCTTCATTATGTGGGACTATTTGGCTGAAGATGGTTACTTGCCCCCCAGTCTTTTGCATTCATGTGCTTGGGTCTACTATTGTTGAGGAGTTTCCTCCTGTCATTGTTTATAGTTCTCCACTGTGATTCATGACTTAATGTGGCAAAGTTACAGAGTCTTGATTTGATCTGCTGGCTTTGGAATTGCTTAACTCTTTAATATGCTGTCTTCAGTGCTTACCATTCACATAGTCACATTTTTGAACCTAATCTTTTTAACACATTCACATTTTAAGGTGAGAAGGGAAAGATTTGAAAGGGACCTGAGAAGCAACTTCTTCACGCAGAGCGTGGTGCATATATGGAACATGCCGCCAGAGAAGTAGTTGAGGCAGGTATAATAACAACATTTAAAAGACATTTGGACAGGTACATGAAGAGGTAAGGTTTAGAGGGATATCGGCCAAATGTGGGCAAATGGGTCTAGCTTAGGTGGGCACCTTGGTTGGCATGGGTGAGTTGAGCCGAAGAGCCTGTTTCCGTGCTGTATTACTCCATTACTCTATGACTCCTCTTTATAAAAACACCATCCTGTTTATAATTACACCATATGCTTCTTAGTGAATCAAGTTTGGTCCCTGGGCTGATGTTAATGGTAGAGTGAGTAACATTCTGGCTTTGAGGATAAAGATTATGATGGAGAGTATTCTTGTTGCTAATGTCCAC
Organism: Pristis pectinata; assembly: GCF_009764475.1. Lineage (NCBI taxonomy): Eukaryota > Metazoa > Chordata > Chondrichthyes > Rhinopristiformes > Pristidae > Pristis > Pristis pectinata. The sequence continues at coordinate 38,553,402 of NC_067408.1, read as the reverse complement.
AACATCTTATAGGTGCCCAGCTTAGTGATATTCAGTCTGTTTTGAACCTAACCTACTTAATAGAGAGGTAACACTATACAAAACAATTGATGGTGTCCTCATTGTGAAAACTGAGTAATCTATTCATCACCGCAAAATGCCTTTTGATTGTTGCTGAAGAAAAGCAGTTTACTCTGACTGTGGCCATTAACAGATAACACTCAGTAATCACTTTTAAAGCATTTTACAACCAGTTTTTGGAATAGTTGATTTACAAAGGAAATGGAAAAAATTACATTAATATCCCTTCATTGAGCGGAGATAGAAGAACTGATTAATATAGTTCTGCTATTACTGCTCAATGAAGAGATACAGTTTTAAACTTGCAATCTTCATGCCTTGACTTACTTGGACAGGGGTGCAAAGTGATTCTCCTAAAAAATCTGGGTGATAGAACGTATCTAATTCTCAATGTTGAGTTAAAAAGCAACATTCAGGCTTCTTTGTCATCTTCTTAGCTTCAAAATACTAAATAGAACCTCACAAAAATGAGCAGCTTGCAAGAAAAGTAAGAAAACAAGCAAGAGTTTTGAGATACAGCCATTGAATAGATGTTTATGAATGCTCCTTTGTCTTATTTTGTCTCGTAATTGAAGATTGTGAGAAAAAAATATCTGCCTTGTAATTTTCTTAAAATTGCCTGGTATAAATGTTCAAGCTTCAAGCAACTGCAGGGACTGCTGCAGTACTATGATAGCAACAAGCCTTCAGAAAATTCTTTGGATAATACTTGGATTATCTTATTCTGCTTTAGAACTATAACGAGATGGTGATCTTGTGTTCAATTACAAAGATGCTCTTCATCTGTTGACATTGGTTCTGTGTGGTTGGCTGATTATCAAGCAACAGCATGTCATGAAGAGGTCAAGCTTTATCTATGTTTATATACTTGTACACTAACAGGCACAGACTCAATACATTAGAATCTATGCTGACAGAGAGACTTAATTTAGTGACTAAACTTGGTGAATGTTTTTAACAAATTTTAGTACTTCCTTTCTTAAGTGCCAAATGGATTGCAGCAGCAGTTGTAAGGGGTGTGTGGGGGTCAAAGAGATCACAACAAAATTATTCCTGTTCCCATTTGACATTGAGACATGTATCCTTTCAGTAAACACCATCAGACAACCGCATGAACACTGGCTCACTTTCTCACTCCTAAGCCCAGAGGCACTGAGGTCTTCTGGAATACTTCACATAGCCTCATGAATTGGACTCTTACAAGAAGAGTCAGGAAGCTATTCTGAAGCTTGGATCACAGCTTATTTGCAGTGGTCTGACCTGTGAGCCAACCCTTCTCAAGAAAGGGGATATTGAATTAGAAGCCAATATTGGAAATAAGAATCAATTATTTTTTGAGAATTGGTAGATAGTGTCTGAGAATTACACAATTTTAAGTTAATAACGTATTTCCATCTGTAATGACAATATGACAGGATTAATGTTGCTATGGAAACAAACTTCACAAGCATATTTATACAATTCTGTTTTGCTTCAGCAGCAATTCTGACTTTTAGTTAATATTACAAGTTTTATTAAATAAGGACCCTGAACCAATTCTAAAAGCTCTGAAATTACCATATGGGACTGTAAGTCATCTAAAACTATTTTGCCAGCTACCATAGCAGAGGTGTCGACTGGTCTGATAATTGACAATGGAGACTCATTTTAATATATGAAGGCACTAATATCAGCCCAATAAATATTTCTGCATTTTCTTTGTCTCCACTATTTTACTTGAAAGTTCTTTCCATATCCTGAATACAAAGTGTAAGGAGAATTTTTCTTCCATGCCCTAAAAATGTCCTTCCCTAACTTGAACTAATATCTGCTTGGCTTAATCCAAAAGTTTAAGTTATCATAGCTGTGCACTGGTATCCAACAGAATTTCAGAAATACAAAACAGAAAGGGCTGAGGAAACTCATCAGGTTAGGCAATATACATGGAAAGAGAACCAGCTAAGATTTCAAGTTGAAGATCCTTTATCAGATCTGATTTTATTTCTGATTTCCAGCATCTGCAGTTTTTTTAATTGATTTTCAACATCATTTTATAATAGAGGCATATAGAGATACAGCACTGACCTTTGGCCCTCTGAGTCCACCTGTGTGTGTGTCGCTAGGTACAGCTCAAACGCCATATGTAAATTCACCAATGACATCATTGTTGTTGGCAGAATCTCAGATGGTGATGAGGAGGCATCAAGGAGTGAGATAGGCGAGATAGGAGGAGGAGGCTGGTTGAGTGGTGTTGCAACCACAACCTTGCATTCAACGTCAGGAAGACCAAGAAATTGATTGTGGACTTCAGGAAGGGAAGTCAGGAGAACACACACCAGTCCTCATTGAGGGATCAGCAGTGGAAAGGGTGAGCAGCTTCAAGTTCCTGGGCATCAACATCTCAGAGGATCTATCTTGGACCCTACACATCGCTGCAATCACGAAGAAGCCGTGCCAGCGGCTTTCCTTCATTAGGAGACTCTTGCAAATTTCTACAGATGTACGGTGGAGAGCATTCTGACTGGTTGCATCACAACCTCCCATGGAGGCACCAATGTGTAGGATCAAAAGAGGCTGCAGAGGGTTGTAGAATTAGACAGCTCCATCACCGACACAACCCTCCCTACCATTGAGGACATCTTCAAGAGGCGGTGCCTCAAGAAGGCAGCATCCATCGTTAAGGCCCTAACCCTCACCATCGGTGACATGCCCTCTTCACATTACTACCATTGGGGAGGAGGTACAGGAGCCTGAAGACCCACACTCAAGATTTCAGGAATAGCTTCTTCCTCTCTGAGAAACTGCTCAGATTTCTGAACAGTTAATAACCTCATTATTCCTCTTTTGCACTATTTATTTATTTTTATAACTTATAGTAATTTTTATGTCTTGCACTGTACTGGTGCTGCAAAACAACAGATTTCACGACGTATGTCATATTAACCTAATTCTGAAACACCCATTTATACTACATTACACTACATTAAATCCTTTTTTAACTTCCCCCCATTTTCTTTACAGCTTGCTCCAGATTGTTCCACTCAACTACCTACTAGGAGTAATTCACAGTGGCCAATTAACCCACCAACCCACTTGTCTTTGGGATGTGGGAGGAAATCCACACAGTCATAGGGACGTTGTGCAAACTCCACATAGACAGCATCTGAGGTCAGGATTTAACTTGGGTCTCTGGCTCTGTGAGGCTGTGGCTCCACTACCTGCACCACTGTGCCCCCAGTATTCTTCCTCCAGGATGCAATATGGTCATTTCCTTCATTTAAGTATGAATAGCTTGGTCTGAAGCTCAATAACTCCAAATCCTATTTGCAAAAAAATCTTTGCAATAATGTCTACTATTCACAGAATTGCAAATATTTATATCAAAGGAGGAGGCCATTTGGCCAAAGAAGAATTATCTAACTTTTTAGATCTTGGCCAGTAGCCTGGTACTCCAAGGTCCCTCTGTTCCTCTATACTTCTCAGTATCACTTGATCTAAAGTTAGTAAATCATGCAAAATGCTAAACCCACAGTCCTTTTCACCTGGGTGTACAGAAAGAAATATTTCCAACTACTAACTGTGTCTCTTCATATCCACTGATGGACAGCAACACTATCATGCTTTCGAAGCTTAAGAAACCATTTCCTCAACAGCGTTATCGTGGCACTTGTGATAAAATCATTCATTTAACAATTAGCTGCTGCCGTCAATGATTTCCAGGCACCACATTGTATCAGTTGGTTGCTGATTATGGCATACTGCTGCCATAAGAATGCTTTCATGGCTTTTAACAAAAGTTGGCCCACTTATACAAAAGATTTGAATTGCTTCTGCTCCTGTCATTCTCCTCCAAACAAAAAAATGATACTTGACACAAGTTAGAATGTTTCACTTGGTTGGGATATATTGAGTTTCCTAACTTTCATGCAGAAGAGATTTAAGTTTACCTATTGAATCATCTGACCAGCATTTAACCCTACAATCCACTCACACATAAGTGCTCTAGATATGATGCTTAAACCAGTTCAGTAAACCAAAATGATGTAAGCTCTCATCTTTTAAGAGCGCAGTGCAAAGCACTGAAGGTCAACACGAACTGGAAGAGGCTTCAATCCAGGAGAATCTATGGGTAGATAGTGGCAACTTGTAATTTTACAAATGTAACCTTTGCCGGTTACATCTGAAAACTTCAAACAACTTTATGATCTAGAATTAAGAAAAAGAAGTTAAGACCCTTGTGCACTGAAAAAACTGGTCAGATAAAATACACAAAGCCATTATATTGTTGAGAGTTGCAGGTATACTCAATATGATAAACTAGAAATATATTTGAAAATACTTTCCCACAAGAATACTGGACATCCTCTTTGAGGTAGAAATGCATACTCTGTAACGGCAGAAAATGCACACATTAGACAGAATGAATATAATCAATCATTCAGAAAATAAATGCGCGTTTCACTAAATAGTGAAATTTACCGCAAATTTCCTTAGGCATTATCATATACCAAAAGTTCAGTGAGAAATCAGTGGAAATCCCAGGTGTACTCTGGGATTTCAGTCATCATTACAGCAACTATTGAGGAAAAACCCAAAATACTTCTTGACAATTATTGCGCAAAGAATATGTTTCATACATAATTACTGACACTTTTGTATTTCCTTTCACTAGAACTCCCAACAGGTTTGTTCACAAGTTTGTAAGCAATGGCAATGTTAAACTAGGAAGAAGAAAATGATATTTTTGCTGTGGTGAATTTTTGAAAGAGTAACTATTTTTGAATTACTAGAGAAAAAGATTTAAAAAGGATATGACAAATACAGCTTGCATATTAACAGTGACTAATTTCCAAAAGAGTACTCAAATCATTTCATAGCAGCATAATCAGAAACAGATGGCTGTCAACATTAGAAAAGTTAACTAAATTTGAGTTTTAAAAAGGAGCAGAAGGATGTCTAAAGTAGAGGAATTTAAGGAGGTAATTCAAGAGCATAGGGATTTAATGCCTGAAGCCATGGTCACACTGTTGAGAATAAGGTGATGCACAAAAGATTCAGAAGAGTCGAGAGGCCAGACCACAGTTACAAGACTGAATATGGTTACAGAGGTAAGACGGAGTAGACTTTTTCCTTTCTGTGTCATGTTGCAGAACCCTCAATTTACCAAGCAAAGTCAAAGATTTAAGACGTTTATTAGGTTTTAAAAATCAATAAATCATCAAAATATAGATATACCATTTTATTAGTGGAAGGTTAATACTGGAAAGTGGCTGGTGCCCTGTTTCTTCTCTTTTAGAAGAGGTAGATTCTTTTTACATGACAGCAAATTAAGAATGTTTGCAAAATAGCTCAACTCCATTATAACTGGACTAAGACTGATAGATTCTAACTCTCTAGAGGCTTGAAAATTCCTTTCTACTAATTAATGTTATTTTCTATTCCTTGCATGACTATGCATAAAGTCTCGGAAGATGAATTCAATCATTTGTAAGCATTTTTGCCTTAAGCTTACTTTTTGCAATTAATTTTAAACTTGGTCCAAAGTTTACGGAGAAAGCATTAAATATAAAAAAACACATAGCATCCCAAGATTTGTTTTAATTCATCAAATGGATGGAAGAATAAGAACAATATATTTCAATTCAAGTTCTAAACAATTTCAAACTTTTTCAAATCAATTCAAGACCTTCTAACTTCCCACTTCCATTTCTAGTTTATTGCAATGTTCCATTTCTTTTCCTCAGAGATTATTTTGATTTTTAAAGTTAATAATTTTTGCTTTGAATGATGATTAAAAAAAACAGGTGAATTGGCAGCCATTTATATAATTCTCCTGATTCTTATTTTCATTAGAAGTTACTTTGACCTGTTACACTCAGCAGAATATTACAGGGACTATACTAGTCTCATTTTGTCTTCAAATGTTTTAAAAATAAACAAGAAGAGATTGATTAGTAGCAGAAGGTGTAAAGTTAAAAGCAAAAACCTTTGTCATTGTAATATTTTCTACAGGTTACCAATTTTAATGAAGAGGTTGAACAAGTATAAAGCAGTGAAATTGGCATTATTCTTTTGTTGTCCTTTTTGTTGAACTTAGAAAATGGAGGAAAAATTTCTTCAATATAAATCAATAATATAGACATAGCTGAATGGACAAAATATATTCTAATTTCTTGTTTGCTAAATATATGGATACTAAAATTAAAATGTGGAGCATTAGCAGAGGAAAACTTATACATTCATCTAAAACTCTTCCATCGATATTGGTGCATGTACAACCCATTTATACATCTAATGAATGGATGTATAAATGAAATGAAGAGCTTAAGATTCAGCAATGATCACCCACAGGATAGCTTTAGGGCTTTCATTAGTGAAATAGCTTGCCAAAATGTCTTGAAATGCTCAGCATCAATAAAGATGCAATAAACATTTGATTTGTAGAACATAAGGATCAAAAGCAGAAGTAGACCATTGTGCCTTTTCTGCCATTCAGTAAGATCATAGCTAATCTTTGACCTCAACCCTACTTTCCTGCACTAACCACATATCCCTTGATTCTCTTAATGGGCCAATAAACATTTTTACGAGGGCCAGACTAGAAAATTCAGCAACACCTGAGGCCTAAGAATTGTGCACCCCTAAACAGGATGGGCACACTCAAAGACTTTACCTTCAGTCGGTGGCATGATGGAACATGTAAATGAGATCAATTAACAGGACTAAGTGATGGGAGGTACGGTTGGGGCCAATCTTTAGGTAGAGAGTTTGGGGCAAGGATTGGTGGGGAGAACTGGGATGAGAATTGGTGATTCGTGGGTTGAGAAATTAGAAGTCAGATATGTAATCAGCAACCAAGAAGGAAAGTCCTTAATTGTGGCTTGTAATCAGTAGCCCTGAACAGTGTGGTGTTGGTGGAATTGAGGTCATAACTGTTTGTTGGTAGAGCATTTGAGAGAGTATTAGTAACTGGGGGCATAGTTGGCAGATTGGTTAGTTGGGGTGTCTGTGAAATGGGAATTGTGGGTTTTGCTACTTGATGGAGGCCCCAGAGGAACAACTGGTAGGTTACTTAAATAGGACCTCTCTGAAAACTGATTCCTTGCACCAGACCAGGGTAGGTGAGTGAAAATTAAATAAGTGGTGTCCATTGCACATTGTATGGCATGCTGCACATGTCCAGAAACCAGATGGAAAATCAAGGATTTTTTATGATGCTTGGTAAGTCCGCAGTATTCCATTAGGTTTAATTTTTCATTAAAATTGAATTCAACAGCACACAAAAATGTAGCATGACATGATCCACTTTTGAAGCACTGTAGCTTTTTTGTGCCCATAAGTGTGAGAGATGTCATTAATTGAGATGGCATCAATTTCCTTTAGTTGCCTAGCAACACAATTGAACATAATTCAGGTACAATGATTTTCAGGCTGAAGCTTCAGACCCGTGCCATCTGCCTCTCTGGATTTTCCATGTTTCATTCCTGCCACTGCTCTTCCAAATTTGTAAAAAATGCTCAAATATTTATAGCAATTTTGAGGAATGGGATTTGGACATTAAATGCACTTTTCACAACACAGACAGTTTTTGCAGGCATTTTGCTCCATGCTGCTGGATTGACTATAAAGCGTGTTTTGACTATAAATCCAAGAAATAGCAGAATTATGCTAAACTATTGCACCAAATTAGAAGAGTTTTTCAATTGCAAATTAATTCTGAAATTATTTTTCTCAGGGTTTTCTGTAATTTTTCTCCCTCCATCACTGCAAGTTACCTTCCTTATACCTGAGTACCAAATCAGAAAAATATTTTTTTCTGTTTGAATACTCCTATTATGAAGCTTAACCTGCCAAACAATTACCTTTGTAGGATCAAGGTCAGCCAATGAAGCAATGTCTGATATGGATGGAAAGGCAATTTTGCATCTTTCTGATTTCTCAGTGGTGGCAAAGTGTTAGTCTGCAATGTAGACATAAATTGTATCCCTGGAAACTTCATGTTATATCACTGTATGTAAGAGGAATGTTTGGGGTAGCTGAGAAAGATCAAATACGATCATGAGCCCAGTGTGTATTGTAGCCCTTACAAACTCAGCTCTCTGGTATAATTTTTGATTAGACCATCTCTTTGGAAATGTTCAAAATTTGAATGATCTGAAATGGTTATGTGTATGTGCACAATCTCAGCAAGTAAAACAAATCGACTTTAACTCAACAGTCTGAGCTGCTTCATGTTGCAAATTCGGAGGTGAAGTAACATTTATTGTGTTTAATCCACCATTAATTAATTTTATTCCTTAACAAAGTGTAACACGTAGTATCCAAAGGTTTATTGTGAGAGATGGATATTACCAGAATCTTGAATTTTATTACATGGTTACGAAACATACCTTTGAAATCCCTCTTATATGCAGAGAGCCAATCTGAAAACAAACATGCACCAATTTGAATACCATGCAAATTGTTTTTTTATTTATCAAATATAATTATTAGGAACATGTTCTCCTCCCCAGTAATAGGTGTCCTTTTATTTCATATTTTTGATAATTTGTAAGTTGTGAGGTTGAGCCATTATTTCTTTACTTCTTAATTTTAAGCAATCTGACTTTTCAAGATCGATTTTAAATAACTGTTAAAACAGGATACTTGACAGAAATTTAGAATCTTGCTTGTTAAATTATGATATGTTAACAACTGAGAATTAAAGAAAATGAATTGACTCACTACTTCAAGAGTTAATAGGTTTGCATGTTAGCCTGTATGGACTGAGTCATGTAAGAAAATTATACAACTTTAACATTATAAAGCACAGGTAAATGGAATGGAGGTAAAATTATACCACTAAGCAGTTAAAAGAGCACAAAGATAACAGGATCTTATTTCATTAGCGATCTTGTAAATGGCTGATTTTAGAATCAAAACCTCAACTTAAACTTGATTAAATTAAAATGTGATCAGTAACCTATTTAATGATACAGATATTAAAAGCACGTAACAGCATAATAACGTGTACAGTTAGCCACCTTATTATGCTATTATGTGCTTAGTTCTTCCAAGAGCACAAGGTCAAAATTTTATTTAATTTTACCAGAGCACAAGCAAAAAGTGTTGCAGGATGGATTGTATAGACACTTAGAGGTCCATAAACTCACCCCGTTTAATTCAGAGTTTCGCACTACTGGTAATTTAATAGTGTTAAGTGAAATGGATTGAGATATTGTAATGTAAGTTATGCAATAACTGCCAGCTTACTACTTAATATTTCTTCTCACTGGAGCTAAAGTCCAGTATCTTATAGCTTATCTTGTACTTATCATAACACAGAAGGAGCCCATTTGGCCCACAATGGGTCCATGCCAGTTCCCAATCCCATTTCATTTCTCAATCCCATTCCATTTCTCCTTATTTTCCCTGCACCTCTGTAATGCATTTTCTCACGCATATGTAAATCAACTCCCCTTTTTGCTCCTGACCTATACTAAATAATAATTTACATAGCCAACTAACCTACCAGCATCTGTTTGAAATGCAGGAGGAAACTGGAGCACCTGGAGGAAACTTGCACAGTCACAGAGAAAACACTCAAACTGCAAAGACAGCACTCAAGGTCAGAATCAAACCTCAGTCCCAGGAGCCAAAACTAACTAATATTGTACACTAAGTTTTTGAAGTCTAATTACTTTGGAGAGTTGTGGGCTAAAGGTCAGTTGAGGTATTGTGGGC